>NW_026535805.1:72637500-75120833 GCF_028551555.1 Melozone crissalis | reverse complement strand
TAAACTTACTATCATCCTTCTAGAACTAAACATTAGTGAAAGGAGTTTGAGTCATACAATTGTCATCTCCTCCAGCCTTTAGCACTATATCAGCTATTTTTTGGGATCCTGTGTCATTCATGAGACAGAATTATTTCCCCATCGAGAAAAAAATGAGTACCCCATATAGATCCTACTCTGTGTCCTGCTAAAAATGGTGTCAGACTCCATGGTTTAATTTCTACCTCTAACTTGAGTCAAATTGTAGGCTAGCTGCTTATAAGAGTGGGTCTTTCTTAGATGAGTATCTGACCTGCTGCAATTGACCAGAAACTTCTATATGTAATACTGGCTGACAAAAAAAAGCAGTGTCATTGTGACGTAATTATTTTTCCAATCTCTCTAGAGAGACTTTGTGAAATTAATCTTTATCTTAAAATGGAAAGTCCATGTAGTCTCTAGAGTAAGCTTTTGTTTTGGCAAATATAATGAGCTAAACTCTTTGTGTATGCCTCCTTTCGAAATCTTCAGAATACCCAGGTCAAATGATAGGCATTTGGCTGAAACATTCCTGAGAAATACACTGATTGTATACTCAGAAAAGGCTTTACTTTGCATAAATATAACTTTATCTGGAAACTACTAAAGTATTTATTGATCTTGGTGTATATGTCTTATTGATATTTGGTGTAATTTGTTTTGGGTTAAAGAAGATAAAAATATATAATTGTCACACATAATTCTAAGAGTCTAGTGCATAAAATATTTTGAGGGTCATTCCAAAGAGTGAGAAAAAGAAGTAATTTAAGGGAATGAGAAGGAACCAAGAATAATGTGAATTTTCCCTTCATTTGGTTTTGGAGTTCTCCCTGCAGCATCTTCCAAACATCTGAAAGTTCTTAGACCCCCCGAGAGGTTAATTGTTGTAACTGCTTTTTGTTTGTTTAATAAAACTTGTGACTATAAATGCTTCATGAGCTTAAAATAACCCGCAGATCCCAAAAGGTAGTTGTTGTTGGAGTGGACACCTTGATCTTCAATCGTTCAGGGAAGCTGGACAGAGGGTTTGGCCTGCAGGGACGCTGTTAGAGCTTGGAGCCCTTGGTGTGGGAAGGGCGCGGGAGGCATTGTGCGTGCGGGTACATTGCTAAATCACCTCCTGTTGTTCTGAGCATGCATTAGGCAGATTCAATCGAATCGCAATGTGAAGCCTCTGAATAGGCAGACAGGCATGTTTCTACAAGCCTTACTGTCTCCTGCTCTTTCTGACCTGAATTTCTACTTGTGTTGGTAAGCTGTGTCTCGAATTCCAAGCACTTCTTTGTAGGGCTGGGGAGGCAGGCTTTGCTGCTCCTCCCTGATAAGGACAATCATTGTTCTTTTGTGCCTAAGAGAAAGGTTACTTTAAAAGTAGCCATTGCTGTTCTCCCTCAGCAGTGCTTCACTGTTTTCAGGAAATAGTTTATGCCCATGTTTTTCACCAGATCACTCCCAGATGACTGTCATTTTATCTGTTTCACTTTCTCCAGTCTATCAATAAGAATTTACACTTGTACTGTACTACATGCGGTCTCATAGTTAAATAGTTTTCAGTGTTTTAAAGCAGCTTCACCTTTGTCAGGAAGCTGGTAGCATGAGCTAATTACAAACTTTAAGTTTGTAATTCCTGCAGTTATCTGGAAATGCCAAACTGGAGAAAACTTCAGTCTTGCAGTTAGAGGACTGAAGATCAGGCAAGGGGAATATCACTGAAGAGCTGTTAAATCATGGAGAACCTTCAAACAACTGCCTCACTTGTACTTTCTCCTTTGTGGTATTAATTTGTTGTAGCTTCATATGTTGAGCTGAACAGATAATATAGGGAAATTAGTGAAATAATGGCACAACGGGTACAATCTGCTTTGACTAGTGAGATATGTGAAACAATTTTCCATTGAAATTTTTGTATGTTCACAAGATGAGAAAAACAGGTCACTGAAATGAATTCCTTTTAGTTCACAAAGATAAGTACTGGTCAGCCACATTCTTCAGAGAAATGTTTGGGAGGACAGGAGAGTTTGGGGAGGAACAGCAACAACCTGAAAAGAATAGACGATTTTACATGACCAAAACTTGGACTTTGACTCTTGCAACTGAAGAGGATTATGGATTTTTTTACTAGGAAGCTCGATAAGATAGGTGCAGTTATTGTTAAATTGTTTCTATAGCAAATATTGGCTTTGTGGGACTAACGCTCTCTTTTTGATTAAGCGTATTATGGAGGTCAAATGAGTTGGATTTTTTGTTTCCTGGAATGACTTTAAATCACATTATAAAACTTTGGAATGTCAGAATAATTATAGTCATGTTTGTTTGGTTCACTTGTTGTTGGGTAATGTAGTGGAGACAAATACAGTGCTAGCATTCTTAAGGCTAAACTGGTTTCCGATGGATGATGAATTTCAACTCCACCCTTGTTTGTAAAAAGTCATTGTAATTCAACATTTCTCATAGCACTTAGCAGAAAGATTGTGCTTCTTGTTGGAGTTGTGAAATAAGTTAATTTAGAATATGTCACTTCTAGAATATCCACCATCTTCACTTTTTTTTCTTTGCCTCTCTTCACCTCAAAAGCACAACAGTCAAAACTGAAAGTGATTTTTTTTTGAGTGATACAAGTGCCTTTTGAGAATTAGTTGAGTATTTGAGTATTAGTTATGGTGATCATTTGGAGGGATTTACAACTTGTTGCATGTGATTTATGCAAGTTCAACTAAAAATAATGAGCTTTGTAAATGTTACATATTATCAGGATTTTTTTTAATATTTGGGTTTTGTAAACTCAGATCAGAGCAGCAGGTAAGCTAGCTTTTCAGAAATGAGACAATAGTGTTTCCAGTTGGAAGTGATCCTGAAATATTTACCTGGGAAGTAGCAGTATTTTAAGTGTTTAACCATAGTATTGTCTACATCTGTCGGCATGCTGAGGATCCTGTTGGATTGGATCCTCAAAGCCTGATTTATGAATCCCACACGAACATCATACTGTGTCACTTCACCTTTCAAGGTAGTGGTGCTTGTGGCTGTGCACCTGCAGAGCACTGCTGTAACCACAGCAGTGATACTGGAAGAAAAAAGCTGGATCCTTGCTCAGTCACTGGACACATCTTGGATATTAGCAATTATATTAGGTGCATAGGAGAGATGTGGGGACTTTCTGGATCTGGTCCCTCGACTTCATTTTCCCTCAAGTTCCTTATTATCAGGTCAGGTGACTCATACTCATTTTTGCTGGCTTCTCTCAGTCCTGTTTTGCAGGGTTATTGCAGAGAGAGCCTGAGAGACTCACTCGTGACTGAATTCTCTTGAGGCAGGGAGGTCAATGGTGAAGGCTCTAGCTGGTTTTCACCTTAAGGACTCACTGTTTGAATCTAGGTTTCAGGTCTGTATTCCAAATAAGTCTAAACTCTAGTTCCATTCTCTCTCTCCATCTCCATTGTGATGGAGAGAGCTGTGAGCCTGTGGACAGCAGTTCAGATCAATTCAGGAATGTGTTCAGGGGGCAGCTGAGTGTGAGCCCTAGTCACAAGGATGCAGGCTGAATTTGTGTATGGTATTTAGTACCTAACTGTTGCACCATTCCTGTATGCTCTAGTGCTTTCCAAATATTTACACTTCTTCTTGGCAGATAGATCATGTCAGAAATAATGCTGCTTTAAAGAACACACTTTGGACTACACAGTGTCATGTGCAGAAAGTTTCTTACTGAACTTTGATTACAATCAGCTGTAATAAAACTTCAAAGGAGGTATTGTTCTGACTGAGATTATGAAGACTTTTCCCCTTTGTTTTTCTATAGTGTACAAGTCCCCAAATGGACATACTTAACTGATGGTAACCTGTTCTCCTTAATCTTCCACTCAGATTGTTAAAGTCTAGAAATTATTTTTTCTAATTCTGGTCATAGTGCTTGTGATTGCTGGATGTTGCATATAACTGAATTTTATAATAAATGAAAAAGCATATTGAAGTGAAAGCTAACTTGCATGCAATTTATTAGTACAAGTTACTTAGGACTGTTCAGAAATTGGGAGTTGTGGAAAAATAGCATTTAAGGAAGTTTTTAATTGTATAATATCAGTATCACTTTTATGTTTATCTATCTGAGTGCAACTTGAAAATAGAAAATTGTCACTGAGCTGGTAACCCAGAGTGTATCTCTTTGCTAGCAAGTACTCTAAGGGCAACAGCTTCCTCACTTACACCTCAAGTGTTGGCCCCCTAGGGGAGTCTGTCCAAAAGGAAATGCTGCAGTCTTTGATTTCCTTATAGTGTGGAAGTTTGCTAAGAGGAGTAATGAACACAGAAACACAGTACTGCTTGGAATCTATTCCTAGTTGAAATCTACTGTATCCAAAAAAGCATGACCATGTTCAAGTATGTCAGTGTTTTTTAACAGCCTGATTTTTAATGTTTTCCAGAAGATAGTTAACATTTCACAAGTCCCTTAGGCTGGCAAATTTTCTTCCTTGGCAAGGTGAGGGTAAATGTAGAGGCCGTGGTAGTGTTTCTCACCTGTGACTGCCAGTGAAATTGGTCTGCAGATAGCTGCCAAAGCTCAGAAGAGCTTCTGAATTCCTCAGTAGCTGAGATATTGTTTCCATAATCTTCTCTCTTGGGTTGGTTTGTTGTATGGTTGGCACCCATTGGATGGGCAGATGGACTCAATTCAGACACCTAAGTCACTGTTGCCTGTCATTTGTGAAAACATCAGATTTCAGTGTGTCTCATGCAGATTAGCAAAGGGTGACCGGATCTTTCAAGGGATGACTCAAAGTTGTTGGTGACTGAGCAGAAGCAGTGACTGAGATACAAATATTGTACAGGCAACTCCTTTAATATAGTTTGTCTTACTGCAAGAGAACACAGACACAAAACTTCCTTTCTTGTCTTATGTGGGCTGTAGACCTTCATCTGTGGAGTATTTTGCTTGAAATCTTTTAATTCTTCTGTTCAAAGCTGTGTCAGTCTTTCCACTCAGGTGTGCTACTTTACTGTAAGATATTTATCGTCATTCCGAAAAGGCTGAGTCTAAGGCATAGATATTTATCACCATTCTGAAAAGGCTGAGTCTAAGGCATGTGTGTTTCCTCCTTTTGTGGTCATAAGAGCTACAGTGATGAGGAAGCCACACAAAACAAGTTATTTCTATGTCATTAGTGGAGGAAGGGAAAATCAATTTGATTTACATCAGTAAACAAGCTTATTTAGTCTAAATTTAATATTGTACTTCACTGTAATTGAATTTGGTACAAAGAAAAGGGAGTAACTGTCTTGCTAGCTGATTTCTGAAGGGAAGTTCTTAGGAGATGCAGGTTGTTCAGGAAGTCAAGTGAATCATCAGTGACACTGTGCCCTTCTGTTGCTGCCCATCTGCCTTGGGTAGGACACACCTTGTCTTCACAGTTAAGAGTTCCAGGATTTGTTATGTTGGTTTTGCTATTCAATCCCTGGATAGCTAGTACCCATCATTCCTACTAAGACAAAATGGGAAAACACAAGGTGTTTGTCATTGTACTGCAAGGAATAAACTTGCAGAAGTTAATGCCTGGGAGTGACGTTTGCATACGTATGAACTTGTATTTTGTTTGAATATGCATATGTAGACATGTACTTTTGCATGCACACATATATATGGAGAGATACAAATATCCATATATATAGATATATGTGGGTATGGATATATATATATATGTGTGTTTTTGTATACATACTTGAGCCTTTGAATCACTGATAGTTGCTAATTATCCCTCAGTAAAAATAAACCACTGATTTTATCATTTCCAGAAGAGAAATAAAGTCCTGATGCCTTTAGGATGTTCAAGATATGTCAGTATCTCTCAGGGCTGTGTCAAAAGTGCCTGCTCCTTTATTGCAGCTGTGGATGTCTATCTTCAGTGTAAGCTAGAGAGCAGAAATCACGGTGCTTGCTCACCTATCTCTATTATTCTATGTTATTCCATGTGTCTGGTCTGTGCTTGAGAGCTTTATTTATGTACCTTACTTCAACTAATGAGTTGTTTGCAGAATATCAGAATAGTTGTACTAACATAAGATACACACCAGTATGTTTGTGCTGGCTAATGGGGACATACAGTGGAATAAAACAGTTCCCTTCCTGCCTAGGAAAAAGGTAACATGGGTGTAAACAATGGTACAAAGATTTTTATCTGACAGTTTTGACAGGGGTGGCAGGGGCACTGGAAGACCTTAGTGCTGATAACCCCAAAGTTGTTCTCTGCCTGTTTCAGAGCTCTTGGGCTGAACTCCTGGCTGTGTTCTGGCCTCCTCCATCGCAGCTGAGCATTTGCCTTTGTGGAATGCTGAGGTAGCTGAATGATACATTGGCCCATGGAGCCCAGCATCTGCAGCACCAGGCCGTGGCTAGTTGTGCCCCTGTCACAGGGGTAATGATAGCTTAAGGCAAGCTTCTGCTTGTGGCAAAGCCCTGAACAGCCACAGTTTCTGGCTTTCTGAATGTCCCAGTTCATGGGATTGTTCAGTTGCACACTCTGCCAGCGGTGTTACCCTCAGAGTTTTTGTTTGTGAGAAGAGGCCTGAAACCATGAACCTGTACTTCATATTAAATGCAAATCCAAACATGATTGGGTATGTTCCATTCACACATGCTAATTTGCTTTCCCATTGGCTTTTGGATTTTCATGCTGTTACAAAAGGGCAGAATATTGTTTACCTTCATATGTTGGGAGATAATGTCCTGTTGTGATTCTTTCAACCAGTCTGTGTAGCACAGGTCCTCTGAATTCACTGGGTAAGTCCCATTACAGCAAGAAAAAGTGACTCGGAAAAAAAATTCAACAGCATTTAACAGGGGAAATTCTATTAAAACTTTCACAAGTTTGTTTTGTTTCCTGGCATTTCAGTATGCTGCAGAGAAACATATTGGGTATTATCAGTACTTTTAAGACACTTATGAGTGATTATTTGGAACAATTTAGTAGTAACATTACAAATCATTTAAAGACTGGTTTCTTAATCTGTGTTTTTTCGGAGAAAATCAAGTGAGTTTTTGTGTGCCTTCATTTGAAAGGAAGCTGCCTTTGATCTGATGAACAATAGAGCATCAGCAGCTGAAACCTGTCATTAAATTGCTGCAGGGTTAGTGAAATTATCATCCCTGTCCAATCTAAAGAAATGCAATTCAAGTATGCTTTAAACCTTTGATCTGGATTTGCATCTCCTAAGGTCAGATAGTCTTTCTGAAACATCTCTAATTGAGTGATCTGATAGGTTTATGTAGAAACAGAGACAGGAGTGGCATTTGAAGGGTGTAGATACCATCACATTCTTCAGTAGGAACCAGCTAGGAAGCTAAAATTAGTTAGAAAAGAGATACAAAACTAGTCTTTGATCAAAGAAGACAGCTGCTATGAAGGCCCTGATGTGCAAGCCGTCCCTTCCTGCTCAATCAAACTGGCTTGCCTGCAGCAAGGTCTCTTTTCTAGTGAGGGTTCCCAGCATCAGGCCCCAGGGAAGTCTGGAAGTCAGTGAGTTTATGCAGCAGCGGTGTTCAGCAGTACCTTTGGCTATGTGGAGGTGGCTCCTCTTGACCTTACAGGAGATGTGTCTGCAGTTTATGGGATAATAATCAGATGGCTGCTGTGATGTGCTGCTGACGAAGGAATGCACCTTGTCACTAAGAAATGGGTCTGCAGAAGTATGAAAGAAAAGAGAATTTACAGATACAGAGCTGCAAAAATACACAAGCTACATAGATAATAGTTGCATTTGTTGAAAGAGGAATAATGTTGACATTTATTAATAAGGGTAGAAACCTTGTTCTGCTCAGTTGAGTCAAAGATAATTTTGTTACTGATCTGAATAATAGCAGTGGCAGTCAGCCCTGGTTTAGAAAATCCATCCTCTTAGTCTTACAAAAACATGAGAAAATGTTGCAGTAATACAGTCCAGTTTTATCTGAAATATGACATTAGTCTCAAGCCACAATGCATTTTTCTGTTGCAGTTTCATATAGGGCTGAGAAAACCTGTAAATATCTGCAAAAACGTAGCACAACGAAATCTGGATGACTTTCACTGCTGTTACTGCTGGTTTTTTAAAGTGCATTGTCAGGGGTGTGTATATCTGTGGTTGGCAGAATGACACATCTGTGCTGTGTGGATAGTAACTGTCAGGGGAAAATAGCAGAAGCATTGACAAGTTTGTTTCACAAAGTTGTGTTTGAAATTCTTGGGAGCCTGTTGGAATCATAGTATCTCTGCTCCTTTAAGTGAGAGAACAAATAAATGCAAGCATAATCCTTCTCAAGGAAAGGCTAAATGTTTTTTCCAGGTGGTCAAGGGCACTTATCATTCCCCCAGATTCATGGAGGAGGATTAGTACCTGTGTGAGAATAATATGGCTGTTACCTTGTGTTTATGTAGGAACAGGATTCTGCGTTAAACCCAGCGTGCCCCTGCTGGGCTAGGCAGTGCTGCAGTCCTCAAGCTTGCCTTGCTGTGCCTTGAGCCCTCTGCCTTGCTCTCAGGAGACTGCTGCACGTGGCATCCTATGGATCCACATTCTGCATCCACTGGCTCCGGGTTCAGAAGTAGCTGGAGCTGCAGCTGGGTGTACCTGGGTGTTAGGTTGTGGGCCCTGAGTGACAAAATCTAAAGGGTGCCACTCGTGCTTATGGCAGGAGATGGCCAGAACTTATATCTTGAGTTGACAGAACTAAGACCCCACCCAGATGAAATAAGGCTAATTGCTTGTTGCATCTCCTGGTAACACGCTGCTAGGTGTTTTTATCCGTTCTGGTAGATAAATATTCCTATGCCACTGGGTTTTGCTGCTTAAAGCTAATGAGAAAGAAGAAACATGACCTACTTTTTTTAGTGCTGAAAATTTTCTTTTCTATCTCATTTGCAATAAATACAGAAAATACAGCTGGGAATGCTTTATTCTTTGTGGCAAAACAATGTGACTGATAAATACAGAGAACTAGTTCAAACACTTTCTGTGTTCTGCTGACTCACCTCATCACAAAAAAATCAATTCTGTATTTTCATCTTAAAAGTTCAGGTGGTAAACATGTTACATAATAGAAAATGTGTGTGAATCTCTAGTTAGGGGAATTTTTTGTTTTTAAACTTTTATATTTCTTCACAGAATTTAGAGTAGAATGGAATATTTCAGTTGGAAGTAACCTACAGTGATCATCTAATCCAACTGCTTGACCACATCAGGGCTCACCAGAAGTTAATTAAAGCATGTTATTAATGGCATTGTCTTAATGTGTCTTAAACAATTGTAAGCCAGGAAGGCTGCTCCAGTGTTTGACTGCCTGTGAAGAAAGGCTTCCTTATGACAAGTCTGAACCTCCCCTGACAAAAGTATTACACATCACATCACTGGATACCAGGGAGAGGAGATCAGCACCTCCCATTCCACTTCCCCTCAGCAAACTGTAGGGAGCCATGAAATCACCCCTCAGCCTCCCTTTCTCCAGACTAGACAAGCCCAGGGCCCTCAGGGGCTCCCTTCAGCACTTTCCTTCCAGCTCCAACTCCAGTTATGCTGCCTTCCTCTGGATGCATTCAAGGACCTTCACACGGTTCCTAAACTGTGGGGCCCAGAACTGCTCACAGTACTGGAGGTGAGGCAGCACCAAGGCTGGGTGCAGTGGGATAATCACCCCTCTGGATCAGCTGCTGATGCTGTGCCTGCTGAGCCCGAGGCTGTGAATTGCCCTCTTGGCTTCCAGGGCACACTGCTGAATATTAGAGCATTTGCTTACTTTCCAAAACCTGCTTATAAAGCTGCCCTCTTTGCTGCTATTTCAGTGAACTTTAATCAATTACCAAATATTTAATGTTTTAGGAAAATAAAGAAACAAAATGGATTAATCATGTTTTATGTCCCAAAATCATAATTCTGCCGAGCAAGCTGATGCACACAACAAAGCAACAGCTCTTAATCCCTGCAGATTTTTACCTGTAGCAGTTTTGGACTCCCATGTGCAAGATACCAAACTATTCCTTGCTCTGCTTACTCTGCAGAACTGTGAGACTGAAAGATCAATTTTCTGTTCATCTCTGCAGGACTGAGTTTCCAATAGTTTAGACTTGACAGTTCTCACCTACCTTGCGGAACTGGAACTTTGCTGGGGAGCAAAGTATATTCCCCAGAATCAAATAAGAAGAAATAAACATGAATAAATGTAATATAGCATGGAGATCAGGGAACAACTTGCATTTAGTTAGTAGGTACTGAAAAGTAGTTGAAATAATATGGGTGCAGTTATTATACTTGTATTTATGTGTATGTATTTTGAAAAAGAAGATAGATGTTGCTTGTTGAAAGGGTTTCTTTCGTGATGCAAAATACTTGCTATAAATATGCCACTTTGACAAAAGGGAGTAGTATGAGGAGGAGTTAAATGTAGAATACCAAACAGGAGATTTAAATTATTCTCTGGCATCTTTGAAAGGTTTCTGCTGGAAAAATGCACTAAAATAACACTTTCTTTTTAACCACGCTCTTGAACTACTGAAACATATGGTAAATTGCAAACAAAAGCATCTATCTATTGAAAGAAGTTAGCTGCCAGCTAAGATTTGAATTGTTAGTCTTTTGAAGCAATAGTCTAGCCCTGCAGGATGGTTCCACCAGGAGAAGTTCTTGATAGCAGAGAATGTTTTATGAATCCCTGAGCTCTTCCAAGCTGGTCGAAGTTTCTCCTATCTCTTGTGCTAGCCACCAAGATCCTCACTTTGTTGAAAAGGAAAAAAAAAGATCCTAACCCATAATTCTAATAATTTTGACTTTTTGGCTCACTGTTGGCTGAGACATTTTTAAAATCAGATGAAGTAATGGGCAAGCTCTGGTAACCTGCCCTCTGTTTTAGGTGGAGGTGAAGAACCATTGAAGAACCAACACGCTTTCCCAGTGTCCTCACAAGAAAATACCTGTGACTAGGAAACATCCTGTATCTGTAGCAAAAATACAGTTTCAAGCATGCATTTTGTCAAATAGAAATGTTTTCAGTGTAATTCCACAGATTCTTCCTGCGGGTTATAATGTCAACTGGCAGCAGGCTTTGCAAGCTCCCCTACTGGAGCAGCCAGCTTTGCATCCTGACCTTTACTCTGGCAGTCCCCTGCTGCTTGCCAGGCTGGGCAGGGAGTCTTCTGCCTGTGCTACTCAGTCTGCATGGAGTCCTTTGGCTCTTAGTCTGTCTCACTGATTTGGAGCTGCCTGTACCCTCAGTGAGACTTCCAGGTTCTGGTTCAATTCCTGCTGTACAGTCTTCAAATTTCACCTTGTTTTAGCCTTTTTTTATTTCCACAGCAATGCTGTATTTTTTAGTTTCATACTGATGCAATAGAAGAAAATTCACACTGCTAATTGGAGGGTAGATCCAGCATCAATGGCATTCTTATTCTTTTGATGAGGAAGCAATGAGCCAAATTTTGGGGTTTATAGCATCTGTTTTCCTACAGTCCTTCAGAGACTCCTGTGTAAATGGATTTTCAATGCTGTAAGAACACATTGTTCCTACTGCAAGAAGAAAATTATAGAATCACTTACGTTATTTGTGTACATTGGTGGGAAGTCTTGTTTCCCAAAATACAGAAGAATTCAAAAGAAGTAGACTTGGGTATGACTTCAGAGGCTTTTCCAGCTGCACACATCTCAAATGCACCCTGTGTGGCACTGCCTCTAGGTAATTTTTCTGTAGAACGTTGTCTTTTTCTGTTCTTGGTGTTTCCCGTTTTTCTGTTTCTTACATTTTTGTCTCTTCTTTTTGCTTTGTGCTTATTGAAACAACACCTAGTAAACCCATGAGCAAATTCCCATCATCTGTTACTTTTAGCAGTGGTAGTTGTATTTATACTTGCTAAAGACCCCTTTGTGTTTCACAGTGTTATTCTGTTACTTGCACAGAGAGCAATGATTTCAGACAAACTGCCTTAAAAAGTAAACTTTTCCCCTCACCTTGTGATAGACATATGTGCACAGAGAGAAATAGAATTAAATGCATTTATCAGCATGCAACATCTGGCTAGGAAAATATGAGGCTAGCAGGCATTGGGCATGGAGCAGTTTAACTGTCTTTGTAGCTCTATAGAAAATATTTTCATTTGCTGACTGCTTGTGATTAAGAATCTCTTAAAAACCAAACCTGTCTCAAATTTAATTGCATTTCTTAATTAATGGGTTCTTTTTGAAGTTACCGTACAAACATTGCACAGAGGCAAAGGTGTGCAGAGTCCTTGGCTAAGCAGTATCTCAGCAGCTCCCAGGGACCTGCAGACTGATTTTGCATAAGGCTGAGCAGATTGCCCTCCCAGTTTAATAGTGTTTCATGTTGTGTGTCCTTAATTATGTCTCTGTGTGCAAGCGGAAGGTTGCTGCTAGCAGGAGACCAGGGCAGTGCTGGCTGCATGTGGCCTCTGTTCACACACTGTTCTGTTCCTCTTCAGCTTGAAAAGTTCTGTAGTTAGTTTTTAGGACATTGAAACATTTATTTTTTTGAGGATGAAGAATTCAGGTGCTATTTGGAGGCCCGTTAAGAAAAGACAGTGTTTTCCTTCTGTCAGATGCAATGCGGTATTCGCTATGGTGGAGAGCCGCTCACTTTACTTTTGGAAATAGCTATGCAATGCTGATTTTTGGGTTTTTTTTGGTTTTTTTTTTTTATTTTAATTTTTTTTTCTCTGTTAACCTTCTTCTCTTTATTACAGCTTCTCATCCTTTTTTCATATGTACATAGCTGAGTTGTATTTTCCTGCCAAGAACAATGAAGTAATCATATGAACCTTTGTAAAGTTCTGTCACAGTGCTGCCATTTCCCTGCAATAAAAATTGTCAGGGGTCAGTTATGCTATCCTTTCCTAAGTCAGGCAAAGAAAGTAGAAATTTGGCAGAAGATCTCTGTCACTACAGGTCTCAAATGTAAAAGGACCATGAGGATTTGCATTTCAAGCTTATGAATATGTGGGAATAGCTTTTTATTGCTTCTTTATTAGAGCAGAAACATAGTGGAAACATAAGAAGAGGATGCTTCAACACAGTTTATAATTCTGTTCCTTTAATGTGTTTAGGGCTTGTATTGGTTTGTTAGAGCATAATAGTTCCTTATTATCTGTGAGTATATGTTAAGCCACATCTGTGTGGGAAGTGAAGATAAGTAATCCTCTGCAGTAGCTATATTGCATCTGCATTTTACACTGCAACAGTCCCTTTGGGTATGGTTGCATGACTTGTAAAGGCAGAGGCTCACATATAATATTTTCAGTTGTAGGAGTGAGTTGAGCTTGTGTTTATGTATCACAGACGCTGCTTCTGCAGTTCATGTTTCAGATACTTGTACCTTTAGCCACGGCTGAGCCATTTTCTTAGGATGCAGTTTTGTTCCCGATATAAACTGATGAGATTGTGGTGCTGACGTTATTGATGCTCCTTCCCTTGTTCCCCTGGTTCCTGCATTATGCTTGTGTGAGGAAAGCTGCAGGAGCTGCTTGGCAGGAGGGAGGAACATTGTGTCATCTCAGTGACAGCCAGCAGTGAGATCTGCTGAGTTGTATCATCAAACTGCACCATAAAGGTGCCCCTGCCAAATGCAATACATTCAGTTTTTGGCTGAGTCAGTGGGTGGATAACGTGGCTGATGCAGTTCTGCAGTGAGGGCAGGTATGTGGAAAGAGTAACCAAATTTAAAAAGAAGGAAGAAAGCTAGCAGGACCATCTCTGTCTTTAGAGGCACACGTGTGCCAGGCTGTGAAAGAAGTATTTGAGATGAACTTAGACATGCATTCAATTTTTGTTTTTTAAATGTCAGGCTTCTAAAATATGCTTGTGGTTTGACAGGCCAGTTTAGAAGATAACCTCATAAGGCTTTTTTCTCACTCACCATGTGTGGTCTGAATATTTTTTGGCATAGGATTTTGTGTTAGAAAGATGGTCATTTGTTCTTGGGATCTGTCTGGAAGGAGTGGACAGTTCAGGCTAGGCTGTCAGTTCCTTCAATTCCAAGAGGATGAGACAGTAAAAGAGTCAGTGCTGCACATCTCAGTCACCAGCCAATTCATGGAGGGTACCTGCTGTCATTCCCTCCCCTTGCAGGCAGAGGACAGCAACCCAGGGAGTCCCTTATCTCCAGAAGGTGGGAGGTAGAGTCTACAGCAGAAAAGCAAGCTTCCACATCCACTGTGAGAACCAGACACTCAGCAACATTCCTCCTGTTGACACTGTGAAGAAATTTGAAACTGAGAATGGGTCTGCTTTGCCCCATTTATATTAACTGGGCTAATGGCAAAAGGCAGAGAAGTTCTCTTTCATCAAGGCACAGTCCCTGTTAGTATTGTGGCTTGAGTAATCTTGCATATTGTACAGTAGAAGTAATATTCATTTATCTTATCTGAGTTAGATAAATCCTGGTCTACTAAGATTTTTGCAAGGTATTGAATATCTTGGTTAAAATAGTATAGAATGATGAGGTGCAGCTGATTTTAGTAATGGAGAGACCACGTGCTGTGCTCCTCTGGTTCAGCAGCTGTCAGTGGGGGAGCCTTCTGGAACTTCTGAAAACAGGTTCAGGAAGCATAGACAGGACAAAAAAGAAGGAAACTTTTACTTGTTGGAAGTGATGAGAAGCTTCCAGGGCACTTTGGATAGAAGATGTAATCTGATTTTTCTAAACTTCTGCTCCAACCTGGACATGATTTATAATGGTAACATCTTCATTTTCTCATTCTGCTGCTGAAAGAGCAATACTACCAGAGATGAGTGTTCAGCTTAAGATGGGGGATGTGGTATTAGTTGTGTGGGAAGCAGAAATCTTAGAACAGAACCATTTTTAGTTTGGGCAAAGATGTGAAAAGTGGGGTGGCTAAAGTGAGGTGGATTCTGAACAGAAGCAAGCAAATGTTTCCAGTAAAGACAGTCAATTAATTGTGGAAACAAATTGCAAAGACCAGCTCTCTGTTATTATCAGTTCAAGAATGGAGCTTAGAGGGGAAAAGAAGTCTGAAGAAACCCTTTACTCCTTAGAGGAAACCTTTAGGATAAATAAGAAACCCTTATTCCTTCCTTAGAGGAATTAAATCAGGGATGCTGAAAGTCAGAACAGATAATCCCAGTGGTCCCACCTGGACTGGCCTAGGTATGTCTTTGAAGTATTTCTCCAAAGCAGTTTGAAAATGTATCCTCCTGTTACCTGTTGCAAATCAGTATAAAGAAATGAAAACTAGGACAGAAAGACAGAATACTTTAGTTACAATAGACTTCCTTTATAAATTGGGTTACTGATCAAGTGATTAGCTCATTTTAGCAGTTTTATGGATATCCTATTTTTGCTGCTTTTTAATCCTAATAAAGATACCAGCTCTGAATACAAGGATAAAATTGAGTTGTCTCTGGGGATATTTTCCCTGTCTTAGTTTTGTGAATAGAAATATAGATTAACGCTAAAACCAACCCCAGATAAATGATGTTCAGAAAAGAATTACCCTCCTAAAAATAGGGGAGGCAAACATTGGACTATAATAGCAGACCATTAACTCCATCAGAGTTTTCTCACTGCATTTAAGGATAGATTAGGATCATATTGCATAAAGACTTTCCTCTGAACCTTCACAGTGGATATATGTTTTGAAGGTGTATTTTCAGGGTCTTCTGGTGTGCTGAAAGGTATTAAGCTCAAAATATATTGATGCTGAAGTAGTCTGTTGTGTAAGACTACAAACACTTTCCCAAACTGTTGTATGAATAGCCACAAACCAAATTTTTCTGAACATGGTACCTCTGACAATGGGATTTCTTTTTCCAGGTTTCTCTCAGGTGCATCAAATGCAAGAAACCTTGGTAGCAGCAAGATACTTCACAGAGATTATTATCCACCTCTGTAGTTTGTCAAGTGAGGATGTATTTTTCTCCACTGGGCTCCTGACAGGACAGGCTGGTGAGGAAGCAGGGACTGACACTGCTGCTTGTGCCATGCTGCCTTTGCTCTGTGTTGCAAACTCTGGCAGCTTTTAGGGCTCTGGGGGAGCCCAGATGAGAGCTGCAGGCAGGACTGTGAGGCTGACGCACTTCTGAGGCACAGATCCAGTGGCAGACAGAGACAAAGGTCTGTGGTTTTCTTGGGGAATAATCAGCTGGCTTCTGTTGTGACAGATGCTCTGAGCATCCCTCTTAAACAACAAGGCGTGATTTAATAGGATTTTAAATACAACTAATGCTCTTGTTTCAGTTTATAGGCCTGAATCAAATAAATTGGGGAGGAGAAAATGCTAGTTTTTTGGCTTGAAATTTTCAGGCTATTTTGTTTAGGTTTATGCAGCTGGTACATCGACAGCTGATAACTCATACAGATGTCATATGGAGAATTGTAAAGCTTATGGCTAAAAAAACCAAAAATGCCAATTTGCTTCACTTCAACATCTTAATTAGTTTTATAAAAATAAAATGAGGCATTAGGAAATCTGTGGTTGTGGAAGAATTCTAATGGTGTGAACTGTAAAATGATAGGGATCTGACTAAATCTAAGTTGCTCAGTTTACAGGGAGAGAGTGGCTGAAAATGGGTCCATGTGGATACACCTCTACTGATTCATATCCTGGCTCTGAGAATGGAGCACTGTGGTACTCTGGAGCTGTTTGAAGAATGGTTGCTGGCACAGTCAGCTTTGGCCAAGGCTAACTTAGAGTCTCACAAGCAGCCCGTGGCCATGATTTAAATGTTACAGCATGCCAGGGATCGTTCCCAGTGTGCAGTTTGCAAGCAGCAGCTTTGGGAGACTGAAGGTCTAATAGCTTTGGCCAGAGGATGCCAATTGCCCTTGGGGCCAGAGGGCTGGCCCAGCCACTCTGGAGTTTGCTCGCTGCTCTGACCAGTGCAGGAAGGATTTCATGTGAGTTTTGGTCGCACTTCACCATGAGGAAGTGATCTCTCCCGCATACAATTTTAGACATCTCTTTTATTTTCAATCAGATATTTAATATTTGTGGTAAGAATAGCTCTGTCTCTGCCTCTTTTGTGTTCTTTTGCAGCTTCTTGTTGAAAGACAGAGAAAAATGTTTTTGTCTTCCACTTCTACACTTTGAGTTTTCAGGGACTTAGTAAAAGGCATGTTGCCTTTGGTACCACCAGTGATGATGATGCAGTAATTTTGCTGTTGTTGATAATGCCTTACTTGCATGCAAGTTTAGGAGCTACCTTCTCTATGAAAAAGGGATTATTTCACATATGCCTAATAAACTGTACCAGTGTGTGCAAATAAAGGAAAAAGAATGAGATATCGTGACACAAATTTACTGTGCAATCCACTTCTTAAGAAAGGCAGTGATAGTTTCAAAGCTTTGTATTTGTAGTTCCTTATTTAAAGGAGATAAGAATTCCATCAGTATTGCTACAAAAATTATGTATTTTTGTGGTGCATTTAGATAGGTATACTTGCTTGTGTGACAGGAGCAACTAGCACATGCATTTTGAAAATCCTCTGATTTCCAAATAGTATCTAGGTCGTATGATACCCACAGGCATGATTCATCCACCTGGGCTTTATGCCAGCCAGCAACTGCATGGATATGACACTCCAGGAATACTGTAAAATTATTAAAGCTGATTTTTTTTTTTTCACATAACACTGTGATGATAGCTGTAAAAAATATGGCACATAATTTATAGTTCCTTTCTGAAAGTATTAATTCTATTAGGTTGATGCAGAAAGTACACAGACTTTCACTTCAAAGCTTGCTGTCTTAATATCAAGTCCTGTTGGAGGCAGAGGTTGTCTTTACCTGGGTGTATCTTCTTGAAGCCCAGCTAGCTCTTAAGTGCTGATCTTAATATCATAGAGTTGTTAAGGTTGGAAAAGACTTCTGAGATCATTGGGTCCAACCAGTGTGGTTAAAAACTGCCAGTGTTCTGCCCCTTTGTATAAAGGTGATAATCTCTTTGAGGGGCGGAAACCTCATACATTTAATACAAACCTTGTGTGGGCTTTTTTTTTTTCCCAAAAAAGTTAATTTTCAAGAGATGACATCATGCTTACTTTCAGGCATTATGCTGACAGACACTCTTAGGTAAATATTCAACTATTCCCTTGCTTGGGAAACTGTTGAGCTATATTTTAAAAAATGTGTAGGTATCAAGAAAAACAAAAATGTGTGTAGCTGGGGTGGGTTTTTTCAGATGTACTGACATGTTCATCTCAATGAACACTTTTAGGAGTAAGTTCTTCTGAGACTTGCCACGTTATTTACCTTGCATTTTTAGGTGCCTGTATACTTTAAAAATGTAGCCCCTAATGTATTTGAAAACCAACTGCTTCTTTTTACTTCTGCTTCTGAAGAGACTCTTACAGTTTGCTTTTTAAAAATATCTTTTTAAAGACTGAAATTACCAAAGCTGAATTAAACAGACAGCCTTATACAAGTGAGGTGAAGAAGTATAACCTTTGCCATCATATAAGGGAACAGCAATGCTTAACTTTTATGAATTTAAAACTGAAAACAAAAATTTCTCCTTTGTCTTTCTGAGGTTGTGACTTCCCATCCTATGAAAGTGGGGTGGGAGAGGAGGAATGTTCTCAGATTTGTAAGCATGTCTGTGTTATGGAGGACTTGCTCTGACTCTGAGTTTTTTAATTTTCCTTCTTCCATCTAGATAAAGAAGAGGCAGCAGGATGTGGTGAGGTTTCTGGAAGCCAACCGCATAGAGTTCGAAGAAGTGGATATCACCATGTCCGAGGAGAAGAGACAATGGATGTATAAAAATATTCCTGAGGACAGGCAGCCTGCACAAGGCAATCCACTGCCACCGCAGATATTCAGTGATGATCGGTACTGTGGGGTAAGCAGCTGTTGTGCTTCTCAATATATTAGTATATATATTATATTACATACAATATATTAGTTCATTATATACAATATTTTAGTACACTTAGCTGGCCATTTATACATGGGACTTGCTGTTGAGCTTTCTCTAGCAGAATCTGAATTAATGGGACAATAGGATCAGGTAATGATCATACCGGGAAAATTCAAGGTATTTTTCTGTAAATCCTAGGGCTGTCTAGGGGATTCCCTCCAGGAATGTAAAAATCAGAGATGTCACAACCTTCACGTACGACCTGTTGATGGTAAAGTGCCTGGTGAGACCACTGTAAGCTGGGAATTTGTGGTAATCTTGCTGCTTGGGTCTAGTCCAAGCACAAAAATTCAGCAGGAAGTCTGTCTTTGGCGCAGTAAATGAGAACACTGGCTAGATTGAGTTTTATTGTTATTGTAATTAAGCTCCTTCTCTGCTGCTGTCATGGTGTAAATTTCATTTATGCTCAGAGCGTCTTTATGCAATCAGAGCGTTTAGGATAAATGAGCACTATTTGCTGTAAATCTGACTACAGGTTGATGGGTGGGCTGTTTTTTTGGTGTGAGCTTCTCCATCCACCAGTGCAAGCTGAAGCAGTAGCCTTTGATATGTACATCCAGAGTGGTTCTGACTTAGTCCCTGCTGGATTCAACTGTGCTGCTCAGATCTGTTGAGAGCCTGTTGACTGCAGTGCAATTGTTTGCCTAATGCAGGAAGGATATAAAAAGTGATTTAGGATCCTCTGCAACAAAGAGATTGGGTATGGTGCAGCAGCTAACTGGTTTCTCGAAGCAAAGTATTTAACATCCTTCCCATGTGCTGTGTATTGGCCTTCCTTGTTTACCTCAGCAGTATAACTCTTATCTTCTTATTTCCAGGTAAGGTAAGTCAATCAAAGAAATGTATCTGGGACGTGAAAGGGATTATTACCCTTGCTTATGGATCAGCCCCTCGCTTACAAATAACAACCTTTACATTCTTCTGTGTCAATGTAGTTTGCTTGGGAAACACAACATTTTAAAGCTGTTGTATCTTACCCTTTCAGATTGCTTTTACTTACAGAGTGTTTTAACCTAGTCTTAGAAGTTGCTATTTGGAATTAGCAAGGCAGAAGATGTCATGCAACATGTGAGATGATCTCATTAATCTGTCTGCTGAGCTGATAGCCATTTTGGTTGAGCAGAGTTAATCCTATTACTAGACTTCACTGTCTGCATGAACATCTTTAAAGAGCAAACATGCTTTGAAAGAAACTATATTTTTTAGTATGAAGAGAAAAGTATGTGCAGGATCTCCAACATTCATGAGTTAACCTGCTGCATTAGTTAATGAAGTTCTTAGGTAAGAGAGTGGAAGCGAAACATTATGCAGAAGGCAAAGGAGGTCAGTGCTGGAAGGGGGATAAAATATTACAATCAGATAGAAGTCAGCAAACCTTGCACATCTTGTCTCTGTCATTTCCACATTGAGTGTTTTCATGTGTTTATCTTGACATAAATAACTAAAGCATAATCTCTACTTAAGTTAACTGAGTAACTTAAACTGAAAAAATACTGAATTTTCTGTTAGTTGAGTTAGTGAAATTTGTAGCTTGTCATTTCTGATTTGTGTCCAGGCAATGTTTAATCCAGTTTTATCTATTCAAAAACTCTGTCTGTTTTTCTGCATTCTACAGTCTTATCAGGAGACTTTCTATGTACTTATGCTGTTTTTTGCATTGTTGCTGAAGTTCACACTTATGATACAAACTGGTCAGGCCCATTGCTGTTCTTCTAAAGGTGTGAGGGCTAGACAGTGCAAAGCAAAATAGGTGCACTTTTTATTTTTGTCATGTTATTTCCATAGAAGTTCATGAGCATATGATGTCCATGACTCGATGTTATGTTCATAGCTATACTGGTTTTTTTATGTTATATCAGCATTAATAGTTTTGGCATATATTTTCTCACTATTTTCTCCTTAAAAAAATAAACCTCAGCAATGTGCACAAGGGGTTTATCTAAGACTAGATTTTCCTGGCTAGGACATGAGCATTTGAAATAATCACTTTTCAGGATGTAACTGCAGGCTAGAGGAAGTTTGTCTTTCATGATTTCAGTAAATATCCAAAATGAATTTGTGTCAACCATTTGAACATCTGACAGCTGATGTTGGAGGGGAGAAAGGTGCCAAAAGATGATCAATGTTTTCTGGTTCACAGAGTGTCTTGTACCACGGGGGGAGGGATTCTTCTGGTACCGAGAGGCAAACTGCATGTTTTGAAGTGTGAGCAAGACCTCGTGGTTTTTCTGAGTTGATGTAATTGCAGATACAATCATTAATCATTAATCTATTTCTTCCTCTTCTCAATCTACTGAGATGCACTCCCAATTTTTCAGTAACAAGTTATGCTAATAGATTTTGAAACAAAGTACTTGGCAAGAACAATTTTTATTTCCTGTGAACAAGATAAGAGCTGCAAGCACACAAGAACACAAATAATTTTACTGATAATTAGGTGCTATGTTATACTACCAACAATATGATAATTTTCATATTTTCATGACTTTGCAGTCTGTTGTTTCATCTTAGTGACATTGCTATAAAGTAGTGTGTGAGAACAGAGTCTACCTTTCAGACAAATCAGACACATGATCCTGCTTTTCAAATTTATAGTAGTGTAAATCTGAAATTAGTATAGTTGTCTTGTTCTAGTTAGTGCTCTGTAAGAGTGAGGAGATGTTAGTGTCTAGTGCTTGTTTCTGGAGAAAATGCATGCACTTTGCATAAAGAATAGTAAAGTGGGGTTAATTTGGAGAAGAGCTTTAATCAGATCTGGTAGGTTGCGTTGTGTTTTTGGGCACAGGAATCAGTTTTGTCTTGCCCAGTTCCTTGCCCAGGTCATCTTCAGTCAGATTTAGTAGCTCCTGCTATAGCACTTTGACCTACAGCTCAATCCACTCAAATTATGGATTATATTCACCCAAGAAAATAATCCCATACTGTGTTTCCCAGCCACTGTTCTCCACAGCAGAGGGGCTTTACCCACCTGACTTGCTTGGTCATGGTGGATGTTTCACACTCATGGATAACCTGTTCAGTGACTCCAGTGGTGAGGTTCCTCCCCTTGATCGTGATCCTGTCTCTACGTTGCATCTCCTTCTAGGTGTCCTGATGTGTCACAGTCCCACTGAGCTGTGGTCAGCTTGTCCTTACATTCCCAATCCAGGTCCCCTGCAGCCATTTCAGTTCTGGCAGCCTGGTCTGCCTGTTCCTTGTTTCCATGTTCTTTGGTGACATGGCTCTTGGGTATAGGAGTATCTACATAACGTCCTTTATAAAGCTTCTCTACCCGGGCAGCAGTGCCCAGATATTTAAGCAGAAAGCCAGAAATGCTGGAAAATTGAATGTCTGAAATTAGGCCTATGCCTCACACCTCCTTCTTTTTGAATTCTCCACAAGCTGAGTACACTTTCTTAGACTAGAAGTGACTCCTTCCACTCTTTCAGAAGACTGGAAATAGCCACTTGCCAGTGAAACTGCACTCTTGTGAAGCTGCAAGTTAGCACTTTGAACAGTGACAGTTTTATATGCAGCAATCTGCCACTGAAGGGAGATGGCCTGAAATTTAGGCCAACCAAAATTAAAAGGAAATCTATCTCCAGGTGGGAATTTGAGCCAAAGGGAAAAAGGGAAAATATTTACATAGCAGGCTGACTCTTTTTTTTTTCCCTTTGAAGCTGTTCATATGGTTTAGAGTGTTATGGTAATTCCTGATAGAGTGCCTAGTGAGCAGCAGTAGAGACAGAGATATGTGATATTTATTGTCCTCCCCTGAAATGTAATATATGGATGTCAACTCCAACAAAACAGCAAAGGCATATAGACAAAAAAGAAATGAAATAGGCTGCTGAAAGAGGTGCAGTGTTCTTGGGAAACTATTCAGTACACAGACAATTATTGTAGCCCTGATTTCTTTGCACTGTTATGTATCATTCTATTCTGGGGGTTTTTAAGATCATGAAAAGATGCATGCATGCTTCTTTTTCTTCCTTTTTTGTAGGTGTCACATTACAACTAAATAACTGCTCACTGATAAAAGAAAGAAGAGAATTTAACAAAACTGACTAGAGGCCACCTCAGATTTTCTGCCCTGGCTTGTCATTGGAGAGTTTGTTATTATTCTGTGCCTACAGGTACAGAGAGCTTGAACTCTTCCTCTGCATACTCGGGCAATTTGGCAGAATTCACCTTAGCCTGCGTGCTGTTGTGTGTTCACTTTAGGAGCTAGAGGAGTTGTGAGGCTAATTTGGTATCCAGCAAGTCTACATTTGATTCTCTGCACCCTGCAGATGTCTTACCTGATTCACTTAGCAATTTTTTGGTCCCAACCTGCTTTTAGAAGAGGGATAATTTTGCTAGATAAAAGTTAATGTGAATTACTCAGGGATCATGTAACATTTGTTAATGGCTAATGATGCTAAAACTTTCTTGACTAATTATTTTTGCCATCAGAAGTAGAGTTTCCTGTATGGTAAATTTAAGCTTTGTGTGAAATTGTTCTTAATTATGTTTTGCAGCTGTGTTGCAGCTGTTTTTGGCTCAGAGGCACCCACAAACCCTAGGCTGAATGTGACTTGAGGCCAGTGGCATGTACTGTTTATCTTCCTGGTTAAGGCTTTGTCTCAATGAGGAATACAAAAGGCTGGTGTTGGAAAGCAACCCCTGGCCAAGAGTCTTCTCCATGTTGGGAGGATTCTGCTCAGATCATTCACAAGGACTGCTTACAACTTTCAGACTATGCCTATGCTTTTGCCATCCAGTTCTCCATTGCTTTTCTGTGTCCTGAGGAAAAGAGCTTTAGTTCTGTGTAATATGTACTTTATAAAGGGAAATGTGGTACCAGAGGCAAAGTGTAGAGTAGCCAGCTTGCCCAGTGCCAGGGCTTAAAAAATAGAAGCTCGGCAACTAAGTAAAAGTAAAATAATGCAAGAATTTTATTTACCTCACAGAAGTCAGGACTCATTTCAGTAATGTATAATAGTGTTGCTGTTTACCCTGTAGTGGAGAGAGTACAATCCTGTTGGGCACCACAGTTTTTATTTGGACTAAATAAACTTCATCAATAGCTGTTTCAAAGTGAAGTAGCAGGTATTTTGTAAACAATCCCTTCACATAAAGATGATAGGCATCAAAGACATCTCTGGAGATACCTTACTCTGTTTGCAGACTTTTTATTTCCTAAATATAATAATGTAGGGTGTTCATGTATTTTAAAACACTTAAAAGGGACTGGTGCAAAATTAGAATTGTTACTTCTACAGGATATAGTTGAAAATACTGCACATTTCTTTTTCATTTTTATATTTATTACACTGATATTATGCAAAACTTATCAGCAAGTGTGACATAATTATTAAAAAATTTGTTTGGGATCCTAATTCTTGTTTCCATGAAACAGAAACTTCCTATTGTGCCATGCTTTCTTGAAAAAACAGGTTTTATTATTGAAGGTGTTGGACTACTTTAATTAAAGTCTTTTTAAAAGGCGAATTCTAAAATAGAGAATAAATTATATATGAGGAAAGGCTAAACAATCTTAATAAGTGGCAGTAATACTTTGTAGTCACGTAGTATTACACAGAATACAGATGAAGCAGTATTTTGGAACCATATCTAGAAAAAGCCATGGCTGTTGTCAGAGAACAGCCAGGATGAAATAAGTGATTCAGTCTGCTGCTGTTCCACTTTGGGTCCAAGTTAAAAGATGTGCATGCAGAGCTACTGTGCAGCACGGTCATTTTGTGTCTTTTAGTCATTACTTTGTGTAACAGGCCATAGTTAACTCCCTGATATTTCCATCTCTCCCTTTCTCAAATTCCTGTTGTGGTCTGATTTGATAATATTCTTATCCAAACAATTTGTAAAATGACACAGTGAGCTGGTAGGTGCACAAAAGGTGGAGGTGACAGCCCTTAGCATCCACAGTACTTAGGGATTCTGCCACTTACTCCCCTGAACTCTTCTGCCCCAGGTGGGCACTAGGCACTGGATTTGAGGTCTTCAGTGCTTGTCTAAGGGAAGCCCTGCTGCATTGGGACTCCCTGCCTTGGAGGTGAGGGGTATCAGTTCTTAGACAGTTGATGTCTGTGTACCCTGGCACCACTGCTGCATGAATGACAAACATCACATCAGCCTGAGTTTGTCCTGTACTGTCCAAACAATAGAGCTGTGGCTGACATCTGCTCCCTTTTATTAAAGCCTTTGTTTCTGGAAGGCTACAACTAGACAGATTACCAAAATAAACATCTGGCCTTTAGCAGAGGAGTAACAAGTTGTTTTGTAGAGTCAATTCTATAAGCTCTTTAAAAATCCTGTGCAGAGATCTTATCAGAAGGTTAGGTAATGAAAACTGTCATGTTTAGCTTGTTCTGTGTTGTACAGACAAGATCTTTTATTTGTATATTTATATAATATTAAAAGAGACTTACACATGCACACACATTCTCCAAGGAGAGCTGTGCTGTGTAAGAGTTTTCCATTGTAATCCTAATCAGATCAGTAAATGAATGTCATCTGTTCTGGAGAACTGAACTGCCCCTTTCAGGGAGGATGTTAGCAGCTCATTCTCAATGGAATACAGTATTAACTCAGTCAGTAGCAAAGTGCTGATTCAATGTGTTTAAATTATGGATTCCTCACTATTACTTGAAGGTGCAATTATGTCGCCTCTTTTATAAGAACGGAGAGATCGTAATCTTATAATAAAAATATTGACAAGGAGAAATAAATTTGAAAAGCATGCCAATGGAGTAATCTATAAGTGTTGTCCAATAATCAATGCACTTTAAAAATCTTTAGGAAAAGCTATGCAGGCTACATTTGGGTGGATTTCTTGTTTTTTGGCTTCTTGGTGTGGTAAGCAATAAAGATTTGTCTGAGATGTTTAACAAGCTCACTCTAGTTGCCAACTAAAAGCAAACAGCCACAAAACCAACTTGCTTGTTTAAAGAAACTTACTGGAAAGAATTTTATTCACAGTTGCTGTCTTTAAAAGTTCATTAGATGTAATGTTCTCCTAATTTCAGTGCATTAGTGAAGGTAAAATTGCTAACTGTAAATCTACTTTGTGTTAATGTTTTACTTTGATCCAACGCCTTCATGTTTCTGCTATGTTCCTTGAAGCCCAAATAATTATTTATGCTGATCTGCAGTACTGCCTGTTTTAACTTTGATGTGTAGTAAATAGTTTCTCCCAGCAGTGACAGTGTTTATTTAAACAATCCTGAGTATACCTGCTTAGCAAAATCCTGAGCCAAATTAATTATGGCAGTGTCTGTAATTACATCACTGCAGTGATCTGGTTTCCAGGAATACATCACACTTAAGGAATACATCACACTTAAGGTCTAGTGGTCATCACAGCTGGGAGATCTGGGATGCAGCTGATGCTGTGCCAGCTTGAGCTTTGTGAACTTAGCCATTGGTGTTGAGAGAAGAACTTACCCTGGAAGTGGGATTTCTAAAGAAGAGAGAATTTCCAAGAACCAGGTTTTCCTACTGGAGTAAATTGCATAAAACCCACATGAAGGCCGGAAGAACCTAAGGCATTTGTGTCAGATTTCCTGAATGCTTGTCCGGTGTCTCAAAGACTAAGCTGATGTTAGTTTTCTGTAGCATTTGGGCAGTAGATGGTCTTTGGCATTACTCCGTGATGTAGACATTAACAAAGTTCTCCTGTCTTTGATTAATCTGGTTTTAAAGAGGTACAAAACAGCTACAACATCTTTTATTTCCAGGGTAAGCTGCAAAGATTCAAACTTTAGAAAATAAAGCTGTGGAAGTGTGAGGCTTGGAGGCTTGAGTTATTTTGTGTTTTGGTTTCTTTTTTTTCCCTTTACCATCATACTTAATGGACAACATCACATGGCCTTGCTGATTATTGGGAGTTGGAACTAGATGATCTTTGAGGTCCCTTGCAGCCCAAGTAATTTTCTGATTCTATGATCATTTTAAAACTTAGTGTGTGATAGACCTTAAGATTAGCATAAATGGCCTTACATTTCTGAGACTGAAGGTCCATCAAGCCCAGTTTTGTCCCAACAGTGGTCATAAGCTTAGGAAAGACCACAACCAAGATATGAAATGGTTAAGTATTTTCCTTGTCTCTAATTATTTTTCTGAAATAAATGTCACTTTAACATACTTTGTAATTCTTACTACATTTTTCTTTCATGAACTTGAAAGGTTTCTGGTGGAAACCTTTAGCATCTTCAGTATGCTCTGGAAGTGCATTCCATGTGTCCACTAACACATCTAGTACCAAGCATCCTGCCACCACCGTGAGCTTCACAGCCTTCCTAGCCTTCCTCCCCTTACCCTCTGGGGTAACTTTGGTGCTGAAGACCTTTTCAGCCAGTTTGTCTCTCTATCCCAGTTTACAGTCACTCAGCAGGAGCTGGGAGAGCAAACCAGAGCTTTAGGCCACACAAGGCCAACAAGATTTTGCTTGTTTATAGGTGAGCTACAGGCAAGCAGCTCACCTACAGTGGCTTCAGTTTATTTTCAACAAAGCAAGAGCTTATTAGGTTAGCTAATCCACTCCCTAGCAGCTCATGGAGCGCATCAAATGCTGTGACTGTTGTGATATTAAAGCAGAGAGGCTGTGTCCTGCTCAGGTTACGTGGTGGGTGATGGACCTGCCTCCAACTTTAAGGGTGAGGAATCATGCCTAAAGCAGTCAACTAGTTGTTATCCTGTTGAAAGGCCCTTTCTGCCTTGAAATAGCTTTTTACTTGCTTTCTTTATCCTCCTGTCCCTTCTTTATCCCTTTAAACCATTCTGAGATATATTTTTTCCTCCTAACTGGCATTTGTCTTTATTGGTAACATTTCATACCCTCAGTCATGGGATTTATCATCTGTATTTTTGGTTTTTCAACTTCTCCAGAGGGATCAAGCATATCTGCATTGCTGATGATTCACGTGCACTGTCTGCATGTCCTACTAGTTTTAGTGCTCAGTTTTTAGTCAGTTTTGATGTTGCCAGAATTCTGTACATTAATGAAGTGTGATTAGCAGCCCTGAAAAGCACCAAGTTCCATAATGCTACAGTCAGAGTTATGTTTGTACACATAGTTGCCTTTTGAAGTGGGCCAGTGGGTAGCAGTTTGTTGTGCTTGTATATTTTTAGGTAAACTGCTGCTGTCTGAGAGCCTCCCACTGACAATGGGAGCCCCTTCCTTACACGGGGGCAGGACAGCACTGCTCCACTGATCCCAGCAAAGCCACAGCACTCCCTGGGTACAGCTGCTTGGGACAGTGACAAGAGGGTTGTAGGAACTTGCTGCCAGTAGTGAAGCATGGTGCAGAAACCTCTGCCTTGCCAAAACCAGTGAATGGTGGTGTCCTTCCTCTATGGGAGGCAGAGTGTCCACAGAGTTTTCCCAAATGGAATCCATTGGGTCGCCAGTGAGTTAGGCTCCTGCTTGGGTGTGAAATTCTCATTTTCACTGAGCTTGTGTTATTTTCCTTCTTCAGCATACGTCTACTGCTGGTAGCAGTGTGATGTCCTTTATTGAGATTAGAATTTTTATGTCCTCGCCCATGGATTTAGTGTCTTTACACATGGCCCAAATCTGCACAGACTTCCTCTCCTTCTAATGGTAAGATCAAAGGCAGGGTGTTTTTGGAGCATCCTTGATCTCATCTGTGTTACAGGAAAAGCCAGGGATGCCCACTTTGAACTCCTACCACTCATGACACAACCACTGAGTCATTGAGATCATACTTCTCAATAATCTCTTAAGAAACTACTGTGCTAAAGGGATTTCTTAAAATTTTTATAGGACTATTATGTATTTTTCTAAAATTTCTTGTTTCACATTTGAATATTTTGAGATCACAGATTATAATTGCAGACATCACTAGGAAAATTCTCCTATTTAAAATTTACTTCTACTTTATTCTAAAAGCATGAGGCTTCTTCTTCCCCATCGCCCATGAAAGTAAGTGTCAATAGGATTTAAATACGTTTTGCAATGCAGATATTTCAAAACATCAGGGAGATTGCTTCTGGTGGATAATCTCTTATGGTTCTTAAATATTCAGGTCTTTTTAAAATGAATCAATCCACTGGGTTTTGTGGTCCTTCAAACATAGACTTAGCTTGCTGTTTAACCTTCACAGTTTTTTCAGTAAGTGAATCCAGGTTTGTTAATGGGTAAAAATATGGAAAAAGAATAATAAGTCAGGACTTGATAATTCTAAAAGTAAAATGGTAACTAGTACTTGAGGACAGCTTTTTATTATTAAGTATTAAATTACTTTACAGAGGTTAGGTTAAACAGATGTTGGTAGATTAGCCGAGCATCAGTCATTGTCAGAGCCACAAGTGTAGCCTTTTCTTCTCAGTTTCTGAGTCCTTCTCTGCTCTGTTTTTCTTACCAGTTTATTAACAAAGAGTGAAAAAAACATGGTCTTACAGTAGTGATACTGCTAAAGCTAATTGAAGTACTGTGATTAAGAATCTTCAGGATAGAAGATTACCAGCATTTGAAAACAGTGCTGAGAGATGATGACTCAACTGAACAAACACAGAACGTTCCTTGGAGAAACTGTTGAGAGCAAGAAGTGTCTGGGGGTTAGTGAAGGCTGCCTGTGGTGCTTAGGAGGGAGAGTGTTCCTGGCAGGGACCCAAAAAGGTGTCTGCCACCACAGCTGCCTGCCTGCAGGTTGGCTGCTGGTAGTTTACAGGGCTATAATGGGCATCTTCAGGCATTTTAGACCTGCCCTGATGTTAAAGAAAGGGCTGTGGGCTGTACTCATCCACTGCTGCCCTACCTTCAGCTCCAGAGTGTGACTCACTTGTCAATGGGCCCCATGGAGCAAATGAAGGTTATTTCTCAGGTCGATCACAGGCTGTCTTCTTGTATGTTGCTTATGTAGCCTGTGTCCCTCATGGGTTTTTATCTGCCTTAGAAGAGTCAGAACAGACCTTTTTAAAGTTTAATATGTCCATGCAGCTTTTGAAGTCTCATTCTTAGAGGTCAAGGGCTTCATAAAACATCCTTCTGCATAGCTTCAGCATTACTTATTACTCCTGTAGGTATTCAGTGATTACATTGTTCCTTTTTAATCCATGGCACAATTGGGAATCCTTTCAGTAATCTTTCAGCTTACGTCATGGCTTAGTTGATTTGCCTGTTTTACTTGGATTTACTTTCTGGCAATTAATTGTAAATTTTTATTAATTCCTAAGTTAGCATATGCCATGTCTTATGAAGAAAATAATAAAAAGTCATTTGAACAAGGTTTACTCTTTCTACTTATGTCAGTTAATATATCTGAGGCCTGAGGACCATTGTACACTCCTGCTGGCCTTTTGGTGTCTTTCACAGGTGCTTTCACATGGTGCAGCCATGGTTGTGGTTTTGGGGAGGCTGAGGCTGTTTGAATAATTATGCAACTGCACAGTATCCCAGTTCACACTGATACAGCAGTATATCGTTGCTGAAATGCTGGTAAAGCATCTCCTTCTAGAGCATCATAAAGGTTTTACAAGAAATTCTGCACTTAAATACCTTTAAAATACACCCCCAATAGAGTTTCTTTTGATGTAGGTACTTTTGATGCTTATACTTTCCTGTCAAAGTAGTGAGAGATGTTGAAGTTAGAGAGTTTATGTGGTTTTCTTCACCCCTGTAGTTTGTAGTTTGTGATATCATTGCAGTTTAGGTTTTAGGTTTGAGTAGGAGAATAGGGGTAAGTATCAGTATTTTTCTGAGCATTACTACATGTTACTCTTTATTCTAATACAGGATGTGGTAATATCAGTAAGGAAAATAGGAATACAAATGTTGACTCATCTTTTCTTCTTTTAATTCTCTAGGATTATGATGGCTTTTTTGAATCAAAGGAGAGCAACACTGTATTCTCCTTTCTTGGACTGAAACCTACTTTGGCATCAAAGGTTAGTGTAGTATTGCAGACTTTTCATGGAATTCTTGACATGTTGAGATTGAATTTTCTTTGATACCTGTGTGGGATGGAGCTCTGTGTTTGGATGCATCCCTTCTGTGAGCCATACTTTGTTCATATCACCCTCGTGCTAGTGAAGTAATCAATATGGTTGTAAGGAAAAGTAAAGCATTTTAAATGAAAACAAGCATGTACCTGCGAGTAATTTGGGACAGCAGATAAATTAAGTTTAAAGATGACATTCTCCTTCACATTATCAATCTAAATTGTAAGCAACTGGCTTAATTATAACAGGAGACAGAACTGAATCACTGGACTTTCTGAAGCCTGGCATAATGGCTCAGCATTTATTCATTAGGCATTAATTAATTTAATACTGAAATGCTGGAGTAGTCAGAACTTATATTAACTTATATTAACTTTTTTGAATTCGGTTTTAGCAAACACATATCTAGAGGTCAGAACACAAAGCCAGGTAATATCTTTCTGTTGAGGGCAGTATAACAGAGGAAATTTTATTGCCATATGGAAGTCTGGACACTTCTTCAAACAGATTGTGTGGTGCACCTTTTGGCAGTAGATCAGACACAGAGGGGAGGATTTTTCTTTCCTTGGGTACTGTAGATATAGATGTACTTGGTACTAGTACTGTTTCAGGCTTGGAGGGTGGCTCTTGGGTATCTATAGCTCCTCTTCTGCCAGGAATTAATTTATTCCTGGACCCCTTGAGGGACAGCAGTAGGAAGGAACCTCAGCAGAGGACCACAGAAGCAGGTTATTTTGGCAGCCTGCCTCACTTTGTAGTTTGGAGGACTTATCCTAGGAAAAAGATGATGTTCTGACACAATCTGAAACAGCAGCTTCTATGCAGCTCTGTTCCTAGAAAATATGGTGTTGGAGGCCTGGAGAGGTCTCTCTATAAACTTCCTGCTTCAGTCTGGTGGTACTTCAGAGAGATGCATCCTCAGCTCCTAGGTGGTCTGGGGTTAGGGTCACCTTATATGCCAAGGTCACAGGTACGGGAGATGACAATGTATCCATAACATTAATAGTATGTCAATAATATTAATGTCAATAATATTATGTCAATAATTAATAATCATATTTATATATTTAATAATACTATTTATTTTTTCTCTTTTCAATAGGAGTCAGAACCCTAGAAAGCCCATATGAAGTACCAACAAGCACATTCCTGAATGAGTGACTATCCTTCAGCACATAACAGCTTCCCTAATGGATCACTGTGATAGAGCAAACATGTGTCAGTAGTAGTAGTCTGCTTGCCATGAGATGGTGCTCTCCAGTAATGTGGAGCTAATAACATGCACATGAAATAGGATTAAGGCTGGGCTACTCATCTTCCTTTGTAAAAATGCTCACTGTTGATGTTTCACTTTTGTCTTTTGGTTGCTTTTGCAACTGACCCTGATATTCTAACAGGCACGTGTGTTTGAGAATAAGGAGTGAAAGTGTAGGGCTTGTATCATTCATGGGTATTCTTATACAGTCACATTCCTTACCTTTTTAAATTCCTCCCACTACTGTGGTTCAAATGAATAGTTAAAGTGCTGCTGGTTATGATGTTTGTGCTGGCTATGATCCAGAAGGTAAAAAGCATCAATCTTGAGCTCTCAGTCTAAGCCAATAACTGCCATATTTTTGCTCTACATTTATTTATTTATTGCAATGTTTATTCTAGATCATGGTTATTTTAAGAGACATGGGCTGCTAATCTTGGTAATGAAGACTTGATTTGTCTAATGATGCACATTGCAACTGACTGTTTAAAACAAGTTGCTATCATGAAGGAGGTGCCAAAGTGAAATATTTTGACATGTTTCCAAATGCAGGTGAAATGTTCAGTAAATGTTTCCTTGGTGGAAATACTGGGGAGTTCAGAAGAATTAAAGGGGTCTTACAGCTAATGATACTATGAAGTTATCTCTTAAATGAGGAAGTTTTAACACCCAAGGCTGGAGCTCTATAGTTGGACTGTCTTAAAATGAAATTTTGCCAAAACTTCAGTTTACCTTCAATAACACACAGCTCCACCACAAGCCACATGAGAGTCAAGGGGGTACTTTGAGAGCCAGGTTTCAGTTCCATGATGGTTAAACACTCCACCATGGTCCAAGAGCATGCCTAACTTGCCTGGCTTGTCCTGGTTTTAAATCCCCAGATGTGGTGATGTGGAGGTGCCTGGAAGACAGTGAGAAAGCTGAGTGTGTGCTTTGCCAAATGAGGCCAGAGAGGTTGTTCAGCTGAGGAATAAGTAAAGGAAATGGAGATTATTCCAGTGGGACTGCACTGATGCACATAGCAGAACTTAGGCCCATGACTTGCCAATAATTATTACAAAATGCATTCTAGACAGAAGTAAAATTGCATCATGCATTTTGAATCAAATCTGATACATAAATAACAGCTGTGTTGTGATGTGGCTTTTCCTACAGTGATTTCATACTGGCAAGGTGGTGCCACCACAGTGAATGTCCTTGTGTCTTCGGGTAAATGGGACACAGCCACTACGTAGAAAGGCTACTTTGCAATCACAGCATCCCTCAGACTGTGTGGTTTGAAGGAAGCCAGACTTGTAAAAAGTGTCAGAAAGCAGCACTACCACAACAAAAACAACACCTGTGAAACAAATCACATGTTCTGCTGGCATCAGTAGTCATGGCATGCCAGACATGTCAGCTGGAAAGGACAGCTGAAGGTCATCTGGTGCAGCACTGTCAAAATCAGGCCAAAGAACCACACTAGCTTGAAACAAATATGGGTTTGTCTAGCAGAGCATTAGGAATATCCAGAGATGAAGATCTCATAACTATCTAGGTAACCTGTGACATTGCTGCAGTGCTTTCCTAGTGAAAACTTTATCTTTTAAAGTCCAGCTTTGACTCCTAGGCTTTAATTTGAGGCTGTTACCTTTGCTGTGTCTTTTTGGCACTCACAATAAGAGATTGGCACCATTGTTTTTTTAACAGCCCTCAAGATAGTTGTAGGCTACCTTTGGGTCACCTCTTAGCCTTCTTCTTACCAGACTGAACAAACCTGGCTGCTCAGCTGAGCTAAAGAGCTAGACGGAGGAAGAGCACACACTGGTTTGAAATCTGTGGCTGTATTTGCTGGTCAAAGTCCTTGCCAGAGCACCTTCTCTAGAGGAATCCTGAACGGGCATTGATGTATGTACGTACATTTTTAAGAATTATGTTATCTGTGTCAAGGTACTGTGACATTCTTGTAACCAATCCCATATTTTCATGAGACTTGAACTTCACTATAGGAAGGGAATATGACATGAGGTGGAGCTGTACATTGTTAACTTCACCACATTCAGTATAACTATTTCTTAAAAGAAGTTAAAATATTTAACTTTGTAAATGAATAGAGATATAAATGTATGTAATTTTGCAGTTGATTACAGAGAAGCCATCCTGGATTTATCATGTACTTGATACATTGTAAACCTTGAGAACTGCCTGAAGTCCCAGGTCTGAAAAATTTACCTAAGTGTGTAAGCATATACACATGGGTAATCCTGGATGAAATCCCAGGCTTGCTAATGTGAAAGGAAAAACCACACTGATTTCTCCAGGGATAAAATTAGTTTCACAGAGCTCCTTTTGAATTTTGATAATTGTAGAATAGAAGGCTCTCATTTAGTGGAGAGTTAGTCTTGTTTCAGCTGTTAAGTAAAACTGGCTTATTTTAGAGCATGTGTGTGGGCATAGTCAGTTGAATGGAGGACAACACTAGCTCCAAAGATACCCTGCTTGCTTGCATGGATTGGCAGTGTAAGTCCCTTAGAATGTGTGCTTTTGAATTATAAATAGCTAGTTAAAAAAAAAGAAGTATATATGTTTGGATGTGAATTTTGTCTGTTGAATGACAGCCTTATTTTTGTAATTAAATCAAGTAGACTTCTAGTTTGTTACATAAGATGATCAGGAATTTTTAAAATCAGTTTTGTAGTAATGAAATGTAGCTATCAGGTAACTGAAAAGGTCTGGGGAATCAAGAGACATTTACTGAAAGAAATAGGAAATTCTTAATTCTGTTTAAGATTTTGGCATATAGAGTTATGCTTAAGAACCAAATGATCCCAATTTCTAGCTAATACTGATAACTACCCCACTTTTTCAATGGAGAGCAGTTGAGTGAAACTTAATCTTTGTACTTAGCTAAAGTTGCTGTGTGGGCTGACGTGCACGTGCACATTCACTGTATCAGTGGCTTTGACAGAGGTGTTTTTGTTTGTGCCACACACTACTGGATAGTGCCTTGCCAGAAAGAGGACTGTTTATGTGGGGTCTTCTTAGATGTGCTTAAACTTTCAACTGAGAAAGGCATAGTTTCTATATTGCTAGTTTTTAATAATACAGTAAATTTATTTTGATGCCTGAGTCAAAAGGCACATGCTTTGTAAGACTGAAACAGTTTTTGATGAGTCTTCTGAACTCTTGATTTTTCCTAGGTGACATTATTTTTTGATTTTCTTTTCCTTTTTGTTGGTTCTCTAGAATCAAACTTTCCAAGGGAAGTGAACCTGGAGTAAAGCCCATAAACTCATGTTTACACTTTCTTTAAAATAGTGTCTGATTCTAATGTTTAGCAGCCCAACTGCTATCACTGAAAGGAAGAGTAGCTGCCAAGCTCTCGGTAGATTTCTTTGTTGTCCCTCCCTGTCCTTTTCCACCATCAGGCCATTTATTTCAGGTGTCCTATTCAGGCAATACCATGATTCAGAAGTAGGACCCTGAAATTGCCTTGTGGCCCTTCATGGAGTTCAAGAGTGGGGTGACAGGAAAATGCCTAATCTCATTAGTTTTTGGTAACTTATTCACTGATTTCACTACACCTTGGCATGGACAGTGGGAGGAGGATGGAGTCCCATATGTTCACCCTTCACAGGGAGCCCGAGTGGAGGACCCAGTGCAGAATGGCCCCCAGCTTGCTCTGGCACCCTGAGCAGTGGTTCTCACAGGGACCCTTGGCTGGCAGTGGCACGTGTGGCACCATGCACCACTGCTTTCCGCAGGACTCCAGCTGCATCGTGGCCTATGCTTCACCCTCCTGCTCCCTAAGGAATTTGGGAGGGAAAACAGAGAACACCTTCTTGAGAGCAGTCCTTCAGCCAGGGCAGATCCAGCTTACTCCCTTCTTGCTGGTCTTGGCTCTTCTCACGTGTGTAATCCTGTCCTGCGTAGACCTACCTGTGTGCAAAGCTTCCACTCCCAGCCATCTGTAACATCCCTGTGGGGTCACAAACGTGGTGTTCCCCTTCACAGCATCAGTGTTCTGTAACTTGGGAGGGGAGGGAGCATGTTGCATCCTAGGTTGTGTACACATTATGTATTAAACTCTGTTCATCTAATAAACTGCAATTCAAAAAGGAAATTTGCACTGTGTTGGGTGTGCTAAAATAAACAATGGAAAATATGAGTTTAATCTTGCTGTGGCTTGCTCTGGTGGCAGCCTGGTGTTTTGGTTTGGGCAGCCTCTGCAGGTGGAAGCACTGCAGAACTTTTCACCTGGGATGGGTGAGCCTGATTCTGTAAGATGTTAATTGGCTTTGAACCCCAGTGGCTGCATGGGAATTGCAATATGTCCAGAATACTTGCTGGTTTGGGGTCTCCCCAGATAAATAGTAATAAAGAAAAAAAGGGATGATGTATTATCTTCCATTTCTTATACTTGGGTTACCTGGAATAAAGGGCAGATCCTTTGGGGTGGCTTGGACGCTGGGGACAGGAAGTTTTCACACAATGAAGTTTTGTTCCTAGGGTTAAAACCTTCACTGCTTTTTCCATCTCGAATGTGAGTTCCTGGTTTGCCTATCCACTTTACCAATCCAGAAAAGCTAATTTAACACATTTTACCATTTAGCCTGTAACCAAAGGTATAGGTTGCATAATTACAGTTTTCCCTTGATTCTCAGTCTACTAAATAGTTTTTAATAGCTTTTTGTTCCTGTCTAAAACTTGCCCAGTCTATTGTGGTTGCTGCCATGAAAACTCCGTTTGTGACTTTTGCTGCACCCTGGAGCAAGGTTCTGAGCCATCTGCTTTAGGCAGGATGCATAAAAGAGGTACAGGTGGAATAGGCAAGCCTGAAATGCCTGCAGCGGGATCCTGAGCTGCTGTAGGATCAGTAGCACTGCTCTGAAGTGAGTGGAGCTGTACTAGATCAGGCCTTATGTCGTGGTGGGTAGAAGCAGACAGGTTTTGCTGCATGGGTGGGCAGGATCTTAATTTGCAGAGGAAGAGATGTTCTTTGTCACCTTTGCTGGTGTTGCATCACAGCCTGCACTCTGTGGGAAAACCAGTGGCACTGCCATTTTTCTCCTACCTGGCTGCTGGGGACCACACTGAGAGCAGAAAGCAGGCAGAGGTCACACAGTGTGGCATGCCTTGCTACATGTGGCTGTCATCCTCCTGTGCATCCCAGCTCTGCCTCTGCTCCCTGTGCCAGGGCAGCATCAGTGCAAAATAAGCGCTTGGAAATCATCACTGTGCTTGTGCACATGCAAGTGTGTGTCCCAGTCTGTCTGCAGCTCATTCCTACCCCAGGGCAGCCAGTCTGGGCTGTTACAAGGTCCTACTGAACTCTCATCTGCTTGATTTGCTTTTCAGGTGCCAGAAGCACTTGCCTAATTCATCCCCTAGACTTCAACCAAGCTGTCAGTGAAGGTGCCTTGATGGTCTCATCTAAAGTAGCCTCCTCAGGCTGCATGGTGCAGCACAAGCAAACATTTTGGGTACAAGTCCTCTATATGATTTCTTTAAAGGTAATCATTAAATGTAATTCAGTCCTGTGGTAAATTTGAGAAACAGAAAATGACAGATTTAAGGAATTAACACTCTAAAGAAAAGGTCAGCTGGAGCCTTGAAAAATTGTGTTCAGAGGGCAAGAAAGGAATTGTTACATTCTGATTTGGAAACAGGGAATTGAGAAGCAGACACCTTGAGAAGTGTGTGCCAATCTCTAGCTGCTTGGTTCCCCCATCCAGTTTAGCTGTCTACATACAACTAGTTCAGGAGAGGAACCTCACCCTGCAGGGAAAGCACGCACTCCCAGGTCCAGGGGTTCTACCCCCTTCAACCCTGCCACACAGCAACCTGTGCTTATCTTTTCCTTTGTACCTCTTTGGAGATCAAGATCAATTCCACTGCAATCAATGGCTATCAAGATGTGAAAAATAAGAGCTGAGCCAACATCTCTCTGTATTTCAGCACCTTCCACAAATAAACCTGGCAGACTAAATTACTCTGCTGGGAGCCCAAAGAAAAAAAAATAGCTTGGTTTTTTTGCCTTGTTTCTTTGGGTGACGCAGTTCTGGTATCAGCAGGATTTTGCCAAGACATTACTGTGAAGTGCCAGAGTTGAGGGTGTAGAGGACTTCTAGCCCAGATGCCAAGCAAGAGCCATGACTGCTTTTCTGACTCCCAAAGGGACCAGACCCCCACTGCACCTAGGCATGGGGGACTTGTTTCACCAGTGTGAGACTGAAGGGGTGAGGAGCAGATTGGTGCTGGCATGGAGACAAACCTGCAGAAGGTGATCAGGAGCCCAGGGGCAAGGCCAGGCAAACAATAAGGAGCTGTAGCAGGTGAGGTTTGCTGAGGATAATAGCTCAGGTTGGTCCCATTCTAGCTGCTGCTACCCCATTACTCCTCTTCATTAAAATACTTTCAGTTCACACCTTCCCAACAGGAAAAGGGTAATTATCAGATTTGATGGTTTCTGCATGCATTCCCAAGATAACCAATTTTCTTCTTTCCTGCCAATATGTGTGTCAACTTCTCCTTTAGAGGGCAAAGCTGAAAGGAAAGCACACACAGTGCTGGATATATGGATACATGGCGTGGGTGCTGCTGTGGGGCTCCAGTCTGCAGCACATAAGCACCAGCCCATCCTTCATTTGCAAAATCCATCCTGTGGAACCTGATGTTAAGGCTAACAGCTCTTCCCTTCATTTTCTTTAGATTCTCTGAGTATGCTTAATGAAGGGAAGTAGGAAGAATGTGGGTGTGAAGAGGTCGGCCTTTCAGGTGTGAGAATTAAGAAAGCTGAATCACTCTTGAGCATGATACAAGCAGCACAGTAATGTCAGATACATAACATTTATCATTTAATTGTGGATTTTCTAATTAAAGCTGTATCTGGATGGGCTCCAGCTTTCCTGCTGCACCTGCTTTGCCCACACACCCATATTGTCCTCTTTCAGCTATTGCCTAATGGCTGTCTGCTGGGAATAGCCCTTGCAGGGTCCTTTGGTGACATCGCCAGCCTGGAGCAGTGACAGAGCCATGAGCCATCTGCTGCCCCAGCACACTGCACCTGAAATGTCTGTTAATGGCTTTCACTGCTGAACCCAAAGTAATGGTCTTCCTGCATGAGACTTCTGTTATCATTGCCACTCTTGATATATCCTTCAGCCTGTTTTAATCTCTTGGTTTTCATAGCTTCAAATCCTCTGTTTTTCTTCCTGGTTTCGATGGATGTGCTTTTTTTTTTTCTTTTTAGATGTATTCTGTGAATGGCATAAATTTGAGCTTAAGCCACGGAAGGGCTTTTGGGTCAGAAGAGCTACACAGCATTGCTGTGAAATATGCTCTTGAGTCATTAAGGTAAATTGCTGTAGCATCAGTGCTGCTCCAGCTGGACTATAATACTTAAGCCCTAAGTGGCCATTTCATATCCTTTGGAACATTCTTGCTCTGAGCAAAGTGTGATTATCCATCAAACCCACTTATACCTACTGAAATCTGCAGAGGGGATGGCATTTCAATGCAACAGATTTCATGGTCTGCATTAAATAATCAGCCTAGAGGAGATTCTTGGGTTACAGAGACAAGTCCTCTGCTGTTTCTTTTGCCACAGAGACTATTTCATAAAACTACACAGCTCCAGCAAAAAGCACAACATTGGGTCTGCGTTAATATTTTTTCCCTGTGGTTTTTTGGCTCTGCTGTGCTAGTTGGAAGGTTGTCTCAAAATCCTGCTTCTCTTGCAGCAAAAATGAAACTCTCTTCCAAATTCCAGCTGAAGTTTATTCATGGCCAGCTTGTCTTCATTGTCCTGGTTGTTCTTTCATTTGAGTAAGTCACCCTTGCAGGAATTACCTGTCATATGAGTTGGTTTCTTCTGCCTTAGCTATGCTTTTGTCAGGTAGAAGAAGTGGCTGAGCCATCCTGTTCTCCTGATGGCACCACTGACATCCAGGGCCAATTGAGATCCCCAGGATAAGGAGATTCCCACTAGTCAATAGCATGGAGTAGCCTCATGAAGCAAGTCCAGAATGAGCTCTTTAATTACTTCAGCTAGCAGAATTTGTAATTAGAGATGATCCTGATACTTGCTCTCAGTGTCTTGGCAGAAATGTTGCTGTTTAACAGTTCCTCATTTTAGCCCTGATTGAGCTATTGCTCCAATTTAGCATATTTCCAGGCATATTGTGTGGGCAGATGAAAGAACTGTGCTTGCTAAATACATGAATTAAACATTCACTTGACAGATTTTAACCTTCATTTAATCCAAAGGTGTCAGAAAAATCGATAGCCAGGGAGGAACTCTTTGAACTTACAACAGCTGCAGGAGTGAGATGCAGATCTGGAAAGAACCATGGGTAGCCATCCATCTTTTGAACTTTTAAAATTTTATTTCAGTTTAATAGATAGACACATATATTAAAAATGTTTGTAGAGGCAGATCCCAATTCCCCACTAGTTCAAACAAGGACCATGGACTATCCTTGGCAGAGAGCAGCAGCTCCAGCATGAGATCCTGTATGTGAGGGGCCTGAGATCTGTTGTGCTCATGGCTCTGTTTGTGAGCTCTGGTGAGCAAGACAAGGGCAGTGGCCACTTTTCCCCAAGCATGTACATCTGTCTCCTTTCTTTCAGCAGCTGAATGCTGCCTGCTCTTTCTGCACAGGGCTCAGGTTCTCCCCCTTTCCCTTTCTCTGGCAGTTCTTGCTGCAGCTTCTCATTCACCCCCAGCACAGTGCTGCTGCCTGGATTTCCTAATGTCAAAGCAAAATTACTGCATTTGCCCCAACAAAATCACTCCTGTGGTGTTTGCTCCAACCTGCTTCCTGCACTCATCTCTCAGCAGGCTCCTACAACTAAATCCCCCACCCCTTGTTGTACCATCCTACCTAGACTTCCAACACATTTACCTGTGTAATTTCCATTTTTCTCTCCTTGCTTTACATCTTTTTGTACCTTCAAATGCAATCTTTGTGCCATTGTGTCTTCTCTTTGCTTCACATCAGTCTCCCTGCCTTGTGTCACCAGTTGAGAGGTTATAAACATGAATGAGAAGTTTTGGGATATTTTGTAAGGGAATATGTAATAAACATACTGATTATCTTCTTTCCCAGGGTAATCAATTACCATTGCAATGTACCACTCACCAGAAAATACCTCAAAGTGTGGCAGCCTAAAACCTCCAGAGTAGATGCATCAGGATGGTGCTATGGAGTTCATGCTCTCCAAACCCCAATGAGAGATATGCCCTTATGTTTAATAATAATAATAGTAAGAAAAACACTGTTATATATGTTCTAAAACCATGGAGAATGAAACATGAAATGTTGACTGCTTCAGCAGCTCTTCCCAGCTAAAGACTGGGGAGAGTTTTGATCACTGTAACTTTACAGGACCTTTACCATGATGACCTGCTCAACGTCCTCTCAGGGTTAGGAGGACCTAAAATTTGTATTAATCTGTCTTCAGGGATGGTAATAGTTAAATCTAGAAAAACATTTCAGGTTTTCTTAGCTTCCCCTATCCCAACTGTATTACAGTATCTTAGCAATGAATTCAACCAATCAGCAGCAGTTATTATAAAAGATGCTCTTACAGACTTAGCACTATAGGGGATCAATAAAGGCAGACTATATAATTGTTGTACCTTTCTGAAGACCTTTTTTCACATCCTGGGGAATAAAAAGGGAGGTGGAGGGCTGAAAACAGGTGGAGTTAGAGAATGAGGTCTGTAGTGAATATGGGCTTCACACTGTGCTGGCTGAAGATCTTTGCATTAGGGGTGTTTAGAAAAATGTCACTCACTTTCATTGTAGAATAAAGAGATGGAAAACAAGCCAAGGAAATAATTATTTTTTGCATTTTTCTTGAAAGATAAAAGCCCCAAAGAGAGAGGTACGTTGACTTTTTTTATGTGTACTTTCAATCACCTCATTTTTCATCAAGAAAGGCTTTGATGGAAAACTATTTTACTGGCAGTTCCATTACTCAGAAGTTCACTTCATATAAACTAGAGCAGGAAGTTGTTGAATTCTCTTCTCTTTCTCCTGCACCTCCTTAGCTATCTGTTGTTGGAAAATCCTGCTGTAACACCCTGATGCACACCCTGGCATGGTGTTCCCCATCTCCATCAGGGTTCACCTGCTCACCCCTGAGGAGAGCACAGTGCTCTGGGAAAGCACAGCCCTGTTCTCTTGGCCATCAGGGATCACCTGCTCACCCCTGAGGCGAGCACAGTGCTCTGGGAAAGCACAGCCCTGTTCTCTTGGCCATGGGGATGGTGCACCAGTGCATGGTGAGGCACCATGTTACCAAGGAGTGGTAACCCATGGGAAAACTGGAAACTGGCCTTTTCAAAAAGTGGAAGTCATGGATTTGCATCTTGGCTTGCTTTGGAGGATGAATTCCTTTGGTGCTGCCACGAAGTGTCAGTCCTGTGTCAGAGACAGGGAAGCCAGGGAAAGGGAAGGAGGGAAGAGCCGGGTCCAGCCATGACGGGGTGGGGTGGAAGCAGGGAGTGGGATGTGCTGGCTGTCACTGACATCTAGAGGACAGCACAGACAGTCTGTACATTGTGAAACATGAGGTAACCAAACTCCGAGTGTGTTGAGCCTTCCCTGGCCCGGCACCACTCACAGGCACAGAGATACTTGCAGCTGAAACTTGCTGGTTTTCCATACTCATGCCACCTTTAAGTGTTTTACCCATTTGAACACAGCATGGCGTCTTTTGTTGTCTGCGAGGCACCAGCTATCTTCTGTGGGTGCCTTCTTCTTCCTCTCCCCAGCAAACACAAAATTTGAGCCTGACCAAACCAAGTCAGAGCAGCAGAAGTTCCATCACGGGGAGCACGCTGGCAGAGCCATCACTCCCTGTGGCTTTGCTCAGCCCATGGGCCTTGCTCAGCCAGGTGAGGGAGGCCAGGGGCTGGCAGAGCCCTCTGTCTCCAATGCCAGCTCCATGGGCACCTGCTTGGTGCCCTGTGCTGACTGCAGGGTCAGCAGGGGGCTGTGGGGTGCTGTAGGGTACAAGCCCCACCCCAAGGTGTGTTTCCTGCTCCACTGGACTCTGGCTGGGGGCTGGATGGGATCCATCTGCTTGCAGGAGCATCCAGGAGCATTGTGTGATCCTGTTGCCATCCATTTGCATTAGGAGCACTTTATGCCTGCCTATAAAGAACATGTTGTTCAAGCCTCTGTTAATGCAAGATAAGGCAGCTTTTAAAATTAAAGAAAGTAAGTAGGGGTGCTCCTGATAAATTAGCTTTAATTTTAGAGACGTATATTCAGAGTAGGCTCCTCTTGTTGGCACAGCTGAAGAGAAGGAAAATAAAAGTTTATTACAGACAGACCACCTTCTCTGTGTCTTTCTGCCAACTCTATGTTTTTGCAGATGTAGAAAACAACAGGAAAGGCTCAAACAGCAATTCCTACAATGTCCAGGAAGCTTTAGAGGGATTATTTTTAGCTGTTTGCTGCTCTTTGGGCCAGGATTGATTCTTTTGCCCCAGGAGAAAGCCAGTAACCGCTTCAAGCCAAGGAGCTTCTTCTGCATCAACAAGAGCAGCATCAGCAATGATAAAGGAGTCATTATCCCACTTGTGAGGCCACACTTGGAATACTGTGTTCAGTTTTGGTCTCCACTAGGCAAAAAGAGAGGTGGACAGGGTGGAGAAGAGCCACAAAGATAATTAAAGAAGTAGAAAAATGTCACATGGGGAAAAGGGTTTGTTCAACCTTGAGAACAGAAGGAACACACTATTACCATGCTCCAGTGTTTATAGGGTGACTATAAAGATGGAGACTCCCTTTTTACAAGGAGTCACATTGAAAATACATGGGGTAAGAAGTAAAAGTTAATCCTGAGGAGACTTTCACCAGAGATGTAAGGAAAATTTTTCACAATGAGAACAATCAGCCATTGGAACAATCTCTCCAGGGTAATGGTGGATTGCCTAGCATTAGACAGTTTAAAGATTTGGCTGGACAGTGTCCTGAACCATCTTGCCCAGGCAATATTTTTGTCAAGAAAGGTTGAACCATTGTCCATGAGGTCCCTTCCAACCCAATATTCTCTGGTTTTATGATTCCTCTCAGGGTAGCAGCTCAGCATTCTGTTTAGACCACATCAAACTGGCACATACAGGATTAATTTCACAGGCTCACAGATTACCCTACACCTTGATTTTTCAGCTCCCCTGATCAGTCTGTCCTCATAAAGAAACTGAGAAGAATAGTAAAAGGATGAGTAAACTGTTTTGCACAAAACCAATAAAAAATTTTAGAGGGATTTTAATTGAGTGCTGCATTTAATTAGCTTTTCCCATGCTTTCAGCTTTGCTCTCTGGATTTACAAGGCTGAGCTCAGTGAGAGCAGGTAGAGCAGTACGTGTAAGCTGTGCCACTGCTTCCAGCATCTCTGCACATTGGCTCTGGTCAGCCACCCCCATTGCTGCCTGCTTCCCTCCTGGGGAGGCTCCTGCACGTTTGCTTTTGCCAGCATTGCATCCCAGTGGTTGGCATTTGCAGGTACTTATTTTATTTCATTAGATTGATGAAATATCTTCAGCAAAAAGGAGTCAACAGTGAGCATGGTCCTCCTGCACACCATGTCAGGAAAAGCAGACAAACACAACAAGAAGAAAGTAGGAAAACCTGCTCATCTGCAGTGAAAGCATGTTGTGTGTGGAAAATAAATTGGGCAGTGGACACCTGATGGTGCTTCAGTAGAGCTGAATGACATGGGGATTGACTTAATAAAGCTTTAAAATTGAAAAGTTGTGCCAGTTATGCCCTGCATCAAAACTTCCAAATATTTATTGTTTCGTGTTATAAACCAGTCAGTTGTCCCTATCAAGGAAATTTCTTCAGTGGATGGAGAAAGGTGGCTTTATTCCTCCTCCCTGTTCCCCCAAACAGTGGGGCTGTCATTTGCTGTTTCAGCACAGACCCTAGTGAAGTGAGGAAGGTGTATGGATGAGGTAGAAATGGCCCTAGTGTAGGTGACATCACCCCCCTGGGACAGGAGCCACCTCTTTGGAGCCCTCCTGCATGAGAATGAAGCTTTGGGGTCTGCTGTGCACCATGTGAGACAGATGGTGTGGAGGACAGTGCCTCCATGGCCTGGGAGCACTGGTGGAGGCCAGTCCAGGGGCTCAGCTCAGTGCCACACAGGGACACCCCAGCAATCAAGCCAGTTGCTAAAGGAAATCAATTTTAAAAGCAGATGGTTTAATTAGAGCACTAAGCTCCCTCGTTGTAATGCTATGTCTCCAGATAGTTGTACTGTTTTATTAACAAGTCTCTTGTACTTATTTCTTTCCTGTTGCCAGATGCTTTCATCAGGGTTATATAAAGTCCTGTTTTCATCCCTGCTTTGCCTAGAAATAGATTAAAGAAAAACTGAAATACAGATTAATAATTATATGCAGACTGAAATATTATCTACATGCATTTTTCAAGTAAAAAAAAGCAATTTTAAGCCAATTGCCTTATTGCTCCACAGCAGTATGTGCTTGCCTAGGAGTGGTTTCTCCAGGGAGGCAGCTGTTTTACTGAGGCTGACAGGAGCTCTGTGCCACTGAGGGAGATGCAGAGTGAAATACCTCTCCTTGCACAGGCTCACAGAAATGGGAAAATTCCCCTCAGAGAATTTCAGTGCTGCTGCTGTCAAGTCAGAAAATTAGGCTGCAATTAGACAGGCGCCTATGAATCTCTGGTTCTTCTCCTACACACTTTACCGAGCAGCCAGACTGAAACTATGTAGAAAGACACAAGTTCACCAAAATTCCTGGGGTAAAGTTAGCCCTCCTCATTTCTGGGTTCAAAGATGCTCTTGCAGGAAGCAGAAGCTTGCCATCAATGGTGCTCCTGCATGCTTGCTTGGCTGTGTAGGCAGAAGCACCAACAGATGGACAGGTACGTCTTGAAAACAGCAGTGTGCTTTCTCACAACCCAAACCACCCAAAGCACAAGCTCTGTTACAGCAAACCATGGTCAGAGCAGCCACAAGACATAAACAGCACTGCTCTCAATTGTTTAAATATTGGTTATGACCCTTCAACGTTAGGGATTCCATCATGATCACAGCAACTCTACAGATGCCCCCACCTCATCAGCTGGTGTTACCACTGGATGAGTGGATAAATGTTTCATCATTCTGTGGACATTAGCTGCAATCCAAAAGCCAAATTCATCCTTTAGCCTTTCATTCAGTTTAGAAAACATACTAATGTAGTTAGCTCAATTTAAGATGAAATGGATGGATGTAGCTTAGCTCAATTTAAGATAAGTAAATGAATGTTCTTATGTGCACAAGGTATCAAAGTTCTCTTTACCTCAAATGGATGACTACAGAAGGCTGCTTGAATGTAGGCATTTGGCTGTCTAATGTTGGACCCAAATTCTGTCTTCTGTGGAAAAGATAAGAGAGCTCTATATTCTATCCCGTATCCATCTCCAATGCACCAGAGTCACAGCTCCCAGACCTCCAGGGACACCCTTTCTTTTTGCTTGTTCTACTACAATTGCCCAAAACGTTGCTGTAGTCACTGTGAGGCAAGATTTTGGGGATGGAGGAAAATTAGAAAAAGTCTGCGTAGAGTAATTTTAGAAGTTCCACCTTTTAGTGAAAAAACTAATTTATGCATAAAATTAAAGGCCAGTCAAAGAAATTTGGTCTTACAAGAACTTTGAGGGTCTCAGCTGAGCTTAAGATTTTCTCCAAACCTGTATGTTGGCATTGCATTTCTTATTGACTGAAAATGCTCTTACTGCTAATAAGATACTAACCTGGTTGTGCCTGATTTTACATACAAAAAAAGAGCAGAACATCCTTGAATTCTTCTTCAGGGAAGGACAAGACAGGTCAGGGAATGGTACAATCTAAACATTCCCTAAGAAGTTGCTTTTCACAAACTGCATTAAATAAACAATAAGCACTATATGTTGCAGGCTCTGTGGTTTAACTAAAAGAGGCCATAACCCTCTCGAGTTTACAAGTGCTTTGTATGAACTAAAGTAGTTTGGCTGACATCTGCTTTTGCAGCAGATTTCCCATAGCATCCAGCTATTCCAGTTTATTCATAATTAAATCACAACAGAGACATCTGCTTTAAAAGTGAAAGTAAATCTTCCAAAGCAGTTACAGCTGCATGGTCTTGATATCTTTTTTTTTAGAGCAATGGGACCATCTTCCTTTCAAAATGGTCTTTAATTAATCTCCTTCTTCCAACTACCTCTATAAATACTACTATTGTCTATGGTTTGTCACCACAGTAGAAAACTGAACTAGAAACAACACAGAAGGACCTTTTAGATAAGATTACAGGGAATGCAGCTGTGGCAGAAGAGGAAGGAGCCGGAGTGGCACAGAGCTTAGCAGAAATGTCACTGACATGAGCAATGATAACCTTTAAAAATGTTTCCTATGAAGTAGAGAGCAGGAAACAATATAATCAGATCTTTACTGATATCAGGTAAGAACATAAGCAGATCTTTGTTGATACGAGATAATAAAAAACCCTCTTAGAGAGAAAATGCTTAGTCAGGTTTTTCTGCTTAACCGGCATTTCATCTGGTTTAGGTGTTGGGAAGGGAGATCAATCAATGGAGCAAATCACTCCTTTCACACAGGCCAGCTGTCTTCATAAAATGTTTTATAAATTATAGGAATAAAAGTAAAATCCTGTTCATCTGTGCTTTTGTAGTAAATCATCACCCCCAGTTTTTAATTGTTGCACTTCTGTTTAAAGGGAAGCCCAGATTTCTTCTGTGTTTTCCTTTACCCTTTCAGCAGGTGTCCTGATTATAACATCCTATTTTTGTGTTTACAAAATTACTTGTCTTGAATTTGCAGCCAGGCCCTGAGAGGGGAACTGACTGGCTGTAGGGATAAGAGAGGTCTCCGAAAACTTGTATTCCTACTAAAATTATTACAATAAATGGTTTATCACCTCTGAGCAAAATATCTACAAATAGAAAATACTTTTCCCAGATACTTAGAAAGGAAAATTGCATTTTCCCCATCGGGTGTCAAGTAAAGCAGCAAAATGTTTTGGTTTTCTTCATCCTCTTTTTAGCCAAATCCAGATTTGGTCCAGTCTCAGCAAAGCTGTGTCACCCAGAAAATTTGTTTCCTCCCTGAAACAAAGCAGCAGCATGCACACCTGCTCAAGCACAAACCTTGACACAGACAAACCCACCTCCAGCAGCGGCAGATCCAGGCAGACCTGAGCCCCAGAGACATTTGTGCAGCATCCAGTCAAGAGGAGGTTGTTCCTGTCCCTTGTGCTGCCCCTGCTGTGGTGCCCAGACTGGTGGTGTGGTCAGGCTGGGCGTCCCCCCAACACCAGGGAAGCCTTGTGGGTTACAGAGGATGAGATGGTGTTGGGATGGTGCCTTTGCAGGAAGCAGGATGGTGCCCCAAGGACATGTTCATGACTTGTGAGTGGGAAGGGAAGGGAGATAAGGACGTGCTGTGAACCCCCAAAAAACATGTGAGGGTGAGAAAAACATGTTCCAGGAGAAGATTTATATAAGACAGTGCTTGAGGTTACTTGAAGCTGAATAGGGGAATCAAGACATAGGTGAGCCATCATGTCTCAGAAAGCATACATGACAAGCCAGCTGAAACTAATATGAACCAGGTAATTCAAGGGGAATTCAAGATCTTTTGGGGAACTGAGCCTTGTAAGGGCAGCTGTGCATAGGGAATGGAATAATTAATGACATTTAATGCTGAGATTGCACACGTAGTGGTATCAGACATTTGGAAATAAATGCAGCAAAACAGGGATAACCAGGCAGTTTGTCTGGGAGAAGACTGGGTGGAGAAAGGTAGGCAGGTGAAAAAAAGAGCAGAATATGGGAGGGGGGGTGGAAATGGAGAATGAGTCAATAAACCATCCTGTGAACATCAGGAGCTGGGATATTCACTGGCAGGAGCATGGACACCAACAGGCAGTGCTGAAGCTGATGTGCACATCTGAATCCCACCAGGATGCTGAAGGAAACACCCTGGATGATCCACTGGATTCCCCATCAGTCCAAGGGATTTATGTGGGAGGTTAGAGCAGGGTGGAAGTGTACTACAGTGACACCTGGAGTGGGAGGGCACAGAGAGGAGTGGCAGAGCTGGAACACCTTGGAAATTACCCAGGTGTGATCTGTCAATCTGTTAGAGTTTTCCATTACATTTGTCAGCCTCATAAACAGGTAGATAAAACTGCAGTCATCCAATGGAAAAAATCACTCTGTTATCACCCATCCTAAATATAAATATAATAAAATTATCTTGCCTACTCTAAAAATGAAGAAAATAAGTATTTCATGAGGCTTTGAACGTTGTCTTTGTTTGTGAAAAACACATCTTTGCATTAAATAGGTGTTTCTTAATGCAAGAGCAGGTAAGGTGAAACATTTGTTGACAGATCCATTGTTAACTTGGCTTTTCCTCTTTACAATGAATCATGATGAAACATGTATGGATTGAGTAGGTGACAGAGTAGTACTCATCACTTAGGAGCTGGTTTATGAACAAATAATGCTGGACTGTTCCCTATTAACCAGCTGTTCTGGCAGATAATAGTTCAGCTCCAAGCACTGTCTTATCAAGAATGGAGCAGCCTCTGCAGCCTTGCGCATCTCCACAGGCCTGGGAGGGCAAAACACAGAAGGGCTCTCACTGGGTTAAGCACTCAGAAACTCTCCAAGTGCATCCATAATCTGCTTACTGGCTAAGCTGGTTGGGAAGCAAGGGGCTGAGGTTCTGCTGATCTTGCCCAAGGGGTCATCTCAGTCCACACAAATTTCAGAGGGTCTCAGACTGCAAAGGCAGGGTGCTGGCCCTGCTCAAAATTATTGTTGCTGCATCAGAGATGTGTGGTTGCCTTGTCTGCATAAGCATTTAGAATAAATATGGGTGTGAAAGTGATGATAATCTGCTGTAATTTGGGGAGTTTAACAAAATTACAAAAGACAAAAATGGTTGCAGGAAAAATCAAATGTCCATTTTTCAGCAGAACTAATAACAATAAATTCAGGTAAAGGTCAGGGATTTCTTTTCCATGGTGCTCATTGAATGCACAAAGTTTTCTGTACAATATAGTACATTTAGATTAAAAAATATATATATATATATGTGTGTGTGTGTGTGTGTGTGTGTGTGTGTGTGTGTGTGCAAATTCTAAGGGACTGGCTGAGTCCAGTGGAGTAAAGATATGTGTCTATCTTGAAAATTCAGTGTGATATGATGCATTTTCATACTTGTTCAAGTTATCTTTAAAAATATTCATTATACAACACTTTGTTTCCTCGGTTTGTATATTTATCTATACTTCAGACAAGAACACTAACAGTGACCACTTACTTGGTGTAATATTAGGTCTTTTATAGTTTATTTTCCCTTCAAACAGGAAGCCACATCCAATCCCAGGTGTTTCTAAGGTCTGGTTTAACTGGAAAAGATCAAGGCAAAGAAGGTATTAAGGACATTGGCTTTTTTCATCACCTTCCAGAGATGAAGGTGTGTCTGACCAGCCTGTAATTCTCTGAATCCTCCTTCTTACCTGGCTTGAAGACAGAACTCATATTTGTTTTCTTCTAGTCCTCAGGATCCTCTCCCAGTTGCCATGACCTTCCAAAGATGATCAGGATTGACCTTACAAAGACACTGGCCAGTGCCCTCAGCACTGATGGGTGCATCACCAGGTCCATGGACTTGGGTCTGCCCAGCTCCTTGAAATGATACCTGACCTGGTCTCCCTTGCTCTAGACTTTCCCACCAGCCCTGGGAACCTGGGATTCCTGAAGAATGGTTTTACCCATAAAGACCAAGGAAAGAAGGCATCAAGCTTGGATTTTCCCTTTTCCTCTGTCACCAGCTCTCCTGTACAATTCCTCTGTAGGCCCATCTATCTCCTGCCTTTCTTTTTCTGGTGATACAGTTGAAGAAGTCTGTTGCATTATGCCCCTCACTGGATTCAGTTTTGGAAAATTTTAACTGTCCCTGTCTCTTTCCACCTGTGCTGTGTCTTTTTCCCCCTGGTTTTGAAGTGGTATTGTTCCTGCAAATAAAGTAAAAAGCAAAATAAAATTGAACACTCTAGCATTTATATTTCTTATCATTTTTTCTTATCATTATTACAGAGTAATGAATTTCACATTTGTAGGAGATCAGCAGAGTGAGACTGTCAGCTATGTCTGCGTTGCAGTGGCCAGGCATGGATGACCATCACACTTCTGCGTCTTGAAGGACCTTCTGGGGTTTTTTGCCACCTCATAGCGTTTCCTGCAGGAAGCATTGCTGTTCTCTGTGATGCTAGCTCCACAAATTCCCCCTCACAAATGCCTTTGGTAGAGACTTGTTCCCCTCCATGGCTTTTCCATCCCTCAGTTTGTTGACACTGCAGGAGTGTTGCTGCTCCTCACCTCCCTGGTCCTGTTTGCAGCGTGGCCCCCAGTGAGCAATGGCAGAATGGAAGTCAGAAAATGAACTGGAGAAAGGGAATAATGGAGCAGAGTAGTAGCTCCTGATTTGAGCAGGACTAATTGATCCAGCTTTGCATGAAGCCAGTCCATTATGCAATTCTGGTTTTGGATGGCAATTACTTTTTCAGAGAGTGAAGAAGTTGCCAAAAATTCGAGATGTTTTGAAGGATTGTTGTTTTTATCCTATTTGGTTTTTCTGATAGGTCTCGGTTTTTCCTAAGAAAAAATAATGCCCTTGTGAAATGAAATCATATTCTATTTGTCATTTTACACTGAAATGAGAAACCAGTATGTGTGGGTAGTGGAGAACAAAGACAAATATCCCTATGTTAGAGCCCAGGAATGCCTCAGTTTGTTCAGGTACAAATTATTCACATTTTTACAAAAGCATATGGATTAGTTCTATTTATTCATTTATTTTGAACTGTCTCCAGAGGTTCTCACTGATATTCTGCTTTTTAAGTCCTGCCATGATAAATGGGCCTTTGCTTGCAGGCACCTCACAGTTCTGATTTATTTAGTGATATTTTTCTTAAATATCCATTGGAAAGATGGCTTTATACATCTGTAAGTCTGGTTCATTTGAATTTTGATAATAGCTTCATTTCAAGAATTTATTATTTCTAATCTAGAATTTAATGAACAAATCTACACATATATATCTATTTTTATACCATATATAATTTATGTTGTTAACATAATGTTAAATATATGATATACAACATTATTTATATGTTTGTGTTTTCACTTCTCTTCTAGATTCCATCAGATTATTTACTAGATTTGTATTTCTGGCATGATTTTAGTGTCTTGCATTTCTATGTTTCGCTTTCCTGGCATCAAGAGGAAAAGCAACAGTAAAAAAAAAAATTGGATAGCTAGAATCATACAATCATTTTGGTTGGAAAAGATCTATATGATCATCCAGTCCTACCATTTATCCAGTGTACATTTATCAAGTGCACCATTAAACATGCCCCAGGATGCCACAGATGCCCAGCTTCTAAATGCCTTCTGGGATGGTGACCCTGACACTTCCCTGGGCAGCCTGCTCCAATGCTTGACAACCCTCTCAAATAATTTTTTCCTAATACTCAGTCTAAACCACCCTTGGCACAACTTGAATCCATTTCCTCTTGTCCTATTCCTTGTTGCTTGGAGAGAGACCGACCCCCAGCTGTCTGCAGCCTCTTTCAGGCAGTTGTAGGGAGTGATAAGGTCACTCCTGGGCCCCCTTTTCTCCAGGCTGAACCCCCCAGCTCCCTCAGTCATTCCTCACAGGACTGGTGCTCCAGACCCTTCACAGCTCCACTGCCCTGCTCTGTGCTTGCTCCAGCCCCTCAATCAGCCCCTCAATGTCCTTCCTGGCCTGAGGGGCCCAGAGCTGGACACAGCACTCCAGGTGTGGCCTCACCAGTGCCAAGGGGACAATCCCTGCCCTGGCCCTGCTGGCCACACCATTGCTGATCCAGGCCAGGCGCCATTGGCCTGCTTGGCCACCTGGGCTCATTGGCCAAGAAAGGAGACAGCCCAGCAAGCAAGTCAGTGTAAAAAGGCAATTAGATGGGAGGAACAAGGGCAAATGAGAAAGAATAATTCCCTTTCTCTTTGTTGGTGTCTTTCAGATATTTGTTATTTGTATCCTCTTACACTCATTTTCATTTTTGGGTGACTCATTGAGACCTGTGCTCTTGCTGGGTCACTCTTCCTCCTCTGAGAGATGATTTTTTCAAGTATTTTCCTTTTTCCAAGTGCGCTTATCATTTATAGTTACAACTTTGAAATATTAAATTAACTTATCTTTACAGTCCTACCCTCCATTTCTTGTCAAATAGCTCAAAAATTCACTTCTCAGACTGGATCTATGTCACTCTATCTTCTAATCCATTTGGCATGGTTTTCTGTTGACTGCCATGGTCAAAGCAGCATGAAAGTAAGCTGTGTGATTGAAAGGTATCTTTCATAAAAGCCAGGGATACAACCTGCTCTCAGCATTTCACTGAGAGCACTGCCTCATTAGCATGTGTTATCTCTGCTGGAAAACAGTCAGATTGCTTTGCCAGGTGTTCCTGTGAGGGTTTTTTCTGCTAAGCCACAAAGAAATGGCAATGCTGAAACTTGATTTTCCTTGAAAGGCAACAACCACCTTGTAAAGTATCTTATTACTGAGGAAGCTAGAAAAAAAAGGAAAGTTTACTCCATAGTGCCTATTTAAATTATTTTTATTCCAGATACTGTTATTTCAGCTTATTTTCCAGCAATCAACTATAAAATGAGGCAGTTCTGAATTTCATTTCACTGTGAATTTTGATGTGCTTTTTGAATTCTCATATTTTCTTTTGTTTTTCTAGTGGGAGAAGCAAAAGAAAGATTTGAGAATTTTAGAGGATCATTGTCCTTCTTTTGCCTGGAAGATTTGTGGCTAAATCTGTCTGTCCTTACCAACCCAACTAAAGCAAGTTTTTTCATCTTCAGTTACAATAATACAATATCCTCAGCGCAGACCCCAGTGTTTTTTCTCTTCCTTTTGGATAAATTTCACAACTCAACTCTAATTTTTCAAATTACAGACAAATGGAATAAATCACAGAACATACAGGACCACCTTTGGAAAGCAGGGCAGTGGCACATACAATTTCATTTGCATGATAAATGCTCTTTGCTGCTTATGTGAAGAGTAGCAAATCAAGTGACTGCCACCCATCTGGCTAAAGAGGAGACAGAGGGTATGATGCCTTAGATGTGCAGCTGAGGTATTGAGGATGTGTGTTTCACCTCCCCTTAAATAACCATGGAGATAAGACGTGTACTGCCATGCAATTTTGACCCAGAGAGATAATATGTTCTATTTCAAGCAGAGTTTTACCAAAGAGTCAATGCACCTATGGGTTTTCGGGTCCCTTTCATTCATAAGGGGAGCCAAGCATGGGAAAAGGTGATTTCCCCTGCAACCTTTCTGCAGTGGGGTTTTGGAGAGGCTCAAAGCAGCTGGTGTTCTCCAAAATGCCTCTGGGCCAGCCTAGCAGGTGAAACAGAGAGTGAAATCCCCATCTGCCAAGGCAGTGGGTGTCTGGGAGCTTCTCCAGCCTCAGCCAGGAGCACACCTGAGGTGTTGCTAAGAGTTATTAGCAGAGACAAAGGCACAGACATCAATCAGAGTGTCTCAAATCAGGTGGCAGAGGCAGGTGCACAAGTGTCTCAGGAGCAAAATATTTACAGGAAAGCTGTATCTGTTGGAAGTTAGGCAGTGTTCATGAGAGTCCTTACAAACAACAAACTCAGCCAAACTGAAAGTTTTTGGGTTTTTTTTTTGTACCATACTTATTCCTGCTGTTGTGAAAATGATATCCTTTATATCAGTAGTTGTGGGGGTGTGGGTGACAGGGGTCACGGTCTGAATTTATCCCTCCCTTCTCTCATTTGTCAATTTCATTCTGTCAGACTGTGATGATAAGAAATGTCTATCCAGGAACATGTTCATCTGAGTCTCCCAATATTCAAACCCTTCTTGTTCCTCCCCATCCCTGCAGTAGGCATTACTGGCACAAATGAAGTGTGGAGGAATCCCTGGGCAGCAGAGGATGACCCTTCTAGTGTCTCCACAAGTCACATCAACAACATGGTTAATTTTTTCTAGGCTCCATAATAGGTTAGAAGGAACAATCTGTTTCAGAGAGATTATTGAAGAGTAAGCTTTGGCTATGCATTTGCATACTCCTGAAAAGTGCTGGCAGTGACAGTTCTGTCCTTTGTAACACTGTAATCTCCTTTTATTGCCTTCTGTCAGCAGCTTTGTCAGACACGGTGGGGTAGAGTCCTTTGCATATGGACATTATATATAAAGCTCCTAATTAAGAACATGTTTGACACAAAAAATATCATGTAAACTGAGAATGAAAACAAAGAAAACCCGGCCAACCTTCTTGTAGAAAAATCTGAAACATTGGATGACATGGTTGCATGAAAAAACCAACTAGTAGTCTGAAACTACTTTTTGTTTCCATAATGGTTAGCCTCATGATAAAGTAGATTTTGAAAATATTTGGGCTGGAAATTGCAGCAGATCCATGACAAACTCCACTTCAATATCGGCAGTGATTCCCTGGAAGATCTCTGGAAGGCAGATGCAGCAAAGGGAGGCTCAGGTGGCTCCAGGTCCTGTCCTCTCTTCAGGAATATGGTGGCATCACCAGGCATGTCCGTGTGCTGTCTGAAGGGAGCAGTGGGTCTGGGCTCTGCACAACCCCTTGGTTCAAGGGGAATGTGGCATGCTGCATTTTTAAAAAGCAGGTGTGGTGCCTGGTAGTGGATGGTTTTCAGCCTCTTCTGAGAAATGAGCAAGGTACCAAGGGCGCTCAAAATGGAGAGGAGGCATCACCACTGCTATTTTTACTTACATCATTACCAGCCTGCCTTGCTTATCCTGCTTTGTGCTGAGTCCTTTGAATTAGCAGGAGACTCAGTGGCACAGAAGGCAGAATTACAAGGCATGGTAGTTTGTAGTGCAAGTGCCTTTAAGTGTCACTGTCTACAGGAGGAAAGTGGTGTTAAGGGCTGTTTTATTCTGCCATGAATTTCAGAACAATGTTACATTGTTCCTGAGCATTACTTGAAATCTAAATAATTCCAAGTGATTTGTGTGAGCGAACTGGTTTTGTGTGATAGTCATGGTATCTGTCAAACTTTGTTCCCTACTTGTGAGAATAATGAGTTAGAATGGGAGAGAAAGAGTTCCTGATGGGGCTCTCATCTCTCCTGGGACTTCCTGAATGGAGTTATTCAAGCACAGACGACATGGGCAGAAGAATAAGTGATGCAAACTGGCCATGAATAAACTTACACTGCTTTCTAATCACATGTGATATAAATTCTGGCATAGCCTCCAGCTTAATGCAGAAAGCCATCTGCTTTCAAAGAGGAATTTTAAAAGTGTAGGGGTGGGATGAGAGAAGGTAAGTAGGTATATCTGCTGCCCTACTTGCAATGACATAACGTGCTGGAATTGATTTTTCATGCAATAGTCTGAGTCATGATGTAAAGAACACATCACCATGTTCTATGTCAGCAACCCCCAAAGAAGAGCAGCGTGTGCTCTGGTGGGGAGCTTTACCCTCATCAATGACCAGGGAATAAGGTATTTTTTAAGGATTAGTGTTTTAGGTTGAACTGGGGAAGCCAGGGTTTTAAAACCATGCTTCTGTGTGTTGGGTGAGCACCTGTGTCTTCTGCTTGGCTCAGCAGAGAGGTTCTGAGACAGTTTCTTGGGTGTGTAGGATCTTGAAGACAAGGCAGGTGGGGAAATAGCTGGTTTGAAATCCTCCCATTGATGAGATGGGACATAAAGCTCTGAGCAGTATAGTGGCATCAGGCTCTTTCTAGCTGTGCATGAGGTCCCCAGAGGAAAGACATTCCCAATTCACCCTGGGGAAGGTGGGATAGTGGTGGGACTGCCTGTGCCAAATGTGGTGGGGACAGGAGGTTGGGCATCTCTGCTTTGGGGGTTACATCTGCTGCACAGTCCTGCATTCAAACTGCCTTTGGAAGGAGATATTTTTATTATCTCACATAATTGCTCCAGAAAAAGGTCTTTCCTTCACCTTCTGGCTGCTCTTCTGCTGACAACATCGGAAGAGAATCATCTGAATAATTAAAGCAAATCAAAATAATGTCAGTATTTGAGGACTGGAGATAGTGGTCAGGTTTTATCCTTGGACTGGTGCGTAGTGCAAGCCCCTGGAGTTTGCTGCAACAATGTGAAAACATAAGTGTATGTATGGCTTTTGTAGTATATTTCAAACTTCAAATAAATAAGATATAATCATATTTCTTTTATGTGCTTTTAAAGGTCCTAATCCCTGAAGGAATAAAAGAAATTATTTGGTGGATTAATGTAAACACTTCTTTATACACTCAGAGTTTTTATGTTTGGGCCAAAATATTTATGTTTTCCATCAGCAGAAAAACACATAACAGATATCTGCCCAATATTAATCATCTTTATGTAAAGAACATCATTCATTTATAGTTACTGAGTACATATTGTGTGATTAGGCTATTTTAAAACACGATGAATGGCAATTTTACCTCTGTTTTGCCAATGAGGCAATTCTTATACTCAGATGATATTTACATTATAAATAGCACAAGCTGACTGCATTAATGCTAATAGAATCATTTGTTATTGCCCTCTCAGCACTCCTCCTGGAAGCTGGCTTCATTGGATTTAAATCCAGCCAGTACTTTTGCCGAGAAGGTATTTATGTGCCTTTTAATATCCCCTCCATGCTGGCAGTGAGAGGAGCTGTGTCCCCCCACATGTGAGATTCACATAGAAACAGATCAGCATCTTTCATGACTTGGAGTATTTCTGCCTTCCTCCCTTCTCTGATTTGAAATGTGGTTTTCACATTAAAATCTAAATAAATCTTAGAGGCACCTGTATGATATTTCCTTGATCATTTTAGATACCCAAATTTCTGTGTGAGGTAAATCAGGTCATCTGGCTCACTGCAGCCACAACAGTTTTCTTTCCCCCCCTTCATACAAACAGTGTTTCCAAGGGAGAACTCCAAGTCTAATAAAATGCTGTGGTAGTGAGACAAAGGCTGCTGGGTAATAGTGCAAAGTACGCTGCTGGCATGATTAACTCACCATGAGCTCTCATCATCACAGAAATACATTTCTATGCTGGAATTCATTTCCCCACTCAGTCCCTTCAGCAAACAAAACACTACTTACAGGATGAAGGCTGAAATTACCCTCTCTTGTATGAGTTTCCAGCAGTGCTTAAGGCCATGTGACATCCCTGATGTGAATGGGAATACAGAGAATCCCAGTGCCAGATCTTGCTGTGGACCTCCAGCACCATCTGGCACTGTTCCCTGGCTCGTGGGGAGTGGGAGGTTGCAGCATCATCTCAGCAGCTTTTCTTTACTTCTCCTTGGGTAATTCCATCACACACACACTCCCCAGAGCCACATGCATTAAAAGCACTCCGAGGAGATGCTGTGGCCCCTCTGGGGCAGAGCTGCTGCTTGTGCCAGGCCCTCAATGCTCCTGCTTGGTGTTCCCAATGGGCTGCTGCCTGGTTCTGAACTGAGGAAGAACCAGCCCAGCTTTGGGACCAAGGTGCTCAGTCCTTTGTTTTTCCTTGCTGTTGAACGTGTGGCTCCAGGCTCTATTTACTGCTCGCCAGCCAAGCCCTGTTCTCAAATGCTAATTTCCTAATTCTTTTTTTCCTGTGGCATGCATTACCTCATAATGTGCCCCCTTCACAAACACTAATTAACTTATCTTATCGGATGGCCTTGCTTCCAGCCCTTCTGAGGCACTGAGTGTTCCAGCATCCTACTGAGGGCTGGCCTGAGGCAAGCTTGCTGCAAGGGCAGGTGAGAGGAGGAATCTTGCTCAAGTGTGTATGCATCTAAGGAGCCCCCCATCACCCCTCAGGCAGTGACAAAGTCCTGCTCTGCCTGAAGTCAGAAGGAGATGCTCTAACCGGGTATTATTCCCTGTCCTTTCTGACATCCAAGGCACTGGACTGGGACCACAGCTTCTGCTTTTGGTACTTTGGGTTCAGTAACCCAGTGAAACAAAAGGGGACATCTCCATCCTCCTTGTAAATCCTGCAGCCTGCTCAGAAGTATGAGCACAGTGAACTAGATTTATGGTGGCAGAGGATGGCTTCTCCATTGCCTGCAATGAGACCCCAAACAACACAGCAAAAGTAAAACTACAGAGAGCTAAGATCCTAACTTTCGGTTTTCAAGTAATCTGCTTTATTAATTAGTAGAGAAATAAATATGAAGCAGACACAGTAGTGGCTGTAGTCACAAAGGGATCTGTTCAGGCCACAGAAGAAGATAGCAATGGATGGATGTAGACTCTCTGCTGCCTTATGCTACCCTACAGAGGGAGAAGGGCAAGTTGGGTCAAACATCCAGGCAAGAGGTGTGTGACATGTTCCCTTTGTCCCTGAACTGCAGAGATCAAGGTGTGTCCACCCTGGGTTTTTGCAGGTCTGATTCACCCAGTGCTTTCTGGTGTGAAAGGTATGAAAACTTGACCTTTGTGGCATAGCAGACAGCTTGACTATGGCATGATACGATCAGAGACATGGTGAAAAGCACCATCCCTCTGTAAAGGGAATATGTGTGAGGAATAATGGGAAGGACACTGAAAATGGAAAACAGCAACCCTGAAATCAGCAAAAGTGTGGTGGTGTGCTCCTTCTCTGTAATGCTGTTCTTACCAGAAACCCATCCATGGATTATAGGGTCTCTCGCATTTGGACTCCAGACACTTTTCTGCATTTAGTATTTATTTCTATGTGCACAGATGCAGAGTGACAGTCAGACTCTAATTATACATCCCTATTTAGAAACATACTATTTCCCAAAAGATGGCATTTCAAGTGTCTCGCTATAGTAATTGGTGGTTTTGGTCATTTGAGATTACAGATGTTACAATTATCACATATCATTTTTCTGCTAGTTGGAAAAAATACATTTATCTTCTTTTGGAGGGAGGACAGTGATTGGCCACTTATTTATATATTTTGGCTTGTTATGCTGAGGGAAAAGGACATACAATAACACAGGGTCCCATTTCACTTATTCTGTCTTGTCTTAGGGTATGCATTAGCTGCCACTAACCAAAGGCCCCTTTCAGATGTTTCAAAATTTCTCCCTCAATATAGCTTATATACAATCACCATATATTTCATAATTAATACCTTGATATAGTTTCTTTTAGGGTTATTTATTTCTTAATTAAACCTGCCATTTTTCTAACACTGAATCAAACTTGATGTCTTTTGCAATTACATCTCTAACCTCATTTGTACTGCAGGTAAACTGGGAGGATTACTTTGTCATGAAATCATGGAATAGTTTGAGTTGGAAGGAACCTTAAGGATCACCTAGTTCTACCTCCCTGCTGTGGGCAGTGATGCCTTTCACTAGACCAGGTTGTTAAAAGCCCCATCAAACTGGCCTTGAGCACTTTCAGGGATGGGGCATCCACAGCTTCTTTGTGCAGCCTATTCCAGTGCCTCACAACCCTCACACGAAAGAATTTCTTCACTATTTCAATTTGAAATCTACCCTTTTTGAGCCTAAAGCCCTTTTATCAAGCAGCATCTCTAACCTCTCTAATGTTATTTTTTAAAGCTCTGTTACAGCAGCAGTAACAAAATACCCCTTAAGTTGTCTTTGTTCTTTAAATCATAGTATACAATGGAGCTGAGATGAGAGTATGTGGACCATCATTCCATGCAATATTAGATTGCTCTGGGGGTAAGTTCTGAGCAATGAAATGTTCAAATAAATAAATTGCAGCCCACAAAATCCTCTTATCCTTCTACTGTGTTATTCTGTTCTAAACCTCAGCTGACTTCACGGTCACAACTGAAGTACCAAGATGTCTCCAAAGCAACAATTACAATGTATTTTGCAGCTGCAAAACATGTTTTTTACTTTTGTGCCATTTCACACTGTCTTACAATTGCCTTCATCCCTTTTGTACCCACAGTTCATACAAAATCTCTGAGAATTAATTTTTCTGTGATATGTACATCTCTTATAAATTTTGTATCTCTAAACACTAAGGTACCTGCATCACCATGAAGAAAATACCTATACATAAGCAGTCTGGCTATGACATATTTTTGAAGAGGCTAGTGGAGATTTCAAATATTTTTAATGACAAATCCTTGGGATTTAAGTAGAAATCTAGCACTTTATTTAAATCCATTAATTTTAACCGTATTACCAACCTCCATAATTTGTCATTAAAACTGTACATCATAGAGGCTCATCTGTCCAAACATTTCAGCTGTGGTTTTGTTGCCCATTTTATCACTGCCCAGCATGTACAGCAAATTTTAGAAGCTTAAAAATTAAGGTTCTTAGAGATAGGTAATACTAGCTCTTGTCATAAGACCTAAGCAACTGTTTTGAAATTGTGCCATTCCTTGACACTAATTCCAGATAACTCCTGGAGAGGGTCCTTTCTGCAGCCTGCAGTGAAGGTGTGGAGTTGTTAAAAAAATAAACAGGTAAAATACAGCACCCCAGCATTAAAAAAGGTCTTCCAGTTTCTCTCCCTTAGCTTTGAAGGTGATGAGAGCTTGCAGTTGTCATTGTGGAAATGCAGGGCTAAGTGAGCAGGTGTGTCTGTTCCCACACCACGCTTGTGGGAAGTTGGGAGCATTTCCCAGGGACTCCCAGATCCAGTGGCTGTTGTCTGTCTGCCCATCCTGTCATGGCTCCAGCTGGGACCCATGGTACTCCCCAGTTCATTATTGGGGGGTGTCCTGGTTTTGGTCAGAAGAAGCTGTCCCAAAGCTTCTTCCATAAGCACATCCCAAAGACCCTCTTTCAAGTGCCTCTAAATTGGGCTGGAAATTACAGCTGAGAAAAACATCTAATATGGACTCTTGTGGGCTGTAACCAATGTTCAGGATCACTCAGGCAACATGGGGAAAGATGGAGTGGTGAGGGCCAGCCCAAATCGTTCAGCTAAAGGGGAAATCACAGCAGTACTTCTGCATCTGGGGCCATACAGTGAGCCACACCGAGGAATCCATCTGCCTAAGAGAATCCATTGAAGAAGGTTCACTGAAGGCCTGTATCAGCATCATTTTATGGCCCTACAAAAGCTGTGGAGGCAACACTGAGGAGGTAACATGAGGCTGGGATTGCCGAGAGACAAGGCAGAGCAGGAGACATCAAAGGGAGCTTTTGTCAAAAGGCAGCCTGGCAGGCAACATAGCTGATGTTGTTAGTAGGTAAATCAGCTGATAAGTTATGATAATCATCGACCTAAAATGTGCTTTTAGTAACCCTACACATCTGTCTAGTATATGCTCAATCAATTTGACTGTGCCTCAGCTTCTGACTGGTGCAACCAAGCCTGCCAAGGTGCATTGCACTGGGAAAGGGTTTGGGATTACATGTTACCAAGTTAAGAGGCAACCCATGAAAGGGAAGCTAACCTTTATTCAGAGCCAACTTTAATTTGTCCAAAATAACACAGGTTTTAAGTTCTTAAGGCTCCTGGGTGTTTAATTTATTTAACACATTTTAATAGCTTGATGGTGCATTAAAATTCAAAGATTTTCCCTTCCTCATGGTGATGAGGGTCTGAGAGGAGATTAAAAGTTGGATCTGAGGCCATTGTTATGTAATTAGACTTGTTTGGCCTTTTGTCAGCCAGCGCAATTGCTCCCTTGCACCTGTCCATGCAGTGTGATTTATAATTCAGCACAGAATACACAGGTTTTCTTGTCTCCACGTAATTGCTCAAATTTTTATTTGTCAAGTATTGTGGATCACAAGCATTTTCAGTTCTGCACAGGCAGGCAAATGCTGCTTAAAATAACCCACATCCTGCAATTCTTCCCTCAGGAGCTTATCCATGAACATTTTCAGTGTACCGATTAATGAGACCAACTTGCACTCATCTGATTAAAATATTTAAAGGAATACCAGACAAATTCAAATTGTCTGGTAAGTACTGGGCATGCTCTTCTCTGTCTTAGCTAACTCTTGTTCATTTTGATAAAAGATTGTGAGGAAATCTCAATAAATCAGAAGACTGCTACTGTCTCTAAGTCAGGAATGCTCTTCTCCATTGAAGGGGACAAGCTTTACCAGGTAACAGATGTCAGATCAGACCAAATACTAGCAAACAAGCAAAGAAATCGGCAGCAAAGCTTTTATACAATGCAAGCCAAAGAAGTATCAATTGCAAGAGAATTAAAAAATAGAAATAATTTTGTCTGTCAAAATGGTCCAAAGGTCTGTGATTCAAATGGAAAGTGGGAAGACCCAGTATGAGAATCCCAGGGTTTGACATGAAACCCTGTTAACCCACTTTGTTTTGTAGTGGTAAGCATGGGAGATACTTGGTAATGGGATGTTAGAGCAGGCATCAGGTGCTCTCCATTTCAGCTGGTCATATGTGTATCACACAGATTCTTCTTGACAAAGTCAATGGACTCTCTTCATCTGCTCATCATTTCTGATAGCAGCTGCACTCTTAAACCCAGGACTAATCTATTTATTCCTAGGAGTGTTACAAAATTCATGAGGGTGCAGAGTGAACTGCATTCAAATGGGCCACTCAGGATAATAGTTAATAAAGAAAAACAGTTCCTCTACAACTATGATTTAGGAACCCCAGTATTTATATATATGAATATGAAATCAATGGGTAGATATGTCTCCTATGCTCAGGACATGTAAGCAGGGAAGGGATGAATAGAGTGACTTCTGTTGAAACTACAGCTCCCAGAAATACATATCAATATCCTCACTTTAAAATAAATGGATGTGCCTCTTCATCCTCTACAACCTTCAGCCTCTTGAAATTCTGTGATCACCATCCCTCTGTGAAGCTGTGAAATGCTGACAGTGACCTTTTGGAAATGGGTAAGAGGAAGGCTGGTTTCTGAGTCTATAGAGGCAGGCTGGAGCTGAAACACAACTGCTGATCCTGTCAGCAGCATCCATGTCATGTCCCAGGTTACAGAAACAATCAGGAGCTTCCTGAAGCCTGAGGCACCCCCTTGGCAGAAAGTAAAGTGCTGGGCAAGCCTTCCTGTGCTGCATTTGCAAGCAGATTGTACAGCTTTGCCCCAGTCCTAGTAACCTTTCTGTGAGGATGGGCTGGGTCTGAGGGGGGGCTCCAGCTCCTTTCCACCAGCCAAACCAAAAGCAGTGAGGCTGGAAAAGCGAGTGGTACAAAGAGCAAGAACTAGACTTTCTTATTGGAAAGCTCTTCCTTTGTTTTAAATATACATGTAAATATTTGGTACCTGTAGTAAGAAAAGGTACTGTGAGGTCTAAGAAGAGCTTTCAATCCCACGACTTTCCTCTGATTTTCCTGCTAAGACAGAAAAGCGGCATACGGATGGGAGGTGTTTCCGATGGAGTCAGTAGTGATCAGAAGGAGGATGCAGCTGCCCAACAAAAACATAATTATTTAATCTCACTATCAGGAGAAAAGCCTGGTAAGACAATACTGACCAAGGAGGGAAAATTTAGAGCACTACAGATGAGTGCTGAGTGGGAATGAGACAACTGCTTGAAGATCCCCATGGAAGGAGCCACATGAGATGATAGTGACATCCTGGTCTCACCACACACCTCTGGGGGCTTCTAATCTTCCTGTAGAGATATCCACTCTGCAGTGCAGCCCTGGCACCTGTGGGGCAGGAGGAGGTGGCAGAAGGACTATTGAAAATGTGGGGTTTGATCACAGCTATTTGAATATGACAGTGAAAGTACTAATGATCCTACCAGGTTTGGGAGCTTGAGGTGAGAACCTCTGCCCTGTTACCATGGCTGATGGGACACTGAGCCTTTGCCACCTGCTGCTGTCTGAGCTCCCCTGCAGACCCTCAGGCTGCCCTGGCTGGGCTTTCCACACTGCCCATCCAACCAAAATGGGTGGGAGGAGCAGAAGGGAAGGGAGAAGGAAGATGAGAAGGCCAGGAGAGATTCCTTGAGGAGGAAGTGCAGGGCAGGTAATTGAGTGATATGGTCACAAATGAGCAGGCAACTTAGGCATATGCATGCAAAGTGTCTGGAACAGCTCCTGTCCTTCCAGGTCAGGAGAGGCTGCTCTGAGTGATGATTTTGCCAGCATGTGAGGGACATGCTAAAGAAGTTTCTCTTTAACCCACAAGCAAGGCACAAATAGTTTCTGATGGAAAACAATATTAAAATTGTTGATTTTTACAGAAAAAACCCCAACATCATTAATCAAACAAATGGCACTCTTAGGAACTGAGCAGTGTGGGGCTGCAGATAAATTGCAGGAGTTGTCTGTTCCCCCTATATCTTATAGCATTTCAGAATGGACATAATACCAAGCTTTATTATTTGTCAGCCCGGTAGGTTGGACTTGAAATGCAATTAAAATAGCACTTGAGAGAGCCATACATTTTAATTAATGGCCTGCATTGCTGAGAAGTTGGAAAACAAAGAGAGCATTGCCCACTAGGAATGAATAAATCAAGACAGATGCATTCCTGGCTGTCCATACATCAACATGATGACATAATCTAGTAGAGCAAGAAACCCATCTCTGCTGTAATATCGCTCGTTTTGCTTCAAAAATTCAGTGCAATGGGCACGTATGATAAGAGGAGGGCCAGTTTAACAGCCTCAGGTTTTAAAATTGGGACAAAATATATCTAAGGGAATGCTGTTCTGCTGCAGAGCTCCAAAACCAACAGGAGTCCCCACAAAATTCTGCCTGTCCAGCTCCCCTCTCCACTCTGCTGCTTCTCCTTTTTGTTTCCAGATCCTGGAGCTCTGGCCCTGAGCTGCCAAACCTGTAGCTAAGATGTAGCAATCCCAGGTGTGGGTGACACCTAAGAGTGGTGTGAAAAAGGTGTGAGCACGGTGGTATAAAGTCTGGGATTTGCTCCAGCTCAACACCTTCGTTCTCTCCCAAAAGCAAGGACATTGCCAGGAAATATCTTGGCTAATCTCTGCTACTCCCAATGGCACTGCTCCCGTGGACAGCTGGGAGGCAGTGGTTCCCTTTTTGTATGTACAATGTGTATGTGTAAATATATATGTGTATATTTATGCCAAAGACTGGTGCCAGACTTGTTTTAAGCATAGATCTGGTCTTCCTTAAGTATTTTACATGATGATCATCTTGTACATAACATTTACTGAGAAACATATTGAAACACTGAAAAACCAGCAATGCTAGTAAGTTTTACTAAATAAAGAGTAAAATGGGAAATGGTGTACATGATATAAGTTACAGAGACTTTCAAAAGTTTGTATATCCACTCACACATCACACACCAGTTATGATTTTGGCTAAGGATCAGGAACTACGTAGAAGAGATTTCTTCAACTTTTTACAGGGGGAAAACAAAACTGAAGCAGAAAAAAAAAGGTGACACATATATTAGTAAAAGCAGAAATGGAAATAAGGGACAGGAAAAATGAAAACCTGTCGACATTTTTAACCACATTTAGAGACCTCGTAAGTACAGAGTGCAGAGTTAAAAATTTGAAGAGGGCAGTATTTTTTAGGTAAATCTGCTTTCCTGAACTATGGAAAGTCCAGGAAAAACTAGCAAAAGAAAGGCACTTATGAAACAAGATAAAAGAGAAAATTGGCTGTTGTCAGTATGAGATAATGAACTTCACAGAAATATGTTGAGTTGTCTGTCCCCTTTTTCATCTCTTTGTGAATCTGCCTTTTTTGGACAAAAATGTGGGCAATTTTTGGAACTATAATCAAACAGCAGGCTCTGATCTAGACATCTTCAGCAAAACACAGAAAGGACTGGGATGGAGAAATGAGAAAATGCCACTTCATTAGTCAGTAGTTCTTCTGTATTCAAATGCTTTAGACAGTTTTGGTCACCTAATCTTTAAATACAAGGTTAAAAATTATGATCTTCAGAAAAGGACCAGCAAACAAATGAACACAGGGAAAATCTTTTCTTACTTCTACCTCGAGCTAGAAGTAGCTGGAGGCTTTCCATTCATGTCGAAAGAGCAGTCCAGCATTCAACACTTGTTCTGTCATGGATACCCAGCAGAGCACAAACTGACCTTTCTTTCACCTCTGCAGAAGTGTGTCCTCCCCTGAGCAGCATCCCAAGAGGGACACCAACACAGATCAGCCACATCCAGAGCCAGGGACAAAAAGGGGTTTGAATGCTTGTGCAGACTTTGATAAGATTGTGCACTGGTAGAAACCATCTCAGAGAAGAAACTGCAAGGTTCTGGATATAAGGAAATATCCAAAAGCTACCAGGAACACCCAAATATTGAAAGAATCATGGAATGTGCTGAGTTGGAAGGGACCCATGAGGATCGCTGAGTCTTACTCCTGGCCCTAAGCCATCCCCAAGAGTCACACCATGTGCCCAAGAGTATTGTTCCAATGCTTCTTGGACTCTGTCAGGCTTGGTGCTGTGACCCCTTCCCTGGGGACCCTTTTCTAGTGCCCAACCACTCTCTCTTATGCAACTTAAACCTCCCCTGACACAGCTTCACGCCATTCCTTCAGGTCCTGTCACTGTCAGCACAGAGAAGAGATCAGTGTCTGCCCTTATGTTATACCCATTGTTTGAGATGTATGGATTTTATAGTGGGCAATTACCAACTGTCTGTTTTTCTCCTTAACCCTGAAGATAAAAAATCAGATTTTTATTTGTGTTTTGTTTTTTTGCCTTCATCTATTCCCCTCTTGGAAATACCCAGACAGTAAGTTACCAGTGCTGGCTGATGGGACAATGGACTCTTCCTGTGGCCATTGCTTCTGCAGCTCACTCACACCACATTACTGAGCAATCCAGCACTGTCAGCCCATTGAGCACAAATGTCTACAATGAAGTGCCAGAGGGGCTGTAGGAAGGCATAAGCATCCCTCTGCCTGATCTACAGGTCTCAGCTAGTCAGGAGATAGAGACCTGTCCCAAGGAAGTTGTTGGCACATACATTTTTAGGAGGGGAGTTACATGTGCAATTGTTGGAGGCACTGGGACAAGGTAAAAAGAGATTTTTGCAGCCTGCCTTCTATCCCCTCTGCCTTTTCATTAAACATGACTGGAAAACATTTCCCAAGTGGAAAACATTTTTTTGTACTTTTTTTTTCCTCAGCTTTTAATAGCTGTTTAAAATTGCATCACTAAGGCTTTTAGCAACTGGCATTAAGATGTGTCCACTTCCATTTATGCCTGGGATCAGAAAAGGGTGGGTGTCCATTAATCCACACCTGTGTATTCACTGGAGAAGCAGCAAAGATTAAGTTTGATGTCTTCTGGGAAGTCTTCTTGAGGGTGCAGATTCCTCCTGCCAGAATCTGAGCAGAAAGAGAAATATTGTATTGACACTAAGACCTGTGCAACAAAGTCCAGACAGGCACTTTATCAGCCCCATTTCATTTTCTGAGGCATCAAAAAGCAGGAAGGAGGGAGATGCACATGAAAGATGATTAATGCTGAAGCAAAGGGACCTAATTAGAGTGAAGGCAGGGAATCTACATGAAACAATAAGACACTGTGTAATGACTAAAATAACTAATGTGTTGCTTTATAAACCATGACGAGCCACACATTTAGTGTTATTCTGTATTCTGAATTTTGATTGGCTCACATAGTTGTGTTTTTATTGTCAATTTTTATAGCAAGTCAAATCAAATTCAGTCAATCTGAGCCTCCAAATCTACGTACAATCATTGATGCCAAGGAGAGAATCCTCTTCTCTATTGATCAAAGAATGAAGGTGAACTTGAATTTCCAAGAACTTGAGACAGTTTGAATGAGGATTTCCAGTGAAAGTGGCATGAGCCTTTGGATCAAGTACCCAAGGTGACACACAGAAAATACAAGAAGGATTTGTACTTACTAGCCAGCTTCTTTTGTCATCTGTCCATACTGCTGTGGGCATCAGACCTGACTGTGTTCCACCTTAGAGCACCATGCCACTGGCCACCTTCTGCACGTTCACTGGCCTTGCCCTGCCTGTTCTGCAGGTGAAAATCATCCAGGAGTGTAACTGGTGAAGAAATGACAAGTACACACAGCCAGTGTGCTAGAGAAATGGGGAGATTTCATTATCCTGAGCTAAAAGAAGATAAAAGCTATTCACCCACATTTACCCTAGGCCATACCTTTGCTTTATCCCTGAGTTTTGAATCTGATCTGAAGGTGTATTTCAATAGAGTATTTGCAATGGGACAAAATGGGGAGCAAGCTAAATACTGGTGGGGGGGAGAAGATTTCCTGTTTGATTATTGCTAAGGAGGATTTCAGGGGTGCAGGCAAGCCTCCTGCATCCCCCCAGGACCTTTGGGCTTGGTCCTCCTGACCCATGGCAGAGAATCAGAATTTCTTCAGCATTCTGCAGACTAATGTTAAAGCAGCCAAGGCTTGGGCTGCCCCCAGGAAACTTGGGCTTTTGGGAAAAGAAATAAAAAAGGATGCCAGGGTGATTTAAGCAATGGCCTGGAGGACTGACCCATTGCCAGGGCAGAGGATCCCTTTGCAGGAGCATGAACTATGTCAGTGAGACCTGAGGCTTTCCTGTGGGAAAGTTCAGGGCCTGAACAGGTTAACTCAGAAAAAACATATTAGATCTTAAGAAATAGAATTGGTGGGCAGCTCTGCTTTGTGAAACAGAAAGAATACCCAGTACATGGCTGGATAATCCTGTGATATTTTGGAGAAATTGTGCCCCCTGCTGATTTAATTAGTTTTTTTAGCCTCAGCTCTAAACCTGGTGAGAGCATTCAAACATACTGATTAGCAGTCAAGGTCAATAACTCAGATGTCCCGCTGGATAGTAAAAATCTTCTCTTTCAACACTGAAATAAGATGCTTATTATTGATTTGTTGGAAGCAGAAGGCAAAAGATGAATGGCATATCCTTGCAGGGCCAGCATTCTGAAGCCATGCCTGGCATTTTACGTGTCCTTTGTAGCATTTAATGGGGAAATAAAAGCCTGGAATAAAACAAGCAGAAATTTGTGACCAGGGATTTGGTGGGTTTATAAAGCCTCTGTGTCTTATTTGCATGGTAAAATTATCGCATTTTCTACCAAAAAACAACAGCCAGTGACTACCCATTTAAGCTGATAATGACTGATTAACAAACAAACAACCAAAAAAAAGATCTCTGTGGAACAATAATCACTGCTGTTTTATGAGATGGGTGGTTATACCACAGTATCCCACTTCAACTCTCTCAATGGCCAGCAGTATGAAAAAATGCACTTTTTCCCCCCCTAGGAAACCTCTTCTATGCCAAACCAGCTTGCACAGAGGTCACCCCAAATGCAGGTCAGACAGCAAAAGAAGGAAAGAAAGGAAGAAATCCCAGCAATGTTGTGTCACAGGTGTGTGAATTGGACTCCAGCCAGCCCCACATCCCGCAGAGTGGGGCTGGATATGAGCTCACATTTCCCAGGAAAGGGCAACAAGCCCCCATTTCCCATGGCCCCATTTCCATCTGGCAGCCTGGGGCCACGGGAGCTGTGGTACAGATGTGGTCCGGATGGATTTAAGCTCGTCCAACACTTGGTTCCTCTAAAGCCCTGCTTAGTGCGCTTTCGGTGCTGCCCTGTGCTATTGTTAGTGCAACCATCAGGGACATTTCTTTTCGGCTTCCCTTTCCCAGCCGCCAGACCGCGAACTGTCTCCGCTAGGAGGTCATTGAGTACCCTCTAGTGGATATTTTGGAAAATATACCTCAGCTCTTTATTGGCCCCTGGAGCCTTGGCAGCAGCCCTCGGGAAAGCCTTATGTTTATAGTTAAGGCTATAACTATAGCCTTATAGTTATAAGGCTATAACTGTTTGCATGTGCTGTGCTTTCTGTAATTCATCAGAATTACAGAAAGCACAGCACATGCAAACAGTTGCAAACCCCTGCAAGAGCTCCTTCTCTTTAGTTAAATCAATCATGAAGGGCAAACAAGATTAAAAATCAATACTTCCAGACAAACTGCTTGATTTTTTTTTTAATCTAGTAGATGTGTTCAAGGCCTAAAATACCTGTAAGGAAAATCAATCTGCCCATAGCATTCAATTTCAGTTTTTGGATTAGCCTGAGATGGTAATGGGTCCCTGACCTGTGGCATCCAAGGACAGGCTCCTGGGAGGAGCAAGAATATATCCCTACAATTGGCTTCATTACCCTTTATTTACTAGCTTTATTTATCATCTGGGTTTTTTTCCTAAATTAGTTAGTGCATTTGCTTTTTGCTTCCCATGTTCTGTATGTGGTGGGTTAACCTTCCCAAACAGCCTAAATCCCTCCTGGCTGCTCACTCACTCACATCCCCATCCTCAGAAAATGTGTGAGAAAGGTCTTGTGTCACAGGAAGGACAGGGAGCTTGGTAGCTTGCCAGTTAGCATCACAGGCAGACTACAATTGGTGGAGGTGGCCAGAAATATTTTAAGTTATTGCCAATTAAAATAGATTCAGGTAGTGAAAAACAAAGATAAACAATAAAACAATACCTTTCTTCTCACAGGCTCAGCTTCATCCCCAACTCTTCTACTTCTTTTTACCCCCAGGCTGCACGGGGAGATGTGGGAAGGGAAGCTGGGGTCAGTCCATAGTGGCTGCTCTTTCCTCCTCATGCTTTTCCCCTGCTCCAGCATGGGGTCCTCCCTGGGCTGCAGGTCTTCTGCACAAACCTTCTCTGGTGTGGCTCCTCCTCAGTGCAGTGGATATGTGCTTCAGCTCCTGGAGCACCTCCTCCCCACCCCCTTCCTTCTCCTCCTCTGCCCTTGGTGTCCCCTCTGCTGTTTCTCATTTTTTCCTCCTCCCCTGCCCATCCACAGTTATCTGCTTTTTCTGATACAGCTTACCAGTAACATTTTCACTGGAGTGTTGAGCAGCATCAGTTTCTGTTTCCATCATCTGTCAGTCCAGTCTTGTCAGTCAGCAGTCCTGTCAGTTTGTCTTGAGCTGATGTCAGACTAAATGTTGTGCCATTAGCATGCTCACCTTTATGCCTTTTATCAGTGGCTTAATGCTAATGCTCTGTAAGACTGCAGGAATTTCCCAGGTACACCAGGATGTTCTCAAAATGAAGATGAGTAGGTCAATTACATTGCTGGCAGATTTGCCAGGCCTCCTGAGTATGTAGCAAGATTTAAACCTGCAGATTCTTAATGTCCTCACTTATAACTTAGCAGCTAAAAATATCACTTCTTTCATTATGCTTGAAAATACCATAGTGCTTCTTTCTAAATATGTAAGAGAAATCTCTGTTTTTCTGTCTGCCTTTTCTTACCCTTCTTCTTGGTAGGATGTCATTGCTGCCTGCTGTTTTTCAGGTTTCTCTCAGGCTTTCCCCTTTGTATGCCCCATTTCCCTTCTGAAGCACAAGTTCTGTGCTGGTCTGTTGGATATTTCATAAAGAATACAGACCTCTGTATGCACAGCTTAAAAGGCTTTGGGGCTCTCCTGGTGGCATGTTGTAAATTTGCCTCCTTTTTAAACATCTTTTCTTGTGTAGCTTTTGGCCATGACTCCTGGAGTTGGGCCTCATATGCCCTGTTCTTATGCCAAATTCTGAAATTTCAATTTCTGAACCATCCTGGTGGATGAGATTTTGTTTTTGGTTTTGATTTTTTTTGGAATCGCCATTATTCCCAGAAAGAAGTTGGCTCTCAATTTGTCATGTTTTAAAAGAAAACCAGACTGTCTCTATGTGCAGGTAGGTAACAGATGGGCCAGCTGAGCCTCAAACCCTCTCCCTAATCTCTTATTTCAGATCCTCCATGGTTCACCCCCTCCAGTAACAGCTGAGACACCTCCAACCCCCTTCTGCCCAGTCCCTGGGTTAGTCAAGGTGTCCAAAGAGTGAATGTTTGGAAAGGCACATTTTCAGTAATGAAAAGGGGTTATCTGAGAAGCTTCTTGGTCATTAAAAATTGGTGCTGGTCTGAGCAGGAACTTGGGTCAGAAAGTCACCAAAGAGATCTCCTGGGCTATATTGTTCTATAATTCCATGCAAAAATATGGTATATCACTTAATAAACTGGCTGAAAGTATTAAAGAGGCAAAGATAGGGTACAGGATGAAACACATGACAAAATTACATTGTTGAAAAAACTTTATTCTTTTAAATTATATTTCCTGAAGTAAAAAGTCTAGAGGAAGTGTGTAACCATCCTCTAAAAATGTTCTATTCCCTAATCCAATGATAATTTCAGTTGCTTTGAAGGTTTTCAATTGATGACAGTCTGCAGGGCTGGTGCCCAGGGATGCACCCAGCACATGATGACGTACATTTCTTTGTGGGCTCCTGTGTTACACAGAACCTGTCCTCTCTGGTGAGTGAGACACTGATAACACTGCTGTTTTGGAAGGAGTGACTCACTTGCATTTGCTAATAATGCATTCAGAAATCTTTGCCATTTCCAGCTGGGTTTCAGCCAGGGCTCTGAGACACCTACCAGACACTGGGGCTGCAGGAAGAAGTTGTCCAGCATCAGCACATGATAAAGGTGCTTTTTTAAGGAGCAGGCCTCAAAATGCACACAGCCTTGGCTTGTCAGAGAGCTCTGAAAGTGCACATCTCCCACCTGTGCTGCCTCTCCAGAGTTACTGAGTCCGTGGGTTTGGCTTTGAGAGTGTAGTGGTCAATATAGGAGGATTTCTTTTCCCTTTCACTTACTCCACTTTCTTGTGGCATTGGAAAACAGGGTGTATTGTGTTTGCACAGCAAGGTTTTGGTAGCAGGAGTGTGTTGCCCTGTTTTTTAAAGTTTTTCTAAGCCTTCTGATGTTTACATTCTTGTAATGAACTTTCTCCCACACTTTATGTAAATAACTTATTGTTTTGCATTCTTTTATGGAGGAGAAGAAATTTGATGGACTGTTGGTTTGTCCAGTGTCATTGGAGAGGTGGCACTGTCACCCTCCTATCCATTGTCACTTTTGGAAATCTATAAATGTTGGAGTCAGAAATTAAACTTTCCTCTTTTTTTGCCTTGCAGAGCTGCATGTCTGCGTCATTTTATTTCGTGTCCTATAGCGACAGGGGTCTACACCAGTGGCTTCTATGACAAGTTGCTAGAAGCCTTCCCCATGCCCATCAGAGCCAATGTCAGCCTGCTCCAAGAGGGACCTGCTGCTGGCCAAACTGAGACCATTGGTGACCATGGTAGCTCTGCTGCAAGAACACATTTAAGGAGGGGGAAAATTTACTGCCCAGGAGCAAATTTTGGCCAGAGAGGAGTGAGAATATGGGAGAGGAACAACTCTGCAGACACAAATATCCATGAAGAAGTGAGGGAGAAGATGCTCCAGGTGCCAGAGCAGATTCCCCTGCAGCCTCTAGTGCAGACCGTGGTGAGGCAGCTGTGCCCCTGCTGCTCATGGAGGTCCATGGCTGAGCAAAGATCCACCTGCAGCCCCTGGAAGATCCCACACTGGAGCAAGGGAAGAGCGTAAGGAGCCCCGTTTTGAGGAGGAAAGAGAGGTAGAAACCGTGTGATAAATTGACTGCAGCCCTCGTTCCCCGTGCCCCTGTGCCACTGGGAGGAAGGAGGTAGAGGAATCAGGAGTGAAGTTAAGCTTGGGAAGAAGGGAGGGGTGGGGAGAGGTGTTTTCAAATTTGTTTTTATTTTGCATTTCCCTACTTTGGTGTTAACTGGCAATAAATTAAAGTAATTTCCCCCAGTTGAGTCTGTTTTGCCCAGGACAGGAACTGGTGAGTGATCTCTCCCTGCTCTTATCTTGACCCACGAGCTGTTCATTGCATTTTCTCTCCTCTGCCCCAGCAAAGGAGGAGAGTGATAGAGTGGCTTTGGTGGGCACTGTGTATCCAGCCAGGGTGAACCCACCACCAGGGATGTGCCAGCTCAAGCACACAGGCTATTTTACAGAGCAAACAGAAGTGGGGTTTTCCCTGTGTGATTTCAAGCATGAGCAACAAACACATATGGCAAAAAATAAATTGGCTTAGCCAGCACTGCAAAGGGTGTGAGCTGCCACCCATAGTAATTTCAGAGTGATTCCTGCCGACTTCCCCTTGGCAAAAGCTCTTTTCAGTGAGTCATGCTCTCATCTACTGATGTTCCTGGCTTCTTAAACTGCACCACTAACCCTTTGCCTTGGACCAAAAATTTTCAAATTGCTTTTAAAGGGGTGCTTGTGTGTGTGTGTGTGTGTGTGTGTGTGTGTGTGTGTGTGTGTGTGTTTGAAAGGCAGGCAATCCCAGCCTGTGCCCCAAGAGACAGATCTGGCAATGGAAAGTCACCATCCTCCCTGGCCTTACTCACCTCCCTCATTCTTGCTTTTCCCCTTGAAGGGATAGAGCATGTCCTCCCTACCCACAGGCACCAGATGAGACACAGAGCTGCCAGGAACTCTCCATCTCTTCCTGGGAAGAGATGCCTTGCCCTTTCCTGATTAGACTTATGATGCTGACCCAAACAGAAAGCCAGGATGAGCAGGCACTTCCTCCTCCTGCTCTACTGCTGGCCAGAGGAGGGAGGCACCATGTTTCCAAACTCTCCTTCTTCTGTATCCCCCCATACTAGCTCAGATGCTCCCCATTTAAAAACTTTCAAAATCTTTTCTAAAATGCATCACCATTTTTGTTTTTCATTAGCACCGATGGCAATGACTACTTTTGAAGAGGCACAAGGAGCTCCCCATCTCTCCAGGCCTGCAAGTGAAGCTGCAGGCACTGGCATGGTGGGTGGCAGTGCTTTCCATGGCAGCAGCCTGTGAAGCCAAGCTTTCCCAATGCCTCCAGTGACTGATCCACTTAGGAAAGCAGCTCTTCTGGTTACATTAACTCTTTAATCCTTTTCTCTCCCTTTCCAGAAGTGACAGCTTTTCTGTTTGCACCTCCATTGCATCACCACTCCCCTCTACAGCTGCCCTGCATTTTTTTTTGCCTAACAGCATGTAATTAATCAGCTCAGGTTTGTAATAAAATATGACGCCCATTTAATAGACTGAGTCACTGGTAGAGCCAGGCAGAAAGAGCTGATGGGAAGGATGGCAAGGGAGATAACACAGGGCTGTCAGCAGGCGAGGGGCAGGCCTGCCTTGCACTGCCAGTGCTCTTCAGACGCAGCCTGGGCGACACCAAGACCAAGGCTGCTCACGTTTCCCTGTTGCTTGGTGAGGCTTTGGCATGTTTTCCTGCCTGAGCCAGTGCAGCAGGAGCCAGACTGGTCGGTCCTTTCCATAAGAGGTGGGCATGAGCTGAGGGTTAGGCTGGGAATGAGGAAGCACAGAGAATGGGTGAAGTGGAGAGGTGACTGCCAGCCCTGTGGGGCACATCCTCTGGACAAGGTGAAGGGGTTGGACCCCATGTGCTGATGAGCCACCAGTCCTATCCCTGAGCTGTTGCTGGCTTTTCAAAACACTTCCATATGTAGTTTTTTTTGTTGCTGGCTGTGGTAATATCACATCATTAATCTTCATTAGAGGGTGATAAAATACTTACATAAAACACCTCATAAAACCAGCTGATCACTGGCATTGTGCTATTCCAAGTGCTCTGGAGTTTCAGGACAGAGGAGTTCTGTGACCCTATAAAAATCTCCCTCCTGTGGCTCAGAGACAGGCAAAGCTAAGGAAGAGCTGAGCTGTTGTGCAGCTGAGAAAGGCTTTTGGGCCTGAACACAGGGAGCTAAACTGGTGTATCTGGGAATGCTCCTGAATAACACCAGAAAGATGCTGGACATTTTACAATTTACTTTGCAAGAACTGTAGAAAAAGTAAAAAGTGCAGCACCATGATTGGGAAGGTGGGTGTCTGTGTGTGTACATCTAGACATACATAGCAAAAATAAACTCTTTTTGGTTTTCTGGCTAACACAACTGCTGCTATGCTAGAAGCTTTTTAAGCAAAATGGTTTTAGCTCCATTTCCAGGAATTATGAATATTTCCATGTGATTGCTTTTCAGCTGTTCGTTAGAAAATGCTTACCTAGACTTTTTTAATGATGTAAGCTAATTACATCCCAAATTAAAAGAGACCTTATTAATGAATAAGATACAGGGATTTGGCATTTGATTTCAGCATTCAGCACAATTCCTGTTTAATGCTGTGCAAACGGATTCAGTCTCTTATCCCAGACCAGAAGCTGCAAAGCCATGACGGTACAAATCACGCGTTGCAGCACGTTCGCCGCACGAGAAGGTTCAGGGTGCTCTGGGCATGGGCAGGAGAGCAAAAGCTCTGCCAGTTCTCGGCGTTTCTCCACACCACCGTGTCCCAGGAGGCAGCAGTGGCTGCAGGATCTCATTTTCCAGCCCTGCCGTGTGACAAGTCCTGCACTGTGCCTGCAGATGCAGCACTAGCCCTGTATTAGCCTGCCACACTGCAGAAGGAACAGGATCAAAGGAGCGAGTCATCCTTACCCAAGTCCTTGCAAGTCTTGTTTCTGGTGGTTTACCAGGTATTCCAACCACTTTGTAAATGTCTCTCTTTTTTTTTTTTTTTTTCCCTTGGAAAAAAAAATTAGCAAAGAACTAGGGCTAACACAAATTACCTACTTTTCTTTTTACTGTTGAATTAATAATCTCCTTACTTTATAGCCCTGCCAGGAGGGATAACACTATTGTTAAAGCATGGCACCACATTGCAGAAAGGATGTCTGCTCAAAACTTGTTTAGTCCTCTCATCCTTGCCTGTAAATCACTGGAAAACATACAGAACCTCTCAGAGTTTGCACAGTGGCCATTCAAAGTAAACTGTAAGTCTTCTTATGGTCTCCTTTCCCTGTTAAGGTAAGGCAGAGCTAAACAACTGAGAGTGGTCTTTTACCAATGTTGAGGAGCTCTGGAAAGATCAGCTTTTGCTTTTGTGGTAGGCACCTGCCAGAAAAGCCATTTTAAGATTGCCCATCAGTTAAAGCTCTAAAGCCGTGGAGGTGGAGCTGCAGAAACGCCCTTCCTATTGATGCCAGAACATTATTTAGCTCTACCTTAGAAAACATCAGCAGTTAGGAAGGGCTCCAAGTTTTCCCAAGGAAACACTGTAATGAAATGCATCATCCAGCTGTCTGTGCCTTCACCACCCCTCACCTGTGTTCATCCCTTCATCCTGCAATCTGGTGACAGCTCACAGGTTGTGCAAACCTGCTGAATTCAAGTGCCACCCAAAAAATGTTTTGCAAGTGGATGCAGTTTCCAGCTATGGAAATCTTCCCTTTCCCCACTAAATCACCTGGAACAGATATTCAACATCTGCTATTTTTATTTATTTACATATTTAAATTGCTCCTCAGTCAATTCCATAAGTCCTCAAAGGTACACCAGACCCAAGAAATAGGATTGACCACTGATGAGAATCTTGAAATTTTAAAAGTGGTTCAAGGCCAAGTATTGCTATGATTTCTTATTCTTTCAACTTTCATAGGACAGCAGGGCCATCTCACTGGGAGTGGATTAATTCCTCCTTGCCGACATAAAATGTTCCTTTTGCTATGGAATTTCCAGTTTCAAGACCTGAAATTCTTGCATAAACATTCAGATTGCATTATAACAGCTGAAAAAAATAAATTAAGTAATATAGTTAATTAGCCCACCCTCACCTCTGATTGAGTGTATCATCAATCTCTTCTCTAAAGGATTCTTCACAAATGTAATGGCTACTTTATCTAAGCATCAAAGAGAAACAAGGTCCAGCTGGGAATTTAAAACCTGATACTTATTTTCTTAATATAAATAGCATTAATAAGCAAAAATGAGGGCATTTCTTAATTCAGTTGCTTTAGCTACTGAAAAAGAAGAGGGCACAAAAAGAACAGTAAGTAATACCCTCAATGAGCAGAGTTCAGGGATTTGTCTTTTCTTTAACTTATTCCTAAATGCTGAAGAAAGACATGACAAAGTTGTATTGAATTAAATTACTTTTAAAACTTACTTAAATCAGGAAATAGAACACAAACAATCTGTTGATTTTTTAATTTATTTTTCTGAATTCTTAGTTCCTAAACATAGCTTTGGCAGCTAATAATTTCTATATCCTGGCCTAGTCACTGTGCTGAAAAAAGCTGTTAACTATATTGACTTTGTGTCAGATTATAGAATCCTTTTAAATTTCTAATTTAGATCCAGAATGGACTGCTCACCAGGTCACAATGATGTTGAGAACTAATCTTGGTGTCTGGCATTATGCTTATAATGGGAAATTTGCTCAGTGAAGGAGGCACTGCACAGAATTCTGCTGCTGTTTTAACAAACAAGGAATTACATTGCCTCAAGATGTCATGCTGCCAAAATTGCTACACCAAAAATTAAATTGAGAACAGAATCTCAAATCCTTTGTCTGGCTAAAGCATCATATTGTTTTCAGCATCTTTGCAATGCAAAAGCAAGCAGACCACTAATGCTTTGTGCATCTCTTTGTTCCTAGAGCACGTTTCTACTCCCCATGAAAACATGCATCAAGAGGCAATGTGAAGAAAGTATCAAGAATATTTTTGTCAGATGAAAATACCCACTTATTCCACAGTCAGTTAAAATTCCTAACAAAACACATTACAAAGTAAATGGATTCCTTCTACTTAGTGCATCTCCTACTGAGCTCAGCAGCCATCTTCCAATACTTGCCCTGAATTGCAGAGGGTCCAGTGCTGCTCCCTGGTAGCCAGTGGCTGGACCAGAGTCACACTCAAGGTGTTGAAAGAATGAAAAATTGTTTCACTGCCAAAAATGTGTTGAAACATATTTTGAAAGGCACCCTGTGGGTCTGAGTATAAAAAAAATTACATTTTTAAAAATTACAAAATTACAAATTACAAATTCTTAATTTGAAATTGAAATTGTTCTTATTGCTCAGCTCAAGGATTTTAGTAAATCAATCCCTCTGTAGCTTTCAATGGGCTTCAGACAACACCTTCTGGATCCAAGAGATTTTATAGACTTGTGAGACAGGCAATTTATGCCAAGTGCTTATTAAGATGGTGCTACAGGGGATTCCACAGCACTGGTGCAACTAGAGGCATTAAGGAGAGTTTGAGTTACAAGTATTGCACATACAAGTCTCATATCTGACCCCTTATCAAAAACAGACTTAATAAAGTGCCATAAAGCCAGAAAAAAAGTCACCCATTCACTGGTCTGCAGCACAAAGGGGAGCTTTCTCAGGCAACACTGTCTAAGTTCAAAATATGTTGCCACTTCTAGTATTTTACTAAAGTAATTACTCCTTCATTGTAAAGTCTTCAAAAAAACCCCAAACAAACAAACATACCCCAAAACCAGTGAAACCAAAACAACAATTACCAAAAAAAAAGTGGAAAAAAATTAAAGATTTTGATCCTTATTCTTTTATTTTACTCCAACTTTCCTAGTGCAATGTGAGGTCTAGATGGTAATTAAATTAATAAATTCTGTTAGCATCATGGACTGTCCTTGGTGAAATCCTCACTGAAATAAGTGAAACTTCACCTAGAGAATACCAAAAAGCATCAAAACTCACAATGAGGGATTTTACCTGTACAAGAAAACTTACCTGACTTTAAAGCATAAATACCCAAAAGTCAGATTTATATAAAAATCTGATATTTATTAAATTGCCATCACAGAAGAGCTCAGTATAAAACCTCTAACAAGGTGATTTTACAGCGCAGCAAACTCTCTGTTTCTTGCAGCCAAAGCTCTGGTTATGAATGCACAGCGTACCTCCATATCACAGAATACAAAACTGGAGTTTGTCCTTGTAGCCCCATATTTGTAAGCAGGAAGACATAATTTAATAAAAGCTGTTCCTTCTATTATTTTATTGTATCCAGAACACTCAGTTTTGGAATCATTAAATGAAAGATATTGTTACTACTCAACCTGCTCAGAACGTGCAGCTGCTATTTGGCATTTCAGACTGCAAGAAAAGCCACTTCACATGCCCCAGTGACAAATCACAGCAGTAAACTATTCTCTGAACTCATCACAGTCTTCACCCAAGGAGCCACTCTAGCAGAGTAGAAAGACATGCACAGAGGAAGTGATTGAAGTAGGCAAAGAGGAAAAAAGGAGAATTTTTCAGTAAAGAGCTACCTATTACCTAAAAATCTCATTTTCTGAGTAAATCCCAACAATGTGGTGGTTTTTCCTATTTAAATGAAGCATTTCCAACATGTTTGGTTTATGTCAAGCAACTAAGAGCTGAAAAGTATTCCAGGCTCTTTACAAGTACGGCACCCAGGGACACATTTTCTGCAACTCTGTACCTCATGCTGTCAGCAGAAAATGTTCCAACACCCCCTGCCAAATTTGATGTTTTGAGAATAGGCAGAATAACAAAAAAAAAAACCCCATTCCTCATTGGCCCAGGGACTTCTTCAGTGCCATCTGCCAATTGTGTGGAAACCAGGTCAGACACCAATTTCCAGGTGAGAATCTGTTGTTCAGTAAGGAAAATTCCTATCAGGCTGGGTAGACCCAGGCTGCTGTACCCTGTGCCCAAGAGCAGCATTTGAGGTGCACCCAGAGTACCAAATGATGCCAAGGACTTGAAACCCTTGACTGTAAAACACCTCAAAGTTTATTTTAACATTTTACTTACTTGCAGATACTATAAGATCTTCCTATGACATACATCCCACTCTGGAATAATTTAGTAAGCAAGCACCTGACCTGAAGATACATGTACAAAAAAGAAAGCGGCAGCAGAAGCTCTGCAAAAAAAAAGTTTTTAGCAGTTATACATCAATTTTCAGCTTTTTTTAGGGCTTTGTGTTACTGCAAGAAGCTACTCAGAAGATCTGAAGATTATCAATGAGAAAATGCAGGGTGAGTTCTGCCAATGCAGGAGCATGATGTTTGTAATTACTTTCACTCCAAGCATTTGTAGTTAGATAAATCACTCTTGATTGTCATTTAAGACAAAGCAAACTTTCATGTACTTCAGAATGTAGTATGCACAAGGACACTACTTGTATACCATTACAGCATCTGTAATGAATACACAACAGTGACAGCTACAGTCATTTAACTCCTGCAACATCTAGGGGCAACAGCAAAAACCAGAGGAGAAATTACCTCATGTTCTCTAGCTTTTGGCCCAAGCTGTTTTTGTATTTCTGTAGTTTTCTCTCATAAATACACATAAACTCCAAAAAATACTAGTGTAACAGTGGTTTTCTCGTCAAACAAATTAAGGTTATACAACTGCAAGAACTTTAGCTCTCTAGCTAAAGATAAGGAGGACAGAAAACACTTCGAATCATTTCAAAAATCAAAGATTTCTTTTTGTTTAGCAGACTAAAACCTACCTGATTGATTTGAGAGATAGCAGTGATGCCATATGAGCTTGTATTGATTCCCACCTACTGAACCAAATGCAAACAGATTTTCCCCCCAAAGCAGCACTGGCTGTGTGGTGCTCTGGCAGGAACTGCCAGCACTGTTTTATAGGTGCACTAATCAGGGCCTGGATGATCTAGGGACGTAAACTTACCCATCAATAAATATCTTTGTAATTAAGTCAAATGTGATGTCACTGACAAGTCAGACAGCCAACAGAAAAGTGTGCCTGCATTCATTCTAGGTCACTTCTAGGCGACCTAGAAGTCCCAAGCATAAAAAAAGACACTGAAAGGCACTAGTCCATAGAGGAACTGCCTTCATAGCTGTCTTTGAGTACATGCTTCATGTGTGTGTCTGAGTAGCCGATAATCACCCACATTCAGTGCTTTGAGCTGAGCAAGAGAACAGATAAAAAAACCCTTCCCCCAGCAAACCCCAACTTCCCAGATGTTAAGAAGCAAGTGATATGAAAAAGAACATTGAACTTCAGAAGATCCAGTCCATTCTATCCAATCATCCAATAAATCTGATTTGACCATGTTCTTATTTTTAATTACTGGTGGGGAATAGAGTTGTGAGAAGGATGCCTGCAGAGAGAGCCTACCCCAACACATGTTGATCATCTAAAGGACAAATCTTGTTCTGAACACGGTGTATTTTCTGATTCCAGGGAGGATGCAAGCAGTGGATTGAAGCAATGGCTGAGAATTGTGCAAGACATAATTGACCACACCATATTTTGCTATGATGGCAGGCTTGATTCTCTACTACCTGACATCTGGAGTAGCTATTTGCACTGAGGTTCTAGGAGTGCAACACGGGTGCAACTTGATATTATAAGGCTGATTACAGAGATCATACTTGGCAGACAATGAAGGAACTTCCTGTACCCAGCACATGTAACCACAAACTGCACCCAATGCTAAAAGTGCTCCAGATTCTCTGGGATGAGAGGCTTCATTAACACCACACAGTGTCCAGCAAAAGCTAAACTTCACGGCTAATTGTATTCCTAATTGTTAACAATTCCAAGACCAAATAAGGAAACTTAGGGGATTTTTTTGTTTGTTTTAAGTGGGCATCCTATTTTCAGTCAGTTCCCTTAGGGTGATTTCAAAGTCACTCCACTATTATTTGGGGACAATATTAAAAAAAATAGGAAGTCCCTGTAACCTTAAAATAGGAGGATGCATCACAAAAAATGGTTTTCTCAAAGTCCTGGGTAATAAAACAGATTACATCACACAATCTGCACAACACTAAAATTAGCAGGAATCCTGAGGCAAGACGGGACACAGAAGAACATGCTACAGAATGTATAAAACCAAACTCAAACAGCATGAAAAAAGTAATGTTTATTTTTAATGTTTACAAAAGCATGAACACCTTATGCAAAAGCAGCACCCTGAACCATACATTTCCCTCAATCCTCCTGGGATATTGGCAGAAAGCAAGTATTTTCTCTGCTCTTTAGTGCTCAGCACACTCTGCTGAGGTAAATGGGAACCAACCCACTCATTTCCATGGAGCTCCCTCTGCTTGCATTAGCAAAGGGGCATCAGACTGCAGCGCAATGAGATGTCAAATGGGTGTCTTGCTTTAGGTATCATATTGGATTAGTCTGTGTTTCTAACCAAGATAAATACACTATCCAGATAGTTAATTAGCTCCCCATTCTCTTCAATTTTGACTGAAATACATCTCAGCCCACATTAGCTTCATGCAAGGTTTAACTTTATGCACCATGAACAGTTTTATTCAAGTTTTTAAGAGACAGCCAGTGCTTGTAAGCTATTTTAGGACTGAGATCTTGCATCACAAAAGCTGTTTGTACTTTCTTACCTCCCTTCCCAGCACATGCAGTTCAAGTGCTTACTCTGAAGAAATGTGCCCTTTAGGTTAACCTGAAAAAATGTGCAGCATTTTCATTTTGCCTTCACCTTTTTCTCCTGATGTGCAGCTGGAAGTAATTGATGGTCCTGTAATCAAATAGGCCATGCTTCTGAACTTACAGGGAAACATTTGTTTAATAGTTGGACTCAGTCATCTTAATGGTCTTCTCCGACCTAAATGGTTTTATGACTCTATGATTTATTTTTAGAAGTTTTCTGTCAAACAGAGAATATGACTGCAATGATTTCAAAGACTCACCTGGAGCAAGTTACTCATACTAAAATGATCCCTACCATAATACAGCATAATTCCCCAGCTACCCTGAGTTGAGATCTCTCCCCTCAGAATCTACAACTGATGCCTCAAAATATTTATTACATCAGTAGAAATGGCTCTGTCTTGTCTGCCATCCTATATCTAAAATAACTGACAAATACTATTTATGTTTGCAAGACTGATATTGGATCTGTGGAAAGAAAACTGCTTTATTTTCCTTCTGGAGCTAGAAATCATTCTATTAGCTCCTGCCAAATTCACATTCAAGAAATATAATGTACTTCACATATTGAAAGAATCTGCTAAGAACCCATACATATATACACACACACATACACTGTGTATGTGTACACATATATACACACATGTATAGATAATTTGTATTTAATTTTACACTGAAAAAGTGCTAAAATAATCCAACAACTGTCACTGCTAGAGATGAGGCTAAACGAAATGGTATTACTTATATGGCATCAAATATTTAGAGACTCTGGTCCAAGAGCTTCAGAACTCTTAGCAAAAAATTATCATTCATTGGCAAAAAAAGAGAAGTTTCAAATTGTTTGAATTTAATTTTTCAATCAATTGAAAGATTTAGAAGAACAAAACCCCAATAACCCTGTAAAGAATAATTCTACTGCAAAAGATTGTATAATTTGAATTTCAGAACTGTGTATAGAAATACACATTTATACATAATTTCATAGCAAAATTTTAAGCTTCCTTAGATTCAAAGATGACTCTAATGGATCTGTCAGTATTTCACATGTGCATTATTGCCTATATTTTGAAAAAAAAAAGCTGTACAAGTTGAGCCCTGTATTCTGTGAGTCTGGCTGCATAGTCAGAAACAGAAATATTGCACTCAAGGTCATGCCTACAAAAATGCACATTTAATAAGGCCATTATATTCAAGATTGCAATGGGACTTGAATTACATGAACAATCAAATATATCATAAATAGACCTAGGAAAGTCATACTGCAAAAGATGTCCTCAAAACAGCAGTGCTCCAGTAATTTATAACTGGGGTTTTTCCCCCCATGAAATGGCAATCTCTCAAACTGGTTTTATGCACAGGGCCAGACAACATGATGTGTATGTACACATGCATTCTCACAATGAGTTTTTCATGTTTTTTTAGAATTTAATGATTACCCCAGAATTTGATAGTAGATTTCTACTCAAGTTCTGTCAACAATGTTCAAGTTCCAATCAACTTTAATTCCCTTCCATGCATGATGAAGGGGAAAAATTTTTGACTTTCAGTTATTTAAATATTTACCATCATGCAAGACATAATTCTTAAGAATTAGTCAGAAAGTGTAGCAAAGACACAATTGAACCTGTACTGGAATACTCCTCAGTATGCTGTTTCAGAGCTAGATCACATTAAGAGTATCAGTTTAGCTGATCTGGCTTGTTGAATGAATGACAGAGCAAACAACCAATCTAACACAATTCAAGGAATGATACAGACTTAGAAGTTAGCTGCCCACATCCCATGGCAAATAGAAAGAAGCTACCTTTTAATCAAAGTGGGGTAAACGACCTTGAAATTACAGCAGGGTAACTACATTCACACCAGTCACTGCCTTGGAGTAGCAGGTGTGCTGTAAATCTGCTCTGTAGTTTACTCCTTTAGCTACTCCAAAGCTACAGAGCCAAAGTTACACAGCCAGCATTTTGGCTTGGTTAAGGGTAGTGGCATCTGTCCAAGAAGGAAGGGTAGATCCCCATCCCTCTTCCCCATGCCACACTATGCAAATATGCAGTTATGCAAATGCAAAAAGCATCATTACAAAGGCTGGAAGAATCAGAAGACACAGCAGATAAGAAACTTAATGGTCACATGCATTTGAGTTCAGCAGAGACAGTTTTTCACAACTCTACATTCTGCCCAAAAATCCAAAGTGGTGGTGATTAGGGATGAACCACCTCCCAGCTGAACCAACTCCAGCATTAGGAATTATTTTTTAATACAACAGACTATATCCAAAACTCTTTTTCCTAGGACTTGTTTTCTGGGTTTAGATTTTTTTTTAAATAGAAACAAGACAAACCTGAGAACCAGAATAAGTGACCTGCTTGCATATTATAAACAGTCACTGGATGATTGAGATACAAAAATCTATTAATGTGTCACTCACTTTATACTCACAGTTCCGTGTACTCTTTCTGCACCAGTGGTGCCGCTTGCCAGATACATGTTTATTGCTACCTCTGGATATGTTTTGACCAGAGCTGGGGGAGGAATACATTTGGACAGTAACAATGCAGCTCTTGCAGTGATGGCCAAGGAACACAGTAATTCAGGATATAGTTTCTAATTCCACCCATCTTCTACTCATTGCATGCTAAGCAGCTCAAAATGTATCTCTTAGTAATCACATTATTCAGAAGGTGTATAAATCTTTCCCTATTTTCTTCACAAAAGGAATGGTAAAAAGTCCTTTATGTAATATGTAAATGAAAATCCATCTAAAAGTCTCTACTTATTTTAGCAGTTTTGACTTACAATGGTGGCCTGTCTATCAGCAATACTTTGCCTGCAAGTGTCTAACAAATAGAGTTTTGACAGGTATCAAGCAATAGCAACGTTTTCCAGGTTTTATGTTTGCTGTGTTTAGTACTTTTAGACCCAATTCTCTCTCCCAATAAAGTGATGGTTGGTCTTGTAGTTAGCATGACTCTTCATGCACACAACATTTCTAAATGGAATTACATGCTGTTTTCTCTCCACCATAGCATTATCTTACCATTTTGAGTATTTTGACTCAGTGCCACAGATTTAATGCAGGTCACAGACAACAAGCAGCAAGCCTATTTTTACTGCTTGCTTCAACCAATATATTTGTTCATATTTACACATTCTTAAAATGTACTCTTGACTTGGCTCTACTAAAAGTACCACTCCAAAATTTCAGTTTACACTGAAATGATGACTTGATCAAAGGACACGAACAAAAATCCCTTTCACTCCCACAGGGAAACACACACTCTCCTGAATTAGTACTAACGGATATTTAGATTAGAGGACTCCGTATTTCAGAAACCAGTTATTTAATGCTCAATATTCTTTTCAGCAGATGAAGAGGTAGGTATATTTCCACACAAGAAAAATAAAACAAAAACCAAACTGTAACAGATACTCAATTAAATCAAGTAATGTCTGAAAAGTCAAACACTGTTCTGACAGCACATATTTTGTCTGAAGGTACTCTCCAAGGAGGAGAAGAAAAGTTGCACATTCTGATTAGATAATACGTCATAATTTGAAATTTAATAATTTTCTGGAAAGAAAGCACAAGTATTCAAATGCTACTTCCTTTCCCTCCCCCCCACCCCCCAAGAAATGTGGGTGCCAACAAAACTGCCTGTATCAATGGTAGTATTAACTTTTGGACTGCTAAACATGGAATCAACTGCAATTCTTCCTTACATTCACCAACACCAGCAGTCTACAAGTTTACACAGAGACCATATGCATGATAATTACATAATTACAATAGAAATTCAACTTTAGTGTTGTTCTTAAAACAATCTTCATAAATAATGAAAATATCTGTGTTCTAGCTCTTCAGTAACCTAAGGTTAATTGGTACAGATAGTGTTTTTTTCTTCCTTTTATAAACCAAACTGGAGGTTCCTCACTGCCAACAATGGTTAAGGCCTGGATCAAGTTACTCTCCTTTTGCTTTTCCCTTTTTCTGCTTTTTTCCATTTTCCACCACAGCATTATTTTCTGGTTTGCTTACTCCATTTGCAACAGCACCATTTGCTATTTTGCCATTCTTTACAGGTTCCTTGGGCAGCTTATATGTCCGATAGTAGAAGTTACCAAACAGGAAAATGAAGGTGATAGCATAGAAAATGACACCCCAGTGCATCCATTTAGGGAAAGGACAATCAATATAAATAGACATGGCTGTGTGGCCAATAGTCACATGGAACTGCACCTGAAAGACAGAAAATATAGAATCAAAAATGTCTGGATGTATTCTGTTGGTCTGAGCGCATCAATTTATACCAATTCAGTAAGTAATGAAAACAGCTGAACTGGGAGGTGGTAGGAAAGCTGTATTTGCCTGTCACATTCATGCAGACACATTTATGCTTGACCAGGAGCATCACATTTATTGTAATATCTGGCATGGCATCAGCTTTCAGAAACAGGACAATGAGAAGATAATGAGCAATCTGAATTTTCTCTATTTTGAATGTGCTTTTGTTATTCAGTTGAAACAACCAGCAAGGAAGCATTAGACTTTAACTCACACAACCCTTATATATGTTACACATGTTTTTTCAAAACTGAATAAATGCTTCCATCTCCGGGAAGTACTCTCATTGTGAAGTGTCAGACAGAGAACTTTTGTAAGGAGCAGCATCTGATCCAAAGCTCTGCAAATGCAAATCCACACAGAGGCAACACTTGTTATCCCAAAAGGAGGGGAATTACTTACCAATTGCAATATGGTCAAATATCGTTTCCACCACAGGTATTTCTGAAATTTAGGGCCACAAGCTGCCAATCCATAATACATGTACATAATGACATGAATAAACGCATTCATTTGAGCTCCGAAAAAAGCTGTCCAGGAACAGAAGGGAAGACCATAATGTCATTTTGGAAAAGAGGATTCTTTTCTAGTATTACTTGTATCATTATTTTTAATAGGAAAAATTACAAAACACAGGACATGTCAGGATTCCATCTCCAAAATATTGAATAGTATAATACAGACCTGGCTGTCAACATGTGCTGACACAAACAGATGTTAATGCAAGTAGTATGTCACACTTCAGTGTAACTAGTGTCATGGTTTGAAAGCCAAAGCTTTTTATAAGGTTTTTGTTGAACAAACATAAGTGACATCTATTCCACATTCGTTGTTGTAGTATAACTGTGAATGTTTTTCTGAAGGATTATCAAAAGCTTTATTTGACAATAAGGTATAAAGGTATAAAGTACCAGGCTCTGAATTTGAATCTTTTAAACTGTATTTAAATGCAAAAGGTTCACTTTTCAGCAAGAAGTCAAGAAACTCACATGGAAGTCTGATTAAATAGGGCAACAAAAGCCCATACGAAGCATGACTTGACTCATGTTTATAAGAACTTTAAGGCGTTGCCAGGTGACTTTGTCTAAATTAATAATCATTAGTTTCTTTATTTATGATTTAAAATATCCAGCATTCTTAAATATGTCAGTGTATAGTATAACATTTTCCAGAATGATCCACGTTAGATGCATGCTGACAGTTTCATTTGCATTAAGATCCATTTGCTTTGTCAAGATTAGCAGCCATTTAACAGAAGCACATTATATTTTGTTAAAGTATTCTTACACTGACAGAGAGGCTCAAAAATGCTCTAATGTATAAGATCCTGGCAATACAGACAATAGCTGCTGACATCAAACAGCTCAGATGCCCGTGTGGTCTGGACCAGTTGTTGTAATAGGGTCTAGTTCATAATAGACCTGTCTATGTAAGCAATGTGCCATCAACTAGAAAACAGAAGAACACAGACCTATCCACATTTATGCAGTGCTGCTACATAAATGCAGAAAAGCAACTGCTGCTTTTCCTTTTGCAGGCTCTAGAAACTAAGAGGCAGTGCTAGAACATAAAGCTTGAAAGAAATTTGGAAATAGTTGTAACTGTTGCATTAAAAACTGCAGACATTTAGCATGAAAATTCTGAAAAGGCAACAAGGGAGTGGGCCTTCTGAGATATCCAGGGAATTTCTAAGCAAGACTACAAGTAACCATCCAGTCTCCAATTATCTTATTTTATAAGTGCAGTTGCCATTAAAGATAATAAAACATCTGGTTGAGTACCTGCTTCCTGCATATTATGTGAGAGAAATTGAAAGGCAGTCAAGAGACACTGAATTTACATATTTCTTCCTTGCAATGTAAGTGGCCCCTCAGTACTAAATACCTATAGTAAATGGGAGCATAAACCACCCATGCATTAAGTGTTAGTGTGGTTCAAAAAAACCAAAAACAAAATGCCAAACCCAAAATATTAGTTTGGTGTTCATAATATGGTATTTTGTGTTTACTAATAGAGCACACATCAAAGGAAAGAGGGCATTTTCCCTGTACCCTCAGCTCTGCAGAGCTTTCAATTTGAGATAAGGCTGAACAATAGGAACAAGAGTACAATGTTGGCAATGAAGGGTGTGGCAAGTAAAATAAACAAAAATAAAATTATTTGATGAAGGCTTTAGAAGAGAAGCAAGGGGAAAAAAGGCTGATAATGAATTTAGACTTGTGTCATTATGAATAGGCTTTGAAAGTGAATTGACAGATTTATTGGCTCACCTCCAAGGGAAGGTTTTAGAATTTTATATTTGCCTCTCAATAAAAATAAAAGCAAACCTCAAACTCATATACAATGCCAAAATAACATCTCCATTGTCTTCATTAAATTTGCACACAGAATGTGGCCCATAATTAGATTTTGCAGCTCTCTGTATCTGCAAAAATTAAAGTTAAGCAAGATGCATACATCTTTCTGTTTCCCACAGATACAGGTACTTTCGAAGGCAGAACTCCAGGCTTGCAACTGATGCCCATGAGGAAAAGAAAAGAAGTTTTGCAATTCATTAGACTATTGCCCTGTTATCTTTTCCTCCCCCATGTTTCCCACAGAAGGAGGCCGTATGCATTAATAAACAGTTTTGTATACTATTAAGTCAAGTCTATAACATTTTCTTCTACTGCTCCCAAACAATAATAATTCTCCCTTCTGTCCAGTCAAAAGCATATGAGAGGAAGGGAACTCACCTTGTCCACCTGCAACCCACTTAATACCAATCCACCACAAGGTGAACATGGTGAAATGGTGATAGACATGAAGGAAACTAATTTGGTTAAATTTCTTCCTCAGGATGAAGAATACTGTATCCAAATACTCAATTCCTTTAGAGACATAATACCACCATAGAGCAGCAGCTATCTGCAATGAAAAACAGAGACTATGTAAGTTTGAGTGATTCCAAGCTGAATGGAATAAAGTTCTCACCATCTAGCTACTGTAAGAGAAGGACACTGCTTCCTTCCCTAAATCTTGGTTAAATGTTGAAGTGGAATCAAACATCTGACAGTATGAGAACAACAAAAAAATACTCCTTTCATCTGTTCTGGACATGGAAGAAGATTATGGGAGAAGATTATTCTTAGCTTGTTGCTCTCAAATCACACCTGTAAAAAAGAGCTGATATAGTTAAAAGCTCTGCCATATCTGAACAGTTTACCAGTTAAGCATGGGAAGTTTGTGTCCTCATTCTCTCCTAAGCTTTGCAGAAGTCTGCCACAGGGCTTCCCCCTCTAATGAGGCAACCCTTTGATGTGGTCAGAACAATGAGGCAGAAACATGATGATAAAATGAAGTTGCAAAGGTGAAACCTCCAGTACCACAGGCATATGGGTGGAAAGATATTAAAAAAAAGTTAGATGCAGCAGAGATCTCACATTCCTTATAGCAACATTCCCTCAGCTTCTTCTGGCCTGCTCAGTAACTCCCTCTGAAAAGCAGCATTCCCCCAGTGGCTCTCTGCTATTCAGGGAGTAGGAAAAATGAGACCACAGGAGCCATACAAACTGAACAGGTATCATCCATCTACCCAACAGGGAAGTACTACACACCCAAAATTCTTTTTCTCATCCACCCATCACAGCGCATCTTGCCCAGGATGCAACACAAACAGGGCTTCCTGCTGAAATTAGGATACTGTCAAAGCAAGTACAGCCCAGAAGCTCTGTGTAGCAATATGCTAATGCTATGATATGGGAGTATGGTGGTGGTAGGGACTCCCTCCCAGATCCCAAAACATAGCAACAAGTCTCGTTTTGGCATTGCAAGTCATCCAGCTTGTTATGCAAGGGTGGGACCAGATGGTGACTCACACTGAGAGTGGAAAAAAAAAAAAAAAAAGAGTTAGAATTGGTACCACCAGCAAGGAGAGCAGGCAATGTCACAACACACTATTTGTAAGATGTTGGCCTTGTCTTTCAGGACTCAGTTGATGGTAAATGAGACTTTCTTAACTTAATATGGTCTGAAATAACCCCACCACCTCCTCAGTCTGCAGGGAAGACAGAAGATAAAAGAATTAATACAGAACAGCTTCCCTTCCCAACTCCACACATACTTCTTGGGGAGAGAAGGGGAACCATAAAGAGCTGTAGAGAGCAATGCTATAGCCCTGCACAGTGTTTTCCTCCATCTCTCCAAAGCAGTGGGAAAGGACAACACCTCTCCACAGACTAAGTTTGTCATAGCCATAATTGGTCTGGTGAACAGTTTAGGAGAAATTACAGCAGAAGCAAAAACGCAGCACAGGAGAAGAGTGCTGCATATCTGCATTGCAGGCTCTGCAGTTTCCCAGAGGGACTGCACATCTCACTGATGCCAAACTGCAGCCTTCTATGTTATATATCCATTAATGAACACCCTTCTCTCTCTCTGAATGTGATTTAGCCCACTTCACATCTTGGGAAGAGGAGGCAGATTTTTTCACTTTTATATGAAGAGATATTAATATCTAAAGCTGGAGAGAGGTTTAATGACAGAAAAGTGACTCCCACAGATCTTGGAGTTCCCAGACACACAGGCAAGCTGCAAGAATAATTTTTATACATATATATCCGTATAAATTGCTCAATATCCAGTACTGCCTCTGGGACAGGTAGTCAGGTATTTAATAACACCCACATTAAGGTTTGTTCACACCCAATGGGTTAGCATAACAGTCCAGCATCTCTTACAGGTCTTTGCTAAAGTTGTACCTCTTACATAAATTGAGATAAGCATCTTTTCATTTCAGAAGCTGACAATAAACACTTTGGACTGTATAGCCATAAAATGACAATCCAGCACTGCAATACTTTAGCTCGTTGGAGGTCCTCTCTTCAAAGAAACTTTTAGAGAACCAGAAGGTCAGTCATAAGCAAACTGCCATAAAATCTTTTATAAAGTAAATGGACATTTTTGTTAATGAAATAAGGGAACAATAAGTTAAATAGCCCATAAGTGAATAGCCAATTTACTGTGACACAGAGCAAATTATGAAAATCCTACAAAAATACTTCTGTCTTATACCTAAAGTGCCACAAGTTCAGTATATGTTCTTGGACAAGTCACATAACACATCTCATTGCTCTTCTTTTGAATTGCACCTAGCAGAGAAAACAATTGCACTCCATGGGTAAAAATAATCTGAGCTTTTGACAAAAATGCTTCCTATCACTTTAGAAAAACAACAGGACTCTTTGAAGGATTATACCTGCTGATTTTGTGTTCCTGTAGATTTTTTTGCCTGTCAGCTTTTTTGTTCTGTTACTATCATCAAATTTTCTACCATTTACTCTCAAACATGATAGGTTCTGTGTACTGATGATCTACTTCAGTACTTCCAGTGACTTCTACAGATGTTTTCATCATTAGCTTATAGAAAAAAATGAAACAAATGTCAAGTCATTTGCCTGAGGCCATGCATAAAGTCAGTGAGAAAGGGCAGAAACAGAGAACAATATGCTGATATGTAAGCTCTGTCAGGAGCAGATGGCTACTATTAAATTTATTTTTCAAAGCATCAAAAATCATGGCCTAACCTTTAGCCTTCGGACACTGCATGCAAGAAAGATTTAGTTGAAAAGAAAAGGAATAATGCATTAAAAAGGCACATCCTTGTAATGAACAATACTAGTTACAACTATATATTTTCTGGTAATTTTCATATGTACCAATCTAAGTCTGTTAAAACACCAGATGGCACAGAAAGATTACATTACAGCCTAGGATTAAGAGGGTCAACAAGAGGTCCAATCCCATGTCCTCTGCCTGCTGCAGGGTTTTTGACTGGAGGGCTGTTTTATTACAGGATTCTGTTTCTGCAGCATTTTTCCTCATTTTGGGTTGGAGACATTTATCCATTAAGGGATGTGAAGGGACCCCTCCTTGGAAGGTCATAGCAATGTGAAAAATTAAAATCGCTTTTATAGTGAATTTTCAGTTATAGAATTTTGTTTACAGAACTTGTGAAGACAAGTTTACTGAATTTTAAAGTATATTATGTCTTTTTCATAAGAGGAAACCACTCAAGCTCTAGACATAAATACTAACAATGCAGATTACAATACAGAAAACAATTATTGCTTGGCTTCATGATTACAATCAGCACACTTAAAACAAGAACCAATTCACACAGGCCCATATTCCCAATTCTTCAGAAATGCAAATAAAATAGATTGACCTGGTAAAAAATAAAAACTTTTACCTGGTAAACAAGGACACACAAACATAAGCAGAGGGGGGAAATGACTACTGGCAGACACCAGCATACATTAAGTTAGACAGTGTTACAAAATCATTCACTTCAAATTCTGAAGCTCCCAAAGGAGTACTACAAAGCATGGATTTAACATCTCAGCCCTTTGCACTTATAATTTTGACTCTTAAGCTATAACCAAAAAAGTTTTTGCAAGTTACATCTGTAGATCCCTCTAAATACTTTCTTAGAGGTTTTCTACCCCTTTTCTTTCTGTCTACTATGAACATTTCATTTTTTTCCATAACAAAACCACTCAACTTCCCGCCAGCAGTCAGTACAGTGGCTGCCTACTACATTCAGCAGATAAGTCATTCACAAAGGAGTTTATTTCAGCAAATGTTTCGGCAACTGGGAAATTTAATTTTCATCCCTGCTTGCTCCAGTTGTCCATTGTTTCTTGTAGAACAGTCAGGGGAGCCTGAATGAGATTAACATGTGTAGGTAGGTGCAAAACATTAAGCAGGAGGACCAGCTTCTTCACATTTTGTGTAAACTACCTTCACAATTAACCATCAGTGAAAGCCAGAAGATGGATATAAAGTTGAAGAAAATATACAGACAAATACATGGAAAAATATTCCCCTAAAAACTGGCAAAACCAAAGAGGCTTTGTCTGACTAGAGAGGTCTCTGAACCACAAGTTGCTGACTTGCTAAACTGTACAGGGGAAGTGCCAACACCTGCCCTTACTCTGCTCCCTTGAAATCACTGGCTTACTGTCTTGATACATGATGTGGGTTGGAGAGGCAGAAAAGGACATTCTCTGGTATCCAGGATAGCCAAACTTGCTTTCTGGGAGCTCTCTGTAGTCTCTTGAAGGACAAAGGATGGTTCCTTGACCCTTTATTTTGATCAGGAGCTTTACACAGAGGAGGCCACTCAATGTGATGGCAATATCAGAGTGGCACATTTGCAAAAAGCCAGAAACAGGGCCCCTACCAAGGCACCTATGCTGCCATTTAGACTACTCTATACAATTAATTTCACATTTTTTAACATTTGTTCCAAATTTCAAAGCCCCAAATAAAGTCATATATGAAGCTCTGCTTTTCAGAGCATGTTTCATAATACCTTCTGGGCTCAGTGCTGTTTCCATGTGACCTAGTCCCAGTCTTCTTCATCTGAGCAACACAGGATTTATTTACTCATTCCCTTGCAAATATGGTCATTGCATTTGGAATTGATTCTACTGTTGCAGTGCAGCATTTCTCTGCAGAGCAAACCTGGTGCCAGTAAATGCTAGACATTTAGTATCTAGAGCTATTAAAAGGACATGAGAGATGTGCTAAAATACTTATCAATTCTATACTCAAAACTGCAAAAACATTTTAAAATTGCTTTTGCAGGTTTGTTTTATGAAAGATGATGGTGAACGAAATCTTGAGGAGGTTTGGATTGGGTTGGTTGGTTGGTTTTTTTGGTTTGGTTTTTTTTTTGTGTGGGTTTGTTGTTTTTTGGTTTTTTTTTTTTTTTTGTCTGACAGTGTCAAAAACCAGCATACCTCCTAAATCCAGAGCATGACATACTGTAAAGCAGGGAAGAAATGTATCCCAGAATCCTCAGTTTGACAAAGCACACTTGTGGAAAGTACAATTTTCTACTTGCAACTTATTTACCTAAACTGAGAATTCATTCAAAAGAACTACCAGAGAATGATCAAGATAAAGAGTCTTGACTGATAGCATACTATACACTTGTTGCAGCAACTTGAGAGGACTCCATTTTCCCTCCTTCCTCAACTCCCTCAGTTGCAAACTGAACATGCTACAACTTAAAACCTCAGGGATAAATTTTATGCAAATCCACAAAAATGGCAAATAATTTTATAAAATTTAAAAAAAAAAAAGAAAAAAGTCAGGAAATCAAAAGAGTAAATATTGCTAGAGCAATCCTTCCTATCTGGACACATTATATAGCATAAATACATTCTTCAGGTCATTTTGCCTTTAATTCATTGTATAGTAATACTGTGTTTGTCATAACAAACAAAATGGATGATAATTCTTCTGAGCAGGTCTGACCTCACCACTGCCTCCCACAAATAAGTGCACCTAAAAGTAAGGCTATGAAACAGACTACTACTTGTATTTAGCTAGTATAAAAATTCTTTCAATATATACCACACCAGTCCTCAATGTCATTCAGCTAAGTGCAAGAGCATTCTATTTTGCTAATCTATTAAAAACTCCAAACATGTCAAGCATTTGCTATACTCTGCTAGATCTAGTTTTCCCACAAAAATTTTAGCAGAATCATTCTAGTGACTGCCATAGTGAGAGCACTGTATTGGGAAAGCTGAAAGATTGCCAGCTGCAATAAGGCCAATAAAATTCTACACACAGAGCTGTTCTGCAGTATCAGCCATTATAAACAAGGTGTAAGACTCAAACCTTTTGCTCTCACTATCACCCCTGCCACGTGCACAAGCTTTTACTAACACTGTCCATGAACAGCCACTCACAGACAAACATTTTTCAAATTACCATAAACATAACACATTTTCACTGCATTTTCAGGGACGTGTCCTAATCTGTATATGGAACTTGCAAGAACAGCTGAGAGATTCTCAGGTGTCAGCTCTGCTGGAAGATAAGGTTTAGTATGTGAGGTAATCAACAGCATTACGAAAATGAACAAGGAACTGCACTTTGCTTTTAATTTGGGTGTTTTCCAAAACCCAGATATTTGAAATCTAAGATTATACAATGAAATCTACTGATAATACATTTACCAAATGCCAGCAAGGCCTCATAAAACCAAACATGGGTAAAGGAGACAAAGAGTTGCCACACCAGGATGGGTGAAGTGCAACCACAAGATAAGATGACAAATCTCACTTGCTTTGATCTAGCCAGGACACACCTCCTTTACTGTGGTTACCCTGGTATCCAAACTTCAGCAACTCTGGGAAGGAAAGGATGTACACAAAGTTTACCCTGCATGGTACAACTGTGGATGAAGCCAAGGATGGTATCTTTAAGACTCCCCTTACTTGCAGCAGTCAGATGCAAGCTAGCACAAATATGCTGATGCATTTTGATTAAACCTGCCACGTAGGATGCAGTCAAACCTGAAGTGGCCTGGGAGGATGTAACGGGACACAGCCATTGCTGACAGCAGCTGTGGAAACACTGTTCTCAGAAAAGGCTTAAACCATCATGTAGTGCTACATATTACACACATTCATATACAAACACAAAAAAGAAATACTCACCCTAACTTCATAAACATTATCTGAATAATCCACACTCTGGCAGACATAGCTGTAGCCTCGAGCTCTTGATGACAAGAACAACTGAAAATATTAAAGTCATAGATGAGAGGAAATATAATACATAAAGCACATTTATAACAATTATCAGCAAATTTCTTGCTACATCAAATTTACCAGAACAGAAATACTTAAAATATTATTAGTCGTAAAAAAGTTATTGAAGAAAGCCAATATTTAGTACTAACAACTTATTGTTACAGATTATTTATTTTTTTCTTGTAAATTAAAAAGTAAGTACTATTTTTTCCCTGCATGTATCTGCCCAGATAATGAGAACCTTGTACAACAAATTCCAGTATGACCTTAAGCTATTTGGACACTAATATTCTTTCTGATGGCTCTAGCTTCAGAAACAGAAAATACCTAATTGCTTCCACTACAACTGACAGAAATGCTATTCCCAGTATGGATTCAAGAGAACACTATTCAAGAGACAGGAATTGGATAATTTGGATCCACAATTCTAGGCACAGTATAACAACCAAAATCCAGAACATTCCCCCCTCACTTTGAACAGCCAAAGCTGAATACCCACTAAACACAGTGAGGGAAAAAGGATGGAGTAAAGTTCCCCATTTTGGCCAACAAAAAAGCAATTGAAGTGCTTCTGTAGAGCCTCTTTGTGTTCAGTTAGGCACATTGCAAAAATCTGGACAGGAGAAGACAAAATTGACATTTGAACAAGTTCCCACTGGAAAGAAGTACACTTGTCTAGAGTTGTACAAAGTTCAAGTAACACTGATCTTGACATTCATAAATGTCATGATCCAAGAATTTTAAAGCCACGTAATCCCTCTATTAAGGATCAAAGAGAGACAGAAGTGGAGCAGACATAAATTGGAGTGATAGAAAAAGATTTCAAAAAACCTGTCATGGACAGGCACTGACTACTCTTACCACTAACCTGACTTCCATCTTATTTACAACATACAAAACCTTGTGAACCTCTGGACTTTTTTTGCTGCACGTGTGTTAAAGGAGGGAAATGAAAGAACTGTCCACAGAAATTATTCTAGAAAAGAAACTGAATTACTTCTGCATCATCTAATTCCATTTACAAACTACTGTAACTCACTGGAACTCCAGCATGGTCCCACATGGGCATAAGCACATCCAGTACTAATAGAGAGGAGCAGGGAAAGTTTAATTTGCACTGGTACAGAAACCAACCCATCTCTACTGTGACCCACTGGATAACTCAACCAAGGTTGAGTTACTGCCTTGGTAAAAGGCAGTAAATTGACTTCACCAGACTGCCCTGAAGTAGAATAAGAAATTCATGATTCTGTGGCAAAATAGGGTCTGTTCCATTGTGACTTCTGCATGTTCTAAGCAAAATTTGCGCCAGATTTTGACCTAAACTTGAATTCAGCGTATGAGTTTTGCACTAGACTCATGTGCTGAGTGCTTTATGACTTTACTATTTAACATAAGCTCCCACAGATGAACAAAAGAGCTTGCCATCAGGATGGTTATTTAAATAACTTTTAAAGGTGTTTCACATTCAAATTCTGTTCTTAGCAATGTCTGGAAACTTTACAATCACTCACAAAATACAAGCAGTATCATTTTACTCATAACAATTACATTAAAACTGGTGTGAATTACAATAGTGGCACAGTGGTATTGTAAATTTTGGAAGCAGAAATTGCCTTGTTACAGGGAGCCACTGAAACTTGAACACCTTCCTGCTATCAGTCTCTACAATCAAGAAAAGTCTTGTTGGAAGTGCTGTATCCATTGCCTCAACATCCATTGAACAACAACCTACCCCTAGAACAGAAGAGGAAACTAGAACCTGTTGGATTTCTGGTGCTGTTTAGATGGTCTGGGAAAAGCTCAAAGATGGCCTTGGGCCTCTGGGTTCGAAAGGACGAGAGGAAGCTTCAGATTTGTTCTCGGTCTCGGTGTTTATTAATTGCTTATCTAAAAGATTTTCTCTTGGCCTGACAGAGTTCTGCTCAGAAGTCAGTCATGGGCACACACACTGAGAGCTCCTGGGGCGGTCGTCTATCTTTATACTTGGAGTTACGTATACAATATTTATCATTTTTCTCCAATACTCTCTATCTTTATTAACCAGTGTTCTCCTAGTAAGGTCTAATCTTGGAGTGCCAACTCTACCACAGAAGATAGAGGCTTAGAGGAAGAAGAAGAAGGAGAAGGGCACGCCCCAATCCCTCCATCTTGCCTCTCTAGACTCCCCTGTACAGGGATCTTAAACCCTGTATCTCACACTCCAATTAACTTGTCTCTTCACCATTCACCCCAGTGAAATCTTCCCGTCCTCATACTGATGTCATCTCCCATGTGGGATCAAAGTCCAGCCACCAGACATTTCTAGCAACATTCTAAGACTCCCGAGCCCCCCAGGGGCGGTCTGGTTCACCCTGCGCCCCAGTTCTGAGAGACTGAGATCCCACAAGAACCTCTGTGTATTAAGTTATGAGCTTGCAGCATATCAACAACAAATATGTATTTGTAGTCCCACTCAGCTTTATATTAATTCAGTGACATGGAAATGCTACAAACACATATCCTATAAGAAACATAGGTCTGAAAATTATTTGACTGCAAGTTTGATATCATTCAGTTTATGGATGAAACAAACAAGTTTCTTTTAAAAGAATATGTGAGAAAGACAGGCATTGCAGTAACACTGCAGAACTAATTTCAGGAGTTTCAGTTTTAACCTGCCAAGATGATTGGATTTAATCTCTTCCTTCAACTATGCTTTCATGTCAGCATTAAATTCTTTTGTACCTGTCACACTACTTAGTTGAATAATCCAAGAAAATAGTTTAGACAAAATGATGACTAAGGTGTGATGGCTAAATTTTACTAAACCATGTCTTAAAGAGAGGCCAAAATAATTTATGATTAATGATTTTATGCTAGGAGCTCTGGGAAAGGGTCAAAATGCAGATCATCATCAGATATGCCATTTTTTCCTGGCAAAAGTACAGAACAGACCAGGCAGTTCTGCAATGCTGTAATTTTAACTACGCTGTTCATTTGCTTACTTCTGGCAACAGATTTTGAAAATCTATGATCAGAGGTGTTCCAGGAAGACAACTCCTGATCCACATGAGCAGTCACAGCAGCATAAACTTAGCATCAGCCTTATTCTGTACAGTGATCCTTGAACAATAATTACCAAACTGTTAAGTAATCCCAGCTAGCTACTGCTACACAGCTGTTCCACTGCAGTGTTACCATTCATTCCCTCTGTCCAGAAAATCCAACAAAGGAAAAATGCAGCAACACTGAGATTTATTACATGTAACACACTCAGAACATTGCAAACCAAATTTTAGAAGTCTGTATCCTGTCATTTAAGGTTATAGTTCACTTCATTTTTATTCTCAAAGATAACGTCCAAACAAGATACTTTTCCTCACTACAGACAATGGATATCTGAATTTCTAAATATTATAAACACATTGAAAGAGTAAACAGCTCAATTTCTAACAAGATATGTTCTGATACCCTTTAGGATTATTAAGATGAAAAAAAATGCATCAGTTACGGGTGTTAAATTTACAGATTTTAGTCTCTCCAGTATTTAGACTAACATGAATCTAAGAAGAACTTGGAATACCTCAAACACAAATTCTCTCTATAGATTCATTTATTGTACTTATTCAAAAACAGAAACTACCTACTTATAGAAATACCTCAAAGGCAAACTCATCTTTAAAAGTCTGTGCAAAACATTGACTCTCAATAGACATCAAGAATATGCAACATCATTTTCATTTTGACATCCTCACACCTCAGTAAGAATTCCCTCTTGCAAGAGGGCATACACACCTCTTTGAAAATGAAGAAGTTGAGCAGAACCATCCCAAAGTTGTAAACAACCAACAGGAAGCGCAGCTGGAAGGGTTCTCTCGTCTTCATCCACTTGGGGCCCAGCCAGACAGTGAGGAGATAAATAGTGCTGATAGTCAGTGTTGGGAATGGAGACTGCATCAGGGGCCAGTCATCAACACGTTTGTCTGGGGAGCCAAGCAAACAGCAGTCAGCAAGGTCTGAGTAAAATGTATTCCATCATCACTTTAGGCACTGAATTTGTTAAGTATTATTTTCTCCTGGAATATCTGCATCAGATAGTGGAAACACAATGCACTCATTCTTTCTAGGAAGGTTAAAGAAAATAGTTTTTTAGAAAAAAAACACTATATCACATTACCTCACAGAGAGATTCATTATGTCATTCAAGCTCTCTTGTCCAGTTCTACAATCCAAAACAATAAAGCAAACAGAATCACATGAACCCAAACACAAATCAACCCACTAATCTCCCAAACAAATTTTGCTTATGATGAATACTGGCTGCAGCGGCAATATAACCAAATATTCATCACCATTGCAAATGAAAGATACACAGATTTGGCAAAATACTGATAAAACCAATAGCTTTTATTAGTTTAAAATTAGGCACTAGAAAGTTTCCTATAGAGTTTATACAGGTATGATGGTAACCTTTTCTACTTGATGTAGGTCAGTCTCATGTTTCAGACAGAATGCTAACAGTGTTACCAGAAAACAACCAAATAAAAGAGTTCTAAAGGGATGGTTCTAGTCAATCTGTGCTGCCATATGGGAGCACAGAAACAAAGGTTTTATTTACAGTCTTCTTCAGTCACTCACAGGATCCAGTCACATTATACATATTTCAGAGCTGAGAATATGCTATATTAAGTTCTAGATCAGTATGAAGAAAGCAGTGTTAGCTTGATGAACCAGTGGCACCTAGGATTAGAAGACAGCTCTGCTAGAGGAGGGAAGCAAGACTGCAGTGGCACCTCCTTGCTTAGTGCCTGTGCTGTCCCATGTGTCACACGTCCCCCCTGCCCTGAAGGCTAACATCAAGCTGTAGCAAGAGATAAAAGGTAACTGCTTCATAACTATCAGAACTTCAGATACTGCACAGCCCTATGATACTAACTGGATTATTTTCTAGATGCTTAGGCCAGTTACAGTTCCCATGGAAATCACATCACAGGGCTCCTTGGGAAGCTCAAACATCTGAAACACCTGCCTTCAGTCAAGTGTGGGCAAACTCACAAATGCAGCTGCCAGAGCTTTACCTAGAGGACAAGTTTCTTTCAGAGAACTGTAAGTCAAAGACCATGAAAAATCCCTATACCATAAATTAATTCCTGATCCCAGGCATACAACCAGCAAGTTAGAAACCCCTTCTTATCAAGAAAATAAGCAAAGTACAGAACACTGCTGTCATTACTTCTCCCTCACTTCTTTTGTGTTTCCTTTGTTGTACTTAAGGCCATAAATTAGAACCTAATTCTGGGAGAAAATTTACTGAGGCCCTCTATTTCTAATAAACAACAAGTACTGTGATCTAGGGAAAGAGGGCATGCAGAACACAGATTATTCTTACTTCCAGATGATTTAATAACAATTGAGCTGCACATTCCAAGATGCTAGGAGGCCTAAAAAGAAATGGAAAAGCAGAAAGAGAAGCCTAACTGCTTCCATTCTGTTAATGCCAGAAGAGAAAATTCATCCTAATGCATGGAAACTACAAGAAAGGACATTGATGCTGCCAGATGGGATTCAGCTGTGTGGCCACAGCCACCAAAAGAAGCCAAGGGCAAGACAGGACAAGGATTACAGGGAGAAGTGTCAAAACATCAGATAGATCAGCTGTAGAAACACAGGCAATGAAAGAGGACCTGAATAGAGTGAGAGAGGACAGTTAGCACTCAACTTTTCATCAAGCTCCTGAAACCACAGAGAGTATCACCTACCAAAGTTGAAATCACTGCTGCTTTGCAATTATTACACTCTCATATCCTTTACAATCTAGTTCCTTATTGCCTTTAGTGATTGTTCTACTAATCTGAATTTAAAACCCAAAGATAACACACAAAATAACCAAACCAAACAAACCTCCCCCCCCTCCCCGGCAAAAAAAAAAAAAACCAAAAAAAAACCCAAAAAAACCCCCAAAAACCAACCAACCAAACAAAAAACAACAAAAAAACCCAAACAAAAACCACTTCATCATCTACCTGGTACTAAGTAGTAGGCAAGGACTTATCATGAAACAAGAAGAAAGGTGTCAGTTCAGAGACAGCTCTGGGAATAGCCAATGAGTGCCATGCTTTAGCAAATCCAGATCTCCCTCTATTGTAGTGTACAATGAGTTAAGAGCAGGTGAGGCAAGAGACACAGGTGCTTTCCCAGGTTTCTAGCAATAAGGAATATAAAGAGGATAAAGAGAAAAAGGCACACTAGAGAGTCTGTCTTTTATTTTCTAACACAGTGTTTCATGATAATTTTACATACTAAAGTGGCAATACAAAGAAATGTGAAAGAGGAAGATTCGAATTTTAGCCATGAGGTGAATGCTACCACCCACTGCTGAAAACAGGAACCCATGACTGTTCCACATTTCTTTTTGTGTCAGGGGAAAAACATTTCTGGACTTCTAGATGGAAGAATGAGGATTCACCAGAGGGTGAAAGGAAAGACAAAGGGACAGCTTATACCAAAACCCAGCTGCAAGTAGGCTTTGCCTGACACCTCATCAGTACTGTGAACAATTCTTCCACCTCCTTTCCACAAATACTATAAATTGAAGAACCTCACTGGAGAAAACCAAGAGTTATATTTCATTAACTCTGACAACCACATAAGAGCACCTGAGAAGCTGCCATTACTCTTCCATGCCATGGTTTCAGCATGTTACTTTCCCTCTCCAAAGGGTTTTTGGACCGTGTGCCACCACATCTCAGAGAAGTCTTGAATTATTTACAAGAAAAACATATATTACTGATGCAAATCTTGAAACACACTGCCCAGGGTATCCAACATTGCCATTTTGGGGGCCTGACTTCTCCTAGGACATGTAATTACAAACACAAAATGCTTCTATGAGAGGGAACATGGTCAGAAATTCGGTTCTGGAGTGCATCCTGGCCAAAACAGTAGAGCAGTTTTGGCTAACTACAGTTGGCTAACTACAGTTTGGGTTAACTACAAACACCACCTTACATTTATTTTGAGGGCATCTAGGAGCTTCTGCATGTGATTATTTTTAACTTGTACTGTGGCATCAGGAAACATGATGCTATTACTCCCTGAACTTTTTCATCACAGCATCTCTCCTGGATAATGCGAAGTAACTTGCCTCATAAGTCAACTCCATTCTTATTGCACAGAAGGTTATACAAAACCAATTTCATTTCAGTTTACCTGTCAAGGGTGCTCATTCATGTTCTACACAGAAAACCCAGAAAAATTCAGACCCTTGCTCCAAACTTCTTTTCAGATGGTCTCTTTCAAAGATAAATTAACTATCTTTAGTTATCTGCACAAGTGACAAACATTCCAAGCTACTCCAACACTTTCCTCCTTCCCAGCCCCCAATCTATTTTAGCAAAACCAGTATAGTTTTGTGTCCTACTTACTAGCTGGTGCTGATGACCACAAAAGATTTCTGCAAATTACAGAGAACTGTGATAGCTTAAGGAGACATACGAGTGCATTAAATCCTGCAGTATTTCACACGCAATAGGGACATTTTAACCTCAAAGATGAAATAAGCTTGAAATAAAAAGGCCAGCTCCCTGAATTAAAAAAAAAAATCCTTCCAACTGCTGTGAAGCAAAAAGACCAATGCCTTTACCTGATTAGAATTGACAGAGATTGACTGAATCTTTCAGGGGATTAATGCGTTTGTCTTTCAAATCCCAAGACCCAGATTCTAATTTGATCACAAATAAAATGTCTGCTGTGGTGGCACAGCCTGTAGTACAGTGTTCCTCTGGTAGGGTGGGAAAAGTTTTACAACAAATACTTAGGGTTGCACATTATAGCAAAAACGAATCCAGCCTAGACTAAGGCATCTACTAACATCTTCTCAATAGAAAATAACTGTTATGTAAGGAAAAAGTAGGAAATATGCATATACGTAAGGCTTTCCTATCATTTTGTGTATATACAAAGTTCCACCTTGCAGAGACAAAAACCAGAAGAGCTTACATTTATATATTTATATGTAAGTATATTTATCATTATTTATATTTATATATATATATATATATATATAAATAATTGAAATTGCCCATAGGTACCTACCTTTGCAGGACATAATTCTTTTTGTGGGGAAATTAACAAGAAACACACAAATAGGCCCCTTTGGTTTCTTCATTCAAAGCAAGAAGAGCAGGACCAGTGAAAAGACCTGAATATCCTGCCTGGCAATGTCCAAAGAGGACATAATTAACCTACACTGAAATATGGATGGAAAGTGCAGATGAATTTCAGTAAGTAAGGCTGCAGTGATGGTGTTCTAGCATTAAAAATCACAATAAATTTTTGAGAAACATACTGTAATTGTTTTAATACGTAAGCATTTCTGTTAAGCATAGTTCAGCATTTTCTTTCTGATAGAAAAGATTTTAGATGGTTACATTTCCTGCATTTTTCTTAGCCTATAATAAATTTTTTATTTCCCCTTGAAAAATAGGCAAACAAATCCATAGCACAGTCACTTTGAGAGACTAGTGACTAGTTCACTAGAAAAATCCACTCTCTAGTTCACCTAGAGAAATCCTGAAACAGTACAATGGTGATTATCTTTGCTTTTAAAATCAGTTTTAGAGAAAATATTACATCACTAAAATACATAATTATTGCAATTCCCTGCGTTCATGTTAGGTTCAAAATAAATACTTATAAAATCTTCAGTTTAACAACATGTATTCCTTAGCTATCAGGTCGGTGCTCACTGATTTATCTGGAGAGACTTTCAAAGTTATTAATAGCTATTGATACTATTCTCAGCGCAAAGACACTTACAGTGCCAATCCAGCACATCCATCTGGCCGATTACATTTCTAAAGACACTGCAGAAATGACAGCGAGCATTTAAAAGTGGTTCTGGGAGAGCTCTCTGCAGAGCACCTCTATTTTAACAAAAGTACTCTCAAAGCCAACCTCAGGTTTAGGAAAGATTTTCTTAAACAAGTCAGATTTTGACTCCACAATAGAAGGAAGGCACAGCAGTATTACCTAATTGGAGTACTGTTCCATGAACCACAGTGTTTTAATTATCTAAGGATTTCCCACATCTTGTTCTACCTCTATAATTGAAATAATTACAAAACAAGAGACATATCATTAAAAAAAAAGAAGAGAAATATAACTTCACACACCATAAAATGTTTACCAAGTTTTCACACTAGATCCCTTCAGTGATTTTAGTGCTTGTTAGTTCCACTACCACTATAATTGAAATAACTACAAAATGAAAGCCCATATCATATTAAAAAACCAGGTGAGAAATATAACTTCACACACCTTAAAATGATTACCAAGTTTTCACACTAGACCCCTTCAGTGATTGTAGTGCTTTAGTGACCCCCTTTCCTCCCCCTTTTCTTTCTGGCTACAGGTAAATATTAGAATATACTTCTCTCCAAGATTTTTATTAGAAATACTGGTTCAGTCATGTTAATATTTACAAGTGAATACAAGATTCACTCTGGCTACACAACCCCTGCAGACGGGATCTGTTGAAAGTAAACTTGAATAAGCATCTACCTGATTAGACCCTATGCTTTTAAACTAAACTGCGTAACATATCAGAATAATTTGAAAGTAGATTTACTGTTAGCAGTTTGTAGAAATTCCAAGAAAAAAGCTCAGTCTCTGACTAACACCTCAGAAAAACAACAGCTAAAGCTACAAAATTAGCCTTTAAAACAGTACATGACTACATGGGCTGCACAGTTTCAGACTGAAGACTGATAATGAAGTAGCATTGCAGAGTGAAAATTGAGAGGCCATATATTTTTGGATGGAAAATCTACAGAATTAAAAATTTTCTATTCACTTACTATTATTTTAATAGAGCTGTTCATATGGCCCAAAATCAATTTTTCTCTTAGGTTGTCATTGCTTGAACTAACTTACCTGCTTTGCTATTGATTATTCATTGCACTCTATTCCTCAATTAGTGGAATTACAGAATCATTAAAGTTGGAAAAGACCTCCAGGATCATCTAGTCCATCCTATGTCTGAACACCACCATGTCAATTAAACCATAGCACCTAAATGCCATGTCCAGGCATTTCTTGAACACCTCCAGGGATGGTGACTCCACACTTCCTGGGGCAGCCCATTCCAACATCTAACCACCCCATCCAGTGAAGAAATTTAGCCTGATGTCAAACCTGATCCCCCCCCTGCACAGCTTCAGGCCATTTCCTCTTGTCCTGTTGCTCATAATCTAAGTTTATAAAGTTTCTTTATACTTTACAGGAGAAATCCTGTAATAGCAGATTGAAGCTACTGCACAAACTAAAATTATATCCCCACAGCCTCATCCATGTTTCAGGCAAAAGAAAAGCCCATGTCCTCTTAGGAGAGATTGTGCAGACATATTACTGCAGGAAAGCAAAATGACTGGGACAAAAAGAATGGACAGTTTATGCTTCTTTCTTATCTATCATACTTGGCAATGTCTGCAGTCTTCTGTCAGTATAGGTATTTCTAAGGAGTTTGACAGGACCTGTACTTCACTCAGAAAGAATGTAATATCATCTACAAAGGCCATGAAACTTCCATTAACACATGTACAGGCCAAGAGATCTTTCTTAGAAGAATTTCCCATTTTAATACAGGATATGTCTTTTCAGAGGCAGCAAGCCCAGTAGAACATATAGCAGCTTGCTGTAAAATGTTAACCAACATAAAGTTTCTTGCTACAGCCAAAGAAATTAGGATTAAATTTTAACTAGTTAATATAACTTTCTTTCCTAGACCCATCTTACTTTTCCTTTCTCATTTGGGTAGTTTTGAACAGTTATCAGGTCACTCACTAGGTGCCTTTTTTTTTTTTTAATTTTCCTTAAAGAAACGCTTCATCTCATTCACCTGCAGGCATACTTTCCTATCATAGAATCATCTTCATGGCTCATCTGTGTATACTCAACAAACATTTAAATTGGCCTTGCACTGGTTTCTCAGGAATTAGTCAAGTCCCTGCTGCTTTATGTCACAAAAAATTCTGTATTGTCATAATGTCACAGTATCAGTGGTGGTAATAACTGGCAAGAAAACAAAGATGTGAGTATCAGAGAATCATAGAATGGTTTGGGTTGGAAAGGACCTCAAAGATCATCCATTTCAAACCACTCTGTCATGAGCAGGGACACCTCCCACTAGAGGTTGCTCAGAGTCCCATCCAACCTGGTCTTGAATACTTCCAGGGATGGAGCATCCACAGCTTCCCTGGGCAACCTGTTCAAGTGCCTCACCACCCTTACAATAAAGAATTTCTTCCCATGTATGGTACTGGTAAAGCTAAGGATGACATGCAGAGGATGCTATATGGACAAAGGTTCCCAAAACTCAGGGAAAAATACTTTAACCAGGTCAGCTGTTATGCTTTTTTTTTTTTTTTTTAATTAATTATTAGATCAGTAGAGAGAAAGCAAGTTTTTCTTAATCTTTGATAATAAGTCTAAAAATCTGAGTTAAGTACTTCGCCTATCCTTAAGCTTTAACTAGTCAGGAACAAACTAATTAGTTCAGGTCAAGAACAAGAGACATCAAAATGCTTTGGCAAAGCATAGTCATTCTAACAAGCCATAAAACATAAAAGTAAGGTGCAAGAATAAGAGTACTCAGCCTCAAGCACAATGAATAATGAGAGCACATACCGCAAAAATCAAAACAATGAAACCCACATATTCTAAGTTTGCTGTACACAACCCTGTTGTGGTCAGAAATGAGAGATGCCTGCCCCAAAACCAAGAGGACTATGAGGCAAGACTAACAGGTACCACCCACAGCCAGTTGTGGCTTTGTTTTGAACTTCAGGGCTTTGTAATTGACTGCTTAGTCTTTTTTAAAGCTGAAACAGCAACATGAATACAAAATGCCACACAGCTAAGAGCAACATGTTCTGCAGCTAATGAACACCTGTGTAATGTGCCTGTGTTTCATAAACTCCCATTGAAGTAACACGAAGGCCAAATCCCAATTTGCTGTTAAAAGGCCAGGTGTATTTTAACCAGCCTTCTCATCATTGTAATCTTCTCAGGGCTCCTATCACTCAGTCATTAATATCATATTGCCTTTGTGCCTATATACAGCAATTACATTATGCACGTGTTTCAAGACAAGGATAGTTATGGAGTTACTATGAAGTTCAGGACACATGATAATTTACCATCAAGTCTCAGGATTTTCAAGTTCAAATATATTACCTTGCTCGAATTATATTTATCTCCTCCATTGATTATGATTACCTGTGGGGACAGTACAAATACTCTGCTTCAAGTAGTAATAAAAATATAATCCTCATTGAAGCTTATGCAAGATATGCAAGATACAAGCCCTTGAGCTATGAAGTACTCTTCTGGTTGCCAAATCTTCTTTTCCAAACATCACAAATGCAAGATGCATTCCCAATACAGTGATGCCTGCATGCTTTTTCTTAAGTATTGTAAGTTATGGAGTAAACAGATGAAAGCACACAAAACCCCCAACCCAACTACACAATGTAATTTTATAAACTACTTGCAGACTTTATGATCCAGCATATGTCTCTGTATTTATAAAGCAATAGAAGTACTGCACAAAACATACCTCATAAAGTTTTTCTTCTACTGAAACTTTCATTCAAACTTTTGTGTTTTTTGCCAAAACTATTTCGCATGTCACTGCTTCATACTGGGGTATGGCATTTCACACTGGGGTTTGGCACTATGAAAATAGTTGTAGAAGTATCAGTAAGCAGTAATGCAAACACAGGATTTATGCACATTCAATGTTGCAATCACAGATTAGTCTGTTGGCCCACCCAGAGTTTTATAATGCTGAAGGGGATGATCACAGGGTATGATGATCTTCTCCAAAGATAGATACTGGATTCCTTCAGTTTAAACATAAGTTCATTGAAAAATGCAAAAGATTATTAATATCAGTTGAATAATAAGTCTGCAAGGTCTTATCCACTGTGGAGTCAAGTGTTACATACTCAGCATACATGGAACAGTAAATTCAGCACTGACAGTAAATTCAGCACTGACTCATGTCTAATGTGCTAACACCCCGGAAGGATAGTGATGTTTAACTACACAGAAAATATAAACAACTTATGTTGATGCTCTTGTAATACAGTTATTTGGGGTTGTAGAGAGCATTTAGAACATTTAGAGACTTTTAAATGCAGTGCTTGAGCATGTATGAAAACCAGCAGTGGCAAGTGAAATCTAACTAAGAATAATACCAGAAAACTACTGGGTAAAATTTGCAAGAGGCAGCATAGAAAGCTCTCTGATAAACTACCTGGTTTTCCTGTTTGTATTATCACAAGGATGCTCCTCATCACTTTGGTCTTACAGAAGGATGAATGAGATGAGAATTTTGTTTTGATTAAAAACTACAAAAGGAGTTACTGAAATGCATTAGCGCTTCAAAGTTCAGAGGCAGAAGTAAATTTACAGTTGTGAGATGCATTAGGTCTTCTGTTAGCTTAACACAAATACATCAGTCAAAGCCTCCAAGGAAAAACAAAACTCTAAAACATTTAGAACTTAATCCCTCAACATCCCTTTAACATCAGCAAAAATGATGCATTGGAGGGGTGAGGAACCAAGCACACACACACACACACACACACAAAAAGACTAATTTTGAAATGTGGATTTTCAAAATAGGAACTGAATGACAAAATGTTTTTGACCCAAAAGTGATGAAAAGAATGATGAGTGTCTGAATCTTTCATTCACTAATACACAGTAGCAAAATCGTCAGTTTGGAAGCTACATAATGTCCATGTCCAAACGACTGCTACAACTGAGTCTTTTCACTTCCACAGTTGTGTTGCCTTCCATGCTAACACATGGCCCCAAGGTTCCCTAATGGTTTCAGCAATAAAGTTTCTCCCTCATGGCAAAAAATTCAGGGATCACTGAAATGGAGATTGGACAGAGTAGAAAAAAACCTGACCTAATTGTCAAAGCATTTTAGGGTACTCTGTGAGTATTTCTACTGGGCTCATCTGTGCCTGGTAAACCACTAAATATTAAACTGTGGAGAAAATAGGATTATGAAGTTCCTATTTACAGCCCAGCTAGTCAATTTAACTACTAAGTACTTTTTTTTTTTTTTTTTTTTAATGTTAACTCAAACCATTTAAAAACAAGGTGTTACAATGATATTCTAAGAATAGGAGGACATAAAATCAGGTCAGAGAGAAGACTTGCTGGCTCAACAGGAAAACTGAAAGACATGGGTTATAAATTCACTTCTTTCAGCAATATTCTAAGAACATTTAGAAAGCAATAAAAAAATTTTTCTTATTGGTCATAACTGGGAGAAGCAATCAAGGAGATAATATCTATAAGCAGATAAAAAAAGAAAATAGAAGAACACTATAGTCAAGCATGTAAACTAAGCACAACATATGCAAGAGCTGGAAGAAGACCTTTTTTAGATATAGCAGAAATAGATAAGAGGAATAGGAAAATATGATGGAAACAAACCAAACAGTCAAGGTTTCATGATTATGCTGAAACAGAAAGTGAAACCAGGGATGCACTGGTTTGACCCTGTCTGGAGGCCAGGGGCCCACCACAGCTGCTCTGTCACTCCCCTCTCAGCTGGATAGGTTACAGAAGATAGAAGAAAAGGGTTATGAGTTAATCAGAATCACAGAATGGAAGAGATCTTCAAGATCATCAAGTCCAATCCATGCCCAAACACCTCAACTAAACCACAGCACTGAGTGCCACATCCAGTCTTTTCTTAAACACATCCAGGCATGGTGACTCCACCATCTCCCTGGGCACACCATTCCAGTACTTTATCACTCCTTCCATAAAAAAATTCTTCCTAATATCCAACTTCTATCTCCCTTGGTGCAGGTTGAGACTGTGTCCTCTGGTTCTGTCAGTGGTTGCCTGGAGAAAGAGACCAACCCCCACCTGACTACAAGCACCTTTCAGGGAGCTGCAGAGAGCAATAAGGACAGGGAGAGGTCACAAACTGATTACTGTCACAGACAAAACAGATGTGACTTGGGGAAATTACTTGAATTTATTACCAATCAAAATCTGAGTTGTATAATGAGAAGTAGAACAAACCCAAAAAGCACTTTTTTCCCAAACCCACCCTCCTTCCAGGTTTAACTTCCCTCCTGATTCTCTACCTGTCATTGCCCTGCCAGTGGCAATGGGAGATGGGAAATAGGGATTACGGTCAGTTCATCACATACTATTTCTGATTCTGCTTCTTCCTTAGGAGGAGTCTTTCCCCTGCTCCAGTGTCAGGTTGCTCCCACAGGAGATAGTCCTCCATGAAATTCTCCAGCCTGAGTCCTTCTCACAGAGTGCAGCTCTTCACAAACTGATCCAGTGTTGGATCCTTCCTGCTCCAGCACAGGCTTCCCATAGGGTCACAGCCTTCTTACAGCATCCACCTGCTCAGGTGTGAGGCTCCCCCACAGGCTGCAGATGGAGCTCTGCAGCCCTATGGACCTCCACAGGCATCAGGGGCACAGGTACCTCACCAGGGTCCTTCCCATGGGCTGCAGGGGATCTCTGCTCCAGCACCTGGAGCACCTCCTCCCTCGCCTTCCTTCCCTGACTTCCATGTCTGCAGAGTGGTTTGTATCACATATTCTCACTCTTCTCTGCCTGCAATTACTTCTGTGCTATTTTTTCCCCCTCTTCTTAAATATATTATTGTAGAATCATAGAATGGCCTGGTTTGGAAAGGATATTAAAGATCAGCCACTTCAAACAACGTTATTATGAACAGGGACATCTTCCACTAGACTGGGTTGTTTAGAGCCCCATCCACCCTGGCTTTAAACATTCCCAGGCATGGGGCTTCCACAGCTTCTCTGGACAACCTGTTCCAGCATGTCACGATCCTCAGAATAAAGAATTTTTTCCTAACATTTCTAACCCAAACTTCCACTCTTTCAGTTTGAAGTGATTCCCCCTCATCTTCTCACTACATGCCTTTGTAAAAAGTTTCTTTCCATTTTTCTTGTAGGCTCCTTTCAGATACTGGAAGGACACAATTAGGTCACCCCAAAGCCTTCTCTTTTCCAGGTTGAACAATTCCAATTCTCCTAGCCTTTCCTCATAGGAGAGGTGCTCCATCTCTCTGAACAACTCGGTGGCCCTGCTCTAGATTTGCTCCATTAGGTCATTGTCCTTTTTGTGCTGGGACCCCAGAGGTGGAAGAGTAGAGAGACAAGAGTGGAGCGGAGGGACAGACTCACCTGCCTCAATCTGCTGGCCATGCTGCTTTTGATGGTGTGATTGTTGTCACAGAGATTTTATTACATCACTGACTGGCTCAGCCTTGGCCAGCAGCGGGCCCATCTTGGAATGGGCTGGCATCGGCTCTGTTGGACACGGGGGAAGCTTCTAGCACAGCCCTCCCAGTACCAAAACCTTCCCATGCAAACACAATACAAGGGAAGAATCCCATGGTACAAGCAGACACAATGCCACAGAGAGAGTGAACACTCCAGGACAGGAGTTAAGGATCAAACCACTGAAATTATTCAAGTACCTAAAGAAAGAAGTTGAGTTGCAGGCACGCAAGCAAAACAAAACCAAGAGCTACTGACGCCCACAGGCATCACTATCTTGCATCAAATGCAAGCCAAACTGAGGTAGCTTATTCTCCCTCACCTTCCATGAGAGAAAGGTAATCTAGTTCATGCTTATCTAGAGATCCAAGCACACACAAAATGAGCTAATAAAAACCACTCTGCGCTCCATTTATCTCCAGGCTTGCCTTGCAGCTACTTATTGCTTTGCCTACTAGCTAGGGTGCAGTACTCAAAACCCCAACAGGACTAACACCTAAGTATTGCCAAGCCTGAATTTCAGAGCTGCCTTCATTTGCATCCTTAAAATTCCACAAGACTTTGAAGTTCATACACTCAGATTCACTTGAGTTTGACAACACTGAGCTTAGTTGTACCCACTTGTCACCACACAAGATCCAGGAACTGTATTCAGCATCTACATCCTCCTAAGTGAGGTGTCAGTCAGACAGACCCACTCAAAGTGCTCCTTATGAAGCGCAGTGGTAGCACCAACTTGGTTTCCAAATACAGCTTAAGAAAGCGAAGCCTTGTCATATATTTACTAGTCAGAGAAGTCCTACCTTATGGATGAGATCTGTCCTTAAAATCACACTGTCAAACTTCTGTGCTCCAGGAACACTCCACTCATACCAACCCTCTTTAAAAGCCAAAGCTGTGATTCTTTTAATGGTCAATTCTTTTTAGGCAAATGAACTCTCATTTAGCTCCAGTTTTTCACGCCATTCCGGCATTCATTCAACCCCACTTGCTTTACCTCAAAAAACTCTTCAGTACACACAACAGCCTCTTCTCCCCACCTTAGCCCTGCATCCTAGCAAATTCTTCCTCACAAAGTCCTCTCCATATCTGTTTGGAGTCTTTTCATTCATTCACCTTCTATCTAAATGCTCTCCTAATCAATCAAGTAACTCCAAAAACCTGTCTGGACCAGCAGAGGAAAAACTGGAGTCTTGCCTCACCCACTCCTCATGACTCCTGATCTGCAAGACCTTAAAAGGAACTGCATCCTATGTTCCCTAAGCTTCTTCTACTACCTGTCCTTGTGCAGCCTTTGACACTCTTCCCTGGCTGCACAGGCAGCAGCACAGCTGCCTTGAATACAACCTCCTCTGGTGGTTCACATCTACAAGCACAGCCCTGCCACAGCCCTCCTCACCCTGAGCACAGCACGAGTGCAGGGTGACAGCTACAAACACTCCTGTCACGGCACTCCAACTAGAGACAGCCACCTATGAGCAAGAGTTCAGCCACTATCCCCGATCAATCTGTGTAACCTTGGAGTCTCCAGGATGGCTGCATGTGCTTCATAGCAAGGTATTTCAACTTCCCAAGAATTCTTCACCTCTGGTTGCAGTATGGGGCTCCAGGACCACATGTTGATTTACACCTCATGATGCCTCAGCTGAGAAACATGATTTGCTTAGAATTCTGCAACAGCAATTTGCCATGTGCTGAATTCTAAACATCTAGCCATTTGACCTTCTGCAGTAGGTACTAAGGTCATGCAATCAGCTTGGTTAAATTCTGTGTACAGCCATTTCCACGTCTTTTCCCATGGATTCTCCTTTAAGAGTATTCATAACAACTTATTTCCTTCAAAGGTTTCAAGACATGCTACCTACACAGCTTTAGAATGAATTTTCAAATACTCAGTTATGTTCTTGTCATTTTGTCAACACATTTCCTTTTCCTTCTGGAATATGCTGATGAGTGTTCAAACAGAAGTTTGTATTACATTCTTGCTGGTGCTCTTTGAAGGTTTTTTTCTGTTTCATTTCTTTACTGGAGCTGAGATTTGCATATCTTCCCTACAACTTCTCCTCTTTCATTTTAGGAAAGAGAAGTTGTCTACTCATAACTCAGCTTCTCACCCATAGAGTTTATTTTGCTTGATCCTACTCCCTCATGACAAAGGTCTTGAAGGTTGCTGACCCAAGGTGTCTAAGTAGACACTTCCCCTTCACTAATGTACTTTTCTGAATGATGTTTCCATTTCCAAAAATTCTTGGTATCTGTTTAGTTCTGACTACGTCTTTTGAGTTGTACAATCTGATAAAATCTCCTGATGATGAAATGGGGGTAGAATTTCCCTCAATCAGCAAATTGCTTTCAATACCAAGCATTATATTTTTTCTTCACTAATAAATTCCCTCCCTTCACTAACTGGCAATTAAATGTCAAATGAATCAAATAAACTGGATGCTCCTATTGCTCAGTTTAGTTGACAGCAGTCTCATATGATCTAGGCATTAACATTCTTTGCTTCCACAATCAATTTCTCCAAGTGCTGCTTCTGCCACAGGTTTTTTCCTTGTGTTTCTGCCACAAGACAGCCAGCCCAGTTAGACAGTATGTTTCCATTTCCAGTGTGTTTCTCCCTGTCTAATCCTTGTGTTTTACTCAGCCATGGCCACAGACTGAAAAAACTGGTCCCTTGAGAAGAATATTGTATCTGCAGGACAAGTATTGTGCCAAATCACCAAATCTGATGCTCAAACAGCCTTCTGAAAGTTCAGGAACACATTCTGCTTTGTTTCTGTGATACAGACTTCATGAACCTTAATCTCACCCTTCATTCTCTTTCCCCATCATCACCCTCTGAAGCACTTTCACCGGGATTCTACTTGCCTCCAGCTTTGGCACAAATCCTCAGCTACAAGGGACTACTTGCACTGAGAGTGTTCTGCTAAGCACCCCAGTGAACTTCTCAAGCATAAACACTTAGGATCCTTTGGTCATACTTGGGTTTTCCATGGGGGAAGGTACAAGGGAAGAAGAAACACGTTTTGTTCTGTTTCTGTTCCCTGGACTGAAAAAGAAAATGAACCTGAACGTCTTGGGCAATTTTTAAATTAGTCCCGAGATCCCTTAGCAAAAGTGGTCATGGCAATCACTGTTCTCAAGGAAGCTGCTCCACTGGTTCACCTTTTAGGCAAGCAGCTGTAAGTTTCCCATCTTCTCCATCCTCACTGCCTTACACTTCTGACCCAACTGATAAAACCTACAATTGATGTTGCTCCTGAACAAGATGCTAGGTAGAACACTACCCTACCACTAAAGTGAAAGTTTGCATCTCTCTCCTTTCCTACTGATGGAAAAAGTCAGTAATCTTATTAACTGCAACAGCTGTAAATAGTTGCTGTTCCAAAGCAGTCCCACGTGGCCTGGGATGGCCCTGCCTCCTTAAACTCTTGAGCTCCAAGAACAATCATTCCCACCCAAAGTCAGTAAAGCCTTCTGTTCCTTAGCTCAGTACATTCAAATTAAGTAGCTCCTCTAAATAAATATTTTTGTCCAGTGTTTCATGAGTCTTCTCTTCAAATCACAGTCCCCTACTCCCCCTCCCCGACTGACAATGGCCTCTTCGCCCACATTTTGAGATTTCCACACTCTTCTTTTCTGATTGTGTCCTGAGTTATTCATCTTAATAGTTCCCCTGGACTCAGCCTGGAACCTCCCTTTAAGTCACTTGCTCAGTCATCTAATCATACCCTTAATCCTTCCTGGCAAATCCAACCCCAACCAGCTACTCGAGCTGAGAGAAAGAAGGAAGCCCTGCCCTAGCAATTACATGGAGCTGGTCCCATGCCCTTACAGAAATAAGGACATGGAATTCCTAGATCATATTTCCTGATAGTAACTGTTCCTCTGACCATCTTTTTTTGCTCTTGATGACCGCTAAGAATATGTTTTTGACCCTTCTATCTCTTTTTGAAGATTATGGCTTCCTAAATTATGTCCTTCAGCCTCTTAGGTGAATATATAGTTACAATGGACTTTGGCCTTTCATGTAAGGGGGTCTGAAAACTAGTCACGGGTGGAGAGAAGCAAAGTAGCTTCTCAACAAATGAACAAGCAAAAGCATCAAGCTAATGCTGAAAATGTATTTGATAATATACTTGGGGAAAAAGTAACAGAACACTGCTATTATTCCCAAATGCAAGACTTAAAAAACCAAAACCACAAACCAATCAGATTTAGACAGCGTGCTTAATGCTAAAACAAATTGTAACATCCACTCAAAACCATTTAGGCTCATTATATACTTGGTCTTTTGGGGTTTCTTTGGTCTGAGAAAGGTCAGTTGCTTTTTAAATAGCACAAAGCAAGGAAAGGAAAACTATCAAATCTTTAATGTACAAAAATAAAGCAGCACAAGACTCAGTGGGATGTTCTGGCACAGTTCTACAGAAGTGTCATCACAGGAGTCCGAGGCAGCAGGAGAAAACACCTGCTGGCAAGACAGTCTTGCTGAATACAGAGAACAGGGCTGAAGACACACAGGTGTTCAATAAAAAAATGGAAGTGGGAAATTGAGAGAATAAGTGTAGGAGTAGTAGTGGGAATAAAATTTCTTCACATTTTGTTGTGTAATTTTGCTGTGTAGTAGTGTTTCAGTATGATTTATTGTGTAATGCTATTGCATAGCATCATTTGTTGAGCAACTTTGCTGCGTGGTATAGTTTTTTATTTAATGATATTGAACATTAGGCAATGGTGTTGCATGCCATAATTTGTGTTTTCTGTTGAGCAACATTACTGTCATGGCTCTTAACACAAAGGTGAATTGCATGAATTCATAACAGTGCTGAATTCACAATTTTAACATATAGAATGGCTTGAGTTGGAAAGGACCTTAAAGATCATCTACTTCCAACCACTCTTCCATGGGCAGACACACCTTTCACTAGGATTTCAGAGCCTCATCCAACCTGGCCTTGAACAATTCCAGAAATGGGCACCCACAAGTTCTCTGGGCAACCTGTTCCTGTGCCTCATCACCCTTGCAGGAGAGAATTATTTTCCTATTATCTAAACCTACTCTCTTTCAGTCTGAAGCCATTACCTTGTCCTATCCCTACATGCCCTTTTAAAAAGTCCCTCTCCTGCATCCCTTTTAGGTACTGGAAGGATGCTGTATGTTCACTCAGAGATGGCAAATGGAGACAATTATTTTTATCTGAACAAAGAAACATGCAGAAAAGCAGCAAACTGAGCAAGTATTTTTGCAAAACTTGGGGCATTAAAGATTATTTCACTGAACAGCCACACAGCATTGCCTCCTGAGTAACACTTTCTTATCCTGAGCCACCTTGTAACTACAATGTGACACCTATCACTACCTGACTGTAAAAACTACAGGAGAACCTTGTTCCACATACTACTGGCTATAAATAAGAACTGTAATGTGTTTTTCATGTGACTTAGGCTCTACTCAAAACTTGCCTTGCAGGGACCTGCTGTAATCCAAAATCGGAACAAGAAACTTTCCACGAGATAGGACTGATTACTTCATTACAATGGAATCCTACTTTAATAGCAGTGCTACTGAACTTAAAGCAAAAATTAAAAATTTTACTTTAGTAAATCAATAAGACTTACACATATTTTAGGGGCAATAACAATGTCATCCTACTACTGCTTAACATCCTCCAAAGAAGCAGAAGAAAAAAGTTTGCTCTATGTATAGTATCATAGTTAGTTACTTATTGTTACATTCTTTCCATTTACTTACTTTTTCTTCTTTTTTTTCCCCCTCAGATCAGTTTTGCTTACAATAGACATGGTCTATTGACAGACTTAAATAACATTTTTGAATTTCAGGAAATATATCAGAATTTGAAGTATTTTTTCAAATAAATCAAGTAACCTATAAGGTTATCAACTTTGTACCCACATCTATTTTTATATCCATCTGAAAATGCTATTGATTGATCAGAATAGCATCTCTTTCATTCTTTACCTGGCAGTCTATGAACAATTGTATGTTGCAAGAGTCAGAGAGCAAACACTGGTAGATTACAATGCAGTGCTGCTGCAAGCATTCCTATTTGCTCTCTATTCTGGCAGTTTTTAAAAACAGAAGAGAAAAATACGCATGCAGGCTCAATTTTTAAAACACAGCAAAATACAGAAGGTATGGAAAGGCAAATTGTGAAAAAAGTGAGCTCTTCCATCTATAACATAAGATTAATTTGTTATGTGGCAGATGGCAGAAGGGAAGGGGGATGGAAAAGCAAAGACTGCTGATGCAGTGAGCTTCCCGTCTGTAATGAAGGCCCCACATTCCCACCCATCACACTGCCACCAAACACATCCACACTTACATGCACACCAGTTTTGCTCTGGGTTTCAAAATAGCTAAACCTCATCGCTGCGTGGACAACGAAAAAATGAAGAAAACATCCAGAGGAGTAAATGATCCTTCTGCCAGCTGCCCGTGGCTACTCACAATAGCAGCTGTGAAAGCGACTCCTTTCATTTGACACACGAGACAGAACCATTCACGCTGACCAATAACACTGCCAGAGCTACCGGCCACTGCAGCAAGGCACCACCTCATTTGCTGTCCCAGCACCGCAAGCTGCTTTTGCACATTTCTCCGTATTCCGAGACATTTACTCTTCCTTCAGCATCTGCCACATTGCAGTCGTGGAGTGCCAATACAGGAGTGGAGCACATTGAAAACGGAAAACAGCAGGACTGACCCAAACACACAATATAAAATGACAAGCTGCTGCAGCGGCGGTAACAACCATTTCCTCATTGCTTTTGCTGAACTCCACGCGATGCCGACGCGGGGCTCCCACCTGCCGCAGGAGCCAAAGCCCGCCTGAGCTCCGGCACCACTTACCGGAGGGCCTCGCTTACCTCCGACATCAGATCCCCGTATGACGAGCCCGAGGCACGCCGCGGCGGCAGAGCACCGGAGGAACACGGCCCTGGGAAGCGGATTTCGCTCCGTCCCCCCGCGGGCGCCCGGGGGACGCGCTCACCTTGCCGCGGATCGATGCCCCGCGCACCCCGGGCCGCTACACGGGATTAAGGCAGATAAACAAACACCGCACCGAGCGCACCCGGAGGGCCGAGGAGGGCAGGCGGGGGTGAGGTGGGGGGGTCTGTCCCCGCCGCGGCCCCATCCCGGGAGCCGGAGCGCGCTCCGCGTCTCCCGGGAGATGGAGCCATTTTGAGCCGCTGCGCATCAGCGCCGGCGGGCGGGGGGCGCCGGGCACGGCGATGGCGGGGCCGCGGCCGCCCTAGCGCGTTACCTCGGATGCTCCAGGTCCAGCGGTAGAACTCGAGGGTGTCGTTCACCACGCTGGACACCAGGCCCATGGCGCTGGGGGGCTCGGCGGCGGCGGCACCCATGGTGAGCAGCAGCAGCAGCGGCGGAGCCGGCAGACCTGTCTCGGCGCGTTCGTCCGTGCCTCTGCGCCGGGGCTGCTGCTGCTGCTGCCCCTTCTACAGCCGGGGATGTGATTTAAATCTCTATCTCTCCGTATCTTCCCTCCAGACTCCGCCTCGCTCCCGTCACCGGCTCCCGTGCCCCGCGGGCAGGGCGGAGGGCGCGGAGGCGGGGGGCGGCGCGGCGGCGGCCGCGGCTCCGCAGCTCGGTGCTCCCGGCCCGGCGCTCCCGGCTCGGTGCGCAGCGCCCGGCGCGGTGCGGGCGGGCGGGGGCGTCACGTGGCCGCCGTCCCGCTGCCCCCGGCGGCGCCCGCGGAGCGCGGCCCCACGGCCCGGCCCGGCCCGGCCGCGCAGGCGCCCGCGGCCCCCCCGGAGCAGGTGCGGGCGGCGGGGACCGCTCCTCCTCCCGCCGAGGGCGTGCGGGGGGCGAGGAGGCGCGGGTTATCGCAGCCCGGCTTTTTATGTTCAAATAGGGGTTTTGATTTTTTATTTTACCAGAAAGGGGGAAAATGAGTGTTTCAGCCAACTCCTATCTCCTTTCTTTCTTTTCTCTTTGTATAAGTTTGGATCTTTCTTCTTTCTTCCCCTCTTGCTACCCCTTGACAGACACGCCGAGGGTCCGCCGTGAGCGATGCTGGTTTTACCTCCGTCTGTGCGTATCAAGGCTCTTCTGCTGCTTCCAGGAGCCTTCGCTAAGGTCCCTTCTCCTCCCAGTACGGGTAACACTAGCAACCGCAACGTGACCTCGCTTCCTCCCTGCCCCACCACCTGGTGGCACTTCCCTGACCAGCCTTCTCCAGGTGCCACCCAGCTGCCCTTCGCACACCCCCCCTTATCTCCTGGACCAAGGCCCCTGTGGTCGCTTCATGGAGCAGAGAGATGCAGCTGCCTGGAGTGTTGCTGGGTGCTGCAGGAGAAGCATCCATATTGCACCCTGTGTTTCAGTCCCAGCAAACCCTCTGTCTGGTGTAAAGGCACCACCTGCTCCTCACACCCTTTGCTTCTTATCTCCTTCTTGGCAGCTTGTCTGTGCCATGATCTTGCATAGTGCAGATGGATGCACGACACCCTCGGGAGCGAGGGGCAGGAGGGGACCTGCTCCACCCAAGCTGCAAGCTTTCCTCCTAGCAGGCAGCACATCAGATGGTGTCTGCCTCTCCCTCCTCCAGTGCAGCAGCACCTCTGTCACTTGTTGTCACCTGGTCTTGGTGAGCACAGCTCGCACTCCTCCTCCTGGGTGAGTCACCCCGGCTTAGCTCCTGCACTGCTCTGGCTGCTGGGATCCCAGCCTATGGACAGGAGAGGCACACGGCCATCACTAGTTACTCCACTGGAAGCAGAGTCACTGCACCAAAACCAGGGGGTTGGCAGTAGGGATCACCTACACTGGGGAAAGGAAGAGGAGCTATGTCAACACCTGGAGGCCTCGATGGACAGGGAAGTCCAACTTATCCCAATGCTGGCTGAAAGCTGGAGTGAAGCAAGGATGGCACATGCAGATGGATGGACAGCTGCTACTTCTCTCACATGAAAACAGTCAATCAAAATTCTTCATGAATTACAGAGACTTGAATTATGCCTTATTTTGATGGTGCTGATAGTGGCAGAAGGTCTGGTGAGAGCTCTGAAATGGATCTGTCACTGGGTAGGGCAAGGTGAACACCAACCTGCTTCTCAAGTTGCAGGCAGACAGTGCAGTGTTAGCTGTGCTTCCTGCGCCTCCAATAGGAGAAACCACTGGAGTGCATTCCTGGACATTTAGTATCTTGATATGTGGTTAGCATCCTCTAAAGCACAGCAGCTTCAGAACTTTTTGTAACGTTGTCATTTGAATCAAAAGGAAATCAGGAGATTGGGCCATAATCCTCCAATTGGCCGTTTGTGTTGGCCACATGCTTGAAACAGAACGGCTACTGAGCGAATCAACGTGACAGAGGTTTGCACTTCCCTGCCCTGTTGAGCAAGATGTGGACTTATGAGAGTGCCACCAGCACAAGGAGTGAAGATCCACAGTCTACCAAAGAACAAAAAAGGAACAAGACATATTAGGAATGTGAATACATATTTCTGTTAATAATTATTTATATTATAGCTTACATATATTTCTTTATTAGAATGCCTGTGGAAGTTTTTTTGCACAACTGACACCAATAATTATTGTTTATAAAATGTTTATATCATCCAATTTACTGTTTCATCTATTTCCAATTAGGTAACTTTTCTTGATGACAATTTAATCCTTTATATTAGCAATATGATTGTACATAGATAATTTCACAGAGCCATTAAGGCTTGAGAGGAGCCACAACTGAGTTGCAGAGTTTGGACAACAGGGAGAAGATGAACTATCTAACCAGAGTAACTTCCTCTGTGCTTTAAGATTGCCTTAAAAAACATGCTGAAATTTACGGCTAACTATTTTCATTAGTTTAACTTTCACCCTGCAAATATGTGGACATGCTTTTAAGATTAGGTCTGTGTCTGGGCTTCTAAACACATCCCGGCTAGTTTTCTACATTTGTGCACCCAGCAGGGTATGCTACCTTGAGAATGCTGAGACCATGTCTTCTACTCAAAGAGAGCAGAAGGAGGAAGGCATCCAAAAGCATAGTATCAAAATATCCTCCAAAGAAATCTCCAGCATGGTCGTCAGAAAATGACAATTTTTCAATATCATTAGTTGGTCAGTGTTGTCATTTTCTACTTGATAATCTACTCATTCCTAGAACCTGGACCTCTCAGATGGGCAAATTTCTGCTAGGAAAAGGCAGGTCTGTGGCAGCTGACTCCAGAGGAACACACACATGAGTTGCCAGCTGTGCTCCGGCCATTTGCCCAGTGCTGCAGGGTGCTTGTGCTGGCAGCAGGCAACTGTGTGCTTTGGGAAGGGTGCAGAAGGTAACGGGAGGTTGTGGAATAGGTGGCTCTAGGAAGCTCTCCTCCCAGTTCCCATTCCAGATACAAGCTGTGTGTATTTCTTCCAGATATTTTTGTAAAAAAAACCCCTATATCTCATTTCAGAGCTGTTTCAAGCCATTTTCTGCTTCTTCATGAAACAAACAAATAGCAATAGAAATGTTACAGCTCATGATGATCGGTGCCTTTAGTTGTGCTTGTAAAAAGTGCATTTATTCATTAATTTCAGTGAAGCATATGCTACCATGATGATTGATGAATCAGCAGATGCTTCTGCACTAGTTGAAAGTATTCCCACTCAGGTTTTGCTTCAGGTTAGCAATGAAATTGCTGTGAGGGGAAAATGCAATGCAGGTATATTTGGTAATATTTATGAAGTGTAGTAGGAAGAAAGCAGTCAGAGCTTTGTATGTTGCCGCCAGTGATCCCTCCAGGCAGCTCAATAAAAGACAAAAACAGCAGAAAAGGAACTCTGCCTTCCTACAAAGAGAATCACCACAACCAAAGAGAATCACCACAACCAGGAACTTACCTGGTGGGAAAGCATAAAATTGCTTGAATCAACACATTTGACAGATCTAAATGTTACAAAATGTGGTAAGGGACAGCCTATTCACTTATCAGTAAAGAAGGTGCATAAAGTATTGTATACATTGAAGCATAACCAAATTTAAATGATGAAAACACATTTAACTTTAGAAATGGGTTTTAATTACTTGAATTATTGAATTCTCTTGTCTTTTCATTTGATTCCATCAGTGTCTTGGGAGGGAAAATGATTAAATAAATTAGCACATTAATTTGCAGTGAATGGGATTTTCTTGCACAGCTTATCCAATTGATATGCTCCTTGCATTAAAACTTTCAAGTTGATATGCCTTATAAAGACTGCTAGCTGAGCCAAAAAAGCTCATTTGATCTTTGAATCAACAAGTACAGGCTCAAGTTTACTCATATGCATACTATAAAAGCTTAAAAGAAGCTGCTTTCACACAACCATAATATTTTAAAATAATAGCATTAAAACCAACTATGTGTCTTTCAGCACTAATTAATTTGTTTATTACGTAACATTCTGTTAATTCCATAATTTGAGGTGGGGTAACTCTGCACACAGGTATTCTACAGCACAGAGACTCTTCCATGGGATCTGAAACAGATCTGGCTTTTTGTTTTCTAAACCATCTGCTAGATGCCATCTGTCCTTTCATACATTTATCTGCATCAAAAGAATTTTTCCAAACCAAATATATTGGACTGATGCATCAGAAAGTGTCCAGAGATGCTAATGCTCAGTGCGGGCATTGGCCAAAACTCACCCTTGATGTAAGTTCCCACAAGGTTCCACCTTGCTGTTGTTACCAGCACTGGATTGGATCTCTCATATGTGTCAACTTCATGTTTTGAACATCAGCTATTTTTACTGTGGCTCTAACAGCAATATGAGAATTAAAGTATGTTTAATATCCTGGTTTAAATAGTCAAGGGCCAGACTGAACAGTCCCAGTGAAGTCAATGCAAGTTTTGTTTCCAAAGGGCTCTCTATACATACTGACATTTACTCTTCATCTTTTTGCATAAAAAATTGGTGCCAGAAGATGAGGGAAGTGGTGAGCAGCTTTCTCCCAAGCCATATCAGGCTTGACTCTCAAGTAAAAATATCTGTGATTTGACTCAGGATCATTATATTTAGGGGTTTTTTTCTAAACTGTAGAACAAACCCTGTTTACTGCAGTCTGGGCAGAGACTGGAAGTGTTGGCCTGCAGTGCTGGGTTGCATTTAGCTTAAACTGCTGCTCTTTGTTGCTTGTTCAGAAGAGGAGCCACTAGTCCAGTGTTTCCCAGCACCATTCTGAGTGATTAATTTATAATTGATTCCTGTGTGGGAAATGTCACTAACCATGAAGCTAATGTGGACATCCAGCATAGGAGATGTGTTGTGTACCCAGCAGGTACACATACATTCATAGCTTTACCTGCATTTCAGCTTCTTTTCAAAACTGAGTGTTCAACAGACGTGAGGATGACAGAAACCTGTATATATACTGTCTCGCTCTGCCTTGACGATACTTTTCTTACATGGTTTCTCATACTTTTACACAGCTAAGATTTTTATCTGCGGTGATATCTGTCACAGCATCTATCATTTGTGAGGTGTGGCAAGCACGCTTTTGCAATGAGGGCTTCATATGTGTACATGCTGGAGAAGGACGATGCTAAACTATGGGCTGATGTTTTGAGGGCACTGTGTTGAAATGACAGCAACATGTATAGTCAGATCTGCAGCAAGTCACTAACTCCCAAATCCAGCCTTTTCCATAGGTGTGTGTCACTGCTACTGCACCCACTTCACTGGGTGTGTCAGCCTCCTGAAGGCGTGGAGCTGTTTGTAGGGATGATCTTGCACCTTTGCTTCTGCGCTAGTAATGGCCTGAAATGTAGGGCACAGTCCCCTGCAGAAGCTGCTCATAGCAATGCAGGCAGGTGGAAGGGCGGTGGTTGTGCAAGCTGGGTGCCATCGTGCTGCCTCCAGCTGTAGCTGTGTGAGCATAGGTGGTAACCATGGTGCTATCCTTTATCTGTGTGCTGTGTGGAGGACAAAACTGTGGTAAAGGAGTTTATATATAAAGGCTGTGTCAGCCTCTGGGCCCCTGAACTGGTGTGACCTGGCTCCTGCTCCACCTTTCGCCCTGCCAGGGGGATACGCTGTGGATCTGCACGCTCTGAATGGACAAGCCTGAGTGCCAGTGCTCATTATAGGCGTGTTGTCTTATCCTCAGAAAATCATGTGAAAGTATTTGCCACAGGCTTACACATTTTATAAACAATAGGTCAGCCATATAGCCCTACTGAGGTAATCTGGGATGATTAATTTCATTTTAAGTATGGGGAAACCGAGCCTAGAGAAAAGTGATGCCAGTTCCAACCACTTGGAATGGAATAGAGCAGAAATTTTTGGCATGTCCTTTAAACTAGCTGTGTCTTGGTCATTCCCTGGTATAAACCCATGGTTCATGGGTCTTTTCAGTGCCATATGCAGGCATGAGCCTTGGGACACTACTTGGAAAGAACCTCAATATCCACCAGGTATTTGAAAGCAAGAAAGACACATATAAAACATAACACTTCCTGTGCTTGTGTAGTAAAATTCTAAATTTCTTACTAAATGTATGAAAGCTTTTGCTCTGAGATTTTGTGCAGCGACTACTGTAAATCTTTCAGTTGTCAGGATTTGCAGTAGAAAATTTTGTAGTGCTTGTGTGTATGTGTGTGTATGACACAACAGTGTTTCAAGAGAAAAAGCAAGAGCAGAAAAAGAGAATAGAACATATGAATATTTAGTTGTTGAAATCAGAAACACTGTCATTATCTTGTAAAGGGCCTTGAAATCATCATCTACCACATCCTGCTCACACTCAGCCCAAGCTGCCATGCATCCATCTCTCCTGCCTGGGGATATCCAGGCAGGGAAATCCCCAGGGAGGGCTGCTCTGCAGGCAGACTGTGTTTCCTGCTGGGATTTGCACTGCCCATTACAGGGTGTTGTGGCACTGGGCTTGGTGTTAGCCTCTGAGCCATCCATTCTTAGCGCAAGCAGCAATTAATGCTCAGGAAGATTTTACCAGGATTACAAAGCTCTGGTGGCAATGAAGTCACCTGTCCCCAAGGTAAGAGTCACAGCTCTACGTGGCAGATAAGTGGACTCCCAAAGGGAAAGCTGACACCATACACTTTCATGTTTTTTAAAAGACAATTATTGCATATGAGTAGATGCACTAAATAAGCACATTTTATCTACATGCACATTTTTTGAACTCTGCATCTACCCACAAATCTTTATTTTGCCTCGGGCCTTTTCTCAAAATATTAGGTCTTATCTATGTAATGGAGCAGGATGCTCAAAACCAAAACCTGGGAAGCCTGACATTGGAAGAGAATCTATCTGTTAGAGGCAATATTAAAGTATGTCCAAAGGACAAAGGCCAATCAGCTACTGTAATATCTGCCAAAAAATCACAAGTAATGAGATGCTCGTGGACACAAAAGGATAGCTCTGTATCTGAATTATTTCAAGAGTTCATGAATCAATACTTGGAACAGATCTTGTGTAAATGAGCAGGACTCTGCTGAATTCAGTAGAGTCTATATGGGCTCTAGCTTTATGGACACCTATTTTATATTGTTTACAGCAGAAACATCAAGCAGAAACATCAAACTTGTCTTTTCATTGAGAAAGCGGTCAATGTGAGGAAGGCCAAGGATGCTGCATTATACAATAAAATATTTACATTAGTATATTCTGAGGATCAATTTATTGATACATGATGAAAAAAACCCTTCTTTTTAGATAAGCTTGTTGAATAATAAAGTTTGGTTTTATTTCTGCCTAGCTGATTCTAATAACAAAAGAACCAGGATCATTTGGTCTAGACTTAGTAAGCCATAAGATTTGAAGGAGGAAAATAAAAGAGGCAAGAAGTGATATCTACTCTGAACTTAAAAGAAGGAGACCTCAGGGAGATTATTGTTGTGCAAGTTCCCAGGAGCTGCTCCTTTGAAAGAAAAAGGATCCCAGAAGAATGAGTCTCAAACCATGAGAAGCATCAGCTTCTGTCTGCAGGACATGATGCAGATGTGAGGCAGCCAGACTATCCAAATGGGGAACTCCTGACAGGGCTTAGAGCGGAAAAAGGGATCCTATGGGACACAGAAGAAGGCATGGGCTGCTCAGGATAAATACAGAAAGAATTCCCAAGTCTGAAAGGATTGAATTAAAAAACTGAAAGACTAGCCAGAGTAAAAAATGGTGAAGTACAAGAAAGAAGCAGCAAGAGGAAGAATAAGGCCAAGTGAACAGGTAGCCTATGAAGGAGTCAGAAAGGTGGAGGATTTTTCATTCCAGTTTTTATGGGCAAAATTTGTTCTCAGGCTTTCCATGTGTTTGGTGGAATATAACCGGTGTGAGAGGAAGACTGAGTTAGGGATGACTCAAGCAACTTAAACACAGAGCCAGGTAGGAAGAGTGACTGATATCACTGCAAGGCTGTTCCCTACCTCTTCCAGAGGTTACAGTGATCAGAAGTTCCTAACGACTGCGGAAGCAAATGCCACAGTCATCTTCCAGGATGACAAGGAGGAAGAGCTGCGGAAATAGAGACTGCCTGGCTTTACTTTCATCTTTGCAGAAGTTAGGGAGCAAATCCTTGTGTAAGCCATGCACAGGAACATTAGAGAGAAGAAAGTGATTGGGAAAAAGAAGTATGGATTTACCAATTGCAAAGTGTGCTTGACCAACCTCATTACATTCTTCATTGTAATGACTGAATTTGAAGATGAGGGGAGAGAAGTGGTTGCTCTTAACTTTGGGAAACTTTTGTCTCTGGTCTTACAGAATCTTTGGAGCTAAACTAGACAGACAGGGTCGGTGGGTTTATCCATTAGTTTAATTCACTAGCTGGGTGAATTAAAGTGAGTAAAAAAAAAAGGCTGGAACAACAGGCTGAAAATTATGTGCTGTCTGTTTACAAGTGGTATTCCTTGGGCATTCACTTTGGGAGCAGTATTGTTGAACATCTCCTTTCATGGCTTTGACAATGGAACAGCATGTATCTGCCACAAGTTCACAGATGATATCCTAATGTAGGGAGCAGTCATTGTGCTGGATGATATGTCTGCTGCTGGAGTCACCTTGATAAGCTGAAGAAATGGACTGATAAACATTTTCTGAAATCCAACAAAAAAATGCAGTCCTGCATCTTGGACAGAATTGCACCATGCAACAGTACCAGTATCCATACAGTAGATATGATATTTAATAGCATTCATTATACCAGCAGGCTCTAGGAAGGGTATCTGTAGGTACAGGGATAGCTCCAGGGCTGTATTCAAATTCCACAGAGGCTATTTAGCTACAGAAGGAAAATGATACTTTAATTTTTTTTAAATTTAATTTTACACAGCACAATATTGGTAGCTAAAGAAAAATGCAGTGCAGGACAGTATCTGATAAGAGAACCTATAAGAGTACCTATAAGAGAACCTATCTCCTGTATTTTGCTGACGCAGAGCTAAGGGAGCGCACCAGAAACTTCTGCCAAAGTGCAGGCCCATAACCCAGTGCCAGCCCGGAGCTGCCCAGTGCTGTGGTGCTCAGAGCTGCTGGTTATTGTGTCAAGAAGCAGATGAAACATCCTTCTTGGTTGCTGTCAGCATCTCTGCTCTGTTTTCAGCCCAGAGTGGCCGCTAGCAAATAGCCTCCACGTAACTTTCTGCAGCAAAGAAAAAGAAGTTATATCTCTGTGGCATACAAGAGTTTCCATTTCTCTTTTTTTTCTGAATTAATTACTTACAAGTTGTTACTTATCATAATTTTTACTTGCCAAAATTTCCAGTTGCAGCTTTTATATTTAGTCAGCCCTACTGTATAGATCAAACTATTGTCAGTAATCTCTATGTTGGAATTCAATTCATATTTCCTTATTTAGTAAATTGATTTTTTGTTGGACTGCAAACCAGATTAGTCCTATTTTGATGGTTAGTATTAGGCACATTGCAGATGTTATATCATTCACCAAAGTTCTTGCAAGTTTTTAGTGTATTTGTAGAAATGTGAATGCCAGATCTGTCAATGGTTTCTCAGAAATTATTCTGCTCCTTACAGCTGATGGTCTATTTGCAGTTATGCTTACTGTCACTTAACTACTTGTTAATCCATAGAAATTAAATTAACTGGATTTTACACCTCTAACTCTTCAAACTCATGTAATTCAGATGCTTACAGAAGGTTTATCTAATAGACTAGTACCATTACCTTTTTGATCAGACTTCTGATCTTCAAATAGTAAGCCTATCTAGCAAAATCTGTATTTCATAATACCTGGTTGGTGGCCATTAATTGCTTACATATTTTATTTTTGTTTTAATGAAATCAAATTTCTGCCTTTTTATGGAGTCCTGAACCTGAGCCATGTTAATGAGTTACACATTTGTGATATCAACCAATTTAATATTTGAACATGTTCTCTCTAATGCACATTAAATTAATTAGTGTTTTAAGATTAGAGAAAAATCAACTTTAATATTTAAGGGAGTCATTTGGCCAAGAATTTTAATGTTTTAATACTCTTGGACTCCGAGTTTTCCATTTCTGTGCTTTTTAGGGTTTTTAATATTACCAATATAATTAAAGATATGCATCCATTAAATTATAATATTACTTCAAGTGTTTCAAATGGGATTGCTTTACTTGGTGACTTATGAAGTGGCTAGGTGGGATGAAAATTGTACTCTGTTGAATGTGTACTGCATTTAATGTGTCAGAATTGACAGAAAAGTTTTTGTATGACAAGTAAAAATGAAATCTATTCCTAGATGTAGTTAGTTTTTTTTTTCTGATATATGCAAAATGACACAGGTTACAATGTTACATGACCTGAGCTATACTTTCAGTATATGCTATCTCACAGTACAAATGATTCCCAAATTTACTCAAATTCATTGATGATACAGATTAAGTCATACTGTAAAGGAATATTTGTGAATGTACAGGTGTAATGACTGCCACAAATATGTTACCCTACAGGAATGGCAATACTGTGATTAATAATAATAACAACAGCAGTTACAATACAGCCAGACTGTCCAACATGGTCATCATGGGAGTTTTGGAAGACCATTTTACCAAGAAAATCAAACACTAAACCAAATATAGCACTTACAGCAACTTTTACTGCCACTTGGGCTCAAATTCCACATGAATGTACAGAGATTTTTCTTGCATGACAATGTCAAACACGTTAAAATATCTTGCACTATATCCTAAAATGTGAATATTCTGTATGTCTAACACATGTATAAATGGAATTTCACCTCTGAGTGGAATACTATTAATTGCAAATAGAAATAGTTTATCTGTAATGCCACAGTGACTGGAACTGGAAACTTTATTCTAGAAATCACACCTACAGCAGGAACAGAGCCCTTACCATAGAGGCCTTGCAAAATAAGCTTAGATAAAAATATACTGCGGGCAAGTTGGACACTGGCAGTTTTAAAACATTCTGACATGGTTGCATGAGAAATGCTCTGGCCAGAGGAGGGAAGGTGAGGGAGAATGGCAGTTGGTCCAGGCTAAAGACTGCCAAGACAATATTCCTATATAGGTATAGTGAGCTCAAACAATGACTCACTGATCTCACTGATGTTCAAATGGGTACCTGAGGTGAGTCCACCTCTTTCACCTCTTCCTACACCTCCTTTCCTTCTCCCAAATGTGAACTCAGCTCTGCTGTTAAATTTAAATGGATTCTTGCTGCATATTCAATTTCTGGGGCTAGGGCTTGCCATGCATTCAGTGAAGAGACCTGAGCTCATGCCTGCAGAATTTGGAGTTTCTGGAGTTTCCAGGTGATTCTGCAGTGTTGTGTCTGTATGCTTAGAAAGACAGTGCAATAAGAATCCACATGTGCTATAATAAAGATGGGTATGCATTTGTATAATTTTTGTTATGTGGCTATCCAACTTGACTTTAAAGGATATGGTGGGTACAATATGGGTGATATTTTAGCCTTATCATTCTAATGAATAAGTAATAAATAGTAGCAGTTGCTTGATCAAAATGGTAAGTTTGTGCTTAGTCTCGATTTCCATTGTGCACCTACAAATTTTCTATGAGCTGCTCCAGGTTCCATAGCCAGTGGGGAGAAATAGAAACTTGTAGAGGAAGATGTTTTCTATCACCCTTAGATAAAAAGTCATTGACTGAGGTTTTCCATCTCTATCAATAATGCAAAAAAGCCTAGAGCAGTGACTAGTAGGTGTTAGGTGACTAAAGAAAATTAATCCCACCCTTATGTATAGTTTACTATTCAGGTAAACTTCACTCATTCTGAGCCAGTGTGTATATTCCCTGTGTACATACAAGCAGAATGTGCTGTCATAGTATGAATGATAAGAATACTTTTCATGTATCTATCTCATTCACCCCAGGATATCCTCTGTTTATCAACGTTAATTAATGTGTCTTCATAACAATCTTATGAGGAAAGAATTGCCCCCAATTTAGAGATGAAGAAATGGAGCCATAGGATGTTTAAATAAGTTGTCCCCAGTTGCACAGAAAACCAGTGGCATAAATGTAAATACAAGAGGATGCCTCACATTCATAGCCCAAAGATAAGGTAATCATAAGGTGTGGTTCCCAAATCAATACAAACAGTGTAATACAGTCCTTGCTTCCGGCCTATTCCAAGTAAATAGGTTGAGGTGTGGTGTGCACAAGGTAATTCCTGATGAGTTCACATCCATACACTAAACTGGGTACAGATATAGCCAGACTGAGAACAGAGCCACAGGGCAAGGGTCAAATACCTGTTCCACATACTTGACATATTTGTGTGTCTGTATGATTCATTTATTTTGATTCCAAGTAATCCAATCTTTCAGCAAGGAAACAATTTGATAGCCCTGATGAGAGGGACTAGGGGTACTGGTGGATGACAGGCTGGACAAGAGCTGGAAACGTGTACTTGCAGCCCAAAAAATCAACCATATCCTTGTGTGATGGTCAAGGGAGGTGATTCTGTCCCTCTGCTCTGCTCTGCTGAGATCTCACCTGTGTCCAGCTCTGGGGTCCTTAGCACAGGGGCAGGTCCAGAGGAAGGCCATAGGAGTGATCAAAGGGGTGGAGCACCTTTCCTGTGAAGACAGGCTGAGAGTGTTTGGGTCCAACTCCCTGGACAAGTCTTTAGAACAGCTGTGAAGAAGCCCAGCTGGTTTACGCTGAAAGCAAGACAGAGAGTGTTTTAGGAGTTTGCAAGTGCAGCTGATTTCATTTCAGGATCATGAACATTCCTGGCTGCCAATTTATTTTTGGGGACATGGGTATCTATTGATGCTAGGTTTTGTTCACGCCTTCAGTGGGCTTGATGTCCCTACGTATGAGCTTGCCTTCAATAAATTTTTGCTGTGTATTTTTGCCCCACAGCACTCCTCTCCCCTCCTGGCTTCATGCTCCTACTGCCATTCTTGTCCAGCACTTATTTGCATCTCTAAACCTGTCATTAGTGTGAGAAATGGCACAAGCCAAAGACTGTAACTGTACTGAGTTACAGTTCAACTCATCAGTGAGTATCACCAGAGCTGCAGGAGAAATCCTGTGCAGTTAACTTCCTGCTTTGCTACACAGAAAAAAGCAAGCACATGTTGCTAAACTAGTTTCAAAATATTATTCATGTATTTCTCTCCATGTTTTTATTTCCCCTGCTTTTGCCCTTTTCATTCTTCCATGTACTGGTCAACTTCCTAAGGAGTTGACATTTGCACAATGTTTCACTTTTCATTTCTGTGTGTTGCTCTCCATTTGCTACCCAGCTCATCACAGTTATGCCATCCAACACAATGCCAAGTCACTTTTCCTGCTGCTATCTGGGTCATGGTATGGTTTGGGTTAGCTGCTGGTGCGAGCAGCCAACAGCCAACTCCTTGAGCCACCATCATCTGCTATGACATAACTTCAAACAGAGGCTCTCTCAACCTTTCCCTGTAGGACACAGGTGAAAGTAACTGAGATGCTGCATGTTAATGGCAGAGAGGTGGGAGAAGGGACCGCGATGAACACAGACCTCAAGGTCAGCCTCTGGCAGTGAGTGAACTAGAAGATGCTCTGCTGAATGTTACAAGCACTGAACTAAGTAAAAGCTGCATGTTAGAGAATCTATGACAGGGAAAAGGTCCACTGACCCTTTTGACTGTTGTCATGAGTGAGTTGTAATGGAACAGGAAGAGACTCCTCAATTTTGCTACAGTATCCAGGTTTTTGCACTGAGCTTATTAGTGGTTTACAGCTGTGAGTTGTATTCGTCTTTGTGTAAAGATGGGAAAAGAGCATTTCTTTTGCACTACTTCTTTTTTTTCCTGTACCTGGTAAACTACAGAGGAGAAAGGGAAGTGATCTAATCATGCAGCAAGGGCCTCTTTTAATTTGTCTTTGCAATTTGCAGAGATATGAGATATAGGTATACTAAGGAAGAGTACCCATCTTTTCTGATATTTTTGTAGCTCTAACACAGCAGTAGACTAAGATTAATTAACTATCACTGAAAAATTATCCCAAATGGATGGACTGTGGAACTTGGTACAATTACAGTCTTTGGCTTCTGCCATTTCTCAGCAAGTTTTTTCTGACTGAGAGGGATGTGGAAAGACTTGTGAAACGTTTGCTTTTTTGGAACTCCACTCATAGTTCAGCTTCTTTTCATGCTTGTCTAAATTTTCCCCGTAGATGGCAAGGGACACCCTAGACTACTTCACACCCTGGGAATTGCAGTGGTCAGTGGGATGCTAATGAGTGCTTGTTTTCAATGGCAACTTCCATAACTAACATATGCTGCAGTCTATAACACACTATTGAGCCACCAGGTAATGAAGAAATCTCCTTTGCATTAACAGATGGAATTATGCTTATCTTTCCATAGTTTCCTTGTTTTCAGTCTCCGTTACTAATGTGTTCCAGGACCTACCAAGTATGAAGCAATAGTGAAACCATTTCTGGTAGCATGATCATGATGCCATACATGTTATATTATTATTTTCCCTAGCAAATCCTGCTTACATTTTTCCAGTTGTTAGAAGTTTTTACTAGTTAATACAGAAAAATAAATTCTTAACAGAGCCCTCTGGTTATTTTGTCCCAGACTGCTTCAGAGCAGTCTTCCAAACATGCATTATTTCAAATGGGAATAGATGCATGTTATATTGATAACAATTCCTAACAAGGCTTTATTTGCTTAGATTAAGAGAAGAACATTTTCCACCTCTTCTATTAAAAATATTTTCTGTTGTTCTACACATACTTTTGCTTTTGTACATAGAGGACAGGTACCCTAAAAATTATGTACTTGGAAATTGAAGGGGAAACATGTTGCTGCATCCAAAACATTTATTACAGGTAGAGTATGTAAAACCAGAAGTCTCTAAAGCACAGTATGAATCAGTCCATAACAGCAGAGTGGATGTGCATAACACACCAGTGCACAACACACAACATGACACAGGGCTGCCTGGCATTCCTTCATTCCTAAGCCACGTCACTGTGCAATAAGGGATGTGGGAGCAGAAGGCATCCCTCATTTTCCTTGATTGCTTCCTCTTAGATTTAGAGGGAGGGGATAGAATTTCTGTCTGTGTGTGCCAGATTTACCAGCTGAGTGTGTATGGGGAAAATGTATGCAACCAGAGCCTGCCATTATCTGCTCAAGCAATGAAAAGATAACGTGTAGTGTGCAGGTGCTCGCTCTGTAAGATCAGCATTCTGCAAAGACATGGCCAGGACTGCATCCAGGTGTTTCCCTAGAAACTGATCTTTCCACTGCAGCCTGCACACTCTTTCATCATCCAGCAACTGGCACCACGGTAGGAGCAGGTCAGTGGGATTCCCTGCAGCTACTGTAAAATCATGTGCCTTCTAATGACTTTATCTCTAAGGGACTAAAATCTCTCTTGTCCCAAAAGGCAAACATCCTAACTCTCTAACAATGTCACAATACATACCTTTCTTATGTCCCTAGAGGTGCTCAAGGCCAGGTTGGATGGGGCTCTGAGCAACCTGGTCTAGTGGAAGGTGTCCCTGCCCACGGCAAGGGGGGTGAAACCAAATGATCTTCAAGGTTCCCTTCCAATCCAAACCACTCCATGATTCTACAATTCTGTGACTGTGATACATACACATATTCATGCTGAGTACCACTTGAGAATGATGGAATAGCACCCTCAGCAATTCTTTTTCTGTGCTTTTATTTAATGGATAAATAACACATGTTTGAGCGCCACTGATGATCTTACTGACACTTGGAAAGTCCCATTCCAGACAGCTGTTATTTCAGGGATATTTACAGAATTTCCCTATAACCTAGAGGTATCATTTCAAGGCCTGATTTTGTATGTGTGGTGTCCCACTCCTAGGGAAGGGGAGCACCCAACAGTCATAGAGGCTTGAGGTTGGAAAAGAGCAACAAAATCCAGAGGGTCCTCAAAAACTTATTAAGTTTTATTAGTAAATTATACACTTGGCATTGAAATCAATATGAGTTAGTCCCTTATCTTCTACTATAAACACACACTGGGAGAATTTGAATAAGGAGTAGGGTGAAGGAGAACAGAGAGGGAAAGATGAAGGGAAGGGAGGGGAAGGGAAGGGAAGGGAAGGGAAGGGAAGGGAAGGGAAGGGAAGGGAAGGGAAGGGAAGGGAAGGGAAGGGAAGGGAAGGGAGGACCAGTCCTTGCTCCAGCACCAGTCCAGCTGGGAGGGGGCTCAGGGACCTGGGGCTGCCTCCTGGAACAGGAGGGAAACACGCAGCAGTAGAGCAGCATCTGGATGCAAATAAGACAGATGTGGGTGGAAATAGATGGGCCTTTCTGCTTGGAAAAATGTGATGTGAAAACAGAATAAGAGTATGCTTTTACAACATAGACTTGGGAAGGAATTCTCTCAAAGAGGATGGGATTTTTGGAGGAGACATTAATATAGTACAACTGAAATCATTCCATCAGAGAGGTAGTGCACATGTAAATCTAACTGTAGTTTCTCTTACAAGTACAATACAACCACCTTTCTTGGAAGTATATTAAAAATGAACTGTAGCTGAGTACTCAGTTTATTCGTTCAGAACTGTTCCCGAGTTCTTCAATTCTCTAATGGAGCTTATTTTCTTTCTTTTTGCTTCTAATGATGCAAAATTTTGATAAATTTATAATTCCACAAAAAGCCGTGTAAGTCTTACAATAATTATGCATTCCATGTTCAACATAAAGGTCACATCTGAGATAACTGCCTCACAGAAGTCCTATTTTAAAACTGTCTTTAATAAATTCACCATTTCAACAGATGGAGTAGAGAAGAGAGAAGACTAAGATGCGTAATGGTAGAAACCCTGATGCAAAAAAGGGTTCCACAAAATATTCATGTCATATGACTTACACCTCCTAAAGAGCTACGCAACCCAGTCACTCAGCATATGGTAAGTAACTTAGGAATAAACTAATAAATATAAAATAAATGTGACAATGCATTTGATAGTTCTGGCATGTTTAGCTAGAACAAAATCAACACCATAGTCCATGCTGCATTGCTAAGAATGCAGAGTAATGTACACACTCAAATGATTAGTCCATGATGGCAAAAAATGGACATAATTCTATGGAAACTTCATTAGTACAAAAATTATATTGAAACACTGTTGAGTAGGAGTTTCAAAATTTTCACTGTTTAATGGGATCTCTTCTTCTTTTACTAGGTTTTTTCTTCTTTTCTTTTACTAGGTCTTCCATGCACTGCATGTTTTTAATTCCCATCTAATTTTGGTGTTCATGCCTCGACAGCAATCCAAGATAGCACAGCCTGACTGGTATTCTTTAGATATACAACCATACCCTTCAGCATGGGCAGTACTTTTAAAGTCTGACATTGGTTTTGGCTTCAAACTCATTGTCAGGACCTCTGGAATGAATTATGTAATAGTTTTAAGTCAGATAGATCCATGAAATTTACATCTGTGTAGATGTATCAGACTCACTGCATTTCATTGTATTGCATCTGTATTGAGACAAAGAAACTTTTGACAAAAAGCATTCTTTCAGAGTAAATTTGATTCAAAGATGATTATTCACAAATCCTCTTGAAAGCTGTATTTCAGTGCTTATGCTTAGTGCTATGTTTTGTCTCCAGTTTTACCTTCCAGACACTGGTTCCTTGGAACTTTTCCCCACTAACTTAGAGACCACTGTAATACCTACTTTTTTCTCCCAGTGAAGATTAACAGCAATCAAGTTGTCTCAAACACATTTTTCTTTTCTTTCTAAAATAATAAGGCATTTTGTTCAAGTCTGAGGTAATTTTGTGACTTTTTTGTGTATTTTCATGATTTGGTTTTTTGAAATGAGTCATTTGCTGTTGACTAATTTGAGACTCCCCAGCACCACATGTAAAAATAAGATCGTGTCTGAGCCCCTACTCACTAACCACATGATTTTTATACAAGGGAATTGAATAACTTGTTTTTGCAATGCCATCACAGTTCTAAGTTTTCTCTTCTTAAAATCCTCTCATATAAATCTCAGAGTTTCCCAAGATATATCAAGGTTCTGGAACAAGAAAGAATTTTCTTGGTGGATGAGGATAATGTTAGGGACTATTTAAATAAACTGGACATACACACTGGATCTGATGGGACACACCCACAAGTACTGGCCAAGGTAATTGAAAAGACATTATCTTTGGAAAATTCAATTATCTTTGGAAGGTCATGGTCACTGGGGCAGACAACTGAGGACTGTAAGAAAGCAAATTTCATTGAAAATGGTTCTCTCTTCCAACATCCAAAGCAGTCATAAAAAATGTCTTTTCTGGCCTTTACAGGGTATTGTGAAACATATTTTCTCAGAAAAGGTGTATTTTCTATAAAAAATCAACCTGAAAATCATTCCATAATACTATTTGAAAGTATTTAGTTTAAAGTAATCAGATCTTACTATCTTTAATATGTAGCAGTACTCACAGAACCACAGTTTAACATCCATCTCTGTAAATAAACAGGGAAGTATTTTGCCTTGTGAAGAATTCTTGAAATACACCTTCGAGCTAGATGCTGCAGGTTTCCTGAATGGAAATAACTATTCTTCTCGATTGCAGTTACTGTCCCTGACCTAAAAGCAATAAAACTTAGGAGAGCAGCAAGGGGGCAGATGGCAAAAAGTAATCCAGGAATCTGAATCCCCCACTTATCAACTACTCATCAGTACCTCCCTCTGTGCCTACTCTCACCTTGTGATAAAAGGGAGCTCACTGAGAGGTGACCTGTTTACCACGTTCTTTGGAGGTTAAGCCAGACAGGAGAGCAGGGCAACCTGGGCAATTAGGCTAAATTCAGAGCCTACCTTAGCCCACAGTAAGTGGCTGATAGGTTCCTCTCTTCAATGTACCTTCATGGTATAAATATGTGACCACATGTGGTTTCTTATCAGAAGACATGCAAGACGAAGACCAGGGCAAAACCAGATCTGATGTTATTGGCTGCTCTGCCAGTCTTCTAGCCAGCTAGTATAAACATTGTGGTTTTACACCTGGGAATTCAGATTCCAATGAAAAAAACAAAATTAAGTGTAATGGTTTCATATGTGAGAAAATTCAGCTGTGTCTGCCTAATGATGGGCGAGAATTAGGCAGACATTTTTTAATGTGCTTTGTGGGTCTTTTTGGTGAAGAAATGAAATAGATAAGGGACTCAGATATCATGATTTCAAAGAGACAGCAAGAAGTTTTTTGGACAAAATGGGATTCAGTATTTTGTAGGGTGCTCACAGAACAGTATAAGCTGTAAGGAATCAGATTTGTTCAACCATGAACACTTGATTCTTTCAGTTTAACATGGAGAAGAAAATCTTCCTTCCTATCCATTTAGATTGTGTTGAACTTCCACACTACAGTGAATAATTTACTACTGCTCTATAAGACACTAAAATCTAACTTCTAATATCTTAAGTTTAAATTTATTTTTTGAAGTAATGACTCCGGTGAATAAGACAGCTTTTATTTGTAATCTGTTTTTCTAAGGCATCTTGAAAGTGTTAGATTACATTTTTGTATGAAAGAGCTGATACTGAGGCATGGGATATACCTGTACTGGTTAGTGGCTGGGCGAGCAGGAGTACCTGTAAACACTCAGGATCTAGGCTTTACAGAAATGATAGAGATCATCTGCTGAAACTTTCAACATCTGTATAGTAGATTTCCTTTATATCTACTAATGGAATATGTAAGAATTAGCAATTAAATATAAACTGACAGTTTATATAGACAGTTCATATTAATTGCTAATTCTTACATATTCCACCATCTCCTTTGCACACTTTTTCTTTAAGCTAGCTCAGTCCTTGATCTTTGCTGCTGCCTTATTCAAAACTCAGGCCATCTTCAATAGACTCAGTACTTTCTAAACATCCACAGGGATTTAAAACCTTAATAGCCTAAAGTTTCCAACACAATCCTTCAAACAGAGTTAAGCCTGAAGGGTTCCTGACAGGCTCCTCTATTTGGAAGACAGCCCTCGCATTGCTCCTTGGTGTTACGGGATCTTCATTTTTGACAATCAAATATTTCATTTGGTCATAATTATATTCCCTTCTCACCTCTGCAAATGGGGACAGATTTTTGAAACCAGTTTTCATGCTCATACACTGGAACATCACATGGCCACAGAACCCCCTCACTGGGAATGAGGCTAAGTGCCAATGTCCTGCCAAGTATTGCAGCCAATAATCAAGTTTTCTTAGTATAAATGGAATATATACTAGGTAGGGTCAAAATGCCAGCAACCTTGCCTACCTGTGACTGTTACTCCAGTTTTGAAAGATTTAATATCAGCAAAGTTAAGAACATATGCTTGCTTAAGACAATGGCTTTAGGGCCATCTAAAGTGTAATAATCTTGAATTTCAAATTTCCCAGGGTGTAAAGTAATAAACTGGACAACTGATGGGGTTTCTCTGCTACACAGAAATGTGCACTGCCATGGTGATCCTCCTTTGATTACTCTTGTATTATTGATTCCTGGGGAAAAATCCTCTTGTGATGCACTCTAGGTAAGGGGTAACTGTTTATTCATGGCCTTACTTTTAAAAAGAAGTTTTGCTTTGTCTTGTCTTACCTCTGGGTATCTATTCCATGCACAATGTAAACAAGTGTTGCTGCAAGACTACTGCATGTAGGTCAGCCCTTCCAATGAGCCTGGAGTTACCTTGGCAGGCAACCAAGATTAATGCTCTGCATAGCATAACCCACTGCTTCCACTGGCCTCTCCACATCTCACCCACAAACGGGAAGGACAGCAGCAGCACTGGTAAGAACCACTGTGTGGGCTGTGCTCTGGGCACCTCAAATAACCACAGTGCTGATAATTGTACCATCAGCAGTCGCTGGGGCTATCCAGTGAATATCAAATACATTCCTGCCTGGCCCACGCTGTCCTGCCACATCTTGACTGCTATTTTACCTCTGCTCACTGGATTATCCTAACTTGTGTGTGCCTCTTCATGCTGCTCACACACCCAGTGGAAACAGGGTGGACAAAGCCTTCTAATCTTTTATTGGTATCATGTGTCTGGACATTTGCTAATTGCTAATTTCAGTTCTCATCCCTTGGATTCAATCTCTCTTGGTGGTTGTTTCCTTCATGCCATTAATCTATGGGTTACTTTTTGAGTGACCTCCTTCCTGAAGAAACCTTGGGAGGAGGTGTTGCTGCAGTGAGTTCACAAGTACAGTTTGCTACTGAAACTATGGTTCCTTTTCTAATTTTCTGCTGCTTCCATACCCCATCAATTAGGGAAGTGTGCAGTCAACCTGCAACATCTGATTCTCAGGGAAATCACCTGATTTTTCATTATTGCCTTTGTTTCAAACCTGTCAGGACAGAATAGGAGAGATGGCTCTGCACAAAATTATCATCATCTCTTACATTAGTCATATTCTTATGAAGAAAGCAAGACTTTTTATCAGACAGTAGTCACTATTGTGCCATATATTATAGGTATTCCTTAAAAAATGCTATTTGGGTTCCAGAAGCAACAGTGACAGCATGGAGAACTGTGCAGGATAGTGCATGGCTTTCAGCTCAACAGCTCTTAGCAGTGCCTGGGAACCCATGTTGCTCTCTGTTGCTGCCCTTGGACTGCTTTCAATAACCAGGTTAGCTCATTTAAGATGAGCTAAAATTAAGAGCTATAACAAGGATGTCCTGAGGTGGATCTTTTGGCACTCATGCTGGTATTTACAGCTGTGATAAAAATCAGTTACATATTTATTTCTAGTAATAAGATCTTAAAATGTACTTCATGTTTGTCAGGCTTAGATCCAATTTTTTTTTTCTTTTAAATATCTCCTGAGGCTCCATTCTGGGCAATCTGCCTACTAAAAACTTTCGTTCACTTTGCTTTGCTGTGTAATCTTCAATCATATTTTCAGCTAAAAAACACCAGTTCTTTTTGTGGGAAAACATCATCCCCTATCACGATTTTAGCCCTTTCAATAACACAGTATTGAGGACCAGATTGTCAGTATTGGTATGTTCTTTGGACAATTGTTTTAGAAAGACATCTGGAGATCTGTATTCAGCTGTACATCCTGAGAACTGTTTGTTAAATCACAGTCACTTTTTTTTTTTTTTTTTCTGAAAGAGATAAAAACAATCAGGGACCAACTAATATGCTGCAGTAAAACTGATGATAGCAGCAAGCTGCATTAATTCAAGCTGCATAAATTATTGCTTGAATAATAGCAATTACAAGTAAATCTAATCAGCTTCTTCTCTTCAAAGAAGGGAGAGATTGAAGAAAGGGATGGAAATGGGCATCTCCCGTAGCATCACAGACAAGACCACCCATATCCCCCACAGGAGAGGACTATACCCTCCAGTTCCTTCTCTTAGTATTCAGTCTCTTCTGGAAATTAACAAGCAAAAGCCAGTAAGAAACAGTATCAAGCTGTGCCAGAGGAGGTTTATATTGGATATTAAAATTATAAGATTCTTCCCCAAGAGGGTGGGCAGGCATTGGAACAGACTGCTGGGGAAGTGGTTGAGTCACCATCCGTGGAGGTATTTGAAAGGCACATAGATGTGGCATTTAGGGACATGATTTAGTAGTGGACTTGGCAATGCTGGATTAGTAGTTGGATTCTGTGATCCTAAAGGTCTTTTCTAACCTAAACAATCCATGATTCTACGTCTTTTTCCTTCAGTGTCAATTTTTTCCTTTATGTTTTAAAGAAACAACATTTAAATATATTTTGAGTCTATTCTAAAGTTTAAATGCGCTCCTCTTTTGCTGAAGTCTAAAAACTATTTTTAATTCCAGCAATGGAAACAATCCCTGATATTTCAAATTTTACCATTCTTCACTGTTTTCATATTATGAAAACAAAAAAGGTTTTTATTCCTATTTACTGGAACATATCCCAAAAATAGCTGAAGACTCATTCAGTTGTCCTAAATTATTATCTTCTGTTGACCAAAGGTTTTTTTTTTCATTAAATAGGAAAAAAGCTTTAATTTACAACCTATCAGACTTAAAAACATGCAGAGAAAATATTATTTTATTGAAACATTAAAAATCAAACCATAAAATTCAACTCAAGGGAACTACTAAGAAAACAACTTCTGCACTGTGCATTTTGTGGAGAGTGTTGATGAGATTATTTGGCTGTATCAGTAAATAAAAAGCTATCTATGTAACTCCAGCTTAAGCAGTATCCACAAGCAGGTATTTTCTGAGATACTTTACATCTCAGGTCCTGTCTTCCTCCCTGGCAAGATCTGATTAATCCCTATTTCCTACATGATTGGAAATCACAGGCTCCTCTTTCTCAACAATACTGATGGACAGTAATTACAATGTACGTCCAAAAGTGCTCAAGACAATTAATACCAACATGATGCAATACAAAGATGACCCACCTGTATGATACTAGGATCTGCTGTCATTTTAAATATTGGTCCAATTGAATGTTATGATATGATACTTTCCTACTTCTTGTCCGCCTTCACAAATAAATTAATTAGATTTTGTCCCTATGTAATTTTTTTTATTAAATGCCAGCATTTTTTAAAAACTCTTTCCAAATTGTAAATATCTTTGTAATAATAATAACTTTGTGATGCGGTGGTAACCAGGAGCCACCATGATGCTTTTGATTCAGTCTGTATAGGGCTGCTAAAAAAGACCAGAAAATCTGAATCTGATCTCTCTCCTAATTCTGGCAACAAAAGTTTTGACACGCTTCTTTGTTAGCAAATCATTGATTTGTTGGATAGTTGTGGTCTGTGCATGCTCATGGTTCATCTAACACAGGAAAATCTCCTGTTGAAGTGAGCAGATGAGTGCTTTGTATCACCAGAGTCTTCCACTAAAGCTAAGTGTGAGGCAAATGTCAAATGCTGCATGCTGCTAACATTGCAGTTGTTTTCTCATTATTATCAGCAGAAACAGTGAGAACTTTCAAGGCAGAAAATAATTTATCCATTTCCAGGATTAGGAGATGCTTTTGAAAGTAATTGGCCTTGAATGTTTTGATCATGCTGCTGACAAAAGAGGCGAGCCAGTCTGAGATACTCCTTTCATCCCATGGCCTCAGGTTACTTTCCCTGTAGCAGAGAGCATCTAAAGGAATGTGTATTTGAGCTGCACTGCTTCAGCGGAACATCCCACTTCCACTGGGATTAAAGAAGTACTCTGGATTCTTTAGCTGCATTATGAAAGTAGGGACCTCCAACAGAAAAGGGAGAAATCAGGTAAGGGGTGAAAAACAAGATTCATGAGAACTTTTTCAGAGTTCAATTGCATAAAATGCCATTGCTTTGGGGGGCAGTTAGGACATACTTAAGTCCTTGTGAAACATCACCTTCACTTCCCTTGCAGCATTACTGATTGCACACTTGGCTTTTTTTTTTTTTTTGAATGCTTACAAGATTTTTTTATAATTTTGTTTTCTGATCTGGTTTAACTCTTTATTCTTATAAGGTTGTTACATGTTACTTCTATTTCAACTCCTCCTATTCACATATCAATTTCACTAATATTTTATTTACTTCCGTCTTAAGGCCATTAGTAAAGGTTTAATTAATAGGTCAGAAGTGCAATCTCTGTGGCTTAATGATACATTGTTTGGATGCGTTGATAATTCAGAGGGTGGAGTATTAATGATTAAGTATTTAAATAAATTTTGAACCATACTTCTTCTAGTTATGAGGGGACACTTTGCCCCAGTACAAATATATTTTTATATATGCAATAATAAGAGCAACTCAATTTACATACTTATAATAGTATCTTCCACATGAGGCAATGAGATGATTACAAGTCCATTACTATCATCATCACTTTTCATAGATAAGGAAGAAGAAAAAACACTCTAAGCCTTAACTGTATGTTAGTAAGACAGTGAAAGACTTGTGAAGAAAACACAGGCCTTTTCCTTATTAGCTTATTGTCAGCTCAGTCTTTATAAAAATGTTGAAAAGGGATGTTGGGAAAAGAAGCAACTGGCAAGTAAGAGGCAGCATAGAAACAGAGTCATAATTACATCTGAGGGGCAAAGCAATTGTTGGATTTATTCTCTGAAGACCCTGTCTAAGCTTCTTGGACCTTGACTGTACCTTCTTGGATGTAGTTATCCTCAAACACACTCCATCTCTCTAATTCTACTCTTTTTTCCCCAGCAGATGATTTCCAGAAAATTAATGCTTCTGTTGTTGCTCTTGTTGGTTTTTTAATTATTTTTTTAATCTTACTAAATATTACAGGTACACTGGCTAGAAGAGAAGCTGCATATAAAACCAGACTGATAAGAAATGGCTTCTTGGTTAAATATTTAGAAATAATTTCATGTCCTTGTGGTTAAGAGCATAATTTAGGTTACTGAAATCTAGATATTAACATCACTTTTTCAGGACCAAATTCACAATTGTATGCAGTATCTTTTCTTGCTTTCACTATTTGTGTAAAGGAGACTTTTAACAGTTGCAATGGTATCAGCAGTTAACAGTCTGTGGAGCACCATGGCCAACACTTTATAGCTCTCCCAGCCTCCTAAAGACCCCACATCGCCACATGGACTCACAAATTAGCAGAAACAAATCTGTATCCTATTTTCTGGCATTTATCTGTTAGCTATTTTCTGTTATTTATCTGGCAGTAAACAATGTGGTTAGCTTTTAATCTTTTTTTTTAGACAGTGGAACAAGAAGTGTCTGATGCCACACCTGTATGTCCCATTACAGCTATAATGGTGATTGCTGTTCAGATGGCTATAACACCTCTTTAGAAAGATACACGTTAAAGTGACTGATATACATTATTGCGTTATGGCCACCTCCTCTCTGAAATACTCTAATAATGCAGTGAACAATGGTGATATGTTGTAATAACTTTAAGCCCTGATCTGGTATTGCACACAAATGCATCTTTCACCCATGCACATCCTTAAATTTACTACACTGAGCTGCCCAAGTAAAACTACTTTTACTTGGTTCTTTCTGATAGTCTAAGTATTTTCTTCAAAATCTAAAAATAGCTATGCCTCAAGTGAGGAATTTATGAGGGAAGATGTCAAGAATAGATGTTGAACAAACTCAGGTCTCAGATTTCTTAAACTGGGTGGCATTCACCAATTATATCCCTCTGCCCACACCCCTTGTTTTCATCAAAAAGTAAATGGGAGTCTCTCAGGGCTTTCTCACTCTTTAGGGAGTGGCAAAAATAGATTCAAGTTTCTCTGGCCATGCTTAAGTAATCACATAGGAACCACATGCAGTCTAAGGGCTGTCTGTGCAGAGGAACTCTGCACAAACCAGCACATGCTGCTTTCCAGGCAGGTGGCAGAGGACTGTCCCAGTACAACTGTGTCTCTTCTGAACTGGACTTTTTCATGTCCAACTAGAATGTAGGCAGGAAAGATAACTTGTGACTATCTGACTAATTGGCCTAAATTGATCGCTTTTGCCAAAGCTTTAATCTCAGAAGTAGTAGACAGCATTATTTACAGTTTTAAAGATCAAACCTCAGATTTAAAATTTCACTAAGGAATTGAATAGCACAGAGTGTAACAAGTTTGATAGGTTTTAATGCAGTTAATATATGTTATCTGACATTTTTAGAAATATTTAAGAATGCACTAATATAAAGTGTGCTGCAGTAAACATGAGAACTGTACCATGCTTGGCTTCTATAAAATGGAGACTTGAAAAGAAATTTCTGACCGATATATATATATGTTTTATTTTATTTTTTTTACATGGACATTGAACAGAACTCATGGATCCAGCATGACCCAAAGCTGTGAACCTGCACAAGCAACATTTTACGATTTCTCAACTCTGTTCTTTTCTAGTTATTTCCAGCCCACATAAATCTGTAACTCAGTTTGGTCATAAATGAAATAAGCTGCTGAACAGCACCAGCTGGATCTGATGAAATCAGTGTGTACAGCTGGGTATTATCCTCCTACTGGAGGTACCACAACTCTCATATCATCACGGATTTCCTGTGTGGCCTCATACATGCATTAGACTGGCCAGATAACAGAACAAAACACAGAAGAGCTCCAGCTGAAAAGCCATCCATGGCAGATTACTAATTATCTAACAGGCGGGTGAGCAATCATCTTTGTTGTACTCAGTGTCAACCTGGTTTACAGAATCCCCTGAGAGAAGTCCTGAGGGCAACGGAGTCCAGGATGGTAGAACATTCTTCAAGGAGGAACTCTCACAGGCGTAGGAGCGGGCCATTCCCATGTGCCAAAAGGTGAGCCAGCAGGGAAATCTGGCCTGGTAGAACAGAGAGCTTGGGCTGGAACTTAGAGTAAAAAAATAGGGTGTATCACCTTCGAAAGAAGGAGCAGGCAGCTTGGAGATGCTACTACACGGATGTCACAGGGTTATGCAGGGAGAAAATTAGAAAGCCAAAGCCCAGTCAGAACTTAATCTGGCTACTGACATAAAAGACACTAAAAATATTTCTATAAATATACCAACAAAAGGAGGGCTGAGGAGAATCTCATAGAATCTCACAGAATGGATAAAGTCGGAAGGAACCATAGAGCATCATCTTGTCCAACCTCTCTGCTCAAGAAGGATAATCCTAGAGCACTTTGCACAGGATTGCATCCAGATGGGTTCTGAATATCTCTGGTGAAGGAGACTCCACAACCTCTCTGGGTAATCTGTTCCAGTAGTGGTCACCCACACCTTGAAGAAGTTCTTCCTCACGTTTTCCATCCTTTATTGTATGCAGGGAAACAGTGACAAAGGACAAGGAAAAGCCTGAGGTACTAAATGACTCCTTTCCCCCAGTCTGCAAAACTAGTAGTTCTCTCAGTATCCAGCTTCCTGGGGTGGAACACAGGGACCAGGAGCAGAACTAAGCCCCCAAAATCCAAGGGGAAACAGCAATCTGCTACACCAAACACACATACACAAGTCTATAGGGCCAGATGGGATCCACACAAGGATACTGAGGCAGCTGGCAGAGGTGCTCATCAAGCCACTTGCAATAATTTCAACTATCTGTGATCCACATATTACAGGTGTTCTGGAGTTCCAGTGCAGTCTGGATCCCTCTGTGGCAGAGGGTAGGGCTGTGTTTCCACTCCAAGGACAGTCAATCCCAGGTGCACTGGATGCCCCGTGAGCAGTGTCCTGCACTCTGCTGCCAAAGGACTGAGGAAAACACACTAGCAATATCAATTGTGATATGCTTGTTGGCTGCCTTTGACTCCAGTTTGTGTTGAAGTTCCAGCATGTCCAGTATGGCAGCACTGAGTGGTGGCATGACTTCATTCAGGCCACAGGAGTCCATTGTGTGTCTCCTTTCTCTGTTAGACTTTCACACAGTCCATATGGGACTATTAAAGGGTGAGTCCTGCTGATCACTCCTTGGCCCTCCAGCTGATGAATCAGCTCATGGATGGGAATCAGGGAGTCTCAGTTGGTGTGATAATGCTGCCAATACACTGCAGTGGTAGGAATCAGCACCTGCTGTTCTTCAGCCTTCTGAAGGGACCTCTGAGAGACCTGGCAAGATACAGAGCTGCCTAATTTCCTCCTTGTCCAAGGCAGCTATACTGAAAGCCCACCAATACACTTTTAGGTCTTTCAAATACCCTCTCCTGAGATGTCTACAGGGCAGATACATGGAGCCTCTGGGCCAGTCACAGACAGGGGGTTTTGCCACTCATTCTCAGTTAGACTTAATTCAACCTTCAATATAGACAGATCCTGTGATCTCCCATTACTCCAGAAACACAGGTGGGTTCTGCCTCTTTGTGATCTGATGGCATTAGTGGACACTGTGGACTGGTATTTACTAAAACCTTGCAGTCCTGTGGATCTGATGTGCGAGGCCATTGGCATCCACATAGTCAGTAAACCAGGCTGTCCCCTTCTTTCACCTAATTGCAGGAAGAGCTCCTCTAGTACTGGTGATACACGTCTCCATTGACTTGTAAAATCACAATTAATTTCCACAGGATCAGAAGTAAGACCAACCCTTCCACTCTGATTGGGGAACTGCCCACTGGACTGGAGCAGAATTTTCCTGGAAGAACCTCCATTTATGATTGCTTTTCTTTGCAACCCATGTACCTATGCCTCTAGAGTCAAGGTAGACTTTCCACCCCATTTCCTCATGTCTTCTTTGTGGTCCCTCAGGTAAAACCACAGGGTATCTTGCAGTGTACACTCTCTATATCCTCCCTCTTGAGCAAAAGAACGCTCACTGCAATAGTTGAGATACTGGTCTGTACAGGTGACAAGGAGGACCTATCCTCTCTTTGTTCCTGAAACTCCTGGAACAGCTCTTCCCACTTTTGGACAAGTTTTCTACAGCCAAGATACAGCTTAATAGGGAAGAACAGAGATTTTCTTCACATTGCTGGAGTTGGTGAGCCACTAAATCCACCATTGCTGCCTCTGTTTTTCCAGATAATGACTGCCAATGAGGTGGCATACACAGAAAGTGCATTCTGTACAAATGTCTGCCACATGGGTCATGTACATTAGATTTCATCTTGATCTGTGGTTGACTGCCTATTGTTTGGGGCAGAATAAATCATCTCTAGCATGGCTAATTCCTGAAGGTACTGGATACTTGTCTTCATGGTGGTCCATCTGTCTTTCTTGAAGGGATTCCTTTCCTTCATGCCTGACAGGAATCATCTCCACCACAGGCTGAGAACTTGTGTTCCTCTTTCCATTTGCCTTATCAACACTCCCTTTACCCAGAAAGTGATCCCAGCTGCTTGGCTTCCTTACCCTCTAATTCCAGGATACTAGATCCATTATCCCAGCACTGGAGCAGCCAAGTGACCAATGTGCTCATCTGGATGATGGCTGAAATCTTTTTGCACATCCTGCAGATCATCAAGGATAGGGATCACGGGGTCACCTCTTGTTCTGTTTCTTCCTCCTTGTTCTTTTGGTAACCCTGCTCTGTCCTTTGCTAAGTGAGCTTTCATGTCCATTTCTTCTCATTTACAGGAGCATCTGACACCAGCATGGGTTGGTTCTCACGTTCTGCTGCAGTGCCTGTCAAGGGAGTTGGATCAGCCTTGGTGTCTGTCCCCAGGGCTGGGGTAACCACAGTGCCTGTTGTTTTGCTCTTTCATCCAGAGACTTTTTCTTCCCTGCAAAATACTGAATAGTGATGAACTTGGTAGGTAAAAAAGTTATCGTTATTAATAGTTTCCAATAGATGGCTCCCAAAGTACAGTGGTGACAGTGGTGACAGCCATGCTGAATACAAATACTAGTTTTGTTTCACGACCAGCAATTCTGTCATACCATAAACCAGTGCTACAAAGTACAGCAACATGATAACTTTAGCTCAGTTCCCATGGGTGAGATACTGCAAGTAAGGTATGACATAGCACATCCGAAAGAACAAGCATACCAACTTTGAGAGCAAATAAATCAACATGGTGACCAGGGACTATTAAACTGATATAATAAATGCTTATGATAAAATAGTTCTTACACATTCTAGTCAGATTTGTCATTGTCTCAAGACATCATGCCCCATGTTGGGAGCCAAAAAGAACTGCTAAAATTATGGTTTAACCACAGCATCTCTCACCAGTCCCCACCCCACCACTGGTGGTATGAGGAGGAGAATCAGGAAAAAAAACTGTAAAACCCATAGATGCATTGAGATATGTACAGTTTAATAATTTAAGTAAAATAAAACAAAAATAACAAAATAATTTTAATGCAAAAAGGAAGACAAAAATAAACCAGAGAGAAATAAAACCTAAGAGAACAAAGTGATGCACAATACAATTGCTCACCACCTGCTGACCAATGCTAATCCCGTCCCTGGGCAGAGATCAAGCCCTTCCAGCCAGCTCCTCCCAGTTTATACACAGGGCATGATGTTCTCAGATATGGGATATCCCTTTGGCCAGCTCAGCTTAGCTGTCCTGCTCATGCTCCCTCCCAGCTTTTTGTGCCACTCCTCACTGGCTGAGTATGAGAAACTGAAAAGTCCTTTACTTAGGGTAGGCACTACTGAGCAACAAACAAAACATCAGGGTGCTATCTACACGATTCTCCTACTAAATCAAAACCACAGCACTTTACCAGCTATAAGGAAAAGAATTTACTGTATGCCAGCCAAAATGAGGACAATGTGGCACTTAGGGACATGACTGAGTATTGCACCTGCTTTTCTCTGTGTCTGTCTCCCCCATAGAGAACCCGCCTCTACTTCCTTTTTCTCCACTGGTCCCAGTTTTGATAAATCTACATTCACATCTGGTATGGCTGGCACCATCACCCAGGTGACCTCATACTTCTCTGGTGCTGGTATTCTTGATGTAGTTATGGAGGTGTTCTTCATGGTGTATGATCCTGCTACATGAAAGATGACCTTTTCAAAATATTCCACTTCAACACCTGTGAAGTTTGGCTGTCCCTCACACAACTCCTCCATAATGACACGTGAGATCCAGCCAACTTTCACTGTTTGATCTGTAGCTTTCATCAGTTGCTTACAATGCTATGCTCAGCAACTTCTCATTACATTCTCTACATTTCCACCTCCCTTCAGGCAGCCTAACCTCCATCCAGGCCCTAGTCAAGAGCCTGATCATTTGCCCGCAGCCTTAACACCATCTTTGTATCAAGTTAATCAGCAAAAATTTAAAATCACCACTATAATACACACATCACTGTTACAGCCAATCCCTGAGGTACCTTTCCTGACATGAACAGCTTGAACACTTCTTATTGACACTTCCTTTCTGAAGTCTGTTTATTAGCCACTTTCTACATCAGTATTTTGTATGCATGAAAAACTGTGCATTTTATAGATCTCCAGCAGAAACTGGCATCAAGACAACACAAATAAACCTGAAAGAGCAATGGTTCTCATTATTTTATTGATAGACTATGACCATCAATATAGAAAAAAGGTTTACTTTCCAAGTCCAGTCACAAAGCATCCATTCTGGATAAGATCCACTGATAGACAAAAACAACAAGAAAAAAATTACACATAAATCTCAAAGTAGTCAGTAGTGACAAGAAGTAGTATGTCATGGAAACGTAAGATGTAGGAGGACTGGGAATACCAGACATCTGGGGATTATTTTTGCTGCTCAAAATCTTAGTAGTTGTTACTTACTCACTGCTTTCAGAACAACTTCTCAGTTGTGGGGGTGACTCTGCCATCTTGAATGTTTGTTTGCTTCTTCTCACGGACATCCATAGGTTGCGGCCATGCACTGGGAGTCAGGAATAGTCCAGATACTCTCAGTAAATGGTGTCCATGAAATACTCAGCAAAGCTTTCTCCAAGTGCACTTTCCACCAAACCAACTACACTGAATATCTGTCAACAGTTGCAATCAAAGACCTATAATTTTTTTTTCCTTTTAGATAAGCCCTTCATAGGCTTCAGACATTAAACCTCAAGTACCAAATTTAGAGGATGGGGGAGTGGCTGCCAAATTTTCAAGAGGAAGAAGGCCTCTCTCTTATATCTATCACAGAAAACACCATAGTGTGGTATAAAGATTTTACCAACATTTGAAAAACCCTTCGTGACTCACCAGTGCATTTGTTACATTTAGATTTACAATTCCATTATCCAAAATAATATGAAATCCTACCATAAGATGAGATATTTAAAAGAGTCAAACAAGACTCTCCTGATAGTGACTCATTACAAAGACTGACCTCTCTCTCCTTTTGGTGGTTACCCAGTCTAGTACTTGTTTTCGCAATTCACAATTCATTTCTGTCATTCACAGTGGAATTACCTTTAGGTGGAAGCTACAGTTCATGCACTTCTTAAATTCCCTATGTATCTATGACTTTATACTAAACAAAATGAGAAGCATAAACATTTATAAGCAAATAAAGAATGGTTCCACCAACCATTCAAAACCCATGCATATTTTATATTTTGTTGAAAAATGCTAAATGGAGGTTCTTTTATTTTATTTTCCATGAGTATTACAGCCTTGCTTTCTCTGACTCTTTTGTTTGTTTGGGGCTTTTCCCCCCCCAAGATCTATTCCATCTTCCTTCTCCTATTTATTTTAGTTTTGCCAGGAATCTATATGGTATTGATATTTCTTGTCACAGCTACAGAAATCAAATGACAGCTCCTCATGGAATTTTTCACTTACTAAAAGAATACCACTTTCCTCTCCTATAACACCCATCAAAACTCCTGGTAATAAAAGAATCTGCCTTTATGTCCCTCAAGCAAAGCCAAATCCAGAGCAGCTTCATGCCAACTTGTGCTGTTTCTTTACATTTTCACTAGATTTGGATTCTGGTGGAATGCAAGATCACCAACACAACAAACCCATCATACCCACCAAAAATATGGAAGGATGAGTAAGGCAGTGCTAAAAATGATCATCTCACTTAGCCTTAGCTGAGAATTAGAATTGCTCTTATTTAGTAGAGAAACACTGGGATCTCCATGGGATTATCCATTACATTCTAAAAAAGGTGTTTGGACAAAATGTCCTTGTTGAAATCTTTTTGCTGAGTGTAGAGTGAGCCTGTATCACTAGATGAGCTGAGCTATTTAAAATGTAGATGAATAAAGAAAATGCAATGAAAGGCCAGAGTAGTTATCTTATTATTCAACATCATGTGCGATGTCTATGGCAAGCGAATGATTAGCAACTTACCAAATTAATAAGGAATAAATACACATCTGAGCTTTATAATGTGCCATCAATCTTGAAAATAGACTGTATTTAGCATAATACTGAATTCATTATAAGCAGCAGCAGAACCACACAGCCGCAAATAACACAAATTATTGAGTGCACCCAGAATGCAAACCGAGAGGCCGAACCGTTCTGCTGAGTGCGTTTGCACGGCTCTAGCCCAGGAGCGGGACGCTCGGAGCAGGAGCTGCTTGCAGCAGCCTTGGGCACACTTCAGACACGGGATGGGCCCAGGAACGATTCCACGGAGGGAAAGCTACAGGGACACGTAATGTTAAGGACACACGAGCAGCTATTCCGTTACTAAATGAGCTTCAAACTATAGCCGGCCATGGCCAAACGGGTAAAGCACTCCCAGATAAATAATTTAAGCCAGCCAGCGCGGCCCCGTCCCGGCTCTCCCCACCCCTCACCAGCAGCGCGCCTGCGCGGCCGCCCCAGCGCGCCTGCGCGGCCGCCCCTCCGCCCGGCCCCACAGGGCGCTGGGACCCGCGGCCGCCGCGCACGGCGCAGCCACCGGCCAATGGGCGGGAGGGCCGCCCATGTTTCCCTCCTGCAGCCAATGAGAGCTCGCTTCCTCCCGCCCTCCGGCCAATGGGAAGGGCGCTCTTGGGGCGTCGGTCACATTCAAACTGGGGGCAGCGCGCGGACGCGCTCGGTCGGAGCCGCGTCCCGGCCCCGCAGCGGCCTCGGTGAGAGCGGCCAGGCCAGGCCGGGCCGGGCGGGGGTCGGGGGTCGGGGCGGCTGGGAAGGACAGCGAGGGGGAAGGGACCGGGCCGGGGAGCAGCGCAGTGAGGGAAGGTGGGTGATGGGGCCGGGGGGCAGCAGAGGTGCTGGTCTGCGGTGAGGCCGCGGGGGTGCTGGGCCGGCTCCTCGGCAGCCCCGGGGCTGCGGCTTCGCTGGGCTTCCGCCCCTGAGGGGAGGAAAGCTGCTGGTGTCTTCCGCCTCACGGTGTTTGTGCCACATTGCCTCACCTGCTCGGCTGCTGCTCAGTCTCTCTCTTACTTAGCCCAACTTTGCATCCTGGTGTCTTGTCCTTCCTGTGCCTTACGCTAGATTTTAATATTTTTCTATTTTATTTCTTTCCTAGTGTTGCTAATGTTTTTAAATTGACGACAGGTTTTTTTAGTGTTGGGAGTTTTTGTTTTCCTTTAAAAAAAATTCTGATTTAGGACTTGTAACTAAAACAGAAGGAAGATGATGCACTTTTATAGATAGTATGTTTTAAAGGCTGGGTAGATGCTTCAGAAACAGGTGTTATTTTACCTCTCCTCTATAGAAGACATAAACAGAACAGGTAGTGTAATACAGTAAATACAGTATTTCAAGACTGGATGCTGCTACTTCTTTTTATTATGAAGGAGTATTTTTGAGTGTGTTAGATGTGGAACCTTACCTATAACTTCTACTGCCAGTTATCCATTTGCTGCTCGCAAGTCTCTGTCCTTTGGCTCCGTGTGTAGTGGGTCTGTAGGAGGGGTTGAAGTTACTTTAACAACTATGCTTTATTTAGAGCTAGTTCTTGCTGATCTTTGCGCTGTATGTTCTCCCTGTTCCCTCGTTCTCCCTACCCTTCTCTCCTGCAGGCATTCTGCATCTCAGGTACGATGCAGTGGCGCTGCTGCAGTTACTACCTCAGTTCCCATTCAGTGCCTTTTAACAGCATGTGCCTGCTTTAGGTCTTCACTGTTGTCAGATTTTTGCTATGTATATACATACCAGTGAAATTCATGGCAAATGATTTCTTTAAGGGTAATTATGCAGCAGGTTAACAGACAAAGAACCTGTGAATATTTGCTTTTGGTTGAACATTGGCATGAGTAGAAAGATTGCTGGCAAATCATGACACTAAGTAGATGAATATGCCCTTACTGTACTTAGTCTCTGAAGGTCACAGCAAGCTGACGCATTTGGAAGTGCTTGTCCTCCTTCAAAATGTTGTCTTTAAGCTTTTTTAAATTCTGTTTTTATTACTGACTAGGAATAGTTTAATTGATTTTGATGAAAACTGTATTTCTGGGATATGAAGATTAGGCAAGCTTGCACAATAAGCTTTCAGTGTTTCACCCATCAATTTTTGATGCACAGGAACTTCTTCAGGATGGAGAACTTCATTTCTTGCCTTTGGGTTCTTGGGATCATCTGAGGTAGTCTGGCCCTCATCCATCTTACCTTTTTGACAAGGCACATCCATTCTTCAGGAGAGTTTTTCCTCCATAAAACATTGTACCTAGAGCAGTTAAACAGCGCACCAGAAATGTAAGTTTGATGTGTATTGTTGTGACTTAAGATCAAATCTATACAGAAATTTATTTTTCTTTTTGTCTACTGCATTTGAGAAGCTGTTGCTGCAGGAAGAATAATGAATCTTTGATATTGGTGGAGAAAATATAAAGACTATGTTTAAGAAATCCAAAATCCATCTGGGAATTCTTAGCAGTTATAGTTGTAATGAGATATTGTGGTGTTTGTTAACATGAGGTAAATTTCTTTTGGTTGTCTTGGTGCTTCAGGTTCTGGAGAAGCTGACCTCATACTTTGAGGGAATGGGTACAGTTGAAAATCAGATCTCTGTGGATATTCTCACCCATAAAGAGGTGATTTGGGGTATCTGATTTCCTGTAGCCCCTTCTGCAGTGTTTTTAAAAGGCAAAACTGCAATGTGTACTAAAATTTTCCTTATGAAGTGAATAAGTATCATCTGAACAGTGTTAGCTATAGTAATCACCTATGTAATTTTTGGCAGTGTGATCCCCAAAAGTTGTTTGGGATGGGACAGTTTACAGACCCACTCCCAAAACCTAAATTGGCTCTGGGGGGGAAAGAGATATTAAAGAAAGTTCCAAACAAGCATTGAAATTAAAATCTATTCAGTGTACATTTTTAAATATAAGAGAAGGGTTCCTTTATTTGCTTCTGTTCAGTGAACCAAAAGTAGTATTTCAGATACTACTGATTTAGCATACAGTCTTTAGCTTTCAAAAGATTTTGGGGTGTTTTCATCATAGGTCTTGCCTGAGGCTGTTTGAGTGTCTCTCCAGACCCTTAATGTGCTAAGACCTCTTCATAGTGGTAATGTAGATGGTGCTTTTGCTGGACTAAGTCTTGGAGTTTACACAGTGCCACTGTGTTTTGAACCTACAAAACAACACTTCCATATAGACAAGAGCGGGCTTGGTATTCTTGGTGGGCCATATTTAGGTCAGGATGAACATGGAATATGCCTGCTTTTGCCTTATAAGCAAACTCTTGTAAGCATGATAATCTTTCTGATTTGTGGTCTTTGCTTGGGGAAAGCTGGGAGCCTGGTGCTTTTAAAGACATGCCAGCTTCTGGTGAATAATGCTCTAAAAATTATTTGTGAGACTTCCTGAGAGTGGTGCCTGATGCATTTTTTAGATAATGGGGTTAAAGGTAGATGAGCTTCATTCCATTCAATTCTTTCTCTAGCAATAATTCATCTAAAAGTAGACCTAAAGTTTCTAACCCACTAGCAACTTTTTGATTTGTTTTACACAAGTACAAGAGGACAAAAACCAACATTTCATTGTAGAGCTAAACTTAGTCTGTCTTTGAGCCTATTTAATCTGTCTGAAGTGCATTACTTTCCTTGTTTCTGGGCCCAACTTCACAGTAATTACAATGTCAGACCCCCTGAATATGCACTAAATTCACCACAGTTTTTACTAGAATTCTTATGTTCATTAGATGTGGGACAAGCTGTTTATTGTAGGCAGAGAAGGAAGAAATCTTTAGGGTTTTTTTTTTTTTAGTTTATTTTAGCAGTCTTGCTCTGCTCAGATTGCCTAAATTCTTACCTCTGAGCTATATACATGTATTATCTCAGATGATGATAAACTTGCAGAATGTTGAGGATTTGGCATAAGTTTCTTATAAGAAGTCTTTGAATCTCTAAACCTCCTTTCAGAAACTTAAAAATAGGTGTCACTTGTCTTTGTCCTTTGAACAGAGGAGAATGAATTCTTTTCTGCTTAACCCACTGTGAGAACTAATTGCTGTAACCTGTGGGAAAGAGTGTGGATTAACACTGTGTGCTGAACTAAAGCCAGCCTAATTATGAGTACACAATGTGATTTCATGTGATGGACTGGAAGCTCTTTCAGGCAACACATCATACTCCTCATTTTATTCAAATGCTCAATATACCTGATTGGAAAGGGCTACTGTGGAGCATGAATTAGGATTTGGGTGGATCATTTAAGTACCAATTCTTTTTATTTGTCCAAGTTGTCTTCTGCAAAGTAGTTTACTTGTATAACTACATTGACAAAGGCTTAAATGGAGTATTTGTTACATAATGTCCTTGAGTCTCAAGCTCCAAATGATACATGAGAGGCTTTCCCATGGTAATTCCAATCAAAGTGAGCTACAACAGGGTTCTTCAGTAACTCCATTGTTTTTTAACCTTGTGCCTGCAGATGGAGGAGACAGACCTAAGTGAAAGAGGATTGCCACAGATTACATCAATCATGAATAGAGTTAGAAACTTGAAAAACAAATACAGAAATGAAGAGAATATCACAGATGAATTTAACTATACTAAAATCTCAGCTGATACAACAGGTATTTGGTTTTGTTATTTTACTGTCACTGATGCAAAAGACTGAGTGAAAGAACAATTAACTGAAATGATTTCAAGTTTAGTGTTTCTTTAATATTAATGACCACAAAGCTAATTTCATCTCTCCTTATTTCTTAGCTCTGTTGCTTTAATCTTGTTTAAAAAATAGTCAGTAACTGTCTTGCACAAAAGCTTATAAAAAGTGTTTTCTTCTGTACATGTTTGCTGCTCTTTTAATCTCATTTTTTGTTTTTCTGTCAGATAACTCTGGAACTGTCAATCAAATAATGATGACAACAAACAATCCAGAAGATTGGCTATGTTTTTTACTTAAGCTAGAGAAAAAGGGCGTTCCTCAGATGGATGTTAGCCTACTCAATAGACTCATTGGCCGTTACAGCCAAGCAGTGACTGCCTTGCCTGCAGAAAAGTACAGTCAGGATGAGAGCTATGCTCGCATCCTTGTGAGATTTGCTGAGTTGAAAGCGTAAGTATAAATTTTCAATATGAGAACTATTAATTCTATTTTTGAATTAAGGTAAGAATACCTTGTTTCATTAGTGTTTTCTGCAACAAATTGTCATTTTGAGTGTGGAAGGTAAGTAGCTTTGGTTAGTCAGCTTATCTGTTGTTGCCACAGTACTTGTATTTTTTGTGTATGCTAATAAACATGATTGTTTAGAGTTATTTGATTTAGAGGTGCTAATATACTACCTTTTTTCTTGGTTCTTTATGTAAGGTAAAAGAGGGAATAGGATGAAGTCCTTTTTTGAGCTTTACTTTAGTATGCTTTCCCTCTTACTAGACAAGATCATCAGAGTTTGATTAAGTTAACTGCCTTAGGATAGGAAGAATGTCTCAAAACATTCTCTAGTTCTACACTTTGAAAATTAGTTTTGGTTGTGGTCTTTTATTGCTTTATTCAGTCCAGATTCAAGCAGTGTGGTTGTAGAGGCATGTTCAGACACAGGGTTATTATTGGAATTTTTTTGATAAGAGGTTCTTTTGTCACTTGAAATAGTGCAGCAAATATTTTGATGAAGAGCTGTATTTAAACAGTGCAGCAATCTATCAGAGCTGAGCAAGTTATTTTCCAGTGAACGTAGCTGATCTTTTTCTTGTATGTTCTTCCTCTATTTAACTTTTTGGCATATGGTTTCATCTTGCAGTGTGATAAATGTCTGCTTCTCTGCGCTGTCCTTTGCATGGACCTTGCTGCATCACTGTTACTAAAAGCACGCAGTGGAAGTAATCTGTTGAATCTCCTGTTGAGAAACAGGAGTGAATAATGACCTTGTCAATCTTCAGTATCTTGAAGAGGGAAGGTGTTTTTGTGTAAGTGGAGTAAGGAATCTCTTCCAGAAAGGTTTAAAGATACGTTGCAAGATGGCATTCTTATTCAAAGATCAGTTGCTTTTCCTCAGAGCAGAAAATGTTATATAGGTTTCTGGATCCTAGTTTGTGGAAATTCTTTTCCTTAATAGTGGTCAAGTCACATTTGTTATCTCATTGTAGGAGAGTTTAAGTTCAGAAAGATTATTTCCTACCTCCCTAATCACTTGGACCTATTTTCACTTGATCTTTAGAACATGGTTTGAAAGGTGGGATACTTTTAAGATGTGTGCAAGAGCATCATCTTCAGTATTCTGTGTGATGTATTGCAGAAAGCAAAACCAAAGGGGCTGTCAGTGGCTTGTTGATACATCAGTAGTATGAACAGTACTAGTTGTGATGTCTCACTGAAATACCTTCAGTTGTTTCACTGCTGTAGCCTAGGGACCTTTGTGGGAAAGTAGTCTGTCTTGTTTCACTATTAAAATGCACTCTGCAGCTGTACTAAAATAACTTCTACTTTAGTACCAGCATTACAGAATTTACCTATCTCGTGAAGTAGCTCAGGTCTGCTCTTTTTGTTTTCTGCTGCATATTTTTTAAATTAGCAAATATCATCAGTCATATGTTTCTTGACATGCCTAATAAAAATTTCTTTTAAAAAGATGAACAAGCCACTCCAAACTTCTTTTAAAAACTATACCCACCAACATCTGATATAGCTTCAATCCCACTGGAGCTTCGCTATAGGATCTCCCTAAATGATGGTTCCTCATTTGGAAATTACTTTCAGATACTAACTTGTTCTTAATAATTTTTATAATCTAATACTTTCTTGTCCAGAATAGTGTATAATATCAATTATTTATGTGAAACTACATTTATGAACTACATCTGTAATGTCATCAGCAATGAAATTACTTTTGGCTGGTTGAACCTAAAAACCAACAATGTTGATTGTAATTTTTGGAGATTAACTTAATCAGTTGCTACTTATTTGGATCTTTTGTGTTTGGCATGTTTACTTACTGCTCATAACTTATTGTCATTACTCATAATTTTTTTGTTCTCAATTTCCCTGGTGTCTACACTCTACCTTCTCTGCTCCTGGCTGTCAGTTTGTCTAGTACTATATATTTTTTCTTGGGTTTAGGTTCTGTTCAAGAAAATCCTCTCATCTCATGACTTTGTCGAGTGCTCCTAGTTTATTTTTTAGCTATTGCAAGTAAAGCAATATTGATACTACACGTTAAGTGACACTGATAGGTGCTCTGATACTAGCTTGAGTGGGAGAAGAGATGTGCTTTTCAGTAGACTTGTTTGCTGTTCTCTCAAATATTCCACCTAAACAAGGTGGAGGAGAAAATCAGCATCACAAACTTCAGAAGCAGTGGCAGTGGCTTGAGATTTTAGTATCTACTGCCATCAACACTAACTTGTTCTGATTGTAGAATGCTAAGTGCTTGGAATGGATCTTGAAGATCATCTAGTCCCAAGCCCTCCTGCTGTAGGCAGGGACACCTTTCACTAGACCAGATTGTGCAAGGCTTTTTCCAGCCTGGCTTTGGATGCTTCCGGGGCTCGGGCATCCACAGCCTCCCTAGGTACCCTGTTCCAGTGTCTCCAGGATTACCTCTTTATTGTCACTACCATAGTTTAGGCCACCTGGCTGAAGTTCCTTCTTGCATTTTGTATCCATTTTTCCTAGTTCTACCACTAGAGTTCCTGACAATAAGTCCCTTTCTGGCTTCCCTACAGGCCCCCTTCAGGTACTGGAAGTTTGCTATGAGGTCTCCATGCAATCTTCTCCAGGTGAACAGCCTCAACTTTTCTAGCCCATCTTCATAGGAGAGGTGCTCCAGTTGCCTAATCATCTTTGTGGCCCTTGTCTGGACTTGTGCTAACAGGTCCCTGTCCTTTTTTTGTTGGGAGCTGAATGTAGAGTCTCAGGTGGGATTTCCCAAGAGCAGAGGGGCAGAATCACCTCCTGTGACCTGCTGGCCATGCTCCTTTTGGTGCTGTCCAGGACTCTGTGTGGCTTTCTGGGCTCCAGGTGCACACAGCTGGCTCATGTTGACTTTTTCATCAGCCATCACCCCCAAGTCTTTCTCCCCAAGCCTGCTTGCAATCACATCTCTGCCCAACCTTTAGATGAGAAAGTGGATTATTCCATTCTTGGCACTGGACCTTTTTTGTCCTGGTATCTGCTTTAGCTGCAGTCTGGCTGTGCCAATACCTTTTGACCTGTTGTGATACCAAGATTGTCTGAAGAACCATTGAGTGTGCTCTGAAATAGTTGAAGACTGCAAATGCTTCTATGATTTTCTGTGTTGTACATTTTCAATGTCAGACCTGCTCTTGTGGCATGCTGCTGGCTGTAGCACAGTGCCACCAAGCGTGTGACACTTGGTGCCTATTGCTGGTGTTAGGTCTTGTTCTGTGTACTGCTATCCAAGCTGTTGCTGCTTTCTACAGGAACCTGAGTTTTAACAAGCTCTTTGAAAGTGAATGTAATGCAGTACAGCTTAATTTCTCTGGCTCAGACTTTGCCTGCACATGGGTTATTCTGTGCCTGTCCTATTGTTTTGGATGATCAGAGCTGAGTTCAGTTAAAGCATGTGACTCTGGTTACATGCCTAAGTAACATGAACAACTTCTTTCATTCAAAATTTCATAGAATTCTACTGAAAATGTTCTTTACCTTTCCACGTTGTATTTTTCTGTACTTTTATTTTGAGCCATGGACATAAATTTTTTGCTCTTCCCACTTCTAAGTGGTACCTTTGGGTACCTGTTGAGTCAAGGGGGAACTTAGGAAAGAATTCTTTTATCTCTTGATTACATTGTTGCTGGTAAAAGTGTTAAGCTCCTTTTTTTTTTGTTGTCAGTTGAAACATAATATTAATGTATTATGTAGTGATGTAGATTTAGGCCTTTTGTGTCTTGACTGGTATTTGCAGAGGCTGTAGTTGCTCTCAGATATTCAAATGTTGGTGTGCTGTGTGAACCTGCTCAGCAATCTGGCTGAATGTAACACTAGGATTAAAATTTGCCAGAAGTAAATGAGCTATCAAGTGTGGAAGGGCTTAAGGATTGAGTCCTTTGGGTTTTGGGAAAGTTCAGCTTGATGTCTTTCAATAATTAGAGTTTAAGATTGTTTGACTACTTGTAGTTCACTGATTACTCTAAGGAAAAGGGAAATCTTTAGCCTATAGGTGGGCTACTTTTTCAAAGTTATTTAAAGGCTTTATCCAGTACATAGAACTTCATCCTTCTCGGCTCTTCACCTTGTATAACTATGAATGTGCTGTCTTTACAGGCTTCAAGATCCAGAGGAAGCACGGGACCAATTTCATCTAGCCAGACTGAACTGCAAGAAATTTGCTTTTGTGCATGTGGCTTTTGCACAGTTTGAGCTATCACAAGGTGTGTAAAAAAACCAAAACAACTAAACTTGTTTGTGTTGCTGTTCTGTGTTGTTCTCCATTTTGTTGTTTTAAACTTCTGCTTCCTTACATAATTTGTAAGTAAACTGATAGGCATTGAATCAGAAAGAAACAAATTGGGATTTTTTAAATTGAAATTTACTGAGAATGTGTGTTCACTTTTAAAGTGAGAATATGCACACAGATCATTGGGGTTTTTTTTCTGTTTTAGAAATAACTTTCAAACTAGGTGAAAATTGTTAATAGTTTCTACTTTTCTAATTTAGATCTTGCAGTGGAAGGCTTTTGAGTAAGGCTCCTCCTGCATGGAAAAGTGAGGCTCAAATACTTTGTTTGCTTGTGGAAGAAATTCTGTCCTCTTCCAAAAAGCATTTGTAGATTGTTTTATATTAAACCAAAACACACTGTCGATGTGCAATTTGGTTGCCCTGGTACTCACTGGCAAGGCTGTCTTGGCTGCCCACAGGCTTGTAGGCTTGTGTTTTTGGATGTATCTTTTGTTTCCATGGGTGATTTGAGCAGTGACATATTTTGCCCTGGGTATTTCTTCCTTTGACAGTTTGCTCTGTACAGAAAGGCACATTCCATGAAAACTGTTTTCTTATTTGAATGGAAAAGACTTGATGAATATATTAATTTTTTTTGTGATTTGTTTTCCTTCATGTTTTTTCAATATCATGGAAGTTATTGTATATTGTTGTATGTTGTATATATTTCTCATACTGCTTAGTATGAGAAATTCTCCCCAAACTGAGCTACACTAAATAAATTAATCTGTCTATTCTACATTCTAGATTCTGAATACATATTTCTGGTTATCTGTCTGTCTTTACTTCTGTTTATTTTCCACTGATAGTGGTTTTGTCTATACATTTTTGCTTCAGTGATACTTATTAACTGTATTTTAGGATATTGTTTAGATGCTCAAAGTGTGGCCCATGAGGCAGAGCCATTTTGTTAAAACCAAAGTAGATACTCATTTGTCATCTCAGATTTTCCAGTTTTTCTTTTCTGATGAATTGATTGGCATTAGAGCAGGAAAGGCCATGAACCAACTCTCCCCTCCCAGAAGTACATGTTATGTTTTGTGAATGACTCCTGTAGAGGATGGGGAAAAAAAAGACAATAATTTGCATGTTTGTCTTGAAATTGCACAGTTTTTGTGTTATGCCTGAGTCAGTTATCTGAGCAGTCTTGTTCTAATATAAACTGGGGGTATTGAACTTCGAAACAGTAGTAAAAAGATGATGATAATTTATTTAGTGAGCACTGGATGTTTATTTAAACAGATAATTAAACACTAATACTGCAATAACAAAGATATTGTTAAATAAGTGTAATAAAACCTATTGTGTAATTTAATAAAGTGTAGAAATGCTGCTACAGATTACCAGTGACTAAACTCATCCTGTAGTTATGGGATGTGTCCATGCAGTATTTTACCTTACTTTGACAGTAAGTAATCAACCTAGAATGAAGTGCTAATCCCAAAGGAAAGAAGCCAGTTATGATTGGCTTTGTTTTATCTGCAGTGTGCTCTCTGATGTGTATCTGTTACCCTTGAGCTGATCTAGGTGTCCTTTAGTAATGTGTAGGGAGCTGCAGTGTCCCTGCTGGGTGCTCAAAGAGGATTAGTGGGACATGTGAGTTGTAAATTGTTACTTAAGAGTGCTGTTCCTTTTTCACTGTGTCCACTTAGGCCAGAGGGAAAGGAGGGTAGTGCTTTGTTGCTTCTTCATCCTGGTGATTTCAGCAGTGCTTGGCACACCTGTCAGTGCTTTCTTTTGCATTAAGAAGAAAAACTTAATTGCACGTTCTCTTCCTTAGCTCACAGTTTTGCTCAAGATAAAAGCTCAGGTTGTGAAATTAGATTTGGTAAATTGATGTTGATTTCTTAATAATTGAATATTAGTGACCTGGAAATGGGGTGACACAGTAAAGGTGCCATTCTGTTTTTTGTGGCTCTTTTTTTACTAAAATACTGAGTAAAATTTCATTTAAGTCCCCCAGATGAAGAGTTGTCTTGTCATTACTTGGGTACCTTGGGTGGTGTGTTTGAGGATGATTTGCTGTGAATTGGTCAGAACTCATGACCATAAAACTCTACTCTTGACTGTTTCAAATCTTATGCCAGGATGCTTGATTCAGGCTTTTGACATCTGATGAAGTGGGCTGGTTGGAATTCAGAAATATTTCTGGCTTGATTTTGTGCCTTGGTTCCTCATCTGTTAAGGAGGATGAAACAGTTTTTCACATACATGTTTTGATGTCATGCTCTTTCTTACTCAGGGTACTAGGAGGAATTACTTCCAAGTAGCAGGTCTTGTTGAAGCAATGTGTGGTTACTAAATATAGCAAAAGGTAGAATCAGAATGCTGGTTTAAGGATTCTTAGAGCCTATCCACTTTGCTAATGATTTAGGAAAAAAAACCAGCATTGGACTATATGGTTAAAAACCAAATTGTAACAAATTAGCACAAAATTTATTTAAAGGAAATTATAGCTCATCTAATTTTAGTGCTTCCTTGCTTCATGTTTGGCATTATCCATTTAATATTCTTAAAATAGATTACTTAAAGCATAAGTTCCTGGTACCTACACTGCACTTCCACCATCCTGAACTACAGGCAACAGTGATGTCTAACTTCATTTATGAGTGGAGTTTTGAGTGCAGGGGACATGTGTATGCTATTATGCATATACTTGAGTATTTCTTATAATATGTATGTAGCATAAAGTTAAGAACCAAATGGTTTGTTTTGCTGCTTTGGAATGGAGGAAGAAGGGCATTTGGGGTTTCAGGGGCATTGACAGCTGTAGCAAACCATTGCATCATTTTGCCCAGATGTTCTTCAAACCAAGTGAAGTATTGTGGTTACAGTACACTTTTTTCTTTATTTGACTTTTTCTAATAGATGCCAATGTACATGTTTACATATGTAAATTGACTGCTTCAATATGGTTTGTTAACACATTCCCTTTCCCACTCCAGCTCTCTTCAAAGTTCTCTGTTTATGCCATTTAGTAATGTCTAAAACTGTAATAAAAAATATCCTTGCTTTTCTTTCCTCTTTTTTTAACTGTAGTGCTGTCTAGAGTTTTATTTCACAACAGCTGGCTTTAAATGTGATTTCTATTAAGTGCATTAAAGATGTTTGATAATATATGCATAATACAATTTTTACCTGGTCAGGTCTAAATGGAAGTCCATAAAAGTTATATTCCTTGCTGATATGACAAAAAAAAAAAATAGAATGAGTACAATTTTCTTACAGTTCCTATAACACTAAAGAAAAATACTGAGAATACATATTTTGTGACTTGGTGTTCAATTTAATGTGTGATTTGCTTTTAACTATTTCCAGGCAGTTTCCTTAAAATGGCAATGTAAGGGGAGGTGTCCCTAATGAACAATGGCTTCATAGAACTATGCAAAGTGAATATAAGACAACATGAATGTAACCATCTTGTTAAAAAAGTCTTGCCCCAGTGTAATTGTTTTTTTTTACTTCTGTGATTTCTAACTCTGTGCTTCTTACACTTAGAAAATGAGAAGAAGTGTAAGCAGATTCTTCAGAAAGCTGTGGAGTGCTCTGCTGTTCCTCTGGAATTGTTGGAAACTGCTCTGCAAAACTTGCATTTGAAAAAAAAGCAGTTACTCTCAGATGAGGAGAAGGAGAACTTTGCAGGTAATTGCAGTTTCTTAAAATACTGGTTGCTTATGCATGTTGTGATTCTAGATTGGAAAAAATCACTAGTGTTTGTCCCTTCTAGATATAAACTCAGAATCTCTATTGCCCAATAAACAGATATATTTGTATTATAAATCTCATTCCTTCAATGCCTGTTTCCATCTTCAGTGCAGTGACTGCAGTTTGCAGGAGCTGTGTTATGGTCAATCCTGTGATTCTGCAGAGGGTGTTCCTCTGGCTGTCAGCAGGGATTTGCAGTTTGTAATAGAGACTGACAGCTCTAAGTGTGAAGTAAGAGCTACTGTTGGTAGAGAAGAATTACAACTGAAATATACAGACTAAACTATATTATATAGGTTGTTTGGAGATGTATCTTGTGGCAGACTGGGAAAGCTTTGACAGTCATTTCAGTGAAGTCAAATCTAGGAAAAACAAATTTCAACTTTATTTTGGACAAAACCCATGTGTTTGTCAGTACAAAACTGAAGTGCTTGGCTGTATTGTAAATCCCAAGTGATCCTTTTTGATGGATATATATTTTCAAAAAGGGAACAGTTATTCCTTGAAGCTTTCAAGAGAAATTTTTTGGAGTGGAATTGAGAAAAAATATGGTTTGACTTCAGCTTTGGAGTGTGTGTAGCTAACTTTTTCAAGAGTGATGTCTAACACTTCCATATTTTTGCATTGTGTGAGGACAGGATTAATGTGAAATAGATCGGATTTAACTTCCTTAGGGATATGTCATCAGGAGTGGTGTTTGAGATTTGCTTGGCACCTATTGAATCAACCTTTGACTGAAACACTAGTGGGGGTGAACTCTTTTAATAGTATTCAACTATGGCATTAATTTCTAATAAACTCTATTTTCTGTCTTATTCTGTTTATCATTAATTGGATATAGACATCATAAACACCACTGCTGATGTACTGTGCCACAGAAGAATATCTTGAAAGATACCAATACCCTTCATGGATTGTAGCATTTTTTGCTGACATTATTGACTTGCTGCTGCAGGGCTAAGGAAATACCTGTGAGAATGAATGGCAACACTCTGCCTGCCAGTTAGGAAGCAGTGAACTGTGGGGCAGGAGTAGGCTCATTTATTTTTTCATATATATGGGTTTGTAATTAGGTATTTGAAAAATGCAAACTATTAATTTTGTTATTTAAAGATTAAAGTTTAAATGGTAAATAACACCAGACTTGAAATATCTCAAACTCTGGGACATAAAAGGGGTAAATCACTGAATTTGGCTTTAAGTGAATTTGTATGGTCCTCTGGAGCAACAAAGGCTATTTTAGTACATTGGCATTTAGGTATTTTTTGTATTACCATTTGAAGAGCTGCTTTTGAAAGTTTTATTTGAAAATATGAATGCTGTATGTGTAAATGCATTTGTTCACAGCTTCAAAAGATTATACAGAATGTTTTTGACAGTTAAATGCTGTTAGTGTTGTGATGTAAACATAAACCATGCATCAAGTCTAGAAACCTTTGGTCTAATTCCTTTTTTTCCCTCTTTCATTCATGCACAGCAATCTCAAGTATTTGACATACCAGGTGCAATCAAGTATGTTCAGTTGGGAAAATGGAGTTTAGTATTTCAGAAATGCAGAACCACTGTAGAATTGTTTTGGGTGGAAGAAAGCATTAGGTCATGGGGTCCAGCTGTGGTAAGGGGTACCATAAGAAGCAGACAGGCTGTCTTAGACTGTGAAGGAGTAAAGGTATTGTAGATCACCAGCTGGCTGTGAGAGTCCGGTGGCCAGCTTGTTGGTTTAAAAAAAAAAAATCTTTGGGGAAAAAAGTGTGAGTTGCATATGTCAGATGGTGATGGTGCTGGGTTGGTAATAAAACACTGTACATTGAAGCACTTGTTTTATTTAAATGAATGGTTTGGTCTATTGGCATAAGTAGTTCATAAAACGTTAAGTATTGGAAATAGCCAATACTGCACTGTTCATCTACCAGAAGTCTGACTTCTGGCTGAAAGTAGAAAAGGGATATGGGAGAGTTGAAAAGAAAAGTGAAATCCATTTTAATGAGCTAAAACAAATTTAAAAATGGTGAGTGTTATATAAAAGTCCTTAAATTGGAAGGCTGTGGATAGCTGTGGATCTTGTTGGTTAAGCAGACAATTTCCTATACTGACAATTTCTTATACAAGGCTATGTGATGTAAAACATCATATTATATAGTGTCTTAGTTAGAATCTTTGAATGGTTTGGGTTGTAAGGGACATTGGAAGAGACATCATCTAGTTCCAACCCCCTGCTATGAGGCAAGAATACCTTCCACTAGACCAGGTTGTTCAAAGCTTTCAACCTGGCTTTGAACACTTCCTGTTGCCTTTGATTTTCTTTTTTTTTTTTAAATATGCTCTTTGGTGTCTGTCTTAAAAAAAAATCTTGTAGCATTGAAGAGATCCTAATCAAAATAACCAGATACTAATTTACATTTTTGAAAAAGGGTTTATGAGAAAAATAGCTGAGTTCAAGTGATTATTGTTTATCTGAAGGTGCTTAAAATAGCTTGTACTCCACATTGTTCCCTAAATGATGAATTAAACTGTGTTGTAATGTGAATGTGTGTTCATTAAGGTGTTGATACATTTTCATTTGTGTATTCTGAGTTCTTGTGGTTTCTTTGTCTCTAAGAAATGTCGTTCCCTTCACCTGTAGAGAAAAATAATGTGGAAGACAGTGTTGTTCTGAACTGTTTATTTGTGGGTTTGAGGTTCTATAATGACTTTTCAAATAACTTGAATTCTGGTTGTGTTTATATCTGAAATATATACTTTCACAAAGTTTAAGTTGACTTGACACTTAATTTTAAGATTAATGTACAACTTCATAAAACTACTGCTAAATATTCATTGATCAAGCAAGAGTCTCTTCTGGATTAAGATGGGGCTGGTGAATGAGCTTTTTGCTATTGCCTGCCTTGATACTCCCTGACATTGCACAGCTTATATAACCACTCTCAAATTTGCTGTCAGTGAGATCAGCTGGTTCAATTTAGCCCAATTAATTGCTTAGAATAACTTAGTTGAATTTGTCTGATATGATCTGAATGATTCTAACTATTTTCCCTACAGTATCAAGTACACAGGAGTCTGGACTTCAGAATATAGGTGGAAATCGCAGAAGCTTAAAAAAGAATGATTCTAGTGAAAATTCTTCAACTATTAGCAGATCTTTATTTAGGTAATGTCTTAATTTCTTATTTAATGCCTTATAACATCATTTAAACTGAAAGTAAACGCACACACTGCAGTGTTGTGTGTTTTGTGGGGTTTTTTTGTTTATTTTTTTCTTTTAGGGAAGAGAAGTCACAGGAGCTGGGTGCTCTAGTTAATTACCACAATCCATTGAGACCACTAAACAAATCTAACCAGGTAAAGCATGTAACATTTTCTTTAAAATCTTAAGCTCTTTATTTTGCTGTACACACCTGGTAACTTTGAATTTGTTCTAAGATTTGCCCATTTGGGAGGATTCCTATTACCCTGGTATCTGATGATGGTGATGACATGGAGGATTCAGATGGCCCACTCAAGGCCAGTGTTACAGAGAGGTATGGTTATTGGGTTTACCTACAGCACCACAGACTTCAGTAGTCCTTTTCAATGATACTTTTATTGGGTAGTGGAAATGTCAGATGTCAATATCAAATTTGACCTGAAGGATAGAGACAATTAGTCAGTATAGTTGCAATGGGTAGTGCAGTAACCTTCTTCAAATCTTATGGAAATTCTTTGTATGAAAGCATGTGAAGATGAAGAGAAAGTGTGTTCTCAGTAAGCTCAAAAGAAATGGAAATTAAAGTGGAAATAAATTTTGTTCAAAATATTTAAGTTTATGTAGTCCAGTTTTTTAAAAAAAGGAGAAAATACAGTCTTGTAACTCAAGATATTTTTAAATCCTCATTTTGTAGGACTTCTTTGTATTGGTTCTCACTTTGCTGGGTGGACCTGCTTTTCTGTTTATTTGAAACTTGTAGCCAAAAGTCCTCACACAATTACTTTTTTCATCTCTTTCACGAAAAAGACCATTGCCCCACTGTGTTGGCATGTGATGTAACTAAGAATGTTACTTCAACAGGCAAATGTCCAGCTCCAAACAAACAGCCTTTGTTGCACCTTTTCCACCATCAACACCGAAACCTTGTGGGCGTGATTCATGCAGCCTGGGAGATTTGCAGGTAACTTAAATGTTTTTTAAATACATGAAGGAACTCTAGCTATCCTATGATATTAGTAAAAAAGATAATAACAACTTTTTCAATTCAAGAAAGAAATAATGTAGGATTTCCCTTTATGTAATCATTTGTGGATAGAAACATTCATTATGGCTTTTAAATTTGAAATTTGTTATGCACAATAGGGCATTAAAAAAGAGCTTTCTCTGCTCCTATCATATGTACTGTTCAGTGGGAGTGGTGTTTGGAATATGATTTTTGAAGAGGAGATGAACAGATTTCAACTTGACTATAGGACCTTTTTCAGCAGAAGTCATGAAGTTTACCATGGGAAGACCCTATTTAAGGAAGTCGATTCAACTCAGTGCTCTATGGAGCCTTAAATTACTGCTTTTGATAGAGATGTTTTTCATCAAAAACCAAATGTCTGGCATTACTATGTCTTATATTTTCATGTCCCATGTCCCCATCTGCTAAAAGAAAATTCCAGAGTAGAAAGCACTTAGGCCTTTATTATAGAAACTGGATTATGAAAATTCAGAATGTGGATGTATTTAAAAATAGCATCAGTAATAGTTGTCTGTGTAACCTGCACAGTTCCCTGAGGCATGTTTGCTTTGCTGTGCACCTGCCACTTAACCACCTTAAGGAAATGGCTTTTGTATACTACTCCTGAGTTTTCCTTTGATTCTTTTTTTAAGATGCTTTTTATGTTCTTTAGTCCTTAAAAGAAAAAACAGCTTTACAGATGTTGGATGAGGGCAGCTCAGAAACAGCTACCAATTCAACTGTAACTCTCAAAACCAAAGTGGATGCAAGTCTTGTGACAAAAACAGCAGGTAACTATTAATGTCATATCTGAGTAGTTTGAAACAGAAGGAGCATTGAAGATGTGCTATTCTGTATTTTTAAAAAAATGTGTTGCTAAATGTTTTTCAAAAAGTGGAAGTTACTGCATTATTAACATACCTTTGGAGAATAATTCTTCAAGTTCTTTTAAAAGAAGTTTTGTTGTATTTCAGAAATACTTCACTTAGATATTGCATGGATTTTGACTGTTGTGTGAAGTCAGCTAAAAATAGGGGTGGTATTAGATTACATTCTGTTGTCTTTCTGGAAAATGTTGTAACCAGCTTGGATTTATAGCAAGGATTTCAGGGCTAGTAAAATCTAGAAAGTTGCTATTATTTATTTACCAACTTCATGGAATATGGAATACATGTACTAACCTCCTATGGTTAGTTGCTAACTACTTCAGTGTTTCATCAGAAAGCTGGTTCCCTAAGTGGTGTTCTCATCCTGCTGAAAAATTAGGTGAAAATGTCTAATATTGCAAGAGTTAGATGTAGGATTTTATAAGTACATATATATTGTAGGAAAGAAACATTACAGTTGAAAAAAATGTAATTCTTTTTGAACTTCACTGTCCTCTCAGCTCCTCAGTGAGCTTTTCCCACTGACTTGCATTGGGAGCAGTTTTGTTTTAGGTCATACTTGCCCTGTTTGTGCTTCATTCATGTTTCCAGGTTAGATGTTGGTTGAGGTAGTTGAGTCCTTCAGCAGTTGACTTGCACTGAGCTGCTCAGCATGGGATGTTGCTTTCTAGTAATTTGAAAAGAAAACTTTTCAGGCTTGTGAAGGAACACTCTTTAAGCTGTGCTGTTTGCAGCTTGCACTGTCACATCCCACCATTTCACTCTTGTGCTACCTGTGCAAAAGGAACCAGGAGACAGTGCCAAGTCCCTTTAGGCCTCTGGCTTCAGCCATTGCACTTGGATTATAGGTTGCCTATTGTTGCAGACAACAGACTTCTAATTTGGAGTATGGTAGTAAGCTTATCTTCACTGCTTTATAAACCTGCTCCAAACCCCGGGATGTTGTAGTATGATTTGTGAACCTACTCTCATTGCCTGTGTTGGTGTAGGACACAGTTGCATCTCTGTTACTGTTACAGTGTTATCCTAAGACTTTTTGAAGAAAGTTGCCATTTTACTACACTGAATTGAACATGCTGTTGAGGACTTCATTAATGTCTTTTAAGGCCTAATTCCAGTAAATCATCTGTGTTTTTAGTCTGATCTAGAAAATGAAGTTAAATTATTGTAGTAGCTTTTCAAGTGTTGAATATTGATTCATTTTAATAGTCTGGTTTTTGGGGTTTTTTTTTTCCACAGAAAGTAAAGTTCAGCATCTGGAGCTGAAGACACCAGAGCCCCGGAGTCTGGAAAGTCAACAACAGCAATCTAGTTTTGGTGAAAGCTATAGAAAGCAGTTGGAGCAGATTAAATTAAACTGTGTTAATGCCAGAAAAAAAATGCCAGCTCAAGAGGTGTCACAGAAAAGCTGCTATGGAGAGGTAAAGTAACAAAAATGTTACATGTACGCTAGCAGCCCTCTCACGTTGAAGAAATTATTTCTGTGTTCTTAATTGTGGCTCCTTGTGTGATATAATATCTTGCTTTGCCCTTTGTAGGGAAAACAAATGAACATTGAACAGTCTGGTAATCCTGTTTCAAGACGATCATCACCATCAGATGCTGTTTCCAAGAAAAGTGACCCATTGCACGTTTATGGAATACCAAGCACCACATCTAATGATTATATGGCCTGGTAAGCCTACTATAAGGTGGTAGTTGATCTCTGGAAAGGTTTAAGCAGATTTTTACCGGGTTTAAATTTTTCTTTTCAATAGCGAATATTCCAAGTGCTTCTGTGAAGTGCCTGACTTTGAGATTCAGATTGCATTTAGGGACTTTGCCTTTTTGGGCAGCTTTTCAGCATTTGAATATTTGCCATCAAATCAGTAATTCCCTAGTAGAGTGTTTACTTTTTTCACTGATCCCTGCTACATGACACTTTCTTTTGGATAAATTATGTGGCTGAGAGACTTTTTAGATTGATAACAATATATCAGTTTATTTCCCATGATGCAAGTGTCTGAGGTTTTTTTAAAAGCACTTTGATAAATCCAGAAGCTTGCAGAATTAAGGACTTATGTTTGGAAACGGTAGCATTTGTTTATCCATGTTACCTTAAATAAGGCATAAACCTCTATGCCTGTGTTGGCAAATCTTTCTAATTATATGATTACTTTTTGTTTTCATAAGTCTCTAGGATGAATCATATAGGTCAAGGTTGTATGCTGAGTAAGTACTGTTCCTGTTGGTAGGACCTCTGTCTCTATAGCTGCAGAATTCAGACTGTAGGTAGGGCATGCACCACATAATTTCATGAAGGAATGTGATAATAGTCCTTGAATAAATTCGCTTTACTTAGTTTGTACATGCTAAATATGCAGAATTGCTCAGTTTCTATTTCTCTGTTTGGACTGGTTTCCTTTTTTTTTACTTCTGTGATTTTACTCTACCAAATAAATCCTAGTTATATACATTTTTTTTTTTCCAGTTCTGATCTTGGCATTAGTTTCTGTAAATACAATTGGGGAAAAATTTAGTATGTTTAGAAATATAACTAAAGAGATGGTAGACACATCAGGAGAACAAATAAAAAAACCATAGGATTTTTTACAATCTTTCGTTTTCTTAAATCAGTGATCTTTCTGCTCATACACAGTGTAGCTAAAACTCTCAAGGCAATAGTGAGAGTTTTTGAAGTTGTCTGTCTTAATATGCTTACTCTAAAAATAGGTAGTCTAAAAAGTTTTTGACTAAATAACAATAAGCTGGAGAAGAGTAACTGGCTCAAACTCTTAGTCAGCTCTTCTAGTTTTATAGTTCCTTCACTTTTCAGTTGTTGGGAAGTGCCAGCTATTGTCTGAAAATAGTGAGTTTGTGTTCTTAAAAGTATTTGCTAAGTATGTTAAAGTTTCAATGTACTTTTGAAAGGACTTCTAAATGAAGATGTTGAAGCAGTCAATGATAATTACTGAATGAAGTGGAGGCTTGAGCTCTTGCTGGTCACTAGGGTTTAACTTTCAAGAAACAGTGAAGATTTCAACTTTGTTGTTAAAATAATCTTAGAAAATACAACTAATGCAGATGCTGTTTATTTTTTTGTTAGTTTCAGCACACCAGTTGTAAAGGACAAGTTTCTGCCAGGATGTCAACTTTCTACTCCCTACAGCCAGTTCCCATATTATTTACCACATACTCCAGCAACTCCATTTCAAAATCAAGTTGGCTTGCAGGTAACAATTTTCTGTCATTTTAGCACATATTTTCATTGGGAACTACTTTGGGTAAAATAAATGTGTGTATATATTGTTTTCATCTGAAGTTACTGTTCATCTTCCTGGAGGAGTAATGGAAAGTAGTCTAGTATTCCTAAAATAACTTTCTTCGTTTGTATGTCTCAATTTAGATGACCTAAGTCAGATGTTGAAAAATCAGTTCAATTTTGTCAAAATGCTGGAGCCTTTATGTCTAAGCCTTTTCTAAGCAATCTAAGCCTTTTCAGGTCTGTCTTAATGACACAGAGAAGAGCTAGAGCCTCTATTTTTGTTCTGCAGTGCTTTTACAGTATTACCCAGTACAGTACCATTAAAGAGAAGCAGTGTGTGTTGAAAATCATGAGTTTGAGGGAGGCAAAAGATTGCATTTCTCCTCCATTTTTTTTAGATTTCACAAATTTTGATACATTTGTTGTGGCCTGACATAATGCAAAAATGGGTTACCTTAGATGTGTTGCATATTCAGGTAGGAACCTTCCCAATTGTAGATAAAACTGGGGGATAGGTTTAAGTGTCCTACCACAGGATAAGTATTATAAATTTATAAATCCAACTTGAGGCCTTTCTATGGCTTGGTGTAGCAGATATGGGCAATGCAGGCTGTTTCAACTTCACACTACTGCAGTCTTTTAGCTATTAGCTTCAAAAAGAATGGTAGATGGTTCCAGTACAGCTCTTAAGTTTCATGCTGAGACTGAAAGTCTCTTGGATAATGTAGTTTCTGACATTAGATGTAAAGAGGGAGGTGTCTCTAATGATTTGGAAAGCCTTATTAAAGAAGATCCTTTCCTTGATTTCCAGTGTGGGGAGCATTGCACCTTTTACATGAGTGCAGTGATGTTACATGCCAAATGCTGATCAGTGTATGGGGATCTAGCTTTCATTTGGAGTTTCTTTACTGCTTCTAAACAACTTTATCGTCTTCAGAAAGAGCAAGACAACTTAAAGCATTTTAATGTAATAAAAAGTAGAGCCCTCAAGTTCTGTTGCATGTACCAATATTTATTTCTTAACCCTTTCTGTGTGTGCACAGGTTCCAGCTTCTGTACCTTCACATGAATGCCTTGTCATCAATGGAAGAGTTTATACAGTGTTAAAGCAAATAGGTAGTGGGGGCTCAAGTAAGGTAAGGTGCTCCTTTATCCTTTTAGGCAGTCACTCATTTACACAGTACTACAATCTATTATAAATGTTGAAATCACCTAATGAGTGCCTAGTGTTAACATGTACACAATATTTGACCCAGGGAATCTACAACTTTGCTGGTGTGCCATGCTTAGACTTTTTGCTCTTGAAGATAATTTCTGTGGTAGAGTAAGCATTAAAATTCCTGGTAGAATCAGCTGTTCTGTTGTAAGATGTGCTGCATTGTGTACATCCTAATGTGAGAGGCTGTTGTTTAGAGCAGTGTGAGTACACTGTTGGGAAATGGGTGACTTGTAAAGTTGATTGAGAGCCTGAGGGAGACAGACCATCTCTTAACTACTTCTGTAACTTGTGTGAGGAGTAGAGTTGTAGCTATGTCTGAAGTGGTGAGTGAGATGCTTTTTACATGGAAATCTGGGGTCATGGGAGCTTGGGAAACAATATTGGCAAAATCTCTTGGGCTTGTTATAGTTCCTTAGTTTCTTAACAGCATAAGCAGTTTAGCTGGATGTTGTGGGGGACTATGTCAAAGGCCTTACAGAAGTCCAGATAGATGACATCTCTGTCTCTTCATTTGTCCACTGATTTAGTCCCTTCCTCACAGAAGGTCACTGGGTTGATCAGATAGTCTTGCTTGTGGTGAAGCAGTGCTGGCTCTTTCAAATCACCTCCCTGTTCTCCATGTGTTTTAGCAGAGCTTCTAGGAGGATGTGTCCTAATGATGCCTAATTTAACTAATTACTTAGAGGTCTTGCCCTTTGTGAATCCATGTTGACTGTCTGATCATTCCATTTCAGTTGTATCCAGTAGGATATTCTCTGTAATTTTTGCAGCAACTGAGGTTAGGCTAACAAGTTTGTAGTTTCCTGGGTCTGCCTTCCCATCCTTCTTGTCAGTTGGACTAATATTAGCCAGCTTGCAGTCAGCAGGGAACTCCAGAAAGAGGAGCTCTCTGTTGCCAGTGAATGGTTGTAGAATGAGGTAGGATGGCAGGGACTTCTGTGTATCACTCTCATAGTCTGCTTAAAACAAGGCTCAAATAGAGCAGGGTATGCATGAGGTTTTGTGTTTAAATATTGCCAAGGATGGAGATTTCATAGCCTATCTGGATAAGCAGTTTTTCTGTTGGTTTATATGACAGTGAAAAAATCAAAACATCCAATTGTGATTTTCCTTGTTGTTAGCTATGTCTGTTGCATCTCATACTTTGATGGTTCAAGAGGAGTCTGTCATACCTTCTCTTTAAATAGCTGAAGACTGCATGTAAGGTTTCCTGCAGCCTTCTCATCTTAAGACTAAATGAGACTTTGTGCTGTCAACCTCTTCTAATGTGCCATGTGATCTAGCCTCCAAATGATCATGGTGTGACAAAGTGAATGTGTGAGGGCAGATCAAACCTTTTATCTCTGAGAGTGTTATTTCATAATCTTTATCTTAAGAACACTGCAGACTCATGATGTACTACACCTGGTGAAATACAATGTGGCACCAAGATAACTTCTGATAGAGGGTTGTTTCTGTTGTAACTGGTGTCTTTGATTTTTTTTCATGCTGACTTGTATGAATTTCTTCATATTGTTTCTTCCTTTTGAAAAGGTAGACTTTGGTATTCAGGCTGAGTTGAGATGAAGGACCGTGGTACACTCGAATTAGGGATGAATGAAGTTAACTGACACTGTTTTGTAGGTGTTTCAAGTACTGAATGACAAGAAGCAGCTGTATGCTGTCAAATATGTGAACCTAGAGGAAGCTGATCAACAGACTGTTGAGAGCTATAAGAATGAAATTGCTCATTTGAGTAAACTGCAGCAACATAGTGATAAGATCATCCGCCTTTATGGCTAGTGAGTAAATACTAACCTTATTTAATCAGTGTTTCACTGTAAAAAGATATTTCCTTCACTTTTAACACACATGTTTTATTTTCAGTGAAATTACTGATCAACATATCTACATGGTAATGGAGTGTGGAAATATTGATCTCAATAGCTGGCTTAAAAAGAAAAAAAAGATGGATCCACTGGAACGAAAGAGCTATTGGAAAAATATGCTGGAAGCTGTTCACACAATCCATGAATATGGTATTCTTAAATAATTCTAGGTATTTGTGTAGGATATATGGCAGATAATGTCTCTTGTTTTAATTTTGGAGATGGTATTGTTTTTAATGTTGGTGTAATCTTAGTGATCTACAAAGATGGATATTTACTGTATTTAAAAAAAAAGCAGTGATGCAAAAAACAAAGTTAAATATTGCTCCAGAGACAGGCTTGGTTAACTCAAGAAGGATCTCACAAATATACTGTCTATGTAATGCTATCTGCTTTCTTTCAACAGCCAGAAAATATTTTCTGTTTTAGACTACCTCGTATACTCCCGCTTGTTCTCTGTTAGACTCAAATTTTAGCCACTCAGTCTCTCCATACTTAACTTTGACATTGACAGCTCTGCCATCTTGACTTTGACAAAGTGTTTCAGCTTTCTCCTAGACTTCTTCAGGCCTTCCTCTCCCCTTTACCTATATAATTGTGTATGCATCTATAGCATCTATATTCTGTTTGTTTGTATAGTATAAAGGAGAGGCAGACTGGGATCCTTTCCTATATAATAATGAAGTGAAGAGTAGTACATGTAGCAGAAAGCATCATCTATTTTAGGACTAGAACATCCAAAAATATAGCAAACAGCAAAACCTACTGAAATTCAGCAGGCATACATATATGTGATGTTTTGAAAAAAGCCATAGATTTTTGTAAAATATCAAGATAGATTGGTTGATTATGTAGATAGTAACCAAAACTCATGTTAAATTGTGCAAGCAGAGTTTGTGAGAAGTCAGTTGTGTATATTCCTTAGTGAATGGTACCTTTAATCAGACTAAGCAATATAATTTTATTTTAACTCCCTGCTTAGCTAATTAAAGAGAGAATGACAAGCATAGACAGGCCACTGAACTGCTCCAGAGCAGCAATCCAGTGTGGCTATGTGCCCACAGAGCTGGAGTGTCTGTCCCAGACTGAGACAAACTCTGCAACTCAAATTGCTTGGAGCTGTTCTGGGGTACCTGCAGGTTTGATTAAGTAGTAATTCTAACTAAATTCATGCAAGTTAAGAACTCTTTAGGAAAAAATGGAGGCACTTTTGTGAAATCTGCAGAGACTCAAATAAAGCCAATCTGCACCTTCTCTCTGTGCAAGGGTTATAGGAATTGAGTAATACTAAACCTTATGATAGTAATTTGGATTTACTTTAAACTCTTTTTTACAGGCATTATTCACAGTGATCTGAAACCAGCAAACTTTCTGATAGTTGACGGAATGTTAAAACTAATTGACTTTGGCATTGCAAACCAAATGCAGCCAGATGTGACAAGTATCATTAAAGATTCTCAGGTGAAATACTTCTGGAAAATTGATGTCCATTTTTCTGTGAAATGCAATAGTACCTGCTGATAACTTTGATTGTAATAACCTCAACGACTATTGAAATCTTATGCTGAATGGTTTTATATGTGTGCGTGAATATTTGTACATATTGTTTTTTACATGTTTTAATGAAAAAAATAATAATGGCATTCAACCTTAATAGAAACCAACTTTTAAGATGCTTTTCAGTGTTTTGGGACAGAAATCTAAGTTTTATTAAGTTAATTAAATTTAATGTATGCTGTACTTAAAATATTTTTTCATTTTTATGGTTAGGCTGGCACAATGAATTATATGCCACCTGAAGCAATAGAAGATATGTCTTCCTATGGAGAAAATGGCAAACCTCGTTCTAAGGTAGTATGATCTTTTTCCTCCTATTCCCTTCATGCTAAGAAGGAAGGAATTCAATCACATATCTTCAGATTTTTTCAAAATCTTCCACTGAAACTTGACCACAAGAGAATTTATTGTGCTGTGGTGGTGTGCAGAGTTGGAAGGTTAAGCTTAATCTCCCTAACTACCCAAAAGCATTTGGCAGACGGTGTTTAGAAAAATGTAAATGCTCAATTACTGTGTAAAATTGAAAGTAAAACAGAGGCACAGGCTTGGGCATTTTAGGGCCACAAATGAGTTCAGTGTATCCTATTCATTTTTCTCCACTACACAGTATTGTGTATTGTAGAAAATTTTATAACCTTACCAGGGTAATGGAATGTGAGTGATGAGAAAAGTCCTGAAGGGAAAGCATTTTTCACATTGGCAGTCAAAATTCAATTGAGGGTTACATGGTTTGGTGCAAAAGTATTTAAAATCCACATGTACTCGCATGTACATGAAGATTAACTTTTTTACAGTTGAATGGAAGTATTATTATGTAATAAAATAAAATCTTGGCTTCCTAAATAGAGAATAAAATATTTCAAAAGTGGATTTTTTTTTAAGGATGGTAGTTTTTTTACCTTTTTTACTTCTAAATTAAAACTGCATGCAAAGTGCAGATTTTTTCAGCTCATCTAAGCAGAAGTCTAACCACTGTGCTGGGAGTCAGGTTCTCTGTATGCATCTTTCTCCACTTCCCCCCTCTCCCCCACTCTGTGCTTCTCTTAAAGTAATTCATCTTCAAAAGGACAAGTGCAAAGTTGTCCTGCAAGGACCAGCCTGAGTGACATAGTTGAAATGTGGATCTGAATCCTTTAAACCCAGGGGAATTGAATTGTGGCTTTCCACTTAGGAGACATAGCAGTGATCTCTCACCATTTCCTGGATTTAAATAATTTAGTATGCTTTTAGTTGTGTTCATTTTTAAATCTGAAATTAGAATCCTGCAGTTTGACTTGTTAAGGACTAACTTTATTTTTAAGTTAGTTCTTCAAGTAAGTTGGTTTTCAAAAATAGTTTAGAACAATAGTTTTCTTACGGAATATCAGTGAAGGAAGCCACACTACTGAGTAGATAATGGCATGCTGTCTTGGTGATTTTGTGTAATAGTAACAAAGCTCTCTTACACAATGAAAACTGTACAAATACGTGATAAATTGACTGAAGGGCCAATTTCTTAAGTAGAGAATAATTTTTTTTAATTTTTAATACTAGATAAGTCCCAAAAGCGATGTGTGGTCACTGGGCTGCATTTTGTACTGTATGACGTATGGAAGGACTCCATTTCAGCATATAACAAATCACATCAATAAAATGCATGCTATTGTTGATCCAAGCTATGAAATAGGGTTCCCAGATATTGCTGAGAAGGATCTTCAAGATGTGCTGAAGGTAACTGTTCCTTTTGATTTAAGTAATGGTAATTTCTTTATTTAAAGCATATTTTATAAAACTGAATGAGTTGTGCTTGAGAGACTTTTTCCACAGAGGGATGCTCACTGCTACTTGTAGTAACAGGCCTTATTCTGAAAGAAGAACTAAGCTAGAGCTACTCATGTAGTTTCCATATTAAAGTCTCTTTTCAGCTCAATACCAGCTAAGTCCTTTGGTTCAATAATGAAAGTAAATACTGTTAATTCCTAGGACAATTCATAATTTATAGGCAAAACATTCTTCCTCTTTCTTCATTTGCAGCGCTGTTTAATAAGAAATCCTAAAGAGAGAATTTCTGTTTCGGAGTTGCTGGTGCATCCCTATGTTCAAATTCAAAGTCATTGTCCAACAGGTACATTTATTTTAAAATACATTTTTAATATGCATTAGAAACCACTTCACTCTTAGAGGTACTATGAGCTTGTTGGTGTGACACAGTTTTGTTTGGTGCCTACATCTGCTTCAGAGAAGACTTCAGTATTTTCATTCTTAAACCTCTTGCAAACTGTCCTGGCAGTTTTTGTGCTGATAATGTATATAATTTCACCATAAGTATAAATTACCTGCAGGTGTCCCAAATGCAAAAGGAACAACAGAGGAAATGAAACGTATCCTTGGCCAGCTTGTTGGCTTGAATTCTCCCAATTCTATTTCTAGAGCTGCGAGGGTAAGTAAATTGTCTTTTCTATTTTGTGTAGTAGTACATGCTCATGCAGACCAAGGTTAGAATGTTTAGTAGTGAAAGATGAAACAATACATATATGAAATCTTCAGCCATAGCTGGGAAAACATTGCATATCTTAGCGCTTCTATTTGCAAGGATGCAGAAATTCTCTACATTATTCTGAACTGGAAGGGTTGAAATGTGATGGGTGATGCCAGTAATTTTTCCTTTTAGTTTTTTCTTTCCTTTCCACCTCCTGATAGATCTGCTTTGCTTTTAAGCAGCCCCTCTGTGGGGGTCTTCTAATTTAAGAACTCTCACTATGGAAAAATTATCTCAATTGATCTGTTAAGTGTGCACACTTTTGGACTGCAACTGTTCCTGCTTCCTGGAAGTTGCTGAGCTGTTAATGCCAGTGCTATGTGTAAATTAGTTCCTCTGTGTTGAAGTACTGCAGCCTCTGTTTATTGCCTGAAAGAAGCTGGATAAATCTTCAACTCTGTTCTTTCTATGTGTGTCTCAGAAGTGATGGTGTAAAGTATACATAAGACCTAGAGAATGCAAAGCTGCTTTCATGGGGAGGAAAGCAAATTCAATGCATATTAAATCTAAAGGAGTTCATGCGTACACTTCTAGTTGCACTTGATCTGTTTTGAATATGAGGGTGAACAAGTAGTTTATTCTTCTAACAAAATGGTGATTTGGCTGTTTGTGGGCCAAGTATCTGAGTATCTCATGTAAAGCTTGCATGCCCCCAGTACACAAATAACTCCTTCCATGCTGAGGTTTCCATAGTGGAGACATTTCATAGAGTGAACTTGATTTTTAGATCTCTCCAGCTCATTTGTGCCCTCCTGACTTGTGAAACTCTATAACTTTGCCCCCACTGCAAAGTCAGCATATGTGTTATCCCCTGGGCATTGCACTGCATTACAGCTGGTACAACTAAGCTGTCTTAAGTGTTTTATTTTTTGATTTGACAGAACAATTTTAGTATGGAATATTTCAGTATGTGATGATTTATTTCAAGTGTAATGCTTGTTGTATAGTTTGAATCCATGTGCAGTACAACTGTGTTCACCTGAATACCCTGTGTGTTTGTTAACTTGCAGACTTTATATGAACAGTGCAGCAGTGGTAAAACTCTTGATGTATCAGCATTTGCAAAACCTGGGAGTCAAAAAACATGGACAACAAAATGATGTGCTACTGTTCAGGAAGCAACAGATGTCTGGTCTATTCAAAAAGTATTTTGTGCTGCTAGCTTTTAAAAGGACACTCAGCATAAAGTTTGCATTTTTATATGTTTGTTGTGTTCTTTTGATAATGATTTCAGGTCATTAAAAAGAGCTTAATTGAATGCTTTTTACTGTGGGCTCTTTCACTCCTTGCATGCTGCTTGGGTTGAGCAACAACAATGGCTACTTGGTGATTATGGTCTGTGTTACTTACAAAGCACTACAGTGTCTGGAGTACACAAACTTGTATGAGAATCTTTTAAGAGGAGGTCTTATGAGAAGCTAATATAAAAAGTTCCCCAAAAATGCCAACTGATGTACCTGAAAAACATGGAATACCTTTGCTAACAAATACCTTGCTAACAAATACCTTGGAAAGCAGCATTCTGTATAAACAACCAGTTACAATATTGGTAGATGCATGTAAATGTCACCCAGTTTTTGAGCTGTTCCTGTGGTTAAGTGTTATGATGGAATCATCAGTACTGTGTTGAAGTTGTATGAATAAAATGGCTCTTGTTGTATTAAAAATGCTATTACAAGTTTAGTCTGCTTTTCAAATTTCAAAATAGAAATTCCTTCAGGTTTCACAATGCTAATAAATTACTAATTTGGGTTTTTAAAAGCATTGATACTAAGCATTCTCTAAAATGCACTGAATGTAGGAGAAGTGGATTTTACATGATTGTTATTGGATTGGTTAGGTTTTAACTGAATTACATTTCTGGTGTGAGTGTATGTTCATGCCTACCCTCCTTTGTTTTGGATTAACTGTGATTCTCCACATTACGCAGGGAGAGTGATCAGAGTGGGAATTATTCCTGACAAGCAGGAGGGCTGAAGCAGGGGCAGAGAGTTTGTGCTCCACTGCAGTGTTGGAGCACACAAAGAACAGCACATCTCCTTCCTAAGAGTAAACCTGGAATGATAAACTTGAGGTGTTGGTTATGTGAAACAGGGTGTGGAATCTCAGTCATCTGTCAGGATGGGGGTAGTTGTCCCATATTTCTAGTGAAAAAGGCTTGTTCCCCATAGAGATCTTGTTTTTGCTCATTTTTTTTAAAGACTTGGTGCTGTTGCAGAAGTTCAGAGGCATTTCAGGCAAAAGGAGTACCTTATGCCTGTGCTAATTGTACTCCACCTTTTGTTTATAGTTTGTTATATAGATATTAAAATTTTCAAAGTTGAAGCCAGTGAAGAAAAAATTTTATTGTTCTGCACGTTTCATATTCTAAACAGTTTGAGAGACTGCTAAGGTATGGGAACTGAAATGCGTTGGCTTTCTCTGGAAGGGGGGAAGAATTATCAGCCTCTTCAGAGAAAAACCTGTGAAGAAAATCTTTACTCTGCAGAAGTGTCTTTTCATAAAGTGAAAAGTTTCCCAAGTCCTTGTCTAGATTACAGCGCTTGAAAAAATTATTTGTAATTATTCTAATGTTACAATTGTTTAACTTTTGCTGTTTTGCTTTCCTAGTTTGTGTTGAATATTGAGAAGCAGTGCTACATTACTGCACAGCAGTGCTACAATAGCTACAGCTATTTTTCTTTTGTAGTGTATGATTTATCAAACCTTTCTCTTATTCCATGGCTGTTGAAGAACCCACAGGAAATATAACTGGCATGAGAGGGAGCTTATGAAAGAGCCCTGGGGCTGATAGGAGGCAGTGGGTTGTTATCAGTCATCCCTTTAAAATAATTTTTTTTCCATTGCAGATGGGCAGTTGATTTATACTCCTTCCCCACCTCAATGACACGCTGCAGGATATCTGTCTACCTTGGTAGCTGCCACTTATGAGTCTTCAATCTATTCCAGGCTTTTTTCTGCCTTATAGACAACTATCTCCCTTCTCAGGTTCTTCTGGAGTCTTAAAAGCATAAGTGACTTACAGAAATGTGTGATTAGTTTTAAAGGACAAAAAAATAACAATCTTAAATGTCGGGTAACAGGTAACTGCTAGAAGCTTTTTCAAGGTTACAAAATGTCCATCCTGTGTTACTGTCACCATTGAGGCTGCATTTCAGGACATTGTATATAATGGAGAGAGGAGATGGCTGGTAAAGCAGAGTATGTCTCTGTAAAGAGATAAATCTACAGTATAATACTGTATCAGCTAATAATGAAATTCCACAGCTATGTGAAGGGTACAAAGGTGAATGAGAACACTTCACTAAGTTCCCTGTTGTAATTCTTGAAAAAATGGGTTTGGAAACTTACAGCCTGTAAATCTAAGACTGTGGTCCAAAAGTTCTGCTCAGCAACTAGCACTACAAAAGAAACCTAACTGTAGAAGGGTGACTTCCCTGTTCATTTGTGAATGGGTATAGCATGACTCGGTCTCCAGATTCCTCAGGAGGGTAAGTGGAGGGACAGGGACTCCCATCACTCCTCTGTGGTGATGGGAGCTGAGGGAATGGCAGGAAGCTGTGTCAGGGGAGGTTTAGGCTGAATATCAGAAAAATATCTTCACCCAGAGGGTGGTTGGGCACTGGAACAGGCTCACCAGGGAAGTGGTCATAGCACCAAGCCTGACAGAGTTCAAGAAGTGTTTGGGCAATGCTCTCAGGCACCTGGTGTGACTCTTGGGGTGTTCTGTGTAGGGCCAGGAGCTGGACTTGATGTTCCTTGTAGGTCCCTTACACTTCAGGATGTTTTTTGATTCCATGATTCTATGACTTTGCCTGAACTCTGCTCTGTAAGGTTATTTGGAGTTCAAACACTAAATAAAGTTTAAGTTTTGAAGGCTCTGCTCATGCAGTCATTCTTCTTGTGGCAATACCTAGAATTAAGTCCTTGACAAGATCAAGAAAAGGAGGCTGTTTGCTTGCATATACCTCTGCTCTAAGGACACTTGACCAAGGAACAGGAAAAATCTATTCACAACCATGATGCTGGAGGAGTCAAACTCCTCCTTCTCATCTAGTCTTGTGGAAGACACTCCGAAGGTGCTACTGCTGTACATGTAGCTGTGCAGGAGGGAAATGGTACAGTCCCTAACAGCAGAGTACAGAGCAGAGGGTGTGAGTTAGTCTGAAGGTAAGTTGTCAAATTGTCACTATTTTAGTCCCTCCTGTGGATTTCTGTTCTTCCTTTAAGTACCTAATAATGGTTGCATGCTCAACAGTTTTAACTAGTTCTGGGAGTGGTGGTAAGTATCATGTTAAAAATTCAACAGTTGAACAAGCCTTGAGTTCTAGCCCTGGTGTGAAGTCTAGCTTGCTCCCTGAACTCCTCAGCAAGGATCTCTGGCTAATCCTTGCAGGTGCCAGTTATGACAACTGCCTGCTTCTCTCTTCCAGTTGTTTACACTCTTATTGCCTTGCTGCTCACACAAAACAGAGTTCTCAGTGGCAACAAATAAAACAAATACCACTTTTTATTTTAACACTTGTATTGCTAAGGCATGTCCTGTTTCAGCTAAGGGTAAACTGCTAATATGAGAGTGTTCCCTTCCTGCTTGATGTATATATCTCTTCCCAACTTGGTTATCTGTCCCACCTGCCTGGAGTACAAGGCTTGTCAGTGTGCCTTTGTTTGCTTACTGCTTCACATAAAATAATTAGGAGATAAATCTTGTGAGATAAAGGCTATAAAGAATGGAGCAGGCACTGCAGTTGATTTACTTGTAGGATATAGAGGTGTACACCTGTGTGGATGCAGAAGAAATCTTTATACAGCCTGTCCATACACTTTCATGGGAGTTGCTGAAATGAAACCTGAGATAAAAATCTGACTCCTCACCTCAATTCCTTCTCTTGGCAGGTAGACTATTCACAGCTAAACAATGATGCAATTTGAAGATTCTGGCTCTAATCAGATGAATTTCCAAAATCCAGGCAGATTTTGCAATGAAAGATATGACTAATTTGATGTGGAATAGTGGTACCACTGTTCTGAACCCTGAAAAAACACAAGGAATAGGTCAGGTTTAAAAAATATCTATCCATTGGTCTTAACCCTTATATGTTGTAAGGTTCTCTGGCTTGTCTGTACCCACTTAATGTGTATGTTATGTGGTAAGTGCAGGCATGCTTTGATTTCCTCTTTGTAACATGCTCTCTGTCTCTTGCTTTTCCCCTATTTTGTCATTGTTATTTGTATTTTTAATTGGCTTTTAAGTAGCCATATTTAAGGAAATATGAATTGGATTTGCACTTGCTTCCTCTGTAGTCTTGAATAGGAAAAATCTTAGAGGTCTCAAATGATTCTGTTAGCCTAGCACTGTGAAGTCATGGATAAAATGTTTCTGTGAGTCTTAGCTCTTTACATTCCGTGTCTTGTTTGCTTTGAGTTTGTCAGAAAGCTGTTCAGTACCATGGATCTGTACAATGCTGCTTCTGTTCAGTGACTCATTGGGGCATAAAGCTCTTCACTGCTATTGCAGAGTGGCAATGTACTTTGAAATACTCTTATCAGACATAAAATGTGTTTGGATGTTCATGCAATGGGACACATAGTTCTTTGCAGCAGAAGGCAGTGAAGTTCCCTCCACAGTGGTGGGGAAATGCTGGGCTCTGCAGCAGCTGCTGCGTGCTGGAGGGACTCCTGAGCCATCCAGCAGGAAGCACTCACCAACACTGCAGGAAGGTACCTCAGTAATGAGAAGTTCTGAGTCTTCAGGAGGTCTTGGGTACCTGAGTGAAAGATGAGTGTCTGCCTAAATCTCTTTTGGTCTGATCTTTGGATTTAGCAGATGTCCAGCACTGCCAAGGTAAAGACACTTCCTACTGTGGTGATGGATGCTGAGCTATGCAAATATGAACACAGCACTGAGTTTTGGGACAGTAGATGAAGCTTCAAAGAAACCCGGGCTTTTGACTTGCTGTTTGCCATGGGCTAGAGAATGCTCCTGTTGCTCTAGCTTCTCATCTGGAAAGAAAAGCCAACTCACATGCATCAATGTTCAGAGCTGAGGAAGTTGGAAATTTTCATGTCAAGCTATGCTCTGTAAGATATTAGTCCAAGGATCTACCTGAAACTGATACGCCAGTAGCAGCCATTTAGGGCAGTTGATAAAGCTCTCCAGATCCAGGTGGCTTTGACTGCTGGAGTCTAAAGGAGTTTGTTGGAGCTGTGTGAGGTGTTGTCCTGTGTGATTTTTAAATTAGCCTTAGGAACACATTAAGAGAAGGTAGTAAATATGATACCTGTCTTCATGCATGTCGAAGCTTGTAAATGAGACTACCAAATATGCCTTCCATAGTAAATAAAGCCTATGTTGGCAGAACACAAAGGAATTCACATGGGAAAAAAGTATCCTAACATACATACAGCACAAGGGGCTGTTGGAGTGGTATTTGGGGATGGTTCTTCTGCATTATACATAGTTTTCTGAAAGTGTCTGTCCAAACCTTGTACCAAAGAAACCATATAGAATATTAATTATTGGGAAAGGATGAGAATGCAAGAAAATGTTGGTATGCTGCTATGTAAATATATTTGATTTAAATGCTCTCTGCAGTCCTTGAAAAGGTTTAATAAAGCTAGAGAATATGGACAGACCCAATGCAGGTCTTCAGGGAGATGGGAATGACTTCCATACAAGACTAAAAGCGGTATGACTTCCTCAGGAAACTCTCACTAGGAGGAATCTGCATTGCGCAGGGCTGGGAGCTGATGAAATGATCAGTCAGACTGCTAGAAAGGGATGAAAGGAAGATCTTGGGGTTTAGTATGCAACATGTAAGTACATCTGAAGTATTGTAGAAGCCAAAGATACTAGTGTATTCAAAAAGAGATGGGATATATTCAAGGAGGTCAGGGTGATCCTTGGCACTGTATGTAAGTGGCGAGATGTAATCTCTTGGCTTGGGAATTCCCCCTATATATATCTCTGATTCTAAGTGACTGGGCTGTTTTGCCAGAAATGAAATTGCTTACCTTGCTCAAAGGGTTCATGATAAAGTTTAGCAGACCACACTGCCTTGTGCTCCAACTCCTGCGACAATAGATTCCTTAATTGGTTGGGTTTCTTTGGGCCCTGGGTACTTGATTTCCATCTCTATGTCTGTCAGTGTGGCACCTTTTGCAAGCAGTGTTTGAATGTATTTGCTCCATCAGTGTCAATGGAAGGCAATCATGTTTTAGCAGGCATTGTGTACCAACAGCAGCTTGGCCAGAGCTGCCTTATCTTGCTTCCCACCTGCCACCTGAGCCACTGCCTCAAGGAGTCAGGCAGGTTTTGTAGCTGTGCTGTAACTTCCCTGCTGAGATCATAGCTGTACCTCAGAAAGGCACCTGGAAGCTGGGATCATGGCAGGCTGTTGCCTGGGTGTCAGCTTTGGAGCAAGCCTACAAGGAAGCAAGTAGCTAGACAACTAGAGTGGTGGTAGAAGCAGGGTTCAGATCTGCTTGTCAGAGGTTTGGTCCCACAGACCCAGTTTTAGGTTCTGCGTCCATGCTGTGGCTTTCTTGACTCTGCTTGTAGCCATGTCGTGACCTAGTTGGCACTATGTCCCACTTCACACGCTGCCTGCTGATAACACCAGCAGGAATTCCTGCCAGCAGCTTAGGTCGGTGCAGGTCGTGATGTTTCAATAACCACTTTGGCATACTGGTGGGTTTTTGTACATGGGTGGGTCCTGCAAAACTTGTTTAGCTAGCCCTTCTTTTCCAGAGTTCCCTGTGTGCTCAGTCTTCCCACAGCACCTTGCCTCACACTTTGCTATATGCATGTCCTTACACCCTGTTTCAAGGCAATAGCTGGAACCTTTCCAGTGGTGGTTTCATGGGGAAATGCTAGTTCAAGGGGTTCACAGTGGTCCTTTCAAATTCTTCTGGGTTTCACTTTAGACAGGGGCCTGGTATCATTTGGGTAGACTCCTGCCCATAATTCTGAATATAAGACCTCCGTGTCCTGGAGTTTAGGTTCTCCCAGGATCTGGAATAAGTGCTGAATAATAAGGATCCTGGGGCATTTGCTGATCCCTTTGTGGTCTGTCCCTATATTGGAGTATTAAATCTTGTCCATTTAAACGCTGGCCAAGGATCTTTTTGAGTTCAGGGAGATTCTGCCTTATGGAAGACAACTGAAAAATAGACTTTGCTACATGGTGGACATCCTGTTTTACGTCTGAAAACCTATATGTTTTCAAAAGGAATATTAAGCCAGAAAGACTGGCAGTGTAATGAGTCAATCCATAAACATTGCTAATGCACGAGTTGTGCATCCAAAGCTACATCCAAGCACATTTTCCATAAAAGCTTATTCATTGTGTCTGATTCCAGTAAACAGGAGTCATTACAAGTGAAGGCTTACTCATTCTATGTACTGAAATATTGTATCTTTCTCTCAATTTTGCAATTATAATTATAACTTGAAGTCTTTATTGACATATGGTAACACAGGAGTTAATTGATTTTCATCTTGAGCATCTCTTAGAACATCATAGCCTAATAATGAAGAATTTCCCTAAGACAGGCCAAGCATAAAGGAAAGATGAAGATATAAGTCCAGGACTAGATGAGGCATCTACTTTATCTAAAGGAAAACCCTATTATTGTGGCTGGTGTGAATGGATCCAGTTAAAAAAACCAAAACACACAACAAAGCAGAAAAGTCCAGCCAGAGACAGGGAGGTGCTACATCCCCCCTGTTCTGCCTTGTGAGCTGTTATGAGCCTCTCTGGGCTGGTGTCTGCCCTCCTTTCTCCCAGACTTCCTTCTTGGCTGAGTGAGTCAGAACTTTCTATAGAGTGTTTTCCTGATCCACCTCCTGAACTGTCTTTGCCCTTCTGTGCATCCTGGTTGGCCACATTCAAACATGATGCATTGAAAATTAAAACATCTCAGAAGTCTCACCAGGTGTCTTTTTAGAAGGAAATATTTAACAATCCCTAAGCAGCATTTTTTTTTCTTGGCTTAGGCAGTTATGCTTCATAGCTAGTAAAAAATGACTAATGCAGAACTCTTCTTCTGCCCCCTTTTTTCACTTCCAACAGCTTACAGCACACAGTGAAAGGCTTTGGCACTAGGTACTTGACCTGCTCTATGTATGATTGAGGTTACTGTGATTTTTTTCCTTACAATCTAGACCTGAATAACTGATCCTGAATTGAGGATGATAAAGGTAGAGGTAAGAATAAATTTTATTAGAATATTGGTGGTGTCATTAATTATCTGTGATCCTTAAACTTTGAAGGTGCTCCAAGAGCCTTTTTTCAGCCTACTGGAACTGTTTTGCACTGGCTCCTGATTTCTTTCTGACCAGCAGGATAACATCCAAAGTCACATGATGAACATGAATGTTAGTACTGTATGTTGTCATCTGTCTTAATGGTTCACTTTTCCCTTATTTCAGTCATTAAAAAGTCATGCCAGAAGATGCATGGGAAGATATATGCAATGCATCTTGATCTTCTGACTGTCATAAGGAAAGAAACTATTCAGTAGTGTCTCATTTATCATTAATACCCAAGCTGCATTTTGTGTCAATTTCTACATTACTGTTACATATTTTTAATCAAGACATACTTTTGAGGTCAGGCTAGTTAGTCTTGCATGGATCAGCACATTTATTGCCTTTTGTAGTCTTGCTCATCTTCAACCATGTTACATTCACTTCAAAGTGACTCTACCTAAGCTGTAGTTTCATATACCCATCCTTTCAAAGTTACTGAAAAGTTAGTTCGGGTTGTTGGGGTTAGAATTGAGGTCCCTGCTGCCTCCGGGCTTGTCTCTGGCCAGTATGGGATGCTAAGGAAAGAATGGCCTGGGGCGGGTGTGCAGTGATGCACCTCAGGATGGTGATCAGCACCTTCCCTTCCCTGCAAGTACAGCTGCTCTTCCAGTTCCAGGACAATGGAGTTGTGCAACAGCATGCTCAGGTTCAATGGCTACCGAGCCTTTGCTCCAAGGAGACATCATGGTCCTCGCTGGAAACTGAGACAGAGAAAAGACTTCTTTTGGGGTTAGATGTAAATTTAGTTATGTGTCTATTGTCCTCATTTTCCCTGTTTCTTTTTATGTAGGAGAACATCCTGTTCATTTTGGTTGCCTCTTAGATGAAAAAAAAGTTTTTAAAAGTTCTAAAACTCCCCTCCCCCCCTTTTTAAAAATAAAGTTCTGACATGTTGTATGTGGAATTCCTGCTTTTTGAGTTTTTTAGAAATCAGAAGCTGTATTCTTGATCTGCATTTGTTTGCCCTGCCACTTTGACTCTGTGATCACTTGTTTCTAAAAGACTATCTTGCAGTCCTTCTATCCTCTTTGCTTGACAAAATGAAACTGCCTGGCTTTTGGACTTACAGATTTAGGAGCTATTTGGTAAGGAGAAATGCCTCTCTCTAGTTTGTGCCTTGAACTTTCTATTTTTGTGGTTGCCAGCCTCCCAAAGGGTATGGAATATGGTGATATTAATCTCTTTTTAGCCTCTATCTCTCTGGAGAGCAGCTCTTTCCTGTAGGCAGTGCTGCTGGCCAGGGTGGCGGAGGTGATGTCACCTGCTGGCCAGAATGGTCAGAAAGGAATCAGAAGCCTGAGGAGCTTGGTCTGAGGCAAGCCATAAATGAGTGCTCTCCTCATGCTTCTGGTTTGGTGTGGCCACAAGCCTGCCCTGGGAAGTGCATTTCAGGTTGGGCCAGGAGTGGTGCTTGGTGAGCACTAAGGGCCAGAAGAGATCTCCTCAGCAGAAGGATATTCCGCTGTGTCTTCTACAGCCTGAACTCAACTATTTGCCTTGATCAAAGCATCACCTTTTAATTGCTTCATGTTTCACTTCTGCAAGTAACTTAAAGTTGAATTTCTGTTGCAAGTAACTGCTGCTTGCTGGTTGCCCTTGTATTAATGAGTGCAAGCTTTTAATGTGAGCTGTGACTGTATCCAAACCAAGTGTGCACCAGTGGCAGCCAGAGTGCAGGTTTGCTTCCTTCAGCTCTCCCACAGTCACAACAAAGTGCCAGGAGTGAGCAGGGTTTCTTTTGGTGCTGTCCTGGGGTTTGTTATCAGGGATGATGCTACAGAGCAATATGTCATTGTCCAGTCAATGCCAAATTGATAGTGGCATTGGTGTAAGAGCTGCTGTGGCAATGGCAGCAGTCCCTCCTGTTCTCTGCATGGGCCTGTATGTTTGGCATAGAACTGGCAGGTGCTGACAGTGTCCTCAGACCACCTTCAAGCAGTATAAAATGTCATTTGGCTTCCTTTAATCTCACTATAAAAAATAATTTTATTACTCACAGTCTAGGTGTCTTAAAACATGTTTCTACCTGTACTGACAGCTTCCTCATCCGTCACTAAGAGATTATGAACAATCTTTTGTATTCATAGCTCTGCCTTCTTTTGGTAAGGTTTTGTGTGTAGTTATAGCTCTTGTAATAGTTGGCTGAGCTGTACAAAACTGACGTGCCACTGGCTGTGCACTATTGTTTAACTCACTTCTGATGGATCCTCAGGGAAAAAATTCTGCACTCACCAAATATCTCCCAGGTTAGCATTTGATTTGTGTGTTACCTATGTTGACTGAAAGCACACAGAGCTTTTTGACTGTCTGAAAGGCATGTTTTTTGTCCAGAGTCAAACACTGGTCTTCCAGTAGTGAGTCTAAAATTTTCTGTTACTATAGGCTGTGGTCAAAGCTGCTGTTTCTGCTCAAACATGCTGTTTGCTGGGGTCTGTTTGTGCCTGGCCCACATGCTAGAAGCCCTGTGTCCTGCTGGTGTTTTAGGAGTGCATTGCCCATGCAGTCCTTCAGTGACTTACAGGTATTGCAATCAGGTTCTTTAATTAACTCCTTTGAGAGTTAAATCTTTATCAGGTTTTTAACAGTGGCTTGGATACTTTTGCATAGGAATACTCTTAAAGTAGCTGATTCAGAGCCAAAGATAGGTAAGACGTTTCTGAACTTAGTTCACTGCTTTAGGAAGTTTTGCATTTATTCCTGCTCAGCTGGACAGCTGCTTCTGTTTGAGATTCCTCTATGCACTTAGGAATGTTTTTCTAATCAATATGGTTTGAGGTAGCTTTAGTCTTGTATTGCCAGTTCTTTCCACAGCTTCTCACAAGACTAAGTCACCCTTGACTAATCTGATGGCCTTCTGTGGTGAAATGACTGGATCTGGGAATGGGGAATGAGCAAGAGATGATATTTCCTTTGACTTTAGCAAGACTTTTGGCACCGCCCCTCATAAAACTCTTGTAAGCATGGCAGGGTATTAGGGATTGGGTGGAAGGGTGGATGGACAGCTAGAAGATGGGTGAAATGCTGGCTGGATGGCTGGGATCAGAGGGCAGTGGTTCATGGGTTGCACTTTCAGACCCCTGCAGTTCTCTACTTGTTGCTGGGGTGTGTCCTGTTCTACATCATCGATGGCCCGGAGGAGGCAATGCAATGCACCCTCATCAAACTTGCAGATGATTAATGCTTGAGGTCAGGCATGCTTTTCCCGGGTAGGCTGGAGGAATGGATAAACAGGAACCCCATAAAATCCAGCAGGGGCAAATGCCAAGCCCTGCCCTGGGCACCAGGATAAGCTGGGACTGCTGGGGAATAGCTCTGTGGAAAGGGCCATGGTAGGCAGTGAGCTGGGCATGTGTGTGCCCCAGATCAGCACCTGCAGTGCTCTTCCAACAGAACCTCTGCCTGTGGAGTGTTTAGCTCAGGAAAATTAGCCAAACACTGCTGCTTAGTTCTGTGTCATTCCCCCATGATTCAAGTTCTCTCTAGCAGTAGCATGATTTTCCCTGCCTCTGAGCAGTAAGCACAGCCATGCTCACTGTGTAGTCTTAAAAGAAAGTTAGGGATTTTTAAAAATTATGCGACCTGGGTGTCAGGATGTTTTTATTACCCTTCCAGCCTCTCAAGGTCTTCCCTGTATTCTTTAAGGCTGGTTGTGAGAGCCTGCTGCCCCTACATCTCTGTGATGTGACAAAGAACACAGCATATGGGAAGGACAATCAGGAGGAGGAGGAAGCCCTGCATGGGTAATAACTTGCCACCAGTGAAGCAGCAGGTGGGAAATGGGGTATTTCACATCTGCTGGCACTGAGATGTGGTTGGATGGCACATTGGTAGGGACTGATGTCAGGCAATTTGGTATCTACTGCCAATTTCCAGAGGAAGGCCAGCAATACTGCATCTAGTGAGGGCAATCAAGCTCAAGGGATTTGGTCTGTGGTTGGACCCAAAAACATCTCTATTTCCAGCTTATTCCTTGGAAATATCATGAGGGTAGTGCTGCAACTAATCCCCCTTTTGAAGGTTTTTTTTTTTCATAAATCAAATAATGTCTTGAAAAATAAATTTTTCCAGTGGGAAATTTTTGGTCTGGAAGTCCTAATGTTGAAGCACATTTATTCCTCTGGCACTGCAAAGAGCTCTTGTGGTGGGCAGGGCGTTGTTTGCAGGCTGGGTTGCGAGGCAGGGACTGCAGTGTAGCGCATTTCTCGGTGTTCTGCATCCACTTGAGGGCACCACAGCACTGCTGGTAGCAGAGATTTTGTTAACTGCCTGCGGGACTGTACCCTGCAATATAAAGGAATCCTTCAGGAAAAAAAAAAAAAAGAAGCCCTGCATAGTTTATTTAAAACCACCACCACATTGTAAGAATGTGTATTTGTGCTCTGTTTGACCTCCCCCGGATTGTGGGTGCTCTGCCCCAGCAGACCCTCTTGTGGGGCACAGTTATACCAGCCCTATCCCTGCCGAGAGGACATGTGCTTGTGGGTGAACTGACTCAAATGAAGGAAAAATAAGGAGTAATTTAGTTATTAGCTCTGGTGGGGTACCAGCTTTTCTGGGAGAGCCAGGGCAGTGACAACTCATTTATTTGAGAAGGGTCTGTGAGCCAAAGGCAGAAACAGTGCGCAGCATGGGGAGTGGGCTGGGCAGGCAGCCCTTGGCACCCGCCCTCCAACAGGCAAAGCTACTGCTGCCCCTGAGATGCTGAACCTCTTCTCCCTTCCTTTTTCCATTCCGTGTCTGCATCCCATGCTTTCTCTCCTTCAAGCACAGCTTTACTCAGGCTCTGACCTTTGCATCCACAACCAGCCCAATGCAGGCATGTTTGTTACTGCCCTCTGCAGCATCCCCTGCAGGCACGGCACAGTCCAGGCTTGGGTGCAGCTGCATTCCCTTAGCCAAGGGAGTTCTTTTGGCAATAAGGTCACTTTGTGTGGCTGAGGAGGTCCCCCCAGTGTGGCACAGCTCCTAGAGAGGCAGAGGCTGAGCAAGCCCCAGAACAAGAATGGCCGTGGTTCACCCTGCGTCCCCTCAGAGGTGCAGCCCCTTGGCTTGGCTGCTTGAAGGAGAGCAATGCTGGCGCTGGCTGAGGGATGGTTACTTACTGGTTTTAGAGGGAGGTTGCTGAATTTTCACAGAATTATTAAAGTTGGAAAAGACATATAAAATGATCAGACTTCCAGCTGGTAACCCAGCAATGCCAGGTCCACCACTCAACCATGTCCCTAAATGCCACCTCTGCAGGCCTGTTAAACACTTCCAGGGATGGAGATTCCATCACTTGCCTAGGCAACTGATTCTAATGTCTGACCACACTTTCAGTGAAGCAATTTCCTCCTAACCTAGACAACTTATATGCATTTCCTTTCATCCTGTCACTTGTTACACAGGACAAGAGACTGATCCCCACCTGGCTACAACCTCCCTTCAGGAACCTGTAGAGCTGTAGGCTGATAAAAGGTGTTCTCCAAGGCTCCTTGTCTCCAGGCTAAATGCCCCCAGCTCCCTCAGCTGCTCATTATCAGACTTGTCCTTCAGACCCTTCACCTGTTTGTTGCTGTTCTCTGGACATGTGCCAGCCCCCCAGTGTCTCTCTTGTGGTGAGGGGCCCAGAGCTGGACACAGCACTCGAGGTGTGTCCTCGCCAGGGCTGAGTACAGAGGAAAAGTCACTGCCCTGGTCCTGCTGGCCACACCATTTCTGATACATTCCAGAATGCCATTGGCCTCCTTGGCCACCTGGGCACAGCTGGCTCATGTTCAGCTGCTGTCAGCCAGCACCACCAGGTCCTTTTCCTCTGGGCAGCTTTCCAAGCACCCTTCCTCCAGCCTGCAGGAGGTTGTTGTCACCCAAATGCAGGACCTGGCACTTGGCCGTGCTGAATCTTACAGACGGCTTTGACCCATTGATCCAGCCTGTCCAGATCCCTCTGTAGAGCCCTTTCGGCAGAGAGGTTTGACTGAGGATGTGACTAAAGCACAAAATGGTCTGCTCCTGCTAGGGCCTATTGCTAACAGGTCAGGAGTCCTTCACAGCACTGTAAAGAGCTGCCTGGTGAAACCTCCTGAGGGGTACTTTGAATTTAAGCTTATTACCTGAGAGGAATAAAAAGGAGGAGGTGTGTGCTGCTCTGGCAAGTGTTGCAGGCCTTGGAGTTGTGCCCCAGAAGTGTTTCTGTTTGCATTTCAGAGGCTGGGCCACTGCAGGCTTGTCAGCACACGAATGGGCTCCCAAATACATAAAACTTCAGTAGGAGAGATCTGTCCTACAATGCCAGAAAGAATAAGAATTGCTTTAATCTGGGTCTCAGCCCAGGATTCCAAAGGGCCCTGGCTGGCACGGTGCCAGGCAGACAGACAGGAAAAATGGGTTTGAATGGCAAATCTACCACCAGGTTGTGTGAAAAACTGTGTTCTCTGAGCTTCAGCTTCAGTAGCTGCACACTGCACTTCATTATGTTCACATTCAATGGCCTAAAATGTAGGGGTGACATTGCTGTCTTGTTTTGTTATTTATGGCCTCATTGAGAACCTTATCTTTCTCAGTGAGTCATCTCTTTCAGAACTCCTCTGCAACAGATGAAATTTCACCCGATAAAAAGACTTTGGGCACGCTGGTGTTGGTCTAAAGGGTGGGAAAAATGAATGCCTCTTGTCCCTGGGTCAGCTGCTTCCTTGCCAACTATTATCTCTCTTTTAGCTTTGTTGAATGAGGTTGGTGATCAGGCTGTGAGATTTGGGACCGCCAGTCAATCTGCTGAGCTTGTGCCAGCCGGGAGTGAGGTGCAGCCTGCACTCCCCACAGAGGCTGCAAATCGAACAACTGCTGATTTTAATGAACTGTTTGAAGAAAAAACATTGGTATCCCTGGGTTTCTACAGTGAGAACTCAGAAGTCTCCTGTTGCAGAGCTGTTGCACTGGGTGAGCTGTGTGAGGGTCTCCCACTGTCCCAGCCAGCCCATGCACTGGGACTGTCTCTTGCTTCTTGAATCAAAGTGTGGTCTGAAAGCCCAGGGATCAACTCCACAAGTTGCTTTATCTCTTCCCTCTGTCAGACCAGCTAGCCAACCAATTTTCTGGAAAGAAAACAGCGGTGTGCTGTGAACATTGACTCCAGCAACGTTTCCATCACTCTTTTTAAGCAGTTTGGTGTAGATGTCAGAACAGAATGGTTCCTGTTCACTGGCATCTAAGAGACCATTATTTAACAGTGATCTCTTTGATTGATCTCAGTGATCTAACTGTGCCTCTGCTCAGTTCAAAAGGACACTGAGAATTAGGCTTGACTATACTTTTGTGGTGTATTTCTACTATCTTTGGAGGCCCTGGGCTCTTCTCCAGTTGTCTGTGAACTCTACTCTCCCTTTGAGGTGCTGGGTAGTTCAGTTCTACTTCTAAGTCTTCAGTTCCATTCTCTTCCTGTCCAATTGCTCCATCTATGCCACAAAGAGTATCTGCATGCAAATCCCTCTGGCTCCTGGCTTTCTTTCACATAAATCCATTGGCTTGGCAGTTTCTATTACCTTTACACCTGCCATGGTTCAACCCCAGCCAGAGGCCAAGCCCCACGCAGCCACTTGCTCACTCCCCCACCTGCAGGCAAAGGGAGAGAATTGGAAGGGTAAAAGGTATAAAACTCGTGGGTTGAGATAAATACAGTTTGATGGGGAAAGTGAAAGCTACTCAGACAAGCAAAGCAAAGCAAGGAATGAGTTCAGTGCTTCCATGGGCAGGCAGGTGTTCAGCAGTCTCCAGGAGAGCAGGGCCCTCTCACACCTGGTGGTGACTTGGGAAGACAAACACCATCACTACAAACATCACCCCTGCCCCTTTCTCCTCCCCATCTTGTACACTGAGCATGAACTCATATGGTCCTGAGTATCCCTTTGATCCATTGGGGCCGCCTGTTCCAGCTCCTCCAAACCTGCTGGGCTCCCCCAGTCTCCTCCCCAGCATGGCAGTGCAGAGTGGAAAGGGCTTGGCTCTGTGTGAGCCCTGCTCAGCAATAACAGAAACATCTCTGTATCATCAATCCTGCGTTCAGCACAAGTCCAAAACACAGCCCCCTGCAAGGCACTTGGGAAAAGCTAACTCCACCCCAGCCAAACCAGCACAACACCTCATCTTCTCCAGGGCATGTTTCTCATTCAAGTTCTTGCTTTACCACAGGTGGTCCTCCTGGCCACTGTCTCTGCTGCAGTGAGATACAGATTTCATCTCTGTGTCCAAGGAGAGGCCATTGCAAACCTGTTCTGTGTTTCTAGTTCTAATCCTGTACTAATCATTCAAACTGCCTGGAATATCTACATGCAGTGGAACACAGGGATGAAGGTGCAAAGGATTCTGTTAATAAATTTAAGTGAGGTTACATAGTTTACCTTTTCTTTTTTCCTACCCTATAATCTCCTGTGAAGATAAATGGGGAAATTAGTGTTAGAGTTATGTAACACAGGAGAGAAGTGCCTGTTGGTGTTTAAATACGTGTAGGTTGTAAATGATTTTTTTTTTTAAAAACCAACTTTTATGTCTGCTAAGTGAACACTAAAGCACTAGTTTCACAGTGTAAAGGCAAAGCCAAAGCAGTCCAACTTGAGAGTCAGTGTTGAATAATACCCACTGCACTGTGGCATCACAGGGTAAATACGGTCATGTTAGACCAGAGATTAACGTTTTCCATTAATTTTACTTTTTCCATAAACAAGACAGGACTGTGTTATTTTTTTGCCTTTAAAGTAGCATATTAACAAGCACATGCTGCTGCTGGATCCCAATTAAAGGTTAACTGCAGTCAGCTGTTATATGGGTGGCTTATCAGTTGTTTTCTATCTGTGAAGTCAACCTGAATATGATTCTCTGTCCTTGGATTTTGCAATTACATCTGGGTAGTTTGGTTCACCTTCAAGATGGTTAGAGTGAAAATAAATAACATACTCATGGAGGTGATTGTCAGATAAAAAGTCACTGGGTTCTTGCAGAGAATTACCAGGTGTGTGGTCATCATCCTGTTTGTAGCTAATCCAGCTGTGCATTTAAGGACTCAAAACTCTACCTGGATTTGTCCAACGATGGAGTGAGAAAAGAAAATAGGAAATAGAGAGTTGGAAATAGGGTGGCAGAGCAAAGCTTCATGGTACTCTAAAAACAGGGAAGTATTTTCCTACCAGCACTGCTCTTGTTATGTCTACTATCATAAATAGCACCTGCTGCATGATACAGATACACGAGGGCATATCCCAGCAACTGTCTTAGAAATAATGATATTTGTGTGTCAGGGTTAATCTACCCTCCTTCTTTCACATTTAGAAATCTTCTGGGCTTTGAGAGCAATAATCAAGGATGCACCTGTAATTTGCTGGAGCTTGTTTACTTCTTGTCCTAATTTGTTTTGTGATAAATCCAAAGAAGGTCAAGGTCCAGTTGTTTTACCTGCTCAGACATCCAGTGACAAACAAGCAAACAAAACAGAAGGCAGGAAAAAAACAAGTTAGAAGAAAACATTTGTTTATGAAGTAAATTAATGCCCATTTTGATCTTCATATATCATTGTTTCTTTTAGCAGTTTTGGATCACAGTATCAGCTGTGTGCAGCTAAGGCACATCCGAACCCAACCACTTTTGTGGTTTCATGTGAACATCAGTGATAGCAATGCTTATTTGAAGCAAAGAAATTATTTTGGAATTGGAAAAGAAAATTAAAGGGGGAAAAAAAATCTTCCCACCTTCCTATATTTTATCTTCTTTGAGATTAACACTTGCATAGTAAGCTCTTGGCTCAAGCAGTGAAGTGCTAATTTCTTAATAAGCAATAACAGTGAAAACAAATAACCAGTAGTAATAAATTTTTCCCAATAATTTTATTTGCTTTCCAGTTTTCTTCCTTAATTCTTCACTTCTTCTGAAGGCCTTCATCTGTTGAGATTTCTGTGTCATGATTTAACATGTAACAAAATGCACCAAGGCCTCACACTTAATCTCAACCTTATCCTTATCAAAATGTTCATTTTTCAGAAGGTTTGATAATCTAGAGACCTCTTTCTCTCCTGCTATAATTATTTAATGGGACTTTCTATCATTTACTGGGGGTTTTTTTTCTGTTCTCTTGCTGCCTAAAATGACATTTTGGGTCAAGGTGTGTGTTTTCTGAGGCTGCTAATCCTCTGGTCACACTGAAACACAAAGCCAAGCAGATGGTGAGGAAGGCCAGCTAATAAAACAACTCTGCTTGCTTTTTTTCAAACCATATTACTTGCTGTGGACACATGAATTGGGACTGGGAGTTATTCTTCCAAAAATAAATATTTTTAGCTGTTCTGCATGCTGTTTTTAAATACATTCTATATTATTTGTTTTAACTTTAGAAGTTTTCCAAGTGATGTCTTGTTTTGACATTACAAATAAAACCAGAATTACTTTTCCCTCTATGTGTTTTGACTTTATTTTTGTCCCAGGTTTTTGGGATTTAAAGGTGACACCTGTAGTCACAATAAACCAGACATCCCATGTGCATAGTTACTCATGAGAAAATGTGTGAAATTAAAATTGTCATAGGTTTGATTTCTACTGGGTGTTTCATTCCAACACTTGTTCTGAAAAACAAATCTGTTTTTGGTCACAGTTTATAGTTTATTAGTAAAGCGATGTTATCACTTTGCCAGCAGAGCAAAGGTGAGTGCTGCCCGTTCCAGACCCTGCTTGCAGAAGTGTGGGGCACTGGGCGGGCACACAGAGCTCTGAAGGGGTGACCTCCTGCCACAGGATGGGACCTGTTGGGCCAGCTCAGTGCAGCTTGTCCCAAAAGCCTCTCCCCACACTGGGCTGGGATCTGGGCTGAGGTACCCCCCAAAGCCCTGCCACCACAACACGTGTGGTGCTGCCAGCTCCAGTCTCCAATGAGATCAATAATGAGCTGTGTCATTTTCTCACACTTAGGAAATTGTGTAACACATGATGGGCAGGGTACTTGTGTGGGTTCAGAGGAAGAGTTCTAGCATGAAACATTTATATAATGGGATTTGGGCATTTCCCAGATCAGTTCTACTTCACGCTGAGCTGAGAACTTGGTAAATCCTGGCCCACTATGGGGATAGCTGTAAACTGGGCATGGAGAAATCCTTCTGCCCTGTCCAAAGGAGACTTTCATCTCTACAACAGATGGCATCAAGTACTGACTTAGTGGAAGGAAATTCTAGAGCCTTTCCTGCTTGACCTAATGAACCAGAAGCATATGAGGCAGGAGGAGGGAGGAAAAAGGGGAGAGGTCTGGGTCAGAAGGACCTGCACTGTTGGATCTGGGCTATAAAGGGAAACAGGTCCTGGGGGTATAAATGCTTTGGTCCATCTGAATTTGGATGTGATCTCTCACAAGATTATCACAGAGCTCTCACCATCCTGTCACAGGAACTGGGGAGGGTGAAAGGACTGTTGAGCACACTGCAGACATGTGATTCTCTTAGTCTTTTGTTTCTTTTAATGCATTCACACAAGCCTTGCAGTTAAACTGATCTGATTCGTGGTTTTCAAACCCTGCCTTTCTGAGCACAATTTCAATGCACAATGGCAGGACTCTAAGGTCCCACCTTCAAGGTGGGAGATTTGGGTATCAGATACACTCCTGAGGACAAAACTCCTCCTACATATGTTTCCCCAGGTAGCTAAGGAAGAAAAAGGTATGTCTCTGCTTGGTTTCAAAGGCTGGTTTGAAAGGTGACAATGGATGCACCTCTGAAGGAAAAATACCTTCCAGTAGCCACAGTGAGCTAGGAGCAGTCACTGGCATGTAGCATGATAAAATCATGCTGGAACTGTGTGAGTCCCAAAGGAGAATGTTGCACACTTGATCTCTTACCCAGTTTTATAATGTGTTTGAAACCAGTACATTGCATACATTTCAGTTTCCACTGCTCTAATGATCTGATGATTTCCTGAAACACTTTAATGGAGTTTCCACTGACCTTAGAATAATAGTGTTTTTTAAAAAAGTGGTTAAGTACAGACTTTTATGAGACAAGTGGAGCCAGACTTCTCCTTCAAAAATATGATTTTTGCAAATGTGCATGGTTCTAAAAATCTCAGAGCTGTTTCTCAGAGTGACAGAAATAACATAAATGCCAGAGTAAGCAGCAGTTGATCTTGCAACACTGAAGTCTCAGTACTAAGTCATTACCTAAATACAGAAACAGGTCCAGAAGAAGGTCTGAATGTCTTTCAAACTGCCACTGAACAGCTTGGAAGTGCCCGTGTCTTGTGGCCACCTTTGACTCAGCTATTCACATCTTTATACAACTATTTGAATTTATCCTGTCATAATCTGTTCTTATTAAATGTGCTTAGGTTGATCTTTCCCTCCTTTCCCTCCCTTCTATTTTCAGCCTGTACTAATTAGCATTTTCAGTTTTCAGAATCTTCTACTCTCTCAGCAGCTTAGTTATTTCTACAGAGACACTGTGGCTATCCTTCCCTCGGTCTGAGCATTTGAAATCCATTTCCTTAGCCTTAATCTCATATAACTGTTTGCTCAAAACCATACACGCTCTCTGGAAAGGTTTTCAATCTTTTTTCTTCACTCCTGCTGGACTCCATGGTTCTCAGAAGGCTGTCTCATTCCCCAAGGTACCCTGACAGCTGAGCCTCTAACATAGAGATAGAAAAAGAAATTAATTTACAATTTACAGTATGACTAAATATCTTTTCTTTCTCCCCAGTTTTGTCAGACCAGCCTGTTTCTAAAGAAATGATTGCCTAAAGGCAGGCAGACTCGTGCCTTTCAGTGCTGCCAGTCAGGTAAAGGTTTGACAGATTAAGTATCCATTGTTTGTAATACCAGAGAATTTTCTGTTTTCAAATACTCTGAGCTCTTAGAAAACCCAGATTTTGAGACAGAACTGCTTTGTTCCTTTTCCCCAGTCTGAGTAGACAGATATTTATATTAGTAGAGAAGTTATCCTATGGCCAACAGCAAGGGAAGTTTGGGAACGTTAATTTTGTCACAGGGAAAATGCAATACATTAGTCCCATGTTTCTCACAGAAGACATTTCTGATCTTTTCGTCCTCTATATATTTCAAAATAAAATTAAAGAGTTTGGGATTCAGTTTCTTAGGCCTTGCTAATCTGATCATAAGTGAAATGCATAAAGCCAAGTCTGAAGATGTACACCACATATCTCATCTGCCATCTAACCTTCATTTGCCAGTCTGTGGTATTTACAGAGTGCTGATCACTAAATTACGCATTTATCTTCAATGACAAAGACAGACTAAACTTTGATATGATGGTGGGCTCCATACTACATTAAAAAGTTTATCATCTAAACCACTCTTCTCAGCTGGGGAGGGGGTTGAAGGAGGAGTTCCTTTTCAGTGCCACTCTGGAGATGGCATTGCTAGCCAGGAACATTTTCTAACTGTGCTTTGCATCATTTTTCACTTGCTGAGCAATAATAAGTGGTACATCTATCTGCATTTAAAATGACAGATAGTGCCTGTCCCAGCGCTGATAGGGGTGACTGTACAAACACCATCTCCTCAGTGGGGGAGCTGGAGAAAAATGGCACAAACTCGTACAAGGTCACTTCTGGTTTATTTTAGAATCTCTACATTCCAAGGTGTGCCCTTATAAAAAAATGACAATTTACCCTTGTAAAAAATTTAGTATGAAGAAAGCAAACAATTGGTTTTGGGCAACCTGAAAGTCATTCATGTCTCCAGATTCATGTCCATTTCCAAACATGACTTAAACCAATCCCTTTCCTGTCACCTGTCCCTGCACACCTGCTATGGTGTGCGAAGTGCTGAAGAAGGCTCTGACCCCATGTGACTGTGGGGCAGGTTAGAACTATTAAAAAATTGTGCAAAGAGTTTACTTATCCAGCTGGGTTTGTTTGTTTTGCTTGTTTGTTTGTTGTTTTGTTTATTTGTTTCTTTGCTTTCTTAAATAACATGAACAGACATTTTGGGTTTATTTATGCACATGTATTCAAAGAAATCTATTGCTTCTTTAGATTTATAAGAAGCTGAAGAGTTAAGAAATATGTTCCTGTGTCATCCCATCTTCTGCCTGAGGAGAACTGCTGAGCTGTTATTTACTTTCTGTGCTAATATTTTAGTCTCATATTTGTTATAGCTCCAGATGGCACATGTTTGCATTCACATTTGCAACAGCTGAGATATAGTCAGGCAGCATAATAACTCTAACAAAATGTCCTTGGTTTAAAATGAAGATGAACTCAGCCCCTACTTCAGCTAGTGAGCAGCACCTGCCAAAAAGTCACATTAAGTGCTACCCCAAGGTTTCTTGAAACAAAGAATGAGTTAAATATGATGCCTTGGATATATTTTTAGGGAGGGGGCTCCTCAGAAGTCCTGTTTTGCATCAAGGTTTGGGGCAGAAGTTCAGAGACACATGCCTTCTATCTAACTCAGTCACCAGAGGCAAATTTAAAACAGGCCTAGTTTCAGTGTTAGAAAACATTTCATGGCAGGGCAGCTGCCTCTCTATTAGTTTGCTAATTTATTCAAATAGCTATCATCAAAAAGATGCTGATTTTATCAGGCATAACCAACAAAAGTATTTTAAGCACATGCTCACCCTCAATCACTTGAGCTTCAAGGTAGGCTAAGCATGTTTAAATTAACTGGATTTGTTATTCACGTAGATTTACTTCAGATATTAGGGTCAAATCCTACTTTACCATGGCATTCTCATTGTTTCAGAACTTGTTTAAAAGATGAGCAGGCTTCAATGTGGACCTGGTATTTCCCAGTATCTGCCTAGCCAAAGCTGGCTGAATGCTAGCTTTTAGTTTCTCTGGCTGAGAAATGAATGCCTTTATAGCTCAAGAAAGATGGAAGGAATTGAACCCTTCTAGAAAGATAATGGTTTTATTGCTGTTTCCTTTTCTTAAGGCTGTTAGAGAGGTCAGCTGTCCTCAAAAGTGCCAGTGACACGGAATTCACTCAACCTCTCCAGGAAAACACATTGTATAAAACTCCTAGAGATTCCTGTTCTGAAGTCATATGGATGTTTATAGGCCAATTAAATGTTTTCAAGTGAGACCAGAGTGATAAGAGGTCACTGAATCAAGGAAAATGTGCTCATATCAAGGTGGTGTGACGCCAGAAAGGCTGCTGTCAGTTTCCTGGGGAGGCGTTTCCTTCTTAAAGCCCATTGAAATAATAGCAGAAGATTCTTCTCCTCCAGAAACATATCTGCCTCCAATCTCACCTTTTAGGAAAGTAGGAGAGCTCCCATCAATGCTTGGAAATAACAGTTACTATACATATGGTGTACATATGTACAGTCCAACATTTATGTGCTTGTATATATGAACACCCTAATAGAAGGACAGTGTCAGATTTCTGTCTCATAGTTAAATTATTATAGTATTTTAAACGACTCTCAGCATTGAGTGAACTGTTCTGAAGAGCAGTGCCTTCAAAGTTTGAGAATATCAATGTCTGCTGATGGTACAAAATTATTTGGAGGAAGACAGGACTTTCAGAAGAATTGCTGAAAGGCTTCATGAAAATCATCAGCTAGGTGTCAATGATGATTAAGAATATGTGTATATGCATATATGGCAAAAGATGCACATAAACCACTCCTGACTCTACTCCTGATGAAGTTAAGAGCCTCTGAACTGATGACCATCACTCAGGAATAAAACCTGGGGGCTGTGACTGTTCCACAGAAACAACAGCTCATTGTTCAAAACTGACTTCTGAGAAAGGCAAAACAGAGAACTTCATCCTGTCTCTGTATAAATCCATGCTTTCCTAAGTCCTGGATATTGTGTCCTAATACTTCATGCACATCCCTCTAAAGAATATCTTAGAAAAGCTGTAGGGCTAGGAAAGATTCAAATAAGGTTAACAAAATGAACAAAGGCCTTGTGTCACTCTACAGAAAGAAGCTCCATCTCTTTAGTTTGGACAAAGGGAGTCTTACTGTGATTTATAAAGTAGACCAAGCAATAGGATGAATAGGGATTGATTGATTGATTGATTGATTGATTCCCCTTTTTCCTCCAATAAAAGAGCAAGAAGGCACCAGATCCTGTAAATGTAATGTTTGATTAAGTTTTGTCTCACTTACAAGCATCCACAGAGAATTCCTTGATGTAGGCCAATGTGGATGTTCTTGTGGCTTTAGAAGCAGACTGCATAGGAACAAAGGTTAGAAATTAATTGAAAGTTATTAAATGCATAAAGTGATTCTGGTTCAGGATTTCCCTAAGATGCAAATTATTCAAGGCAAGAAAAATAGTCATGAGAAGAGTGGGATATATCATACACTGTTACTGAAAGATTCATTTTGGGCTACTGCCAAGGCAATAAGTATGTCATGCAAGTTCCTCTACTATCTGACAAGTCTCTTCAGACTTCCAGGTATTCCATTAAGTGATTTAATGCTATGGACTATGAGCCAAAAATAGTACACGTCTTATAAGTTTGGAGCCAATGAGATATTTATTATTTTAATTCCCAGCAATGGGGTGAATATACATAGAATGGATTAGGTTGAAAGGGACCTTAGAGATACCTAGCTCCAACCCCTCTGCCATGTGCAGAGACACCTTCCACTGACCAGGCTGCTCAAAGCCCTTCTAACCTGGCCTTGAACACTCCCAGTGATGGAGCATACACAGCTTCTCTGAGCAACCTGTGCCAGTGCCTCACAGTAAAGAATTCCTTCCATATATCTAATCTAAACCAACTCTCTCTCAGTTCTTTTAATTTTGTGTGTGAACTTGGGACACATTGTATTTTTGTCCAAATGGCAACACTTGTGCTGGAGAAGCAATTCTGATGGTTTCAGAGAGAATGTGGTGGCAGTGAGTATTTGTGGGCATGGGTGTCTCCTAGGCTGAAAAAGTATATAAATGCAAAAAGCAAAAAATAACACTGATGTGATTGTGTCTTATTGTTCTCAAGCCAGCCTGCTAGAGACAGCTAAAATAGATAGAAATCCATGGGGATTTATCATATCACAAAATTGGGTTTTGTATTGTATTCTTCCTTAACATTTGAAAGTACAAAGTATTGCTACTGCAGCATGGAGACAGATGCTTTATATCTAGGTGCATGTGGCTGTAACCATTCTATAGGTAAGATTTAGAAAGAAAAATTAACTATTGCCTAATTTATGAGTATAGAGCTAAATTTGGCTGCTGGTCTTCTACCTTTGAGAAAATTGGGTCACACAGGCAGTCAGTTTTGAATCAGGATGACCAGGATCAGTTTCACCTGCAATTCAATATTGACTCATAATTCTAAGTAATCATTTTCTCAGGAAATCTGATAATGCATAATGCATCCTAGGCAGTCATACTGGTGCAGTGACCTTTACTCTTATTTTTGGTAAATAGTCACAAAGTTATTATATAATTATACACATATATTTATATATACACAGTGGGAAATTCAGAGAGAAAGAAATATAATTTGCTTCAGCCTCTTAGCTCTATACACAAACAAAGGAAATAAATGATGACAAATAAAAATGGTATCCAATACCATATGTTGCTGACATCAGAACTCTGCATATGACTGATGGAGACCTCAGAAGGAAAAAAGCAGGAAAAGAACCAATTTAACCTGAAGGAATTTTCATAAGCACAGTTAATAGGAGCTGTGAAATAATGGCATGTACCAAGAGAGTGAAATGGTTAACCATGAGATGTTGCTCTTGGAGCACAGGAGCTGGGATGCTCAGAACTCTGCTGCCTAGATTACTGAAACACCACTGACTCACCAGCAGTTAGGAGACAGAACTTCTTTTCACAAGCAAACTCTCTGCAAGAATGATTGTAGCAAGCTCAGTCTGTCTCTCTAGTACAGCCATTAGCCAATCAATGTAATTCATGCTGAACCTCAGGTGGCAATGCCCCTGTAACTGGAGTTCATTCCATTCAGCCTCAGCTCAGCTTGAATTTACATCCTGAATAAGAGGGAGGGGCCTTTCTGGGGACTTTCTGGGCATTTCTCTTTTGCTGTGCCATTTAACTTACAAAGTTCTTTGATACCCCAGCATGGACAGTAGCAGGGAGCTGTTGAATGAATGGAGAGGTGGACAAGGAAATATCACCAGGTATTCAGTGCTGTGTGTGCCCTGAACCTCCACAGCAGCTAGCAGTCACTGCACCTCAGCAGCACTACACTCCTAAATTTCTCAACTTTGGAGCAGACATCTCTTACTCCACTTTTTGCCTCCTCAGAGGGGGAAAATTTTGCAACATAAATATCATGAAGAGGTAAAGAATGTACTTCTTAAAATAGCCCATCATGGAAAAAACTCAAACCTGGTGTAGCAAAACATAAATTTGCAGTTAGGCATCTGGTGGCGGGGGGAGGCCTTTGCACACCAAAGGCTCGGAGATCTGGCAGATAGAGACCTTCAAGCTGTTGTTTTTAATGCCCAGTTTTTGCTGAGACATGCTAAGAGCCCAGATGGTAGGAATGCATAAACATCATGCTTGGTGAAAAAAACTTTTAGTACCTTTTCCCCTGTATAAGAGCAAGCAAGAGAGTAGAGTGTGAAGTAACAAAAACTTGAAGTACCAATGTCTTCTTATTAAGGCTGAGTTGCTTTCATTCCTGCTACCTAGTGTTCCCTGATGTTGGCTGAAGAGTCCTGACAATTCATTCAGCTCTTGTGCTGCTACAAAAGTTCCCATGTACACTAGTATGAATTGCCATTTTTGTTTCATCAGTTCCTATGAGGAAAATTTAATTACACAGCCTGTCTGGGAGAAATATTCTGAAGGAGGAAGCTGTACTGGATGTCTTGTGTTGTCTTGTTCTACACCAATGCCCAGGTGCCCAGGCTGCTCAGGGAAGTGGTAGAGTCACCATTCCTGGAGGCACTTAAAAGCATGTAAATGTGGCACTTGAGGGATAGATTAGTGGTGGACTTGGCAGTGTTGGGTTAATGGCTGGACTTGATGATCTGAAAGGTCTTTTCCAACTTAATCAATTCTATGACTTAAGCCTTCACACTCTGCGTTTGAAATTATAATTTGTGAACTGCAAGAGAGAACACTGTCATGAACTCCCAACAGCTGACATTCTCTGAAGTTTCTCTCAAATCTCACAGAAACCTGAGGTAATTGTGAAACGCAGGATTTCCATCTCCAGGACTGTCCCCAGGACTGGCCCATGCCAGCAGCCGGCAGCCACGCCCCATTCCATACACACTGGTGCAAGTAAAGTTCAAGGTAACCTTATGGATCAGGGTCATATCACCTTCCAACACCTGCCCAGGTCTATATAAGCACACAATGCCTCCCTGTGTGGCAGAAGGGCCCTCCCCTGCTGCTGACGCACAGCTTCAGACATGCTGCTTCCTGCCACAGGGAACTCTGACTGCATGGCCACCGAGATCCCTGCTGAGAAATGTGGGAAATGTCAGTGTGAGACACTCCATTCTAAAAGCATCCTGTACCAGATCCTTAACAAAGAGCATGGAAGTGAGACCAAGTGGCACCAGCAGCATTGCAGCCCCCACTGCTCTGCAAGAAGCAAATGCTGCCCTTGTTTGGACAGAAGAGTTGTCCTGAGAACACCAGAAGCCACATGCAGAAGAGCTTCTGAAGTGCTGCTGAAGACTTCAACTTTTATTAGAAACTTACCTTCTTTTTATCACATGCCTTGGGAGGATCAGTTTGTCCTCATACAACAGAACTGGGTCCCCCTTTTTGTCCTGGGCATGGCACAAGAAGGAGTGGATTTTGACCTGAGAGAGGTTCCAGCCACCAGTTTATTGAAAAAAATCCTCCTCAATCAGTCTTCAACTGCTATGAATGAACTGGGCAGCTCATCAGCAGGAGCATCTTTCACAGAAGTTCAGAAGATGAAGAATTTATTGTGGAAATTCTGGGACCTGGACCTAAGTGCAAAAGAATATGCCTATCTTAAAGGAATTATTCTTTTTAATTCTGGTAAGTCCTCCCAGAAATTACACAAAATATTATGTGCCTAGAAAGATATTTGACAATTTTTTATTTATGTAGAGAAAATGTTTTGTTTTACTCATTTATATGAATAGATAGTTAAATGTTCTCAAAAACCTGTATTCCCTGATTTAACAGTTTTTCTGCCTGATGTGGTTTATTTGGTTCCTTGGACATGTGCAGTTCATCACCCACTGTAAGCCAAAACAACTTCTATCTGACAAATTGTAAGTCATAAAGATTTGTGTAACTTCAATGACTTCCAGTTCAAAGGTAATACAGCAGCCTCACCCTCACGTCACAGCAAGGGAGAGAGGGTACATGGGCACATGACTTGAGCTTTAGAAGTATTTTAACAATGGCTTCTTCAGTAACAAGAACACAAGAAAATAACCATCTGATTTTCATCAGTGAGCCAAAAGGATGCTGTGTTGAGTTTACACAGCTTTTATGTATATTTATATAATTTAGTATCTCTACTTTCAAAGCCTGGGACAGCAAACTAAGACTTCTGATTGCATCCTCTCACTTCTGATGCCAAGTTCAGGCTCCTTAGGAAGGAAGGTTGCCTCAGTCAGCACCATGGAGTGCATGAGTAACTAAAAACTGAGCTCCAAGTCCACCAAAGTAAATGGAAAGACTTATTGACTCCAGCCTGCTCTGCCTCAGATGCCCAGCTCCTTCCACAGCAATCACTGCATCTGGCTGCACTGTCAGCAGTGTGCTGTACTTGGGGCTGCACCAAAAGGATGCTTGAATGCCTCAGTTATTCCGTTATATTTCTCATGGTGGATGGTTTATAGGCTGGCTGCTCAAAGGCTGTGTGACTTTATAGTTGCTTCCAATGGGATTCAAATTCTGTTTCTTGAGGTGTAATGTCATCCAGATGCTTGGTATTGCCTTGAGTGTCTGTGCTGCAGCAGCAAAGCAGAAGAGTTTGTTTCAATGCAAGCTTTTTTCACAATAAAATCAGGCTGAAAGAAACCACTGTTTATATCCAGGGGGATGATAAGAGGAGAAAGGCCTCATCTGCAGCAGCTTACACAGTTTGACTAGCTGGCATTTTTATTGTCTCTGTGGGTAAAATGCAATATTCACTTAAGGAGAAACAGCAGTAGCAGGGTTATGTTCTGGATTTGAGCCTCCTAAAGGCCTGCTGCTTCCCCAGGGTGCTGTATGAGAGAGTCAGCAGCCCTCAATGCTGTCTGCAGACACATTCCACAGTTTCAGGAATGACAGTCAGCTCTTAGCTGGGACGACCTGATTCCCTGGAATATTTCTCCATGAGCTGCAGAAGGCAGCCTGGAGAACAACAGTTAAGCTTAGATTCAGTTAAGCCTCTGTATGAAACAGAGTCACCATCTAAATCTGGGCTGAAACAGGTACTCAGGACTTTTACACAGCCCAAACCACCCTTTGCTGCAAACAAATCTGTACAGCTCTTGTTTCACAACTACTACTTTTAATAGTTTTCCAACACTTTCCACCAAACTCAGAAAATGTTTTCTACATATTTGCAACACATTTTCAAACTTTTCAAGTTTTGGCTTGATGTTTGGCCAAATTCTACGATTTTTGCAGGCCTCAGTATAAAAGACTTTCAGGAAGCCACCAGCAGTGACAATGGTAAATTAACTCTCTTTTGGACTATGGAGTGCCTCATTACCACCCTTAATGTTTTACTTCCATTGACACCACCAAAACTGACTGAAGCAATGGGGAAGGGCCAGGACCAGAGCAGTCCAGAGCTGGTCATGAGCTGGAGTTCCACAGGACATCCAGGCATGCAGCTGCAGCAGCCATCTCTTGGATAAGAAGCATGGCAACTATGCAAAGCTCTGCTTGTACCCTGAGTGATCTCTTGTGGCACAGACCTTGTGCTGACTATGATTAGAAAAATCCCTTTGGCAAGAGGCTGGCAGGCAGCACAATGGAGCATAGGTCCTCCTACAAGGATCACAGAATGCTTTGGGTTGGAAGGCACCCTAAAGATCACCTAATCCAACCCCCCTGCCATTGGAAAGGACACTTTCCACTAGACCACGTTCCTCAAAGCCCCATCCAGCCTGGCCTTCTGGCCAGCCCCTGGGGCTGTGGCATTCACAACATCTCTGGGCAAGCTGTTTCAACACCTCATCACTCTGACAGTAAAGGATTTCTGCCTACACATCTGACCTAAGCCTACCTACCTTCTTTCAGTTCAAGGCCATTTCCCCTTCTGTCATTACAGGCCCCTGAAAAGTCCCTGTTCAGCTTTCTTGTAAAGCCCCTTTAGGCACTGGAAGGCTGCTCTAAGGTCTTTCCAAAGCCTTTTCTTCTCCAGGCTGAACAACCCCAACTCTGTCAGCCTATGTTCATAGGAGAGGTGTACCAGCCCTCTGATCATCTTCAGGGCTCTCCTCTGGAGTCATTCCAGCAGGTCCATGTCCTTCTTATGCTGAGGGACCCAGAGCTGGAAATAACAACAGAATCTGTGCAGCACTTCTGTGTGGGAGGCTCTGGCTGGGTTACTGATTGACCACATCTGGGCCAGCAAGAACCTGCAAAGAAGAAACTGTGCACCAGCCCCTGAGGGGAAACCAGCAGCTTACATCAACAGAATCCAGACTCTCCAGAACATACTGGCATCCCCACTCTTCCCAGGGGAGCTTTGGCTGGATGGCTTTGGAGCTGTCTCAGTATCTGTGGGTGAAGGGTCCAGCTGCAAGGCCTTCTCTGCTTGGAACCAGGCAATAAGTCAACGGAAGGAGCAGGTAGGACTGTTCTGCCACACAGGAACAGCACAGAGTGAGGTGAAAACGTTTTTGTGATTTTGACAGTTGTCTGAAGAGCAATTGGGACTGCACAGTGAAGAGATGGGAGCAGTGAAAAGCAGTGCTGTTATTATATCAGTGCCATATATATACATATTTATGTACACATATATATTCAAAAATTCCATCAAGGCTGTGACAGGGCTTCTGTTAAAAAAAAAAAAAAGATACTCTTAAGAGGTTTACAGTTCAGCTGGAAACATGTGTTTGACTGAATATTATTGCAACATATCTCAGAACAAGAAGTGTCTCATAATGTGTAAATTAAAACCAGTATTTGGTTACATAGAAAAGAAGACCAAATGAGGAAATTAAGCATATTTGGAGAGATATAAACTATTGCAACTTCATCCTGAATCCACAAAATCCTGACAATTTCCTTTCCATGAAAAATCTAACATTTGGAATCATCCTCACAGCTTGCAGCTGCTGGTAATCCTGGGGGAGATGATGACTTTTGCACACATTTTATTTCTGGCTAGCCTGGTTGCAGGTTTGGCTGAGGCTTCTTCTCCTCTGGCAATGGTGTCTAAGAAGAAGGGACTTGCTAAAGGCTGACAACAGTCAGCCAGTTACAGACTGAAGGAAACCCAGCCAGGTTGGTTTTGCCCTGGTACAGGGCACTAGGCAAGAATGCTGAACTGCCCACACTGAAATGAATGATACTGTGAGAAATACACCTGGTGTGCACTATTCAGATTCTATTCCAGGGAGGTATGGGGTCAGTCACTGTAAAAGTTGCCAAATAGTGTGTTCTACCCTCTGTCCAGACTGCAACAGTTCTAGGAGAGAAAAGATATCCTTAGAGAGTGAGGACAGGAGGCAACAGGTTGCTGAGAGCTACATGGCAAGGCACTCTCTTCAGAGGCAAAGGATGAAGATAGGGTGTCCTTATCACTGAGTTCTGGCACCCACAAACACCCTCAGTGAGCCAGCAGGTCACATGCTATGGGAGGTATGTGATTGAGGCTCATGACCATGACTCCACAGGGCAAAGGCCTCTCCTTCAGACACTCCTCTTGCTGAGGCACTCCTCTTGCTCTTTTTAGACTGTAAATGAAAATACCTAGATAGTGTGGTGAACCACAGTGCCCAGCTTAGTCTAGTAAGCAGAGGCAACAATAGGAAGGAGATGGGGCTGGGTGTACTGGAAACCTACATCTTCAGGCTGTGAGCCTGCTCACTGCTCCAAACCATCATCTCCATCTCCTGCTGTTACCTAGGTAGGGTGGATTAGAGCTGGAATATTTCCATGTGCCCAGAGTACTATCTCAGCATCATTTGGTGGGTAGACAACACTACAAAACTTCTTCTCCATCTGTACTGAGTCAAAATTACCTGCTGTTACCATTTCAAAGATGGATTTTAATGTAATGGGCTAGATTCCAATGTGATTACAATGCTGCTCAATGCTCATTCAAATTATTGAGCCACACATACCTTCTTTTTCCAAAAAGTATGTTTAGGAAGTGTTTATTTTTTTTCTATGGAGAAAGTAGTTCTATAAGACAGAAATCCAGACACCCATCATTACAAAAGACACAGAACAGAAATGTTTACTCAGGATTTGTTATTTTACTTTTTGTTTTGACAGAATGTCATGCCCTGAAATGTCTCCCTTATGTACAATCACTGCAGCAGGAAGCTCAGAAAGCCCTGATGGAATTTATCTCAACAATGCTCCATGGAAGCCTCAGCAGGTTTGCTTCGATTCTTCAGCTACTCACGTCTCTTCAAGACATTGATGCAGATGCTATTGAAGAGCTCTTCTTCAGGCCCATCCTAGGAGAGGCCACCCTAAATGTATTACTTCTAGAAACCCTATATATCAAGCCAGACTGGCTTTGAAAACAAGCGACATCTGAGCAATAAAATATTTCATTTTGAAGAGATGAGAGAATATTATGAGCTAAATAAACACATTTCAAGCAAATCATTGATGAATATTTTTAAGCCATATATCCTTTAACGATAAAGTAATTTTGTAACATTTTATAATTAAAAGCAGAGAAAATTAAGCATTTCATGATACTGTGTGCTTTAAAAACCCCTTAGTCTAAGTATTTAAAGACTGTCTAGGAGCACCAGCATACTTTCCAGTTGTGCTGGAAAGGTTCAACTGTAATATTTCTAGGAAGGTTTTTTCCAGCTGTTTATGCTTTTGGCTTTAAGGAACAGGGGCAATGGTAAATTTTATTCAGTTGAAGGTAGATACATAAAAGGTTGGTCAATGGTAAAATCAGTATAAATCTTTCCTTTTCCTTGTCAGTCCCTGACCCCAGTCCCTTTTCTGTTCCACTGAGAAATCTAGTCCTTGGCTGTAATTGCTGGATGGAGCTTCCCCTTACTAACTGCTTTCTTTTAGGTTCTTTTCTAAGTCTTGCAGCAAACTATGGGCATTAAATCCTTCTCCCATTATTTACGAAGTCCTTCCCTAACTGAGGAACTAAACAACATGAATCAAAAATTGGTTGACTGGAAAAAAGCCATTGTTCAGGACTGTTTCCAGAATGGGAATAACAAAGGCTGAAAGTTACTGTGTCATGCCATAAGCGGCAGAACTAATGTAGCCCAGTTTCCTACACATTTAAGACCTTTTCCCTTTAGCCCTGCCTGCACCCTTCTATAATTACCATCACTTCCTTCCAAATAAACGTCAGATGTTCCTTGGACAGCAGAAATGCTAAATATGGTTTCCTACAGATGTGTACAATCTGTTCCTGCATCTCTCACTGAAGGAATTCCATGTTTCCACCTCCAAATGCACTATGGCATGCCCCAAAAATCTCTCTGTCCCCTACCCGTCTGGTTGGAGAAGAGGCAGCACATGTTGGGGTGAGTGCCAAAAACGATGTGTGTGCTGACTGCCCATCTGTCAGGATGAAAAAAACATTGAGCTTATACTTCAGCTGCATCAGGGGAAGCTATTTGTGTCCATTTCCTGTCCCACTCCTTTCGCAATGGTTTCTATGAAACTTAAGGGAATTCTTTTCTGAGTTTTTTCAGTAGCGGATCCAGCCTACTTTTGCTTGGCAAGAGGGCTCCTACTCACCAAATGGGGGCTGACAGACATGTAGATAGACAGCACAACAAAGAGTATGACAGCTTAGAATTCCTTAGAATGTCAAGCTAAAGTCAAAGGAAAGAGAACTTGCAAATATGTATATATATATAAAATATATATATGTAAAAATGCACGTCAACAGAGATGGATGTTGAAAGGACTTCTAGAAGTCAAACAACTAAGGAAAAAGAAGTTTAAATAATAAAAAGAGTTTAGTACCTATTTGTTTTGACAAAAGTACACACATTTTTCTCCCACTTCGTTAATCAAGGGGAAGAAGCAAACCCCAACCAAGACAAACCAATTAAGCCCCCGAGTAGTAGTGATCACAGAAATAACAATCTCTGCAGTAAACACAACTCACTTTCCTATGTCCCTAAGCTAACTAAACCTTTCAGAACTGCAGAAAGGTTTATGTAAACCTGTCTGAAAAGAGTGCCTAGTGCTTCACAGGGAAGACTGTGGTCAACATCTTGGATTTTCAAGATGACTTTACCTTCTACCATGAAGGCAAATACTAGGCTTCAAATGGAACTCCCACAAGATCTGATACTCATGGATCTCACTTCACTGTGCTTGAATACAAGATTCTTCAGAAGATCAACAGATCTTATCTTGGTATCCTGTTCAAAGGGGCTATCCTGTTCAAAGGGGCTGATACCACTTGTCTTGCTGAGGACAGAGTAAGAACCTGTATTTACTGTGTTTAAGTGTCACATGAAGTTGGAGGCTGTGCAGGTACAAGAAACTGGCAGGAACAGGAGAGGTGAGGGATTGTGAGCAGAGGTCAGGAACAAAACAGGAGCTCTCCCTGGAAAGTGGAAAGGCACAGCACCAGACAGACTTTAAAAGTCAATGGAAATGACTTAGCATTGGAATGAAGAAGCAGAGACTGAAATGAATAGAAGGCAAGAGGATGAAAAGAGCAAGAAAATTTTTTCTGCAAGAGCAGAAAAATCCATACTCCAGGAAAAAAAGGAAAAAGAGAGAGAAAGAGGGAGAGACAAAGAGAGTGAAGCAATGAAGAAAGGTTTGTCACCACTTTATTTAGCTTCTGGGATTGAAAACAGAAGCACTGTTTCTCCAGCTGTGAAATCCACCAATGTGACGTGTGTAGCCATCCCCCTCTAGCGCCCAGGAGACGCGGTATTGCTATCACCTAGAGTGTGAGCTTAGCTGCTGGAAGAGAGCCAGATACAGCACCTACTGCTGCTGATGACCCAGGCAGAGCTTTCACTCAGGGACACATCCCCTTGCTGACTTGTTCAAAATAGTATATGGCAATATTTTTAAATTGTTAGAAGAAATCTACATTTGCAAAATCAAGAATGAAAAGTAAATTCAAATTGCTTGTGAAATCTTACTCCAGCCTCCTTCTGAATATGATCATAAACTCTTTTCATGACCTAATTGCAAACTCCTGTGGTTTCCCCTCAGGACTCCCTGCCTTACTTGGGGCAAAGGATAGCCTGTGTGTGCTGTGGGAATGTGTTATGACTGGGCAATGGAGGAGCCTGCTGTCAGCTAAGGCTCAGCTGCTTTTGTTGCAGCACCATCATTGCAGAACCTGAACTAAAATGGATCTACAGTGCCAGAAACAAAGCTCTTACAGTGAAATTGGTTGAATGACACATTACAGAGTGTGGGCGAGTCACATAAATTAAGTGGCATTATTCCAGAGTGGTATTGTCCCAGAAAAAAACTGCTACTAACAGTGTTAACTGGAGTAAAAGGTTATAGTTTTTCACAGTGGCAAACACAAGACCTGGGAAGGGGCAGACTGCAGAAGTCAGAAGGCTCTCACAAGAAGCAATCCAGGTCACAACAGGCTGTGTCTCATGCTTCCAGAATGATGTATAGTGCTGTAAGCAGTGAAAAATCAGTCTGTGCACACCTGAAATGCAGGAGGCTTTCATCAACTTTAATCTAGGTGTTTTCATTCCTCCTTTGTAAAAAGAAGGGGTAATAATAATGCCTTCATTTTTTGACTCATCTTTGAAGACTTTAATTGGTGTTTGTAAAGAGCTAACAAATACTGTACTTGAGAACATGAGGGAATCCCACTGAAAATTATTAAATTCAGTGTTCTATGCTAAATTGAGCAGCACACAGTAAAGTAATGGAGAAGCCTGCACACTACAGGGAAAGGATAAATAGAGAAGATATTGAAGATCAAACTTTAGTAAGCACCAAGTAAGGCAGTGATCTAGTAGCAAAAGTAACAATGACATTTCCAATGGTGGGATCCATCTCGCAAGAGAGTCACTTGCACTCTCTCTAGAGCACACAGAGGGACATGCTCTGAGGGAGATATGACTCCCTTCTCTCAGACACCTGCCTTAATTTTGGATGAATCCAAAGAAGTAAAGAAGTGCTCTACTTCTGCCTATCGGTACAGCTAAGGAGACCACCTCACCATTTGAGATTCACTGCCTAACTTCCACACAGTAGAAATGAGATTAATCCTACCTTTATGGCATATACAGAAGTGGTTTGGATCCATTTTGCACCTGCAGTATTAACTTTAATGTCTTCTAATTAATGTCAGAAGCATGCTTGGTTTTGCAGTCCTGACTATTACACAGTAGACTTATGCTTTCAGCTAAATATGTAATTCTAATAACAAAAACCTGATAAAGGCTTGGAAACAAACATAATTCTGTGATTTCATTCACTTGCCCATAAATGACTAAGAAGGCATACATAGGACATCACATTTACAAATCTCTGTCCTATCTATACTAATATTTCTATGGAGTTCTTTTTGTTTGGCTGAGTTTTTTGTTTTTCCTGTGGAATGCCTTTCTTACCTCTTTTGTAGAAACAAAGGCATTTAATTCAAAATGTAAAATTTCACTTTCGCTAGAAAGCACTTGCAAGTCATAATCTTAGACATAATTTTATTTACAGACACGGCACGGGTATGTGAAATGTGCAGCTCTTCGCTTCATATTAATAGAGGCACACAAGGAAATATATGCTTCTTTTCTATCACAGGGCTGCTGATAAAAGCAGCCTGGCTCAGGGGAAAAAAATGGAGTCAAGTTTCTACAATAAATGCATAGTCTAAAAACAAGCATCAATTCCTGTAATGACAAAAAAGGGTCTCATTGAAACCAGTGTTACTATTTGTGCATAAACCCTCAATCTTTCCCAGTAGGCTAGGAGAGAGGAGGGTGAGTCAGTAGTTTGGTTTTGCTTGGGCTTGTTATCAACTGTTGTCCTTATGAGATTGTGATTTTGAAAGTACAAGTTGTCATTCTTCCTGTGTTCTCTCTCTCTTTCTCTGCCTGGGGGGGTAGCAGAAATGTTGCAAGATGAAGCGCTCCACATCTCACCTAAGATAAGAGCATCTTCATCAAAGGGAGACATAGCCACAGCTTTCTGCAAGTAATCTCATGAGCCAAGAATGCAAAACTTCAAGTAGCGTGGGAATGGTCCCATTGCAGTCACAGCGGAAACAGTGCAACCCACGCACACTCATAGCCATAGATTTTTACTAGGAGGGAAAAATGGAAATCTAGTGGGAAAAATAAAGGTCTTGTTTGTGCAGGTGACCACACAGTGAAGAGTCCAAAATTCTTTCCTTACCAGGATCTTATTAGAAATGGAAAGTAATCTGCCATACACCTGTAACAGACAAGTGTTTGCTTCCAAATATTCAAATATCAGTTGGTGCCTCGGAACATAACTTGATGCAGTAGATGGCTGTGGCCACTGCAGCATGAGCAGGGAGTTGCATGTCTGTTGAGGAGCAATGCAGCTCCTTGGAGCAAGACACAAAGTATGATGACAGACAAGGAAGGGATATTTTAATCAGGAGGAACAGAGCACCATCTCCACTGTGCAGCATTGTCTAGGAACTCAACACAACTGGGAGGGCCACCAAAGATGTAAGAGCAAGTTGTCATTCCTGGTGACATGGTACACATTGGTGGTGTATCAGACTAGTCTGTCACAAAACACCACATTGTCATATAAAAGCAACCACAAGGATGTTACACGTGGCTCCTGACCATGCTGCTGTGGCACCCTGGACTGGCACTTTGGGATCTTGAGTCCCTTCAGTCCTGCTACATCACCCTGTACAGTCCCTGCATCCCTAATCTATGAAGTTTTCATACTCCTCTGAGGCACTGAACATGTGAGCTCTGCACAGCCTTCTGAGGGTGTATGGATAGGTGTGGACTCCCTCGCCCACACTCCAAGTTAGGCGAAAGCAAACCGGTTCAGATCTGGAAGTCGTGTATTTGCACAGATTTAAAAACTTGGGTACAGCCCTGGGCCACTCCAGCTACTCAGATTCCAGAAATGGGTGGCATCCAGTTGGCTTGGAAAGTGAGTGAGGCAAATGTGTGTCTGTCTGCACCTGTCCTGGTCAATACATATGAGTCAATAGCAGCATTATTAGGAAAATAAGATTAAGGCAGGGACTAGGAAGGTCCACCTACAACATCCAATCTGGTCTCACTCATCATGGATATCGATATCAACAGTGTGTATGATTGCATCCCCAAACTTATCAAGCTCCACCTGAAGATAATCTAGGATGTGTTTGCATACCCTGTTCCTAATAGGACAGTACATAATGAGACAGAGTCTCCTGATCCGATGGTTAGGAATGTTCCAATTCCAGAACTTTCTAATTCCAATTCTAGGTTACTAACATTTTATTATATGCACCTTCTTTCTACTACCAGTATGAATTCAAATTGCTTTTCTCACTCAAGGTGTTGGATATCCAAGATGTTTGTAGACAACAGTGATGTCCACTATCCATTTGCCACTGGCAGCTCCATCTGTCATCCCTACTCTGATAGTTTGCAACTTCTGGTTCACATCTCGCTCTCTTGTTTTTGACTGGCAAGCTAACATTATATTAACTTGACCACCCTGATGAAACTCTTTGATACAGAGGTGAATCTTGGATTTGCTTCCATTTGCCCTCCTTCAGGTGGAGGTAATTTTGTTTCCTGTTCTATGTCAGTATCACGTAAGGCTTCATTGCTCTGTCTGAGACTCCACCTCTTAGCTATCTCAACTGTATCTCCCTCTCCTCTGTTGCAACTGTCTTCCCTAATTTTCTCTTTTGCCATTCCATCATCTGCCTGATTTTTCATATCCCTTTCCATTATTGCAGTTTAATTTCTCAATTTTTTCTTCTCTATCAGTTAGTCTTTTTTGTTTTACTTTTGCAACTGCATCCTTCTTCCTCTCTTACCCTTCAGGCAAGTTTCCTAGATCCCAGCCTTAAAGAAAGGATGAAAATTCTCAGATCTCCTCCTACAAATTGCTACACAAGCCACCCTTGCTGTTGTTTGTTTTGGGTAGGTAGAAAATTCCTTGCAAGAGTAATTTTTCCTTTGGTCTTGCCTGTAACAGCCTTTCACAAGAAGCTGAATGTGTGCAGTCGTAGGCAGTAGCTTTGACAATACATATGAAACCACCAGTAGGTCTTGTACCACCTCCTGGCACATTTGAAGGAAAACAACCCTAGGCATTCTTCTACTGCAATGTAAATCATTCCAGTATCTTCAGACCTGAGCAAATTCACTCCTGTTTTCTATCCCATCCTACTTCTTGCTATCACCTTTATGCCATGCTAAGGAAAGTGTCCTAGGAAAGCATGCTTCTTTCTTTCCACTAATCTCCTTTCTGGGTGATGTGGGAAGCCTATCAGGAATACAGAGAATGTTGTTAGATAGCTTAAGTGTTCACACAGCCATCATATGCCTAGGAAATACACTTTGTTCTGCTGACCTCCAGAATATTTTGACTTCTCTAGCTAACTTGCTTCTACCGTGCTGCCTGAGATCCCTCTTTCAAAGGAAACTGTTTTCATTTGTTAATCTGAGTTAGGTATGACCAATGGTCTTGCATTTTGAAATATGTTTTAGTTTACTGAGGTCTCTTCAAAAGAAAGCACAGGAAAGTGGGCAGTTTAAGAAAAACAAAACCAAACTGTTTGGTGCTTTCTATAAAAAAGAGATGACACAGAACACCAATAGTTTGGGATTTTTTTGAAGCGAGGGTAAGGGGGTTGAGGCAGATGATTTTTCAAGTCCTGTTTTTTATTATATCCACATCAGAAAGTAGATGGAAGATGCAAAGTCCTGCAAAGGGGGCTGAACTTTGTCCTCTTGGACACAGATAAGAAGAAATCAAAAAGGTGGTTGTGCCCACTCTTGCGAACAACTGTAAATTCTAAGTAGAGTCCAGGGAGACTGCTTGTTTAGGTCCTTACATTCTCAAAATGTGACAATATCTCAGAACATATTTATCCTCTTCTTGAGCAGAGTTTCACATCTGATTGTACAACAATGAAAGGACCAAAGGTACAAAAAGAAATATTCAGTATTTTGGCTCAGCTGAGTAAGCAACTCTTAACATTTCTGATAAAACTGTAAAGAACAACATAAGGAAAACAGGCTGATAACATATAAATATATATAAATAATGTTTCCTAGCTTCAGGCATATGGTAACCCACATTTGAATTATGCAGACTGGAAAGACCTTTCCTTTGTGGAGATGCAAATACTTCATACTACTTATCTGTGGTTTTAAAAACATAAAGCACAGTAAGTGACCAGCTTGATGGTTATGATTGTTCCTCCCTTTCCCACAAAGATAAGCAAACCACCACTGCCCCAGACCAAAGCCCAGGATTAACCCATGTCCTGTTAAGTTCTGGGCTAGTGAAAGCCCAGCAGCAGCATCAGGATGTGCATACACAGATCAGTTCACGCCCAATCTACCCCAGAGCTCACAGTGTGCTGCAGACTCCAGGAGCAAATTGCAATGTGCACACAGCTTGCATCGCATATTGCACTGCCTGGCACACACCTGCTCCCAGCAGCCTGTCCTTTGGAGAGCTTGAGCAGCCCCACTGAACACAATTCCCTCTGAGAAACACACTTGCTTAGTGACTTAGTGACTAGAGGGACATTAGTCTCTCAAAGACAAAAATTTTTGATTCTTGAACAACTCACAATGCACCAGAAAAAATATTGCTTGTTTGATTTCACACAGGGTCCAAGCTCAATCTCCTAAGACACTGCAGCTCCTCTCCCATGCCCTCCAGGGCCATGCTAATTTTTCCTGGGAGGTTTGTGATCTACACAGTTAGAAGGTAGAAACAGGGCCGGGTGATCGATAGATTGACTGCTAGACTGATCCATTGGGTGTACCAATACTGCTGTCAGCATCGATAGCATGATTCAACATGCTGATAGCATGCTGAATTAGAGTCAATCCTGCTTGGCACCTTTCTGAAATCTGTAACTATTATTTGTGAGGGAAAGAAATTGATGTTAAGATGACCCACCTTTTTGCTGACAGCTGTGGTAGCCATGGGACCATGATGTGCACAGGCATTGAGCATTTATATTTGGAAGGAATCTGATTTTCTGCAATCCTGTTGCTTAAGTCATCTTGTGGTACCATCATTATTATTGGGTTTGGCATTTTTAACTATTGAAGATTCCTGTTTGAGATAGAGAGTTTCCCACAAGATTGCCTATGTCTGAACTGTGTGGATACAATACAACTACTTAAACTCAGAGACTGAGATTAAAAATATTGAATTCTAACTCAAGAAGACATGTGGACTTCACAAATAGTGAGGTTATAGCTTGTGTAGTTACTATCAGTGTTCTCAGGCAATGCTGGGGCTGAACAGGAGGAAAAAAGGACACCTTGCTTCCAGAGGCAATTGCCTGACACAAAAGAGATACACTGTTAAGAGTTCTCTGAGCTCCTACCACACATTTTTCTGTGAATAATGGATTTCCGTCTCTTGACTGTCACTGCCACGTAAAAACTGCATTGAACTGAATTTCTCTTCATATCAGACTAATCAATAATAAATCAACAAAATATCTCTCTTGTGCTTCTCTTCCTTTCAGGTGTTCGCTTATCAAATGGGAATGGCAAACTGCAGCTGTATAGTATTTTCTGGAATTGTTATTTATTTGGCACTAAATTATTACATAAACATATGGAAAAATATGCTTTGGGTCTTTCCAGTTAAGCATGAGTGACAATATCTGTGGCACAGTTCCTACCAGCATCACTAGATGAGTTTGATGGAACAAGAATAAATCTTTTAGGGGATACTCTTGCAAGGGATTTAATTCCACATCTCTGGGAAATGCTGAGCACAGATTTTCTTATCTCCTACAGAGTCACTAGTAGTGCAATTAACTTCCCATACATCAATCATTGAGTGAGTTATCAAGCAGACAAGTCTTGCCCTGTGATTCCTGCCACCTACCCTCTCACCAGTGACATCCATTGCAACTCTAAAATCAGCAGCCAACTAGACTTAGAGACATAAAAGTTGCTAGTAGTATAAATTCCCTGTCTTTTACTTGCAGCCATCTGTCTGTCAGTCTGGGTGTCTAAGCCTTCTCAGTTCAATCCTTTTGTGCCTATGCTGTGTAAAAGATCCCTATTTATAGCCAGACCCAGACACAAGCATAGCCCTTACAACCAAGGCTCTCAAACAATAATAAACTTTCTTGCCTTCCACCAATGCTTACTGAATTAGACTGGCCTAGGGGTTTCTTCCAGCAGAAGATTTAGCCTGACCAGAAGCAGAGATTAGAAGTAGATACACAACAGTGCTGATGTTTAATTTTTAAGGAACTCCCAGTGGAATGAGTTTGCCCTGTTGTTTTTTTCTGTTTGTTTTTTTTCCTCCTTATTTCACAAAAGGATTGCACAAAAATGAAATCTGAAGCACTTTTGATGAAAGCAGTGAGCCCTGTTGGTAAGTCATTTAATAATTAGCTAAACAAAGCTCTTGACAGTTCACAGTAGGAAATCTGATTCAAAAAGGGTGGAGAGAACAATCTGATAGATCTGTATTTCAACATATGTATTTCAACAAGTAAATCTTTACTGTTTCCTGCCACCTAATGGTATACATTAAAAATTACAAACCAGTAAGACAATTCTCAATTTATGCTGTTTCTAATAGATGTTGATATATTTATTTAAATATAGAGAAAGACGAAAGTTAGGGATAAAAATGTGAATTATTATTTCTGGCTTTCAGTGAGATCCAGGCTGCCTAAATTAGTCTAAATCCTGTGTTTTAGTGAAGCTATATTTTACATTAAATCCCTGTGCTGCCTAAGGGTGTTACTGAAAACCTGATTAAAGATATCCTGTTCATGTAAATTAAACTTAGGCAGAAGCTTGTCATATATGTATTTGAAACAATCTTTTCTATACAAGTAAAATCTTTTATATAAAAGAAAGCTTTAATGTAGAACATTGCCACAACCTAGTTGTCCTTTTTGAATGGGACATAGAAATGCTGAACCCATCCTAGATTTCCTAGACCCATACAAATTGCATGAGTGTTAAGCACTCCTTCTCTTGATGGTGACCCACAGAATTTTCAGGTACTCTGTGGTGATGAAAATCTTTAATCAAAAGAGAATACAGAAAGATACACTCTATATTAAAATGAAAAGATGCATCTAGACATTTTTTGCTGGGATGATGAAAATTGATTGGGTAAAGGAAAAGAGAAGTAATAAAAAATACCACAACCAGGCACTTTAAATAAAGACAGCTGCAAGTGGGTGACTGCAGGGGTGCAGAAAGCAGTGTCACACTGAAAGCAGCTTTAGAGTCTGAATGTGAACCAATACCTGAAACCTAGTCTAGAAAAAACACCTAGAACACTCTGTAGCTGCATTGATGGTCAAACTAAAAGGAAGAGATATGAAGAAGGAAAAAAACCCCTGCAGTTTGGAATAAATTTAGGCAAACTGACAGCTGAGTATGGGGTTTGGCTTTTATAAAATTAGTAGCACAGGTATCCCTAAAGTATGGTCTAATTTTGGGTAGCTTTGATTATTCATACTCTGAACACAGTTCTCTTCAATCCTCTCATGCTTGACAGCTATGAAACATGGGTCTGGATACTGCACTGACTTATGAAATGGTGCTTTTCTGGCTAGTGGTGCTAGTTCAAAAAATGGCCAGGTGATGCACAGAAGTTGATGTCTCCACATGTAGAAGTTTGGCATATTTTACAATTGCATGGCTGCAGTAGGACTTGTTCACTGGCTGGTAGAGTACACATTTGGTATGTTTAATATCAGAAATTACTATTAACATTCTGGGGAGGGATTTATTACTTTTGTAATGATCAAAGCTCTCACTCTGATTAGCAGCTGAAGGCCAACCAGTGGCAAGGTGAACATAGCCTCAAGCACTTATTTAAACCTCTTGAATGTGTTGCTTGGTACATGGTTATCTCTAAAGCAGCACCAGCCAGCAGCAGACAGAACACTGTGGAAACATTTTGGGAACTCATGGGATCCAAATGTGATCCAAATGTGACTTCTTTAAATCGCATGACCATTACCTAAAACCATCTCTGTATATTTGTTTTGTGAACACTGCTTATAATGTCAGCTATATGTGTGTATATATATACATACACACAAATACATTCAATATACCTGAAAAATCCATCACTCCACATATTTCTGAATCTGAGATTTTTGGCATACTTTCTTGACCAGTCAAATAGCAATTCTCACTTTATTACTGAAGAACAGGTATTTTAGAACTGCAAGGTATAAATAAGATTTCAGTATGACTTCACCTAGTAGTTTTGCTATCAAGACAGTAATTTTGTTTGAGATACAGTACATCTTCTACAAAGAAATCTAGTTATAATTTGAAGAGTGGAAGTGATGAGAATCCAACATGTTCTCAGGCAAATTGTTCCTACATTTAACTATCCCCAGGATAAAAATGTGATCCCCATTCCTTGCACAAATTTGATTTAATTATGACTTTTTTTGGCATTAGAATTGTCAAGTATAAACTGTCAAATATAAGAAATAATTTCCCTGCACAGGTATTTCTAGATTAAGTTAGTAGAAAATAGAGTTAAATATGCTCTGTGGTTTCAAGGCAATTAAAACTGATTGAATTAAACAGAGTGGGATTCTCATCCTGTAATTATGAAACACTGAAATGTCATATAAAGAGAGCTGAATAATGTCTCTATGGATAGACACTGCAGTTTCTAGCCTTGATTCACTTAATGTTATGAATTACTCATGTAATTTAAAATAGGACTGTCTTCAACTTAAGAGTGCAGTATTTAAAAATCTAAAAAGCAATTGGTGATGAAAACCACAGTTACTATTCCAGACTGAATGGGAAGCACTGTCTTACCACAGAGGTGGGTCATATGGCAGAAGTAACTGGATGATTTCTGACCTTAGATGAAAATGAGTGCAAAACTATGCCATTAAATCTTCTTTTCCTTTCCCCCCCGCCCCTGCTCTCTGCCAGACTACAACTTGTCTGGTTCCAGATAGATTGCTCTGACCTGCTTTTTATCAAAGTGTAAAATAATAATTTCTCTGCTAAACTGCAAAAGGGTTTCTGACATTTATGCTACCTAAGATGAAACCATTTTATTCTAAATCCTGTTGATCAAAACCATTACTGCTCTGGTCTTGTTCAGTTTGCTTTACTCATTCTTAGGGGTAAGACACTGTTCCCACATTTAATCTGTACAGGACTGACAATAAAACCAGTCAGGCCAAACGGTACAGTTTCTCTTTTTCACATATCCAAGAAAGAAATAACTGTCCCTAATCAACAAAAACCTCCATTTGTCTGAGGGAGGAGGGATGGGAGAAAACAGCTCCAAAGTATCAGCACAGAAAAAGAAGGAAAAAGCAGACAATAATTAGAGTAGAAGGAAGACATGCAAACAAAGCATGAAAACAGCTGTAACACCAGGACCTAGGAGTAGCGTGACAAGAGTGCTTACTAGCAGCTCCTATAAGAGGGGGTGAAACAGCTAGTCAGCTGTTGGGGTGGAAACATGCAACAAAATTCCTTCCATGAACCACAGAGCAGGGAGGCAAACTTACAGTAATACTAAACCATGTCAGACAGATGTGACGAGAAAACAACTATGCTCGAAGGAATGCAACAGAAGTCTCCTGCATGCTTCATCATCTACAGAAATGTAATTTAAAGTAACACCTACAAGGAAATGTGACAAGTTTAAGGTTCAGTTGCAAGCTATGTAAAATTTTTGAGAGATTTTGAAAAAGAATAGTAGACTTGAAGCCATATGTTTATGTCCAAATCCAATATTGCAGTTTGCTCACAGTTGGATCCATGTCAATCAGAAGCAACAAAAGAGACTTCAAAGGAGTTACATCTCATTGATGCTGGCTTAAATATGGGCATAATCTGGTCTGGGTCAGTCAGTAGGGTCTGCAATCATCACCATATCCTCATTAATTGCTTAAATCACAAATAATAGTAACCCCTACCAGAGTTTTTTAATGGTTGTCAAGAATACTAAGGATGTGCAAAATGACTAATACACACAGATGGGGAATGCAGTTGATTTCAGCCCTTAATGTCTGCTGTACAGATTTAACAGAAGTGGCCCTAAGTGACTGAACAACTTCCAAAAGAGAAAAATGTCTTCAAAATGTAATTGAAGTTGCTGGAATATCACAACATACACCAGCAACAACATGGATATAATTATTACCCTGTCAGAGCTGGAAAGACATAAATGCTGGGACTAAACTCCACTAAAATATTGTTCAGCCAATGTACATTTGGATAAAACTCTTTGATTGCCCCCTCCCCTTTTTTTTTTTTAATTACCAGTGCAAATATCCAAGGCCATATGGACAAACCATCTTTTGTACTCAAAGGGATCAACAATTTAGGTGTTAGTATGTCTTCAGATACTTTTTTCTCTTTTACCTAGGTCTGACTAGCAGGTGAATGTCTCACTGAAGATATTTCTTCTTTGCACCCTTCCATCATAAATGCTGTAACTCCCTCTGTAAGATACTGGGCCACATGACCACTCTTTTCCTTTTCAAGTTCCATGTATCACCAGGCATAGGAGACAAGAGTCACAGCATGGTATCTACTAACTGTACATAAGCAGGATATATCTGACAGTTTATAGTATGAGTTTAGCAATTCACAGTAACTGACACATTAGTAATAGATGACAGACTCACCTGTAAAGCAATTCCTTTCTATACTATTGCTCTCCATTTTTAAATTTTGCAGATTTTGCGTCCATGATGTGAAATATAGCTAAATTCCTCCTACTCAGATACATTTGCTTTCTGAAAGAAACACAAACATTTGAATCGTAAACTTGGATATTTTTAACATCTTCCCCTATTAGCAATACATATTACATGATTATATATCGCTTGATGGTTATGATGTTTTCCAGGTCCTAAACTTTTTCAAACATCAAATGTTGCCTTCAGTTGAAGTTGGAAGCAACTTCAACATTTGACATTTATAGTCCTTGTTCATTGCAAAGATGGCTTTTCTATTGTTTTTTAAAATTCTCACTCCCTTTAGAAACTTAACTAGTGCCTTGTTTCCCTGGAATATACTGGGATATGCTCAAACTTGTTTGATCCCATGATCAATCACTCAAAATTTGAGTGCTTTTTCAGCAGTCTCTAAGGATAAAGGGCATGTTAAAGAGCAAGTGGATGATTCTCCCCAGTTAGCAGGAGGATTAAGCCTTTTATTTAGCACAAATCTTAATGATTAAGAAATTCTAAGTGAAAAAATATTTTTTTACAAAATACATAATGAAACAATAGTCTTCAATGAAATGGAACTGTGATCATTACAGTATATTCAGTAATGGCTAGGAACTCAGATAGAAAAAGAAATCTAATCATAACAGTTATACATATTTTATGTTAGACATGAAATCTAACATTCCAGTATTTAAACCAGGCCCTGTTCACACAGGGTTACATATGAGCCATCTCATTTGAAAGAGGTGATGCCATTTATATATAATTCTAATTTCTAGCCTTTTTCTTTGAGGCACAGTATTGAGTTAGAGTTTTTGGAGCAAAGTAAAGATGCTAGCCAGTATGGTTGGTCTTACAGATAACATCAAAACAGACAGGGAAGAACAACTCAAAGCTTGTCACATGCATTGGAGGCTGCATGAAAGGGCTTGATGAAGAGGCATGCACAGGGACAAGATGTGAAGCACTGGCATAAGGGAAAGTCAAAAAAGATTGATCTGGAGACAACTGAAAGGCAGCAAGGATGGGTGTAAAGAGAAAGAAATGGAGGCTGCAAAAGCAGACCAAGCAGACCAAGTAGATTCACCTGGATGATGTAAGGAATGTGACATTGTCACACTCTGATGAGGAGAACATTAGAAAGAATGTTTTTATAAAACCTGACAAAGAAAATATGTGCATATGAAAGATCATAATTTCAATAAAATAATGTAACATAGGTCTGAGCAAGAGTGTTTGGAAGAAGAGACCTTGGAAAAAATGAATTTAAAATAAGACAGACTGAGAGCCAGGTTGGATGGGCAGCTTAGAGGAATTCTGAGAGACAGAGTGGAACAGGTAATACTTGCAGGTCCATGAATTCTTTTTTACCTTCTGGGGAAGCTGCTGGGGTAGAAATGGAGGATTTGAGATATTTATGAAGGGAGCCTAGAAGAAAGATGGAGAGTTTTACAAGGACATGAAGTGACAGGACAAGGGTGAATGGATTCAAACTATAAGAATATAGGTTTAGAATGGATATTAGGTAAATAATTCTCTACTGCAAGAATGGTGAAACATTGGAAGAGGTTGCTCAGAGAAGCTGTGGGTGCCCCATCCCTGGAAGTGTTCAATGCCAGGTCGGACGGGCTCTGAGCAACCTTGCCTAGGGAAAGGCGTCCCAGGCGCTGGCAGGTCTGTTGGAACCAGATCATCTCTAAGGTCCCTTCCAACCTAAAGCAGTCCACGATTCATGGATTCTGGGGTGGCGACACGACAAACCCTGCAGTGGAAGAAAAGAAAAGAATTTAAGGGGAGGGGAGGGGGGAAGCCTTTGGTTTCAGCTGTGACTGTGACAGCACCGAGGCGAGGCCGCCCGGGGCGGAGCCTATGACTGCGTCCATGGCTGTGCCTGTGCCCATGGCTGTGCCTTGTAGCTGTCCCGGTAACTGTGAGGGCGCAGGAGCAGCGCGCTCCCGCCCGCAGGCCGCGCTCACGGCTGCCGCGTGCCGCGCGCGCCCGTGCTCGCGCCCGTGCTCGCGCCCGTGCTCGTGCTCGAGTTCGTGCCCGTGCCCGTGCCCGTGCTCGCGCCCCCCCAGGCCGGCCCCCCCAGGCCGCCCCCCCCGCGCGCACGCAGCAAACGGCAGCAAACCCCACCCTCCCTCCACCCACTCCTCCACCCACCGCGGAGCCGCCGCTGATTGGCGCGTGCCCCCGCGGCGCTGGCCAATGGGAGGGCGGTCTGGGACCCCGCCTCTTTAGAACGCGCAGCCGGCGGAGGGCCCGGCATCGCGGCGATGGCGGCGGCGGGGCGGGCGCTGCGTGCGGCGCTCCCTGCCGGGCTCTGGGGCCGCTTGGCTCCGCTGCCGGGCGCGCCCCGCCGGACCGCCGCGCACTTCTCTTTCCAGCCGGACCCGGCGCCCAGCGAGTACGGTGAGAGCGCGGCTGGCCGGGGTCCACCCCGCAGGCCGGCCTCAACCTCGCTCTGCCGCCGGGTCCGTCCTGTCACCCCCGCCTTCTTGGCGGAGGCCGCCAACAACCCCGTCCGGGACGGGAGGGAGGGAGGCAGAACCCGCCTAGGGCCCCGTGGGGCGCTGCCAGTCGGGCCGGGGCCGGTGGGGGCATCCGCACGGCCGCGTGACCCCGCTGTGTCCTCGGCCCTTCCAGCCGCGGGTTGTCCCAGAAATCCCGGGCTCGGGGTGGGAAGGGCCCGTAGGCCGCTGGCGGGGCCGGCAGGCCCCCTCGAGAGTGGGGTGGCGAAATGGTTCGGGCTGTCAGAGCCACAGCTGCGCTAGATGGGCTCAGACTTGCCAGGCCATCCTCGGCCCCTGTCCTAGAGCAAAAGCTTCTAGCAGTAACTTAGTGAATTGACATCTATCCTGGTTTTTGTATTGCATGCTTAGGTCGTGAGTGTGATAATAAACCTATGGTGAATAAAGACTGCTGTCCGCTGAAAGGTTCGAGGTCATCCTCGTGGTCACATGGTTGAGAGTAAACACAGATAACTTGGGAATGAGCAGCGCATGGCGTTTGACTTTTATTTCTGAGATGCATCCCTGGAAATGGCTAGTGCTGAGTTTTCCTGGAAGAAGCCTGCCAGCTGCAGAACAGCTGTTTCTATCACGTGAACCTCACTGTCCTCTAGAAAACTTGTTACTTGGTTGGATGCCTTGGTGTTGCTTCTTGATCAGGACCAACAGAAACAGAGTTTCCCTTAGTGACAGAGATGTACGGGCGACAAGGTGCCACGTGGGGAAGCTCACGTGTATGGCAGGTCCCTGATTGAGACCATGCAAAGAAGCTCTGGAGTGGCATGCCAGTTACTGCCATTAATTAGTAGAAATCTAATTCCCTGTGAGTCAAAATACACTTAAAAATTCTGTGAAAAGCAGTGGGAGTGAGATAAAATTATGGCAGTGCTGATCCTGATGTTGTTGAGCTATTGCTTTTCCAACTTCACAGCTCAAATCTAAAAGGCACAGTTTGTTCCCCCTTTCCTCTGTGGGCCTTATACAAAGGCCTGTGTTATAAGCAAGAGAAACAGGTTAGAACTGTCATGGTGAGGAGTTTCTGAAAGTTGCTTAAGTAATAGCCATTTATTTATATCAAATACTGGAAGGATGGTATCTTGTAGGAAAGATAAGATAACCTAAGTACTAATGTGGACAACTAGGGAAAGAGAAGCATCTGCTATTCCTGAGCTTTTCTTCTCTTGAATTTGTGAATTTTGTTTGTTAGGGCTTTTGTATAACTTGAACAGTTCCCATAACATTTTCTTTTCCACATTTTCCTCTCCTTAAAGGGCCGCCTAAAGTATAAGTGAAGTTACCAAGTGTAGGAATGCAACTATGCAGCTACTCAGGTGTGGCGTGACATGAGTCTAACAAAAAAAAAAATTACATTATTTAAAGATTTAGAAGAAAGGGAAGGTGAATGTTTGTTGAGAGGTACTATAAGTACTGGGAAAAGAATGTAGTTCACCTTTCTGAATTCTAACTCCCGTTAGTTTGTGTGGGATCTTCATCTAATAATCTTATTTATCACTTTAATTTTACATACTCTGTGTGTTGGTAGGTAGAATTCTCCTGGACTGTGGCTTCTAGTCGTGACTTCAGAGGTTTTGCCAGTTGAAGATCTATCAAATGTCAGCCAAGCAATTTCTTACTTACTTGATTTCTTTTAAGAATTATTTTATTTGCTTGGAGAGTTTGAATTGGTCACAGTAGTGAGGACTAGGCTACTGTTTTGGTCCATCTTTGCTTTCAGGTCTTCTTGTTTTTCCCAAAAGTGCTGGAATGAAGAAGGGCATTCTGGTAGCCTTTGTTTGAATTAAACAGCTTGCTTTACTTCAGTACCAAGTTTCTTTCTTTGAAGTATGGATTTGAAGCTTCAGACACTTACTAATTGCAGTGCAGAGAGCAGGCCAGGGGTCTAGAAAATTTCTGATAATAATAGATGTCTGTAAATGGGAAAGGCTGGAGCTTAAAGAAATGTGATTAAAGAATGATAAAGTAAGCTTCAGCAAATTTTAGTAAGGGGATTATCCCAGTCCTCAAAACAATTATATGTTGGTTTCTTCCTTTGAAAAGGAAGGCATTCTTCCCAGTGCTTGAGCTTTGCAAAGCTACATTTGCTCCAGGCAAGAGCATAGTTTTTTGAAAAAGGAATTGAAAGTGGAATTATAGTCCTTGGGAAGGCCAAGTATACCATGCTCAATCCCGTCTATCCCATAATTTAATTTTATTCAACAAATGAATCTTGGGTATTCCTAGCAGAGATCTTGTTTTTGATAGTTAAGTTTTTGGACATGTTTGCACCAGTGTTTTCTAATGTATTTCGAGTTTTGAACCAAATTAAATTTCGGAATGATCGCTTTCACACAGGGCAAACTCAGAAGATGAATCTCTTCCAATCCATAACAAGTGCCTTGGACAATGTTTTAGCCAAAGATCCAACTGCAGGTACCTTATACTTGTTAGTGTATTTTGCTTTATATAAATTGTGTTTTGGTTTGCCTATCTATGTATAATATTTATTGTATTTCTTATGGCCTGTGAAGTTTTTAAATAAGTTATTACTACACTTTGATCTCAAATCTTAAAAATGTGTTGCATTAACAGATAACTAACGGATTATATGGTCTAAAATGCAATTGTATCTTCTGTATTAGCTCTGTGTATTTCACTTGAAAGCGAGGACAGAAGATACATTATTTACCATGTTTAAAGTATTACTGATGAGAGCTGTCCTTGAGGGCAGCTTGAGTCCCACTAGTCAGAGTTTTAAAAATGTAAACATTACTTTACATTTCTTAAACTTTCTGTTCCCTAAAACTGGTATTTTTTATGAGCCCATATATTCCTTGCTCTGTACATTCTGCTTTCTTCCCTGCCCTCCAAAATGAATTTATAGCTTTACTGTTTTCTGTTCATTGTTGTCCATAAGCAGTGTAAGATTTCCTAGGCTTTTGTGGTCTGGATAACCCATGACTTGGAAGATGCTACTTCATTATAGCAGGATTTAAAAGCCTTATTGTAAACTATTGCACAAAACTATTTACTCCACTTTTAAATCTTATATATAACAGGAGGTCTTTTGCTTCTGTTGCCCCAACAAAGGCATGATGATGGCCAGATATCTGAAAGAGGTGCTTCATGCCATGAACACACAGCTGCTAAGGCTGCATCATCTTGTGTAATTTTGGGTTTGCTTTTTAGTTTGTTAGTAGCCCTTTTTGTCACTGCTTGAATCACTGCTCAGTCTAAATTTTGACCAATTGTCTAATCTGTTGGAACAAATTCTTGTGCATGTTGTGTGCAGTGCTATGGCTGTATATGTTCCCTCTCAATCTCAGCTGTTCTATATGCTCCTCAATTAGGTTAAATTTAGGCAGCTGAGGGTAAATTAGGGCCAAGAACAGATTTTCTTGCCATTTCTGTAGAATCAGCCTTATAAAAGCAAGTAGTGTTAGTCCATCAGGAGCCTAGACTCATATATAATCTTGACCCTTTAGAGAAGCAGTTGCTCTAAGGTTCCAGTCTTGCTCCTCAGCTTTGCAGGGCTTAGTCTTTGTGAAGCCCTTTGCAAGACCATGTTGGTGTTCTCCAGTCCAGATGTGAGTTCTCAGAATCGCCACACTTACTGAACTAATTTGGACTTTTCACAATGGAAAACATGTCCTTCATATGTTTTTAGTTGTATGGGAATTGAGCAATTGTTGTTTAAGTGTGGAAATCCTCATATTTGTGTTGATCAGAATTAGAATGCCTCCAAGAAAACACATTTCAGTGGCTGAACTGAATGAGTAAATCCATTCGAGTTTGTGAATACCAGCATTAAATGGGAATATTTTTTGTAGATGCCAGCTGGCTCAAAAGTAAGGAGCCATATGGTAACAGAAAGGACTTGCAAAGATTTTAAGTACATGAAACCCCACCCAAATTATTGTTAAAAATTAGAGAAGTGATTTAGGGACATAGTGCAGTCATACACACCATGAGTGTGTTCGTTTTACGGCTTTATAGAATTAATTTTTCTGTAAGTGGTGTCACTGATGTGATTAGCACAAGTATGCTAATCCCTTTTAGTGATTCCAATGCGAAATTTATTTTATTTAATAAGAATAGTATTTGAAAGGCAAGAAGGTTAACTTATTATTTTGTGTCCTTTAGAATATGGAGAATATTGAAGAATTGTGGAATAATCAAAACTGACCCTGCTTCATGCAAACAGCTATTGGTGATATTGCTGCACATCTTACATGCTTAAAAATTTTAATTGGGCAATAGTTGTTTCTGTGAAGCAGATAACAAAACTGTTTTAAGAAAATTAGACATAACCATCCCCTAAATTCAAGGAAAAAACCCCACAAATAGATTAGTTGATATGAAGCCAAGTTTTAAAGGCAAATGCTTTAAGTAATAAAACTTTATTAACTACAAGAATAGTAGTGTTAAATACTGAGAACTGTCCTAGTTATTAAGTAGTCATGTTTTCTGTAGAGGAGTTCCTTTGAAGTCACTCTTCAGGGGTCTGGCAAGTATGTTTGGAGAAGGCTTGACATTTCATATTGAATTGATATTTTGAAAAAAAACTTCAATTTGATGGTTTTCAAAACATTGTATTATTGAAGTCTGTGGATGAAGAATGAAAATGGTTACCAGTTGAAGCAGAAGGCTTAATTTCAATGACTCATTTGTGACCGAGTGTAATTGCTTTCTGAAATTTTACTCATTTAGTTTTAGACACTGTGTTACTATAAGATATTTCAAAAAAGTAGATAGCTAATAAGCCTAACAGAATAATTTTCATGAATTCTGTTTTGAGACAGCTGTGTTCTAGTTCCTCATTAACCTTTGTTCTTCATTTGTTATAGTCAGGCTGTGCATGAGAAATTCTTAGGTCTAGATGAATCTTGAAGTGAAATGAAGTGTTAGGAGTTACTTTTGTTAGTGTCTCATATAAAAGCCTTTGAAAGTAAGATGTGTTGGAGTAATGTTAGCCTCCCCTGCTATTATTATTTTCAGTTATATTTGGTGAAGACGTGGCCTTTGGTGGAGTCTTCAGATGTACAGTTGGCTTGCGAGACAAGTATGGTAAGTTTATGTAATTTATAAATCTGACATCAGTTTCATATTAACATCACTGCTATTTTTTTTAACCCATTTTGCTGTGAGAAGTGTTGTTACTGGAATGCTAAAAAACCATAAAATCAATGTTTCATGTATGCAGGCTAATTAGTGTATAGCATTTTACAGGTCTTGGAAACTGGTTGTGGAGACAGTAACATGATACAGCTTTTAATTCGGCAATTGCTACTCCCCCACTGGGCTGTTACAGAGAATAAGAGGGTATAACATTTTTCATTTTTCATTTTTCATTTTTCATTTTTCATTTTTCATTTTTCATTTTTCATTTTTCATATTTCATATTTCATTTTTCATATTTCATATTTCATTTCAGCAGCTTACTTTCTTCAAGGTACAGAGATGACTTGGAGCTTTGGCAGCAAGTGATTAAATCTATTTAACAATAATTAAGATGTGTTACAGCCATGTTGGAGAACAAACATCCACATTTTTTTGAGTAAACCGAAAAGAGAGAGGATAAAGACTATACTTTTAAGAAGTTTCAGAAGCACAACCATATTTTGTTGCCTTGCTTCTCTGCTTCAGTTATTATGTAGATGTTCTCTTGCTCTCTAGTTTACACATTAGTGATAGAACTTCTGTTAGCCATGATCTTCAGTGCTGCTTGTTGAGACTGAGGTATAGTTCTGTAACTGGTGTGATATATTGACTGTGGGTACTAGACTCCATAAGAAAATCAGGCCTCTGACACAGCAACCAGTTGCTGGAAACACAGGCAACAGATGTTATTTGGGAACTAAGTAAAAGAAGCAGATGGTTGCATAAGCAACTTTCTTGGGTTTTAGTAAACATCTCCAGTTTAAAAGACAGAGGGGAAAAACTTTATATTGTTAGGGTAGTGCTGTGAGGGGTCATTTGATTGGTTTTTTGATGTAAGACAGACATAAAATATTGGCATGAAGAAAAGAGATTATTTAATTTTTGTAGTAATATTTTATTGGTAGTGTATTCCAATGTGCCAGTGCTGTTCAAAGACTGTGACAGCCCTGACTGAGCACAGGGGGTCTGTTGAGAGAGTGAAAAGGACTGTTTACACTGTGCTAGTCAGCATGATAAGCAGCAGTCACAGCACATCAGCAGTCTACCTAGGGTCAGGTTTATTTCATGGGTATAATATCAATGATTTTTAATGAGATTTTTGAGGAAGCTATTATGTGACTTCAGGAATATTTGGAAAGAACTCCTTTAAAATGTGAGAGGTAACATGGGAATTGTACTTATATGAAGTACAATTGTGCTTATATGAACATTGAACAAGGACTAATTAAACTAGTATTGCCATTTGCTCAAAAAGGGTACTAACCTCTTCAGAGTGAATAAGAGGAAATACAAGTTTGAACAGGAAGAGAGTCTGAAAATAAGATCCTGATTTTAGGACTCACTTACAGAATGGGAATTCAGTTTTGTAAGGCAGATAAGAGGACACAGATAACTCGACTTCTTTGTTCACTGACCGTGAAATTCTGTAGAAAATAGGCAGTGGCTGAAGAGGGAATGGCAAAGATGAACTGGAGCATGTACTGAAAATATAGTTAGAATGCTGAGGAGAAACAGAAAAGACTGAAAGTGCAAAAATTGAAAGAATACAGTGTTTTGAGGGGTGTGTCTGCCTATCAGTGCAATCTCAGAGATTAAATAAGTTCTAGATGGAATGCTTGTATTATGAAAAGGCTAGGCTCCCTGTAAAATAAGGAGGAATTGCAGATGGAAGTGACAACCAACCAACGAGATGAATCTTATGAGGCAGATAACCTACACTTACTGACTCTTTCCCCATCCCCCTCCTGAATTTACTGTCAAATTATAGTAGGTGATGCAAGTAACATAATGTGAGGTTGTTTCTCTATGTTGATATAAAATATGAAGGAACAAATGGGGTTTTTTTCCTTCTATCCTGGAAGAGGAGCTGACTTTTGTTTCATTTGTTTACTTTCTTTTTCTCTGTAGATAATTAAGATCACTAGGTGGCAGTCTTTGCCTGTAAGTTGTTATTTTGATAAAAACTGATAGCTCATTTTCAAGCACTTCTATAGAGTTTAAGGTCTAAATATAATCTAATATTATAGTAGGAAGATCTATACTATAGTAATACTCAGTAGTAGTATTATAGAGATGTTGGTTGGTGTCCAGAATGTTGCTGAAGTCTCTCTGGAGAGAGAAAAAAAATTTGCTTTTAGAATAAATTGGTCATTAAATATAAAAGCTGCTTTTTTTTTTTTTTTTCCAGTGGAGAGTTACATTGTATAAACATAGCCAGAGGCCTGTACTAGTAAGTGAAGGAAAGCTCATTGACTTTTTAAGGAAATAAATGCAACCTTTTGAGCATATGAATTTTTAATGTGCTGCCAGGAATTATGTTTAAAAATATTTAATTAAGGAATGGTATGTAAGTAAGTCAGTGTGTGGAAATTTAATTTTCATGATAGTGTGACTAAAGATGGTATGTTTGTTCCTATGCATCTTATGTCAAGGTCTAAAATACATTATTCCAGTTTTCTGGCATTGAGATGAATGTTTAAAAATCTGTCACTGTATAATTCTATAAAATGAATTATAAAAATGAGTAGACTTTCTGAAATATTTATGCAGAGTGCTCCTTTCAGATAAGGGAAATAAGTGTTGTACAGTTTTTTTCCTTTGTCCCCTCTCTCTGATCTGGTACCCTGGAAGGCGTATTCATGTTTTATTTTTTATCTTCTTCCCCATCACCCTCTGACAGGTTTTTGATTGTCACTATTTTGCAAGTTACATCCTCTAACCTTTAGAGTATCTTTATTGAAATAAGGAATGTGTGCTGTTCCATAGTCCTGCTCTCTGGAGGTGTTTCCTGTCCTAAGAACAGTGTGATGTAAACTGCCTACTGTGTTTCCATAGCCTAGATAATGTGTGCAAACATTTTTAAATTTGTTCTTAAAGGGAAGTACATTATTATGCCAATCCTTCAGAGAAAATGCTGTCCATTTGTTTTTGAGTCTGCAAATGGTTTTGAAACAACTATCTTGGAATGGGAGTATGTGTCCTGTTGCTCTGCCTGAAGTGTGAAATAAAGTAGCAACATGTAAAGATCAGTATCATCCACATGACAGAAATATAGAGGAGATCAGAGGTAGGAATTAGATTATAGGAGGTAAAGAAATGGGAGGAAAAAACACAGGTGAAAGTGGAGAAATTGGACAGAAGTGAAGACTGAGAAATAAGAATAGCAGAAATAGTGATTGGCAAAGGATATAACTGAGAAGAATGCTAGGGCAGGTGTTTTTTGTGTAACTCAAAAAAAAGAAAAAGACCTCTCTATCCTACTGTGGCTAAGTGAAAATTACATACACCTACAGCTTGAGGGTTTCCTGATCTCTAAGTGCTTCTGTGGTCATTTGGCCTCTGTAGTGATTTTTCTTTCCTACAATTCTGGTCTGCACTTGAAGGGAGAATCTAATGTGCACTTGCTGCCATGTCAAAAGATTGTCCTTAGCGAGAGTAAGGATCAGGAGCTTTCTGGCTATTTCACAGCTTGATATTTTGAGATTGTGGAATAGGATCAGTCCTTGCTCAGAACTCTGAGAGTCCAACAGAAGAAAGGTGAGCTTGGCAGGTCTTTCCCCATAGCAGTGCTTGAGTAGGAGCTGACTTTTTTTGGTGTATATGTTCACTTTTTCAGATGAAGTTTGCATACTTTTTGAGGTTCCATTCAGTTCCCTGTTGTGCAGCAATCTGCAATTCCTTGTCATGGAATGTCCTTCTGTTTGCCATCAAGGGAGTCTAGATGACTGTATAAGTTAGATAAATTAGTAGATTAGTATTTACAGGCCTGAATAGATTGTTTTCTAAGTTTTTGAGTTATTGAAAATTATTTTTGCCTGAAAGAGTAGTGTAAATGAGTCTTTTACTTTTCAGTAGGGAATTCCTGAATAATGCTATTTTAATTCCATTGTAATTATTTGCAAATACAGGTAGAATGTGAATACATTGAATGGGAGTTTTTATTTCAAAGATTCTCTCAGTTCCAAGAGGATGTCACTGTGGTATCTTCTACCAGAGGCAAATGCTTGCCCAGGGTGTAAGAGACTTGGCCTAATGGTGTCCCTCAGGAGTTCTGAACTTAATTCACAAAGAGTTGACTGAGATACCAAAGCTGATCTTTGTGAAGATACAGCAGCAGTTGTTCTTTTGAAATATTTTGGAATGAATTTGTCTTTTGCTCGTGTGGTTAATGTGTCACTGTTTGGGATCCTCTGTGTGATCACAGCATGAACAAGAGGAAGATAGGGTTCTTCCTTTCTGGTTAATGTTCCATCACTGATTGGAGAGTTTTTGACTCATGGCTTTTTATTTTTTATCTGTTCTGTTTGGTCTCTGTTATTGCTGTTCCCCTCTTTTTGTGTCTCAGTGCACCCAGAGATGTAGTGCCCACAGCAGCTTATGATGCCCTCAAACACAGTCAATTAGAACAGGGTGCTTTTCCCAAGGTTTCTGTGTAACATTGCTGAAATGTTCTAGAGGGATGTTTGCCACCTTTATTAGCAATGCAGTGTTGGCTGTCAGTTTGTCAGCCTGATTTAGTCCCCAAGTTTTTTTTCTAATCTACTGCTTTGCAGCCACTAAGTTTTTGCTGGGTGGATGCTTGATAAAATGAAACTTGGTAAGAACAACTGTGTGTCACTCCTATATGTACGTAGGACAAAACAAAATCAATCTCAGATAATTTCCTTTTAGGTAATACTGAGGTACACACATGGCTAGAGACATTAATACGTGCAGATAATAGTAAATGTGTAATAAGCAGCTTCATTTTTTTTCTCCTTACTCATTTTACAGTTTTGTTTTGTAGAGTGGAAGGGGAATGCACAAGTAACTTGAAATTTAATTCTCTTTTTTCCCTAATATTTTCAATCTTATAGGAATGTTTTATATATAATCCTTCCTTCGCTTTATTATTATTGTTATTATTTTGATGCAGCTAGGAGTGTAAATATAGCTGCTAGGATTATTTTCTTCCAAACCATATATTTAAAAAAGTGTGAAATAAATGGGGAGCAGATTGTAAACACTAATTTCTGTCTATTAAGTAAGTTCAGGATATTCTCTTGCAAATTGATAAATTACAGGCAAAAATGAACATCAGGAGAAGAGGTATTGAATCCTGTGAGGACAGGGAGAGTTGAATCAGAAATTTCCCCTGTGGCAAGTTTCAAACTCAGCAAAAAGCAAGTGACTGAAGTACATATGAAACCACAGTTGTAGCTGTGAAAGAAAATAGTATCCTTATGTTCCTTATGTCAGGATGACCTAGCCACATTAGCAATCAGCTGGATGCTTTAAAAATTATTTTATTTATCACTTCCATATTTGTTTTTCTTTTCTTTCTCTCCTCCTTACAATATTTTCTTACTGAAGCACAGGGTATGTTTTAGGACACATCAACTGGCAAAGGCTGTTTTTAGCCTTCAGTGGTGAAGTTTCTCTGGCTTTCCTACACATATGGTCCCAGTGCAGGATTATTGTTATGATTTGAAGCTTTTCTTTATTGATCAATTTCTCTAAACTCTGGTTGCTGCAGCTGGAGGATATAGGGCATCCAAAACTGGATACTTTACTCATGTCTTTTACTGAGTAAAACCTGGTTGCTTGCAGCTCTCTGTTCTTACATCCCAAGACAATGCTAGCTTGTCTTGAGCAATAATGTTTATTTACAACAACTGATCCACTGTAATCTCTGGTTGTTATTCTGTAGATCTTGTGTCTAAGATGTAAACACCTGTGTGAGTTTTCAGGGAACACTTCATTCTCAGTAAATGAATAGTTTATTTATAGTCCAGTAAACTAATTCAAGAGTCTTTGTTTATTTGGCCAGGAGATGGCTGTACTTAGCCATGCCCAAAGGGCACCAGCTTTTCTAAAAAAATAGTAGTCATTCTTTGAACATAAGTATTTACTTGAGCACAAAATTATTCTATGAGCTTTAGCTGTAGAGAACTCCTGAAAACAAGTTCTGTGTTTTAAGTAAAGCCTATGGAGGAAAGCATGGGTGAGAAGATAGAGTTGTCCACATGTTTTTATGGTATTTGGTGAAGGTTGTTGGCTGAAGTTTGGATGTGCTTGCAAAAACTACTTAAGGTCCTGATGGCTTTTAGTAGCATGAAATGATGGGAGAACCTTTTGAAGTTGAGCTAATAGGAGTATATATAGTATAGGGTTGTTTTTAAAACAATTCTGTTAGTTTGCCTCCAAAATACGTAAAATACTTTAAAATGTTTATATTGTATATATTTTTGGTAGTGATTTCACGAAGTTTTTTATTGTGTAGACCACACTTAATGTGACTGGTAAGGTAGCAGATATCTGTTAATAGAGATTCTGGGTTTTTGTGGTCCCAAATGTTACAGTGCAAAGGTAAGAAGTACAAGAACACAATTTGGATGGCCTATAATGCAATATATTAAGGCAGTGTGTTCTGCCTCCCAAAAGCTACTAGTAGTTGGGTCTTAATTCAACAGGTAGGAAGACACTCTGAGGTTTTTATGTGGAATTTTGAATCAGTAATCATAGTGTTTTTTACGTTCTTTTAGAACGTAACCATAGACTATTGTGAGGAAGAGGAAAAACTCTGCCTAAAGTAGCATAAGTGTTAGGGCTTCTCTCTATAAGCAGATGGAAAAATGTTATCTTGATGGTTAAAAGCAGACTACAAGCTTGCTGGAGAAACATGGTTCTTCTTTGGCACAGGTCCTGGTCCTTTCTAAAATATTGCATTTGGTAGAAGGAAGGAGTTCAGAATTTTTGACATCATGGATGTAAGCTCAGGGTGGAACATTTCATTCAGAGTTCAAAATGACTACTTGTGTGTAGATTGAGTAAAACCTAAATAGCCTGGGGTTTGGTTATCCTCATTTCTTTTTGCATAGATTTAAGTGAAGAATTCTGCAGTTTGCTTGCCTGGTTCTTCCAGAACAGTTTGGCAAGACCTGGATTTGTTCTGATTTATATAAATGTCTTTGAACAGTAACATCTGGAGAACGTGTTCCGGACTCATTACACAATAGTACATTTTGTTCATTTTAATCTTAAATAGCCAATTCTTTTTTGAAGATTTACAGTTAGAAGGAAAGGTATTTGAAAACTTGGTAAAATGTAAAAACTTGGTAAAATGTAGTATGTCTTTCTACATGTTTTTTATCTGTGGGGTAATAATATAAATCAGTCACTGTCAGAGCTAAATGGCTTTTATTTTAGTTCTGTTTTCCTTTTCTTTTAAATTGTTCTGATAGTGTGCCTGCTGTGAAAGCTGTATTTTATTTGTTTGGGGCTTGCTAATACTTATTATGTTTCTTTTCCTCTGCTGTAAACCTGTTTGAAGGAAAGATAAGGAATATGTTTTTTAATATAGAACCTGGTACTCAGTGCAGAGTAAAAAGAGAAAGCTGTTCTCACATTTTTAAGATATTTCAAGATACATTGCTGGGTGGGCAAAAAAGTATGTTCTGCTGAACTTCATAAAAATGGAATTTTCCACTTCAGAAAATACTTGTAGTGAATCATGTAAAAACAGTATTTTGATAATATCATGTTGAGAAGGATGAAACTTTATGTGTTAAAGACCCAAGATGGAATTGATGAGCATAACTAGTCTTTGCAGTCTGTGTTAATATGAGGTCACAAGCACATTTTGTGTACTTTCTTTTAGACATCTCTCTTTATGCCTTTGCAATTCCTTAGGTGGAATTAAATGATTCTCAATTTCTTTGGTTAGTCCTGTGATTCCCTCTGTTTATCTGTATGTTTATTTATCCCACTCATCAGCTGGGGTTAATTCAATATGTCTGCTGTTTTTACTACTCTGAGTTTGGTGGTAAGAGGGTGGTAATTTCAACTTAAGAAGGTTCTGCAGGCTTTATTACAGGGAATAAAACTCTCAAGAGTTTTCTTGGAAGTAATTTGCTTGAAGCCTAAAAGGGTGGAAAAAATCAAGACTAGTATCCAAGTTTGGGAATTGTTTACCCGGATTTGCAGCAGGAGCACTTTGAGGTGCAGGTTAATCTTATTTTGACTTGATTCAGAGCCATCTTCCAGTGACCAGCTTGATATAACCTGCTAGTCATTTATTATAGAAGATCTCTTTTCTTTTTAGTTTGCAGAAACATTATTAAATCCTCAAAACCTGGCACGGGGTTTTCACACTTAGATAGAAGCACCAAGTATAGACTACTTTATTAATTTTTCCCTTGCACATGCTTTGCATTATAAAAGGGCAGGCATGGTTACCAGTGAGATTTGTAAGATGGTTTTCATTACTGCAGGTTTCTGGTCATTGAGCTCTTTGCTCCTGAGTACTTCTACAGCAGCATGAAATCCTTGCTCTTGTCTTGAGAATACTTGCTTCACAATTCCAGGTAGATCCAGCATGCTTTCACATTTACATCTACACTACTGATACTGGGGAATGTGAGAGAGGATAACTGGTATTATTTAACATTTTTGCCTACTTCTTGATTTGTCATCCACATGGTGTGTGCAGCTTATTACAGCAGAATTTTCATTGGCAGGTTGCAAAACTTAGCTTTGACAACTGTTGTGTTTCCTGTTGGATCTCTGTCATGTCATGTCATGTTGCAGACAATGTGAAAATGCATGGAACTGACCTAAGCCTTGTAATTTAAGCTGGTGTGTTGTCCTCTGCATATACTCACCTATAAGTATTTGGTAGATGTCAATTTTGGGGCATAGCTTCGTCTGGCATATCTTCTCATGTCAAACTGTATGTCAGTTATGCTTTTCTGCAAGTGTGCTTCTCACGCAGCAAAAGTTTTTTGTAGTTGACAAAGGAATGTTATTAATCATAGCTGGAAGAATATTTGAATGCTTTGTCCAGTTAGGCATTGCTCTTTTTTTATTTAGGCTGCCACTGGGTGTGTGAGCCAGATGATGAGGAGGATTTCAGTGTGGAGTGGGCAGCCTGCATGAATGTTTAAAGTAGCAGTTCCAGCTCAAAGTGTTCTCAGCGAGTCATTCTCTTACTCAAGATGATGTGTTTTCCTTCCAAGAGCTCATTAGATCACAACTACTCTTTCACCTCCTCTTCTTCCAAGAGTCCCTTAGAAAACTAAAAAGAAATTCTGGTGAGGAAATCTGCCACTGAGATGTGAGCATCTTTTTAAATATTTTCCTAAGAGTATGGATCTGACTGAGTACTATTTTATTGATGTCATTAATTGCTTCCATGAACAAGCCAAGTAAAAAGGACAAGCATAAAAAGTTTTGGCAGTCAGCATGAAGTCCTGCTTGGGGCTGTTAATAAACCATAGAGAGATGTAAGGAGATGACCTTGAAAGTCATCTGTTTAGAACCAGTCAGTACTCAACACAGAGTTTAGTTTGCTTGTGATCTTGTCCAGGTGAGTTTTGAACATGTCCAAGGCAGGAACTTCTACAACCTCTTGGGACAGCTTATTCCACCATGTGACTACTGTCATAGTGAAGATTTTTTCTTTTTTATAATTCATTTACTTTTTTGCGTCATTCTTTCACTTGACGCTGTATACCTGAAAAGAATCTGCTTCTCCCCCTGTTCATATTACTGCTTGGCTGCTCTTCCACTGTGGGAGGATTGAATGACTTGCAAGGTTACCAGCATTCAAAGCTAGAGCCAAAGCTTTGAATTAACCCCCCCCCCAACACCTCCCACTTCTTCCCTGAGAAAGGGAGAGAATAACATAATATATTTTAATATTTTTGGTTTATTCTTTAGCTTTCAGTGGCTGCTAGTTTGTCACAAATGACAAGAAATCAGAACTGGGGGAGAGGGCTGAAAATGAAATCTTCAGTCTTTGCTTTAGTAAGGCAGAGGTATCTATGGAGTTTTTCTGGGTCCTCTTTAATTCAAAATTCTGTAAGCCTGACAAGGACATTATTAATGTTATATTCATGTTGTGAACTTTCAGAATTTACTAAGTTTTAGTAGAAAGTTTTCTTTCCAAACCTGAAATTTGTAACTGTGCAGATTATAAAAATTTCTGTCCATGGTAACCTTTTCTTTGTACTTCAGCAGTTCTCCTGACTGATTTGTATTTGTAGTCAGTGAGAGTGAGGGTTAAATGGAAATGCAGTAAACAGGCTTTTCTCTTGAGGGAATCTTGGGGGAAAGGAGGTGAAAGTGTACTTGTGATCTAATAAGCTCTTAGAAGAAAAATGCATCATCTTAGGTCAAAGAATGTCTTGTTGAGAACACTTTGAGCTAGAACTACTAGTTCAAACATTCATGTTTCTTCAAATGTATGATCTAGTAACTGGGGAAGACTTAAAAGGGAAATATATCTTTCAGCTGTTCCGAATTTCCAAATTACTTGAGGAACTTTTCTCAAGTGTTGGATGTGTCAGTGACATATAATATAAACCTGTAAAGAATTCCTGTTCTTACCAGTTGCCAGGCAGAACAGGTGTCCTTTACTTTGGGCAACACAGGGGTGACAAGCAGTTCAGAAGAATGCATTTTTTGTGGGTTTTTCTGGTTTTGCCCCAAATGAAGCATAATCACCTGTGAACAAGTGAAACCAAGTAAGAAAGACTTATCTATCATTTGATCTTCAAAACTTCCATCTAGAAACTTCTGTCTAAAACTAGAATAGGAAGTCAGCTCTTTTGTTGCAAAATAGAGCATGATAGTGGATTTTGCAGCAGCAAAATAGGAAGAAGCTAATTTAGTTTAGTGCATGCAAATCTCATTTCTGACCCTGATGTCAGTTGCTCACAGATTTTGGCAGTATGTTTTTTTTACTAACTTCTGTATCTTACTGCCATAATGTGAAGTTTTGGAATATTTATGGAAAATATAATGGGAATGTGATGTAGTTAGTTGCTAAATAGTCAAAATTTGAATGACTTTTTAATTCAAGGTAATGAAATGTTGAAATAGTTTTGAAGGCATAGGCAGTGTGTACACAGTGTGTGTGGATACATGTATTTCTTCTATTAACAGACCAGCTCACTGCACATGACTTGGGACTTTACACTGACTTGACTGAGGGCTGAGACCTGGTCACTCATCCGTGGGGTTTGCTGAGTTATACCAGAGGCATGGCTGGGTCCTTGAAGCCTGTTATGAATGTTTGGTTACACACAAATGTTCTTGACTTTTGCAGGATACAGGGTTAGGGAAGAACAGGAGAGGAATATAGCTAAATTCTGTAAGTTTTGTTATTCTATGCACAGTAGGTAAAAGTCATCTTTAGAAGTTCAATGTATGAAATCCGTTTCATACAATCACTTTTCATCAGGTGAAGTACTGTAGCATGGATAGTTCTGGAAAAAGCAGCATTTTAAACAACACAGCATTTGGTGTGCAAAGTTTCAAGATTGAGAGTTAAACCGTCTCTGTGTCAGTGAGCCTGAAGCCCTGCTTTGGACAAGTAGCTTGGAAATTTCTATATTAAACTGTGAAGTTAATGTATATTTACTGGTATTCCCTTCAGAGCAGCAGGGCCTATTTTTTTAAAGCTGGAGAACTGTGACTAGGTTATCAGTAGAAAAAAACGGTAGAACAAAATGATTAAAATGAGTAAGTTGTGAGAACTACTTTTGTTAACCCAGGAGCTCCAAAATTTACTTGCTGTTTGGCTTGCCCTCTTCCATAGTATCAGAGAAATGGAAGACTACAAGTGTCACCAGTTGTAAAATGGGATTAAAAGGGATGATGGGACCAAGAAAGCTTAAATGTTGGATAGATTGTTTTAAATATATTAAGAAATAAAATTAGTAGACTGATGTAGAAGTACATCTGTGAAAAATCCTAGATATTTTAAGGTTAAAAAAGGTCTTTGAAGGCAGGATTGATTGGGAATTAATAATTCCTATTTGAATTTTCTACACAAAGTCCCTGGTGAGTACCAAAAAAACTCATCTTTTCTTTCCAGTTCTTCCTGCATGTGGAGCCTGACTGCTTTGGTTGACCTCCTAATATATTTAACTTCTTAGACTTTTCTATTTGACTTCTTATGGATGTTTTAAATGGAAGTCAGTGAGATCATTGAGACAAATGAAATGCTTTCCACATATATTGTTAATACTGCTCAGTACAGACATCTTTTAAGATGCGTTATGCAATTTTTTAGCACCAGTGATGTAGCTGTATTTTGAAAACAAAGCACCGTTCTCCTTTGGCTAAATCACCAGCAGTACTCCCTAAACCACCCAAATGGTCCAGGGTGGACTTGTGCAGAGTGATATAAAATTCCTCAGAGTTGGAGCATTGGGTGGTGTGTTGACATTATAGGAGATTTAATATTGTTTGAATATCTCATTTTTGAAGTTAAATTAAGACAGGAACATGACTTGTTGCAGAATCCTGAAATACTTTTTTCCTGATGGCTTGGAACGAATAGAGATGAAGCAGCCAAAACATTAATGCACAATAATTGACTACAAATGTCTGTAAACATGTTCTGTTAGGTTGCTATGAAACTCTTTATTCCTGGCGAATGAGAAGATGACTGTGAGACTGCCTTAAAGCTTTTGTCTCTTACACAAAGGGCCTGTGGTAATTTGAACATTCATGGGATAATCTTTGTTCTGAAAATCACAAAGATCACTCCTTTTTATTTAAGTAAAATTGAACCGAGTATTGCTTTTTTCTTTGATGTTTGTTCTTCATAATTTCAGATTTTCTTTGTTAGGGAAGACTTCTAGAGTGTTTTTTTTACTTCCTGAACATGCATCTAGTCTTACTCCTTAGTTATTGGGATGGAGAGATGAGAAGAATCATCCCTTTTTTTCCCATAACCCTCCATGTTTGCCATATTGCCTCCCTCAGTAGCTGGCAAAGGGCACTGACCTGTTCAGGTGGCTGGAACCAGGGGTGTTTGTGAAGCCAGGCAGGTTAATTGCAATGCACACCAGTGTAATGTCTTCTGCCGGGGCTGACGCACCTGGCTGCAGAAAATGCAGAGCTGCTGCTTTCACCTGGGCTTACAAGTCACCTCCTTGAGCTGGTGGTAGTTTGTTTTATGCTGTATGGCTGACGCAAATCATAGGAGGAACACATTTTAGGAAGTGTTTCTTTGTTGGTAAGGAAATGAAATATGGAAACACAAAGTGTATCTCTGGGTTGTTTGTCTGCTTCAGTCAGATTTCAGCTGAAGTCTGACTCAACTAGTTTGCAGAAGGTGGTATGAATGGTGGTTTGTCAAAATGGGCTTCCTTTTCATGTTTTGAAAAAAAGTGAAAAATAAGAAAATGTGAAATAAAATAGATAAAAATACATAGGCTTAATGCATTTAAATACTAAATATTTAAATATGTTGTGTTAGTTTTAGTAATGATTTTCATGCTGTATCAATAAAAATAGAAGGCTAAAGCAACATGATACAATTTTAATGTTTGTGGAAATTAATATATTTGTTTTACCCTAACAATGTGTATATTTTTTTGTCATAAGGGGCTAGATTTTATAAAGAAAGCCCTACTCCTCAAAACTCTGCCTGAAGTTGTTTTCTGATATAATATGTAGTAAAGTGCTTTAGGATTTTCTTTTAAGTGGTCAGTATTATTGTTTAATGCTACAATCAAAACCATTCCTGAGTAATAAATTTCATTCATCGAGTTCCCTTACTTACTCTTTTCTGTTTTAAGTCATGGTGCTTCAGAATTGTACCTTTAGTCCTGAAACTCCAAATTAGGTGCTTTACTCTTCACATTACAGCTGTCTCATTACATTTCACGTTTGCTTTTATGATTTTCACTTCCTTTGTCATCATACTCCATTGATAGCAATGTGATACCTCTCATTTAATATTTCATTAGTATTTCAGCAGTTTTATTAGGATGTATTTTATATTTTGAATTATAGTATTACATGCTAGTGTGGTGGGGCTAACGTGCTTTTAAATTAATTAACCATCCTAAATTGATATTAAATAATTAATTTTCAAGTTTGTATCAATTATTAGTTAAAAGCTCCTTTTGAACAGGATTGTTCAAATACATTTCAATTTTTGTGTGAGTTTTATTTATTTATGGAACCTGTGTATTAGGCTATTTCAGTGTACTCTGAAAAATCTGTTAATAAAGAACGAGGTTAGGTAAGCTATAAGCCTTAGATCAAAATATCCTGTAAGCAAGTGAAGTGACAAATAGTGATCTGCCAATGGACTTATAAGAAGCAGGAAAGTAGAAAGTAGGAAAGAAAACGACCAGCATTACCATAGGTCTTTATATTGTTAATACATTTTTAGTTTAATAAAATAAGATTTGTTTTAAGTTAAAATTAATTGTGTCAGTGCGAGAGAAGGGAATCAAGATGGCTAATTCATGGTATGCTAGACAAATAAAAGGGAGGGAAGGAAGTGTTTGCCAAGTGTTTATGGTGTTACAGATGGATATGGGTACAGGGCTTCTGCACCTTAACAGTTGTAGTGGTAAGGCCTGGGACAGCTACACATTTACACAGGAAGTTTTTCCTGTTTTTTGGCCATGATGTCTGTCGATGGAGAGTATGCACCAGAAAATGCAATATAGGAACTGAGATTACAGCTCCTTCAGGAATGAGAACAATTTACACAATGAAGGGTCCCTCTAGAGGGAAAATTAATCTTGGATTCTCTTTGTTTCCACTGTCTTGTATGAGAAATCATGGTGTGTCCTGCAATTGTGGCAGCTCTTTGGACTTGGTGTTGGCTTGTGTAGCCTCACTGACACCACCAACACTGTAGTATCATTTGATGGCATTTCTTTTTTTACTTGCTTTAAATGAATGTTGCTGGTAGAGGGAAAAAAAAAGGAAAGCAGAGGGAGAGCCAAAAACATATTCACTGATATATCTATATATTCATACATGCATATGGACAGGGTACAAGGGGTGACAGTGGTGTGCTGGGTGACCTGTGAAAATGGAAGATGTGTCCTTTAAAGATTTGTAAAACATACCTCTCTTTAGTATATTGCAAGTCCTTGGACAATGGTTTTTCCCTAATCATCCCTTTCTGAAAACTTTTGTTAGCTTTCCTTTTTATAGTTGAACTTAGAGATATTGAAATTAGAAGTCCGGCTAGTAACAGCTTTCCCACTTATTAGTTCAGTCTGGTTTTTTGGTTAGTTGATTCATGATTATTTTGTTATTGTTTAATTTATTTCATAGCCACTGGTGTGCACTGTGCACATTTTTTCCATCCAATTTGAAGTCTTGGCATTTTCATGCATGATGGATTCCTATAGAAACCTACTGTCTACCCAGTGTTCTAAAAGGAAGATTTAATAGCAGACCAAGATATTTCTGCTGTACTCCCTTGGCAGAAAAGTACTGCTGGCAAATATTGTAAATAAGTCTTATACAGGATTTTTAGTGGTGTTTTATCTCCCTCCCACTCCTTCTTGTTTTTAATTTCATGAACTGAACAATTTTGTGTGCAGTCATCTATTAGATTGATGCGTATTTGGGATCAGAAATTACTGTGGCACAGAAATTTTGCACTCCCATAGGGGAGAAATGAAAGGAAACGTTTTGGGTTTGTAGCAGGAACTGCAGTTCCTTGGGGTCAAAGCAACTTATGTAAATGTGTCCTTACCTTGGGAGAGAAGAGTGGTGAGAATGGGCACTGCTGATGGGGAGTGTGGGCCAGAGGCAGTGTGCTTTTGTACAGGTGCCCTTGGGCATCTGTCTGCCTTTGAGCAGGGACAGTTACTTGTCAGTGCCTGGAAAAAAAATGGAAGAAGCAACATTTACATTTATTGTAAACTATTAAAAATGGTTGTAAGTATTGTTCACTCCCATATAAGCATGGGGGGTGTGCATGTTTAAATGTGAATACCTCAGAACAAATTTTCCTTCAAGTGTTCGAGCATTGTAAATTACAGGAACTGTTCTTAACTTTCATTCAGTTTCTCCTTTTCTTCCTCTAAGTTGTTACAAGTTAAAGTATCTGTACCTGTAATGGATGGTTATTGTTGCTGCACCTAAAAAAGCCCATCTAAACAGCGATATGCTTAATTGCATGTGACTTGTTTATAAGTAAAATATTTCTGGGACAATGTTTTCTGCTTAGAGCTGGTTGTATTAAAGGAATTGTGCATTTTTTTCTTTTTTTTATTAGGTAAAGACAGAGTTTTCAACACCCCTTTATGTGAACAAGGAATTGTTGGCTTTGGTATTGGAATTGCTGTTACAGGTGCTACAGCCATTGCAGAAATTCAATTTGCAGATTACATTTTTCCAGCATTTGATCAGGTTAGTACTAATAAATTTGAGAGCAGTTAAAATAAATCTTACATCTGTTTAAATTACTCTTCTGTTAGCATTAGTACTTGGTTTGAATATGTAATTTTTGCAAATATAACCACAGCTGTATTACTAATATTTATGCATGCTTTAGGTAAACAGGCGTAAACTGCAAACAGTGCTAGTACTGTACTGTAAACATTAAACTGTACCATGGCCAATTTGAAGGCTTATTAAATAATGGAAATTAAAGATCTGGTTTGAGGCAACTGTCTGTTTGTTTTAATTTTTGGTTTTGTGGCTGTGTTGGCTTCAGCAGCCATAAAGTCAACAGCCTATGTCTTCTGAACACAGTCTCATTTCTGCATACAGCTGCAGCTGGCCGCGTGTCCCCAGGACAAAGTACAGATCTGGACTGGGCTGATTGACAATATAGAATGATGAAAGAACTGGATTATAAGGCTACCCTTGAGGCCTAGGCATCTAATTTGAACACAAAAAATCATTGGTTTTTTTGCCTTGGAAAATATTTGTCTTTGTGCTGACTTACAGTATTCCTTTGCTTCTAATGTCATCCTCTGAATCCCATGCATGGAACAGATGATGTAGTTACATTGCATGTATTGAAGTGTCTTGATGCATAACTAGAGGGATTGGACTGAATGTTACTTTTGTATATAAATCTTCCCAGATTGTTAATGAAGCAGCCAAATATCGGTACCGCTCTGGAGATCTGTTCAATTGTGGAAGCCTCACCATTAGAGCACCGTGGGGCTGTGTGGGTCATGGTGCACTATATCACTCTCAAAGTCCAGAAGCCTTTTTTGCTCACTGTCCAGGAATAAAGGTATAATAACTCTTATTTTATGAAGATTATTTTTTTGTTTGTTTGTTTTATAATGGACCTGACTAGCAATGAGTCTGAGTGCAGAGAGGGGAAGAAAAGGACATGTCAATCCAGAACAAAATTTCAGAATATGTTAATTAAAAACTATTAGAAAACTTAAACTTTGTTAAGTGTTTGAAAATTTCTAGCCATAATTGAAGCAATCTTTAGTACACATAGCATTTTGTATTTGTCTGTTTTTTTGCATTACTAAGATACATTTTACATAGTTTTGTGTCCAATATAGTACAGAACCTAAAAACTGACAAAAAGTAGTACTTTCCTTTAATTTTTTTTTTAATTTCTGCATCTCTCTTAAGTGCATTATTGCATTAATTTATATGAAAGACGGTGGTGGGCAGTAGGCACAAACAAGCACCAGAGGCTCTTTCTGAACACAAGGCAGCACAGATTGCTCAGAGAATTTGCAGAGTCTCCATTCTTGTAGGTGCTCAGAATTTGTCTGCATGTGATTCCAGGCAATTGGATCTGGATGCCTCTGCTTGGTCAAGGGCATTGGACCACATGACCCCCTGGAGGTCCTTGCCAAACTCAACTGCTTGGTGATTTTTGGAGTGAGAACTTCAGACAAGCTTTCTGCCCAAGATGGTGGCTTCCCTTGAAGTGAAGACACCTAGTGCTTGGGTGGATAACTTTCCTAGAGAAAGGGACTACAGGATATAATCATTTCAGACCAAGAGAATTTGTCCGGCTCTTCATTTTTTCCTGACCAAATTTTTGTCTGTGAACTTGTACTTCTGGGTTAGCTGGCATCCAGTCCATTGAGCAATGACTCAGGGCAGATTAATGCAGAAGATTTAAGCAGAGCCAGTATTTGTATTCTAAAGACACATGTTCATTGTTTATCTGCTGTTTATACTGTTGTCTCTGTATGATTTTGGTGTCCTAAAGCTTCAGATATTACTCATCTACAGGGAGGCCATAGCCATTTCTACTACTTGTTCTTCTCTTAAAAAAAACCCCCCTGTATTATTCACATTTTATTTCATTTTATTTGAGGAATTGGATACATTCTTGTCTTTGGGTGTTCTTTATGGTATTTGAGGTCCTCTTCTGAACTTGAAAGTATTTCCTGATTATAGACAAAAACCATCTACAAAGTCTTTTGCCAGGCTATTGAATCAAATTTTTTCTAGAGCTTGTTTAAAACTAAAGTAGTTTATTATTGTCTGAAAGCAAAACATAGCTTAGATAATTAAAATACTGACTCCAGGTCCAGCTAATTTCTGCTGATCTTGTAGATCAATCTCAAATTTCTGTATACTAAACCAAAGGATGAGGTTTAGTGGTCCACTCTGGTGATTAATACTCTTTCTGATTCATACCAGCTACCTAGGCTGATGGCTAGTCTTATGAACAAGTTAGTAAGTCAGAATTTTATTTAGTCACTCCATGTAATATGATTTCTTTGTTCCCACCTCTGATCTTTCTGTTCGTTTTTCACTTTCTTTCACTTTTCCTTGGGTAAAATGCTAAAATAGGTTTCTACCACTACGATCTGTCATCTTAGTTAAAGGCACATTAATTCTGTGGAGCTGATGGAGCAATCAACTAGCTTTTTGTGCACACAGAAGTGCTTTAGACTCTATCTTTTGAATATTATTGCTTTGTGAAAACAATGTTGTTCTTTAATATTTTTTGCAAAGCTGTTTGTTGGTACAGTTCATAATGTTTCAAGATTGAAGGTATTTATGAATAACCCTGGCCCTTAAAATAGAAATCAAGAAGTTAAAATGAACTGGTGTTTCAGATGCATTTTCGAATGTCCCGTATCTAAGCATACTTTCTCCATATTACAGGAGGAAAGTCAGTGTCTTACAAGCTGAGAAGGGTAAGGTTTGATCTTTGGAAAGAGTGGCTTTCAAAACAACCTTCTTATTAAACTTTGTGAGAGGTTTCTGGCTTTCTATTTTATGTTTTTCTTAGGTGGCAGGTAGAATTTGGATTGCTTAAGCCAAGTGGAGTTTGTGCAACTTTAGTTATTCAGGGGAAGGATTGTGGTCATTGGTACTTAGGGAAAGCTTATTGGGGTTTGAGAACAATACTGGATGGTTGTATCTTCTGTCCACTGTTGTGAGAGTGTACATGGAAGACATTATTATTGATTCTTTGCATTCCCTTGTACGAATATTTTCTCTCATGGTTAGAAGCTTACTTTTAGATTTCCAGCCTAAATTTGTTCTTGACTAACTTGTAAATTTAACTTATCTGTCCATTTATAGCCTAAAGCACTTGTACTCTCTTTAGTCTTTGTTTTGTTAGACTAAAGAAATCAAAGAATCAAAGAATTGTTAACAGTATCTGGAGCTCTTTTGACATCTGTTTCATTCATTTTCTTTTCAAAGGGTTGAAAGAAACATTAAGTATTCCAGTTGAGTTTCCAGCAGCGATTTTTACAATAGCACTAACAGTTCCTTGGCTATGTTACTTTTTTTTAGGACTTAACTGCATAGTATGCTAGTCATTTTTTGAGCAGATAATAAATTCACATCTGAATTTCTACTCCTGAGTTCTAAATCTGTAACAAAAATGTAGTCCTTAAACATGTGACTTTCAATATGTATTTTTTAGTTTGTTTTTGTGAACTGGGTCTTTTTAGTATCATCCTCTCTAGTGTAGTGGTTTCCAGCTTTGGAATAGTCTTCATTGCCATGGTCTGATTTAACGTCGTAAATGAATAAGGTAAATAAAGTCTGTCCTAAAAATGATTCATTCCTAAGGAGCTGTACTAATGTGGGTAATTTCCCATGTGTCTGTTACCAAATGCTTTGGTGAAATATTAATAAACTGCTTCTCCCTTGTTTAGAAAAATCACTTCTCAAGTTAATTTCATGTAATAGGAGATTTAGGTTGTATTTTCACTCTTTTATATTATTTTTATATAAATAAATGATATTACTCTCAAAATATACTTTGACGCCATGGCTGTAATGAAAATGTATTTTTTTTTTAACAAGTGCTAGAACTAATGTTTTCAGTGACTTCTAACTTCACATCTACAGAAGTGTTTACTGGTAAACTTCATGCTGCATTTTGCAGCTCTTTGAGGTCTCTGGGATGGAAATTAATTGGTTCTTTTGATTTGAGGGAATTTGGCTCTTGGGTTCTATTTTCATTTAAACTGTGATAATTTGGTAATTTTCTTTTCATAATTGAAATTCTCTTAGATCATCCAAAGCTAACTCTTCTGTTGGCAAATGAATTATACTGTTTCCTTCCTAGTATTTGGATTACATCTGGAGGCCTTAGGTTTTTTTTTGCTTGATAATGATTTAAGGTATTTATTGGTTATTTATTTCCAAAATGAACAAATTTCAAGCTTCTACTGTAAGCAAAAAAAGTCAGCTTTAAGTAACTATTTCATATTGTAGTCTTCAAAACTTACTGGACTAAGTCTGAATACCTTTAGGGTCTGTTCTGATGAATTTTTACCTAAGTAATTGAGGATCATTCAACTGCATTTTTTGTTGTACATCTCCATTAATTTCACTAAGTTTATGTCTATATGTATATTAATCTGACTGACATTCTTCTGTTTCTTTTTACCTCAAATGTTACTGTTAAGATGTTAGTTCTACCATATCTGAGCACAGTACCTTGGTATTTCAGCCACTGTATAGAGGGGACTATTGAAGCCTTATCAGCGAACAAAATAAAATTCAAAATTTGGAGTGTGTTTTAATAATGTAGCACTGAGGTAAATTCACTTTGTAAGAACAGCTCAATCTGTATGTAGATTTGTTTAAAGCAAATAATTGCTTAGTTTTAAGTATTGCTGAGGAAGTTTCTAGCAGAATTGCTATTTTAACTAAACTATTTAAAAATATTTTTACAGATTGTTATTCCAAGGAGTCCTCTGCAGGCCAAAGGATTGCTGCTGTCATGCATAGAGGATAAAAATCCATGCATATTCTTTGAACCTAAAATACTTTACAGAGCTGCAGGTAAAGATTTGTATGTTGTATTTTCCAATAAAGCAACAATGTTTGGGGTTTTTTGCACATATATGTTAATAGCCTCAGCTAAAACAATGCTTCAGTAGAAGTCTTGACATTAGCTATGTAGTGGGATGTGTTTTTAGAGGAATGGTGGAAACTGAATAAATTCTTGAAGTTTGACTGCAAAGATAAACATTTATGGTCTGATTTATCCTCAATTATTCTCAATTAGTTTTGGAAGACTGGAATGCTTTACAGTCTAAGATTAACAAAAGAAGTAGAGCTAAGAGGTATTATTCTTTATCAAATTCCAGTATAAATTTGGCAGAATTTCAACTGCTTTCTTGTGGTAACTCTAAATAACTAAAATAAGATTCCAGATCAGTTTTTATTTCTCCAAAAGAACTGAGCCCCACCATCACCATTTTCTCAAAGTTTAAATTTCTTTGACATGCCTAATTTCTAAAAATCTTCAAAATCTCCTCATTTAGATTTCAACCTTATTTGAAAGGAAATGTGATTTGCCATTACTTTGTTTTTAGTCATAGTGACCTTTCTGATTCAGAGTAGTTTTAACAACTCTCAGTTACATGTAATATATTGGAACATTGGAAATTGACAATGATGGTGTTTGAATTGGTTCTAAAAATTAGCTGGTTACCTCTTTGGACTAGAGAAACTTGACAGAACAGAAAACAGGTTAAAATTTTTGCATGTGGAGACAGGCAGAGAAATAGGATGAGGAACTGATAAAATAGAACAGAAGCCCTGACTTACCTGTAGCATTTCCCTGTCCTGTGGCTTTATATGAAAACTCTGCTTGATCCATCAGTCCAGTTTATAAGTTGATCTGTGTGGACTGTATTTGAGTGAGAGACAAAATGTTTCTGTTTTGCTTTGGACCTTTTAAAAGCACTTTTTCATCAGTGCATCCATTTTGTCAGTGAATTTATCCTCTTCCTAGACAGACAGTAATAAGGGAAAAATTTAGAAAACAGACATCAAAACTACAAAGAAACAGTAATGTAACTCAGAATCAAATAGGATATTTACTGATAAAACTGCTTATTTGCTTTTAAATTAAAAAAAAAAAAGCCCAGAAATCCCAATAGCAATGTAAATTTAAAAGTGCAGCTATTTTTAGTGTGGTGGGTGTGATGTATCCATAGGGTGTTGCATTCCTTAAGTTCAGTGTGTTTTGAAGGCTTACTAAAATTCAACTGAAGGGCCTCTGTCCATTTATTTAGAGAAAAGTAGTTTGAAAAATGAACCTGAGTCTGAGTCCTGTTAAACAAAGAAAAAAAATGAAGTGTTTTTAAAGCAGGCCTTTTTTTCTCCCCCTTCCCCCCATATTTACAAGTCACAAGTATAGACTGTAGAGTTAATAAAATACTTGCTTTTATGTTGGCATGAAAGGCTGCACATCAAAATCACACAGCTTTTGAGAATATAAGGAGGTTTTTGTGTTTGAGGAAATGACTTGTAAAGCAACTACTGGATCATTTATTGAATATAAATCAGGCTTGTGATGGAAATCTTGAGTAAAGATGTGCTGAAATAGTGTTTAATGTGATGTATGTGCTGGTCAGTAACCAGCCACAGCATTGCTGTTGTTGGTAATTTGTGAAAGACAGTGATTTCCTCCTGCATTCTGATGGCTAATTTTTGGAGACTTTACCAATATTTTTTGTCTTAAAATTTCTAAGAACATCAGTTTAGTGGTGTAATTTGAAATTTATATGTACAAATGTGCAAATGTATGTACAGTATCAACAAATGTTCTATATGTACATATGACAGGGATGATTGTAACAGGTAACTTCTTTCATCTACATGGTTATTTTATTATTTCTGCAATGGTTTTTATGTTCTGTTTATTTCCACTGTGAACCTTCCTCTATGTTATCATTGGTTTGTCATCTTTACTATCCTTTGTGGGTTAGGTCAGCTTGGCCTGGAAGATGACTGCTGTCTGGGAGTTTCTCCTATAAAATTGGTCTCTCTTAGAGTTCATTCTTATTCTCCTGGCCACAGTCAGGGTTTCTGGTAATTCCACCGTAGAAACCAGGTGACCTGGTGAATTCAGAAATGCACTGGGGCCATCATGATTGATAAGATCAAGATGCAGCAGCAATGAGACACAAACCTGTTAAACAAGAATAAGATAAATGGTGGAAAGAAGGGTTTTAAAAATGTGACTTTCTTGTGTTTCCTAAAGAAAATTTTTACAACACCCCATGTGAATGTGTTGATTCTAGCAGGAGAAAGTTTCTGAATTTGTACAATTTTCTGACTTAGACAGTAAGCTTGAACTATGTCTGTATTTATTGTGCTTTCCATTAGTGTCTCAAAACAGTACAGGGTTTTCTGAAGGCTGGGAACATGCAGGCTTTCCAAAACAAGAACACAAAATGGTATCAGTTGTCCTCCATTACTTAATTTATCTTTATTTTTTTCCTTTTTAGCATGGTATAATACTTCACCTAAGATTTGGGATCTCGTTGTTCCAGACGAAAATAAGTTTCTTTATTTCCATGATGATGGCTCAGTTATTGAATAATGAAATTATATTGCCCCTACCATAGCTTTTTTTTTTAGCTTCATGTGAATAGACATGTTTGTTCAGAGAGCTTTGTGACTGATGTTACAGTGGGTGTGTAGGGACTTTGTTGAAAAATTAAGGTGTTAAGGATGTTAATGAGAAAGGAGATTTTCTATCTGTAAAATTAATGTAGGCTTTTGAGCCTCATCATTTTCCTCTAATGGACTTTTCTTTCTTCCTATGAGGCCTCTAAGTATTTGTCCATGATCTTTTGTTGAGAGTTGTTGATATATTTGAAATTACAGTTGAAAAGAAACTGTAGGTGGGATAGTCTTTAAAAGGCAGGGTATCTGTCCTTATTCAGGAAGCCTGAAGCTAATAATGCTTTGTTTAAAACAAGCAAGCAAAAAGATTAAACTAAAATAATGACAAAAATCCTACTTCCACTCCATTCCAGCCACCAAAAATTTATAACCCTTCTTTGAGTGTTCCTGACAAGCTTTGTTTCTTGTTGTAGTCATATTTGTCTTCATGTATGTCTGCAGTTTTTTTCTCCTTTTTCTTTATCATCCCACCAGATAGCTTTAGTGAAAGAAACACTCCCATATGCCCCACACCCTTATCAATAAGTGGGACTGAGCAGGTTTGGTTTTTGTAACTGCAACTCTCAACCTTTGTGGTAAGGTCTCTCTCCCTGTATGTCCTTCCTCATGGCTTTTCTCTCTTCCTGTTATCCCCTTTTATGTTGTAAAGATCCTTTTCTAGACACCCTTCAAGGAGCAGATGCTTTCTCTTTCACATAACCATACAAGTGTTTATCAGAAGTATTGTGTATGTTAATTATCCTTCAGTTATACTAGGAAAGAGCAAAGAATAGTAAACCTTTCTGAGTGAAAATCTAGAGTTAAATATGCAAGTACACATGTGAAGAGAGAATTCTGTTGCTATTTAACTTACGAGATCATAGTGTTATTGAAAGTGCTGTAGTGATGTCCCCCTAAATATCAGAGATACTAAGAAAATATCTGAATTAAAAAGGAAAAAGAGGCTTTGATTTATAAAAAGTGTTAACAGCCTGTGCAGTGTCAAGAGAACATAATGGTTATGAATCAAAGGAGAAGATGAGTCACACTGACATTATCAGGTTTAGACATCTTGTGGAGAACCTACTCTGATGTTTTCTGACCTTTTCAGTTTCATTTAATTGTACTATATATGACATTGGTGGTGTAGAAATAAATATAACTTGCATCAGTGGTTGTTATAGAGACAAGGCAGGTAAGATGAGAAAACATGTATTTTCTTTCTGCTGTTCAGACTGCTCCTTTAGAAAATGCAACAGATGTTGTACCCTCTTAAAATTGTCATGGCCCTTTTTCACTGATAATTACAACTTTTTGTTAATTGCTGTATTTGAAATCTGTGTTTGAAACATTTGATTTAAAATACTTGATTTCTTAAGTAATAGATGAACAGGCTGCTTTGTACGTAAACATTGTTATCCTGGATTAGATAATTATTATGAAAGAATATTAATAGAATAATTCCATGTCCTATTTTTCATCAGTATTAGTTGGGAAAGGAGTTTTTGCAAAGCAATCAAGAAAAATCCTTCCAAATGGGACTTTCCTGTAAATTTTTGTCAGGCTGAATTTTCCATTTAAAATTGTCAGGTATGATAGATGAGCTCATTTAATGGACATTTTAGTGCAGAATGGTTCAGCTATAGTAATAAATTAGTTAACTTGTGTAATTGTATGTTGTATTTCATTTCCCTAAATGGATAAAACCATTGCACAGAGAAAAAGCTTTATTTCTGTAGCATGTACACCTTCTAGTTCTTCCTCTGGCTCATCCTCTCTTCAGAACCTTCTATTTCTTGTCAGTATCCTGGGTTTCCACTTGAATGTCCTGTGGTATCTTTTTACGTTTCTTGTTCTCCAGGTTTCATGTAGGTGGCCATTCCATGACAAAGACAGTCATGCAATGCCAATTACTATAGTTGTGAGTTTCATTATCTTTCAGGTTCTCTTTCTGTTGCCTGAGGGTTGTACAATGTGCAAAATTCATAGAAACCTGGTCTGCCACTAATGTGCAGTGAGCAACTGCTGGATGTGCATTTCTTCCCCTTTCTTTCCCAGCCCTATATTTTTCTAGCCACTTGTTATTAAAAAAATTGTTACAGAGCAGGATGCTTGTACTAGGTGATCTCCAGAGGTCACTTCCTACCTGAGTCATTCTCTGGTTCGGTAATATACATGGTATTTATAGATCATTATCAACAAGAAAAAAGAAAATTGTCTGCCTGGATTGAAAATTATTTGCTACTTTATTTTTTTGAAGTTACATTTGGAACTTGTAAGCCAGGAAGAAACCTAGGTCATTCTACTTGTGTTGTATTTACCATAACAGGGAAAGAAAAATACTAACCACTTCTCTACTGCTATCACTCAGGGAGATTGTTCATTGTTGCTTCAAGAAGCAATTTTGTTCAGCAGGAACTCAATATGTATTTTATGAGCTATGAAATATGTTAACAAAAAAAGGCAGAGTGTTTTCTTTATAAATTGTTTCTGTGTATTTAGAAGATTTATTTTTTTCTACTTATCACTAGAATATGTTTCAAGAAGTATTATTTGGCTTGCTGATGCATAGACAAGCTCATCTTTAGATCAAAACCAGTATTTCTTCTAAAATATTATATATGGATGTCTTTAATCATAGTTTTAGTCATTAAACCAGTCAATGTATTGTGCATTGGAGCACTGATTCAGAACTAGCACAACTGACCTAACTTAACAGTTTTCCAGCTGAAAACTCATAAATGAGTCTTGAATGGAGCTATGTTGAATGTCTTAGGAGAAGATAAGATGCCTAATTCTTGCCTTCTCTCTTGAATTGTGGTGTATTTTTAGTGACTAGGTAACATTTTTTAAAGGAAAAATATTTAGATTTATTTAAAACTGCTATAATCAGAAGTTCTTGCTGACATTCCTATGTAGGTTCTGAAAACTTTTTACCTCAATTTAAACATAAAACTGCAGAGCACTGTATTTGGAGCATCAGGAGGATGCTAGCACAGATGATCCTTCTTGTCTGAGTATTAAAGTATAATTTCAAGACTCTTCTGATGATTACTAGAATAATCAAGAATTCTGATCAATTAGTGGTTACTTGAGTATTTTTTATCAGCTGTAGCAGTGTCCATTTCCAAATCTGATGCTGACATTTTGACTGAATGTACATCAGAACTCATTACTATCTTTTGTATGTGTATATATGCATAATCTTGTTGTGGTATATAACAGAAATTTAACTCTACACTGAACATATTTGTAACAGTGTAATTAAAAAGAATTTGAATTGCAGCTAAACCTTTGAAATGAATGCTAATACTCAGTTACTTTGGTCTAATGCTAATAAAATCACACAGTTGTTAGAGATGGAAGGGGCCTCTGGAGGTCATCCAGTCCCACCCCTCTGCTAAGGCAGGGTCACCTAGAGCAGGTGACACAGGAACACATCCAGGTGGGTTTTGAATTTCTCCAGAGAGGGAGACCCCACAAACTCCCTGGGCAGCCTTTTCAGTGCTCTGCCACCCTCAACATTAAGTTTTTCCTCATATTGAGGTAAAGCTTTTTCTGTTTATGTTTGTGGTCCTTGCTCCTCATCCTGTCACTGGGCACCAGTAACATACTCAGTGAAATTTTAGTCTATTATTTTAGATGGCTCTAACAGTGAAGAAAAGTTTTACTGTTTGTTTTTATAGGATAATATTGACTAATAAAGGAATCTAATGCTTATTCTCCCCTATTTCTCTTTTTTCAGTGGAACAAGTTCCTGTAGAGCCCTACAACATTCCACTGTCTCAAGCTGAGGTGCTGCAGACAGGCAATGATGTGACAATGGTTGCTTGGGGCACTCAGGTCAGTAACTCTCTTAAAAGCTATTTGTCACCCAGCAAAGCCTGGCCCAGGGGGTAGGGGATGTTTGCATTCAAACTCAAGTGCCAGACATTAAAATGTGTGTGTCTTCCATCACTATATGCTGGGATGAATGTTTGCTAGTGTTTAAATTTCTATGAAACCTGCTTTTTGTTGTGTAAGCTTTTACCCATTTTTGGTTGAAGATGACTCTGGAAGTGTAGAACAGGTACCTGTGCATCGGGCTAATGATTTTTTTATGATTATGAAAATGATAGATTTAAGAATGGGGCAGTGAGATGTAACTCTGAGGAAGGTAGTGGGAAAGAAAAGTTCAAAATAGTATGCTGAAAGAAAAGTATAGATCTTCACTGCATGATTTAAAGAACCTTGGGTCCCTTTGTTGAAAGTTAAAAATCCATGGGACATTTAATACAAGTAGGGATTGGTATAGGTTTGATTCTAACAGTTGCATTTCAAAGCTGTTTAGGAACATCATTGGTGACCCTCCCCTGCCCCCCCTGATGAAGATCTGCAAATACTGAAAAAGCTGTTAAGAAAATACATCTTCATAGTCCAGAATTACAGAAAAGAAATTTGAGTCTAGTGAGGACTAATCAGAAGTTACTGTTTTCTTGGCCTAGTTGTATCTGAGAAGCTTTCAGAGGAGAGGATCTTACAACTTTTGTGACAAAAGAGTTTTGAACTGATCTCTGGGTTTGTCCTTTTTGTTGTTATTGGGGTCTGTGTAGGATTTATTAATGCCCTCTGACCTTCAGGCAACTGACACTGCCTGACCATGTCCAGGTTGCTAAATTTCTGTTGCCTTCGAGATGAAGATGACTTTATCCAAATTGATTTCTGGGGATAGTCCTTGGCTCAATCTCTTTGCTATGCCTAGGAGTTGCTTGATGGAGGTCGTTTGCCACAATCCAAATCTGTATTGTGAAATGTTCTAACAATAAAGAGAGCACCAGAGTTTATTGGCAACTTCATATTAATAAAGTTTTCTACCCGCATATCTCATGAGCAAATGCTTCTTGCTGAGATACTTGTGGAGGATAATCTGAGTTGTAACATTTCTTATTTTCCATATTGGAGCATTTGCTTGCAAATATTTGTTTTAGGGAAACCAATGCTTGAGATACATTTTGCTGAAAAGTGTATTATAACCTAATGTCAAGACACAGTTTTGAATGTGTAGAGTATTTCTTTCTTTTCTGTTCTTAGCATAATACACCTTATGTAAAGGATGGGTGTAGATGTGGATGATTTATATCTACTGTGATTCACTACTACTAAATAGTAGTGAATCAGTAGATATAAATCTACTAAATAGATTCCTTGACTGGTGGATAAGGTATAATCTGTATTCCAGTTCAGTGATAGCCTCCTGCTAGAGAAGAATACTTTTTTTTTAGTAGAGTGTTAATTGTAGTAATCAAGTAATGCAGGATTTGTATTGTTGGTGTTAAACTATGTGTTGGAAGAGCAGTAAGTACTTATAATGGCGTGCTACTGCTATGTGCTTTGACTGTGGGGATCAGGACTGGATATATTTACAGGTTGTAGTAATCACTTTTTCTCCTAGCTCCTCATAAAATTATGCTTTGGAGATGAGCACTTGGCGATGTTTCAGTAAGTTAGAGCAGTTACTGGGGCTACTAGAACTGTATCTTGGCTTTTTGGCTAAGATCAGATGTAGTGGAGTGTAGCATTTCTGAATGTATTTAATGCTTCTTGCAGGATTGCATGGGACTGCTACGTTAATACATTACTCTGATGTATTTGGGTATTAGCTTAGTTACAGTCCTAACAAAAATCTTCCAAAACTCATTCAAACTAATTAAAAAAAGTAGTGAGGACTGATACTTTTCACTGAAAGACACTTCTCTAGAAAGCAAATTTTGTTCTCAGTGCTTCTTCAGTTAATTGAGTTTTTGGAGTGGTGCTAAAATACTGGGAATAATTTGGTACTAAATAAGAAGAATGCAGTAAATACTAAATGGTTATTATTGAATAGAAACATCCCTGCTCAACATGCAGGTGGTATGTTAAATTACTGCTTGTATTCCAGATGTATAATTTAGAGCAATTTGCATTATTTGGTGATGATACATTGTTTTTTCAGGTACATGTGATTAAAGAGGTGGCAGCAATGGCTCAAGAAAAGCTTGGTGTGTCCTGTGAAGTTATTGATCTGAGAACCATCTTACCATGGGATACAGAGACTGTTTGCAAGGTAAGGAAATGATACATATTCATTTAAAAACAACCTAGGTTGTTTTAAAAAGACCTTCTTTTTTCTTTGTATATATTCTGTATTTTTGTTCTGTATCATAAATGCAGAGTACATGCACATTACATGGACCAGACATTTACTTTAGCATTGAAAGAGAATTATATTTCAAGGCTCAAAATAATGTCAGAATACATGCTTTTTACTTTCAAGCAGAGGGTATGATTTAATCAGACTTCCACCTGAAAATTGCTTTTCCACAATTTCTGAGTCTTTGTCTTTCTAACATCCCTGCTGTCTTGGGAAAATCTTTATATTTTCTTTTTCTTGCTGTTTTATATTAAGATCTTCATCTAGTTATAGGTCTGCAGTAATGTGCCTTAGTGTTGTTTATCTGTATTTTTAGAAATAAATGTTTTTATTTAAAGTATATGAATTCTCGAGTTGGGGAGAAAAAACAGCATTTATTCTTCTCAGACTACCTAGATTGAAATTCCTGGGTACTGGAAAGTCCTTTTCTTCTTTGTGGAAGTTTTTGATGTCACTAACAGAACACTTACTACTTCTGCTAGAGCTGAGAATTTCCTTAATCTGGCAAATCCACAGTCCTGCAGGACCTGGCTAACAACTCCTTGGGTCCTAATTCAAGCTGGGTTGACTCACTCATTTTATGCTCCTGAACAAATTACTCAGAAGATTGAGAGATGTCTCCACTTTCTTAACTCAGGCCTAGTAACTGTGGTGTACTGAGTTAACCACAGGGATGAGAGCAGCCATGGGCAATCAAATATTTTCTCTGCCTGCAGTTTCTAATTTAAAGCAATATGGTGTCATGTACAGCTAACTCAGATTGTACAGATGTTTAAATAAGGCAGATCAGGCACGTATCTGACTCTATGTACTTGGAATATCTTAATTGTGTCGACAAGTGTTCTGTCATTCTGTGTTTGCTCAGTAAGGGCCTTGCTTCTGGTCAGGTAACATATACACACATTAAGTATGATAAAGGGAAAGATGGGCCATTGATCTGCTACTCTATGGCAAAGCTTGTATTTCTCCTCAGTTTTATTTATCTGAGGGACTGCCAGTGGGATGGGATGGAATAGATTATGGGAGGAAAGATCCACGTTGTGCATTTGCTATTGGCAGCGTTCTGCTGTTGGTTGTGGATGTGTTACAAATTGTGTACTTATATGTGTAGCTATGAGTTGCCTCATATCAATTTGTTCTTCTTCATTGAAGTGTTTTCATTTTTTTGTTTGAAGTGTATTTCTTGTTACTTGGATGTACTTTCTAACTGTAAAAAATGAAATGTGTTGAGTTACTATCATCGATATGAAGTGAAATTTTGGCCATAATAAATTCTTCACAATCTCTTCTGGACAAGTAAAATGATTTTTTTTTTGGTAGTTCTTTTTTCCTTCTTTGAAGATTTGAGCTGTCATTCTTTGAAAACAGTATCTCTTTGAAAGAGCAATTAAATCTGTTTTTTTGGGTTGGACTTGCACTGAAACACCATCAGGAAAAAATGTAGCTGTGCAGAGGAAGTGCAGAGCTTTAGTTGTTCAGTATTTTGCAAATATGTTCTTTAAATTTGGATATACCATGAAGATTTTTGGCTCATGTTCTGTCCTGAACATCTTTTAAGGTAACTGTAGCATAAATAAAAATACCATAGAATGGTTTGGGTCCAAAAGGACTTTAAAGATCATGTCGTTTCAATTCCCCTGACATAGACAGAGACATCTTTTATTAGATCAGGTTGCTCAGAGTCCCATCCAGGCTGGCCTTGAACTTTCAAGGCTGGGGCATCCACAACTTCTCTGGGCAGCTTGTTCAGTGCCTCACTGCCCTTGCAATGAAGGTGGGTTTTTTTTCTAAAATCTAATCTAACACTTCTCTCAGTTTTAAGTTCTTCCCCCTTGTTCTGTCACTACATGCTCTTGTAGAGCATCTTGTAGATGCTCTCCATCTTTATTGTAGGCTCTCTTCAGATACAGGAAGGCTGCAATTAGGTCATCCCAAAACCTTCTCTTTTCCAGGCTGAACAATCCCAATTCTTAGTGTTTCATTGTAGGAGAGGTTCTCCATATCTCTAAAAGATAGAATAGATGGACCTGTTGTTTTAAATCTGTTAATATTAAGAATTAAGAGAATCATTTAAAAAAAAGTATAGGGCCTGTTGGCTTGGCAGTTCTGCTGTTTATTATAATAAATACCAAACAGTAAATGCTTTTAGTTAGCATTGCTGTTATGTTAGTTTGGCTGTATGCTGGCTGGTCTGATGGGAGAAATATTAAATTCTCTTCTTCTTTAGATCTTTTCTGTTTTGCTCAGCTGAAAATAATTTGTGGTTTGCATTTGTACATTAGTTGGTTGCATTATGTAACACTGAAACTTTTTAATTTAATTTGCATCCTGGACAGTTTTTAAGGTAATTACTTGTGTAAACAGTTGAATGTAACTACAGTTCTAGCTGCCTGCTCTAGTCTCATCCCAAGAGGAATTGCATGTGGCAGCTGTTGCAGTTGACAGTGGCTTACAGCATCAGTTTGGGTAACGTGACTTGTTATTCCCATCCTGAGATGCCAGGGTCAAGGTCCAAAAGATGAATAGGAAAGTTGGCAATTCCAGAGAAAGTCCTCAGCTGTCCATTGGTCTGCTTATGTTCTTTCTGTGGGCTCTTAAATGATAATGGAATTACTTTTACTCCAGTCCAACCAATAAGCAAATTATCAGCTGTTACAGGTCTGACTATTTGTTTTTGACTATTACTTGTGTCAGCACTCATAAACATCAAGCCAGTTTTTTGTTTTTCCTTGTCTCACATGTGTGTTTGAAATCTGTCTGTTGGATGCAGATGGTGGTGCACATAATGTGCTGTAACCTTATTGCCCTTCTGCTGGTGCTGGAATGCATGGTCCATGGCTGATGGGAGTCTGTGTGGTGTTGGAGACCAGGACTTTGGGTTTTGCTGTAAAAATAAAATACATCCCTCAGTTTCACTGCTGGGAGTGGTGTCCTTTGTGATCAGTAAAGGCTGTCATTTTAGTCTTAGCTGGAAATACATGCAACTTCAATTTGACAGCTGTGGTGTAGCCACGAAGAGGGATGGGCTGAAATTGTTAGTGCTTTGGAGATGAACACTAATATGGAGATTTTCACTGCAAATCTAACTGCTTGGTCTGCTTTTATTAGCTTTTTCAATACAGAAATGCGTATTTCCTAGAACTGTGAGAAGCTGTACTTCACAACTGCCAGCAGAGGCCTCCTCTAGCCAAGTTAAGTGTCTGTTTGACTTTGCATTGCTCCTATGAGCGCGTTTGTGAATAAATATCTCTGAGAGAAACATAAATAAACATAAAGAATAAATACAGTTAGCATGAATAAAACTTGCTGCCTAATTTTACTGATATTTTCTTTGCATTTTTAAGATTTTGAGATTCTTCTCAGTTTTGAAATAGGTTAGCATTTGTTATCTGCATGAGGAGATGAGGTTGCACCTACCTGGAGCAGACTACCATGGACTTCTAATGGCTCCCAGCAGTTATTGAAACTTTTTTTGGTACAATTCCTGGAATTGTAGGTCAGCATGCAAACAGGGGCTAGATTTTTCTTTTGTTAATCTTCAGATATCTAAGAAGGAGAAATGAAAGAGAAATGAAATTACAGGAGCTCATAGAGCTATTCTAGAGAAAGGATACTTCCACAACAGCGTCAGCAGTCTTTTTTTTTTTTCATGGGACAAATTGGCCTCTGGAAATGTCATGGTTTAAAAGTTTGGTCTTTAAAAAAAAAAGAGAAACTGTAATTTCCCTAATGTTAGATGAGGCAAATTGAACTCTAATTTTGCACCTGAGAAATGACACCTGCTGCTGACATAAAGGATGTAAGTAGTTGGGCTGTTTAAAAAACATATCTGACATTTTTACTAGGATAAAAGCAAAGCATCTGTGTGCTTTATATACATTTCTGTACATTAAAATGCACGCTGATCTGTAATCTTTCTAAGGTCTTTTGCAAGAAAAATGGGGTAGATTGTACAGATTGTACATGCACAGGCTTCCCAGTATATTACTTCTGAATGAGACATGAAGCAAAAGCAAACATGTGCTTTTTCCCTGCAGGATTGAAAGTAAACTCAGCATCAACTCCCAATATGTAGCTGTAAAAATCAGCTTAAAAAATTTTGTTATGTGTCAGAAAAGTGACACAAGCTTGTTTAAAGAGTATGTGCTGCCTTAGCTGCTTCCTTAGGAAGTGTAATGGCAAAGGCTGTCCTTAGATTACTTGAGCATCTAGATTACTAGAGCATCTTGTCTATGTATACATTTTCAAAACACAATGTCATTGTGGTCAGTGAGAAATTTGTTAGATCTTTTGTTTACTTTACAGTCTTCACTGATTTCTGACTAAAGCTCTTGTTTTATTCACTAGGATTGGAGTATAAGTGGTAAGCAGTTATAACTCAAAGAGAGATGAGCTAGCTGTCCATAAAGTTGATTTTTTTGTATTTTTTTGAGGGAGAGAATGCTTTCCCTGTGCTTATTCTGACATCATCCTACATCTGTGTGTTTTATTGATGTGGATCAGGAGTGATTTTTTCTCCATTATACCTTCACCTGTAAACACGAATGCATGAAATTAATGTGTTTCTCAGCATATCCTGCTGATAAAGAAGCCTTAAATGCTCTGCTGACTCCTCAGCTGTTGCATGTGCATGCAGGCATCTGCATTTAGTGCAGCCACAGCAAAGATGTCAGTTCCTAACCTAGACAGATAACACTTTTCCACTACTTGATTGATTAGCTGTGTTATTATTGAAAGAATAAGCTGCCATGAAGGACACTGCTCAGAAAACTGAAACATGAGTGATATATGAAATGTCTATAAAATTGGTTATTTATAAGCCACAAAACTGTTTAAAAGCACTTTTTCTCCCTTTCAGAAATGAAATTTTCAAACAGAAGTTTTATTTCCTTCACTATACTTAACAGATTTTCTTGGACACTTTGAATAGATAAGGCTGTGTGGACTTTCCTGTGTATGAACTGCTGGATGGTGTGGTATTGATTTAAAAGTCCATGGCACACTTCCCAGTTCTTCATTGGTCACATTCAGGGTAAAATTCTGTAGGTGTAGTGTTTTTTATACTGAAAAATACGTGTTACTGGAAGTAGGAAATCTAGCTCAGAATTAAGTATTCTTAAAGGATTGTGCAAGTTACTGTAGCTTTTTTACCCTGAACTGAGGCAAGAATGTTAATTTGAGTGTTGAACCGATTAGTATCGATCTGCCATTTTAACTGTGCAAGTGAAAATTTGCAAATGCACCTTTTTGAATTATTTAGAAGGTAAGTATTTGCCGTGCACAATGATACCTAGTTAGTTCTCTTAACTGTTTCTGAATGGTTTCTACCTTAGTGCAAAGAAATGTTGAGAATAGTAATTCAGAATTTGCTTCTTTAGGACCCTATGCTACAGTCAAGTGAAGGCATATATGTAGTTCTGGGCACTCCATGCTACTTTACTCCTCTTCAGGAAGGATTCTGCAGACCCCCTCATGGAGGTCAGCAAAAATGCTTGTCAGGCTGCAAACCCATTTGCTACTCATTGGAAAGAGCAAATCTGAGCAAAAGAAATACAGAGTTCCACAGAGGGAACCTGGGGGTAATACAGATTGAGCAAACTCTGTGCCTGTTTTTCATTGAGGCTCTTGACGGGAGCTTTTGTTTCCATCATGTATTGAAGCATTATCCTTAATGCACAAGTGGCATTTTTGTCAGATGTCATCAGTGAGTAATTTTCAGTAGTACATCTTTCATGTCCTATGCTTAATAGGCAGCATGTCCTAGCAGACCTATAGGTCTACCAGCTTGTTCCATTCCTTTAAGTTTACCTCATTTATTTGGACTGTGAATAAAAGGAAAATCAAGATCAGCAACCCTGATGTGGGTTTTTTATGCATTAACTACACTCACCAGGCATTGAACTGTACAATTGTAGCACAGGTATCCTGGGATCAGATTTATGTTTCTTGGCTATCTGTTCTTGATCTTCTGCCATTTTACATGTTACTCCTTGGATTTCTTATTGAATGGATCTTGCACCTATAAAATATGATTAAAGTTGTACTGCTTGCATGATGACAGTTAATTTTGTCACTGTTTCCATAAGAAACTTGTGCCTTTTGGTCTTGTAGTTTCAGGTTACTACAGCATGCTGTGGACTGTTGCTTGGCTTCCAGAAGCAGAACGCTGGAGCCATACTTGGAGGCAGACATTTTTAAAGTTACGAGAATATATATACATAACCATTTTAGAAATAATTTTATTCATGTCTTTGTTTATGTTTTAAGAAAGCTTTGAAGCCTTGTTTTTTCTTCCTATGCATCTTGATTTTTAAGGGAGATACCTCAGTGCCAAGGTGTTTGTCTATATATAATTCTGTTTTCTCCTTTCTCCCTCCCAATATAAAAATAATTCTCAGTCTTTTTGCTTATATATTGACAAGTGATACTTGAGAAAGAGTCTGATTAAAAAAAGCATCGGTAGAGAAAAGTAATTTGTGAGTAGTTTCTCTTAACATGTAGTGCTGATGATACCGTCCATCAGTTCTTCATCAAACCTTTTCCCCTTTGCTCACATAATGTATTACAACCTTCAGATTTAAAGGCACTTATGCAAATAAATGGGTAGTGGTACATAGTCTATGGTTAGAAGCTATTTTATGGCTCCAGTATGTGTGTTTATTGTTTTCCTTGCAAGTGGTGCTGATTGAATTCTAATGGAAGTTGGGATGAAGTTCCATGATGGTAATCATAGATGAATCATTCTTCCACAGACATAATTATTGCTTCTCTACAGTATTGCCTTTCTTTAAATGTCTGTAGCTATTTTTCTTGCCATTATCACTTAGTTGATCCAGCTGCTCTTTTAGACTATTTTTTTTTTTAGGATTCACATGCTGTAGATTCTTCCTATTTGTGCTTTATTAACCTTTACCCCATGAGAATGAAGTTTTAAGTATTTCTACAGAAATTTGGTACTTCTGAAGATAATGTTGAATTTGATCATGCCAAGATTTAATCTACTATTTACTGAATTATTGTCTAACAATATGCATTTATTAATAGCACAGTGCATTGTATTTAGCCTCTTGTAAGTATTTTTATGTTCACAGTGAAGGCAATCTGAAATGCTTATAATAAAAGCATAGACTACAGAGATTTTCAAAGGCAAATATTGTTAAATTTTTTTTTGTAGGAAGGCTTTATTTTTTTTTAAGATATATATACTCAGATATTTTCCAAAGGTCTTAGAGCTATACTTGGTATTACTTGGTTTTCATTATGCTGCTACTTTCTCTGATACTACTAATGTGGAACTGGACAAATATTTCCTAACCCTCTCATCTTTGTTTTCTGTTCAAGAGTCTGTACTTAAAGATTGCTTTCATTTTTTGTCTGCCACGCAACAGTGTTCAGCACAGTCAATTTGTGATTGGATTTCTTCTAAATAAATTCAATCTATTGCAGAATAACTTTTTCTTTCAAGCTGTTATGGAGTACTCCTAAAATACCCCAAGTCTCTCGAAATTCTTTTGGGCTGTTTAATTCTGCTCCCTGCAATTTAATGGGCTGAACTAATGCATGAAATCCTGAATATCTGATTACTTTATTGACTCCTTATGATAGAACAGTTACTGTCTGGTTATATGTATTATAACTTCTTGTTATATAATTTTTGATAGCTCTGAGATACATTAAGACCTTTACCATACTGAAATGTTTGAAATTCTGGTTATATGTTAATGTGTCCTCTACTACTGTTTTTATCATATGCAGGTTGAAGTAATCTGAAAACCTTGCAATTTGCTTACTTTTCCTATGTATGTAATTTGCATTGTCCTGAAATTTATGGTATTTCACTTCATAATATGATAGAATAGGACAGAATTTGCTTGGGCTTGGTGGACATTTTACTTTTGCATGGGGATATAGAAAACCAAAAAATTGATGTTTTGTAATGTCACAAAAAATGTCCTAGAATGAGATGCATGTATTTAATTATTGCATGGTTATATAGTGGTTTAACATGGAAAAAAACCATGTCTGCATTTTTTTTTCTCTCCAGAAGCAAATTAGACTAATTTAATTTTCTTAGCTTTTTGTTTGCAAAATATGCTTTTGATCTGTAAAGCTGTTACTGCAGAAATTGTTTCACTTGATGTGCAGTTTTGAGAATCCTAAACTTTGTATGTTTCCAAGTTCTTGAGGACTTTACCATAAAAGGAAATTATAAAACAAAATAATTAATTATATTTTTTCGGTGGCACTACATTTTAGCAGTGTACTTTAGCAGCTTTTACCCCTTATCTGTGATTTCTGTTCAATTGTTCTATAGAACTAACCCTACAGAACTGAAAAGCTGCCTGTTGTGCAGAGTATTCTTTTTCAGACAACACATGACAATTTTAAGGGACAGAGACTAACTTTATCGCTTAGTCTCTTCTGCTTGAAATTTTGCTCCCGGCTAAATTACATTTATATTGTTGGTGTTTGTATGGTGGGTACAGCAAATGATTAATAATGCTGTGACACCATGTGGCTTCATCTCTTGGAAAATGCTCATCTAATTTACCTTTAATATCAGCCCTTTAAGATCTCTGGAGATCTTTGCACCTGTTTTTTACTGGCATCTGAGCATATTCTGTTTTCTGTGCTGAAAAAGAGAAAAGCTTTGCTGTTACTCAACTTGATTCTTCTAGGCACAAAGGGAAAAAAAAAAAGGAAAAGAAGTATCTGATTACAGAGGTTGTCTTAGTCTCTCCCAGACACAAAGAGCAGGAGGAATGACTGTTGCAACATTTGCTACTGCTCTTGTTGCTCTCTTCTTCAGGTACCCTTTTGGTTCACAGAGATGTGTTACAATAGTTTCTAGTCTTTGTACTTGAAGTACAAACTAGTTAAAATGAGGAGCCAAGAGAAAGGAAGTGCTTTGAGCTCTGACATGTATACATCACCTTTTCTTTGAGAAGAATGGAAAAAACCAAGCCTTAGTGGCAGGAAATGCAGGATGGACCAGTGACATCTGAGAAAAAGCAGGAGATTGCACTGGCAGTGCTAGAATGTTGTCATACGCTTGATTCATGTCCTGTTCTTCTACCCATGACTTGACTAAGAGCTACCCATCTGTAGTACTGCAAGTGGTGCGATTTTACTTACTGCATAGTGAATCTCACTACAGTGCTAAATCTGCTGGGAAATTGGATATTCTCTGCTTTTTGTGAATATTAGTAGAAAATAAATTTCCTTTACTGTCTTGACATTGTTCTTCCCTACTTTTCTACTTGTGTGACTATTCTGCAAATGTTTTTGCCATTAATCAACCTGGTAGCTTGTCAGCTGGTGTTATATAGTTATTTTGCCAATTTATTTAATTTAAAGTAAGAGATTTTATTCATAAAGTTATAAAAAGTCCTTAGGGGGAACTAGATCAGACTGATTTTTCATCTCATTGATGAGAGAATATGAAGAATAATATATAAGAAAGGCAGTCAGAAATTAATAAAGTACTGGAAGGTCCTAATCTGAAGCAGTCTAAAAGAACTATGTTAAACATAAGAATAATCTTCAAAATTTTTTCAAATGTGTGATGTGAGGGGAATTGTTCATTCAGCCTACTGAGGAAGCTGTCAGCATAATGAATGCTTACCCTGATATAAGTTTAAGATTATGCAATTAATTCATTTTTTCCATTTGATTCATATGTGAGGTATTTATTAACTTGCCTAAGCAGTATTCTGTTTAAACTGTAGTCACATTACTTGGATCAGCAGTGAAGCGTGCTGTAAATTGGAACTGTGCTTTGGTTTGTGTCTTCTAGCTTAAGACTTAACAGTTTACAGAGAATGCTAATCAAATTTTCTAATGAGAAAAAGAGGAAGTGGTAATTTAATACCACTTGGTTACTGTATAATGATTGTGCTATAAATGTGCATTCTAATTTCTCTGTCCAGCTGAGAACCCCCGTATTGCCAGTTTTACTAAGTTCCTTGATCTGCGCATGACAAAACTGTAAAATCACTCTTTTGGCATGTGGTGAACACATTAACAATAAGTACCAATCTGTACTATATTATCACATCTGGCACTTGTGGTGCCTTTTTTGACATGCTCCCTAGACTTTGAAATTTACAGCAGTGCTGTGTTTGGAAGGTTACAGATTTCTTAAGGAAGAAGGACAAATATGGCTGTGCTGCAAAAGGGGAATCAGTTCTGAGTTTAAACAGCAAGTGGCATCTATTTTTTATTTGCCTTTAAACTGGTACATTACTTTAGTAATAAAGGGAAAAATTGATTTATTAAAACTTTTCCAAAGTTTTAAAACATTTCTCTTAAAAATTTGAATTTTAAAATTAAATTTAGAAGATATGTGTTTTCTAACTGCTTTTTCTTACAGGGAAAATGGTGTTGAGGGGAAAAAAATTTGGGTTATTAAGCTCAGCAGTGGGACCTAGTTTTCACGTGTTAATATGGAACCATTTGCAATATAATGGGAAAAAATGTTGCACTTTAACAAGCCCATGGAAACAATTAATTTCTGATTACCAGCTATGGTGTTTTGCTGACATTAGAAAATTGTCTTGATACTGTCGTTTTTTTGGCTGAGAGCTCAGTGATGTTTTAAATAATAGATTGGCTAGGGGAAGATGTGATTTTTGGATCTTAAAACACTGTCAGCAGTTTGTGGTAATACAGTTTTATTTTCCAGTGAAAGAAAACAAATCTTTCAGAGTGATCTGTCTGCATAGTCACTTGTAAATTGTCCTTCCTACTGGACAATCAAAATATATTTGAAGTAGTTAATGCATGTTACTGGGTATGTATGTGTCTAGATTTAAAGTATCATCTTGATGATCTAGACATGTAAGTATCACCAGGATTGATGTATCTGTGTTGAAGTTAAACCTGGAAAATTTTGGCTGTTATATCTAATTGCATAGATGCAATACTGAAGTGTTTCAAAGTGTAGAGATTTTCTAAGGCAATTACTTGGGGTAATTGAAAAGCTAATATATGGAGACATTTTATTGTTTCAGAATTTACTTAGTAGCACACTGGATTTGCTTAATAGAAAAGATAAATTTAGCTATATATTTTTTTTACTCTGTGACATCACTACTTCTCACATATTTAGTATAATTGTAACTTGTTTTGCTTGAGTCATCAGCGTAATTTTTCTGACCTGTATCACACTAGAATGAAATACATTTTTTACCTTTTTTTGTTGGGAAAAAGTCAAAATAAAGGTTTGTAGAAGAATCACATTCCCCCTCTCTCCTGTATTAATTTAGTATTTATTTCATTATCACCTAAAGTAATATCAGAACTGACACAATTGAGCATCTGATGATTCAGCAAAGTACAGAGGAAATTGCTGATGTGATGAAGTTTTGAGCTTTCACCATCTGTGTTCTAAAGGAATAAAATATTTTTTGGCAATACAGAAATGCTGATCTTTAAACAAGTAAGCAGCTCTGAGCAATCTAAAATTCCATAATTTAGAGGCTCAATGGTTTCATAAGTAAACATCATTAGAAATGTGGAAGTATTGAGGAAGAAATTGGGATTTGCATTAGTCAAGTGCCTTACAGATCCTTTAAGATATTTGTGAAATTGCTCAATTTCTTTATGCTGTGGTCTTCCCTTTTATAAATTTTGTATTAATCTTTCATTTTTCCAGTGTTGCGTGAGGTAATTATGATTGTCTGATGAATTATTTAGAGCTTCCACTAACTTTTAAAGTTTTAAGTCTTTTTTCTCATTTTCTTTAAGTTTTCCTTAGTCTCCTCTTTCAGTTTTCTAAATCTAGCATTCTAACTGTTAGACTTTTGCTTAACCAATTCCTCTTGAAGAAAACCAAGTGACAACAAAGACTAAGCAACAGTCTTTCTCTAAAATTATTGCATTCTACTCAAGAAAATTTTACCTGAGAACTCCAGAAACTGTGATAAACTGGCTTCTGAAAAGCTTTTTGCAAATAGACCTCTAATGAATATCAGAGTGCACAGAATTTGTTCTGGGGCAGTAAGTTGCTGAGCTTCTGTGAGAAGTGGTGTGTAGCAAATGCTTTTCTGTAAGCAAATGTTGCTCAGGGTAAAAAAAAATGGAGAAAAATAGTAAACAACCACATGTTGTTTGCTACCTGCAGTGCTGGGTAATTGGTCTTCCCTCTGGCCCTTCCCCTAGCAAACGAAGGTTTTTAGAGATCCTTAACAAAACTACAGCTCTGCTAATTACTGCTTTCCAAAAATGAATTGACATTCTGGTTGAATATAGTTTTGCTCTGTTGACAAGCTTGGTTATGCTTCTTTCATCGTCCTGCTCTGAGATGTACGAAGCTCCCTGGTATTTCCATAGATCTGTGTTTAAAGCCTTCTCTCTCTGGCCCTGCATATTTAGAGGATGTAAATGAGGGGATCTCTACAGGCATTTCAGTGATTACAGTGATGCAGCATTAATTCCAGACTGGGAATGAGTGTTATTCAATAATATTGCATTTGGGAATTAAAGCTTCAAGACAGGAAGGTCTCATTTGTGCCTTGTATGGTTCTTACAGCAACTTCATGATTTTTCTGTCTGTATTCCTTCTGGCATCAAACATAAAAACTGCCTTAGCAATTTGGGTGAAAAATATTCATGTGACACATAGTTTAAGACTGTGACATTTCAAACTGCTTAGAGGAAAGACTGTCTCAGATATGCAAGGAATATGAAATAATCAGACAGGAGGGAACAAAGGCTATTATTCAGCAATAGTCAGAACTCTGCAGTGAATGAATTACAGGCTTTGATTATTTTTTCAGTCATGTACAAAGATGACTGCTGTCTTTTAGTTGATAAACGTTTAAAGGGTTCAACGTCTTTTAAGCTGCTGATCTAAGTGAAAAATGCAAGTGCCTGTGTATCGTGTTGAACAGAAGAAGCCAAATAGCTAATTCTTTTAGGAGTATATACCAAATAGATAAGGAATATTTGCAAACTCTTATGTCTGATGATTTTCTCATGCTGCTGTCTCATTGTAATGCTATGGTGATCAGTGATCAATGAAAAAAAAATTTATATCAGGCTGTTTTCCCCAGAGTACTTTCACAGTTTTTTCTGCTCACCAGGAGAAGCTATTTAAAAATAAAATGTATTTCTTGATCTATACGTAGAATTTCTTTTGTCTACATTTTAAAATGACTATAATTAGTGATTCTTGGACTAGCATGTTACAAGTTTTGATGTAACATTTAAATGAAGCTCAGTTATGTGTCAAGAAATACCTGTCTCAAATATGAGGCTTGATTTTGGTGTTTGTCACTAAAGAGATTTCCATTGAGGTCAGTGACAAATGCTTACATTTTGTGACAGTTTTTGTGTGTGCTAATGTTTCATTGTCCTGTGCTAACCCATCAAATGTCATTGGCTTATTGTTGCTCTCAGTAGCTGAAAGACCATTAAACTTTATGGAAATGAATAATTGGAGGATGACTTTGGTTGAGTACAAGTAGCCCTAAACAACATATGATTCACCACAGTAATGTTTTTGAGCATTAGAAGTTCTCATTTTAGTGTAATCTAATCTTTTAATTAATTTTAGCTTGGATATGAAAGACATATGGAACATGCTGGAAGATTATAATAGTGGCATTTGCCAGAAAATAGAATCAGAGTTTCTAAAATTCAAGTCTATCTATTAAAGAAAAGATTGCTGAATATTAACCTTTTTTTTTACACGATTCAGACATTTTGTTACATACAATTGGTCCAGAAAACAGGAATAATAAAACCTGCAAATTTATATAGATTTGAGTCATCATGTGATCTTTTTCAGTTGATATTGAGAAGTATTGTTTTACCTTTATCCCAAGCACTGCAGCTCTAGTCTTCTGGGAAAAAGAAGTTATATCCAAATTAGTGGCTTGAGTGACAGACATCAAAAAGGTCAAATTGATTGTTATAAAAGCAACAGAGTTATTGCTTAAATAGAAAACAGCTATTGTTTAATGGTATTTTCATGGAAATTTAAATGAAGAAATTATGGGCAAATTACTGAGTTTCTAACTCATCAACTGTGTTGATGATTTAGAAATTCTAATGGCATAGTAGGACTGTTTCATGAAACGGAATCCTGAAAAAAACCCCTAGAGAACTCTCACATATGTGTTCCATGGGTTTTGCATTTGGCCTTACCATATTTTCCCTTCTCATGCAATGCTGTGAAGACACAGAAATTAATTTATTTCTTTACTTTGGATAGCAACATTATGATAAATAATGAAAAATAATTACTACATGAGGAGTGAAACTGTTTTTCTATGAATTTATGTCCCATATTTTCTGCCTTCCATCATTCCATGTTCTCCATTTACCTACACTAAGATGCTCAGCTCCTTTCTAAAATGGATGGCTAGACAAAAAGCGACAGGGACAATTTATTGGTGCTTACCAATAAAGAGTGTGGGAGAGATAGTGTTAAGTGCAGCTTGGCTTTCATGAGGTTATGAAGTTAGTAGGAGTACTACTCTTCCTCAGACAGACTGATTTTTACAAAGCTTTCAGGAACTTAATATTTTTAAGACTTGCATTTGGCTGCAAAATGTCTATCAGGACACTGACAAATGGACAGAAAAATGGGCTCAGGTTGTGGGACCCTCATTTTCTTGGCTGACAGACTGAAAATTAATGCATGTCTTGAAAATGACTATTCCTTCTTGTGTAAGTTGAAGTCGGTCAGATAAGGAGAGAGTGTAACTGATAGAAAAAAATGGAGATTGTAGAAGAAATGACATGAGGATTGCTGAGATAGTTTGAATGAAGAGAGCACAAAAGATAGAAGAGAGAATAGGACAAAATATGATGCTGAAAGAATGAAAGGAGAAGGTGAATTGGTTGTTGCTTTAGAAAAATAAATGGGAAGTAAAACAGAAAAAATATATTAAGAATATAAACAAGGGATACAGTAATTTTTAAAGCATAGGTTTGCAAGCTAATTGGCATAAAATTCTGTAACAATCTGTTATTCAAATAATTATATCTATCACTTTACCTGCTAATGCTTGTTTTTGAAAGGGGCAGAGGTGGCTCAGTTCTCATTTTCATACCTCTACTTGATCATCCCGGTCTGCTTCATATTTTTATTTAATTATTTACTGATTATTTTGCTCAGATGTTTCCCTTATATTGTCTTGTGCTTTCCTATATAATCCATGTTAGTTATTCAGATACTGAGTCCAATAAAGCCTAAGTGGGTTCAACATCTGCAGTGAAATGAATTCAGGTGTCTGTGATGAACTTTATGAATTGGTGCTATCAGAGTTGAAAGTAATTTAGGAAATAAGAATGAAGCAGATGCTGGATGCACAGATGCTGAAGCTGCTGCTTCTTTGGGAGGTTTGGTGAAACAAAGTCTTGCTGCTGTCCTGGTCATGCTGTAATTCCCAGTATGAGCCAGAGTGAAAAACGAGGGGTAGGCCACAAGTGGTATTGCCAGTACTTTTCTCAGTTCCTATCTCCATGTCTTTCAGAATCCAGATATTTTCTTTCCAGAACTTGGCATCTCTCTTGCTATGGCCTTTTCTTTTTTCTTGCCGTTCTTCATTGACATTCCTGTGCTTTTCATTTTCTTCCATCTGTATTGCCTTCAGGTTCTTATATTCTTACAGTCTTCCTCTTCACCTACAAATTTAAGAAACGTCACTTTTATTTTCATCTTTCTCTTTGGACCAAAGCAGGTTTTTGCTGGGACACTCTAACTATTTGTCTTACAGGGTTATTTGAATTGTGTTAAAAGCTACTAACCAGTTCAGTGGGGGGAAATGAAAGTATTGTCTTCAGTAATGAAATTTCAGTCTGTTTTAGTTATTTCATTGGTGACCTGATTCTATTTTTCTCTTTTCTTTTAAGAACAGTTCTTGGCTTCTTTCAAGTTCTCCAAACCTATAGTTAGCTTCAGTAAAATTATTCTGAGGAGGCTTGCTATGTGGGTCATATCTGGCAGGATGATGTTTTGCTTCTGGATAAGTACTGCCAAGATTTGTTCCAAAACATTGTTTTTGTGTGTCTGTTGGGGTGTGAGTATGTCAGTGAATTAGCTGGCCCATTCTTGGATCCTCCAGAGTAGCTGGGGAAGTTCTCTATCTGGTATAGAGAAAAAAATATAAAATATATTCTATACAAAAAGTATAGTACAATATTTGGATTAATAGAGGATTTATGGATCTTACAAAGCACTGGGTTGTCCATGGAGGGCCTTTAAGAATTGCCCAGGATCCCATGTGTTTTTCAAGAATAAAAGAATGGCTGAGGCACTATTCATCCTCTTGTTTTATAACTTGGTTTCACTGTCTGACTTTTTGATGTGACTCTACTTGAGAATCAGAGCACCTGGAAGAGCAGAGGTACTGAACAGAGAGAATGGTGGTGGTTGTGAAGAAAGGAGATAAATAAAGCTAGCTAGAGGCTCTTAGTATTTCAGGGGTTTAGGTATCTTCATAGTCCTGGGGTAGATCCCTCTAAGATTTTGGGACTTTCATCTTATGTTTTCCCTACCTTTTTGGCTCTAGAAGACTGCAGTCTTTCCTTAAAGATTATCTTGGAGGAACCTCAAAAAACACTCAGACTTGAAAGCTTGGAATTTAGTTTTTAAAAAAAAGTATTATAGTGAAAAGGATATGTACTATGTCAGCTTGATTATTCCAGGAATTTGAGGGACAGATGAAATTTTCAAAACCTGAGAATATTAATAAACAATATGCATGTAATTTCTGAAAGGCAAGAGGAGGGCTAGCTAATCTCAAATTTTAATTTATTAACAGATTTACAACACTTAAGGCCTAAAATAAGTGCTGGATTTGAACATGAATATAGAAAAACTGAAGAAGCAATTTAATTTATGAAGGCACTAATTAGTATGTTTAACAATTAATTAAAACTCAGAAAAGGACTTTTCTCCATGGAATGTCAGCTGAATGTGGTGATGCCTCGCAGACTTGAAGGGTGTCTTATAATGTGTCCATGTAGATTTTTGGGATGAAAAGGATCTCTTTGGTGCAGTATTGTTCATCTGTATTTTCTGAGACTTTATAATTTTGCTCCCATAAACAGGGAATTAAATGGTGTAGAGAGTGAGGGAGGGATAAGTCTACACAAGTGTTTTATTCACACTGGTGAAGGTTGGAAGCTGCTGCAAAAGTTCCTGTTTTCTGAAACCTTTGCTCTTAAATGTTATGTTTTATGCTATACATAAATAAGGATTATTTGAATAGATATATTTAATTGTGGTTAGGTAGGCAAACGTAGCTCAAAGTACTGAGGAGTCATGAGTTACCAATACAGTGGATTCATTAATATTTTCCTTGAGTTTAGTTGCAATTATGCTTCAAATGTCTATTTAAGGAATCTGCTCATAATTATTGCTAGAACACAATGAATGGGAAATTTAGAGGTATTTGGTTAAAAGAAGTTTTTTTAACATTCATGCTACTTATTTCAGTAGTGTTAGCAGATTGTATGTGGAGTCCTCAGAAATAAACATACTCTTGCACCAAATGTATATTAAAATTATTAATTGTCACTATTAAGGAGAGCTTCCAGTGCCAGAAAGTAAATGAGATGTGAAGAGGTGGAGGAAAATAATGCAATTAAATCATTGTAGTGTATCTGAAGTTATAAGAACAAGCCAGATGTGTTTTATTTTTAAATTAACTTTTGAATACTGAATCAGTTTACATCCCTAACCAATTCAGTCTAGGTTGTACGTAGAAATTTGTCTTATGGATGTCAAAAAGCCATGCTGTGGAATTCCAGAAGTACTTTTTCTTTGCCCATCTCTTAATGAAGTTGATTAATGTGTTCTTAAGTACTTTTAAGTTAAGCAGGAGTGTCCATCTGCACAAAACATCAATTTTCTTCATTGTCCTCACAATCCATGACCATTATTATCACCTGTTATTTTCTCAGCAGTTATCTGTTTTAGGGTATGTGGAATGATGTTATAAAAGTATTACTAGAGAGTTTGTAGCAGTGTTGGATTACAAGAGTAAGTTTACTGAAAGGCATTGGAGAGTTAGTCACTACTTGATAGAATATTAGTCCTTTTAATGTACTTTAACCCTCTTCTATTAAAAATGATATCAAGCAACCCAAACTGTATTGAGGTGCACCCTGCCGTGTGTCATACCTCATTTCGCTTTTCACAGTCTCAGCTATTTAAATTGCAAGTTCTTTGGAGAGGAATTTTCTGCTACTCTTCATATGCTACTCTACACACAGGGGATCTGTCTTTAGTTCTTGGCTTTGCAGGAAGCTTATAAATTTCCATGTTGATCATCTCCGTCATATGCTGACAATGTTGTGTAGGATATAAAAGCCATAACTGTTTTATTATCATCTCTTCACTGTTTCTTAGGATGTTCTATCTAGTCCTGTAGCAACCCCATTTGGTTTTGACTGCAACTTAAAAAATTTTCCATGTTACTTTGCATTATTCCTGTGCTTGTTTTCATTTTTCTTTCTCTCTGCACCACCATCTTTATGCCACAGCATTGTTCTTGGTGCTATGCAGGAAGAATCCACATTAGTATTTTGGAATTATTTTTGGCGTTTATAGTGTAAAATGATACATATTGGAATATTAAAATCCTGGTATGTTGAGTCAGTAAATTTTATGGTTGTGTTAACATTTCTCAGTAAGATGTTTCATATGTGCTTCCCTGCTGTGGTCACATTAGTTCTTTATGAACTATTTCTGCCATACATACCACTGGGGAAAAAATCTGTCCTGATGTGGATTTCAGAATGCAACATCAGCATAACAGAAACTCTGCCTCTGGGCACCACTGCAAAGAGTCTGGCTGAGTCTTGTTTGCACCCTCCCTTTGGGTTTGTAGTTATATCAATGAGGACCCCTCATCCCACTCCTCTCATCCAATTCCTTAATTATCTCTGTGGCCTTCTGTTGGACAATCCAGTCTGTCCATGCCTGTCTTACTGAGGAGTGCAGAACTGGATGGAACATTCCAGCTGTGGCCTCACCAATGCTGAGCAGAGGGGTAGCATCACATCCCTTGTATGGTCAGCTCTCCTCCAAATGCAGCCCAGGATACCATTTGCCTTCTTTGCTGCAGGGGCACATTTCTGGCTCATGGTCAATGTGGTGTCCATCGGGACATCCATCTCCCTTTCTTGCCTGGCTGCTTTCCAGCTGTGCAGCCCCCGGTGTGCACAGGTGCCTGGAGTTGTTCCTCCCCAAGGGCAGGTGCTTCCCTTTTTTGAACTACACGAGGTTCCTGTCAGCCTGTCCAGGTCTCTGCAGATGGCAGCACAGCTGCTTTGGCCAATCAGCTGCTCCTCACAGTTTGGTGTCATCTGCAACTCTGCTAAGGGTATATAATCTACCCCATTATTCAGATGCAACTGCAGATTTGCCCAAGAAGAAAACAGCAAAATTTTCTAAATAATGATGTAGAATACAGGTTTGAAAACGTGTATTGAGATTGCTGGAGTGCTCCCAGCTGTGGGTCATCTCACTGACAGCACTCAGACTGCTCACAGGTGCACGTCTTCTGCTTCAGTGAGCTCTTGGTTGCAGCTTGTGATCAAATTTAAGAAAATGTCACGTATTTCATGAAAGAGTTATCAGTAAATGCCTTTAAGCTGCTTTTGATAAAACTTCACCCAAACTGAATGTTTTGTATGATTTCTGAATGTGTTAATGAGATGAGGAAAAGTAAGCGTGGCCTTGCTAAGGCTAAGTCTGTGATGAATGTCTGGATCTGTGGACAAGGGATGAGCAGTGAATGACACCTTGACTGGAAGAAAACTCTTGATACTCTCAGAATACTCCTGTATCCAATGAACAGCTCTGGTCCAGTGGACAGCTGGGTAGGTAAAATACTGCTTGAGTGCTTGCATAGTCATGGTTAGTGGGTAGAGCACAGGATTCTACCTGGAAGCCAGTGACTAGCAAGGACTGCAGGGATCTGTACTAGGGCCTGTCCTCCCTCCCTTCCTTCATCCATGCTACTGGTAGCATCATCTTCTGCTTCTGCATTTGCACTGTCAAAAATATAGATTCTCTCTGTGCACCAAATTGTTTACTTGCTGCCTCCCCTTTCTTTGAGCTCTCATTAGGATTTTCTTCCAGCTATATGTTGCTAATACTAAGGAGTTGGTAAAAGAAGCAGCCAGGTAGAAGCACAGTTGGACTGATTGTTTAGGAGAGAACAGATTTATAGGGGCTATGTAAAATGAACTAAAGTTTCTTTTTTTGAGCTTTGCTCCTTATTGGAAGCCAATATTCAAATGCAGACTATGTATTTTGAAAGAGCTGAGTAGACAGCATGGCAGCTGTCTACAACATACTATGCTTGAGTATGTGGTTTGATAATTTATTTGATTAAGCATTAATCATTTGGTTTCAGGTAGACATCTTATTGGGCAGCAAATGCATTTCTAATATTTCTCTTAATTTTTCTACATTTTTGTCCATTGAATGATACTTACAGTTGTAATGCCTCATACTTTAGGTCTTTGTTGATTTTCTCTATTATCTGGTCTTGTGATTTGAAATCAATTGGAAAGGAGGTGAGACTAAAAAATTCTGGGGTTTTGTGGGGTGGTTTTTTGTTTGGTTGTTTTTTTGGAGAGAGGGTGTTGTGGATTTTACTTGTTTTCATCTTTTACTCCAGAGAAAGCAGGTAGAGGTATAGGGACAGTGTCAGAGCGGGGTTGTGTAGCAGGACAGCTCCTCTTACCACTCTTGATATGCGAAGGTCACGAATTTTGTTCAACATTATTGGATGACTGTTCTCTGTTGGTTCCCTTGTCACAGTTGCCTGATAATGTTGTCCTCTCCTTTGTTTTGCTTCTCCTTGACAGAAACCAGAATCAAAGTATCTGCATCTTTGGCTCTTTGCAGTCTGGGAACTGTAAAGGATCTGCTTGTCGTCATTCTTGACATGCAAATTAGTTATCACAGATCCTTTTGCTTTGGGGAAATTCATTCTGTGCTTCCAAAAGCTGGCAGTAGGTTTGAGCCTGTCCCAGCAGCTTTGGCTGTGCCATCTGCAGTCCATGAATTGCAGACTTGTAGGTCAGAAAGCACAGACCTTGGCTGCGTCAGCTGAAAACGCAGACAGGAGTGGATTAGAAGCCTCAGTTTTGGTTAAGTAGTAACAGGAAGGCTAAGATTTGTGCTCTGCTGATGTGGGTCAGTTCAAATTGGCAACTGTTTAGCTGTTTGTCTCTAGCTAAAAAGGTGATAGATTTGTTTTCCATTCCCTGCTGTTAATCAGCATATTAGTTTATTACAGAATTGCCTATGTTTTTTTCATTTTATTGTTTGAGAAGTTTTGGTTAAAGATTTTTTTGTCCAATGGCCTTCCTGAGTGGTGTAATAAAAATGACTTATTTTTCTTTCCAAGTATTTTTGTTTCTAAGTAGATTTATCTTTTCTTCATAGATTGTTGCCAATGTTAGGCTAGGATTCTCTGCTATACAATTGCAATACTGTGATAATATTTGTTATACTTAAGAGAATCTTTAACAGAAGGATAAGGCTGACTGCCTTGTTACCAGTAGTTGAGAAATCTCATTCATGCTTTGGGCTGTTGAACTGATGAAATAATGGTTTTCATGTCATTTGTTTACCTGGGAATTGTCTTGGTTTTATTGAAAAATGACTCAATGAGTTTCAGTCAACTTTGGAAGTGGATCATAGACGCTGTGATAGAGTACATCTCTCATTTTCCTTCTCTGGAAATCTAGTTCTGTTGAAACCCACACTAAACAATGTTATTTTGTTTTCCTATTTCATTTTTTCTTCAATGTTAAGAATGAGTTTTTGTTGTTTGGACCTTTAAAGAGGGCATACTTTTCCAAGTTTTCCTGCTTCTAGGAGAAGGCGCTTTTGGGCTATAATTTGCAAACTAGAACATGATTGTTAGGAAGCTGCAGGATTTTCTTGTGTCCAGGCTACTAGGACACAGACTGTCCCTCTTCCTTTCTATTCCTTTTCTTAGGACCCTAGGGGGGAAAAAATGGTGCTTGAGGATCGATTTGGTTTTCCAGACATCACAAAAATCCAGTGGGTTTCATCCTCTGGGATGTCTAGAAATAGGGGATGGAATAACTGCATTTTCTAGACTGTCAGTGTGTCCCATGCACAAACAATTCATTGTAGCTGGGATGTGTCATCCTGTGGATCTGCATATGCTAAGTGAATGTAATCCTCAGTGATTTATCTGGCAGATTAAGTTACATATTTCTCAGTGGGAAGTGCTGAATAGAAATCTGGGATCTTAATTCTATCCCTGTGCTTGTGGTGTTCAGTACCAAGAATGCTGCTATGCAATTTGTTATTGAAACGTTAAAGGGGAGGTAGAACTAATGGATTGGGGAGAGTAGCCTCCCTGAGGGTTTACGTTTTCCAAACACAAATTCATTAAAGCTGGTCTAAAAATGAAAAAGGGAAAGGTTTTTCAAGACATTTATTGAAACTTTACCAAGTAATTTTTTTAAAGCTTCCATATTCTGATTTGTTTTCGGGAAAAGCACATATCAATTAGTGTTCATTTTTATACAGTTTTATAATTGCTTCATACATGCTCAGTACAAAATGGAATACACTAAAAATATAATTTGAGTGTTCTCGTCAGCTTTTTAAAAATTATTGTGGAAAGCTAGTTTTCGATTATACAGGAAATTTTTATAGTTTCTAAAGAACACAATCAAAGGCATGCAAAAATCTAAAGGGGAAAGTGAACATAATTTAAAAAAATCCTTTTCTGTAAGAGATGGAAAATATTTTTTTTCTGAGAACAGAATTTTCTTCTTAAAGAAAATATCTAGCTTACCATTGTGAAAAAATATCAGCTATTTATAAGAAAAGTTTGACTTTGATAGTATCTCTAAAGGCAGTGTCTGTGTTAGTGAAGCAGCTGGTTACACTGGTAGTTGTGGTGTTGCTATATGTGGAGAGCAGTAGTGTTACATGTGATTTAGCATCAAACTCATTTTGGTTGGCTGCTTTCTCCTAAGTAAGGGCAGAATATGTTACTGGAAGTGTCAGCACTTGGATTTCAAAGTTCTTGGAAGTGCCAGGCTTGTGTTGTTTCCTTCTGTCATCGGTGCCTGTAGGAGAGGAGAAAACATCCAACAAAATGAATTGAGAGTTGAACAGAAAAGTGATTATAGAAACTCTTGGACAGAGAATGTGGTCAGGCAGGTTGAAAACAATTTGCTCAACTGCTTCACTATAAAAACACTGGACTGCATCTCAGAAAACCTTCAGAGTGCACCCTGAAAGCATTTGTTTTGCAAAGGCATTAGGTTTTTTTACATTTCCCTATTAGAGCATGCTGTTAGCCTTTTTCTCTGATGCACTATCAGTTGTCACTCTTGTGAATGACACCAATGTAAAACAGAAATGACAGTGAAATTGAGGTGGAAAAGTATAGTCAGTATTGGTTTCTGTGTTTTTTTGGAGGGCTAATTTAATAGTTTAAAGCCCCAGAGTCTCTTCTCTAATGATTGGATACAGCAGAGGTGACATTGGTGTGCCATAACCTGGGTCACTGCTGCCTTCCAGAAGGAGAGAGCACTGCTGAAGCTTTTTCTGTGCAAATCTTGATGTACTTTCCATCTCAAAATCTGTCTCTGAAGTGATGTTTGCTGCTCTGTGCTAACTGTACAGGATAAATCAGATTTATCCCCTTCAAGTGACTTTCCCAGTAGCCCTCTCAGCATTGAGGAGATGTCAGGGATGGTCTGGGAAAAAGAGGTTCTGGGCAGGGTAGGACCTCTCCCTTTTGGAAGCCCAGGGTTGTGTCATCTGAACCTGGCTGTGACAGCACAGAGTGACCATGATACAAGGAGAAGCCATGCTCTCTAAGTGCCTGGATAATGCTTCTGACTTCCCTTTATGGTCTGTTACTGAAGATAGCAAAAAAAAAAATAATTCAGTTTTCATTTAATTTGAGATGTGATGTGCATGCAGAATCTCTTGGTGCCCTCTGAAGTATATGTAGACTTTAAAGATCAACAAGCAACACTTCTAGTAGTAAAGAAGGAACATTTTTATCAGTGCTAATCTCTTAAGGCATACCACACTTTTGAAGATGTATTTTCAAAAATAATCTTCATGAGATGCAGAATGTGCATGCATTTCAAAATCTGTTTTTACTTAGGTAATAAACTGTAAAGACTGTGGTTTTGGAAGACAGAATGGGGATGTTGGGGAAGTGGGGCAAATCTATCCCTTGCAGAAATACAAATGTTTGGTTGTGAGGGGACAAAGTACATTGTTCTTTGAAAGGTCATCCTTTTCTCTACCTAATCCAGACCAATAAAACCAATCCATCTGTCCACCTTCAGAAAAGGTGCTAAAATGGTAGGACTATATGCTGGCCAGTGTGCTACACTGTGCAGATTTAGCCACTGTTTTCTCTGATTTTATGCAGTGATGTTTCCTGGGAAATCTGAAGGTTGAGGACTCCATTATCTGATGTTATTGAGCTGCATTTATTTGTACTCTAAATGCTCTTCTGAATATTGGGCTTTGGTATCCTGGCAGTTGAATAATCACCTTGTCTAAATTAACAGGAACTAATGTTTTGCCATAGATTTATAAAGTGAAATTAATGCCTTATAAAAGAACAATCATGATACCTACAAATAATCACTAACCATGTCTGCGGTGCCCTGTAGATAGCAGAGCATCTAGTTTTGAAATTTGCACTTTTAACTGAATAACTATTTTGCTTCCAGGAAGTAAGATTAAATTTTCATTTGAAGATATTGTAATTAAATGTTAGCTTTCTAGGACACTATGAATGTGTTTGCCTGGCTTTGTTCTAAGCTATGCCAACTGAAATATTTTTTCATGATAATAGATATTTAAAAATTGTATTTAGAAGAATCCCATGTGCTGTTATTATCTGCTGTTATTACTGTATTGTGCTGTCATATGTAGACAGAAAAAACAAGATTATAATTAAAATTAAGAGGGCATACAAGGACTGCAGTATGTTTGCAAAATGTTTGCTAACTGAAAGTATTTATTGACCAGGAATTTCTTAGTCTGATACCTTATGGATCAGTTTTTCCACAAAAAACCTGTACTAAATTAGTTGGGGAGAATGATCTGTAAGCTCAGAAGACACTACCAAGAAATAACCAGCTATTCAACAGTAATTAGAAATACATGCTCAACTGTTCAGCGTTGAGAACATTTAATAGGTGCTCAAAAATAAATTATCATAGTTTGAAAAGTAAGACATTAGTAGTGAGCTGACTTGTAACTGTGTGGTGAATGTGATAGTGAATGGAAATAGTGTCAAGTTCCTGCAAAGTTGGATTTGGAACCTGTTTTTTAATATTTCTGTCAAATATATGGAAAACATTATAACCATTACTGGTAAAAAGAGGTAAGAAACAGCTGAGAAAACAATAAAATAGACAGTTACTGATAAGGATAAGCTCATTAATTGAGCTAAACTCAGGCCCATAAGATGTTTTTCAGTGTATCCGAATATAATTTTGTGTCTTGAAATAATAAAGGCACACTATATTTTCATCTTTATTCCAGGAAACCATTATCCTTTAACCTTCTGTCCCATAAGCAGGGAGTTCCAGTTATCAGTGAAAGCTGGACATGTCCAGTTATGCTTTGGCCAACAGGCCTCATACATCCAAGAGCTGCAGTACTGCAGCTGTATTGTCTTTGCATTTGATGGTGTTCTGATAAAATCTGGAATGCTGGTTCCAGATGGGTGTGCTTCAAGAAGGACATAGAAAACTGGAGATGATTCAGGGTAGGGTTGCAAGACTGATGAAGGAATTGGAAATGTGCTGTTTGCTGAAAGATTTAGAGCTCAGCCTTCTTAATTTATCAAAATCATATTTAAGAGACCATTTGATCACACTCTTAATGTATTCATTTAGGAGCAGAAATGTGGTAATAGATAGTGCCTCCTTCTAGCAAACAGAAATAAAACATAAAGCAGCAGCTTTGAAAGTAAGTCAGCCAAATTAATTTGGAAATAGGGTGCAAAATTCTAACCAGGAAGGGATGTAAAAACTGGAACAACTTACCAATAGGTATGACTCATTTATAAACACTAGAAATACTTTAGATTGCATGTGTTCCTGAAAAACACACTGTAGGGTTGGTTGGGTTTTAAAAGCACCAAACCTCTGCATGATTTTGTAGCAGGAGTGATGCATATAGTGTGTTATAGTAGGGCTGAAATGTTTGTATGCAATGCTTGGTGATCACAGCTGATTGTTCACTCTTAACAAGCTCCCACAGACATGGACTTCCTTGGAGCCCATGAAAATCATATGTAAAAACAAGAATTTCTCACACAGTAGAAGCAGGTTACCAAGAAGAGATTATTTTTCCCTTCCCCCCTGCATTTTCTTTATTTGCATAGATTCAATTTGAGAACAGATGAATAAAAGTTATTACTTATTTAGTATAAAAGACAATATTGAATTCAAGAAATGGGAGATGTGAAAATATTTGGAGACTGAGACGTAGTGAAGGAACACATTCTTATTTTACCCTAAACATTAAATTATCTCTTTGGGGAGATAATTTACTGGACTGATGGATTATTGTTCTGACCCCATGTGAATTTTCCCATATACTAACAGTGTTAGATTATACTCTGTTATCTGAGAAACAAAATCTGTAACTTTATTGACAGCTTGTAATGCAAAAGAATCTTTCTTTGAAATAAAGAGGATTTTAAAAAAATGAACAACCGGACTGAACTTTAACATTGATTAGTTGTATCAGTTTTACTATAGCAACTTGTACTATAGCAAGTGATTGTATCAGTTTTAATCATATCAGCTTAAAACTAGGGCGTACATTTTGTTCGTGGAACTGTTGTTCTGATGTGCTGGACAGATTTATAGCGCAGTTAATACCTCTGTTCCTTTAGATATGAATTTCCAGTGCTGGAAAAATACCCCAGAAATCAGCCTATGTAACTGGATTACTTTCCAACTGCTGAAATTACTTTTTCTGTCTTGTTTAGCTCTGAATGTTTTCAGACCATTTCGTAGTACAGTATACAGAACATGTTCATAGCCTACAAGTTGCCAGTACATCTGTGCATGAGCTGCTTAGAGCCACTGATGGAGTCATTGCTAGAAAAGCAAAAGAGTCAGTAAAATACTTGAATCAGAGAGAAAGCTGCATAATTAGGGCATTGCCTTTATGTGTCCTATTATGTAGATAACATGAAGCTGTCTGACTGGAGAGTGTGCTGGTGTAGACATTAAATTAAAGATCACAGTATTCAGAAGGTCTGATCTGATAGCAAGCACTGTCTTGGGCTCTTCCACTAATGGATAATATTCAACCAGCAGTACACTGTGTACTTATCTTAAATATCGGACTGCAACTGTTCTTGAAAGATTAACATACACAATAATCTGATTTTTTTTAATGTGCATATCTAGAAGTTTATGAAACTTTTTAATGAGCCTTTTTATTATAATAATTTAAAAATGAATGTCTTGGAAGCAGGGACTTTGCTACCATATTTCTTATTAAAGGTATCCGATACTGTTTGATTCAGGCAATTTAGCATAGTTCCAATAAACATCAATATATTTCTGTATGGTGAAGTTTATATTTCCCGTAAGATTAAAAATATTTTGCTTTCATTATTACTGTCTGCAAGGAGCACAATTTTGGTTTTTTCATCAAAGATGGTTAGGTCATCTGTATATATTATGCTCTTTATTTAGCTATGAAGTAGATTACATAACAACTGCACAAACATTGAAATCTAAAATTAGAAAATGGTACTACTAATTGCCATGTAAAATTTAAATATGCAGTGCTAATCCACACGTTTCTTGCTAGAATTTTTATTTAGCAATTTTACTTTCTGAATAGCAGTGATTTATGATTTTATATAGGATCTATTTGTCTGAGATATCAGGGAAGAATTTCTTTGTGTATATATATATTAGTATTTTGGGGATTCAGTTTTTACTGGCTACTTGTTAAAATCTTTATTCTATTTCAGAAATGTTACAGTTTGCAGTGATAGGGTAAATTAATATGAAACGGGTTTAAATTTATTCTTGATACTTGCTTAAAATTGAGTGGAAATTGTGAATACTTTTATAGTAAGTATAAAACCATCCTATTAATGACTCAGTTGAGTATTTTAGGATAATTTATTTTTCACTGGAAATGCAAGAGGGGAAAAGGGGCTGTGTTCTAACACTGCTAACAAAGTCACATATTTCATATATTCCACAAGTAGTACAAGTAGGAAATCAAGAGAGCTGTAATTTGGTGACATTTTGGGCATTTGTTTTTCCTTTTCAGTCGGTGGCAAAGACTGGGCGATTGCTGATTAGCCATGAGGCTCCCCTGACAGGAGGATTTGCATCTGAAATCAGTTCCACAGTTCAGGTACACAGGTTATTTGTTTTTAAGTGTTCTGTGTGGATGAGTGTTTCCCTGTAGAAGAAATACTTAACACTACATTAAAAGTAGAGGTTTTATATTTTTTTGAAGTTATTCTGTTTTGCAGTTTTTTGCATACTTGCCTTTCTTTATTGGAACAGATGAGAAATTATGTTCCTACTAGGCACTGTGCATAGTGTCTGCTAAGCTAGAAATTTAACTTTCACAGCAAAACATGGAGAATGTGCACTGTGAGATGCAGGGGAAAAAATCTTCATGTGTAGTCTGGTTTTAATGTTCTTTTTTATTTTTCTCATATGCTTATCCCTTGAGCTACTTAAAAATACATGCTAGGAATGATGAAATCAGACAAAGGAAAAGCATTCATATCTAGTACAGTATAAGACAGTGTGACACACAGTGCTCAGAGACCTCTTGAGAAAAGTCTGCAGAAGCTGTTCACGTGTTTGTGGTGATGCTCATGCACGTGTCAAGCTCGTGCACACAGAGCAGCTTGGAAAGGCTGAGATGTCCATCAGTGTCACCTACAGCTGGAGCATTAGGTTTTGGATGTCCTTCTGAGCTTTCTGATGTGTTTTATACCTGTACCTCCCTGGAAATTTCCCTTTTAACTTGATTTCTTTCCTGTGCACATCAGTAGTTACAGTTTCTAGAAACATCCAAAGTGTGCCCATCACTATTTGATGACTCTTTTTTGATTATTTTAGGATTGTTAAATTAAAGGACTAGAATGAAATGTTATTGTAAAATTCCCAATATTCAAAATATAAACCATGTAGGCAGTTATTAAAATTGGGTAATTAGCCTTTTTATGGGAAGGAATAGTTCTGGGAATGTAATTCTGAATTAAATATGCAGAAGGAATCAGAATACTATGTTTCTTTAACTTGGTGGTACAGTTTCTTTTAAAGAGTAGTTGAACTAATTTTAATGTAATCATGTTAAGTTAAATTCATTTTTTCTACCAAAATGTTTTCTGTGTTAAGAACCAAATATTTGGTTTCATGGAGACCTCATAGCAGCCCTCCAGTATCTTACAAGGAAGCTGAAGAAGGGCACTTCATCAGGAACTTTAGTGATAAGAAAGAGTAATGGATTTAAACTGAACAAAGGGAAATTCATGTTAAATATATGGAAGACATTCTTTACTGTGGGTATGGTGAGGCACTGGAGCAGGTTTCCCAGAGAAGCTGTGGATGCCCCATCCCTGGAGGTGTTCAAGGCCAGGTTGAATGGAGGAGCTCTGAGCAACCTGGTCTAGTTGAAGATGTCCCTGCCCATGGCAGGGAGTTGTAATGAGATGAAGGTCCCTTCCAACCCAAACCATTCTATGATTTTTCATCCTTCTAAATGATCAGCATTTGACCTCCCTTCTTTAGTAGACAGCCTCTGATTAAACTAGGACTAATAAAACCATAAGGTACTGCCAGCTGTGAGTGCAGGAAATTAATTTTCTTTATAAATTCTCACAAAAATGTGAAATAGACTCAAACAAAAGAGCCTGTCTTCTAGCATCTTGTATTATTATCAACACTTGAGGAGAAAGCTATTCTAAGGTGAGCAGCAAAGTTAAAATCTTCCAAATAACTAAGGAAAGCATATGTGGTGGATAAAAAAGTGAGCTGAAAAAAAAATCTTATCAGCAAATATAATTGGAAAAACATGGGATGCTCAAGATATTGCTAAAATTACAATATTAGTTTTTAATTTTCTGATCTCCACTGAGAAAGCCACTTACCTGATTGATCCTGCTTGAGGTGTTGTTTTTCATATCAGAAGTATATCTGACAAATGTCACTTGTTTAGAAAACAAAGTGGAAAATGCTTTAGTAAAAGGCTATTTATTTCTGTCAATATTAAAAGAAAATACTTGTTTTATTGTAGTTGCTCATAATTTTATATTAATCTTTCTTAGGAAACTAGGCTTTGTATCTTAAGAAATATTGGTCTATTACATGTGCTCCCTCAGAATAAATTTGAATATAACTCTTTGGTGTTGCATTTATCCATGACAAGTTTCTTTCATATAAATTGCCTGACTTGACTCTGTGTTATAACCATATTATAATTACTATGTATCTCCATTCTTGAAGATTCTATCACCCATACTAAAATTTTGATATGAGTTCTTTAAAGATTATACTGCAAAAGAGATTAAAATAAAAAGTTACAACTTTTTAAAGAACAGTATTGCTTTAGGCATAATAAAGACTTTACTTTTCTTATTCACTTAAAAATCTTGTTTTCTTAATGATCGAGTTAAGTCTGTATGTCTAATATCACTGTGCTGTAAAAATGAAAACAAAAAGTGAAATTCTCTTTTGCTGGATACAATGCATACTGAGAATGCCAAAAATTGGGGATTTCAGTTGGCTTTAGTTTCTTCTAACACATGGAAGCAATAAGACTTCAATAAAATATGTCCAGTTGGATTAGATGGTTAGTTTCCATATTGTTATTCCATCCTTGCTGTGAGGTCTCATCACAGAAATAAGGTGAATAGAAGTATATAGGCTATTTTAAAAGTTATTGGTCACATACACTTCATGTGATATACAATTCAAGGAAAAGAGATCAAATGGTAATGATGTCTTTCAGTCACGAACTATAGGAAAAAATACATTGAATACTTTCCTTTTTGCATATGAGAGGTTAAAAGCAGCATTTGGAGAGCATGTTAAATCAGATTTGTTGTGTGTCGAGTACAGAATATTTTAAAGGGACATGTTACTGCACTAAGTGGTCATTTGCTCAGATGTAAAACTAAAACCAAGAAAACATGATTTACTTAAAACTCTACATGCCAAAACTTTGCCCTTTGTTCTGGTATTTCATATGTGCTCTCAATGGGTATTCTGAAGTGAGTTATAGATACCAGCACAAATTCAATACAGGTGCAGTTAAAAGTCCAAATAGTTTATATTCTGTATAAAAGCTTGCAAAACTGTTCTGTTCAGCAGAGGAATGGTTAAACTTGAATAAAGCACAGTTTGAGAAGCACTGGGAGAGAAGTCCACTGAGATGTCACTTCCAAAATAATAAAGAACTGTGTGTGGAAATTATCAGTATATTAATCATTTGTAATACACAGAAACATAAACCCAGTAACTGTGTCCTGTTTAAAAACAAAAATAAGAAAAAAAAAAAAAAAGAAAAGAGAACCAGGCAGGATGGAGCCAGCTAGCACAAAGAGTAAGAGACTCTTCAGATTATTTCACAGAGTTGCTGCCTGCCAGCACTGGGAACTTGGTATGAGATGCAGGAGGAAGCATTTTGGAATCATACAAGCCTTGTGGGATGTTTAGAGAAGGAATCAAAGCTGGAGAGATGTGGGAGCCAAGGTGGTTTGGGGAAACACAGATATGGGAGAACAGAGAGAGAAAGGGATAAAAAGGAAGCTTGTATTGTGGCTTCATGGTGGTTGCTATTTTCTGATAGAGCTGAAATAAATTCAGAGAAGTAGCATATACCCTCTGGCATTGATCCTGCAAATATAGGAAATGTACATCTTAGGAAGATCTTGGTGGTTTTCTAGCCATTCTCTGTAAGTAATGTCTAAAATTACTAAAAATAGAAAATTAATAATTTTAAATGTTTTCATTTAAGGAATTTAAATTTTCATTTAGGAATTTTGATTTTTGCATACATTGATGCCATTATAGCTGGATACACCATGAAAATATATGCTGTTATTAAAATAAAAGAAATGTGTATGAGTAAAGAAATTTGCTGTCTATAAAGGAACAAGTTAGCACATTGTTTTTTGTGGACAGTTGCACAGATGCATCATTCTTGCAGGAACAGAGAAATTCTGACTTAATTGCTGTTCTTGTCTTTAGCACAGTTTCTTTTCTCACTGCCTGGTCAGTACTTTGTCCTTGGGCATCTGTCTGCACAGGGGATGTTGGGTCAGCTACCCAAGAAATGCTCAGGTGAGCACAGCTCAGTCCTCAGGAGCCCTTCCAGAGGACTTGGCTTGTTTCTCAGAATTACCCAGAAGTATCAGCCTCCCAGAGGAATGGTATCAGTCAGAGGATAGGACTCAGAAAACTCAGTGAAGTAACCTGTTTCTGAGAGTTGTGTTACATGATCTTGTTTTTTCAAATCTTGCATTCTATAAATTGGATATAACAGTATTTGACTGTTTGATCACTGATGCTTTAGATTTCTTTCTCCTGCAGCAAAATAAGGCCTAATCTCCAGTAAGTGGTGTAATTTTCTGCTAGAGTGTGGCATTAGGGGAAACTATTAGATGAGCTGGTTTTGTGAGAAGCATTTCAGGAAAAGGAAAAGTGGGTGTATCGTGAAATATCTTTTCAAGACATCAGAGTTCTACAGCATTTTTATCCTAAAGCAGGTTGCCATAGGAGAAAAATATGCCCAAAAAAGTAAAAGAACAAGAAAAAGAAATGTAATGACTTCAGCGGTGTGAACATTTGAAATAAAATGACCTGGTACTGACTGATATTGAACAGGAACTGTGTAGAGTAATTATTATTTTACAGAGTCTTAATGAAAAATTTCACATTTCCAACAAAATGCTTTCAGAATATTTGTCCCAAATACTTCTTCATACCATTGCATTATCTGTCTTTAGAATTTGGGATGTTGAGATTTCCAAATAGTTCCATTGTTTCAGTTTTCCATGAGCAGAAGTTAAGGTGGGGTTTCCCAAGGAAGCTGTTGCAGTTCTCTGTGGGTCTCTGTGGTGCTTTGAGGAAGTGAATATAGTGCAGTACTTAAAAATATCCATGGGACCAGGTTTGAGTTTCAGATTATGCACCTGTGTTTGTACTTAGTGCCAAAGGAATTAATGAATAACTTTGTCTCTGGGATTGCTTTTTAAGTTATGGTCAATAGCATGAGACTTTGTGCTGGTGACACTTGAAATCCTACTTTAATGAACAGGCTGTAAACTGGTATTAAAGTCTGACTTTATTGAAAGCAGTGATTCTGGTGTAATTGTTTTTCATTTATAGGTAAGTGTTTTCATTCTCAGAAGGTGTATTGAAACAAATTGCCCTTTGAACTGACCTTTGAGACATAATGGAATGTGTGTATGTGTTAAGAAACTGGAGGAGCTTGAGGTACAAATTGTTAGAACTACATAATTATGGAAATGAAGGAAATTTTAATTGTTCTCTATTCAACTGGAGAAATAATAGGAAGACTCAAATATATTTCCCCGAGTTGATTAGAAAAATAATTGAGGCCAGCCTGGACAGCTTTTCATAGCACACAGACTTTTTTCACTGAGTGCCATTTAATGGGATGGCTAAAGAAAGAGGCTCTGGACTAAATGTAACATAAATATCCAAGAAAAAGGCTCACTAAAACATACAGGTACAGCAGTATGGTACTTCAGCTGATGTAAGAAAATTATTACATCTGAATTAATGTTTTTTAACTTCCTTTGATGCAATTACAATACAGTAAATCACAATTACAATAGGCAGCAGAATTGGAAGAGATGAAATATTGACACAATGTGGTGCTTCATTTGTTATCCTGTTTAACTTTCACTATCACTCTTTTGGCACATCTAGCAGCAATCACTAACTGCAATATAAAAGTCTGGTTTTATAGATCACACCATCAGTTTCTGTCCGTAGGAGTGTGATCTAGAAAATATTAGTATAGAATATAAAGAGAAGCTAGAATACAGGCAAGTAAATTCAAGGTGGTCATAAATTGTTTAGCAATACAAAAAAGAACAGGGATTTGAAGGAAAAGAAAATCAAAGTATACAGAAGTAAGCCATAATGCTGAAAACCAATAAGATTATTTCTGAAGTGAGGGATTAGGAGCAGTAAGGGAAATACCAGCATAAACTTGCTATTCAGTGACTGGAGACAAAGGTACATGAAAATGTTGCCTGTGTTTATTAAATGTGACTCTAAACAGTTCAGCAAACTCCCAGTTTATGATGCAGGATGAACTAGAAGCAATTTTTGCTATACAAGTCTGGAGTCTTGCATAGCATTGAATGTCAGCATATTTTGTTACACAATGTAGAAAATAAAAGTGAATAGACAATATGTTACAAACCCAGGGTTTCTCAAAGGAAATGAATCTTTATTATTCATCTATTAAAAAAAAGGTTTATGCATTATGAAGAATATTTGAAAAGTAAGATTCAACAGTGATTCTAAAAAGTTCAGTAAAATCAGTATTTTAAAAATTCTCTTTCAGATTAGGAATTTGATGTAAGAATTTAGTGTGAATAGTTTATATTAATTATCAAACTGAGAGTTATTCTTTATTTTAAAAGAGCTTTCCAAAGAGCTTGGATATAGCAGTAAACATTTAGGATTTTTTGTTTGTTTGTTTTCTTTTGTAAATAAGAAAGAAGAAATTCTGTGCCTTGTACTCCACCATGTGCCCTGTGGAGGAGCATTGCCCCTCGCTGCTGTGGTGCCTGCACAGCCCTGGGCTTGTAAGCCCAACTGTTGGGATTTGTTGGTTGTGATTGTCAGGCAGAGATGGCATTTTCCTGAACCTGTATCACATTTAAAAGAGAGCCAAAATCTAACAAGCAATGCCTGTTCACAGGGTGGTGCCTGGGACTTTCTTCACACTAAATCTGAGGCCAAAACTGCTTTGGCTATTGCACAAAAGTCTCTTGTTCTAGTTTGTCTCACTGCATGGAAGTATCTTAATTTTCATTTGTCTTACCTTCCGATACTTATACATATACAGATGTCTTGGTTAATAACTAGGAAATGCAGTAGAGGATGTGAGAAATTCAGTACAGGATGAAATGGACTTCTAGGATATTTTGTTTGATGTTATCATGTGTTAAAGTCCAATTTACACATACTTATTTAATTTTAGTGAACATAAGGAAGAACAAATTCTTCTACAATGAAAACAGCAAATGATTGTAATAGTGGCATATGTTATAGTTCAGCTACAAGGGACTGTTGTGTTCTCTCTAGGCTGGAATAAATTCAATACTGAACAGAGAAGAGTGATTTAATGAATTCAGTATAGCCAAATATTGAACAGGACACAGTATTCTGTACTGTGCAAACCTCCCAAATACATTTCTTAAAACAAGCTCTCACCCCCCAAATTCTAAAACAAGATTCAACATTGGGAAATGAAGTGCTCAAAAATGGTGGTGGATTTTCATAAAATGAGCCCCAGAATACCTTCTGTAAAGATGAAAGCATTAAGTGTTTACATGTCCAATTAGTCCAGTCTCTAGACATAACAAATATCAAAATGTCTTATTCATCTGCAGCTTAGCTTGAAGTGTTTTCAGCTCTGTGAAGCACTTCATGAAGAAGTCCACACAGGAGTGGGCACGTGGGCCAAGAGTAGTCCCACCCAGAAGGTTGCTCATGCACACTCGCTCCTCCCGGCTTTGGGCATGGTGTCATTCCATGGGTGACAGAGGACATGAACCAATGCCTTCCCTTCAGGTGGTGTTTCAGTCAGCCACCTGTGGCATGTTCTTCTGGTAGCAAATGATTAAACCATGTTTGAATCCCACTGGCACTGATTTGGACATAGATTTCTACATTATGTGACTGTGCCCCATCTACTTGGCTTTGGGTCTGTTCTGTCTAAAAAATATGGGTTGGGGTAAGCTTTTCCCATGTTCTATGGGGCTAAAGCTGTTTGTTTACACGAAAAACGGGACAGGAGCTTGGCAGTTTCCATAGGCACTGAAAGGAGAGGAGAGCAATAAGGTCTGCCTTACTAAAAGTCCTCTGTAAGTGAGAGAACAAGTCCAGCAGTGAAGTTTTGGGGGACTGTTCCCACTGTATGTGGATAAATGCCTGCTTTTTTGGAGTGTGCTGCACATGCCAGCTTTGCTGCTGCAGGACCAGAGGTCACAGATGGAAAGGATGGGTTGGAGGGGGGGTGTGTGCCCATGAACACCTCACCATGGATGGAACAGGGAGAGCTCAAGCCAGTGATCACATTGTGACTGCCTGCTTCTCCAGGCTGCCATTTATGGTAGGCAAAGCCCTGCAAGATAAGCACCTTTAACAAAAGCATTCAACTGAGAAAAGAGCATTTTTAAAACTGAGGGTTAACTTGAATGCTTTCTATGGAGTTACTTATTTTCAAGTGATGTATTGAGCAACAGCTAATGGGATTGAAACAAAATAACCCTTTCCTGTCCCACTTTCAGCTGCATTGTGTGTTAGCGTTTCTTCCAGCTGTGTCAAACCCTGTTTGTCTTCTCCTGTCAGAACTGGTTCTCCTTGTATTGGTGGGGTACAGAATTGTGCAGCCAAGTACTTTTATTTTTAACTGCAAATTCCTGAAGAGGAACAAGTTTATCCCTGGGCAATACAAAGTGGTAAAGTGGAAGAATATGCTGAAAGTCATTGTGGTTCAGTGAAATCAAAAGTTTTAACTACTGAACAATTCAGTGTTTGATTCACCCTAATAACTCAGGTGCAGAGTATAAAGTGTGCTCTTGGTGTATCCAATGAGGACATTTTTTCCATGTTCTAATATTTAATTTGGCATGCAAATGTTCATATGCCTGAGGCTGAGCTCCAGTATCATTGTCCTGTTGATACATCCATGTTCATTCAATGTGATTTATAACTTCAAACAATGTGTTTAGTCTTCCATATACTAATTCTGAAAAAGACCGAAAACATGGGCACTGAGGCAGAATTAAATTTTCTCTTTTCTGTACACTGTCTTCCCTTTGCATTTTCATTTTTCTAGTTGGAAGGAACCTTTTTTTACGTACTTTAAGGTAGAATTTACATTTACAGTTTTAATGCAAACTGTTTTGATTAGAATCATGTTGTGATTCTAGCATTTACATTTCTGATAGCTCATGGAGCTGATAGAAATGAAATGGTTTTAATTGTGAGGAGGGCAAAAAAAACTTCTCTGAACTGCACATCTTAGGTTTTTTGCTCTGTGATCCAGTGATATTTTTCCTTTTTTTCCCCCTCTAATACCATATTTTAGTTCAGTAATCTCAGCATTTCTAGCTGATATGTAAATACAGCTAATGATGATCTAGGAGAATATCAGAACTATGAACTTCCCTCTAGCAATTTTGGGTCCCTGATAAGCCTATTACTCAGCAGGCCTTTATATTACACCCTGTCAAATCACTGACTCGTTGCTTAATGAAAATTAATATAAATTAAGTTTTTTGAAATTTTGACTTTAGTCCAATAACAGATGATCTGTGACAGGGCTCTGGAATAAGGCAACTCTGCAGAGCACCTACTAATTCAAGGATACGGATATTCAACTTCTCTCCTGTCTGAAAGCTGAACAATACCATGTGTAACTTGCTTTCTTTTCTTTGGCATTATCTTTAATTCCTAGTAAGTTATGAGTTGCTTTAGAACTACTAGTAAGAGCTTTGAACAGCAGTTTATGATAGGGAGCCCAGGAGTCCCCTCTAAAAGTGTAATAATGACCTTTCTTTCAGTTTTCAGTGCCCTGGAGCTGTAAAAAACTACTTGGGTGGTGAAAGTCACTCAACCTTTGGCATAATTTCTCCGAATGCCTCAGTGGGATGCTAGAATCCTTTACTAGCCACAGGTACAACAAGTTAAAACATACTAAGGCACCCTGGCAAGCCAGAAGAAAAATGTGGAGGTTTTTAATTGCACTGCATGTCAGGTTTACTTCCTTGGACCATACAATCACTACCTTGTCTTACTTACTGAAAAAATTATTTCAGTCTGTTGGTTTGGGGTTGTAAAATGCTGATTCATGCAAGTATATTCTGGTTTTTTCCTGGTCTTTCATATTTGATATGGCTTTTGGAAATAATCTGGCTAGACTATTAGTTTAGAGCAACAGACATAGTTCAGAGTAGCATGATTAGAGAAGAGTGGCCTGCAGCATATAAAAATCTATTCAGAATAGGGGAAAATTATAGAGCAACACAGAAAAATCTATCCTTCTATGTTAATGGCTCAATGAAGTTTTAAAAATAAAAAGAAATATGTAAGGAACTTTGCCTTTTTAATTTTCTTGCGGGTTTAATTTAATAATTACATAAAGGCCTGTAAAACAGTGTGTGTGTATTTATTGATGTTTTATGTATGTTCATAAAATCAAATTATTTCAGTTCTGTGATGAATATATTTGTAGGAGGAAATGTAAATAGAGCCTCTTGAGCTCTTCTGAGCTTCTGTGCTCTTCCAGAGTACTGTGAATTTTATACTGTTGCTGTTGCCTACATTAAGATTTTTAATATAGAAGACAAAGTGGAGGATACAGTTTTGCTACCTCAAAAAACTAGTCTAGGAGCTTCTGCTGCTTCATTGAGAAGGGAACTGCCTGATCTCCCTGGGGCAGGCACAGTTTCTCAGTGCCCCAGATGTCAAACCTGGCTTAAAGCCTCAAATCTGGATCTACAACAGTAGGATAAGTTATGACAGTGCCAAGTTTCCCTGTTATCGGTAGGCATAGTGAAAGAAATTTTCAAATAGTCTTTTTTGTCCAACAGTCCTTTTGCATGCAAATGGATACATGTTCATGCAATCATGCAGGGATCTAGCAGTTACAGTGAGGCAATTAAGCTACAAAAGTGATTAAAGGCAGGTAAAAATGCCTGAATAGCAGATGTAAGCCTGGAGCTAATTTCCAATGAAAAAGACAGTTACGGTCCATTACATGAGAAAAATAACCACACTGGGAGAGAACCTTGTGTGTCCCTCTCTTCCTATGATCTTATCTGTGACAAGATCTGTGCTAGAGAAAGCTCTATTCTGTAATGTAACACCAGCAAAAGAGAATGAGCTAAGGTACTCCTAGTTGTGCATATAATTCATATGTGTATATCAGCAGTGCCTGTGATGCTTTTTGTAGTTGTGCTGTTTGCTACCACAGTGGGATTTTGAAAGGCGACATTTGTGAAAGAGCTATAGCAGTACTGGCATCTGTCTGCATCCTGTTGGAAATGTTTGTTACTCTTGCCACACTTAACAGTGATCATGGTGAGCAAGAGACAAAGTTCTAGGCACACACAGCACAAATCCTTCTATAATGACACTTATCTCACAAGCAGAAAAGGCTGGTGAAGGTTTAATGCTCATTGTGACTGAGGGAGGGAGGGCTGCTTTCTCTTTGCCAAACACTGAAGGAATAATTTTATAAAATAACATTCAAAACTGAAAAAGTTTCTCTACAAAGAGACAAATCCATCTTTTGTTAATCTACATATAGAAGTTTCTGAAGTTTCTCTAAAAGCTGATCTGTGTAGCTGTAGCTGGAATTGTTCCTCAGATACATTTGTTCGGAAAAAATATTTTGCTCCCTGTCATCACTGAAGAAGTGCCTTTTATCCATGTTCCAGCAAGTGGCATGCTCATCACCCAGCTGTGTTTTGCTGAAGCACTAAGCATGCACAAATGACTAACAGTAACTTGGGTGTCTAAGGTGTGCAAATGTCTTCTTGAATAGATGTTTGAAGTGGGCACAGAAGTGTTTCACTTTTTCCCTATATCTAGTGAAAACATGCCAATTCTCCTGTACATTTTAAAGAAACTGCTGTCCTACATTTGGAGTAATGCAGATTAGGAAGGAACATAGATAAAATGTGACTTTCTACTCAAAGCAACATTAAAAAAAGACTTGACTCTTCTCCCAGGGGGTGGTAGGCAACACAAGCTGCACAGATTTCAGCCCTTATGTGGATAGCTTATCCTCTCAATCCCCACGTGTCTCTGGCATTATTGACTTGGCTCTGAGTTGCCCACAGTGCAAATGTAGGCCCTGGTGATGAAGTCTGTGGAATTAAGATTTCATTCTGAATACCTCTTTTTTATAATTCCATTTTTGGTATTCTTTTATATATCAGTGCATGGAGAGGATGGTTTGCCCTAAGAATCACCTGTTTTCTTCTTTGACTGGTTGCACATGTATACAATTGGAAAGCTCTAGTTCTTTAAACCAAAGACTCTAGTGCTTTGCTTTTTTGTACCTTCTTTTGTTCAGCCAACAAGGTTAGGTTTGCTGTGCATTGATGAATAATCTTGCAATATGTAAATAGCTAAAAAGTGCCAAGAAATAATATGCCAAGACTGTGTTCTAATATTGCAGTATTAGGAATATTATTGATAGATGCATAAGAATCATATATCACTGTGTGTTCTAGAGAGGAAACATTTAATGGTTTTGCTCTAATTTTGTTGTTTTCATCAACATTCTATCAGGATCCTCTATGGCTTTGTACTTTATATTGCATGAATATCCAATACTTAGTATATACTGGGAGACCTAAATGAAGCTGTATAGCATCCAACTGTAAGAGTAAACTTGTAGCTTGGGCACACTTCTTTTAAGCCCTTTTAGTCAAAATGAAGTACATTTTTTGAGAGAACTCAGTGTTCCTCAACACAGTGATTCAGTTCAAAATTACACCCATGCCACATGAAATGATAAAAGCAGCAGTAAAGAAGAAATCTTCATTATCCAGTGTGTCTTGCCTTGCTGGAAGTTTTAAAAGGCAATGCAGTGCATTTATGTGTATCACACAACCATCTGAAAAATATGCCACAATTACAGTGGTTCTGTCACTGACAATCAGAAAAAGAAATTCTATTATTTTAGCCTTTGTTTTTAAAAGCCATTTGTGAGATTCCACAGTCTTCTGTTTTCCAGTCCTTCTCATATAGCTTTTCATTTTAAAGGTGCCTGTTTTTTTCCTTTATAAGATACCTGTAGTTAGACTAAGAAGTCTGTATTTGGTTACCTAAATACATGGCCTGACATAAAAAAAAATAAAAAAAATCAATCCACATCTGTCTTGAAGCTTACTGAAACAGTTCTGCTTGCTTCTTTTTCTTAGTGGTTCTCATTCAAGAAACTGAGTGAAAAAGGTTAATCTAATCTACTCTAAAGTAATCTAATCTCCTAGTTATTCCTTTTAAAGTTGATAGTCCATAGATCATCTGCAGAATAAATGAGAGAAAATGTCATAATCACAGAGATACTTTTTCAAAAGAAAGTACTGAAAGAAAAAGGGAAGGTCTGTATCTAAGTTTTCTGTTTGAAAGTAATTGAACCACTGAGATGAACACATCATTACTTAACTTTGGCATAGCTAGCATTTCAAAACTTCTTTATAAAGAAGCTTTTCTACCTTTTGAGAGAGATATGATTTTTACCCAGCAATTTTGCACTCATGATTGTGTGACTGAAAAGGTGTTGGGTTTTCTGTCCATATCTGACTATTTATTTACTGGTTTCAGAACTTCTTTAAATTTAGAGTGCTTTGGAAATAAGAAGATGTGAAGTTGTGTGGTTTGAAAGGTTCTCTTAAAATGGATTGTAGATTTGGGAGTATCTTATTTCCTGAGGCAGCAACACTTTTGTGTTTAACAGTGATGTGTTTCCATGGTTTGCAAATTTAGCTGATGAAATTTGCCTCCCCATGGATAGAGATTGACACTTGGCTTGCATGTGTATTATGCCAATAGATACAGAAATCTATAATGCTAATATAATGAGTTTTTTTGAAGTAGAGATAAAATTAATATTTAGAATAAAATTGATTTTTCCTGTCCTTTCCTCTGATTTATTTGCTTACCTATGGGCTGAACTTGCCCCTGAGCAAGCATTATTTATAGGTAGGATGGCTTGCAAAAAAGGATGTCTGAGAATTATTGCAAAAAAGGATGTCTGAGAACTATGTTTCAGAAATCTTTCCATACTGAATTCAAAGTTTTCATGTGAACCTTTCAATCACTTAACTTTTAGAAAGTTGTGTGACTTCTGTGATGTTGTGAATACATAATTTGAGCTTCCTGTGGTTAAAAACATTGCTTTCCCAGGAATTGATTAATTTAAAAGATACAAATATGTTAATATCTACCATGCATATGACATTTGTTGGACAGAGGAATATCCATTGTGGTAAAATAATAGGGTTTTCTCTGTTACACTGATTATATACTTTGTATTTAATGCGTACAAACAGTCTAAGAGAAAGTAAGCAGAAATTGAATAATAATTGATGCCATGGTGAGGCTATTACTCATTATTACTTCTTGTGAACATCACAGCTAAATGCACTCTAGATGACATAATAAAATTAGCTGCTATGAATTTTAAAGAAAATCCTGCATATCAGTTTTAAATACAGAATTATTATGATACATATGAGAACTGTTGAAATGCTGGCAGCCAAGTGACTTCATATTGCAGAAGTGAATTTCAGGTCTGAGTTGTGGTAGTACATGATACTGCTCGAATTAAAGATGAAAGAAAAATCTGCTACTGAAACTCACATTCCAGTGTTACTAACTTAAACTATGACCAGAATAAAATATATTTCTAAGCATACAAACCTGCATTGCCAAAGAAAATATCTTCCCTAATCTGATTGCAGCTGGTAGTTAAATAAAATTGCTGAATAACTAAAATAAAATGGTTTTACAGTGTTAAAATAGAATTTTGGTTTGTTATTGAAGTTCTATAGGCTACACATTTTTATAATTATGTGGGCAGTTTTTCTTTAATCAGCCCCTAAAATATTTATTATGGTAGGTATATTTTACATTATTAAAACCAGGTCCTCCTCAGTGACATTTTAAAATATTTTCTGTGAAAAAAAAGTTGCTTGTTTGCGTATGTTTCAGTGCTTTAGTGCTTCACTGTGGGATGTAGTTCTGCATAAGTTAGTCCTACTCTGAGTCATGAGCTGGGAGTGAAGCTAAAAATATGGTGAAGATCACTTACACCTGTGGAAGTAAATCAGATTTATTTTACTTGAAAAATTGCCTGTGCAATATTTAAAATTCATTGCAAGTGTGAGATCTTGGTCCTTTATTTGTGTGCTAACAGGTATCATGCCAGCTGCAGGCAGCAGCCCAGCGCTCATTGCCTTGTGACTTACCTGGCACTTTGACTATGAGAGGTATGAGGGCCAATTATCAGCCCTTGTGTAACATCTATCTTAATACAGTCCTGCTTTGCAATAGTTAAGGTCAGTGGTACTGAGAGGCATAAAAATAGAGCCAGTGAGTACAGTGTATCGAAACAAGGCTGAAATAAATGATGAGAAACATAAGGGCCAATATATAGGTTACTTCTATTCTTGACTGACTGTGACAACATTAATATCGCAGCCAGGATTGCAGTGGAAGTAAACACTTAAAATGCTGATTGAAACCATCAGGAAGAAGGAGCTATAAAAGTGCGGAATAACATTAGGAAAGGCTGGGCTTCATGATTTACTGGATATACAGATCTGACAAGCCAGTCAATTGTGACTGAATTAAGCACATGTACATATCCTTTACTTTCCTCTTTGTCACAAGCTGAGGGAAGAAAGTCTCTTCAATTCAGCCATAGGGAATGATGTGAAGCATGTTGTCTCTGAGAGGAAAAATACAGCCTGAGTAGTATCAAAACATCCCAAAGCTGCCTTCTGTCATAACTAAAGTCCCCTCTGATACTGGCTAGAATGGAGTCTCACTAGATATCACAAATGTGTTAACTTGAATAGAACAAACAGCATCATTTTCAACAAAACCTGAAGGTGATATCTTCTTCTTCCCCTTGATATCTATTGAGGGCTGAGGGGAAACCCCCTGTTTCCTTAGAAAATTGTTTACACCCACTTCAATTGCTGAAGCCTTAACAATTTGCTTGGAAATAGCTGCACTGTGCAACAGCTTTATTCCTGGTAACTGACACTTTCTGCAAAGGCGTAGAGACAAATTTCTGACAGTATTCCAGACAGCTTCACTGTTTGGGAGTCCTAGATGTTCATCATACCTTTTTCCAGTCAGTTGCAAAATGCTCTGTGCTTGTCATAATTTACTAGCAATAGATATATTAAAACATGAAGCAATTGAGGAAGATGGCTGAGATAATAACTATTAAGTTTGGCCTGACAGCTGAAGTGATTAAAAGTAATCATATTGCAACATGCCTTTGCATCTCTCCTGAAGGAAGTGGCAGTTCTTGTGCTTCCTGAAACCTTAGCGTACACGGATCAGAAGGAAAAAAAATGGAGAAGTATGGCTGCAGATTTTACTGGCAATTTTCAAGTTTGAAAATAGTGAAATAAATATTGTTTTGATGCTTCCAAAATGGAATAATATCTCTTAAGTTTTTTAAACTGTAAAATTTTTTTCTTTTTTTTTTGGTGGGGGAAGGTTTTGTTCTTAAGTTCCAGACTGGACTAAGTTACATGAATGATGCTGAACTGCTGCTGTACATTAATCATGAAAAATCAAAACCAGTCATCACATTAAGCTTCCTATATAGGTGATTTTGTTTTTCTGTCCATTTTGACAAAACATTTTTTTAGATAACAAAAAATAGTAGTAAAAACGAATTTTTGGGGAGATATGTGCCAGCATGCTGCTTTTATACCCTTCTCTTGGTGCTTGCAAACCCACAGGTTTACAGTAGCCATTCTGCTAAAGAGTCATGTCTGTGTGTGTCCTAAAGATGAATGTGAGTTCAATTATTGCTCCATAGATTCTTTGGGGCTGAAAAGGATGTGTTTGTGTTGCTGTTCTTCTGGACTCTTTTTCCCTGCTTTCTCATTTGTACTTGGCAATATGAGCTGCAGCTCTTGAGAAGATCATTAAGATTATTGACAGATCTTAGAGATATTTTCACAGTCGTGGCCACTCTTCCTTCCATTTTTGTGTGCCTTGGCAATGGCATGCTAAAGAAATAATGTCTTTTGATTAACAGAGAAATGCATAATCTGGTGGACTGTGTTTACGGATTTTAAATGATCACATTCTGAAACTCAAGAGTGTTACATCAACAGAAGGCATGACACCTCTGTCATGCAGTGCTGGGGACTGTGCCTGCCATAGCAGAGAGTGTTAATTAGAGAAAGTAGAGCAATGAGGGCTTAGAATTTTCTCAGTTCTCACAGTAAATCCATATCTGTTATTTTAGAAAGTTTTTAAATCATAAAAGCTTTTCGCAAAAGGTTGTCCAGTGTCTAATAACCCTTCAGTCCTGATGTCAGTGCCTACGCAAGCAGGCTTTCTGATTTACTTTGCACTTCCCCATATACAATGCAAACAGATAGCTAATGACTGGGTAAATACAATGGGAATGTACTTTGTGCACTGTGTGTTCTGAGCTTGAGTGTTTTGGTCTTTATTTTGTTTGCCTATTTTTATATTCTTTCACAAGCACATTTTGTAATGATGGGATATTACAGAGTTTCTGGTACAGTACAGAGGAATAACACAAGGCATGTATTGTGCTCACTCTCTTTAAATCTGAAATCTTTGCTGATGCCAATTATTTTTGGCTTTTATTCTTTTGAACTAATATAGTATGAACAGGGGTTATGTGTTATGACTCATTAGCAAAGAGTGTTCATTTAAAGCAAGGGAAAAAACCCAACAAAAATGTATCTGTCAGACTTTGGCCTATCTGTTTTCCTTTATTCGCTTTTTAATCTATTTTTTAAAATGAAAATCCATGAAAAGTCCTAATACGTGAAAGAAAAGACACTGAGAGCTGAGGAAGAAGTCATTAGCTGAGAACTACTTCCAATTGTAGTATTAACCCATGAGGGTCACATTTGTGTCTTGTAAAGAATATGATTTTCAAAATCTTGAAACATAGACATCGAAAGCAAAGTCTTTAAAACCAGTCTGATCTTGGACTTGATAATACAACCCAAAATGCCATTACCTGCCCTTGCTGGAAGTGCCTGATGCTACCTGTCATGCAGCTTATTACCTGACAGGATTTCCATCCTTTCCACAGAGCTGCTTTCCAGCCAGCTGTCCCCAGCTGGCAGCGGTGCTCATGGTGCTTGGATACTGGGTGTAGGACTTGTGCTCCACGATGGGCTTGTCATTCAGTTTTTCTGTGTGATGAGATGCCTCTGTCCCAGCTTATCAATCCTTTCCCCCCATATTTGTCCCCTCTGTATTTTTGCTTTGTGTGCTCCATCCCTGAAGATTGGTGATAAAACTGTTGGTGAACACTGATCCCCAAGGAATATGTCGACTAATTACCTCCTATTACATTTTGTTCTGCTGATCACCACCCTTTGAACCTGACAGATACAGACAGTTTTCCAACAGTGCTCATTTTTGCAGCTTGTGTTTCACTAGCTTGACTAAAGGAAGGCTGTTGACAACCTTGCTGAAATCCTGGTAGAACAGCATCTACTCTTCTCCCCTTGTCCATTATCTTTAACATCTCGTGTTAGAAGGCAGCCAGGTTGATCAGGCAAGATTTGCCCTTGTTTAATTAATATTGACCATTCCCAAACAACTTTTGCTCTTAGACATGGCATTGAGGCCCCTTGGTGGTCTTGGAGATGCAACTGAGAATGATTTACTCTGTCTTTCTAGAAACTTGATATTAGGCTGACTGGCTTACAGCTGTAAATTCACATTTCTGTACGTCCTCCTTGCCCTGCCTAAAAATGTGAATTGATTATATTGCTCTGTAGATCACATCCCTACTCTGTCTGATTCCTACAATCATACAGGATATGAGGAAGAAATCAGCTTTTATAAATCTTTTTGTGGTACCAGGGAGTCCCTCTAAGCAAAAACCTCAATCCTGTGTCAACCACCTGATTTAGCTGAAAGACCATGCTGGGTTTTGTTTATACAGTACCCAGTGGCCTGAACAGAATGGATTGGCAGAAGTGCATGGGCTAGTCTATTCTTACATAACTAATTTTCCTAATTAATCTAGAATATTATGGTGGAAAGAAAAGAAAACTAATGATAGCATTTCTGAAAAAAAAACATAGCAACTCAATGCCTGGCAATTATTGTATCAATATGAAAAGCTGCAGTGACCATATGAGACCGGAATGCTTTTGCTATGTATTGTGTTAACATCTTTCACTACCTAAATTACCTCTCATCTGGTCTGTCAAGCCCAGTCATCATCAAACAGGTCAATTTGGGTTTTCTTTGAACATTCTCTTGACATACTTTAAGGTTCAAACAGTGATACTTTGAGATACTTGGAAAAGAAAAGCTGAATTAAATATTTTATTATTTTTGAAGGAAGGAAGGTATTTATTTTGGAAGTCTAGTAGACTTTGTGTCCTGCAGAGATGCATGGTTTTCAGCATCACATTTGTCTAAAGGTTTTTTTTTTTGCACTGCATTCCTTTCATCAGCTGGAATTGGGCTCAAAAAGTAGACAAATGGAACAGTGCTCAGTAGGAAATCTGAAAAATTGTCTCTCCTAGAATCCTGGTTTGTATATTGCTAGCTGGTTTAGATAAAAGGGGACTTCAGTTTGGAAAGATTGGGAATCTGTGATGTGTTTGTTTGGGAAAAATTAGCAGGAAAAGCAGCAGAGTATTGGAGCATGAGTGTCCATCTCTTATCTAGGATTGCTTGACCATATTTCTCCTGATCCTTGATGCTAGATAAATCTTGACTGCTGTTGACAAAAGGCTTTTACTTTATCTCTTACTTCTTGGTGTCACATAATTTCCATAAAGTCTTCGTGTATGAATCCATTTTATCTTTGGGATTACTGGAAGCTGTCTGTGTGAAACAGAATGGTTCTGTATGGGGCAGTGGACTGGGTGTTCTGGAGAACACTTCAGATCTCTACACTATCAAGTTAGATGACCCTGTTGCATAATTCAAGATTAGTTTTCATTGTTTTTTCTTACTCTCTCTTTCTAATGTCATTTCTTATTTTTATTTTTGCCTCTTCTCACATTCAGCACTATTCAGTTATTTTAGCAGCTCTTTCAAATACTCCTGGAAGGAAAACAATCATATGGTCTCATTTACAAGAAGGTATTTTAAAATGATCTAAGGAAAACCTGTAATGGTAAACTGTTGTTTTTAACTCAGGCCATAAAAAGAATTAGAGAAGCATTTTGAAGTTGCCGGCAAAACTGTTACTCTCTTAAGATGCATTGCATCTTAAGCAAGGGCACTCTGTGAGGGACTTTGCAGAATGCAGCACAAAGTCTTTCCAAAAGTTGCAGAGGTGCAGTGTCTTAGAGTACAAGGGACATCTCCTAAACCGTGGCAGTATTGGCAAGTAGCTAATTGATCTTGCTGAGACTTCTGCTCTAGGTGGGTGCTCATCAACAAATATTGTGTAGTTGTATTGAATTACTGCTTAACTGAGCTCCACTGCTCATGTAATTTACCTCCACTTGGCGTCAGTGCAATCAATAAAAATGTCAACAACTGAAACTAAGTTCCTTAAACTTTGAGTTGTTATATAAAGCTTGCTAGCTGCACTTGCAAATGATAGCAACATCTGATCTTTGTAACTCTGAGATGTGTTGATTGGTGTCTGTTTATTTTGCATTACTTAAACATTGTTTAATAACAGTCAAAGAAAATGTTGAATCCATTACATTTGTGACTATTCTTATGCTGCATATATCTATGCTTGATTGGGAATGTTCTCCAAAGGCAGTTGTGCTGCTTCTGTAATTGAATATAAGCCAATAGTTTCGTTTTATTGTGGATAGATAATTTCTTAATGCAAACTGTCAGACATAGTTTTAATTGATTAAAGTCAGATTTTTATCTATTTTTTAAATAGCAGATGAAATGGGATTTTACACAGAAGAACTGACCCTTCTCTAAAACTGATTAACATATGCAGAGGGTGTTTAATCCCTGCTGTATCTTGTGTTTGGTGCTAGGTTAGGATGCCTCACTTAAACTGAAGTTAGGGAGAATTCCACTCTTAGAGGGAGTAATAACAGACAGGTGAATTGTCTGCATCATTTACAATAGACTGCATAATTTACAATAGATGATTTATGAATTCCATGTCTGGTAAGAATTACATGCTGAAAATCCCTAATTTTGAGTAAGGAGTGCTAATGTCTTCTTAGACAATTCATAAACATTCATAAGACAGCACATTGTTTTCAGGAGTACTTGTTCAGTTTTCCTGTTTAAAGGAGACTGTTTAAATTACGTGTGATTAGCACTTGAAGACACTCTGCTTTGTCTATTCAGAATCAAATAATTTATCTCCAGATAAATGATTCTTTACCAAGTAGAGGAGGACTATTGTACTTTTTTCAAAGAACAGTTTTTTATTTAGGATAATTCAGCATTTCTAATAAGATAAAGAATGTATTTAGAACTGAGATTAACATTCTGATCTCTGAAAATGGGGTGTGGGGATTAGCTTTAGAATGCAGTGGTGACTAAGAATTTCACACTGAAGACAATATCTAATAGCTGTGTTCAGCCCTCTGAGGTGGAAGGCAGAAAGGGGGATCTGAATGAAGATCCCATAACCCAAGGGAAGTGGTCAGCGACCTCCTACACCACACAGACACATGGAGGTTTATGGGTCTGGGTGGGATCCACCCAAGGACATTGAGTGAGCTGATGGAAGTGATCACTGAGCTCTCTGAGACCTTGTTGCTCTCTACAATTACCTGTAAGGAGGTTGTAGCCTGACAGTTGGTACCTTCTCCCATGTGACAAGAGGGTAAGGCAAGAGGAAATGGCCTCAAGCTACACCAGGAAAGGTTTAAGGCTGGATATTAGGAAATATTTTTTCACTGAAGGATTGTCAAGCATTGGAACAGGCTGCCCAGGAAAGTGGTGAATTCACCATCCCTGGAGATATTTAAAAGATGTGTAGATGTGGCAAATTGGGACATGGTTTAGAGGGAGACCTGGCAATGCTACATTAATGGTTGAACTGAATTATCTTAGAGGTCATTTCCAACCCTATGAATTCTGTAATTTTGTGAGCCTATTAATAAAATGTAAGTGAAGCAGAAGGACCATCTACTCTTGACATACCTTTGAATATATCTGCATTCCTCTAGATTGCTATAAAATAAGGAGTCACACTTAAAAATCTCAGTGAGGGAAAATCTGTGAATAAGTATTTATGATATCATAACCCAATCAAAATACTATTTAATCTACCATAGCATCTTTAATAAAGATCCTGTATGATCTAGCAATAGATAGTTTCCCAAGTATCTAGAACCCTTAGTTCACCAGATTGTAGGAGTGCCTTGTGTAATGGTGTCTGTGAAAAGGAGGAATTAAAGGCTAAAGATATAGCTCTTTTTCTGAAGATAACTACAGAAACAGTACCTTACCCTATATAATAGCAAATATTCAATGGGAAGTTTGTAAGGGATATCAAAATAAATTTTCAAATCCCAACCTTAAATAATTCTTAAAAAAGAGGCAGTGTATCCTTTCAAACATTACTACATACATAAAGAGTAAGCAGTAGTGTTACCCACAATGCAGCTGAGAAATGTGAAGATTAAAAGGTTTTTAAAATGACTTAAATTATAATTCTCTCTGATATTAAAATACAAGAAAGTGAAATAGGTCTGTCAAAAATCTGACTTGTTTTAGTGTAGTGCTATAGATAAAATGACACTTTAACAAGTGAAAGGAAGCAGAAAATCCTTCAAATTTTTAAGTAGTAAGAAATATACTTAACAACATGAGCTTTATCAGAGTAGTGTGTTTGCTCAATGCCCAAGTTGTCAAATATCCTGAAACAGTGAAAGAAATTTGGATTTTTGTGCAAAGCAATTGGTCTAATTCTAATTCTAATTCTCTCACTAATACTACTGGAAAATAATAGTATTGGAGTTCAGAATAGAGTCCAAAAGGAGGACTGAGTTCAGGGGATTTCAGGAATGTTTGCAAAGTTCAGAATTCATGAAAAGGAGGGGATATGCAATCAAGATAGCATTTATTCTAGAGGACAAGCGTCTGAAGCACAACAAAATAAGTAAATGTGATTGAAGCTCTGATATAAAACTGGCATTACCTGTGACTTACTGTCTTTCATAGTTGTACAGACTGAGAAGATTGTATACATAAAAATATTCCAAGATTGTTATTTTAAAATGCAAGAGGACTGTATCAGGAAAATATATTCTGTTGTTGAGAGATATTCTTCCAGGTCACTCGGGCTTTTGCACAAATATTTTGTTACGGAGATTTGTTGCATATGGTTGTAATTATGTTTACACTTTATTGAACTTTCACTTTTCTTTTTTAGTTCTTCATTGTGAACACAATTTCTAGAAAATAAAAATATACTTAATTGAAACTTCAAAGGCTGTTCTTAGACTTTTGCTGAGGTTCATAAGATCTACCTTGCTATGTGGGTGCCAGATTTTACTAGTGAGGACATTTTGCTATTCAGAAGACTTAAGAATTATCTCCTGCATTTGAATATTTGAAAATCCTGATGTTTGCAATAATTTGCTCTGAAATGCCTTTGGTGTTTTGAATTTATCATGTGCTGTAACCTCTAACTACTCAGTTGGTTGGAAAAGCTGGTTCAGACGTACAGAGCAAAGTGTTTGATCCGATTGGAACTGCTGATGGCTTTGTTTCTGTAGCTGGGAAATGGTGAGCGACCCGTTACTCATTTTTCTCCTGCCATCTTCACCCTTGAGTATTAAGGAAAGAAAATTCTTTCTGAGCTCAGAAATGCTGAGCATTTATTGCAAGAAAGTTGAAAATTAGGATTTCCAGCTGCAGAACCTGGGTATCTATGTTTTAAACTGAGGGAGGCCAGACTCATTAATCCCAGATAGATGCACTTATTTAATCCAGGCACTGAGTGATGCTGTAAAATGTGAAGTCTTGGAGGCAGAGAAAATATTTGATCTTTGCTAAACAGACAAATATATCAGATAAGCAGATAACCATGCTAATAGGCAAGTGTGTTACAGTGTTAAAAGCTGTTGAGCATTTCCCCACCACAGAGTATTTTTATGCTTTCCTTTTAACCCTGTAGCACTTTTTGGCATGAGGGAGGGAGATTTTAGTGCCGGTTCTTTGCAGTTCTTTGGCTGGATAGTTTTTAGGTATTCCTCAGTGGCTCTCTTGATTTAGACATGCTCTGTGGTGTCAGCTACCAGCATGATTTACTGCACTGTATGAAAAACAAAGGTTCACCTCACTATGTAGCTGTCATATCACTGTCAGGATGACCAGGGCACACGGTAGTTGTGTACTCTTTGTATGCAGTTTTGTATGTTCTTTATGGGCCAGATACATTAAATTTAGTGGTGATAACTCTTTATACAAAGGGAAATAATTTTTTGATTTAATTGTTGCTTGACTGGACAATTGTCTGGGCTGGGGTATGTGAAGGGACTGGGAAGTTTTGGTGCCATAAGCTCCCTCTGCAGTCACAAAGCAGAGGTCTCAGTCACACCACAGAATGCCTGGGGTCTGCTATGCCCCGCAGGGCTCTCTCTTCTCCTCCCCTCTCTTCTCCTCAAACTGTGAGGAGGTTTTGGACAACTGGCTTAAACCAGATGCTGGCTCTAAAATAGCCAGCTGAGGTTAGAAACTGCCCACTGTTTGGACTGATTTCAGACATTTTGTTGACAAAACAGTTCTAAATTAAATATTTTACTGTCCAAGTGCATCTTCAAGTCCTTTCAGGTAATACTCAGCTGTGGTTGTTGCCTTTTTCCTCTGGGTAGTAAAACAGTAACACAAGTTTATTCAGCGGCTTCTGAGTAACAAAACCTGCTTTTAGGTATCTTAAACGTGCCAAACCTGGATATTCAATGTTTGCTTTGTGACTTGAGGGACTGAATTGCACTGCCCAAGGTTGGATAGTGATCATTGTGCCATCCCTGCCTGCTCAGCGCAGGGGACGGCTCTGTCCCCCCTGGAGATGCCCCCTCTCTGTGGGGCCTCCACCCTGAGGAGCTTTGCCAGTCACTGCAGTGTGCACTCATGTCTTGAAATGTGAGGGAAGTGGGAATTTTGGATCTGGAAGTTGCCTGGAGAATTTGCAGGTGTTTGGCACTTGAATTCAGAAATAAAAGTGGAAGACGGCCCAAAAAATTGATTTTATTGAGTGGAACAGATGGCTTTTCTCAGGGCCCACTTCCAGAGCAGTGTTTGAAGCAGACTGGTCACTGTCTTCAATTGAATTGAATTACAATAAGTATAAAGCAAAATCAGTTGTTTTAGCTCTTACAGTTTTTGACCAGCTACTGCAGAAATGTGAATATTTGATGGCATGGATGTCTGTCTTCCTCTACAGCCAAAATACCCAGGGAGCTGAACTGGAGTCCATGCCTGAGGGCACAAAAACCAAACTGAAAAGTTGTTTTAAAAATGAAATGTTTCTTGCTTTTAGTCTGCAGTTTAGTGGGCTGTAACATGTTCGAGCAGTAAAATAACTAAAACAGAGTTTAGTGCCTTAGCATCTTTTGCACTGTTTCTTTCACAAAAAATTCAGACCGAACCCTTTGTGTTATTTATTGCTGTCACCTTTGACTGAAATCTGAGTTTTAAGTAAGCTTAAAATGGGAAGGCATTTCACAAGTCACAGGGCTGGAATTGTTAATGTCTATGCAACTTTTTTTTTGACAATTCTGAGCCAGTCATTTTGTTTACATTGTAGAAAGAATTCAAAATGATGATTAGTGGAAGTAATAATGAGTCAATTTAGTGACCATATTTATATAAATATTAGTAACAATTATGAAATATATTCCAAAGAAAATGTATGAGTTTGTTTTTACTTCAGTAATACAGTATATTTCTTTGCATACTTTGATACTAAAACATAATAGATTACCTCTTTCTCTTTATGCATATCCAAGCATATTTGTGAATGATCACAATTTTAAGTAAGTATTTTTAAAGCTTAATTTTCTATAAACACAGCATAAGATGGTTACAATTGAAGTTAATTGCTTCCATGTACTTTGGTTAATAGTAGCACTACAGCTTTAAAATCTGAAAGCCATTCTAATGCCTATTTCATAGCATAAAATTTCACAGTGAATTATGGAACATACATTCAGAACTTAAAGACGGAACTGTTATTTTAAGTAATTTCTTTCTGTGCTAAATTAATATCTTTATAACTTATTACTTTTTAGAAATTATTAAATTTAATTCTAAAGATCAGAAAAATGTTGACCATATTACTAATTTTCCTTTAGAAAAAACCCCATAACTTTTGATTTACAAAACACACTGATTGATGCAGGATACATCTTAAAAATTAGTTTTCCATACCTTAAAAATATGATAATAATTATTTTATGGTATGTGGAACTCTGTATATTTAATTTTTTATATTTTATCTCTTTTATATAGCTTACGACTAAAGGAAAAATTATTCTTTCTACAGCTGTTCATAGGTTTTGTAATCAAAGCCAGGTTTAAATAATACAATAGAAACATAAAAGCACTACATTTGTATTTTTGCCAAATAATATAATTAATTAATTTCAAAATACATTAGAGTATAATATAATTATAAAAATGCACAAACTTTAAAATTAAATGCAGCCTTCCTAATTTAAAACAATTTACTGTATTTGAATTGTCTGTTAGCTGAAGCTGAAACACAAGTTTAGTTGCATGTGCTTTATAATCTGATCTCAGTGTAAAAAATCTTCGGAGCAGTATAAACATACGTGTAAATGAATTGTTTTAACATTCCATTTTTATGATATAATTGCTCTGAATCATGAAACCTCAGACCAAAGATGTTCCATCAGGGAGGCAGAAATACTGGTAACAGTGATATCCAAAAAGCATAAAAGAAATAGTTGGTGAAGCCAAAGACAACTCACGTGGTGTTCCTGCAAAAACTTGAAGGGGGAAAAAAAAAGGCAGAAAACCCCACTCCTTAAATCCTGCATAATAATGGGAAAGCTCCATGCTTTTGTTGGACAGCTGAGATGGATGAACTGTATTTTAGGATTGGCTGCTGCTCTAAATACAGTCAAACTTATACTGTTCAGTATTGCCACAGAAAAAAAACCTTATCTGTAGGCCCAACTTTCAGTAATTAAATCCTGGAAGGCCCCTTGGGTGGCTAGCATTGACTGGTGTTATTCCAGAGAAACAAGCATTGCAATTCATTTATGAAATATGCAAGTAGAAATATGATGTATGTGTCCCTTTGCCTAACATAGTTTCAATATTTTTCTTCAAGATGAACTGTAAAAGATGTTCAGACTCTTACATTTAAATACCTCTGTAAGTCAGAGTTAGATCCAAGACATTAATGGTAGGAGAAGGAGACAGATGAAAGTTGCTGAGGACCTGGAGGAGGAATAACCAATTCCACTGGGGCTGCTAATATTTAGTCCCTGCCAATCTATTATTTCAATCAAGCAGGAAGCTAATTACATGTAACACTTCCATTCTTTAGAACAAAAAGAAATCGTCTTTATTTTAGGACTGATCCTGATTGCGGTCCTTTTGGCAAAATACTGTTCTGTCAGAAAATGCCAGTGTCAAATCTTTTTGCCAGTTTTAGCAGGAGGTGTTTCAGGGAATCCTGTTCTGTCTTTCCAGGTGGAATTTCTGACAAATCAGTGTTCTTGGTTGAAAGTTTGAGCTTCTTCCCTGGACTGTTTTCTGCTTTGTGTTCATGTCCATTGGATAAAATCCTTATGTGAGGAGCTGCCACCCCTGAGATGAGCACCCTGGCCATGGGCAGAAGTGCCCTACTTGATCTCCCTTCTTTGCTGCTCAGTGGCACTGTGACTTTTGGGGTGCCACAAGAGAATGTCCCTGTTTCAAATTTTACCCATCTCTGTGGTTATTTATTATTCATGGAAATACTTAAAAAATTAGACTTTGTTGTTTGTTTGTTTATTTTTTATTTGCTTGTTGTAGAATAGCTTCAGATACCTTACTTGAGGATTAGGTTCCAAACATCAGATTCTTGCTAGCCTGGCCACCACCTTACATTAAGAATATTGTTTGGCTGAGAATAAGAAATACTGGTTATAAAAATCATTGACTGTTGTGTATTGTAGGTGTCACAATGCACATTCTGTGTGTTGTAGGTGTCAAGTTCAAGTCTGCATATGCATATGTCTGAGTCAACCACAAAACATATTGATATTGATGGAATTCATGTGATTATATGCTAATAAATATATTGATGGACTTACCTCTATTCAGTCCCAAAGGGCAGAAGTGAAAGGAGACAAAATGTCTCTGAAATATGAGTTGTAACACCATCTATTGCTATGTGTTGAGTCAGAAAATTGTTCCCATTTATTCAGAATGCTTCAGGTAAGCAATTTGTCTCCAGAATATATTGAAAATGTTTCAGATGTGCAAGGAACCTGATAAGTAATGCAGAGGAGGTAGCCCCACTGTTACTCAAAAACCAAATTACGTCATCAATGTTGCCTTACCAAGACAATTTTAGCAGCTTTTCTCTGAGAAGAGTCCCACTTGGTTGAACCAGAATTGAAAAATCTACTTTCCTCTGAGGCAAAATCCTCTAATTCCTGTGTATTTAATTGCTGTCTATATTGAGACTACTAAGAAAAGGATTTCTTCTATAAGTAAGCATGTTGGGATTATGTGAATAAATATGGATGTTACCATCTTTGCACAAGTTATAAAGAAACTTGTACTGTTCTTTAAGGATTGAAATTCTGATTTAACTTTGAGTAGGAAGATTTGAATTTACCCCATTTTCATGTGGAGATTTGAGCTAGTTGAGGGAAACATTTGGCTCTGAATACTATATGTAACATTATATATGGATTTAGAAGTTTCCAGAAGCCAATGGGTTTATCAAAATTATAGGAGTAATTTCAGAAGTCACCTAATGAATGGTATTTATTTTCCTTTTATATATTTGATTACTTGCAATCTTCATTCATCTGTAAAGCTGGATATTATACCAGTTTTGAATCCCAGGTAGCTGAGAAACTTGAAAGATCTGAAGTCTTTTCACTGTCTGTGTACTGACAATATATATCATCTTGTATTTTATGTCCATAAAGATTTTACCACCCTTGGCAGTGGATCTGACTGAAAAGAAAGGGAAATATGGATTGATTTTTCAATATCATTGTCTCTTTCACTGTTACTGATGGACACTCTTACTGGGTACCACAGATTTTGTAGCGGTCTACCTTCTGCAATAATTTCATTTAATTGTGAATATTTGTTTCATCTCAGAGATTGCCACTGCTATAAGGTGGCATGGATTTGAATTTTTTTAATAATGACGAAGTTGAGATTGATCTAAAATTGCATCTCCAATCTATGCCCTACAGGCTTCCTTTATAGTCAGTAAGGATTAATATCTTCGAAGGATGGTACATTTAATTTTAGAGTAAATATCCCTGTGGAGAGATTTGAAACTTTTTAGCAGTGCCTGAGAACTAGAGATCCTGTTGATTGTCTCCTAAAATTGTCTCCCTTTTAAGAACATAAATAGCTTTACTTGACTTTTAATGGTAACAATCTAATGAATTACACAGAACTGCCTGTTTTACCCTTAAAAATTCTTTGGCTGGAGGGAAATCAGAAAGAAAGAAGTCTTGAAAACAGCCTTAATAATTTAGGAAACTTATATCAAATAATTGGGAAAACTTTCAGAAGATGTTTGAATAAAGGAAACCGTTGTATTCAATAAGAAAACTGCAAAGCAGCAACTTGAATTTCAGCATGCTGGTCATTGTGCTGCAGCAAATCTCAGCCCTTGATCTGTTCATTCACTGTGTCTTCTAGGCTGAAGTTGTTTATTAACCACTACAAGCTAAGCTTTTCTTTCTCTACATAATTTGTGATGACCACTAAAATAAGTAGAAATGCCTTGAAAAATTATATACTGTTCAGAAAAAGATACTTAAACCTCTATTTTTGTAGAGTATTCAAAGTAATATTGATGTTACAGTGGATAGGAAACTATGAAGCCAACAAACCCCGTAATTTCTGGAATATCCCTGAATTCACAGCAGAAACAAACCAAGAAACTAGTGCTATGTGTGAACTTTATTTGATGACTTCTTTTAAAGTCAGCCACAAAAGAAGACATTTGAGAACATGTTTCTTGTCTTGATCAAGAAAAAGTACATCAGACACTTAAAGTGGATCTTTAGTGATCTAAACCCATATCTGCAGTGTCTGCATGTTTCATTCTTACTGTTGTTAGCAGGATGGGTTGACTGTATTTCTACCATCTGACCAGTGAAAAATCTCACCAAATCCAGTGAGAAATGCCCCATAATAACTTCTGTACTGGCTGGATTTTTTTGAATACTGGTTTTCAGTCTTGACAAATAATTCCCTTCTAAAAGCATGAAGTACTAATTTTCTTGCGTTATTGTGCTCTGATAAAAATGTTGTCAGCCTCACGTTTTTGAAATTTAATTTGTCAGTGAATTGCTGGGCTTTATACAGTGAGTGTAGATTGTGGCAGATTAACCTGACAGATTAGATCCTGACATTACAAAATCATGTCAATACAAGAACTGCAAGGTATATGATGTGGGGATTGTGGTATGGTGGGTTCTCAAAAATATTACCAAGTTGTAGAGAGAAGCATTTTTAGAGACTTAGTTATATCTTAACATTCTTTTAGTTTCTTAGTTCAAACAGAATTCTGAAGTCACAAAGTCAGTCTATTATTGATATAGTAAAAATTAGAATCCTATAATGAACCTGGGCAATCTGGAGGGTCTCAGAGGCAGAGTTTCTACATGGCTAGGAACTCCTGACTTTTTTAAGCATAAACCTGTAAATGATTTGTTGGGTGAAAGAGGAAGAGCTGGTGTATCAGTTGGCTTCAGCTCAGTTGTATATCCTGCAGGTGGATAAAAAGTGTGTTAGGAGAGGCCCTTATGGTAGAAATGGTAAGGACTTATTTTGTTGCAGAAGACAGTGGCGTAGTGAACTAGTTTTTTAAAATAAGTATTGAAACCAGGTGACATGAGTCAGGAGCTGTTAGGGTCATCAGAAGCTGTGGAGATCTTGCTTTGTGAAAATAGCTTAGTAGTGCCTGCCTTCTTTCCACTCTCAAAAGGAAGACTAAAGGAATGTAACTCCTGTTTATAAATTTACTGGGAAAATAAACAAAGGTAACCAGCAGAAAAGTGTTTGCTAAAGTAATACTGGGGGAAAACATATATATAGGAATGGATCTGAAATGAATAGCTTGAAATTAGAAAAAGAGTTTCAAGATGACCTGTCATGCAGAAGGAGTGTGAATAAAAAAAGCAACAACCACATTACAGTATTATCACCACAATACAGTACAGTACAGTCAAATATATCAATATCAATTTGTGGTAGAAGCTCTGGCTTTCTGTGATGTCAAAGACAGGTCTTCAGTTCTGAGAACTTGCCAAGTTTCATATCCTTACTCTTTGTCAGAAGTCTGGGGAAAAAGCTCCAACTTCAGCTGTGCACAGCCTGGTGGTCTCATTTGTTGAGAGAAAATCAGGCATATGGGCTGGTGGGCACAGAAATGTCCATGGCTGGATAACTGTTGTTTAAAAATGTGCTTTGATTTTGTGGTTTCCCAGCTGGGCGAGCACATCAGTGTAAGTGCACCTAATCCCTCACTTCTGACATCAGTAGTGGCTTTAGGTGACAGGAAGCCTGACTCAAGCAGTGGTGAGTTTGGTCACTAGCAAAGGAAATAAAATCCCAGACTTTCACAGAATTCTATGTTTTGGGTTCTCCCTTTATGCTTCCTCTTGTATGTCATGTATCACGGTCTCTGTGATTGCAGGAGGTTAGAGTTTGTGCTACTGTACAATCACAGTACTGGATGAAGCCAGAAGCCCAATGTACTTCAAGAGCTATGTTAAAAATTAAAAAAAAATTAAATCTGACATAGGGAACACTAATTGTCAAAAAATCCTGCCTTAGTATAATACTAGTGGGTTTTTTTTTTCAGTGCAGATGTAAATTAGGATTGCTGTGTAATAATTAGCTTAATAAAATCAGACCTTGTAAAGAGTAAATTAATGTCCATTTGTACTATAGTTCTGTTTTATATTTATGATACTCTGATTTTATGTATTGTGCTATTGAATGTAATTTGTTAGAGATGTCTAGTCCAGTAGAGTCCTGATGCAAAAATTTTAGTTAGTGAATAAACTGAGAATTTCTCTCAAGTACTTGCATGAGAGAAACACTTTTTTTTATTGTTTAGCAGACATATAGGCGGGAAAAAAAATCTCAGTGTGAACTCTATTGCAATTTTCCTTTTGCAGTACTACCAATAGATTATTTTTGCATTTCATTCATGGCAATTTTATGTTGAGTGCTAACTGAAACAGAAAAGAAGAAAATTATGAGAGGCGCTTCACAGTAAGACAGCTGTGTCGATATTTTACTTTGTTCTTCTTTAAGAAATTTCACTGTACAATTGATAACATTGATAGAAGACATATGTTAGCTTATATAAAAGATTTATAGTTTCAACTAAAAACAGTAAGTTCATTAGTGGGGTGAAAATTAAATTTGTGTAAATGATTTAGCATAAAAATAAAGTTCACATAATCATTTTAAGAAATTTATTTAAATGATCAAAAACATAGACCAAGTTAAATACTTGGGCTTAATCCAATGAAAACTTCAGTGAGACTCCTAAAATATACATTTGACATCTATGTTATGCTTCTCTCTTGTGTAAAAATAATTAATTCTGTTATCTGTATTTCTGTGTGTAATATTGCTGAATATGTCGCAGGTCCCACACATTTGTTTTTATACATGCATTTCATCGACTCCTCAAAATCAGGGCAATAATTTTCAACTGTTTTTTCTGGCATAAAAGAAACTCAAAATTTAATAGCCTCCAAAATATGTTATTCTTTGTCTTCATTTTTGGATAAGTTTTTAAATTAAGAGATGTAATGTGAACTGTTTATGGTCTTATTAAACATTTTAAAATGAAAATGTTTAATTTGCAGCCCATTTCTTGGTCTTTTGTAACAGAGTTGCATTGACTATTTATAGCTGCAAAAATTAATGAAGTATTAATTTCTTATTTTCTTAGAGGTCTTGTTTTCATTTGTTTTGTTGGCAATTTTTCATTACACTGTAATATCAATATAGCCTGTTTGAATAGTAATTTAGGAAATGAAGTGTAGAATGATCAAAACTATAAAAAATTGCATCTCTCTAGGAAAGAAGAAAAGCTAATTACTCTAAGAAATTTGGTGAAATAATTATTTCATGCTTTTTAGTTTAACCTGTACCCAAAAGCTCAGTCTCTAATATAATTATTTTAGTATTTCTGAGTAATTTTTGCATAAATCTTTATATTAAAACCTCATTACATTTTTCTCCAACTTTTAAAACTTTTTCTGTAGAATAAAAATTATGTCTATTCTCACCAGTCAGATTTCACAACTGTTAATTTTGCCTTTGTATGAGAGAATATTTATTATTAACTTGAAACTTTTCACTAGAATTCTTCTACCCGAGGGCTTGAACCATCAAGGGTCTTCCGATAAATTGAATTTATAAGTAAAATGATGACTTGGTTTAAATAATACACCATGAAATTCCTTATACCTTATGTGATCTAATAATCCCTTCCACTCTGAGCCTGTTTTGCAAAGGTGATCATGTAAAAAATTCGGGAAAGATATGAGGTAAGCCCTAACCTTTTGATGAGAGGATGGGATAATTCCTTTGTATTTGTGCCTTGGCTGCCTGGCCAAGCTGTAGGTTTGCCCTGGGGAAGGATTTAGTGACAGTCACATTGACAGCGTCATTCTCACTGCGCTGTCCCAAAATGCAAATGCTTCAGTATGAAAAGGGAAATGTGCTGGTTTAAATTGTTTGGTAACAGCAGCTGAAATTGCATTTCCTTTGATGTTCATTAGTGTGTGTTGAGCGAAATACTTCTACGAGAATTTTACTGTGCCAGATACGTAGACTGACAAGGCTGTCTTTGCAAGAATCTCTCAGCTGCCTCAACAGCTGTAAAAATAAAAATACCACTCACTGAGTATTAAAACTCTTAGCAGCAAATCCTTCCAGTCACTTTTGGCATGCTGAGCTTAACCAGAAGATGTTTTCACAAAATACTTAAATAAGTTATTAGAATGGTAGGTGATAAATGATGATCGAAAAGTATAAAGTTTGATTACATTGGTAGCATATTTCTAGCTTTGTTATTAAAAGGTAGGAAGTAATTAGAAGTAGGTTAATCTTTACTGCAAATCTTAGCAAACGTTTGTTGTACAGAACAGCTGCTCATTCATGCAGAAAAATGACCTGTGATCTGCAAACAATTTCGTGTAAGAATAATTTTGTGCAGGCCCTTCAACTCTGTTGATTTCCCTTGGATTATCCAGCCATATTATTGTACGTGTAGCAGTTTGCAGGATCATCTACTGAACAGATCAGTTAGTAATGCCAAGTAGCTAAAAAAAGCAAGAATGTTCAGATACTCATGGGCCTGGGGAATCATTCTAGCTCTGGCGCTTTGGGCATGCTTTTAGAAAATATGTGGGTCCTGCTGCAAATATTTTTAACTGCCACTTCAAAAGTGCACAGGAAACTTGGAATATCCTATAGAATAACAGAATTTGTAGTAACTTTGCTGTAAGGTGGTTTGCTGCTATATAGAGGAACAACTTCTGTTTGAATAATTTTGTCATATTCTGCATACATAATACATAACATAATTGCCTTGGAAAAAGATAGTATTTCTAGTATTTGTAGCAAAAAGATGGGAAGTGATCATTTAGCGAATTGCAATTAATTATCAAAAACTTGACTTGCCAGAAGACATTCTTATGGTTAATTTAAAATAGCATATTCCATAATCTGCAAGTCATTCCACATCCTCTGGAGTGTATCTGTCTTGTGCCCTTTATTTTGTGGAGAAGAATTGTACTGGCTGCTGCACCTCGTACCCCAAACAATGCAAATGATATATTTACCAGGAAGACCTTAATTCCTGTCTTTGTGTTCTTCTGAGTTGAATATATTTCAATTCTAGTCCTAGATTCTACCAGAATCAATTTAAGTGGTGTAGTATTTTCATAGAAAGTCTTTGACTTTTTACATAAAACACAGGATTAGGTTGTGAAGAAATAAAAATTACTTTTTATTCATTTTCCTCCTTGTTGAAAAGATAATTATTTGACATAAATAAAGTTTTGAGTATGTTTGGTTTGTGGGTTTTCCTTTTTTTTTTCGCTTGGTATTGTAAATACCTTGGGAATGCAGTGCCTATTTCTTTGTGCAGTTCTGCCCCCAAGACAACTCAGGCAACAGCTTCAAGTTAATGGTCTTGCTGTCAATGTCTGTTGGAGTGGTTCTGTTGTTAACTTGATAAGGAAAATTTAATAGACCATACCAGTTGTGTATTGGGTAATTAAAGATTTTTCCATTCATTTTTTAAGCTGTCCCAAATGAAATTTGAAAGCAATCTTCAAGCCTGTGTATGAATTGTTCATTTTATGTTATAATGCTTTATCTTTTATGGAATAAATTTGAATTATTCTATAAATACTCTTTTATATGATTTATTACTGCAAAGACAATATTTGCAGTTAATTACATTTTAATGGTAACAAGGCAATTAGTTACACAGAATGGACATTTTTTCCCCCTAAATTTTTCTTTGTTTTGTAATTACTGAAGTATTTTGTAAGTAAAAGTATGATCTCTTTTGGCAATTACAAAATAAATAATTTTAGCAGCTAACTATTTTTGTGTATTTGACAAGATATTAATTACATATATTCAAAGAACTGGTAACAAATAAAATGGATCATTATTAATCTGTGCAGTCTTAGAGTGATTTGAACAGGAGAAAAATATTTGATAGAAGTTAAAAGTTTATAACATACATCTGCGGAGTTCTCTGAGGAAAAATTGTGTCACGGTTGTAACTATCAGGAAAAGATTTATAAAAGTACTTTAAGACAAAAATGGCTAAGCTGTTGGAAAAAAAAGTTCCTCTGAAGAAAGAATGTATAGATCACTCTCTCTACTCATATCTCAACTTGAGAATATCTCGTGGGTGCACTGTATAGTACTTATGTAGCTCGTAGAAGTGACTGTTCATAGGAATGTGACATATATTTTTTATCAAAGCAAATTGTGTTTAAAATGTGTAGCATTTGGTGCTTGCAGCTGTAAAGGAAGGTATTGTACTGCAACTGAGAAACATATGCAAACTGAAGATGTTTGACTTTTCTGTTATAAAAAGTAGATTTTTAAAATAAGACATTGTTTTTAAGCAGAAACCAAGGAAAAAGACGTTTAGTCTTTATTTAGTGTCAGCTTTATTGCATGAAATCCACATTTTATAAAATGGGACTTGATTGAAAACGTCTTTGGAAAGCTTCTTTTGCAAATATAAGTTATGAGTTAAAGAACAGATTTTATTATAAATGAGATTTCCGTGTTCATTATTAACCTATAATAGGTTTAATCTTATTTTTTAAATAATAGGTAATTTACTGTTGAAAATCTGTATGTGGAAGTAATTGATAATATAGATGCAACAATCACAAAAAAAGTGGTCTGAAATAAATTTTCTTAACTGTTTAAGCCCCACACTGGAGTTCATGGCAACAGCATAAATAAATCTGAATAAAAATCCAGAACAGAAACTGAAACTCTGATGCAGTAAGTTCTCCCTCTGAAAAGTTCTTTAATTAAATGTGTGGTTTTTAAAATTTTATAATCTGTAGATGAGATGGCAAAATTCAGAGTTCTAATTGACAGTACTGACCACAATTTAATTAAAGCTTTGTATCCTGCAATTCATTTGCAAATGAATTTCTGAGTCTAAATTTTGTTGTAATTGTCAGCCAAAAAATGAGTATTCCTGCATGAAGAATGTTCCCACAGTTTGCCTTGTGTAATGGACTTTATGTTTAGTCTTCTTTTTATTATAATAGCTATAATACCACAATAAACATCAAGAGTTCCATCTAACTCATGGTATTCATATTAGCCTTTTATATAAAATTTTTGTTTATCATCCTTCATAAAGTAAATTCCTGTACTCAAGAAGGAGTTGTAAAATCAGTGGTCTCATGTAGACGCCTTCTGGAATTCTAGTAGCTGTTAATTTTTGGGCTACTTCTAGTATTGCAAAATAAGAATAGTGTGGGAGAGACTCTGAGGACATAATATATTGCGAAGTAATTTATTTTTAAAGGAAAGCTTTCTCACTTAGGAAGTATTATACACACAACAGAAATTAAAAATAATAAAATAAATCCTGTTTATGGATTTTAATCCATGCCAGCTACAGGGGTAAATGAAATAGATCCAAAATATAGAAAAAAAGAAATTAGGATTGGAATGGGGGAAAGACCGAGTTTGAATTTGCTTGATTTGCTAGCTATGCATTAAATAGTCTCATTTACCAGTACTTACTTACCAAAGTGTTTGCATTTGAAGATCTTTTTACTGTGACTGTAGAATTGTAGAGGTTCCCTTCAGAGGAAAGACAGGCTGGAGCAAAAAAAACCTCTTAACTATCTTCTCCTTGCCTAGATGCCTGAAAGCACTTCCTCCAAACAGCAGATGAGATTGCTTTATTTTTCCATACATTGCAGATGGATGAGTAATGTTTTCTTTCAGTAATGCCCAATAATGGACTTGATTTTTTATTTTATCCTTTTTGTACAAGTATATATCTCTGTAAATGTCTGCAGTTCTCATTCAAAGATTTTTAAGAATTTTTAACTCAGAACCCTGATTTAGCAATGAGTGCCTGTATTTCTGATAAAAGTAAAATATGCTTTTAAATAAAGCTAAAAGAAACGTGGATAAAATTTTCTTTATTATCATACTGAGACATTGTAATCTGGGGGGAAATAGATTGAGTGTACCACATACTGGAGGATCCATTTCACATACAATTATGTAACATCCAGCAAGTCCTTGGTTTTAGGTCCTATTCTAAAAAATCAAGGCATGTGATTGTTTTAAAGTGTTGCATGTGTGATGCATTTGACTGATTGCTGTGAATTTCAAGAACACGTTTTTATTGTGACCTGTGCTCTTAAGGTGTTTTGAAAAGTTAATGAGAGTGTATTAAGCAGCAAATGTTCAAATAGAATTATGTGACCAATTATATGCCATTATATCTTAATATAATAATATATTTTCCAGAAAGCTTTCAGTGAAAATCAAGCAAATGAAGGAAAATTGGCAAAAGTCATATTGAATAACTGAGGCCAGAATTTGGCTTCTGCAGTTAGGAAACAGGGCAAGAACAGCAATTTAATGTTTTGTTGGATTTTTTTACATTAAAAATTTTTCAATAGGTTGAACTAATAACTATAGCTGTTGGTTTCATAAACACTTTTCTAACAAAATAATAGTTTTTTACTTTAATTGAATTTTAGAGGTTATGGATATTGTGCTAATACAGTATGACTTTTTCATACAGGTTTTCAAAACTGAACATTTTACACTGAACCAGAAATCCCATGCCTACTACTTTACTTCCAAAACCATTTAACTTTAAAGTTTTCTCCTAATATCTTTCCTGGGGAGATATCAGTTTGTTTAAACAGTCTGTCTTCTAGATAGTGGTCTGTGTTGGGCACTTGAAAACAGCACTGCAGGGCTGGGAGTCTGCAGGTCTAGAATATACTTGTGTGTTTTGGTGTAATGCAACTGACAGGTGGATTGGGCAGTCAGTTTTGGGATGGTCCAAAATTTATTGTCTTGTCTTACTGGTCAGTTACAACATGGGAATCAAGGTCTGTTTAGTATCAAAATTACCCTTGACAGCAGGTCAGAGTAGGACATCATGATCTATCTCATGGACAGATAAAGGATTTACTGCACTCTGCTTTCCAGGGTTTTGTACTGGTGTGCATCTTTTGCTTTGCAAAGAAAAGAGTGCCTAGAAATGGAGCTCAAAAATATTTATATTGTTAGCCTTTATCTTTTACCTCAGACTTACTCAAGAGTGTGAAGTTTTCTAGGTGAATTAATGCACTATGAAGTGTAATTGATACTGTGTGCAATCACATGACTTCTTGGACTTTTTACGTTGGTTCATTGTCCAGAAAAACCCATCTCACAATGCTGGAGTGAAAGGTTGAGATCTCAGTGTGTTACCAGTACCTTCTATACTGCCAAACAGTGATGTATAGAAAGCACAGTAAGTGGAATTAGGCTGCCATGGACTGCAAGGCAACGTGCGTTCAAAACAGTTCATCAGTCTGAGAAAATACTTGGCACTCGTTTGTAGAAAAGCATTTTAACTTTTCGTTCAAGCATTTGTAGAAAAGCTTTTTAACTATTTTCCCTGTGGGCCTGGCGGAAAAGGACTGGTAGATAATACTTCATCTTCCATTTTGCTGAGCCAAGTACAGGGGAAGTTGGCCAGGATTTCTCAGTTGCTGCACGCCATAAAGGAGAGACCAGGAGGAGACATGTTTTATCACTTCATTTGTCTGCTTTGGAAAGCAAATACCTATACTAAAGATATGGGGAGAAAAGGGAGCTGATAATTAGCATCAACATCAGTTTGGTCTGGCTAAGTTATTTCTACATCCACTTCTCACAGATTTTTGTGGTCCATGCCATCATTCTGGCACTTGAGAATAAGAAGATGGAAACCCCACTATTTATTTAGGATAATGTTACATATTTACAGGTTACTTTCAAATTAATGTGGTGTTTGTAATATTTTGTGCTGTTCTAGGTCAAGTAATGAAACATTATGAATCATTATCAAATCTGATCTCCAAGTAGAACACAAATTGTGGGGGGTTGAGTAGAGCATGGATTTGACTGAAAGAGATATGCAAATCCACTTACTTTTCCTAACTGCTTAATGCTTAGACAGAGCCTTAATAATCTAAGAGTTGAAAGAATTTTGAATATGATGTTCCTTTATCCAACAAATAATATGCACTCTTAGATTATATAATTTTTCTATATGTTTAAAAGTGGCACAGGAAAGAGACTCTTACTCCTTTGCTCCTAAAATATTTGTTTCTTGGCAGGAGTTGTCTGAATGTATAGCAGATGTACTAGATATAATCTGGCTATGATTTAATGTAGCACACATGCAGAGAATGAAAATAACATTAATATGATTTGTATTTTTAATTAGGACCTTTGTGCAAGAGGAAGACTAGTCTGGTTATGACTACTTATTCTGTGATATAAATAGAACTTCTGAGTTTCCAGGACTGTCTTTCTGGCAAAGTTCATATGACCCCAATTTGTGATTCAAGACTCTGAAAAGAATGTCCTCGCTAACATTTATTCTGTATTTTTGTTAACAGGAGGAATGCTTTTTGAATTTAGAAGCTCCTATTGCAAGAGTATGTGGCTATGACACTCCCTTCCCTCACATCTTTGAGCCTTTCTACATCCCAGACAAATGGAAATGCTATGATGCTCTTAGAAGAATGATTAACTACTGAGCAATAGTAAAGGTGAGGAGTAACAGCTTATACTGACAGGTTACCTGCAAGGGTTCTGACAGGATTACTGTAAGGTTTGGGCCTATAGTACTACTTGTTTATTTAATTAATTTATTCATTATTACATTATTTATTTAATTGATTCATTTATTTAGTTATTTTTAATAAGATTTGCCTCTTACAGCTTTGGGCCTTCAGTCTTAAAGGCATCTGAATATTTTTGAGTACTGCCATTGAAATCAGTGTTTAAAATTAATTACCTTGCTTAATCAATTTGAATATTAAGTGTTTTGAATCTTGAGAAGTGAAAAGAGTACAAAGCAAAGGGTGAAAAGAATACTTATGCAGAGAATATATTTTAATCTCTATTAGAATACTCAAGAGTTACTTCATAGGCAAACCACAGTGTTAAATTTTATAATTTTTCACTCCTCACTGTGGCCTGTAATCCTGCAACGTACAAATAACACCCAATTTACTCTGAATATTGGCTCTGTATTGTAAACACACACAAACCACTGGAAATAATGTGAAGCATCTGTAGTGTCTTACAGTTCTGTTGAAGTACTATTGTTTAATGTTTATTATAAAAATAATTTTTCTTTACGGTCTTCAATGTAATTTAATCATGCTTGAAGATTTCTGTTTACAGAGTACAAAGAGTGTGAAATAATACATATGCCTGTGTCTGTTACTCGCAGTCTGTAACATCTTTTGTTTCATTATAATATTATACTAAGTAACATTTGACTGTGGAGTGGGCTGATGAGGATTTAGAATTGTGCTGTGGGAGAACTTCTGGTGTATAATGACCAAAGTTTAACCGTTTAGAAAATGTGTTAACACAATGTATTCTGTGCTTCCTTTAACTGAACAAAGTAACCTGGTTTTTGAGATACAGTCTTGATGGATCTTGTCCATAAGAAATGAGAAGAAGAAAACAACAGAAACTATAATGGACAGGCAAGGGATTTTTAGCTGTTGACACCAAAGACAGGAGGGCCAAGGTGGGCCCTAAATGACGGGTGCAATCTTCTGTCTGTTTTACCTCTACATTAAACTGCGAATTAAATTTAGAGGCATGGATAGAAGGTTACCAATACCATAATGTTAAACCCCTCCCCACATCAAATCAGAATGATACTTCCTATTCGTCTATGCCATTCTCCGATCCATCCCAAACAAACTAGGAGGCGTACTAGCCTTAGCCACCTCAGTCCTCGTCCTGTTCCTCACTCCATTGCTACACACACCAAAACTGCGATCAATAACTTTCCGCCCTCTATCACAAATCTTATTCTGAACTCTAGTTGCTAACGTCCTCATTCTAACCTGACTAGGCAGCCAACCAGTAGAACACCCATTCATCATCATTGGCCAGCTAGCCTCATTCACTTACTTCACAATCATCCTAGTTTTATTCCCCCTTGCGGCCGCCCTAGAGAATAAACTACTCAAACTCTAATTAACTCTAATAGTTTATAAAAACATTGGTCTTGTAAGTCAAAGATTGAAGACTAAACCCCTTCTTAGAGTTACCCCACCACCCTGTCTCAGGAAGAAAGGATTCAAACCCTCATCTCCAACTTCCAGAGTTACTTTCAGGGGACGTTTTTGTTTCTCTCTCTTTGTTTCCTTCAAAAGCAGAGTTTGTGTATGAGAAATGGGATTGCTACCAGTGATGCAGTTTCTGCAAAAAATAATGTAGTTCTACTTTTTCATACATAAAAATGGCTTATTACTGACATACCAGAGCATTTCATAGAATCACAGAATATGCTGAATTTGAAGGGAACCATCAGGATCATTGGGTCCAACTCCTGGCCCTGGGGAAGACATCCCAAGAGTCCCATCACGTGTCTAATATTGTTGTCCCAAATGCTTCTTAAACTCTCTCATGCTTGGTGCTATGATCACTTCTCTAAGTTTCCTGTTCCAATGCCCAGTCACCCTCTGGGTGAAGAACCTTTTCCTGATATCCAACCTAAACCTTCTCTGACTCAGCTTCATGCTGTTTCCTTTAGTCCTGCCTTACAATGAGAGTGAAGAGATCAGTGCCTGCCCCTCCTCTTCCCCTCACAAGGAAGCTGTAACTGCAGTGAGGTCTCCCCTCAGTCTCCTCCAGGCTGAACAGGCCCAGTGCCCTCAGCTGCTCCTCACACAGCTTCCCCTCAAGGCCCTTCCCCATCTTTGTGGCCCTCCTTGGACACTCTCTGATAGTTTAATGTCTTTCTTACATTGTGGTGCCCAGAGCTGCCCCCAGCACTGGAGATGAGGCTGCCCCAGTGCAGAGCAGAGCAGAGCAGGACAATCCCCTCCCTTGCCCAGCTGGTGATGCAGTTCTTACTGTGCATCTCACTTCCTTGGAATTAAAAGTAAAGCTGTTTTCGGACCTATCATATTTTTTGTAGAATATATAATCAGTGCTCTTCTTTTTATAACAGTTGTCCTTGCCTTTGATCTGGGTTGAAGTAACCTCATTAAAGATTTATTTCCTTTTTTTGTTTGGCACCTCTGTAGCAAAGTCAGGGTATCTTATATAAGGAGAATGGTTTGGTTGTATCTGTTCCTCGAGGCAAGTTACTGGCTCATGCTAGATAGCCTCTGATTTGTTCCTTTCCAGAGGAAACCAAAGGACCAAACCTTTGGTCCTCTATAAAAAAAGGGGGACAAACTGAGGGCATTTGTTTGTTCAGAGACTTAGTTAACCCCCTGTTCCTCTGTAGGATGGTAAAGTGAGGGAGGTATGAGCTGAAAAAAATGGGTTCTGAGATTGCATTGAATTTGCGCACAGCCCAGTTTCAACACTGGAAATCCACACTGACCCTGGTCTAAAAAATTTGCCTGGATTTAGCATGTCAAGGAGCAGGTTTATTAGAGGTTGTCTGAAAAACAGTGTCAAGACACAGAAAACTCTGCTTTCTGCTTTGTCTAACAAAACACCCAGATGTTGAGGCCAATAGCACCATTTGTTTTGGTTGGTGTGACTAGATGTTAGTGTCACAGAATGAGCTGCTCAGAGTTTTTCTGTGTTTTTCTATGAGAGAACATTAATGTTCCTTGTTGTAAGGCACATTTCAGGGGAGTATTCCCTTATTTTTCTGTCTGCTATACATTGGTCTTACATACTTGACACAGCAGTTGCAACAGACCTCCATTCTGCTGTCAACTCCACAGAGTTTGCCTGTAAGGTAACTCACTTATGTTTCTAAGAAATTAAAGAATTGCTTTATATTTGCTTATTTTTGTACTCATGGTAACATTTGTTACTTGCCATTGGTACAGTGATGGATTTAAGTGTTCCAAACCATCTCATATGTTGTTCTAAGAAATGGTTATACAGTTTGTGTGGATTTGAGCACAGCCAGTCCTTCTGGATGTTAGAGGGGTTGGGCCCCTTCATGTCCTACTGTTGGAGAGGCAGGGCAGCTAGCATTTCCCTGAGGTGAAGATGGGTGTAGGGTTGGCTTTTGAGTTACAGAAATGGTCAAGCTGGTGTTGTGGTTTAACCCCAGCTGGCAACACAGCCCCACACAGCCTCTCTCATTTCCCCCCAGTGGGATAGGGGAGAGAGAACTAGAAAAGTAAAAATATCTGGGTACTGTGGTTAATAATTTCTAAAGTTAGCATTATTATCTTAATGTACATTTAGTTTTGTTCAGCCTATGTTGACAGCATCTCACACACAGGTAGTTGCTTATCTGGAGTTTGTCAGTACAGATGGATTTCCTGCGTAAAGACAGTGTTTGTTAATGTGTCCTGTGTACCTTACCAACGAGACAGGCAAGAGCAAAGTCTCTTTCAGCAGCTCCTCAGTTAATAAAATTTCTAGCTATGTTAGGTATATGAGAAATAGCTTCCAGATAGGCAGCTGTGTTCCAGATAACTCTCTGTAGTTGGAAAACAGATAAAGATAAAAAAGCAGTGAGATTAGGATGGATATACATTTCCTGGTTAAATGGAACAATGTCTGGCTGTTTGTTTGAGGAGGGAAAAAAACCTAAAAGAAGAAACAGAAGATAGCCATGAAACCAAAGAAAATAGTGACAAGATTTATAAAATCTGCTCTTGTTCACAAATATGTTGAAGGCTGACTGTAGCATCGAAATGGCAGGTATTTAAGTGCATTTCTCTTAATTTTGCAGCTTTTACTACCACATTTGCATATTTTGTTTTCTTGTCAAATTCTGAATTTTAAAGCTAGGTTTCACTTTACCTCCATAAGAGTGTGTGTGTTCATGGAGAGCCACTGTTACTGATACAAACTTAGTCTCTAAAAATGCAGCACACTGAACTTCATTGCAGAACTATTTTATGAGAAGTTTAATCTTGGTGCTTAAAGGTTAGGTGATGTTAGGGGATCTTATGAGGCTGATTTAAATTTATTTTTCCTTCCAAGCATGCAGTTGAAATTGGTTGTGCTGGGAAACAGGAAGGGACCTGGAAGGTACTTTAGTTAGTAAGTGTGTCTTCCTTGCACTCCTGGCTGTTTGGCAAGGCTTCATACAGGTTAGCTTGAGGACAGGACAACTGTACTTCCTCTCCCTGTCTGGTAAATAAGATATGAGAGATTGTGCAAGATCTTTTTAACCTGAGACTAACAACCTGTTTTTTCAATACATAAATCAAAAATGTGTCAGACAAGACTGCCTGCTTAATAAGAGCTATCTGTAACCCACTAGAATAAACAACTTCCAGAAACTTGAGTAGGACACAACATTCCTGGTTTATAACCCTTTCCTTCTGGATGACAAAAATCATACAGGTGGTCAGTGAATCATATCTTTCTTGCAAGTGAGTAGTCCACATACAAGATACCACTCTACTAGAGCTATGAGTTAGACTGTTAGTATGGCTGCTGCAAATCTGTACTTGCATTCAGACATTGCTGAGAACTCATACAAGATCAATAATGAAATTATCTTAAAAAAATCCCTGTAAACAGGAAAGGTGTTGCCTATAGTTTCTTTACCAGACCCCTCTTCTCTGTAATAGTAGAATGAGAGTACATCTAGTAGAAAAAATACAAAACATTTAATACTTAACATTCTAGAGTAGGAGGGAAGGTAGTTCATCATAAATTTCTTTGAGTAAATGGCAATAATTAGTGGTGTGCTGACTCTAGGTATCATTTGCAGCATTTCTAATTTCTGTGGGTCTACCCTGGCAGACATGAAATAGTATTTAATACAAAATCAGTAAGTAATTGATAGTAATTTGTTTTAGTTCATACACCTTGAAGTTAGGACATTGTGAATTAAGGAACTAAGATTACCCTGGAGTGTGCTGTCTGTTTAATGTGCAGATATTAGTTTCAGTCTTCAGATTTATAATTTATTTTGTCATCTTTTTCTGCAGAGAGGAGAAGAACAACAGGGAAATACAGAAGCTGCCTTCAAAACTCTTGACATTTTAATCAGATCTTTTGGGTTTGGAATTTACATAGCAGACTTTTCTTTTAACTCAGCTATCCTGAATGTTCATCTTGGCTATTCTTCAGCAAGTTCAAATTTTCCTTAATTATGAAATCAGTGATGGGCAGGTGATTGTTACAGTAAGTACTTTCAGATGTATTCAAAGATATTCCAGATGTTGAATGAAAATTGCACATTGCCGTGCTTCACTAGGTTACATCTAGACTTCACTGTGTAAATATTAGAAGCAGAATTTTATTCAATAAAACATGTTACGCTCATGTAGTCTCTTCGTTTTGCTATTGTTTTGGAAGAACCCAAAGAAGTTATTTGAATGTGACTGTTTTCAACACAATAAACCTTACACAGCCGGACCAACTTGTGTGATAGAGACCTGCTTTAGCTGGTGGCATCAGTGTTTTACTTGAGTGGCTTCATGCAAAATAGTCCCTAATACTGATTTCCCTTTCTGCATTTTTCTTGAGAGGGGAGGAGTGCTTTTTTTGCCTTGTTGCTGTGAGGGAGAGGCTTAATTGGTACATCTTTGCTGCAATATCCTTCCTTCTAGAATTGGAATGTGTTTGCTACTAAGCAGCTAGGCAAAAAGCAATTCCTCTTCTTTTTGCCTGCTTTGCTCTCTGTACAAATCAATCTCATGCTGCATTGTTTCTTACTGAATAGGGGAAGAACTGGGGGGGGTTGAGGAGATGGAGGACTGTAGCCAGATAATCACATTTCTGTGATTGTTCAGGAGGATCTTTCTCAGAGAAAGAAGAATACCTTTGTACACAAACCTGCTCAGGACAATCCTCAAGGAGAGAGGTGAAACACACCAGGGAGGAACTTGAGGAGGATAATTTCACATTCACTATCAGTGGATCTATGGAAAGTGCTAAACTGTCATCTTTTCAGGTCTTACCATTTTGTGTAAGATTCTGTCTTCACAGTTTGTGCATTCCCTAAAGAACTTCACACTTGATAATGAAGCTAGTTCTTAATGTATCCAATCAAAATGAGATTGTTGTCAAATTGTGTAAGTCTCCTGCAAATGCCATGTATAGAACTTGTTTATTGTCTGAAATAAGATAGGTGCATTACACACTTTATATTTTTTTGTGCTGGATGGAAGCTATTTTGGTCATATGAAGAAAAATTGTTTTAAAAATTATTTCTGTCTTTGTAAAACATTAATAGATATTTTAGTAACTGTCTCCTAAAAATATACTGTTACTGTATTTCAAAGAATACAAAATAGATGCAATTATAGTACTGCCTTAGTAAAATGTACTTTGGTAATTAATAGCCTTAACAAAATATACTTTGTATTTACAGTTTTCACAGAAAAAAGTGATTTCTAATGTAGTGCAAAGCTTAAATTCAAGTTTCCTGTATTGATATTTGAAATAATATATTTCTTAATAAACATGTAGAAAATATTTGCTCTTAATGTGGACTGCTACAATCTGGTTGAGGGGCAGGTTTTGTGTTTTCGGTGACTGGTGTTGTGTTGGTTTTAATAGTATAAAAATTGTTCCTTTCTCCTCTGTTTGGAGTAATAGAATATTTTTCCCTGACAAACATGGATTAGTGTTCTTTTGGAGGTGCTGCCTCCAAAAGCCTGCCTAGATGGCAGTATTCACTCACATAACCTGTGCTCAAGGATGGAGGCTGTTTTAGTGCGTGCTACGGAAAAATGACTTACAGTGCTAAACAGGATGGGAAGGTGTATGCTGGTACATACAAATAACTGTTTCTTATTAAGTTTCCTAATAATAAAATCCAAAGAAAAGTCATATTTTCTGGGTTTTAACCAGTTAGGTCTCCTAATTTTTTTCTCAGATTTAACCTGGGCAATGATTGTTTCACACTAAGTAACTCCTAAAGGAAAAATCATGTCACTACTCCTTGCTGATAGTCCAGAAAATTAGTAATCTACCTAGTCGTGCTCATTTAACACCAATTGCTGGAAATACTTATGGTACAAAATTTATTGCTGGGTCCTGAGGTCTTCACTGAAAGGGTTTTCAAATATTGGAAGAGCTCCAGGGAAATAGGAGAGTCACCATGCCTGGAGGTCTTTAAAAGGTATGTAGCTTTGATATTAGGAGTATGGTTTAGTGGTGGACTTGATTGTGCCAGGTTAATGGTTGAACTGGGATGATCTTAGAGGTCTTTTCCAGCCTAAGTTATTTCTATTATTCTGTGAAAGACCTACACAGCCCTCCTGGGACCCCAGATTTATTAACTGCAGATGAAAGACTTGTATCCTCTTCTGTCATCTAGCTCAGTTAAGACTGTAGTGCCATAACAACCTCACAGTAATAAACAGTGTGCTGATTATATAAAAATTGGACTTAAATCATTAGAGGTATTCTTCCTTGTGGAAGTGCATGTGTTTGTAAGAGGATTAGCCAGTAGTACATTCTCAGTGCAGTAGCCAGGAGCCTTGACACAATGACCTTCTGCTCCTACGGTCTGATATTCAATTCTGAGCCCATTAATCTTTCCAGACAGATTTCTTGCTCCCTTAGCTAAAACCCGGTGTTGCTGGTGCACTGGTATACTGCAGAAGCTCTGTTCTAGCCACATAACTTCAGAGGCAGCAACTGAAAGGAATCCATTCAGCAAGCTGGCAGAGATTGTTATCACAGCAGCTCATGGGGTTCAGTGAGCATTATATGTTCATAACAAAATAAGCTGACACAGTCTGTAAGCTCTGCCAGATTTCAGCAGACCTGAAATAAGGATGCAATTCTTTTGTAGCTCTTTTTCAGCTTAGCTACTCTGCAAGATACACATTGATTAGATATGGGAGGACTACAGCTGACTTCAGTATGAAACATGATTTTAGAACTTGGTTCAGTTGCTTGTGCTTTGGCATCAACTACCATTTGAGGCACCCTGGGGTATCCTGCATGGTCTCCATGTCTCCAGCTGCTGCTTCCATAGGTCCTATGTGGTATCTGCCAACCCCCTGTGTATCTTGGGTGCCTCAGGGCATCTCAAATAGCATAGATGCTGGCATTCAGGCATCTAAATGGAGCCTTTTGTTTTCTAGAACTTTGGATAGCTGATGTCTGACTATTTTTCTGCGAGCTTGCATAAAATGCCAGCAATGAGATTGGTCTATTCCTTGATTTTCCAGGTAAATTGCACAAATCCTCAGTATGTACATAGGGTGGGATACATGATGTTGTGTGTGAAAGTAAGTGTCATCTCCCAGGTGATGGGCTGATGCTGCACTGGCCTGTTAGTTCCCCAAGGAGAATAATTTAGAACAAAACCCCAGCCTTGGAACTGTTACCTGGCTGGAGTTGGTTGCCAAATGTCACAAGGTTTCTGATGATTATCTGAAGGTAACGGGGGAAGGACCTAGTTCTATTTCAGCAAAACCATGAGCAACAGGAGTGAGTTAATGGGAGATGAGTCCCCTTGCTTTCTGTAGGCTCTGTGTGGGATTCAACTCAGGATTAAGCCACCTAAATGTGTCTGGATTTAGGTGTGTATGACTGAGCAGAGCAGTTGAGCTGGTACTAAGTTCCTTTAAGGTAATTTTGACTCATTCTGCAGGCTGAACTGACTCCATTGACTGGTCTCTGCATGGTGCCACATTAGGTGCTGTAAGGTGTCCTGCCTGGCCCTCAGCTGCTTGTCTGGAAAGGTTCAAGTCTCCCATCAGTGCTTGGTGACACCTGCTGTACTCAAGGTACATCTTTCACCATGCTCAAAGTCGTCTGGGGCATCATTGCTAAATGTGTGAGCAGCGATTCCCCAGTGGCTGTGGCTGCCATGGGATCACAGCCCAAAGGTAGGCATTAGATTCTTAACTTCAGATAAAATTTCTCATTCTATGCTTTTGGCAGAAGGGATAGAATGGAGAGGAGGCACATGAAGTGTTTTGAGGATGCTGGGGCCATGCACTAAGTGGTGGAAGAAGCTGGGGGAGGATGGTCTGTCCTTCAGTCCAGCTGCTACAAGCAGCATTGGCCTAATCCATACTTCAGGTCATGTAAGTCATCCCCAGCCCTCTAACAGAAAGAACTAAACCTCCTGATGAGCAATACCAATTAATTTGATCAGCTGCCTATTTTCATATTTCAAGGGCAGCACTGAAGCAACCCCAGCCTTGGTTTCATATTACTTGCTTTGAAATTGCTTTATGGTCTTTGGTGATGTTTTTAAACCCTATTTTTGTCTGCCAAAATAATTCTGCTACTCTAAGAGCAGAAACTAGTGTCTGGTCTTGCTCATGTAGGTCTGTGGCTAACTGTTCTACAGCTGACAGTAATGTGCCACCAGTGTCTCATAAGGCATCCCTGTTGATTCCTGTGTGTAATTAATTACTTTTATATGGTAATTAAATCATTCCTGTTTACTTGCACTCTGCTTGCAGCTGAGTACTTGCTGAAAAGAGAAATTGTTTGACTTGCCTGTGGTTGCTCTCTTGCAGCATTGGTGAGCTCTGCCCTGCCTGAGCTGCTGTTGGTTCCAGGTTTGAGTAGTCTCTGGCAGTTCTGAGACTGACCCGGGCTGCAGACGGGACTTTGTGGATGTTAAAGCTGATGCAGCCCCTTCCCCCCTGCTGCCCTGCAGTCCCAGCTGATGCAGCCCCTTCCCCTCTGCTGCTCTGCAGTCCCAACTGATGCAGCCCCTTCCCCTCTGCTGCCCTGCAGTCCCAGCTGATGCAGCCCCTTCCCCCCTGCTGCCCTGCCAGTCCCAGCTGATGCAGCCCCTTCCCCTCTGCTGCCCTGCCGGTCTCAGCTGATGCAGCCCCTTCCCCCCTGCTGCCCTGCAGTCCCAGCTGATGCAGCCCCTTCCCCTCTGCTGCCCTGCAGTCCCAGCTGATGCAGCCCCTTCCCCTCTGCTGCCCTGCAGTCTCAGCCGTGCTGGGGGCTCCAGGCAGCCCCTGCCGAGGCTGCGGCCGGCGAAGGGCGCTGTGGCTGTGCGGAGCTGTGCCTGTGGGATCCCGGGTACCTCTGGTTTGGCGGGGGCAGCAGGGGGTGCAGAGCCCTGCCCTGTGAGAGCTGCGACAGCGGCCCCGCTCAGGTCAGTGAGCCAGGAACGGGCTCTGGCACGGCTGGAGCAGCACATCCAGGCAGGTCTCAGTGGCAGCTGCACAGGGGAGATATTAGAGATTGTGTTTCAGTGATGAACTGGGACCTGACAAGCACTGTGTGAATCCAAGCCTGCCTGCATTTGCAGTGCACAGTGTTCCACATGCAGCTCGGCTGTCTCACACTTGTTGTTTGCTAGTCTAGGGGTTTGCAAGAAAGGGCAAACACAGATATGTTTAAAATATTTGGATGGTTTGTGCAGGAGGTGCAGAGAAGGTGCCCCCAGCAGGGCCTGTGGCAGTAACATGGTGCTGTATGCTTTTCTCTACTATCCAGCCTGCTGCAGGGTAGTGCCTCAAGTCTAAGCATAAGATGATTGAGATGTGTGTGTCACATAATAAATTGTTTTGGCCTCAGGAATTTTCAAAGATGACTCTCAAGAGAGTGGTGAGGCAGTGGAGGAACAAAGTGCAGCCTTGTTCAAGTGCTGCTCTGACGGTTTCATGGCATCTCTTGTTCTAACCTACTGATCCTGTGGTTTGTTCATAAAACAGAATTTAGCTTGGGAAGGAAAGTGTGAGGAGGTTGGCATTCAAATGTTAATACATGGAGAACAAAAAGGACTAAGGACAAGCTTAGTGTAAATGTAACTTAGTCCTCTCAAATGTTTTTTTATCAGTTCCCCCACCCATCTCTTGAGTAAAGTTTCCCCCCTCCCATTTTGCCAACAACCTTGTTATGCCATCAGCTACAACACTTTTAAATGTTTGAAGTCATTTTTGTCAGACTTTTTTTTTTAATAAAACCAAACTGTTGTTCCTCATTTGCTGTGTTACAGTTGACTTAGAGGCCACTGAAGCAAGTGGATGTTGAACAGCCTTACAAACCAGAGCTGAAGCCCTGGCCTCCTCCTTGGTCCTTCCCTTCCTGGCTTGGCACCATGCCACAGCCAAGCCACAACTTTGCTGGGTGTTTTGCTGTCCCAGGCAGGGGGCTGGGCAGGGAGGTCGTGGAGTGAGTACCAGAGCAGTGGCAGCTACTGCTGCTGCTGCTGGGTGATGAAGAGTGAGAGGGTGATGAAGGTGTGAGGAAGGCATTAGCATCTTGTTGCAGGGGCATAGCCATGCCTGTCCTCAACCAGTGACTCCAGCCTTCCCAGGCTTCCCACTCCACTGCCAGTCCCAGCCCCAGTCCCTTGGGAGAGGGAGCCAGCCTGGATGTCACAGACTGTGCATCTCTCCCTACCGTGGTGCGTGCAGCCACCGTGTCCCATCCCCATCCCTTCTTGCTCCTTCTCACCCAGGTGGAGGCAGCTTTGGTGACTTACAGCAATTCACTGCTCAGGCTGTGAAACACCCACTCAGGCAGTGATCTGGCTGTTGTCATCTGCACAGCTTGAGCCTTTGGGAGATGACACTTTATCTAATTAGCTTTCAACGAAGAACATGTGATTCATCTTGTGTTACGAGCAGTGAAATCACGGAGCATTTTGCTGTCAGCATCGCTAACCGAGCCTCGGCTTTCACAGTACTGCAGCTTAAGGGACGCCCTGTGCAGATTTGTCTGGGTTTCTGTCATTGCTGCACCAGCTCACTCCCCTTCGCTTCATCTGCCTCTGCTCTTGCAAAGCTGTTTTGTGGCAGCACAGCAACTGCCTGCATTCATCCTGATGCTTTGGGAAGGAGGAAGTTTAAGTTATTAACGCAGTTAAAATTATCTTGGTGGAGCATAACCGCAAAAGCAAACTGATGTTTGTGGTGTCTACAGACACACTGAAATTAGTGAGGCTGCTCTTGAATGAATCTGGCTCCATGAGATTGAAATTTAAAGTATCTTTCCCAATGAATTTGATTCATTTTATTTTTAAGGACAAGCAATCCTTAGGTTACAGTCATTTCCTTCCACTGTCCTGGTAACATAAATTTCCATACATGAAACATATCCACAGATGAAATCTTAAGATTTTTCAACTAAGTAGTGAATATGGGGCTATCTATTAAGCAGGTTCTTTGGATTTATTTGCTTGTTTTTCAACCAGGGGAAATAGTTAAATTCAAGTGAGATTTGTTCTTTTATTATTTATGAAGCTCTTTAATTCTTTTGTTACTTCTGATACTATGCTGAAAAAATCTGCTCAGTAAGTGTTGCTGCTGTCTTGTGCAATGAGCTGAGTTATGTCTGTGATTACTCCCCTTCACTGCTTGGGAATATGAAGACCTGGTACTGTATCTGAGTGCCCTGGTTTTGGCTGGGATGGAGTTAATTTTCTTCACAAAGTAGCTGGTACAATGTGATGTTTTGAACTGAGTACAAAAATAATGTTGGTAACACCCTGATGTTTTGGGTTTTGCTCAGTAGTGCTGACCTTAATTCAAGGATTTTCCAGTTTGTCATGCTCTGCCAGTAGGAGACAAATGAGAAGCTGGTGGGGAGCAGGGCCAGGACAGCTGACCCAAACTAGCCAAAGGGATGTTCCATACCATGGAACGCCATGCTCAGTGTATAAACTGGGGCATTGGCCAGGAGGATTGCTGCTTGGGGATGGACTGGTCATCAGTCAGCAGCTGGTCACCAAGTGTGTTGTGCCTCTTGTTTCTCTTGGGTTTCATCTCTTTCTTTCCTTTCCAATATTACTATTACTATTTTTATTTTATTTTATTTTATTTTATTTTATTTCAATTATTAAGCTCTTCTTACCTCAAACCGCAAGCTTTACTTTTTTCTTCCCTATTCTCCTCCCCACTGGGGAGGTGGAGGGGAGGAGTGAGTGGCTGTGCAATTCTTAGTTGCTGGCTGGATTTAAACCACAACACTGAGAAATAAAGCCATGACTCCACTGTCCTGTGTCCTGTACACGTGGAGGGCATCAGATCTGCTGCCTCATCACCAGGCCCTGGCCCTACCAGCCAGTGCAGCTGCAAGGCTTGTGCAGGGCTGACCACCCCTCAGGACAGCCCTGCAGCTCAGGGAGGATGCTCAGGGCTGCGTATAGGCAGGAACATCAGATCAGAGATATTCCCATGTGTCTCTGCATGTGAATAAATGGTTCAGGTCTGGGTCACCATCACCAGCTAAATGTTGTGCTCACTGAGGCTGAACAAAATTTCTGTCTCTCTGTTGACATCCTGTGCATCCTTACTGGCCTGCAGCTGTAAGCTCACTCTCTGCACAATCCTGCATGCCAAGCCAGTCAGGCAGGAATATTCCAGGCTCTTATTTGCACATAAAACCCTCTTTTATTTCCAGGGCCACTGAACTGTGTGGGTGGCAACCCTTTCAGCTTCCCCAGCCAGTCATTTCCTCTGCCCACACTGGAAATGATTTAGGTGTCCCTCCGCCTCAAGATGGATGCTCCTTACTTTGTAATTTGCAAGCCCCACCATGATGAGAGTGCAGCACAGAGCTCCCAAGGCAGTGTCCCAAAGCGGGGCTCAACCTTGGAGACTAAGAATGAGCTCAGTTGGGCTGGTCCGGGGCTATTTAAATGCTCCTGGTTGGTTTGATCAAAAATTATTTCCAAGGAAAATCAGTGGGGTTGGCACCATCCACCTGGTGTACAAGTGCTTGAATTTTAGGCTGGTGGAGCAATGACTATTGTCTGTGCATGCATGTGTTACACACTTCAGTGAAGAGCATACTCAAGTATCAGTATCTTGGAGGAAAAAAAATCAACAGAACCCTGTTCATGAGTTTTTAAGAGGCTGTATATAGTGCAGCACTTGAGCTGTGTTCTATTATTTGAAATAAGATGTTCAGAAACATCTCAGTTAAGAAATAAGAAAGTGACAAAATGTGGTGAAGATTATAAATTGTAAACTACAAAGTAAGTCCACATCTTGCAACAAAAGCTGCTTTATTCAGACAAGGAAGTCCACTTAGGCATAGCTTTAAATAGCATGCATCAGGAAAACTCTCAAATTCTATATAATTTTGCATAATTAAGTGTAGGTATTTCATCCTACTACAATTTACTGCCTTGCCCCTTGTGCCTACAATGTTGATATTCATACTAGATTCGAGGAGTTTATTTCAGTGAGAGCTAACCCACACTTGCAGAGCCCAGATTATAATTATCCTGCTGCCAAGTGCCAGTCACGGTTCCTGTTGCCCGTCTGAGCCGCCGGAGCCAGCACCAGGCAGGGAGGCATCCACAGCTGCAGGCGGGTGCCTGAGCTCTGGCTCACCCCATCCCCATGTCTTCCTTCTGGACTCCTGTCTGCAAGGCTCCTCTGTTTTCCTTTATTGTTTTGCTCCTCTTAGTCCCAGGGTAAATGCAGCTCTGCCTTTTGGCTGCTGAGATCTAGCGATGTTTGGAGAAAAATGTTGTTTCAGGCAGTAAAACAGTAGGAGAAACTCCTGGAAACCTTTTTGTCCTGATATCTTCAAACTGCTGAGAGCCCAGTGATGATGGCTGTGAGGTGGACATATGGACCATGGAACCAGGTCTGGTTTCTCTCAGACCTGAAAACTGTTGGGGTTTGATGCACGACCTCACAGGGCTGGGGCGTTAAGCATGAATCATAGAATTGAAAGGGATCTTTAAATGTCATTAGTCCAATCTTCCTGCCATGGGCAGGCACACCTTCAACTAGGTCAGGTTGTTTAGGACCCCATCCAGCCTGGTCTTGAACACTTCCAGGACTGGGGCACGTAACACCTCTCAGCAGCCTGTTCCACTGCCTCACCTCAGAGCAGAGAATTTCTTCCTAATGTCTAATCTAAATTTGCCCTCTTTCAGTTTAAAGCCATTCCCCCTTCTCCTATCACTACATGCCCTTGTAAAAAGTTCCTCTCCAGCTTTCTTGTTGCCTGCTTTAGGTCATAGAAGGCTGCCATGAGGTCGTCCTGGAATCTTATCTTTAGGCTGAGCACCTCCAGCTCTCTCAGCCTGTGCTCAAGGATGTGCTCCAGCCCTTTCATCATCTTTGTGGCCCTTCTCTGGACTCATTCCAAAGGGTCTGTCTGTTTCCTGTGCTGGGGACCCCAGAGCTGGATGCCGTGCTCCAGATGGGGTGTCACAAGAGCAGAGCAGAGGGGCAGAATCACCTCCCTCAACCTGCTGATCAGGCTGCTTTGGATGCAGCCCAGAATGCAAAAAGCCCAGTTGCTTTTTGGTTTGCAAGCCCACACAGAAATAAACAGGCCAGTGAAAATGACACGAGAGTACAGGGGCTCCAGCTCTGTCCCACGCCTGGGTAGAGCTTCCTGGCCATGAAAGAATGCAAACCTCCTCAAAGGTGGTGGTGGTGTGCTCAGGGATTTGAAAAGAATTTGAAAGGCTGTGACCAAAATGCTGTCAGTTTGGCCAGAGCGTTCCTGTCACACCAGGAAAGCCTTTCATGAGCAGTGACACAGATGTGCCTGTGCCTGCAGCATCTCTTGTTTGTGTGGCTGACAGGCAGGGCCTTGCACTGAGCATGCAGACAACCCCATGGCACAGTGCCAGGAGCAGGAGCAGCTCTGCTCTGCCACAGAGCTGGGAACAAAAGGCTGTTGTCCAGCCCAAACTGCAGCCCCTGGATTATGTGCTGTTATAGGTGAAATTCCACTGGAATATTGTGACACATACAGTGAGCAGGATGAGATCCTCACCTACTCCCTCAGCCAGCAGTGCTCTCAGGGGAAAGCACAGGAGCACCAGGTGTTGTAGTATGTTCTGTTAGTTTGTTTAATTGCTCCCCCATTTTCTGTATTGCTCCCCCATTTTCTGTAATGGTTCTGCCCTCACCAGTTTTTCCTGCCTTAGCTTTGTCAGTTATCATGTTCCCATGGCAACTCCCGCCATGGTATTGTCTGTCATTTGGTTACCTTGGTTACTCCCGCCACATTTTATGTCAATCCTTTCTGTTACATGATTTCTCCTCCCCTGTGTTTCCTTATATGTGAATTTGTTCTCCTCCCTGGGCCCAGTCAATCACTCCCCACTCCCCCCAAGCCTCCAGAATCTTCTTCTACCTGGGAGTTATGATTGGCTGTGGCTCCGGGGCCCCTCCCTTATAATGTAACTATTGATTTCTCCTCGGGGCCTATTAAGTTCACTCCCCTACCTTCCCCTATTGGTCCTTTGTAAACCCCTCCCTGAGATCCCTCCTCCCCTTTATAACCCTATTGCACCCTTTGTTCTGCGACACTTGCTGGCAGATACGTTAGATTCAACACCTGGGTGTCTGTCACTCCCTGGTTGCTACAATAAATCTGACAAGTCCCCAGTGAGTGTCCGGACTCTTACTCTCGTCGGCCAGCAGCGATTCCGTCCACTGTGAGCACAGCCTGAAGCCTTCTGACGCCGAGGGGTGCTCTCACAAAATTGCAGCTGGGTGTTGGCCGCCCTCCTTCTAGCCGGACACCTGACTTTAAGGCCACACCTCGCTGCAACCAGGGAAGAGCTGAGGAGCTTCTCCTTCACCACTGTCAGCATCATCACATCAAAAACTACCTAATCACTTGCATTTCTAGTTGAACTAACTTTACCCCAGTATTGTCAGTAAGCACTCTATACTGCTTTATGCCTTTATTATATATATACTCAGCCTAGGATATGCTATTAGACTGACTGTATTTTTTGCTGTGATGGAATCTGTGCATGTATTACCAAAGTTCAGCTTTTTTCCTTTGCTTCCCCTATCCTTGCCTACTGTTGATTTCCTTGCCTTCATTGTTGAAAGGGAAAAAATGACCAAGAGGCATCTCAGGTGTTTCATGTGGAGAACATCTAAAACTGGCCAGCAATGTACTAAATCAGTTCTTTAAAGTGGATTTGATGAACAGATCTCTGATTAGAGAAGGAGAATTGAGGATAATTTCTTTATTTCTGTTAGATATGCCTAAACACAACACCTCCTCCCTAACCCCATTTTTTCAGCATATATTTTTCTTTTCTAAATGTTTTTTTCTCTCTTTCTTTTAATTGTATTAAAAAAAAAAAAAAAAAAAACACAAAAAACACCCGAGTGAAAAGTCGTGATTTTCTGCCAGTGTGCTATATGCCAGAAATTCACACAGGTAAGTATATTGAAAAAGAGGGATTATACTTTATTTTGTTTGCTAAGATCTGGTTTTAGCTCCAAAGACTTAAGGCAGGGCTTGTAGCAATGGTAGCTAAAACTACTTCCATGAAGATGTAAGATTTCTGAATTGACACAGTTTCTTTAATAGAAAAACATGCTTAAATAAAGTCCTTTTGATTTATTTTTTTCTTCAACCCCACCCCTCAGACTTGGCCACCTTCAGTCTGCAGCACAGGTACAGCTAGAGATGATGAAAAACATGAAAGTGTGATGGGGGTTAGGTTGCCTGTTTAGCCATTCCCTAAGCAGCACTGGCCAGGCTTTCAGGGAGGGATTACCACATCCATACATTTCTATTTTTACATCCTGTAGCAAACATGTTATTACCACTGAACTGAGCAGGGCCTGCTGAGAAATGAAACTGTGGGCATTGCCTCTCACACACCAGAGGAAGGCCGTGCCATCAGCCCAGCCAGGGGGGTTTGCAGTGTGTCAGCTCTGGAAGCAGTGGTGGGGATAGGATGGGATGGGATGAGGATGCTCAACCCACAGGATCTTGCTCATTGCTCAGTCCCAAGGGAGCCTCAGCCTCCCCCTGCCCTAGCTGCCATTCCTGAAACAGGAAGGGTTCCAGGGTGAAAATCAGAGCTGGTTCCTTGTTTTCCATGTCCTGAAGGGGAAGCTGTAGGATGACACCTGGACCCAAACCTGCTGGCACCTTTGTGGCTTTGCAGAGAGAAATAACCTTTGTCAAGCCCTTCGTAAGTTTTCTATTTTGCAAGTAGTCCACAGGTCAGTGGTTTGACTGTACAATTCAGCTACCAGGATTAAAGTCTTGAGTGCACTACTGAGCTTCCAAAATAATAATAATAAATAACCCCCCCCCCCCCCCCAAATTTTTTCTATTGTATGGACATGCCAAAAGATACAGGAAATCCATGGATAGACGGCTTTTTCATTTTGGCATGTCCTGTAAGGTTAATACATTTGCTGAAAAGCCCTTTTTCAAGCAGTATTCATGCCAAGAGTTCCCTTCTGAAGCTCACAAAACATCTGAAAGAATTTAAAAAATCCTTGTTCAGTACCTGTATGACTTCCAGTTATAATAAAGTCAGTCATGTGGCAGATATGATTGGCCTGATCTTTTGTAGCATTTTGGGTGTGTTTACATATTTGACGTTTTCTAATTCAGACCCCTGTGCCAGAAACATGTAGCAACCTTTTCACGCTGAAATCTTTTGAAGTATCATTTTTCACTGTGTTCCCCCACAACCCCACTTTGCATTCTGATACAAAGTGAGAAAACCGATAAATGAAAGGTAAAACTGCTTTTCCAGGCGTCACCTTCACTTCAAGGTTTGCTGGGGTGAGCTGTGCTGTACAAAACGTGTGGGTTTTGCTCTTCAGACCTCCTCTGGGCAAAACTGAGCGTGGAAGTGTGGTGAGAGTTAACAACACCACGGTTGGTCCCAGAGGGGCATCTTCTGGATGAGAGGCATCTCTGGAGAGGCCGTGGCTTGGCCAGGCCAGAGACACATGTGCTAACTGCAATAATAACAACTGGGAATGCCTTGGTTACCTGCTTGATGTGTGGGGCCCAAGATGAACGATGTTCCTGAGGAATCAGTGTTGGGATCAGCGCTGTGGAACATCTCTGTTGGCAGTGTGGATGCTGGGATTGGGTACAGCCTCAGCAATTTTCCTAACAAGACCAAGCTGTGCGGGGATGCTGACTTGCTGGAGGGAGGGGATGCCATCCAGAGGGACCTTGACAGGACTGAAAGGTGGACCCATGTCAACCTCGTGAAGTTCAACAAGGCCAGGGGCAGGGTTCTGCACAGGTGTAAGGCAACATTTACAGGCTGGGAAGAGAAGGGATTGAAAACAGCTCCTAGAAAAAAGACTTGGCAGTGTGGCTTGACAAGAAGCTTAGAACTGAAGTGTTGGAAAAGACCTCTAAGATCAGAGTCCAACCATTAACCCAACACTTTTCATGTTAGCACAAAACCATATCTCCAGGTGCCACATCCACAGTTTTTGAACACTTTTCATGATAGTGATTCCACCACTTCCCTGGGAAATGTTTTTCAATGTCTGGCCACCCTTTTGGTAAATACATTTTTTCCTAATATCCAACTTAAAACAGCTTGAAACCATTTCTTCTTGTCCTCTTGCTTCTTATTTGGTAGAGGAGACTGACCCCCACCTGGCTAGCATCTCCTTTCAGGGAGTTGAAGAGAGTGAGAAGGTATCCCCTGAGCCTGTCTTTTTCCAGACTAAACACCCCCAGATCCCTCAGGCATCCCTTTCAAGACTTGTGTACCAGACCCTTCCCCAGCTCCACTGCTGATGCAGGCCAGGATGCCAAGAAGGCCACCTGGGCACGCTGAAGCTCAGAATGGGCCAACAACGTGCACTTGCAACTCCAAATGCCAGCTGTGTCCTGGGCTGCATCAACAGCAATGTGGCCACCAGGATGAGGGGGGTGACTCTGCCCCTCTGCTCCTCCCTGGTAAGGCCCCACTTGGAGTGCTGCATCCAGCTCTGGGGTCTCAGCATAAGAAGGATATGGAGTTGTTGGAAAAAGTCCAGAGGGCCATGAAGATGCTCACAGGACTGGAGCGCCTCTCCTATGAAAACAGTCTGAGAGATCTGTGATTGCTTAGCCTGGAGAAGAGAAGACTCTGGGGAGGCCTTATAGCAGCCTTTCCATACCTAAAGGGGACCTACAAGAGAGCTGGAGAGGGACTTTTTTCAAGGGCATGTAGCAATAGAACAAAGGGTAATGCCTTTAAACTTAAAAAGAGTGAGCTTATATTAGAACTTGGGAAGAAATTCTTTACCATTGGGGTGGTGAAGCGCTAGAAGAGGTTGCCCAGGGAGGTGGTGGATGCCCCATCCCTGGAAGTGTTCAAGGTCAGGTTGGCCTGGGCCTTGAGCAACCTGGTCTAGTTGAAGGCTGTGGCAGGGAAATTGGAACTAGGTCGTCTTCAAGGTTCCTTCCAAACCAAACCATTCTATGATTAATTGGAGTTTGGTCTTCAGCCAGCAAGAAAAGCTTGGCTCTGTGGGAAGGGACAGTGCCTGATGATGGGGATAGATGGGAAGGCTTCAGAGATGGGAGGTTGTGTATGGCCTAAACACAGATGGTGACAGAGACTCAAGAAATTGCACTGGGGAGCCTGGGCCAGCCATTACCCATAAAGTCTTGGCAATGATCTCCTTACAGTAGCAGTGGTTTGCAGAGACCCCAGGGAAGATCATAGCACCTAGAAGATGTTAGAAGAAACAGAAGAAAAAAACTGCAGCTCTGTGTCAACAGTGAACATGGCATAAAACACCAACCCCAAAACAACCAGCTGCTATAAGGTAACATCAAGAATTGGACCAAGGTGATGGCAATCACCTCTTTTTTTTTGTATGGGTGAAAGGGATGCCTTGAACATCAGCACTGGGGTGGTGCCAGCTTTTGGCAGGAGCCCTGGGTGTGTGGGTCCCTTGCAGCACCTACTCCTGGCACGCAGACAGAAGTGCAGCACCTGACATGGCAGGAAAGCCTGGATAATTCTCGTTTACTTTTTACTGGAGAAAAAGAGCGGGAGCAGTTCAACAAGAGACAGTAAAGGGCAGTAGTGCTGAGAAACGCCAGAGGAGAGATCAAGGAGAGAAGCTGGCAAAAACCCTTTAACAGGTAAAAGAGTAAAGCAGTGACATATTGCTCCTGGGGAAAAACACATATGGGTGGTAAGAGTTGAAGTCATTCACAAGTTCTCATGATGTTGACAGGGAATAAGAGTTAAGAGAACATACGGGTCATGGGTTATGGGTCTGGAAATGTCTGAGAGAGCTAGACCACAGCCAGTAAGCTATGGTAGGAAAGCTCATTAGATCAGGAAGGTACTGAAGTGGAAAGCTGGCAGGTCCCTGTGACCATCAGGGGTCCAGAAAATGTTTGGGAAGACAAGTCAGGGATGACCAAGAGCATTGTGTCAACAAAACATTAGCAAGGACCTAAATGAGCTGAAGATCAGCTGGGAAGAAGTAGATAAAAGGACCAATGTCTGCGGTTTTGGAGAAATCATCTGCTGTGTTTATGAGTCACAGAGACCAAAACCAGATAGAAACAAGAACTGGGCAGGCAGAGTTATGGCCTGCTAGGTCTGGGAATGAACTACTAATTTATTCTGCATGTACTGTATTACTGATTCCCTCCATATTTGAATTAAAAAATTGGGGGTTTTGCACCCAGAAAAATGAGTAACACTTGTGAGTTTAATTCATACCACTTGCATCACTGCTTCTGTGAATCTGGTGGCCATCAGTTTTAGTATATGTGGGAACCTTGGGCTGTTCTCTTGCTTTAATTTCATCTATTTACTACACTTATGATAGGACACTGGAAGGGGTGATGAGCATTGCAAAACTAAGTTGTTTTTGCTGGATCCCACTGCTTTCAACTCCAGCTACTTTCCTTTCCCATGAAGCCACTGACTGCTGCATGCAGAACTTAATGTCCCAGAGCAATAGCTGGAGAGGTGACAGCTGTCACGCACCCGTGGCCAGATGTGTGCACATGGCTGCATCTGCATCTGTAACCAAATGGGATGCAGCAAGTTATGGACTGTGGTTTTTACAATGTGCTCTGTTTGCTTGGAGCCTGGCTGAAGGCAAACTGTTTCTGTCACATTCCTGAGAGTTTGGGGAAACATTTCTGAGGACCTTTTACAGGGTGTTACTGAAGGCCACCATGACACAGTAATTCAAATATGTGACACCAAGTATTTCTCTGTCCCTAATAACCTTGTGGTGCTTGGGGATTGGGATGCCAGCATGACTGATGGATCTGGTGTTTTCTATTTGCTCTTGATGCTTGTTGACTTGCAGGGGAAAGCCCCTGATGTGCTAGTTTTTTCCTCCTGTTTGTGTAGATAGTGTCATATCACATCTTGCAGTTGAAATTTCTAATAATGGCAACAACCATGGTAAGCCTGCAGTCCACTTGGGAAGAACAGTGGAAAAAAAGCAGTACTGGTGATGCATCTGGGTTCAGTTTCTACAGCTCTAGCTGAAAAATTCAGGATTTCACACAGTAGACAAGACAGAAAGTCTTGCTAAGACTTCTTTTACCTACAGAAAGAGATTGGATCTTTTTTTTTTTTCTAAATGAAACTTTGATGCAGTCAGTCATGAGATGTTTTTGTTTACTGCAATCTCAGAAATATATGGCACATGGTTCCTTCACACAGCATTTCAAACAGCTCATCTGAAGTGTGGCTGTTCACTAAATGAGGTAGTTTCCTTTTCAATTGTCATTCCAGAGCAATGCTAAGAATGCAGGCAAAAAATGCTGTGACATAAAACTTGGACTGACTTAAAATTAAGTTCTGAATTTGTTTTCTGCATAATCACCTCTGTTTAGAGGTAGACATCTTTGTTTCCAAAATGCTGATGACAGTTTGGAGACCACAATACATCTCTTCACAAGTGCAGTAAGCTTCTGGCCCACACTTTCCCAGAGTCTGTCCTGTCACTTGTGCAAATCCCATCAAAGATACCTGTAGTTCACCAAAGAGCTCCATTTTGGTTACGTTTCTATAATTATGCAAGAAGCACAGGATATGTACCTCTCTAAGCACCTTTATTTTTTTCCATATCAAAACCACTTGTTCCCTTGTTCAGATCAAAGACACTTCACAGTGTTAGAAGTTTCTTAAAATGAAGAACTAAGCTGAACAATTACAGCACTCCTGCTTGATACCTCTATCAAAGGATACCTTGGCATGCTCATTACTTTTTGTTTTATGCTCTGCTGGGTTTATGTTTGTTTTCTTTTAATCCCAGAAGAACAGTAAGGCTGCCACTGGACACCCCAGAAGATTTGGTATTCCTGTTGCTGTACAGATATTTTCTTAATTTTGTTTTTAAGGCTTCATAAAGTGCTTATGTACATATTCCAGAAGGTTATGGCAGGTATTTAAAATTGGACTATAATTATAATAATGAAAATTATATTAATGAATTATTAAATGAAATTATATTTATTAAATGAAATTATATTGATTAAATGAAATTATATTAATTATTAAATGAAAATTATCATAATGAAAAAAAGACTAATTTCCCAACCAGCTGGATGCAGCAGGGATGGGGAGCTTCAGGGAACTGTTTCTTATTGCATTTGTATTCCTTGGAGTATTTGCCTCTATGCTCTAGAAATTGCTCTGGGTGTCAGGCCATATGCACTTCAGAAGCACAAGACTGTCCTTTGTTAATTAGTCAGAAGGTTCTGATAGCACTGGCTAGAGAAAAAAACAAAAGCAAGTGGTGCTGCCTCTCTTGGATGTCTTGTCCTCTTCAGTGAAACCTGCCCAAAATATCCAGAGACACCAGCACCTGGAAGTGAAAGCCTCAGACTTGTGGGAGTCAGGTTTGAGCCTTTTCACTATTTTGGGCTCCTGTTGATAGGCAAAATAGCCAAAAGAGAGGGAGTGGCTTTCCCTTTCCTTCCCGTGTTGGCCGTGGGCATTTTTCACAACAGACCACAGTGGGCAAAGCCCAGAGTTAAGTATGAAGTAGGGATGAGTTAAGTGTGTTGATTCCAGGGCTGCTAAACATGCAACAAGCAGGGAGGTGTGAGGCAGGCCGGACTCTGGTGCCTCTCGAGCAGTCACAGCAACTGAGCCCAGCTGCAGGAGTGCTACAGCTGCAGATAAATGTGACCTAAAAAGATCCACTCATGTTTTAGGATGAGACAGACAACATCTTCTCCCTAGAGATGGGAAGCATTAGCACTGCTGTGCAAGGCTTTGTGCATGATTTTGTTTAGAAAACTGGTTCCAGCTCTGATCAGCTGTGTTTTAATAAAAGATAAACTGAAGCAGATGTGGTGAAAGGCTCTAAGGGTGATCAAAGCAATGGGATGTCTATCTTCCATGTGGAGACTGAGAGTGACTTCTTTGGCTTAATGATATGAAGAAAACAGGCCCTTCATGAAAAAAATCATGTGTTGAAATCACAGTGAGAGAAAATAACTATTTAGGTTAAATGGCAGTGTTAATAGTAGAAAAAAAGAAATGGTGATGAAGAAATTAGGACAGAAATGAGAAATTTCTGGTTACCTAAGAAATGGCATCTGGCAGGAGCTTTATAACAAAAGAAAGTGTCAAGTAGTTGGGATGGCTTAGAAGGACCTTACTATGTATATGGAAATGATTGTGTGACAGTGGGAATGAACCTTCACATCCCTCGGATGCCCTGAAGGGATGTGAAGGTTCATTCACCTCGTGGTGCAGCGACATGCTTCCTGCTGCCCATGTATTGCAGCCCATGTGGGGCACTGGAAGGAAAGCTATACATCCCTGAGCCTCCCTGTGTACTGCAAAAGCAGCAGGCTGTACATGCTGCTGGATCATGTTACATGTCACAGAATCAGCTAGGTAGGAAATGACTTCTGAGGTCATCAAGTCTCCAACCTATGACCAAACACCACCATGTCAACTAGACCATGGCACTTTGTCCATGTCCAGTCTCTCCTTAAACACCTTCAGGGATGGTCATTCCACCACCTCTGCAGGCAGCCTATTTCAGTAAACAGTAATTATCATCCTTTATGTGAAGAAATTGTTCCTAATGTCCAACCTAAACCTCTCCTGGCACACATTTCATCACGCTGGGCAGCAGAATGCCTGAGTCTTTTTGTGTCTCTAGGTCTTGATTTCAGTACTGCCATTTATCACTTGCTGTAAAGCAGAGTTGGTACAGCCAGGCTGCTTGACAGAATGCCGGGAAGATTAATGTCTGAAAGATGGTGAGGTGCTTGAGTGCAGCAGTCATGAAGGTCATGTGAGTATGTGAGGCAAGCAGGCTGGGATTTCAAAAGCATGGAGGAAACTGCTGAAAGACAGAGACACCTTTATTCCTGTATCACTGGGGAACTTCTGAAAATACTTCACTCTGATGAAGCAAAGAAAACACTTTTTTTGCAACTGCTCCTCTGAAATTTTAGTGGGAAGAAGAGAGTAGGGGCTGTGCTAGCTGGCTGTGATTGGCATGAACCAAGGTCTCCCCCATTTCTGTAGTCTCCTGTTGTGTACTACAGAGCCCCACTCTGCCGTTCAGCATCCAACCACTTCTGCTCAGATCCTCATTCACCCATGGTCTTGCAGAGTTACTTGTGGCTCATGCTGCACAGAAATCTGATGCCTTTTAAAAAAACCCCAAACACTAGTTTCTCTTCTCTCCCTTTTGGGAGAGTGAGTTAAAGCCTCTTCCCATTCCCAGCAAAAGCAGCTGAAGATAAAATTATTATCCTTCAGATGTTCCCTCCCTCTGGCTAGTGGTCAGTTCCACAGTAATCAGCTGGTCTAAGTTTATCTGTACAAATGTATATTTTTGTGTAAACAGGAAGGAAAAGTGGTGTGGTGTTTGTGTAGTTTGGATATTGTTTGTAGGACTCCTGAGGACTACTAAAGAATCACAGACAGGCAAGAGTGGGATGACAATTGCTTCAACCTGGTAATAGTCCTCAGGATGTCACATGTTCTGTAAAATATCTATGAGGAGATTGCACTGATCACAACTCATTTTTGATGGTGGTTAGCATATATCAGGAAAGGAAAGCAAAAGATCAAAGCTAAATAATTTCTGAATGAAAACCACAGCAAACTTGCTGAAATGCATTTTCAGTTACCTGAAATAGGTAGCACTACACTGCAGCACCTCTTCTCCTGCCCATCCACTTGGACTTTCAGCCTAAGTTTCCCTCTGAGAGCTAGTTAATGATTTTCACCTCACTTCTGATAGAAGAAAGATAGCCAGCTTGTGTGGCTTTGATTCCTGTCTCATTTATCTCTGCATGTTGCATCTGCGGCTTTACCGAGGTTATTTCTCAAATAACAGGTTCTGCAGTGCTCTAAGTATTACTCAAGCACAGGTCTAAGGAATTAATGGACTTAGAGGATCTGGTCAATATAACAACAACAACAACCACAAAACCACCAATTTCCTCCCAGTCAGTGGCCTAATCAGTTTTATTGCAGCTCATGCATTATCAGCACTTGCTTTTTGATCAAGACACATTTGAGCTCAGGGCTTGCCACTGCAGTGTGTCTGCTTAATTCAGTTACTTCTTGATCAGTTCTGAGAGAAGTACCTGTAGATTAAATTCCCATTTAGTTTTTATTGGACATGAGCAAAAAACTCACTTTCCTCCCATTTCCTGGGACTGCAGCAGCAGCATGAAGTGTGTCTTTATTTGCACAGACATCAACCAGATGTCATTAATCCCTCCTGAGGGCTTTTAAATGCAAGAGCGAGTGGCTCTCTTTCCCCATGAAACTCAGTTATCTGCTGGGAAATACAAGAGCCCCTCTCATTCCCCCTGGAATGACACACTAAAGCTTTAGCCCCTCCTAAAGCCTTAACTTGGACCCCATGTTCAAGACACACCCCCAAGTTCTAAAGTCTTAACTCTGCTGCACTATTTTATTGCTATTGTGTCAGATATAACAAAGACATGCAGTGTGCAGTGAGACTTGTGGACAGATTTTATTCCTGACAGAGCTTCAGAAACAGCAAAACAATGGGTTCCCTAAAGGAGATTCAGATTCATATTTTAATAAAACTCCATAAAATGAGCAGTTTATTAACACCCAGTGAGCAAGTCACATGGAGCTTCAACAAATGGGATGAAGAAGATACAAGCTGCTCTCAGGCAGCTTGGGCTTCTTTCCCTCCCAGGGCATTTGACAGCACAAGACCTTTTTTCTTCCATTTGAAGATACCTTGGACTTATATCTGGAGGACAGAGCTAATCAGTTGTGCTTCCCTTCATCAGCTTTTCTGAACTGCATGGCAAGAATAACAAAATTTTTGATTTTCAAGTCAGGATGTCTGTAGTGCCTCACTAATTTTTAATTAGTTGTGAGTCTCAAGATTAACTGTGTTAGTATCTTGTTGTCTTGGTTATTGTGTCATTGTCATATTGGTAGGAATGATTTTTTATAACCAATAAGGACATTACTGTAACACATTGATCAGCACGATGAAGAAATGCTAAATGAATTTGTAAAAATTCAACAAGATATAAAACAAGTTTAAAGAGCTAGTTCTTCACAGTCTGTCCTCAATCTAATTTCTGGATACCATCTTGCTTTTCCTAAGATGTGTGAAAGCAAACAAGGAAAACTAACAGGAAATCAGGAGCACAGATTTTAGCTATTAGAAGCATTAATCCCACCTTTTAATGCACAGTTGAATGAAACTGGCGTTTCATGTAGGGCACCTATGTTCTGTTCAACAGCAAGGAACTGTTAATTAAGTCTCTTTTAATCTTAGCCTGACATGGCAGTCCAGAGTGCCCGCACCATGAAACCAGCCCAACTGAAGCGTTCCTCGACCTTATCTAGCTCTTGGTTGCCCAAAACATTCCTGTACCCATTGACATCTCCTTCTTACCTAAGGTTCCTATCTCTGCCTTCTTATCTCTCTCCCCAGAGCTTCTGGTGCTTAGCTAAACCCTTCCCACAGCTCCACTTGTAAGAGGCTTTAGCTCTGGCCCCTTCCCAGGCCCTCAAATAACACCTGAGAAGCTGGTCCATGTGGACAGGTCAAAAAACCCATATGGAAGGCTTTTTTCTGCAGGGCTTTTTATTTCTTAGTGATGGTTTGTCAGCCTCATTTTAGCTTGAACTTAGGTAAACTCCAGAGCTGTAGGCAGGATTTGGCATGGTTGAACATAATACTTTTCTTCTACTTTCAGCTTGCTGCCCTCAACATTTCTATGGTAAGTTGCTTCTGTCTATTTTAGTTCATGTTTAATATAGAATATACTTAAGAAATGTGGAAGAGCATCAAGCTGTAAAATAGTCCTTTAGTGAGCCATGAGGCCCAAATAGCTCTGCTGAAAAACCAAGAGCATTTTCCAGGCCTTACCCTCTCCATGGCCACCCACATTTCTTGTGCACTTGCAATTCTTACCTACCACACAATGGAAATGAAGCTGCTGAAAAATCCTCTTCTGTAAGGTGTGCTGAGCCCATAAGCATGGCCTCACTGTGCTCCATGTAACCCTTGCAATTTAAGGGATATCTTGCATTGCTGAATTTGTTTGTGTGTGTGAAAGGACTTTTCAATCCACTTCTGTTCTCTAGTGAACTGGGGTCACAAGTGCACATTGTTGAGGCCCACCAGCACCCCAAAGTCCTTCTCAGCAAAGGTGCTCTCAATCCTTTCATTCCCTTGCCTGTTTTGATACTGGGGGTTACCCTGGCCCAGGTGAAGCACCTCGCACTAGGCCTTGTTGAACCTCATGACATTCACAAGGCCCCACTGCTCAACTTGTCTAGGTCCCTCTGGATGCCATCCCATCCTTCAGGTGTTTCAACCATGCCACTCAGCTTGGTGGCTTCTACACATGTGCCAAGGGTGCACTCAATACCTTTGTCTACATTGTTAAGGAAGATATTAAATACCGCTAGTCTCAGTACAGAAATCTGAGGGACATTAGCTGCCACTGACATCAATCTGGACATTGAACCACTTATCACAACCCTCTATGTGGGACTATCCAGTAAATTTCTCATTTACCAAACCATCTACCCATCCACTCTATCTTTCTCCAATTTAGCAAGAGGGATGTTTGTGGGGAACTGTGTCTAAGGCCTGACAGAAGTCCAGATAGATGACATCTATAGCTCTTGTCCACTGATGCAGTCATCTCCATTGTAGAAGGCTGAGTTGGCCAGGCAGGACTTGCCCTTGGTGAAGCTGTGCTGGTTGTCACAGATCATATCCTTGACTTTTGTGAGCCTTATCACAGCTTCTAGGAAGACCTCTCCATTCCATGACCTTCCCAGGCACAGGCATGAGGCTGACAGGTTGGTAGTTGCCAAGGTCCTCCTCTTTATCCTTTTGAAACATGGGTGCAATCTTTCCCTTTCTCCAGTCACCAGGGGGTTCATCTGACTGCCCTGAGTTTTTGAATAGCATGAAGAGTGGTGGGGTAGCTACACCAGCCCATTCCCTTGGGACTCTGTGATGCATCTCATCAGGCCCCATAGACTTATGTAGGTTCAGGTTCCTCATGTGGTCATGAACCTGACCTTCTGCTAGAGTGGGAGGAACTTTGCTCCCTCAGAACCCACCTTGAATTCCACCCACTTGAGCAGAGTGGGAAGAGAGGCTGACAGTGAACCCTGAGGTAAAATGTCATTGAGTACCTCAGCCTTCTCCTCATCCATGCCTGCCAGTTTGCCAGCCGTGTTTATTGGGGCAGTGCACTTTCTTTTACCTTCCTTTTCTGGCTAACAGGTAGAACTGGTTAACTGTGGAAGCCCTTCCTGTTATTCCTTGTGTCCCTTGCCAGGTTCAGCTCCAGCTTTGCCTTGGCCTTCCTCACCCACTCTATTTACCTGGATAACTCAAGGAGTTATCCTCCAGGTATTCCAGGATTCTTGTAGTTTGCCTACAGCTCACTGTGCCACATGTCCAGCAGATGCTGGAGTGGTTGAAGTCCCCCAGCAGGACAAGAGCCTAGTTTCTGGCAGGTCTATCTAAAAGAAAGGCATGCATTTTTTCAAATCACTGAAATCTACATTTTATAATTAACTCCACAGAAATTCGATGTATAACTGGTATTGTCTAAAAATATAGTTTAGAAATGATTTTTGTTTAAAAAATTAGAAAACATGAAGCTAAATGAAGATTTGCAAATCATTATTTTTCTGGAAACAACTTTTCCTGACATTTATACATGTTCATGTAATTTATTACTGAGTTGTAGCAATTTAGAAGGTTGTATTTACATGGTAATAAAAGATACTTTATCTTCCATTCAAAGATATCACCAGAAAATAATACTGACACATTTATGATTTTTAGGTCCAGGTTCAAGTTGTTGAAGAAATACCAAGTGTATGTTTTGAACATGATTTATACCATTTTCCTTTTCCTAAGCTGCCCACTATTTCTCCATCAGATTTCTTGATGATGTTACATAAATCGTGTTAAAGGCTTTAGTGGCATTGTAAGCATTGTAACTTAGATAATTTCACAAAGAGTTGTGACTCCTTTGTGTGTGTTTCAAAGATAAAGCTACAATTACTACAGGCAGCAAGAGAAATCTGTAACTTCTGCATCAAGAGGAAACTCAACAGCAGCACAGCCTGTGTACTTGGTGGTTTAGGGAAGTTTACTGGGGCTTCAGTATGTGCTGCACCGAGTCAGAGCAGCTCCTGTGATGTCTTAGTGCTCTTATTGTCATCAGGGAAATCTGACATGTTAATAGTTTTCTCACTGATTTTTCTAATCCTGCCTCTGATGTCAATAAAAGGTGGGTTTGCAGTGGGAGATTTCTCTGTGGTTATATGCTGTCAGTATGATGGAAATGGAGCATGTTTTGCCCCCTGTTCCCATTCCTTCATCCCCTGTCTCCTGTTTTGGGTCTCAGAGGAGGAGCCACAATTTGGGGCCTGCCTGTCAGTGGAAGGGATGTTGCAAGTGTCCCCTCCAGAACAGCCCTTTGGAGAGGTGTTTATCCCACTCAAACTCATTGCACATTTACAAGCCTGGTCTTCATAAGTTAGGACAAAGACTTCCTACCCTACTGAACTTTCTGAAAGTGATGGACTATTTATTGCAATTAATTTTGCTAGTGTGTTGTGTGGGTAATCAACTAATTAATTTTTGTTTCATTTCTGTTTCTAAATAAAAGAAGCTTGTAGGCATCATTAGATGTTTTGTGAAGTTGCCACTGTTTTTGGGCACTGGGGGATAAATCAAAACATCTGTCTGCTGCATGACTGAGTATTTTTCAGCATGAAAAGAAGTGATAGACAGAGGACATGGCAAAGTATTGTACGTGTGCATCACTGTGATTACCATGGGCAGTGTCACCCAGGGCTGAAGGCCTGGCCCCAGGGGACACAGTCAGTGCTTTAGTGATAACTGTGAGGGTGTCAGGTCACAATTGAGGTTTTTGTTGCTGTAGGGTCACAAATGGAATCAGACTGGTAATCTCTGATGAATCTCTCAAAGCCATCTTTCCAAACCAAGAAGCAGATTTCAAACCAAATTCACTCCAATTTTTCGCTTTCTCTAAACAGGACAAGAATGCCTGAAGTAAGTGTGTTATAAAATCAGCACTGTCAGCCTTGTGTTGAAAGGAAAAATATCCCATTAATTTCTATTTAATGACAGTGACTGTGTTGTTGCAAAATGGAAATGTCATAGCCGTGTTGGTGTAGTTACTAGAATATGGTGTTCAATTTCTCTTGAACAAAATGGAATGAACAAAATAAAAACCCCTTATAGGCAGATATCATCAACACACACCTTGCTTGCTGCTTTTAGTTAAAGCAGAGCTTGTGGCTATTTAGGAAGGTCTTTATGGAGCCAAATGCCAGAGGTCATGCCTGTTTACCCAGTTGTCACTCTTTTAACTGCATATATATTCAGCTGGTGAAGCACTTGTTGTATGTTCCTCTTGCTTGTAAATATGTTCCTCTTGGTGGTATTTTCATGTGCAATCTGGGAAACAGCAGGCATCTAATCTTTGATTACATTTATGAGCATTTTACTGCTGTCAGAGTGATACTCCAGAAATGCCCTTTCTTTGCCCTGGTAGTTTCATTGTGCTTATACTTCTCACTGGCACCTTTAATTTCATTTTTTTCTTCAACTATAGAAGTGTTTAATGTGTTTGGTTGAAAATATACTCGAAGACACCACTACTGCTTAGTTAAATGTATGAAAACCAAACATTCCTATAAAACTAAGCTTTAATTCTTTGTCTGATGAACCTTAAAAGTGCATTTTATGAACACAGTCCAGAAAATCAACTGATATTAAAAATCTTCATCTGAGGAAATGTTGACTGCAACCATGCCCCTAGGCCTGCCATGGGCTTCACTTTGGGATGCTCAAGAGAGATGACTTTGCAGCCAAGCTGACACAAAGGGCTTGTGTAGCATTTGCCCAGTGCCAAAGGGTGCAGGGACATCTGTCCAACATCCTTGCCTGCAGTTCCAAAGTGGAGTCAGTACCATGGGGCTCAGCCCAGAGCTGCTACTGCTCCTCAGAGCAGAGCTGTGCCATGGTGTAATGGGAAAGGGAGGTCCAGCAAAACATGAGGGAATGGCTCCTAGCACAGCTCTCTCTCAAGGCATGTGCTCATGAAGTGTTCACATAACACCCCATCTCTCTCATCTGAATCCCTGCTATACTTCCAATTGCAGCCTGGAGCATTGTGAGCATATTGCTTGGGAAAAAAGGTTTCAATCAGGAAATCCTGAAAATGTGCTCATTAGTATAAATATTTGGATGTGAGTGGTTATTTAATCCTTCTCAGGAAGATGACACACTTACATTCTCACAATTTTGTTGGAAGAAAAGAGCTGGGGACAGAAGGGTCTCAGCACCTCCTCATTAGTACGTCTCTGTCCAGAAGCAATCTGCCTTAACCAGTGAAGCCCTCATGTCTCCAGCAAAATCTGTCTTTCCTAACACTGTGGGGGATTTCAGCACTGCTCCTGTGTTGCGCGAGGGCGTACGCGGCCCTAAGTCCGGCTAGCAAAAGAGGAGAAGCGGCCGACGCCCCTGCGCATCAGAAGCCAGCCCCCCTTGGCGTCCTGGCCTCGGGCTGGGCTGGATTGCGGACTTGGATTCGCGCTGGACGAGACGAGAGAGGAGGCGACCACTTGCTGGGGGTAAAACGTCGGTTTATTGAAGAGCCCACATGCAGCACAGGGCAAACCAACAGGTGGAAAAACCCACAGCAAAATGGCCCCGAACACGGGGGGAGACAGAGTTTTACAGGGAGGGGGTGGAGAAGGGAGGGGAAACCCAGCTAACCAATGGGAGAACATATTGGGAGGTACATAACACAACTGACAGATGAACATATCCAATAAATACAAAGTAAAGGAGGGGCCCCGGGACACCAGCCAACCACAACCCCCAGAGAGAAGAAAGTTCTCGAAAGCAGGGAGGAGTGGGGGGTGATTGACTGGGCCCAGGGAGGAGGAAAAACTAACTTATAAGGTAGGAGAGGGGAGGGGAAGTTACATAACTTAAGAGGTTGACAACCGAGGGGGGAAAGGGGTAACCATAGTAACATAACTGCCAAAGGCTCTGTGGCGGGAAAACTGGAGGGGGAAGAACCATCTTACAAAGAACAGGGGGGGAATAATACATAAAATGGGGGAGCAAAAACAAGAAACTTAAAAACACACTACAACACTGTGTGTGCAACGTGTGTCTGTAGCTGAGGGCAGTGGCTGTCAGCACAGGCAACAATGGGAGAGAACAGAGAGGCGTTGAGGTATCTGTGACATACGTGCAAAGGGCTGTAGTACTCTGATAAAAGTTAACTTCCCTTGCACTGCCATCAACAACCCCACTCTGTACAGCACCTGTTAAACTAGGAAATGAGCTCCACTTTGTGTCGAAATAGGACATGAAATAAAACACCGTGGACACTGGAACTCTTAGGTAAGAAGAAGGGAAGCTTATTTCCTGACTTTAATATTTATAGACTTTCAAATGTGACAGTGGATTGGAGGATGAAATTTCCACCTCTCCAATGACACTGGACAAACCAACAGTCTATCAAATTTCTCTTTCTCCAGAAAAGAATGTAAAACAATAATTATTTACGTAAAAGTGTGTGAGAAACTTCATTACAAGAATGTAAACATCAGAAGGCTTAGAAGAACTTAGAAGAACAGGGCAACATCTTTGGAAGTAGCAAGCAAATCAAAAAAGTGCTGTCGCACATATACCATCCCATCACAGCTCCAATGAGTTGTTAATGGATGGCAGAGCAAAGGGCTGTCTGTGTCACTGCTCAAAAAAGGAAAGAGAAAGAAACCAAATATGTCAGAGGACACATTTTTTTGGCAACACAGTTACACGTTCATATCTAAAAATAATAGATCATGGCTATGGGGTATAAATAATAAAATTGATAAATCAGCACTGTCTGCAAAGTGCTTATACACTGTCAGAGGATAAACTCTGAACTTTCCCAAAGCTGGTGCCAAATGTGTTAACACCTCTGAATAGTGGAGGAAGTTTGATGCCAGCAGGGCTCGGGTGCCAGGGTACCCAGGTGGAGATGCAGGTGCCCCCTCCTTGCCTGTGCTCAGTGTGCAGCACAGGCTGTCATTCCAGGCACAGCAAAAGCAGCAAGCGGGCAAAGGAGAAACCCCAAAGCATTCAAAATATCTGCTCTGCCCCGTCCTAGGTGTCTGTGCAGGCTACAGGGTGATTTGCTGCACAGCTGCAGGGTGTTTGCAGTAAGCTGAGTCACCCTTCAAGCTCCATCTCTAACGGGATTCCAGTCACCTACTTCACAAGAAGGCCCTTTAAATGTCGGTGCCTTAACCTTGAATTGCTTCCTGGCCTAAGTGTTCCCTGCAGGAGAAAGGCTGGCTTCTTGCAAGTGAGATTTTATTCCCAGTCCCTTTAAAATGCCTTTGAGTTCATGCAGGGGTGAAATCAAATAGCAATTAAATAATGCCCAACAGGGAGGAAAAATCGTCATGAACAATGACTTCTAATGACTCCCTGTAACCAAGTAATTTAGCCTGTCTGAGCAGAGCAGTTCCTTTAAAACTTTCCAGTGTGGATGTCCAAAGCTCATTTTGCAAGGAGAGAACAGAAGTAAAGAAGCCTTTAAACATTTTGAAAAAAGCCAGTGAGGGTTTCTAAGCTGCAGTAAAATGGGAGGTTAGAAGGGAATGGTAGTTTTCAGGCTACAGGGACAAAACAAAGTACTGGTTTTCAACAAGCACTGGGCACCCGCACTGATTTTGACTGGAACAGCATGACAGAATTTGCATCTCTCCACAGCTGTTGTTTCTATATCCTGTGAATTCTGATGGAGAGTCATGGTTTTGCGTAGGCTTCTGGCAGATTACTACAAATGAGAATTACCAGTGCTGTGGTACAGAGAGGGTTAAGTAACTCCAGAGCCTCTCTTCTGTTGAAGAACCATATCAACCATATCCATCAGTCATAGGGAATTGTGACAATTTCTGGCTTCTGCTAGCTGCACATTTCATTTTCTTTATCATTGCATATTTAAGGTCCTTAAACATGCAAATAATAACAATAGCCACATATAACAATGATGAGTGTTTCTGAAGAGCTTTTTGGAATTGCACACAGGACACAGCAAGAGCAGAAACATGGCAGGAAGGGAGAGGATTGAGGTTATGGCAGTAAATTCCTGCAGTTACCTGGTTTGGGCAGGTGTGGGGAGGGCCATTGTCCCTTCCCTCCTGACAGCAGTGACTGCTGCTGTGATTAATCCCCTCAATGGAGACTTCCTCCTCTGCTTTGGCCACCATCCCACCTCCCACAGCACCTTGTACCACCTGCAGAAGCGCTCACAGCTCTCTGGATTTGTAGTTCTGTGCCCTGAGGGTACCTATTTCACCTGCATCACCTGAGTAGTGGAGGTGATGTTAATGACTCCTGGGCAACACTGAGCAGTATGTCTTGCACCTGTCCTTAACTTGGTTTTTATGAGACTCTTTCACTACAACTTTCTGATTTAGGTACACCCAAAATTACTTTTTCTTTGCTAAACCTTGCCTTATAACTAACTTTTTTTTTCCAGTAGGAAAAATCTGCATCCCTAAGAATAGTGAAACTCCAGGGCTGCATGTTAGCTCTGCTTCCAGCCAGTGCCACACGGCTCTGCCAGGACAGCTGGGTGTGACTGTGCTGTCCCTGGCTATTGGGGACCTCGGCATGCTGGCTCAGCACCACTGCTCAGTGCAGCACTGCTGGAAGAAGCAGCAGTGGCATTTTTTGTAGCATCATTTCAAATACCTGCCTGGCAAACCCCAGCCTAAGGCTCCTCTCTGGACAGAGCCCCGCTGTGGTGGTCCTTCCCCTTCCCTTCGCTTCTTTACTGTGCTGGTGCAATGGCTCCTCTCCACTGCCTGACCTCACATCCCTCACTGCAGGACAAAACCCAGACAAAAATATCACCTTGTTCGTACATAATAAAAAAGTCATTTTCACCCCAAACCAGGACTAGTCTTGCTCTGAAGCTGGCTTGCTCTCAATGGAAAATGGGCCTGATACTGCTTTAACAAAATGTGCAGAAGTGAACCCATTTGTTTATATGGAGCTAGGAAAATCCCTTCACTTTGCTATAGTTACAAATGTTTTTCACACTACTGTTCAGGACTTCTGCTTTTTATGTCTGGCCTAAAAGATGGCTCTCTCCAGCCATCGAGGACTTATTAACCCCATTTATGGGAAATGGTTGTGCACTGACTCAGAGGGAAGAATGACACTTATTGAATCACCAGCACCAGCATCCCATGGGTTTTCCTTGGAGGCCTCTCAACTAAATATTAGCTAGGAAAACACAGGGCCATGGGGACTGCAGCCCCGACTGCAGCCAGCGGCTCACCTCTCATGGTTGTGTGCACACAGACATGCCTGTAACCCATGGAGCCCAGGCTCTGCCTTGGCACGGCATCAGGCACCGCAGCCTCGCGTCCAAAGCTGGCCTCTCACTGCACATTCATTCTTTCCAAGCGGTGGATGATGTTCTGTCCCCAGCAGCAGCCAGCCTCCTGCTCTCTGACAGCAAGTTAGGATGCTCTCAGGCATCTCTGCCTCTCCCCCACCCCAGCTCTGGCTCTGGCATGGGAGTGCAACAGTAGCAAACAGAACCTCCCTTCACCTCGCATCCCAGGCTTTTCCCTTTGGACATGATGCTCTCCAAACCTGCCCTTCCAGCACAGGTTTCGGTGTGGCACCCCACCATTCCTCTCCCTCTCCCTCTCCCTCTCCCTCTCATCCTTTCTCCCCTCTTCTGGGGAGGTAAGGGATAGCTTTGCAGGGTCAGGGAAGTGGAGGACAGCTCAGGAGAGCAAAGTGCTGCAAACAAAGCTGGCCCTCTGGGCATCCGGGGCTGTAGCAGGCACGACTGGTTGCACTGGAGGAGTCATTCGTGCACGGAATGGCTTTCGTGCCTGACTGATCTGTGCAAGCCATGACCAAGAGAGGATCATGGTGTGTCTCTAAGGCCGTGATATCCTCACTTCTTTCTGAATTGCCAGGAGTCAGGGTGCTCAATCTGGCTCAGAGTTCAACCTCTGACTCAGGTCTGGAGTAAGTAAGAGACATTTTCATGTGGAAACCAGCCCTTTACACCATCAGAATGGGTAAAGCTGCCTAGGCAAGCTGAGTAGATGCAGAAGTGGGTGCCAAAATAGATATTTATCAAAAATTGTGATGAGAAGATAATGTTTTGCCACAAAATGGCATTATGTTCTAATTTATGCTCTAAATAATGTTATTTTCTTGAATTTTTAAAGTGAAATGGTTCATCTTTTAAAATCGCCCTCTTTGCTGTGGACTTAAGTGTATCTAGAAGTTTGTTATTTTCTGCTGTGTAATAAAATGGCCTGTATTTGTTATTATTCTTGCACAGATGCCTTGTTAAATTTTCCAAGAATGCTGAAAATGTTTGATGCAGAAGGTATTTCAAGTAATCTGGGTACATCCATTATAGTCTGTTATGTAGACTTTGCATTTGCAGTTGCACCTGAATGTGTTTTAAAGTACAAATAGCAGTATGAAAGGTATTCAGATAAAACAAGGACTGCTCTCTTTCTCTGCCTGTCTTGTGAAGGCAAAAGAGAAATGGAGAAAAGCCATCAATCACCACACTCAGTAGGTGTGAAAACTGCTCAGATCTTTGCCTAGATCTCAGTTACAACCCAAATCAGGTCAAAATATCACCAAAAACACATGTCAGGAGTGCAGAAGGAGACTGTGGGCCTGAAGTGTGTCAGCCAGCAATGGATGAATTCAGCAGGAGATTTCAATGTGTGGTCAATAAAAGCTTGATCCAAGCCAAGGTCCCTGATGCAGCTGGCATTCCACTTGTGTCCTGTAAGAGTCTTTGAACCTGGCTTCTGCTACATCACCAAATTTCTGGCCAGGTCAGACACTTCATGGCTGCCCGTTCCCAAATGGAGTTTATCCTGACTGAGCAGTTTTGTGTGCAGAAATGATGGTCATTCTTCCTTTGCTTTACAAACCACTGCATAGTTCTGGCAATACAAAACAACTTTCCAGTGCCACTCAAACCTGGACACACTTCAGTGCTGTGTGAGGCTCCTTACTACTCTCACTTACCAAGTCCATTTCTTGGACATAAACAAATTTGGTAAATTTTAACAATTTTTTTCTGACATTTTCCATGCTTGGCATTAGCCTCAAGATTTTTGATCCCATTCTTTTGTTTTTTATAGGAAGGTGACAGAAAAATTCAAAATGTTGAGATTTTTCTATGATTCCTGGGCAATAGTTTCCAGGCTGAGGATAGAGAAAAATAGACTGATTTACTGGAGTGAAATCTTTCTCCCTTTCTCCTGAGTGAATGCCACGCTTTTGGGATGGTGGCAGTGGTACAGGCTGAGTGAGAGACAGAAGAGAAGGGCCAAGAGAAGCTGGAAGGGGGAAGAGGGCTGAGTTCCACCTTTGGGCTGCCATATGGATCAAGGTCTAAGCACCTTGGCGAAGCCCGGTCCCATGGATCCTACAAGGTTGGGGTACACACACTTGTGTTTTTCTAGAAGGACCAAGTCCAGTTGTCCTGCAGAACTCCTTGCTGCCTGCATTTTACGGCCTTTTCTCCCTATTCCATCTTTGAATAGTATATTCATAGATGCTAAGCTCTCTCAAGCCAACAGCAGTGTTTTCATTAATTTAACATAGCTAAGGTTTCAAGCCAGTCCCAAAAATTAAACAAGTGATGATTTTGTCTCAGTTCAACAGGAGCTAAACAATAGCATTGGGAATATTACTCTCCCCCTCTCCCTCAGGACTGAAAGATTCAGCATATGTGTGTAAAGTTTAAATGAGACAAATATTAAAATTCTGTTGCACTGGCTGTTGCTGTAGAATGATAACAAGTTTTGGGTATGTAAGTCACAGTAAGAGAGGGTTTGTCCTTGGCTTCAGAAATCTTATGCACTTGTGATCTTATTTGCAAATGTCTCTCGCAGGTGATCAAGCAATGGCTGTTTCACAGGGAAAACTTTCACTGAGCTGAGCAGCAAAATAGCAGTTTCAGGTCTTGAACAGGTTAAAGAAAGACTGTTCACCAAGAAGCCCTGATTATGTTGATATGTTCTCTCTTTGCTGACTTGTTGGTTTTTTTCCTGTTTTGTGTTTCTGTGTTTCTCCAGAGTACCAAGGTCGGTCTGCTGGGCTGGATAAATGAATCTGCTGACACTGTGCAGAAAATCCCATTGACTTTGCTGCCTGACTGAGGCATGTCTTGTCTTTTCACTGCACAAAGCTGACAGGCCATCTTAACTCCTTGCTATCTCTTCAGCATGTTGTCAGGGATCTTGATGTGATTTTCTATCTGTTTAGTATAACATAGCACAATACCTTAGGTATAACATTGTTTCTCTTGTGAACTGCTCTTTTTTGTGGTCAGTTTTTTTCTCTTCGTAGAGGTCTTGTCTCTCATAGACTTTGAGGCCTTTCCCACCTTCTCCATTCATTTTACCTGTAATTTCTTGAAGAAGGAAATAAATTAGTTGAAGTTTCCAGATTTAATAAAGATGTTTGGGTGAAACAATTTTTAGAATTTGTGATGACTTGGATACACAGGAGCTCACACTGAAGCCTCATTTGGATATACTTTCAATGAAAGTGTCCAAATAAAAAGGACTCAGGCCAGCAGGGAAGGGTTACCAAAGCAGGTAAGAAAGGCCATATTGGGGCTTCTTTTTCAGGCTGGAGCCCCTGCTGGAGGCAGGATGCTGCCCCACACAGCCCCTTGGCTTGGCCCTGTAGGACCAAGCTCAGGTGTGCACTAGCTGAACATAGAACAGATTCCTGCAGCTCAATGACCTAATGTGCAAGGAAACATTTTCATGTATTTAGCTTCAGCCCGCCCCTTTCTCCTCTCAGCTGATGCCACTCAGTTCATGTACTGGAAGAGATTGTAAAAAATTTATTAGGTATGGGAAAAATTAATAAGCAAATATTGTGAATGTTTAAACATAAAAGAGTTAGCATTCTGCTTTTACTAAATTTTTGATAATAATATCAGTTTCAGCAATGTTCCCAGAAGCATGAACACATCTTAAAAATGCTCTGACTTCAAGAAGTCATTGAGATGACTTCTATCACACAGATCTTGGATATTTTGCCTAGAGTCAGTGCCTGTAGAACCTCAGTGTGGATGTGGCTGTGGATGAGGGGCCTGCAGGCAGGAAATCTCCTCGCCTGTTGTTTCATTCCCTTTGCTGCCTCACATCTCCTGCTGAAATGCACTCTGTGCAAAGGGGATATTAGACACAGCAATTTGGTATTTATTATATAAAATGACCATGAACTCACACTGACTGCATTGTTTTGTTCAGTTTAAACTGGTATTTTACATTTTATTCTTTACATGTAATGGAGCATTACACTGTTCTGTAGGTCTGCCTATTTTTCCTTTCTCTGTACAGGCTGCTCACTCTGGGAAAGTGATTTGGGAAATGTAACTAAAGGTTAAGCAGGTCATTTCTGCATTATGTAACTACCATAGATTAGTCCTTCTCTAATTTATTCAAAAGTAAGTCTACATTACTTTCCTGTTATACATAAATATTGATGGATACTATTTGGCTAAATGAATAATTATCACAACTAATTTCCCTTTGAAAAGGATCTAAAACTGCCCTGGCTAATCTCTCATCAGCTAATAAATACTAGCCAGCTGCGTTTGTCAGTGTCTTAAGTAATACAAGGATAGGGGCACTGCAGATCTAATGCAGTGCATTTCAATTATTCTGTTTTAATTATTAAATTCCTATGCAGATGTTTTCATCAGTTGGTAAGGGGAATGCTTGTTCTACTATGTTGCCATTTCCAATAAGGTGTGTCATCCAGGGGAGCTGGTTTCTGGGAATTTAGGTGTGTGGGGCAAGGTTCCTGCATGCTGTGACAGTGAAGAAAGAGGGAGAGAAAGAAATTTGTCCCTGGTCAGTTACTGATCTTCCAGAGGCTTTCCATGAACTGCATCAATCCACACAGCTCAAGAGATACATTTGTACATGAGATTTGGGAACATGGGTGCATTACATTGGGGTATGACAATATCAATCTCAGTGCATGCCAGCTGCTCTCTGACATGTGCATATTTTGCTCTGCTTTTAGTGTAAAGTAAATGACTCAGCTTTACTGGGGGAGGGAAATAAATGGGGAGCAGCCTGTGTGAAGTATCTTGACATACATTCCCTTTCATGCCCTTATATTGATAATATTCCAACTATCCTGGATAGGTTGAAATCACCAAAGAATCTTGAAAAATCAAAGAATATATCTAAAAAACATGCAAGGAAATTAATGATCTTCACAGGTAGTTGCTCTCACTAAGGAATTCTGAAAAAACTATTTGCCCTGATTCCAACAGGAGACTTCCTTGGATTGGAACATTGGAGTTCTAGTGTTCAGTTTGCAGCAGCTCAGCTCTTGGGAGATGCCATTTCTCACCTTGGCTGCTGTCTTCAAGAAATAAAAAAATCACCTGCTATTTCAAGAAGGAAAGTAAATATGTATCTTTACTGTTTGTACAGTGCAAACTTTTATTTAGTAGCATCAAAAAAAAGAAAAAAAAACAAAACCCAGACAGTACCACCTTCCCATTAGAAAAATTGTGCTTAAATTAAAACCAGCATAATTTGTGCAAGTTATCTTCCCAGTCTTTCTGTGCTTAAGTCAAATTTGAATGTTTCAAAAAATATATCATTTTTCAACGATTTGTGCCATGAATAAAATCTCCCTAGGGAACACATTTTGTGTTTCAATGAGTGCAAAATGATTTTCTACTTCAGGAATGTATTTTGTAAATAAGGAGGGCTTTACTGTGAGTCATTAGCAAAATTAAATTTCTGTTAGAAGAATGAGTTGTAGAGGTAATATGCAGTAATTGTAATTGTAATTTAGGATCAGGTTACTCGAAACCTTGTTCTCACCAAAATATACTCAAATAAGAAGTTCTTTGGCTTGCTGGAAAGATGACGCTTTTGCAGAATGACACAGGTTCCAGATTTAGTCTGTTGGTTTGAATTTTCTGACAAATCTGAATGGCATGATGGGGGTTAAAATAAGTGTCCAGAGAGAAAACAGGAAGGAAGGAGCCATTCCTTCTGGTTATTCCCTGTGTCTGTCCCATGGTGGGCTCCAGAAAGAGGGAGTAAGAGCAATTGCATGTGAAGTCCTGACCAAGCCCTATCAATCCACAGTGAATCATGCTCAGTGAAATACATTTTGGAATAGTTTTTCTGCCAAACAATAACAAGTTTACATTTGCCTCTTTTCTTCTTCAGAACCTTAGCCAGATTTGGGCAGCTTTTCTTGGACATACCATTCCTGTCTGGGGTTAGTGCAGTTTTTCTGCCAAATTTCAAGCCTTTGATAGAAGGATGGGAGGCAAAGCTACAGCTTTTTAATGAAGGACCAAATTTTCACAGATTAATTAAGGTTTAGTTACTGTTTTCAAGACTTATTATGTGCAACCTTCAGTATTTTTCAGATTTTTTTAAATTGGATTCAACCACAAGATTTTATTATCCTTTAAGTGTTTAATTGTATACATCTGCATCTGAATGCACATACTTTTATCTGTTCCAATGTAATTTTTCAGTTTTGGAGGAACCTAAACTTGATTACAAATGTTTTATTCTGTTCCCTCTACATTTTTAAAGGCAGTGTACGTAGTTCTGCATGTAGTGAGGTGACAGACATATATTGTTACAGACATAAGCCATCTTCAAATGAGTATGAAGGAAAACATTGTCTTCACTGTCAATACAGTGTTGAGGCTGATTGTGTTTTAATTTGATGTTTGCCACATGCGTGTCTCTTAAAAAGCACTAAATAACAAACCAGGAGAGAAAGAAAAACAAATCCCTGCCTTCTTGCCTTGCCTTAATAGAGTTGGAGTTATTTCAGGAACCAGCTGGACTGGTTTTTCCTGGGACTTAAAAATATGCGAGTGACTGTGGTTTCCAGAAAAGAATCAAATGGAATGAGATGCCAGCGTTGGAAAAGAGACCCCTTCCAGATGCTGGGTTGTTTTTTACTGGGTTATGCTGGTCCTGACCTCAGGAACATGGTGTTCCACCAACTGTAAGAGCTCTTCCTGTGGCAAATCACAAATCCACACCTCCCAGGTTAAAAAAAGCTATGGAGGCTGAGGAAGATTGATTTCTGAGAGAAGTATGTTTGTTGGGAAAGCACAATTTAGTAGAGCAAAGCATTCACATCAGCAGCAGCCATTGCTGACATTGTTTTCCCCTGGGAAGAGCTGATAAAGATGTATCAGCAGCACCAGGACCCAGAGCACCGTCTTCTACCTCCAGTGACTGTGAAGGACAAACTCAGGATGACTAACAGCAGTAGAGGGTAGGCTTTTCAACCCATAATAAGTTTTCTGATAAGCTCTTAGCAAAAATAATGGAAACTCATCCCTTGAGCTTCATTAGCATTGCCTGAATGCTAAATCCTTTGTTTAGCAAGTTCTCCTCAATTTTTTTCCTAATTATATGGGAAAAACCTGAGCTCTCTCCTTCCTTCTCCCAGTGTGGGTAAAATGCTGCTGAGAGGGAAAATGTTGGCTTTCTGCCTGGAGCAACCAAAACCTGGAGGTTTTGAGGGCTACTTGTGTTGCAGACCTGAGGATAGAGCTCTATTGCACAGACTCTACCATAATGTTGTCCCACCTGACAGCCATCAGATGTGTGCTGGCTGCCTCCTTTCATCATGGGTGTGTGGTGTTAGCAAAAAGGGGAATCTGTGTACATCAGAGTCTGCCAACACTGAAAACCATGACATGGGTGATGGCATTGCATTATGCATTTGAGATAACATTTGTTGGCTAAATGCATCAAAAACAGTACAGTAGGTCATGCACTCTTTTTGTTCCATGGAAACGTAAACCCACTCATTTTATGAGATCAGCTGTGCTACCTCTCAAGGTAAACTTAAAAGATGTACTCAGATTATCAGCCTTTTGAACCCAGGAAGCCTGAGGCTGACATGCATTCATCTTGTTGTGATGCTCAGGGCAGCTGGTTGTGGGTCTGGATTCCATTTTAACAGGCACTTTAAAGTGTCCAGAAAAAAGAGCTTCTTAGTATGAGGCAGTAGATGGATGCAGATTGAACATGAGTGAGAAGGTATGGTTAGCTCTGTAAGCAATCATAATAACATTGCCACTTTTTTTCTTTTTTGTTGACAAAAGGCAGCTTCAGGAAGGATTTGAAGGCTGATAATGAAGAAACTACCAATCTGCACTCTAATTACAAGCATGCAACATGAAACCACAGTACTGCTTCATTCTTGTGGTCTGACTTGTCCAGTCTCTGGGAAAGACATGACTTTGTTTTGTCCAGAGCTTTCCTAAAATCAGAGCATGTGTTCCAGACATCCTGGTTAGCAACTGGTGTTTCAACAGAGGGATTGCTGGTGTGAGAGGGCTGCTTTGTGATAAAAACTGGTCCATCTCTTGCTTGTGCAGTGGTTGATGACAGATTCTGTAGCAATCCGGGGTTTCAGCCTGGCTCAGAGCCCACTGACTGTAGCAGATTTGGGTTAGACCCTGAGTCTGTTCTCAGGAATAGCACATGAAAAGTGTGAAAGATAAGAAGGAAGTAAGGTAAAGCAGGCCATTTCTCAGGATAGTTTTCCAATGGATAAGCACTGAGTTCATAAGAATTCAAAGGGAAAAAAAGTCCAAATCTTTCTTTGATGGGGAAGGCAAAAGTCGTGGGGAAGAAAACAGGTTTGCATGGGAAAGACAGAACCTCAAAGCAGAAAAATTGTCAGCATTTTTTCATCTTTTAAGCCTGGCTGTTTATTTTTGCTGGAAGCTTAGATTTTCATTGTCTCTCTTTTTTTATTTTCTCTTTTTAATCAGATGGCGTGCACATGGGTTGGTTTCACTGGAAATAAAATTCCAGAAAAAAAAATAATTATTTAGACTTACTGGTTTACAGAAGGCAGTAAAAAGTGTCTAAACACCAAATATGCCAATAATAGCAGTAACTGAATGAAATGTTCAGCAAAAAACTCCTAATCTTGCTTAAATATCCCACATCACCAAGTTTACCAAGCTGTCACAAAATTAATTGTGTCTTGTTAGTTTAGTGGAAGCAATAACAGTGTCCTGCAGGAAACCTTGTGGTGTGCCAGGCACAGTGTTGCAGATTTGAGACTACCTGGTCCATGTCTGGGGCATTGCATTTGTAAATTTCTTGAACACAGCTACTCCGTGAGTTCATTTTTTAAGAAGAGAAACTGATTTTTAATTGTTGCAAATATTAAGAGAACATTTTTTTACAAAATTATGTATTGAGAGACTGTGGGGATTGCCTTGGTCTAGATGCAACATGAGTTTTATTCTGAAGTCACTCCAGGGCAGCTAGTACAGCTTTGACTTGAATAACATAAGTATGTAGGAGGAACATATCTTCCGTCTTTGATTGCAAGAAATTGTATAATCAGCATTAACAGCCCTGCCTCTCTATGCTCATGGTTGGTTTACATCCTGACTGATGGAATTTGGAGGTCTCATTGCTGTTCTGTGAGTCTGCCTGAGCCTGGGCGGAGGGAGACAGAATTTCATCTTCATGCTCCTTGTTGCTTCCAGACAGGAAAGAGTTCTGGTGTGGTTGTGCTGCTGTTGGTAGGGACCATGTAACAAACACAGTTTCTACAATGTGCCATCCAAGCATGTTAGGGTCGAACACTTCATCGTCACCGGCCTCAGAATAGAAATGAGAAGATGTTTTCTGGCAGCAAAGCAGTAAGACTTCTGAAGAAGAGATAAATAAACTGAACCTTGTTTTAGTTTAGCATATGTTTTAAATTAGGATACAAAACCCAATTATTTTTATTTAAAACTTCCTGAAGTTTCAAATTTTTTGGTTTGCAGCTTCAACAAATAGAAAATTCTTTATCTTGCAAGGATAAAAACAAATTGATAGCTTATTAATAATATTGTATAGAACTGAATGACTGCTCTGGATATTCTTATTTTCAGAATCGCTTCTGTGAGAAACTGTTCATCAGGAAATGATACTTTTCAAAGCTGAAAACATAAACTTGGCCTTCTCTTCTTCTTTTATCTGAAGTGTTTGCTTTTGTTTTGTCATTCTTTTCAGCTTCATTTATGTAATTTTCCTTTTCCCTTTCTGTGCTTCACAGATTTGATTGTTCATGTTTTTTAAAGTGTCTAAACAGAGATGGAAGGGTTGTGTTCCAGTTGCTAGTTTCATTTTTCAAAATGTGCAATGGTGACTGAGAATCCAAAAGGATGCACTGAAGTCAAACCTCTGAAATGTTTATAAGTAATTTCTATCTTCCTGTTTGAAATTTGTGTGGCTATGTTGGTAGTTGCGTGTTTTGTGGTGTCAGGTCCCTGATATGCTGCCCTGAAGAAAATAAAATAAATTTATTTATGTCAAAATAATAATAAAAATTAATCCCCCCCCCAATATTTAATAAAAGGTGTAGGGATCTTTATACAAATGAAGTGATATTCTAATGCGTGACAGTTCTCCACTTCCTCCCAAACATGGAATGTAAGTTGCCTTGGTCACAGAAGTTTCCTGTCTTAGAAATCTCAATAGTGATGAGATAGTGATTCCTAAAAAGATTTTATGATGCAATGCAAGTGCAAATAAAGTGCAGATATTTATTTATGAGTATTTGCTCTTTCCAGAAAAAAATGAGTTTAGAAACATACAGACTATAAGAAAAATATAACCCTTCTAGTCCCTTAGTTCAAAGTAGACCTTGTGGGTGAAATTCAGACCCTATGTAGAATCCCTCCAGTTTCATCAGAAGAATGAGATATATTTTTAGGAGTTTTCTAGGTCTCGAAGAAAAAACACCACCTTTCATTTTCAGCGGAGTATTCATATGCATCTGGGCAATTGCCTCCTGCTCCATCTCCTCCTTTAGTTTAACTTTGCAGCTTTGTATATAAGCACATTCCCTGCTTCTTCCTCATGACTGATGCTGCAAGGCCTGAATATTCTCCAGTGCTACTGCAAATGTAGCAGCATGAAAACTGCTGTCAATAGAAGTGATGAAAAACCATTCTGTCCTCAACTCCAATAGAAGAGGAAGTTATAGATTTTACAGTATACACTAAGGAATTTTTTTTCTTGCATCACATTTCTTTACTAGTTTTTTTCTTGGTTTAATTTGTTTTGTGTTCTGTGCTCAGCCAGGCGGCTTCATCTTCTGGTGCAATTTCACAAAAACTTGAGCCTCCAGAAGGGCTGAAGTTGGACGGTGATCAGTCAGGGAATGTGTCATGAGTATCCTGCTCAAATGCTGCAAGAGAAGGAAGACAAGGAGAGAGCCAGAAGTGCAACCAAGAAGTTTATTTCATGCTATTGACAGATAGTTCAGACAGCATCATCTCAGGTTCTTCATCTATTTGAAGTACTCAAAATTCATGTTAAATGCAATAAAGGTATATGACAGCACTCAATGGGCTTAGAGGAATGAAGCCAGTTAAATGAGAACACAAACAAATGGTTGGAGTACTGCAGAACTGGTGAAAAGCACAGAGAGATCACTGTGGATTTTTTATCCAAAACATATGGTTCTCTCCAGAGTGAAGTGACTGAGTTGAACCAGGACTGGAAGCAGTAGGAGAAGTGTTCTGGGATATAACAAGAAACAGTTCTTCCAAACAAGCAATGTCATCAGGCATTTTCGTGCATCCTGAAAAGATCTGTTTTATGTGAAGGACTAGGATTTTTCTCTTCGCCTTTTCTCTCTTATTTTCTTTTTTCTCTGCTTTACCTTGTTCCTTTCTATTTCTCTTTCCTTTGCATCTCCTCTCTTTTCTTCACTCTTCTTATAATTGGCAGACCAGAAAGTTCTCTGAGTGTTTGGAATAATCAGAACCTCTTGTACATTAAAGTGGCAAATCCTACACATTTGTAATATTTTATGGTGTGTGTATGTGTGTATGTGCATAGAAATAAATGCAAAGATTCTGTCAGATTTGCCTAACCCATGGGAAGCTGATCCTTGGAGCCAAATTCAGGACTGTCATTGAGTAATCCAGACTTACACTAAAATATGCAGTCTACATTAGAAGTGCTATATATCTGCTTTTTTTTGAAACCATTTTCAACTCAGTAGTTTTATCTAAGTGAATTTTGGGCATAATTTACTTTTTCCTATGATACTCTGTATGTTTGATGGCCTCTAGCAGGTTGGATGCTACTACGCAGGTAAAGTAGCTCCAGTTTGACTGCTGTACCTGTGGAAGACATAATTAAGTTCATAATGAATGTATGGATCTGCATGGATTGTTTATGTGTGGTAGATCCAGTTCTGGTGGGATATATCAGGCTGTGCATAGCTGTTACACAAATGCACCCCATGGTGATACAACAGAAATCTTGTAAAGTGGCATGATATCTTCCATAATTCTGAAAAAAAAACATGCCAGAAGGTTGTGAAAATCTTTGCTTTGTGTTCTAGAGGCCAAGCGTGAAAAACGTGGTCTGAAATTTGTCAATAACTCTGGGTAATTCCTGAAGCACTCCTCAGTTACAGTAGCTAATGCAACCCTTCTAAATATGTGACTACAGCATGGCAACAAGATTCTGATTCAAGAAGGCAAAACACTACTGAAGAGCAGGACTCCCTTCTACTGCTTCTATTTAGAAATGTTGCTCATTATGAAATGACATTTTTGTTATGAAGCACTGGAATGATGGAAGAAAAAGGCTGCATTTTGGATGAATTAATAATGTCAGAAACCAGCTGCCTGTGGAAGGGCTGGTCAAATTTCAGATTCTGTTGCTGTTTGGTGTCCAGATTGGATCTCCTCTATTTTGCAGCTTTACAGAATTTTACATGGAGAAGGGACAACCATGACAGACAGATCAATTCTTCCACATCCTAATGCCCTAAGACCCTGCCTAAAACTGTCCCTCGCAGGAGATGCTCTTATCCAATGACTGTGATTGTGTCACTCTTCCTACACATAACACCTTATATTTGTTTGCATGAGTTAGACTGTTTTAATCTAAACTGATTGAACTGTTGTGTCCCACAAATTCCTTGTTATTTTGCGGATAGAAAAATTATAAACTTTAATAGTAGTTATATTTTTATGTATAAAAAAGTTAATTTTAAAGATACTGAGAATAAAGATGCTGAGACTAGAGCAAATTCTTGCTTGTTATGTGAAATAAACTTCTATGATCTCTGAGAAGTCAGATTTGAATTTTTTTAATAGGAAAACCAATTTTTAGCTTTGTGCATTTAGCTATCAAGATGATGAGTGATGTAACAGGTATGAGTAGAATAGGCTAGTATTATGAAATATGCCATGTGGACTATGTTTTTAATAGTCTTAAAATTTGGAAGTTTGAGACACATTGGTTTTATGTAGGAATCATTTCCAGATATTGAAAAAAAGTGTTAGTTTTCTCAGAAATGTTCAAGTAAAGTTGACTTTTATATAACTGTGAAAAAATGTGCTGCTATGTGCAGAAATCTTTAAGAAAAGTGCCAATTTATATGGCTTTTCCCCTAATATTCCTAAAATGGTATTTGTTTTCTTAAAGGAATGAGCCAATATGTCTGCCTTGCCCAAAAATATTTATTTGAAAGCATGTTTTGAAAAGTAAATATGCTGATTGAATTAATTGAAAAAATAACAAATTCAAAGGCTAATAATAAAAATAATGATGATGATGATGATAGCAACCAAAGTCCAAAGAATGTAGCTGTCATTAAAATGTGGAACCTATGGAGAAGCTGGAGCTTGTCAAATGAAAAAAGAATGGTCTGTGCAAACTTTGAGAAAAAGAAATGTCCTAGGATTAATTTATGTGTTATGTTATTCATCATTGCTTGGATATTCACATGGAATGGGTGAAAATATTCCCAATTCATGAAAAAGAAAAGGTTTTTGGGACACGATTTTTTATTTGAAGATTCATAATTGAAATGAACTTTTTTCATCACTATCCAGATCTAAGCATTTGTCACTGATTCAGGGACTAGAAACAATGCCATATGGTTTGAGTGGCTAATCACACAGATTAAATAACAACAAAAAGTGGTCAGAGAAAACATCTGGTGAACATTCTGAATCTGAAGATCATCCTGATTATTCTGTGAATATCTATGAGTAAAAAATGTTAATAATGAACTAGTCCAATAGTCCATAAGCAGCTCACAATAAAAGGAAATAATTACTTATGCAATCAATGTTTTTTAAGTGAATAATTGAATCTGTTCAAATTTAACATAGTTCTGATTGCAATGAGGCTTTTGCTCTGCTGAAATCTCTATCTCTCTGAATCTGGAATCTGAAGCCAGCTTCTATCAAGCGATTCTAAATCCATGTTTAGATTTTGTTGTGTATTTTATTCACAAAGAGTGCATCACTAAAATAGAACTGAAAAATTTGTGTCAGTGTGTTTAGAATATATCTCACAGACTTCAGAACACAGCAGTTTAGGATAATGAAATATATTTTACATATGTTAACTTTTGCCATATATAAAGTAGCTGAATTCACAGGAACTTAGTATTTAAGAAAGCCTGACTAAGCATGTTTAGAAGAGTTCCTCCCGTGTATGGGAAATTTTCCATAGCTCCAAATGTAGAAAACTTGAGACACTAGAGGCAGGCTCACTGAGAATCAATAAAGTTCTTCAGTAACTCTCTAGAAGAAAACTGCAAAATAGTTAATTTCTGGGAGCAGGCACATGCTTCATAGAAATTAACTACAAGACCTTGGTCACACAGTCAGTAGGAACTTTGATAATGACTTTGGTAGATAAAGTGTTATAGCCTTCAAATCCCTTTAGAAATCATAGAAAAGTGTAAAGAATTTGGAAGATAATCTACTTCCAACCCCCCTGCTGTGGGCAGGGACACCTTCAGCTACACCAGGTTACTCAAGGCACCATCCAACCCAGCCTTGAACATTTCCAGGGATGGGACATCCTCATATTCTCTGAGCCACCTGTTCCAGTGTCTCACCACCCACATAGTAAAAATTTCTTCCTAATATCTCATCTGAACTAACTTTCAGTTTAAAACTCTTACACATTTTCCTATCACTATATTCCCTGATAAAGAATCCCTTCCCATCTTCCTTGTAGGCCCCCTCTAGGTACTGGAAGGCTGCTATAAGGTCTTCCCAAAGCCTTCTCTTATCTATGCTGAGCAACCCCAGCTCTCAGTCTGTCTTCATAGGAGAGGTGTTCCAGACCCCTGATCATTTGTATGTCCCTCCTCTGGACCCACTCAAGCAGGTCCATGTCTGTTATGCTGGGCAGGCCTCAGACCTGAACACATTACTCACAGTGGGGCCTTCAAAATTATTTTAATTCTTAGTCTGACACTGTTAAGAAAATCTGCCATTGGTTTTGCTGGGCTAGAATCTCAGTCTTGCCATTGTGCCATCACCATACTGACAATCCATCTGCTTGGAGAAGGCATTGCAGTGAGGGGTTAAGATTTTGATTTCACCTCGTTTCATTTGCATGTCTTGTGTAGATCACTCCTTGCTCTGTGTCCTTTTTTTTCCCCTCTCCATCACCTATCCTTTGTGCTGCTTGTTAATCTCAAACAGTAATGCTTTGGAGCAGCAGCTATCTCCCTTGACCATTACTCAACATCCCTGAGGCTTGACAATCACAGAAGCATTTAGATGCTATTGCTATATGAATAATAACAATTAGAATTCTATTCTTTGAAGAAATCCAAGCCGCCTTGTCGCATAGATTCATAAAACCTTTTACTGGAAGAAAGCATATATTTTTAAAGGATGTTTGATCTTTAGCACTGCCTTCAGCTGATATTACAAGTCTACGCAAAAATGTATGTATTCTGAATTTCTACAAAAATAAGTTTGTTTTCTTTAAAAATAATGAGTTTGTGCTAGTTATTTTTGGTGGTGTTTCAGACTGAAATAACTCTATAACTAGCTGCAGAAAGTCTTGTGGCTCACACCACAGCAAGTTTTAAATCTTATGAAGTCAATGGTGCAGCTTTCACTTAGAAAAATAGATGAAAATAAAGAGCTTCCTAGATTTGTTTTCCCAAGTCAGACTAGGGATATGACGACCCAAAGTAGTTTCTGTAGCCAAACCCTTCTTTTGTGAGAGGAATAGAATTAAAATCTATTGAAACCACAACATTTTTCTTCAAAGAGATTTTCTTATATTGTTCTGTCTACAGTTTGCTAAACAGCAAATCCAGGTCCATTTGAAAACTATTTTAGAAAAATTGAGGAGGAAAGCTTCAGTAATTACTTCAGTAGTTACTATTCAAAATGGCAAAATATTTGAGAAATAAAACATTTCTGATGCCAGTATTTCCACACTAGTCATTGGCTCAGATTTTATTCAATACTTATTATCATTCTGGAAAAAAATAAGAGTTAATGTGACCATGGAGCTATTGAAGTCAATATACTTTTCTGAACGGGTGACAACAACTTTGATTTTTAATTTTTTTTATTTAGACTTCTTTAAAAATCACGATTTTATGAAAGAAAATCTGATTCCAAGAAAATGGAATTCTGTGTTTCGTTGTTTAAAAACCCTTGATTTTCTGCCCCTTCATGCTGCCCAGCAAGTGTCAGGGAACAGCAGCATGGTTTCACTGTTCATACTTGATTTTTCCTTCTGACAGTGCTCCCCTATTCTATTGTCATCCTTGTCATAATGCCATGCTTCCGAACTGCTATAGGCAGTAATTTGGCTTTTCTCATCTGTATTGTGAAGCATTTTATTCCCTCCTGGACACTGTTAAATAAGCAAAAAAAAAAAAAAAAAAAAATTCTACAATAATTTTGGTGGGAAGAGAACCTGGTAGCTAGCAGAGCACAATGGTGTAGTTGTTTCTCCAATTCAAGGATCATTTACAGAGGTGTTTTTCATAGCAATGTTCAGGTGGGTCTCAGGAGAAAGGAGAAAATTCTAGAAAATTTGAATTGGATTTGAATGTCTTACAGGGGACAAACTCTAACCCTTGATTTCAGCATCCCAGGAGATACTAAATTTTTCCTAGTTTTAGTAAAACAATTTAATAAGTTAGTGGCAAATGCAAAAACCTGTCTTTTTAGTTATGTGGTGCTCAGCCAGCAAGGCAAGAGAAGAAGGGTGATCTATCTTGTATAAGGCTGATAATTCCAACCAGGAAAGCCAGAAAAGGAGAACATCAAAATAAAGAGGATTAGACTTCATAACCACCAAGAGGACTGCCTGAATCACACAGATGTTCAAGCTTATTCTTAGTGCTTAGTATCATGTTGCAGTCTAAGCAGCAACAGGAGCACAGGAAAGGGAATTATTAGGACTTCTGGCATCTGCTGCTGGTTTTAGTCCACTTCCCTAGCTAGTTGTGCAAAATGTAATGGAAACTCCTAAAGGTTCCTGTGATCTTCCTGAAGGTATGCAGCCTGCTGGAGAGAGCAAGACCTCTTGACATTCCTGTCAGAAACCAGCACAGGAAAGTGGCATTACAACTCTCTCAAATTGCAAAGTAATTCTATGAGACATTTAGAATTTGGGGAACACCAGGGAATTTGGTCCTGAGACAAGAAAACATGGGCAACTGGGCCTTGTTAGCGTCAGTGCTCATGGAATTACTCGGATTTGCAACAGTTTCCTCTGAAAACAAACCCTTTGGATTTTAATTTCTGCCTCTGTTTTTTTTATTTTTCCCCCAATAACTTAATTTTCAAGCAAGCTCCACTCTTCTGCTGGTCAGAGCAACACCAGCAATCAGACCAAGCTGCTGTGTTGCTATGTATAGAGACTGAAGGATTTCCGTGATGGGCAAGTCACTTTAGGACCCACAAAGCTTCTAAACCTCCTTATTCACAGGATCTAGTGCTTGATAATTACCCCTCGTCTCCCCCCTCACAAAATCTGTCACTTCAAGTTAGCTAGGTGTGGTTTTCTGACCAAGGATGGTGATGGTGGTGAAGGTAGTATCAGGCCAGAGCTTATATGAAACAAGTGCTGCTCAGTGCTCTCATATAGGTTTAAAAATGAGAGAAGGAAAAAACAAACAAACAAACAAAAAACAACAAGTAGGGCCATTCTAGCTTGTGCTTGGATGTCTCAAAGACACGCAGAGGTCTTGTCTGGCAAGAGAGACATGGAGCTCCTGTAGGACACTGACTGAGCCAGGAAGGTATTTTCTCGTTATGTCCGCCAAAAAGGAGCCTTCCCATGAACAGAAACCACTTAGGATGCTGGGCTGAATATGGCAAATCAATGGCTAATAAGATATTGAACGGCAGAGACATTGCCATCCTTAAAATAAGAGGAAAATCTTTTTTGTTCTAATAGCCTAGCCAATTTTCAATTTATTTTTGTAATATCAGTTTATGTTTTGATTTGACTTGAATAAAATTTCTTTTTTAACCTTTTTGGTTTAATCCCAGGCTACAAACTCTATTATTTGCTGAGCTCTACAGAATGTAGTTTATAAGGACAGTTTATAAGTGAGTTTTAGGTTTGTTTTTCCAGAAAATGCTATGTTTAGAGCCATTGTGTTATTTCACTTGGATAAGGTCAAAACTTCAATATAAAAAAATGAAATATATATAGAAATATAATGCCAAAATTATCTTCTAAAAGTTAGAATGAAATAATGGAAAAATGGTTGAAAGGCAAAATTTTGTCATAATAAAATAAATTTTGTTGACACCTCTGAAGAAATGTCAGGACTATTAATATTTATTGTCTTCCATTGTAAGCTGTCAAACTTAACACAGTTCCCAAATGATTCATACTTGATAAAAATGCAGGTTTTGCTGGAAGAGTGAACATTGTTTTGTATACCACTGAAAGATTTTGCCTGCAAGAGCATGATGTTGACCGGAGACAATCCTAGCAGCATTAAAAAGATATTAAGGTAGGATACCCTTTTGTTCTGGACTTCTTGGAAAAGCAGGGGAAATGAATACATATTAATATTTGAAAGTAACAGAGACCACAGGTGAAGATAACGTGAAGCTGGTAACAAGAATAGACTACAAAAGAGGTGGCCTGAAGTTAAGGGAGCTGAGTGCCTGGCCCAGAAAGAACTCTGATGGTGCTCAGCCTTTCTCTTCCTTGGGACACCAACTGCATCTCTACACCCATCTCATGAGAAACTGGCAAATCCCATACCCATTTTTTACCAGCCTCCTGCCTAGCACAAAAAGGGTAGGAGAAATCAAGATGCAAAAGGGCAGATGTGCCCTCAAAGACAATGCTTAGTAGTGAAAGCAGATGTGAGTTATTCTGTACAACATGGTCAAGTATCAGGCTGTAGAAACACTTGAGTGAGAGCTCCAGTCTTGAATCAAATTTAATTGAGATTAGCCAATGGCTTCAAAATTACTGGACTGGGGGAGGATGGTCTGGTCAGTCCCTGAGCAGACAGACAGACATAAATGCACACAGCACAAGCAAGTTGAATGTTAAATAAATTAAATGGCAGCCATCTTCCTTCTACCTTTACTGGGACAGCAGGTGGAAGTGACAAATGCACTGAGCCCTACTTCCCATGGGAAACCTAATGAGCAGCCCTAGTCCTGAGGTATTCAGTGAACTAGAAGAATGTAAAACACATCTACCTATGGGATCCCAAGTTCCAAACAATAGTAGGTCTTTAGGGAGTATGAGGCACATGGATGTTATCAATGCCAGGGGAAATAAATTTGAGCTGTTTTGCACAGGGCATCTGGAGGCCTTAATCTCTCTGAAGAGAACATTGAAAAGCCCACCTAACATAAGTGAGGAGAAATTGAATCTCTCTTTGTTGAGGTCGTGGGTATGACTTCATCGACCAAGGCTGGGAGAGGATGAACTGGATTGCCAAGAATCACAGTGGAAGCAGAAACATCAATAAAGTTGTGTGGTAAGGACAGTCTCTCCTGCCTTTCTATGTCAACTTCAGATATGTTGTTACTAAGATGATGGGGATAAGACTCACTAATGGGTTAGGAAATAAATAATGACAAAATAAGGAAAACATTCTGTAAATTATATTTGTCACTGATGTGTAAAAAACCAGCCCTGTGAGCCTGAAGAAACAAATAAATGCACTGACAAAGGGATTTTGTGGTACTGCCCATGTACAGGAAAGTAGTCACTTTGTACAACTGAAACATTGGCAATGGATGATGGAAAACTGGAAATAAGAAAATGTCAAAAAATGTGGCTCAGATTTAATTGTACTGACTTGTTTATAAGATACCAACATTCCAAAATTACTCCTTTGTATTAGTTCTGATGTAAATATCAATCTGTCTGGAGGACCAGGACTCCCCCTTCTTTTGGTTTTGAGAAAGATGACATTAATAGTTTATCTGTGTCCCATTAAAATTGTTTTTGGTCTAGTCTTGCACATGCTCCTAAATCAGCATAAAGGTCAGTATGCAGTTGCATTAAGTCAACCCCACACTGAAAAGGACGTATTTCCAAAAGAGAAGGATTTTTTTCTCCTGCTTTTCTTGATCCTGAATACTAACAATGCTTATAAATGGCTGAGACCTAAAAACTGGGAAATCCTACGTAGTGACACAACTGTGCTGACAGATCCTACATCATCAGCTGTTCATGTACCCTTAAATACATTCACACCTACTTGTGACTATCTTTTCAGATAAAGTCTTCCTGTTTAATTTATAACTAAATACTTTTGATTGTTTTTATGAAATGCAGCTGGAGTTCACAGAGCAGTGAAATGCAGAGCAGCGGTGGTGAAAGGCATTTCTGTCCTCTATCCATGGTGCTCCCTACCAATGTGAGCCCACGCTCTGGAGCCTGAAGTGCTGGGACCACATCTCCCCCCAAATTAAAACACCATGTTGCTATTTAGTTGCATGGGACACCAGATGTCTCTGTGGAAGAGAGTTTTCCAGTGAATAAGCACAAGATTGAAACTCCGAGGTTCCCATGGGAGTCAGCGATGCGTGGCTGACTGGAATGAGAACCAACCTTGGAATAAGATCTCCTAGATGGAACATATGACTAAATATGAATACACAAATACCTTTCCCTAAAAATAATAACCATCATCTGGTCTCAGGGCCAGTCTTCTTGCTTTTAGTCATTGCCAAGAAGTGAGATGTTTTGAGACCACATACTGGCCTTGAAAGAATGCCTTTGACATTTGTTGGATTCAGTTTGATCAGTGATCCTCTTAGTTATGAAGAAAGGAAGAAAGTTAAGAACAGGAATTTCAGAATCTCTGGGCAGCAATTGGAACAGAGGAGTTTTCTTAAATATAGGCTGAAACCTGAAGATAAAGTTAGAGTCAATGTTCAACCCTCGGGGATTAAGTTAAACCATTCCTCTGCCATTTTTCTTCCAGCAAGTGTGATTGACACCATTTTTCTGTTTATGTTCTTTAGCTGGGCTTCTGGGATGCTGATCTTAGAGAAACCACGTAAACCACAGTTCTCATCCGCTCGGGTTCTAACCAGCTCCTAGGATTAAATGATAGGCTTATTTTCTACTAACTGCTCCTTTGCCTGTCGTGTAATTTGTCCTATATACAGTACAAGTACTCCAGTATTTGACTAGAATCCTGTTTTCCTTCTCTCTATTAACCTATCTGATGTGTTTTCTCACCATTCATTGCTTCTGACTTGCCTACTTCTCTGTCTCTATCTGACCTCTGGTTTGATGGATTTTCTTGCTCATCCAGGTTTTGGTCTTGTTAATGCATGTTTTCTTTAAACTCTTTTTATTATGTGATGTCTTAAATTATAATATTTTGAATATACTCTATAATATTTTTTGTGTTGGCTCTCCGTCACCTTTACTTTTTACATTTGTAGATAACTTTCTTTTCCTTGGCTCAGTATCTACAGTTTAGTACATTTTATGTTCCCAGGGCTTTTCTGTGCTCCTCTTGTCCATGCTCTTGATTTTGATCTTTTTATGCAGTCATTCTATTTTTGCCCTTAGTAATAATTTTTTAACAAAGATTCTTGGTCATTCTGTCACCAACCTTCTCTGATTCCATAGTATTTAAGAGACCATTATTCTTCTAGTGCATTATAATACACATGGTAATCTAGTTCTTTATTTTGCAGCCTTCATCATGAAACAACAAAACCAGCAAAAAATTCTCTTATAGTATGTATTGCAATACAAAGGTGGAATAACAGAGAGATCCTCATTTTGGTCATGGTTTCATAGCAGCATTTATCATCTTATGGTCTTGTACCTATGTACCAACTAACAGGTTTAGTTTGATATTTCTTAATTTTTTTGATGGTAAAGGTACAGAAAACTTAGAAGAAAAGGTCTTCCCAGATTTTGTGGTAGGAAGTGAATAAAGAGTGTTTTTATTAAGCGCCATCTGGCACATGCTGCCATCTTTCTCCCCGTGCCTTTGCCACGGACGATGGCGGTGCAAGTCTGGCAAACCCAGACAGATAAGAGTACTCCTCTGGTGAAAGCGTAAAAACCTTGTGCTGTTGGCAGTGAGAACCCCTGGGGAAGGTGAAAGCATATTTTTGTTGGCCTAAATTCTACTTCACTTCAGACAGTCAAAACCTGAAATCTTTCAGGTCAATTGACAAGTAATTGCTATTCTTTCTCAAGAAGGTTGCATTATGATCACGCTGCCTTTGCAGGAGTTGTAGGCAAAAGATTAGGGACTGTTTGCAAAGCAAACCTGTAGAAAACAAAGGAATGGTTCAAGACTCACATCAGAACAGATAAGGAGTAGAAATTTCCCATTTTTCCAGATCTCAGAAGAAAGTTTGCCCTGCTTGATATTGATATTATTCCACTTCTTAGTCTTGAAACTGAATTATATTAAATTCCTCCCCTAGTTTTGGTTTGGGCTTTCCATTTTTCACATCCTTAGCTTGAAATATTTTTCAAATATATTCATATTTATTTCCAGGCATCCAGCCTACTTTTATTCTGGCCTTTGCATCTTTTTTTCCTTCCCTGTTTTAGTCCAACATAAATGATTCCCTTTCAGCACACACAGTACCCTGCTATTTATTTGAGATTGAAAGAAGGCAAGAAAGTAGTTTTCTCATTCAGCTTCTAAGACATCTCCAATTTTGTGGCATGTTTTGGCCAGTGCCTAGGTAAAGCCCAGTCATGGTCATTGGTAAAATAAATTAGTGTGTGTGGCTAATAGAACTTGTCTACAGATTCAAACACTTCAGTTTAATCATAATTATATTTTGAGAGTTACGTGCTAGCAGATTTTTATATACTATTTAATTATACTTGCAAACAAGAGATGCAAAGTTTCATTCAAGTAGTTTTATAATCAACTTTTACATTGACTAAATTTGCTACTCTAGGTATGGGGCCAGCCCGAGTCTTTGGAAATCACCAACACAAAACGATGCCAAAACAAGACAGAAAGAAGGCTGTCTTGGTGTTCTTTGCTTACAAGAAGGAAAGGCACATGTTGTTCGTTAGAAACACCTCTCTCCATTTTCATGGTGAATCTTAAGTTTTACAGCCAGATATTGTATTCTTTCCTGTTTGGTATCGGGTCTGGCGTTTTTATTTGTGCTTGAAAAGCATTAATGGTTTGTATGTTAGGGCAAATCAGCTACTCTTTGCAGTGGGAGTAACCACACCAAAGCCAGTGGATTTCTCAGGCTTAAGTCAAGAAAGGTACTAGTTCTGTTTTGATATATCATCACTGACAGTGGGGTCCTGGCCATGACTATGGTTCTGAGGCTCTGTAATAAAACACAAATGTAATACTTAGTAATGCTTTGGCTCCTTGGGTGGAACATCTGTCTGACCTGCCCTGTAACCCAGTTCAGCTTTCTTCTTTAAATAATACTGAGATTGGAATTTCATCCCCCTATTTGCCATGAAAATACGTTTTACCCACATATTTTTTTCAGTGATCTAAAGCCTTTAGTACCAGGAAATGATTCTGTCTATTTTCAGGGCTCACTTTATTGTGATACATGGAAATAAGAGTGTTATAAAGTTTCCGAGGTCCAATCTCTTCAGGCTGGATTTGCAAGGTGGGTTTTTAGGCATCAGTTCATCTGCAGGAATCCATATTGTGTAAAATGGGTATGCCAGCTCTGTCTGGGTGGTTTCAGGGGGATTTTGGCATCCAAGCTGTGATCTGAGCCCACGTGGAGTTATGGCTCAGTAGTAATACAATGGGAAACATGGAAGAAAAGAAGTGATGTTTGCTCTTTGTCCCTGTCTGTGCCACCTTAACCAAGATGTTGGAAAATTGCTCTCCAATGCGCAGGGTACTTCATAAATGAGTGAGCTACTTTTGGGATTTGGCTGACAGAAGAGGCTGTCTAGACTTGCAGGTGAGAAACTCGCTTGGCGAGTAGGAGACCCAGAGGATTCAAAGTGTGGTGACACTCGAGACAACACCCCAGTCCAAAAGCCAGTTCCCAACCCTTCTCTGGCACACCTGAAGCTGTGACAGTGCTCTCACATCTCCTGTATTAGAGCACTCCTCTTTATGAAACTGGGCCTGTGTCCATGAGGCAGGACAGGTAGCTGGCAGGTCCATATCCCACAAATTGTGTCATTAGCTGGACGGGACAGGAAATTAAACTAATTTAATAAAAGTTTAAACATCTTCAACTGAAAGAAATGGTAGCACCTTCTTCCAGCTCCCTGAGCTCCTCTGCCTAAGTCAGGTCATAGGTCTGCTCCTGAAGTTCTTCTGGTTCTCTGTTGATTTTTTTTCTGTAGGATTGCAAGCCTGGTTCACAGATTTCTTCCTACCTTTGGAAATCTGTCCATGGTTACTTCCTATGAGTTTCTAACTTTAAGATTCCTACTACAGATATATTTAAATTTTGGAGATGTTTTATGAATCCTGTCAAATTCCTCCATGCTTCTCTTCCATCCTGCCTCTTATTTTGGTAGGTAAAGCAACTTATATGTCTGAGGAACTCAAAATACATTTTTCATCTTTCTTACGTTAAAATTCCTTCTCTAGACTCCACTAGAGCTGTTCAAATGTACTGAGAGTGCCTGTAGGATAGCTTTTCTCCATTTTAATATGTTTAACAGACCAAAGGGTTTAGCTGTTATGTCAGTTTGCTGCGCCAACGACTTTAACATTTTTAGCTCCCGGAATGAAGAATGTGAATGGCTGAGGATGCTTAAGAAAACTCCTAGACTCTATTTGGCTTGAGCACTAAAAACTGAATTTACTATTGCAGTGTCTTGTCTGAGGAGCAAGATGAATTTAGTTTATCTGTATGTGGCCTCTCCTCTCCCCCTGCTCTTCTCCATCAGGTCAACAAAAACTGAAAGAGATCATGGCTGGGAATCCAAGAGGGTGTATACGTGTACATGAGTTTATGCTGGCATAGGACAGTAAAAATTGTCATGTGCTCCTGCTTGCATTCCCCCCTTCCTCTTTCTCCCACAACAACATTAGGCTGAATGTGAATCTTTTAGAAAGATGTTCTTTTTTTTTCTACTGCTGAGCATAGTACAACTGATTATCCCTCTGGGCATGGGTCTTGGAACAAAGCCACAGTCTAGTCCTCACTAGTACAGCCAAATTCTTTGTCTGTCTGTTTGTTTGAAAAGCATTTGCCACAGTTGTGTCATGAAGGATTGCATAAACAATTAATCAACTGAAAGCAGCACAAACATGCTTAATGAACTATTAGAAGAGTCAGGGGAAAGATGAAGGTGGGAGAAAGAGAGACCACCTAGTGCTGCAGGTGCATTTAGTTTCTTTCTTAAAACAGAACTCCTCAACTCTTCAACTCTTCAGCAAGCAGAGAAGTGCAATTCATATCTTCCTAGGATGATGCAGTTGTGAGGGGGCCTCAGTACATCTCCACTTCCTGATTATCTCTAGGGTTAGCTACAAAGTTCTGAAGGGTGATGAAAATAGAGTCTAAAACAAAATAATTGAACTGAGCTTAGACATTTAGATAAAAGGACAAAATCTCAGGAATAAAAAAAGAAAAAAAAAGCTAATATGTAAATATGGCAAGGTATAAGAAAATTATTAATGTATTGACACAAAGGAGAGTCATGGCTTGCAAAGATCTTGATTAAAGGGCTGTTACAGTCTGCTGAAAGATTTGCAGCAACATCAATGAGTTAGGGAATCAGGCTCTCAGGCTGATAATTTGTGGAAAGATTAAGGAGTGACTTGAAATGTAGTAAGGCAGTAAGAATGCACTGGCAGGTTTTCAGCAACATTACGATGTAGTGGGGAAAGTTTGATCTTGGTTCTCACTACATGCATGTGGAAGGGCACAAAGCAGAGGTCTTTCCCCTGTCTAAGAGGGAAAGAATCAGCCCTGAGCCTCTTCAGCCCCACTGTGGATTGCAGTCACTCTTTTCTGGGGAGTCTAGGAATTTGAATTTCACAAGGTTGGCCCATCTCTCCAGCCCATCTGGCTCCCCCTGGCTGGTAGCCCTGCCCTTGAGCACATTGACTGGTCCCCCAGTTTGCTGTTGTGGTGACCCACCCCTGAAGGTGAGGGTAACTGGGGTTCTTGTTAATACATCCCTTGGGGTGGATTAGAGTGAAATGGCATTGAATGACCTGTGTTTGTATATAGTGGTCAAAGTGATGATTGCAGTTTGATCGGTTAGGGTTGGGGGAAGCCCTCAAAATGTAAATTTCAGTGAATTAATATACACACAGGCTTGGCTGAGAGCACCCAAATACCTTCCCTGGCAGACCCTTCAGAGATGCAGTGATATGACCCATTCCTTGAATACTCTGAGGTCTGCTCTCTAATGCTCTACTATCTCTTTCCTTGCTTCTCTCTGGATCTCAAAGTCCATTGTTTCACAGGCACTGCAGCCGACATTGAAACTGATTGTCACATTTCCAATCAGCTTGTCCTTACTAGTAAATAGTAGATCCAACCATGCATCAGCCTTAGTTGCCCATCGTATACCTGAGCCAAGAAGTTGTCCTTTTCCACAAATCCTCTTGACTGTGTCCCACCTCATCTTCCTTCTAGCAGCTGCCAAGAAGGTGAAAGTCTGCCTTGGGGTCCAGGGTTTGTAAATCAGAGCTTTCTGCCCAATTCAGTTACTATTGTGGTGTAAATGCAATGCTGAATGATGAGCATCTAGTGCACATTATTTCAGCTATGAAACTGTAAATAACAAATATTAGGGTCATATGATCATAGCATAATTCAGGTGCAAAGGGACTTCAGGAAGACCACTTCTGTCTCAAATCTAAGGTATCTATGAGATCAGACCAGGTTATTTGGGCCTTAATCCATACAGATTCTGAAAACCTTCAAGGCTGGAGACTGCACAGTCTCTCTGTTCCCATGGTTGACTGTCCTGACTTTCTTGTGTTTAACAGTGAATAAGCAAAGACAAAAGAGTTAACGGAATAGATAGGTTGATCATCATTTTGTGGATGACAATTTATGTGTTCACTAGCAAAAGTTCATAAATCTTCTCTTTATAACATAGGTATCATGAAAACAACATAAACTATTCCATGAGATGGCTGTTGAAAGAGAAATACAACTGTCTTCAATAAATCAGTCTTATTTTAAGTCATCATAAGAATCTTAGTGTGTCAGCAGCTTCTTCTCTTCAGAGGCTCCCTCAATCTGATCTGTAGTGAGTACTACCATTGCAATGCTGCACACCATAATAAGTATTAAAATAGTTATGGGTTCAGCCTTATTTTACTTTTATGGTTTGAGGTTACATTGCCACAGACTAATGGAGGCATGGCATAGTATGTAAAATAGAGCATTACCACATCTGCAGTGGTATCAAAGGCATATGTCTTACAGTATCACCACAAAAATTTCGTAAGCTGACAGGATGGTATTGTGTTGCCATCATATTAGTACCAGTTGTACTCTGACATAATTTCCTACCCTCCTTTTCCCACCAGTATTTTGAGTCTGATATTCATACACCAATTTGGGTCATACTTTGGTAATGATGTAAATGTAGGAAGACCATAACAGAGATGATTCATGCAAAGCCTTTTTTTTTTATTTCCGGACAACCTTTGGCAAAACTTCCAAACCCAAACACTATTATAACATAAATATAGATGATAATTTTCTATTTCTAGGGGTAAATGCACTTGCAAAGGGGCTTTATTTTAGCACTTTAAAGACTGCCAGAACACAGTAGTGTATTACCATCTGGGGTCATAGTCACTTGAAAAGCAAAGCAGTGTCCTTTTGCAGATGTGGCTATTTGTGTTAATTCCTTTCCCACACACATAGATGTTTTTGTTCCTAACAATTCCATTTTAGCTACAAGTAAGGTACGCCTTCCAAACAACAAATGAGATCCAAAGGGAGACCTCACACTGAAATGATTCAAAGTGCTTAGTGAGAGAAGGGAAAACCCTCTCTGTAACAAGCCTTTCCCTTGAGATGAGAGAGATCTTGCAAACTTGAGGGACAAACTGAACAGCTTCTTCCTCTGACTGAGGAATTCAGCTGCTTTTGTGGGGAATATATAGGTGCCCTCCCTGGACTGGTGCAAATGCATGGCTTAACACTGTGCCACTAAAACCCAATCAGACATGAAGGTCTGACCTGTTCATGAAGATGTGCTATAGCAGAGGAGCGAGATTTCAAAGGGACTTTAGTTCTTTTTGTTTCCTGTGTGTTTCAGGCTGGCACTACCTCTGGTCCTGAGCTCGGCTTCTGGGAGGATGTCACATGTTAAACCCAAGTGGTGCCATGCCAGATGCTTTTCCCTGGGCAATATGAACCTGACTGAAGCTATGCCATTTCCTTGGTGCTCCAAGGAGATCAGTGACTACAACCTGCCCCAACATTACCAGGATAGAGACCTTCAATCAAGAACTTTGAGCTGTCTTGATGTTGCCCCATAACTGTTTTTTTCCAAGGGATATAAATCAGATATGCAATGGACAAAGCAGACAGGACATTTAGGTTCCTTCTACCAAAAAATAATCAACGCACTGACTATAAGCTATCAAATGTAATCTTTTCCATAAAGAGTTTTGTGAATATTGGCTCATGTATGATACATTCTTATTTAGAATATCACAAATAGGTTGTGACTGTGAACTTGTAGCTGAGCACAAATTCAGGCCCTGCTCACCAAGCCACCATCTGCTCTTTATTTATGTTACTTCAAAAACAACTCTTTTTTCCGTGGTGCCTGCAGCACATGATATGACTAATGTAAGTAATTTAAATCAGTTAATAAATTTGCAAATACCATCAGGACATGCCTATGTAAAAAATTCATGAGTACACAGTCCATTGCCATAAATGGATTTATTCAGTTTCCCTCTGTTCCTCCCCTTGTTTATTGGCGGCACCTGGCACATCCCATACAACAGAGGTCCATCTTGCCTGGACCAAATGCAATCTTGCCACCTGTGTATAAGCACTGAACTACTGAACCACTGATGACCCCCTGCACTTCCAGAGCTGATTGCATTTTGCCTTCATCAGCTTTCAGCAGGAGCATCGTCTCCTGAAAGGACTCCAAAAGCAAGAGGCAGCCTCCTCCAGAGGGCTATTTGACTTTTAGGGAACCTGAGTCATTGCCCGACATCCCTCATTTTTCTTTGACCATTTATAGAGGGAGTCTGTATTGACTGATTCCTAATTTAGGATCCTTTGGTCAGATGAAATAAACCTGGGGCCTTGACAGGACTTGAGTATGAAACTCTTTGAGGATTTGAGCCTAATCTCTTCGTACAAGGATCAAAGTCAAATCTTGCCTATTTGGTTTTTAATGCCTGACAAAATCTGAATGCTACTTAAAAATAGTAATCTCTGATAATGTCTTGTTTATAGAAATTATTACTCCTTCTAAGTTTTCTTTTAACAGAACTAGAGATAAGAGCATAACTGGATTATAATATCTTTATATTACAATCTCGTCTTCTACTGGATTTTTTAAAGCCAACAAAACTGGAAAGTCTGATGTGACATTTTAATTTGAACTGAATGTATTAATGGAATTAGGTACAAATCAAAGTTTAACATGTTGAATGTATTACCATTTTTGCATTCCTTTTAACTTACCTAAGAGCCTTTTTGGCTAGCCATGTAGGACTAAAATGTTGAATTAGAAATTACACAAAGACCTTAAGTATGGCACATGATTGCCCATTATCAGATAAGAAAATCAAATCCACAGAGAGGGTACAATTTTTGCAAAGATGTTTGTCTTCATGGAAGTGCCTGTTTTGACCTGCTGGTTTGGCAGATAACCATTCATTTAAAATAATAGATAGATGAAATAGGTTCTCTTTAATCTTTCCCTAATGCCTAAACCAGCTGTTGCTATGGGAAATGTATTTCCCATGCAACTCTCCTGAATATTACATGATGATCCTAATCCTCACCATATGCACACACTGAGAAAAAAGAAAGGTGACAGTTTTGTGATGTGGCCTCCCCTTCTGGCCTCTGCTGTATTTGATCTGCACAACCTATAAACACACTTCTCATTTCCACAGCATTTCACTCTATAGAACATGATGCATCTTTTAATGAGTCACTGTCTTGCTGTCTCATGCATATTTCAAATTACATTTTAAATTACTGGATTAAAAGAAAAGCAAATTAAATACCAGCACCCACTTGGTTAAGCTGTCCCACTATTGTACTATTTCTACTGAAATGCCAGCCAAATTTCCCAGGTGCACTTTCCCATCTCTCACATAACATCAAAATAAAATCTCTGCATTAAAATAATGCATATAAATATATTGGTGGTTATAAGGAAAAAAAAACCCAAACCAAAAAACCACACATAGTGTAAGTTCATCCAAAAGAAACTACATTAAAGGTCCGGTGTGAGACAGAATTTTGGATGAGCTCTAAGCAACTTTTCATCAGCGTGGTTCTCTGAAGAGAAACTCTTTCCAGTATTGCTCCTCTTTATAAATGAGCTAACCTCAGACGTTACCAAGCACCCAAACAACTGGGCTGTTTCAGACTTGCAGTACATTAATAAAGGATGATGTTTATGAAAGATATTGCAGATATTTTTCCAGGCCGATGTGAAGCTCAATAAAGGAGAAGAAAAAGGGAAAAAAAGAAAGAGTAATCCCAAAGAAGTCTCTAAGGTTTTTATTGCAGGGCCAATGACATACAAGCCTAATGCAGGAAGACTACTCTGTGTTGGAAGACTACTGCAGGCAATCTGTGCTCTTGATGCTAGGGAAAGGGCAGATGTTCTCAGAATGAGCCGACTGGCTGCCTGAACTGGCAGCCCTGAGTTTGTTTATTTATTTGTTGTGGGTAGTTCTCGAACAGTAGCTCAGCAGAAGGTTTCTAAATGCAAGTATAATTAGAAAGGTCTGAAAATCCTCCACTGAGTAAGCAGATCCAGAGGAACAGATGGTGCACCTCTTTGATGGTCTCCTGTCAGAGAGGGTGATACAAATCATCGCCATGCTTTACCCAAGGTCTCATCATGTGGCTTTGAGGAAGATTTCAGATGATTCATTATGTTTACTGAATGGGATTGTTTGTGTATGTAGACATCAAAATGTAGTCACACCCCAGTAATTACTGCAATAGGGCCCTTGTGGCAGAAATTAAATATGAATATGTAGAGAAAACAAACAGCCAAACACAGGTACGTGTGCATGCACACCTACCCCTCAGCACTGCCTGCAGTTTTCTGTCTTGCTCTAATTTCTTGTGTGTGCTGCCCTCAGTGCCTACATGCCCAGGTGTTTGGGGACAGACAAACCCCAGGAGCAGCTATGGCTGCAGGGTGAATTCACCCATTTCTGATGACTTTTGAGTGCCTTGGAGCTTGCCTGTTGCTCTCCCATTCTCACATGGGTCTGTGTGCTTTGCTCTATGGTCTGCAGAAACCTTATTGCAGATTTCTCTGGAGATGCCTCAGAATATAGTCATATTCTAGGAGGTTCTGGTATTGCTCTGATAAGCTTGAAGGGAGAGTTTCAGAGCATCTTTAAAGTGCTTCCAGGGGCCTTCTCTTGTTTGTCTTTCTCTATCAGCTCAGCTACACAGCATGCCAACGTTTTTGGTAGCTTTGGGTACTTGAATGACTCTATGCTCAACCTGGCAAAAATGACAGCTTCCCAGGGATACCTCTAGCAGTGCCATTGCTGTGAAATAAAATATCAGTGTTTCTCAAACACTTGTGCCAGTGGATACCCAAAACGAGAATTAAGAAGATGTGATAAAACAGCATCAAGCTGTTGGATTTGGAACAACGTGGGTTTCAAGAATCTGGCCAACAGAGAGAACAGATAATTGTGTCCTTGCACATGGCTGCCATTTTGAGTATTGCTCTTCACTATAATGATTAATTTTGCAGATGACCGAGGAATGGAATTTTTTAAGAGAAGAAGAGAGATTTCACCATCAATGATAATTACATGTATGAACAACAGGTATTTTGAAATTTACAGTTTACATTAATATCTTTGCCCTGCACTTATTCAAGGCATTACCTGTGAAGTCATTTAACGAAGAAAGGTTCTGCACTGAGGAATGCCTAAAAGAATGCTTAGTACAAATTCTTCGGTGGTGTTCACTGGGCAGAAAACAACCCACTCGGTATGCGAGAGATGCAGGGAGAAGAGAAGCAGTGCAAGACAGCAGTCATCTGTAATCTTGTAAGACAGCAAACACATCACAGGTGACAATTTGTCAATAAGCCCAAAGGCAAATAGTAGGTAGAGGAAAGAACCACCCTGAGGCTATTGTAATATGAGAAAACAGAGGGCTGGAGCTTACATAGCTTAAAGAAATGTAGTTTGTGCAAAACAGGAAGGTAGAAAACAAATGCCTAAACCAAGGCATATAGGCATGCGTTATTTTAATTGTGTTCCTCCCTTTGATAGAAATAGCAGGCTAAATCAAGACCTGATGTGACTGCAACAAAATCAGTGGACCTACATTGAGGATAAATTGCTGTCATAAATCATCAAAATCAGTGACAATTTTGTGTGTTCGTGCCAGAAATTAATCTGGCCCATTACAACAACAATTTTTTTTACATTCAATACTAAATTTATTTTGTTTTCTATACAACAAAATAAACTTGAGCTTTGGTGTGTAACAAGATGCTTGTGTCCTGGGAAACATTCCCCTGACCATTGCTACATCAGCTCCATGGATGGGACGGTACAGAATCCCTGGTCTGCTACCCACTTTCCCTTCAGGTGTGCCTGGCTCCACACTACCCTCCATGTGCACGGGGGAGAAAGGCTTTTGCAGTGCATGGAGGCAGAGAGGTGTGAGACAAGAGAACAATCCATCCTGCGCTTGGCCTCGTACCCTGCTCTTGCTGAGTGCAAATGCAGGCACACCCAGCACTTGGAGCAGCTCTAGGGTGGTCAAAGAACATTTCTACTCCTCAGCATAATAGCACTGTTAGATTGTGACTCAGCTTCCAGGTGCAACACCCACTTCTCCCACTGTGCCACCCCAAATAATCACATTAATAATTGAATTTTCAGCTTGCAAACTCCACTGTAACTGCTGTGACTCCAAGGGGAGTCATCTGCCTCAAAGAAGGGAGGGAATGAGTTTTCCTTTACAATAAAGGTGCAAGGAGCTGTTGGGCACACAGCCAGCAATGGCTGGACATCTGATTTCCATTTGCAGGTCTGAAAACTGCCTTTACCTGGCTGCCTGTCCCTTGGATTGGACAGTACTGACACTGTCTACTTTATAAGTAACTTTTAGAAAAGAGCATTATCTTGGCAATACAATAAACTGTGTTTTATCAAAAACTGTAGAAGAGACAAACTGAAATTATATAGGTATCTGATTTTTTGCATGCATATATAAGATTCCAGGTTCAACTAATTAATTCTGTTTCTATTAAAAACTCTGTGCTAGCTTGAAAGGCTGCATTTACATTCCAGCTAGAGTGAAGATTTTATTTTCTAGCATGAATCTCACCATTAATCAGAGCTGGATGTAATTTACACCACCTTCAAAGAGCCTGTAAAAAGATAACATAAAAATGTTAATCAAATTACAAAATCCACAGAGAAAAATTTGACTCAGAAGTGAATTATTCCAGCATGTCTGTCTTCTGTGGCATTGCCAATGTAAATCTATGCAGTAGGCCACCACAGTGGAGTCCACAGGGGCTAAGTTTGAGGTTTTGCTTTATATGTGTTCTTTTTAGAAGCCTGGCTATCTACTTGTTCTGGGGTAACTGAAAAATCTGTTTTTAACACAGTATATGCAAACCGTCCAGGACTGAGGCAAATGAGGCAAATCCTCCTGCACAAAGTGAAATAATTCACAGAACTTCACTAATTTGCCTTAATTTGCAGGTCTTCAAGACTTCATGATGATCTTTGTTCATGCCCACTCTTCACTTGCCTGACTTCATAGTGTCTAAGATAATGAAAGCATAACTTTATAGATCAGAATGTGGAAGGACAGGAAAGTTTTACTGGATATCAATTATTTTAGGATGAGATAGACATATGTTTTACATTATAGGGACACAAAATTTAGAATAAAATAAAATTAAAAAAACCCCAACTCATGAGTTTCTTTTATTTAGTTACATGAGTTTCAACCCACATTTCAACCTTCAACAGTGAGCAATCCGGCCTGCTTCAGGTTCTCATTTTTATGGCAGATTTCCTGTAGGAACCTGTGATATCTAAACATTGAAATGCAAACCAATTGAGAGAACCATCATTTAAAAAAAAAAATCACTCTTTTTAATAAATAGCCAAAGTTTTTTTTTGTGCATCCAGGTTTTGCAGAAAACCTGTGGGCCTAAAGCAGCTGTCAGCCATCCTTGTCCTGGCAGACCTGGAGCTGGCTGTGGAGCAGCATCTGTGGAGGCATGGAGGACATGCTCAGACCTCCTCAAACCTTCTCCTCCCCCTGTGCATCCTTGCTGACCCGTATTTTTGGTAGTCATGTGTATTCAAGCTTTAGATGAATTGTTTGAGAAGCTGAACATATTCAGTATATCACAAAAGAGCACTCTGCTTATTTAATAGTCCTGAAACATTTGGAATATTACATTGTATGTACTCTGATGTCATTACTCTACTGACTTTTGGAAATTAAAATTATGACATGAAGGTGACTGTATTTGCACATGGGTACATTTTAATACCATGTACAGGCTATAATCTCAGCATTTTTTCTTCTGCTTTCTCCCTAGTTAGAAAGCATTCTAACTGTTGCCATTACTGTTCATGCATGTAATAAAAATGGAAGCATAAAACCATCAAAAATAAGCTGCAAAATCAGAACTGGATCATTTTTTTAAAATTCCATCAGAAGAAAACTGTGCATGCTACAAAGATGAAACAAAAATTCCCTGTTATGTGTATCATATATGGCAATGATATTGGACCAAAAAAGGTAAAAAAATATTATGGTCTTGTATGGAAAATTATTTTAATAGAGTGTTTAAAATTACTGAAGTAAGTTTTAAAAAGGCTATGTAAACCTTTAAATACAATTTTAGGTATTTTTGTGACAATAAAAATAGCATACATCAGATGCTGGAAAATGTCAGGGGTTAACAGGGTAAATTACACGGTTTGTACCTGTTTTGATGTTAATTTTACAAATTCTTTTTGGGTAAAGATGGCCCTGGAGAGGGCAGGCTTTGCAACACACACTTCTTAGTAGAGAAACTAAAATGTAAGCAATTATGTCTGAAAGGAAATTATTTGAAGAGTCTCAAGATCATTTACATGCTTTGGAGGTCCTGCTTTCTGTCCTGCATGGTACTGCACCAGCAACCTTGATTTTCTGCATCTCCCATGAATGCCCAGGACGTGTCTGCCATGGTCTGTATGGGGGAGCCAGAGCAGCAGCCAAGCACAAGGACAGCTGCTGCTGCTGCCACATGAAGCTCTGTGGAGCACCAATCCTACAAATTGGTTTCAACCTTCCTGCAAGATGGTGATCCCCAGAGAGGCAGATGATCTGTAACAAAACATGGTGTCTGCCTTTAGGAGCTGAAAACCCCATCTGGAGAAGGGCAGAAAAGGAACAACAGACTTTCCTATGCTGCAGTATGAGGTTGTTTTTGGATTTTTGGTTTTTTTTTTTCCGCTTTTCAATGCATATTTTTTTCATCTTAGTTCAAACCTGATATCATCTGCATTCCCTTTCTCAGCGCATATATGGGTTTTCACACACACTCATCACTTCAAGGACAAATTCTTAAATGGCAGGGAATGGGTCCAAATGGATCATCCCTTTCGGCAAAGCTGATTTGTCATCAGGATAACACACCATTTTTCTTGGTGGCTCCCCAGCTTCCCAGGAACTTGTTTCTCCTCTCCTTGTTTCTGGGGAGGCAGATCCTTTCCTGTTTCTGTGGTATCTTGGTTTCCTTGTTGCAGTTGTGCTGGGTATGGTCTAAAGCCCAGAATCTTGATGGAGCTGTTCTGCCACTGGAGTTTTCTTTGTTCTATATGGTATTTTCCTTTGTTTTCCCCTGGGTTTCTAAACATTTTTTTTTTATTTTCTTCTGCTATTACCATTAGCATCCTGCCTGTGCCATGCTAGAATTCTGACAGAAAGCATCGTGTTCTGCAGAGAGGTCCTGCCATGTCCTCATACTTATACTGGCAGAAGACCTAGGAAATTCTGCCATTTATTTGTTGGGTGCAGGTACTTTTGGGGAGCAGTCATCATGGTCAATCTCTTTAAATGTCTCCCAGTATGGGAAATGGCTGGACCTTTTCCATACACAGCTTCTTCAAAACTTACTCCTCTTTGATATGTAGAAATATTTTAATGTGATTTTTGGAAACCTATGTTGCGATGATGAGTAAAATTTCTTAGTCAGGGCACAGTAGCTCTGTGACAGGCAATGAGTTCAGACTGGTTTGCAACTTATGTGGATGTCTGTCTTAGGCAGAATTAGAAAGTCACTGGGTAGGAGAATAGACACCAGCCACTTTTCTTGCCACCATCTCCCAGTAAGCTGTAGTCCCACAGAGCTCACTGTGAACAGTTTCTTTCAAGAAGGATTAACACAGAAAGATCCTGGGATATATTTATATCCCTCCTAAGGGATATAAATATGTATTTCCCTTCCTCCAGCATTCAGACCACTTACTGGAATTTCTGTGCACATTTTCATTTTACCCAATGAAATGCCAAGGCAGAGTTTTTGGGCCTGAATGTGGGGGAATATGTGGGCTGCAGACAGCAGCCTAAAACTGCTTGGCACTGGTAATGTTCTATGCACAGACTGTTGAGACGCTCTTGAAAATGTTCTTGTTCAGCTCAAAATGCAATTAAACAAACTCTATAAGTCCAGGTTAAAATACTTCTGTGATACTGTTTTCTCCCCCTCATGGTGTGTATCCAGGTTGGAGGGAGAGAACTGTCAGCCAGTATACTTTGTGTAAATACTGCAGATGATGTTGAAAATGAACGGATGGGAGAGCTACCACTAGACTCAGTGAGAAAAGTTTCTTTATAATTCCTTAGAAACATGTTGAAGAATACTATCAAGCTATTCTATCTTCCTGCACCACCATGTTATATTTGACACTGAAGTAGAAGAACACAGTGTTTTACTTGCCTTTGAGTGGTGATTTTGTGGCAAGCATACAGGTCTGAATCTTGACACAGTACCCCTGATTAGCTGGGTGGCACTGTCTATTGATAAGTGTCCATATAATTTTCTATCTACCTATAGAATCTACCTATATAGGTTACTGTCAGAGGAATTAGTACAGTAAAGGTACTTGACTATTCCAGCAACTGTGTCACTGTTGAAAAAGAGTGCTGTTTATGATCCTATTCACGTCTCTTAGAGCCTGGTTAACTTTTTTCTGAGTGTGTAGAGATCTTGTAATTTAGATTTCCCAGTCAAGTCCAGCAGATGAATAGAGCATAATAACCTGCAATTTGGGGGAAGAAACTCAGTCATGGATAACGCTTTCTGTGCTGCTGTTCAGGGAGCAAAAATAAAGTTCCTGCACTAAAGAGAGTGGAGAAAGAAATATAGTTCCTCTAGATTTCAGGCATTGTAGCAGCCAAAATTGAACTGCCTCTGAAAGAATACTGTCTGGTGGGACACAAGTGAACATGCCTCTACTGAATCCAGTGCACAAATATTAATAAAGATTTTCATTCATTCACAGAGGTAGAGATGGAGAAACATTTCTTTATTCACTCCATACGGCACAGTTACAGTGAAAACAGATTACTCATCAGTCAGTTCCTCTTTCTAGTGCATCTCATTCATCCTGTGGCTTGTTTATAACCAGCTGAAAAATACATAACTTCCTTTACAGTATTTGATCTCCAAAATGCAAAACTCCCTTTTGAATCAGAAAGAGGAATTTCGGTTACTGTATATAGGTCTCTTGATGTAGGAATAAACACCAGAATTCTGTGGTCATAGTGTTGGTTTCTTTCTATAATTTACTGTCTCCTTTTTGTAGCAGAGTATTTAACTGATGAAGGAATACAAGTACTAGGTTCTTGTCTTTTGACTTTTTCCTGATAATTGCAGAAACATGAACACATTTTGTAACTCTGAAGAGAAAAAACAACTAAGCAATGTGCCTAAAGCAAGTGCCATGTTCCTTCAAAGAGGATAAAAATCTACAAAAACTGTTGCTTTGATAAAAGTGTAGAAGAATTTAAAGAAAGGCATTCAATTTACTGGTATACTGAATACAGAGAATTAAGTGCACAGCTATAATGGACATTCCCTTCTACTCATATATCTGTCTGGAAGGGCTTTGTTAAAACACAAAAACATTCACCCTATAGTGACACTAAGTAGTATTTTCTTGTGCTTCTAATTTATTTTGTCATGTTCCGTGGTATGAACAAATTAAATACCACACAGGTCTTAAATGTCTCAAACAATTAAATTTATCTATGTTTATTCTTGCTATCTGTCTGCTCCTCTGTCAGACACTATCAGGTCAATGCTCCTGACAAGTGGCATGGAGTAGGGGTACCATGAACCAGCCAAATCTTACAGATATAGAGTTGAAGTGTCCCTTGAAGCTGTTATGGATTTTCAAGAGGGAAAACCAGCTTCTGAAACTAAGACAGTTTGTGAAGTTTTGCTGAGGCTGCAAGGACACAAGCAGGTCAGAAAAGGCATTTGAGGCCTGGGATAAAATCCCATGCAAGCTTTTTCAGGCCTGGAAGGATACAACTGTGCTTACCCTAGGAGTGCACTGCCAGAGGCAGACTTCCAAACGTGGTGTCAGTACGTGTCGCTAGCACTGAAATTTCTTTACCATCACACACAGGGATAATCCATCCTGGAACTATCTTCCTGTTAATCCCCTGTTAGCCTGGCTTTTCAGCACAAACTAGCAAATGTGGCCCAGGCACTGCAACTCACTCTCTGAGATAGACTGACCATCATAAACCACCAAGGTAATAGCTGTGTTCTTACACAGAAGCACAGGGCCTGCTTTGTTTGTTTTAGTTAAATCTAACTCTGTGTGTGTCCTGGCCAGTACCTCACTAGTGTCCCTGTGCCTCTGCAGAGACTATTGGCAAGCACTGTGATATTCAGGCCTGCCATGTCCAGGTAGAAATCTTACTAATACTCAAAAAATGCTTTATTTGAAAGCTGGAGTACATGAACAGCACGCCACAATCACATTAAAAGAAAAATAACAGTGGTGCAATAACATTGACTGAGTTGAGATCCCTCAACTTTTCATCTGAGCCAGCTTTAGCAAGATGCCCAGTGAAATCAAAGCCTTCTCCTCTGTCAGCACAACAAAGGCTTCCTAACCTGAGGGATGAAAACCCCCAAAATTTGGGGTTTGGAAGATCATATTTTCCCTTCCTATGGGATTTTGTCTACTTGGCTTCTAAATTATTCTGCCCAGCAAACATTGGGTAACAGCCTGTTGGCTCAGAAAATGTGTTTTAGCTTGCCTTTATTGCAGCACCCAATGTGTCTTCTGAGACACCAGGGAGATTCTCAGAGGCTGTGTGAGCAGTGCACAGGGGCACTGTCTGCACCTACTCAGGCAACCTGGGCCTGGTCCAGCTCTGAAAGCACCATGAACAGCTTCCTCTGGTGTGCCCCACTGCATCCCTGAGATGGAGAGGGAGGGAAGGGCACACTGTGGCGCTATGGACACCCTCAGCAGGAGTTTTTTGGACAGGACTGTAAGGAATACTGTAGGATTGCCTCTGCCTCATAGCACAGGCTCAGCTTGGAAGCACTATCACTTGAAAGCAGAGCAGACATTGCCCATTGCCATGTGGGACCAGAAAGTGTATTATCAGCACCTAGATGTTTGGGGTGGGCTGATCACTCAAAAAAAAGGCAACAGCTCCATCAAGAAAAGTGCTGGACAGTCTTTCTGGTCCTGGCCCAAGGCCTACAGCTAGGCCTGAGGCTGCTGTGCATGGGGCCAAGCACACACCCTACAAATTCATTGTCTGTGCACAACCTCCACAAGAAACTATTTTTATTCCTACGCCAAGAGTGCTCCTCTGAAAGGTCAGTAAACACCAGGTATGGATCAGTGCCAGCAAAGTCAAGGGGGATCCAGATAAAATGAGACAGGTTTTGAACAAGGCATTGTAGTTTATTGCTGTGTAACAACCAGCAATAAACTGCATACAGACGGCATGGGTGTCAGCCAGCTTCACACATGAGTCATGGCCAGCTCTGGAAATACAGACTGCTGCCTGCTGAGCTGCTCTGCTCACTCAGGCATCAGCCATGTCCCTGGGCAAAGGTAAAAATGAGCGCAGGACAGCAAGGAGCACAGCTGGAGAGTCACAGAATCATGGAATTATGAAATGGGTTGGGTTGGAAGGGACTTTAAAGATCATCTGGTTCCAAGACCCCTGCCATGGGCAGGGACAGCTTTTACTAGACCAGGTTTCTCAAAGCCTGTCCAATGATGCCTTGAACCCTCACCAGAATGAGGCATCCACAGCTTCTCTGGGCAACCTGGTCCAGTGCCTTACCACCCTCACAACAAAGATTTTCTGCCTAATATTTAATCTAAATATCTCCTTTGTCTGGAAATGAAAAATAATATGTGCATATGTTAACAACAAAGGCAGACAGAAAACAGAGAGTTGGAAGCAACCGGAAAACCTGGTATCTATGTGAGAGAGAAAGAAAACTGTCAGAGCAACATACAAGTTGGAGGGAGACGAGTAACTGTAAATAGTGATTGCCTTCTCCTTCTTGATTCCTGCTATGTTCAAGAAAACTAGAATCTGTGCAATTTTTAATGGCACAGCATCCTAGAAGAAGTTGCTATCATCCATTCATTAATAAAAATAAGATTTTCAGAACATCCTCACTGGGAGCTTTCCAAATCCCTTGACAACCACAGAGACCTAGAGTCTGGCTGTCAATATTTTTTTATATTAGGGGAGAAAAGAAAAGTGCCAAGGAGTAGAGTATCAGTGGGTGGGTACTTGGAAAAATATTATTCTAATATGAGCTTGAAAAATCAGGGAATTTGTGGAGTTAGTTGTTAGAATATGAAGATGAAGCTGCTTGGAACAGGATGCTAGTTCCAACAATGACCTGATGAAATGATATTTTAAAGTAAATGTTTTTCCTTTTTTAAGGCTTAACTTTCTTCATTTTCAGTAGTGCACTTGGACAATTTAAACCAGAAAGAAAGTAGAGAGTAGCAGCACAATGAAGACTCAAAGTACCCCTTGGTTTACAAAACCAGGAAAAAGGTAAGACTTTGCATTAGACCTCTTTTTCTACATAATTTATTTGTCCTGCTGTGTATATCTACATGCTGCCTACTGTCAGAAAGCTTATCCTGTAATTATATTTCAGATAATCACCAGTGAGGAGCTGGAGACAGGCAGCATTCCTGGGTTTAAAGAGAAATTTGAAGGCAAAGAAGGCATTTGAATAAAAGGAAGGGTGTTTTAAATGAACTGCAAGGCATGCGAAGAGGATGAGTTGCTAGTGGTAGAAAGCACTTTCTAAAGAAAGAACTGAAAAAATGCTGGACTCAAGATAAAAGAGTGCAGAGGGATGCGAGGGTTAGATCCTCAGTGGCAGAACAGAGGGGAAGACAGAACTCCATGGATTCAAGGAAAAAAGGAAACTGGAAGGGCTGTGTAGTGCTGAAGGTCCAGTGCCCCATATTTTGTGTGATCTGCCACATCAGTGAGTGCTGGTAGATAAGAAGGGGAAGGAAGAATGTAATCAGGGAATAAAAGGAAAGGGTGACTAAAGAGTGGATATGAATGCCAGGAAAGGATGTTTCAAGCTCAAGCCTTGATGTTATCAGCTCCAATGTTTAGTTGGCTGTTCCTTTCTGTCTATCTATCAAGCTATTTATCTATCTATTGGAATTTTCATTTGCCAGAGATTGTTCCACAGGAGCTGGCTTTTGGGTATTAGTGTTAGCTTTTGAGGAACATAGGAAGTTTAACTTATGCAGAACTCTTGCTCAAGGCCTCCATGCCATTCCAATTCTGCTTAAATCCCATTTTGAAGATTTCAATGCTTCACAAGCCTTAAATTTCTCAAGCTCAGGGGCCTGCTATTTGCCATTTGTTTTTGATAACTGACTGGGTGACGTGGTGCCTCAAGCCATAAAATGTTTTTAAACCAGTTCCCTGGCCCACATCATGTTTATAGGTATATTTGTGTGATTCCCTGTTTCTGCTTCCAAAATTGAATTCCCCCTGGTGTTCAGACAGGGTGGTACTCTCGTTAGCCTGCATCAGTGTGAATTTATGATAATTGCTTGCCCTATGTTCGCATACTTTATTTTCTCACAGTCCAGTGCAGTTCTGGTGGCTGAGCACCGTGCAGCAGGGCCTGGCTGCTGGCTTGTGAGGAGAGGGTTTGGCTGAGCATTTGCTGAGAGACTGACCACATTTACTTTTGTTTTAATTCTCCCACTGCCCTGTGCTTGATGCTGTAAGTATATTCTTGAAAATGAAGCCTGTGTTCAAATAGTAACTCTCCGAAGTGTGTGTTGTTAAAATTTCACATGCAGACAGCAATTTGGGTGTTAGATTGTTTTCTGGTGACAGTCAATTTAGCACCAAAATGTTGTGAAAGAGGCTGCATATCTTTAGTCATTAGCTGATGGACTAATATACCCAGGTCATGAGAACTGGATAAAAGCAAGGTTTATAAAGTGCTGTTGTGATCTGTTTAATCTCACCTTAAAACCCATAACTGCACTCCATGTACAGTTATTCTACTTTTATCTATGGTTTTCTGGTCCAAGTTAATAGTGTCTTGTTTTGAAACTCTAATTTTCTCTCTGCCTCTCCAGAATTTTTAATTCTCTTGCAGCTTGTGAGGTTTCACAGTTTGGAGATTAATGAATTGGATTACATTAGAACCTTACCTCTTGCACTGGAATTACATTACAAATCAGCAGGATATATCTGCTACTCCTCTGCAAGCACCTCATGAATAGTCACAGTCCTGCTGTGAGTGCATCTAGGGTGACTGGAGAGAGATGTCTCCTCTTCAATGAATTTGTGAAAAAAACCGAGTCCCTTCATGTAAGGTTTGTTCTCCATCTCAGAGTACAGCCACTGAAAAGGAGGAGAGCTTTTTAAACTGATTCACAAATGTGTTAGTATCAGTCTGATAAAGGGGTTTATTTCACTAGGAAATCCTTCTCTTCAGTGAAGTGGGCTGCAACACACTTGCCAAACCACTCATCCATTGCTAACAGGAATGAGCATGGAGTTAAATCAAAGAAACAGATGTGGCTGGGTAAGGCAGCTTTCCTTTTATATGTTAAAAAAAAAAAAAAAAATAGGAGCATGTTCATCAGTTTTGTAATTTTCTGATAGTGTTTTTTCTGGCTCAGTGGCAAACAGCAGTCAGACAAGCACTCCTCATAGAGTATTTGTGCTCCAAATCCAGTGCAAGGTTCAGTTCCTTAGAACACATTTCCATATCTGAAAATCCAAGTTGCAGATTTTGTCCACTACTGGCATATTTGAGGGTCAACAGAATCCCTTCTGTCTTGCTTAGATTATGCAAAGGAGCTTCCAGCAGTTCCAGAAAATATAAATCTGTGTAGCAGTACAGCGAGGAGGTGCTGACACGCCACGAAAAAGATTTAAAAAGGCAAAGGATTTAGACTTACCTGTTTCTGCTGTGTCTGTTCCCCTCTTCCTGAAATCACTGCGCAGCTGGGATTTTTGAAATAACAATAATAAAAAATTTGGATTGCTGAAATTGGAGGTGGATCAAAGGAAACCCACCTTACACATATTTTTATACAATGGCTGTCTTACTAAGATGTACAGCCTCCATTTTTGTTGGGTTTAATTCAGAATTGGTCAGACTGGCTTCTCCTTATGGAATCACAGAGCTTGCCCATTGAATTCCTCTAAACCCTCCAAAACAAAGATACAGTAAATCACCATTTCTCTTTTTCTTTGAGTATAAATCCAGCTGTTTTCTGCAGTATTTCTAAAAGGCTCAGTTTAAAAAAAAATGAAAAAAAATCCTAACCCCCCCAATTTTTTGATAGGAGTGTTGAATCAGGGCATTCTAGCATTTTTTCTTTCTCATTCTGAACTAACAACAATGTCAACATGCATCCCCCAAAAATTTGTTCCCCACTTTATTTTTGGACTATGAGGTTTAAGGAAAAGTTCTGCAGTTTGTTTTGGTTTTGCATCAAATGAAACTAACACTACCTAAAATATATTGTTCCAGACAGGATGTCAACTGTGTATTAGCTTGCCATTTCATGGATCCTGTCAGAAAGTCTAAATGCAAATGGGTGGATTTTTCCTGGACATCACATGGAGTGCATGATAGTTAGATATGACTCTGCTGCACTGCATTTTTTGTATTATGAAATTTTGAGGGATGATCATTCTAAATGGAGATCCCTTCACCCTCATGGGAGTTGATGGGACTTCTGAAATGAATCAGGATTTTTTGGATGAGTTCCTAGTTCAGATCAACTTTTTGTGGGTTATATGAAAGAGAGTGAAAGATAGAATTAAAACCCTCCTCAATTAACTCCAGCTGTCATTGGCCAGCAGCTAGGAACTAATTTTATTTCACACTATGGAATCTACAAAATATAAGATAACCTCCCTGCATTCATTTTAGTACCTCAGCAAATTAATTGTAGTCTTTTAATCTGTCCATGGAGCTGCAGCATTCTTGTCTTTACAGATTTTCAATACAATCCAAACCTTTTTACTTCATGACATAAAATTTCTTTCCAGGACAGTAGTCCTATTCAGAATAAAGTGGTTGTTTTCAAGGTCTTCATGCATACCTAAAATTGTTAAATATACTTACAATTTTCCAGTCCAGCAGGCATGGGAGTGCTCCTCCTTGTCCTGCCTGTTAAATTTAGTTAGAAGTTCTGAAAAGAGGAGCAGATTGGTCACCACTGGCAGGTAAAATCGGGAAATAAAAATATTGACTCAAGGCCTTTGCAGGACAATTAAACAGCTAATGAAAGGGCTGAAGTTCCTGTAACCACAGTGAGCAGGAAAGAAGGAAGATGTGCCTCACTTTGGCACTACTTTGGGTCTTCTGACACTGAAATTCTTTGGCTGTGGAGATTATAAAGGAATTCTGGTGAAGCATCACAAGTAACAGGCAAATGCTTTCTGAAGCATCTCTCAAGAAAACCAGGCATTTCATTCCCTATTTTTATTCTTCCAGACAGGATGTTAACATTGCTTTACCTTTCCTTTGGACAAACAGCGGCAGCAAAACTGTGGCAAAGGTGAATGCCAAACAATGCAGGCAAAGCACAGCTGCTTTCCTGTCTGACAGCCAAACTTTCCAAGGGAGACACAGACAGCTGTAGTGTCACCCAATATGTCCTCACTGTTTTGCCAAACCAGACAGAATAAGCCAGTTTGGTGCTGAAATTCTGGTAGGGCCCATGTCCCGTGACTGGGAGAAGCAGATTCACAGAGTCCCTTCTGGGCTGCTTTGGGGCCAGCACAGGCAGACTGTGCCTACATGTGCCTGCTGTCAGCAGGGAACTGCAAGGGGGAAGGGGCCTCTGTCCACTCTGAGGAAACTTTAAGCAGCTTGGCTCACTCTGACCCCAGGTGTGTGGTTATTCTCTCCCCAAGTCATGTGTCAGTCTGAGCAGCTGTGGATTTTCTAATGGGTAGATTGATCTTCGAAAGTCCAGAGACAATAATAATTTACAACCATAGCAGGACATGCAGCTGAAAATTACTCCATTTGTTGAACTCTGCTGGCTCAGTTCAGACAGAATCCAGAATCCCAGTAAGTAGAGGTGGTTTTAGGTTTGAAAGAAGGAGGCTGAATTTGAAGCCTTGGTGTGTGGGGGGCAAAACCAAAGGGTTTTGCATGAAGTAGTGTGAAAATGCATTCAAAATGTCACAACATTTCTTCACCAAAAAAAAAGACCAATGATTATTCTTTTTGTCACACTGGTGAGGTATTCAGATACTAAGGGCTACGCATGAACCTGAAAAGTATTAGGAGAAAAAGGGATACTTCAAGGCAACTAAATTAATATCCAAAGATTATGGGTTTCTGGTTTTCCTAGGGTGCCACACATAAGGACATGAGTTTCTGGGCTCTAGAGTTCTGTACCATGCACGGATTTCCAAAATTAATTCATCCCCATACTAGAATTCCTGTATTTTGGGAGAACTAAAAGAAGATTGAATCAGATGAAGGTCATCTGGTATCCAGACTGCAATAACTTTGTCAAGACAGGGATGGCACTATCTGCCTTAAGAACAGGAGACATAGAACAGCAAATAGACAAGTCTTTGAGAAAGCTGAGTGCTGGGTGGGAGGAGAAGTGATTTGGTTAATCCCAGGAGTGCCAAAGCTTCCCTTGCTCATCAAAGGCTAACAGGAGATATGTCTGTTCTGTGTAAACACATTAGGAGGGTAAACATCAGGAAGGGAAAAGAGCTGGTTAAGCTAAAGGACAATATTGGCTCAGGAGGAAATGGTTATAAACTAGTCATTAATAAATTTAAAGTGGAAGACAGAAGCAATTTTCTCACCATCATGGTGAGGTTCTGGAGCAGCCTGCTGGTAGGAGAAGTAGACATATTTCTTACAAAATAGAGCCCAGGGAAGGGAATATATGACATGACAGCCTGTGGTAGCAAACTCTGGGATTGATGTGCTCCTAAGCGACAAGGTGCAATCACTGGAAAAAGCCTATTATCTCAGATGAGGACTGCCTTGCCCACTGCCATTTGATGTGAATGTTAATGTCAGGCTTTCCAGGGCTGTTTCCCAGACTAAAGCCCTCATTCCCTCCCTCTGTCATCACCGTGTGTTGCTGGCTCTGCCTCGCAGCACAGTCTGGGCTGCCCCAGCAGAACCTGACCTAGACAGACACTGAGCCCTCGAGGGTGTAGAGACTTTTTCCTGTCAGAAATGGAATGCTTAATTATTTTTGGATCAGCGTACCAAGACAAAGAATATTTCTGACCTGATGCCACCCATTGCACTCTGGGTCGTTACATGCTTGCCCCAGTGGTGCTAGCAACCCTTGTCCCAAAAGGGGTGGAATGTTTGAGATCTGGCAGAAGGTTGAGCCTAATGCGACATAACTCATGGGGTTTTCCAGCTCTCTGTGCTGCAGGGGAGCCTTAGTGGGCCAGTGGGATTTGTTCAGTCAAGCAGCAATGCCTTATGTGTTGCACTGCAGGGCTTCACTCATTTTTCTTCTTTGAGCCTTCTTTTTTTTTTGCATTTGGAATACATTTAGCCAGATGTTTGCTACCAATACAGGATGAATGACTTATTCAGAAATACCTGTGTGAGGAAGGATTTATTTGATAGGAGACTCCTACTGATAATTTCATATTATGAATATTTAGAGCAGGGGTTTGTTGCAACTGTTAACCCTAAAAAAGGCAATTTCCAGAGGGCTTCACCTGGATCACTAATTGAGGTAGCAAATGGTTAACATGACTATTGAGGACTAGCAGAATGGGCAGGTTTTTGCATAGAAAAGAGCTGGCTAAGTGTGCCTAAGATCAGTCTCTTAATGGCCGGAACATCTCAAGAGGTTGTTCTAATCCCCACTTTCAGTCGTTGCAGGGAGCTGGAAAACTACTTGTTCTGCCCTATTTATTTTGTCCTAACATTAATCTTCATGTTGTCTGTGTAAGGAAACATCCAGCTGGTGACTTCTCTGTGTCTGGAAACACAAAATCTGATCACATTTTTAAATTGTCCTCCTTACTCCACATCTGCTAGCTGCAGATATTTTTGTTGGATTTTTTTAATTAATCAGAATGGCAAAGACAGGGAGTGGAAGAGGCTAAGAGTGACAGACCGGTGTTTATTTGTACTGACATCTGAGATCGTCTTAAAAGTTTTTTTGATATCATGTCAAAAAATACAGGAACTGAGAGTCTTTGGATCTTGTATTACCTTTTTTCTTGGTGTGAGTTTTATATTATCTGGCAGGAAATAAATTTGTTGAAAATTACTTCATTGATGACCCACATATAAGTGTGATTTTGTGTTGCTATCCATTTTCTGATAGAAAGAAAAGAACTGATTTACTTTAGGCATGGATTATACTTTCTCATAGAACACTGAAGAGAAATAAAACCATTATACTTTATCCATAATGACATATAATAACTTTTATGAGGGGCAGAATGAATAGCTTGACTACTAATAATGAAAGAAAATATGAAAGATGCCTTTAAAAATGTTTAAACTTACTCTAGTATTAAGTAGAGGCTTTAAAGTAGCTTCATATTTTTATTCTAGAAGAGAATCTTCATGAATCATTCATAGGAAGGATTTATTTCTATTCAGTATGCTGCTTCTTCACATATTACCTTCATACTTCATCAGAGTCAGAAATGACTCAATGCATTCATATAGTTCAGGAAAACCACAGAACTGCTCTTCTGTACTGCAAACAAAAGAGAAAAATAACTTTCAGTGTTAAAGAAATAGTTTGCAATGAAAAGCAAGACTACTGAGCTGGATAAGAATGTTAAAATAATTTTATCACATCCATGTCCTGAACAAAGCATTTCTGCAAAATTTTCTTTAAAGTAGAAATTTCCTTTCAGCATAGGAACATGTATGTGATATACTTAATCACATGGGATCACTTACAAACAGTCTGGATCTCATGCTGTTTTCAATATCCTACACTTTTTTTTGATCATTTTTTGGCTCATTCATCTGTCCCTGAGAGTTTGACAATGTAAGAGTCTGAACATTGAAACTTGTTCCTGTTTGAATTGGAACTGAACTCACATAAAGAAACTTGCCATGTGACAAATAAAGGAAAGAACTGGTTTGGTAGAGCTGCCAAAAAGTAGGCCAGATGCAAAGTATCTGGAGGTGTCTGATTTAGCACCCAGAACTAGATTTGAGCCATGAGTGCCTCAGGCCATCCACCTGCCAGTTGTACTAGACCCCACTCCCTTATGGGGCCAAAGGAGAGAAGCAGGCAGAGAGCCCAGCTCATCTCTGTCTTGTAGGCTCTCTGATTTCAGTTTCAGTCACCCACATCTTTATGCCCTCTGTTTTTAAATTCACCTTTCAGATCTATTTGAGCTCCATCAGGTTTTGGATAGTGTCCCTAACTTACTAAACCTAAGACAGAAGGTCCTAGATGGTGTTTGGTGAAGTAAAACCAATACCAAGGTTAAATGATGAGTAAGAAAATAAGATTTTTAGAATTATGCTAGTGAAAAAGCATCTGCATCCATTGCAGTGCCTTTGAACAAGCTGTTCTCAGTAATGTATTGCCTTCAACTTTGCCTGACTCTTGTAAGATTTATTCCTTTGGCTTATTGCTCTGTAACCAAAGGGGACTTGCCTCTTGTTCATGAACAGCTACCACCATGTCATATTACTTAAAAAAAAAAAAAAAGTGTTTTCATGATATACAGTTTCCATAGTAGATATTGGTTCAGTTCTCTGCAATTTTGGATCTGAAAGCAAGCTGCTTTGGCAGATAACAGCAAGGTCATTCTTCTGCACTGTCTTCTACCCAGCATAGTGGTATTTATTTAACAACAACAAAATAAATAAGTTACCAAAATAAAGACTTTCTCATCCTTGACTTTAGAATTCATGCTTTGGAGCTTCTGTTTTCTGTGATCTTACCTCCATGAAGAAAAAATGTCCATCCCGAAATGAAAACATGGCCTGGCCCAAGAAATGCCAAACACAGCAAAAGAAATATTTTCCTTTTCTCTGCCTTTTCCTTCAGTAACAGCCCCCCATTCAAAGGGGTGATTAGCAACTGGTTATATTTCCGAGTGTTATTCAGCTATGAAAGGGATCTCAGTGTTTTTACATAGATGAAAATTTTCCATTGAAATAACCTTTATGGGCTCTTATCAACTTTTGTTTGTTTTAGCTGTTTTGATTCAGGCAGCTCCATACAGTTCAGTTCACCTGATAATAATAGAACAAAAGGAGCAGAGAAAATCTAAGTAGACATGAAAAGTTCCTAAAGCCAAGATTTATTAAATAAAACAAATACTTATTTGATGCAAAGATGTTCAATATTTGCAAAAGCCATAAAATAACCTCTTCTGCTTTGAACACTGATGTATGTTCACCTTACTACTCTGGCATCTCACCTTACCCTAAATATAGAATAAAATTTGCTATAATAAATAACTGTTGAATTTTTATACATCTAGCAAAATTGCTTCACCTACAGATATTCATGAGTCCCCAAGCTAAACAACCTGTTGATTATCAGCTACAAAATATGTGCAACCAACCCCTGAATTGGTGCTACACACATTTAAAGATACTGTCTTCTAAAGTTTTTGCCCCCACAAGAGTAAGAACAATTTTACATGTGAAAGCTGTAGTAAATTAGACTATGCCTAACAGTTATTTAAACATCCATTTAAATAACTCTATGCAGACACGTTAAACAATGTTTTTGCTCAATACATAGTGAGGTAATTAATAACTAATGATATATATCAGCCTCTGACTATAGCATTTTAATTTGTATGAAATTAAGTAAAGTTAGAAACAAAAACATTATTGACTTAATAATTTCTCAGAACATATGATAAAAATGCATTGCAGTTTTAAACTGAAAGAGAATTTTCTAGAGGACACATTGCATTTTTGCTGCTGGAGGGACACAAAAATAACTAAATAAGCTGCTTTTTAGAAAGATGACCAGTGTAAAAATTCTGGAAACAAGGGCATATAAGTTTTTTACATTTTACTTTAAAGTAAAATCTTGTTACTAGGGTTGATTTTATTCCAGTTGTAGCTGGAAATGGGTCATGGCCTCCTGCAGATGGCAGAACTTTGGCATAGTGTCTAACAGCATGCTGAATGAAAACAGCTTTTCCAGGTTGACTATCTCTGCCTATTTTTAGATTAACTGGATGATCCTGTGGAGATGTATTTCTCATCTGATGATCAGTAAAACCTTGGGGCACAGTCTCTTCTTAGCCATTCCTATAACTCTGTGTGCAGCCATATTCTGGCAGGCTCAAAGAAAGCAGGGAACTCACTCTGTGTACAAGAGAGGTGCTGATCAGGCTGCCTGTCACCTGCCTGCACTAACCTAGAGCCTATGAGCTATGAAACTCATGGGTTATACCCACATGTTCTGGTGCAGCAGCGCCAGAACAGTCTGTGCAAGAGCAGCAGCATCCCGTGAATGTGGTCTGTGAGCTCCACATGTTCTGCCTGCACCACCCTGAGCAGTTTGGGAGGGAGCCCAGGACAGCTTGGGCTGTGGTCAGCAGCCTCTGGGGCTGCCTGTGGGACATCTCTTCACCTGGCCCCACTGAGTCCAGAAACATCCATCTGACCCCCCCAAAAGAGGTTTAAGCTGAAATATTGATTTTTCTATTCATGTCAGTTGGTAGCATTTAACCTTTGTTTTCTAAGCACGTTCCCTGGCAATTTTAATGTACGCTACAGCTTGCAGTTTTGTTTAGAGACAAGAGCATGTCCCTCCTTTTCCAATGCAGTGTCAGTATATGCTAATGAAGCATTTCAATCGTTTGCCCTCCTGCCCTGTACCAATAGCCTTCCTCTAACCAACATGTGGCTTTTCTTCATGGCTCTCCAGTCACCACAATGCTGCTTGAACCTGCTGAAAAAGTCATATTTTATGCTGAAATGGGGTTCAGTCAGAAAGTTAGATCACAGCTAGATCAAAAGCACTAGCAAAACCCATTTCTCTTCTTATTCATGTGAACTGGGTTCAAATCCTCAGATTTATTCAATTTTAAATTAAGTGGGATCAAATGCAGGGGCACTGTGTGTTGGAAATGATTGTTTGCCAGATTCTGTAATAAGAGGATACAGTAAGTAAGAATGAGATTGAAAGTTTAATTAAAAATTTAAAAAGAAACATAACAACACATGAGTATCTCCAAAAAGTAGGAGTGGAGGGTCCAGTGTCCTCTTTCTGACAGTTCCCGTCAGGTGTTAAACAGTGTAATATAGGAAAAAAAGTATATAGTAATTCTTCTGCATTAGTCCTTCTCAGTAAATTATGACATTTCTTGAAAGAACTAACTAAAGTTAATTTTTTCCCTTGTGCTTGGTAGTAACATCCCATATCATTAGATACTTTAAAGAAGAAGGATTCCAGGCAAATGGTCTAGTCTTGTCCCCGTGAATATGCCATGTTTTAGCTTTATGGGAGCTTTTCAAAAAATTCTTTCATTTTAGGTAAGTGACAACAGGTTTGATGAAAGAAAACACAAAAAACCAAACCAAAACAACCACAAAAAAACCTACCACCCCCCTGCCCATAATATATGCTTTACTGCACTTACTGGAAGTAATTTTACAGTTATAATATATCAGCCACTTCAACAACAGCATGAAATCTTTATTCTGAGGATTTAACTGAAAGCATCTCTTCAACAACTTGAGGAGGACTTGGTCATAGATTAGATAGCACAAGTAGAGGGTGAGGCTAAAGACTTTAAATTAACAAATGTCTTATTTGCTTCTGAATTACAATTTAAAGAAAAATATATAAACCAGGAAGAAAGTTTTGTTTATGTGAAAATTTTTTTCTCCTAGTTCACAAAAATGGACACCTTCAAATAGTACATGGCATCAAAACATTCTTGGGCAAAAGCAGATGAAAGTCATCCTGTATTAGAGAATGGTTTGGGTTTTGTGCAGCCAGGTTATGGAGTGACTGCTGCTTCATTTTAATGCAGAAAAAATATCTGTTACCTCTTGGAGGCAGGATGATGCATTTGCCTGATACTTCTGGTTGATGGAGTCACAGAACCAGCCATCAGGTTTGTTTTATGTCTTCTGAATTTTAGTCCAGCAGTCTCCCACAGTAGTTGTTGATTACTCATGACATTTTGCACTCACTTCATATACTAGCTTAACACAGGTATAAATATGAAGTCATCTGGTGGACTGAGGAAATCAATCCCTTAACCTATACTAAAAACCATCGTTTCTTGTATAGAAGCAAGTACAAGAAATACACCTGCCCTGAAGCCTCATAAAATGCATTTTGACAGGACCAAACCATCAAGTGTTTAACAGCTTTATATTTGCTGAAAACATGGAACATGAATGCAGTATAAAGGTTTCCCAGGCTTGGGCTAAAGATTGAAATATGAAAGTAGGAAGCAGGGTGAGAAGGAAACAGGGTGTTTGAACTTTTCCTGTTTTTACTTTTTTTGTAGAGCTGAAAAGTCTCCAATTTTTATTAAATTTGTGAATTGATAACATTTTTATACATTATCACACTTATGTTTATGTATTACTGTAGAACAGCTGCATTGATTCTCAGATGAGAAGAAAATCCAGAGACGAAGCTAAGAATTTCAGCTGGCTTTGTTCTGATATGCATCTCAAATAATGTGAATGCAGATACAAATAAATGCAAATACATAAATATACAAATATATTCTAATAATTAAGTATGCTGTCTTTATATAACTAGAGATCTGCATGCAAGGAGCATATAAAACACCAATAAATCATCATGATAACAAATTTAGATCCATTTTGAGCTGTGAAAAACAGTGAAGGATTGAGTTTATAAACTGTGTTGAATTTCCAATTTAAAATTTAATACTCTTCCTACGACCAGAACTACAAAGTCCACTTGAAGAAATGGAATAAAAACATAAGCTTCTTATTACCTCCACTGCTTACGATAAATAACCTCTAACGAGAAATTTGACTGACAATTTTTTCAATAATGCATGAAGCAGAATAACATACCAATTTTTTATTCCTGTGTGTATTGGATTTGCATTATTAACAGTGATAAAATTGTTATCTGCAGAGGTAAGATGGGCTGAGTGAAAGCAAACAGGAATTCAAAGCTATTTTTCTTTTAATGCCTGTTCAGATAGGGGCAAAATCAGAAGAGCCAATACACTTACAGTAGTGTGACTCTGTTATAAGTCAAATTGAAATTAGAGCCATGAGATCAACATTTCAAGGTAAAGTCCTGTGCCACTCCCAAACAAGATCAGTGGAGCTAATGAAAGTTCTGGAGCATGAGTCCTGTGAAGGGTGGCTGAGGGAGCTGGGAGTGTTTAGCCTGGAGAAAAGGAGGCTCATGGTGTGTCTTTATGTATGACAGGGAAAGGATATCATCCATATAAAATAGATAACTTGATGTTTGCCTTTGATGCCATTACAGAAAAGTAGTTATAGAATCAAATATAAAAAGAAATTAAATTATCACAGCATGGATAATTAATCTCTATACTTTTTTTTGAAATAAAGTATTTTTATGAGGCTATTACAAGTTAGATTGAAACAATCATGTATAAAACAGATTTTAAAATAAAAGCTCAGTTTTTGACTCAATTAACTTAGGTGATCATCTTGCTTGAAAATAATTTGTATTATTTTAGCCCATTCCAGATATGAGCTAAAGTTTGGCTCAAAATTTAAGAAATATCACTTCTTGGAGATGGAAAATGTGAAGGACTTACAGCACGATAACTTTAACATCCATATTCAGTCACAGTCAAGCACACACACCTAACTGGAGACTCCTGTAAGAGATTTCTTTAACCACAATTATATTCCTACCGGAGGCTTAACAACACATAAAATTAATTAAAAGCTGTTCAAAAAGGAGTTGCAAAGGGCACATTTGCTTCCTTACAGGTTCTTGTCTCATGGGCTCCTATGTACAATGTGCATTTTACCAGTGCCAAAGCCTGCAAAGGCAGATGGCTTGGAGAGAAGGTCAGAGCAGCACTGGAGAATGGCAGAGGGAGGGAAGCAGTGGAGCTACTCTAGCAGTAACAGCAAAGAGGTCCCTGCTCTGCAGACCACAGTGGAGCTGCCCTTTTCATACCATCCCTGCTCTTTTCTTGGGTAAATGACTGCAGGGCAGCTCGTCCAGAACTGCCTCTAGTGTCTTCTGCCAAACAATCTGCTGCAGCCACGGGGCTGACCAGCGGGTGTTAGTCTTGGCAGGTGCTAAAAAATATCTTACTCCTCAGGGGTATGTCTGGAGACTGATTTAGCAAGTGCTACAGCACACAGTGATATTTGGAAAACATAATATTCTTCAGTGTTGCTTGACTGTATCCCAAGGCTACATGGGTTTGATATGAGGCACTTGGACTAACCTCATTCTGTGGCAGACTATATTCCCAGAGGGTAGCTCAGAACACACCTGCTAGCAGTAAATGTCCCAAACATTACAGGAGATGGTGTCCCAGTGGCATCCTTACTGTTCTGGGAATCTCTGTGGGATATTATGGGAAGAAGGAAATCCTGTCAGTTTGCATAACAGCTGAAGAGAGGGGAGAAAATAGCTTGTGTTTACCATGAAAGCTGTGTTTCAGTGCAGTGTCTTTGCAGCTTGCTGTTATCATGTGCTGAGACTGGGTGGTGAAGGGGGTACCCCAATGCAGGAGTGAAGGGAAAGTGTACACAAGGGGTAGAGGGGGGGCAGGAGGTAAAAGAGGCCAAATGAGCTTCTGTGGATGTGCAGTGAATGTGTGCTCCTTGGGCATCTGGTGCCAGTTTGACTGTGGTGATATCATATTAACCCATTCAAGAGTTATGTGACAGGCTAAAGATACAAATGCAGCTGTATAAAGGGGGGTCTCAGGACCTTATTTTCCTGGTGTTGTGTTCATGGTGTCTTTTGGGGAGCAGGATGCTGGGTCTGGGATGGTTTCCCTACAGATAATGACTACAATGATAATTTATGGTGTATCTCATGCTGTTACTTTCAGTTCTACAGAGTTTTATGGTATTTTTTTCTCAGCATTTGAATTTATCGCAAAATAAGGAAAAGCCTGGATGCCCAGGCTTCATAGCCCAGATGAATTTATTTTTGAAACTCTGTTCCAGAGGTTCTGTTCTCAAACAGCAGCACAGTTTACTGTGCTTAACAGCAACAGGTTTAGTGTGTGAGAGTCTGCTCGGGTAGCTTTGGAGGACTGTCCTGACTAGAAGTGAAATTTAGCATTCTGTAGCTGTGCTGCTTGTAGGCTACTCAGTCTGTTTCTTCTAACATGCCTTATGGAATAACATGATCATAATTTACAAACAGCTACACAGGGCAGTATTTTCTGATAATAACAGAATATTGATTTCCATGGAATGCAGCTTAACATGATCCTTGGTGAACAACTTCTGAAAAAAATTGTGTCTTGAAATACAGTGCATTCTCTGCTTTTAAATCAAGTTGTCCGTCTATTTCTAGATGTAGAAATATCTCTGTCTCTTTTTTAATAAGATATGATATAGTGGAAGAAGGAAATAGTAATGCTTTTTCAGAAATAGATGACTTAGTTCTTTGTTAGATGGGAGGTGAGATTAGATGATAATTGCATTGTTTCTTCTGGTCCTTAACAGTAAAAGCATTTGTGGACTTGATTGAATAATCAGGATGCTTTTGCTCTCAAAGACATCAGTAAATGCTATTTTTTGTTGAATGCTTTTTAATAGAAAATGAAAACAGGAAAACAACATTGTGTTATTTTATGGATCAAAGGCAAATGATGAGGTGAATTAAAAGTGGGAAGATCTTTCTGTATGTGAATGAGGAGACTATTAAGAAAGCTAAATAAAATAGAAAAGGTATGAAAAAAGACATGCAAGCTGGACTTGGATATGTTATTCTTTATTTTTAAATAACTAAAAAAATTAAAATAAAATATACAGTTGGTAAAGAAGCACCATCACTTTCAAGGTTGACAATAGAGAAACAGAGATTGGCAAGACAGAAGGAAAAATTCATGGCAAGAATCATCTTATTTTGCAGGGAAGAATGATGATTGCTTGCACTATTCTGTTTTTTGTTTTTGTTTTTGTTTTTTTTCTGGGATGAGGGATTCAAAACTGTGGACACAACAGCAAAATATTCCTTATGAATGTTTTAAGTCAGTAAGCTTTATGTGCTATTCTGTCAAAGGAAATATTGCTGAGATCTTAGGGAAGTGGAAACAGAAAGAGCAGATGTTTTCACAGATATTTTCAGAAGTTCACTCAGTTTAGGCAAATTCCTGAGGACTGGTCACAAGAACTAGATAGCCTTCAAAAAGTATAGGAGTATACGAAATATGACAGAGGCTAGCTGATGGATACAAAAAGTGTAGGAAGTGTTTTAAGGACCTCAAATGGAGAAACATTTGTAAAAGCAGTGTTTGAAGATGGACTATCTATTTTCAAAAAGAGAAAACTGCTTCATTAACTTGACAGGACACTTGAAGCCCAAGGTGTTAACACACAAAAGGGGTAACAGTTTCCATCAGAAGGGCCAGCCTTTAACCAATTTGAGGTTATCTTATAACATATAAAGCTGAAGAAAAGACAGTAAACCAGTTGGGAATTTGACAAAACTAGAGGATAGCTTCACATAGACTGACTTCAAAATATATTAAGAAAAACGAAGAAAGAAAAGAGCCCACAACAGCCCATCCACTCTGAAAATGACCAGAGTAAGCCCAGTTAGAACCCAATAATAATGAGACAGACACCACTTATTGTGATAAATCTATCTTAGAAGAAGATCCAAGAAAGGAATGTTTCTGGTCTTTGCAGTGTTTCACTGGGAATATGGGACACTTGCTAGATATCAGAGCCCTGCAAATAAGTACCTACTAAGAGGGAGTCAAGATCCATACGGAAACAGCTGAGGCTGGTGAAGTGCTGTGAAAACCCCCAGACTGGGACTGTGAGATTCTGATTGTGGAAATTTAAAGTTGTTATGAATATAAGCCTTGATTATTACCTGTCCAGAAGTCTAGCTGGTGTTCATTACTGGGAAAGATATTTGGCCAGGAATGGAAAATGTGCTTGAAATATGCATTCCCTAAGATTGCATATATTTTGGGAACATGAAACAGCCAGAGTGCTATGCTGGATCGCCCTTCTCTGTCATTTTACTTCCCAGGCGTGCTACAGTCAAATTTCTTTCTTGCATATGTCTAATATCTTGTGCAATGAAGCTCAAAACTAATTTTTCTCTTTTCAGCCCAAGTAGTCTCTGAGAGACTCCAGAAGAAGTCTGGAAGGAGCAGTATATTGCACACACTCTCAAATCTGGATGTTTTATTATTTGGTTTTTTTGACAAAACTATGAGAAAACCTCCCCCAGACCGATGCCTATGTTTCATCTCTACTGCCTATCTGGCAACCAGACATACCTGAAATAGTTTGGAGAGGTGGAAAAAAAAAATTGGCTTAAAGAGATCTGAGCTCCTTAAAAATTTGGCTCAGTATGCAGTACAAAGTGTCTGTCTCTTGTGTACCAACTTCTCACTCTGTTTTCCTTCAAATTTCAGACATATAAGGAGTTGGTTGCATGGCTTACTAGAAAATGTGGTATGGATAAATACATTTCTAATTTGATTTGTCTGGCTGTATATAGTAAGCACTGTAATAATATAGCATTATCCTGTATTATATGGCATGATCTCTACTGCACCCAGGGAGATCCACCCTGGGTGGAGAGCATGGGCTGAGAATGTTTTTAAAAAAAATAAAGTAACACATGCTTGGGATCTTAAGTTTATCAGTAACCCAAAGTCACAAAACCAAATGCCTCGTAACCTCTCAGTGAATGAAGTTGTCCTGAGTGCATTTGGTCCTGAGTGGACCAAAATGTATTTCTACTGAAATATGATTGACTGTGGGAGATTTTTGTGCTCTGTTTAGGTTTAGGTTCAGGGCTTTTGTGCTCTGTTTAGGTTTATTCAATGCCATCACTGTAAAGCTTTCTCTTGTATGTTATTTTGGCTAAGCTTTCTTTTGCAAAATATTTTTCATAAGCCTGGTGGCAGTGGAAAGATATTTTTATCCAGAAAGAGAAAAAATAACTTTGCTACTGTACAAACTCTTCTCCCTCCTCTCTGGGAGCAGTCCAAAAACAATGCATCACAGGATGAACTATGTGTTATGCACTTGTACTTACTTTTACTGAAGCTCAAAGCAACACAGAATCTTCTAGTTGGTAAAACAATAGAATTTAAAAGATAAATCCATAAGTGAGCAAGAACAAAGAAGTTTTATTTTTTGCCTTTGGGATCACCCATTAGCAGATTTGCTTTATTTCTTTTGAAATTTTCATGCCCTATTTTCAAGGCAATTGTGAAGCGAAGCAATCTAAACTAGCAGAGGTGGAGTATCAAAATCTCCAGTTCATATAAAGCCAATGCTGATCTAAATTTGCCGCAGTGTCAATATGCCATCACAGACCTAAATAGCATGTGCCTATTAAACAAAGGAAAGAAGCTTCCTTGCTCTTATTTTCAGATATAAAAAAACCCCTAATTTTTCTGCCTTTTGTATTTGTTTTTCCCTTATGAAAATTACATGCATGTCTTGGCATACTAAAAAAATCCAACAAACTTAGTCTTTGTAAACTTGTTTTTCGTTTGGTTTTGGCTTTGGTGGGGTGTTTTTTTGTTGGTTTGTTTGGGTGTTTTTCCTTGTATGGCAGGAATATGCTAACTGTAGAAGCACTACAGATTAACTGTGTAAGGGAACTGTAAGGGGCCACAGAGAGCCCCGGCCTCATGGCAGACCCTGGCTGGAAGTATGGGAATGGATTAAAGATGTTTGGGTGGCCCCCGTGCTCTCTATGAGTTCATAGTGGCAAGAAAGCTATCCTCGCTTTCATCATACTTTGTTTTTTTTCTTCTTGCAATTTATAATTGTGCAATCAACAACTGCAAACCTGTATTGGGCATTGGAAGGACAAGTTCTGCTCGTTGCTTTCAGGCATTCAGAGTCAAGTAGTAATTTGTGGTACAGCTTTTTTCCATGAGAAAGAAAAGAAGGAAATCTTCCTTTTCCAGTCCAAACTGGTATTCTGCTGTTTGAGATTTTTTTTTTGCTGAGATGAAAACACATTTTTCTTATCAGAATTCCTTCCTGAGAAGTGAAGCTGTGGCCTGGCTATAAATATGCACTATACCACTAACATTTTAGAAGTCTTAATTTCCTCGAGTTTGAGTATTGATGGTGTACTTTTAAAACGGGATTTTATATTGGACTTCAAAACCGTAAGCAGATGAGAATTTTTGTGGCAAAAAGTGCTGAAGGTTAAGGAATTCCCTACTCCAATTTTCTGGCAAAAATAGAAAATCACATCCAAACCCCAAATTTGATACGCATAATTTTTCCTCAAAATAATAAACAAATTACATATTTGTTGGTAGTGGAAATAAAATGAAAATAACAGAAGTCTTCTGCTCCTCTGGTAAGGGATAAATTTGCAATTAAAATTCTAATTATTTTTTCATCTTATTTTCCTCTCTCTTAATTTGACCAATCTGTGATGAAGAACTACAGCCAAATGGAGTGTAGGCTTGTGTAATGAGGAAATAAGATCTGATCACGCTACTCAGGAAATTCTTGAGCACTGTAGGACTCCAGTATAAACTGAGTGGGGTTTAGTGAATGGAAGGTGATTTAGTAGTAGTAATTAAAAAGTCACACAGGTAAGCAGAGTTCATGGAGTCCTGCCAGAAGCTGCTTTGAGAACATGCATTTTTAAATCATTAATATAAGTAACCCATTCCAGTGTTTTCCCAAGTTCTCCTGTTCTCTACAAAATGGTATATTTTGTTCTACTCAAATTTTATAGCTTTGTATTATACTTGTCATTTTACCCTCTTCCCCTTACACATTTCCTTTCATTTCCTTTCCTTCTCTTTTAATCTACTGCAGGTGACAAATGCAAATGACAAGAAGCATAAACTGTCAGCAGAGTCCTGGTATAAATGGCAGACATCCTACTGACTGCAGTGGGTGTTACCTTTGCTCATGCCAGGACTAAATTTAGTTTACAAGTTAAGAAACTGGGGCAGCAGGGGAAGAATTCTGGCATTACTATGATCCTCCTTGCCGTGCTTTTATTTTGCTCACTTCTGACATTACATTTCTTTTTTTTTTTTTCCTGTGTGTTGTAAATCAAGAGAGCTATCCCAGACCCCCTGCATTTGGAGAGCTGAACTTCTCCATATTGGAAAAAAACCTGTCTTTTTCCAAAGCTCAGTCAACAACACTCATCTAAATTGATACAAAACCCACAAAACCCTTCTTCAAAGGTATCACGTTTTCTCCTTGTGAATCCCAGCTGGTTTGAAAAGAACTCTATCAGAATAGAATCAAATAGGGTAACATGTTTTAGGAAGCTGAAATGGACTAAAAAAATGTCTCTCCTCCATATTTATTAATTTCCAGTGTCATAATGTTCAAATGAAACCAACTATGTGTCCATAACCCTTTCCTTTATTTCCTCAAACTCTCCTTTATTCTTCTTTTGTGAAGGTTAGGGACAGAGGAAGATATGTGATGCTGGATGTTCAAGAGGCTGCTTCAAAACCCCAAAGTAGACTTGTGGGGAAAAATCTTTGAGGAATGCTCCTCTCTCCCCTGGAAATGGCTGTTTTAAAAAATTTTAGAATCACAGGACTGCCTAAACCAAGAAGTTGTAGTGCTGTTGGGATTTGCAAATGAGGAAACTCACAGGTATGAGTGAGATAAGGAAGAACAACCTCTAGCAAACCAGCTGAGTTTTTTTATGGTTATTTTTTTTGTCAGAGGACACTGCCTTTCCAGACAAGCTTTGTTTCTTGTTGAAAACTGAAAAGAAATTGACAAACTGAAACTCCACTGAACACTTTTAGAAGATTAAACCTAGATGGTAAAACTACTACTGATGTAGTGATGGGGCTGGAATGTTTCCCTAATTGAGAAACAACACTGCCTTTCTCAATGATTCTCAATGAGGCATTAATTTAGACTGTGCTATTTACTCTAGTGAGAAATGGTGACTTTTAGGAAAAGGAAGACATTTAGAAAGCAAAATGAGAGGAGGAGCTCAAGCCCAAATCTATTGGCCAGCCCATGCCTGTGCTAGAGGGGGTGAGGACAGAAGCCCGGGGCACATTTTAGGTCCCCCAAAGTCCTCTTTTCCCAGCTACTCCAATCCTCAGCAGGATTTAGCCACTGGCAATAAGGAAGGGGGAATACAGGAATACCTGTGTCCACCTGGGGTTATCAGAGAAGCTGTAGCTCCTCAACAGAGCAGGGGTAAAGCTGGGCCGCTGCCAGTCTGCTCACCAGTAAACAATGGCAAACAGCAGCTGGGGCTGTCTGCATGGGCTTTCACTTCTTCTGGGCCTGCAAACCTTCATGGGGCAATGAATGCTCCAAAGGAAATTAGCATAAAGATTGATTTTTGTCTTTAGGCTTTAGTGGACCCTAAAACTGGGACTTTTCTGTTCTGATATTGTTAGAAAAGATCGTAGTTTTTGTCCATATTTTTGTGGGGGCTGTCATTATCTATCTTCCGACACATTTTTAACTTCTGTTACAAAAATTATGATCCAATTTACTTTATTTTCACTGCTTGAGATAGTTCACTTTTAATTTAGTACAGACTTGGTTGATAATGAAATATATATTTCAAATTTCCACAGGTATTTCCTCCTTTATCAGCAAGAGAGAGTTTTGCAGGAAATCGCTGTTAAGTAGTGATACAATCCCAGCTACACTCGCCTTTCATGCAATACTCCTTTACTGTGATTTTCACAGCAGAATTACCTTTCTTCTTCCATTTCTCTTTTCTCAGCCTATTATCCTGGTTACCTTTAAATAGAGACATAATAACAGACTCAGATTTATCCTGTTGATGTTTGGATTACTGGAAGTCATGCTGTAAGCAAAAGTGGTGCTCTTTCCATACCATATAGTGGTCTAACTGCCTGGGACAAGTTCCAGAGCTATACTTTCCTGGTTTGTGGGGAGAAATCTAAATGAGGCATAAGGAAACTTGGCTGCAGAAGGTATCAGTTTATAACAGGACTCAAGTCTGCCCAATGTGCTCAGCTTCTTGAGAGATGACTGAAAGCAAACCTAACTCCCTCTCCTTCCAAACTTTGGATACAGCTGGCGTTCTTGTGTCATGTCTTGTTCACACGGGCTGCTCTTCCCTTTGTGAGAAGCTCTAGCACAAGTTTCATTGCAGATAGATATTGCAGTTGCAATGTTATGTTAATGCCTGCTGCTGCTGTACTTTGCCCTACACTGACAAGGTCCATTTGTGAAAACAAACATGTGAGCTGCAGATTTGCTTAAGGAAAAAAAAAAAATTAAGAAAGGGACATCTTAAGAAAAATTGCTTCAGCTGTGGTGTTGGGGGTATGATATAAAGACTAGACTGTGTATTTCTGAAATATGTAAGCACCTGAATTTTGTGGGTGCTTTACTTGTGGCAATACAGGTCCCTTCAATAGAAGCAGAATGTACTTGTGTCAGTCAGTGGAGCTTCTTCCTTGGTCTTTGAGACAATGGTGCTGCAATCAAAGGCTAACAGAGAAATAGAACTGGTCACAATTTCCCAAAAATAACTCATGCTTCAGATTTTTAGATGGGAAAATCTAATTATTTTATTTGTTGTGTTTTCTTCCAAGCTAGTTTGTTCTATAGTTTTTAATTCCTGAATCTCCACAGCAGCTGGGGAACTATTTACACTGGACGCCACAACACTGTTGAGTTTGCTCAGCCAACTCTATCAAATAACATGAAGGCACAGCGGACTGTCAGTTCTTGTGGCTTCCTTCAAGTCCCACTGGAAATATTCCTTGTAAATAACAGCTTTGCAGAGGACCACTGATTGTTAATGAGGTAACATGAGAGACAGTTGCCAGGATATCATGGATAAGGATGTGCTGTTCTTACAGGGCTTTCAGGACAGAAAATAAGACAGGATATTTAATAAAATATTTAATCATTCGTCAGCCATACTGGTAACCTGTTTGGCTTTTCTTTCAGAGCTCTCACTTAGCTTTTTCTATCTGAGAATTATCCTAAATGCTTATCCTAACAGCAGATGAGTAAAGGAAAAATATTTGCTACACAGGACTTCAGAATGTGACCAGGTAAAACTAAGTCTCCAATATTTCTGATTTTTTTTTGTAAAACAAAAAGAACCCAGCACTCTTAGTCTTCAGGACACATAGACAGGGTTCCATTTGAGTACACATCTACCCTCCTCACTTTTTGTGTCTAGTTTTATTTCTGGTAGGAGCCAGAATGCATTGAAGAAAGAGGGTCCACTCAGCTCTTGTACTGATGTCAGTACCTAGTATGGGATGCAGAGCCATGCGTGTTTTACAACTGGGTGATTTGGATGTACCTCGGGAGCCACTCTGAGTGGTGAGACTCAGAAGGACTTCAGAGACTGGCCTTCTATACAGCTATGAACCTAAGAAGCACCACTTCCAGATCTTCCACTTTTGCTTTGATGTTAGCCTAGAAAGAACCCAATTTAAGGGTGCTAATAAGCTTGCAAGTTCATTTCACTGGGCATTTTAAGGGCAAGGATTTTGGAGGAGAGAACCCCTCCTTTTTAAACCTGCCATGTGAAGTAAAACATTTATGTTCAAAGACAAATAAAAATTTGAGTTTAACCTATTGTCTGAGAATCTCTTAGAACTAATATAAGAATAACAGATTAAAGGAAGCAGAGAAATATTGCACTAGGCAGAATAATTAATAAATAAGAAGATTAGATGGAATTCATTTGGAGTCATTTCCATAAAAGAAAAAAAACCCCATGAGATAAGAAACTCTTTGCAATACCCCAGGCTCTCAGGTAACACATTCTTATGTTGTAAAGTTAAAGAATGTGTTTTTTTGTTTTGTGAAGATTTGTTTAAGTTGTGGATTTAGGATTGTCTTGTTTTACTAAATGGTCAGGAGCCATTGGAGTGCAGGAAGTATTGAAAATCAGGAGTGAAGTTGAATCTGCCAAGAAGGAAGGAGTGGGGGGAAGGTGTTTTAAGAAGGTGTTTTCAGATTTAGTTTTCATTTTTCTCATTACCAATCAATTCAAAGTAAAAAAATTACCTAATTGCCCAAGTTCAGTCTATTTTTGACGGGGCTGTAACCACTGAGTGATTGCTCCCTGTCCTTATCTGACCCACAAGCTGTTCATTGTATTTCTCTCTTCCCTGCACAGGTGAGGAGGGAGTGATAAAGGGGAGTGATAGAGCAGCTTTGTTGGGAACCTGGAGACCAGTCATGCTCCAACCACCTGTTTGCTATGTTTGGGAAGAGCTCTCAATAAAAGTGTGTGTATTTATTCATTTTTTCCCCATTTAAATATTTCCTTACATGCTCCTTTTATAATGACACCTGAAAATCACCGTTCTTTGTCAACAATAGTGATAACCACTATTGCTTTTAATACCAACAAGCATCTGAATCTACCAAATGTGTTTTTCTCTTCTTTCATCAGGTTGTCTAGTCACAGCCTGCATGTAGCCTGTGGCCTATGGCTATGAGGGTTTCAGAACTATTTGCAAAGTAGGAAAGAACTAGAATTTATGTGGGAACTATGTGATTCTCCTCAGAAAATATCATATAAATAGCTTACCTATGAAAACCAGTTTATGGATCTGTCTGTTCTATGTCTGATTTTGTCCTAGTTCTCCCCATGTTGCTTGAACTTCCCAGTACTAAGATGAAACTGGGCTATTTAAATAAGCTAATAGCACAGACTCTTTGGAAAAAAAATAAATTTTTTTTCTATATATGATTTCTACCTATCCACATGAGATTAAATTAAATAATTTCTTCAATGAAAACATTACCACTGTGTTTTACAAGTTCCCAGCCTACAAATTTCATGTTCTGTTGCAATGGAGAAATTGTTTTCATAATATCAGTAAGAATAAGTATAGTATATACTTATATATATGTTTCATATATATAACATATATAGAAAAAATACAATCTTATGCTTTTTGCATGCTAAATGGTGTATACTTCTTCAAATGTGATGGATTTTACTCCCAGCAATGCACTTTTGAGCAATTAGTACCAAATCTTTTCTGGTGGAGGGAAAATACAGTATTTCTTGACTACTCAGCAGGCAGGCCATTTTTAATGAAATGAAAACATCTTATGTAAAGCTAAAAGCATTTGTTTTATTAATTAATATGAATGCTCTTACTATCAGCTGCTCTGTTTGAGAAAGTAGTCTACTAAGTCATATTGGATTACATGCTTATATCCATTTTTAATTACATTTGGAGGAAACATGATAATAGAAAGAGGAAAAATAACATCCCTTGATTATGTGAGTAAGTCAGTGCTTGGCCGCCTCCTCTAGAATACCTAACTTTTATTTGGCTTTGTTTGGAAAGAGTCAGGGTCATGTGATTTAATAAAGAACATCATTATGCTCTTTAATCCTGCCTAAATGTGTCATGTTTGGTATTAAGGAATGCATGAATTAATGTTCAAAGAGAAAGTGCTGAATAAATGAATATAAGAAATCTGTGAATAACCTGTGAGGGAAAAAAAGGGGACAGAGAAATGAATGATGAATGGTCATATAAAATTTTTCATTCATCTTTTTAGTGACTCCAATTATTTTCCCTGTAAATTAGTAGGATTTGGTTTTTTCCAGTTGCCAAACTCTTCCCCCAGTATGCTGAAGCCTCTGTACCCTTTCAAAATAAGTGAATCAAATCAGTTATATAGAGGGTGGTACAGGTACTCCTAAAGCAGAGACAGAATCAGCTGTAAAGGGCGCCTTGGGCTTCAGGCTCACCTGGTGATGCCTAAATTGGTAGATTAAGTGTGCCATACCCCATTTTGAGTGTTGTTTCTATAATCTAAGTGTACATCCTTATTTCTCAGCACAATTATCACAATCACAGACCAAAATGTAAACCAGAGAGAGTTTGGATGACTCTGCAAAATTTATCTATGTTAACAAAGAGATTGGGAAATGGAAAAATTGTATTTTTTACTTTTGATTGCTGTAGTTTCTAATCTATATCTTAATCCATTTTTCCATGCTGGAAGTAATTAGTCAACAACTCTTCTATGAGCACATCAGGTCCAGATTTAGAAAGTTTCAGACAGATCTATTTTATTTCATAGACCTTACATTTAGTGTTCATCTGTGAAGAAATAATATTTTGACTGCACCATATTTTTTATAGGTTCTGTCCTACATCCTTAGAATGAATTTTCAGATCCTCTTGGAATGCCTAATTCAGCTGAAGAGGAACAATCCCACTGATTTTGTTCTTTTTCTCCTGCTGGAGATTTCCCATTAAAGGAATGGCAGATTTCTTTCCTTTCAAAGCTACGAACTCAGGAATTATACCAAAGAAATTTTTGGTGTAGCTGTAATAGAAGATCTGTCTCACTAAGCAAGCTAAAAATAGAAAAGACTCTCAGACACACAATGGCAAAAAACAACAACCAGATTTAATATTGGCACCTATACGCAGTGGTCCGACTGTCTACAATAGTGTTTAATATATATATATATCTATATACACATATATATACAATAGAAATGACCTCCAGTGTTGTTTGTGTTGGTTTTTTGTTGTTGTGGTTTAAATTTTTATTTGTTTTATTGCCTGTCACAGGTCACAGTTAGTTAGAAACAGACTTCAGCCTACTTAGGAAACAGTATCAGCAATGAACGTTTTTATTACCCCACCACTGCATGTCTAAAATTTAATGATGATGATGATGTCCCCAATGAGAGCTAGTAGTTTGACCTATCTTGTCCAAATGCACAGAGGAGGTATGGAAGGACTTTGAACAAAGGCAGGTAGATTTCCATTTCAGCACCCATTCAGACTCCTGTTTGCCACCAAGAACTATTCAAAATGACCTCAGGTAATTTTTGCTGTGTTTAGGGTTTCTCTGTTAGGGACAATCATCCATGAAGAACCTGATTGAGACCACCTTTTCTTTCCTTAGGGACTGCCAAAGAGGTGCCAAAAGACTGCCAAAAGGTAGTAGTGAGTTCCAGTCACTGGTGGCCTAGGCCAGGTTTGAATGTAGAAATTAGAAACAAAACAACATCCAGAATCTTAATTGCTCACCCAAATCATGATTTATCTCATTTTCATCCTTGTTGCAAAACTCACAAATTTTAATTTTTTATTTCTGGACAAAGCAAAAGTAAGTGGTAGATCCTAATTTGTTAATAACAAATCAGCTGGACTTGGATCTGGAAGCAGTGAAGAGGCAAAATCTGGGTAAGACCACAGTGAGTTTTTGGCTTTGACAACAAACTGTCTGACTTCACAACCAGTTTCCTTAATTTTCTTGGAAAGGCAGCAGGTTTTTGGGAGCTCTGGGTAGAAGTGTGCTTAATTGTGCATTTCACTCTTGAACGGTCATGCTGCAATAGAAGGGAAGCTTGTTGAAATGCCAGAGTAAGTTTTCTGAATATTGCTCTCCGTGATTTGGCCTAGAAACCTACTGGCTGTTGCACTAACTGGACCTCTATCAGGATGAACATTTGCTTTCTGTTTCATATTTGGAAAGATAACGTTTCTCAAAACGTAATGGTTTTTAAAGTCCTCATTAGACAATTCTGCAGTAGCACTGAAGTTTTCTGTGCAGGTAAGTGGATGGTTACTTCCATCCATGGGGCTGTCTAGTAGTAAGACCTTGCAAAATTTCTTTAAGATTGTTAAGGGATTTTGAACAAAGTAATTGTTAAAGGATTTTGAACAAATAAAAAAAATTGTTTTGCCTATGCTTTCTCTCATAATCCTAGGCTTATTGAATCACCAACATCTATTGCTGTCTTATGACCTGTGTTTCTCCGTCATGCAAGCCCTGTGTGCCCTTTAATGCTGTGCTGCAACAGTGGCTGCTATTTCCCAGCTTCGGTCATTCCTATCCCAGCCCCTTTCATATTCTGTACCTGATGTTCAAGTTCTTCTGTTTCATTGTCTAGGTCATTACCTTGTTATATAAATGCACTGTTTGTTCCTGAGAGCAGGGTTACACTTATGTAACTTCTGCCATTTAAAAGTTAGGTCTCTGAGCTGAGAGGGGTCTTCTGTGTTTCCTCTGTTCACAATTGAGAGAAATAGGCAAATCCAGAGGTGGATTTGTCCCATCTGTTTCAGGCGCTTAATTTAGGATGAGATGAATAATCTGCTGAATGCATTTTATCTTTCTGCTGTGACTATAAATGGAGGTAGATGATTATAGGAGGACAGATGCACAAATGTAACATAGTTGATGTTAGGTGAGATGAACCTGGATTCTAGACAAACTTAATTGTCCAAGTTCCCTCAATAGTACAGAAAAAAATTACCACAGCAAATTGGTATTTGTTCCCCTCTATATTTGGATGGCATGAGTTGCCGTTGGAGTGCCTCTAGAAATTAGGGCAGAAGCCTAGCCTTACTTAAATTCATTTCTGATAGCTAAAGCAGGAGACATGATGTCACTCAAACTGGACACCACAGATATACTATTGTTATCGGTAGTAATATTTAGTAATGTTTTCTTTCTCCTTAAAAAACAGACTTAAACATACTGCTACTCTTTCATCAACTATGACAACTTTGAATCTAATTTCCCACTGCCTATGGGCTAAATCTAACCACAGAAATTATACAAATGTATCCCAGAGTCTTTCCCATGTCACTGCAAATAAATACTATTTTTCTTTATCACTCCAATCTGAGTTCTATAGAAATTGTCCACATCCAGGAAGTCACATAGAAAATCACACTTCTCTTTTCACCATCCACAAAGATAATGTTAATTTTGTCTTAATTTTCTTGTTTTAATACCTTATATTTAGTAAGTTGAAAGATATTTAAAAAAAACAAACCCCTCCCCCCCCAAAAAAAAAACAAAAAAAGAAGACAGAGAGAGAATTAATTAAGAATAGAAAGTGAATGCACAATTCTCCAGGATAAAAATGAGCAACCCAAATACAATGAATGAGCTGTAAAGCAGAGTCTGGAATCTGAAAAGATCTGCTCTCAGTTAACCATGGTAAATTTGGCACATTGGGCCACTGGGAAATGACAAGTGTGATGATTTTCTGAATGGAGAGCAGCGAGTCTCATTTAGACTTCAGTTTTGTGAGATAACTATCATAACCAGTTTAGCATGAAAGTTTGACCTACTCAATAATTAAAAAAAATTGCAAGTTGGTCACTGAGAAATTGAACAGACATCTGCTATTCTCACAATGTGCCTTATTTAAACCCTTATTCCAGTTCCAGTTTGCAGCCAGAATCCATTAGTTACTGAAATCAGCTGGAAGACACCTAGGGAACTGAATGAGAATACTATCCCAGAAACAAGTAGACTTTGTTGATGGATTATTCATGTTTCAATTAACTAAACCAATTCAGACTTTGTTTGTCAGCTGTCAAATTAATTAATGGCAACCATTTTCCTTGGGTCAAAGTGAAGGCAAATGAAAATGGTATTGCAGAAGGATAGGTAGCATCTCCTGGCATCCTGGTGCAGTATCCAAATGGTTTTATGGGTCTAGAGAGGTTTTCAAACTTGAATTAAATATTCGCATACCTTAGAAGTGTACTTGCTCAATGAGCAGCTGCAAATTTTATAGTTTTTTAATTTAATATATTAATCTTTCCAGGCCATTCATCCTTTCTGCTGGGTTTTTCAAACATAAAAAAGTTATAGTGGTAAATTCTGACCTTAAATGACTTTCTCATAAGTGAGAATAGAGTAGTTTTTCATAGTCTTTATGGTGGAACCAGGAAATGAATAAGGAAGGAGCTTTGACTTGGCAAACCATCCAAGCCAGGGCATGCCATTGATGGAGTTAATGGGTATTAATGGAGAACAGCATGGCTGCAGAAAGTTGGGCATCAAGCCTAACATTTGTTTAGCAGGGACATCCCCACCATGTCAGGCAGCAAAGCTGGGTAAACAGAGAGGGAAAGACTTCTGTGAGACTGAAATAAGAAGAGGAGAAATTCAAATTAAATGCATCAGTGAAATGGGAGTCAAAGGACCTTAATTTATTATCTATGTTCTTCTACTTAAAAATGTCATTCTTTGAAGGAAATTTGGAATGCTTTGTCCCATTTGCCTGCTATGATGAACTACGTGTCACAATGAAAGTATAATTTCTTGAACTCTCTCTTGAATTATTTATTAGTCTAATGAAAAGGATTAAACACTTAATTGAAGTTTATATATCTACTAAATCTGGATTTCTATGTTATTATTAAGTCTGTGTCTCTATAGGTGATGTAACATTTCATTTGTTCAGCTGTGGGATTAGATTGTTTTTTAAACAAGGGAACTCAGGGTTCTTTACATGCCTTGGACCTATCAGTGAGATTATGCATGGGGAAGTGATGATCACTGGAAACAGTGGCAAACCTTGGCCCAGGTGCCAAATAGAGTCCACTGGGACATTTTGTGCAAGTCTCAGACCTGTTTCAGATCTGCCTCCTTTGCCCTAGTGAGCCTTGAGGTGCTCCTTACCCAGTGTCTGTGGGCTTGTGTTTCTCCCCGTGAGATGAGCCTCCTGCTCTCTGAGGACACACCTGCCTGTGGGATGGGTGTTTGTGGGCGATAGGGGTGTGCTGCTGGCTGAGCACCTTGACTCCACCACCTTCCAAATAGCACCTTAAGTCCTCTATGGGTGAAGGGAAGGATTTCTGCTTTGCTTCTCTGCTTCCTCGTTAAGAGAGTGCTTTGATAACTCAGCTGTTACTATTACCTGCCTCTCACATGGAAGCTGATGATCTCCAGAGTGAGAATGAGCACTGTTGCTGCAAGAGGCTCTGCTGAGTTCTCTTGTGTCTCTGTGCAAGAGTGATAGAATTTTTCTATGTTTTATGGATTTTTTCAGTGATTTGGGTCTTACACAATGGTAAATAGTTTATTTTCTTTTACTTCTTCCCCTCTGATCCCCACATTGCTGTGGGACATGCCACCTGAAAGTCATCTGTAGAAGCTAAACAGCTTCCTACATTGGAGTGCCACTCAAAATTCTTTCTCTTTTTTTCTGTTTTAGTTTGAAGAACAAATGGTAAACCAAAATCCTCTTTGCTAAGCCTAAGTATACCCTTTCTCCATTTTCCTGGTATTACTGGAAAACTGCAAAGCTGTCATACCTTTTAAATGATGCATCACAATGAAGTGCTAAACCAGAGTTGCAATTTACCCTGGCTTATAAATTTCTGACATACGCCAAGAAGAGGCAGGGTGCCCCATTTGACTAAACTGGAAAATATTCCACGGAAGACAAGTCTACCTCACTGTTTTATTTATCATTTCCGTGAGCTTGTCCACCTCTTCAGTCAATATCATAAATATCAAGAGCAAACAGAAAATGTCTGTAGCTTTATGCAGTTACACAGAAGACTGGCAGTGGATTCCTGTGCTTTTTAAAGGGCTGTCCCAGTCTCAGTCAGGGCTGTAGTTCACTGCAGGTGCTGGAAAAAAAGACTGTGCTGTGGACATAGCAGCAAGATTTCTGTCACTGAATTTCAGAGGCTGCCTCTGCTTAGCCCAATGGGATATCTCAGCTGACCTTATCAAACTCATAGGCAGCTGATTAATACAGTTCTCAGTGTACATTCTAAATACTAGACTCAAGAAATCTCTTCAGATTTTTGGTGTCACATTAAGTTTTACCTGTAGGCAATCTTTCAATGACTTTGCAAGATATAAAGAGGGAGAATTATAGCTCTAATTCTGTGCATCCCAGAAGGCAAGAACTTGGAACTTAAAATTCACATTCAAAAAAATAAAACTTCTGATCACAGTCTGAAAAAATTCTAGGGGAATCTCTTAGTGGGCAATAGAGCTCAGCAGGCATTTTGAGGTGGGACCTGTCAGTCTGTTTCAGACATCTGTATGATGAGATGATCTGCTTCCTAGAAATGTCTATTCATCCATTAGTGAAAAAAGCATGGAAAAGGATTATCTGTGTGGGTGCTGACTATCAAACTGACTCTGATAGTTTTGCCAATGTGACATTTACAAGGTCCTGACAAAAGCATTTGATAGAGAAAGAAGCTAATGGAAGTCCATGACTGACGCCTTAGAAAATGGACAATTTTTGTAGGATAATCTCCACTAATCACTACTTTAGAAAACCTAATTGTCAAACTTTGTAATAAATTTTAGTTGGATTGATGATTTCTACTCCAGGGTTTGTTCTGAACTGCAAAGCAGAGGGATGCTCCAGGTAAGGATCAGTGTTTTTTGGCAGAGGTGTGTGTGGGCAGGGAATGTTTAAACAGCACCTGTCCATGCTAAACTTGATTCAGATCAATGCCACAAGAACATAATATTGTGTGATATATTACTAATGAAATGAATAATGAAAGAGATGTGTCAGCCCAGAGGAAAAAAACAGGAAAACTCTTTTTTTCCTTTCCTTTTTTTTTTTTCATCTGCACCTGTATGGACAATTTCACTTTCAAAGCAATATGCTTCCAGAAATAAACTACTGGTGCAGATTCAGAGGGAAGTGTTTCCATATTAAGACAGGTGGGTAAAGAACACTTAAATTTTTATTATTACTGGTGAAAAAAAAAAGATGGGTAAATGTTAAATTCCTTCATGTCTGTTTTAAAATTTATATTTAAAATAGCCACTCTGAAAGCAGTTAAAAGTGAACATCCTGGAGAGAAAACCTAGATTTTTAAGATTTTAGCGATAAGTACTCCCATCCTACTATGAAAATTCAATATTTTCTACTGACTTGGCATATGATTCTTCAGCTGTGTAAGAAGTTGTGAGAAAGAGATAATGGGGCTCCAGTAGTGTGGATAGGGTGCAACACAGCAAAAATGTTAGGGCATGAAATTAGTCCATACTTTATCCTGTGTCATGCTTCTGTGGTAAGAATAATCTGCTGGAATAGGACAAGGATGGTAATGGCTTTTAAATGTGGCACATCCATTTTGTTGAAGATTGTTAAAGTTGCACAAGGAAGGGCACCATGTTGCCTTCAATGGTTAGCTATGGATCTGTTGTAGATGTTAAGGCAAGTGTAATTCCTACACAGGCTGGGAAAGAAGCAGAATGAACTTTCAAATGAATAATTGGTTCCCTTTCTAAGCAAATATTTTTCCATTTTTCAGTAGCTAGAGAATGCTGCTGTTTCTGTTGACTCTGCTCTCTAGCAAGAGAACAGTCTTCCTTTCCAGACCATTGGTATTTGCTTGAAGATGAAATCTGTTTGGAGATATTTCCTGTTCTGGAAATGCAGCCTGAAGGAGATGAGCCTACAAGTAGCTGACATCCAGAAGAAAACTGTGGTCTGACAGTTTCACTGGGGCTCAAGTGCATCACTGCATTATACCAGGAGTTTGTGCTGCCAGGACACGTGTACAGAGCTGAACATCATAAAGCAAGCTGAGGGAGAAGCAAGACCTGTGGAAAAGGAGTTGTAACATATCCTGTGACACTAAAACAGGAAGGGAGAAAAACACAGCTGATGGTCTGCTAAAGCCATGTTTATTCACCGAGTTTCTCTGTATTTGAACTGGTAAAAAGAACAATGCATGACTGTCTCACTTGGTTTCTAGCAACTGCTTAATCCTATGGGACATTGTCCCTCAGTGGAGACAAGTCTGTAAAAGATAAGGGGAGAAAGTGAACAAGGTACAAAGATTACCATGTCTGCGAAACCTCAGGGCTGGCAAAATCATGCAGTGATGGAGGTAGAGCTTACCTTGTCAGTCTGAGACAGAACCAGGTTCACTCAGACCGTCTTTCACCAGATATTTGACTTTATTTTCTTAAAACTACACAAAACTAAGGGTTTTTTAGCACGTCTGCTACCAAAACCTTGCCATGCAAACTCAATGAAAACATAAACATTCTTTGGAGCCATTATTACCTGCTTTTTACACAAGCATTAAACTTTGGTCCTTATGTTTCTTTCCTTCACTTTCATTGTCCACCTTGCAGAGGGAAATTTTTTTCCAAAGTCAGGGCACTTGGAATTCCACTCTTGACAAAAATACATTTAGGCTTTCCCAAGTTGCTTTGAGGTACTGATTTTACATGTTAATTGCACAATCAATTTTGGTTACAGCATCTAACCAAGAAGATTGCTTAGCAGTGTATTTATTATAGTGGACTCCTCTAGGACACTACTTCATTTGCACAGCCAATTTCATAGTTACTGACACATGTTCTTTGAGCTTGACTGAAGCTTCCTCTTGGAGTGTTCAAAGATTTTCTAGCACATGTCGCCTTCCCCAAGCTGGACTCACTGCACTCATCACCCTGCATTTGTCTTTTGCCTGTAAGAGTACATATTGTACTCATTGACCTGCAGTGTTTGGGAGGCCATTTGCTCTCTATGACCAGCAATTTTATAATCACTTCATTTCATTCTTCAAGTTTTAATTACTTTGGGGTAAGTTGTATCAGGTCATGATACTGGTTTATCCAAATATTCATTGAGGTCTCATGTCCCTATCCTTCCTGTGTTTTCATTTCTATACCAGGTCAGTTATCCTACACATATGGTCAGAAATTTCCTCCTCTTTATGTGTGTTTGTTAGGAAAGAATCAAACAGGATATGGAGTATTTTGATTTTATTAGTGGCACCTGACTGTTTCTTCACAATTGTTTCAGCATCTGCTTTTTGTTTTTAAATGGCCATGCAACTGTTTTTGAATGAATATTAAATGTGTCAAACAGTGGAGCATTCATGACGTGAGTTCTTGTATATATACCTTTTGTGCCCTTGGCTCATCCTCTGCCTTTGGACTGCAGAGGCTTTTTTCTCCTGCTACCCAGTATAATGCACTCCTTTTTGCTCCCTGCAGTGACATCACTGTTTTTAAAGCTGAGGAAACAACTTGAGGCTAGGAAAACCATATGAGAGCATAATAAAGATCACTGTGCACCCTGAACTACATACTGACTTTGTTATTGCTCCCGGTATGACAAAATCAATAATGCTAACTGTAATGTAAACCTCTGCTTCTCTTGAGAATGCTTGTAAACTTGCTGGCCTGGTTGTATATGGCTCCTGGTGTGCATAAAGGGACACTTCAGAGGTTTCCTGAGCCTGCCTTTGACATCTCCCCCTCTGAGCTTCAGGCTTCCTCCTGTGCCACTCACTACACATTTTATGTGTGTTTTCACGTGCTGCATGCTCTGCAGGAACTGAGCCTATGGACATGCATTTGTCACTGGAATGCCCTAATGGAGTGTTCTGAGTAGGGGAAATAATTATACTTGTAGCATCAGTCCAATTCATGCAAACAGATTGTGGATGTTGTTCAGGACTCCAGTTGAAGAAAGACAGAGAAAATGTTTGCCTTTAAAAGGCTTTTCAAGAGCTAGAATCTGTCAGAAACCTGAACTCATTCATTGCTGAACACTATGACCAGTTCACCTAAGGGGAGTTCTTGACAAAGAATGAGCTACACTTTCAGATTTTTTTGTGTGTGTGTAGGGGAGGAAGGAAATGATTTTTTTCCCCTGCTTTTTGTCTCAAACAGAAAAAGAAGACCTGGGCAAAAAATGATTAGAGGTTTCTGTGTTGAACAGGTAATACAAAAAATACTGTATCTTCCAGTGTCTTTTGAAAAAAGCTAAGAAAAAAATGAACCAAGCACAGTATGGCAAATTTATAGAGCCAAGTGTGTTCTGTATTCAGGTTTATAACAACCATTGTATTCAGAGAGCTCAATTGGGAAGCAATGGCAAGAATCAGTGTAAAAAGATATAATTTTTCCTCAGCCTAGAGATGGTTCCCCTTTCTTTGCTGGTGAGGCACAGGAGCTGTGTACAGGTGAGACGTGGGGAGCGTGGCAGGTACCAGCCATGGTGGGGCCCCTGGCATGGGAGGCAGTGGTGCTCATCCACTGGGTCATGGCCCGCTGTCCAGCCACAAGCTCACTTTGTCACCAGCGAAATCCTTCCTCACCTTCACTGCTGTTGCTCCATTAAACATTCATGAAAAAAACTCAACTTCCTACTGAGTATCCATTAGCCACCAATGCTGATGTTAATGAGCAAACTGTGAATGCACCAAAGAGCAAATTGAAATGAGTCACAAAATACACTTAGGATGTGCTTCCTGCCAGTATTGGTGCGTCATCGGGAAAATGCTGGTTCCTTAACAACAGGCATATAAAGAGCAGAAATACAGCTGATTGAAAAAAAGGCATTATTTAAAGGAGTTCCATTAAAAGAGATTAACTGATTTATGAGCAAATGAATCATATCTGCACATTAGCTCTTTATTTGTCATGCCAACTTGTTTTCTATTACATTAAAACACTTTTAAATTAAAACACAGCATTAAATTAAATTAAGGCCTGCTACAGGAAAAAAAAAAGTCTTTCAAAACAGACATAATTTAATTATAGTTAACCTGTGTAAATAAGAGTAAATAATTAATTTATGACAGTAAAAATGTGTTGTCTTACATACTTTGTTCAATTAAAGCCATATTAAGGCTTGCAAGTACAGTGCTTTCCTGTCTTTATTCATTCCTTTCAGCTTTACACCTCTGAATATTTAATGCAAAACAGAGTGCTGTTAAAAACATATTGACATGCATCACTCGGCTGGATGGGAGGAAATTCTTTCTGCATTGCACAGGATGACCGCTGGTACTGATCACAATTTCAGGTGACAAGTCAATCCTCAAAAAAAAAAGGCCTAAAAAGAGTTTAATCTGTGTTCATCCCAGCTTTTCTGCTGTCACCCAGGCAAGGGAAGGGACATGTGCATTTGCAGTGAGGTGCTGGCCACTGCCTGTGTCAGAGCAGTGTGGCCACAGCTCTGTGCCTGGGGACTATTGGTGCTTTGAGGATCCTCCAAGGCAGGGAAGAATGATGTGCAGAACTCCAAGATATCAGAAGGCTAATTGATTATTTTGTTATACTATATTATACTATAAATATATTCTTTAACAAGAACTATTTCTAACTGACTGACTAACTAGAAAAACTCTCTGCCCAAGAGTCCTAACACACACATGTGGATGCAATTGGTCAAAGAATCAAAACACCATCACCTCGGGTAAACAATCTCCAGAACACATTCCACATGGGCACAAACACAGGAGCAGCAAACGAGATAAGAATTTTTTTGATCATTCTTTTCTCTGCTTCTCTCACAGCTTCTCTCAGGAGAACCTGAGAAAGCTAAATCACTCTCTGTTCAGAGGGCACGTGAATACCACAGGGGACAGCCACTGTATGGCCTGCAGGAACCACACCAGGCTCCAGACACCTGCTTAGTACAGAATTTCTGTCTGGGATGGTAGCAAAGTGCCATTGCTTAAAGCAGGAAAAACCAGCTTGGAGTCATGTCACGAGGCTGGGGTGAATGGAATCCTTTCTGGGAGCCCCTTGCTTTTCCTACTCCATGAATGAGGTGAAAGACCCAACTGTGCTAGGGTGGCTACAGTTGGGCAAATTCAAATTCTAATATCTGGATATGGAATTATCTGATGCAGAGTAGAAACAGCTGCCTCAGAGGTGAGCTGCAATCCGCTGGCAATTCAGGTATGTACATGATATATAAAAAACTGAGAGATGAGGAGGTAAACACTTAGACAAAAGACCTCACGAAAAAAGTGCACGATCTCCTGAGATTTTACAGTGTTTGTTGTGACTAGACTCATATAATCCACTTCAGTTTCCCCTGAAGTCCATGGAAAACCACCAGCTGAGCACAGAGGGGATTGAAATTTGTGTGCAGTAAGAACATTACTTATGGTTGGTTGAAAAGCTACTATGGAAGTCTCCACTTTGACCATTCTTTGATATAAACAGCTTTGCTTTTGAAGAACTTTCACAAAAAATATTTGTATGAATGCTTGTGAAGATAAGCCTGTGAGCAAGCATTGGTTAATCTGGAAATCAAATTTACTTCATGAGAAAAATAAATTAGTTCTGGGCAGAAATGGAAGTAGTTTATTTATTAAAAGGGGGATTTTAGGCCATCTGTCAGGAAACTCAAATTAAACAATCTGCTCAATTCCCAGCAAATGTAAATCTGTGAAGCTCTGTGGATTTTGAGTGACCAACAGCGCAGCTCAGGTGAACGTGAAAAAATTACAGATAGTTTCATCACAACTGATGGGCTGAAATTTGATCACAGAAATATTTTTTAAAAAATACTCTAAACCAGTTGAAAAAAATTCAGTTAGAAAGTGAGATTAAATCTGCTACATTTTTCAAGCATGTATTTAATTTATCATTATTATATCTGTCTTGCTGCAATAACCCAGGATATTTTCCCTGGAAGCCTTTTTTTTGGTTTTGCTTCTTGAAGATCTGTGACACACAGAAAAGCAGTCCAATTACATGTACAGTCTTGCTAAATATAAACTACCCTATTACTGGGTGGTGCTATTGAGTTCTCTTAAGAAGTCATACTGGCAGAAATGATATTCTCCTCATGAAGGGGTCTAGAGAAGACAGTAATGCTGGGTTTACAGGGGACTTTCTGCTTTTGATCGGTGCTTTTTAGCATTCTTTCTTCCTAATAAGGGGCACAGCAAAGAGGAGAATATCCAGATTTAAATATTTGAGGATGTCTTGATTTATTTTAGGGAGGATGTGCTTGCTGGGAGATAAGTTGCAGCTTTCAGCACAGGGATGAACACTGGGTTGAAATTTCACACCAGATCTTAAACAAGCACCAGTGACCACTGTCCATAACAAACCATGTCCTGGCATGTTTGAAACACAGCTCTGAGTTTCATTGCAGAGCTCTATTGACATTTTGAAAAAAAAACAAGGTCAGTTTTTTAACCAAAATGGTGCATGATGAATTTTCCAATGCTTTATCTGAATTTTGACAGTCCTATACATTACCAGTATCAGCTCTGGAGTCATAACAGCATCTAAAGTCAGCAAAAATGCAGAGCTTTTTCTAACATGATAAAGTCTGTCTGTCCGAGCCCTGAAATTAGGACAGCATGTTTGCAATACATGAATAAAAAAAACCTAAAGGGGTCACACTCTGTGAATTCTCAGTGCATTTGTTGTGGTTTTTTTTTAATTAGTCTTATATTTGATGCCGTTTGAAATTTGTACATTCCAGAATCTTAAGGTTTGCTTCAAATTGGACTATAAAATAACTGCAGAAAGAGGCAAACAAGAAATGACTGGAGGTGAGAGAGAGAAAAAGGACATGACCTAAATTTCTAATACCTCATAATTACCAAAGTTGGAGTAAAAGTTTATTCCATTATAATTTTGTCCAGCTGTCTCTTCAGTCTCTGATTCTGTCCTTACAGTCTGTGGTGCTGCTGGTGTCATAGGGAGGTGGCTGACAAACTCCATCTCCAGTAATTCTCCTTCCAGCCACCGTTTGTTTCTTCTGCCTGGATCCCCTGAGCAGGGTCAGGTCAGGTCATGGGGAGGAGGGAGAATCTGGCTGCAGGGCTGAGCTGCCCATGTGCTACTGCTTTCTTTGGGCCTGAATCTGTAGCCACTCCCTCTTGAGAATTCCTCTTGATGGCTGTGGTAGATTCAAACTTGTGCAGCTGCAAAACCAAGCCCTAAATCAATTCTATGTCTCTCCTTGTCAATATTGTGCTACTGCTTATAACAGCATTGACAGAGAGGTTTATGTATCCATGTCACTTGTGTTTAGGTCATGAAAAGAAGGAAGGAAATTATTCTAGTGCAGAGTGAGTAGGTTCTGGGAGCAGGGGCACAGAGGGGAAAAATCCTTGCTGAGTTTTTGGCTTTTTCAAGTTTCCAGAAACTCTCAGTACAAGATTTAATGATGAACTGGAATATATGAATCTTCACAGATGATCAACAAGTACTTTGGAAGGGATTTCTGAATTCTTTTCCCCCATCAAGTCTTTCATGTAAAATAAAACAGTGCATTGTGGAAATCAAGAACTGAATCCTAAGAAGGAAGCTGTATGGATCAGAGAGAAGAATCTTGTAGAAGCCTTTGACAAGGCAGCTGGTGCTAGAAACAAGTACCTCCTAGCACTAGAAAAGGTGGAATAAAGTCAGCCTGAGTCATGTATGTCAGCTCTCAACCTGGGTTTGCATTTCTGTCCTTTTAAAATGTTCCTGCCATAGCTCTGTCAGCATTAATCTTCTCATTTTAAGGATGTTTAAGACAGTGAGGTGCAAGGAAAAACATTACTGAAATAATGCCTCTTTTCTCTGGCATTGTATTTATTTCATTTAACAAGCAAACAAAATGTACATAGCTCAGTCTCCCTGTAGAACTACTAGCACAGCTCTCTGGCTCCCAAGGGGCTTAATTACAATATTAGATTACAAACATACAGGGACTCAGATCCTGAATATATTAAATTCTTCCTCTACTCCAAGGCTTAAAAATATGACTCAGAGATGTTGGTGGCAGGTCTGATCCTTTTGAATCAAGAGGCTATGCTTGTCTTCTGTGGGTGGATAATGTCAAATTTCTTTCAGAAAATCCAAACAGGTGTTGCTCTTTTGTTTTAAGTGTGGCAGGAGAGAGGGGAATGCCAAGGTCTGGCTTAGCCAGGCAGCAGGATGAGGAGCAGAAGTGTCAGAAGCACAGGTCTCAGCTTTGCACTTCCAGGTGTGTCTCCTCCTGCCCATGAGTGGAGGAGGCAGAGGGGCTGCCATTTCTGAAAAGTCTGTGGGCAGCCTGGGAGGGGACAGTGGGCATGTATTGAGCCACTGTGACTTCTCAACCAAAATACCTGCAGTTGAAATGGTGTCTCTGGCATCAGTTGTTTCCTTGGATCAAAGGATTCGTGTCCATGTCTCCCAGGAGAGAGATTTCTGTTCTCTGAAAACTTGGATCCAAACTAGATATAAACTCTCTGTCTGTAGTTACATTTAATAGATTTCACTGATATAAATTTGTTTTCTGGTGAACTTTAGTTTGTCTAAGGGTGTCTTCACTGAAAGCAGATCGCGTTCTATCACAAGTGGGAGAGAAAAAAGGAAAAGAAAGAAAAAGTCTAATGCAGTATTAATAAGCCTAATATCCAGCAGCAGTTTCTGTTCAAACAGTGTTAAGCATTCAGACATGTACATTTTTAATCAGCTGCTGATTCTTATTGAAAAATGTACAAATACAACTTTCAAGAGAGGATTACACAACAAGTTTCAACTTGTTTCATTAATTACCTTTCTTTTTCCAAAGGAACAGCAGAAAATTGCTGGCAGGAACCTCAGTGAACCATGTCCATGGGCCATTAAGAATGGATTAAATTTACTTTTATAACCTCATTGATTTAAGACTTTTTATTTCTTTTTTTTCTAAGGCAAGCTCACTTGCTTGAAAATGCTATTCAAGAATTGTTCTTTTCCTGCAGTAAAAGTGCTAAGAAGAAAGAACACATTATTGGATTTTATTGTTCTTTAATACTGAAAATGACAAAGGGAAACAAAACTGAGAAAAGATAAGCCCATGTATTATATACCATCAGGCACAACACCTCTAGTTATGCTTTTGTCTGGTGATGAATAAATTCTACTGTCACTTGCTTTGACCATTATCATGAGAATTTAATTAAGAGACGGTGGTCAAAATGAACTCTGTCACCAGATTATAGTGCCCCACAGCAGGACTTCTACTGAGGCATTAGAGAAATGTTGACTTCATTATTCTATCTCATTTCAAACGTGGAAAATATTTTCCACTTGCAGCGTTAGTTGCATTAAGATTTCTGTTACCCTACTCAAGGCAAAGGCACAAGCCAGTGTGTGTCTCCTTGAAGGGGTTAACAGAATAGCAGCTCAACTCGCATGTTTAAGAAAGTAATGCACATCTACCACCCCATCATGGTTTTCCATACTTTTCCAATGTTTAGTTGGAATGCATGATATAATTTGGAGGCAAAACACTACAGTTAATATTTTTGTCCAACAACTAATTTAGTTACTGACTTAAATACAACCCTTTTACCTAAAATCCTAAAACCTAAAATCATACATAGTTCTACTGTTATTTTGGGGATGGTCCAGAGCATCAAAGCATGCAAGCATGAATCTTGTATTACACACATGCATTGTCTTCTGTAAAAAGTGGATTACTTGCCTTATAGAACTGAGCTCATGCTTAAATACGTTGCAGGATGACAGCTAATTCCAGGGACATTTCTGAGTTTCTCTATTTGTTTATCATTGCATCTGAAAGCATATTCCAATGCAAATAGAAAAATGTTCCGAATTTCAATGGTGTTGGTGGGATTTTGCAGCCTAACACAGGGTGTATGGCTGCATCTACAGGAGCAACTGAATTGCTTTTGTTCTTATATATTCAAAGTTCAGAAAACATTCTTTGGAACATCTTGGTCACACAGATTTAGAACAATCTTTTCAGTTGGAGGTGCGATGATGTCCAAATATGTCTTTTTGGGATGTCATTGAAAATGGTGGCTCTTAACATTAGCTCTCCTTAAGATTACATCATCCACTGGTGGTCCTTTTTAGAGGTAGGAAGAGTTTTGGCCCATGTTAGAAAAGTGCTTTTGCAGAGTGGTGCAATATAACCACAAAATGTGACAATAATTTACAGTTCGAAGAATGCATGAAATTAACTGAACCAACAGAATTTAAGATTGCAATATTAGTAGTGTGGGAATATAAAACATAGTAAATTTATTTTGTGGAAATGATTATGTGGTGGAATGGATATTTCATTTTTAGGACAGAAGACAAACAACAATCCAATTGTAGTTTTCCATTTTGGTATTTTAATAATCTTGACACAATTTTTAAGACAGATGATGAAACGCTATTAATCAAATACACAAAAAATTCACTAGGAAAATTACATTATAAATGAACTGAGGGTGAAAATTGCATTCACATGTACAATATAGGAAAAAGGCAATATGACAAACTGTACTGTTGAATAAATAATTCTGTGACAGGGAAGGGTTTTTTTTAGAAATGAAAGCTGCAATAGAATTTAACCTGTTTGCTTCCAGTCCTTTCTTTTTCTTTGAAAGCAGATCTACATGTTGTTCTTTGTTTCTATATTCAGCTACTTTCTGGAACTGCTGAGGCACATGGAGCATAAGGCCATAAGTACTGCCTGCTCAGACAACACTGAAGATCAATCTATCCTTCAACACTGGCTCCATCAAGGAAGGAGAATAAAATCTGGAACCAGACTAAGTAACATCCACCATCTACTCTTTCCATTCCTTTTGTTCCCCCTTTCTCTTACTACACAACAATGTCAGTGAGAAATCAGTGGGCCAGATGTGACCTTGAGAAATAATGAATCATGATTCCCCAGTCAAGTGCCTTTCTTCTCTCTGTGACTGCATTACACTCCTCCTCTACCCCAAATTGTTTTTTAATTTTGGACTCACCTTAGTTCTCATCCAGTGGCAGCTGCATATTTTTAATAGTTTAATGAAGGTCCTTTTATATTATCCAAGAGGTTTTATCAACGTTTTTCTCTTGGCTCCTTTAAAGATGTCCGATTGGGTATTATTTTCTTCTAGAGGCTGAAGGCTGAATAGATCTAACGAGCTACAATTATTTATTGATTTGTAATTATTTCTTACCAGTTTACCTAGCTTATCTGGCTAGCTCATATTTTCCAGGATCATGCCTGAAGTTTTTTAAAGAATGTTGTCACTGCTGCTGCTTTTATTCTTCTAGTGATTTAAGCTATAGGTTATGTGCTGTGGTTACTAGTTCCTCAGTTCCACATACAAGGTTCTTTTCCTGAATTTTTGGATAAATTCTGCCTGATATCTTGGTTTGATACCATTCACTTCATTACTCTGCTCTGAAGTCTCTTTTGTTAGATCATTGGTTCTTTTCCTTATCTTTCATAGTGCTACCTACAGAGCCTTGGCCTAATACAATTTCTTGCTTTATATGGTGTGCCCTATTCCATTTAGCCTTCAGAAAATTGGTCCCTCACAATATGAAATTATTCCATTATTTGCAGTGTGAGTTTTTAACACAGGCTCAGCATGACAGACAAGTTACCCCATGATAATTGACTATTTTATGGAATATCTACAGGTTTTTATATTTTCAACAGCTTATGATTACATTTTTGGGTCAAACACATTAAAAAGTAACAAGCAGACAATATAGCTTGGGGAAAATTGACAACTTTATTTTCCATATAGTAAATAATTTTCCTACTATTATTCAGACATATCCACCTGGATGGATCCATATTTTGGTACTCAATTTCACAAGTGCATTTTAACCAGCTTTCTCAGTGAAACTCATCTTTTTCAACAGAATGTTGCTTTAACTTGAATATCAAAAAGCTTGAAACTAAGGAAAGAGAATATATTAAACCCAAATGGACTAATTATACACAGCTGTAGATATTTCAAAGCATTAGAAGTTTTTATAGTTTTGGATTTGTATTGACAGAAAGAGACACAAGGGGAAAAAACTCAGAAGTCTTAGTTGTACTTCCCTCAAATTTTGCAGCTGGGGTTTTTGTATCAAAATGTGTTGCATTCCAGACTGGGACATGTGGGAAGGCCTGTGTTCTCTGCATGCCTGATTCTCCAAAAGAACCTTATTGTCATATTATTGAAAAGTTTAAAAAGAAACAGGAAAAAGAACAAACTCAATAAATGTAACGCCAACTGCAATAATGAAGTGTCACTTTTGGCTAGTGTGGTTATGTGGTTACACATACTTCAGTTTACTCTGATTCATTGTATTGCCTTGCCTTCTTTTTCTTTTAGGAATATGTAACAGATCATGCTCCATTTTAAATCATAGCTATATGGTCTGAAATACCACTGGATTAGAAAATAAGCTTTGTGAATCAATAGAACATGGACTTTCTCTGATTTATGCACATTGGGGATCTCACTCAATGTGTTGAATATGGTGATGAGTTAGGGTAAACAGAAATAATACTGTGATTTTTCTCTATGAGACTTAATTCACAGGACCTAAGCTGGTATTTTCTTGCAGAATGTATTCTTGGAAGGAAGAAAAACTTCTTTTTTTCCTTATTTCCATCTACATGCAGCTCCCCTTCTTGCACAAGTGAGGTGGCCCATAATGGGAAAAGACTTTGTAGACATCTTTTCCCTTTCTAGCACTGCAATTTGTGATGTAATATAATACAATTCCCATCAGTTCCCCATACAGGCCAGATACTTAAGTCTGCTCCTTCCTTTTTCAGTGAGTGAAATGATTGGTTTGTTTTCTTTGTAAAAATGTTCTTTTGGCTTTGACCTAGATGTCAGTTCATATAATGTGTTGCTCTTTCAAAGATGTGGCCTTGAAAGTATTTTAATGTAGCCCTTATAGTAGGCACCTCATGACAGGATAATCATAGTAATGATATTGATCTATTTCCAAGAATTAATGTTTCAATATTTATAATTTTTTTGTGTAGGAATATCAAAGATTAAGCGTGAGAAACTCAAATGCTTAACTAAGAGATTATATGCTCCTTAGAATGTATGTAATCCTAAATACATTTGCATTGTTTTACAACTGGCTCTGAAGGCTCTGATCTAAGTTGTCTCCCAGTCAGTCTTCCAAAAAAAATTGAGGAAATATAATTAATAAGATAGTAAACATCATAGGTGACATTCAGCTCAAAGCTGGATTTTGGTTCTTCTTTTTTAAGTTTTACATGTCATTTCTAATGTTATCAAGGTAATTCCTTTAGTAAGTTTTAATGGTGAAGATCAGAAGTGGAATGTGGGCCTTGAATTTTATATCTCTTCATAATTCTTTGAATGTATCCTGCAGTAGTTTCTGCTAAACTCAGCTATCATTAATAAGAAACTGTGCACAAATGAACAATTATGCTTTGTCACTTCAGCTTGACAGTGGAGATCAGCTGGCCATCAGATGATATTGCCAAAGGAAAGATGAATTTCTGTCTTTGGGCTGTGTTTAAGAGACTGTACCTTTTGGAATGCTATTTTGTTTTGAAATATATATTTACAGCTATGTGTTACAGTACAATCAGCTTAAACTGAATGATCTGTTGGTGTAATGGAATTTATCCCTGACCCTAATGGAATAAATCTATGGTTGCAGAAATGGTTTACCATGCCTTGTGGGTTTTTTTCAGTGCTAACAACAGCCAAATGTTTGCAATGTAAGTTAAAGCCATCTTGCACCTGCTTATAATATGTCAAATGGATAAGCTGCTCATCGGCCACAATGCAACAGGAAAGGCCATTTGTGGACAACAGGGTTTATGACTGCATCCAGTGCCTCAGACGAGACTTGTGATGGTTCTGGTTACATGTTTGTGATTTCTGTCCTCTGAGTTCTTATTCAGGTGAGATAAGACAGACTGAAATCCATCTTCAATCTTAACATCAGACTTGAAGTTTTTTCTGGCTCTCTTTCTTTGGTCAATGAGGTAATCCTCTTATTGTGGTTGCAAGTATGCTTCAAGCCTCTTAGGAGTAGAAACAAAATATGATATCAATCTAAAAAATCTCTCCCATAAAGTTAAGACTTTTTTGGTTCTCTGCGCAACTCCAGTGAACATACAACAAAAGTTTAAAAGCACAATAATGCCCACTTGGGAAGACTCAGCTCCAGACAGAGTGCTGGAGACATTTAAGACATCATCATCTTGAGCAGAAAGCTTTCTGAGATCATCCAATGGGGAACCCAGGTACTGATGATGCAGTCACACATGGATCAGGTATCTCAGTGAGGGCTGTGGGGAGGTGCTGGCACCTCCTGGGGACACAGGGCTGCAGGAGTGGGCAGCCACCACCTGCCAGCCCCAAAACAACAGGCATCCTTTTTCCGTTTAGGAACTTGATTCCTGAGGTAGGAGTGGATGGAAACAGAAATAAAGAAATAAATAAAATAAGAAATAAAGAAATAAAGAAATAAAGAAATAAATAAAGAAATAAAGAAATAAAGAAATAAAGAAATAAAGAAATAAATGGGGAAAGCTTTGGGAGATTCATCAAGAAGAGTGACACTGACCTTTTTCAGATATGTGCATCTGTGACATTCCCCCACAGCTGCTTTGAACTCAACACTCTTGGAAAGCAGAGAGATTTCAGACATCTCAAACATTAGACAACTACATCACTGCTGACAGGGTGTAGAAGAATTCACTCCTTTTATCTCTAGAAATTTTGCCTCTTCCTCAAGATGAATTATTAAGAAGGTAGTTCTGACTACCTCCAAGACTGACTGGGCTAAAAAGACACAATGCAGCAACTTACCTTCCAAGGCTGGAAAGGTAAGTTAGATCCTAGTTTAGAATTTAAGGCTTTTAATGTATTTAATTTTAGGCAGTTTTGAAATATAGAACTAAAAAACAATGGGAAAAAATATCAGAAATCCACATACCTTCTCAAAAGAAATGTCTGCAACCACTGATTTTAAGAGTCTTTCTCTCTATTTATCAGACATCTGATCTTCAGAGAGCACCAGCTTTTACAGGAACAACCCTGATAGTGCTCTGCCTACAAAATAGTGACTTAAGGCATGGGGAATCCCACCAGGCAAAGAAAATGTTTTTCCTGTACGGGTATTCTAATTGCTAAGCTAAAATATTAAGATGTTTCACATCCACAAGTCTCCTCCTCCTGAAGTCCTATTGCAAAACAAAGAAGAGTTCATCTCTGAATTTTAGGGTCTGCCCCTATCAGACGATGTCCCACTCATGCAAAAGGAGGCCTGGTCTTTGAATAGTGACTGGCTAAGGAGGTAAGTTGTAGGTTGCTCACACTTTGGTAGATTTGAGCATGGGTATGAGCAAGAACTCCCTCTCAAAGGGAAGGAGCACTATCAAGTGTATGCATGTGAAGGGCTGGCATAGTTAGTAGAATCACTGCCTGAGTAGAAGTTTTTATGACAGTGGTTTGAGATTCAGATCACTAAATTCTGCCCAAGTCCTGCTTTTGAGCATTTCCTTTATAATCTAGCACTTTGTTGTAAATGTCAGATCCAATAAGTTCTGATATATATATATCAGATATCTATATCAAGAAAGGCATATAGCTAGTGTATAATATAGAGGAGATGCTAGCAGACTGTAGTATTGATAAAAGATCAGGGACTATAGCACAGTTTCTAATACATGTACAATTACTTAAATCTACATGTAGCTCTGATGATGCAGGACATCACTTACAATTGGAAAGGTGGGATCATTGTGGGATTATAATTGCATTCATTTGAAGGCATGAACACCTGAACAACAGATTAAGGTCTGCTCTTTCCAAATGTCTGCTCTTTCCAAGAGTCTGCTTCACCCAGCTACAGGAGCTACAAGACAAACCTGGGGTGTAAGGCACAAAGGTGGATGGCATGGTGGCAGATGTATATGTAGCAGCAATTGAAAAGCAAAATTGCATTTGAAAAGTAAAAAAAGGAGGACACGATTCAATAAGAAGGAATCTGACCACTTGACAAGTTTAGCTCTGATATACCCAGGGGAAATTTGCTTTTTATGTGATGGATGTAGATATACTTTAGTGTTTAAATCATTGGTCTGAGGCTATTTATAATCATGCCAGTTTGACATTCTTGACAGGTTAATCAGGTCTATAGTCTCAGTGAGACTTTAATAGACAGGAATCAAAACAAAGCAACTTTATTTTTATGTGCTTTAGCACCAGCAGTGGAAACACCAGGCAGAGAGATGTCAGTAGCTTTTGAAGTTGATGAGTCAGTGTGAATAGCAGCAGCTTGAGAGTGGTTGAAAAGACCATTCCTAATTTGGACACCCTACAGGTCATCATATGTGATTGATCCAACACAGAAGATTGATGAAAAGTTAGATATGGATATTTGGGCATGATCTCTTTCATATTTGACCTTTAGAAAGTGTCAAGTATTATTTTTATCCATCTGTATTTGGTGATACTCATTTAAGGTACTTTTCAGGTGTTATTAATACTGGAGATTCTTTGGAGGTCAGTTTTTCAATTTCAAATATCAAGCAGTTTATTTCTGATTTTCACTAAGTGATAGGCATTAACATTTCTATAGGATTTATTGTTTCTCTGGATCAATGGAAATAAGTTTCTGTCCTGGTTCCTGGGAAAGGAGGTGGAGTTTTTAGTGCTGTGTGGGTGTGACCAAGTTGTTTGTTCCATACCATGTACATCATTGCTGGGGAGTGGGACTCATCTGGAAACAAGGAGTGCCAGAACTGGAAATTCTCAATTTTCAGAATATCAGGTGGCGTAGGTGCAGGAATGGCTGCCATATTGCCTTTGTCTGGAGACCATGTGGGTGTGAGCTTCAGGAAGTATTTGTTTTTGTTCCCACTGGTGAATACCCTTGTGTTGGTAAAACACCTTCTCTTTTGTATGCTTTTAATATTCCTGTCATTATTTTGTGCATTTCATTCCACTGCTCTGTGCTTTTAGGAAATTGTTTCAATTCATAATCTCTCAGTTATTGTCCCTCCGTAACTGGAAGGGACAGGGGAAGGGGAGTGGTTTAACTGGAGCTTAATTTCCCTGCTGGTCTTAAAACCAGAATAGTCCCTTAAGAATCTGACTTCAGAATCTGTTCAAAGCACAGGATTATTCTACTTAAACTTGTAAAATTTATTTTGTGCACTGGTTAGATATAAAGAAGCAGTTATTGTAAACTAATTTATTCATTCATGCATTCATACATTCATTAAAAAAACCCAAACAACTTTTACATTCTGGACCCTCATTATGTGGATCATGACATGTTTTAAATATAATTTCACATCCTAATGAATACCTTGAAATCTAGATTTTTTTTTAAGTCTGCAAAAATTAAGTTTAAAAAATGTTGTGGAGGAAAAAAAATAAAGCCACTCATTATTAATAAGCATACCATTACTCATATAGAAAATTAGCAGGCCCATACCATGTCAGTAACTGTATAGGTAGCTCAGCACCTGTCTCTGGCAGCAGACTCCAGCTGTGCAAGTGGAAGGTAAAGAAAACTACTGAATAATTCTCTCCTAAACGTCAGTTATTTTTGGTTCTGTGAATTTCCTGAGCTACATGTGGGTTTTGGGGCTTCAGTGACCATAGTGAATGTCTTTTCCATCTGTTTCTTCAGACTGTCCTTAGCTGTCCATAAACTTTGCACCCACAGCATCCTTTGGCAAAGAGTTCTTATGGCCAGGTGTCTGGTGTCAGACATTCTTTTCTCCTTGAATCTCACTTTTTCTTTTCTTTCCTATCCTGTATTTTTTTTCTATGGCAAAACAGAAGGAATAGTCAAGCCCTATCCAACCTGCCTATGTCATCATAATTTCTGAGAGTTCAATCCTTCCCCCACCTCTCCAGCTCTCTCTTTTCCAGACTAAATCCAGTTTACTTAGTCATTCATACTCCTAGAAGGTATTCTATTACTTTAGCAGAGATGAAAGGTATAAGGACTATAATTAGTTGCAAAAAGAGTGCTAACACACTTTGGATTAAAAACAGTGATTGGGGTATGGGAAGATAATTGAGTGAAAAACAGTTTAGGAGATAATGACAAGCGTGTCCCTGTTAGCTACATTTTCAACTCCAATTGTCTCAGAATTTGCCTCTGACACTGGTTTAATGAGGGATTCTTCCCAATATTACCCTGTTTGAAAGAGTGTTTTCTTCATATTTAAAAGAGAGAAGAGGGATGGTTCTTTATTTGGCTTTTTATCAGCAGTTTTGATATTTTTAAGATATGTTGAGTATTTAGAACAATACTATATCTAAGTAGTAAAAACATATATTTATTTTTCTTTCAAATACTGTAAACACTGAACAGTGAAAATGAGAAGAACAGAAATTAAAATAATAATCTTTTTGTGACTAAAAGATGGAAGAATATTATACTCTTTTTGCTGTTTATCCAGTTCTTTCCTAGGAGAGATCCAGTTGCCTGTGGTTTTGCATGTGATTTCAAAAATAGTAGAAACAAGAGCTGGTCTGATGCCAAATAGAAATGACTATGGTACTGAGCTAACATTCGGATTTGCAGAAATCCCCTGCCTAAATCTGAGATGTCAGTCCAGATTTAAGGTTTTGTCTTATTAAAAATAAACTGTTTTAAACAAGAGTTTATATCAAGATTCTATTTCAGTTTAATGCAAGAGGGATTCCTTCCAGCTGACATTTAACTCAATGTTTATAGATATTTATAATGCATGGGGAAGTATAGCTGGATTTGACCATATTGCTTTCTCAGAGGAAGTAAATGAATAATTTTTAAGATTAACTGTTTCTAAAGAATCTAGCTTTGATTTATGTGAACAGATTACTCTAAATTATCTGCAATGATCCCTGCTATGTCACTCTACTGATGGATCATTTCTTTACAAACTGAAATGATGCTGCTTAAATTGCATGGCAGTGCTGATAAGACATAAGGTATTTGTCCTGTTCCCTGATTACACAAATATGCACAGACTTCCAGTCTCAATGCCTTCTAACCTTACATTTAAATGTGGGTTTTGAAATTACTCTGAAATCCATTTTCCATGAACATGAAATGCAATCACTTGCATATTGTCAAAAAGAAATCCAAAAGGAACATGAACATAAATAAAGCTAAATTGATCTTAAAAATGGCGCTAGAAAATCTCAGGTATTATTTTCTCAGGTTTTAGTAAAAGATGTTAAGGGATTTTATGTAAATATTATTGGAAGGTGATATCCTCTCTTTTTGCAATGTAGACACACTGCTCATTGTGTCCTAATCCAGCTGCTGTGGTGTTCAGTATTTCTGTGGCAATTTCTTTATGGGAAAATACATATATTTCACTTTTATGTCCCTAAAGATTTACAGCAGCTCAAAATTAAGTTACATATAGAACTGTCCTATGCTTTCATTAAAAAAATTGTATTTGTATATTGCTCACTTCACGCAGAAGTGAAAAAACCCCTAGATTCAGGCTTCTAGAGATTTGTGAAGTTTTTATCATCTGACAAGAGTGCTTTTTGTGCTTACTGATACATTGTTTTGAAGGTAAAGTTGACACAGAAGCAGTTCACCTCCTCCAACATCTTTCCCTTCTAAATTATAATTTCACCTCTTCCTTCTCAGTTTAGCGTGTTACTTCTAACTTTTTAGCTGTGAAAAGCACAAATATTCCTGTACTTTGTGGTGAGTCCTTGGGTGATTGAGAGGGTGCTTCCTGGCACTCTTCTGTTTTCTGACTGTGGGCTGGAGACCATAATCCAGTTTTGGAAAGTTATGTTTCCTCCACTGTGTTCTTGAGTGGAGACTATTTTTATTATTTTGCACTGATTAATTCACTCAGGAACCTATGACATTCCAAATATTAGGTTTAGCAGAAGCCATGCACTGGAGCCAGTGATGTGGAAGTGAGAGACTCATATATTTCAAAATACAGGCAGAGTTGGCTGCAGCAATCTGTTAAGGAGATGGTGAGGGGCCAGAGGCAACTGTGAGGAGACAGAGATTGCAATTCGTTTGGGAAGGAGCAAAGGGATAGAAGGAAACCCCGCTTGAAAACTGGAAATGAATGTGCTTTGTGTGTCCAGGAGGAGTTCTTTCTGTCAGGCTTCCTTGGCCTGGCATTCCATGCAGGATCTGCAGTTCCACTAAAACCTCTGTGACTGCAAAGCATTTTTGGGGCAGGGGGGCATGACAGTGACAGCAGAGGGTGTCTGTGCAGAAACAGAGTCATGGAGAAGGGACACTGGGTACCATGCAGTAAGTGTGCACCCCCCAGGCGCAGCCATGGCAAACCCAACCTGCCTTGTTGTCTCGGGGTGTCCAGAGGATGTCTTGTGTATTACTTGTGTCCTATGACTCTGCGTTTCTGTCCATCGACCCCAGGAAAGAATTAACTGGCTGATCCAGGGCAACTGAATAATGCAGTTTGGGAAAGCCTGTAATTACACCTTGGGTGCTTAATTTAGGGGCAAGTTAGATGGTCTGAGAGACAGCAAGCCCATCTTATCCCTTAGCAATTTGAATGACTTTACTATGGCTCCCACTTAAAATCAGTGGTGAACCGTACATCTGCTCTTTGATGAAAGCTGTTCATTCCCTGAATCTCCAGTTGAGCCAGCTTCCTAAATACTTTACATAAACTCTAGTGACTGTTTCACAGCACTGGAATTCTAGGGTTCCTCCATGCTAATGAGTTTCTTAGTCTCATATTGCTTCTCTTGTACCATGATGTATTCAAAAGGTCCCTAATAAATACAGCAGAAATCTGTCAAACAATGTCACAGGGCATGACAATATATGCCATGCCATAGCTCCTGCATCTTAAAACATGAGAAACTTGACTTAGAAGGCATGGGCATTTGCTAACTTTTAGAGAGAAGGACACAGCTCTGGAGGGATTAAAAAAAATGCAAATATAATTCAAAATTGCAAAGAGAAAAATGAAATAACATGTTCTTACAATGACCATGATATGTTTCTTCTCTCACTGGTTAATGATTTAATATTTTTATGGAATGGTGTTCATCCAATTTTCTAAAGAAGCTGCTGAAAATGTCTTTTTGAAAAGTTTTGCAGTGTGCTTGCTGTTGAGGGGTGTAATGTTTCCAACCACACAAACTCAAGAAAAGTGTTGAGAAAAAAGAAAAAAAAAAAAAAATCCCACCAGCATCTATTCAGCTTGGGATTTCTTTGGCAAAATATCCACATAATTCCTTCTCAAATGGAAGATTCAGTTCAGGTTAAGACACCTAAGCATAGTTGTTTTCATCTGGAGTACCTAAGCTTCTGCAGAAGTCAATAACCCTGTTGTATCTGTGGGCTCTCAAGAGCCTTGCAGCTGACCAGCTGCCCAAGGCAGGAATTCAGGTACCTCAGCTCTCACATCTAGTGCTGTTTTGGGTGTCGGACAGTACTTAAGGCATCTGCAAGAAGCTTAGAAATGCGATTTAAAAGGAAATCCTTTTCTGGAGCTGGATCTGGAAGTTCAGTGTGATTTCTTATGATATTATTTTCATAAGGCACTCAACACGTTTGTGCAACAGAGCTGAAAAACACAGTAGGGAGATTTGTTTTCCCTGTTGTATCTACAAAACATATCAAATTAATTTGTTCCATTAAGAACTAAAGAGCTCAGAATATGGTTGCAGTATTTTTTGTTGAGAAAAATGGGTTTTTTTATGAAGGTCTGCAGAGATGCTGTATAGAGGTATTAAAAAACATCCTTATATTGATTACAAGCTTAGGATGCTTCTTTATTTTTTCCAAAATAAAGAATTTGGATCATCGTGGGGGTTTTTTGGGTTTTTTAGCTCTTGTGGCAGGAATAGACTCCATGTCTTCGATATATAGATTTAGAAATGATGTATTGAAAAATCCATTTACAATCATTATGACTACTATTACATTTAATAATAATACAAAGAGAATTGGCCTTCACACATCTCAATGCAGCATTAGGGTAACATAAATGTCCAGGTACATTCAATGACAGTAAAGTCAAGTGTGAATGTGAATCAGCACCATTCAATGCATCTTCTGATAAGTTTTTTGTGTCAACAATGTTTCCATAAAAATAATTTTTAGTCTTCAAGCATTTTTTTCCTACATAGAAATCACAGAAACTGTGTGCAGTAAGCATTGATGTTTCATATCCATGAGTTTCCACAGGTAATTACCACGCCTTTTATATTAGCAATAAGTGAAATGTCCTCTTTCCAAAATTTAAAAACCTGAAATGAGGACAAATAATATGATAAAGACTTGAAAACAAGGGGATCAGTCCAAAAAAAGATCCATTAGTCAGCTATTTACAAAAGCTCATTTGTGCCCTTCTCTGTTGTAGCAAGTACATCTTCAGCCTTTTCCAAGCTCTCCCACTTCCCTAGCAGATGTTTTTTAGCAGCCCTGGAAGGTGCCCAGATTCAGGCTATTTTGGAATGAGAGAAGGAGAAAGCTCTCAGTCCTGGAGCGCTCACAGAGAAGGCTCTGCCAGACACAACTTCCTTTGTGCAGAGAGGATCCATCCCCAGCACCCTGCTGACCACTGCTGAGAAATCTGACACGGCAAGAGGATTCCCCCCTGCAGAAAGCCAACACCGGCAATTTAAGGCTTTGTGTGTTTTAATCAACTTCTTTAAACAAACCGCACTAAGTAAATCTGTGTTTCTGAGTACACATGTGGGGTGATTAATAGTAGATTTATTAGCAATACAGTGTATCTCTGACAAGTCTATGCTTGACACAAGCCAAAAATGCGTTGTAAACACTTATGGGCCAAATAATTTCCAAATTCCTCATTTGTTGTGGAAGAGTTTGGTTATACATATTCCACATTTTTCCTTCTTTTTTTTTTTTTTTTTTTGACAGTAGAAAGAAAAATTTCCTTTGAGGAAGATGATTGCACCAACCCCCCTCCCTCCTATTTGATTATTTCTTGGGAAAGGTTCAGCACATTTTTCACTCTTTGATTTTATGAGGTGGACATAGCAGAGAATGGCCTCAGTGAACACAGTTTTTGCTTATGAGCCCTGGTTCCAAATTATCTTGTCATGGTTACAAATATCTTTATGAAAAATAATTTTTCTTTGCTGCATTACAGAGAATAGATAAAAGCTTGGTTAAGTTTATGCATGCTCGAGTAAATTGTTATATTTCCAAACTTGCAAAACAAAAGCAGAAGACAAAGGTGGCCTGAAACACTCTGAAGTATTTCCAGCTTTCTTTCTCTTTTATAGATCACCAAGTATTTGCAAGTAATTTAAGGAAGAAGAATAAATCATATAATTTCTACTTAGCTCTAGGTCACTTATTCTGTTTTACAACAGACTTTGGGAAATTCTTTTGATTGAATGCCGTTAAGGTAATTTGGGCAGGAAACTATAGTCTCTGCCAGTGGAACAAATAAAGTATTTTATTAGAAAAACTGAGATCTGTTTAGTGTATTTCTAATTGATATTTCCAGATCTTTCCATATACACTGTGCCTATTTTATTAGAGGTTGCCTGTGGAAAAGAACACTTCACATCCAGAAAGGCGAATGAACTGGGCCATTTCAGGATACCTTATAATCTTTTTTGTCAAACTTTCTTGGCACTATCACCAGAGCATTAAAAATCTGCTAATGCAAAAGGGAAAAGTTGACGTGTGGGATAAGAGCCTTCCAATCCAGACACAAAATTAATTAAAAACATACAAGATAGTCAAGAACTAGATAGTAAACACTTGGCTTCAGAAGGTAGAAATTATCTATTTTGCTTTTTAATTACCAGTGATACAAAGAAAAAAGTTATGACACAACTTTTCTTTTTCATCTTTTTCTTCTTCCCTCCCTCCCCACTGTCCCCAGTTTATGATATATTTTCAGGATAGCTGGACCATGAGCTCTACTGACTGGAAACCCTAAAGGAAGTTTAAATGTAAGGAATATTTTTTTGTTTCTTTAGACTTTGCTTGTTTTTGTTGCAAGGCTCTAAAGCCTGCAAAAATACTCTACCACTGTAAAAATTGGCCAGAATAGATACTTTCTACATGAAAATCTGTTAGGATTTTGAGTTAGCACAGATTGCATTGTGGCACAGAACTGCCATGTTCCTAAATGCCTGTAGCAACATTAATTTCTGACTGAATGTAGTTTTGGCTATTTTTAAGAGATCTTGGGGCTCAGTATTTTAAGGCAACGTTTATACCAGTGATTTCATACAGAAATGCTGGTCAGGAGATCACAGCCATTCAAAACAGTCTCCACAGCGCACATTGTGAAATTGTCAAGAAAGTACTTTCCTGTAATTTATATTAAAATCATATCTGAGTGAAACAGAAATGAAGCACAAATACTTATGTTGGTTTAATTAGCTTTCAGAGTGCTTTAAAGTAAACTTGAAATTACATCAGAGTAAGGTAAACATATTTCTTTTATCATCCTGATACAATCATACCATGGTCACCTGAAAGAATCCATAAAGTACCTTGTTGTAAAGCCAGAGGGCTCTCTGCTGCAGTATAGTAAATAATATTCTAAAAATCAAAATCACCTGAGATGAAGGTTGCTGTGTCCTGTTCATGCAAGTCTGGCTTCTTTTTTTATTTTTTTTCCAAATGGAATTACCTTTTGGCTATTCCTTGTAACATGAGTTTTAAGTTCTGTAAGCTAACGGGAGTAAAAATCAAAATAAGGCAAATTCAGCTCTTTCAGTAGCTGTACTTCTTGAACCTCAGCCTGAAACATTCCTCATTTGTACAAGATTCAGTTAATTCGTGTGCAGGAAGTTTTATACTCTTATCAGAAGTGTGGGAGGAAGTACAAACTGATAAAAAGTGCTTTTTCTGCCCTTGAAAAAACCAGACGTTGTTGATGGATGATTTACTGAGGCAAATAGAAATACTACTTTGTAAGGGATCCCAGGATGCAGTGTAAACTATCACAGCAAAGAGGGCCCAGCTCTTTTCAGAGCTGCAGGCTGGATGCTAATTCTGGCAGTCACTCGCTGGTCCTGTGAGAGTGAGTCACGCATCGCCTGCAGATACAGCAGCAGCAGCAGCAGCACGTGGGGCTGGGAGCCCCCCGGCCCCCAGCGCAGCTCCCTGCACTTGGGGCACCCCAAGAGCAAGGCAGGACTCCGCTTTTCCTCATTTCTCGTTAAAAGGTGCCTTCCCTTCCTTCTCAACACTGCTAGAACCAGCTTAGTAATGCAAAGAAGTTGTGCAAATTGAGGCAAATAGGTATTTCTGTACAAAGAAAGTAGCATAAATATTTTGCGCAGGAATCACACACCCACTTAAATCAAGTGAATAAGGTTACACTATGTACTGTAGAATTATGGTTTAGTGTTATGACTCATTGCAGGATAGTAGCAGATGTTCATGAAGCTCAGCACAAAAAAAATAGGAAAAAATGTCCCCATACATTCTTAATTTTCTCCCCACATCATTAAAGAGATGCAAGACGCCTCTCTCTAACACTTTGAATGAGTCACTCCATACAATATGAATAAGTGCAGAAAAATACAAGATTACATGAGAGTCAAGTAAGCAGGCAGAGTCAAGAGTTTAGAGACTTTCTCCTGGGAACCAAAGATTTAGATAAACAACTTTATCCAATGCTAGGACAGATACAACTGCTCAGCTGCTACAATTTTCTGGACATATGAAAAAGAATATAGAAGTTCATGTTGATGCACCGTGTTTGTGCCTGTAAACACAGTATTAGTAAGATGCTGCTACACTCATCCTGATAACCAGATCTGTTGAAGGATGTGGGATACATCAGAGTTGGGAAAAAGGCTAAAAAGTAGTCAAGAGTCTGGAAGAAAACCGTTCTGTTGTGAAGCTTAAGTGGTTTAAAGTGGTTCTTCTTGGTATAATCAAAAAAGATACTGAAAGGCAAAGCAGTCACTATACCAAATCACTGACAGGTAGGAAAAAACCTTACATCTGTTCAGTCTAGTTTGCAAAACCTTCCAGGATCTTGTGGCTGAAAGCTGACCTTTGACCAGTTTACCCTAAGAATTTCCTATTCATAAGGGTAGGAAAACCTCAAAACAACTTTCAGGGGTGATGGTGGAAGGACATTGTTTTGATTATTTAAAACTAAATTTGATCTCTCCAAGCATTGGTTTAATACATTGTATTAAATAGTATCTGAATTATACTGTCTGAATAACTTTGATGGATTTTGTGGTTTTATTTTTTTGAGAGACAACTTGTAGCCATTTTCCTTTCCTTTTCTCAGGCTCAGTTTCACTTACCATTCCTGATTCCTATAATGTCTTTTTCCTCAGCAGTGCAGAGGGTTGGGGAATAAGATTTGTTGTCAGTCCATAAGCAGCTCCCCTCTGCTGCTCCTTGCTCCACACACCTCCACACTCCTCCCACCCTTGCTGAACTGTGGGACTCTCACAGGTTCGCCATTCTTACTTCTTCCTGTGTGGGCTCTTTCCACAGGCCACAGCTCCCACCTGAGCCTGATCCTGTGGTGGATCTCCACAGGTTGCAACTTCCTTCAAGTGTGCAACCACCTGCTCCTCATGGCATCTGCCATGGGTTGCTTTTTGGATATCTGGTCTGCAGTGGACTTTCATGGGTTTCAGGGGAACAATCTGCATCACTTCATCACAATCTGCCCTTGTTGAGTTGGAGAGCACCCCCCCCCCCCCCCCCTTTTCCATGGACCTTGCCGTCTTCAGGGCTGTTTCCCTCACATCTTTCCTCACTTCTCTCTGCCAAGCAGTATTTTCCCAGAAAGAGCACTTACCCCAGGTCACCACCACGGGGGTTTCTGGGCCTGGCTGTGTCCTGTGGAGGATCTGCTGGAGCTGACTGGAACAGGCTGTGCCCAGCATGGGGCAGACACAGCCTCTCCTGGATCACTGAACTCAGTACAGGGATAACTAACTGCAATGCAATCACTTGTGACACAGAGGAGGTCAGTGTAAGTCCTTTATTTATTTCTTCTGGCATTAAACTCCATGAAAAAGTATTTTGAAATGGTTTCATGGTCACCAGGGCACAAGTGCTGAAAGAATAGAATCAAGTAGCATGAAGTTTTCACACCACATCACTAAAAATATGTGACAGCATGCAATTAATTTTATATAAGCTAGTGAGAGATTGCAGCTGGATGCCTACTCTATTTGCTACCAGTTTATGTTGCATTCAAAAAGAGGCCTTGGAGACAAAGGACTCTTTTTCATGTTGCCAGCATGTGAGATCAGGCTGCTAAGGGTGAAATCATATCGTGGTAGCTCAGGTGTGCAAATTTGATAGCACTATTACTTTCAAGTCACCTGCAATGTACAGGTACAGCTCCACAGTGCCATGCCCTACTGCCTCTGCAACAGGCACATAATGCAGTGTGCATTCAATTATAGATGAATTTTTATATCCAATAAATAAAACTGTCTACATTATATCGTATACCATTGTAACTCACAAAGGAATCTGACCAAACTCTCCAAAAAGTCACTTGACATCCTAAACAAGTCCAAAGAAAAAAATGTCTCCAAACTCCAATAAACCAAGATAGAGGAATACTTTGAAAAAAACCACTCTGACAATAAAAATGTATTTGTGTGTATGTCAAAGCCTTCCCTAACATGAATCGAGCAATACAGATTTAGGGCTGCAGATAAGCTCATTCCTAAACCTTAATTCACTAGCAAAATAATTTCACTGAGCTGAAACAGTCATCAACCTCTGCAGGTTTGAGTTTATGATGTGTAACTCAAGGGGGCACAAGTGCTCCCTGAGGCAGTGAGGAAGTGAGTTGAAATCCAACACTAAACAGCTACACACCTCCAAAAATCTCCAGCTTTTACTGTTGCAAGAACTCCAACTTAACTCTCCAGGACAACAAACCTTTGAGCTTTCAAAGAATGAAATTAATAATGAGTATATAGAAGTCATGGTTGAATATTGTACTGGAGGTCAAAAGTATATAAAGTAAGAGCAACAAAACCAAAAAAGTTGAAAAAATATTGGTGATTGACTCTTTGGTCAACATCTACCTCATCTCCTAGCACAGGTTATCAGCAATGCTTCTTGCCCCGTGGTCCTCTGGACTGGCAGACTCATGCTCACATCTTCAGGACAATGTAGCTACAAAGTAGTTTCTTTCAGTATTGTTTTTATTTTATTTTCTAATTGGTTTTATATTTATTTGTGCACTTCAGTTTGCATGTTAATATTTTGTCAGAAACAATTATTCCAGACATGCAGACCACTGCAGAAAAATATGCATTTAAGATGATGGTCTTCAAAGGTAGGTTCACCAAGAAGACATTCCAGCCAAGGAACGACTGTTTCTCTCCCTTGATTTTAGAGGGAGTCTAAATAACGAGCTCTGTCATGAACATTTGAATCCTGGAGATGTCTAATGGCAGGTCAGTATCTGCATCCTAGACAACACATTGGAGAGCCTGGAGTTGAGAGCAGAGAGAATTTAATGTCTTGGAGTAGGTGATCCTTGAACCAACTTTCTTGGGCCTGTCTTCCCTCCAGGGCTTTATCCCATGGTACTTGACCAAGCAGATCCTTGAAAAGGCTGAAGTCTGCTCTACTGAAATTCAGGGTAGTGAGCTTGCAGTGTACCCTCCTCACTGCCCTTGATCTTGAGTTCCAACATTCCATAGCTGCTGTCCTAAAACCTCCTATTTGCCACCAGCTCCTTCTCATGGGCAAGAACAAGGTCCAGCATGGCACATCTCCTCGTTGGCTCCTCTATCACTTGGAGAAGAAGTTATCTTCAGCATATTCCAGGAACTTCCTGGATTGCTTATGCCTCCATCTTCTTTGTCTTTCTGGTCAGGTAGCTTGTGTCAGACCCCTGCTACAACATCCCCTATCCCTGCCCTCCCTTTCATCCTCACCCATAAGCTCTCGGGCATCTCTTCATCCATCCCACACCAGACATCACATGCTCTGGCAGATCACTGACAGAGTGTGAATGCCCTTGTCTCCTCTACTTGTCCTTCCTAAAGAGCCTGTGTCCTTCCAACCCAACACTCCAGTCACAGCATTCATCCCACTGTGTCTCCATGATGGCACTAAGATCATAGCCCTGCTGGCTTGGTCATACCTTTGACTCCTCTTGCTTATTTCCCATTCTCTGTTTGCATGGAGGCATTCAAACTGGGCCCCCAGTGAGGCTGACCTGGCTGGAATGGCTGGAATTCCTTTGGACTGGTCTGCATGTGCTTCTGCTGACCTGTGATCCCTCTCCAGGCTCTGGGCATCTATTGCTGATGCAGGCATCAAACTGGTAGGAGTGGGATGGGCTGAGGTTTCCTTCCCCTGGCAAGTTTAAATTAAAGCACTCTCCACCAGCCTGGCAACCCTATGGCCTATGTGTGTGCCACAGATGCTTCGCTCTGGATTCCGAGGCTCTGCAGGGTCCCTTTTCACTGGGACAGAACCACACAAGGGTGCATGTGCACCAAGTCAATAGAGCAGGTTGTGAGTTTTGAGGATCTTGGAAAGTTAGGGTCCAGGTCCCATCCTTGAAAAAGGCACTGTAAAATAAGAATGAGATTCTTGTTATCTCAGTGCTATTTTTTACTTTCTGAGAAGCTCTTTTAAAAAGTATATAATAAATCATTGAACAGTTCATTGTCAGCCTCAGTCTGAACAAGTAGCAGAAGTTAATTATAAAAGTGTCTAAAATTAAAGAGAACAAGTTGATTAAAGGCATCAAAAGGTAAAATCAAATATGGATTTCTTTTATTTTGCTTTGTTTATTAAGTGCTCCTTCTCCTAAGTAAGCAGGGGAAAAAGACTATTTTTAATTTTTTTGTGTCTTTCTTTTTTACCTTCCTCATTTTTTTTTTTTAAAGTACAGCCCTGGATTTCAGACTGTTTCACAGGGGTGTATGAGCTGGGCAGCAGCTGCAACAGTCAGACTTTTGCTTGAAAAAAGGGACAGAAGCTTGAAAAATTTAACATTTAGCAAAGGTCAAAATGTGTTCCAGGCCAGGTTCTCACTTGGTGCTGCTGGAGGTTAGAGTCTGACGTCAATGGAATGGTTCTCATTTGCAACAGGTGCACTCCCAGCCTGCTAGAGCAGTGCTTGCACCATATACACCACAGGGGAAACAAAGGAATACTGAGAGAGCTTTATCTATTTGCCTAAAGTAAAAAAGCTGTTTTCTTATGGGTGAGTGCTATAAACTTGCTGGTTGAGTGCTTGTGCTCAAATAAAAGGCTACATTGTTTTCCCTGCTCAGTATAGTCTGTTGGATTTTCAGAGCTGGTTTGCTGTTTACCACAAACACAGAGGGCTTTGTGCTCACTCTGACCTTTGGATAAGAATTCATCCTTTGAAGTGTTCATGATTTCTCTAGACTTGACTAAAACACATTTTTAATTTGTGGTCTGGCCAATTCTTCCCTCAGGAATCGCTTGATGGTCACAATATGGGCCCTTCATTTCAAGAAAGACTGAGATACTGAGGCATGTCCAGAAAAAGGCAACAAATCTAGTGAAGGGTCTAGAGACTAAATCCTGTGAGAGGCTGAGGGACATGGGGTTTAGCCTGGAGAAAAGGCAGCTCAGGGGAGGATTTATTACTGTCTAGAACTGCCAGTAGGGAGGAAGAAGTTGACCTCTTCTCCCAGGCAATTCATAGCAGGACAAGAGGAACTGGCCTGAAGCTGCACCAGAGGAGGTTCAGGTTGGACATCAGGAAGCATTTGCTTGCTGAAAGGATGGTTAAGCATCCTTTGGGCTGCCCAGGGAGATGGTGTAGTCACCATCCCTAGAGGTGTTCAGGAAGTGACTGGATGTGGCACTGAGTGCTATGGTTTAGTTGGCATGAGGGTGCTCAGTCAAAGGTTGGACCTGATGATCTTGGAGGTCTCTTTCAACATTAATGACTCTATCATTCTACGTCTCCTTGGGAAATTTTATGTTTTTAAATGAATGAAGAAAACTTACATATCCATATGTTTACTTCTTAAGACACCCTCAAGGTCATCCTACTGCATCCTGCTGTAATTGTGGCAGTATGATGCTCAAAGTGGCTGAGGCGATTTCCTTTTCCTCTCAAGAAGACCTATATTGGAGAAGATTAAATTCAATGAAATGGCTCAAGTGATCCAGGAAGCTTTCAGATGACAAATCTATGGAAGTAAAATTACCTCTCTGTATCTTTCTGTAATGACTTTTGTGTCTCTCTTCACCCTCCTCTGCCTCACAAAATAGTTATTGAAGTACTCCTGCCACTGTCAAAGTCCACTGTGCTTTCACTTATGAAGATCATCTCTGACACCCTCTTATCATTCAGCTCTTGCTGTAGGACACCTAATAGGGAGGAGCTTTCCACTGCCTCGAGGGCAGAGAGGTCCTGCTGAGAGACCTCAACAAATTACAGAAATGGGCAATCATGAACCATATGAAGTGATATCATATGAGATGCAGTTTTCTAGAACACTGATCTTCATCAGGATTACCTTTATAAGTAACCCTTTGAATTTGCTGCTTCATTTTTGAAAGCAGCATCTTGTTACTGTGGTCACGTGTGCCAGGGCAATGAAGAGTTAAATAACAGACATTGTCAGAGCATTACTTTCAACATTATGGCAATGGTTTACATCCTCTAAAATTCCCATAGTTATATGTGAGACAATTCATTATTGCTTTCCAATGCTTGCCTACAGATTTTAGGCCCCTCTCTCATATCTTGGTGCAGTGTGGAGCTTTAGCCTGCCTTGTTCCAACTGCTTATTTGGTATCTTTTACAGAGATAGAAAGCCATCTTTCACCCAAAATCTTTCCAGTAGTAATACATTCCTTGCTCTACTGATTTGTACTGTTTGGATCTTCCTAGTACTTAGATAAACAAAACCTTTGATTTCAGATGTCTTAAATGATTGGTTGCTGTTTCTACCATCAGGTGAATGACCAGGAAAGAGACAGAAACCATCCTTGTTGGTTCAAGGAAACCTTTAAGAAGACTTAGAACAGCCTAAATCTCTTTGGGGTCAAAGGGCAAGTAGCAGCAACAAGAAAAGTATGTGTATGTGTTTCAAATAACTGTGTTTGTTCTCCAGACTTTTAAACCTCTAAAAATATCCTGTCTGATAAGATTTATGTATTCATAAAATTTTCAGTTTGCAACTGCTTGTTGCTGGATTAAAAATCTGTGAGAAACTGCAGACTTTCACTACACTATCTTTGTACATCCTACACTCTATCCTGTCTTTGGCTGGGATAAAGGTAATTTTCTGTGTTTTGGATTTAGGATGAGAATAATGTTGTTAACACACTGATATTTTACTTGTGGCTGAGCAGTATTTACACTAAACCAAGGCCTTTTCATCTTCTCATAGTGCCCTGTAGCAAGGAGGCTGGTGGGCCACAAGAACCTGTGAGGGAACACAGGCAAGATAACTGACTCAAACTGGCTAAAGAGATATCCCATGTCATTAAATGTCATGCTGAACAAAAATGCTGGGGGGAGTTGACTGGGGGATGGTGGATTGCTGATAGGTCAGTGAGTGATGAGCAACTGCATTGTGCACCTCTTACTTTATATATTCTTTCATCATTATTCCTATTTACCTTCCTTTTCTGTCCTGTTAAATTGTCTTTATCTCAACCCACAAGTTTTACAATTTTTTTTTTTCCAATTTTATTACCTCTCTCACAGCAGGGCAGTAAGGTGTTAATCCTGTTACATTAAATCACAACAATCCTTTATGTGGCCCTGTATGTGGCTTGCAGCATTGAGATAATGACAAATGTGACCAGAACATGTTGAAACAAATTTGTTACAAGCATTCATTGTATTAATTTAATAGTCATTGGTCACAATGATGATTTATTTACTCTCAGAGTTGGTACACTTGTTCTCAGGGTTTTGTATGCAACACCTTGCTTGCTGTATGTGTTTCCTGTTGTGCTGGGGGTTGGGTTAAGGCTATAATTTTGCTGCAAATTTTGTGTAATACTGGCTTATGATAAGATAAAATTACTCGATGTGAGACTAATCTGGTATTTCTACTGAGTATTGATGTCATCTCCATATTTCAAGAACTATCTATAAGAACTAATAACAATTACACATTTTACCATTTCTCCTCAAAGAAGGACCCTCCAGGCTAGCTCTTGAGAATGTTGAATATCCTTGGGATGTTCAACCAGCATGTTCCTATTACTATGCCTCCTGAATGTGCTGCACATCTTGCTCAAGGTTAAACACCTCTTCAGAACAACACCCAAATATCTGCCCTGAGGCTGGATAGCTATGAATGGCAGGATGTGTGGGATGGAATGGAAAAATACCAAGGACAGTGGGCACCTCTGGTGTTTTGGAACTTTATCCATTAACAAGTCCAGAATCCTGAAAAACTACTAAAATATTTGGAAAAAGTATGCTGTGAGCCTGTGAATTCCGGAGGGACACGAATCACTGGAACACCATGTGCTGGAGCCTGGTCCATGTCTTTTGAGCCATGTGCATTGTCCTCAGAGAGAGGAGAAGGTCTGTGCATCTGAGGACCAAACAACAGACACCACAGCTCATCCAACCCCTGCACTGCAGCCAAACACAAGAACCAACTCGTGCTGGTATCAGTCACTCCTGAACACAAGAAGAAATATTGGAAGTCAGATCATTTAGAGAGGGAACGAATTCCTGCTAGGAGTAGCAAGGAGGAAGAACTGGACAAAGCAGACTACTCCAAAGCACAGCCATTACCAGAGGAGGACAGGCAGAATTCATAAATGAGGCAGTAACAACTCAATCCCTATTCCTGAGGGAGCCACAGGATATGTAAAAAGCTTCTGGCTATCATCCCAGGTGAACACATTGTCACCTGGCTTCTCTGATGCCAGAATTGGAACAGCTGGGATTACTTCCTTGGAATGGGGGCATTGATGAGAAAATTGGAAAAGGGACACAAGTCCTCAGCCTCTGGAGAAGATTCTTTTCAGGCATGGAGGAAGTGAATCCCTTCATGAAGATGCTATATGTCACCCAGACAACTGGATGAATATGAAGGGAGATTTTCAGTACCTGAAGGAATTAGCAGTGCTAATGTGATTTATAATGACCTGGACTATGAAAAGTCACCCAAAGATCCAGATGAAGGCAAGTCTGCATGATCCATATAGTGAAAGTTTGTATAGAGCACATCACCAGCATATGCCAACTCCTTCATTTGTGGTAATGACTTGGAAAGATAATGAAGGAAAAATGGTGGCTGAAATAGCTAACCAACTCTGTCAATAGAGAAGAAGTCTCTCTTCACCCTATGGGCCTGCATCATGGCTGCAGAAAAACTCTAATGGGAAATTCAGCAATTCAAAAAGGATATGTTCTACTCCTCACCTGCAGACAGCAGTACCTCAGGTATTAGAAATAAGAGCTCCTCTCTTCAAGAGGGAGGATATAAACTATGGGGCAAATGCAGTTTGCCTGGGGTTCCACAAAGGGGGATTTTCCCACAAAATGGGATTTTCCATCCCATTTCCACTAGGAAATGGGATGGAAAATCTACCTCAGCCCTAGAGGTACAGGTGTCTGAACTGAAAGGAAAAAAAAAAAGGTTGCAAAAAGAGAAACCCTTTTGTGCAAAATTTCCAGGAAAATTGCTGCTTCAGTTTCCAGTGGGAAGGTTCCAAAGAGGATAGAAAGGCTGATCTTAGTTCTGATATTAATAAAGATACTTTTAATTTGTATTTACAAGAAGGGAATAACAAATACTGTATCAAGGACTAGAGGGGCCCCACCTTCAGCCAGGTGGGACAATATAGTTCATTGGACTGTGTGGATCCCGTTGGCCTGGCACAGTAGATCCACAGGCTCTAGCAGACACTGGTGTGGTCCCATCAGAGCCAAAAGAGGCAGAACCCATCTGGATTCTGTGACAGGAAGGATTTGGCTTTATCATCATCTAGGTTCATATTAATGAAAGAATGAAGTAGTATTGACTCCTGAGGACCAGTCTGACAACGACAAAACTGATCTGTGTGGTGTCAGACCCAGTGTGTGGTTCCATGGCTTTTGGCACAGAATTTTTTATCTCCTGAGCTATGTTGTTACAATCATTGGAGGAATTTAATCTGTGATTCCGTAAATAAGATCTGAATCCTCTTTTAATTTACAATTACAAAATAGAATATGCTTGGCCATTCCAAGCTTCATTGAGCTTGGGGATCTGGTTAAAATTTGGTTAGAATTTATTTTTGTCAGTGAAATGCAAAGTTTTTAATGCAACCAAATCCAGTATAAGGGAATAGTTTTAAAATATCATTTTCCGCATCTAGACCACATATTTCTTCTGACTACTTGGGCACATTCAAAAGTTTTTCCAGAGTCTAGGGCTACCTATTCCAGTAAGCTATTTTTCCACTTAACAATAAGAATAAAAAAAGATTTTCTTTTATGCAAATCTTGACACATTAGCAAAGTGCATTTTTTAATATATACAAAATCCTTCTGAAATCTCTCAGAAATTATATGCTCTACAAGTGATGCTAGATATAGTTTTGAATCTATAATGGATACATTGCACTTACATGTTACACCTCTCTTCCTCTCAACACAAGACTGGTATCCACATCCTTCAGAAGCACTGAAATATTGTTTTGGGGCAATTCTATTTTTCCCTGCTGACAAGATCTGTTGACACACTAGTACTCACATTTGAGACTGTTACTTTTTCTTTTTTTTTTTTTTCTTTTAAATAAGAAACAGATAGTCTGGGAGAATTTCATGGCACATTTTCTGTTTGTTTCAACAAATGGAAAATGATTATAAATGATATTGTTTCTTAATGAGCTTCAGTGGGTATAATCAAATGACAGAACTAAACAAATCCATTCCTATACTCTTCAGCTGCCAGCAGCCTAACACATTCATCAATTGACCCCTTTCAAGCTACAAGGAACCATTTTCTGCCTTGCTTCAGCCTCTTGCCAGTCTCAGACAACCACAGTAACTTATTTCATCCACATCTTTTAGTTTTAGGACCTTTTCCCAACCTACTGGGGATGGGAATGGAGGAGAGCAGACTATGTTTTGCTTGTGTCTTTTCACAAAACAGCAAAATCAAAGCTCCGTATCCCACCATTTCTCATATGTGAGCAGCTGATCCTTTTTTTAACACAATGTTGTCCAGACTTATCACTGGACAGATCATGACATTTGTTTACGATCACAACAAGGTAGGAGTGAATTGAACTCTGTGGCAAAGAGTTTTTGTGCTGGAGTATGTGAGACTTTTTCCCCCAGTATTTTAATTTCCAGACAAAAACGCTGTCATGCTCTTTTCCTAATGTTGTGATAATATGCTTCTAGGCTGCCAAAAAGGTATTGAATATTTCTAGGTTGATTAATTCCTAATTTTTATTCTTACAAAATGTTATTTTTACATTTTTTGATTTACTGAAATCTGTCACCTGACCCTAGCTATGTGGCAACTTGCCATAGGAATTAACAACTCATTACATTGCTTTCTTTTTTTGACTTCATATTTCCAGTTTTCATATTTTTATATCTATGTGGGAGGTTGATGCAATGGCTGATGTGCTTCTAAATGAGAAATCACCTCTCATCAACTACATCAATAGAGTACATTTTGTTGAATTATGCTAGGAGCTTTATGGTGATGAAGATCAAAATGAAGTGTCTCTTGAGAAAGAGAGAAAAAGTACAAGATTTTATCTTTGAAAATCTTTGAAAAAGTCCTCAGCTGGTTTCTAAGTATTTTTTCAAAATGTTGAATCTGTTTTACCTGCTCCACTCTTCCCCAGCAAATGTAATGCACAATCAGCAAGCTATTCTAGTGTTTGGACTAAACTTATTGTGCATCAAGGGACAGACACACTCAGCTGGTCTGAACTCCACTGAAGATGGAGCTAGAGTAAAGGCAGTTCCAATTGCTTTGCGTCTTATGCAAATGATCTCGGAAGCTTAGCATTCCTGGGCTTGTCCTGTGCTTGGATAAGAGACCATCTGGAAATCCCAGATAAAGTAGGCACAAGCCAAGACGTCGTGGCTGAACACTAGACCACAGAAAGTGAATGAGTGAGAAGGCAACGTTCTCCCCCTCATCACTGGTGGATGAGTCAGAGAGCTAAAGTTACCAGCACTATTTTCATTCCATCAGTGAGAAATGTCTCAGGCTTATACTGTAACTTGAAAACATTAAAATAAGTGAGGTTATATGAAACTTTAGCTTCACAGAGACCTTTAACCAGGGTTAAACAATCCTACCCTCTATGATGCCTACACTTCTGGAAAATTATACAAACGTACCAAAACTTGTATTTCTATATTGGGAATGAACATAGGGTACAGAAATAGCTGTTCTCTTGTTGCTGCTCTTACCTATCAGGCAAGTCCTGTGTGGTATGACTGGCATGACAGCTCTTTTTAATGCACCTCTCATTTATTCAGAAGTGAAGAGCTTATTTTGGCCCCCATTTCAGCAGAGAAAGTGAAAACTTTTCTGTGCTTCTGAAAGAAACCTCCTGCAACCATTCAGTGAACAATATGATGTGGGACATAGCCTGTGCAGTACAGTAACCAGCATTTTTCAAAGGAGAAGCTTTATGTGAAATATTCAGTATTTTAAGGAGGGTTCCTGCTTCTTTGTTTGATGTGAACTGGATTGTGTGGATCACAGAGAATGTAGCAAGGATGGGGAAAGGGAGCATGTAGAAAAAACTCATCTAAGAAAAAAGAGAGGCTGAACTACTAACTTTTCCTTTTAGGCTAAATTGTCAATTCTCTTTTTTCAATGCAATACCACTATAACCTGATAATATGTATACCATTGTTGTGGTTTAAGCCTAGATGGAAAAGATCATTAGTTACAACACAGGAGGATTTAAGTGCATTTAAAATTTGTGAAGCTGAAATTAATATTTCGTCTGATTATAACAAAGATTAAAGATATTCTTATGGCATACTAGAGGATGTGCAACTTTTAAAACAACTGGTTTAATCCCATAAAACCAGAAGAATGAAGTCAAAATGAAAAGCTACGGTAAATATTTTCCTCGCTACTTCTCACCATCCAAATTCTGAATATGGAAGCTATTCCAGCTTTGTGTTGCAGAATTTCTCTTCACTGAGTAGCTCTTTTCACTCTTTCATTCTCTCCTCCTTTTCTGGCAGTGAAGCACATTCTTTTCCCCTGTAATGTAATTATACACAAACTCACAAACTTAACCATATTGCCATGATCTAGCATCACCCACAATCTGGCAGATGCCACTGACTGAAAACACAGCTCTACTTTAAAGTAAGTCATACAGATGCACTGTTTCTATATTTAAAAACACAGTTTCCATGGCATGACAGCACTGTCTGTACATACAGAGGACTGACACTAAAGCTTCTTTGTGTGGTGATTCTTTCTTCATCTCTCAGAAGCAGCATTAATTCAGAATTAAAAATGTGCAAGGATTCTTATTTAAAGATTCTGAATTTTTAATAATTTTGAAGTTACGGTAATTTTTACTTTAATATCATTGCCACTTAGGTTGCCTGATTCAGAATTTGTGGTTTTAATTTGAAACAGCTATTGACTCTGTTCACCTGGGAAGCAGGGTCAGTATTATACTTGGAGATCCTCATACTCACTGAATTCATCTTTTCATTCCCATACTTTTTGTACATATAAGCACAGTACACAGACAGAATCTTCTGTCTGATACAGTGGGTTTACTGTAGTCTAGTGACAGCTATTGCAACTCCAATGAAGTTGTTTGGATTATAATGTCCAAGAATAATGTCACAGAACATGAGCTTGAGACCTTGCAAACATCGAAGTGCAACTAGCTTTACCTAATATGAATTACAAGCTAGTCACAGGAGAGACAAACAATTATATTTTAATTACTTGAATTCCTTTCTTTTTCCTTTGCCGTAGAAATAATTTAAAACTCTGCCTTACAAATAAGTTTAATTATTTAAACAAATAAGTTTAAAAATGTGTGCAACCTCACTATTTTAAAGTAATTTATCAAAGTTGTAAAAACAGAAAATCAGTGCCTAACAGTTTGCAAAGGCAGAAAGCTGGATGTCAGCATTTGAATCTAAAATTTCATGTAAGTTATAGTTCAGATAGCTGTTGCAAAGAAGAAATTTTCACTGTCACCATTGTTGTCTGAGATACATAATTTATATCTTTGCCCCATTTGTAGAGAAGCATGAGTTATGGAAATTGGAAGGCTGCATCAGGGTTGTAAATAAGCTATCCAGTCTTTCAGTTACTTAACTCAAAGGGTTAAGCATAAAGTAATCTTAGATGAAAAAGTATTCATACCCTACAAAAGCAAATCACAGTATTTAAATATTAAAGAAAAAAAATATGAGGAAAAGGAGAGACGGTCTTTTCAAACACATATTTTCAAATTTGTCTAGGCAGAGTTTCTTGGAAAGAAATTTTTTGAAAATTCTTCCTTGAATAGGATTCTAAAAGCACTGTCAATGATGATGATTGTTTATAGGTGAGGGAGTATTTTCATTTAAGGACTGATGAATCTTTCTTGTTTTGAATCACAGCTCATCATACTACTTTGTAAATAAGCAAATGTCATATTAATAACTTATCTTCCTGAAACCAAATACTTCAATCAGGGTTTCACATAAAGTTTTTATTCAAGGGGTTTTTTCAAACAGCCAGAACAATCAAGTTCAAGAATCTTAAATCTGAACCAGATCACCCTTTTTTTTCTTTCTGCTTATAAAACTTAGTCTCTCCTACAGCCATAAAGGGGATAGATGGTTTTAGAAGAAAAGTTCTTAAATTACACTCATTCCAGTAGCTCATCCAATAATTAAATCTAACCTTTCAACATTGTTTTTGTTTTGTTTTGACATCCCCCCAATGGCTTTCCAAAAGCTCTGGGACACTGTAATCTCTACTGGAAAGTCCCTTCCTCATTGAAATATTCTTTAGTTTCCTTTGTTCTCTTCTCTCCTTGATGGGCTGGTTGCTGCTTGTCCCTAGAAATTAATGGGATGGGTTCCAGTGAGCGTTGTAAAGTCAGGGATGTGAGTCAAGAGACAGACAGAGATGCTTGTTCAGAGTCATTCATCCAGTTACTTCACTGAAAGAGGGAAATTAATTTCTCATTGAAGAAAAATGTTTGCCTTTTAACTTAATTGCTCTTACACTCACACCATAAAGTGAATGCTACTAAGAACACAGAGAACTGGGATGAAACACCACAGTTACTGTGAGAGTAATTCTAGAAATTCCTTCTCTATTGCTGTATGTCGTTAAAAGAAAAAACACTTTGTGTTCTTGGCTCTGTCAAAATATTGGGAAGCCATAAGAGCTAAGTTTTGATTCTGCTTGATAACTAGACAGGAGCAGGAGGGAATACTTTCCACCCTCTTGCCATGAATGACAAGCAACATATGTCCTGTAGAAAAGACTCTGCAGTATTGGATCATCTAAAAGTTAGCATATTCTATATTGTATTGAATACACAAGGATATATAGTACACTCATAAACTCCAGATTTTTCAACATGTTGGCATTTTTTTTTTTTAACCAACACAAGCAGATCTGAATTATCTCTATTTACTTTTATTTATAATTCTCATCCTGGATGAGGAGATCGAGTATACCCTCAGTAAATGCATGGATGACACCAATTTGGGTGAGACAGTCAATTTCCTGGAGGGCAGGAAGGCTCTGCTGAGGGATCTGCATGGCCTGGAGAGATGGACAGAGACCAGTGATATGAGGTTCAACAAGGCCAAGTGCTGGGTCCCACACTTTGACTACAGCAGGTCCATGCAGCACTGCTGTGGCCAGAAGTAGAGGGAAAGAGTTCCTGGAGCTCTGCCTGGTGGAAAAGGACTGGGGGATGCTGGTCAGCAGCTGAATGTGAGCCAGCGTGTGCCCAGGTGACCAAGAAAACCAATGTCATGTAGGTTTGTATCAAGAATGGTGTGGCCAGCAGGACCAGGGCAGTGATTGTGAGCACTCAGCACTTGATGCCACACCTTGGGTGCTGTGTCCATTTCTGGGCCCCTCACTATAAGAAGAACATTGAGGTGCTGGAGTGAGTCCAGAGAAGGGCAAAGGAGATGTTGAAGGGTCTGGAGCACAAGTCCTGTGAGGAGCAGCTGAGGAAGCTGAGGATGTTTGGTCTGGAGAAAAGGAGGCTCAAGGTTGACCTTACTGCTCTCCACAATTTACCTGAAAGGAGGTTTAGCCAGCTGGGGGTCAGTTTCTTCTCCCAGATAAGCTGTGACAGGATGAGAGAACACAGCCTCAAGCTGCATCTGGGGAGGTTCAGGCTTGACATCAGGAGAATTGCTTTACCGAAAGGGTTGTTAAAAACTGGAATGGGCTGCCTAGGAATCTGGTGCTGTCACCATCCCTGGAGATGACTTTAACAGTTCTTTAAAACTATTGGACATGGCCCTCAGTCATGGTCTAGTTACATGGTGGTGTTTGTTCAAGGGTTGGAATGCAATGATATCAGAGGTCTTTTCCAACCAAACTGATTTTGTGTTTCTCTAGTTTTCCATTAACTTCTGGATAAAATTCAAGATAATAACACTATCTGAAGTCCCAGACCTACACTGCTTAGTTTTGGAGGGTTTTGTTGTGGTGGGGTATTTTTAGGACTCTGTGCTATTTCCTGAGGGCATCAAACCACATTCACATACTTCATACAGTGGTGACATCACAAACTGTAATTACAGTCAATTTCCAAACTCTCTACAATTTTATAGTATATTCCTTGTTACACAACATTTAGGTCCAAGGTAAGAATTCAAAGACTCATTACCTCTCTGATATGCTGTGAGTGTTTTAGCATAATTAGGAACTAAAAAATCAGCTCTCTGCTCTGAGGACTGATACACCAGCAGAGTCAATACATGACAGAATAGATTTGTAATAGTGCTGCAAAACTTTTTCTGTTTCTGCTAAATATTTAAAATATTTAAAATTTTGACAGCTTATGCTGTCAAAATTATATTTAGAAGAAAAGCTGCTAGGATAGTAAATACAGAGCAAATCATTCAAGGACAAAGGACCATTGTTGCTGGTAGACTGATGCAAGATGGGATTTTGGCTGTGGAAGCCACTAGATGTAACTGAGTGTTTTTAACTAATACTGTAGAGAAAGGGTATCTTTACTTCTATGACACCTGTTGTATCATAACTGTCCTGGGACTGGAAGATATTCTGTGTTTTATTCAATGCCTACGTTTGAATATGTATTTGCAAATATATTTGTATATATGTGATGGCACATTGACATCTACTTACCTATCCATCCATCTGCAGATAAAACTCTTAAAACATAATCATACAAGTCAAGAAAAAGGAAGAAGGAGATAAAAAAGGAAGCTGGATTGATTAATTTAGTGTCAGAGTTTAAGAACGAATTACAAAGTCCTGCCACATTAAAAATGCTTTGGGGAAGATTTATGGCATTTACTTTTAAAGACTGGAGTATTAATAACTGTAAAGGCAAAGGAAAGGTTTTCACTGACAGTAATAGTGCTTTTACAGAGTCAGAAGATTAAAGTTTCATTTCTTCTACAAGAAATCCATTCTTCTTTGGGAAATAAAAGAACACACTGGCTATGTTGTTGAGCACAACCAATCATGCTTTATTCAGCCCCTGGATGAAGGAAAGTTTGGAAGAGATGAAGCTGGTGTCCAAGAACGCAAAGGTGGCACAGAAATTTACTGTGAATTGAAATGTGTTCTCTGACACAGGAACCTGATATACTCTGCAGGTCCTTTGCTTGGAAGTGCTGGGAGGAGCTGGGACCCCAATTTTGGGATTTATTTGCTGTCAGAAAATGGGCAAAGCAAGACCTGATTTCACACATTGGATGAGAATGGCTGTCAAGGTTACTGATGCTGAGTGGAAACTATGTGGGAATGTGGGAGGAGACTGTCGGTATGAGATGTGGCATGGGAACAGATATTATTTCAAAGACTTACTAGAAAATGGCTTGGCAGAGAACATAAAGGCAAGATTAGGAGAAAGGTTTGGTAACATAAAAAGACCCGGTCTGATAGCATTATGGAAAACAAAGAGAAGGAAGAGATGCAGTGAAAAGCAGGTCTCTGTAGTGGTTGAGGCCTTTGTATTTGAAGCATACCAAGTAGAAAATAAATGGTTGCAAATTATAGGAATTTGAAAGTAGGCAGTTATCTTCAGCAAATAATCTTTAACGTTTTGGCCTTATGCCTTCTGTTAGGCAAGACTATCTTGGTGGCACTTACTTGATTAGATAGCCTTATGAGCAGCTGTAAAAACCAAGTGACGTCTGTTTCTGAGAAACCTTTCTTCCCTGATTTGCAGGTCGATATTCCCTAATCTTGTGTGTCCTGTGTGGACAATTTCATCCATGGCAGGTGCACCTGCTCCAGCAGGGATCAAGGCCCTCCAGTCAGTGGCTTGTGTCTGACCTCAGCCATGTGACATTTGGCTTCAGCCTTTTAGTACTGACCGGCCCTGGCTAAAGTGACCACATGTGACCACAGATCAGACTCAATGAGGGAATGAATGGAGACTCATCAGAGGGGCTCTGCTGAGTCTGTCCTGCTCAGAGCACAGGATCTACAGGGGATCCGCAGCTGGAGCCTCTCCCCTTGGGTGGGATTGCTGCCCAAGGTAACCCCTGGAGCCTGAGATCTCTGCCTGATTGGGTGGATGATTGCACAGTCTGGGTTATCCCTCTAAAACCTCAGGAATTCTTAAATCACTCATGTCCTACCAATTCCATTTGACACCACAAATCGACATTCAATTGCACATAGAGTTTTATTTGCTTTAATTGGTTTATGTGGTTTAACTGGTTTAGAAAGAAAGCCTAATTTGAATATATTATATCTCTCAATTTTGTAAGCTTCCCTGACATCAACTTGAAAGTCTATGCAGAAAGAACTATATATTTGGAAAGTGTGAAAACTTGCAATAAGCAGTACAGGAAGTGCGTTCTGCATTCAACATCTGAAAATCAACAAATATCACTGTCATCATCCAAGCTTGGATCCAAAAAAATTAAGGGAAAGACATAAATCTGAAGAAAATAAGGGAAAAGAGACTTCACATTACATATTTGCTTACCCATTCTTTCAGCCTTAACACTCGTTAATCAGTAAGACAAGATTACCAATATGAGAGCAGATATAAAAGCATTTATATCCAAACTACCCTCCCTCCTCCACCCTTATAAGTACTGGGGAAAATACAATAATCATATTTCTTTGTCTAATGAGACAGACACATGGCCCATTTTGGTTTTGCTGCAAGTACTCCTGATGTTTTGTTCCTAGCTCTTAGGAACTACTACTAAAATGTTCCAAAACTAATTGGCCTTTGCCTTTAAGTTTGGATGAGCAGTTTTTTTTGCCCACACAATTTCACTCAGCAAAACCATTACACAGTTGCAAAAACAATAACAGCATCAAAACTATAACCTCAAATTAGGTCTACTGGGAACTGATCATGTTTAACAGTCAGGTGAAAAATAAAAAGCCAAATAAATACAACAAACTATTTAGAAAATATCTCAGAAAATATTAATAAAAACCTTTCATATCAGACAAAGGAAAATACCACAAACTATGTTTGGAGCTGCAGGAAAATTAGTACGAATTGTTTCCTTATCATTCTAGAGTAGTCAAATTTTATCCCATTAGTGATCTGAAAAGAAAAGGAATAAGATGCAGGCATATATAAGACACTGCTATGAAAGCATTGAATAAAATTTGCAATGAAACCTTTGCAGGTTTGGGGTTGCAGGCAAAAGGTTTGGCCTTTGCAGGACAAATTCATTAGAGTCAGTGAGTAATCAAGATCAAGAAACAGGTCTATCTTGATAAGGACAAGATACTACAAAAGAAGAAATAGTTAATCCCTTCTTGCTTCTCAAGGAGAGTCACAAATTGGGCTGCTCTATCTGATAAGGTTTTCTGGACAGAAAAAGACAGTAAAACTGTATACACATGAAGAAAGATGCCCTTTCATACAGTTATGTATCTGGCTACATTGATTTTTCTTGTTTTGAAAGAAAATAGCAGCCCAAAGTAGTTCTTGAATAGTCACTGGTGATTTGCACTCCCAGTTCCTGATTTGGGTGAACTTTGGTTTTGACATCAATTGATTGTAAACAATTCATTGTAGACTTATCTGTTCATGGAGTAGTCTCATCATGAAGGTCTGACATGTCTTTAGCTTTATTCTACCTGTTCAACATTTATGTCTCTGTGTATCAATTCCACTGGACCTTTTTATACTAAGATAAAATCCAGTTTTGTCATGTACATCCAACCTAGTCCTACCAAGTTCTTCCTTTGATGTGACGCCAAGTAAGGGTTTAAAATCACAATTAAAACTCCCCTAGTATAAAATACCTTGTTGGCACTGTCTTTCACTGATATTTATAGACGATGTGGATATATTAAAGCCAGTTCATTAACTGGCATTTCTTCACTAGAAGTTTAATGCATAAAGGTAGGTGTTTTTAGTACTTGCATGTTGACTGCCTGTGTTATCTAAAGTAATCAGCTTTGGGATTAATAATCTTTTTGGGACATCCCCAAAAGGAGGCCTGAAAATGATTCCATGATATAAAAATGTGATATAAAATGCAAATGAACTCAAACACAGAATTAGTTTATTTAAATGTCTTCCTATTTTAAGAGATTTAGAGAATTGAGCAACTATGTAATAAATAAATCTAGATAGGAAATTTGCAGAGCCTTTGCCATGTATCAATTTTATCTATGGCAAAATTTCTCTGCTTCTTTCTTTTGGGGCTGATTTGCTTCAATGGAAAGGTCATCATATACAGCCAGCAGACAGGCAGATGCAGCATTTACACTACAATTAATAAAGTTCTTAGAGAATGCAGGCTTTCTAAATTCAGCTAATATAACTTTATTGTGTCAAATCAACTTCACTATGGAATGGAATGTCATAAAATGCCTTGTTTTAAAGCAATTCCTCAATTTATAAATTGCATTGACGTATCAATTAGAGAAGTCAAACCCACACATGTTACTCTTTAATATACTGGCCTCATTTTATAGCTCATTTTATAATATACTGGCCTCATATTTCAGCCCTCTCAAACAGCAGCTGAATTTTGCATTGTCCTTCTCCCTCAGACAGTGGAGTGGCAGCTGTTCCCCTTGGAAGTCCTCTTCCACCATCCTCATGAGCAATGTACGGATGTCTTTGATGCAACATTATCAGTGGTGGATGCCCCTTGCCTTTGCAGGAAGTGCCACTCCTCCTGACTGTTCCATGACATACTTGCCGTGGAATCCCAGTCTTCCTCTGGTCATTTTTCCTCCACCTCCTTCCATCCCCTTTGTTAAAATGGCATTCCCATGAACTGGCAGGCAGCTCTCTGGCTGGCTGGCAGGACCAGTGGTCCCTTCCAGTTAACTCTGAAATTCAGCAGAACAAATAATTCCTGACTACCACATACACCAAATTCATTATCATGGAAAATGTCATAACCTCACAGGCTTTCATGTGGCAGGTTTGCCATTTTGATCACATTGCCGTGTGATCACAAAGCACCCTATGACTGGCTGCTTGTTTCCTTTGGGCATGAAAGTGCTGTTATATAACAATTACCTTTACATTTTTTTCCCTTGATTTATAGAAACATGAATACAAATATTATGAGTACAAATATGAATAAATATTGGTTTAAATTTATTTATATATTAATATATCCAAATATAAATATAAATATTTAAACATCAAATATATATGCACAAGTGTTTAGGTATATATTGTATCAGACACTCTTTATTTAGAGCAAAGGAAACTGTGCAAGCTTGGGTTCCACCATTTTACAAGACTACTGAATAAGCCCTAGCTTCTTTAGAGTGGACAGAGTCCACAGAAGTGTGGGACCACGAGCAAGTCACAACAGGCATACAGTTAGTCTCTTTCTGACAGACCAGCTGCTGTTCTCGGGAGCCATGTAGCTGAAGGACAAGCTGACCTGTCTAGCACAATGGGCCTGGCCAGCTCTGACTGCAGATTAGTCTGGGAGGAGAGAAGAGCTCAACAGTATGGCCCCAGAACCCAGGGAAAACCCATCCCATCTGGCTGTGGTGTTCCTCAAGGCAGAGCAGCATCCATGGGTGTCTTTGGCAGCACAAGAGGACCAGCTGTCATGGCCTAGGAAAGCAAAGAGATTGGTGGCCAATATTGGCAGTGATGCCGTGCAGGCATTCAGGATAAAGGGGGCCTTTCCTTGTCCAGGCTGAACAGTGACTATCCTCTTTTCATATCTAAGATGCTTCAGTCCATTATCTCTTTGGCCCTGTGCTAGACTTGCTCCGATAAGTCCATATTTTTCTTGCACTGGGGTGCACAAAACTGGATGCAGCAGTCAACATGTCATCTCACTAGGGATTAGGAGACAGGAGGGGTAAACCAGATGGCAATGTTCTTCCTAATGCAGCCCAGGATACCCTCGACTGAAGAAGATATTAATTATATTTACAAGCAATATGACCTAGTGATGAAGTGAAATTGGAACAAGCTGCCAGACTGATGAAGGACGTAGTTAGAATTCACAACGATTTTCACCAGTTGGAGAAATGATCTGAAAAATATTGGGATTAAAAGCTACAAGTATGAAGGAAAGGATCCTTGATTAGGGGGAAAAAAGTGTAGAAAGAGCTACAGAAGACCTGTGAAAGAGAAAATAGTGCTTATAGGAAATGACAAACTGAACAAAGTTAACAATATCATGTGCTTACAAAAAGAGACAGCTATCATCCTGAGATATATGAAAAAAACCAAGAGATGTATAAAAAGAAGTTTCAATTACACAAAAGATAAAATTATCTTACCATTCTTCTCAGATTTTAGAGGTCAGAGGAGAGAATGCCTTTTTTATTCACCATAGCTGGAAAAGATGAGGACTTAGAGAGACCAAAGGAGAACCTCCAGAAATCAGTGTAAAGAGCTTACTCCTGCCAAGGCTGGCTTGAACTTCTGGATTGTATTCTGAGTTCACTGACAAGAGAAAAACCAACCCATCACTTTTTTCTGCCTTCCTCTTGCAAGACCTTCATCCCATCCCAATGAAAAAGTCTATTATCTTGAGAAGTATAGAAATAAAACCAGAAATAATGACCTGTGAACCTAGCATAAAAGCAACTGGATAGTTTAAGAAATATGATGGAAGAGAGAAATAATGGCAGTCTTCAAGATTATAAATCTCTCATAGAGAGTGTGGGATCTGTTCTTTGGATTGCCGTTGGACAGGATGAGGAGATTAAGTTGCAGTAGGAAAATTCAACTTGAATATTATAGAAACTTTCCAGATATGTACAGGTCTGATTAGCACTGGCTTTTATGGTTTGGGGTGTTGGGGAGGTTCTTGTCACCAAAGGTTTTTAAGAGATGTTTTGATATATATTTGTGAGAGCTTACATGGGACAGAGGATCCTGGTTGTGTCAGAGAAATATCTTTTCTCTCCAAACTTTTCCTTCCCAATGTCTTTTTCTGTAACTCTCTCACAACTTAATAAAACAGAAATGCTTCAAGGATGTTTTTTTGAAAGGGTAGAGTTTGGGATGGGCAGATTGATTTGTGAGATCAAAACAATGCTCAATATTCAAATGAAATTCAGAATAAGAGATACTTTAGAATGCAAGGCCTCTTTCTCTCTCCTTTCTTTCTTTCTTTCTTTCTTTCTTTCTTTCTTTCTTTCTTTCTTTCTTTCTTTCTTTCTTTCTTTCTTTCTTTCTTCCTTCCTTCCTTCCTTCCTTCCTTCCTTCCTTCCTTCCTTCCTTCCTTCCTTCCGCCACTTCCTTCCTTCCGCCACTTCCTTCCTTCCTTCCTTCCGCCACTTCCTTCCTTCCGCCACTTCCTTCCACCACTTCCTTCTGCCACTTCCTTCCACCACTTCCTTCCGCCACTTCCTTCCTTCCGCCACTTCCTTCCTTCCTTTTCTCTCTTTCTTTTCTCTCTTTCTCTCTCTTTTTTTTGTTTTACTTGAGCAACTAATGACATTTCTTTCACTTTTGGCTAGTACAAAAGAAGAGAAATATGCTCCTACAGACACAATTTCCTGTGCCAGCTCCTCTGGATTTTGAGTTTACAAGGATTATATTGTGTCAGCAAACTGAGACACATGTTAAGAAGTTACATTAATCATATATAAAAAGAAATTTTTACTGAGACCTGCTAACTCAATAAAAAACCTCACTGAAATATGTATAAGGACATTTATTTTAGCATAGGAAGTACAGAAAGTACAGTCAACATAGAAAAAATTATTCAAGAAAATTTCCTTAGCCAGAGCTTCTGTTTCAAAGGTGGAGTGATCTTTCCTAAACCAGTCTGGAATGGCAGGATGAGAATGCCAGGTCTGCTGGGGAAGATGAAGATCAGTTTTTGGCCTGTTGCAAGTCTCCTAAGGTTTACTTTGGACTTCCTATTACCACAAAAAAAGGTACATCTTTTCCTTTCATAAGTAATTCCTGCAGATAAGGGTAAAGGATTTTGTACATTCATGAAGACTGGAGATTTTACAACCCATTCTATAGCTTCCTAATGGCAATATTAGCTAAGGGAACCTGACACTTCAATATTATCAACCTGGATGAGTTTCAGGTCTTAGAGAAGGATCCCTAGAGGCAACATAGGTACCTCCAGTTAAGGTTTTGCAAAGCAAAAAATTGGTTTTCTTTGTCTGTATAAAGTGAAATAAATCGTACCACTTCCTCACTATTCTCATATGGTCAGTGAGAGATATAATTTCCTCCAGAGATGAGCTACAGATTTTAACAAGCAGCATAGAAAGCCACTAACTAAAGCAGAGCTTGGGAGTTCTACACACTTGCTCTCTCTTCAGAGGAAAGTTTGAGTAATATGCTCCCTGGGGAGCCAGAATAATTTCTTGCAACTCCCCTTGCTTCTGGGCCCTGAGCTCCTGCGTGTGGCCTGGCTGGGCTGTGACACCACACCAGGCTGAGCTCCCCTCCTAAGGGCTGGCTCCAGCTGGTAGGGAGCCACTGCGGACTCTGGAATGGAACTACAGCGCACTTCTAAATGACCATGATGTTCAGGTAACTTCTCAAAGACTTCCTGAAAAGATGAGGGAGTAAAAATGCACCTGAAAAGATGAGGGAGTAAAAATACACCTCACATTTCTTTCCCACAGACAAGCGCTACAAGTGTTCTTTAAAATGACCAACAACAACCACAGCAAAATTCTCAGTTTGTTATTATTGTAGCAGGATGTGAATTTGTTTAATGAGCACTTAAGCAGAGAGAATGGAAAGATCTTGATGTGTCTGCTCTTAGGGGCTGTTTTTCCAGGTATTTAGTAGCAGAACAGATGACTCTCTAATCCCATGTGAGACATTATTTATGCTTATACTTGGAACCTGGCCCGTCAATTAAAACTGGAATTAGATATGACTGAATCTCACACTGATTATATTTTACTGACTGAAAGGGTATCTGGATACTGCAACTTTGTTACTTAATCTTACTGCGATTCAAGCCAATGAAGACAAGTGCTAAAAATGTAAACTAATTTCCATGTTTTAAAGAAATGGTGTTATAAATATTGTGAAATAAAAGCCAGAGTTAATAGTATTTTTTCAATAGTTAATGTTTAATTGTTTATCAGCCACAGAAAGTGCTATCCTTTCTTTCATGTCTCAAAAGTTAAAAGATTTTATAACTGACCTTCCATTAATTTACTAATGTTGTACTGTCTCACAGAAGCAAGCTGTTTTGTCTAAATTTGTCTTATTCCAGCAGATGATAATGTAAGATAAGACAGTTGGTTATACAAGAATCCTGTTTTTAAAAATTCTGCTAAATAGAGCCAGGTGTTTTTGAGGTCAAGATGCAAGAAGAATCTATTTGTGCTTTTTCATTTATCAGTCTGTTACAGTTATTTCCACAAGCAATAGTGTATGCTAATAGGACATGAAAAATAAATGCAAGATAATTAAGATTGCATATTAATGTTTTCTACCTAAATTCTAAATTAAACAATTCCTTAATTTGTTCTGTTCTCTGCAGATGTTCCCTCTGATTTAAATATGATGGCTGGAAGCATAGAAGACAGCATGAAGCAAGCAAGTAAACTAGCCTAGTGCTAAGATAACTAGTTCTTGGTCCAGTTTTGGAGATGATGAGATCCATAGAAAGATCATATGCTGCAGATGTTCTCCAGAGTTGTGGATCTGGAATTACAGGACATACAGGCAGTTCAGATGCCTCATAGTTGTTGTGTAGCCATGGTCAGGATTTTCTGCTATATTTTACAGTTTTTAAAAGACATTTATTTATTTATTTATCAGAATTGCCTTGAAAACTTTAGAGTGTAGGTTGATCATTCCATGATCAGAATGAAATAAGGCTGTTCCATCTGGCTGTTTCAGCTTTTTGGGAGGGCTTAGAAAAACCTTAGGAATCAAAATTACCAAATTGTGAGCAGAACAATAAAAAGTAAAATACAGGGGAGAAGGAACTGAATCCACCACTAGCTGAAGACAAAAGAGGGCACAACCACCTGAGCTGACCTTAAGAGCACATATCAGTAGATATGCAAAGGGTTAACTGGAAATTCATGTAGTGATAATGAAATTATATCTACAACACTCCTCTAATGCTAGGAAAAACTTAAGCTACAGGTATATAATTTCTCAATTAAAGAGTTGAAGAAGTTAATCCCTCTTCAGTTCTGTTTCTAAAGGAGAAATATCCTAAGAGGAGATTTGCATAAAACTAGGGTTTTGAAGCCTGTCTGATATACCAACGTAAGGGGCCTCTGGAATCAAGATTCCTTTTTCATTAGACTTGAGAAATGCTGGCTGCAAAGAAATCTTCACTCTTCAGAACTGTTGCTTAACACTCAGTGTTGTAGGGTAAACTTGGGAAAATGCAATTTGGCCAGTTCAAACTGGGGCATTTCTCTACATTTCTCAAGTATGGCATTTCTCTTCTCCTCAAATGTGTACTAGGTACAGGAAAATTCACCCACTTTCCCATTAACTGTTGGTCAGATTCCTTAGTGCAAGAAGTTTTCTTTCTGTTTTATTATCCTGAGTGGGCACGCAAAGTTGAAAGCACTCCACAGTGATCATTATATTAAAATCATTCATCAGTATTGACCTCATTAACAGATAAAAATGAAACAGACATGAAAATTGAAGTGTGTGGGATTTCCTGCCATTTTCTCACTTTGTTAAGGTGAGTTTCATTCCAGTTGCTCTGGGCAGGCATAATAAGCACGTGTTCATATCTGGTACCTCTGACTTTCTTGGCTGGGCTATGTAATTTTCTAATTAATTCTCTGTTCTTCTTTATATTTCCAAACAAACTCAATGTTCAGGATGAACTGCCAGATTCCAGTGCTATTACTGTTCTTTCTGGCCATTGTAGATGTTCCTGTACCTGACACACGTAGATTGGTTTCCTTAGGCAGAATTCACTGAGACAAAGAAACAGATTTTCATGGATCCCCAGAGGTTGGCAACATGCATATAAATCTTCATACTTAATTACTGCATTGTGCTATGATGATAGAATTAAACCTTCTTTACAAAAGATTTTTCCCCCATGCTTTTAATTAGCGCCTAGATTATCTAAAGGAAAAATATTAAGCAAGAAGAGGCCTTTATGGTATACTGTATAATTTTACTGAGAACTGAATTAATTTAAGCACAATTAGTGACAGCTGAAAACCATGCAAAACATTGTTTACTTGAATCTCATTGTGGGTAAAAATAAGTTTTTTTGCAGGAGATTTCCTTTCCCTAGATCTTGTAAGGACTGGAATACTAGTAATTTTTTTTCAATAATACTACAGTACTTAGGAACTTGGTTTCAAAAAACTGTAGATTGATGGCAAATTTGTATAGCTGTCCACCTTTCCAAAAACTCCCTGGTTTTGATAGCAATTTGGAAGATTAAACTAGTTTCATTGCACGAGACAATAGCTAACTAATATGAAGTTTCTACACACCTATACTTTAAGCTCCTTGGTCTTTTCTTAAATTATCTTGATTTGTTTTTGAAACTTAGCAATGCAGATGAGAGTGATACAAGCAGATGTTAGCTCATTCAGTGGAAGCTAAATGCACAGAAGTTGAAATTAATCTTACAGATGCAATTTGTTTAAACTTTTGCAACTTTTCTAATAAACTGAATGTTTAAGATTCATGTTTTCTGAATCTAGACTGATTCGCTCAGCCATGTTGTGTGGGAAGAGAATTCTCTGTAACAACACATTGTGGAGGAATAACCTGTTATTGTATTACTCCATTCAATAGTGGTTTGTGAAAATTATGCGGTATAATAAAATGGAAAAAAAATGAGAATAGAGGAGAAAGTTCAGCAAAGACATTTCCACTCAAAAGTTTCCAGCTTTTGTGTCCAGTCAGAGCAATGCAGAACTGGAGTTGGGTCTTAAGGTCCCCTTGCATTTTATCTGACAGAGTGATCCTCAGAAACCTTCTCTCCAATAAATTTCTAGGCTGTATTGAGGTGAAATGCAGAGGAAAAGGATGAGTTTTGGCCACCTCACATTGAGCCACACAGGAGAGCTGGATGGGGACTAGACACAGGTCTTCGGTCTGAATTCCCAGCTGTGAACCTTCCTTTGGAATGCAATGCCAAAGGAAAGGGATGATTATACTGAATGTCACACAGGTCTTTGTTATGAAAATTTAAGGTCTAATTCCCTGCTTGAAGGACAGTTTTGAAGTTGTGTCTGCCATGTTAGAGGGGAACAGACACACTGAACTTTGGGTCTTTGCTAACTTCATTGTTTTCAGAGACTGGTAATTTTGCTTTGTAGTATCTTGGGATGTGGACCAAATACGACAACCCACCAGTTGAAAAAACCCTTCTCTTCCCAATATCTGTGTAACTTCCATGCATTTATTTACAGAAATTTAGGCATTTAAAGGCTTTAGTGATTAGGCAGCTGGCCTGAAACTGTCAATGACACTGAACTGAAAGACTTGGACAGATTTGGCCTAAGTCTGAGGTGGTTTGTTTGAACTCTTTTCCTACTTAGTTTTCAAAATTTCTCTCACAGTTCATTGCAAAAGAAGAAGCTTTTTGTAAAAAGCCAACCCAACCCAAAGCAAACAAACCTCAAACAAAATGTCAGGCTTGATTAGCTTTCTACTTCAGGATCATTCTATAAACCTGACACGTTATTGTGTGCTTTTTTTCCCCCCTCTGATTCAAAAAGACATGTCAGAAACTTAGGAAATAACAAGCTCACAGAGATTTTGTTGTTGTCAAGGAACACTTAAAACTCAGAGTGAGATAAGAATTGAACAAACAATTGTCATTTCCTAGAGCAACTTTTGTCACAATTAGTCAAACAGAGAAAGTGGAAGACTGAAATACAAGATTAAAGAAAATATTTGAACAGTTCTAGTAGTTGTCAAAGTTACTCTTACAATTAAATAGAAAAAGAAACAACATCATGGTTTAATCAAAACAAAACCACCAGTAGATCTATAGGTTGTAGTGTTATGGGGCTCCTTCTGTTAGAATCAGAAAGTATGCTGAGTTGGAAGGGACCCACAAAGATCATCAAGTCCAGGTCCTGCATAGGACCATGCCCAAGAGTCACACCAGATGCCTGAGAGCATTGCCCAAACACTTCTTGAACTCTGTCAGGCTTGGTGCTGTGACCCCTTCTCTGGGGAGCTGTTCCAGTGCCCAAGCACCCTCTAGGTGAAGAATCTTTCTCTAGTATCCAATCTAAACCTCCTGACACAGATTCAGGCCATTCCCTTGGTCCTGTCCCTGTCACCACAGAGCAGAGATCAGTGCCTGCCCCTCCTCTTCCCCTCACAAGGAAGCTGTAGCTGCACTGAGGTCTCCCCTCAGTCTCCTCCAGGCTGAACAGGCCCAGTGCCCTCAGCTGCTCTTCACACAGCTTCCCCTCAAGGCCCTTCCCCATCTTTGTTGCCCTCCTTGGACACTCTCTGATAGTTTAATGTCTTTCTTACATTGTGGTGCCCAGAGCTGCCCCCAGTACTGGAGGTGAGGCTGCCCCAGTGCAGAGCAGAGCAGGACAATCCCCTCCCTTGCCCAGCTGGTGATGCTGTGCCTGATGCCCCCAGGACAGGGTTGGCCCTCCTGGCTCCAGGGCACTGCTGGCTCATGTTCAACTTGTCATGGACCAAATCCCTTTCCCTGGCACTGCTTTCCAGTATCCCATTCCCCAGTCTGTCTGTACACTCAGGGTTGGCCTGTTCCAGGTGCAAAATCCAGTATTTCCCCTTGTTGAACTTTGTGTGGTTGGTGGTTGCCCAGCCTTTCATTTGTCAAGGTCTCTGCAGGGCCTCCCTGCCCTGGAGGGAGTCAGCAGCTCCTCCCAATTTTTGTATCACCTGTGAACTTGCTCAGTATCTCTCCCAGTACTGCCTGCAAGTCATTTATGAGAATGTTGAAGAGCACAGGCCTGAGGAGCCCTGTGGAACAACCCCAGTAAATGACAGGTGACCAGTCTGATGTCACCCCATTCCCTATCACCCTTTATGTCCAACTCATGGGCCAGTTGCTCACCCATCCCATGATTTGTTTATCCAGCTGTGTGCTGGACATTTTGTCCAGAAGGATCCTGTGAGAACAAGTATCAAAAGCTGTGCTGAAATCCAAAAAGATTTTGTCAACTGGCTTCCCTTGGTCAGCTAGGTGGGTTACCTTGTCATCAAAGGAAATCAGGTTTGATAAGCAGGACTTTCCCCTTATGAAGCCTGCAGGCTGTGACCAACGACACCAAAGTTGTTTTTCCCAGAATAATCTTCTCCACAACTTTATCAGGCACAGAAGTGACGCTGACACACCTGTGGTTTCCAGAGTTCTCCTTCCTGTCCTTCTTGAAAACTGGGACAATGTTAATCAGTAGCTGTAACCTCTCTGGATTTCCAGGACTACTCAAAAATCATCAAGGGAGGCTTTGGGATGACACCAGTCAGCTCTTTGATGATTCCCACCAGTCCCCATAGCTTTGTAGGGACCCAGCTGGAGCAGCAGATCCCACACGGTTTTGGGGTTGACTGGGAGTGGATCATTCTCACAGTCATAGGCCTTCAGATCAGGGCACTGAGACCCCCTTGTTAAAGACAGAGGCAAAGAATGTGTCAAACACTGTGTCGTTTCTTTTTTCCTGTTTGTGAAGTGACCATCCTCACCCTGTGTTATTTTTACATTTCCTATTGCCATTAATATAATTGAAAAAAAATTTATTGTCCCCCATGTTTCTGGCCAGCTTCAACTCCAGCTTTGGCCACATCAATTTTCTCTCTTCAGAGGCAGGCAGCAGGTCTGTATTCTTCCCATGTCACCTGACATTATTTGCGCTGGGTGTACACCTTCCTTTTTTTCTTTTATTTCCAAGAGAAGCGTCCTGTTCAGCTAAGCCAGCCTTCTGCATTGCCTGATTGACTTCCAATGGTTGGGAATTTTCTGTTCCTGTGCCCATAAGGGGAGATGTTTGAAAAGTGACCAGCTCTGCAAAACATTTTCTCAGGGAGCTTTACTTGTTAACTCCCTGAGAAACCTGAAGTCTCCTTTCCTCTTGCTCAGAGTTGAGGTTTTTCTCTCAGTTTTTCTCCTGTCAACAGAGATTTTGAACTTAGCTGCTCTGTGGTTGCTGTGCCCAGGATGGCCACCGTTCTCCACTTTGCTCATGACACCCCCTCTGTTGACAAGCAGCAGATCAAGTCAAGATGAAGCAGGTCAAGTCAAGATACTCTTATTTTTGTGCAAATTCACAAATCCAAATTATGTCTAATACTTCTCAGTACAGGACTGATTTGTTTGTGCCTAATCTGAGAGCAATACTTACATTAGACATTTTCAGATACCCAGATTGAGATGCTTTTCTATGGGTTTCAGTGTAGTAAAAGTCAAGGGAACGATTTCTGTCAAACAAGTTTTGGATCTGTTTCCTCCTGGTAGGATACTTGTTATGCAAGACAGTGCTGTTGTTCCTGCTGTCTTTAATATGGCAGATTTCTCTTAAACAGATGAAAAGGCCCAGAAATTTAAAAATTTACTTGCATAAATGCAGTTGAAATTGGTACAAAAATCTTATGCTATGACTGGCAAATGCCCGATAAAAAGAGTACATCATGCAAGACTAAAAATAGATTTCAACTGGTGGCACTCTGGTGACAGTAGTGTCTTGGTGCTCCATTGTAGCCAGCATTATTCTCGGAATTTGAAAATGGCTTTGTGAAATTATGGGATTTATGTTTAAAACAGTTTCCTGGACTGATATTTTAATATTGAGTAACACAAGTAAACACAAACATTGCTTATTTAATAAGAAATAGATACTGTATGTGAAGTTCAAGATACATGAATAATGCACCTTCATAAGTTAATTAAACTTAGATGTAAATAAACGTGGATGCACTCATTTGAATAGAGTAAAAGCTGGGGAGTGTTTTAGCCTTTTAAATACCTAACCATTACAGAACTGTCATTACTGTAGGAATTTTTAAATACATAAGCTGCAGAAAAGAACTGGGCAAAAACACTAGCTCTGAGAGATTTATGTCAAGGATTATTTTTCCCTTTTTAAAATTTTTTGTTTGCTTGTTTGTTTTTCTTCTACTTTCTTCCCAGTGGGATTTTCCTAGGAAAAAAGAAGAATCAGAAAACTTGAAATTAGTTCTTTGCACTCATTTAGGTAGAGTTAATCAACATTCACGTTCACAGGTATACGTCTGATATTGTGATCACAGAACTTTGATATTTTTAATTAGTTTTCATAAACTGTACCCTAAACCAGACACAAATATAAAACCATTTGCAGCTTTTATGCTTTAGCCCATGCTATTGTCTCATAAAAATCTGTGGATAAATATTTTGCTCATTCTCTTTTACTGGGTTTCAAAATATTTTTGTTTTTCTACTCACCCTAGGTTTGGATTGTAATCCATGTAATCCATGTAAAGGCTGCCTTTTCTGTGTATGCTGATGTCAAAAGCCAGAAATTCAAATAAAACCTTCTGTCAAAATCACCAAGTTTCACCTAATCTTGTGAAAAATCCAGAGATTTTGCATGGTGTCCATTCAAAACCACAAATCAGGACAGCTTTCCTCAGTACTATGTTTCATAATACAAGAATGCTTGTGAAGTTCAGAAAAACTTTCGAAGAACTTGGGCTAAGTTTTGGATTTTAACAGAATTAAAAACCAGATGTTTTATACGATTTGGAGTTTTACACTAAAAGCTATGCCCAGCTCTTATTCATGGCTAAATAAGACAACATTCACTAAGACAACAGTATTTTATAGAGACTTTTTTCCTATTTCTCTTAACAAGGTGGACTTTGAAGAATCTTTATGAGAAAATTGATTTTTCTGAGCCCCTAAAACGAAGAAAAAATAACAGAGATTGACTTGTCTCTTGGACTCTCAGTTTTATGACACTCTGAATGCATAGTATGTTGAAAGAGAAATAGAAGATTGCAGTGGAGATATGTCCTGGTATCCAGTAGATTGCAGAAGAGTTTCTAGCCTCCTACCTAACTCCAGACTGACCACATTCCATTGCTCCTTCTACTTTTTTTGTCATCTGAGTTGCTCATTTTCTCTCCTTTCAAATGTGTGATTTATAAATACTATTGCCACATTCAGCTTATGTAACTCTGCATGTGGCTGCCTAAATAGAACAAAAGACAATTTCTATGTAGCTGGCACATATTCTTTGAACATTACTAAGGTCTTACTACACCAATCATTCACAGACAACTGTTGGCACTACTAACTCATAACACCTCCCACAATACAAACTGCAACATGGCGAGTTCCTTAATATATCCTGTGGATTGTGTTGTGCTAAGGGAAACACTCCAGAAAATATTTTTCCAGAGGCATGTATCACATTGTTGAAGCAGAGCTCACTTTTCCTTGAATGTTTGTAGGGTGGAATGGGTTGAGAGTTTCTCTATTTTATATGTGGGCTGAGGTACTCTAGATAGAAAAATGCAAACCTCACTTACAGTTACTTTGAAGTTCAGTTTTCACATGTTGCCATTTATTTTTGTCCAGTCTCCTTCAGAATTTGCCATCTAAGCTCTGAAAATCTGCTTCCTACAAGAACAATCCAAAGAACAAAATTAGGGGAAAAAGAAAGACCTGTAGACGCAGCAATGTTTCAGTGATAGAACAAGGGACTTTAAGGTCACATTCTTGAAGCTGAGCATGGGTTGTAGATATGCATCAGAAGAATGTTCACAGAGCTTTTAAAATGTAATAGGCAGACTACAAAGGGAAAGGATGTGGGGAGAAAATAGAAAGTTCTCGAGAGTTTTAGAGAAGGTATAACAACTCCCTGAAACTGAGTTAGATAAGACTATATCCAAAATTATTCTGACACCTTGAGATTCTAGATAACTAAAAGAAATTTTAAAAAGAATTAAAGAACAACATGAAGCTCAAAGAAACTACAGCAGCCTGCTAATCCATACCTTTTAAGACACCAGAAACAAGCATATACCTAAGAGGAAAAATACAGGTTTAGTTGGAAACGGAAGACAGTGGAACTTAGAAATGCTTATCAGGTGGCAAATATCTCCTTGTTTTCAACCCAGCATATGAAATTTAAATGACAAAATAAGTAATAAGAGTTAAAGGAACACCAATCCTGAAACACTACAATCAGTTCCTTTAGCATTTAACATTTGCAGACTTGTACTTAAATGCCAGACAACATTTAGGTAAGTCTCATTTTGAATATACTGATCCTTCCACTGCAAAGACAGATAAAAATAAGAAGTTGACCCATGGAAAAAGTAAAGGCAAAAAGATATTTTACAGCATTGCCCTAGTAACTTTAATAGTTATGAAAGGTACACAGAACATCCATGATCTCATAGTAAAAATATATGTTTTTAACACTGGGCAATAGAGTTACGTAAAAAACATCTGCCAGCCAAGCTCTGTCTACCAGACACTTATGCCAGCCCTTTCAGGAGAGAAAGTGTAAAAAAAAACCTGAAACCCAACCCCAAAGAATCAAAAAGAAAACAAAATTATGCCATTAATACAAGGAGTTCAAGATAGAAGCCCTTCACAGAAGATCTCTATTAAACAAATACATAAGCTTACCTAACTGGCTTTGCTAAAAAAGAGATTTTTTTTTTTCAGCTGATCTGAAAGAAAAATAACTACTTGGCAACCTTTTAAAATATAGCTTATGGCTAAATGTCCTCACAGTTAAAGGCAAACAGAAAGAAGCTTTTGGTAACAGCTGCAGCTCTACTTTCCAATGATGTGACCGACTCTTCTAAAATACTTTGTTTGTCTTTTTCTAAAGCTACATTTAAAAAATATAATCTTGGAAATTCAGTGATTTCAATACTGGCCTTAAACTATAGACAATATATGTATTTTGTCCTTAGAGCAGTGCCCATAGCATGAAGGTATTTTTCCAAAATAAAAGTTGTGGAGGGAGTTGTTTGATTTTTTCTTTGTTTTGGGGTTTTTGTTTGTTTGTTTTGCTTTGTTGTTTGGTTTTTGTTTGTTTGTTTGTTTGTTTTCAGAAAGCAAGTTTTTCTCTGTGAAGGAAGACATGGGAAAAACTGGTATTGCTTTAGAAAACAATTTTGTGCTTTGTGTACCTTATGTGATATTGTAGTGTCTGCTTTTCTGTTCACATGGATTTTCCTCCTTTTTTCATAATAAATTAGCTTATTTGATTTATGGTTTTGAGTCTTTTTCCTTTAAGTGTTTAGGGATGCCTAAGCTTTAAAGGCAAGGTACCAACAACTACAAGCAAGCAAGCAAGACACCAACATGAAAGAAATGAAGAATGTAGTCATTATGAAAATGTTGCTGCTGTTGAAAAGTCTGTTTTATACAAATTCATTTTTTAAAAAATAGAGTATTATTAAGATTTATTATTTAGTGGTCATAAGCTTGATGTAAGTTGCTCATGTCTCTATGGGTTCTGTTGAGTTTTAATGAACTTTGGCATTGGAGGTGCAGATTTTATAATTTTAAATCTATTTGCAAATTTGTGTAGGAATTTGACAAACAGTCTTTGAAGGGAGTCGGAGTGCAGGCTCAGAGACATTCTGAAGAATTTACTGTTTCTTATTCTAACAGTTCAGTTGTTGCAACAGTTGTTTAAAATACAAACTCAGCTACTAGAGCTTAATGATGGCAATAGTGGGGTAATTTGTTATGGGTAAGAGTTTGAGGGAAGGCCAAAAAGGCAGATGTCATGGGGCAAGCCTGTTCTAGACCCCTAACTAGGATTAAGAGGTAGATTCTACAATTAGCTGGGAGATGTCTCACAATTGTGATGACATTCAAAATCATCTACTCCATAACCTTCTCCAGCACCAAGGTCACATTGACTGGGCTTGCTTTTAGAGACTAGTCTTGCTGCTAAAGACTTCTCCCAGAACAGTAAAGGGATTAGACCCAGCCAGTATAGGTTTATGAAAGGCAGATCCTGCTTGACCAAATTGATCTTCTACTTTGACAAAGTTAAAGGGTTAGTGGATGAGGAAAGGGCTGTGGATGTTGTCCACCTGGACTTTAATAAAGCCTTTAACACCATTTCTCATAGCATTCTGCTGGAAAAACTGTCTTTCCGTGGTTTGGGTAGATGGTGGCTTAGTGGTGGTCTTGGCAGTGCTGGGTTAATGGTTGGACTTCATGATCTTAAAGGTCTTTTCCAATAGAAAATCATTCTATGATCCCATTCTTTTTGCCTGGGTGGATCTGACTTCTCAGTTAGAGTATGGCTCAGGATCAAGCCAGACTAAAAGTGTGTACCTGCTGTCTTCACCTTGTGTAATTAGGGAAGTGCTTTCTGGATCAGGGATTGGAAGCCAGGTGTCACACCTCCCTGGCAATGCCCCAGCCTTCAGGCTAACAGCCAGATGGGGCTTATGGACTGATCCCTATAGAAAGTGGATCAATTCCAGTATTGAACCTCATGTAAGGACATTTACTAGTGAAAATGAGAATCTTGGGTTCATTCTCCTCAAAACCATGCATTTGACTTAAATGTCCCTTCCATTCTTTCATGTAAATCATTGTATTTTGCGTAAAATTTGGAGGTATTAATTGAATAAATAACCCGAAAAAAGATTTGGCAAGCTCAGTACTGAAGAGATGGGATACCTGAGCTCAGACACAAGGCAGGTTGATAGCAATAGCAAATAACAAGAGAACCACAGTCCAGAATTTCAAGGAGTTTTAAGGCTTTTACATGAGTAGGTATTCATTTCAGGGGGTGGGGAGGAGGGGGAAATCAAAGCATTTAAAACAGAAGACTAGAAACAAAGAACTTCAGAGAAGTGAGGCTCTTTTCAGCTGTTCAAGCTACAAGCCTGCCATACTTCCTCTTTTACAAATACCAATATCACAGTTCTCTCATTTAGGAGAGTGAAAAGTGTGTTGTATTACTAATCATTTCACAATCCATTTGTGGTATCAATTGATCCTCATGACCACGGAAACATCTTGGCACCTTTCACAGCTGTGGTGTTTGTGTGAGACCAAGAACTCGTTACACCTGCTCTGAGCTCAGTGACTGCAAGCACTGGGAGCAAGTTCCTCCCTGCTGTGGCTCTGGCCGGGTTATGTGCTGCAGCTAACATTGCTGACATGGCTGTGCAAGCAGCCTGGTGTTTTGTTAAAAAAAGAAAATGCTGTTTCTATTATATATGTATATTTCTGTAACTAGACAAGGTTTCATTATGAGTCTAATAATTTTTAATTGGTATTTTTCCCCTCCTCTAGCCCATCTCAGTGATTACTTTTGTGAGTAAAAAGGAGTCCTACCAGCTAATGTACTGGTCACAAATATAAATATTTCTAGGAATTGAACAAGAGATTGGGTAAGAAGTGGCTAAAAATATGATCATTGTACTACAGGACTGCTTCCAGCCTTCTACAACAAATCTGCATTGCAACAACTAGTTTTAGATTGGGTTAGGAAGACTTCAGGGAAATACCAGGTGACAGTTTGCTGAAGTTGAAGGGCTATACTCTTACTGTTCATCAAATCTTCAGTAATATAGGAAAGGTTTTTAGGGAGCTCTTCTTGCTTTCTCTACTTGCTCCCCCAGCTCCCAGGCTGCCAAAGAAACAATAACCCAGGACCCCAGCACTACTTGAGAGGGTGACTTCATGCAGGCTGCTCTGAGTTCAAATTTTCCCAAGTCCTCTTTTTTCTCATGTGGTCCCACAGCTTTTCCCTTAAAACTGGGACAAATTTAATTGCTTGTTTCACCAAAAATTTCAGAAATCTGGGACTGTGCTCCGAATCAGAGTATTTGGAGATATCAAAAACCTCTGTTGATGAGAGACATTATAAGTGCACAAGTTTCTTGTGTTTCTGACCTCCAGCCAGTCATTTAGGGATCTACTTCCAAGGCTTCTCCAACCTCATAACTTCAAATGAAGTTATGGGAAACTCAAAGTGTTTGAATATCAGGCTCAAAGTAGAATAGCCCATCTTGAAAATTGCTTTGATTTGCTCAGAATCCCATTAATTTTTAGCAGTGCTGAAACAAGTGTTTCATAGGATGTGGAATAGGTATTTATCATACATTTGGAAAAATGTTCCACACAGCTTTTGCATTTAAGAAATACTTCAGCAAGTCTTTTGGGATCCACTGGAGAATCAGTCAGTAGAAGGTTTAAGTGGTGTGATTACCTTTTCATGCAGGTATTAAGAAGAAATCCAGACTAAAGGACTGACGATATTCCCCAGAAAGACTCTTGTTACAAGACATGTAGAAATTGGCTCACCCTAGAATCTGGTAGATGTTAAAATTAGGTAATTATCCAAGAAGTCTTAACAATTGCTCTTACACAATGATTCACTTAACTGTGTCTTGTGAGCCCCCAAGAACTCAAAAGTGACCGCAGGGATTTAATGTGATTGCTAGTAGTCAGCAGCTCAGCTCCTCTGGCAGAGAAGGCCTCAAAAACAGCTGAAGGGATCGCATTAGGAAGAGAAAATCTGCTGTTAAGTGCTTGTAATGGCTCGGTCCCTCCAGGGCTGGAAGTGGCTGCTTGCACCTGCGGCCAGAATGTGCAGCTGCTCCTGCACCCAGCCTGGGGAGCTGAACTGCTGCTGGATGAGCTCTGGATGAAGACAGATGTGCCTGAACAGAGCTGGTTTTGACACAGTTCAAAAGTGCTAAAGGTCCTAATTTGGACCTTTCGGTAGCTCTGGCTGTGGGTTCCTAAATTCTCTGTCCAGTCTGGAAATCAGTAATTCCCCAAGTAAGTAGTTGTGAGCGGGTTTTTCAGCTAGCTGGAAATGCACCTTCAGTAGGGCAACCTTGTAGTGGGAGTGCTCTGATGAAAGTGAGACTGCCAGAAGCTTGCAGCTTGCCTCCTTAGCTGGTGGCAGGCAGCAGTCCTTGGAGCTGAGAGCTCACGCAGTTGGGATTTTTTTCTGCTATCTTTTTAGATTTGGGTTAAATACCTTTTTATTTTTTTTAAACCCCATCTAAATTACTACTATTTCAAAAAGCTTAACTGCCTTCTCAGCAGTTCTCAGGGAAGTCTTCTGCCTGGATGCCCTTCACATAAAATAACATTGCCCTGCAGATGCTTGAAGGGAAATTTTCAGAATGATATATTTATCTGTGCACAAACACCCCCTCCCTGCCCCCAGCCCCTGCCTTCAGTAAGTATTAACTTTAATTTTAGCCTGAGAGAAAAAGGCAGTCTGGTGCTTCCCCAGAGAGCACGTGTCTGTTTTTCTGCTTTCCAACAGTTTGCAGTGAAGAGTATCTGGATATCTTCATTTCTGTTCTAGTTCTCTTTCCCAGCTGCTTGTGTTTGATGACAACAGTACTTTCAGAAGTAGAGGTGCAATTCACAAGAAGCTAAACCACAGCAGTTTTATAGATACACATAAAAACACAGTGTTTTTTTGATTGACTAAAAAAGAAATGAGACCGTTTTCATCATCTGAGCTAAAAACCAAAGTAAATGGTCCTGTGAGGATGTAAAAAAATTGAAAAACTCTATCTGTTTCTTAAGTTCTATTTTTTCTAGAAAGATAAGTTGAAGTAAATGAAATAAATGTCAAGGGATTTTTTTGGTTGAATTATTTCTCATTCATTTACTGCCTCAAATTAGCTAATTTAAATAGGATTGGCAAGAGTGGAGATTTCATTCTGCTTCAATTCTCAAGGTCCTCATGCAGTACTTGCATTAATTTTTGGTGGACCCTGTAGAAAAGAAATACTGCCAAGAGGGCAGAAACTAAAGGGTTGAACTGCCTTGTCAGGAGAAATATTTTTCCTTCAGACAGAGTGGTTTCTCCTGCCTGAGCAGAAGGGTCCATACAAAAGAGTTATGAAAATGATGGCCAGTGCAGAGAGAGTGGAAAAACAGCTCTTGGTACTGTGAGTTGGAACTTGGAATTTGAATGATGAGATTTTGTCTTCCAAAGTCTAGAGGAATGAGGCTGTATATATTCGTGGTAAAGTCGTGTCAGTAAGTCACTGCTTCCATTAGAGCTTGCAGGGCCCTCTGAAGTCAGCTGGACATTCAGATTAAGATGAAATGTTGAGATGGAACATTGCATGGAGTCAGCAACCACCAGGGCAACAAAGAGACACTTAGAGGCAAGGAATGCCAGAGGTGGACACCTGATGGAATGAAGCTGTGGCAGCCCAGCCAGAGAGGTGTTGAACCAAGCTCCTGGCATGCTCCAGGGACCTGAGCCCGCCCTGCCAGCGGAGGCCCTGCTTGCTTCAGGCCTGGGAACATCAGTGACCAATGAACAGGAGTCAGAAAGGTCTCTCACTTAATGAGACTGGCTTTTGGATAAAGCCCAGTTCTCTTTAAAGATGAGGACAGCTTTGTAATCTACTTTACATAGGCTTTCAATTGTATGTGATAAGTAAAAGATAAACTTTAAACAATAAGCATGAGTTGAGTTCATTATCCTACCTTGATTTTGTGCAGAAAAGGAACGGATATTTAGGAGTAATGTCATGTGGTCTTCATATCTTCTGGAAGTATCAAACTGCTTATTGCCTCTTTGTCTTTGTTCTGGTTCAGTGATCTCCAATATCCTTCGTTTTACAAATTAAAGCCTCTGTTGTGTGCATTATTGCAAGAAAACCATTTATTCCAAGGTGTCATTTCTGAACTTTTACGTTTCCAAATAATAACAATCCCAGCATAGTCTCTAGTCACAAATTGAGAAATCATTTTCATTGACACATTTTGGCTTCACAGTAAGGCTGTTCAGCTTTTCAAAGGGAGCTGTTTCTGGCACTGACTGTTGTTTAAGGAAGTTACTCTTTGTGGAGGTTGTTGATGTGACTTGGCTGATTTTCTGTGAATTCAAAGCTGACTTGTTTAACAGATATTTTACTTCTGAATACTGGATTTTGAATGTCAATATAGTACCAAATGAACTATTTTAAAAAAGATTCACAGTAGGTGCTAGCCCAATTGAAATTATTTTTATTATTTGCATGTTAGCACCTGCTGTATGTGAAACTACAGTTACTGATAAACCATAGGACTGCATGATAAATGTGACATCAATCTTTAAGTGGCACACCTTTATTAATTTTCCAAACTAACTTCACACTGTGCACACTAATGTGCTTTAAAGAGGTCTGATGGCACATACACAAGGGAACTATCTCAATTTTACACAGTGGCTGTCACCAACGCCCATCTGGACGGAGGTGGAGAGATTACATCTCTAACCGTGGACTGCTGGTTATACAGTGGTTTTGAACAACCATATTCACAGGGAAAAGGGAAGCTATTTGAGGTCAGGAACCAAGCATAATCACTTCAGTAATTTTATGAGCAGTGTGCTGTGATAACTCACTATCTAATAGGTGAGTGGTGGATGGGTATGCAGGTCCCATTATGAAGTCATAAGGCAGTCACAAACAAGCTGTCATGAAGCCAGCTCGGGCATGGCTGCTGAAAAGCAAATCACAATGTCCTTTTGATGGTTTTCTGGTTTTTGGGATTGCTTTAGTCACCTGCAGTGCAGAAAAATCTGTGAAAAAGATCATAGAAGTGTATATTGTATATTATCAAGTTTACTGATATTCCTGTTCTGGAGCTAAAGAATGAGTCAAGAAAATGAAACACCAATCCAGCCTAAAATATTGAAAAACTGAAAGGCTAAGTGGACAAGAAGAAATTGTCCTCTTCTTGCTGGGACAGAGGCTTGATATGGAGCAGCAGCTGTCATTTGCTTACCAAGTTAATTTTGGATAATTCTTGCACTCCCACTGGTATATTTACTGAAGTGCTTGATAAGTGAATAATGTGGGAAGTGTCTAAGGTTTCATCTCAATGTTGTTAAATGATCAGTGAAACCCACCCTGAGAAATAATCAATCAGAACATTTGTGTACTGGTTAAATCTCTTTCAAAAGGTGCAGGGAAAACTCTGTGGTGAGTTTTCCTCTCACATGTAAGGCAATAGCCTTACATCAAAGAGCCTGGTCAAACATCCAGTCTGAGAAGACAGCAGGCTCCTTTTGTGTTAGGCACAGAATAAAGAGCCTTGGATTCAAAACCAGCCTACTCCTTGGTCTGAGGGGAGCAAAATCATCCCATTATCAAGTCTCTGCTCTAGAGCTCATGTGAGAAGAAAATGTCCAGGTCTAACCAGTTGCATCCCATCCCCTGTTTCATAATCCATCAGGGCAATGCTGGATAAATAGAGAGTGCTGATCCCTGCTCTGCAGGTGGGCTGTAGGAAATGAATCATTCTCAAATGTGGAAAGACTAAATGTCAGTTACAGCCATAAGAAGCTGGAAAGGAAAATGAGCGTGGGCTGCTGAAACTACTGGTGTGATGCTATTAAGAAATGAAAAGCAGGAATAACCTACTATGATGCTGCATGCCATGTCTGTGGATAAGCTGTTGTAGTAGATGGTGGTGTGACAGTGGTGTGACAGTTCCAACTGTTTGGAAAAAGATAAAATATTTGCCATGCTTCGCAGGCTGGTTCAGGAGCAAAATCTCCATTTCCATGAGATTGACAAGAGAAGAACTGAAGGAGAGTGAACTGCCACAGGTGTATGTGCACCGCTCAGAGCACAGTGGAAGGCTGGTGACATTGGTGAGGTGCTGACCAGGAGCAGTGGGAAGGCTGGTGGGCTCAACAAGGAGAGTTGAAGAGGTGCACAAATGTCAACTCCTCCCTTGCACCTGCTTAGCAACCCAGCATGGCCCCGTGAGGAGTGAATCAATCCTTTTAAAAAGCCAAACTAACTTTCCTATATGCAAGTATTTCTTACTCCAATCTATGCTGAGCCAGTGACTACATTTTCTTTTTTTTTTGTGATCGAAAACATTATTTTTCCTATGTAAACACAAGAATAGCAAATCATGGGGAAAGAAATCTCTTTAAACAACAAAGCAGAGATTCCTGCACTGAGCACTCTGAATTGTCTGCCTTAGGGGATCATACAAAAATGCTTCTGACAGGAAGAAATGAGATCAAAATGTGAACTTTTTTCTAGTTTAATATTTATATATTTTCCTCATATTCCATTTTCATTTTCTACAAGAAAAACGCCCTGCCTTGCAGGATGCTCTACATTGCAGTAATTAAACTCAGTTAGAATATTTTTTTATATTTGTAACTGATTTTAGTGAGGTGCTGCTGGAAGACGTTAATCCAGTTTAGACCTGCTTAACTATTTTTGCCTGACACTTTCTATTTCAACCTAGCAATTATCTTTTTTTACATTATTGTACCTTTCCACTGTAATTTTTTTTTAATACCTACACTATCTTTTAGCACATGCGTTAGCTGGATACTCTGGTGTAAAGCAGTGGATAGAAATTATGTTAGCCTCTAGAAACATTTGCATCACTTCAAGTTCCTTCATGTGAGCCAAATTGAACTGCTTCATTTGAGCTTTCCCAACTCAGGCTTCAAGCCTGTGTCTGGTGTTGGTCTTGCCTGGTTGTTTCTGTTTTCTGCCTCCTTCTTCAGGAACTCCAAGCATAGCTAATACTCAACCACAGTGTTATAAAAGACATCTGAGCAAGCTGCCCTGCCAGAAACACACAAGTTGTTGATGACATGGAGCTCAGCATGGGCTAGTTAACCTTCTAAAGTAACAACAGTCAAATTTCTCTGATTGTTACATATTTCCTCTTTGCCTACTGACGGGGAATTCAGTATGGAATTAATTCTAATAAAATGTAGATTGTTTGTAAAATAGTTTTCAAAGGGAATAAAAGACTAATCACAAATAAAAATAAGGCATATGTGGTCAGGGTTGTCAAAATAATATCCAGACCACTGCTGAAGCTTTAACACAACAAAAGATCATGTGGCACACAAGGAGGCACAATTGCTTAGGGCAGAATTTTTCCACCCTAATTTAAGTGCCTTAAGAGATGGACACCTGAGTCTAAGTAGGATGTATGAGTAAATACTGAACTAATAAAAAGAAGCAAGTGCTTCCTGGTAGTCATTCAGGTAATCTTGAGCTCAAGATGGTATGATGACTTTACCTCTGGAAGTGACTGTTTTCCCCTTGAATACAGGGGATGATTTAGCTATGTGATCTTTAGGCAGTAAAAGTGGGAAAGGTGAGAAAAAGAGATGCTGCTATGAAAAAGGGATATTTGATAGTGTGTTACCTGGAGCTTTTCTGGTAATCATTGTAGGGTCCTACTCAAGCAGATATTTATGGTTTTGAGAACATTCTGACAATACATGAGAAAGTGTGCTACAAGTGTGGCCACTCTGCTCCCCTTTTAAAATGTGTATTATTGCAGTGAAAATGTGTAGCAGAAAGAATATTAACACACTGAAACCAGAGTGCTGATTTCAGAGCACCTAGCATTTCAGTTGCTGCTGTAATCTGATGCTGGATGAACTATGCCTCATTAAGAGCTCTCCCCGTAATGTAGAAGTTGCCTGCAATAGAAATGGGTGAATTTAACAATGGGTAAAACTGGAAAAAAAATCTGTGAGGTCAACAAACTTTGTGAAGCTTTAGGAGGACTTCAGGATATTTACATACTTGATGCCCTTTGATTTAAATGAATGCCAGTGTCGCATAATGTCTCTGGCTTCACGAAACCAAGTCTTGACTTTCAGTGAAAGTCAAACATCAAGGTGCTTTCTAAAATAGCTCAGGTATTTTTAATTTAGGTGGTATTTACATTTTAAACTAAAAATTTAAACTGCTCTGATCCAAGAAAAGGTTACAGATGTCCCCTCTGGATATGACCACCAGCAAGGATGAGATAAAAAAGGGGCATAGGATGTGAGTCTCTGGATTCTGTCATTTGGAGCACCTGCTTCTCCCCTTCTCCAGCCTGACATATAGCACAGCACATCTGCTCATGATGAAATTAGGAGTGCAGATCCTGGTGGTATAAGTCAGGTCTTCACCTGACTTGGAGCAAGGCTGATAGTTTTATGGAATGCTTTAGGACCTTGATGATAGCATTCTGGGGGAGGAGAGGAGCAAAAAATCACAGGGCATTTTTTATGTCTCTTTTGTATTTCAAGTTTTTCAAACCTTAAAAAGCAAATAACCTAGGAAATGCAAAATTTGTAGTATAATAGTATTTCTTTAAACTCTTATGATTGAAAAAAGAATACTTCAGTCTTTATTAAAAAAATTCATGACAATAGACAGCTGGACAAGGATAGAAGTACCACTGTTAACCCTTTGATTTTTCCATTCAGCTACTATGCAAATACCTCGTCTGTTCATTTCTATCTGGTCAGTCTTGTGTCTAAAAGAGAAAAGAAATTAATCTTGGGCAGCTTAAGAAAACATCTCAGTGATTTTTAATTATCATATGGAGGATCCATAACTTCCTGAGTCATTTTAATGCAATTTCCCAGATGTGATGAATCTTCACCACCACTTGTCAATTGTGCTCTGCACAGGCTGGTGTATCCGCTTTTATTCTTTGCAAGTACTTTTTTTTTTCCCTCAGGAAATATGTACCCTTACAGTTCCAAAATAAAAGATACTGCAGCTGCTATACATACTTATCTCTTATCACCTGTTACTTCTATGGAAAATGTTAACTCTGGCACCTTTTCAGCAAGGAAGTCATTTCATGCTAACAAGCCTTGCTTGCTTCAACAGCTATCTTTAATATGTCAATTAGTCTCAGAAATGATGTAAGCATATGTGGTTACAAAGGTATTTCTTTAATATTTTTTCTGTGGCAAATTTATCATCATTAAATTATGTCCTATTTCAGAACTCCCTTTGTTTTCCTGAATACATACTGATAAAAGATATATGATTTTAGATATTCTTTAAAACAGGTGGTAGAAATGCTGATCTTGTGGGTAGTGTAGGGCAGTTGCAGAAAATTTAAATACTTCCCTCATAGAGTCCCTGATGCAATACTAAAAGTCACTGAGCTGTGCTAATTTACATCACATCTTGACAGTGTGTGCACTGCTATCTAATCCTGAGTAAAAATCTTCAATTTAGGGTTTCTTTTTTTCAAAACATATAAGACACTTTGTCAGTAACTAGAATTGCTGTGTGATTGACCAGGGCAGAGTAACACTGACCAGTCTGAGTAGCCAGAACCTGACTGTAGCCATCCCTTGAATGGTACTTGGGATTTGGGAGAATTTTGTGTCTGGCTCTCCACTCAGCAATCCAGGACCTAATTCTGCCAAGCCTCTTCATCCATCTGGCAGAAGAACCTGAAAGAGGAAGCAAGAACAAGGGTTATGTGGGAGACAGCCCTACCATTTTCAAGTCTGAGGACCAACTAGTAGTGCTCATGTTAATTTTATTTGGAAAAATATAATAATAAATTATAAAAACCTCCAGATTTAGAAAGAAACTCATAATTTGAAATTATAGGTTTTGCAAAATAAAAGAGATTTTTCTGTCACCATTAAACAAGAAATATTCTTTTTCTTTTACAAATGGTGTCATTGTGTGCTAATGCATTTTTTAACATTTCTGATTCATCCTTTCTCAGAGAATATCCTGGTAATATATCACACTCAGAGAGAGATTAATCTAACTGGCAAACAGTTACTGCATTCACTCTTCCTGTGGGCCATCACTTGTCCTGAGGATAATATTTTGTATCAAATCATTCTGCCTTGGTAACACAGGAGGTTTTAGCTCTCATTCCCAACTTACATTTCCCAAGATAATTTAATATGCATTCTATAAAGTTAAAGGTCATATATTTCATTGTTGGAAATACTTCAGTTGAACAGAGCTAACCAGTAGGAAAGATCTCATCTCAAAAGGATATTATTTCCCCAAACTATGCATTTCTCAAAAGGATGTTATGATTGTTGTTGTTTACAGAGTTAAAATAGGTCAAAATATTTTTTAATCTATTTTACTTTTTAATCTTTTGGAGTTTCCAAAATAGTTGCATTTGACAGATCTCTCCACCCGATTCCACTTATTGGTCTACTCTGCAATGTATTTGCAACCTCTGAGAGATTTTTTTTTGTTACAATACATCAAGAACAAATTCTTTGTTTCAAGTGGATGAAGTTATGACAGATAAGGACAATGAAGGAAAGAATCTCATGGAGATTTCTCCATTCTTCACCTACAGGTTGTTTAAGGTAAGATAATTTTACCCCTTTAATAAAGGAAAATAGCACAAATGCATGTAACTCATCATTTTAATACCTACTGATGTCAGTGGGATGGACCACATTGCACTTGGAAAAGAAATTTATTCCAGCAGTTAAGGAGTTGAAGCACACATGCTGTCTCAAACTAGTTTTTTTCTACTATCTCTTGGTGGCCAGTATCCACATATTCAAAGGAATGTTGAATAGGAGAGTATAATGAATAATTAGCTTCTAATGTCATTTCTGTTTGCTTCAGTTCTAGTTGAGAGAGAAGATCTGTGGGAGGATTCAAATATCAATGTCAATGTAGTCAGCATACTTCCAAGATGTAAGTTTTGAAAAGCCCCAATGAAATGTTACCTAGTTATTGATGCAGGTGAGATACCAATGTCTCAGAGTGGCCAGTGTTCAAATTCTTAAGACATTTGAAGAGTTTTGGATAAGCTTTTTAAAATGCCTTTACTGCAGATAAAGTTAAGCTCACCTCAGCTTTAACTTATTTTGAGTTTCAAAGAGGGATTTCTCCATCTCTTTTTGTCTTTTCTGTAGTGAAGCATACAAGTTTTCACCATTTCAAATGGTGGCTGAGTTTCTGGTGTTTTATTTCTTGCTTTAGTAAATTATTCTTTTTCACATAACTGTGCAGTCTTTCTAGATGACAACTTTGAAGCTTGTAGCCCTGTGAAGGAAATCTAAAACTAACCTGAAAATAACTGCAGGGAATACATGCTAGAAATCAATTTGATCCTGGCAAAAAGAACAGATCAGATAATTTAGTATCTTTTCAACTCTAAGTTCTATTATCCAGTACTGGTTCAGTTGGTCTGCTGTCAGATTTCTCTGTCATGTTGAAGAGAAAAGAGAATAAAGAAAATGGATGTTTGCTTTGTATCAAGTTTTCACAAGATGACTGTCAGTGTTGAATACGGTTTGGCATTTCCATCTGATAGACAAACAGTTTCTAAAAAATTTTAGTGAGGTTTTTTTTAATGTTAGTGACTTTCAGAAAGTTTCTAGATCTACTCTTTCACATTTAAACAGCAAAAAATTAAATGAAAAGAGAGGAAAATTTTGGTTTTCAAAAATAAGGTTGTTTTGGTTGTGGTTTTGTTTGTTTGTTTGTTTTGATTTTGTTTTTAATGGTAATACTGCTTTTAAGTCAATGTACAAGCCCCACAGCATCCTTCACCCCAGAAATATACTTGCCTTGAAGTGTTCATTCAGCAATTTCCTCCACATTCACACTTTGTGAACCCTCATATCAAAATACATTTTTTCATTATGCAACCTTTGCATCACCATTTCTCTGTTTTGTTCTTTCTTCATTATTTTCCAAAGAAAGTGAAAAGAGAAGTAACATAAAGACATGGTTTTGAAAAACCTGTCTCTAAGAAATCATTGTAAATGAGTTCCTGTACTCCAAGCATTAGGCAGAAAATTGGAGGGAGGTCACACTGGATTGTTATTAGCCCTGTCATCCTTTTTCAAAGTTTTCACACACTGTCAGGAGAGGCACTGTAATATTTGGTATTCTAGGATTAAATTAGAAACCAATTAAATAAATTAGAAACCAATCCTTAGAAACATATTTTTCAATCTGTTCTGTACTGTTCAGCTTTAATTGTCTTTGTTTGATCATAGATTTCTTAATTTCTTTTTACAAAAGTCCTAGTTATTAATTGAACAAATTACAATAACCCATTATTTCAGTATCAATGTGTTAGCAACACACAGTATGCCAGGAGAATTTGAAACACTGCTGGAAACCAGCTGTCAGTTTTGGGGGTAGAATTCAGAACAGTTTGGAAGTTCTCCATGACAGCATGTACAGGATGGAGGCACCTGTGAGGGGAGATACTTACTGGATTTAGGTTAGTGTCAGGTCCTTAATGCCTTTATTAGATCTACTCCAGTGCCCCTGTTGCCTCCAGCCTACAGCTACTACCAAAGCAAAGACTGGAAGAGGTGTTGCAAAGTTACTTTAAAGTTAACACTTATTTGTGAGACAACACTGGTCATGAATTATTACAAACAACAATCTAGTTAATAGTTTCCTTAGGCTATTTTACTGGATCTTTTCCTGTTGCAATTGCATTGCATGTGCAGTGATGTAACTTCATCTTTGTTATAGAAAGCATGAACCAGAGTTGTCAACCAAACATTATAGAGCTTTAATAGGAGCAATGTGTCAAAAACATCTTTCTGCAACATGGTAAACTTTGTAACCTTCATTTTTTCATACAACTTTTCATTTTATTTCTGGTTTCAAGATTTTTTAAAATTACCAGCATATGTTCATTTATCTCTATAAGTATATAAAACTCTCAAAGCCATATGTTTTTCTCTAGAAAGTTGGCAGAACACTACGCTATGTATACACAGGCCAAAAAAAAGAGGCTACTGTTATTGACTATCCTATGTACTTTTCTCTCTAATTATGCCATTTCTGACAGATAAAATGTGAAAAAATTATCATCTAGAATAGACTGTGCCCACTCTTGTTTTTTACACTACGTTGATATACCTAGGAGAAACACAAAATGCCTACATCATGGACTTGTGAAAAAGATTAGTATACTGCCAAATGATGACATTGTAATGAAGTATAAACAGATAAAATAAACAGTTATCTTTCTGAATTCATAGAGATCTTTTTGTGGCAATTAAAAGTAACAAGATGTTGAGATAGGGGTGTAGGTGGAAGATGAAAAGATGGCCTTGTAGAAAATGAAGCATTCAAATATGCCATGTAGTGCTTGTCACAAATCGTTCCCAGAGAATATCAGGGATTGTGAAATGCGGCTGCATCTGAGCAAGCATAATTCAATCCAGTACTTCATAACTCCTTGTTTATCTCTTACTTTTCCTTGTTCTTTGAAAATATTCCAAGCTATTGATGTAAAGGAGGTATTTTTCAAAGTCACTCTCCCTCTAAAGCTTCAGCTCAGTGAAGTATCTGGTAAAGCTCAGCCTTTCTTTTTCTCTGTGACCGATCAGCTGGAACCCAGCAGTCTGGCTGTATTAGCAGTCTATGACAACATTGTTCCTTATTTTAGTAATTCACCATGATAAAGGGAGATGCTTCAACTGAGTTTTCAAATATATAACAAATTACTTATTAAATCAAAACTTTGCTGAACTGTAACTGTGGAAGGTATGGCTGCTACCCCAGAATCAAGGGGCTGTGCTAATTCTGTAGAAGCAGTGATGTACATAGATCTGGGTTCCCCTTGGAAGAAAATGGCAAAGGGGGATTCACATTTTCATGTATGGACAAACTACATTAGATGTACAGAGTCCTGCATCTTGTATTCTGTAATCCCAGGTTGTCTGGGTGTTTGATTTCTTATTTCTGTGGGTTCCCTCATTATTCTCCATATCCCTGCTTCTTTTTCAGACAAGTGTCAGCAATGTGCATGCAGCACTAGGTAGAAAATCTCAGTGACCCCCTACTCAGCCTGACGCTGATCTCTGGGGGTAGTATTTTATAGAGAAGCACAGGAACTGCCAGGATACAACCACCCATGGATGCAACCTGGTACTGTCACCATGTCCCTTTCTAGGCAGCAGGGAACATGTACTTTCCCTAGAGCATCTGGTCCCCAAGTACATGGAGCCTGTTTCAGCTGTTTGAAGGTAAAATGGTGGTATGGACTTACTGAGTCTTCACTGACACTATGCAGGGTATGTGATCTATGCACACAATATGTGACTATAAGGAACCAACTCCTATTTTTAAAAGCCTTTGTTTCCTACAAAAGGCAGTGCAGTGAATGTTTCCTGAAAACATTTGTTCCTTAGGATCCTGGTCAGATTTGAGTCCCCATGTTTACTGTCCATGTGCTACACACTACCCCCTGGATTTTCCTGTGTCAGGACCCTGTTCTTTCCATATCAACATGGAGACAGAGATGAACTTTGCTTTTGTGAGAGAGATATTGAATGATACAGCTTAAATAGCGTTAATGGTCTCTCAGTGTTGAGTTTAGCCATTCACTGGGTTTGGTTAGTGATGATGGCTGTAGCTCTCTGGGAATCCCAGATCATACCATCATGTTTCCCCTCTTTTAGTGGCTCAGCTGCCACTGTCCAAGGGTGTCAGCAAGCAGGGAAATGAGACATTTTTGTCTTCAGCATTATATCAAGCATAATGGTGACCACAGCCTATGTTGTTACTAGAAAATAAGGACTGTAGAAGAAATAAATGTTTCAAATAGACACAAAGAACTTCAGAAAGCTGCTTGGTTCCAAAAATTGACCAAAAATAGTACATTGTGATACCATGGATAACACCACAGAACTGAGTTCTAAAAGTGGAGAATTTACAAAAATAGTGAATTTCAACTAATTTTGCTAAGAGATAGTCTACATTCAAGAGAACTTGTCATCTATGAGTGACAGGGGCAGTAATTTTTTTAGTGTCTTTTCTTAGGTTGCTTGTGTATTTTTTATAAACACTTCATTTCATGGACTTTATTCTAGGCCTTGTACAGTTCCATGGAAATTATTGACTCATAAATCAAACTTGGCACAGAAACAGCTATGCTAAAATAACTCATCATTTGAATCTTAGCACAGTAATATATTTAAACTCATGCTTTACTTGAAGTGAGGCAGCACAATATTTAGATGCTATAATGCTGTAAGGGAGCTTGCTGTTCACAGTGCTGACAGGAAGGAAAAGGTCATTGGTCTCTCACTGTACTCTGGCAGGAAAACTAAAATATGAATTTTAAAAAGCCCTTGCAGAATGAAATGCTCCTGTCATTTTACCATGTAGAATTTGAGTTTGGGGAAAGGAAAGTTAAAAAAAAATGCAACTAAATCTTTGGACATACATTTATTTTCAGAAATAATATGAGTGTGTGGCAGACATTGAAATTTACTGATTTGAATCTGCACATGGCTTGCAGTGTTGGGTTATGAGAGCTGCTTGTCATGGCACATCATAGCAGGACAAGTAGAAAATACACTCTAAAATAAAACCATGAACAAACAATGGAAAACAGACTAGGTTTAGATTCCTAAGGTATTTCAATGGCCAGATTTTCAGAGCATCCTTTCATCAGGAGCTGAACTCTGGAAAATCCCAGAATCTGCTTTAGTATCTCATCCTTGGAGTTGTCTTAGCATCTAAGCTTCTCCTGCTTTGCACAGAAGGAGTTAGACAAAACTCAGTGCCTAAACCTCTGTTGATGTGGCAGATATGATGAGACAAGCTGCCTCCCTCATGCACCTCTTGCTTGCACCCTTGAATCCTGTTTAGCAGGTCAAGTCTTGCATGAAGCTGGACCATGAAAAACTAGGAGAATTTCTTGGGCTATCAGCCTACTGCTTTTCAAGATCCTTAAACTCCATGGGTGCTGACAGCTTGTTTCAAAGGTACACCAGTAGTCTCCAGACATAATGTAACTCACCTCTTGAATTTCTCATGACAGCCATAACAACCAGAGAATATACTCATAATCATGGAGTTCTATTTATTCATTACATTTAAAGCATCATTTTTTCCAGTAAGAAAAATTATCTAAATATAATTGGATTTAATGAAATATTTTTTCCCCCTAGTAGAAACTTACCCTCAGATCATTCTCAGCCAATATTTTCTCTTGGATTTCTTCTACTGGCCCAAACCTTGGTGAAAAGATCCAAAAGATATTTTAGATGGAGAGAAAATACAGTAATTATAAATTTATATGTAAATCAGTTATTGATTTTTACTTGATACAGTGAAAAAAGTGCTCGTTGAAAGTAGGAAAGAAAATGAAAATCACCAGACATCAAACCCTCAATGTTCTCTCATTGTTGAGGAAGTTAAAATACAACTATCATTTCTAACTGAGAGATGGGAAGGAAAAATATGAGCAAGCATTGCCAAGTACTTTGATTTACTTTCTATTTTCAAGACCAGCTAGTGTTTTTTTTCTTGAAATTTCAAAGGTAAATTTCTCATTACACTCCAGATGGCAGATTTTTAGTCCAATATTCTTTCTTCTTTACCCACACAGAAGTCTTCCTAGCTTTTCTTGTTTCCAAAGTTAGCATACTGAGATCAAAATTTATAAAGTATTTGTAAAAGGTGACAACCCCCCAAAGCTGGAAACATGGTGTCTGTCCTTCATCAGTGGCATCAGTTCAATGGGAACAAACTTCACATTAGTCAGAACAAAGAAGAATAAAGTGCAGACCATTTAATATACCAAGGTACCAGCACAATGAACAAGGACAATTTGAGGTTTGTCCAGTTGTTGATCTATGCTTTACCTGCATGACTGAAGTCTCAGGGGCTGAATTTTGAAGGCCAGTGTTTTTTTTCTCCTTGGTACCTCTTCCTCTCCCATTTCATTTTCAGCTAGAAAATTTTCCTCATGAAAAAAATAGCTTTTGTTTGTTTGTTTTATGGCAGCTCTAAAATATGAACTCTGAATTGTCAGAGTTACAACAGTGATGTTATATCATGGCATCTGAGTAATATGAACATAGGTATATGCAGACTTCATAAAATTTGGAGTATTTCTACAAGCACATAGAAATATGTGCATAAAAGACAGAGATATTTTCTCTTTTATCAAAACTCATCCACATGCTTAGCAGTTCTCTACTAACCAGGGACCTAGACATTTCAATGTTATGAATATTTACAGTATCCCTGTAAATGACTAATTGCTCGTTAGACATTGAAAAACCACAATTCCCAAAGACCTAAAATCAAGAAGAATTTATTTTTTTGTTCATTTCTACAGTTCCCAATTCTTTTTTCAATAAGCCAGTAATAAGGCAGAGAGCAGCTGAAAAGCTTAGGCAGTTTTGTCGGATACACAGTGGTTTTTTCTGCCATACTCTCACTAGTCCCCAGCTAACCTGTATAAGGAACAACAGTATGAGGAAATTGTAGTGAGTACTGATGGATAACACTATCTTATAAAACTTTCCTGTTCCATGGGGGCGATGATACCACATAAGGTTTTTGCACCTGGTTATTTTGCACCTAAAAGTCTGATTAATGTAAAAATAAAAAAAAAATCCTGACAGGCGCAGAAGAAAATCCTGAAACTGAGGTGGCATAAACATGCACTACATAATGATTAAACAAGAAAAAAAATCTAAAAAAATTAAAAAAAAAAAAGAAAAGAAAAAACACCATTGGGTTTGACAGGAGCTATCAACTTTTGAACAAATATTGTAGTAATTTTCCAAGACAACAATTTCCTCTTGGCAATTTTTGTTGTACATTATCAATGGAGCCTACATATTTTCTTTCTCCTTCCTTGTTCTTTCTGTCTGCTCTTTGGATGTTCAGTCTCATAGGAGGACAAGATTTTATGATGCATTAGCTGACATTTGAAACAAGCTGAATAACACAGAAGCAGCCAAGAATTGTAGTGAACTAGAAAGAGAACAGCAGGTAAAATGATTTATATATTGCCTCCATTTATGATTAATATTTCTCCTTCTTAGTTAAGTCTGATCAGCTGGACTTATTTTCTGTAACAGAAAACTAGGAACAAATGTGGGGTTTATTTATTTACTAATCATTCAAGAAATTGTGTATTTGCTGTTCAGGTTTTTTCCTATGATCTAATAAAAAGAACTTTAGAATTAACAATAACTGCAATTACTGACTGTTTATGTAAAATCAGAATTAATTTTACACAGATGTCTGAAAATATGCATATATTTCAAGCATCTATTTGTTTTGGTTTACATATTGGCCTGTTTCACCATGACATGCTAAGATGATCCTTTTGAGAAACAAATTATTATCTTCAAGAATTTTCCATACTTTTAGAACAGATTTTACCACTTAAGATTTTCAAGAAGTCTCTGTATGAAACCATATGCTGTGCAGTGCACACATGTATACACATGCACACAGAGTTTTGGCAGGACCTAAGCTTTATCCCAGCAGAGAGATCAGACCTCTTTTGAGGGCCTGAGTTTCACAGACTGTTATTGAGGAGAGTTAAAAGAGTGGGAAGCTGGTCCAGAAGCATGACTCTTTCCTTCCCTGGGGTATGAGTTCCTTCCACGAACTAAAAATTAAACCTGCCCTTCCATTTGGGCTCCAGAAGATTTAGCTGATTTCTGAGGAGTTATGCCTGAGGAAACATCTCTTTGTCAAATAACTTTGACTGTTTGGATGCTCACCAGGCAGGATCCTTGACTATGTGCAGCTTCAGATGTACTGCTGCTGCAGACACCAGGATGATGTACTGGGGCAGTCTCTGTGACTCTCTGCTTCCTTTCTACTGAACAGCAGTGGTGTTGCAAGGGATACTTCAATCCTGGTGCTAAGAGGGTGCTTATTTCTATTCTTACGGTTTGGGCATGAAGGTGGGAGAATTTATGCTTGAAAATTTTATGGTGTTTTAAGTTAGTCATAAGGAACAGACTCTCATTAATTTTGAGGCAAGTACTCTCCTTTGTTTGTATCTTTTTTTGCTTCTGCCCCTTCTAGCCTGGTTATTTAAGCAATCATGATAAAACGAAGGCCATGCTTCAATAGAAAGTGGGAGAATGTGCCCATCCAGAGTATCTGACTGTGTAACATTTGAAGAAAATTTGGGCCCTGGTTCTCCAATGTTGGGATGGACAGAGCTTTGAGAACCATGGTTGCAATGCCCTGGTAGGGACCTCCGACAAAAGGTGCTTGCTCTGTGCCATGTGGGAGTTTGTAATTAACATCACCATCACCGACTGCAAATGAACTCAGACCTCATCCTGGACGATGGGGACAATCATCTTCCTATACCGGGGGCTTTTAAACTGTTTTGTATTGAAGTTTAGACATTCACAGCAATTTTAACAGCAACCTGAAAACATTTTAAATTACCAAATATTTGGCCAGTGTTGAAGAATTAACAGGCTGGCTGATAGGAGAAGACCTTGGCATCAAAGGAGTGACTGAACATCAGATAATATGGTTGCTTTACCTAACTACTGCAGGATTATGATTTAATTTGTTTTGTCATTTTCATTACAACATTGTCTCTGTATGCTTTTGTAATTGCCATAGGTTTGAGGCAGTTGTTTCATGTTTATCAAAGGCCAGAGTAATATGTCTTTAGAAGACCTCTACAGATATTTTTCTTCTGTTAAGCTGTAGTTTTAATTCAATGCAGCATCCACAATCTCCCACTGAAATTCTTGTCAGCATCTTGAAAGTGTAAAAAGATCTCTCGTGACATTCACAGATACTGTTTTGTCAGCGCTGACTGATTCTTGGAGCAATGTTTTGCTGATATTATCAACTGTTAAAGAAATGTAACCTCAGAGGATGCTTCAGAATTTTGTTCATAGTAGTCATAGAAGATGATCTGAACTGATTTGTAAAGCAGTATGAAAAACAGAGGATACAATATCACTGACAACAAGCTGGCCACTTTAGCATCTTCTTCAGTGTCAAGATAAGGTAGTAGGAAAATACTTATTGTAGTAGATTTTAAATGTATATTTTAGCTCCTGAGTAGATTCTGTAAAAGAAAAACTCGTGGGAGGATGCTAGGTGATATTCAAACATGATTTTGTAAAGTATCTTCTATGGCTGGCACCTTATTTAGGAACTAAAATAAAAAATCATATCCCTATCCAGATCATATCACACAGACTTGCTTAGTCACTAGGAACTTGCATTTCTTTCCCACAGGTTGTTGGAGCCGTCTATGTCCACAGCATGAGGCTGATCTCTAAACTTCCCCACAGTCTTCAGATTTACAAGTCTGAATTTGTGGTTCATATGGGTTTAGTGAAGTGAAATGAGCCCTCATGGTGCTTGAACTCCATCCTACATGCTTCTTTTCAGCACCTTGAAGTTCCCTGCTTTTCAGAGAAGAAAAAGAAAAGTCTGGCAAGGTAATCCTTGACAGGTGAATAAAAAGAACTCAGTGAGGAACTTAATTAGTTTCCCAGTAATTATCATACTAAAATTATAGTTAAAATTTATCCTCCTGTCATTAGTCAACTGCTGAATATTTGGCTCAGGTTTGGCTGTTTTGCCTGAAGATAAAAACATCAGGTAATAAGTGATTGTGATAAGTGATGATGCAGTCCAAAGTACATTCTGAGGAGTGATGTTAGGAAAGAAATGTGATTACCAAACCACAGAAAATCAGTACAAATGGTGAACTATTGCCTAAGCTGTTATAGAAATCTGTAAAATCTGATGGATAGGGAACTGATAGAAATGTTATCAAATGCAAGAGTGGAAAAGGAAAAAGCTTGCATTGTTATTGCATTATGTTCCTATATAAAAAAATTATAAGGAATAAATCAGACAAAATACAGTTTTATTAAGAGGAGACAAGGTGTTTTCTTAGTCCCTTATCATTCAACCATTCCCATAAAATTCTTCTTTTAGTTGTTCAAAAAATCAGTGCGGCTGCAGCTCATTTTTCCTATACCAACAAGTGTGCAAACAGCTTCCTGCACCACATCTGTCAGATTCAATCAGGTTTTAATATATATCTAAAGCATACATGAAAATAAATGGAAACAATTAAAATTTAATTGTTGAAACAATTGAAATAAATTAAATTGCTTTTGTTTCAACATTCCCTATTATTTCCAGTGGTGCTAACTTGGATGCTATTTATTCCTATATCCTTGGAAACCTTTGATATTATTCTGTTTTGCAACTCTTCATCATCAGTGGCCCAGTGCCCAGTAGAGTTTTTAACCCTGAATCAAACATTTAGCTTTTCATTAGTGGGGAGAACACTTTAGCAGCAGACCCCCTGGGCAGGAATCACTTAAATCATCTTGCAATGAAATCACCAGGGCAGACATAAAAGCTTAGTGCAGCTTAGACAGCTGTGACAGAGCCCTGATGCCTGTGGAGCGTGCAGAACCTTTCCTTCTTGCTTCCAAATTATCCTGTTTACTCATTAACTGCAGATCAGAAGGGAGGGACAGATACCACTCTTATCATGTCATTAATTCAGACAAACTAAAAGTGGATCTGAACTTTTTTTCATCTTCAAGAGAGATTGTGATTGAGGGTGAGTCATCTCATGCTTAACAATCAAAGAAAAACATAAATTCATTTCTATGACAACTTTCAATGCAATACCAGGGTGATTCTTTTGCAGTGTCTAGTTGCTGAGTCCTTGGAGAATTTTACATCCTGCATCTGAATACATTTTATTAGAGTATGATAAGCAGCCCATGTGCTAGACTTGCAGACTGACACTTTGCCTTTCCTTCTCCTTTTTCACCTCTGCTGAGACATCCATAGTGAGAAATGTTTCTTTTGCCATTGATGTGCTAATGCAACTCTAGATAGAAATTTTAAGTAGCACTGTATCAGACTAGAACAATTATAACTGAGAAGCCAGAGGAATTCCTCCATATTGCTTTGGCCTTGGCTGCTCTCTTGGTTAATTTTTGCAGTAGCAGTGAGGAGGCAGGGCCAAGACCCAAATGATATTGATACCACCTTGTGCCATTGTCAGGCCTGAGGGAAAAGGGAGTCTTCCCCCCTTCTGGGAAGGAACAGTGTTCCTTTCTGGTCCTGGGAAATCGTGGTGGGCAGAGGGTAGATTCATAACTGTTTTCATTGTCCCAGGCATGGTGGCATTTTGCATGTAAATCACCCTCTCTGGGTGACACTTCTGTCACTGGTATTTTTGCTATTTGTTTTCTTATCTCATTGCTGTTTCCAGTAAACTGTTCTTATCTCAACCCATGATCTCTGCCTTTTGTCTCACTCTGGTTTTTTGGTTTTTTTTGGTGGGAGTACTAAATTGAGGAATACCCATGACAGCACCACACCCACCAAGAGATCATCTGTGCCAAATGTTTCACCTGCATTTTCAAATATAGGCAACTTAAAAGTCAGTAGTTTGCTTTTATTAGGTATCTGTCACTGATTCCTAGGAAAAAATGAGATTTCAATAAACCAGATTGTGCAAACACTTTGATTATCCCTGAAAATGCTAGATGCTGTCCCATCTGGCTTCTTCCAGCCTAGTGAAGAAATATTATTTATTAAGAAATCAAAGAGAATGCACAGACCCAAATTTCTGGACTTTTTAAACAGATTATAAACTTTCCCTAAGTTTATTACATTAAAACAGGAAACTTCTTTCCAAATAACTGGTTCCTGCATAACAGGCAAAAGTGGTTCACTGAAGAGTATAAATAACCTAAATCCCAGCATATTAAACAACTGCAAGGGTTATGAATCTGTCTCTTAAAGAGGAGCAATCATCAAAAACAACTGATCATGTCTGTGTGTCTAGGATTTTCATTCTGCCTGTGTGGTAGAGTATTTTTTTGAGCTTCCTGTTTCAGTGAACTTTCCCACCTGCAAAATTATTTGCTATAATATTTACAGGACTTCAAAAGGTGTTTTCCAGAAAAAGTGAACCCAAGTTATATTTCTCTTAGTAAAAAAGCAGGACAAAGGCTTTCCTCTGGCATATGCTCGCTCAGCTGAGGTGCCTTAGCCCCCAACACTGCATGTTGAATCTGAGCTAGTTATTTATTAACAGTCTTTAACACATGTTCCCAACCAAGCACTGTCTGTGGTCCTGCCAAATCTCTTGCACCAAAACCATGCCAGGCAGTTTGGGAACAGTTAAACAAGGTACAGGTGCCAGACCTCAGCCTGATTCCTTCTTCTGCTTAGTTTGCTAGCATAGGCATAGTCTATACCTTTATTTGACTTGGTTTTTTGCAAATTTTGCAAAATAACAACAGGAAATGTTGTTCTTTTTTCTCTTAAATCTAATTTGCGTTAGATTTTAATATTAGGTTTCCAGAGAAGCCTTGCAATTTTTATATAAAGAAAGGTTTTTCTAATAATCTTAAAAACACATTTCTTTTTCTGTGTTCCTCAGCTATGCTATACTGAGGTTAGTAATGATAGTGTCAGGAACAGTAGTGATGAAGCAATTTCTGTGGTGCTTAAAAAATAATTTGCTTTTAATAAAATGGATTCGTTTTCACATAAATGTTAGAAGTGGAATTAATTCACATAAATCCAACCAATTATTGATAGTTTAACTGTGACAGAGATTTATATAAAATATAAGTATAGTTCACATATAAGTGCATTTGACAATAAAGGGAAAACAGGAGTTGTGCAGCAGAGAATTAAAGAATAAAAGGTGTTCAAGAAGAACATGGTAAATTGAAAAGAGAAGGTCAATTCTAATGCTAAAAGAATTGAATTTCAGATAGCTTTGCTGAAGTTTGAATGAGGTAGAGGACAATAAAGGAATCATGGCTGCATTTTCCTTTTTAGAAAAAAGTTAAAAGAACATTTAATTTAGTTTTCTTAGTGCAGTTGAAGGGGTAGAGTCTATGATATTCTGACCCTCTAAAAAGTGAAATTTCTAAAGGCTTTTCAATGTTTTCCCCCCTGTTTTTTCTTCTTTTTTTCCTTTTTTTTTCCCCCTTTGGACAATGAACATTGTGAAAAGCTGTTTTATATGGTAGAGTCTCCAGTCACCATGACAACATCTATACTGTGGGACTCAGGAATTCTCCCAGTTTCTGGTACCATGTGTCTCAGCTGTATTTTATTCCTTTGTCAAGGTGAAAAATGGGCATTCGTATCTGCCCAAGGCCAGAGATTACTTGGCTTAAGAACAGAGAAAACCCAGACATATGGGCCAAAAAGCAGACAAATCTGAAAGGCACTCCACTGCAGGCCAGCTCTCCTGATGCACACACAAAACTCCTCACTGAAGGAGAGAAAGATTCCAAAGAAAGATAATTATGCTAGTATCTGGTAAAAATAAATTAAAGTCAATGGTATTATTTGCATTTTATTTTATTGAAAACAAAAATGTAGGTAGGATTCTCAGTATTTCATAGTACACAGGGGTCTTTTGTCCATTAAATATTGCAATTTACACAGATACAATAAATAATATAATTTTCATCTCATGCTTCATGTGCTTTTAGACACAAACAGAAAATTGAAATATCTTTATTTGCAGAAGAGAAAAGAACACCAACATTCTTACCATGTTTACAGGAAGGTTTTGGTTTTTTAAAAAAGAAATTCAGCAGGAGGTATTACATATTACAATCAGCTTTACCTTTTCTCACAATACAATTTCCAAGTGGGTACTTCAGAATATGTTTAGAGTGGCATTTGTGTAACACTTCAGCATTCTTGTTAGGAGAGGAAAAGGAAGAATGTGAAAGAAACAAATTTTCAACCCTTTCAAAACTCCTATTTCACACAGCTGACTTTGCTCATTTCATTTTTCCTGTGCAAGGACGAGACCTAGATGCCTGCAAAAACTGTACCTAGATGCCAGTGGAGCACCAAGAAACATTGAACAAATCAATGAAGGTGCAAGGTCAGAGGCCCTGTGTATAATTTTCAGAAAGTTTCTTTCTTGGAATTTGTATGTCACCTGTTCACACAACACTACTTCTCATTAAAAGTTAATCCTTTCATAATGTCTCTGAGTAGATTTTAGGTTCATTCACTTGGCTTTTACTTTTTCTGTTGCATCTTCACAGGTAACAGCTTTTTTCCCAACTGTTTCTCTTCTAAGATATTTTAATTTTGATTTCTAGTTTTATCTTTCTTGGTCATTTGGGTTTTTAGAAGGTTATTTCAATAATTCTAGAAAAATTGGAAAGCATTTGTAATTCATGAAATGGTCAAACAACACATCATGGATTGCAAGTTTTATCCAAAATCAAAAAATGCTTTTCTAATGTCTAAACTGTCCTCAGCCAAGAAGTGAAACTTTTCCTCTAAATCCTGGAGATCTTTTCAAGTTGCTACTTATATTGATCCCTGATGCATTCTAAGTGGTTAGACAGACAGACAGACAGATATACATTGCAGTGTTTCCTATCCTATCTTCTCTTGTGAATCTATTAATGTCATATAAGAAGATCATAAATTTGGGGGGAAAGTTGGGTTGGTTACTTGAAGTGAGTGACTGAAGTAACAATGTTGAGATGCACTCGGTCAAAAGTAATTCTGATTGTCTCTCCTCTGTGTACAGCTCCGGCTGCAGGTTGGTTCTGCTGGCACTGTGAAACATTTTGGTTTAACAAGCTAGATCTGCAATCAGAGAGGGAGTAACCCAGATGTACAGGCAGGTGTTCTGGAGAGCTTCAGTCATGGTTTATGACTGTCATTGAAAGGCTTATGGGTACAGACATTTTCCATTACCTCAATGAAAAATCTGCTTGTGGAACTAAGAAAACTCGAGACATGTGGCAGTCCATAGATTTGTGGAGCCACCAGCAACAGATGCACATTTATTCGAAATAAATGAAACAACTAATTGTAGGGCAGAAAGCAGTGTAGCTCTTGGGTAAGATATGGAGGACAATATGGTATGGGTATAAGGAGAGGTGCATGAAGCAGAGTAAAAAGCAACTAGAACAATTAGTTTAATAAGTATCTACTGTCCATCTTATCAAAAGGATATATTTCCAGAGCTTATGAAAGATTTAAATGCCACTCCTTCTTACAATGGTTGGACCCCAAAGGATACACATTTTTGTGTGCCAACACTAGGAGCTGCATGAAAATCACAAAGGTCTCTTCAGTGCTTTAATGAAGCCCTCCACCAAGTAAGGGTTTTGCAGAGGCTTCAAGGCCAGATTAATAATGAAAATTGCAAATATTATGTAATATGGAATTTTTTCTATAAGCTTATAATTTGTGGAATGATTTCTCTTTTCTTTAATTCATATAGGTCTGACGCTGCAGTTCTTAGGCAAGGGAGCCTCTCAAATGTGAAGTTTAAAAGAGTTTTGTCTGTCTAGCTTCTGTCTTTCTACAAAAAAAAAAATATTGACTGGGACATCAAATTTACTTGTCTTGGAGTTATCATACCTCTCTGATCAAGTCTTCAACTCAGGTGGTCAGAGAGCATGGGCTTAGAAAGGATCAGAGTGTCCACTCTGGTTTTTATCGTAACCAGCACTTAAGGACTTCAGGTTTTTGTCCTGGATATCTTTTATCACTATCAATAATTCCTTGAACTTTAAATGTCTTACCATTTTTGTGTATGCCTGAACAACATCCTAAGCATGCTCTTTTCCACATTTTTTTTCTTTGTTGCTATTTAAGACGTAGCTGTGCTGAGTGATCCCCATCACAGAAAAGACTGAAATTTCTTTTTTGCACATTAAATATAGTTATGTCTCTGACAATTCACCGTTACTGCCTAGAGGCAACTATCCTTCCTATTTCTATTCCTAAATGCTGTCCTACTTGTGAGTTGGGACAACATTTATTTAAATCCTTTATATACCTGTAATGGAAGCACAATCCTTTATGTATCTTACACTGCTTATGCAGAACATAAAATAACAAGGGAAGGAGAATTTATATTTGAAAGGTGTGTTCTTGATCTAATGACTAGGAAGGTTTAGCCTGTTACCTGGTGCACTTTCTGGTCAGCAAAGAAGGCAGGGCTGGCCCCACCTGGGTTTTTTTCAGGCATGTGGCTGAGGGAAATCACAAGGCAAACCCAGGATGCATATAATATTTCACTATTGTTTGGTTGCCATATGACTTGGGCCAGAAAAACAGTGCACCACCTACTTTTTTCCTAATCTATTGGCCTTATATTCAAGCAGCAGTGAGCTAACTGGGAGCACAGTTAGAAAGACAGTGACAAGGGTGACAGGCACAGAAGCAGGAGAAGGTGTGAAGGGCAAAAGCACTGGGGTTGCTATGAAGTGTCTGTGAAGGGAGAAGGGAGAAGCAGTAGGAGAAAGGAAGGGCTTGCTAGCATGAGGGAGCTTAGACTGCAGCAAGCAATATAATGACACTTCAGTATTTTTTTGTCCTTGCTGCTGAACCTGCTGATATCACTTTCAGCTCCTGCTGTTTGAAAATGTATCATCAAAACCCAGGGGAAAAAAAAAAAACCCAGGATTTTGACCAAAATTATTATTTTTTCCAGATACCTCTTTTGTTTTTTTTGAAGAAAACATTGGAGAGTCACTGAGAGTCTCCCTGCTGTTAGCTTCCATTTCTTTGGGCCACCCTCATGGCTTCCTACGCTCTTGCTCTTCCATGGACCACACAGTTAGTTAATGAGAGGGAGAGGCTAAAAAACTCTGCCTGAGGAGGCTGGTCCCTCCAGAGTGCACAGTTAAAGTAACAACTCTGAGAGTTCTTGCAATCTAGTGATAGAGAAAAATTAAAAAAAAAAAAGACCCGACTGTGCAGATTTTTAACATGAATTTTGATAAGATTATGGATGTTAAAAATGTTGTTCACAGGGCACAACATCATCCTGTCTCTTGGTCAGAAACAGGAAAGTAAAAAGCTCCTCCAAAGTGGGAGATTGGTATTAGGGCTGCTGAACTACTGTCCACAAATTGCTCAGTTTTAATTCACGATCAAAGGTGAACAAAAGCCAAAAGTGAGCAGCAACAAATCTTTTCAGCATATATTGAGGATAGGGTGGTTTTAGTCTTTAATTGCAAATATGTATAATGAACATTAAAGCTGAGCTGTGTTATGATGGCTCTGTTTCAAGCACTCGTGTGCAGAGGGCATTTTTCTGCCTGTAAATAGTTAATTCTCCATATGAACTATGGATTAATCTGTCAAAACTGTAACATAAGGGTATGGTTTTTTTTGCATAGAGAATCTCTTAGGTGATCCAGAAGTGACACATACGATAACTAGATTATGCTGAGGATGCACTGATCCTTTGGCACAGCACTGTACACAGGAATATCCTCAGGTACTTTACTAAGTTTTAGTTGCTGAGTTTAATTTGATTGATGCAACTCTGTGGCAGAAGAATATGTCCAAACTTGGGGTCAATGACCTGACCCTTCATCTTTTGAGAGAGCTTGCACAGCACCACTGGCAAATGTAGTCTTTGACCCAGGCAGATCAGGTAGAGCATGCATTCTTCAGCACATTTCTAATACAAAAGTACAGAGGCACATCAGGCAATTGTGTCAGAACACAAACCTCCAGCAGCCACCTTGTCCCAAGGTTCTAAACACTTCAAAGACTGAACAGGACCAATTCTCTTGTCTGGGTGTATATCCAAATTTTTTTAGTATCTAACTGTTTTAAGTAAGACTTTAAAAGACGTCTTTCAGCTCATTTACTTTAGTGGAGTTACTCTAAGCTTATAGTTGTGTGATTAGTCAAAATCAGGTCCTACATAAGCAGCTATTCAGACTGTAAGACTTGGAAAGATACTGTCAGAAGAATAACTTGCCAGAATGCTGCAGCAGTCCCTAATGCAATGCATCTCCTTCACAGATGTGACAGTTGCAGCCAATGGGCCTGCTGTCATGATTGAAACCCTATAAATATTTCCAGAAGACTGAAAAGCAAAAAATGAAAAAAGAAAAGATTGAATATAAAAGCTAAAGATCATGTAAATTTTTATTCACACAGACAGATGAGCTTATGTAAAGTTCAAATTGTATCTTGGGTTTGCATTGCCAGGTTTTGATAGTGGGGGGATACAGGGATGGCTCCTGTGAGAAGCTGCCAAAATATTTCCCCGTGTCCAACAGAGCCAATGCCCCATGGCTCCAGGATGGACCCACACCTGGCCAAGGCTGAGCCCATCAGGAACAGTGGTAGCACCTCTGGGATAACAGATCTGGGAAGGAAGAGAAAAAACTCTGTGCAACTTCAGTCACAGAGAGAAGTGAGAATATGTGAGGAACAGCCCTGATGACACCCAAGTCAGTGCAGAAGGGGAGGGAGGAGGTGTTCCAGGCACTAGAGCGGAGATTCCCTGCAGCCCATGGAGGGCCATTCTGGGGCAGAGATCCACCTGCAGCTCCCGGAGGAGCCCACACCAGAGTGGATGGATGCAGCCCGAGGAGGCTGCGATGCCATGGGAAGACCATGCTGAAGGAGACTCCTTGTGGACCTGTGGAGAGAAATCCCACTCTGAAGCAGGTTTGCTGGCAGGACTTGTGGCCCTGTGGGGGCCTGTGGGAAGGACACCAGTTGTAGAAGTTCAGAAGGACTGTCTCCCAAGGAAACGACCCCACTCTGGAGCAGGTGAAGAGTGGGAGCAGCCCTCCTTGTTAGGAGTCATGAGCAGTTAAGAGGTAGGGAAATTGGGAGTACTGTTGAGCCTAGGAAGAAGGGATGGGTGAGGCAGAAGGTGTTTTAAAGGTTTTGTTTTTTTCTCATATATCCCACTCTGATTAGATTGGTTGTAAATTCAAACTAATTTCCCCGAGCTGAGTCTGTTTTGCCCATGACAGAAATTGATGAGTGATCTCTTCCTGCCCTTATCTCATCGACCCATGACCCTTTTGTTATATTTAATCTCCTCTGCCCAGCTGAAGAGGGAGGGATAGAGAAGCTTTGGTGGGAACCTGGCATTCAGCCAGGATCAACCCGCCACAAATGTGCACAGTTTTCTACCTTAATATTTAACATGTACACTAGGCTGAGATTTAGATTTAACCACTATTATAAGATAAATTGTCAACAATCAGGTAAAAAGAGTCTACTTCCACTCTGTAGGTGTGCAGCTCAGAGGTCTTGTACATACTTACTTATTTTTTCCTAAACATAGTATGAAAGCAAGCAGAAGAAATATGATATTTCAGGAGCTGAGACTTGGGTGAAAATTTGCCAGTAATAATAAACAAGCTTTTCAGCTGAAATGATGATACATTTCCTCAGGACTGAAACACAGTGACATTATGGTATTAGAGAAAATTGTTCTAGAAAATCATGCTTCAAACTATATATGGATTAACTGCAGGTTTAAGTTATTGTTGCTGACATTGGAAAATTTAGGATGAAAATACTGCTGGTTTAAAACCTGAAAGAAACAAAGGATGTGTTATACCTAAACGGACTAATTTTCACCTAATAAAAGAAATGTGTAACTACTCTCTTCACCGAATTTACATTTTATTTGCACTTCAGAGGCTTTGAACTCCCTGTGGAGAAGCACATCTGGGAAGCGTCTTGCATAGAAGGTTAGACAAATGAAGATGCTTTAATGTTTTATGGCAGTCATGTTAAGGAAAATACTTTCATTAGCTCTACAGACAGATTGTACATTTTAGGGCTGTTTTGTTTTATATTTTGAAGTATCATAGTTCATTACTTCCTCGAGAAAAGTTCTGAAAATGCAGATTAAATGCCTCAGATGAAACAGTACAAATGATACAATTTGTATCAGTGGAGAAGATTACGACTATGTCCTCAGGTAAAATGCCTTGTGAATTTATATTTCCCATGGAATTCCTTTCACTGCTCCAGGATAATATTGCTCTATTTGCATTACAGTCTGTGCTGTATGTGGAAAGTATGAAATAGGAGTTCTTTCCACCTGCACCACAAACTAGACATTTTGCTGCTTCTGTTCCTTACAGAATAATCCCCCGCCCCCACTTTTTTTAAAAAATTCAATTTGTTGTGACACAAAAATCTATTAAGTACATTAGCCTTTAATAAAGTTAATCTCTCAAGTAATCCCTTTTGCAAAAGTGTATTTTCAACCATTTTAATCTTCTGTTTATTTAGAAAACCAGACATTTTGAACAGCCACTGCACATTCTTGAATCCTGCTGTGCTAAATATGTGGATAAGAGAATTAACATGCATGGTTGTTAAGAAAACTAAAACTGTTTAGAAATTTTTTTCAAAAGATGGCAGTATGTCATTTCATGCATAGAAGTTTGGAGATTTGGACTTCTCTCAGCATTTACAGCAACAGACAGCACTTAAGGCAAAGGTTAACGAAGGCCAGAGGAAAATGACCATGAGGATGTCATCAGGTTGTAGAAGACAGGACAGGTTTTAGATCCTGATCATGATATTGAAGTGTGGGTGTCTGTATGAAGATCTTTATGTTCTCATTAGTCAGTGAAGCTCTGCTCTGTACAGGCAGGTGTTAGCCAGGCAGGCAGTCACCAGGTGCCAGCTTCAGAGTGAATTGAATCACTTTGAGGCACTTAAGAAAAAAAAAAATTACCTTATTCCTCCATTATTTTCTTTTTCTTTCTAAGGCTTTAAGAGCCTATTATGTACAGGTCACAAGCTGACATGGGACAGCTCTATCTGTACTAGAATACTGCATTTATCTTTGATTTTTTTTTCTGATACTGAGGTATGAAATCACCTTGTTTGTCTTGTATTGAACAGTCCTACCCTGCCAAATACAATGGATACATCTAGACTGATTCTGTGAGTGGTTTCTGGTGTCTGCTAGCTGACAAACTATGCCTAGGAATTACTTGTGAAACTGCTAATTAGATTAGGCCAAAACTGTACAAGGACAACTAACTACAGACTTAAGATCCAGTGATGGAGAACACTCCCTGGTGCTTTTTAATTTCCTAGCATGAACAGGACTACCAAGTGTGAGCATTCAGAAAAGCACTAATTTCCAATCTGAGCCATCTTCCTGTCTGCTTTAGGAGCCAATGACCACTCTGCAAGGCTGTTATCGCAGCTTCTATCCATTCTGTACATTCAGTGGTCTTCTCTGGTCCATGTTTCCTAGTGAGCAGAAAATAAGTCAGCCTTTGAATGTCATCAAGTATGCAGTGCAAAAAAAGTTTTTGGTTGCATCTCCAGCTGACTGGGAACAGTTGAACCCACTGAGGCTGAAGGTTAATGCCTCTATGGCTGTTCATTAGTCATGGTCTGCAAATGGTCTGGCCATGAATCTGTTACTGGACTCTGACCAAAGGCCTCCTAGGGTAACACAGATGTTTTTTGTCCTCTGTGATCAAACCAGGCTATAGAAAAGACTCGCCACATCATGTTCTTCTTGTCAGTGGCAGAAGGAAAGTTTGTGGTAGCCAAGTTTGAGACCTTTGATTTCCCGTCCCCATTGTCAGCCCCCCAAAGATTTTAAAACTGTAGAGGTGGAAAGCCAACAAGGCATTGTGAATCAATTTGGCCATAAATATATTCCAAAACCTAAAATAATTTTAGAAAGTGGGAATTCTTGTTTAAATAAAAATCATCTAAGACACAATTTTAAATATTGCTTTCTTTGCTTGAAATAACCCTTGTCATACCAAAGTTGCAGTAACTGTTGAGCTATGTACTGAGACTATTTGTCAAGCTGACTTTCCTCAAGCTCATCACAATCCCACATGAAGAAAAGTTCAGGCACCTTGTTCACATTGCAAGAACATAACCTTTGTGATACTACTGCAAGTTACATTTGCTTTACCTAAAATCAGTTGTTCCCAAGCTTTGTTGCACCTAAAGCAACAAACCGATTTATACACCTTATAAATGCCTTAAATCTTTGAGGTGTGTATACTAAGAGAATGAAATATTTTTTAAATTGTGGATCTTGTTTCCAAAAGGTTCTGTGACTGTCAAAATGGTCAATGTTTTCAAAAAAGATATAATCTGGACAGATAGTCATTGATGGATAGTAAACATGATGTTCCAGATAAAGTTTTGGCTCATAAGGTTCTGAACAAGATTCAGTATCTGGATTTTAGTACTTGTGCCAGTGAAATGGTCAAAAGGTGTTTTGGTGTTCCCAGCAAAAACTACTGGCCTCTGTTGAAGTCAGCCTTCAGACTGTTGATATATGATCATGCTTACCTTATTCCCTAAGCAAAACAGCATTGTCTTTATCCACAGACCCCTTTTCCTCACACTTAACTACAAGTTCAGTAGTCCCACTAGCCTACAACAAAATTCTATGAAATCAGTATGTATTTGTATTTTACAATATATCAGAACATATTTATTCGTAGTATAGAGATAGGAGGCAAATGTTATTTGGAAGAATTCTGAGTCACATGTGAGTGCTTCAAGTTGCTTAACTTGAGACAGACTAAGTAGCAGTTTTTTAAAAATAGTTTTGATGACTTGAAAGCTCAGGAAGTTAATACTGTTCAGCTCACTCCACTTGGGAGCAAAGCTTCCGTGGTATACCTCGGAGTCTTACACACACCATTTGCTCTTGCTGCCATCATCCAATGAATGCTTCTAAAGTACAGCATGTTCTAGGGATAACAGCAGCTGCTTCTGGGGGAGCTCCTCCAAGGTCTCTGTGTGAGCTATACATGATCTCTCTGCCAGAGCCCTGAGGAAGAGCTGGTAATTTCTTTATTTTTGTAGCCTTCTAGCAAGGCTAATGAAATGTCCATTTTTCAAAAACATATCCATAATTCTTGAAAACATCACTCACAATCTTTGTTGTAATTTCATATATTGTGATCAGCTGGAGACTTCAAGAGCTCTTCTGGCTTAACCCCAGGGTTATGTTATTCCACTGCTGATTATGAAAAGCTAAAACAAATATGTAAACTGAATAGCTTTTGTCATTGATTTCATTATTGTAATCCCTACTCCAGTTGCTCTGGTAAAATAATGAATCATCAACAACTTACTGTAAAAGAATATGTTCTTTCATCACCAACATGATTTTCATGGCAAGAACCCTATTCATTCTGAATTGTGAGTATAATCTTCTGCACATTTTTATGATTACATGCTTTTTTTCAGAAGTTTTTGTGTTGAATCTTAACAGCAGTGAAGAAGTAATGTAATGAAGAAAGGCTGGAGATGTAATGAAGAAAGGCTGGAGATGTAATGAAGAAAGGCTAGAGATGTTTTCAAAACCCAGATTTTTGTAGTATATTTGTGATTTATGCCACTGTTTTTGTGGAGTGAATGTATGGATTTACCAGTTGCTGCTTTTGTCATCGGTGGGGAAGAGGGAGATTGCAATTTCTGGTGAGATATCTCATAGATGGAAGTGCCACATGTAAAAGTCCCTCTTGAATGTTTTGTATAGCTTGTATAATTTATCTCAATGTAAACCAATGCACAAGAAAGTCTCACAGGTTTTTGTGTAAGGTCACAATCTTTTTTACATGACTTCCTCCTTTTCTGCAGTGTGACTAACTTATATTCTAAAATATATTTGAGATATTTAGGCATTTAAGGCATAATAGCGCTCAAGGAGCCATAAGAACCTTGTAGGCAGAAGTCACTGCTGAGAGACAAACTGGGTTGATAGAGCCCTTAGAATATTTTGAAAATGCAAGTTTTACCTCTGTTGTTCACTGTTATTCTAATCACTTGTCACTTGTTTTGAAACATGAGGTGAAATAGATCTGCATGTCACTACATCTAAATGGTCAGAAAAATAGGTGCGGTTCAGGTACTTTTTATTTATTTTTGATCTCTACTCTAAGATTCCATTAATTAAGTCTTAAAAATTATACAAGTCTTTTCTAAATTGTAAAGAGAAATAAGAGTGACTAGGTCAGATTTAGTTGACTAAAACTTTCATGCTTACATTCCACCAAACTTTTGAACTATGCCATCATCTTCAGCAGCCCTTTGAAAATTTCATCAGACAAATATTATGAGAAAACCCCATAATTCAGACATAAAGGACCAGGCCAAGTTTAGAAGGGAAGTCACTAACATGAATGAAAAGGAAAGGTTAAACCAAATATCCTGAGCAATGAATCTGCTGACAATCCCACCACTCTGAAGTGGGATTGTGAGATATTCTGTTCAAACTAAAAACAACTGAGGGCTAGGCACTGCAGTAAGTGCAAATTTAAGAATGTGAGAAGCTGTTTCATCTAACATCCAAGTCCAAAACCATGAGTTTAACATTGGGTTGATCAAACACTTGAATTTTCATTTCATAGGGACATGGTGATTTTTCAGTGGTGGGAAAGGAAGGTATGCAAAATAATTAAAAATATATTCCAGTCACACACAGAGCTTTCAGAGAAGAAATTTGTACAAAGGTTTCCAGTAGTATTTTATCACCTGACGCAGGATATTATTTTCAAGAATATGGTGCTCATGATTTTTGGTCCTCAACCTTCAAAACAATTATAACACAAAACTTGGGCAAATGACTTTAAATCCTATAATGTCTATAGCTACGAAATCTGCTGAGTGGAATAAAAAAGAATCTGCAGTTTGGGTACAGCTAACTCAGTTCTCTTACAGACATTGGGTCATGTTTGACCATGGAAATATTGACACTACAGAAAAAATATTATGAATGCACAGGTCATGGCAAATTACAACACACATACACACAAATGTGCTATCTTATGATTCACTGACTACAGTAGAAGTCTTAGTCTACAAGAATGTACTGCAACTCTTACATGAATTCCATTTCCTCCCATGGAGGAAAACAACATTATTGCAGCACCTACTTGTGGTGTGCCACAGTTGCATATATCCTCTAGTCATTAGCAAGCAATACATTTTACATTGCTTACAATAATCTTCTCTCATTTCAGCCAACTTTGTTCCAACACAGGAAAAGAACTGTCTACAAGTCTGATCTAATTTGTCAGGTTTGTGCATGGTTATGCGGGAAAATCTGGATTTTGTGGAAAAATATTTCTGTAGAATCCTATGGCTGTTCAGGGAAAAAAGGGTCCTAGATTGTCATCAGAAGGTTAGATTAAGTGCAAGACAGTAGTAAGCTGACTCAGATTTTGTAGATGTGTCAAGGTCCTGGCCTAAATGGCTTTACCAGAGCATGAGATCAGTTCTTTGAGGCATACCTGCATTGATGTGAAATCCAAGACCCCTGATAGTTGCTGTTTTGAAATATACTGCCTCCCTCTCCTCCTATGCCCATACACCCTTATGGAACTTAAACCAGGTAAAAGTGCCCAGTCAGCAAGCTACAAGAATTAGACGCTGTAACACAGAGCAGATTGATCACCAAGGACTTTTACTAGCCTTAACTAAATCTGAGCTACCATTGTTGGGACTAGTAGAGAATTCCAAAATCTTGAGACAAACCAATAAACATCAATTGTGTTTCCTGTTTGGTTGTTTTCCTCCATCCAACTGCTATTGTCTTTTTGAGGTCCAAACTGTGCCTGCTCTTCATCAAATTTTTAAAGTCATAATAAAATCTGATTATATTTAGCAGATAGAAAACCATTTGTATGCAGAATAACATAGTGAAAATCTGCACTAATTTCCCACTGTTCCCATCCTGCTGACCTTTTAGTTGCCTGGAGAAGAAGCCCAGAAAAAGCTCCTTGGATTAGCTCTTAATGGAATCCAGAAGAAAAAAATATCATGTTTTGTATTACTTATTCTGTATCATTAAGATAATTACATAAAAAAATCCCATCCGAGGATAAGGAAACAGCATTTCTGTACTGAAGAATTGGGAACTATAAAAATTAATTGCATACTTCTTTACAAATATAGATGCTGTTTTTCAAATTTTCTTTCCCACACAAGCTGTAGCCACAGAACCACTGAATTAAAACTTGTGAAAGGCTGGGGCATGTCCAGGGAGCACATCTGAATCTAGGAACTTGGAAGCCTTCGTTATATTCATAATTCATATAGGTCAAAGGCTACACCCAGTGTGCACATGAGCCCAAGTGGTTGAACTCCACAATATAAACAAAATTGAGGCTTTCCATTTGGAGGCTTCCTGAAGCTCCTATAAGTGGAGATAGTCAGGGATAGAAAAGACACCTCTAGGACATGGAATGAGGAAGAGGTGGGGAATTACGTGTAGTCAGGCGTGGAAGGAATGAGGAGCAGCCGAGGGTCCCTAGACACCTGTGAAAAAGTCAGGTAACCTGACTGCTGCTCCATTTCTATCTTGTTTTCTCCTAGAATCTGACTCTGGGATACATAAGCCAACTAGATATCAGTGCCTATTAAAGTCATGGTAACATAATAATTTGTGTTAGGAGAGATGTCTGGAAATCATCTGATCCAAAGCCCATTCAAAGCAAGGCCAGCTTCCAAGTCAGGCACAGGTCGATGGTAAACCAGCCTGCTCAGGCACAAATCCAGATCACTTTTTTGGAGATTCTCCAGTCCATCCTCACAACCATTTTTGCAGACAACACTAGAAGCTCAGCTGCTTCCTCGACTCTGGCCCTCCCAGCTCTGAGTACCTTTCTCGTACACACACCTCCTACTTCAGAGCTGCCTAACTTCCTGCTAATTGGTGTTGCTGTTGCAGAGCTGAATATTCTGTGCCACAACTGCCCAACTCTTCACATAATAGAATCATAGAATGGTTTATGTTGGAAGGGGCATTGAAGATCACCTTGCTCCAACCCTTGAGCCATGGGCAGGGACACTTTTCACTAAACCAGGTTGTTCAAAACTCCATCCAATCCAGCCTTGAACACTTCCAGGCATGGAGCATCTACATCTTTTGGGCATCCTGTTCCGGTCCCTCACCATCCTTAGAGCATAGAATTTCTTTCTTATAGCTGACATAAAACTAACCTCTTTCAGCCTGGACTTATTGCTCTTTGTCCTGCCACTGCATGTCCTTGGTGAAAAATACTGCAATTGTCTAAAAATCATCTGGGTAAAAAAATAGTAGAATAAAAGATTTGCATTTCTTATATCAGCATTGAAAAATTCAGAGAAACAGAAGGTGCAAGTTTAAAACAAACATGTTTGAGGGAACACTGTCTGATTTCTACAAATGCTACTACCTAATTATGCTAATTAACATCTGCCCTTGTAATGAAAATTATATTCTAAGGAATAACAATTTTTCAATCAATATTACAAAACTGAGCTGACAGCTAAAGATAAGAGGGTGCTGTGCCATGGGGAAAACACATTTTTATTAATGCATTGGGACTAGGAAGAGATCAGGCTGAAAATTTTTATGATTTATATATAACTCTTAATTTATTTGAGTGAAAATATTGAAAAACTAGCTTACTGTAGTACCTGGTAGACAGAGAAGGTAGAGTTTTTGCTTGTGTCTGAATACATACTTAATGCTAAAGGAGACTTTTGTTTTAGATGTTTTTCTACTTTCCAAAAATAAGAGAAGTCTTCAAATCCAATAAAAACCATTCTGCAGTAAACATGTTTTGTAAAAATATTGCTTTTTTTCATTTATTTTTAAAAGTAAGTATTTGAAACTAGAGACCTAATAATCTCTCTAGACTGAATATATTTACTGAATCAGTAGCCTGAACACTTCCAGGCCAAAGTGCACTCATCTGTTACTCAATACAGAATTCAACTCCTCTGACCCAGATGTCAAAAAGAGAAATCAATAAAACTTGCACTACTTGAAACAGACAAATCATGAGCAGGAGAATCATTCTCTGCCTGTTTAATAATAAGTCTCTTAAATATCTGAGAAGAAGGAAATACTGCATGAGTAATAGAAGTTTAAAAGAATTTCCTGGCTACTGTTTATACAACAAATATAAAAATAATAGGTTATATTTTAACAAGCAATATGTGAGACAGCCTGACATATGGTGATGATGTTAAAGCCTGGACCTCCAATCCCAGAGTTGTGGTAGGGAAACCCTGAAACTGGAGTGTCTTTTTTATTCTTCCAACTCCAATAATTTGCTTCTAAAGTTCATGTAGTGATTGTTTGCATGAGTAGAAGTCTCCAAAGGCCTTACTTTCTATGATCCAGTCTCACAATGTCTTTTGCAGGCTTGGTGTGGAAATTTGCAACACCCTGTTCTTCCATGGTTTCATTGCTAACAATGTGGTTTACTGATGAACAGCTGTAAGCGTCTGACAATTTGGAGAAGGGTTGTGCGTGCCACTTGCTCTGAATAAAGGCTATCTCTGTGCTGTCTGCTTTTTTGCTGACTGTATATCTTTGTAAAATAAACTGATGACAACTTTAGAGAGTGGTGCTTCTGGAAAGTCTGTAGCAGTTGACGGGTTGGATGGGCAGTGCTGCATTTCTTTTTCAGAAAGTATAATTTGCAGGAAATGGCCTAAAATTTCCAAAGTGACTAGAGAGATTTTGAGTGGTGCTTTTTAATCCTTTCTTTTATTAATATCTTTTTCTTCTGCTTTGTTTTTACCATCTTTCTCTCTCTCTCTTTTTTTTTCTTTTTTTTTTTTTTAATCTCTCTGGACTATGAAATTTAAAATTGTCTTTGTTCTTAGAAAGGAACAACTTAGCCAGTGCTGCGACAAAAATATGTTCATCTTTCAAATTAGGTGCACACAAATTCATGCTGCACATTTTACCACATTTTACTTTTTTTATACAAGGCCAAAAATCTCATAAGTGTCAAAGCAGACTTATTGATGTGCTCACAACATCAATTCATTGGAGCAACATGAGTCCATCCCATGAGCAGCAGTCCTCCCCAAATTGCTTCAATGTGGGTCACTCTTCCACAGGCTGTGGTCCTTCCAGGACAGGCTGCTCCCATGGGTGCTGCCTTCTCCACAGGCCTCCCATGGGGTCACAGCCTCCTCTCAGGCATCCAGCTGCTCTGGTGTGGGGCTCCTCCCTGGGCTGCAGGGGGATCTCTGCACCCCCATGGCCCTCTCTGGGCTGCAGGGGGATCTCTGCATCCCCATGGCCCTGCCTGGGCTCCAGGGGGATCTCTGCATCCCCATGGCCCTCTCTGGGCTCCAGGGGGATCTCTGCATCCCCCTGGCCCTCCCTGGGCTCCAGGGGGATCTCTGCATCCCCATGGCCCTCCCTGGGCTGCAGGGGGATCTCTGCATCCCCATGGCCCTCCCTGGGCTGCAGGGGGATCTCTGCATCCCCATGGCCCTGCCTGGGTTGCAGGGGGATCTCTGCATCCCCATGGCCCTCCCTGGGCTGCAGGGGGATCTCTGCATCCCCATGGCCCTGCCTGGGCTGCAGGGGGATCTCTGCATCCCCATGGCCCTCCCTGGGCTCCAGGGGCACAGCTGCTTCTGCCTCACCCTGGGCTGCACCAGGGGCTGCAGGGGGATCCCAGTTCCAGTGCCTGGGGCACCTCCTGCCTCTCCTTCTCCTCTACCTTGTTCCTCTTTCATGTTTTTACCCCACTCTTCCCCGGTGCAATACAACTGTGCAATACAACTTTTTTTTTTTGCAATTACAACTGTGCCATTACTTTTTTTTTCTTCTTAAATCTGTTATCACAGAGGCCTCACCACCATTTCTAACTGGCCCAGCCTTAACCAGCGGCACATCCAGCTTTGGAACTGCCAGGGATTGGCTCTGCTGAACATGCTGGAAAATTCCAGCAGCTTCTCACAGAAGCTGCCCCTACCAAAACTTGGCCATGCAAACCCAATACACCACTTTGTTCTCATGTGATTATAACCTAACAAATATGACACGATATTTTATAATGTACTGTAGTAATAAAAAAAATCTGAAAAACAGAATTATATATAATTGCATAATACAATAAATATAAAATAATATTAGAACATAATGTTTTATCATGCAACATGATACATATATATATGTGTGCTTTGTGTGTGTGTGTGTGGTGTGTGTGTGTGTGTGTGTATGTATATATGTACAAAAATATGGCTGTGTAATACCTTTGAAGTCCTTAGCATTACTGGACACACAGGCCATAATGGTAAGCTAAACATTTCAGTTCAAGCATCCTGAGGCCAGCAATGCAGCTTGATGTAATTTATACTATTAAATTGTCTCTCCATCCAGAGCGGGTGGTCACGCTCAGATATGATCCTTGGCACATACTTGCTTCTGAGACATGCCTAGGAGTAGTTTGGGAGATCCTTGATTGCCCAACATAACCATTCTAGGGACCACTGTTATTAGTTACAGATGTGCCAATAAAGTAGAAAAATCAGACAACTTCTCTCCCTTACTCCATGTTTTAGACAAGATTTAACCAATTCTCTTGGCAGATTTACAGAGAAATGCCACCCTGCTTTAACTATTGCACCTCATATAATTTCCATTTTAAAGAGTAGACCAATACTCCTACTCATGATTAAATAACATGCTGAATGAATATGTTATAAAACAGCACATAGTGTAGCTGATTCCAACCTTTTTCTTTAATTTACTTTTAAAAGACTGCTCTTACTCAAATGTTGATGCTAGGAGAAAGAAGCTTCTGCTGGAATGCCATGTTTTATATCCCCATTATCATCCTCATCACAATCTTGACTATGATATTTGTCACACTCATTATGACCTACAATTATTTATGTTTTGTGCTGCCATGCTGTTTAAAGAATCATGTTCTTGAGCACATTGTAGTTGTGTTTAGGTAGCATACCTGAAATTTCAGGTCTCAAAGAGTCCTTTTCTAAAGCTGTGGGAAGAAATAATAGTCAGAGATAAAGAAAATGGCAGTAGAAAGAAGAAAATTGTGATAAACAGCTTTAATGAATGTCAGTCACAGCACACCAGCTGCTAGAATTTTGAGTGTTTAGCCAAAGGGCTGATACTTCAACTACTTATTTTCCTGTATAAACCTAATGAACTGAGCATCCACAGGGTCAGGACCCCTGCTTGCATTTTGTTACAGCTGTCTGGGGAGCTATGAATTCCATGGTGTTCATGTTCTTAGCAAATTTCCGTGACTTTCAACATGTTGAGGTATTTGTGGATGGCTGGACGTGAAAGTAATCAGCTGTGCTAAATTCACTGAGAACCCCTGAGTGCTGCCAATTCAAACTTTAGGCTGAACAGACAGTTGATAGAAGTAATTCGGCCAAAAAATTTCTGTGGTAATATTGTTCAAACTGTAGTTCTCTTCATTTGTTAAGTATTGACCTCCTTTGTTTCTGGTGCCAGAAAGAACCACTAAACCTAACCTTCCTTCAAAGTGCAAGAAGAATGAAGGTAGTTAAGAACTGTGAAATTCATTTTGATTCCTTAAGTCTTTCTTCAATAAGATAACTATCATGCTACTCTTCTTGCTGGCATGTTTGTTGGAAAATAAGATTTTAAGGTTCTCTTCACAGGGTAGGTAGACAAAACAATTCCTTTTTCAGCTTGAGCCCAAGGACAACCATTACAAGCTTCAGGCCTAGAGGTATAAACAACAGGAAACTGAAGAAGAGCAAACAAGGAGGATGGGACTTCATAACCTGGAGTTATAACTGGACAATTAACTCCAATATGCAAATGGACCAAAACTTATAAAAGTGTGAGATTCGTGACAGGTCATCCATTTTGTGACCATTCAGGATCCAGCTTGGGTGTAGCCCTGGCCAGGCTCTTGTACTGCCCAAGGGATGTCCTTTAAGGCCTTTCAATAAATTTCTACTTTATTCCTTTAGCTCTGCTTAGTCTCTGTTCCAGGTCAGCCTCTCAAGGCATCAAGTCATCCTAAGTATTAGCAAAAAGCAGTACCTCTGCTGTTTTCTGTTTGTCAGTCTTTATGCCTGGAAGAATGATTTGCATGTGATCCTACTGCAGTATTTCTTAGGATCAGGCTAGATTCAATTTGGCAACTGTCAGCAAAAAGTCCTGTATTTTGGCTCTGAAAAAAGACCTTGGATCATTTTTTAATACTCTGCTAACTCTAAAGATACAATGACAAAGGGAAGCATGTAGGGTAAGATTTATGCCAGCTAATTTTAGTTGTTTTAAAATTTAACCCTAAAATCTAAAGCAGTTGCTCCCTTTATAGTGATCAACAGGCACTTTCAATGGATATTTATTCAGGCATCAATTAAGTACTTATTTTTAGAATAAATTGATCTGATTTGATATCCAGAGGTACCTATTTCATTGTAGGACTATAAAGGGACTCAAAGCACATTTAGGATTTATCTGGGATTTAGAGCCAACTTTTATTTATGCTTGGGCAGATGTATCCTTCTGTTAACACCAGCCAGAATGCTTTTGTATCTCATGGATCAATATCTGAGAAATAAATCAATTGAAACCATAGGAAAGGTTTCTTATTCTTGTGAAAAAATAGGCATAATGGTTCTAGAAAATATCCTTGCCATCTTACAGATGTGTTTTCACTCTCCTGAGTTTCACTTGTTATATATAGTCAGATGAAGTCATCAGCATTAAAAGCTCTTTTTTTATGATCAAACCTTATTCAAAATCTTTTCCTTCTCAAAATACCTCATTCTCAACATTAAGTGAGAGCTGCAATTTTTTTCTAGCTCTTCAGAGATACCTGAAGTTTAAGTGAACTTCTGGGCTAAGGACCATCAAGACACAAAACACCAAAGCAGAAAGTGATGTTACAGCTCTCTCCCCAGAGCTCACTTGGTTCCCTCCAATTTTGTCCATTTAAACTGAAAATCAGATTAGCAATCTAAAGCCCTGCTTTTTAATGCTGTGCTCCAGTTTACCCTGTGCCTGGAGAAATGGCATGGATAGGAAGTTACTCAGCTTACTGTAAAACTGGGCCCCTCACTCCTTGGCACATCACATTTCTTTCAGTCTGACAGCCAGGGCAAGTCTTCATTTAGTGGTGTCTGTGCTCAGCATGGTATTTTGTGGTACAAAACTTGTGCTGCTGCGTCACCCAGCAAACAAACCAGAAATTCTACAGCCAGATTATTTTTGGTTTCACTCATTATTTTCACATAGCTAATAGGATTAAAAATGTGCTGCTGTACTCAAAACAAATTCTTCTCAGATGCAGATAATGTCAGAGACACATGACAATAATCATGCTGGATGATCAAAACTGACCTGATATAGAATTTGGTTTCTACAGATTTCTGAGCATTAGGATAAAACCAGAATTAGGTGCCTAAATTGGAATTCTCCCATTATATTTTTCAATTATTTTGTTCTTCTTCAGTCCACTTTCTATCCTATCTCTCCTAAAAATAATTGACCAAATCCATATTTTGGAGATTAGTTTTACAGTTTTCTGCAGCCGTTATTGGCAAGAATTGAAAACAACAAGTAGATAACCTGGGAGGTGTTCAGAGGTGCTGCAAAGAACCTTGTGCCTTGTATTTATGTCCTAATAACTGTTTTGATGAAGCGGTGAGAATCATATGGACCTTTAAAGCTAGGGTTAGGAGGCAAGGTCAGGTTGTCAGGGAAGCTGTGGTCCTTTTACCTTCCTCAAGCACAGAATATGTTTCATGGCCTGGGGTTATTGAAGCCTGTTCCCTGCACAGGTAAGCCTAGACTGATTTTAGTGTCTTCTGTTTTGGGTTTGTGATTCACTGTTTAGGCCCATAACATTTCAAATTTCTTGTTTACAGTCAGAGAGTTTGGTACATTTGACCTTCCCTATGTGGAACTGAAAGCAGCTTTACAGCTAAAACAAACTTGTAGTAATGGACAAAAAAAAATGTCAACAGTTTAGCAAATTTACTTGCAAAGGAATGTGAACCACATTCCACAGGGGCTCTGTAAAATTTTTAACTAGTTGTATCCTTACCTTATAAGTGCACAGTAAACAGCTGCCGTGTAAATTAGACTTGGGATAGGTTTCCTTCCAGTCTATGCATTGCCAGAGGTGATATTTGTGCTTTCATATCCCGACAAGTGGATAACTGGTTTTAGAGACTAGACTTCCATAAAGGAGCAGGCATCACTGTGAGCTCTGAAACACTGGGATCATGTTAATGCAATCACAACTTAATGGGGAGAAGTCTTTAATATTAGCAATGATGTACAAGAAAGAGAGTAGGTCGAGTACTGCCAGTAACTGAAAGTATGGAAAGAGGCAGAAGTAGGCTTTTGACATAAACACATTTGATACATAAACTATTGAAAAAAGTAAAATATTTCTAAGGAGAGAGGTAAGGAAGCTGACTGAATGTAAAACATCCAAACTTTTTTAAAGCAAAGCAATAACATATATAAGAAAGTGAAAAATGTATATGAAACTGAAATTTTTTAATAATAATGCTTTTAAGAACTGTAGTCATCCTGCTTTTAATGTTCCTTATGATTAATGAATTACATTAAAATAGGTAAATACATCTACTTCTTACATGCAACAGCTATATATATATATCAGATTTTGTCCATATTTGCAACATATCATATATTAAGGGGTTTTTTTGAGAATGAATTGCATTTGCCATTGCAGATTACATACTGAAACAAGGTATTGGTATCAGAAAACACACCAAAGGCACTTGTGGAGCAGAGGCTGAGCATCCACTGTATGTGTTCCATGCCCTTCTTGTGGTTCACTGCTGCTGAGCAGCCCCTTCGTACAGAGTGGGTTGCAAGGTTGGTTGCTGTGGGGAGTGGTTTCCACCTCTCTGATCTGTCACAGATAAAGCAGGATCAGCCAAAGGAAGGTTTGCCCAAGGTTTCTAGGGCAGGCAGCCTTGTGGGGAATAGCTATTGTTGGTAGATTATTATTTCTCAGGATTTAACTGGAGAGCAATGAACGTGAGTTGGGTTTGCATTACAATTCTACAGTCAGCCTTAAACAATGGACTCTTCAATGAATTTCTTTTGGCAACTTCATGTTTTTAGTTCCCCCACATAGTATCACCAAGAGGGATGATGCACTAACCTTGTTAATATCTGTGTGAGTAAACTTATTGGCTGCTCAGGAGCTGGCTGCTCTTCTGAGGTGGGAACAAGGAATTGAAGGAGTAAAAAAAGAGTAAAAAAGGGCTAAAAATACACAATGGGAGAAGCAAGAAGGAAATTACAGTAGAAAATAACCCCCAACAAGAAGATATTCTTGTAAAACCTGGTTTTTAAACTTATATTTTAATGACAATGTGAGGTTCACTACATGGAATTCTTTGAAATAGGACAGATGCTTAGGTCAAAAGTATTCCTATTTTGTAAAAGAACTTGCAACTATCTGTTCACTATAGATACACAAAGAATGAATCTTCTGTTGCTGAGCTGGAGCCAAACTTTAATATCTGGGGTGGAATTTATATCTAATCTCCCTGGGTCTGTCTGGCTCACATACTGAGCTACTGGCCCAGGTAATTTAATATTCTGAAGGGGAAGCACACATGACATAAGCAAAGAAGACTTTGTTCTGATTTAACCTCAGATTATAATGCTTATAATTACACAGATCTGTAAAGATATCATGCTTGGAAAACTGCATATATTCAGGAAGGTTCTGAGTTTTTTTAAAAATGCCTGTCAATAACCTTCATCTTTTCCTAAGAACCCTCTGATTTCCTAAATTGTATAATTTTCCACTGCAGGTTTTAACTCATGTACCATATCTTAGTTTTGTCCTAAGCTTGGAAATATTAGAAAATTATGGTAAAATCATTTTTGATGATCATGATTACTTCACAGCAGCTGCTTTTCTTAGGCTTTTGTCCTCAGTTACTTCTTTATCTGTTTTGGCCTTCCTTGTTAATAGTTATTCCTGTCTTCTGAGAGTAAAATTGTGAGGAAAATAAACCAAATAGTGATTTTATATATTTTCTTGGCTTATTAATTTTTATTTGATGAAAAGTTTGTACTACTTTGATGAAAACATTTTTGCATATCATTTTTAGTTGCACCAGTACAGCTGCATTATTTTTTCTTTTTTTACCACCATATTTTGAACACAGGATATTTGTCTCTTGGCTCTATTTTCATGTGTTTTGTAAATGAGAAGATTTTATTTTCTTTTGAAAAACACAAGGACTGAGCACAACCCTGCAAAACCAGCAAGAATGTATCTCACCATCTAAGTACTCCCACTGAAATTTTAATACACTTTTAAAGTCTGGTCTTTCACTGGGAATTTATGTGGAAGTGAAAGCATTAAATGTTTTCTTAAGTCTGTTGATATGCATTGGATGCATTATCTCAGAAATATAGTAAGCAGCTCATGTTGCATTTTAGTTTTGTCAGAGTTTAGTTGGCCTTTGGAATCCCTTGTTATGAAATGGGAAAGATTACAGGACAATATTAACCTTAAAACCACTGGACAGTCAAAACAGTTTCCCATTTGTGTTTTAGGAAGTTTCAGAATATCCAACCCTATGTAAAAAAATCTCATTGACTCATATGGAGTCTATCAATAGATTATACCAAATTTATTCTGGATTATATGTCAGCAGAAGGAATTAAAGTTGATGAGAAGTAGTGTATATATTTATGGGATTTATGTGAGTTTTGTGCAAGTTTGTCACAAAAGGTTATGCAGGAACTCTTAACTAACTTTATGTGGATTGGAAGCTATTAGATTTAGTGAACCATCTAGCAGTCATACTTTTAAAGTTATTTTCTGACTGACAGTCACAATGCTGGTACAAGTTTTATATACACAGTAAGCAAAACTGGTAGCATTACATGTGGCTATAAAATCTTCTTGGCATCCATAATTGTAAAAAAACTTGGGCAACTCAGCTGAAGTGACTAAAAGAATGCACTGGTGCATTGTAACAACTGAAAACCAGACACTGCATTTAAAAAAAAAGGAGCTTTGAGTAAAAAGTTGCTATTGCAAAATACTTAGAGCTGTTTATAATTCCCTGACCTATAAAGTGACAATAATAAATGGCACACAAAGGATTTTTCTCTTATTCCTATAGTTTCTGGCAAGCAAATAGCTATAATGACTTTTCCAGGACTATGTCTTTAAAAAAAATCTTGTTAAATAGTATTTACACTACAGCTGGAGTTCCTCTGTGTAAATGTCTTACTGTTTAAACAGCCTAATGCTCAATTCAGTTGTGAATCACACTGAGAATTAGAAGAGGGAAAGAAAACTTTAATGAAATCCTGATATTTAAAGGATTAGAAACCAGCTCTTGCTGGGATTGCAAGAGAGTACAGAGCTTCAGCATATAAATTCATAAACCTTTTCTCATAAGTTTCCTGCTGACAGAAGACAACTGCATACTGTAATTAGACCAACAAAAGAAGGGAAAAAAGAACCTCAAAAAAACCAAACTGGAAAGAAAAAGGAATTATACTTGGCTTTGTCATTTATGAAGCTGAAGGGCAGGGGACCAGGGCAGGACAGTAAAAATATCCTTTTGTACAACTGCAGGGTTATTTAAAAAAAACACAAACAAAAACATCTGACAGCAAGGTTCCCAGCCTCCATCTATGTAATGGAAAACCTCTCATAGTATCTGAGAATCTACAAAATTATTTCAGTTACCCAGAAGTTATCTGTGATGGATACACTTGACTCCAGGCTGTACTTTGGTTCAGGCTGACTAAGAAGCAACAGAGACCTCATACCCTGTTATGAACCTGCAGGCTGGAATATTCCTTACCTGAGATTGAGATCCTTGCTCAAGGTGTAGACACCCCTTACTTGTGACAGATCCTCAGTGACTGATAACACGCTGAATTAATACTGAAAAACCATTATTAACCCATGTAAGTACTCAATATTATTACCAACATTGTATAGCTAATCCATTAGGCATAAACCATTGTCTAAATCAGAGATTAAGATTGGATCTGGCCACACCTAGGCTCCATCTAGAGTTTTGGGATGAAGCGTGTCCTCTCTGGACCTCATGAATCAAGGAGAGGATCTTCCTTACCCCTTGTGCCTCCAGGCTCTCTGTGGATCATTCCAAAATGTGTTACATTCCATCAAATTTATTGAACTCTCTTAAATTACTATTTCACTTGAATAAAACCTGTTACTGCTTCTCTCTTTTGAGTGATGTGCATTCCACTCATCCATGACACCAGCTGAACTGAGCAGCTACACCATAAGCCATAGGAAGCTATGAAATTCTTTCCCAGGACTGTGAGAGATTCAATTTAGCTAGCTGGAGACTCTGAAGGTAGAAAGAAGTCTCACAAGAAAACTAGCTGGATCAGCTTAAACAGCAGCTGTAAACATTTGATATTGCAAAAAGCCCCCAGATATTTTCTTTTATTTCCATCATGTCCAACTTTTCATCCTCAGCTCCACTTTCCCAAAGGATTTCAAGACAAATTCTCTGCTTTGCTCTAATCTCTATAAAAGGAAGTAATTATGTGTTGCACATCATCTCTGAGGATTTCCTGTGGAGGCATGGTGGGTGACCAGAATTAGCACAACCGACTCCTATTCCTGTTTGTGCAGTCTCTCATGCTCTAGTAGATCCAAGGGGGACAGAGGAATGGCTGGAAAATTATGTTCTCTGTTTATCCCCAGATGGCATCTGGTTCCAGTGGACCCATTGCCAGCTGTCACAAAGTTAATTTGAAACATATTTCATTTTAATTTGGATAAATAAATCTGTAATTGTGTTGAAAAAGCATAATTTATTTAGGACAACTCAGTGAACTTACACATAAAATTAAGTATTATGATTGTTAGCAATTTCTGAATTAAAGATACTATTGAAAAATTATGTCAACCCGATTCAAGTGGGGGAAAAGATGAGGAACATGTTTTTTAGGATATGAGTTTAAAATCTGTTCCTTCAAAACTACAACATTTTATCATTCATTGGCTTTTTCATCTTGATTTTCTTAGTGTCCTATACCACCCTTCATGCTGAAGTTCTAGCATGGACTTTTTGCCAGTCTAGAACAGAAGAGTTTCAAAAACCCCATGAAGAAATTTGGATATCCAAACTAAATTTTTCCCCTTTATCTGTTGGGTGGAGGGCTGCCTTGTGGATTGTTGTTTCTCCCCAGCCTGTTTTGTATGGGTGTGTAACTGGAACACTTTTCTAGATAGGTATTCTAGGATTTCCTAACAAATACTGAGATATTTCAGCTCCTGATAAGTCTAATTCTCCTTTGCTCCAAGAAATCCCTGTAGTTTGTCTGGAATGACTGATTTGCTAATTTCCTACTGCAAAGGCAATTCCCTTAGAGAGCTGCAAAGTTCTTGGAGTTCTTTCTACCAAGACTAAATGTAATGTGAGTGTGGCACTTCCAGTCATAGAAGGTTCAGTTTTGTGATGTGATATGTGTGTGAGGATTGATTAGAGGATGAGTTTTATAGTCTCTGTGTTGTTTAGGAGCACAGGGCATAGGCAGAGGTGGTATGGGAGAATTCATACAAGTGGTTTATGAGTTCAGTGGGTTAATTTAAATCCCCATTTCAAACATTTGCTATATCCACATGTTATTTATCAAACAATTTTGGGGTAGCTAAGGATGTCAGTCCATGAATTCCCATTCCAATCTCTTCAAGTACTTCTGATTAAAATTCAAGGTTATCTATAGAGTGTTTCCTGGCATCAGCTATAACTGGGAAATCTGTCAGTGCAGTGCTGTGAAATACTTAGAAACAAATTTTTTTGCTGGTCATCTCAAAGTGAATTCCTTATCTTGTTAAGACTTGCTCTACATCTTCTCCATTAGATTACTGACAATGCAAGTTGTTACAAAACACATAATTCACAAAATCCTGGTCATGCTGTGAGTACTTTAGACATGACTAAATGGTAAAAGACTTAGTCCATTGGTGGTGCTTTGTTTGTATTGTCCTGTGAGATTTCAATCCTACTTGAAAAAGCGGAAAATAGTATTTTTTTAAAAATCTAGTTATTTAGATTTCTAACTGGTTCATTAAATGTCGTTATATGGCTCAGGATGAGAATTGTAGATCTCTGAAAAAAGTTTCCTTAAGAGAAAAAATATGAAGCCCTAATCTTCTTGTAGATTTTAATAAAAACATTTCCACTAAAGGTAGGAAGAAAGAGAAAACATCTCTATTCCTGAAGATGAGTTTCAGGTCACTAGCATGAAAACGTATGGCACACCAGGAGTTTAGAAACAGACTTGGCACAGTGCAAGAAAGTTTATACTCCTGTGTACTTGCTGTTTTTTGATGGCTCTAATGTTGAGAGTGTGATGTTTTTTGTTTTAGAAAAATCTTGGCTTTGTGTTGAGGTAAAATGCATACGTATGCACATGTATTTCACCAACCAGACTTTTTGTCCAGTTCCAGTGAGAAGACCATAATATGACACTGGAGAAAATGGACAACTTTGATCCAGAATTGCTCAATTTGATCATAACAGACATACTTTTATTTAGTCCATTCAAAGCAAAGCAGAATGCCAGGACTGAACAGCAGAAAAAAGCTTCCAGTCACTGAAGTATTGTTTTTCTTAATTTTTTTAAGAGTGTCTCAGAACTGGTTTCATCAAAGCATTTCAAATTAAATTTATACAGTACTTTTTGAAAGTAATGTTTTTTATTAAAAAAATAATTAAGTGGAAACTTTTCATGTTCTTGGATGAGTATGGAAGATTTTGGGGCAGTTAAGGTTTCTAATTTCCTTCATAATTTTTTTATGGATTTTCTATTTTAAAATGGTTTTTAAAGACCCAGGTTGTTTTGCATGAGAAATTTTCTTGCACTATATTCCCTAGGTATTTATGATACGAATAATTACATAACTGAAAGCTAAATTTGCAAATCATCTGCTTGGCCTGATGAAGACATTAATATTCCCCAGTGCCAGAGGAAAAGTGGAGCATGCACCTTACATGCAGTCCCAGAGAGTCCTCCACGCAGCTCCTTCTGCTGATGGGAATCTGGCATCCGCTCCTCCTGCACCTGCTGCCTTGCTGTTGCTCAGGGACAAATTGTTGCTCTCGCATCATCTGCTTCTGATCAGCTTTCAACATCTGCCAAAAACCCAAGGACACATGCAAGACTCTCTGTAGTGGAATGGGAGCAAACACACTTTCTTCCCCATGAAAACTGTGCCCGTGCACAAGAACTATCAAGTACCATACTCCGTGTTACCACAAGCAGATCCTTCTTGAGGGACCTTTGGTATCAGATTTGGACTGGCATCAAGGCCTTGTTAACTGGAGCTTTTCCATTGATCCTGATGGCTTCTGAATGAGGCCCCATCAAAGACACTGGCAGAAGTTCAAACAGTGTCTGATGAATAACAAAGGCATTCCCAAGTGGCTGCCACTGTTCACATGCAGTCTTTTCTGACTCAGGAAAACAGCCTGTGGAAAAGAAGAAAGGTAAGAAGTGGAAAAGCACAGGGTGATTAAAGCAGCATTAATGTAACTAAAATTTAAAAACTACCAACAAATTGTTTGATGAAAACTACGTAAACTAAGTGCAGTTGCCATTGTGACTTTTATTTTATTTTATTTTATTTTATTTTATTTTATCTTATATTTTATTTCATTTTATATTTTATTTCATTTTATTTCATTTTTAAAAAATTTTATTTTATTTTTTAAATTTTATTTTATTCTTTTAGGTTTTGCTGTTTCCTATAAGGGTATAGGTAGAAACTCAAACTTAGTACTGCCCCTCAGCCCTGCCACTTCCAAAAATATATGCACCATCCTTGTGCTGATGGTAGAAAATAAAATAACTCTTCTGGTAGCAATATGTGTTTTCTCTGTGTTCTAGAGACATGAGTATCTTTCTTTGAACCAGTCTGTTAGAGAAGTAGTGGAAAAGCAGCTTTGAGGGAACCTATTAGTATGCTGAATGACATAAATCTTTCTGGAAGTCAGACTTTAAGTGCTCTGCACAGTGATACAGGCATCTGTCACTGGGTTATTTTAAGGGAAAATGCTAAGTAGGTTCCTGCTAGGTCCACCTTTACTCTACCTGGGGACAAACCAGAGAAAAGTGTGCTAAAACCTTAATGTTTTCCCCTATCAACCTAAATTACCTTTCATAGAATATTTTTTTCTGAGCTTTATTTCCATTATGATTAAAACCCCTCCCTAAAAGCAGTACAGAATATTTTCCACAAGGTTTGCTAAAGAAAATAAACCATTCTTTGTAATGCACACCACAGACATTGTCACGCTATGAGAGACTGCACATTCACTTGCATTCCATGAAAGTATCGTGGGATTAGGAGACATTCAGGGTAAACCCAGTCTCCCTTCCAAATTATTGAAACCAAGATTAATACCTGGGCACCTGAAAGGAAGAGGGAATAATTATCAGTTTGGCATATCCATAATAATGGGTGTTCTGTGTTTAATTAGGGAACCTGTGCTCTACTCACTGCTTGCTTAATGCGAGATCTGTTCAGACTTTTAAGGCAGAGAAGGCTCCTGGGAACAGTATGGCTTGAATTTCTTTTAACTAATTGCTTATAGCACACAGTTTTAAACTTAAAATAAATGGAGTCTAATGCATATCTTTGCTCTCACCATACTCCAACAGGTCTTGATAAAATAAAAAACCATGAGATATATTTTACATTTGTGTGTGTCTCTGTGTGTGTGTATACATATTTTATGCATTTTATCTACATCAAAAATTGTTATGGGCAAGTGAGCGACAAAAATTCTAAGGGTTCCAGTCCCTTCCATGAAAAGTCTAATGTGTTTTACAGAAATCAGAAGTGTGATGATGTACATTTAACCAGTATGACTAATATGGTACATGGCAACAGAGAAATAATAATAAAGTTTTACTTGAGAATGCAACTTTATGCTTTATTTCAGGGGGTCCCTTTGTCCCTCTGTATGATCCCACCAGCAGGGAGGAAACGCAACAGTTGTAGCAACACCCAGGATAGCAGCTAGGAAAAATGCTTGCCAGAACATAAACTGCAAGAAAACTTTGGAAGAGGTCTGACATGTCCTCTTGGTGCACGTGGCAGGAATCCAGCTGCATGTGAAACAATGCTCTCAAAAACTACCTTATACAATAGCTTGTAAGTTATTCACACAAAGATGAGATATTTCCTATTTCTTATCTAGTCTTCAATACATTACATGGTTACAGGCAGAACAATAGATTGCCTGGATGATGGTTGACAGAAAACAATGAACAAATGAAATGTCTGACATTAAAATATAACAGAACTGAACATGGATATCTGGAATTGCAGAACTTTAGCAGTTCTCTCCTTCTACACAAAATTGTTTCTCTCTTCTATTTGCAGGATTTCTGAATTTTCAAGAGATCAGCTCCAGAAAACCAGCATCTCATAGATGGGAACAGCTCTATATACCTCCACAAGCATATTCTCACTTGCCCCCCCTTTTACTCGTATGCACACATGCAGACTGGCACAAGGGGCAGTTTTACAGGAGGTGAGATGTTACAGCACCCCTTCACACAGAGCCAAGTCTTGATACATTCCAGCAAATAATCCCATCTAGCTTTTATTTTTTCTCACTTCCCACCTTTGCAGGGAAGTGTTGTCGTGCATAATGTCACCAGACACTGCCTTCAAATATCCTTTGACATTTTTAAATTACGCTGAAATCCCTTAGCAGATATGTTACAGTCTTTAAAGTAGTTATTGGGAAGGATAAACAAGGCCTTTTTTGTGCTCAGCAATATACTTATTTCTGGCTGGCCTAAAGACCAGTGCTGTGGAAAGGAACATCAGGCAAGAAGGTTTGAAAACAGCTAGGAGGAACACAGCGTTCCAAGTCCGAATATCTCCAAAAATACTTCCAAAGCAGCTTAGCATGAGTGAGAGTTAAAAGAATGAGCAAAGAGGAGAGGGACTGGCTAAAGGACTGAGTTTTTCCAGACAGGGAAGTATAACTCGCATTTGTTTGTTTTTCAGAGAAAAATCCCACACTGTATCTGAACGCCAGACTCCCTTATAAAGGGACCCACATAAATCACTCTCCTCCCTTCTCCCTGTCTCTGCACAGTGAACCCTGCCCAGAGTGACAGACTGCTTCTCTTCTGCTCCTGTAAGGGCCTCTGAGCTCCCTCTCTGCTGTTTGTCTGCAGTGATTCATCCCAGGATGGGAACCAGGAAAAGCAGGCTAAACTGTCTCTCCTGCTAGGAGGGAGGGGAAAAAAGGGACCCACGTGTTCCTGAAGTATCTGAGTGTCTGGTTCTCTCTGAAAGGGAGAAATAACTGCAGGGCTGGATTTCAGAAGACCACAAGATTTTAAACACCAGGGATGTTTTCAATAAACACTGAAGATATTTGGCTCATAACCTAGTTCAGATTATGCATCTCAGTCTGCACACTGCGGAAATGTGTCTCCACAACATATGTCAGCAACCTGAGCATTCAGTTGCCCTGAGTTTCTCAGTGGAGAGAGGAATCTGGTGCTCTCACTTCTTGCTGCTGGCACCTATGACTGTCATTTGCCTTAAGGCACCAGACTAGGAGGGAGGCTGAGGGGAGGGGGAAGAGGCAGCCAAAGAGTTCACCTTGATGCATGTGCTCCTGGGCCTTCAGTGACTTCTCAGAGCAGATTCTCCCATCTATTTCCCTGTCTCTGCTCCACTGTCTTCCTTTACCTGGAAGGCTGGAGCATTACTGTTCTTTAAGAACTCATGTAAACTTGTATTTTTTGGCTTACTCCTTTAGTTCCTGCTCTTCTCTCGAAAAGTTTTACTTCCTTAAAGATAAGACTGAAGTCTTATCATTATAACTACAGTGGGCTTCAGATAAAATGAAAGTAAAACAAAATAAAACCTTTTTTTTCATTATCTTCTTTGATCCATCTGCACCATACCTGCTTCTAAGTTTAGGACTCACCTTGCTTGGTGAGACACAGCTTCTTGTGAAGGATGTGCTGAGAAATCACGCACTGAGAAATCACTGTTCAAGAGTTGCCTCTGCTGTGTCAAAGTTTGGAGTTTTAAACCTGTCAGATAACTATTTAGCAAGGTTTTGATAAACAGTGGTCCCTGATGGCAGAAATTGCCATGAAAGCCATTCAGAGGCTTTGCAAGAAAATTGCACAGATGTATATTAGTAGCTTATCTACTAAAGCTAACAGTAAACACAAAAATAACAACAAAGGTCTTCAACAGAGATGAAAAAACACTTGGCTGTTAAAAGAGAGTTCATTTTGCAAAAGAAATTTTAAATTCTATGAGATAATGCCAGATAATATCACCCACTGGGTAGCCCTGTTAATCTCAGACAGAAAAAGATTAAATTTTCTACTATGTGAGATTAGCCCAACTGTATTTTTGCTTTTGAAATAATCTTAAGCAAAAAGTACAATAAAAAGGAGTTCTTTTAGCTTCAAACTACTGAACAGTTTTTTGGCATCTGACAGAGGTAAAAAGATATTCTAGTTTCAAATATAAGTGCAGTGGAACTGGGGCTTTACCAGCAGCAATTATTTGTATATCAGTAAAGCAACTAGCAAAAATAGTAAGCAGTTACATAAGAAATAATTTTTTTTAAATTAGAATGAATGCAAGGTTAAGATGATCTTCAGGATGATGAGGACACCCCCCCACACACATTACATTTGATTTCCTTCTTCTGTGCATTACCTGGCACTGAAGGTGCAGAGCCTCAATGCACCATCTCTTTTCGTGTAAAGAGAGAGAATCAGAGCACACAGCCAGGCAGCCACAACTTGGAGACAGCCCCCCTGCTACCCACACCACGGGCTAAGCACAGATACACCACTGTCTGGCATGCTGCAGGAGAAAGGGAGCACACATAGTGGCTTTCAGAAGTGCAAGGTTAACCTGATATGCTCAGCTGTGGAACTTACAAAATGGTTCAGAAGGAGATGCCAGTTGCACTACAGAGAATCTGGAGTTCCTTCACTTTTACAGTGAGGGAACTGTGTGCAAACTTGGCAAGGCACTGTGCTTTCCAGTGCAGGAGCAGGGGAGCTCTAAGCCTATGTTTGAAGATAATCACGCTATAGAGACTGGAAATTGCTAATTAGTGCAATATATAAGTTAATGACTTTTTTTGCTGCAGCTTCAAGATATCAATAAATGTGCAGAACGCCATTTCCCATTCCTTTCTGTGTTAGTGTTAATTTCATAGCCATGAATTTCAGACAATTTTCTTTCTTTTTTTTCCTAATTTGTTATCACTCCCTCAGTACCCATCTCATGGTGACCCACAACCCCTGCAACTTCCACAGGACTGATTAAAAGGCAGGAGTGTGGTTTGCTAAAAATAATGAGGAGCTCTATACAGAAGTCAGGATCATTATTACTGAGGGCTAGCTAGCAGAGTCTGCCAACTTTTGGTTTATGAAAACATAACATACAGCTTATACACACCACTGTAAGTGCTCTGTATCTAGTAAATCCTGTTAATGTCTGTGGATCTGTACTGTTTAAATTCATTATCTCCTTAAACTGCAATTCATACAAATTCCAAGGACTATTCTTCCCATCTGCTGCCAGGGGAGATATTCGGGACACATTTTGCACTGTGTTGCTTTATGAAATGACAGGTGGGCTTTCAAACCTTGTAAAGATATTCCAGAATTAACAACTATCTCAGGAAAAAAAAAAAAAAAATCTGTCAGAGTCTGACTATAACTTGGGGGAAGCATGTATTGATTTACAGCATTTCTTTGTACTGCTGACAAGCACTACAAAGTAATGTTCTAAATCAATAAAATGCGATTGTGTAGTAGATCCCCAGGCATAATCTATGTTTCACCTGAGATCTTTACTTCCCAAAGAGGAAGAAAGCTGGTTTTGATTGCAGTATGGACAGTAAGGACACTTTTCTATTGTTCAGTGTAGAAGAGCAGGGGAAAAGTGATGGGAGCTAGCTTTGGGGATCTTCTCCTGAGGAGGTGGTATGTGAGGGAGAAAAGGATAAATTCACTCCATTCCCTGCATGTGAAAAGGGCCCAGCACACAGCAAGGGATTGCCATCACCAGGGAGTGGATCTGCAAACTGCTGTGGTGATCCCTGATCAGCAGTAGCTCAGGATGCCCTGTGTGAAGGTTTTGCACCATGAATTTCAGGCCAGAAAAGGGAGCTGGAGGTTGATCCCCATGGGAAAGCAGATCCTCACAGGGTCCTACACAAAGACAAAGCTAGGGCTGCTTATTATGGCAATGTAAGTATTATAGCTCAGGTTGCATAGATCCAGCTTATCAGTTGTCAAGGAAACTGTCCTGGGACTGCCCCATTAGGGATAGCATGGAGTCAAGACTTCTCACTATTTGCTATGGTTCATCCTTTTTGTGCTTTTGGCTGAGTCATGAGAAGGACCCTGGGGAAACCTAGGTTCCATCTATAATTGTGTACCCCCCAAGCTGTGATAAAGAACCTGCTATTGCTTCAACAGCCCTGGAAAAGGACTGCTGAGGGGTTTGTGGACTGTGTGTGTGCTGGGGTAGGCAGGGTAGAACCCATGTAAAAGGTCAAGATCTGACTCCCTGAGTGGGTGAATGAAGTCAGAAATATTGTTTGGACCTCTCAAGACTCACTCCTCCGTCTTTGTTCTGTGTTTCAATCCTCACAGAATTCTCAGACACCTGAGAGGGCACTCTCTCTTCAGAGATAATGCTGCAACAGAGAGAGAGAACATCTTGCATGGGACCTTGGCGTGGAAGAGACAGCAAATCGAGCAGGTTTGATATGGAATGCAAAGGGTTTTTAAGCCAAGTCCATAATCACTTGTGCATGTAAAGTTGGGGGTCGTCCTGCCAGATTAAGGAAATAAAAATGCCCCATTGGGTCAGTGGAAATGTCCATCAGTGTTGGCAATGGCCATGGAGACAGCCAGGCAGGAGATCATGTGAGCCCCACTCTGCTGTCCATCCCATTGGCACCTCCCCAGCAGTCACAGCATCTTTAGAGAGAATGCCAGAGTTCAGGAGGTCAGAAGATCTTTGGGATCAGACCTGGCAGACCACCAGTGCTAGAGTGGGGTGTGTGCTCACTTATTGAGACTCAGTTTGCAAACACCTCTGCAGAGTGTGTACCTTGAGGTGTCCCCTCATGCAATAAACAGCTAGGAAGATAAATCTCAGTCTTGCCTACCCTGGTTTGGAGACAGGTGGTGGCTGGGTTGCTTTTCCTGTTCATTGGCATGAGTTAAGGGACTGCAGGAATGAAGGAAAATGAAATGCAATTAATTATGTACTTTCACCACTGCTGCTTCAGGTTTGTGATACTTATTGGTGATACTGAAATAATACCTAGTCAGAAATTCTTTGACAAACTGTTTTGTTTTTTTTTTTTTTTTTGACAGCGAGGTTTCCTTGTGACAAAGATTTGAACTCAAAGCAAAAATGTCTTTTTGAATATGTCTCTAAGACTTTTTCCACATCTTCTCCTTACCTCAAACTTTCTTCCATAGGAAAGCAAATTTTTTACTAAATTTTGCTATGAGGCATACCTATATGAAAGGAAGTCTGCTGTTAGCTTTTGGACTGGGACTAAGATGAACTAGGAAAGTAGCTGAGAGCCAAAATAAAGACATATATTTTATGTTAAGTCAGTTCTGAATGTCAATTGACTCACAAAAATGAACAAGTGCCCATATGCCAGACTACTCTCTGAGAAAAAGATATGCAACTTTTTAATGCAGAATTAGAAAAAATACTTGTTAATTATCTAATAGATGATTAATAAATGCCTGAAGTAAATTTTTTAAAATACCAAAGCAACATAATTTCTGGTTTTTGAAATAGATTAAAATATTTATGATTTAAGAAAAAAAGTATCTTAAAAAAGCAAATATTATAAAATTAAATACAGTTTTCTATTCAGGAATTTACTGTTCCTATCCTCTGTTTAAGTCTGGAACATTTCATCTTCAATAAATATTTCTATTCGTACATGGTCTTCTGGAACAGTCCCAGTTTAAATGAAAAGACCAACTTCTTCTAGATTGCCACCTCATTTATACAAGGCTGGCTGGAAAAAGTAAACTGAATGAGTTTGGCCTCGTTTTTCTAATCCTTAATTTATGCAGCAATACACATTTACATATTAGTTCAAGAGGGCTTTTTGAGAACTAGCCTCTGAAGAAAGGAAGTACATGTCTGAACATTTTTGCTTTGCCAATTTTCTTAAAAAGAGAAAAAAAGGGAGCAGAAGTGCTCAGAAAATTTCTGCAAATTCCATCCAGGTGTCATGAACTCAGATAACCCTTTTAAGGATTTTTAAAGAATGAACTTTAGGTAAAAATTATCTGTTGCCTCTTTGGTTTTCCTAGATGCTAGAATGTGAAATCATTATTTTTAATATTTTCTGAAAAACAGAGAGGTATGACTAGCAAAGTTGAATGAGGGGAGTTGGAATTTTCACACCTAGGAAGTGAATGGCACACTTGTGTTTCTTCTTAATTTTTGCCTTTTTTTTAATAAAAAGAATTAACAGTAAGGGGCAGGAAAAGTTACAGTGGTGATACTTGAGAAGAAACAAGATGAAACACTGGGCTTGAAGGGCAGATGTCAGTGGCACAAAATCCAAGGGGAAGGTGGGTGCTGATGGTATTTCTCAGGGAGTGATCTGGGGCCAATGAGTGTTTAAATGCATCCTTGGTAACTTACTTTACAAAGAAAAGCCATATGAATTTAACTGTCAGTAAAGTGCAGGGCAGGGTTGCAGCTCAGAGGAACCTCATCAAGCTGGAGAAATGGGCTGACAGGACCCTCATGAAGAATAGTGTAAAAGTAACCAGTGCCTGGCAGCTGAGTGAGGGCATCCTTCCTTTCTGGTCAGCACTGCTGGGATACATCTGGAGTTCTGGGTCCAGGTCTGGGATCCACAGTGCAGGAGAGACAAGGACACACACAGGGAGGTACTTCAGGGAAGATACATCCAGAAGGTGGAACACTGGAGCGCATGATGCATGAGGAAACACTGAGAAAAGTTGTTCAGCCTGGAGAAAAGGGGTTCAGGGAAGATTTCATTGCAGCCTTCCACTAGCTGAATGGAAGGTACAGAGAAGCCAGAGCCAGGCTGCTCTTGGAGTTACAAAGCAAAAGGATGGGGGACACCGGACCTGAGTAGAAGCAAACAAAATTTAGACTTTGCATAAGGAAAGTTTATTTGCTGTGAAGGTTATCAAACACTGTAAGACGAAGTCTGAAGATATGTGGGTCATCTTCACCCCTGCAGGCATTCAGAACTCAACTGGATGTTGCTCTGAGCAATTTCCTGAAATTTCACACTTGTCCTAGCTTTGAATAAGGGTTTGGGCAAGAAAACCTTCAGATATCCCTTTCAATGTGCATTATTCTTTGATTGTATGTTATCTTGTTATTCATGATGACTATATACCAAAAAAACAGATTACTTTACATATTAAAATTTTACCAGCTGGAAAAATCTTACAAGACAGGAAAGAAAGATGGGGTTCAGAAGAAATGTACATAATAAGTCCTCAGTGAATACATAGAATTTTGTACCATACATGAGAGAGAAAGAGGGATACAATGATGAGCAATATCAGGGACTGGATCTGTGCACATATGAGGATGCTTTGTCCAAGTGGTAAGCAGGAGAGGGTGTGGACCAGGTGAATGTTCCTATGAGCTGAATTCAGTCCATCATTCCCTGCATGCCATTTAGGCTATTTTGCAGATGATATACCACCATGATATGAAAAAACAGTTCTGGATTATTTTTAATCTAGGCATAATCACAGAATGTGCCACAAACCTTGTAAATCTCATTTGTGGATTGAACCACTTGTGATTTTTCCACGCTTGTTCTGATGCTTCTTATGTTTTACATTTGTCCTTTACATAATAGGGAACCTTCATCAAATGCTGATGTAATTACCATTAGAAGCATAAACAATTTCTGAAACAAAGTCAAAGGTCTCATTTTTTCTAAGCAGTTGCTAGGGAAAGAAATTATTTGAAGCTTTGAAACATATTTTCCAATTTCCTTGGTCTGTAGTTTTCATGAAGTATGCAAATGTTAAACACGTACAAATTAATTCTCTGATGGCCTGTCTTAGCAGAGAACAAATCTGTCAAAGCTTTTGTGGAGAGATAGCCTGCATAAAAGCTATTAACAGTAATTAAAGGTCTCTCCTTCTTTTATACAGTGTTTGTCTCCAGCTGTCTAAATGATATAAGCAAAGTCATTCATCCTCCCCCTCTCCTTCCCCTTCCCCTTCCCCTTCCCCTTCCCCTTCCCCTTCCCCTTCCCATTCCCCTTCCCCTTCCTCTTCCCCTTCCCCTTCTCCTTCCCCTTCCTCTTCCCCTTCCCCTCCTCACCCCTTAGCTTGTCTGGCTTATGGCCAAGTTGTCTCTTAACAAATGAAAAAATCTAGTTTTCACTGATTCTTCACAATTTTTGGCAAAAGGATGCTGCTCTGATCTCTACACCAGGGTGCAGGCCTAGTCCTTTGGCTTGGGTATATAATTGGGAATGTGAAACTGAAATGAATAAAAATAAATGAATTGTCTTTTAAGAGTAAAATAACCTGTTCTTAAAATCTGCTTTTTCCTCCCTCCACTTCTCTTTCATTATCGAAAAAGAAAAAAAAAATAGAAGGAGAGGAGAGGAGAGGAGAGGAGAGGAGAGGAGAGGAGAGGAGAGGAGAGGAGAGAAAAGAGAAGAGAAGGACAGTTTTTTGATAGTTGTTCTCACCTAAGCTCATCATCCTGTCTTTTTTAATCAGCTCATGCAGTATGCTGAAGGGATGGTGCTGATCAGGCAGTATTGTGACTTCAGATTTCAGTTCACTCTGGGCAGATCTTTGAGCAAAGAGGCATTTCTGTAAATGTGAATCTTTACAGCGAGCAGAGACAGGGCAGGGGCACAGAGTTCAGATCCAGACATGCATCACAATGTGAGTGCCGACCCAGTCAAAGCTCACAAAAAGATCTGTCAGCTGGAAAAGCTGCTCTCAGGGTCTGGTAAAATGCTCACGAAAAACCAAAGATGCTTTGAACACTGCCAGTGCATCACTTGCTGCTTTTTTAAATTGAGATAAATTTGGAATCAGGGTCACAGATAAACTCCATGAGCACAGAGTCAGCACTGGCAGGAATAAGTGGGAAGCACTGCTGTTATGCATTACAGAGATTTATTCCTCCTGAAAATTTTATTTAGCTGGATGTTTACTATTGCAGATCATGTGAATACTCAGAAAACCAAGTGCCCGTTAAATGGTTCGGCTTTTCAAATTTTATTTCGGAATGTCATCAGAATAGTGAAAGTCTAATATTCAAAATGTAATTTTCTGATGAGTTAAAGAATGGAATAAAGAGGCTGAATTTTTATTTCATAATCTAGTAAGATTATTTTTGTTTATTAAAAATTGCTTATAAACTAACTAGTTTGAAAATTTTGCATATTACTTTCGTTTCTAGCTTTTGGCTTTGTCCTTCCTTATATATACTGCACTTTCTGAGATGAAAGAAGTGAAGAAGAACAAATCTTTAAGGTAAAATACCCAATTCCATTATAAAAAATAATAAATTGAAAATAGTGCAAATATTTTTGCAAAAGTTTTGGAAAATTGAAAATTTTTATTCAAAATTAAATACTTTAAAGAAAATTAGTTGGATCAGAGAAATATAAATAGTATTTATCCAAGTTATAATAATTATTTTTTCTTGCTATCTAAATATATTTATGTTATATATATGTGTGTGTATTTTTATGCATATGTGTATGTGTGGATGGGTACATGTATATATAATAATAGTTTGTATGGTATTCAATTTTGTATTTGCACATAGAGTCAGAAGAAAGGTAATGAAAAATCAGTCCAGCCTAAATGATTAGATGCTTGCAGTTGTAACTCAATCTGGGAACAAAATTAATTACTTAACATTAATTACTGGTTGACTTTTAAGAAGCAGTAAGGTCAGCTTTGGTGTAACCTGAAGGATTGCAAATTAACAGTTTTATCCTTTAACATTTTATCTTGGGACTAACAAGAGGCTTGTTCCCAATTACTAAACCATTCCTTTTGTACTTTTAAAATTTTGGGGCTACATTATCAGTTTGTCCGCTTTGAAGTGTGCCTAGCCCTGCCCAGAAAGTGAAAAATTATGAGTGACTCCAGGAAAAATCTTCTTCCCTCAGCAATTACAAAAGATCATCATGAGTGCTAACATGAATACATACAGGAACATTTTGCAGCAGAAATTTTCTTACAATTGTTCTTATACAAGAATGTAGTAAAAGAGATTTCTGACTTACCAGCCTTAGATAACTCCTTAAATAACATCAGTTAATAGGTAAGCATGAGGGATGTCTGGATAAAATTATGATTAAATTTTCCATTTACGGTTTCAAAGTTAATACATATATGTTGCAACTTTATTTTCCTTAAGGCAATGAAACTGCCCATTGCAGACATGATAGGAAAACTCCCAAATTTCTTGCCCAGGAAAAACCTTTGAGAATAACAGAAAATAGTAATGAAAAATATTAATTGCACCTGTTTCCTGTCCCAACAAGAATATTTTCTAATGTTTTTCAAATTTAATTGGATATGCCCCAGGCAATGAAGTTTCCCCTTCTGCCTGCACAGGATTCTTCTATTGTCTAACAGATTTCATTATCAGGATGTTTTACCTGTTCTAAACTCCATGTCTTTGTTTCACCCCATTTCTCCTATTAAACATTATTTCCAGACACATCTGCACAAAAGTGTTTAGTGTGCAAGTGATTAAGCATGAGGGGAGCCATAAATACCAATAATAGACAGTAAAATCTATCCTACTACTTTCTCATTTTCTAAGGTGCTTTTAGTCCTAACACTTAATTGCAGCTGACATTTAGAGAGAGCCACATTTTAAACCTCAGGCAGGTAGGGAGCAGTCGGATTAATAGTTCATTACCAAATCCTTCATGTTGGCATAAATCCAATAAGATATGCTAAGGAGTTGTTATGAATTCTTAAAACCCTTTCTCCCTGGATAATTATGTACAATCATTGGAACATCACTGCTGGCATTCTCAATAGCTCACAATTATGTCAAAGTGAAACTGTCTGATATTTGTCAACATTTTTCTCTTTCATCTTTTAATTTCTCTTCATTTTGTTTTTTCTCATAAATATTTGGTGCGATGGAAGCGACATAATTAGTGCTGAAAGCAACAGTTTAAAATGAAGTGTAGTTCTATTATTAACATAAGCATATGTTTCAAATGGGTAATAACTTACTGTATATTATTTTATCATGTTTCTTTATGGAACTTGAATCCTGAAAGAAGATGACTTGTATAATGTCTTATGAAGACCAATTTAAATTTATTTTTGCCTCATTAGTGATTTTCAGAACATGTATCATTCTGTCTTACACTGCAATTAGATTCTGATGCTTAATTTTTATTTTAGAGTCTAAAAAGGAAAGGACTCTGTATAATAATATTGACACTTTTGATATAAACTAATGCAAATTAGAGATTTTCTGATGTCAGAGATAAGTAACTGTCCTTGATTAAAAAAAAAATCGTGTGAACTTTCAAAAATATTTTTTCAGTACTTTAAGCATATTTTCTGTCTTGAAGATCTGTGAAAGAAAGGAAATTAATTTATCCATTCTGATTTATTTCAGTTTGAAGATAGTTCATCCATCATGCTGTTAAAAATTTTAGAAAGTACTTCACACCATTTTACTTTTAGGGAGGCAAATAGAAGTACATGAATGATCTGCTAAAGAACATGCTAATTACTCCACCATATATGCAATTTGCTCTGTCATGTGAAATTAGGCTCAGGCAATCAACTTCAAGAATTTTACCCACAGGTGTTTTCAACAGAAATATAACCTGAATATTAATAACAAAAACTAAAATCATAGAAAAAGGTGTATTTTAAATTCAAATTTGTACTACAAAACATTTTTTTATTAATTTTACTGAAAATTCAAAGTATTAATTACCTCCTCATAGCAAATTTTATTGCCTCTGCTACCCAGGACAATTATTCACACAAATTTATTTCAAAAATGTTGTGAGGGATCATCCAGATGTCCAACTATGACAAGATAAAATTACAAATCAGGATAAGGAAATTTGACCTTGATTTTTCTCAAGGAACATGTGGTAAAAACTTGAAGGAAAATCATAGGAAATAAGAGACTCAGAGAAATTGTACTAGGCTAGTTTTTCCCTTTTTAATGTCTGAGCCATAGGTCCTGCTTTAGGCATAATTCCTAGGAAAACCAGACTGCTGTAATATTCATAACTGCCTGCAACAGATGTTGAATGCACTTTTCTCCTTTCCCATTCCTATGGATGGAATGTGCATGCTTATGCTCCAGCATACTTGCAAAGGGAGCAGACAGATCTGTCAGGAGACTCTCACTAAGGAGCATCACAGAAAGCTTCTCTTTTCCTGTACAGACAAAGGCCCCAAGAAGTGGAAGGACTTATTCATGTGTGCATGATTCATGTGCTATTCTCTAACAAAAACACTCTCCTGAAGGAGAGTGTGCTCATATCTAAGGTGATAATATTTAAAATAAGGAAGCAGAATCTGTAGGCAAAAGTATCTGTCAGCTTCAGACTAACAGTACATATTTCTACTCTAAAAGTTCTTTATTGCAAAAGAAATGTAGAGGTTATAGGGGCATTTCATCTCAGTATTTTTAATTCCTTAAATCCTCTAGGATTACTCCTAGAGGAATAATCCTTACATGATTTCTTCAAGTAATATGAGGAGACACAGACCTGTGCAAAGAGGGATTCCTGACCCCTATCTCAGTCATCTGTCTAGGGCATCACCTTGGGATGAGATAAAATATTTCCATTTTTTTACACTGTCTGTAAAAAAGAATCTGCTGACCACACAAGATTTCAGTCATCAACTTTTACACAAGAAATTAATTCTATCCATTAGTTTCTCCATCCCTGAGAATCTGGCTTTGAAGCATCTGGGTGCCTGTATCTTCTCCCACTGCCCGGCAAATCCTGTGTCTCCAGATGTTTCATTAAGCCACAAGAGAGTTGATGCACACTTTTCAAATTCTCATCAACACAGGCTGCTTTATTCATCCTTGATAAACTTATCACCAAGTTCCAGGTCATACTGTCAGATACACCACACAGCAAAGACACCTCCTAAAGCACCAGGTGAAGAACAGGGGAATGGATTACGTGGTAAATCCTGATCTAATGAAAGGTGTCCCTGCCCATGGCAGAGGGGTTGGAAACAGATGATGTTTAAAGTCCCTTCCAATCCAAACCATTCTATGATTCAGTTCTATGATTCTATGAGTCATTCATCTTGTGGTAAAGTTTTGTGGCAAAAAAGTAAATCTGCCTGTAAAAGACCAGGTGCTTTCCTACGTCCCAGGAAAGAAAAGTTAAGGTATTTTAGAGAAGATATGTACTCTTCCAAATCTCCATGTCTTCAGCTTCAGATGCTGTAATTAGCCCATGTGCATGGCAACATGTGCATGGTAATTGCACCCACTCAAAAAAGCCCAGAGCAAGAACATTTCTCAAAAACATGACTGCAGCACAACAGGTATGAGTGTGAAGCACATGGACGCCCGCTGCCTCCCTGTGTGAGAGCACATCCACCAAACAGCTCTGGTGGGAGGAACATGATTTTGGCAGCAACTCAACTATGTGAAAAACCCTTCTCTGAAGCACTGGGCTTTCTCCAGAGATATGAAAGATAGGGCAAAAGCACCTTGAAATCAGCTGCTGTCTTTGGGCTTTGGCAAAACATCTTTTTATCTACTGTCAGAAATCAAATCCTTAATGATAATTTTAAGCAAAAATCACCGAAACACTTTTTGCCCATCTAAATAGCAACTGTTCAAAGAGAGGAGTGGCTATAGTCTCAAAAATGGATCAAGTACAAAATAGACAATCGTTTACTGATATAAAGCCAAAGAGTAATTTACCCACAGTGTTGCAATTAAATATTTATTTGTATATGCAAATGTGCACCAAGTGCAACTATTAACCTATAACTTCTAAGTCCACCAGTAAACCATGTCTTTAGGTGCCACATTCACGTCTTTTAGATACCTACAGGTATGGTGGTACCACCACTTCCCTGGGCAGCCTGTTCCAATGATTGACAACCCTTTCAGTGAAAGTTTTTTCCTAATAGTCAATCTAAGCCTCCCCTTGTTGTGATGTGTTTTTAAATTCCCCAGTTTTCTCCCCTATTTTATGTATGCTCCCCCTTTGTTCTTTGTAAAATGGTTCCTCCCCTCACAGTTTTCCCGCCAGGGTGGATCTGACAGTTTAGTTACCATGGTTACCCCTTCCCCCTCAGCTGCCAATATCTTATGTTATGTAACTTCCCCTCCCCTACATTACCTTATAAGTAAGTTTTTTCTCCTCCCTGGGCCCAGTCAATCACACCCCACTCCTCCCAGCTTTCTAGAACTTTCCTCTCCCTGGGGGTTGTGGTTGGCTGGTGTCCCGGGGCCCCTCCTTTGCCTTACGATTATTTGCTATGTCCTCATGTCAGTTATGTTATGTACCTCCCTACCTGCTCATCGATTGGTTTGCTGGGCTTCCCTCCTTTCTCCACCCCTTCCCTTTAAAACCTTGTCACTCCCCCTGTTCGGGGCCATTTGCTGCGGGGTTTTCCATCAGTTGGTTGCCATTTGCTGTGGGTCCCTCCATCTGTTGGTTGCCCTCTGCGGTTGGATTCTTCAATAAACCGGCGTGTTACCCCCAGCAAATGGTCGCCTCCTCTTTCGTCTTGTCCAGCGCCAATCCAAGTCCGCAATCCAACCCAGCCCGGGGCCACGACGCCAAGGGGGGTTGGCTTTCCGCTGCGTAGGGGCGTCGGCCACCGTACCCCTTCGGCTAGCCGGACTTAGGGCCGCGTACACCCTCGCGCATCCCCTGATGCCCCTTGAGATCATTTTGTCTTGTCCTTTCACCTGTTGCTTGGGAGAAAAGATTGACCCCCACCATGTAGTACTGACAGGCATGCATTTCTGAACTTTCACAGCCATCCAATTTTAGGGCACCACTACAAGCTGTGAGACAACTGTACACAGTGGTGCACCCATTCAAACACAGGAAGACATAACAATGATTATGAGATGGCTTAAAAGAATAGATGGAACATATTGGATTGAGAAAGAAAGTGGATAAAGTAAGAAAGTGAAATGTAGACCTAGACTGCAGCATAGAACAGATGCATAGGTTGAATAACTAGAATACACTATGTAGGTCTAGTACCTTAATGCACACATCAATGTCTGCCTCAGAAAGGGAAGGGACAAACTGCATTAAAACTACCAGATCACCTTTTGATCAATTATCATAGAGAACTGCAAACAAATCAAATTCCAAGCAAGTAATTTTTTTTCCAAAGAGTCATGTTATGCAAATTCTCCTGTGAACCATGGATTACTATTGAGATTTCAGGCAAAAGCTGTCTGTGATGTCTACATAACAGAGTGCACATCAAACGTCAGGATAAAAATCTGCAGCGATAAGATACCAAGTTGGGACTGCCATGCAGGGACAGATGCCAAGATAATAGCACAAAAACTGTGCTGAGCTGGTTCTCTGTCTGGGATGGAAGATGTGGACTACTGAGGTTGTAACTTACACAGTAACCTGAATATGGGAGTGCTGCTGGGGAGAAAGGCAGGTGTATTCCTGAAAGACACTACAGTGCATTTTCTTGCAAAGCAAAACTGACATCAGAAGCTGTGAAAAATCAACAGAAAAAAATGTGTGCAATTCAAGTTGAGACTTTATCTGAGAACAATGCTGAACATTAGGTCATGAGCAGAAATGAAATACATAACTATGTCAACAGGGAGAAGTGCTAAACTCTGGTGACATATTTAATCAACATGTAGAGGATGCTTGCACAGGGTTCTATGAAAGTCTGCATCCTGAGGTGAATATATCACATTTTTGCCTAAGGAGCTTATGAAAAGTCACTTAATCTCTAAATCTAGGTTTTATTGAAATGTAAAATCCTGAACTAGAACAAAAGATCTAACTCAAACTCTGAATAGAAAATACCTGTACTCTGATGGCTAAGATAGATGACAAGATTAGGTTTAAAAACCAATCCTTCTCACTCCTTTCTGCTGTCTCCTTGAATGAAGGACCTCTTCTTCTACACTTATTGTCTTCCACACTTATTCTATGCTTTCCCAGGTTGCAAGCTCTGCATACACTGGTTTTTTTCCTGAAGAGGCTTTGCTCTTTGTGGAAATCCTCCAGCCTGAGTTCATGAGCAGTCCTTGCATCTCCCATCTCTTGCTCTGCCCTCATCCAGAGATGATCTGCACGATTGGTGCAGCCACCAACTCTCTCAAGAATGTTTTGGCCAAACATTCACCCACCTCTGGTGATTAGTCAAACCCTTGCATGAAGTAAAGCAGTACCCTGTAAGGCAGAAATAAGCATATTGACCAGAAGATCTTCCATCTCTGTATCAGTTATGTTGGTCTTTCTAGCTCTGCATATTGAGAGAAGGGCTTGATACCACCAGCAGTATTGTCTTCCATTCCAAAGATGGAATACCAGCAAAACCCAAGTGTTACAAACATGTGAGCCCTTAAATATTTTGACGTGGGCAGCCACATTCCTTTGCACTTTTCATGTAAGTGAATGCATCAGTGCAATATCTGTGCAAAAGATTTTGGAAACTCCTTTTTGTGTATGATATGGCATTGTTAAATGCTGCAGGTTGCTATCTAAACCTCTCAAACTTCTGTTTTGAAGGATTAATTTGTGTTTTTTCTCACCCCTCAGCATTTATTTGCAGTTGCTGTAGTTACTCTCACAAATTATTTCCTCTTGTGCAGATGTGAGTATAGGTGTGAGTGAGTGCACCCCTTTCATATTTCAGTTGTCAAAGAGCTCAGTACAGCATTATGAAAATTGAAAGCACTGCTAATGAGTAGTATATTAATAGAGTCTCCTTTAAACTCCTGTGTCTTTCACTATAAAGTTTATTTTATGGTTTCCCTATCTCTTGCTCCAGCTACAGCTAACTTTTGCAAATAGGAAATGACAGATCAGCTGTCAGACAGGAGTCACTAGATTGCCATCCCTAACATTAGTGGAGCGGCAAAATTATTCTGAAATTAGCATGTATGGATGGGATTCAACTGTATTTTCTACCACAGATGTCTAAAAGTTTATTCAAGATTGAGAAACCAAAAGTGTGCCAGTGTTAGCAATATCTTTAGTAACAACAATTTTAAGCATGCATTGTTTCTCCACTTTCACTGGTTTTATGAGTAACTCATTTTGCTGTTAGGGCAAGAAATGCAAGACTGGTGTTCTGCTAAAAGCACCTTAGCCTGGAATGTCATCAAACATTAGGTGATCAGAACTCCACAGTCTTGTTTTGCAGGATTGAAATGTCTGAGATATCTTTCAGTGTCCTGCAGGATTAGAACAGCCCTAAGTCCCTCTAATTCAGTGAAAGCCAATGAGTGCTGTCAACACACAGGGGAAAAAGTATTGCCAGCTTCAGAAGACCAATTCAAATCTTCAAATAGCCCACTTCTTTTTCCTATGCTATAATCAGAATTCTGTGCAGTTGACATACCTGAAGGATGGGATGGCATACAGAGGGACCTGGACAAACTCAAGAGAAGTGGATTCCTGGGAATATCAGAGATTTAACAGACCCAGTTCAAGGTGCTGCACCTGGGTCAGGACAACTGGCAGTATTGGGGGATTTGTGAGGGATCTATTCATCCCCCAGAGGTCAGGTTGGATGGAGCTCTGAGCAGCCTGATCTAATGAAAGGTGTCCCTGCCCATGGCAGAGGGGTTGGAAACAGATGATGTTTAAAGTCCCTTCCAATCCAAACCATTCTATGATTCAGTTCTATGATTCTATGAGTCATTCATCTTGCGTTAATTTTCTACTTACTGGTGAAGTCATGCTCTTCCTGCTGTGTTCTTTTTTCCTAAAGTCATTCAGTGGTCAAGTTTCCCAATCTGTGCCATTTTTCACATCATTTTCCTCTTTCTGAATTTGCTTTCCCATATTTGTTGCAGCTCTTATGCCACTGAAATGATTCATCATCACCAGCTGGCCCTGTTTGAAGGGGCAGAGCACCAGAGAGTGAGAGCTAGCTGATCAAATAATGTGGAATCAAATTTTTTAGATGTTCCCAGCTTCCTGGCTGTCCTAGAGAGTTAAAGGCACTGCACATCCACTCAGGGCTTCCCTGTGCTTGGGATCATAGCTTCGTTTCTGGTAATCCCACTCATACGGGACCTGGGTCGCACAGTCAAGGTTGGGAGCTTGCTTCAAAAATGAGTAAGGAGAAGGGCACTGGGAGAAGGATGGTGTGTAATATTTTGTAGAGAGTAATGAATATTGTTTGCTCTGTTCAGTTTTAGGGGAGGCTGTTTTTTGTTGGTTTTTTTTTTGAAAAGGGGGAGTAAAAGGAGAAGTTCTATATGGCAGGTTTTTAATGAGGCAAAACAGAGACTAGGACTTCTAGTCTAGAAATTCTCAGAAAAGTAGCAGAAAATTAGAAAGGAAATTTAAAATGAGTTAGTAAAATGCTCTTAATTCCTTGCGTAAAATACTTTTCAGAGTTAAGATCTCTCACGACAATTCAGTTTCCATCAATTACTTTGCAACCTGGAATAAACAAAATTGAGATAATTGGGGAAGCACATACACAAAAGTTTTACCCATTTTATCTAGCCTTTTAAATCATACATTTAGTTAAGCAGGCTTGTTGATGCTCTAGAGAGCTCCTTTAAGAAAGTCTTGAACAAGAAGCAACAAAGTAGATATACTTAACTATCACAGCTCTAATTCCCCTTCAGACAATTCAGAATAAAGATTACATCTGAGGCTGAAAAACCCAATGAAAGGTATTTAGATACTGCATTATCTTACGGATTAAAAAAAAAGTCTGAATATGGTTATAGCTCTGCTAAGAAATGCCTGAAGTACAAAAAAGATTAGAAATAGTCAAAGGTAATACACAGCCTAAGTTTCCAACAAAGAAGATAATTTCTGTCGCAGTGGTGCTTTGATGCCTTTCATATTTATTTTTTATCAGGTTTAGTCATTTGGTGTTGATTTGGCATGATTTTCAAAGCATGCACATGCAGTGCATTCTGATTTTGTCCACCTGAGTAGATAAAACTGCATCAGAATTACTCTTGCTTTAATTATTCAAGGATTGTGTGCAAATTAATAGCATGTGATGCATGTCATCCTAATAAAGAAAATACCTTGAATTTCTGATTCTTGGGTTTTGTATCTCAAATTGAGTGCTGAACGCTTTCAGAGAAATGTTCACAATGACTCCATAACAATTCTGCAATTCATGAATATGACAAAACCAATCAAATCCAGAGAAGAATTATTTGATATATAAGTATCCTGTGAACATATCTACTTGCTGAATTCAGTTATTTAATGCAAATTACTTGATATTCATATGCACCAAATGTGGGAAAGAAAGAACACATGAAGTCATAAAAACTGTATAAAAGTTCATTATTAGATATTAAAAGACATTAAAAATTAAACTTCCAGTAAATCTTAGGCAAAGCCTTTAACAGCAAGATTATTAAACAGCATCCAGGGAAGTGAAAAGAAAACTAGATCTTTGAGGCATCTAAAACTGGACAAGACGCAGGAATTTGAATTGATTGGCTTAGGTCTGTATTAGAAATATGGAGAACTACAATATGTCATCAATTACAAGATTATGCAGTTCATGCCGACACGTGCCACAAATACCTCCACTTGTGATGCAGGTGTACATTTTCTCAACATGGATAATTCCTTTGGGATACAATGATTCCAAATTAGACTGGGAATGAAATAAAGCATTGTGTGGGAAAGTGAGCTACTGAAATCCATGCTGAAAATGGACATGGGAGTGATAGATTGGTTTTGCTGGGCACCTGGTGTCCAGTCTGGGTCAACCCATTGCAATAGACCACTTCTATAGGACTCACTGGGTGAATATTTCCATTCTTTGTTACTGCTTCATTGCATATTGTGACTCTAAGGCTGTACTGTTCACAGAATATGGTAACCCAGAGCAAAAGTTACCCAATACATTTCCTTTGCTTTCTTAATGAATAATATTATATAGAATCACAGAATATTAATTCCCTTTTTCTGGTCTCCTTCCTTTTCTTTTCCTCAACTCTAGACAAGCTGGAGAATGACAGTTCTCAGTTGCTGAGAACTTCTAGCAAAAACAAGGGATTTTTCTAGCCTAATGCTAAAAATCTTAACACAAAGAGAAATCTTATTGGCCAGATGTTTGGGCAGGTATCCTTCCTGATAGACAGTTTACCAGCAAAAATTGAAATGAAAATTTGATGGCAAAAAACACAGTATTTTTTTGAAAACAGAATTTCTGCTTTTGGTAATTATCTGGATATAGAATAAGTGTATGTAAATAGAAACTCTCTCTTCCCTTGAATTCTTGGCCACAGTTTTATCAGGCCGAAGAAATAAGCTCCAATAGTACATTTGATGGTAAGGGTATATGCAGCATTTTATATTGAATACTGCAAAAACTTCAGTGAGGAACCATGGCTCCATGAGTCTGTAAACCTGCAAAAATAGGTTTTTATGTTGCTGTTGCACTTGAGAATGTTCAAAGTCCCTTAATCTTCCACTTATATTATTGCCTCTAGATTTCTGATTCTGCAAAACACTTCAATTAATTCTAGACTCTGGAAAAGAATCATGAAAATGGCATATAAACATAATGAAGAAATAGAAAATTTGTAATTATTTTGGATAAAGAAACCAGATAAACAAAGGGATCATAACATCATATTCTGATTATATGTTTAAATGAGCGACATTTTTAAATCAACAATGCATAAACACTATATGAGTCACATATGAATAACTCAGCATCCCAAGAGTTGCTTTCTTGGAACATTGCATTAATTATTGAAACAGTACTTAGAAATTATAGCCTAAGAGAAAGTTAAACCCTAAGAATCTTAACAGAAGAAATATGCAAATGTTAAACAGTGTCATGAAGTGACAAATATCAGTGTTGGTGAAATTAAAATTAGTAAGAAAAAGAATTGAAAAGTTAAAAATATTAGAAATTGGGCCAGATTTATTAGTGGTCCCTAGATCCTTACTGGTGCTTATGGTATAAATCTTACTGCTAAAAGAAACTGATAAGAAGCTAGGAAAGCCAATTTCCATTTGCTTCTAACTAATATCTACATTAAGAGTAATGGCTGAAATTAATATACCAAAGCCTGATTATTAGCTTGAGTCTTTGAAGAGCAGGAATCTGTTGAAAATATCACAAGTAAAAATGATAAAAAATATTCTAAATATAATATGCCACAAAGGGGAGAAAAAAATGTGTTTTCTACTGTGAAAGACCTTATTTTTTTTTCTGAGATACACCTACCCACAAAAAACCAAAAAAACCCCAATCCTAAACAAACCCACCAACCAACCAAGAACTTCAAACCAACACTTATATTTGGAAAAATTGAAAAATTATGCAATTTGCCTTCTAGGTAAAACAATGGTAAGCAACTCAGTTCTCCATAGGCTCTATCTGTATTAAACAGTTTGAAATAATTACAGCATCTGAATGTGCTTCAGTCTAAAAACAATGGCTTTTTCTTACACTGGATGCTGAAAACTCATTCCAGTGTCAGAATTGAGATCAAGCTGAGTCTCTTGTCAGTGCTTTTGATTTTCCAATGTGTTCATTTGGCACAAAGCACAAAGGTGTGGGTGAGCTTTGAGAATGAAATACAGAAGGTGGCAGAGTAGATTAGGGGATGGAGTTGGTAGGGAACAGCTGATGATCTGAAGGACATACTCAGAGTGAGATGCTAATAGCAGCACATGATAGCAAAAGAGGTGAAAGTATCATCCTTGAAAGGAGACAAGAAAAGCAGACTTTCAGTAAACATAATCAATCATTTGTATTTGCTTGTCAGGGACACTGTCTGCTTCAATTCATGTCTGTGGGCTTGAGGTGAGGTCATGATCCACAAGCATTCCATTAAGCAAAAGTTTCAGTTCACTGTTGCCTCAGAAGTTGCATCTCATTGTTTCCCCTCCCCTGGTGTAGCTAATCAGTTCGAGTTCCCAGTGCCATGGTGCTCTTTGGACAAGGCTGTTGTGGGAGCAAAACCAGCTCACCTCATCCATGGCAGCAGAAACAAAAGCAGCAATGCTCAGGAGGAAAAAATATTTTTGTTAAAGGTTAAAGAATGAAGTACTGTGCAGTAAGAATTATTGCCTTGCTGATGGCAGCAGGCAATGCTGCAAGAGAAAAGGCGGCATCTTGATCGTGAGAAGGAAGAGAACAAAGCACTCGATGCTGGAAGTCTGCAGCATAGCAAAATCACTGAATAAAATCCTTTCCATTAATTTACTGACCTGACAACGTCTCAAAGGCTGGCGTTTCTTCCCTTGCTGCTTAGCACATCTCCAGTTCATGTAGCCGGTTTCATGAGCTCATTATAGTACCTCTGAATAATGTATTGCTATTCTACCCATCCCTTTTGGAGTTTACAATTCTATTTTGTGCATGATAAACAACATGTCCATGTGGGGCTTTCTGAAGGTGATGTGTTCCAAATTCTCACTGTGCTTCCATACACCCAAGAAGTCTCCTTTATTAGCATGAAAGTTTTCTGCTGCACTATTTCCTTAGCTTTCCCTATTTTGCTCCAGTAAGACCATCAGTATCTGTTCTCTCTCTTAGTGTGGTTCTTATACAAATTGTTGATGACATCCCTGGTTAACATTATTTAATAGAGAAAGAAAAATGAGTGTATGTGAAAGAATATGATCTAATGTATCCTGCCATTTGAAACAGCTGGCAGTCCTTGCTGGCAAATTCCTAATTCTCTGCTCTAATTCTGTTCTTGGCTTTATACCCTCATTCTCCAGATAAGATTTTCACATGGTGGAGTTCTACATAATCAGTCATACCGAGAGTTATATTCTTGCTCTTCACAAAGCACAGTATGGTTTAAAAGCAAAAGTGGTGTGCTGAATATAGACCGCAAGCACAGGAGATATAAAAAGCAGCACCTTCAGAAGAAGCTACTGCCGGTCTGGTTTGGATCTTCCCTGGTGGTAATGAAAGACCACCAATTCCAGCAGGAAAAAAAAATCCCTCCTAAATACCATTCCAAATGCAGTATATTAAAACCAATATTCTTTCTGTGATACCCAAAACTCTACATTTTTCCCAGATCCATAAACCCCAGCCATGGTAGAATTTATTATTAACAAAACAAACTGAATCATTCTGCTTCCTGTTTTATTTTCTAAACATGCACTTTTCCCTTTAGAGAAGGTATTTCTGAGATCAAAACCACACTATTTATTCTCTGCTAGATACATCCAAAGCCTCTTACCAGACCTTCTACACTAAAAAGTTCTCAGATCATTAATTCACCATTTATTGCAATTAATTTATTGGCATTCAGTCTGTTGAGAATAGCACAAAACAAAGCTAAGGATTCATGTTTAAGTCTTCTGATGATCTTCTTTACCAACATGAAAATAACAATAAATATGTTACAAAGAGCTGGATTTCAGACTTTTTAATCAGAAGAGCAGACAAAAGTCTTTTTTTCATACCACTCATAAGAGAAAGTAATTAGAACACCATTTAAGTTGTGTTCACATTCTAACCACAAATTAGGAAAAGCTATCTACAGTCTGACATTCCTAAACAAGTAGCTACACAGAGCGCCAGCTAAACATAAGGAATGTGTGAAGTGGGGAGAGAGATGGCGAATACTTTTCTCAGGAGCAGGTTTATAGATTCTGTATCTAAAAGAAGAGTTCTTTGCAGTCCATTTTATTCTAATTTGTTGACATGTTTTCATGCAGAAGTACCAAATGCTGATTTGAACCATGCATGCAAGTGCCAGCAACACAAAGTTGGAGTTTTTACAAAAAGCTGCTGGTGGATGACAGTACTGAGATAAACAGGTGCTCATTGTCATCCACAGCACTGCTTCCTTCTCTTTACTTGTTACACAGCCATTCAAGTTGTTGTTTTCTTTATGAAGCATAATTTTCTGCCCCCTCTAGTTTCCATACCTTGTTGTTTGAAATAACACTTGACACTGGTAACATGTGAAAGTTTTTCAAAATTATCACTGTAGAGAATTGTAGAGCAGGAGAAGATTCAAAGTTCAGCAGATAAAGTTCTGCTGCCTCATTCATGATTGGTTCATATCTGAGGAAGATTTTCCATCTTTACAAAGCATATAAGGTTTTAAGAGGTCATAAATGTGAGTTTTTTTGCATTTGCTTCACAAGTGTAAAAATTATCCTAGCTGAAAACCAGAGAAGATCAGAAGGGTAGGAATTTTAATATTATTTTCCTTTACCAATTGAAATAATTATCCATAACCATATCCATAATCCATAACTATATTTATAGGGAAAAAAATCATCCCATTGCTCACTGTCTAATGCAAGGGAGTGAAAACAGTAGCTTGCAGTCCTTCCAAGTGATATCTTGGAGATGCATGAAAGTGATTCATAAGGAAGACATTTAACTATAGGGATAACATATTGAGACTATCACTCAATATGATTAGAGGAGTAGAAGCTGAGCACAATGTATCTTCTGCTTGGCAAATAAAGGATATGTCCAAAAATAATCTTGCTTTCAGAAGTGAAAAATCCATTACCAGACTTTTAATGACATCACTTCTGAGGTACTCCCCTGGAAAGGTATTCCTAAACATTTGAAATCCTGACAAAATCCTGTAACTATCTACTCTGAATACATTTCCTCTTGAAAACATTTTTGGCAAATTGGCTTGTTGAAAATGGGGAAATAACCTATTTTCCAGGAATAATGGCCAACCACTGACTCTAGTCTCAGCAATCAGTGCCAAGCGTTTTTACGTTTCTTTGTAAATCAAAAAATCCAGGAAACAAAAGACACCTTTAACAGATAACACTGACATTTTAAGTCAGCAACCAGATGTGACTTTAAGGTTAAGGAGTCTATGAATTCCCAGTATCAGCTTTATCTCCTGATACTTCCATTTGTACAACACAGTAAAAACTGATGGATGAAACCAGATCTCCTTAACATGCCTACCAGAAAACAAAACAAAACAAACAAAACATCACAAGTTACACAATACATGAGAAAAATGAAGCATGTGCAGAACCCTCTCTCCTACACAGACTAAGCAACTAGTTTTCTTGGAAAAGCAATTATTCTGATCTGCTGTTTAGTTTTTCTCATCTGTACCACTTATTAGTTCCATGTCATTAATCATTGGATTGTACCTTCATATTGCCAAATTTTCAAAATATTTAGTTCTTATCTAGACAGTAAGAAAGTCAGCTTTCAGCATTCAGTATCAAGTGTCAAACAGGAAAATAATGGTGAGTTTTTTAAACCTCTGAGAACTCTGAGAATTTTCATTTTTATATATGCACTTCAAAGGATAAGCTCATTATTTACTTTTTTTTTTTTTAATCTGTCAAACTTTATCACTCCAGATTTTGAAAGCTTCCAGTCAGTGGTTTTCTCTGATGCTGGTTATATCTTCTCTCTCAAATTCATAAAAAATTAAATATATCTACAGTCTGATGAAGCAGAATAAGTGTATGCCTCATGCACTCAGACTTCACTTTCCTGAGCATTTGGTTAGCATTTCAGGATGAATTTTCCTTTGGGTGCCACTGCCACATGAAAAAGCAGAGTAGTCTAGACACAAAACTTATTGAAGATAGACAAACTGGGGCTACAGGATCTCTTCTTTCACATTTTTATCTGTGAATCTGTCCAACTTTTCCACATCGCGGTAGAGACTGATGTGTTTCTTATTTACACAGCATGGTCCAAACCTGAATTAGGTCTACTTTAGTAAATACGTGTGAATCCCATTCTCTAGCCCTGAGAGCAACACAGTCTGCTTCCTGCCCAAACAGATAAAAATATCTCTCTTTCCAGTGTCTTCCAAACTTCCTACAGGAGACCCCACTGGCCTGTTTTATCCCCCATATCAAGCCAAGGTATTGTTTAAAAGTGCAGTCATCGTTATGGGCTGATACTCCACCCAGCCGTTTCACAATATGGAAAACAGCAAGCCAGCAACTGAGCCTGGTCAGCCTTACACTACAAACACCACCAATACACAGGCTGGCAATGGTGTGAACTTCTTATACATTTGGTAGGTAAAAATTCCATTTAGGTTTCAATTGGGAAATTTTTCCATTTTTGAGAAAAATCACATTATTCAGAAAATAATATTCCCTGCACTCTTTAAACCTGCAACAGTTTTCATTCTTCTATAGTGTAGTTGACAAGTAATTTTTTATCATTCTGGATATTATTTTTTGCCATAGTTACAGACAGGAGGGATGCTGTCTTCTCCAGTATCTTTTTGGGTTTTTTTCAAATGGGAACCACCCTTTGAAACATTTTTCTTTTTAGTTATGGTCATGCTCAGCTTAGTCTGGTCCAACAGGCAAACAAATGCTGCTTTCTTTTGAAGAGATGATGGAATTGGTAGCTACCCAACAACAGGGTGTGCCTGCACTGAATATATTCAGGAAAAGGCACAGAAATAGCCTGCAATTAAAAAGTACACTTAGAAATAAAACACCCTGACCATGATTTCCTTTGGATTCCTCTCATGACTGCATGAAAAATGAAAAAAATTATTGTAGAAGAACTACTACATCAAAACAAAATCATGAATAGAGTTATAAGCTATAAACAGCCAGTAAATGAAAAGGGAAACATCAGCAGTTTGGAACATGTAACATTCCTCAGAGGGTTTGTAATGTGGGAAGAAAAAAAGCATTGCAGAACATAAAAATATCCCCAATTTGTGTGGAAGTGTCTGGGTTTTACATTGAGTGATTTAACAGTAGGTGCAATGTTCCATATTGGTGTTAATATTTATCAAGCTGTTGATCCTGCAAGTTTAAGAAAGAATTAGGTTCGGAAATCCATCCCAAAAATATTATACATTACATTGATGAAGAGAGATATTTTTATATAAATCAGAAAAACAAATACTGCTCTGTTTGTGTGAGCTGTTGCATTCAGTATGATTATTTTTTGTGTGAAATTATGAGATGAAAGCTTCCTAAATGTCTACATATTTACTCTGCGTGCATTGAGTGCTCTCATATTGTCATTGTGTTTAAATCTTGCATAAGTCAAACCCCAATTTATCTATGCAGACATGATTTGCTAATTGCTCAAATTGGTTTACTTTTGCTCTTTTCATTGCTAAAGCTGCTGCAGGTTAATTTAGGATCTTTTCAGACGTTTTCCTTGGCCATCTTAAAATGAAACCATAGGGTTATAGATGTTGATTGTCTCACCAGTTGAGGGAGCAGCCCACGGTGGGGGTTTTATGGGAGTCCCCATAAAACCATTCAGCTCCCAAGGGACAGAGATGTGCTTGGAAGCTTGTGCATGGCACTGGTAGCCCACATTCCTTTGGCATGGTCCATATTCCATCCCATGGCATTCCATGCCATGGCAGTTCCATTCTCATGGCACTGAGCATGAGGACATCACCTAAAATCAGCAAGAGAGCACATACATTGTAAGAATCAGAATGCGCTATTAATACCAACTCAGCTTTGTCAAATAGCTCTCTCAGACCTCATGCTGCATAAATTGAATTGATCTTTCTCCTTCAGGGGCAAGATCTAAACCTCTTCTCAAGCAGTATGCTTGTTACATTGTTGACTGTTCCTGTCAAGGAAAGTCTATCCCACCAATGGGAAATATGCAAAGGAGAAATATTTTTATAATGTTTTGCTGCTCACAGTGCTCACATGTTCCACTTTTAAGGGTCCAGAATTACTACTGCTACTGAGCATGACTTGAGAGGGTAGTGCCAACCACACACACATGAAGAGTAAGATTTGAGGATAAATAATGATAAATTACTGAGTATTGACTTAGTCCTAGTCAGTTTCAAATGGAATTAAATCTTTCAAGATATCCTCTTTCCACAGCGGGCTTCTCATTAGACTGGTGAAATTAAAAACTAATTAGAAGCAGCAAGTTGGATTCTACCCAAATTCAATCTGTATTTGCAAGTTGAATGAACTGTCAATTTAGAAAACAAAATGCTACAGGATGAGGAGAATAGAGTATTGAAAAAGTCAGACAATTGAGTGATGTGAAATAACAGGATCTGTGCTTATGTGAATTCTGCTGAATCTTTATTCATTAAAGAAAATTAGAATGCCATCGTCATCTTTGGCCAAGTTTTAACACCTGTCACAGAACAGTAAAAATCAATTTTAAACTAATTGACACTCTGGAGAGAAGAGGCTGGCAGCCAGTTTTTCAATATGAGGGAGCAGAAGGACAGAAGAACAACTGTAGGTCAGAGATGGCAAAACTATTTCTTGTGCAGTGCCTGAGCAGAACAAAAAGTTTTAAATTGCAGTGACAAAGTCTACTGTTTAAGATTAATCTTGTCTTCATGGCCATAAAATATTTCTCCACTGTGAGCAGTGAATGTGGTTTTAAATGTCATCAATCTCACCCTTTGCTATTCTTTTTCCTATCTGCCTTTACTCTTTAAGTTGTTTAAGGAGAGTTGTACTAAATACACATCTAAAAGGCCTTGCCATAAGAAAATCTGTAATCTGTACATTTGAATATCTCCCTCTGTGGCAAGAAACTGAATCAAGGAATCTGGCTTCAGTGACATGAAAGAAAAAGAATATCATGTCTTCACCAGTATTCTCCTAGTGATTGTCTCATTGGTCTTTGTGTTGCATCCAAATGATTTCTTCAAATAACTGCATACGCAATTAAATACTGAAGAACCTTAATGAGAAAAACAATCATCAAAGAATGAAAATGTTATTCGAAGAAAACATGAAAATAATAAACATTTAGGTAAAAACCTTCAGGATGAAATAGTAAAGAAATGTAGTTTTGTACCAGTGTTAAAGCAGTCTCATCTCAATCTAATCCAATTACAAAGATGCTAAAGTTAAATCTAAACTCCTGGAAAAATTTCTGAACATAGCAAGTAAGGAAGGTGTTTTTCATGGTTCCTAGGTAGGAATATTTCAATTAGGTAATTGAAATAGGTAATATATCAATTACCTATTTTGTTCTCTTTTCACAGAGAAATCAAACCAACTCTGTAGGAAAGCTGATAAAAAAGCTGCAAAGCCAATGGAAAAACCACTCAGTGTTAACCTGTCTCTGCTCCCCGCAGTGTTTACCTTCCATTTCAATGGGGATAGAGGTATTAAGTGCTATGGATAAATCCAATCCTGAAGCTTCAGATTGTAAATTCCATGTTTTGAATTAAAGAAACAAGAACCTTAATGTGCATCTCTATTTTTCTTACAAGATTCAGCTGTTTTTTTATTTCAGGTTAATTTACCTTGCTTTTCTTAAACCTCTTACAAGGTTTCAATTATACACTCAATTATGCTAGACTTCTTTTGTGAAGAGTTGAGTTATTCAGAAGTTTATCTGCATAATAAAAGTCATAGTTGACTTTATTTCACAGCCTTACCCAGTGCAGCTTTAAATATTGCTGATTCAAAATTATTCAGTTCCATACCAATAGTTGATGGTAGCTTCATTCACATTCAAAGGCAAGTGAAAAAGTAGGACAGTGTTTAATATTGCCACATATCACTATGAGAAGACAGTTCAGATAAATTAATCTCCCTGACCTAGATGACAGCTATCAGGAAACAGTGGTGAGCAACCAAAGCCTGAGAGACACACAGACTAGTCAAGGAAGTCTCCAGAAGAAAATCACATGATCCTAAACTTGATTTTTACCTCCTCCTAAACTTATTGTTGTGTGTTCCTTTTCATGTGGGGGCTGTTGGGGGAAAGGATAACCTTTCATACTTTTGTGGATATTTAAGTGATATTCCCCTTCTATAACTCTTTGTCAGCTTTTTGTAAATCTGAGTGGAAAATTAAAACCTAGATGACAGTATAGGATTTCCTTTTGTTTATCTTCCACTGGTACCCACTAAACATTAACAACTGAATATTTCTTTGACCTATATCATATAAAATAGATCTGTTCATCAGAACAATGAAGCAACACTGGCACACAGCTACTGAATTACATAGTGTTTACTGAAAGTAGGACTATTACTTAGACGCTGGCAATAAAGTAAAACAATAAGGAACATTTATGCAGTCTATGAAATTGTTTTATAATGACATTTAGGGAGAATAAAATTTTTAAAAAGCACTACCAGATCTCCATTAGTGTCTTACTGAAAATCCTGAACAGTTTGTCTCTCTGCCAGGAATTTAGGACCTTTATTGAATGCACTTGGCTTCATTACAGTGCAATGAGGTTTTTCAACTATCAGCTGAAACAACATGTGTATTTATCTGATAAAACAGATATAAGAGATAGATTTTTCTATTAAAGGCACCTTTTCAGTGAAACAAACTATCCCTTATTTCTTGAACTGAAGATAACATAAAATTCACTAGCACATCTCCATAAAAAGTACTGCTGTTCCACACGAGGGTTATCTAATAGCACAATTATAGACTGTGCTATTTACAACAGTGGTAATTTCAATTGTCCAACACTTTCCATTTTATACTATTTATACTATTATAAATAATAAAATAAGATTACTTTTTTTACTTTTCTCCTCTAATTATAACTGCTTTTATTCTCATGTTTCAAAGTTTCCCCAGAAATGGAAAACACTGTTATCAATTTTGGAATGTTATCCAACTTATTCAAATTGTTTTTATTATGATATTGCTGCAGTATGCAGTAGCCTCAAAGTCAAAATATGTTTTAAGTTTTGAAACCTCCAAAATAACACCTATCTGAGCAGCCAGGGAAGTCCTAGCTTCAATTCCATTGCCTACACATGAGCCCAAATATTCCAGGCTGCAGGGTAAACCAAGATCTTTCAAAAGAAATATGGGGAAGAATCACATTGTCCATGGATATAGCACCACAATAATGTTGACAATTTTGACATTTTGCATCGTGGTTCTGGGCTGGAGTCTTCAGGTCATATTTACTGGAAGCACAGCAGAGGTGGAAGGATGCTATTTAATTTCTCATAGAGGAGGCAAACGAACTCTAAATTGAGGTGTCTTGTTTCCTTTTCTGGAAGCACTAGTGTTGCTTCTTCTCATATGTAAAACTACTTCCAATATAAGAAATGGAAGACAGCTGCCAAAATACCAAGGGAATGATGTTATAAGTTTTCTCAGGAACTCTGCTCATGCTTTGAAGCTTGCATTTGGAGAAACTAATTACATTTTTATCTTTATCTGAAGCATAGACTTTACGTACAGAAAGGTCAGTCAAACACCATTATTCACCAGAAGGCTTTGTGCTTTTATAACTTGAAAATTTGCTTCTAAGCTACCAGCCCAGTTTTTCAAGGACTCCTTTGACTCAATGAATGTTTTCAGCAGAGGTACAAAAGTGCATGAATAGATTCTTTGCAAACGTCTACTGGATAAATTTCCATGCAAAAAGACACCTTTGTCCACAATTGCTATTATAATTGGAGACAATGAATTTAAAAGGCCTTTTCATGTGTGACCAATTTCATTGATCTTTCCCAACATGAAAAGCATGCTGTTTGCAAAAAGCAGTTTCTAAAACTCATGGTAATAGCAGCCAAGTGAGCAGTGCCACACACATTTGAAAGGTTTTGTTGTGGGGGTAGCTATTTTTAACAAATCTTAATTATTTGATTCTAAACACTTAATAAAACATTGAATTAAATGGAGACAACAGTATGAAGAAAAGAAATAAATTAAAGAGCATGCCATTCATATCTGGAAAATGTTGGAGCCATTTTTGGAGAGCTTCTAAGGGAGAAAAGTAAAGAAAAATCAGCTCACAGATCACGGCAGACTTAGATGCACTAGGCTAAGTAATCCAATATCCACTGAGCTCATTACTATCCTTATTTCAATTCTATGATGGTTTGAAGGGGGTTTATAAACAATTCCAAGATAATTTAATTTCTAAAAAATAACTCTAGCACTCTGTTTACAGTTTCTTTAAAAAAACATTTTTTCTTTGAAAACAAACCAGAAGGTAACTTCAAAATATTGGCAAATGCATTTCATCCAACCAACAGGAATCAAAAGACTGTTTTCAAGAAAAAAAAGATTGCTTTTCATAGGCCTCATGGCAAGTTGATGTGTTTTTTAAGCTCACAAATATCAACTGTCCTCTCCAAAACTTGGAAGAAATATCTCATTTCAAACACAGGGTTTGGTTTCTGTTATTGAAATAGCACACTTTGGCTGAGGCATAGCCTGGGGGTTCCTAGACCAGGTGTTACCACTGCACTAAGTTCAGTGAGAGAAATAACTCTGAGAAAAAGTAGAGAGGCAAAAATATACTTGTTTTCTCTGTACCACCAGGCTCAGCATACTTTTTGAGTGCTGCTGATAATATGTCATGGTTAGTAATTTCCTTTTTCCTCCATGTCTTTTCACATGGTGAGGTGTGAAGAGCTGACCATCGTGTCTCTGTGCCTGCCCATGCAAGCCTTGAGGAGCTTGTGTGCTGGCTGCTGTTTGGTTTAGAGATTCTACAATGTACAGGAGTACCTGATCTAGGAGCAGCTCCATCTGCACAGGGGCTCAGCGAGACAGCTCCTCTGAGGCTGACCTGCAGGGTCAAACGCTGACATGCAAGGTCACCATGATTGACCTTTCTCTTTCAGCCTGTATCTCTACCAGGAAACCAAGCAGAGCCAAGCGTTATTCTCTGCTCCTGTTGCCAGCTAGCACAGTCCAGCAATGTACTCATTAAACCACGTGAACCACATAACTCTTCTTATCAACATCCGAACTGCAATTTGGGAACAGTCTTGGAAAGCTGTAAATTTTGAGAATGCTACCCAGAGTACAGCTATGCTGAAGACAATTAAAAAAGTAGATTTAAAGACATTTGCATTACCATACAGAGGCCAGAACCCTGGTGCCGGTAAATTCACTAGAAGAGTTCCAATCTCTGTCCACAGAGGGACTTGTGCTTGTGTTGGAGATTTTTGCTCAGACATGGCTTGAAGGAAAAAGACCATGAAAATATACAGCTGATGGAAAAGTAGAAGGCTGCTGTAAGCAGCTAATTCTCACAGCCTGTTTCTGTAAACAACAAGAGTTCTCAGGCATGTTTATGTAAACAGCAGAAGTTCTCAGGTTGTTTTTAATAACAAGTAAATATCTTGTCCATGGGTAAGGTATGGGAAAGCAAAAGTGACAAACATGAAGGCCTTGAGAACCTTTCATACCAGGGTTGTCAGACAGTTTTCTCATAACAGGTGAACATTCTATCTTTGGCTGTTTTGGGAAAGTAAAAGTAAGTTTTGAGAACACAAATCTTGGTATTGAAAACAAAAGGAGGGGTTGATGTGTAATCTCTGGCCTATGGTGAGCTCGAATTTTGCAATATGCATGAAGTTAATTAACACTGTTATAAAAGGTGGCTGATTTGATCAATAAAGTGGAGTCGATGCTGGTCAACAAAGATGGGTCATCTCCCTTCACTTCAATATGCTTGATTTAATATTTTTGTGCCTACTTTGCGTACTAGATATGACTATGAACTTGAGAACAAGATCACACCTGTTCATGGCTGACACTGCAGACATACCATACTAACCCAAAACATACTGTGTACAAGATCTGTCTATTCATTTGAGTAAGCTTTGCATCAGAACCTCAGAGTGAAATCTGCATGGAATATTACAGTTTTGGGTAAGTGACTTAAAACAAAAAATCCTTTTGTGTATTGAGAGTTTTGGGTAAAAAAAGCAGATCTTCCATTCTTTGTTGCTCCAGGAGAGCCACAGTAAAAGAAAAGAAGAAAAAAAAGAAATAAAAAGAAAAAGAAGAAGAAGAACGAAAAGGAAAAGGAAAAGGAAAAGGAAAAGGAAAAGGGGAAAAGGAAAAGGAAAGAGAATGTCTACCTGCCAGCTTCTAAGCTGACAAAAAATCACCTGCTCCAGTGCAGGAACAAAGAATGTCTCCAGTGATACTACATGTGCCCTCCTGCAGTATATCTCTACACCTTATGTGTATTGTCTTTTTCCTTTTCACTCTTTTACTTCTCATCAGAAGAAAGTACATACGATGCCTTTCACTTCCTGCCTTCTTGTACCCTAAGAATTCTCCTTTTTTGCTCTGAGCAGTGGTTCTGCAACAGAAGAGTAAGACTCTCTCTGGCCCCATTCCTAGATTTCTTGTAGTTCTTGTTGCTTTCTCTACTCAAGTATCTGCCATGAATTTAATCCTTTCCCCAGATTTTGTCCCCACTTTTCAAAAGCATTTCTGGAGAGTGTATCTGTTTTTCTCAAGAATAATTCCTGCATGCTGAAGTCACAAGTACAACAAATGATCCTGTCTTTCACCTAAGGAATTTAAAAATCCTTCCAAAGTTACATGAAAATATCAGATATCTCTGCTCTGAAATGTGCTTTGGTTGCCCCTCTAGTTCTTGGCCATGGGTAAAGTAAACCAGTCTCATTTTAAGGCTTAGTTTGTCTTGGGTCACAGTTTACATGAAATTACCTTATCAGTTGTTCCAATGACTTTGTTATTACTGGCAGTCATGCTTTATTCACTTCTCACCTCTCATCTACCTCATGAAATAGGGAAAGCAATATTTGTCTGCTTTTTCTTCTTTAATCTCCAGCTATGCCAAAGCCTGTAAGATCTGAATACAGATACACTTCTGGCTCCCACTGTTTTCCTGATTTTACAAGGGCTAGAAATTTATCATTCCCACTGGCTAGGTGTTGTCTTTTCCCTTTTCTTCTACTTCTTCATGCTCCTTTCTCTGCTGTGGATCTTGATCTTGATCATCCAACCACCATTTCAGCTTGGAATGTGAGGCAAGTTCAAAGGGTAAAGAGGCACTCCCACACACTTTCTTATGGATTGAGATTCGTTATTTGGATTCTCTCCTTCTGGATGTCCATTACTCATGGTAGAGCTTAGAGTTCAGTTAGTGAAGGCATTAATGGTGTTCCCTCTCTCTGCAGAGAACCTTCCTCATGAAACACAGTTACTGCCAAGGCTGCTCTATTTTGCTAGACTTGGCTGAGCTCAAACCAGAGCGCTAAAATTCAGAGGGACGAAAAACACACATGCACAATTAAGTCAATCTAGAACCTGAAATCCCTGGCAGAGGGGCTTCACTAGCAGCCAGCATGCAATCCAAAAATCTTCCTTTCTGCAGCCTCCAGTCCTCCTTTCTGTCTGAAAGCAGAAGTGGGATGTGACTGAGGGATGGGCCTACTGACCAGGGGCAGCATTGGGGTTATGCCTCAGACTGCCCCTCACTCCATGTAGCTACATTGCATTGTTTTGCATTGTCCACTGGAAATTATGCACTCTCAGCTCCATGGAAAACAAAGGCCTGTGGGAGGTCATGGAATGCCTCATGGATTTTTGTGTTTTGCTAATCCAGTTGGTGAATCACTCTGACTGCTTGCTTAATCTTACCTTCATTGTGTTATTTATCCTCAGCTTCAGGCAGCGGATGGGTGTCATCATTTGTGTGCCAGGCTGCCCTGCTAACACTGGGCACGTTGATTTACCCTCTAAACAATGTGGTTTTAAGAACTAATGCCCTACTGCGCACCAAACGTGTATGTGTCTTGATAAGAGGGTTTGGCCAAGGTTTCACTGGTGTGAAATACAACACAGTTCACATAAGTACTGGACATATCACAAACAGGGAACCTTCAGGGCAATAAAAACATGATTAGCAATTCAAATATGCCCAACCTCATCCTGTATTTTGTTCTTTCTCAGACAATTCAATTCTGTCATTTAAGGTAAGGTCCTGCAATGGCTTTATCAACCACAAAAACAGTCCCATAATATGTTCTCTCTAGCATGCTGATTACGGATCTGATAATTGGGCAGGACTAAAGAACTAGAGTGCAGCTGTTATTTGCTTATTAAATGTCTCAGAGGAAAAGATACAAACACACAGAGACACAGACACACAGACACACACAGACACACATACACAATTTAAGTGTCTCATTAAACTGAGGAGATGTTTTCTCTTTGATGGCCTGCACTGCAGTCTGATCCAGGCAAAGCAAAAAAATCTTTTTTTGCCTGAGTAATTTGAGAGAAGAAATTTCAAGTGCTCAGTTAAAAATTTCTGCATCTCCACATTGGGCATAAGTACCGTGGATTTTGATACAAAAAACATTGAGAACCCCTTCCTTTTTCCATCAACAAGTAGAGTGTTTCAAATTACAATACTGTGCCAGGTCTATGCTTTTCCCTCTATTAGAGGCAGTCGTTGGTGTTGAGACATCCCCCAGATAGATTTCAAAAGTCTTTGGCAAATATATTTATTTTCTGGGCCCACAAATTACAAAACTCATTTCCATGATGGACAACTGACTTGAAAACCCATTTTCTTCATTACTCCCCACTGCATAAGCTACTGAAAGTCTTACAGTCAAGATATGTTAATGAAACCAAACAATACTCAGGAGAATACTTTGTTGTATCTATTCCCCTTGAAACTAAAAACCAGGCAAGCGAAAACTCTCCAGATGCCCTAGCAGTAAACAGTTTGATTAAAATCTGCTTTTCCCATTAGATATCCACTATTCTTTAATATGCCAGTTCTGTTTACAGAGCATGGTGACACAGTAAAAAATCCACAGGCAGATTACTTGACTATTTTGATATACTGAATGACATATCAAACTGATAACTCCAGCCTTTCTCACCTTCAAATGTCATCAAGAAAATTGCAATACCATAAGGTTTGTCAAAGATATTGACAAGAATTACAGAGCTGTCACCCAGCTCTGAAATTTGCAAATTTCATCGATTTCTTCTGAGTCTTGCTCTTTTACTCCTGTTATATCTGTGCCACCAGAGAAATGCAAGAAATGCAAGTTATGACTTTCTCCTGGGCATTTCTCACATAAAAAAAAAAACCATTGCAACATATAAACTCACAGGTTTCCTGATGCAGCCTACAAAGAGTTTTCCAAACCAGAGTGTTGCTTCAGTTTGAAATCCACAGTCAGCAACGTGGAGTTTTCTAACTCTGACAGTACACACCATCTGTTCTAGCCATGTGCAGGACAAATCACTTAAGGTCTTTTTCGTCATGGATGTCACTGAAGAACTGCCTTTTTCAGAGATTTCTAAGTCCTGAATAAACCTAGCCTAGGTATGATAAATTCTATAAGCAGCTGGGAAAAGTCTAACTAACCACTTACTCTTGTTCTTGTGGGAGATTTCAACTTAGCAGATGTCTGCTCAAATCACTACACAGCAGAGATGAAATGGTCCAGAAGGGGTCCCTGGATTGTGTGAGAAGTAACTTCCTGACATGGCTGGTGAGGGAGACAACCAGGGAAGGTGCCTGCTGGGCCTCCTATCTGTGGGGTAAAGTGATGTCTGGAGGCCACCTTGGGCACAGCAATCATAAAAATCCCAGAGAGATAAGGAGGAGTGCTAGCAGAATGGCTACCTTGGCTTTCCAGAGAGCAGACTTTGGCCTGTTTAGGGGCTTGTTTGACAAAGTCCCTTGGTAGACATCCTGAAGGGCAAAGGAGTCCAAGAACACTGGATGTTCTCCAAGCAGAAAATCTTAAAAGCACAGGACCAGACAGTCCCCATGAGCTGGAGTAAGGAAGACTGGCCTGGATAGACAGAGAGTTTTTTCTGGAACTCAGGAAAAAAGGAAAGAATATGATCTTTTGAAGAAGAGATGGGAAAATCAGGAGGACTACAAGGATGTTGTGGGGTTATGCAGGAAGAAAATTAGAATAACCAAACCCCAGTAAGTACTTAATCTGGCTACTGCCATAAAGCACATTAAAATGTTTCTATAGTTACATCAACAACAGAAGAGGGCTAAGGAGAGTTGTATGAAATTAAACAAGGCAAAGTGCTGGGTCCTGCACTTGGGTCACAGCAATCCCATGCAGAGTTACAGGCTTGCGGAAGGAAGGTTGGAGAAAAAGGACCTGGGAGTTTGGTCACTGCCAGCTGAACATGAGCAGTGTGTGCCCAGGTGGCCAAGAAGGCCAATGGCATCCTGGCCTGGATCAGCAATAGTGTGGCCAGCAGGGCCAGGGCAGGGATTGTCCCCCTGTACTGGGCACTGGTGAGGCCACAGCTCATGTGCTGTGTCCAGCTCTGGGCCCCTCACTACAAGAAAGACATTGAGGTGCTGGAACAAGTCCACAGAAGGGCAATAGAGCTGGAGAAGGGTCTGGAGCACAAGTCTACGAGGAAAAGCTCAGGGAGCTGAGGATGATCCGGGGGTCTTCATCACTCCCTACAATTACCTGAAAAGAGGGTGGATCAAGGTGGGGGTTGGATGGTCTCTTCTCCTATGTAACAAGGGACAGGATAAGAGGAGATGGCATCCAGTTGTACCTGGGGAGGTTTAGATAGAATATTAGGAAAAAATCTCCACTGTAAGGATTGTCAAGCATTGAAACAGGCTGCCCAGGAAGTAATGGTGCCACCATCCTTGGAGGAATTTAAAAGATGTATAGATGTGGCACTTTAAGGGGCATGGTTTACTGGTGGACTTGTCAGTTGGACTCAATGAGCTTAAGGGTCTTTTTCAACCTAAATGATTGCATGGTTCTATGATTCTAAGTAATTAAGAAGATACATAAATAGGAAAGCATACCAAGTAAGAAAGCATACTGTGACAAGTGAAGTCACAGTAGTTATTGTTTCAAATGTGTTAAGGAAGGGCAGAAATGACAAGCAAAGCATTAAAATAGTCACAACACCCAGATGGACACCATCCTGAAGCTTGCTCTTCCCTTTGATCAGTGATGTGGTGCTTGAATAGGAAAATGCATATGTCAAAAAATGGACTGTTTCAGTTCAAAGTTATGCTGCTTTTCCTGAGCATTTTCATATGTGTTTCAGGTCTGATCTCCTCTCATTCTAGCAGTGATTTCTGCCTTCAGTTGTTGCCAAAAGAAGTTTGTGACCAAACAGATCATCAGGAATAGTGTGCTCCATTTCAGTGATGATAATGTAACATGTAGGGCTGTAGTTAACATTTTCTTTATTGAAGCTGCTCTATCCAGGATGGTGAGCACACTAATACTTACCCAAATAGCTCATTAAATCTCAGCTATGCTTTTTTTGATGTTATGCTTTAGTCAATAAGTAATTGCTCTAGACTGTCAATCTGTGTATGATTGTATGATCTGTGACACCTGCCAGAGTCTTTTCTCCAGGACTGCTTAAAGATGACTGAACAAGCCAGTGCAAAAGAGGGGTTGTAAAAGGGCTTCCATGAGTTTGAAATGAGAAGAAAAAGTATGTGGTCAAATCCAAGGCCATGAAGGAAGTCCGTTTTCCATGGAACCTCAGTGAAATTACTCCAGACTCCAGCCATTGACCTGAAATCATGCATCAGCGCCTTTCCTTACCAACACAGGTGGACTGCCTCACTATTGCTAAGTTTAGATAATGTTCTCTTTGCCTTACTTCTATGTTATTAGGTAGATGATCCAGACAGGCTTATCACTGGCTTCCCTAAAAATTGTGATTGCCCCCAGCTAAGCATTTTATAAGTTCTTTTCAAGCCTTTGTAGGAGGCAGAACTTCTTATTCTCACACGTCCATGAAACATGGGGGTTTCTTCCCTTTTGGAGACAAGACGTATTTCCATATCTATTTATTCTACTGTTTTTCTCTCCCTTACCTTGATAAGTGTATTCTCAGTATTTGTACTTTCTGTGAACCCCGTGACTCCTGGCAGCAGCCGTAAATTTCCACATATTGCGTCAACAGCTATGTCAGATGAAGGTAGAGTTTAAGTAATTGTTTTGCTAGCTGAACAGCTTTAGATGGCAAACAGAAATAATTGTCTTTTTTCCATTGGTAAAAGAAGTGTAGAAAGCCAGATCAAGTGTAAGTTTAAAAGAAAAAACAGATTAAGTAACTCAGCAAATAAGGAAGAAGAGATTTGCACACTATTTGCAGTATGCTTATAGCTGAATTAGTTTGACAAGACATGCATTTTAACCATGCAGAACCCGAAAACATATCGAAGTCTTTTCCCGATGCAAATGCAATTAATTGCTGGCTCTTAGTTACATTTTAAACGAAAGGAAAAATTCCTATCTGGCTGAAGATTCTAAGTGATTGTTCTGACACACAAACTGGCAAAAATATAACCTTATGGGCTTCATAGATTTCCATAAGTAATGTGTTCTGGCACTGTACTGCAGTTGTTGCTGAATGCATATAACGCTTCTGAGGGGCTGGAGGCAATTCTTATTCATCCTTCAGTAAACGGGATCATGACCTGATGCTGCATTGTTAGCCCTCCTCAATCTGCTTACAGCTATTGTTCATTTACAAGAACAATGAACAATTAATAGATGGAAGAAAGGCTTTGTTTGCCTTATGTTGTCAGCTGGACAAAGGAAGATGTTAATGCTGTTTTACAGTCAACGTGATATATTATCTAAGCTGCATTTGGTTTCCTTCTTTAATTTGCTAAGTGCTTCACAATTTTCCTCCTTCTGTCCCCATTATTGGGTTTACAGCTGACTACTGTTTACCATTTTCTCTGATGATTTTTGATTTCTTTTTCCATAGTTTGAAGCAACAAGGAATTTTTTTCTCTGAACATATGAAAAACAAATTTCTCTGCTTCTGTGTGTGTGGAAATTGGACTGATGGGGTGGGACAAGCTGAAAACTTTCTGTTTAATGTCATTAATGCTTCTCCAGAAGCTTAACATGCAGGGGCGTTATGACTATTAAGATATATAACCTTTCCTTTGAAAGCAAAGTAGATTCCAGCAACTGGATAACTCACTAAATTTTAGATTTACATCATGAGTTAGTCTGGCTCTAGCCAATATGACTCAAATATGACCTAAAAGACTGACATTTTTGCACAATATTGCATCTTTCCCCATATTTTCCCTGCCTGTCACAAGCTTATTAGAAGTAAGCTTTTCCAGCAGTAACTGGAAAAGTTATTTCAGTTTCTGAAAAATGAACAAAAAGAAAAGGTAAAATCAGGAAATCTAACAATGTAGAGAAGGTCACATTCCTACTGGAAAAATAACTAATATATTTTATTTTGGTCCAAATCAACACACATATGGGGTACTCCAAAATATTTGGATATGTATTCATCCTGGAGAAGAATACTCTGCCTTCCTTAAGTTCTGCTTCCCAGCAGTTGCAGTTCATTGTCTCCAAAGGGCTGAGAGCAATGGACCAAATCTGCTGTCTTACAATGTGGGCTTGGGTGATCAACCTGAATTACACACCCATGTACCTAAAACAGCAGCCTGAACAGGCTGATACACAAAGGGTACATCCTACTGGTCCTTTGCATGTTTTTTTAATATATCAAGATCTCCACTCTTGCACTTGCCTTTGAAGACAAGACTCTAATGCCTGCATGACTGTGGATGTTTTGATATGGCAGATAATCAACTGGGAACAAAATAATATCATGTAGCTTACTGAGCAGTCATTTGATAGCATCTATTTTTATCTATATGAAAACCAGATGTCCCAACAACACCTCTTAAATGATGCACACTTTCCTCTCTGGTTTACCACCTTGGAAAATGTGGTAGAGCAAGCAGTCACGTCATTGCTTAAGTCATTCAGCAGCCTTGTCACATAACATTTGCAACACAGCAGCAGCAGCAGCAGGGGCTTTTTACAGGTGTTAAATGCATTTGACAATGCAATAGACCTCTTGGGTATATTTACTTCCCAGCTAAAGAGCCTGCTCAGTTTCAGGATGAGGGAGTTGACACCACTCACGACCCTGTGAGTCTCATGCTTTTGGGTGGTGCCCACAAGAAAGCCCAGTTGACTCCAGGAGCTTGCCAGAGAGCCCTGCTATTTCTACTTTTTGGCCACAAAGGACAGCCACACTGTTTCTGTTGGAAACAGCTGTTGTGGCTGCCAGAGAAACTGCAGCTTTTGCAGTCTGTGATCAGAGGATCCCTTAGGCAGAGCAAAGCTGCCACCCCATTTCAGCAGTGTATTCAATGCATTTCTGCTCTGCCTAGAAAATTGCTGTCATATTTCCAGAAATCCACTTGGGACCTCAGTATTATCTGCTTTGCAGGAATGCTTGCCTGAAAGCCATAGGGGATAGACAACCGTATAAACCCAGATTTACACCCCTGTCAACAGACCCCCTCCACTGGGTACACAGGATTTCAGGGCAATCACACAATAGCTCCATGTTTACACAGTAATATCCTGGCAGTACACTGGCCTTTTCCCAATGATTCTTATAAAGAGAGGTCAGAGAGAAAACCTGTTCAAAGTTTCATTGCCAAAGTTCTGTAATTCCAGGTGAATCCCTTTGTGGAAGTTCTCTTCACTTCTAGCTCAGATCTCCCGTCTAACATGTGAATGTCAGCCCCTGGTTGAACCCCATATGTGCAGAGCACCAGTTCCTGCATGTAAGGCTTCTGATGCAGTATCTGCACTGCTTTAGCAGAATTCCCCCCAAATGACTGTCTCTTACCTTTTCAGCACAAAGAGCTGCTGGCATGCATGCTCGAGGAGCGTCTGTTGACCAGCTGTGTTCAAAGGGTTTGATAACACGTTATAAAACTCTGCAGACTGAACAGCAGCTGTTCTCTATCAATTTCATATATTTGATCCAGAGAAGGGAGAGAATTTTACTAAGAAGAAAAATGGAGTAGACAATAATACCACCCAAAAAATAATGATATACTTTTAAATAATTTAAAAAACCTCACCATATCATCCCTTAGGGACCCAACGGGGCAGTTGTTTTCTGTGGATTTGTCAATTATAATTTCTGCAAAGAGCAAAATTAAAGGAAGTGTCTTTTTTGAAGCTGGGTATAGCAGAGGAATGCAAATCCAAGGCCCAGATAACTGAGCACTATGCATTTCATGTTGGTGCCCCACAAAATCTACTCTATGTAATTGGAATTTTGTTTCATAAATTTTAATGTGAGAAACATGGCGTTCTAGACAAACAAGAATGCAGGCGTATCCTCTGCATAACATTGGCATTTTAAACAGCCTCAGACTCTCTATTCTGAAAAAAAAAACAAGGAAGGAAGTGATTACTGCAGGATTTGTACAACTGTGGAGCCCAGCTGATAATGCTGATAATAATAAAACTCCCTCTGTGTAGCTGTGTTCTCACCAGGAGAACTCAAAGAGGTTCTTTGTTTGCTTGTTTGTTTTACAAAAGAGGTTTGTACCATTAGTCCCTTTTTCCAGATGGTGAAGTTGAGGCATGAAGGAGTGAAATCTTGCAGAAATGGCTAGGAAAACAATCCAAGTGTTCCAGCCCCTAAGGTCTTATCTCTCTTCAGTACAACATCTTATTCTTTCATACAGTAAAAGGGGATGTCCCAATGGAAAATCTACAACCTAGCACTTCCTCCTTGTATGGATTAAATACAGCTAAATAAAAGGTCCTTTTTTTTAGTATAAACCATGAGGCAGCCTAGATACGTGTAAGGGGGGAAAAAAAAGCTTAATCTAAGACAAAATAGTCAAAGATTTTAGCCAGGTAGAATATTTTTGCATGAGATTTTCACTGATAACAAATGCTTCAATTCAACCTATTAATTAAAAAACCCCAAAACCAAAATAAAAAAAGAAACAATACCTAAAAATCCCAGAATCCCAGGGAGCAGTATACCTCAGTACTATGTTTTGTTATGCATTGTTCCTGATGATGAAAATCACATACTCCGGTCTGAGGCTACATCCTGCCATTAATGACAGGTATGGAAAAATATTAAATAGTAAAATTATAGTAAAAGAATCTTCTGGATTCACATATGAACCAAAATATAAACTTTACTTGCATGCCTCTTCAGTTTTTGTAAAAATTATATGTTTTATGGAAATACTGTGGAAAACCAAAAGTTTCACTGTATCACCAATTGTCTTAAAAAGAATTGGGAAAGCATACATACCTTAAAAAAAGTTTATCATGATACAGTGACTTGAATCTTTTTAGAAAGATTTTGCACAATTAAGGAAAAAATATATGATTGAAAAATTCTTTCCCTTTAGATCTCATTGTGAGGATATCAACAGAAGTAATTAAAGAAGGACTCCATAGGTTTTTGAGACAAAGCAATATGTTTCTTAGAATGTTGCCAGGATGTCATGAGGAAAGGGAAAATATTAAAAACCTGTGGGATCACTTGCATAAATTAATCTACAACACACATATTCTTTGTCCTAGGGACAAAAATACAGAGATGAGGTAATCTGTGTGCTTTAATGCTAAGCAATATATGAAAGCAACTGCCCTCACTGGTGTTTATCCTGTTATATATGGACCACCATATTTGTGTAAGTTATGGATATGGACAGAGAATATTCCCAACATTAAATATTAATGACCACAGAAAGCAGGCACATTTTCTCATAAAGCAATCTGGTCCAGAATGTATGAGCTGAATGAGTCTGACTTGTCACTGCATGACTCACGACCAACAAAAGACTTAAGACATCTGTCAAATGTAAAATGCTGGGGAAAATGATGTGTCACTGAAAGCTGTCATTCTTGGTCCAATTTTTGCTTGACCAGTAGTGATCACTTTTTCAAACAGTCAGGAGCCACAGTTTTATCAGTGCTCACACTGATGGCACAGGTATAAATAAGCACTCCTCCATCTCAACAGTGGCTGGACCTGAATGATATCTGAAAGAAATACAGGCTGACATTCCCCTCCTCTTTTCTTGTCAAAGAACATAAAGAAGAGGTAATTGACTGGAATCATTGTAATCTTTGAACAAAACAAAATGCAACTAAAATCTCACAGATACTTGAGAGAATATTTTTGCCCTCACTGTTTACTTCTGAAAAGTATTTGTGTCTAGACTGCTCAGTGGATAAGGCATCAAGTTCCATTCATATCTTTCACCATGTTCCAAAGCAGATCATAACACAGCTTATTAATGAGCTATTAATGTTTATTTATTAGCAAGTGTTAACTTGTTCATTCCATTACTTTAACTACTCTTATAGCTTTGCGGCTTGAGACAAGCCACAATCAGACTTAAAGCATACTATAAACAAACTAGGTCTTGTATAACTTCAAGAAAATATTTTTCCATTTCTAGAATTTGTTTTTCAGTGATGAGAATGTGGTTGTTACAGCCTGCATGAACTGGGCCCTTCAAACCCATGATCTTTGGTAAACAACTCATACCATACTAGTTTCAAAGTGGGCAGAGAGCTGCAATTTCATCCACAGAGTTTCTTGTTTCCTTGTTTCTAATAGATCTACATTTGCCATTGGCTCAGCAATGCTTGCAACTGGATTTTGTGCTTTTATTTTGTTGGAAACAAGAACTAGCTCTTGCTAGTCCAGTCCTCAACATTTTTTCTAGAAAACATCTTAAAGTTTCTTTATTAACCCAAAAAATTCCAGACACACAAAAAGCAATATAAAGTTTTCCACTGAGTTCCTCAAAATTGAAAGACACAACTGCACATTTCTGTGAGTGGAGGCTAGGGGCTTAAAGAAGACCAATTTCTTGCATTGTGTTAATTTGAAGGTTTGAATCAGCCTCGTACCCAGTCTATGTTTCCTTGTGATATAATCTACATGCTCCAAGTAAAAATTGAATGCTAAAGGCACTCCTTTTTGGACAGAGAAAAATAGTGAAAAAAACCCAAAGTAAAGCTACATAGAAATTAGGAACAAGAATCTCAAAATTTGTTTCATTGGATGTCTTGCTATTGCTTGAAAAAGTGGGAAAAAGCTGCATGGAACCCTATTATCTCTCTTACCTTGAACAGATTTGACTCCTCAAACAAAGTTCACAGCACATCTATCATGATGGATTGGTGCCACCTGTCACATGGATATGATGCACATAAAGAAGACCATTGATTCAGGCAGGGTCTCATCTCCCCATGCTGTAAAACTGATAAGAGTACTGGTTCTGTGAGAAACAATACATATTAGAGCAGCCAGGCTTGTGCTGCTCCTGTTGAGTCACAGTTATTCTGATTCATTTATAGGATGATGAAAAAGCAATTGCAAATGAATTAAATGCAAATCATATTCAAAAGCAACATCAACACTCTGTTCCCTGCACATAGATATCCTCCTGTCACTCAGACACACTATTTCAACCTGTACTGGTTTATCAAGCCAGGGAGACCAAAACACCATGTGATGAAACCCAATACTATCTTCTAACCTGGGTGTTCAATGCTGGTTAAGCTGTTATGCAACCCTGACATTTCCAAACACAAAATGCTGGATCCGCTTCCTTGTTTGCAGGGTGTACAGCCCTGCCCAGTGCACAGAGAGCAGAGGGAAAGCAGCACTCAGTGTTAGTCCAGCAGGAGTAGGTTCTGTTTAGCCCATCTGGTGGAATTTGGTTATTGCTGCTACTCCAGAATTCCTCATCCCACCTCCCTCCATCAGCAGGTGTGGGTTGGTGCTATTGTGGTTCTTCCATGGACAATGCACAGAGGTGGCCTCAGTTTTCTCAGCCCTCTACAGCATCCTCCGATAAGGAAACCAAACCACAACTCCATTGGCACCATGTCCATGCCCTTTTCTCCCTGCCTCATCACTGTCCCTTTTCCTCCCTTGTCACTTCTTAAGTACTACCAAGAAAGCCCTCAGATAAGGTGCTGGCTACTCATCATTCTTTTCTTTGCTCTTTATTTTCATCTTTGGTTTGGTTTGGTTTGGCTTGTAAGACTTAAGAAACAAGAAGCTTCAGGAAATCAGCTTGTGCAGTCTACCATAACTTGGGATTACTTTTAATTACTCCTTAAATGAAGGCACAATTCTTTCTTTTTGTCTTATCCCAGTCATCACCAACACCTCAACATATGGACATAGACAGTATATGAAGATTGTAAGGGATTCTATTTCTGCTTTTTTTTTTATCATTCTGCTAAGATATATTAGTGTAGATATTGAGGCAAGTGGAGCATTAAAGATGCAGAGATAAGGCCTCAGGCATAATTTTTTCCCAAAGAAAGCTGGAACACAAACATTTAAATATTTGCTCCTAAATTTATTGAGCCTTACCCAATTAAAGTCATTGAGAAATTTGAAGAAAATAGCACAGAAAGGAATGTTGTAGTCAGAGTTGTAAATAATTGGAATGAGCAAGGATAAATAGCTGCTAATTTTGTCAGATACTCTAGGGCCATATCTATTATGTTCTGACCAGACTTTAAAAGCCAGCTGATGGACTTAATTATCAAGAAAAAGACTGAACAGGCCAGCTAAATAGGACAAAAGTTACTGTCAGATTTTGTTACGCAGCAAAGCCAGAGCGTTGGAGGATTGATGCTGCTATACAATGGGAGAAGAAGCTGATATGGCCTGTCATGGCAATGATTCTGAAAACATAGCAAACAAATAAGGTCTGCCTTTTATACCTGAATTCATGGTGAACAGTAAGGTGCAACAAAACCAGATGATATATTAGCAAAGACAAGATTTATGGCTTGTTAAAGAAAGTTATTGTTAACACTCATGTTTAAAATTATTCTCGTCTTGGTGTCAGCTGATAGTAGAGCACAAGAGAAGATTTTTAATACAGTAGGTTTAATGTGACTCAGTTAATTAATGAAAAAAAGAGGTTGTTAATGTGGGACATAATTTTTAGGCACTTTCAAGACACCATGCCTTCGTCTTAGTACCTGAGAGTTATGAGTCAGATGCTGATATTTTGCCCTAGGGTCTTATGGTTGGAGGATTCCAATTTTGGTGCAGCACTTGATGCATGTAATTAAATGAATCTGCTATTTGTAGGCAATATTGAGACAAGTATACTGCATTTTTCTGTGCAGAGCTTGGATGCTATGGTGTAAGGGACCACCTGTTGTGGGATAGGGCAAAGCACCCTAAACAATTAATGCACTAGGGTTTGAGATATCAGAACATCCTGTGCATGGTAACTCTTTGTATCACCTACCACCCTTTTTAATATTGTATTAGGGGACTAACTCAAAGAGTGGTATCTATCCATTACTACAGAAAAAAATGGTAGAAGCCTTCAGATCTTTGTTAAGGTAGGGATGGGGAAAAAGAGAAAAAGGTTAAGACAAGTTTCTAAATCCATGCTCTTAAGTTAATAGATGTTGGATCTTTGCATCCTAAATTTCTAAGAAATACCTGCTGACTAAGTACTAGGAATGCTGATTTTCAATAACCTAGCTGGGTAAATTCCAGAACATATCCAGTCATCAGTCAAATAAAAACCTGCAAGAGGAAGGTATTATTTATAAAGAATTTAAATTAGGGAAAAAGAGCTTGTGTCAATCAATATAAGACTACAGGGAGAGTGATAGTTAAAGTTGTTATTCCTTTAATTCGCTCACATGATTAGCTTAGAGTAGTTATATCATTAGATTGTTATGTATTTTCTAATCACAACATTTATGTATTGAAGATATAAAGTAAAATAGTGATTAGCTTCTTGAACCATATCAAAAAGTGTTCAAGTGCAGCAATGATAATTGAGTGTTTGTTTCCAGTGAGAACTCCCAGAAGACAGATTTTGAAATGATGAGGATTTTTCTCATGGTTTTTGTAAGGATATAGCAATTAGCAGAATGGTAATCAATTAAAATATGAAACATTCAGTACCGAGCAAGGGGGATTGCTTGCTAAACAGAATATAAATTCTGATTGTTTTCTAAAAAACACAGATACAAAGATACATGCTGAAAACCACAATGCAAGTGGACTTTTCAACACAGAAAACAGCTACTCTGAAAACAACACCAGGTCCATAGGACAGTCAGCTCATTCTCAGCCGTCTGGGAAGCACTGGGTCCAAAAGGAAGGGGCCACTGCTGACTGGGTGAAAAGTCCTGGTGGATCCTGCCTCTGAAGTGGAGCAGGACAGAGGGATCTTGCCGGCACTGGGCCTGCAGAGGCTGCCTGGCTGCTGGTAAACTCTCATTGACATCAGGTGGTGAGGAGTGAGAGAGGGCTCAATCTAGTTTGTTTAGGCTAGACTTTGATATACCTATAAACAGGGTACAATAAAAGCTAAATTTGATAAATGTGAGGTCTCCAGTATGTCAATGAGGATGTCTAATAGGGTTCATTTAGTGCAATTCGGAGCTGCATTAACATAGGCAAAGAATAAGGATATTATCTAAAGCTAGTATTCAATTTTAAATCCAAATCAAACTAGAAAAGTTACTGTTTTGCTGGTTTAATTTATCAGCTTCATTTTCTTTACTGAAAATATATTTTCTTGGCAACATTGTGTCTGATAAATGTGTCCTCCATGCATTGTGCTAACATAGTCATATTTATTATCAATCTAATCTTCTAATACTTCTAATCAGCCTAAAAATTTCAGTAAAATGTAAGTGTAGACCAGGCTTATATAAGCCTTATCAGTCATCAGCTTTTTTTGATAATTTGGGCTCTAGGATAGCCTTGATCCATTATAAAATGTTATAACTCATAAAGCCCATGCTTACGACATCCAGAAGTTTCTCAAAATTCTTTTCTTTATGCTCCCACTTAAACCATGCTAAAGATACCAAGATATTTGTTATGATTTCAAGTCTGGTATAGTTCTGTATCATTCTTTGAAGGACCTCCTGGTTTGCAACACTCCTTGCGAAACATGCCAACCTGAAGACTTCACAGAGGTAGTGTTACCTGTCCACAATGTGCCAAAATAGAAATTCTACTGGAAGAATGGAGTAATTTCAGACTAAAGTCTAGGTCTGTCAGCAATAAAAACTACATGGGAAAACATACTAGTTAAAAGATCCTTTGGCATTTTGTCAAGCCAAAAGTATTTTAATTCTCCTAATATAAACAGCTTTTAAAGTCTAACTTTCCAGACATATCAAAACAATAAGTATTTTATTAGAGATGAGATTTGATAAACTTTCAGATTCCACGTCTCATAAAATCTATATCTATGACTATATAATCCTATTTTCTTCATGCACATAAATAAATGTAATCTAAGAGATTCTTCCCCATCCACATTACACTAAAATAAGTTGGAGATTATACCTCTGAGGATATTGTGGCAGATTGTAGTGCACACTGCAATAACCAAAAACTGGATGTGGATCATTTGGTGTGCTGAGCAGTCTATAAATAGTGTGATGCACTAAGAAAATGTTCTGGTGAGCACACCATAGGATGATAGTTACAGACAATGGATATGCTCCTAAAATACAAATTTAGCAATTAAACTGCAAAACAAATTTGATGAAGGTCACAGGTCTAGTGAGAGCTGAATGTACTTTATTGTGAAGACTTTAAAACAGCCCAGAGGCTGAGACAGCTCAAGCTTGTAGTCAGTGAAAAAACAATCACTAAAAGCTTAACACCCTATAACCTCTTTTTTATTCTTGAGCTCTAAAACATTGATTTAATTTTCTTCTCTTTACTGCCTTCAGATTTTGAATCTAAAAAGATTTTTCAAACAACCTGAATAACATCAATGCCTTTACTGGAAACTTTTTCTAAGTTGACTATAAATCTAGAAGATCCCTGGAATGGGCTGAATATTACTGGTATTACTGGTATTACTGAATTCAAGAACTGAAGAAAAATGCAGTCAAGCATGTATTTAGACTGCAAATTTGATGCATTACTCTGTAAGTTCACTTAGGTTTGAAAAGGCAATTAACAGACAAGAAAAGGCTTTGGATATATCTATGGATTGGAATAGAGAGGGAGGAAACAGGTAAGGGTAAAAGGGTATTATTTATTTTCCAAGAACATAAAAAAGGGCAGAATTCCTAAAAAAAATGGTTTTAAAAAAGGAGCATAAGGAGTAGGTAACAACCTAGGGGAAAAAACCAAGAACATTTGTGTGTGATATGTAAAAGACATTATGAAGAAAGCAAGAAAGAAAAAAATAAGAATCACAGAATTGTAGAATCACAGATGACACCAAAAAGAACATTTAGTCCAGTCCCTGTTCATGCAGGCTAGAGCCAGTTGTTCGTGACCATGGCCAGGCAGGTTTTGAATATTTCTGTGATTTGAGACTCTACAACCTCTCTGTGCAATGTCTGGGCAGTTTCTCTCCTCAACCATCTTCACTATAAAAAAAAAAACAACAAAACATTTTCCTGTATTTGGATACAATTTCTTGTGTTTCCATTTGTGATGATTGCCTCTTGTCCTGCCATTGGACACCACCGAGGAAAGTCTGGTCTCCCTTCTTTCTCCATCAGGTGTTTAGACATCTCCTCTTCCCTCATTTGAACAGTTCCAGCTCTCTCAGTGTCCCCTTGTATGAGGGATGTCTCATTGTGCATCATCTTCACAGTGCTTTATTGGACTTGCTGCAATAGCTCTGTATCTCGCTTGCATTGGGAAGCCCAGAATTGATGCTCCCACCAGCTTTTTATTTTATTTTTCAGATGGTTGAAATGGAAGTCCTGAGCAGGAGGACAGGAGATGATCTTTAAAAATAAACAAGTTCTCTCAGACTATTCTTCTTTACAGGACCATATCCCATGAGATTCCTCCAAGCAGATCCTTGAAGATGTGAAAGACTCCTATTCTGACATCCAGGATAATGATCCTGGCTTTTGTCCTGCTTCCCACTAGCCAAAGGTTAAAAAGTGAAGAAGGAAATAGAAAAGAAGCAGTCAGAAGATGAAATGAAGATTTCCATCATTCTACTTTACTTCTTTTTATACTTCCCCCTTCTTGCTTTTCCTTGCTTCTAGTTGTGTCAAACTCTTTAGAATCATTTAGTTTGGAAAAGACCTGTAAGATCACCAAGTCAAACCACTAACCCAACACTGACCTTTCCAACACCAAACCATGACTGTAAGTGCCACATCCAGGGATGGTGACTCCACCACTTCCCTGGGCAACCTGCTGCAGTGCCTGGCAACCCTTTTCATGAATAAATTTTTCCTAATATCAAATCTAAACCTCCACTAGCACAATTGGAGTAAATTTCCTCTTTTCCTATCGCTTGTTACTTGGGAGAAAAAAAGTTACACCCGCTTTGTCACAGCATCCTTTCACATAGTTGTAGAGAGAGATACACCTCCCTTTCTCCAGGCTAAACACCCCCATCTGCCTCAGCTTCTCCTCATGAGACTCCAGCCCCTTCCCCAGCTCTGCTGCCCTTCTTTGGACATGCTCCATTCCCTCAATGTCCTTGCTGTAGTGAGAGGCCCAACATTAACACAGGATTCAAGGTGTGGACTCACCAATGCTGAGTACCGGGGTGATCGCTGCTCTAGTCCTGCTGGATACACTATTTCTTATAACAGCAATTGATGCTTTTAATATTTACATTACTTTTAATGAAGTGAATAGTTATAATGTATGATGCAATTGCATAATTTTAATGAAGTGAAAATACATGAGAGAAACAACCTGCCTGATACCTAAATCTGTTTTAAAAAATGAAATTCTATCTACATAATTTAAAGTTTTAGAGATGATCTGAAGACCAATTCATCTGGGTACAGAAGTTTTATTTGCTTGATGACAAGTGAAACATTTTGAGATCAGTTTCCAACAGATACATTGTAATAAAATGTGAACAGCATTGTCAGCTACACCCCTCTTAATCCATGGCTCAAATAAAATGCATTCCACATGAATGCTAGCAAGGCACTGGGAAACTTGCCAAACCAAAACCATAAGGTATTGTACATTTAATTCCTTATAGTGGAAAGTCAGGGAAAACTCTTATGTTATTTGAACTGTATTATTTGAAAATTATGGTAATCTTTTGAAAGTTGGGATTGAAATATGGCTTCCATTCAAATGACATCATGAAAAGCAGATGAACAATTTTCCTAGTGTTTAAGGCACAGTCTGATGACAGGTAAGAAATTTTGTTGGAGACTATAGGAGAGATTATTTTGGGGAAGTCCTCCCCCTTCCACTTCTCCCTCCCTGTGTTTCTTTTTACATCCCAATTCAATGCAGACATTTTCTATTTCATTGTTTGTATTCCTGAGAACATGGTTTCCCCTCATGGACATTTGTTCCTTCATCCCATTCTGTCATAGTCACAGTCTCAAACATCGAGAACAACTACACAGTAGACACAGACTAAGAAGAAGAAGATACAGAATCTGCAGTAGAACACAGTGAGTATAACAGATGTCACAAGCACACTGATCTGGAAAGCATTAGACACCTCACCTTTAACTGGACTTAACCAAATTAGTCGAGATAAAAAAAAATGGAACTTTTAAAAAATTGTATTTTTAAAATGAGTCAGATATAATTTCTAAAGTAAATTGTGTCTAGCAGATGCAGCAGCTACTTGGTGGGACTACTACTCTACTTAGTTTCCCAACCATGTTTTAACCAAAATGCTGCTTGATGTACCAAAATCACTCAGTTCAGTCAGACCTGGAACTTCCGGGGTTTAAATGTTGCTCCTGAAAAAATTGTACTTTCCAGTGAAATCCAGTTTACGAGAAACTATGCTGCTGCTTGGCTCCTTCCTAACACTGGCTGTTTTATCTGAAGAAGGAATAATTTTGAATTCTTCCTTTGCATCTGAACAGCGCCGTACCTGGTAGGAAATCATCCAGCAAGTATCTTCAATATAAGCAATGGGGATATGATGTCTACTCTCACTGCAGCTTCCAGCCACCTTATGTTTAATATTTCCTTTTCTTATCACATTTCTCTTTCTTGACCTGATAACTTTTAAAGAATTAGCTGATTAAACTACAGAAGACATTAATTAATCATGTGTTATGCTCATGTCCGCTTGCATAATCTCCTCCAATACATCAACACTTTTGTTGGACTTAGGTCAGGACAGATCCAGTTCCTTCTGCCAGTAGCACTAATTTTCCATACAGAGTAGGAGATACCAATTTGCTTTCCTGGGGATTTCTGTCAGCTATAAGTAAGCCCAGGAGTTTAGGAGGAGTTTTGCTCTCTACAATATAAACAGCCATGGCCCTTTTTTTACGTCTGCAGTATCTGACCTCTTCACACACTCTATGTCTGTGGGTAAAGCATGAGACTGGGGGCAATGCTGATCCCTTTGTTCTACCTCTCCGTCATACCAGCTTGCTAAAATAAGGCCAGATCAGTCATTTCTCTGTGTCTGAGTTCTCAAAGTGGACTAGTCAGCCACAGTCATGGCTTTAGTCATGGTCATTGTCAGGAAACAGTCAGAATTGGTTAGAAGTAACGGGAAAACTTTAAAATAGATTCCATTTTCGTGTTTTTATTACTGTTGACAGTACTGGTGTTAAGAAACATTCCTTGCATAGCCTGTGGTGCTACCCAGACAAGACAAGATAAAGAGATTCAAAGTATTCATACGGCTCATAAATACATGCTTATTTTCATGATATTCAACTCATCCATGGGAAAAAATCCTCTTGGCCCTGTGAGAAGTCCCCTATACGAAAATAATCCTCTTTTTTTTTTCTCAAATCCGTATGGACTTTAAAAAAATTCTTGCACTTATTTTTGTTTTCTTTTTACCAGCAGTAACATATTTTTTATAGGTGACTTATTTTATTCTTTTAGTAGTCAGAACAATAGCAAAGTGTGTGAGCATTTCTTTCCGACTCAGAATAATCAGAAACTTAGATTAGGCAACAACACGTGAAGTAGAAACTTAATTGTGTAATTGATCATTCTGCTCAGCAATCTCTAGCAAATTGACAAAACCAATCTTAAAAAATTTGGCTACAAGTAGTAAGTGTAAAAAGCAATTTATTAAGCTGGATAGGAAGTGAACTATGCACCTGTATCTTGAAATCCAGAACACTTTTTCTTTTTAAGGGAAGATATACCAGAAGGATCAGAGCAATAAACATAGGTAATTTCCTGTCCACAGATAACACTGCTGCCACTTTTGTGAAACACAGATAGATCCAAAAGAGCAGTCTATGAAAATAACTATGAGAATATGAAAAGTCCTTGCATTTATTTCAAAATAAGTTGGAAGCCAGATGTTGCAGAAATGAAGCCACAGTTTGCAATCACTAAGCTGCAATTTCTAGCTGATTTCTTTATTCAGGGACCATGTTGAGCCAATGAAACTATTTATTCTTTATTGCTTTATTTTATGGCACAGACAACAGGATGCACACAAGTGCCACAATGAAAATTTTATAAATTAAAAATTCCTCCTTTATTTACTTGTCTGCAATGAGTACCTATTATACCATGCTTCCCTTAAAAAATATGTATAAGCCTTAAATTTTTTTACTGTATTAGTATTGACTTGAGTCAATAAAGAGCTTTTTTTAAAGCTGCATTGTACTAAGGGAAATATTCTCATCATGCGATCAAACTATCTTTTAAACCATATTAAAAAGCCAAATGAGAAGGAAAAAAAAAATATAATACCCAAGCTTGATGGAATGTCATTATGCAATTTAATTAGCTTTGAAAAGTCTCCATTTTCTCATGCTCTTCCAGTCTTGCTCAATGCTTACAGGAATGCTCATTTTTCAGATTAGTTTCTCCAAGTGAGAGATTTTAACATGCTCCATTTCAGAGCTGGCAGCTCTGATGATAAAATTTTTAGCTACATTCTTCACCTTTCTCTTGGAATAAAAAGCATGAGAGATGTGACATGCAAAATGAGTTCAGCCCTGTAGAAAGTGCTGTAGAGACTCAACACTACTAAGATCAATAGGAATGAATACGTGAAACATGATGAAAATTCTTGCTTTTGACAATATTCAGGTCATGTAGTTCACAGAGCAAGAAGATGGATGGGAAACTGAGAGAGATCAGTCAAAGATAGATTTAAAAAAGAATGCTATGGCTGTGAAATACTCTGCAACAAACAGAAAGCTTTGTTACAGCGTTGTAAAGCTACACATAATAGAAGTTCTACCAGCTCTACAGAGATATGAAGAGGAAAGATGTTTTGACAGCAGTGTTCTCTGGTTGCTGATTGATTTACTATCCAGGAAACATTAGTCAAGTAATAGTTGAGCTGAAGTATTTTATATCATCTCAGAGGCAGAACAGCTTTGTTTGACACAAGCTCTTACGCAGTGTCATTTGCAAGCATTTTGTGGAACACCACAGGTTTACAGGCAGGAAGATTTCCTTGCCAAGAAGGATTTATTCAACACACACCTAACCCCTGTACGTCAGTGACTGCCTTGCACTGATCTCATGAATGTCTTTCACAATCTATTTGAAATGCTACTGCTGTTGCTTTATTTTGAAATGTAGCCTGATAAACCAAAGTTTCCCATAAATCATGTACCTCAGTTTGGTTTATCATAAGGTCAAGAGGGAAGAAGAGGTTCCCCTGTCCTTAAAGAGATGCTGATATTTGAAAAGCTGAAGCATTGAAGCTGTTCCTTGGTTCTAAGAACCTTTTACCACAGGCATCTTGCAGCATGTTGGTACTCAGCTCAGCATCCTTCTTGGAACAGCAAACAAGATACTAAAAGCCAAATAATTTCTCTTTCCTGCCAGAGATGGCCATGATTAGCTGGCTCCACGCACCAGAATGGCTGGGAGCCTGGAGCAGGCAGCTTGGACAGGGACACACTCACCTCTAGGGCCAGGTACTGCGGTGCTCAAAGAGCTTCCCCTGCCTGTGGATGGGGGCAGGAGGGAGAGAGGAGTGGGCTCAACTGGACTCTCAGGAGCCAACAAGACCTACTCAGAGGCAGAAATTGGCCTGTCTCCACCAGTATCCTGACACTGGACCCTTTCTGGTGGCAGGTGCATCTTGGCTTTGAAAATGATCAAGATAAATTGCATCATTTGAAAAAAAAAAAAAAGAGAGAAAGAGAACAAAATTTATGCCTTTTCATTGGCAAATATAATCACCTAAATCAAACATTAGAAACCCAAAAATGTCAGGATGAAAAATTAGCCTATTTTGCAGTTCTCTTGTTTAATTAAACCAAAATAAGGAAGCTAACTAAAAAATCAGCCTGTAGGATTGGAAATAAAAGTGAAGGATGAGACAGGAAGCAAACTCCAGGATGTAAAATACTATAGTCCTGATCAAAAGTGCCTATGAATTGCATGAATTTTCTGGAAATGCTTTGACCTTACCAACTACTTCATATCTCTACTTATATCTTCTTTATTGTCCCTGAAGAATGTTGTTACATAGGTTGCCTTTCCACAAAGAAGCCTCTGATGTAGAGCATACCAGCAATCAGCATATTTTTCACTGAGGGATACAATGGACAAGAGAAAAAAGATGGTAAAAAGAAGAAGCTCCCTTTTTTTTTTTTTCCCAAAGGACACTGTTACTGATAAATGTAAACAGGGAAACATTTCAGGCAGAATTTTTGGCAAACTGACGGGAGGAAAATCCATTAGGGCTGATAAAAGTAAAACTTCATACTCTTGGCTCAGGGATCTCACAGACTGTAGATGAAAGAAATATGCTTTCCTGGTAATTTTTCACAGGTTTCAGCTATTGATCTTTGTGAGGGGAGGATGGTGAACTGACAGATTTTCCCAGACCAGATATGGGAGTCTAGGTAGTCCTTTTTCATGATTTGAACATAGATATTCATATGTTCCCATGTATGGTCATGGTTTAAGTGTTAAGTTTAAATATCTGCAAAAGTGAAAGGCAATCCCTCAAGAAGTCACTGACACAAACTCAGCACCTTGTTTTTGGAGGATATGCAGGCAGGCTATTATAATAGAAAGGAGATCATATGGAGGTGAGAAACCTCAGCTGTGAACAGAGTGCTTCATGGGTCCTGCTTGTAGGGCTGCTCTAAAAGAGTCACGTATGGGTTTTATACACTTAAGTAAAGTATATGGTGAATGTGGGCACATGTCAAAGAAACAACTTTTTTATGAACAAATTAAGCAATACTGTGAATAAGCAATATGAACACGTATGGGTTTTATACACTTAAGTAAAGTATATGGTGAATGTGGGCACATGTCAAAGAAACAACTTTTTTATGAACAAATTAAGCAATACTGTGAATAAGCAATATGAACAAAGAGCAATACTATACTCATCCTCAAACTGAAGATTTCCTTTGTTTTATAGGAGAATTACTCTCAATTTTGTATACATGCTTTGATTTTTTAAAACTTTGACTTCAACTTGCTTCAAAGTGCAGCTACCCAGTGTCCACCATTATTTTTAAAAGTTGCTTACCACTATGCCCTAGGTGTATAATCTTTTCTAATTTTCAGAAGTGTGTTAAAACCTGAAAGTGTAACTTCTTGTAACTCTTATCCCAGAGGACAGGAGTTAAGTTATTGAGGTACCTAAATTTAGGGGAATATTTCAGTCATGTGTTTCAAAATGGCATTTGAGCTAGCTGAATTTTTGTTTTAAAGGCTAACCAAAAAATGAGTCCTCTGAGCTAAGAGGACTTGGTTTGCAAACTTCCTTTGGGTTTTTCCAGTTTTTCTGCTTTTCCCCTATCATTTTATCATTTATGACCTTTTATTTGCTATAAAATAAAATAGAATGAATAATGTCAGGTATTAGTTTCCTGTATTGCCCACTCCAAAACAATAATTTTTCATTTCCTTCATTTTTTCCTTTGCTATTCTAACTTTTTTAATAGATTAACAAGAGAAAAAAGGGGAGAGAAAAAGTGGAAAAAAAGTTGAGTGTTTCCATTTTATTCTGTTCAGCTGGTTAAATAATAGTTGTAGGGATGACTTTAATATTTCATTTTTGAAACAGAGACCAAAAGTATAAATATTTAAACTTTTCACAGAAAAAGAGCTATGATCCAAAATATTTGACTTAATTGTTTCACGATGATCAACCACTTTGAGCTTCTTCTTAGGGTGCACTGTGGTGTGAATACGATTGGCGTCGAGCCTGATTCAATCCATTTTAATGCTCCTCTCACACTGTGCCTCCAGGCAAAGGCAGCTCTGATGCATCCCACTGCTGTGTGGATGTGGAACAGGGCTGCAAGGGGGTACATTTCTCTCCCTGGGCACAGGCCCTGGCTGGGCTTTGCCTCCAAGGAGGGATCTTGGCAATGCAGTTCCCTTGATATGCCATAGGGGTTAAGTCAGGATCAGAACAGCTGAGGGACATGGTGTGCTGCAAGTCAGTGGAGCTGGAAACTGGAGTAGAAAACACCTGGATTACTGCTTTTCTGAACCCGTGGGTAGATCCAGTGAAGAAATGGAAACGGAGATTCCCCAGCTGCTTTTGTGGGTGCATAAGGAGAGGAAAGGTAATGGAAGCTGAGGAAGAAAAAACTGGCATTCCTGAAAAAAAATAAAACCAAAAGTGAATGCAACATTCTCTGTCATGAAATTGATGACATACAAAACTGTCTGATGTTTCTCGTAACCATCTTTGGCCACTCACATTTCTACCTTCAGGTCTCAGGTCAGGTACCAAGGCTGATCCTTGAGCTCATCTCCATGTGCTCATGAGGACAGTGAGTGCCCTCAAAACCACGTCACTCTTCTGGGTGTCAGATAGCAAGATAAGAATCAACTTCATTTTGGGTTAGATCCATTTCTTTTGTCCTGATGGGAATATTTTCACCTATTTTGGGTTTGTAAGTGCTTTTAAATAGCAATATGGGAGGTTTTTTTCATTAAAATTTCAGACAGAAATTTATTTATCATTTGTTGACAATTAATTAACTTCTTGGAGTTAAACCATGGCTAGTTTGTTTTTGGTGTTTTAAGTTGTTCTTTCTTTAATTTCACTGATATTTCTACTTAGTTTCATTGAAACAGTACTTTTAAATTTAATATAGCAATACCTTATTTGTTTGTAAACATTTCTGAGTTTAAAGAGGTCCATAAGTGACATAAGAGAGACAGGATGTTTGTAAATTTTTGGAGGAAAATATTTAGTGAAATCTCAGACTGTAAAAATATCTGGGCCTTTTATGAGATGGCTTAGTACTGCTCAGTACTTTCTCTTATATTTAATTTTGTGTTGAAATTTCCATTTTTTCTTGAAAATTAATATAAAGAATTAATCTGAATAATGACCTTTCCTTTGGTATGAAAATGTATGCTACATTTTTGATGAAAGCCTTAACTTGATTTAATTTATTTTCCTGTTAAATGGTTGATTTTGTTAAGTAGAGTAGCTGAAGAAGGAAGGTCTGGAGTACCTGTCACTCCAGATGCAGTCCACAGGGCTGATTAAACGTGGGAAGGTCTGACTTCACACTGAGCCTTCGCAAAAGCTGTCTGTGCACTTTCCTGTGGATTCATTGCTCTTTTGCTCTAGTTTCTATTTTGTTCTAATTATTCTGATAATTCATAAATACCAGAGCATAGACAATACTGTGAAAAGTATCTCTCCTTCATTTTCTGTTTTTGCTTAGGTATATTTGGACTTGGGACTCTTTAGGAAACTTCAGTGTATCAAGGATTAAGGAAGAAACCTGAAAATTTTGGATAAATCTGTTTCCTTTATATATTACACAGTGAGAAATTAGGTCCCATCAACCTGGGTGAAGTTATTGTCTGAAACATAAGGAGCAGCATGTAACCCTTTGAAGAGTCCAACTCTGAGACAACAAACTTGGTTATTTTGAGAAGGAAGCCAATGTTTTTGCATAAAATTCTATCTGGAGCAATACCCCTCCATAGCAAGTTCATTTACAAGCACTTACTGCATGCCAAGACCTGCTCTACAAACTATGACAGTCTCAAGGCCTCTCCACTAATCTGATTATTTTTGATAATGGAAAACAATCTTGTCCTCAGCTATGAAAAATATGATTCTGTTCGCAAATCTTATTTTGTAAGACTGCCTTTAATTTAAGTGTGTCAGCTGCACTAGCCATGAAGTTTTGTGTTTAAACAAAAGTGAATAATATGGCAGAATATTTGAAATATCTAAATGTTAAAGTAACCGGATGATTCATAATTATCAGCTTCATCTGCAATTTTTTTTTCTTTTACTTTTGCCTTCAATGAGTCATGAGTATGTCTGGATTGCTCTGCAACCCTGAAGGAGTGAAATGTGCTCCTAATGGACGGCACAAGGGTCACACATACCACGTACATCCCCAAAAATAGAGCTCTCAGTCCTGTTGCTATGAAATTTTAGTCCTTCCAACAGCTTGCTTGTGCCAATTAGCTTTTTGCTCACTGAATAGTTCCATTCACCTCATCAGGGAGGTACAAGTGGCACAGGGAGCTGCTTGTCATGACGGCTCCAGGATGTGGTCCTCTCACAGGGGCGGCGCCGTGCTCACAGGGTGCTCTGTAGCCTCCTTAAGCTGATTTCCCTCACAGCTTCTTCTGGATCCTTGCAAAGACTCCCTTGTATATTTATGGTTAAATGTGTCTTCATTCATTACTGCGAGGTCTTTCCTTCCAAAGGAAGATTTTGAACTGGAAATTATAAGGTTCTCAAATTCCACAGCCATAGCATCATTCTGAGCTTTAACTGTGGCTTGCGTAACTTCTCATATTTGCTCTTTGCCAGCCTCAAGTGTAGGGAGTTCAACAAGATTCCTTCTCTGAGCTGTATTACACTGTTTCCATTAAGAAAAACAAATTTCAGAGCTGTTATGACTCAGTTCATATCCTTAGGATCTGTATTTCACATAGCAAACACTTCCCAGTCTGATGTCTGAAAATCCTCTCTAATTAGTGCTCCTTCACAAACTAAGAGGAAAACTATTGTTACAGTGTTGTCTCATTTCATACACTTTTATTGATGCTATGTGGATGATCCGTAAACTTGTGTGCTTTTAAAAAGCAAGAAATATTCCTTTGTTACGACTCACAGGCATAACTTTCAGGGTAATGAGCACTTTGATGTCATGGAAGTCAATGCACATGAGCTTGAAAGAACAAGCTATTCTCATTTGGGAGAGTTGGGTGCATGGGCTGATTTAATGTTTCTGTTACAGATGCTGCTCAGCAGCCTCAAGCTTGAGGTGTTATTGCACGAGTGGACCTGCAAGACAGTATGTGCAGTTCCCATCTTACACTCCCTGACCAAGGAGGGGGGTGGCACATGAATGTGGAGACGATGTGAAGAGAGATATCCAGATGTATTCATTAACAGCTTTTGAAAAGAGCTAGCAAAGAGCATCCATCTGCACCTTTTCCTCAGTACTTTAAGTAAATACTTTTCTCAGCACTGTATTAGAGAGAGAGAGAGAGAGAGAGAGAAGCATGCAGGGCCATTGAACCAGCTCACATTGAGGACAGCTAGCACCACAAAAACAGCATCAGGAGGTACTTATTCAGAGCTGCTGCTAAAAAAACAGTAAGAGAAGTTGGCACCCCTGGCAAGTAAGAATGAATGCCTGTTTGTATCCTAAAGCAGCTGTCAGACAGGATAGTAGACAGCATGTTGTAAGCTTGTTTTGTTTCATTTTTACAGCTACATAATAACAATAAAGAAGAAATTATGTAATCTTTAAAAATATGCAAAAATAAAGAGAACAGAGCATCCAAATGTTTCTTCGAAGTAGTGAAACTTGGACATGTGGTTTTCAATTATTTATTCAAGTCTGTAGTGAGTGCTCAGAGTCTGTTGGTATTGTTTACTATCTAGTACGGAAGGATCCTACAGATTCAGAAACCCAGCTGTGTTTATTTCTAATTTTTTCTGATAGCCAAAATCTCAAATACATGCCATGTACTGCTTTACACGGACTCTATTAATCTGATATAATTTGTGCCACTGTAAACAAGGCTGGAGAAAACCACCTCCAAAAATGACCACTGATTTCTATGTAGGTGAACAAGCCCATATTGAAACTTGCAGGTCTCCCATCTGAAACAACATGACAAACCCCGTGCCACACAGTGGCTCACACAGAAATAAAGAGGGGCCTCAAATTATGGTTTAGTGAACAGCGTGCTAACATGAAAAAAATCTGTTTTTTGAAGTACTCACGTCTCTGAATGGCTGGAAATGGGACTCCAGCAAATTCTTTGCTAGGGATTTCTAAGTGAAAGCCTAGTTTCAGGAAGATCAATGAGGATGTTGCCTATGATTAGGTCAGTGCACTATCCCTGGCAAAATGGACCCAACTCAAGAGATTCTTTCTGTATCCTAATCACCTCAACGAGCATACCCAGACATTCTCTGAACTTCTTGAAACCCCCCCATGCACAAGAATCTTACTGCACTGCCTGCAGAGTCACCTGGCACTCAGGCCACTGACTTCACCAGCCCCTCCACGCCCCTAGGAGAGAACCAGCGTCATGGATGCTGGCTGCTGTCATCCCTGCAAAGGTGAGTGATGTAGCTGGAGGAAGAAGAGTCAAACCCTTCAGGGTACATCTCAGACTGTGTGCTTAAGGACTCATTTGCCTTACTCTTGGATTCCAGCCTAAGGACAGCCAGAGAGGCAGTCCTGGGTTGCTCCAGCCAGCAAGCAGCTGTTTTGGCTTTCAGCCTAGCATGAGGCTATTTCACAGAACCTAGACGATGAAATCCATGAGTAATAGATTCTTGTTTCAGTCAAACCTTATTTCCAGTCAAACCTTAGCTTCAAATCAGATGTCCTCCTCACTTTTCTAGTACCTTCAGAGGATACTTCAGTGTTTGCCCTTAGCAGCAGTGGGATTGGAACTTACTGATCTGCTTAAAAAAACCCCCAAATTGTTTTGGTTTTAGACAGTAAAGTCTGTTAGATCTGTTATTTTGATACATCCAGATTACCAGTTCTCATTAATGAGTTGAAACAGCCATGTACAAGCAATCCTATCGATTTCCTGAAGTGCAGTGCTTGTGCTGTCACTGAGTAGATGTATGCCTCCTAGATGGAGCCAGAGACATGACTACTGGTGCATAACAGGGTCTTACAGCACAGTGAAAGTACATTTTTCAAATATGAGCAAGCAGCACATTTAACTCATTTCTCAAGATCAAATATCTTGTCCTTTAGATGGTGACAAAGCAGCAATATTTACTTCCTGTAGATATATATCTAACAAGACAGTTCATCTTGGTGTGTTTTGCAGTAGTCATTTGATAATGAAATGTTTCACTACCACAGAAATTTTCTTGTAGTTGCATCTGTAAGTTATGCATTTTAGCTTTGCAGTCATGCTAAGTGGTGTTATAAATCATATAAAGCAGCAGACAGCCCTGTGAAAAGATACATCAGCTGTATTACATGTAGACCTAAACAACATTCAAAAAAATGCAGGAAAATATCCTCATTCCACAGAAATGAATGACAGACTTTCACAGGGTCACAATGTCAATTTTTACTTTCTTTTGCTTTGAAATGAACTTACATGATATTTTTATACTTTAAAAAATACCTTATTTTAATATTTCTTTAAAAATTTGATATGTGAGTATGTATCTTCATATGTACATAATCATAACTTTATCTCTCCTGGACAGTGTTTTTCACATCTCCAAAAGAGTTCAAAGGTGATTTACCTTCAGTAAAAATATCCTTTTTCTAACTTTGCTCATTGATGTGCAATGACTTAAAGTCAGTGACTTAAAATATTTAAAACAGTTTAAAAAACTATTTCTGTTACTTTCAATTTTGTGATTCTTTCATTTCACAAGTACTCCAAATCCATTCACCGACTTAGTGCAGAATTTAGTATTCATTGAAGGAATGGTGAAATAGTTAAAATAGTGGTAAATCAGAAAGCAGATGTGTCTGAGACATGTAGAAGGAATATTGAAAGTCTTTTGTTTTCCCTTTTCAGTTCTGATTTGTAAAAAATGGATTTAATTTCAACATAATTATTCAGAGAACTCTCATTTCTGTATGCTTCTGAAATCAATTCTCTGTTCGTGTTCTCCCACAATAGAGAGAAAGTTTACTAATGCTTTGAGAACTAACCTGACTTCTTGACTTTCATCCTTTTTGGTGTGCTGCTGTTCATTTTTCTGTGTTTCAGTTTTCTCCTAAGATGTGACTACAGACAGGATCATCGCTCCTATAAATAACCCCATCAACACATGAACAAAGATGCCTAATTCACCAGTTGCTTCATTCTACAATGAAAGCATAGTAATTAATTAATATAATTTATTGTAGATGAATTATTGCAATCCATTTTTTTCCATGATTTTGGGTTTTAACCAGTTTTAATCAAGGGGAAATCTCCTCATCAGAAAATTTAGGCCTCACAAACGCAGCCTTAGTTATGCTTTTGCAGACCACCTAAAAACAGCGCAGGCTTTCCCAAGGTTTCAGACCACAGACTGTAAATTACCACTGAAGTGATTATCTAAAAGGAATTAAGATCAGATGTGTGATATAATATGTCTAGAATTTATTTTAATAAAAAAATTAAGATCAGTTCCTAAATAATTCAGTATCATTTGGGAGAACCACTGTAATCAAATAAACTGAGCAAAAAGAAGAATGTCCAAGTTCTCTTGCACAGACAAAGAAAAGTCAAAAAAATCCAAAAAACAACCCTGCCATTAAATTAGGTGTAGGGAAAAGCAAATTAATTTCTCTGAGTCAAACTGTCAGCCTTGAATATAAAACTCACCAAATTCAGCTTTTATCTGCAGAGCCTGCAAGTCATTAATTCGTAATCTATATGAAATGAGTGATCCCAGAGAAGTGAATGATTGATAATTAGAGTTCATTTCTTAAATGGCAAATTATCTAGAAAGTTCCCAAAAGAAAAGAAGCAGGAATTTCTAGTCATTTTTCTGATACTTCAAGTGCAATAGCTCTCATGATGTTTTGGAGAACAAGTCATACACTTCCTCTGGGTGCATATCAAGGGGAGTTTTTAAGAGCACCATACAACACATCATGAAATGGAAAGCAATAAGAAAACATAAAAAATCCCAGTATTTGGTATAAATGCAAAAGGTATGGAGTGCAGCCATTAAGTACGGGAATAAGGAAATGTATACAGATGAAGGGTGGCCAAGTTTTCTGAGCAAGCAGTCATCAGAAAGCACTGGTTAAACTGGAAAGGCACAAATATTCACTGAACTATTGGCTTGAAACTACTTCCATATGTGCCTCCTAGCACAGAGCAAAATGTGGGTCCCAGCACTTCTGCTTTGTTTGCTCCTTAAGAAAAGACACCAGAGGTTAATCAATAAAGTTTTCCTAATGTTCACAAGAAGAAATTCATTAGACGCCTGCATTTGGTGAGGATTCCTGGAACAAATGTGTTCCATGATGCAGGCATCTTTTGAGTCTCTGGTTAACAGAACATTTTATATAACAGTGTGTTTTCAGGCTGGGGCCAGGAGATCACAGCTGGACAGCACCAGTTCCTAGCTCTGTGAAAGGACTAACATTTGTGAAATTCCCTCTCCTGGAAAGGCAAGTCCCCAAAATAGCTGTGTCTGACTTGGAAAATAGAATTTCATGGCTCCTTAAAAGGCATTTAAAGAGATTATACTCCAAATTAATCAGAAGAGCGAGGTTCATTTTTAGGACAGGAATGCAAAACCAGCAATGGGATGCAATTCTCTTTAAGATTAGAAACAGAGATTAGTAGCCAGATACTGGTTTTCAAATTGCCAGAGGAAGCTTAAAACTGAATCTGTTCTTACTCCTAAGAGAGTCGTGGTGTGCGGGAGTTACTGGATGAATCATGCTCTTCATGATGACTCAGAGACTTTGAAAGAGGCCCAGTTTTTAAATGGATATTGGGATTTGGGGGTCCTAATAAATAAGGGCTTGTATTTAATATACAGATAGTTTTGCTACGCCAAAGTTAGTAAAGAGTTTTCCTTCTGGCTTAATGCAGCGTGTTACTGTACATACAGGAGTACATTTTGTACAGTATTATGCAATAAGGCATATGGGATTTATCCCTGCTGGTTTCTAATGTATATTTTCTATTAATATTGTTCATTTTTAATGAACAATATGGTCAAATGAAACAGCAAAGTTGTCTCTGAACATCAGCATAGAGAGAAGGATTGGAGTTGAGAAAGAACAGAGAGGAAAGATAGTATGGGGTTGGAAGAGCTTCTGGAAAGTTGCATGCTGATGGCACACTATGTAAAATTCTTTCTGTGTTTGCATTCTGGACCTAATTCCTGACTTAGTTTACTTTCCTGTTAGCTGAGTGCCAGCCTATTTCTGCTGCTGCTGCTTCTTCTACCATGATCTCCTGCCACCTCCACACATTTTGTACACGCACCCCTGAACAGGATGATTGCACTGTGCAGTTTGGTAAGCACCTTTTTAGTTATCTTTAAAAGAGCACTTAAGAATAAGATGAATTACAGCTTCCAGGGGCAACATATGTATGTTTGAAGTCACCCTGCTGGGTTTTATTACATTGCTATCTCTGTGCAGTGCACAGAAGACAGTGCACAGCACTTTAAGGTCAGACTATGAAAGGACATTCCTAGGAGTTAAAAGTTATACTTTCCAGATGGAAATTTTGAATTTCAAGGGGAGAATTTGGATTTGACTATTCCCCACTATAAACTCACACGTGGTTTTTTAATTAGCCCATGTCCCAAACTGGACAGCATGTAGTTTCTACTTCCTTTTCTAGAAGTCACCACAACCTTAAATTAACTGAAATTGATTGATCCCGTGAATTTCTTTTTGTTGGAACTCGGAACAAAAAATAGCAAAAAATGGGAAAAAAATTGATACCAGTAATTAATAGTCAAAAATCATCCCAAATTAGCCTTGGTGTTAACAAATTTGTATGGGCTGCAGAGGGAATAGTCACAAAATATTGTTTCAGACTAAATAATATCCTTGGAGTGCCCCTACAGATGATGAAGAAAATAGAAGAGATCTATCTGCAGGAGCACCTTCTCTTATGACTAGAAGAGACATCTGTGAACATATTCCTACGTTTGCATTAAATGCAAACAGAGTTTCATATTTTTTTTCAAAAAACTTCCATTCCTTCCTTGTTATTTTGGTATTCAATAACATATAGAGCTATTCAAACCCCACAGCTATGGTGAGGTCATGGAACAGAACTGATCATGAAGAGCTGGCCAGTTCAGACTGGTTTTTGAGTATAATCATTTGTACCAAGTCAGTGTCAGAAACACTAAACAACCCTATGCAATTCATGTGAGGAACAATGAACGATCCTGCATCATTGCACAAGTGCTATGTGCAGTTGTAATTTCTAAAAGAGATCCGTGCTCTGGACAAAGTCTCACATTTGCCTGAGATTTTTACCTTGGGGTTAGGATGGTCTGTCTCCACTGTGTCTTGGTTTGAAAAGACAAGTGTCTGCTAAGGAAGGCAGGAGACTCCCCTGAAATGGAAAATGTAAACCTTCTCCCTCTGACTTGTTATAATTTTGAAATTAAGGGGTGCTCAGGCAAAGATATGGGAGAAGGAATAACAGTTCTTTATTAGGGAAGGAAATTAAAAATAAAATGAACAATGCAGTAATACAAAACAACATTGACAGAGTAAGAATATGACCTGATCAGAGTGGTCAGGGTGTTGGTAGCAGATCTGATTAAATGGTGCCTGCAGTGCTCCCGGAGTGACTAATGTGGTTCTGTTGAAGCAGTGATCCTGTAGAAGGGTGTAGTCTTCCTCTGAAGGTCCTGTGGTGGTGTAGATGGGCCTGGTCCTCTGGGAATCCAGTGGAAAACCCTGGCTGTGGTGTTACAAATCTCAGATTATATACAGGTAGGAATGCTTAGGACCCCCCTCTGGGTGGAGCTTCTCACAGTGGCATGATGTAATTTTATCAGTTGTGCAGTGAGACTCAAAGGCCCATTAACAGAAGGTATCTCCCTGGAGGGAGGATTGGTTGTGGAAGAGACAAAGAAAACTGCCCAATTAACAGAAGATAACTGCCCCACCTCTAACAGATGGGGATACAATACACACCCCCATTTCCAACCTATGATGCTCTCTAGTTTTTTAACCTTCAATAAACTCAGACTTGATTCCCTCCTGAAACAAGCAGAGACAGTGCCCACACCAGTGCAAAATCCAGCACCACAACTTATCACAAAAGGGAATGCACTTGCATAGTAGCTTTTACAAGCTAAAAGCCATTGGATGTGCCAGTGAACACATTATTTTGCTGCACAGTCTTACATATTCAGTGAGGTGAAGCGGGCCCTCATCAGGCCCAAACTTCCTTCAGTAGGTACCTTTTCCCTTAGAACATTTTTTTTTTCTTACCCCTGAGCCAAGCCTGGATATCCATATGAGATTTCAAATGTCCAGAAACCTGGATAGACCAAAGATCCTTTTACAGTGTAAACTCTTGTCTGTGGGCAATGGACTCACCATGACAGCACTGCAGCACAATCTGTGCACCACTGAAGAAACCAGGACTCACTGGGTGCCACCATCCATCACACAGGATGAACAGTCTGCCTCTTCCTCTGGTTGAGTGAAATGTAGCACTGTCAATGAAAGATCTCAAAAGTGGTCTGTGCTGACCAAGGAAGGGGATGCTCAGCTGGATGGAGACTGGGATAATATTTTTTTCCTTCCACAGGAACAGCACTGAAAAATACCTACACTTTCACAATGCAGAAGTTAAGTCTGAAGTGTTTCTTTTCCCTGTTTGAAATAATAATTCGAGCTTTGTAAAGAAAAAATTCAGGTCAAATCCCTGTGGTTATTATGTTACATATGATTCAATTCTCTTTGAGCCAACAGCCTATGTATTTGCAAAAGCCTTGTCACCCTGGGAAATCAAACTCACCCTGGGAAATCAAACTCAGTCCCAAAAGGCAAATCCTGAATGTTTTTAAAATCTAAAAGGGACATACAATTGAAAGAATCTGTACATCAGTAACAAAAGTTGTGTTAGGATGGCTTTGTATTATTTGCTTTGAGGTCTTTCGTAGGACTTAATATTTTTAAAGTTAATTTTAAATTTTGACAAGAGAAACAGAACCAATAGCTTATAATATACAAATATTCACTTTTTTCTTTTGTTTTACAAACAGCTCTTGAAGTAATCTTTTCAATACCTTTGCATGTCACTTAAGTAATTCAGAACTAGGTGACAATTAGACAAACTCACAAGGTTTAATTTCTGTTTACAGTTCTGTCGAATGCATTGCTCAGTTACAAAGCATGAATTGCAATGTGTTTGGCACAATTTAATATTTTTTATTTAATATGTGTGTTTTTCATACCTAGTTCCTTCAGTTTATAAATGTTCTGTCATGTAAATTTTTATTGTCTACAATAATAATGGAAAATATATGAGGCACAAGAGATTTGAAAGTCAAACCCAAGTAATTAAAGAGCAGTCAAGTTTTAATTTTAGCAGTCCCTGACATATGATTAACATTTTGTAAGGAGAGCTGGGGCTCACAGAGTGGATGCAATTTATTGTACAGGTGTGCAATATTTGACTTACATTTGTATGCTAATATTACACTGGAATCAGTCAGTCAGATTTTCATTTGTGCGATTCTAATGTTAAAGGGTCCTTCAGAATGGATTTTCATTAAGTTTTGTTCGTATGCCAGAATCACAATGTGGAAAATGGCACAGAGAAGGAGTTGGGTGTCCTGATCCACTGTGCCCATGGGCAGGCCCCAAATCTCTGCGCTGCACTGCTGGGCCCACAGAAATCTCCAGCCCCAATGTACACAGGGCACTCCTCCAGAGCCATGCCACTTTCTCCTCCCTCTCAGCTGCCCACACCAGGTCCTGCACTGAGCTGAGCTGAGCAGGACCCAGGGGCAGAGGCAATGAGAAATCATAGATTACTGGAGGGAGCAGGCATGCAAGCAATGGCTCCATCTGAATCCTCCTAAACACAGCCTCCAGGCACAGCCTGGAGCAAATTAATCAGCCATCCGTTAATCCATCTATTGGACACCAACATTCATATGCCCAGAAAAGACAATAAATCCAAACAGTTCCAGATTTGGCTGCTCATAGTAGCTCTTCCAGTCACTCTGCTGGAAGTGCTGTGGATGTAAGCTAGGAACGAAATGAACAGACGCATTCATGCTTAGGCAGAACGCACCAGGGAGGCACACCACAGATAAACAGCGAGAGGAATCTCCTGCTTTGTAAATAGCTTGAAGTGCTTTCAATTTAGTCAAAGGACTCAAAGGCATACTTGTGACGGGATTTCTTTGTGGAGAGGTTTGTTTCTGTTTTTCAGCCCAGAACCAGCAACAGTGGTTTGGGTTTTCACCCATCTCGTTTATTTGGTCTCATGATGGAAAGATTTCTTACAAAGGAAAATCCTGACTAGCAGTTTAGCAAGCCTTGAGTGTAATTATTTTTCCTTAAAGAAAATCCATCATTTAAAGACCCCTGCAGCTAACGTGTGATGCAGTGATCCCCATTGTGTCTCCCCAGATAAAATCGGCGCAAGAAGCACAAGGATTGCTTTGTACAACATTAACATGTCACCTAGGTTCTAAGGAGTGGGTAAAAAGGAGGGAAAAGAGGGCAATTTGAAGTAAATTGTACTAAATACATAATTGCAATAAAAAATAAATTATGCTAAATTTATATTCAATCAATATGGCTGCTGAGGAGCTGCAGACACTCCGTCCTTTTATGTCTCCCTGCGGGAGCACAGCCGCAGCATACTGTTCCACGGCCAGCTGCATGGGAAAGGAGCTGTTATCCAAAACTACAGAGTGCACAAGAGTACATTCACGCACCACTGAGAAACACTTCTAGCAATATGCAGACATATGTACTCTATTCTGGCAGCTCTGACCCAAGTGCCTACACCAAGCCTGGAAACTGGGACGAGCTTTTCAATTTTTTGGAAAAGAATACATAATTTCCATAGCACTGAATGGTACAAAACTAGCTTCAGCAGGAAAGGTTATTTAAATAATGGAGAATTCCAGACAGTGAAGTGTAATAAATAAACTACTGGCAAAATGTGATCTATCATGAAGATTTTTATGTACCTCCTTCCCTTTCCCAAGTGCACTGTAATGGGAGTCTCAGACTATCAGAGCAAGGCTGAATCTGTAAATATCTCTACACATTCTTTTGGGCAAAATGTTTAGTGCAGTAACACCTCACTGATGCAGTAATTTGTTCAGATCAACCAAGTCACCTTGCCAAGAAAAAACAGTTGCTTCAGAACATTTTCAGAATACTAAAACCAACACCAAATGAATACAAATGTAGAAACAGGTAAACAACTTTTAACCTGAGGTGAAATGCTATTAAACTTATGTTCTTTCAGTGACAATAAAATCCCTATTTTAACCCCAACTAGAATGCCTCTCCTTAGTGCAGACAGCAATATCTCATTTAGAGGAAACTGATCAGGTGAACAAAGTGGTAATCAGCCCCCTATGGACATTTTTCTGAGGATCTAGAAATATTTGTCAGTATTTGGTCAGACAGAAGGGGCCACCTAGATTGGTTCAGTCTTTGATTTTGTCAATATACGATTCACAGTGAAAAGTAAAACCAAGGCATATCATGGTGCTTCCTTTTCCCTATCCCATCTTTTCACAGAGTGCTCTTTAGAGATTTCTTGAGTCAGAGCAGCTTTGTTCTTAATGGCCCTTCATGGATTGCATCTTCCTGGATCCAATAGGTATAATTGCATTATAACTGTACTTTGCACTTCTCCATACAAGTGAGTCTGATGGAGGTCATATAGTCCTTCTGATACCAATGGACTGACTGATGGAGTTCTACTCTTCATTTTCTAAGTGAATGATGCTGACTTTTCAAGAGGTCTGAACAAGGAAATTTCTCTTTGATGTACCCTTCATGCCCCAGTTTGGATGGAGAGATGGAATACTTTTCGTATGTGCAATAGCATTTATTTCATCTGTGTGAATCCTGCCACCTGTACCTGATGTTCATTTGTATCCGACATGACCTCATACAGTGAAACAGCTTTCCGGCTAAATTACCATAAGTCAGCCAGGTGTAGTTTTCTTCCTTCTTTCCATGAGGTGTAAACTATTGTCTTTCAAGTGTGGAATAGAGTGGAAATGTCTGTTCAAATCTCCCAAACACTTTATTACTCAGTTTATAACACCCAGTTCAGTCTTTCCAGCTTTAAATCCAAATTGCAAAACTACATTGCTAGGTGAAAGTCCTGAACTAGTGATGACCAAAACATCAGTACTATTATACTAGCACTAGAGATCTCAGGCTATCTGTCAGCTGATGACACATTTCTCACAATTTTCTCCTGTTCTCAGGGACCAGAGCTCATTCATGAAAAAGCAGCAGCATTTGAAAATTACACTAAATGCTTCTGTATATGGAATATCCTTTGGGATTCAAGAGCTATCACTAGCAGAGGAGAAACAAATTTCTCTACCCAAAAGTGTTCTGGAAGGAGTCTGAATCTGTGATATCTTTACAGCTTTGCATTGGCTTTTACTAAACATTGATGGTTTATACTCATGGTCTGGAGAGGCCTCTTCAGAGTCCATGTTATTCAAGAGGAGGATTGAAATTTAGGTTTGTCTGGATTTAACTAGGGTAATGCATGATCTCCATTTTTAATCTGAAATCACAGATCCAGCTCTTCTGTTTGATCATTGTGCAAAGGAGCAGGCAGTACACTCCCTCTCCAAAAGGCAGTACCAGTGATATACCATGACAGATGTTTTCCCCCTCCCCTATCTACTAGACAGGAGCTTCTTCTGCTGTCTGTCCTCAGCATGTCACCAGATTGCTGACTGAAATGTTTCAGGAATCTTTGAAATCCTGCCTGGTTTCCCACAATGTTTTACAGAATGTTTTCAGCACCTCCACTTTTATTTATGGAAAGAAGAGAGAGTAATCATTTTGCTGGAAGGTGAAATTTTGATAGACAGGGAAAGTATGTTTCGCACACATTCAGCAGAAATTTCAAACGCATCAGAGGTCAGCACTACATGGCCTGGTAGATGAAAAATGGAAGCAATAAAATTGACCATTTTGACAATATGAGCTTACCTGTTACTCAACTAGCAGGCTCATCATTTGTCCCTGTGTCTGTTCTGAAGATATTAAAATAATGAGCATGGCAAGTCATGAAGCAGTTGAACAGGCCAGTCTTTAAGAAAATCAAACCTTGTTCACAAGCCAAAGATTGATCTCACACATTTTCGGTGAAAACCATTTAGTAAAACAGCCAGATCCATGGTGATCTTTAGCCAAAGTCAATTTATTTTTGTTTATTTTGTTGTGAGGGAGCTATAGCTTCTGAGATTTGAATGAAATAGACTAATCTTTAAGGTGTTTCAAAACAAATGTTTGGGCAGTGTCTTCACTTACCTGCATTTTTTCCCCTACTACTTCTCTCTCCCAGTATGTATGCTGCCCTTCTGCAAGGGAGACAGCAATGTGAGGGGATTCCCAGTGTTCAGATTCCTTTTCAAGGAAACCCATACTCAAAGAGCAAAATGCTGAGCTAGTTTTCTGAATTTGCAGCTGTGAAAAAAATTCCCAGTTTCAGTTTCAACCTTGCTCAAAGGATTCTGTCTTCCTGAAAGATGTTTGGAATTTGCATACACACCAATTAGCATATCTACATACTTATTTTTTTTTATTTTTCCTCATAGTCATATAAGGAATTCCATTAATAACTTTAAAATCCACCTATATTGAATCTGTTTTAAGTTTTATTGCTTCTTTTTACTTAAAAAGTACAAAATATTTCTTGTCATTTCTCTCTAGAGTTATAAAATCCCCAAAAGGGCTTCCAGTGTTCACCTGAAGCACTCAGTTGTGGAGACCCATTGATAAAATTCACATCCCTTTTACCCCTTTTATTTGAGTGTCCAAAGGAAAAGCATCTGAGCACCGCACAGGCTGGTGTCTCCAGAGTGAAATGGGGACATGCATCTCTACCTTGTGGCTAAGCACACTGCAAATCACATTTATAATCAGTGTAAATTCAGTTTAGGTGTCTATTGAATGTACACTCTGATGATAGTCCTGGCACCTTCCTGAGTATCTTTTTCACTCTTTTAGGCTACAGATACTGCAGTGCAACACAAGCAGATCTGTAAAACAAAAAATTCAGGGCAAGAGTGCCTGCTGTGCTTACTGCACATGGGAGGGTATTTCTGTTTGGCTCTACTCCAGTCCCATGGACCAAGAAACTATCAGCAAATGATGCACATTACGTGCACTTTGTGAGAACTTCTTCCAGCTTGGTATAAAAAGCATGACATCTAGTTCATGTGTTCTGACACAGCTCACAAACCAAAGCACAGAAAATAGTCATGTTAGAGACACTTGGCTTAAAATGCACTTCTGATTAGAGGAGGGACGCTAACGTAGGCCTCCCCTCAGGCAGCTGAGATGTCTAGGGTTGCACCATCTTTCTCTAGTTAGAGGAGTGAAGATATTTTAGAGGGCAGTTGAGATCTTGGAAAGACTGAACTGCAATTCTAAGAGGCCTCTGTCTTCCACAGTAAATGAGCAGAACTGACTGCTTCAGAGAGTCAGCTGAAACTCGGCATGATGTCAAAGACATTCCTGCGACTTGGAGATGAGATTTTATAAAAGAGTAAAAATAAGAGGATAAGACAGCAGGATAGATCTTTCAATGCAGAATTGATGCTAACAGTCTGCTCTATCAAACTGCCCTGTAGGACTCTACTCTTGAAGAATGGTTCTCTGCCAGGATCACAGAATCTCATCTGCTTACAGCTGCAGTTCTCTTTGGAGAGATTTAGAAGTCAATAGAGAAATGAAAGGACACCCATGACACCAGATATAAATAATGAGCTGTGTAAATAAAATATTTGTCTTCCTTCTTTGAGTGAAGTTCCAAAAAGTGGATCCTTGCTGTTAGCAAAAATTGAGAAGCGTCAGCAACTCTATTAGCGGGTCCCTTTGTTTGGTGATTTCTTTTTTTAAATGGAAACATTTTGAGACCATAAATTGTTTAAGAAACAGTAGGAAAGATTTTTGGGTTTTGAACAATGCAGTCTATTCAGCCAAACATAGCTAATGTAGTATAGAGACCACAACTGGAAAAAACTGTTAGTCATGCATCAGTTAGCCTTGTTTTCAGACTGAACATCATTAGACAGTGAAACCACCTAAATTAATCTAAGTGGTAAACTAAAAACAGGCGTTCAGATTGTATCTTCAAACAGGACTCAAAGATTAGGACTCATTTGTCAGAGGTTGGGCTGTACCTGAAACAGTCAGGCACTGGAGCCCAGCAGTCCACCTGCTCTTCATGTGACAAGTCTGCTGTGCACAGTAGGATCATTTTTGGACATAACATAGCCTGTGTGCTCCATCTGTCCTTGCAAAGAATGGCATACCTAAGACATGGAGGTAGACATTTCGTGATGAAGTAGTACAGGAGGGAGCAGGATAAAACACTGAGACCCTGTGACAACACTCCATAGCTTTCCAAATGGCATCTAAATTCCTGGAATAGTCCAGGGAGAAAGGCCCAGGAAACATGTGTCAGCAGTTAGGTATGTTGGTATCCTCAGAAACATGTTAAAAACTGATTTCAGCAGGAAAATAATTTTTTTTCACCTTCTCATTAGTGTATCCCAATTGTCATCTTCATTACATTTCCTCTCCATGTCCTGATATTGCCCTCTCATTTGTTGCCACAATCCAAATGTTCAAGAAGTCCATGGTCTGCTGAGGACCAGAGTTACAGTGTCAATGTTCAGTCTCAAAAGCCTTACCTGTGAAACCTAAGAAGCAGAAATGGAGGAGGGCCTCAGAATATCATCTCCACCTAAACCTTTCTTCTGTATACCACCTCTTGTCATCACATGCCTCAGTATAAATATTCAATTTTCTTTCAGGTCCTGTCTCAGGCCTCTACAGAACTCCTCCATTCATCTCCCCTCCCTAGTCCAGACTCTGCCCAAATCCAAACTTAAAGCACTCAAACTCTCTAGCCTCTTTATACACTTTATTTTGGTTATCAATATCAGCTAAGCCTTTCTGCTGCCTCTCAACAATCCCTACCTGCCTCATTTTATACTAAATAATGGGTGTTGTGACAAATGATGCTCTTCCTGGGCCCTCCATTTGTGCCAGAAAAAACACAGATTTGCTTCTCACTGATAAAGAAGACTGCTTCAGAAGAACTGGATGCTGGGGTTTTAAACCACTACATGTACAATTTAGGGCATTCAAAGATCATAAAAACACTGATGTTTCCACTATGGATGTGCAGAAGAGGTGATCTGTGTACCTAGAGACTTTTAGCGTCTAATTTTAGGTATCTGAATTGATAGTAGAAATTTGCAAAGGTCAACAAAGTCAAAAATGGCTAAGAAGATGCTCACACCAATTCAGGAGGAAGGCTAATTTGACCAGATGAATCACTGCCAGTGACTCAGAAGCAAAGCAGCAGCAGAAGAAACCAATTCACAGTTTGCATCTTCACAAACTCCATAAAAGTATCCCAGATGATTTGTCTACTGTTCAAATGTTCTCTACCAAAAATTATGTGGTTGTGAAGAGATGTTCAAGGGATGAGGGGAAGAAGCATTGTTTTCTGCGGCTAACATTGGAGCCAGAAATCAGAGGTGGAGAAGAACTACACAGAGTGCTGAAAAAAAAAATACTGAAAGTGTGGCAGCTTCACTTTCAGGCTTTCATTTGCCAGAGTTTAAAAATACAATAGCTGTGCAGTGTGTGAAAAAAAATAAAGCTACATAAGATAGATTTTATAGCCACTTTTAAGAGTCTTAGTAGTGTATTTTTAACTTGATAATTTAACTTGCCAGCCTCCCCATGATACTTGTAAAAGTAAAGGAATACAAAATAAATTTCCTTATTTTAGCCAAAAGTACTATATAAACAAAATCCAAGGAATGTATTGCATTAGAATGTTAGACTACAATAATGAGTGAACTTGATTGCATTTCCATTTCACAAAGCACTTCACCTTTGCTACTAATATGCTAAAACTTGTGCCAGTCAAAATAAACTTGACTATCACAGCAAGAGAAAATTGTCAGAACACACAACTCAATTCCTCTCTCAGTCATATTAATGTTATGCTAGAATAATTTCTTTTTTCTTTTTGTCCCCCAGAGATATTCTTGACATGACAGCTAATGAGCAAAAGAAACTGTTTGGATAGTTCTTCTTGAAAACTTTTTGGTTATCAATCTTAGACAATCCATAATGATCTTGAAGGAAGCACCCAGATGAACAAACTAGGAAAAATATGTAAAGCAGAAGAATCTTGGGAGAGTTCCATATGCCTACTAAATCCATTCCATTTCTACTAGATCCACTCCATTTCTGATGCTTTGCTTTTTGCCTGGAGTCCATGAGCCATTATCTTTCCCACTGGTCAGAAAATCATAGACCACTCCAATCACAAAGAAAAAAAAAAAAATCTGTAGCATGAGCTCATGGGATGCTGTTTTTTTGGCTTGGAGAGACAAAAAGAGAATTGGTTAGTCTTCTCACTCACTCAATAAGAAAAATGAGAGCACAGAGTGGTCTCGCTTTCAAAAGTGCTTGTGTTACCTTTAGTGTTATCCTGCTGGCACTAGCTGCAGGCTCTTGTCCATTCAGGCAACAGCAGTACAGCATTTTTGTGCTGCGTGGCAAGTCACCCACACACCATCCTTTCCTCCTTTTGTTACTGCTGTACTTCCAGTGCAGGCATTGCTTCCACTGGCAGACTTTTGGCAAGACTTGAGATGTACAGCTGGTTACACATCAATCACACATCAGTCCCAGTATTAACTCATTCTTGCACTGGCTCCATCCCATGTTTGCATCCTCCCTTTGCAGCAGTTATATGTTACTTTTACCAACATTTCTTATTAACCAGAGGTATGTTATCCCAAGAGACTAGGATGTTCTTTATCACATTCCTTACCCCTGAAAACACATTGATCCAGTTATAGCTTCATGTATAGCTTCAGTTATGGCTTTTCCCACAGGATTACAACACACCTGTGTGCAGGAAACAACATGAAATTTTCAGCAAAAAATGCTAACATTCAAATTAACTGATCAGATAAGCTAAAATACATGGGCTTTGACAGTGTGACACCAGACGACAAAGAACTTCAAAACCTGACATCAGCCTGAGGGACTAGCTAAAGACAACAAAAAAGTGTGATCATCTTGGACCACTCCTAAAAATGCTGTGCTCAACAAATGGCAGCTCAGCCAAGAGATTAGCAAACAATTGCCACAGTCAACAGTCTCTGCAGAGAGCTACAGTAACATGCTGACAGCATTTCCTACCGTGGGCCTCGGGAGCAGGATGCTCCGCAGCAGAGCCAGTGCGTGGGAAAGCTGGCATGGGCAGCACAATCACATCAAAACGGGCTTGGTGCTCACACTTTGCTAATGGTGAGCAACGTTTAGACAATGACCTCTGAAAAATTATTTTCATTTTGTGGGAATGTTTTTGCAAAGAGGCTTTCTTCTCTTTGTAAACAATCGCGGGAAAAAGATACACAGGTTTCTGACAACTTTTATTGTCAATCTTCATTTTTTGATTAGAGCTTTGGTTTTTGCACTTTGCTTGAATTAGCTTTTTACTTTCTTATTCCCATACAGCACTGAAATACAAAACTCTTCACTGATCGGTGATGAACCTCAGAAATAGCAGGATGTGTTGAAGAGGGAATTCTGGTAATACAGACAGTTTCAATTTCTCTTTTTGCCTTGCAGATTACATGTCTAAACAGGAAGGAACTGGTAACTGAAACTGATTTAGTCATAAATGAGGTCTAAAGAAGAAGGAAAACACAATTACATGGTATGCAAGCTTCATCTTTTAGAAACATAACTGCCTCTTGTGCTGGAAAGGGGTTATTTTTCCTCAGCAAATGGGTGTCTGACTTTGTTTTTTTGTATGAAATTCCATGTCAAGAAATGAGCAGATGTTGCACAAGTTAGTGGTTTCTCTAATCAATCACCACTGGGTTTTTCAAAACATCTAGACATCTTCCCTGCCTGCTAGCAAACTGAAAGGTGCTAGGCTCTTCCTTCTATGACAAAATAACAACTTTCACTCATTTTCAATGTCCCAGAGAGAAAAACTGATAATAAAGCAAATTTGTTGCCAACAAAGTATCTTTATTGTGTCTCCCATCATATTATTCATCACCTCTTAGGAAAATGCTGTTTCACTGTGATTCGAGTAGGATGGAGCAATGTGAGACAGCTAACAAGTCTTATAAAAGAAGCAATTGCACAATTTTTATGTTTTTCTGGGTCAAATCACATTCACAAAGTAAAAAGTGTAGTAAGAAGATTGGGACTGACAGAAAACAACTGACTCTTTTTGGGTGGGAGATATGGGCAAAGAACTGTGAGCTTCTCACAACACAGTGAAAGCTGAGCCAGGGATAGACAGTCTGGCCCACAGCAATGGTTCTCATCCTCCTCTGCCTTGGGCTTTGAGCACTAACCTGCAGGAAGACAGGTGGTGGCATCATGTGCAGAGACACAACAATATCACAGTGAATGGTGTCATTCACTGGTGAAAAGTTAGTTTTCCTCTGTGCATCTCCCTGCCATTGTTGGACTCTCATATGTTAGTGGTTTTGTTTGTTTGGCTTGAGTCACTCACATGGTTTACACTTTGTTGTCCTTTACAAAGTAGTTTCTTTGAAATGCATTAGTAGAATGGTTTCAATATTCAGACTGTTATTTCTCTCTGAGTAGGTGGCCATGCCTATATCTGGCTCCACTCTCCAGGGAATTTTGGAATGGAATGCTCATGGTACTGGGACTTGCAAGAGCACAACATTCTTTTCCCCCTCTCCCTGCCTCAGAAACTGAACAGGTCAAAAAACACCAGCAGAATCTGGAAAGCTGAAGGATGGGTTGCCAGTGATGCCATGATATCTGGCTCTGCAGCAATCCCTCCAGAAGGCTGAGAGGGAACTGCCAACCTTGGAATCTGCTGGCTGGGCTCTCCATTCTCGGACATTGATTTCCAGACCTCGGACCTGCCTGGCTTTGGGATCACTGAAATGCCTTAGTCTGTGTTTGTGCTGGTTTTAAGGACTCCTTGAAAAAGCAGAAGTAAAATAGTGTCTGACTTTTTGTAGGTGAAGGCTTCTTTACGCCTTTGTTTTATTTGCTTGGTTGGTTTTTTAATGGGGCTCAGAGAGTATACAAGAACATGCCATCTTTTTAAATAGAGCTCTTTTTAATTTTTCACTTTGAAAATTACTAGGGAATAGGAATTTCTTGGCAGACCTAACCATCTCAAGGTATATGCCTTATCATGTTTTATTCTTAACAGTAAGTTCTGAGGAAAAAATCATAAGTAGAAACCAGAGCATGGGGAAGAACAGAACATTGCGACAGACAGAACATATGTTCCTATCTAATGAATTCCAGATTTACTCATGACCCTGTTTTACACAGATCTTGAGAAGCATAAATATTTGATTTATGGATGTGTGTCTAAGGTCACCAAACAAAGTGCTTAATGCATTGACAATGCCTTTGGGAAAAAAAGAAGAAGGGCTTGTATGTCGAAATCAATTAATATGTTTTCAGGAAAATAATTCTTATCATTAGAAATTAGTTTAAAAAAAAGAGACTGATTTCTGAAATGAGAGGGCTATTTAGAGTATTTTGAGCTTTATCTCCACCTTTACCCCAGGAGAAAACAAAACTAGAAGAAACTCAAGTTCTCTATGCATGAAATAGCATTTGGAAAATTACCATGTCCATTCTCTTTTTGTTTCTCCATCCTGTTCATCTCACTGAACATACAAACACAAACATTTATTTTCAAATGCATATTCAGTGTTTGATCTTAGAAAGACTTTTCTTAGAACAAAGTATTATCAGATGCCAGGTCAGGAAATAAGATATTATAAAAGTGAATCATTCTTGTCCTGGTCTTAGAACGTGAATAAAATAAAAAATAAGAACTTGAAATTGCCAAGTATGTTTGGCTTCAAAATATCTAAACTCTCCAGCATTTATCCAGTGCCAGAGAGATATTATTTTATATGTGATATCAACATAGAAAAACATTGCACTGTAAATGCCTTCTGCAAAACCTAATTCTTAATGGTTTCCTAAATATTTTGTTCTCAGACTGATTATTTTAGTCCCCCCCAGGTTCAAAGAATCTTTACCTTAAAGCTATGATCTATGTTATTCAGAGGGCAATGAAAAGGTTCAAATCCATGTCCATTTATTTCTTAGTGTTTTAATTTGTAGTGGAAGCAAGAGAAAATGGCAGAGATCCCTATGATCTTCCCAAAGTCACACATAACATTACTTTCCTGCACTCAACCTCCCTGAACTTCACCAGCATCCATCCAACCCTCCTTCACCCAGACTCTCTTAATGGCCTCTCCACAGCCTCCCTTCCTCCCTGGGGTCAGTGCACACCCTAATGTCCCTCTACTTTCTCTCCCGTCCACTGCAGCAACCCCATGTTTACTGCTGGAAAGTCCCTGATATTTGCACTGATGGCAGATCCTGCAAGGGGCACTGCCCAAACCTGTGCACTTGTGCCACCCAAAGAGCTGCAGCTGTGCAGGCACATCGCGCGCCACACAGGCAGAGCTCCTGTCACCCTGGCACATCTTCCCCCTGCTCTCCAAGGCTTTGGAATGTGTCCACTGCACATTTATAGCAGGTCCTAATAATGGTGCAGCTTTAATATCCACTTGGCTTTCTTTACCTTTATTGGGAATTTATGAGTAAGGTATTGACAGCTTGTTACCTAATTCTCTGTGATCTTGCTCACTAGATTTTTGATTTACACAAGGACCTTAACTAAAAGTGCAGTTCTTAAGGTCAATTAAATTAGGGTGTATTCTCTTGCAGGGACACTTTCAGATTGATCTCTGTCTGTTTCATATTGATTTTTCTACTTGCAGAACTCAACCAGTGTTGCTAGCTCCAAATGAGCCCAAGAATGTCTGCCTGGGGCTTTGTGAGGATGTAACATTCAGGGGGGAAGAAAAGCACTGACAAAGTGAGAAGCTGCACTGCTGTTCCCAGAGCAAACAGGCATCCTGAAATGTGAGGCTCCATCACCTTGAGCTCAATTAACTCCTGCTGAGTAAATAAATGCCTGGCACTGAGACAGAGTGCTTTCTGAGGCTATTTATTAGAATTTGGTTTTGAGGGAAGGAGAGAGGAGAGTGGGGCTGTGAATCTGAACTCCAATGGTAACTAAATAAATCTAGTATATTATTCCTAAATATAGAGTTCTTCCTAAAGGGCAAGGAGGAATATACTTCCTCCGCTGGATGGCCAAGGTTTAAATCTTAAGTTTGTGTCTGTGGACTGTGCTAGAAATATATTTCTTATTTTATTTCCTCATCCCCACTAAAGGTCTTCAAAATAAAAGGTCAATGAGCATGAAGGCATCTTGTACAGACATTTAAGAAACCAGTCACTGATAACATAATGCATAGTGTTTAAAAGCAGGGACAGTTCTCTGTCCTGTAATCATGCAGCACACAGTTTTGGTGCCACAGCAAACAGCACAAGGCAGAGTTTCCAAATCCTTTAGTACTTCAGGAAGGTTAAACAAGGACTCTGTAGTGCTTTTTAACTCTTTAGTGCTTTCACCTCCTAAAACAGCAGTCCAGCATTGCAAATTAAGGTAAGCAACAGAAGAAAAAACAACACCAGCTCCATTTGATGGTTTAGGTAGTGGGAGAAATTAACGCCACATCCCCAGACTCCGGGCAGTGATCTGTGATGGTGATGGTCCAGGTATTTTGGAGGAGTGGTACCTGGCAGACAGGTGATCTAGGCACCCTTGTGTGACAAGCCAGACAGGATAGAAATTATAAAAATCCAAGTTCACACCCTAAGGATTAGCTAGTTATTTACTCTTTACATTAAAAGCTGTGAAAATTAAAGGGTCAAAAGGAACTGCAGTGACCCCAAGCTTACAATCATTGCAGTAATATGTTTGTTTGGGTTCTGTGATCATTTGGATTTAATGAGAACATTTCTATGAAAGACACAATTCAGTCATGGGGCAGCATGCTAAGCCAGCCTGACCTGGAGACATCAGTCATTTATCCTTCTGCTCGTTCCCAGCACACCCACAGGCAAGCTACTGTTAAGGCTTTTCATGAGGTTGTATTTACTCTGCACTGCAGCTCGAACATGGTCTGGGTCTGGATGATTTTTTAGAAATGATGGTGCAGACACTCATCCCATTCTAAATCATCGCGGTTGTCTAAAATGTTCTTCTGTCAAAATAGCCACTTGAATTAGAGCCATGCTTTCCACTTCACCCTGTTGGCCAACATAAGTGAAGAAGCACAATGGATTTCTCTCCAAGTGAGGAGCTCTTGTGCACCATTGCTGCCCCTTTCAGCAGGAGCAGAAGAAAGCTGCCAGTGGGGATGCAATTGCTCTGCCCTCCCAGAAGTTTTGTGGGAAAGACTGTACCTTGCAAAACTTGGATCTGTGCAGCACCCTGAGGATGTACATGTACTGATGGGCCCTTCTGACAGCCAAGCGCTAATTAAGGCAGCCTGTAAATTTTGGACTCTGGCTTGCTCCACAGGCAGATATAAGTCCAGTCTGAATGAAAGGGTTTTGCAGCCGGGAAGCCACAAATTGACCACAGGGTCCAGGACCCTGCATATTGCACCAGGTCATACCTCTTCACCCCTCTGCCAGTAAATCCACCGCAGAGAATCTTGATGCAGCGAAAGGTGCAAATTACTCATCAGCCTTCCCTAGAGCTTATTAACTACACAAGTTTTCTTGGACCCACAGCAATGTTAGGGATTTCTTTAACTATAGAATATAGATATGATAATGAAAGTTTTGTGTACGAGCCAGGAGATGTTATTTTGCGGTAGGTGCCTGGGAAGTGAAATCCATTTCACAAAAGTTAATTGCTTTGAGTCTGAGTATGACAAGCAAGTGTGCCTAATTGTATCTTTTTCTGTCTTTTGAACACTACAGTTGGAATGTTAGTTAGAGAATTTATTAAAAACCATTATTTTCTTTAACTCTTTTTGGTTTCCGTAGTAAGTAGACCAGGTTTGTACGGCTAATGTCTAGCATACTTAAAATAGCCAAACCCTGCAAAAAACCTCCATAAAATAGATCAACCAGGAGCTTCTAGATCTCAGCATCCACCACTGGATATATCTAGATTCTATCTCAAGAGTGAGACCTGGGAATGCACCTTATTATTCCCCACATCTTGGCTGTAATAGGAAGAAAGACTAAATGCATGAACTAGGAGGAGTCTGAAGTATATGCCTGCAAATTCCCCTGTTGGGATGTTTCTCAGACTACTGCAGACTGGTGGTGGCAGGCACTTGATGTTGGGACCCTCATTCTGAACCAATGTCTCACTCCACTAGAGCTGTCCACTAGAACTCCACTCCACTGTCACTGACACCAGATAAATTTGTCCCAACCACTTACCACAAAAGTTCATTCTGCATCTCCTAGAGTCCCTGCAGCCCCACTATGTCTCAGCAAAGGCTCATACTCATCCTCAATGAACCATTTTTTCCAGTGAATGTTCTGCAGAATCCACTCCCTGGTTAGCTCTCCACATTGCCTTACAAATGTGAATGCCAAGTGGGGGAGATTATCAGCAAGAAGAAGCTGTGGTCATCCTTTTGATGTACTGGCAGTTGCTGTATAAAAGTGATTGGGAAAATGTAGGTTTCATCTAGATGTAGTGAAATCAGGCCCATAAATTTGCATATTGCACCATGATACTCAATGAAATTGGGCATGAATCTAAATATGCTATTTTCAAAAATGTCACTGTTCCCAGAACCAAAATTGTTTCAAGCACTTTGAGGTGCACAGGGTTGTAAGCAAGTGTCCATTAGGATTATCCTCTAAGAGTCATGATTTTCCTCTGTGTCACCATCACATCTGCTGGTGACTTTATTTACACTTTTAAGGGAATAAATACATTGCTAAAGATTGGCTTTTAGCAGCTGTTGAAAATTAAAGGAGTCATATTCTCACTAATACTTCTGAAAGAGAGATGTTTGCTCCAAGTGAAAATCTGCATTGGTACCACAATTGAATAGGCAGCTGACTGCCTCTGAAACAAGGTGAGTCACTCAGGAAACCCCTACAACAGTCCTAAGTCTTAGGAAATGCTTTCCCAATGCAACTTCCTAGAAAGCACTGGGTAAAATAACTGCTGACAAACAGATCAAATGTAGTGTTAAAGCACTGACATCAGTCTGAGCCATGTACCTCCTAAAACAAATCCTGAAAGGGGACAGTTACTAGAGTTGACATTAAAGAAAATAGACACTTTTTATTGAGACTGAATTGAGGGTCTCTTGAACCTCATAAGTGGTAGATAAGCATTTTTGGGAGAGAAGGACACCGTGCCATGGCAACTGCCTTTTTAAACTTGTCTTTATTTCTGTTTCTATTGTAGCGTGAAGTCTGCAAAATCTGTGCAAATTTAGAGGAAGAAAAACCTGTGTATATCCTAAAAAAGTTCCTACCATTAATATTTTTCTTGGCATTTACTTTTTATGGCTAAGTCAGTGCTTTGTTTTGTCTGTTATCTGGAGAAAGCAGGAGAAACCCTGGAAGTGCATTTTAATGAAGGCAAACAGCTACATCTCTACAAAGAGAACCTGAGAGAGAATATGGAGGAAAAAACCATGCCTGAAATTTTGCAGAACTCATTCACAGGACACAGAACAAAAGAACAGTGGCAATACTATGGGATGGAAAAGAAATCCAGGGTGGATATGCTGAGTGGTGCTGCTCTGATTTCAGCAGTCACAGCAGGACAGACAAAGCTCTAAGAAACTTTGGAGGTGAGTGAATTCTAACAGATAAACTTAATGAGACAACAAGGGCAGTAGAGCAGCTGGAAAAAATTGGTGATGCTACTTATAATACTAATGAGGCATCAGAATTGAGGTACTGCTCTATTACTGTGAAACCACACTGATAAGCAAATGCATTTTTTCCTCCTTACCCCTGTTTAAAAATAAAACATACTCAAATATTCCTTGGAAGGTAACTTATTCCAGAGCAGACCTATAAAATTCCAGACTAATGGATTTCATTCTATGATAGTTATCTGAGAATCAATGTGATTTTATTAAGAGACCACAAACAACAACAAAGAAAGCAAGTTTACAGCCAGCATACTTAAATTTACACTGCAGGAGTCTACAGTAGGGATTGAAAATATTTAGGGGCATGCATTTGAGACAAAGTCTGAAAAACACAGTTGGTAAGAGCATACAGCCCTGGGTTGTAGGGTTCCCTAGAGTGCTGCTGGCAATCTGCCACAGACATCTCCACAGAAGCCTGGCTCACACAGGTAACACAAGCTGACATTCTCCAGAGCTACTTTTTTTCTTGGCAAGCATTAGCCTGAGCTGCTTTAGGGAGGAGCTAAAATATAAAATCTGTTTGGCAGATATCAATATGAGCTTTTCTATATTTCATCTTTTCTGAGAGCTTCTGATTAATAATGTGGTATAGAAAATAAAGAGCTACTTTCCATGGAGTCTCATACAACACCTTGCTTACCCTGCACCCCGGCAGAGCAGGCTCCGTCTATTGCTGAGCCTTTCTAGCAATGCTCGGACAGACCTCACTGGAGGTCTGTCTGCAGAAGACAGATGCATAAATGTGCACACTCTTACAATTTTAAGCATTCCCTTTCTGATGGGTATTGCTAATTCCTGAAAAATGCTTACTGCTTCTTTTTCTTTCTTTTCTGAAACCATCACAAATAGAGTAGCAGAGGGGAGCAGCTCTTGGCTGGGAAAAAGCAGAGGAAGCCTCTCTCTTCCCCTTGTGAATTCCAAGCCCTAAAACACTAGAAAGTGCTAAATATGTTTAACCGCAGTAGAAAGTAGTTTATATTTTAAAATAATTCCAGTTAATTTCTTTATACCTTTTTTTTTCTGAGTAAGCACAGTATTTATCACAGATGTTCCAAGGCAGGAAGTGCATACTTTCTATAGGCCAACTTTCATTCATTTTTCCCTCACTTTACGCCACTTTTGTCCACTAAGAATTTTTGACTTAAGCATTTTTTTAGCTGAGAGACCTCTTCTCAGGTGTAAATGTGAAAATAATTTGTAGCTCCTACTGAAGGGGTCTTGGCCTAGCTAGAGGGAAAGGCAGGGATGTGTTGTGTCCCAGGGCTAGAGGCTATAAACTCCCTACTCTTAATTACACTTCTGGCCATGTATGCATCACAAGAGGGAGATTATATAATATAATATATTTTATATATTTCATATACTCGCAGAACCTTCTACTACGTGTGGAGTTGGAATGCATGCAATTGATACAGCAAAATCCTTACACTTTGAGCTGTTAATGCATTTTTGCTTTAAATAAATACTCTGCACACTGAGTTTAAACACTTATTCAACTGTTCAGTTAAACTCTGGGATCATAAAACCATACTGTCCAAGTATTTCACAAGTGTTATCCCCTCAGGGAGGAAATCATGCATTTCCAGCCCTGGAAAGCAAAGGATAAAAGTGGAGCAGGATCATCACTCTGTGTGGACTGCTCTAACTAAGAGCACTTAGCTAAGGTGGAGCAATCATTGGAGCCAAGGTGAAGCTGAGCCAAGGCAGCCATGGTTTCAGGGAGATTTAGCAGCAATTAATTCCTTATAGCATTAGCATGTAAACAGAGAAGTTGAAATCCAAAGGAGGCATCTGAAAGAGGTAGGATGAAGGAAAAAGAGACCATAGTCTGAAATAGATCTGTCTTCCCACTTTCAGAATACAGTTTGAAATACCGAATGATGTGTGTGACAGATGGATGAGCTGTGGTAGAAAAATGTTTTTGGTTGCAGAGGTGCTGAATTCAACACAATATTTGCTTTCTAGTCAAATGCAGTTCTCCTTTGATGAAATAAGTAGATGGATCTCTTACAATAGTAATGAACAAAGAGATCCATTTATACTTCTGCCTACTGTTTGAGTTATTGCTTTTCATTATATGTATATTTGGGAGAGCAGACAGTAAAATAAAAATTGGTATAACTTATATAACAGTATAAATATGAAAATGCTGAGGTTAAAATGTGTTGTGTTTCTTTTATTTAGTTTGTACTTACAGAGTATTAATATAAAATGTTTTCAAGAAAGACAGTCCTTTTGCTTTTATCACTGGTGTCTCTGCATGCCTTGTCTTGAAAATAAAGACATATCTATCCTCAGATGAGGAAGAAGGAACTGAAATTGAACTCTTGAAAAGAAATAATGACATACAGGATAAGTAGACATTTCACTCATTCCTATGAAACATATATGAGTAATGTGATTGAACTAGGTACTGGGGATGTCTTGGTTGAAAAACTTGTGTTGGCTGGGAATCCAACAAGAAAGAGTGGATGATAAAAAGGATGATAAAACTATACTTTTCGATGACACAAGAAAAGTCCTGATTCCAGGAAGGAGAATGAGTTTTTTCAAAGGGAGTAAGAATTAGATTTTTATTCATCTATCTAAGCTGCACCTTCTCCATTTTAAGCTTCTCCTCTCAGCCGCTCTGCAAGACGCAGAGTGCTAAGTTTTGTGGCCTCATCTAATCCAGCATGTGAATACCTTTATGAAGCAACAGTATGAAACTCAATAGGAAGTTTCACACTGAAACTGAGTGACCTCTTTTAGCCAAATAGCAGAGCCTTACTCCTCAAGATTATAGTGGAAATAGAGGGGGAAAAAAAATAATATAACCCAGACAGATTTGCTGTGGATGATGCTCAATCCCTGGCAATTTCTCTGTGTTCTAATGGCTTGAGGAGGATCAGAGGCTCGAGACCTGCTACTGTGAGTCCCCTGATATATAGTATTCCTTCCTTTAGTTACACCAATATCCCTACCGGACATCAAGGAAAGTTGTTCGGGAGTTCATGGTCTTCAATGTGCACTACAGATACCTCAAATGTTACCTGTAATGCAGGTACCTCTTGAGATGTCTCACTAAATTCCTGTCTAGTTACTGTAATCCCCACTAAGACCCCAGCTTTGGCTCTGGTCTACAAAAAGCAAGGATTTGTAGGGTGTTCAGGAATCTCCACAGTTAATTTGGCTACAAATTGCCCAAAGGCATTCCTTTTCCAGATGAAGAACATTCTGGATGATTCATTAAAGCAGAGAAATGGTTGGAAGAAGTGGTTGCTTTCTAGAATTCTGTTGTCATTTTTGTTCATTCACATTTCAGAAAGTAAATAAAGAAAATACAATCTTTTGATGCATTATTCACTTGGCATGGCTTGCCCAGAAAATATGGTTTCTATTGGTCTGGAATTTCTTCTTGGAAAAAACTTGTACAGATTCAGAGCAATGCTTTGCTGATTTGACTACATTAATGGAATATTTTAAAGGTTTTTTTTTTAATGTTTAGTCAACAGTCAGAATATTAAGGTGTTCTTCGACACACAACATGAAAATGGACTCAATAAGACCTTTGAACTAAAAACAAGTGAACTTTGGATTGAGTGGATTGAGTTATTTCCTTCAAGATTCCTATTCATTCTAAGAAAATAAGTTCTGAGTAATTATGTAAATTTTTGACTCAGCTGAGCAATGAAGAAGTGAAATTGAAGGGTTAGTGCTTCTGCAGTTTCTTAGGGAAGAATATATTTTGGCTGTTCAGAGAAGGATCTGAAATGCAGTATGTAGAGAGGAAAAGCAGGTACTGTTCATATTCCAGAAAAGACAGCTGGAAATCATTTCAAATTTAGAACTACTGGCATGCACAGTGCATCCATTAGGTATTCCTGTTAGTCAGCACATTCTGACAACCATCCCTACACAATGAATTTGGAAAAATAAATGATAAAGACCTAGTGAAGGAGAAAAATAAAAAACTACAGTTGTCTATATAATATTTCTGTGAGCTTGTGATTCCAAAAGTCTTTTCAAATATCTGAGGAGGCTCAAGAAAACTAAGTTAGAAAATTGTTATTTTGTCACTCCATAAAAAAGTGTTTTGGAATGGAAAAAAAATCAGTAATGCACTCAAGCGTATAGCTCAGTCTGGTGTCAGTTGCAAGGAAGCTGGAAGAGAATAAAAAGGGACAAGTGAAAAGTAATATGGATGTTTTGCATTAAATACGAGGAAGCTAAGCCAATGAACGATCAAGACATTATAAGGCCCAAAAGGGGCTCCAGGCTTCTCCTGCTTTCTGTAATTGCTCAGTGGTTCCTCTCCCTCAGTGAGGACTTCAGTAGCTTTCTTTCACCTGTTGTTTTTGGCACTATTTTCGTCCTTTCCAGCACTAGCCTAAGCAATGTAGGCTGGTGCAACTCTGTTCACATGCCTGTGTTTCTGCATGCTCTGGACATCACTTTTTAGGGACAGGACCACAGCCTTATTCCTTGGGGCAGGAGGACTGGCAAAAGGATCTCTTCCTCCCCTTCCCACTCCCCAGGTCAGCCAGAGCCACATGTGCTGTCATGCCAAATAGCCAGGGAACACAGCCCCTTCATTTCAGGCAAAATGTCATCCTTGGTTTCTGTGTTCCAAGATCTACAGTGAGATTGAAAAACTCAGGTGTTTTCCACAAGTTTCAATCTCCTGACAGGATAAGATGAGAATGGGAACTGCTTTGGGGAGCATTCTGACTGCTCTTCTGACTTCAGGCTAAATGCTGGTCTTCTGCCCTATCACAGGGTCCACCCTCCCTGCTGGTGAGTCAGGGTTACTCTGAAGCATCTTATGGGGAGAAAGATAAGAAAAAGCAATGAGGTTTGTTCTTTTGGTGTCTTATTTAAGAAAATTAAAGAAAAATTAAGGTAGAAATTAAGTTCTGATTACTTACCTGGTTTATTTTTTTATAATGCATTGGGAGACTCTGTAAGCGCTCTTGCCTTTGATAGTTGCATTCCTTGCAATTGAATGAACATCATGACTAACACTCAGGAAACGTGTGGCTTCTTATAAAATGTTTCACCATGGTAATTAAAGCTAATAGTAGCTGGACAATTAGCATGGGTGCTGACCCTGGAATACACAGGAGGGCAGCGTAGCTGGGATGTGCAATTCTGCTTAGTTACACTCCTGCTAAAGGCCTTGCAAAGCCAAAAAGTGGTTATTCTCACATCTCCAGAAGGATGCTGAGGCTGAGCATTTGCAATGGTTACTTTGCACAGGTCTTCTGAGCAAAGGGCAGGATGCTTTTCACTCCCTTGCAGTGGCTGTGTGGTGATGCCAGTTCTCATCCACCCCAAGGCCCAGGCAGCCTCAGACACAGCGAAATGGTCAGTAATGCAAAGGAAAAAATATCATATAATGTGTCAAAGCCTGGAAACCAAGTCAGCCTCACCTTGGAATGGAGCCAGAATTTCAGTCACCCATACCTAAATCAGTATTCTGTTGTCCAGCACCATGGTTCCAAGCTGGGACAGAGTTTCATAAGTTATGATGCTGGAAAACATAAGTAGTAATATTTGACTAAAGTCACTTGGTTGCACTTGCTTCTGAAGAATATATGCATCAAGACTATTTAGGTGATCACAACAGTAAAAGAGTCATACCAGACTGAAAAAAATTACTTCATTTTACTGGAAAATAATCAAGATATTTAGATATCACAAAATAGCAAATTTCAGAGCAAAAACTTATTTCTGCATTAAATAGAAAAGCATTTATTGTAAAAACATCTAATTGCTACCTTTTGACTTTTTCTCATTTTTAATATGAAATATTTATTGGAAATTGAGTTACACATACTAAATGTTTCAGCTGAGCTAAATCTACAAATTTTGTTGGAAGACAAAAAGCTGGATAGGATGACTTGATGACAGCTTATGCCTGTCTCTTCTCAAAATATTGACTGATTGGATAATAAATGCTCAGTTTAAGTACATATCACGCCCTCAAATTTGAGGCTTCAAAAATGACACTGGAATTTTAGAGGGTATCCTATTTGCAGACTATTTTTTTACTGGTATAACCTGGATTGGCTATTTCATTTTTTTCCTTTTACTACTATTTTTTTCCTTTTACTTCTCTCTTTTTCTTTTTTTTTTTTTTTTTTTTTTCTTTTCCCTTTTAAATTACCTCATCTTTTTGGACTTCAAATCTGAGACTTTTAAGGTTCTTTCTTGGAAGGCTTAGACCAATTCTTATTTTTATTTAAAGCAGGCAAATAAAACTTTGAGAAATTTAATATAAATAAAACCATGCTGGCATCAGCTAAACAGAATTCATAGCATTAGTGGAATGTGGTAACAAAGTGTAGGAGATTTGGATTTCATCTGAACAGCCTCTAGCCTTTCAGGTGTCTGTACAGTCTTCCCATTTTAATCACTTTTGCATAGAAAATACCTAATAGGAAAGGAAAAGGTCATAGGTCAGAACTAACTAACTAATTAACATGCAGCCAGATGTTCATGCTGTGGCCTGTTGCAACTACCAGAGACTTGCAAACATTCATTTCCACATATCTGTGCTAAGCTGCTCAAGCACTAAAACTTGCAAGCATTTTCTCCTTCAAGCCCCAGGCTGCACTCCTTCATCTTATATCTTCAAATATCAGAGACCAGCAGCTTCTTAGACCCATGTTCTAATGAGTACTTTAGACTTCTTCATTTCCTTTGAAATTGACTCCCACTGGTCACTGGGCATCTTCCCCTTACTAGGGTCCTTACCGATGGGCAGATGAAATACATGTGTCACTAGATTCAGTCTCACAAAAAGGCATCCAAAAGAGAAGTTGTCTCCAAGTTGGTTGTGCTGGACCATGCGTATTAATTTGCAGGAGCAACGTTGAAAGAGTAATGATATAGATTTTTAGACCTGTACAGGCACATTCACCAAGGGATCTTCTGGCTCCCCAAACTTCATAATCCTGCTCATTCCTGCTGCATAAGCTCTGTTAGACAAAGCGCCCTCCCAGAAAAAGTCTAATTGCAGTAATTCATTCAACAAGGCCAGACTTTAGCAATGGTTAAATACAACTTGGTTTATTAATCATCTCCTTATGGTAAATCACATTATCTTACCCTACAGAACATAGGTTTCATTTTTTTCATAGCTGTTGGGGTTTGTTATTAAATAAAATACAACAAGATTTCCACAAATGATAGGCACAAAGATTGTTTCTCAATTCTAATTAAGAACAAACTAACCAAAAAACCCATTCAAACAAAATCAACTCAATTTATATGAATATTAGTTTGATCTATTCTGTTTCCATTGAGTATAGGACTGGAAGAGTGCGCAAAAAGCTTCATGGAATTGTACTAAGATGGGAAATTGCTTATTACCAGAAAAATTAACAACACCAGAGGTGGGAAACAAAGATTTGAATGCAAATGTTTACGTACTTAACAGCAACATAGTTCAGTTCTGATACCGAAATCCACAATACCTTGCAGACAATTAGAATGGAAGAAATATATTACCTACCTTGAGAATTCAAACTTTCCACTGACAACAATTTGTAACCATTAGGCCAAGAACCACTTAATGGCAGAGAGAAGTGATAAACAATAATGGCAACACATTTGTTGCAGTTCTTTGTGATGTTGGCAGTCCCTGATGATGAGGTGAAGGAGGAGCCATTCTTTGCTTCTAATCAGTCTCTCTCCTAGGCCAGGAAATGGTTTGTCACATTAACCTGCCATACTTAAGTATAAGAAGTGCAGGAAAGGACCTGACCTTACATGTCTTATTGAGGTTTGTGGAATAATAAATACGTTTCTTCATTTATAGCATACGCTAACCCAGAGAATGAGAAAAATCCTCAAACTCCACAGGTTCCTATATACTCCTTGAAAAACTGAAAGAAAAACAGGAGATGACTTCACTTGCTAGCAGAACTAATTTTGGTGTAGTACTGGGGATGGCAGAAGGAACGCACAGACAGAAAGCCAAACGAGTTGACAGACTTTCTGCCAACGCATTGTCACCAGCTGCAGGCCAAACTGAACCAGCCTGCTCTCAATTCCAGGCAGTGAGACACTTTCTTCCTACTCTGCTGTCTTTGCATAGTTCCCATTAGCTGTAACTTAGCTAGATGCTACTATTCAGATTTTGATATTTTCTCCCCTGCTAACTCTATTGTGGGTAGAACAAGAAAAAACAACCAAGAGATTCATAAATCAGTAATTTGTGCAGCTTCATCTTTGTGATCACACATGCCTTTGCTAATTTCCCATCACTAAATAGTCATAGATGAGAAAAAATCGAACCAGTATAACTCAAATCAGCCTTTATATTTGTAAAATTGTCTGGGTTCATTCTCTTATCTGAGAATGACTGGCTTAACTTTGATTCAGTTTAATCTGTGACTAAATTATTTAAAGCAAATCCAAATAAATGTTGCTGTTCCTTTGAAATAAGATGTGAAAAAATATTATTTTTTCTACATTGCTTTAATTTCACAATATACATTTACACCTAAATTGATATTGATATGTTCTCAAGCAGCAAAGTCTTTTGGGACTTCCCGTCTCTCTTTCTCTCCCATCTGTTTTCTTTTTTTTTTTCATGGTTAATGGCATGATTACCCAAACACAGTGATTTATTCATCCCTTATTATTCCAAGGAAGTTGTTAACAAGTCATGGATTGGGTGTTAGGTTATTTAAGGCTATTAATAAGACATGCAAATACTCAAGCATGTACCTATGTCTGACATAGAACTGCATTAGTAAAGCGCATACATTTTATAGTTTTCCCTGGCATAAACTGCACGGGTAGCATGGCTAAAGGAGTTGTCCTCATCCATTAAGGTCTTCATTGCACAGAAATTCTGCTAACTCTTTCTGACTTTTTAATTTCTCTTCAAAGGGTGCTGGCAGCATGCTGGGCATACCAGGCAGACTCAGCACAAACCAGAGCAGGAGATCAGTTATCAAGCAAGTAACATTATTCCTCAGGAGAAAGCTAATGTCCTGACTGAAGAGGTCATGAAGGGAGGTTGTTTTGTTTGGAAACAGTGAGCTCTTTGGCAAAAATGGAAGGAGAGTCCAAAATAAATTCCCTGAGGTAGAAGCTGTGGAATTAAGGAAGTGGCAGGATTTGCACAGGAGAGCTAAGAATGGGAGTGCTTCATAAGTAGGATTTTCTTCAGTCTCCTTTTTGCTCTAGGAAAGAGACAGCAGAGGAATTATTAGGGAACAAGGAGAAGTGTGAAATCCTCTTTCACTGCGACTAAACACTCCATTTACCAAAGGGATCGAGTTTCCAGGAGGACATGGCTGTCTCTAAGCACAAGTGAGGAGTTTTAGACACAGGAAGAGGATTCACAGAAGTCATTGCAAAAAACCAACCCAAACTATTCAAATTAGTAAGCTATACTGAGGTGTGTTCCTTGTACCTTCCTTTTTGGTGCAAGAGACACCGGTTGACTAACTTAGAATCATAGAATGGCCTGGGTTGGAAAGGACCTTAAAGATCCTCTAGTTCCAACCACCCTGCCATGGGCAGGGACACCTTTCACTAGACTAGGCTGCTCAGAGCTCCATCAAACTGGCCTTGAACACAACATGCACCCACAACCTCTCTGAAGGAGCAACTTCAGTCTGAATGGTTTGGTACCAGAAGCCGGGAAGAAGTGTTAGCTGAGATCCGAAGGAAGAGAAGGTAGGAGTAAACTGGAACAGCAGGAAGGCATCAGTGCTTCTAGAAGCAATTTGGGTAGGACTTGTTTGGGATACGTCTCTTGCACTAGTCAGGCAGAGCTTGCACCTAATACTGTCAGTCTGGTGCCCAACAGCCCTGTTGATGCCTAGTTGGGTGTCTAGCAACATATAGATGGGCATGAATAGACTTTTCTCAGAAGATGGAGCAAAGCATGTTTGTTTATTAGCCTCTTCCTTTCAAAAGCACAAGTTCCTTCCAGGAAATACTTCAATATAACCCTTACCTCTGATTCTCTAGCCAAGAGTCTGGCATGAAAATAAACATATTGAACATGTAAACTCAGTCTGTCTGGATCTTGCATTCAGATCTCAGCCAGACTGCTTTGTTCTACTTTTCCCCAGAAGAAGCAAATAGTGTTGCAACTAAATAAAATTATTTAATTTTACATAAGAAGTCCCTTCAGCCCTGGTAAAGGCTGGGTGCCAGTTTTAGGAGCACAAGACCAATATTTATTTTTGCAGAAAGCATGATGGTACATGTAAATCTTGTAACTACCTGTTGATTTCACCTAAACATTGTAATTAATAGTCCTCAATTAAGTGAGTTTAAATAATATCATTCTGATTCAGTCTTGGACCTCTCTAATGGGGAAGTGCAATATCCTGCGGCTTGCTTTGCTAGATCCAAGCCTTATGGTCTGAACAGAAGTCGGGAGAAGGCCACTGACCCAGCTGCATAAAACTGGCCTCAAACCACCTGAGAACCTGGCCACAGGACATGTGGCAATACATTCATTTCCAAAATGAGAGCAGGTTGCACAGCATCAAGTTACTTGTTTTACCCATTTGCCCCAAGGCATTATGAGACATACCTAAATCTCTCAGAGCTGTTTGTCCAGAATGTCTGCTCTCTTGCTGGAGAGAGGCACACTGCAGACCTTTTGTCTCAAAGGCAGCTGAACCTGTGAAATTGGATTTTCAAATCAAAGTCCTTACTACCACTTTAGAAGTCAGAGTAAAAAGGGATTGCTTTTGCCCAGAAGCAATGCCCATGACAGTACCAAAATGTAGATGTATAAGGTAGCACATATGCTAGTTTTATAATTTTATAGATAATGCTGTGAAAGTCAGCTCTGACCAAACAACACTTTCTGCATTGTACTCTTTTGCAAAAAAAGTTGCTGAACTTTCAGCTGATCTAATCCATTGCTAACTGTATCCCCTTTCCCCGAGCAAATATCCCGCTGTGCATGAATAATTAGCAGCTGGTCGGGGGCCAGGGAGCCGAGCAGCCCTGCTCACCTCAGCGAGGCTGTCTGTCCCACAGCCGTGTGTGCTCCCCACGTCACCATGGCAGCAAGTGCACATTCAGCCATTCCGTACCTTGCATTCGGCTCAGCCCTGCGGCCTGCACAGCACCTCATTCCTCTCCTCTGACCTCATATGCTCTGTTTGGAAAAGACCAACGTAAAACAGCTATTTTAGAGAAGCTGCAGAGTGAGACAAGTTATTTTTTAAGACCAAGTATGACAAATATTTTGGAATGCGTTCAGCACTGTGAAACTTAAGATTTTGGCAAGGTTCTTTGAAATTTCTGTCACACATGTACTTCACACAAGCATTGTGATTTTCACCCGGTCTACAAATGTCCGTTCATCACCACAACCTTTAATCTCCATCTCTTCATGACTTCAGTAAAGCACTTGTTCCTGTGTTCAAAACTCAGTGGATACAGGAATGCTTCTCCATCCTGGCCTTACAGATCACACTGGACCTGTACCTGCCTTGGAGAGTTGGCTTTAATTTTGGGGTTTGTTTCATTTGTAACCTGAATGAACAGTTCAAAGTCTAACGAATAGAGTATAAACGTATGAGAAAAATAGATGACAAGGTTCTAGGAAAAGGAAAATTACAATTTTGTTATAAAAGTATTCCATCATGGCACACTAATTTTACAGATAACACTGCAAACTCATTTGTTGTCACAGATGGAAGAACAACTGATTAAAAATGCCAAATTTCCCTCTCAAATTACTCTTTTATTATAACCTGTCAGAATACTGACTCACAAATTTCTGAATATATAATGATGTTCTGAACATTTCTTAATAGAAACATTTGCAAATAAGCTGCCTTACAATAATGAAATATTTAAGACTGCTTCTTTTTTCTTATTTTCAATATCTGCGACTTTGAAGTCTGAAGAAAACAAAATTATTTTTAAATACAATACAAATTCTAATATTCTCTTTCAGTCACCTCCAGTAACTTGTCTAAACATCTCTACAAATAGACAATGTGCACAATTTTATTAATTTCCCTACTAGCTAAGAAACACATTTTTTGTCCTGAACTTCTTTTTTTTAAGTTGAATTCCTAAACAGACAGTTTTTCATGGTACAGAACTTACTCCTTAAGCAACATACTCAGAATCCACAAATGAGTTATTACAGAATAGATAAAGACTGGCCCCTCAGGTTCTAAGAATGTGTCTTAACCAGTGGCAAGAGCACAAACCAGGTCTCTGCAGTAGAAGTGGACATTGAAAGAGTTAGCTATCTATCTCAGCTATAACTATTATTTGAGAAAAAATAAAAAGGTGATAAAATACCTCTCAAATGATAGTGTGATGGTGATAATCCCTTTCAGAACAAAGTCAAACAGGTGAGATAAAATTACCTTCAAGCTCAGCTTAAGGTAAGATGCTTGGCTTTGTTCAGGAAGAAGAAATCAGTGCTCACTTGGATGAGTTACAGCTAAGGAACATTTTAAAAATATTGCCCCTCAGCTGTTCTCTAGCATATCTCATCTGCAACATGGTGTTGAGAGCAACAATGTAGAAGGATTAGTGGATCATGTGAGAATGAGATTTTCATAAACCAGGCCACAATAGGCCCATATTTATACAATAATGTGCTTCATATGCATTCACTGAGTAGGGCTATGATATAGGTAGGTAAAGACAAATATTTTGACCTGTAATAAAGTACACATTTCACATGCTTATGCTGTCACAAAGATCTGTTTCATCTTGCCTACCAATATTTTTTTTCTAATTATGAGGTTTGAGATTTAATGAGATCTTCCTGAGTCTGAGCTATGTAAATTGATGCCTTAGGATTTTAGCTTTTATATTTTTCATTAATTTATAATCCTGCTGTTCTTTAGTGTCTAACTCTAAACCCCATATAGAGTGTTAGCTACTGTCTTCACATTTTAGTCAGACAAAACAAGTGCACTTTAGGCCTGGAAATCAACGACACCTCACTGTCTCAGGCCTGGAGAAATGTAAGCAAAAGTGAGTTGGGAAGAAGCAAACTTGGGATAAATGACTTCATTACCTGAAACTCTAATTAAAAGATTAACCTCCAATATGCAAATGGAAATAACTTATAAAAGTGTGAAAACTCATGACCCAGCATCCATTTTGGGTGTAGCCCCTGGGTAGGCTTTATCTGCCCTAAATGTACCTCAAGGCCCTTCAATAAATATAACAACTTTTTGCTCCCTGAATTTTGTCAGGCTTCTGGTTTTAGGTATCCCAATAAGGCATCAAATAGGCTGCATTCTGATACAGCACACTTTAAATCAAAGTGCATTTTCAATGCATCAGACAGAAGAATGTTTAAATTGTATTCATTTTTGAATATGGTGCAAACCCTTTGCTAACAGTAAAAGACAAAGTAACATGGACTCAACTTCTAGCATTGCTTAAGTCAATGGAATTTTGTCACTGAGGTTGATAAGGACAGAATTTAAATTAATTATTGTGTAAATCAGTATTAGACTCTCTTTGCCATTCTTGGGCTTCTAAACCATCCCACTGTTTCATATAACAGTGATATGCATGTGTTTATTGCAAGTCATATCATGAAGTGCGTAACATAAACATATAGATAAGTTATATTTTCCTCTAAACAAACCATCCACATCTGGACAATGAAGGTTCAAAGCAAATTCCAGGTGGATTATGATGGCTTCCTCCCAGACACCACGAGGAAATACTTTGTTTTCTGTGTAAGCATTCTGTGCCTTTTAAAACAATCAAACAAACAATATACAAAACTGCTCTTCTAGTCTTTAGCTCTTACTATTCCCCTCCATTATATATACAAATTATATATACAGATCTTCTCCATTATATATACAAAATTATATATACAGTCTTTGTAGTGCCTCATAGACAAGTCTAGACTCCAGAGCTGTGATTCTCAGCACAATCGCTATCGCATCTTTGTCCATATGTGGAAATTCAGGGGGAAAAAAGAAATTTTTAAAATCTGATTTTCTGATGTTTCTTACTGTTCTTTGCAATCTGAATCTCAGGAAGACATATAATTTTTTTTTTTTTTTAGAAGATATTCTGCTGAAATTTAATGGTCAGACAAAGACCAAAAATCACAAAACAACTCAAAAATAGTAGGTGCCTTTACTTAAGGGCACAATGGTCTTGTCCTTCAGAGAGGCTAATCACTCAGGTTTTGGTGAAGCCACCTATCTAAATCAGGGAATCATTTTCACCAGTCTTAGCCTGAGATTCCACACATAAAAATCACGTGAAGAAATGTGGGTATTTATAATGTTGATGTTTGCATCTCAAAGTTAGTAGTCTTAAATTTTCTGTACAGTCACTACAGAGAAATAAGCATTTTTAGGATATGAGTCACCTCATCTTACCACAGATATCTAAATATGTCATAGCAATTGTGCCCAATAAGTGCCTGTTTCTTACCAGTGATTGTAAAGGAAGTCTTAAGTAGCTAGCTGAGATGGACGCATCTGCATGTTTGAGGATCAAATTTCCTGAGACAATTCAAATTTCCTGAAACAATTCAAATTTCCTGATTCTGTTTCATGACAAAGCATGGGTGAGGGACCTCACCAAATTTTGCAGGAAGCACCTCTAGCAATAACCTTTGCTGCACTGGCCATGCTTGTTGCCAGCTGCAGCACAGGGCCGTGGCATGGAGAGCCCAGACACCCAACACAACAGCCGAACAGTGGACAGTGGCTCAGGCTGACCACCACATGCAACAAGCTGATGCTTCATCATTTTTTAATGCTGGGGGGTGGATATGGGAGTCAAGGCAAGAATTATCATCACTGGTACATGAAACATTAGTATCAGGGTGCAAAATAGTTTATTAGTAGTAAAAGGTGGAAAATATGCTGCTGACAAGATGAGTAATTGGGGAAAAAGCGTAGACAGAGTTTTATGAATCTCCAGTGGTGTGTTCTAAGCGAAATCTTCTATTATGAACAAGTGAAAAAAAAGAATCTTAAACTATGGAGGGAGAAGCCAAAGATTTCTAGATTGGTTAGATAATGTAGAAACTCTAGAATGAAATAGTAATTAAAACTATTTTCAATGTAAGATAGGAACAAATGATGAAACTGACTTTGCAGCAGAACTGTGAGGTTCAATGCTTCCTGAATAAGAGCAAATAAATGCAAAGTAAGAACCAGATTTGACAACTGTGTAAGTGGGTGATTAAAGGGGGAGCTTCTGCATTGCTACTTCAAATATTTTGTGGAGTAATCATGAGGAGCTTGTTTATTGATGAGGAGACTGAGAAGACCGTGGTGAAATACCATAAAGGCAGGAACACAAAAAAGATATTAAGATAAATTATGTCCAAGTGTTAAAAAAAAGGATTAAAAAATAAGTATGGGGCTATAGACACTATTTAAAGAAATAGAATAAAATGAAAGCATCACTGAAGACAGACCCACTTGAACTGAGTATTGAGGTCTTGGATGGGTAACAAATGCTGTGTTTGGAGGAAGCACTATCATCCTCCCTCCAGCATTTGACATTTCTGATGTCAGCAGGTGACAAACAAGTCAGATGAACATCTACAGCATGTGTCCTGTTGTTCTAGCAATACGCCTTCCTATTTATTCCTTGAATTTTTTACTCTGACTGTTCAGCATATTCTACAAGCTTTATAGTAAAACTGTGTAGGTGGTTATGGTAGAAAGTTAGAAAGGGGTTTTATGAAATGTGAAACTGAAGTGGATATAGTCAGATATATATATATATATATATATACATATATATATATATATATATATATATATATATATATATATGAAGTGGGTATACTGTTTTTAAATATAAAACAAATTATTTCACATTAAAATACCAAAATATATTTTGTCTTCAAAATATATTTTAAATTGGTTCATTTTCTCTTGGCCCCCAGCCCTTTGAAATGTGTTCAGGAACAACTTTCTCTTTGCGTTGTTTTCTAAAAATGTAAAGCACAAGCATTTAGGTAGTAAATTTTTTTGCTACACACTTTAGAAGGACAAAACAGTAGGAGAGCCAGAACCACTATTTTGTGTGGGAGAAAGATGAGTCACTGACATGAGATAAAATTAAATTGGCTCTTACATAAGTTTATCATAACCTTCACTTCTTCAGCATCAAAGCTGATGACTAAGTATTTGTTTTTAAAGGGTGTTCATTGCAGTATAATACCTGGCCGTCACCAGAGATGATTTATGTGACAGCCATCTATATCTACATTTTATAGATCTCTAAGAAGATTGCTGTAATTCCTTTATGACCAGATATAGATAATTATACCTCCTGTGATACTGTCTCAGAGCCATCACTCTTAGCAGCTTTGTGATGAAAAATTATAAGTTTCTTCCAAACTCTCTAAAAAAATCTCACCTTTTGTTTTTTTATTTTTTAAGCAGAAATAAGGGGGGAAATTTGCAATCTGAGCTATCTACAAGATTTAAGATTCATATTTCTCTTCCAAGAATAAGAAAAATGGATCAGAATTTTTTTTCCATAGTTATGAATCAATGCAAAATTTCAAGTGATTAAGTCTGAATTACTAAAATCTTGCTCAAGAATTCTAGCAGGACATGAATTTGGTTAATTGTGAACTGATTGTTCCCCATAAATTAATATATATTCTGTCTCAAAGTAGTTTTATTCTAAGGAGGTTACTTTGAAAGTCAGTAAATGCAGAGTTCAGCTCCCTCTTTCATCTAGAAAAGTAGCACTGCTGGAAGTGTGTTGGACAGTACCTTGAGTTTCCACTTCCACAAAAAAATTAGCCAAATCATCAGTATTGCAAAAACTTAAAGGCTGACCCTGAAGCCTACTAAATTGTTTCTCCAGAAATAAAGGCCAACATCCAACAGAAGTTTGTTTCTTTTTATTCCTCAGGAGGAGCTCAGATTCCACCTACCTGCTTGTGCACGATGACTCCTGGTGGGACGTGGCTGACACCTGCCTGCCCTTATGCCTGCAGAGTAAGAGTCCCTCCGCTGTCCCTTTGAAGTCTTCATTCCCACTTTGACTAGATCTCTAATTGCATTTGCCTGGACATAGTACCCCACTCTTCTTGAAGTTCCCAGATCCCTTGTGATTGCAGTGGGAGCACAACTACTGTGACTGGATGTGTGAGAAAGCCTCCTCTTATGGAGAGAGGATGGACTGTTCCACAAATAGGAATTTTGGTGGACCAGCTGTGATAAGTAAGTGGCCAAAATTCTCTCAAGCAACAATGGACATTAGAAAACAGCAGACTGATAGCAGCTAACTAATGTCTTCTGGAATCCAGGCTTTTGCCATGTTCACGGTGCTCAAAAGGCAGAAAGCCCATGAAGCATAAGATAAAAAATCACAAACGATTGGTAAAAATATGTTAAGAGACTGGCAAGGATATGCTAGGAGTCACCTTGGGACTCTCCTGACTACATCAGTTCATCAGCATAAACATAGCTGACTAACACTTTAGAAGGAAAAAAACCAATACAGTGATTTCTATTTTTTTTCTTCAAAATAGAATAGATCTACACATAGCTCCTGAGGAGTAGTAGCAGTTCTATATCTATGCCAAGACAGCTCCATGTAGGGTGGGCCCCCTGTCTTTTTCCTTTTTTCTGGACTATGTAAAGCTGACACTATTTTCTGAAAGCGCCGTGGAAGGAAAAGCATATTCTGGAGGAATGTGAGGATTGGTCCAAAGCCCACTAAAGCCAGTGGAACTCTTTCCATTGACTTAAATGGGTTTGCATCAGACCCTAAATGAAGAAAAATGAATCTTCAAGTTCTGGGCTAAGGAAATAATTTCATTGGGAGTGACATGGAAAAAACACATGAAGGTGAGGGAACTTGAAGAAAACAAAAGGATCTGAAAACTTGGAAACAGCAACTGGTTCAGTATTTTTGGAGGTTATAAAAACAGATGGGCTTTCTCTGGTGCAAATTCACCCCCCTCTAAGCAGGCTGATTTATCCCTGTGTCAGGAACATATCAAGAACATATGAGCCTCATCTCCTGGGCTTCTTTCTTTATTTGTGCTTCACTTCAAAATTGGTTGTCACAATGGAAATGACACAATGTTGTCAACTCCTCCCAGAATGCTGTGTAATTTATGACAAGTCATTTCAAATACGTGGTTATCCAATTTTCCATTTCTTTCAATTCCATAAGAAGCAAAAATTCCCCAGTGTCCTCAGTGTCCCCATATGGCCTCTCTGGATTGATCATTATCCAAAACTGACTGTTTTATTAGCTGCTGAGTTTTCAGATCCCATTATAAATGCCTTAGAAATGCAAGTGGCGCTTCTATGTTAATGTGCATGAAAACCAGCTTCCAGGTGAATTGGATAAATGCATATTAAAAAGAATCAGTATTTGTGGTAAAAGTGGGCATTTAAAACAACACTGATACAGTTTTGAAGAAAATGAATCAAGAACATCAGTTGAACATAATTAAAGCAGAGAGGAAAGAACTCTTTTCATTTAGATTAATGCAGAACAGCTGCCTATTAAAATAATGCAGAAAAAAATGAACCCAAAAGAATTCAAAATAAAAGGACTGAATGTAAAGGTGCAAATTTAAGCTAGATCAAGAAAACACATTGAATCAAAATTTAAGTTTCTGAAGGATAGGTACAGTCATGTGCATTCTCATCTTGCAGAAGCAAACACAAAAGAACGGCCAATGTTATTGGCTCCTACAGGAACCTGCAAAATTTTCCTTTTGGTTGCTTAAGAGAGCCCTGCTTTTCAAATAGCATGGCTGTAGATGTATGCTGGGGAAGAGGGTTGGACACAAAAGCATTTTCTGAACTCCAGATTTTCTCTCCTGGTATAAATTAAGTGTGCTGCAAAGACAGAGCAGGCACGCCAACTAGCAGTCCTCTACAGTGTGCTTCATCTCTTAATTTAAGAAGGACTCCCTGCCCTAAAAGACTTAACTGTGAGGCAGGAGCAAGTGAAAAATTGCTCTTTTCTGCCATCAGCACTGAGTAGTATGAAAACATATAATTGCTTTCACAGGTTGGTTTTCTTTTATTTTTATATTTTGAAATATTCCCATTTTTTATATTAAATATTTTCAAGGGGAGGGGATCAGAAGGAAAATTTTTGCATTAGGTTCCAAAATGTATAGTTTTATCCTTCATTAATAAAATGAGAGAAATATTACTCAAAGTTCTTATTTTAGCTAGAGAAAAAGCATATGTCAACTCTCTGTGTTATTCTTCCCATGATGTCTCTCTAACACGCAGTACCTTTGAGTATCAGGGACATCAAAAATACAAGGAACATCCTTGCTTATTCTGGGAATTATTTGCCCCTTGCTGGATGTTCTGAAGGAATGTAGTTTCCTTGTGTAATATAAGTCTTATATTTGTGTTTAAGATGTCAGGTGAGTTTCTATGCTAGCCTTTTTTTTACTGACAACTGATTCTTGAGTTCTGGACTGTATCTTTTAAGAAACTTCTCTTTAAAGCTCTTTCACTTCAGAAAGCTTCAAAATTCACCTGAAAATCACCTCAGTTTTCCTCAAGTATGAATTCTGAGTTTCTCAAATTCTTCAGGTACCTGCTTTCACATGAAACTGAAGGAGAAAACTTAGCTTTTCAGCACCACTTGTCCTGTCACACGTGTTACTTTAGATGTGTGAGGTAAACTGGACCAAGGACCTCTCACTGAAAAGTGTATCACTGAAAGGAGTGGATGAGTGAACATTAAATATCCTTGCATGGTGAGCCCAGAACTTAACATTTCCCACAGCACAGTGGCAGAGTTTTAGGCTAAAACTTCTATTCCTTGCCCCTGTTGATTTTTGAGTGCATGGGAAGATTGGTTATTCATGCAGAGTGAAGCTTCATTGTTTATACTTCCTGGAGAGGGGATAATATCTTCTTTAGTACCACTACCTTGTTTTAAGGATGCTACGGAAATGGATCTGAACAGTCATGTTCTAATTCTCTTTATTGTCTGTAGAAGCCAGGTTGGCTAGACCAGAGATGCTTCAAGGTGGATGAGGAGAGTTCTATCACAGATGCCTACCAGGATGAGAGTCGTGGCTAGCACACAAGTCATTTAAGAAGTCAGTGGGGACACATAATTTTGATTATCATATGCTGTGCAACATAAGGATGAAAGGCTGCAGGCTCCTTGTGATCCTTTAAGTAAATTTTCTCCCTTATCTTTATATTTCTAATTGAATTTTACCTTTAAATTTCTTATTGAATTAAATAGAACAATCCAATCTTTCTAACTACCCATCAATAGACCTCCATCCTAGATTGTGTGTGTGTGTGTGTGCATATTTGTTTATTTTTGTGTTAGTCAGAGCCATGTATTGACATTCTAAGATCTTGGCTGGTCAGATAAAAATCTCTTTCTTTGTAAAGATTGGCCATTTTTCAAGCCACAGGAACTTTAAACAGTTTCCTGGCAGATACTGAGCAAGCAGGTTGAAGTGGGCAGTGTGATGAAAGGGGAGACCACCTCTTTAATCCTGCAAGTTGCTGAAATTTACAGTAGATTTTTCTTTTTCTCATTACTTGTTTATTTTTTATTTTACTATTTTTTTTAAGTGGTTAAATTCATTACAGTGTATGTAAAGAAAATATCTTAAGGCACTACGTGCCTTATATTAATTTTTTTAAAGAAAGTCTTGCATAATGCTCATTCTGGTGGGTACAATGTCTCCATTCACACCTGCTCTGTGGTTACATCAGGCTCCAAGTGGAAACTGGTTCAACTTTTACTTGACTTCCATGGAGATCTGCCTGGATAATGTTTGCAGTCTTGGGCTCAGATCAGACCTGTAAAATCCTAGGTTTATGTGAATCTGGCTCTCCATGCACCTCTGAGAAAGAAAATAGAAAAGTTCTTTGCACCTCCATAATGCAAAAAAATGCTTTGCAATCCAAGGGCTCCTTAAAGCTCATGCTGACAACTGCAGAAGCTGCTGAGAAGAAATTTGGTGAGGACAGGGACAATGGATCCTTTCAACTTGAGCCCCAGTGTTATGGCCAGGTTTCTTTAGACACCTGTAGGTGCTGGTCCAGCTTTTCATTTGGTATGCTGTGATAATAACACCACCAGAGGAGCACAAGCTTCTGAAAACCCAATGCAAGATATCATCCATGAAATCTGGATATCTGTTCTGAGCTTCATCCAGACTGTCAACAGGTTCTGACTCTGGGATTAGAAGGCACTTCTAGGAGGAGGATAGGAGAAATCTGCAGTTAATCAAAATTAAGGTCCACTTTCTTTCACGTCTTCCCCTGAATTGCATTTATTTTTCCTTTGTCTTTCTTTTCCCATAAGAGTGTTATTTCCTATGTCATTATGAATGCAGTAGCAGGGTCATGTCATCTATCAAAATAGTTCTACAATTGCCTGTCCCTAATTTTGTGGTTATCAAAAGGATTGTCCTTAAGGAAAAATGTTCCTTTATTTGGTGGGGATTAGTTCAGTTCATGCAGGAGATATCCTTGTGCAGAGGCACAATCCTCTGAAGAAACAAGGTCCTGGAGGAGGCATGAGGACAGAAGGGTTTCACGCCCTCGGAGATGTGTCTGCACTGCACATTAATCACATTAAACTCATATGTCATAGGCCAAATACAACTATAAAAGGGACAAGGGTTTGTGTACAATGCACATCATACATAGAGAATATTTATTCTCTCAGAAAGAGTAAAGACAGTCCTGTACTTCAGCTCATTCAGAATAAAGATTCAGCTAGGCTCAGGTTCTTGTTAGTTGATTGGATGCTAGAGAGTTTTTAATATCAAAATGGTTTACTAGAAGCACACTGAAATTCTTTTTAAAAAGAAAAGCCCGATAGCAATCAGTGCATTCAAAACATGAAAAAGTTGGGGTTTTTATATATTTGAAAAAATATTTGTAAAGAAAATTTACTTGTGGATTTTAACCTTAAACAATTATCACTCAATGTTATTTTATTCATTTTGGTAATCGCAGCCTTATATTACAAGCAGTGAGCAGTGAGCTCCAACTTTTTCCCAAAAACATGCTCAAGTGTGCAAGGCTTGTGCAAATCTTCTACCACAGCAGACAAATCCCTGACTTTCTTATGGCTCTACCTCAAAAATGATTTTGTTTCCATGTCCCTATGTTATTCAAAACCATGTAACCTAAGCAAAAGCAAACTCAGATGAAAGGCAATGGAAACTGAGCACATTTCAGATGCAATAAATACAAAGAGAATAGAGACTTATAAGTGTTTTCTCAGTGGGAATTTGGGGTGAAAACCTGGGTATGGTGAAGTCTGAGAATTTTGTCATAAAGAATGAGGTTTTCACCCACTCTTCAATATTTCTGCTCAGAGGATGAAGCATGGACACTTGACTTTCCTTGCCTCGTCAGCTGTCATGGCGAAATTTTTTTATGAATCTTTCTCCTGGAAAATGGTTTTGCTACAAAAGTAGAGAACTGCTAAGACAGTAATTTCAGCAATGCAGTTTCTGGGGTGGTTTGGTTTTGTTTTGCTTTGGTTTTTATCAATGTGTGATACTTATTTTTCATGCCATGCAGATGTTCCACATAGTCTCCAAAGTTCTCAGACCAATTTTTGCAAATTTCTGGATGTACACCAGCATAATTTATCAAGACTAACATAAGTCAAGAGCTTTATACAACTTGGCACAGATGGGCTAAATGTCCACTTCATCTGTGACAATGTGGAGTGACAATGTGGTGAACTCTAGTTACCCTAAAGGATCTTGCCAATAAAGAGCTGCCTAGAATATGTTATATCATGCTATTGGCAGGAAAATTCTGGAATGGAATTTTGTAGGTACACACATGATGTCTGTTTCACATGAACCATCAAAAGTCAACAGAAACCCATGGTCCTAAATCATTGAGATGTTTTAGAAAAATCCCAGCCTTAGTGATCTCCTCAGCTTGAGCCATGGGGAGGAAGGATCTGCCATCTTCTCCCCAGCCAACCTGTAGACCTGTACAAATAGAGTATGGGGAAAATCAACGCGTGTCCTGATGGAAGAACAGGCAGTAGTGATGACCTGGCTGCTCCCACGATAGTTAGGGAACAGAAACACTTCTAAGTGGATCCACAGTCTGGATGAAATGTTTCACCATATTTCTGAATTAAAAAAATATAAATGGAATAATTCCAGGGACCCTCTTTCTTAACAGAGCAAGCTGTTCTTACAGTATTATATAGCTGACTGAGTTTTCCAAGTAAAATTCCATCTCTTCTTCACTCTGTTGGCTCACAGATACATAGGTTTTGCTTATAAAAAAAAAAAAAGAATAAATGCAGGGAATGATGTTTTTTGCATATTTCTGAAATATCTTGGGCCATTAAGTTGAACAGTTTGCTTCTTCCAGATACCAGAATTCAAAGTAGTATTTTCAATTTACATTAGGAGGAAAAAACCCCAGGAAAATACTAGCAGCAAAAAGTGTTTCTTACAGATAGCAGGTCACTAAATGTGCCACATTATAATTAGAAAGTTGCATCTTCTCAAAGAAATAAAAAACCCCTCACTCTTCCTTAAATGATATCTCTAACAGCCTCGAGACCAATGCAAATACAAAATGATGAAAGAGCTGTAGCAGCATCTAATACACTGATGGAACATAGGTAAATGCATTCTGCTCTGACAACTCAATGAACACTTACAATAAAATCTAATTGCAGACATCTTCAAATATTGCATTAGAGATAATGACTTTGTGTAAATATCAATGTGTTGCTTTTTGATATAAACTACAACTCAGTGCTCTGACAGCTCTTCATGATTTTCAGAGTGAAGTGTTCATTAGGTTTTTTAATTTAAATTTTGCACAGTTTTGTTTTCTTTTGATATTTATTGCTACTTCTCCTGAAAATTAAAAATTGCTATTCCTTCGACATTTTCTCTCTCATTTTCCCCTCAGAGACTTAGAGAAAATTTGGATATTTTATTTAATTTGAAATAGACCAGATTTCCTAAAACCATCATAACACGGCACTTCTGATCTCTATACAGATTCTGTATGCCTGCGTGTATATAAAAACTATGCAAATACAAAAAAATAAGTACACCAATATTCATCCTCTTCATAGAAATATAAAATTGCTAAATACTGGATTCTATTACTGTTACACTTGACTCTTCCTGCTATTCTGCTCTCTTTTAGCAGTGCTCCTGTGAATTTTATTGCATGTCTGTTAGGCCTTCCAAAACCAAGGAATAAATTCTTCATAACTGTCTCAAACTGTCTGACATTTTAAAGTGCTAACATATTTGAAATACTTTCCTATATCCTGTACCCCTCTGCATTATATTTAATGTCTATGTCTGTTGCTAATTAGGACCATCTTTTCACTTGTTTTTTTCTTTTTCATTTGGAGATTTTACATTTAAATTTCACATATTTCTTTTGTCTAAGACCCCTCTGTTGTACAGGTATTGGTTTCATAGCTATTCGTGTTAATTTGGCTATGTTTCTTTTTCCTTTCTAGCAGAGGTTTGGGGTTTTTCTTACTGCAGTTATGAACGAAGGTTGGTTTAAATTTAGACCAAGGTAACAGGCATTCACTTTATTTGGTTGGCCGAAAATTCTGCTCAAAGATTTATTTCAATTATAGTTTCCCTTTTGGAGAATGCATTTCACTAATACTGTGCACAGAATTTTGTTTAAGAAACAGGTCTCTTTCGTCTCTTTCAAACTATTTGTTATGATTGGCATTTTGTAAAATAAAATCCTTAATATGTTATGTGAGCACTTCCCTGATGTTATATGGTAGAATTCAGCTAAAAATGTTGTCATTGAAAGAAAAGGTGCTAATGGGGAAAACAAAAAATGAATAAAACAGCCAAGGCAAGTACCGGCAAAATCAAATTCAAAGAAGAGAAAAGAAAAGCTCTTAGGTTCAAGGGCACATTTTATTTCAGAAAAAAAATTCTTTCTTGAATTTGAAGATCTGTCTAAATATGTGTCTTGCTTCAATTGTCTCTTTATACTCTCTAGAACAGATTGGCTCTCTCAGTGTCTATAGCTCTGCTGTTTGCAAAACTGAACTATTTAGCTGGAGCAATGGAAAGATGCTTAAGAATATTTTCAGTTTGAAAGCATTATTGAGTCTTGCTCTCAATCTCCTTATGTAACATATATTTTTAGTACCTGGGAGTTCAAAGCTGCTAATGCATTGTTGTTTCTGAATGACAAATAGAACACACTAAAATCAGCACTACACTGTTTTTTTTAAGAAGGTTTCGGGGAAATTCATGCAGCTCTGAGTGAAACTCTACCCTGCCTTTAGCCATCCAAGTATTTCCTTCCTTGCACAGAAGGCTGAATGATTCATTGTACCCAGGATCTCTGTTCACCGGTAGGTACGAAGCTGACGTGACTGCATAACGCAGCCAGAGAACAGGAGCTCTCCTCGGGCTGAGAATCTGAGACACCGAGCAGCAGCTGCAGAAAGGAACCTTTCCTCCTCAGGATTTATTCATGATATAAGGTCTTGACAGCTGACAAAAAAAATGGTACCCATTTTTCTTTGCAGAATATCTGAATTGCTTTGTTCCCAGTTATGGCAACAGCCAAGGAATTTTTCACCAGGAGATATGCAGTGAAACTAGACTTGTAGACAGAATAAGCAAATTATTTTGTAAAACTGAAGAATTAAAGAGATATGTCTGCTGAAAATTAAGAGACTGAGAAGAGATTGTACTTTCTAACTCTATAACTTTATGTATGCCAATGAAAATCATATTCAGTTAATTCTTCAGATTGAATTAATCCAACAAAACAAAAAAGCAAGTGACTGACACTCCTGGGTCATGACCCCACATCTCACTAAACTTTGGCAAGCCATTTACTAAGCCTCAATTTCAACCCACTCTTCTAGTGTATGTCCCTATTTTTCAAAGATAAGTATGCACTCCCAAGATCTGTCTCTTTGGGGGAGAAAGATTGCCTCCTGCAGAAGACCCTCACTCTTCCACGACAATAGAGGAAGATTAGATGATCAAGCAAGACAGACTGTTTACTTTTTGACAGTCAGGTTATGTGAAAACAATCCCCATCCAGTCTGCCCCTCTCTTACACATATTTTCTTTTCAGAATCTGACATCTCTTGTTCATTCTAATGTCTTCTATTAGGAGCATTTTCTCTTACTAGTCCATCTAAACCAGCACAGAAAGAGTAGAAACTGAAATGGAGGTAGAGGGTTGGAGGAAGAAGGACAAAAAAGACTAGGCAAGGGGTGTAGGCACGGAAATAGAGAGCTATGGTTATAGAAATCAGAGTTGTATCAAAATGAGAGAAATAAATAGAAAGAACCATAAACCCAAGCAGTCTAAATATAAAACCAGAATGTGGCATGTCAAAGAAATGTCTGATAAAAAGAGTTGCAAAAACCAGAAGAATTGTTAATATATCTTTTTCAAGCATAGCAGGAATAGGAGGAGTGCAAAAGAAGCTGTAAAGCTAAAAGAAGCATTCACAGAGTATAAGTTAATGGTAGGAAAAGTCTAAATTAGATACATGTATTTTAATATAAGTTCACTGTAGGGGAGCTCAGGAGAAACTTTGTGGAGGAAGCATTAGAAGTGCTGCCTGAAACTGAAATTCTAAAAGAAGTTACAGAACTCTGAAAGTTTATAGAGAAAATCAATGTGTTTCTCTAACCATTCTTTTCTACAAACCATCTAACTCATTCAAAAAGGAAAAAAAAACCTTTTTATCTACGTATCTGAGATGTCTGTGAACAAATAATAAAACATAGGACATCTCTGTCAAAAGGGACTAACTTTGGACTTAATGGGAAAGAAATGCAAGGAATTAGACTGAGGAAACAAAGCAGTTGCTCCGCACGATAGACTGGCCATAGGACCTTGTGTTCATATGGGGCCCATGCAGCATTTGCACACCAAAAGACAAGAGGAAATTCTTTGTGTTGTAGCACCAGTTTACATGGCAAACAGCTCTGGCCATCTGGTGACCATGCACTTTCACTATACTGCTGGCTTTCGCAATCGTGCTGAAGAATTTGGAGTGCATGGTACTCACTACGGTTTGGGATCTGTGGTGGTTCCCCATTGCAGATGAGCCCTAGCCTACAGAGATGTAAGAAAATGCAGTGAATGAGTGATTTCCTGACATTTTTGATGTGGAGCACAAAGTTAATAAATTTACCTTCATGCTCCCGCCTGAGTAGAGGATTCAATTCTTGAATTTAGAACAACTTACAACTAGCTTACAAACAGCAACTTAAATGTTAAATTTTTATCTTTAGGAGATTTGTTGTTAAATGCCTAATCAATTTATTTTGCTTTTTTTAAAGATATTTTTAATTAACTAATTTTAATTGACTAATTAATGTTAGGTGCATTTAGAGAGACATTACAAGATATTTCAATGTGAGGGTTTTTTTCCCTAATTATTATCATAAGTATTCTCTCTTGCTGTGGACTTACACTACAGAAAATATATTGACCTGAAAGATTTTGCCCTAATAGGCTGCAGTTCAAAACAAACAAAGACCTCTCTTTCGATTCAATTATGTCAGTCCATCATTTTACTGATTTAGCACAGAAAAAAGACATTAAAGTCCATCATATTAAATTCAGGCCCCTCTGGAAAAGACCATCTGACTTAGTAGATAGATTCAGCTTATTTTTTATGCATATCTGTACTGAAAAATGAATTTATAAATGAGTTGCATATAAATAACCAACATACATAAAAATTGCATACATAAACATTATCCCCTTAGCATAGAAAAAAGGAATTAAATGAAAATGTGTTTCCATTGATAATATCAAAGACAAAATTATTCCAAGAACAAAAGAACAGATAAAACTCCTGTGTCTGTAAGTTGTTGATCTGTGCTGACCCATCCATTTCTGGTTTCTCTACCAGATTCCTTAAAAAAATCCCTGCACATTGTGTTGCTTCCCTCTTGTATCTTTGACCAGAACATCCCAGTTTCCACTCCTGACTTTCAGCTGTTCAGCTAAACAAGAGCAATGCCTGCTTTCACTATTCATGCCGATGTTTCTCTTTAAAATAAAAGCATCTGAATATCTCTGAGACTTTTCCCACTTATCAGGTTATAATGAAATTGGCTGATGGACCAGCAAAGAGACCAATAATGAGGACACTAACAGTACCTTTTCACCAACACCATTTCCCTAGAAGAAAAATTAAAATTTTTGATCACCTCCAAAAAGTAATTTTTGAAGGGATGTGGACTGCATATAGAAAAGGGGAGAAAGATTCTTCATTGTCAAGTTACATTCAGCTTAGAATTTGATACCAGGATCCTGGAAGGACAATAGGTAAGTGTCCGTCAAACTCAGATATTTTTTGGGCCTTATTTGGGTACAAACTGAATTACTAAGCTGAAAGCTCCATAAAATTTCCATTTGATAAGAATACAGGAAGAGTGAACTATGTGTGACATGGTCTCTTTACCACCCTCCCTAGTTTTAACAAGCTTTATGCTTCCAAATGCAAGTGTGTCCCACCTCTTGAAAACTTACCAGTTCCTAGATTGTACTGCATCTGGCCCCCAGAGACACATGCAGAAACTCAGGTCAGTGTGAGCTGAGGATATTTCTCCCAGCTGTGAGAATCCTTGCAGCCTGGGCCCACACCAACACCATACACGTTCATGTGTCCGTGCTTATGCACACATTCTGGAAAATGGAAAATGTCAGATACACCAGCAGCCTAACTGGATGCTCAAAAAAAAAAAAAAAAAAAAAATTGGAAGCCAGCATCAAATACAATTCAACTGAAGTAGGGAAAGTACTGCCAAGGATAATTTGAGAGGTTAGAAGTTTTTAGCTGAACTCAGACTAGAAGTATTCCTGGCTTTGACAACACAAAAAATGGGGAAAATAATGATCCATTTAAATATAGCAACAATCAATCTTCATCTCTTTGAACAAGCACTACAAACTGTAGATGAAATCTTACATCTTAGCTAACCTTGGCTGACAATAATCTAATATTAACAGCAAACACTTTCTCAGTGTGTACACTCCTCTTCCCGCAGTGAATAGCTTACAAGTGTTCCTACTGCACTCTTGGAAGTAATAGGGTCAACTATTGATTAATAAATAAGCCAAAATAAACAGCCCTTACAAAACTAACAAACAAAACCCAAACCAAACCAAAACCCAGAGAAATCCACAGCCCCTTGGCTGTAAAATACTCATTTATTGGGGTGAAATATGAAAGCTGCCAGCAGTTTTATTCACTGCCTGTGTGAGTGTCACAAGAAATCATGGGGGAGAACAGAACTATTTCCATGTCCTGCATCATGCTGCAGTTCTAAAGGGCAGATGAACTTCAAGATGCATAATTTACTGTGGTTGAAACATGGAATGAGTAAACCTCTGCCTGATTCACTGATACATGAACAAATCCACTTTAGAAGATGACCTTGCTCATATCTGAGCTGTGAGTATCACTGAAGTCCCCTCAGTACAGAAGCTCAGTTCTGATTTTGAGTGTTTACTTGGTATTTCTGTAGAGCTACATGAACACAAGTGTTTTAAAACGCTGTTCAGAGTTCAGGAGCCCTCTTTGTTAGCAGAGTCAAAAAAAGTAAAAAGGAAGAGGGAGATTAAAAAAATAAAAAAAGCACAAACTTCCCCCAGTAAACAAAAGGAAAGCCATATGTTCTTAAGAATTCACTGCCACAATATTTCACTTAAAAATCAGAAGATAGTAGCAGACAGGAAGAAAAACGGCAAATTAAAGAAAATAAAACCAGTAGCCATGCAGTGTTTTTTTCCCAGAGAGTTATTCTGGGTTTCTGTCAGCACCATGCCTGGCAAGGCGCCGGCAATGGGAGCTGCAGGGTGGTCACTGTGAGGAGAGGACACTGCCAGCTCCAGCTGTCCCCAACTGTCCCCTCACAGGGTATGCCTGAGCCCCCCAGATGAGGCGGTGACACCTGTGGGAGGTAGTGTGGGAATATGGCATTCCTCCTTTGCCACAGAAAGGTGAGATCGCTGTACCTTTTTTTTTCTAAAAGAGGAAAAAACAAACAAACAACAACAGAAAAAAAAAAGAAGCAAAAAACCCCAATAAAGAACTCATAAGACATTGACTGTGGGAGTATTGCCAAATTTTCAGTTTATTTTTTCCCTAATAGAGCTGAGTGGAGTATTTAGTCTTTTTTAGTAATGGAATATATCTTTTCACAGTCAAGGCCTTTTGAGACTAGAAATGAAGACTACTAAGAGAAGCGTTGCATGGTTTAGTAAAGAAATTCCCATATGACACAAAATTTAGGCGTTTTTTCTCCTTCTTTGTATCTTTTCTGCATTCAGTGAAAAATAATTTCTACCTACCTCCTCCCCCAGATAGTCTCTTAAGACCATAAATTTTTCACTTTTCAAAATATGTAACTCCTTGGAAAATAAAGCAATATTGATGCAAAATATTACAATAAAGGAGAAGTTTTTAGTTTTTCATATGCTGACTCTTTCCTGGAAATTCAATGCATAATTGTACCTAGATTTATAAGTTATTAATGCTTTTAATGGAATAAAACATTAATAATGAGACCTCAAGTTCACAGCCTACTTTTAAAAAATACAATTTCTTCTCATTCTGAACTCCTACACCTTACATTTTCTAGCTCCCTGATGTGCACATAAACAATCACTGCAAATCAAAATCAAAACATCTGAATGTTCATAGTCATTCTTTATTTTTTTGAACATGCAGTGGTCCTTCAAAAATTCACTAGAGTTACATGTTCAGCTGATGCTTGAGGTGATACTGCCACTTCTATCATAAAGACTGTGAAAGGTATTTATATATGTGACAAATTGTCTAACCAAACTGAATAGGTTGCAGTTTCTCATGTTTCTGATTGATTAAGGGGGTTGTTTGCTCCTAAAAGGAAGACTGAAACAACAAAATGTAATATGAACTACCACAGTGTGAAGGCAGAGTCCTGTGAGAACCACAGTCTAAATAAAAATCAATTAAACCAGGCTGGGAAAGTGTCTGAACCACTGTTTGTATTAGCTTTGAAGTTTTAATAAATTATCTATAACATGGCTTTATAAAACAAAACTTCACTTGAACTAAATTGCACACTAGCATGGAAAAATTAGCTTAAAAGCAGAACTATTATTTTAACCCCCACACTGATTTAGCAGAATCAGCTGGGAGAATAACTGCATTAAGTTCCTCTAGACTGAGAAGTAACTATGATGTATTCACTGAATACATAAAATTCACTAAAGCTGAATGTTAGCCTTATAAAAGAGTTGAGACATAAATTATTACATTTTTTAGTTTTTCTCAGCAAGTTGATGTGCTCTCTGAAGAAACACATGCAGATTATTAAAAATTTTTTCTTAAACTCATCTAAAGTTGGGGATTTTTAAACTATATTTGTGTTAATGAAACAGATGGCCATCAGGTAATCAGTACAGTGCAGCTGTTTCACCAGAATGCAGAATGTAGTCAAAGCTACAAAAAAAAAAAAAAAAAGTTACAAATTTAGGCTCAAACAATTCCTTACTTCAGACAGAGAAATGACAAAGTAACTAGCTGGTCAGTCTGAAAATGCTCCATTTATACTTTTCCATAGCAAAAAATTCAGTTTTACAAAAAATTTCAGTTTTTTCATTTTTATTGCAGGCAATTCTAATTATATCTCATGAGAAAGAAATAATATTTTTGGAGGAAAAATTCAAACTCCTTGTTAAGACATTTGGAGTTTTTTCCCCAAATGTTACTCTGCTTCTGAGTAGATGAAGCTCAGAAAATAGGATCCTCTCAAATCCTATATCATACTAGGATTAAGAACAAAATTAGTACTCATTACTTAAAATGGACAAGAAAAGGAACCAACCCTGACACCCATTGCACTTTTACTCATGCAAGGACTGCTGAGAAGTAGTGATTTTTTTTTTGCATTTTCAGCTCTTCTATTTCTCTTTCCACTGTGCACTTTAATATGATACATTATGTAACTGTGATGGACAAACATCTGTGCAATCCATGGGAGCAACTCAGCAGGTTCCATGGTCAAATATATCAGTATTCTTGGAGCTGTGGCAATGAATTAGCTTCAGGCTCAGCAGAACAAGTGCCACATACGTGTCCTAAGTGCAGGGCAATACTGGATCATGTCCCTACACCTTCATATGCCTGTAGTGGAATAGTTTGTCTCCAGTTTCTTAAATAAAGAAAAGAATTTTGAATGGAAAGCTACACCCATGACTTTTATCTGTAAACAGGGTTGTCTGCCAACAACAGCCAAACATTGATTTTCACCAAAAGTTTTAGCTCTTCCAGATGTTTTCTTCTTAACAGGAGGTTTAAACATAGTCACTAAACACAATCAATGCCCCAATGCCTCTTCATCTATGCATGAAGACACAGAAGGGTGAATGAAACAAAGCCAACTTTGACAAATCAGGGATTTCAGAGCAAAGCCAGTTTGCTGATGGTAAAATTATTTTTGTCAAAAAGGGAAAAGAATCTAAGAAGAAAATGTAAATTACCCTAGTTATGGAGCAGCATGTAATACTGGAACAATTTAAAGATTTGTGATACCTTCAAAAGGCCATATTTTTCTTTACATTTTACAACACGGAAGATGAATGTAGTGTGTGTTTTTCACCTATCATGGTGCCTCGAATTTGATAATTCTTTTAAGGAAAGCATTTTCCAGTAATAATGTCTTTATCTTGGGTAGTGCAAAACACAAAAATCATGGTAACAGGCAAAATGAACTGATTCTACAAGCAAGGGGAACAAAGGATGTAAACTGATTGTTGAATGGTCATTTTGAGATTTCAGAGGTGGACAAAGGGCTGTTTTGAGATTTACTTTGATTGAAGCTGACTGCCCATGTTCAATGTCTCATTCTGAAGCAGCACAGAACAAGGTAGGAAGGCAAGTTCTTACAACAGCAGCAGAAATGAGGCTGGTTTTGTGCTGCAGAACCTCCAAAATATTTTCCAACCATGGAGCAATCTAATTCCAGCTATATCTTTCATCGCCATCTATGTTCCAAATCCTTGGGGGTTGACTACAAGGGCAGACAAGGATTGCCACAGTTATGATGCTTACTGAATGTTCTGGTGAATCAATTGTTTAATTTACCCATTCCCTTTGACAGAAAACATATTTCAACTGCCAGCAGCCTGTCCTGACATTCAGTGCCTATGCTTTGGAAAGCCTACTGTAAAAAGTAGCTTCAAGAGACTTCTTGCCCAAAATTATAAAAGATTTTGCCTAACATCTACAGCATATCAGAGGGTAAGCTGTTCCTTCTCGGCTCCTTTAGTTGACTCCCAGATCCTTCTCCTATTCCTCTCAATGTAAATTTTGTTCACAAAAATACATCCACAAAACTATGAAGAGAAAACGGACTTTGAAGGACTTTTCCTGGGGCTTTATGGGGTTTTGAAGATATGAATCAGAGAAATTCCTCTCATCATAATTCATTATTACACTTGGCTTACCATTGTCTTTTGGAGCACTTTTTTGTTTTACCTTCAGGATGCAGACACATCACATTGTGCTGCAGTGCATTCCAGGGTCAGAGTACTGCTGTAGCATGAGTTACAGCAAAGCTTTACTTGCTCGTCTTGAAAATCTGCCTTTGAGCATCTGCTATGGGGAGGAATGTTAATGGAAGTGATTTGAAAATAAAACAAGGTACCCAGACTTCCTGAAAGGTCACAATCCTATCTGAAAATTGCATACATGTGGTAGAATCTCAAAGTACATATATATCTGCATAAAAATGGTTATTACTATATAGTTTTCCAAGTTGAAATTTTTTCTGAATGCAGAAAATTATTGTGCATGTGAGAAAGGAATGTAAGCCCAATAATTTTAGCAAATCCTATCAGTATTATATGAATGTCTGGACACAAGAGAAATTTTACTTCTGGTTTGACTATGTCAGGTTATACATTACATGTAAAATGGTTATCTTTTTACTTACTGATAGAGCTAACTGACAATTTGGGCTTTTACTTTTTGCCATGATCTCTTTTATTAGTTTTATTTGTAAAGTGAGAGGATCAATTAACAAAAACATAGTAAGCAATTTGTACAAATTTACTACACTTCTTGAGAAACTGCCATTCTGATTTTATTAACAGACACACTGTTTTGATGCTGGTATGTGCAGCCTCAAAATTAACTCGCCCAGTTCTGTTGTCTACTACAAGGAATATTTTGGTTATCACTAGAAATCAAGGATTATCTAAAGCAGGCAGCACCGAAACTCAGAGGCAGCCCATGAAACACCAGCTGTAACAATGAAGTTTACTGCTCCATTTTGTAAAAAAACACCAGATAGTAGCTGCTAAATATACTTTATCCTTGGTGTTTCTGGGCCTCCTTGTCTCTTGTAGACTTTAAAGTGTCTTAAGGATAAGGGATATTTTAGTATACTGTCAGCAGCTTCACTTACTGATGCAGAGAGTGGCCTCACAGCAGCCTGTGATTCATAGCTGCTGTCCTATTTCTGGATTCATACCTGCCACCTGTGGGAAACATGGCTCCTCCCTAAGACTTCTGGATCACTTTCTGGGAAATCCTGAACATGTGAGATACAAAGCTAGTGAACAAGAGAGCAGTGCATCCAGTACATTCTAAACAAAAATATTAATGTTATGCAAATCATCTCTATAGCACACTGGTTTGATTATTTAGGTATCAGGCAACCTACTTGGAAACAGTTTTTCATATGAGAAGTCGTACCACACTGCACATGTGGTACAACCCTTCAAAAATACATGTGAGGTTCATCACTGTCAGGCTGAAAAAAGTTATGGAAGAGTTAAAGAAGAAGAATTAAAGGTACCACAGATTTTTTTGCCCCAGAATTCCCCTTCCTGACATCTTTTACTGATCTAACTCTCAGCTTGGGAATAAAGAACAATCTGCATAAAAGAAACCTTAGGAATAATCTAGAGAAGTGGTAAAGCTCCACACTGAACTATTTTGAGGAACACAGTGAATGCAAGCTGAAATGCAGGAATTTCATTTTGAACATCAAGGACCACTCTTTCCCTGTGAGGGTAACCAAGTAGTGGCACAAGCGGCTTGGGGAGGTTATGGCACTTCAAGAAATTCAAAAGTCATTCAGATGCAAACCTGAGTCACCAGCTCTAGGTGGCCCTGCTTGACCAGGGGGCTGGACAGGGCATCTGGATGTTCCTGCCATGTTCCTGCAATCTCAGCTGCTCTGTGACAATGCCCCTCTACTTTCCTCTGACCTTGCCAGGCAGCTAAAGTGTTAATCAACATGAGACGTATTGTTAACTAGCACTTTATGTCACCAGCACGTGTAAATAAAATATTCTACCCAGGTATCTGACTTTAAAGACAGTGGTCTGTGGAGGGAGAATTTTCCAAAGATAACAAGAATCTTTGATCAGGTAAAACCAGTATGCAACATTTGTTTGCATTCACAACAGCATCTGGGACATTCTGGTAGTCCTGGTTATGAACCAGCATCAACAGAAGTGGCACCTATATCATGATTAGTTACTCACCAAAAGAATTAAGCAATCCAATTGTCTGAAACTTAGGAAAATTTATGCTGGATTAGTGACACAAAAATCACAAATCAAGTAATGAGATATGAAAGTTTAAGCCCTCTGCTAAGTTCCTCAGATGAGTAGGTTTGACAGGTTTGGAGGAAACAGTGGGCAACATCAAGGTCCTCCCCATGCCTCCTACAGATATTCAGATACCAATGTGTAAGTAAAGAGAAAAGCAGAGAGCAACAGATTTACTGACAACACTAAATGCAAGGAAAGGCTATCCACACACATTTGCTGTTAATGATAAGAAGCTTCTTTCTACTGTCTTTATAAATAGGATCTTTCCCTTGATATTTCATTTTGGAATCATTTCAGAGATCTAATTTTTTGTCAGGTTTGTAATTATTTCCAGAATTTACATCACCTCCAGTTTTAACAAGCACTAGCAAGATAAGCTCTAAAGTGCCCCAAAAAATAGACGTATTCCCAAAATCTTAAACCTATCAGTCCTGCTTAAATTGACATGACGTCATTTTTCCAGCATATTAAACTCAACACCAGTTTGAAAATCAACAGCATGAAACCTGTTACAACAATGATGTAGAAATTCCTTCAATGATCAAAGAAAAAAAAAAATCATTCAAGGCTAATAAAAAAATAAACTAACTTTGCCTTTCCTTTCTTTTCCTAGGCTTGATGCTTCTTCAATCCCTTTCTGCTTCCTGTATTTCCATTTTTATATAAAGGTTACAAAGTGTATATCAAGTATGTAAGAATTTATTTATGAATAGTCCAAAGGGAGGGGCCAACAAAAAGAAATGATGGGTTAATCATATTCTCCTCAGTTTTTTATTCTAGCACAGAAGGAAAATCATTCAGTCAGCAGCATTGCATTGCAGGATTTCATGTACCAGTGACAGAGGAATCAGACCAGATGTTTCTCCACTTCTAAATAGTTTTTTTTCGGTTTTCTCTTTATATTAAAATAACTGCTGTTCTTACCAGAGATGTTCTTACAGAGGTGGAGACAGAGAGTCAATAGCATTCATACATTAAGTCCTGTTTTAAGTGCTCATTCTATTACTACCAGAGGATTGATTTAATTAATTACATACCTTATCAATTCCTTCTGGACTTCATGGAAAAGACACAGCTGCTGTTTTCTCTTATAATGTTTTCATTCATAATCTGTAAGTCCAGTGTTATTTAGCCTAGAGTCTAAACTTTTCCTTTCTATAGTGTCTGCACAAGAACTGAAGTGGTGCAAGACTTTTATCTCTGTAACAGATGCCTAAAAATGGAGATGGGCAACTAGCTTAATTTTTCAGAGCTATTTGAATTCAGATCCCAGCAGCAAGGATAGGATGGGTTGCATCTGTCTGGATCCTGTGTAGGAATTGAGCAGTATCAGTTTTAACAGCCCCAGGAATCAAGCAGCTTCAGAAATCTTCCAGCCAGAGGAAGAGCTGGAATTGGTCAGGGATTGAACTCTTCTGTGGCTATGGAAAACAAAAGCAGAAAGGCTTGGCATCTTGACAATTTTTTGATAAACTAGGTAGAGGGAAAAAGAATTTGGCAAATAATAATATTATTATTTTTTCAACTTGTTTTTGCTTTCCAATTAACATTATTCTTCTATCCCCAAAATATTTTTCTATCACATTCTGTTATATCAAAAAATTCCCTCTTTCCATCAATATTTAATTTATATTTTTTTTTGTTTTAATCAAACTATAATTTGGTTCATAGAATATTCTTGTGATTTCTCTTTGTTTCTCCCCAAAAAATAGAATCTCTATATCTACATCAGATAAATAGATTTCTTCTAATGCACAAAAACTCCATAAAAACTTAAAAGTTTAATTGTATAGGATTGGAAAATATAGCAAATGTTTTCCTATATTTATCTTTCAGTTTCTTCCCTAACTTTGTTTCCTCTATGATTTGAGGAATATGTGGAAATCTTTTTTGTTTTAATTTTTTTTTCAGCAAAGATAAAATGTGAATTCCAGCTATTAGGAAGATTGCCATATCTTGCAATGTATGAAAGACTGCAGTGGAAAAAACTTAGGGCTTTCTACATTGCAACTGAGATAGAATAGACTGCGAGGACATTGTGGATTTAAGGATCCCACTGTCAAATTTACCAATTAAAGTAGTAATCTGCTACTGCTACTTTTAATGACTTTCAATGAGGGGTTTTCAGTAGAAGATTTGCTACTTCCTGAATGTCACCATTCACGTGGAATTAGTAAAACAGAGCTGGAGAATTAAAGTCAATATTGAAAATGAAGTACAGCATTAATGTTCTCGTTACAGTTCATGACATGAACGTTTAAAGAGAAGAACACGCCTTATTATTTTCTTTGAAAAGGTAAAAACTAATTCCCAGGTTTAAATCCACATTTCCTCTGAGTAGATTTCGTTTCAAGCTTTACTGCAAATTCAACATAAGATTATACAATGGTGACAAGTATGCACTTTTCTCATAAAGTTGTATAAGGGATTTGTAAAATCAGCCTGCTGATGTCACTTGCAGCCAAGACCATTTGCTTTTTGGGGCTCTGAGAAAACAGATATACCCTTTCAGTAAAAATATTCCCTTCCAATAAAAAGGTGCTTACCCCAAATTGGAACAAAATTCATAAATTTGAGCTTTTCCATGGAACGTAAATTTTCAAAATATTTTCTTTTGGGAGAACGAAATGGAATATGTAAAAAAATCCAAGCCACAAAGCCAGCTGGCTAAATAGCTTAGATAGAAATCACACCAGACCATGGATTTAGCTGCTCCTGAGAGTGGGAAGCCCTGTAAACCAGCAGGGAGGCCCAGTTTGCCTGTCTGGTAGACTGGAGTCTGTCAGGGACTTCAGTGAAATTAATGTGCTCTCACAAGATGATTTCATTTCACTGAATCTGAATTTTCCAGGGCAAACCAATTCCCCAGAACATTTGTCTCATTCTATTGTTCATGCTTTCCATAGGAATAATTTATTGCTTGTTTGTCAATGGGTCCCATACCCTTTTGCAGAATTTGTGTCCACACTACAGTGGGTATTTTTATTGCTACTGAGCAACCCAACAGATACATCATCTACAGACACTGAAATGCAATGCCTCCCATAAAGAACCTCTAACAAAGGAGATTGTGGTAAATTCCATGGGTCCTCTATGCCCTGAGGTTTGTTGTTCCCTTGCCTGTGGCTGACTATGAGAAATTAACATGTAGCTCATTAAGAAAAGGATATTAAACTCCAGGTATACAGCAGGATAAAGAACATATCTTTGAGTTGGACAAAGAAAAGGCGAGTGCAAAAAATGGATCTTTCACTGCTATTAGAGCTTCTGAAAAGCTGCACTTTTGTTCCTTTCCCCCAAATTATTCTTCTATCATATTCTGTTATAAAAAAAATCCCCTCTTTCTATATTTATGTCATTTAGTTTATACAATTTACATATGCAGCTAAAAATAAGCTCTGAGACTCAAAAGCAAAACCAGAAGACAGAGGAAATTGCTGGAGCTGTTATGGAAGGCAGAAAAAAAAAAAGAGTAATTAATGTTAATAAGTCAAATGTTAACAATATGACTTTTTTACAGAATCTCTCTATTAGCAATGAGTTTGAGATATCATCAAGTAGTGCTTTAAATTATATCCTTAAAACATCCCTGAAAGAATTTTAAAGCCAAGCAATAAATGCTGAAACCAAAGTGAAAGGGTTGAAGGTGATTCCCTGATTTCAGCAATTAAATGTATTCAGGAATATATTACAAGAAATGTTCTTTTGCTTATCTTTGAAAAATAGAGCAGATAAAAGATGCTTGATCAGGGGGTAGGCAATAATTCCATACTATTTTATTGGTAAAGGAGTTAGCAATTGCAGTGGCCAGTGATGTATTGATACTGCCAAACTCTGTGCTGAAGAGTTTTGACATGGAAAACATTATTTATGGTACACATACAAAAACATGTAGAGAATCTTTATCATTAAATCTATCCACAGCTCTTTCTTGACTTCTTCTTTGAAAAATCATTGGTAGGAAATTAGACTCTTGAATCTTGTATCATGTGATGATGGCAAACACATCAACTTCTACAGACATGTAAGATTTTTTTCTTTATCAAAAAAGGCCAAAAAATGGCTTGACTTCATCTATGGAATCGGAATGTGTGCCTTGTCAATATGGAGAAGATGGCACTTTTGAGCCAATTAATTTATTAAGTTTAAAAAGTGCTATACACTGATATTTCATCAAAATGAGACAGATCTCCAAGAATGTGATTTTAGTTAATGGAGAAACAAATAAGGGGGAGAAACTCCCAAGACAGCAGATAACAAAACTGCTATTGACTTTTTTCACAGTTCTTACACATCAAAGAAATATTGTATGAGTTCACATAATGAAAATGACCATATTCAAAAAGAAGCCAAAAATGTAGATTTAATCTTAATTATTGTATGTTCTTTTTTAATTCCTAATATTTATATCTTTAAATGCCAGGATTTGGGGGGAAAAGTATATGTCAACAGAATTACCAAATTTTTAAAGAAACATAATTTATGTTTCAGTGACCTATCTTCATTTTTCTTGGACATTAATTTTGTTCTAATTGATATTCCCAGATGTCTTTCTTTCATTATGTTTCCAGTTTGTGAAGCAGAAGTCATCAGTGTGTAGGTGCTGTAGAGCACTCAATGGGTGATTGCAAGGAGTTCAATTTGTGCAAGCGAGCTAAAAGATGTTACCAAGGTGGCCAAAACCACTAAAAAGCAAATGAAATCTACACATGTTTTTGTATTCCAAAAGCAGGGTTTCACTGCTGACTGTGCTTCAGAACTTCTCATTATTCAATACTTTCAACAGATACTATGTACTGTGATGGTCAGGGATGAAGGAATACTCAAACCAGATTGTTCTATCCATTTTCCATGTTGTAAACCATAAAAAAATCTGTCTATTCTGAATGCTTCAGCAGGTTTTTGGGGGCAAAATTTATTCTACCTTTGTGCATTTCAAAGGAAATAGTCTCATAGAAGTACTGAACAAAAGAAATTGAGAACTGGAAGGACTGCATTTTTCTCAGCCAAAGTAGAACATAATTAGCAACACAGAAAACTGCAATTGTTCCACAGTCTGAAGTGAATTACTTCAAACAAACTGAAGAAAGCGAGACTTTTATTTGAGAGTTCATTAGGAACTTGTATTTTATGTGGGATATTTTAACCATGTAAATCAAGTCAAAACTCATTAGTATAAAAGTAGAATGTTACAGTGAGAGCCAGTTTTGTGTGTATCCATGAAAACTAGTCACTCTTTGTATAAACTGAAAGTAACGAAGATGGTTTTTGTTGTGGTTAATGGGATGTTGAGGATTATCTCAACAGATTATCTCAACCTGTAAAAGTAAAGTCAAGCAGGTATCATTGTTTTTGCCATTGTTTATGTTTGCATCAAGTATTACACTCTCAAAATGTTAGAAGCCCCTTGTGAAACAACACCTTTACAAAAGGTACTAAATATATCTGTTAATTCCAGAATTAGTTGAGTTCCCTAAAAATATATTTAAAATATTATTTATTCTTTCAAAAATATATTTAAAATACTTTTTTATTATTTTTTTCTTTTCTTTTTTCTTTTCATCATGAAAATATTCCTGGTTACATCCTATGAAGTCATATTTACAGTATATTTTCCTATATTACAATTTGTTAGTAAAGGTTGCTCCAACCACATGCTTGAGAAGAAATATGTAGGCAAAGACCTAGAGATCAGCCACCTTTATATTTTTAAGTTTGAAAAGTGCAGGAAAACTCCTGCTTCTCTGGAGTGAAAGACTGAAAGTGCTACCTGACTTTGGGACACTCAGGATTTTACCATAATTGCTTTAAAGTCTTACCCTGCTCGGCCCAAATTCCTCTGGGATTTTGGAGGCCAGTCATGGGAGTTTCCCAGGAAGATCAGGGAAATGCACCCCTTGGGCTGGGGGAGGCTGACTCAGATAGGATGGTGGGGGTTCCCATCCGTTGTACATCCAGCCCTATCCACACCCCGTGTATCCGAGAGCATTGCTGGGGATGACCTGCAGCCACCTGATTAAGGACAACTTCATTTAGTGTTGTTCTGAACTTGCATCACCAGCTGAACACCTTCTCCCTCCCACTCATTTCAACTGAGGTCAACTGAAATAAATGGCTGATAAGTCAAGAAAGAGTGCTGACTCCCCTCTGCCAAAGGGCAGCTGGAAGACTGTAACCTCAGAGAACCAGACTGCTCCTGGAGTTATCAGATCAAAGTGTAAGAAAGTGGCGAAACGTACAGACAGAGCAGTTATGAAATAACTGAGACAAATGTTGCTTGACCCCAGAACAGCTTTTGGGGAGAGGTGAAAAGCAGTTCAGGACAAAACTCACTTGAAGTGCTCAACTCTGTTTTGTGAAATCGTAAGTCTCATCAGACACTTTTTCAAGAAATATCTTTTTTTTAAAACCAAGGACTTGAATAAATTCCTTTGATTTCTTCTCATTAAAATCCTTCTCACTTGTGCACAATTTATTAATCAAATATTGTTTCTTTACAGGGGACATATATCACAATAGATGCAGAAGCAGATGGAAAAAGCAAAGTATAAATATTAAAAATTAAATTCTTAATGCTTAACAGAATGGTATCTTACTTTAAATGTTCTATATTTCAATGCTGACAGGTATAATTTGACTAGAAAGTGTACAATAGGATGCTTTCAGAAGCATTTACTTTTTTCACGTTGAAATACACCTTCATTGTTATAAAGTTTATTCACACATCATGAAGATTGTAATTACTACTTTACAAAAGGATATGCATTATTTAGCACACAGGTGTGCTATTCCTATTCAGTGTCTACAAGTGGTACCTACAATTGTAATAACTGAGAATTACAGAATTCTACAAATACTGAGAATTATTAGTAGAATTATTGGCCTATTACAGAATAGGCCAAAACACTAACCTTACCTTGGGTACCTACAGAAGAATGAAACAAAGACCAAAGAAGGGATTTTAGAGGGAAGCATGTGAAATTCTGGTCTATATTTACCCTCAGCTAGAAGTAAGAAAGCCTGCTGTGAGAAGACACTCTTGAAAAAAATAATCCATATGAATTTATCATGAAAAAATTCATATCACAGTTTATCCAAAGAGGAGGGCAAGTTGGAAGTAGGAGTACCAGTATAATTGATTAGAATTGATCACTGTAAAGTTCAACAGGTTTGTATGATGACTATTCAACAGATTTGCAGATAACTACATTTATTTTTAATCTTGAATGAATTTGGCTAATGATATTTATAGGATTATTTTATTGTATTTTGTTATATCAATAATATAGTATCAACAATACATATATAATATAAATAGTATTTTAATTATATTGTATTATAGGATATAATATTATAATTTATTAAATCGTATTGGTATATTGGTGCAGTCTAGAGATGCTATATGGTACCATACGTATTTAATTTCAATAGATTCAAGTATTTGAACCACAAAAGCAATGCTCATAGAATAACAAATGTAATGAGGAACTGAGAGAAATGGAAAAAATGTCTGGAAAAGCTGGGAAGCTGTACTGGTCATGAAAAATTTTGGTAAGTAATGAAGGAAGAAAGTTGAAGGAAAATGAACAGACAATATATTTAGCTCATGATCAGCAGAACAAGGCATAATTCTTTGAATTTCCAAGTTGTATATTATTTCATAAAGCTGTAACATAGCATGTTCTTCTGTATTCTAGTGTCTTAATTAATAAAAATATATGAACTTTTTTTTGACTATATATCAAGACTTTTTTTGATAGTCTCAGGACACTAAGAGAAATGAAGCAAAATCAGAGGTACACTTTCTTCACTCAGGAATCTTATGTAGGAGCCAAAATCCATGGTAGTGTCAACAGTGATCAGGATGTAGACTCTGACCCCGTTCTTCATTCATGGTTAAAGAACAGAACATCTGGACCCCACAAAACAGAGACTTGTAAAGAGATTTGTACCTCCCATTATGAAGCCAATAGAACTCTACTCAGAATTACAAAATTACTCTCAGTGATCTCATCATCCCGTTCCAAATGTGATCATGGGACATAGCATTCTGAAATGCATACATGTAGACTCTGAATTTTAATCAATATAAACATAAAGAAAATTTTTAATATATTTGTACCAAGGTGTTTAGCTGCAAAGCAATGGCTGTAGCAAAAGTATATTTTATGGACCTCTAAAGGTACATTTGTATGTTTACCTGTTTCCTACATAAGACAATAATAAATATTTGATTTCTCCCCCTTCCTTCAATATCTTCCTAGGCAGTAAATTAAGCTATGTCCATAGTCCTCTAAAATGTAAATCAGCTTCCGCACAATGAAATTAATGAGCAGTGTTGCTAAGAGCCAGGTGTTGCAGCCTGAATGAAATGTCTCATGGGAACTCAGACTTTGAACCATTAGCCATGGCTAATTGGCATGGCTATTTTATAAACGGAAACAGATGTCCCTCTAGAACAGTCTTCATTTTTTAGTGTGCAGGTAGCAGGTACTACCTTAAAGCAAACTTTATACATTGCTCTGAAGGATTTTGGAAAGAAGGACTGGTGATATTGGTTCATCTTTTACTCTGATTTTATTTGATAATATATCTACTTGCTATGGTGGCCGAAGACAGTGCAGAATTCTTTTGTTGCAAGAGGCTAAATTTACAAGAGCTTGTTTGACTAAATGCATAATATCTCTGCAAGTACACAGAATATGCTAAGGTGCCTTTTTTCCTTCCCCAAACAAAATGCGGCCTTTTTAAAGTGTTCTGGGGAAAGAAAATGAAAGATGCCAGATGACAAACGCTAAGTGCTCATTGCTTAGCAAACACTCTGAATAAATATCACAAACTTTGTAAAGCCATTAATTTCAGGAACTCATTCCACTGAAGCCCAGAGCAGGAACACAAATAAAGAGTTAGCACTACTCTCATGATAATATAGTTGAAAGCAACTGAATTGTATCTAAATTGAATGTTAAGAGACATTTATTTTGGTTCAACTATTTTGTAACACTGTATTACTTTATATTACACTCAAGAATTTCATTTTAGGATAATGAAAGGAGTCATGACAGAAATGACACCACCTTACAAAAAGTGACAATGAAATAAGTCTTCTTATTAAACTTAAAATTTAATCTGCTCTTTTTACTTTCCTCTCTGCAATAAAGGAATGGACATACATTCATATACAGCCAATTAATTATCTTTCAGTTGATTTCCTAATATATAGTATTTCTAATTCTTGCAAACTAACTAACATGCAGCACAAACTTTAACATCACTTACATTTCATGTTACTGCATATGAGAGTAGGTCTAAGAGTTGTCACAAAGCTGTGTGGAAAGCTAGAGGCAGGGAGAAGATTTGTAAGTCTAGCTCTCTGCCAAAGGCAAACCGCATAGGAAAAAAACAGGAGTCTACCAGATTCATTACAGAGCCCATCATAATGAAAATTTAAGCATAAGCCAAGGGCACTTGTGTGAAAGCAGAAATTATTTACTTTTCCAGCAAAAAAAACAGACATGTTCTTAGCACAGAGGGATTTTCACAGGATAGCATACACTGCTTACTAAGTTACAGTAAATCTGTTTTAGCAGTTGCACCCATGTACTAGCTTGATAAACAAATCTTATGTTTTAACAAAGTCAACTTATAGCTCTGTATTTAACCAACAGAGGATAATTAGCAAAAGACTAACTGGCCACCTGAACAACCCAAAGTTTGGATCTAAGGATAAATCTTTTTGGACACATGCTTTATCACTACTTAAAATGCCATTTAGTATGTTTACAAGAGAATTCTCTGAGATTTTAAGAGCTTTATAGTGCAATATTCTGGCTTTCTATTTTAATTTTTTTAATTAATTATAAAAATGTTTATTAATTGTAGTCACTGCGAATTGTTTGCTCCCAGCATACCAGAACTAAAGGACATGCTGGGTCACCTGAAGGTCAGTAAGTCAGAGCTGGAACTGCAGTGTGATGTTATCTAAACCATCTCACTCCTCTGTATCTGCTACTGCTGTCAGAGGGCCCAAACATAAAGTGAAAGGAGTGAGATCATGAGCCAGCAGCTGAACGATGTTTTGGATCCTGCTTGAGAAGAAAGGAAAAAAAAAGGCAGATGAAAAATGAATGTTTCATCTTTGTAGCTCTCTGGCAGAGATAAATACAAAACTGTCAAGTGTGGTCAGTGGTCAAGTAAGGTTCAGAAAACCAGCACAGATTCCTCTTCCACAGATAAATGACAAGATATGGATGTGCTCTCCTCACATCCACGTCATTCTTGCCAAGAGCTCTGGAAAGTGGTGTATTCAAGCATTCAGATGAAGGTCAGTGTTTACTGGAATCTGCTGTGAATTGCAAAAGGATACATATATTATTAGGCCTCAGAACACTCATTGGCTCCATCTGGGGAAATAGTTTCCATACTCTCTTCAGGCTGTATCCCCTGAAGGAAATGCTGCAAAGAATCATTTGAATGAATAGAAGCAACACTTACCACAAAAAGAGCCAATAAGGTCACAAACTTGACAATAAAACTACAGAAAGTGGGCTGCTAACCTGCAACAGTTCCAACCCAGTGTTGCTGTCAGATAATTTCTTGAGGCAGATTTCACTATAATGTCACTGTTAGAAGAGGTAGGGGATTAAACTCCCCCCAGAAAAACAAACAAACAAACAAACAAACAAACAAAACCAAACCCAAAGCCCAAATAACCAAACCAAACAAGCAAAAAGAAAAAACCCTCAAAATAAAAAAAAAAAAATACAAAAAAACCCAAAAAAAACCCCCCCAAAAACCAAACCAACCTTTAAACAAATCAAAAGCAGAACAGGTTAGGGTTGTAAACCCACTTTTTCCTAGCATTTCTGTTTCGATGTGTATAGCAAGTACTTGCTCTGCCCCATAAGATGGTCACACTGGCTAATGTACAGGTCTGATCTTCAACCAAACAAAGTGGAGCATCAGGCAGCAGGTCTCAATATCCTGCTTTGGTAAATCACACTAGAATATCTGTCAACAACTGGCAGCCTTCTGAGATCTGCCTGGAAAACGTAGCTGTTTTCAGAGAATCACAGAATATGCTGAGTTGGAAGGTACACACCAGAACTGTCAAAGTCCAGCTCCTGGCCCCGCACAGCACCATCCACAAAGGTCACACCAGGTGCCTGAGAGCATTGTCCAAATGCTTCTTGAACTCTGTCAGGCTTGGTGCTGTGACCCCTTCCCTGAGGAGCCTAATCCAGTGTCCAACCACCTCTGGGTGAAGGATCTTTTTGCTGTAAACCTCCCCTGACACAGCTTCAGGGCATTCCCTTGGGTCCTGTCACTGTCACCACAGAGCAGAGATCAGTGCCTGCCCTTTCTTGTCCCCTCACAAGGAAGCTGTAACTGCAGTGAGGTTTCCCCTCAGTCTCCTCCAGGCTGAACAGGCCCAGTGCCCTCAGCTGCTCCTCACACAGCTTCCCCTCAAGGCCCTTCCCCATCTTTGTTGCCCTCCTTGGACACTCTCTGATAGTTTAATGTCTTTCTTACATTGTGGTGCCCAGAACTGCCCCCAGCACTGGAGGTGAGGCTGCCCCAGTGCAGAGCAGAGCAGGACAATCCCCTCCCTTGCCCAGCTGGTGATGCTGTGCCTGATGCCCCCAGGACAGGGTTGGCCCTCGTGGCTGCCAGAGCACTGCTGGCTCATGTTCAACTTGCCATTGACCAAATCCTTTTCCCTGGCACTGCTTTCCAGTATCCCATTCCCCAGTCTGTCTGTACATCCAGGGTTGGCCTGTTCCAGGGGCAGAATCCAGCATTTTCCCTTGTTGAACTTCATGTGGTTGATGGTTACCCTGCCTTTCATTTGCCAAGGTCTCTGCAGGGCCTCCCTGCCCTGGAGGCAGTCAGCAGCTCCTCCCAGTTTTGTATCATCTGTGAACTTGCTCAGTATCTCTTCCAGTCCTGCCTCCAAGTCACTTATGAAGATGTTGAAGAACACAGGGCTGAAGATGGAGCCCTGTGGAACCCCAGTAGTGACAGGTCACCAGTCTGATGTCACTGCATTCACTGTAACCCTTTGTGCCTGATCCTTTTGTTGATCCTTTTCGTTATATGATTGTGGATTATTTTGATATTGAAAGTTTTCAGAATTGACAAGTTTTATTCAGTCTGGGAAACTGCAAATATGTTCATGCTGAGCTGTAAAGAATAATAATAAAAAGAAATATCAGGTTTTCAGTTTTCTACTTTATTATAGATTTCAATGGACAGCCTGTGATATAATACTGCTGACCTTAATTATCTTTTTTTTTCAGAGCAAGTTGATTTGAAATTCTGTATATGAACTATATAGCCAAGTGTGAATCTGAGCATGTGTGTGCTATTAGTGACATCGGGAATGGCAAAAGGATTTTCAGTGTTTAAAGAGAAAGGATGATTCAGAACTTTAGTTAAATTCCCTTTCCAATTATTTATACAAATGGTTATCAAATTTTTCCTGTTATATACACAAGCTTTTCTTCCATGCTTTCATTGACTATATTAGAACTCAGATTTGTATACTGCATCCCTTATGCTACTGTGAAGAAAAAAATTTACATTCTGCATAAGTGGTTGCTGTAATCTTAGCTCCATGGGAGAGAAATATCATTCTCAGTGTAACTCAGATGTCTTACAAAGCACATTTACAGCCAAAATTAGTAGATTTTAACTTGAATTGCAGGTGGTGATACTGTCTGCAAAGTTTTGCTTCTTCATTTGTGTGCAACATGTTGGAAAAGAAATTACCAAAATTCTAACTGGAAGAGTGTCAGAAGAAAAGTTAGAGGCTGTTTTTCCTTCTTCTTTTTCCTTTCCTATTAGCTTGTGTCAATTATCATGCATTCTTAGATGAAGGAAGTTGCACACACACATAAAAAAACAGAAGCCCAGACTATTGAGTGTTTTGGAGTTGCAAGTTGGTTTAATATGAAACCAATAGAATTTGACTATTGAGTGTTTTGGAGTTGCAAGTTGGTTTAATATGAAACCAATTTAATAGAATATGTTTTGAAACACTATAACACTTCCTCATGTAGAAAGAAATTTCTGCAGTGTTCTTGTGTTCTTTAACTTCACAACCTTGGTGCACTTTACAAGCTTCTTAGATCTGAACTCTTTCTTTCCCTCTAATTCAGTGTAACCAAGACAAATAGTCATTAAAAGGCTAGACCACTCAGTTAACAACACCTTTCAAATATCAACCAGGAAGAATTTCCTTCTGAATAATGCCTTACTGTTGAATTAAGATGTTAAGGGAAAAGAGTCACCCCTATCATAGTTTACATTGGAAAAGGCAGGTACATTAACATTTCTATCAAGCCACTGTATTATATATACTGAGTTTGAATGCACAGGGGATAGAGCAGTAGCTAGGCACTTTTTATGGAAAAAAAGTGTCAACATCACCACATCAGCCAAGAAATACTTGTACTCTTTCCTTCTCCTCTGTCCCTTTCTTCCCCATCCTAGACTTCCTCTTGTTTTAGGAGTTTTTACTTGTATTTTATTCCTTAAAACACAGATCAGTTTTCTAAACAAATCCATCTGTTCCATTATTATTGCTTATACTCACAGAGAAATGTATGTTGGCTGTGCTGGTTCTCAATATTAATCTAGGATATGAGATGAGAAAAATTACTATAAAAAGAGAAAGAATTAGAAAGCTTAAGTTTTCCTAATCTGTTGGTTATTTTCCTCACTGAGTGCATTAGGTAATAACTGGTAATGGTATAATTTGGCATAGGTTTTCACACATATGTGCCAAATATCAGTGGCCTGATTTTCAGAAGTAAGATACTCTCTCCAAGACTGACAGACATATTAAATGAATATGTAATATTTCTAGGAATGGGTAAAATTGGCGATGTCTACATCTTCATTTAGACCCACCAAAGGCAGAATTCAATTTGGATCATACTCAAACTTTGGCAGTTATTTGGATATGAGCTCCCATGAGTTTAGAAAATAACATTGTCTGGGGAAAAAAAAATAAACTCTACTCTTACAAACTGGTTTGCTGTGCCAAGATTTTCCCTGAGTCAAGCAGCTCTTCATCACCTGTAGTGTAAGACAACAATGTGAATGCTTATGAATTTCTAAAGGGGAGTTTCTGAATCTGAGATTTCAAACTTTGACTGAAGGGCTTGTTTTCTCTCACTGCCATTTCTTAAATCCATATGGAAATAAAAACAGTAGCAGGTGACAGGAAACACTCTTGCAACTTGTCAAGGAACAACCGGGAAAAGTTAAATAAATGCTGTTGAAATTAGAAATACAGGTGCTGAAATATTAAGTGCTTAGTGTGTTAAATTCATCAGTGTTCTGGTTTCATTAAACAGGCTCAACATTTACCTGTGTTAGTGGAAGCCAGTCAGCCCTAAATGCCCAGTGAGCCACCTCACAGTCACTTGCAAAGCTCTCTTAAATGAAGTGATTGCCTTTATCTGGGTGTGATTAGGGGAGGCTCACAGAAGCTGAGCCAACTCCAGGTTATCACAGTTTCAGACAAAAGGGTGTCTGATGACCATTCTCAAGCTTAAAAAGCAGTCCTGGTTCTATCAAATAAAAATGAGCAAAGGTAGTGGTGAAAACACCTTTCAGTTGACTCACTGTTTGAAAGGACTGCATACATTTATACAAAACCCCTGCTTCCACTGTCCACACACATTTATAGATACAGAAAGAAAGCATGAAGTGCTCTCAAGGAACAATATTTTTTTTTAAATATTGCTTGACCAGACAGAATATGTGACAATACAGAATAAAAATGACATTATATGAATTATAACCTCTGTGAAGTAGAAGATGGCGTTTTCAGTATATTTAGATATGTACTAGCTGTAATGGAAGATTTTTCATTGCTATTTCCATGTACTGTAGTTACTATATATCTGTATGTACCATAATTTTAAACCACTGTTTCATAGAACTTTTCCCAAGTTTCCAAATCCGGTTTCAAAGTATAATATTAAAATTATAATTTAAAAAAAAGAATGCCTTAATATTCTAATTGCTCATACCAAAGATAAATGCATCTTTGGAGAAACATATTTATGGCTAAGTAGAAACTCCTCCATAGCCTCAAATTTATACAGCTTATCAGTCATGTCTCACATCCTAATGGCACAATTTAGTCAAATCCAGAAATAGCTGATAAATACCCTGCATAAAAATATTCCTCAAAGCGTATCCTGAGGTGTTTGTTAGCAGAATTAGATGGGTGTTTCCATCCAAGTGTTGGGTACAACACTTGTAGACTCATCTGGTCTGTATTCACCATAGCAAGGGTGGGGAACAGGATGTCTGGCTGCTGCACTGAGGTTTTCATAGGCCATGACAAAGCTATCTCTACATACATGTTTTTAAGATTAACATGACACAACAGAACAGGATTATTCCCCAGTCCAAAGAGTTAAAACCCTATAAATTCTGTGGTTAAACATTTGGCTGCAGTGTAAACATATCCCTGGGGACAAGTTCTCCCTGTATGGATGCACAAATGTCAAATGGAATGTATCAGTGATGCTAAAATCTGGACCAGACTTGCCCATAAGGTTTTGTCCAGATTATGAGCCTTAACAGAATGGGGGGAAGGGAGGAAGGGGGAAAAGCATATATTTAAGTCTAATTATTTCATAGTGTATATATTTTGGTTCAAAAACACTTAATGGATTAGTTCATGTGGAACTAATAAGTATTTCAAATTGGATACATTTTGAGCTATTCAAAAGTGAAAAAGTATCTTAAACAATAAATTTTGGATTTTATACCTTCTATATGTGGACTGCACAGAACCAGACAAAATTTTGATCAAAAAATTACATCTTAAAGAATTATTTTCTAATTCTAATGTTGAGAAATACTATAATTTTCTATTAATATTATAATTTAGAAACACTCTGGAGTGTTTAGAAGCACTCAAGAGTGCATTTATATGGCAAAGTGCATACACAAGAAAAACACATTTCATGAGGGGAGAACACACTTGACTCTAACGATAACATAGCCAGGGGCATCATTATAATCATGAAGACCTCACTTGAGATGTCCTTTCTGCATGCAGACATTGATTTTTAAATACCAATTCACAGTCAACAAAAGGATAGATTCAAGCAGCTTATACCAGCAATTCCTAGCAACCTACAGAATTAATTCACTTATCAAGAAGACTTTAATCCTGCTTCCAGTGATTATGAATCATCATAAAATCCATGATTTATGAGATGCTTTTATAAATCACAGTAGCTACTGTACTATGAATATAAAACTATAGGGCTGGATAAAATATGGTTTGACTCTTTCAGGTTTTAGCTGTAAAATCTCAGGGACTCTATAGACCCAGCTCCAGCTCAGACCTCTTAGCTTAAATTCCCAAGGTGAAGGCCACATTTATTTCCACTCCACTTTTACAGCTTCTAACACTATGTACTTTCAAAATGGAAAAATATTATTTTGCCCATGGTTAACCCTGCACTTTTTGTATGTTAGCTTTAGAAAAAGGCCATAATGTGCATACTGCTCAGAGTCCAGCTCCCCCAGGTTTTGATGCCTCCCTGAAGCATTACTGTAGGGCCAGGTTTTGTGAGATAAGAGAGAAAAGACACTAAAGTCCTGGATCTCTAGGGGCAAAATATGTTTTCTGCAATGGCAATGGGAAAATGCAGAATGAAAATTATTTCAACTTTTGCTTAAATGAAAGATGAGCAGAACAGAATTTAAGGAAAAGGTACAAAAAATGGCTGACTTCATTGTCTTCAGTAACAGGGCTTTGACTAAAGAGTTGAAGAAATGTGGTGTGGAAATGGAATTTGCATCCAGCATGTATCCAGTCTTTTTTTTTTTCTGAAGTGAGACTATAATACTGATAAGAAGGCACTAAACAATGGATGTTTATAGCATGTCTTTGAAAAAAATTACTTTCAGCAGACAGACACGCTGGAGCAGCAAGTTGTGGTCCCCCATTTATGGCAGCCCTGGTGCAGCTGGTGTCCTATAGCCGTGGGAAGTCTGACCCGGAGCACCAGATCCTGCAGGATTGTGGGCACAGCTGCCCTCGCTCCAGGTCCTCTTCTTGTGGCCATTGAGAAGGGAAATGTTGTACTGTTTGGTTGTAGCCTGCTCACTGCTGACAAGCTAATCTCTCGTGGCAGACTGCCTCTCCCTCTTACAAACATGCTCAGGCTGCTCTTGCTGTCAGCTGAGCAAACCCTGCAGAGCTCGTATGTTCTGTATTTTGAACTCTGATATTAACAATTTTCCTCACTTAGGCCATGCTGGAGCTGAGGGAATGTCAGTTCTTTTTTTATCCTTATGCTGCCAATAACCTTCACAAACTCCTGAGCCCTTTCTTATTTTTATTAAAAACTGAATGCAGAAAAACAGATTTATATAGTCCTTCAAAATTCATATGAGGAAATTAAATTGACACAATACCTTACATTCTGGTGGAAAAATCGAATCTTAAGGGCAGTCCAAGACAATCCCTTTCATGCCCACAAATGCATGAGATGAATAACATGGCTTCTTTGCCCTGCACAGTGTGGCTGTGGGGTTCTCCTGTCACTGTGCAAAGCCCCTGCAGGAAGCAGCAAGCTGTCAAGATCCTTCCCCAGTGAGCTAATGGCATCTGACTCATATCAGATGAAAACAGAGGATCCCTACACAGATGCACCAAGGCAATGCTGCTGAAAGCATGATAGGCAGATATTTATGTTCCCTGACAATGACAGGCTAAGGGGAGGATTGTTGATTAGAAGAATAAATAAATTAATTCCAAATTTTGAAAAAATCTAGTTGCAAAAATGTTTAGCACAATTATCTCTCGCCAGGGTATTTGGCTCAAGTCTTTGTCAAATATGTTCTTGGTCCTGTTAGACCACTTAAGTGAGTGGAAGAATTTTGCCTCTTTGCTGGAACTTGCCTTCCTTGCAAAGACACAAATATATTTGCAGGTCGTGGTGTAAAAGACTTTTACCCTGAAAAGTATTCAGCCTGGGCAACAAGAATTGATACCTCATCATTCATCATTCAAGTTCAGTTCAAACTTTTGTCATGGAAGCTCCCTACCTCCAATAGGGAATCTGTCACAGAGCAAGGAAGACATGAGGCTGCAGGGTTAAAAAAATGGTGGTTCTTTAGAATTAATTATATTTTTCACTTGTCTAAGTTTTGAGATGTCAGAATAAAATGTGAACTAGTCTTTCTCTTATTTCGGATGTTAGCTGTTTAGAATGGCTTGGTATTCCTTCTGACTGAAAATCTAGCATTTAATGAGGGAGATTCACTTGACAGTGAATGACAGGTCCTTGCATGTTGCTATCATGTTCCCTGGCAGGGTTAACATTCACCTCTCTTATTTTGATTTCTAATAATTAGGTGGATTGAACTAGTAGAGTAAGTGGTTGGGTTTTTTTCCTTGCAGAATGGGATGTTAGTGTAAAAAGAAATCTTAAATTTACTGCTTTACACTATTTACTGAACGAATTAACAAAAATTTCTTTGTGAGAAATTTTAAATTTACAGTCTGAGAGAATAACTGGACACATACCATATTCAAATGTAGTCAAATAATTTTTGTGTATTACACTTTAAAATACTGAAACAACAACCTTGGCTAACAGAGCATTTGATTTTCATATTTTTCCAAAACTTTCAACTGGTTTAAGTCAGAGACAGTAAATTTCCCTTGCTAATAATTGTGTCTTTTCATCTTTGAGCATACATTGTGTCTGTCTGGGAAAGAGAGGTTCTTAGGTACAATATTCAAAGGGGAGGAATAATAACAGCTTACAAAATGCAGTGAACCACTGATGTAGAATCCTTTTTGTGTGTAACAAATGGTGAAAAGTCTAGACAACTACTTTCACAGTCAGCCCTAGTTGTTTGTGAGATTTATTTATATTTCTTTTTGCTGAGCAGGCTAGGAATAATCTCCTGCCTGATGAATGTGAATGGTCAGGATTAAGGGTTCTGGGGCAGGAAGGACAAGAGGAAATAGTGAATTACTGTCATATGCAGAGGTCTGGGATGGTGCCAAGTGCTGTGCAGGTGCGAGATTACAATGCAGTTTCTATTTTTTCAGCAAGCCCTTCTGTTCATTACTGTACTTTGTTATGCAGGTTACCTCCTTAAGGGGCTCATCTACATCCTTGGGTGAAAAACCTCCATGACAGAATTCAAATTCAACATGGGAAACAGAAGAATTTTATATCAAACTCCTGCCATTGCCATTTAACAAAACAGTAGATTCCTAAAGGTTGTCACAGCACTGGATGCTTTGTATATGCTACTCATCTAATTGGGTCTTTGCAAGTGAATTGCTCTGGCATCTCCAGCATATAAACCCACTTTTTCTTAAAGCAATGAGTTTGGGGTTAATTGAACATTCTGGTGATATTTTTTTAACACTCTATATGCTTATTTATAGCACTACACTATATATGTTTTGTTAGCAATATATTTTATACTTTACATTACCAACATTACTTGAACATAGATTTTATATGTGTTCCATTACATTTTATAGCACTATGAAAACTATTAAATTTGTCAGTCACATTCTTGTGACAAAAAGTTTGTGAATTTCAATTGAGAATACAAAGTCTATAATTCCATTGGTCAAGGAGAGATGTGTGGGCCTGAAAAAGCTACCCCATGCCAATAGAAGACACATAAACATTTTTATTACATAATCCCCAGCACAAACCCTCAGTGATTTTGGTAAATGGATGCACTGCAAATTTAAGGCTTCTCTATTGCAACAGCTCTGTCACTATGTCCATAACTACTATCCCAAGTCCAAAGTTGTGCAAGAACAAATGTCTAGTTCAAAAGTCAAGTTACATTCAAACCTTTTAGACAGTAAAAAATATTGGAACAAAGATAGTACCTTGAGAAACAGATAAATAATTTGAATCCTAACTTCAAAAATTATTCAGAGCCGGGTCTGAAAGGGGTTTAGGTGTTGAAAAGTTCAGGTTTACAACTGCAAAATGTAATTTAATTACAAGCAATTACTTGCTCTGACACAGGGATGAAAATTCCCTGTACAGTGCTTGGAGAGAGTTGAATACTTAAAACCTGGAAGAACCACCCACTATTTAATTCATTGGAAGGGGAAATACAGAAACTACCATTGAAGAGAAGGGAGTACTCACAATATCCAGCATTTGGATACAGTGTGCAGACTGGATGTTTTAAATCCTGCAATGTTGCAGAAAATATTGTGATGATACATGGTCAAATCTTGACCACAGATTGCTCTCCATTCAGAATTTTTTGCCTCCAGCAAATGCCTCCCCAATCTTCATGTGCTTAATACCTGTTGGAATGCCCTTTTTTTGCCCCAAACCAAAGGTTTAGTTCTTTGGTGTTCCCTTTCTGTGCTACAGATACATGATGCAACAGTTTCAGGGTCACTGTGGTCTACCTACCCTAACTATACAAACACTTTTTCTAAAAGTAGATCTGAATATCAGAATTTATTTTTGATTAAATGTCATTCAACAGCTCTGACTCTTTCAAAAACTAACTCAAAAAAATTCTGGCTATGCCCTTGAGAAGATTTTTTTTTTCGCAAATCTGAGTATGTTAGAAACTCATTCCTTCCTTCTTGCAATGAATGTATGCTATACATTCCTCTGAGGCCCATTTGTTACCAAACAAATACAAATGCTAATTGGAGGAAGTAATATTTTCCGCAATGAGTGTGAGATACAAACACCCACCAGAACCTTTCTGCTATGTTCCACCTAAAATATGAGAAATACTTGGGAGTTAGCTCATCCACTTCCTCTATTTTCTCAAAGCTTTATTTAATTCTTTCTGGCTGTACATAATTAAAGGATCTAGATTCTTTATTTTGGTTCTAACAAGACTGGTAAAGTTCCCCTTGTTATATATGTGCAAACTGTACAATATTTCCATACCTACCTTCTCTTGAAATACACTCTTTGTTTTCACGAAGAGCCAGAAGTGTCCCCAGGTGACAATGGAACATCCCTTCCCATTGACTTCTGTGGGAGCTGGGAATAAAGCAGACCACCCAGAATAGGAATTTTGAAGAAAAAGCTCTCTTCACTTGAAGAAAAGCTTATTACAGGCTCCTTTCCAAGTAGGAAGTGACCTTTAAAATTAATCTTTAGCAAACCACTCACGCATCACTAACTTAAACAAACATTATAGTCTTAGCTAAACCAGGGAGTATATTTCCTTCCTGCTGATTTGCTCTCAATTACTGTTGCAACAGAGGGAAGTAGAAGATCCTCAAAGGAAGTAAGCAACAGATGCAAGATGTTTGGAAAGTTATTATAATTTGTGTAAACATTATCCTGAAAAAACCCAAGCATTAGCCAAATTAGGGACATCAAACATACTCATTACCAAATTTTTGCTCAGCAAAACTGATGTGTCACAACATGGATGCTTTTATAAAATAAGGGATGGGATCTTATAAAGTCCTGATGTCCTTTTGCTTGCTCTGAGCTCACTAAAGATTGAGAAATGCCCTGAGAAGGATGCCATTCATCATGCAGACTGTGGCCTCTCCAAGCTGTCCAGAGTGAGATTCATACTCATAAATGACCTTTCATTTACACAAAAAATCACTGTTCTTTTTCTGTTCAGTAATATGCAACCTTATTAAAAACAAGGTCCATTTAGGTAAAAATTATTAACTTTCTCAAAAATTTAAAATTGGTTGAAATTGGTGGAAGCAAATGGAAAAATGCCCAAATGTTATTTTCAGTGCCTAGGAAATATTTCTATGAGATGCATGAAAAATTATTAGGAAAGGCTTTTGTAATCAGTAGACTACAACTCACTATGAATCCTTCAGATGTCCCCTGGGATGTGTTTTTCTGCCAGATGCTGAGTAAAACAAAGCAAGACTAACAACATCTTTTTTTTTCCTACAGCATTACCCACCTTGGACATCTCTAAATTCACACATGAATTTGTCTGAGTCTCTAAACTGTCAGAAGAAAAATACAGATTGACTTACTATATTCAGATCACCCCATCAGCATTGACACAGTGGTGATCTTGTATTTGCTACAAAGCTCAATCAGTCTTTACAAGTCCTGCACCAAGCCCCACCTGTACATGGAAAATGTTAATGCATATCTATATAAAGAAATATCTATCTATCTATCTATCTATCTATCTATCTAAATATATATCTATACTAGTAAATCAAACAGGTCTAGGCACAGAACAGTCCTTGTTAAAACTTTTAAAATCATTTCTTCTGAAAAAGCAGGATTAATGGAAAATGCCTATAAGTCTGACCTTTATTTGGGATGCTGGGATGCTTGGGATGAGGATGGTTGTATGCTAGGAGGCAAGGGCAGACCTCACAGCTGAACAGAAACTATACTTCCAGACAATAATCTATCAAGCTAAGGCTTATAGTTTTTGCATCTTCATACCTATATTTATTTTACTAACCAAACCCTATTTTGTGTAATGCCAGTTTTAAATCTGAGGTGTATCTCTGAAATATTAACAAACATACATGGCCCTTTGCTTTTGTTGAGTACAGTGGCAGAAATGTTCCTCTTACTGTAGCACTGAACCAGATTTCTTCCTTGCTGTTCCCTTTCTGTTTCTCATTTTATTGATGTGATTGGGCTGCATTTTTTAAAGCTAGCTAGTTAGTCCTTTTTTAATCTCTTTGCCAAAGAAAAAACTAATCACAAAGCACGATGCATGCCTGTGTGTGAGAGTACATCCATGTGTGTTTGACAAATATTGAGTTCTTGCTAATAGGAGCCTGTACAGTTAAGCCTGACTAGAGGCTGCTTCAGGCACTACTATGTTATTAGATGCCCATTAATGCAAAAGGAAAATTTGCCCTTCTGATTCCCAAATGAACAGAAAGCCTGGAGCTCCAATAAAGAGAATATCATGGGAAACTGAGAACTGTTAGTTTGGGTACTAGGAGGGTGCTTGCTTTGGCTATCAAATCCTGTTTCACAGTGTTCAGAGGTGATGTCACAACACTGCTTATCTATGCTGACCACTGTACATGAGGACACTGCAATTTCTCACTTGACAGAAGATGTGTCCACCACAGTCCAAGAGACAGGTGTCAATTCTCTATAGGTTAACACCTTAAAATATTTGGGGTCGTGTGCAACCAAACACTAAAAACACACAAAATCATAACAATTTGCAGCTACTTAGAGGTCCCAGCCTGGTGAGTCACATTGTCACATGGAGATACCTGCCATCACAACTGACACTTTTGGGTAATGGTTCAGAAAATGAAAGGTTGGGAAATTTATGACCTTTCCTACTTTGTCTAAGTTAGACAACGCATGGCATGCAGAAAACATGGGAGAACTATGGGACAGTCAAGGTAGCAAAAACTGAAGTGTTCCTCTACATCTTATTTGCCACTATAAAATACCCCAGGTTTTTTCATTCCAGGTCTGAAGCTCCCCTAAACCCAGATGATTATCTACTTTGCCAAACAAACTAATTAGAATTTTAATAGCATCTTCATTATATATCAGGTTTCTTCTTTTCATCAGTCTAAACATGTAACACAAAATTTAATTCTCCTGTCTAAATTAGAACCCTTGAAGCAAAATATGAATACAGATTTTTCTGAAGCTCTTGTAGCTGCTAATTAACCTGTTGCCCAGGTGAGATGAATGACTTCCCTTTACAACTGTCCAAGCCAGATAGGACCATAGGACATTTGACACAACTTGCTGTCATGAGATTTCAAATTTCTATACATAGAAAGTAAATAAAAGGAAAAAAGCCAAAATACCTTGAGGAACAGTCCTTCCTTTGGAAGATACCATGACTGACCTTGCCAAGCCACTCAGTTGTTATGCCTGTACTGAACAAGCCAAGTGCTGAGTTTCCAAGCAGGATCTGAGCAACCTAGTTAACAAACTGTCAACAAACTGTCAGCAACTGCTTTCTAGGGTAGGTAGTTTTCAATTGTGAGGCTCCTGCTGCTTTTGTAGGTGACCCTATCCCATCCACAGCTTATGAAATAGGGCAGAGATTGTCCTATTTCATGTCCTGAAAACTTCAGCAACTTTTGACACTTCTACCTCCCATATTCATAACTTCTTGGTGGGAGATGTCATGAACTGCATTGTTCTACAAACTTCAGTCTTACCATCCCTGGTATTCATTATATTTGCAAAACTCTTGAATAAATCACTAAGGTCACAGAAAGTCTCTACTTTTGTATCTAAGAACACCTTGGCAGTCACCCAAAAAATATCCTGGAAATGTTTCTCTGCTTTATGTAAAATGTGAGCAGTACCAATACTTTTCAGTTATTTTTACCAGGTAAGAGGTGTGCTGTTGTGGCTATGCCTAGGGAAGCTCTGATAAAAGGCAAGGACATATGTGGAAGTCAATTAAAGACCTTTTATTTTCCTTTATAATTACTGTTACTATCAGGAGTAGCTCAAATTAAGGAGGTGCACAGCTTTAGAATAATCTTTATCCACCATAACTAGATGTCTATACACCATCTACAGAAGCACCTACTTGCTTCTATATAACCTGTTCCTATCAACCCCTTTCTCTGTCCAAGGAAATAAGGACTTGTAATTTAAATACCCTACATGGAAGTTTTGCAAAGAGCTTAGATATCTGTAAAGACCTCCGGTTGATAATGGAGGCAATAGCACATCCACTTTACTATAACTGGAATGGAATTGTGATTAGATTTATACACTGATTAGGTTAGATTTATGTTCATTTAACATAAAAGCTCATGTCCTAATAAAATGATCTCTGGAGGCAGGTTTTTTTCTTTTTAACACATATTAACTTTGTTTTAGTCTTAACTTCCTACTAAAATCAACACTATTTTTTCATGAAAATTCAAAAGAATATTTTTTCAACTAGAAAAACTATTATTAACCTAACCTTTTTCCCTCCTACAGTAAATAACATTTTATAGGCCAAGTCTGAAATAATAGGGGAAAAAAAGATCTCAATTATGCAATTCAGTATATTTCGGAAATGTAAAACATCTTTTCCATACACAGTTGCACTTTAACTAAGATGTTTTTCTTCCTTTAACTTTGTAAAGACACGGATTGTTAGGACTGAAATTGTCCAGATAGAGGACAGGTGTATTATGAGAACTGGCCTGTGATTAGGGAACTCCTATCTGTGAGGCAGGTAAAAATAATATAAAATTCAGTGGCAAGACAACAGACATTATCACAAGCAGGACAAATAATTCAGTTTGACTTTTTCTTCCTTTGTTTTATGTGTAAAAACTATTATAAAGCATTTTGAAACTTTTGCAACATGGTTATTCCTATATAAAATGCTTCTGAATTTTTTAAATAGTGCAATATAAAATTGTGCTATACATTTGTATTGCAATATAAATACTGAGAACTTTTAAAAATACACTAGACTTCTGAACAAATTAGAACTGGGCTTTACTGAGACCAGCGCTAAAATACAGTAATGACATTTAAAGAAAGAGATTTATTGGTGTAAATAGATCTTCTTACTCATATTATCCTGTGATAAACCTTGGTAATATGCAAATTATGGCTAGATATATAGTGAATTTATATTTTAGTTTGATTTTGGCCAGCTCTTTTTCTGCAAAATAGTGCTACCTAAGGGACAAATAAAGACAGACATCTCTTGTATTTTCCACTAACTTGCCTTTGGGTTTGATTGGTGTAATGTGCTCTAGGATGACCCTGCTTGAGCAGGGAAGTTAGACAGGATGATTGTTGTCCCTGCCAAACTGACCTGTTCTGTATTTCTGTGATTTTGTGATGGGAGCTTATTGTTATCTAATACATAATTTTGTCCTTTGTAAACCTAAAACTTTTCCCAATGCTGTTTGAATTGTAGAATGAAAGTTGACAAATTTGGTCTCCCAAAGAGAGATGGAGAAATTAACTAAATAAAAGCTGTTGCTTACAAATCTACATTTCACTTCCTTAACTGGAGATTGTATGAGTAAATACAAATCCTAACATTAGGTCTTCATTCTTAAAGATAAGTTCTCCTGACATCCAAAACTAAAATCTGAAATTCCAAATTCTACCTAACATGATGAAGATGGAGGGACTCTTCAGAGAGGATCCCCTTTCCTACAGTTCAGATACAGATTTCTTTGACTTGAATGAGCGACTCTGCAGAGGTGACTGTTTCTTGGTGTTGGCTCCAGGAAGCAGCTAGGTGGCCACCTGAGACAAAATTACTCACTTTGAGGTAGCTGTAAAGAATGATCCCATACTGAGAAAATTTCAAGCAGAATAAGTAGTTGAGCTTTTGCCAACACATTTGCTATAACCTTCACTTTACAGACACTGTTGAAAAAGAATTGCCTGCATTTTTTAGCTTCCTTGTATAGGTTTTAAAATATTGATTTTTCAGGGAAAGAAGAATCTTTTGTTCACCTAAAAAGAACATCAATTTATTCTTCCTTTTTTGATGCAATTTATTTCAACCTTGTGCACTTTTTAATGCTAGTTTACATACTAGACATATTGCATGTACGTTTTTTTAGAAGTTAAAGACCAACATAATTTATTAAATATGTAAATATAACTAACTGCAACATGTGCTTTGTTAGTATTCAGAAGGTTCACAGCTACTCATGTGGAGAGATCAAAATTGTGGCCTGCTGCCTTCTTTCTCTCTGGCCCTTAGTGAAAATTTCAACCATTATGTTTACTGAAATGGTACTTATGGAATTATACCAGCTCATTAGTGATTTCCTAAGTTGATCTGACTCAGTTCTGTTCTCTATTTAATAGTTTAAGCTTCATACCAGTAGTAAGGTTAATCAATTTCCCCTCTTAAAAGAGATTTTGTTCTGACTTTCAACAGTCTTTACTTAAAGAAAAGCAAAATCTGAACCTTTTTATTATTCCCCTCTAAGTCATGTTTGTGACTTTGAACCTTTTCCTTTACCAGAGCGTTTCTTTATGTATCCCAGAATTTTGCTGTCAGCTTTCTCATGCGTAGAGGCCACGCTCTCTGACAATGCATTTACTCCCCTCTCCCTGCACAGACTAAACTAATGAAACATTATTCTACCTGTTATACCTGGTTTCGCTCTAACTTATTGATTTTATCCATTATTTTTGGCCTCAAGAGGGGGACAGTATAACAGTGTGAGATATGTCATAGTCTTGAAGAATAAAACCATGAGAGCAAAAACAGGAATGACACTGTTTCCTGATCTGTGCTGAAATACTAACTCATTTGTCCTAAGCAACCCTCTCTTAAGATTACTTTTCTGTCTTCATTTTTCCATTTGTCAGCTGAAGATAATGTATTTTGCCACTGTGAAAATTTGGATAATTAAGGGGTTTAATGCAACCCTTATGGAATAATTTGGCTTACATTTCTAGCAATCAGGGAATCAATAGCCTCAGGTTTCAAATATCCCAAACAATTATTTTTTTGAACTCTAACAAAATAGTAACATCATCAGAACAGTTGGATGAATTGACTCTTAATTCACCATATGAGCCAAAGATAAATATTTCAGTTAAATAAAATATTTTGATCTGGATTCTTTTTTTCTTTACACTTCTTTTTCTTTTGTAAAGAAATACTGAGATAAAATTGGAAACACTAATTTGAAAATAAAAGCTAACATATTTTTTGTATTCTTAAATTCATCTCTTAGTATAGGCGTCATTCCCATTTGGTGTATAGACTCTGATTCTCATAATCTGCAGTTTAAAACTAACAGTATTTAATAAGAAAATTTGTTAGTCCAAAAGGGGGTATGATTATATTAATTCCGGGAACAGTAAATGCTTAGGAAGAGTTCTCTTTTTCTTTGTGAGAGACTTTTGAGTGATTATTGTAATGCTGCTGGATTACAGTAATCACTCTTGCACAATAGGGCAACTAAGGGCTTTATATAGTTTAAGTCCAAATAGATATCATGTTATTAAACAACATATACAAAAAATAAAACAACTGTGTCATGCCTTACAAGAAACATCAAGATTTTGCCAGCCTGGACCTTTTCTATCCATGCTTCAAGTTTCAATTGGAAGCAGGCATTGGGTTCCTAGGTGGAATGGTGTCAGTGTCCATCAAATCCCCAGGGCAGCCCCTCATACTGAGCTGGGGCAGCATCACCACAATTCCCTTTGGGTGGGGTTGGGATGTGCAGTCCTGGGGGATTGTTCACAAGGCTGGGGCAGCATCCCATGCCATACCCCCATCTCCAACTGCCCCAGCACAGTGGTGGCTCCTCCCAGGGTGCTGAGGGGACCCTGCATTCCCCATCAGCACCTGACTGCACAACACCTCCCACCAAGGAGCTCATGGTGCCTTACCAACAACATTGCATTTCTGCAGAAGGCCAGATTCAGGCTCGCAGGAGGGCAGCTGCTGAAAAGATCCTATGTTGGAGTGGCAGGGAGTGAGCTCATCATTATTGGATCAAGTGTATTTATTTTTGCCAGCATCTGTATGATTCATGAATTGCTTTTCTACTGTTGGAAAAAAGTGTTCAATAAAGTGAAGACTGTCTCTGTTCCTTGACTCCAGCCGAGAATCTAGAATATTCCCATTTTAGAAACTCTCTTGTATTTCCCGAGCTCAGGGGACAGAGTTTTTAATGATGCAAGGTAGACAGCATAGGTGAGGAAAATAGGAGGAAGATGCAAATCAATGCACAACTCTCCACAGGATAGAGTTCTAATTTGCTAAACTCTTCATGGGGAGTGAGAAATGAATAGGGTTTTACTAACAGGCATTTCTAAATGAGAAATCACAGTCTGCATCAGTTTTAAATATGCAAGGCTTTTAATTATTTTAAGATTTGGAACAGACTTTATTTCATTCATTTTTTGAATGGCAAGATTCAGAGATAGCACAGGGTCTAAACACCTGAATACTACGCAGGAAAATCAATAGCCCTGGAAAATCAATAGCCCTGGAAAATCCCCCTAATTCCTCTGCATACTACCCAGCCAAAATCATGCTGTTCAGGGGGGCTTGGAAAGGACCAGGTGTCATAGGGATATGACAAAACTTGTTGTGTTTTGAAATCACGGGTCTGCAATGTTACTTCATTCCCTTCCAAAACATCTCCATCAGAGTTGCAAAAATGCAGCTGCATGCATTAGGAATAGAAAACAGGGCTACTGTCTCTTTCATCCAGCACTGTTTAGAAGAGTCTTGTGGGTACAACATTTTGGCCAGTTCCTCATGAGCTCACAAGAAACCGTGGGTCACCGAGCTAACTGCAGTGGCAGCGTGTTCTTGAACCCCTGCACTCAGGGCTGGCCTGACACGATTCTCATAACACAGCAATAGTCTGTTGCATACAGAGACATGACAGCAGGGACATAGGTCAGCTCTGATATGAGCCTGGTGGGCCAGCCACTCAGGAATATGCCCTTGCTTTTGCTCACTTGACAGGGTCAGACAGATTTCGTGCTCTTCTCTGCACCTTTTCAAAAGGAGCCTCAGACAGTAATTTCTATCTAGACTAGTCTATAGCCTGGCTCCGGTGACTGAGGAGCTTTTTTTGGAACATGAAAACAGGATCTTCCTCCTGAAGGGGAAAGCAGTGGATACCTGGGTTTGTATATAAGGTGGTTCTTCTCCCACTGTGCATTTTATAAGTTAGTGGTCACACTGTTATATTACAGAGTCTGCTTTCATTCTTTAGTACTAAGACTAGGAATTATCTCGGACCCAGCTATTTAACTGCATGAAAACCAAGATACTTCTGCACAGAATGAACCTTCTATCATATTAATGTTTCTTAGTCACAGCTCAACTCCTTGGGTCTGTAGAGGGGGCCAGTTTGAGACATTTGCTGGCTTTTTGTCTTGCACCCCCAGAGCTGTGGGCCCAAGCTCTCTGTGTGTCTCAGTCCCAGTGTGATACCTGCCCCAGCAGTGCTGGCAGTGCAGGGCAGCCGCCTGGACAGCCCCAGCAGGGCACTCACTGCTGAGCTACCAGGGTGAGTGACAAGAGGTGCAAGGTCTGCAGTGCTGCAGTGTTGAGCCTTGCAGCTGCAAGACCCAGGCTGCTGTTTTTTGGCTTTTGTCCTGCGTGTCACAGCTTGTGGATGCAGCAGCTCTTGTTGGTGTGGTGTTGAATCGTCTCTGCTCCATGATTCAGCATGTAATATAGAGAACACTGACATTTCAATAATCCTCTGTTGTTGATCAGACCTTACCTCTTGGACATTGTCCTCATGGGGTCATCTCCTGTTTTTAAAAACAAGGCCAGAATATGCCAACAGCCAGAACTACACTCTGGTAATGAGTCTCTAACCACCCTAGCATGTGGAACGAGTGACAAATGCCACAGACTTCAATTTTACTAATACCTGCCAACACACCCTGTGTGGTTGCACTGAGTTGCCCCAGCTGATTTTGGTAGGACTATTTACCACTGAAGCACTGGCCTTGCTTGATTTTTGCAGGAGAAGCAAGGTCATTTGCCAGAAGGAACTATGAAAACTGCCAGACAGGAATTTCAACACAGTACAATCTCATTCACTTATGGATTAATTGTGCCAAGGTGTAATTTAAAAGGCTAGTTTCTCTCCCTGTAAAGTCAGAATGGTTATCTGTTGACAGCAAACTTATGTTCACAGTGACCTTTATAAATTTGTTGAGATTTTCTGTCTTTGTGCCCATGACAATGAAGAACTACAAAAGCTCTGAGGTAAAAATATCCAAAAGTATTTTAACCCTAGTGTCTTACAACCCTCTTGAAAGAGATTAAATATATGCAAAAGTAGGAAGCCTCTTCATCTGCTTATCTTAATCAGGAAACTATTTGACCAGCTGACCTGTGCCAAGATCACTGAAAAGAACAACTCTGTATCATTTCCCTGGGCTTGCTTCCCAGCCCTCGTATTTTTGTGAGGGTGCTGAATTTTTAGCAAGATTTTAGTACGTAGTGACTTTAACAGACGCACATTCAGACTTTCATAGGAGTGCATATTGTAACCAGCTTTAAAATACATGCAGAACTGTGCTGAATTTTCTCAAACAAAAGCTTTAAAATGTCATGTCATACCTTATCATATGAGACAGTCTTCGAAAACTGAAGTAAACGTGCTGTCTGAAATGTCCTAATGTCTTTTTTTTTTCCTTTTGCTTTTTGTTTTGTAAAAGAAATCCTGTTAGAGTGATGCACAATCCCTGTATTTCCCCTCAGTAGTACAATTAATTTCATGTACAGGCACAGTCTGAAAAAATGAGATGAACTGTCTTAAATTCATTTATTAATCCTTGTTTTCATACATCTTCTTCAATATCAATCCCCTTCCTATCCCAAAGGGTGCGCAGGGCACGACCAGAGCAAAAGGCAGATAAAAGTGAGGCACTAGGCATGGTCTGGAGGAAGCTGTGAATAGAGGCAAAAGTTGCAGATGGCTCTGGCCTCAAGCCCCTTTGTGAGGATTAGTGCAATTTTGATAGATCAGCAGAGTGTGTGGGGCAAACACAGGGATTTCAGAAGTTTGATGGTATTTCTCTCTTCCTTCTTCCAGAATATAACAATTCATAAATACCAGCAATCAAAACTGGGTTAATCAAGTGCTCTGAAAAGAGAGTCAAAGGAAAAGGAAAGGAAGGACAGTATACTTAAAAGTGATAAATATGGAAGCAGCAAAAAGCTCAGAGAAGCAGAGCAGCTGAATGTCAAAGCAGGGAGATGAGGGCACATTAGGACTACTGAGATAGAAAATGAAGTTTGCACACACCCACAAAGAGTCAGTGAAAAAAGATATTTTAAAAAAAGTAAACTGCTCTTGCATAAAGCAGATGATGATATGAGCAGCTTTTCTTATTCTGGAAAAAGAAAGCTTTGACTTGAAAAGAAGCAAGTAAAATAGAATAAATATGCCAATACATTTTTATAAAAATTGAAAGCATATGTGTTGTGTTAAAACATACATTTTTAAACAAAACTTAACTTATAGAGATCTTTCCATTGAAATGCAAAATTTGGGCCAGTTGGAGACTTAGCTGGTAGCAATGATTGAAAGAGATCTGCAAAATGGGGTCCAAACTGGGGAGGTTCCTTCTCTGCAACACCAAAAATCCATTGCAGCATTGCACAGGAGGTAGAGCTGTGTTTCTTTCACCAGCCATTGAAGGAACCCACAAGAAGGGAAAACTTCAGGTCTTTTGCTTTTCTTCAAAAGTATTTCAGTTCTTCCCTGGTCCATATAGCACCAGCATGACATAGATGTTCAGCTGTCTGACTCTGTGTGTACTGTGAGAGTGAGAATTTAGATCCACACTCACCACTTGCTCGCTGCTTATTTATGGGATTGAAGAGAGCTAAGCTGAGCTGTAGGGAAAGCCATGGTGCATGGCCCTTTCACACCAAAAGAGACCTGGAACACTGGGCTGCACCCAGGTCCTCCCTCTGCCCTGGAGGCAAAGCCGGGTCACTGTTACTACACAGAAAACAGCTCTGGGTCTGACTGAGAAGGGTGCTGATGCTGCCTGCTGTGAGACAGATGGGAGCTGTAGCCCTCGGACATGAATGTGCCTCCAGTAAGCAACGCGAATATACAGAGTCAAATTACCCTTAGCGCTTTGCAGCCCCATAGGGCTCCGAAAATCCAGTCACATTCAATCACTTTCAGGAGTCAGCAGACACAGCTGCACATCTCAAGACAAGAGACTTTAATGCATTTTCCAAAGACACAGGGGAGAGGAGGGAGAAGGGGCTGTTTTGTCTGAAATTCCTTGTCTCAGGTGATACTTTTAAAATGTGCCTCCAACGTACTGCAAGACTGCCCCTGGCACTGCTGTGGGGCTGCAGGGAAGTGGTTTGTACTGGGGTGTCCTGATCTAAATGCACTCCTCTTTGAACAAATGAAATTTAATGCAAGTGCCAATTAAGAAATTTATAGCCTTATAAAAGCATGACCAATACCAAACTCAAATTTTATGTGGAGACCCTAGAGTGCATACATTAAAATATTCATGTGCCACTGTTCAGGTCCTTTTGCTCCTTGCTCCATTTAAATCTTTCTCTTGAACCAATCTTAATGTGTCCTCACTCGGCCTAAGATAAAGTATTATTCAGGCTCAGCATTGGCCCACGCTACGTCTAGTCTTTAAGTTTCCACTGGTTTCTGACCCAAGGCATTATGTGTCTCCATCTCACTGTTACTTACTTCAATATTTATGGCATCCAAAGCTGGATGTCTCAAAGTTGCTTAATGTTCAATTCCACTCCCATAAAAATTAGAGCCCCTCCTTTGGCAGAGGGGACAGCGTGTCTGCCGCTCCTCCCACCTTTCCGCTCAAAGGGTGAGCGCTGCTCTGCTACCGGAGGAGTCAGTTGTTTAAATGCTCAGTGAAACTTCTCATTCAGCGCTGCATGGGGTGCTTAAAACACTTTTACATTACTTTACCATTTGAGAAAGAGTGCCAGAGTAAAATGGGTTCTCCTCCCTGCTGACTCTCGCTAATGTTGACAATTTATCACTTCACCAAGTGACTCACAGGCCAATTTCTGGGCGCTGACACTTGGCCCCTCAGTGGGGAGGCAGGAGGCGCCTGCTACAGCAGCATTCACAATCACTTGCCTGGGAAACTGTATTTGCTTCATTCACTTTGTGAGGTTCCTTTTCATTTAGTGATTTGCCTCATCTATAATACCACCTCTGTGTTCTTATATTAGTTTCTATTCCCCATTTCTGAGCAGAAAACTAACAGACAGTGCTTCCAGCATCAGCTGCAGCTATCACAGTTCTGATATGCATATTCCAGATCCATGTCCTTTACATCCTTCAAAGCATTTAAACATCCTGACTGTGTTTTCTATTGCACCAATTATCTCTCTTCCTTTAGTGAAAAAGTTGAGATGCTAACTAGTATTTACACTACAGAAAGTGCTGCATATGAGCAATAGCATGATATTCTTGTATTAATTACTATTATAAAAATGGTACGACATCTAAATTTGGATTGCACTTTCAACTTCTTCACTATGCTGTTCCCTTTGCCTTACTTTTTAGTCCTTAGGCGAAACTCCTATCATGACAAAGCATTTATTAATGAACTAGCAAACAACTGTTTATTCACAATATATTTTGTTTCATGATTTCTTAAATATCGTTTTGCAATTTCTTCAGCCTGTGCTTCAAAGCCCTGAAAAGTTTTGTACCCCACCAGGATGGGCTGCTCAAGTGAACTTATGTGAAACTGGGGAAGTGTGGCAATTACTGTGTCTCAAAACAGATTCTCTCCTCCAGCCAGATCTGGGCTCCAGAGCAAACTCAAGTGATGTACAGAACAAAATTATTTTCCTCTGGAGAGTAAAGACCAAATTAGGGGGAAGTGAAAATTATCAAGGGAATTAAACATAGGGCTGCCCTTAAAACCTGATCTTGGAAAATTCATGCTGTGAACTTGCAAGTCACGGAGGAGAAGCTTCTTTATAGAAGTGTATCACTCATTGTTACATAACTGAGTCACTGAGAAAAGAAAGAGCCAAACAAACATGATTCACCTGAGCAGGAAAGGCAGGAAAAGGATGGATTTATAACCAATCAGTACAGTCTGCTCCGTATTGGTGTAGCTGAAAGAGATTGAAGAGTTCATAACAGTATGTGGAAAAGTAAAATTCTCTAAAGGTGTATTTTTACAGATTGAAAAATGGTGTCACTTTCCTCACTGATTATTGCCAGTCACAAATACTGCTGTTTGGGATGTTTCCATCTGAATGTTTTATTCCTACCAAGGGTTGCCCCAAAACCCCACCATATTCGTGTCCCTGTTCTTTATCAGAAGAATCAAAAGGCAATTTTCAGTCATAGGGGAACCAGGTCCCCTCCTGCATTCACAGGGAATGCAGCTGCTGAGACCTCACCTCCAGTTCATTTCCACAAACACAACCATATTGCAAATCAGGTGCAGAGGTTTCAGTTCTTTCCTCCTCAGCCTTTTTTTTTTCCCCATTTCATGTAAATGATCATTTTTACAACAGGTATGGAGGATTTAGATCAGAAGCAGGAAACACTGTCCTATTGCCATGGTGAAATGGCACCCAATTAGTGCACCGTGTCAGAAAAAAATAAAAGACAAGAAACTTGTACTTCCACAACAGCAGCTTTCAAAGCAAATTCTGGGAAATTTAAACAGCTGCTTTTTTCTTGGTATTTTAACTTTTGTGTTCAAATTTCATCCAGGTAGTGGGAGAAACAACTAAACCAAAAAAACTAGCAGAATTCTTGAAACATGATCTAAACTAAAATAGCAGCAGTTTCAGAAGCACAGACTGAAGATTAGAATAAATGCAAGAAATAAACAGATCAGCCTCTTTGCATTTTTTCTTTTGCTGTTGTAGGTTGCTGCTCGAGCCCTGTGCACAGGTCTTCATATAAACTGCGCAACAGGGGCTATACACAGCATTTCCAACATTTTTTGAGCACCAATCATGGCTTTTATCATTCCACAGATAATTTCAAATTCAATAGAGTGATTATACAGAGACAAATGTCCACATCCTGTTCCATTCTACACAAGTAAGTTGGTTAACATTATTTTTCTTGCCTGGGCTGAGGGATGCATAGATCAGAGGGACCCATTGCTTGCTGTTGTTTAATTGGCAATCAGTGTGGGTTTCTTTGAAAGTGAGTAGCAGTATCTTTCCCCCATTAGTTCACATTAAAGAAACTGAGTTAAATCTTCCAATATTTAGAGTTAATGTATGCCCTCCTTCTTTGCATTATTTTCTATAAAGTAGATTTTAGCTATAGTTCTCCTCTTTTTACTAGAAATATCACATTTTCTCTTAGATGAATCTAGGTCTAAAAATTAGGCATAAAGTGGGCAGAATCAGGCATAGTTGAAATTTGTTATATGAGCACAGTGAATTGCTTAAAGGAACTGTTATATGAACATGGAAAGTGGCTTGGGAAATAAGAATTCTGAACTCAAAATTTAACCATTTCTTACAAAATCTCCTCAGTGCTCTGTAGTTCAAAATGAAAAAAAATGCAAGAGTAAAAATATTGTCTTAATTTCTGAAAGCTGCTAAAATTTTTACATCTGTGAGAGGTCATGGGACCCTATAGACAAAAAGCCTACTTGCAATAATTTTACTAAAATCAGTTACTAACATATGGCAACAACTTGCAAAGTACTGATGTAATTTTGACACACCAGTTTAGAGTGAAGTGGGAGCAATTTTATCAGATAATGTCATTGGTATTCACTAGTACTCTTAAGATGGCAACACACACTAAAAATAATTCCTGGAGAATCATTAAATATTTATTTTAGCTTTTCTAGAGATTCCTAAACTGAAGAAAAAGATGCCACCTACAACACTATTACTTTACCTAGATGAAAATTATTGGGTTCTATTGGAATGGTCTAAGCTCATCTTGATCCAGAAGACATGTGAAGATTACATGAAGATTATTGAAGAGATAGTGGGGGTAAATTTTGCTGCTGAATTAGTACCATAAACCTTGTTATTTTCCCAATTCTCTGAATGCAAATTCTTGAATTTAAAGCTCATGATATTTGCTTTTTAAAGAACAATTATATTTCTGTGTCATTTACAGTTCCATTAGGGCATTTTAGGGCAGTAAAATAAACTGCTTTTGAAATCCCAGTCAAAGGCCATGGAGCTTATTGCCTGTGTCAATAATAATTCATGGAATGATTTTTTCTGTCTGGTGGTTAAGGTCTACCATTTGTTTATGTGGTACATTGCCACCAGATTCAGAAATGCAGTATCTGTCCTGATACAGGAATCCTGCAGATTATTTATACAGCCACTAAAGAGTATTCCAGATCCCAAGTTAAACCAAATCAGTTAAGTCCCATCAGGCGCAGTGAAGACATCATGATTTGTGTCAGATGAGAATTGAGCTTTTCTCAACCTCTTTCTTTTTAAGGAAAAAAAAAAAAAAGACCCAAACTAATCTCCAGCTGTGCATCACAGCAGGAGCAGGTTGTCTCCAACTGCCCAGACTGAGGCCAAGCTGGGTGTTTATGAAGGCTCCTGTTTGTCGCAGGGCTTTAATTCCTGAGGAAACCAGGGCACTCGGGGCTGGTGTGTGCTCGAGTCTCATGCCAGTGTGGAGTTAGGAGACAGCCAAGGTGTACATCTGAGAGCTCACTTGGGAGCCCAGACACAGCGACTGCCGCCAGCACAGGGCTTTAGCACACTTACTCATGTCACTATAAGCTCTTCTCTCCTTTCTCCAGCACATTGACAGTGTATGGGATCTCATGGATTATTTCCACTGAGAGGCAGGCAGCAGGATTTTGTGTGATGCAGCCCTGCTCATCCATGACATTCAACCCCACTTCTCAACATAAACATTGAGTTGCTGTGAAGGTAAATAAATTTAACTTATTCTGTTTCATGAAAACAGATGTGCTTTGAGACACTGACATGGTTGTCAGTCATCATCACCCTTACAAAAGTCTCCTGCTGCACACTCTGTGCAGGCTCAAGGTCCCAATCTGTGCCCACATGAGGAATGGTGGATTAATAACCCAGAAACCTGCAGCATGAGGCAGTACCAAGGGCTGATCTTGTGCTTCTGCTGAGCCTGTTTTCCTGGAAGAACTTAGCCCATGGCTCAGTAATTGCTATGGTGAGAGGACTGCAGGGTCTGTATTTGGGAGGCGTAGTCGTTTGGAGGATTATGTGTGACTAGAGAGAGGACAACCTTGCAACTGATGACATAAAAGCTGTTTCTTGTCCTAGATGCAAGGCCTGTGTTAAGAAGGGGTTTTAAGCCAGGGACAAGGCCCAAAAGAGTGGATAACCAAAGGCTAGCCTCTAGATACAGAGGGTGAAGATGGCTGTGGAGGTAGATAGGGAGGTCTCTATTTTACCCCAAGACAGCACAAAGTATTATATTCACTTTGAATGGTCAAATAAGGAATGTACCGTATGCTTTTCATGAGCCTGGCCATAAAGAAGGCTTTCTCTACTTCATGCTAATGTGTGGAAAAGAGGTTGCCCCACAGATTTATGTTAGTAAGGCTGGAATCAGTGTACCTTTAAATAGAATTTATGACAACACTGCCACCACATCATGACTGGAGGTTGGGACAAGCTCTCATAGTCTGGGAACCCAGATTTACTAATATAGGAAGAAAAAAAAAAGAGGGAGCATAGTATTAGATAAAAGAGGAAGAAGAATTCAATACAAAGATACATATGCCAACTCAATCAGAGTTTTATTTTTCTGTCGTGATTTCTTTTCCATTTGTCATCATATATATGCCTAGAAACCTTCCTGTCTGCAGAAAAAAGGTTTTAAAATATTTATCCACACAGTGTAAGAAAAAACCCCTGCATTTTGTTCTCTCAATAATATTATAATCATTCTAGATGAATGAATAATCATTTTAAGAAAATTCATAAACTGTCTTGTTATTTAATTTTTTTAATGTGCTTATATCATTCAAAGTCTTACATGGATTAATTTTTCTTAATAAGTTTATGACATGAAAATCTTATTGATTTCAGGAATTAAGATACAGCAGTATAACTGGCTTTTAAATAAATATGCATATTAAAAAAATAAAAAAGTAAATATATGGTTTCTTTCCAACTGCACTAGACAAACATCTAATTTACTACAAGATCTTCTAACTGTAAACTCCAGTACATTAGTAGATTTTTTAATGAATGGCTTTGCAAAACCATGCAAAGTTTGCAAAGAGCAAACTGCTGTTTATTTATTTAAATTAGGAGAATAGGTCTTTTGTACATAATATGCCAAAGTTAAATGGAAGACCAGAGAATATTTTCACTGGCACTAATAAGCATGTGTAGAATTTTCAAGGCATTTATTATAGAAATATGACTAATCAACAGTGAGATAAGCAACATCATAGAGGAATGTCCAAGTTATTTATTTTTATTTCAAGAGAAATGTAAGCACACTACTATCTCCACTCTATTTGCTTTTCTTTACAGTCTAAAGGGTTAGGAAAAACCTCAGTCCTTTTCAGTGAACAATTTTCCATTCACAAAAATCTGGTAAGGAGCATACAGAGAAGATGAGTTGAACTTAGGGGTGTTTTTTAATACACTTATTTATTTAGAAGTAAAAAGGAGCCTGCACCAAAACTCTTCCTTCTGCTTTTCAGAGAGTATTAAGGTTTGATAGCTCCTGGGAAAAACCCTGCTGAAAGACTGAGCAATCAACTCAAACATCTTCACAGAATCAATATCTTGTTTTCTCACTCTCAGCTGGGAAAAATCCAGGGTACAGATCACAATTTGAGGTATGGCGTAATCTTCCTGAAAAAGAAAAAACAAACAAAGAAACAACCTTATAAAATTTTACTTCATTATTTCATTTGTTCCTGCTGTATGTAGTAGGGGTATGTGCAGAACTCATTGTTCCAAGTGCTGGTAAAATTCATTTCTGCTAAAGTTCCGACAGTTCCAAGCACATGATGCCTCCCATGGTTCATTCTGGTGTGCTGAAGCCTATACAAAGAGATCATAGGTGTGCCAACCACCCAAGCCAATTGAAAGTCAAGCAAGGTAATTTTATGGGAAGCTTTCATATTTCCTCTTGTTTGTCTATGATTTTATAGTTTTCCTGAAAGAAAAACCCTGAACATATATTTTCTTTTCTTCCTGTACTAGTGACAGCTGGGAGTTATGTACCTGTATGACCAAGCATCCTGCTCTGTAAAGGCAGACTGGACTACAGAAGAAAATATGCTACATTGTCTGAATATTTAAAAACATCATTGACAGAATCTGAGTTTCTTCCTTCACTGCTGACCTCCCAGCTGGTGCCCTGGGCCATGGCTACAGGTGCAGGTTGAGCCATAGGTGCTGCCTGGAGCTGTCCTCACCTCCCCAGCTCGTTCACCAAGGTGGGTGAAAATTGATACTGGAGGCAGAAGGCAGTTGTTGTCCACCCCAGTGAGTGCTCTGATCCTCTTTGCTGCTCAGGCACAATGGCTTAAACAGGTCTGAGATGGGGCCCAGGGTAGGACTGGATGCTGGGGAGGAGATGAATCCTTCCCCCTGGTGCAGCACTGGTTGGGGTGAGCACTGCCCTACTGCCTCCTCTCCTGTGCTCCATTCTGTGAGACCTCCTTCTGTGGTCGTGCTTGTAGAAAATGGTCTTTGCTATTTACTTTTCCTTATAGTCTTGGAAAAGTAAAACAGAGTTATCTGAACAAATTTCTTTCGACCACAGGAAGAAAAAGTCTGTGCAATTTCCATCATCCCAGCAATTTGAGCCTCCTTGCAGTGCTGTCTCATCAGCCAAACCAATATTGTTCAAAGACTGCAGTTTGGTGGTGCTATAGCTGTTGTTATATCAGTATATTTCGTTGCTTTATGGACAGAGGCATCCTTCATGCTAATGCAACTGTAGCTGTATTATACAGATATTCTCACCACAATAAATAAAAATTATAGTCCTCCATCCAACAGGAATGTCTATTCAAAAACATATTTAGTAAAGGTGTTATAAACTCATTAGAGAGGGCTGCAGTTGGTAACACAGCAGAGTGAATCACATAATGGCTGTGGAGTCAGTTGGAAAGTGAGAATTTCAAATAAGGAATAAGCAGGAGCAAAAAAATGTCATTCTGAAACACGATCATATTCCTATGCAAGCATCTCTTGTAAATAAAATGCAGAAATCATGTGGAGAAGGCCAAAGTCTTTCTAATACGGCATCTGCAAAATTGTTTCAAAACACAAAGTTTTCCAGAGATATCCCTGAGGTGTCAACAGCTCTTTATAACTTTTTTTTTTTTTATTTAAACAAGTTGTTAAAACTGGAGAGAAATTTAACTGACATCACAGCACGATCATTTACTGGGACAAGGGAAAAGAAACTCAGCAGCTGCCAGTTTGGATGAGGAGATAGTTTTCTCTGCCTCTGCAACTGGGGCTCCAATGCCTTTAGCCATGGGAAGCTGATAGTGCCTAAACCCCTCCTCATCTACCAGATACCTCATTGTTACCCTCATTCTGTACCCACTGAGGCCTGTACAAGACCCATACATTTTTTAGAGGGGTATCTCTCTGTCAACATTTTAGCAAAATCTGTATATTTTCTCTACAGGTATATTATCTGTTGTCATTACCCTTGTCAAAAGAAACGTGCTGTTACTTTAAACAATAAAAGCAGCAAACACTGATGTAAATAGTTCCTTTCACTAAAGTAAAAATCTTTTTTGAGGAGTGGGCTGGCAATGCTCTGCAATGAGCCCAATAAGATGAGAGCTGTCCCTGACTGTAAATATTACAGCATGCAGTCAGAACAAATACAAATGTTATAATTTTCACTCATGTTTGTACTACTCTGACCAGTTCCACTCTGGAATACTCAGTTCTACCAAGTGGAGTGGTATGATTTATTTTCCCAGAAGGGATGGATTCCCAAGCCTCCACAGATATATTTCATTTCAGACACTGTTAGTAGACCACAGGCACCTTATCCTACCCTGAAACATCTTCCTCTACATAGCTGTGATTCATTGATCACCATTACCAGTCAGCTACCAGCTTTTGTCATGTCTCGCTAGCATGCCAGCTAGGTATGTCCCTGAGCAAAGTTTTCTTCAGGCAGGTTGAAAATTTTAATTTCCATAGAATTTTAAATAAGGTAAAACTATTTGTTGCAAAGAAGTTTGCTGCAGCTCAGAAGAACTACAAACCAACATAACTCTTGTAGATAACATATTTTCAAGTTTTATCTTCCTTTGGCAAAGTTTTCAATTATTTCGCTGTCAAGGTGGACCTGCAAGGAACTCAGTCCAAGAGGCTGAGTCATGTGCTAGTCAAGAGAGAAATAAACCACAAAAAGTAATGAAGGGCACTGAAAAAACCCACATGTATTGATCTTCCACAGCCTCAGAGTGCTATCACTTCTGAGTCATCAATTTAAGACCAGCAGAGGCAACCATATTAAGGGATTACCAACAATACAAGCTAGCCTCTGCAAATCCTGAACTAAAGCAAATAAAACTCCAAGGATCTGTCTAATATACATTTGCTTCTACTTTTATTCTTCCATATTCCCCACAAGCCTTGTGGCGGAAAAAATAATTGGACCCAAACATGGAATCAAGTAAGTACCTTCTCTTTTGGGCCAATTTTTACAACGTGGATCAAATTCTATCCACATGAAAGATCAAGGTTTGCTTTGAATCCCAAATGGTCATGGCTAAACAAGGATTTGACTTTTCTTGTGCAGAATTCGTATTGTAGAGCAGAAATAAATGCACTAAGGCACATCCTATTAGCTCTTCATGGCCCAGTAATGCACAGGTGAGAGCTGTTGATGCCACTGGAGATCCAACCTGCTCACAAGGAAGATTGTAGAGATTCACAGCTAAATCAGTGACCTTCCAGGAGAAGCAGGATTTGGGGAATCTGTCTCAAATCAGGGGGCCTTGCAGGTCAAGGGGCCTTGAGGGAAGTCTTAAATATTCACACTACTCCTAATATCCAAAATTCCTTCCTCCTCCTCTCTACCTTCCTTCCCCTCCACATTTTTAGTCTTCCAGAAAGATTTAATGCCGCACAAAGAATTTTTCTGAAATTGGAGTGAACCAGCAAAATAGATTGTGGACCCTGAATTCCATTTCTAAGGGACATCAAGCTGATCTCCTCGTCAACCCCTCCCAAAATACTGCATCAGGTGATCAGTGGTAAGGGAGTGGGATTTCATGGTGGTGTCCAGCTCTCAGCAGACAACCTTGTGGTCAGAGCTTGCTGTGAACTCCATAATACAGAGCTTTGATCTTTGGAATTTGCTCTGCCCTTTCCCAACACATGCAATTTATACAACTTCTAATTGATGTTTCATACGTATTTAAAAACCCAAGTTATATCGAGCAAAGGAGAGAGGAAGATTCTTGAGGGTTACAATGTGCTAAAAAAGAAAGAATTGTAAGAAAAATCATATATGAACAGATTTTTTTTATTTATTTTTTTCATTTTATTTTGACATAACATCTTTCAGCGCTTGACAAGAATTGCTAGCAGCAGTTTTTACTATGCATTATGTGTTAGCCAAGCATGTTATTTTCTTGGAGACATTTTAATGCAATCAAATTGCCTTGCTGAATACATCAACTGTGCTGGCAAATTAAATATTTTCTCCAAACATTTCTTGCTTAAAATAATCCTATGAGAACAAAAATAAATTTCATTATATTGAAATTAATGTCTCGATGTCATAACTCACGTGTATGAATGATACAGGAGTGAGAATAGATACAAAATACCATTTCTTTCTTCCATGTCCTTAGATGATAGACTGTAGTATGATATGCAGAAGAAACTAGAAAGACATTTATGACTTTAAAAGAATGATCTCAACTTGAAGTTCAATCATAGTCTTTGACTATATTATCAAGCTCAAGTCATCCTCCTGAACACTAAATACTGTGCACTTGTAAAATAATAATGGCAACAATTTCAAAATGCTTCTTTTAGCTCTCTGAGATTTCAAAAAGCAACAGCACAACAGAAAAATTACAGTCTTGGCACAAATGCCTCAATATGAACAAAGCACAGATGCAAACCAAAGAGTCACTACAATATTCCAGCTATAGGTAGCTTTAAATTACACTTTGATGACTATTAATTGTTCTGCAAATTAGGAGTGAACTGAAATTGTGAGCTTCATTGTACAAGGCAGAAACCTCTCAGTGTTTGGATGTGCTGTTCTGTCATGTTATGCCACATGCACAAACAGAAACCCAGAAGCTGCAAATGACAACCTAAGTCCATCAATCTTTGCCTCAGCAATGAGACAGGAGACAACATGTGTTGTTTCACTCTTACAACTATTTTTGCAAAGCTCAGAACGAGTTGTATAATTTTTTTCTATAAGGCAGAACCTTGCTGAAGAGTTGCTGATTTTCAAGGGTGGAACAGACACTATAACCTCAGGGGCTGTAGGTAAGGATTTGGCAATCCTGATCCAAGTGGTAGAACCATGGACAGAACCCAGTGGCCTTCTCCAGACTAAGCCACTTCATCCTTTTTTCTGCTGCGGCACCACCTGGTTCTGGTGTGGGATCCTCACAGGGTTGAGGGGATACTGAGGACTTCAGAGTGGCTTTCTGCAATGGGAATCATCCCCTTTCATGCTCAACTATTCAATATGAAAACAACCAGAATTCAGATTATGTCTGTGGGAGAAAAAAAAAATCCCTCTCATCCTGTAGTTCTCGTTCAAGAAATAATACACCCAAATGGAAGAAAGCACGTACCTAACCCCTGTGTTTGCATTCTTGCTTCATGAATAATGAGAGTTGCTATTAAGGTATCAGTTAGTGTGCAAAACTTAATAATGTGAGTATTCATCAGTTGTATGAACACACATGTGAAGAGCTATCACAGGTCAGTTCATAGGCAGTACCTTGTAAAACTACTGTATTCCTGTAGAAACTTCTGCCTTAATGAGCACATTCTCCTTCCCCCAAGACAGTTACTTGGCTGTCCTGGAGCAGCAAAGTGCCAATGAATGCAAAGTGAAATGTGCCCTGAGTTACTAAAGGCATTTCAGGACATAGAGTTGGGCAGAGCAGGAGATAGGCTGCCTGTCTCCCAAGGACCTTTATAAAGCACTAAGTATAAGAACACAGTTTTTACAGAAGAAACCAGATGGAGACAGCACCAGATATTTAAGTTATGTTAAAATAAGTAGGTGAAAAGAAAAACAAAGTCATTGGTGATGTGGAAGCATTTAATAATTAGCAGATCTAAGCATGCCAGAGAGATAAAATTACTAATCTTTACGCCACAACTGAAACAAACAGTAAGATCCTTTCATCATTGTCCTAAGAAGAAATGTGCTTTTGCTTTTGAGGCTGAAGAGTTTTCTTCACATTATGAAAGAAAGAGGAAGGTTAATGACTCCATGTCTATTAAAGAATGGCTTACAGAGGAAGGAAGATTTAATTAAGGTAGCGAGGTCTGAGTTTTCAGAAAAGAGTTTCACAACCTTTGATCCCATCAGGAAATTCAAAACTCATTTTCAGCTAAGCTCAAGCACTTGAAATAAGTAAGAGCTTAATTCAACTGCAGGCAAATAATGAACATAATTATAGTGACAGAATCAGGATCAATGAAAGCCTAGCCTCGAGTATACCACATTAGGTGACCCTGGAGTCAGGATTGAGCAAACCCACGTATCTGCCTGCACTGCCTTACCTTATCAGTGCTGGAGCCTGGATACTGATGTGGTTGCTGACGCCATACAGGTACTTGTGGAAGATGTGGGTGACACACAGCTCAGGTTTCCTGGCATCGCACAAAACAGCATCTGCCTAGGAACCAGCATTTGGTACATTGTGGGGAAAAACTTCTCCCCCCAAAGTCAAATACTACCATCTGTAGACTCCACTGGAAGATTTTTTTTCTTGATTGCTGGAAATGGGTTCATCCACCTCAGGAGACATTTAAAGGCCTTATGGAAATACAAAAGGCCACTGAACCCTGAGGATGACGCCAATACATGATCATGGGAAAGATGAAATCTACCTCCAACATCACTTTATCTTCAAGCCTGTGTTTGTCTATTTTGTAAAATTTTTTACCAAATCATTTAATTTATAAGTGAACTTGCATTGTCTGATATTTCAACAGCATTTTCTGGTGTAAATGAAGCCATTCATTTTTCAAGAAGAAAAACTAGGTACATAGCAACTACCGAGGGCTATAATAAGTCAGTACAGCTTTCAACGTGTTGCTAAGAGTCTGCTGCTTACAATTACCTTCTTCCTCAGTTGAAACCAGAAACAAGAAAGCCTGAGGGAAAAGGGAGGAGCTATTGTCCCTTCATCTTGTAAAAAGTGTGGATCTATCAGTTTTATCATGAAATTCTTAAAAAATGCTTGTGAAGATTTTTTCCCTTAAAATTTTGCAACACCCCATCTGTTAAAGACACTTCCCCTCATTAAGACTATTTACATGCAAAGTTTTAGACTGCAGCTGCTTTTGTCATGACACCATCAAAATATTTGGAATTATTTTTTTTTTTAATGGGGGAAAATGTATTTTCCATTTGTACTTGGCATTGCATTGCTAAGAATCTCTTCTGGTAAAAATCGTACTGAACTTGCTGTGGTGGCACTAGAATAGCTAACAAAACTTGGACCAGCATTGTACCCCTAGTAATGTTAATATGTTTCAGAATCCTTTTATGAACTGAATAATGGCCATTCCTTTTGTCTGACTAGGAAGGAGAAGAACCTTGTCTATACATATGCCTTCCCAGTCTTAAGCTCCTTACTAACTCTGTGCTCTCACATAGGTTGCAAACCTTAGAATTTATTTCCAAGGCTCTTTTCACACTTGAAAATGTTTGTACTCCATATATTAAGGAAAATCATGTTTTTATAAGTTAATTCTAAATTATACCAAATGAAAGATTTGCAAATCAATACTAACTGGCTTTAAGACTTGACTACCCTATACAGTTTATCCATGGTTAGATTGGTAAACTGAGCTGCTGTGCATGATGACAGCAGGTATATCTCTGTTACGTTGACACAATAGGTCTTCTTTTGTACAAAAGAAAATTAATTATTGCTAGCAATCTGCTGATAAGATTAAGAGAGGGAGAGAACAAGGCATAATGTCTTTCATAACACTATTTAGGAAGAAAACTAAAATTTCAAGGGATATCTACTTGGTACAGCATTTGCAACAGGTGTTAGAGCTGGAAATAAATTTCGATGTGTCTTCTGCACATTTAGATGTGTCTTTTGATAGGAAAAGATTCAGATTTGTCAACCTGGACAAGAAGCAGTGAAAATATAACTCAGAAAGATGCATGTGGTCTGAAGCGTTCTGAAGCTCAGAAAAAGGGAAAGATGTGACAGGAAAGTCATGGATAAGGCATAGACACATGGACAACACCTGTGCTTCTTTGTTGGAGACCACAGAACACAGAACATAAAGCAGCTCAGAAAAGACCTGATAACAGATGATAATACTTCCCCTGCATCCCAACACTGCTGATAGGATGGCTGCATCATTGTAACATGCCAGGCATGGCAATGTTTTATGTATTGTGCAACTACAAAGTGCAGTGAGAGAGAAAGATGAGTTCTCACCAACTAAGTCAATGCATGTGCTAAGTAACTCAAGGTCACAACGTAGCCCAAGAGTTTATTTAATAATTAAATAAACAATAGTATTTTAACTTCATTTCCTACCTATAACTTCTTCCTCCGCCTGGGTCCCTAAGCAAATGACATTCAAATATACATCACTCTGTATATCCTAAAGCCTATCTCACTCCAGCTGTGTAACTGCACACAAATGTAGAGAAAGCTGTCAACAGAATGAGAAATAGAGGGCATTTTCTTTCAATTTGAAGAACAAGATTAAGGTGTTACTATTTCTTGAGATTTAACAAAACTGACAATGTAAATACAAAACTGTTTGCAGGGACCATTGTTCTTGTTTATGTAGCTTTCACTGTAAGAAAAATCCCCAAAAACAAAGCAAACTAACCAACCAAAAAAACAAAATGGGTTGAGAAGAGGCAATTTTGGTGCCTAAGAAAACTTTAAATGAAATTTGGTGTCAGTTATGACTCTCAAAAAGGACAATTTGAAATACAGCCTACAAATAAAGAATTCCAAAAATTTAGCTGTTTTAGACAAAGAATGGAAACAGATATTGTGGTTTTCTACTTAGGATATGTACTCCAAAACCTGAAAAATGGGTGCTAAACTGCTGAATAAGGGAAAATTCATAGAATAGAAAACCACAAATGACAAAACTTCAGTACAATCACTCCAGTAACTAGCCCATGGGCAAATAGCTGCCTCTACACCACTTAGGGTCCTTTCCTGCTACACTTACCTGCTATAAAAAGGTAACACATTGCAAAACACCAGACTCATTTAATTTCTAAATTTTGGACAGACCTTGGACAGCCAGAATGAACACATACACCTCTTATTTAAAAACATAGATTCATGAACAACCTCAAGCCTAAACTGACAAGGTTATGCCAACCTCCTTATACAAAGGACTTTTACAAAACATTTGCATAGCTTAGCAGCAGATATAATTTTGGTCAGGGATGCCAATGCCTGACAGAAGTAAATACCAGCACAAAAAGAAGAAATTTAAATTTCTACCCAAATATAGAAAAAATGATATTTCTTAGGAGGCAATAGCAGTTTGAGCTTGAAGGCAAATGGCTTGAATTGCCGAGTTAACACACAGCCAGAAGACTGTTAAAACTTGTTATCAATGTTGACAGTGCTAGGAAGTGTCTGTCTTTGGCCAAGTCACATGTCTATCTCCATATTGGACTACTGCAACAATTTTCCATCAAATTCAGGGAGGAGAACCTGAAGAGGATTCAGCTTACCTTAAGAAATTATAGAAATGGGGGCAGAAGAAAAGAAGGAGTGATCTCATTTCATCTTAGACTGAGATACAGTTTTTGTCCTGAGCTCTGAACCCCTTTCTTTTAATGGCCAGTCAGCTCACTGTAGGTGAGCACTGTTGATTAAAGACTGTTCTCAGTAAAATCAGTGAAGCTAGCTTTTTGCCTCAGTACTCCCAACAGAAGCCAGAAAATTTAGATTTTTGTCACACACAAACACCAACAGAATTGAAGCCCTGACAGGAAATTTGAAATCGTCCTCCAAATGTCTTTCCATCTTTCTTCTGGTACATTAAACAGTTGATAGCTGTAGTTTATAGAAAAAAAATCTTACTTTTATTTTCCACCATTCAGATACAAAGCAAGAAAAAAAAAAGAAACGGTGGTGCAGATCACACACAATATACTGAAATAAGGATAAAATATTGCTTTGGAATTAAAACTGGGACATTGGAGAGCTTTACTTGGTGCCTATGTTTTTGAACAGGTGAGTATTTCCAAATCAATTTATAATTTCAACCTCAAGTTTCCTGTTCAAATACCTAGATTTCTAATAAAGTGTCTGAAAGAGGTATCATCAGATATAGTTTATAATGGCTAGTATTTTGACCAGTCTAGATGTCTATTTTGATTGAAATGAATCTCTTAAACTTTCTATACTGACTGTCTGTGGGAATTAAGTGGTTCAAAAAACACCCATATTTTATTTTATGAGATAGCTCTTTGAATTGCATGAGAGAAATACAAGGTTTATGTAGGTTTATATTTTCAAATGCAGATTTCTTAAACACCAAGAGAAACTTTAAAATATTTTAATGAAGAGAGGTGCATATACCTGAAAAATCCCATATTTGGTCAGGTTATGGTGTTTTGTTGGCATAATTAAGGGTTAGGTTAAATTGCAATGGCCTGCCCAGGGAGTTGGTCAAGAAACAACTGGATGTGGCACTTAGTGCTATGGTTTAGTTCACAGGGTGGTGATTGATCAAAGGTTGGACTCCATGATCTTGGAGGTCTTTTCCAGCTTAGATGACTCTATGATTTTATGAATTCCTCCTGAGGGACAATTTCCTTAGGGAAAAGAAAATGGGACAACTCATCTTCTCTAGTTTTGCTGCTGTCCTGAAAGGACAACAAAGGAAAAGATTTCCTAACCTTTCACCAAAGAAGTTCCAGTACAGGAAAAATAAGGCAGTGTTATAGAAATTAGATTTATTGGGATCTTTAATTTATTTCAATCTTAAGGAAGTAAACGCATGTGTTCTTTCAAGAATTCATTAACCTATAAAATTTTCTTCTTCCTGCTTCCTGAACAGTCACTCAAGGGAGTGAAACACCTCATCAAAATAAAATTAGAAGTCAAAATTGCATATATCTAAATCAAGATATCAATGTATAAAGAGAATGGAGTCAGAGGACTTAAGCAGATGTCTATGGACGTGTAAAACCTGACCTCTTCAGGGAAGACCTGAGACCTCCCTATCCAGCAGCTCAGAGTTGGCAAAGCTGTCTGCAGCAGACAATCAGGAGAGTTTCCAGGGTCTGCAACTTTAGTTAGTAATTTTGCAGGAACTGAATAATGTTTTTAGTATACTCCATTGCACTTTAATAGTCAGTCTGTTGAACCTGAGGGTGACTCAGTAGAAAACTTGAAATAACTGTTTCCATCAGGAATGGGCCTAATGGGCCTAGATGTATTGTTGATTGCCTTGGTTTTATTTTTACCCCTTGCATCACTTAGGATACCTATGTGAAAGTGCCATTGGCTATAAGAGCTCATTTATTATTCAAGCAAACAATACTTTACCAGACATGACCTAAGGGCTCATTCTTCTGATGTGATCTATAACCAACAACACAATATCTTCTGCCATTACACCTAATAACCAAAGAAATGAGTTATGGATGACAACAAACTGACTCTGGAGAATATGTAGGAGACAAAAGTTAGTGGTTGTAAAACCACCATATTTCTGGTTTTTGAGTAAAGAATAAAGAAAAATAATTATTGAAGTGCAATATGCTCCTTCCTCTATGAGCGTATACACAATGAACTTGGAACAGAATACCTGTCTTCCCTTCTCTCTCTAATGGTTAGGGCTTTTTTTGAAAATGAGATATGGGTAGACTTTGAAAAAGTCAGCCCCATAATCCTGCTGTAAAAGGACTTTGAATAGGCAACTGAGATAGCTCCCTGCGCAGCTGTGAACAACATGGCACAGAGGGAACTCAGAAGGCCAGCTCATGGCATTCAGACAAGAATCAGTATCCCTGGTTACATATACAACAATGGAGAGCTCAGTTCAACGTGGTCAGCAGCTCTTTCTGCATCTCCTCAGCTGTTCACCTTTGCCTTTTCTGTCTCCTCTAGCACAGAAAGGTGTTTTGTCCCAACAGGTCCAAAACAAAGCCATAGTTTCTCTGCTCTGTATTGCAAGGCTCTGCCACAGCACACAAGTGTGCTGAAGTATAAATGGACAGGAACTAGGAATTCAAAAAGGAACATTAAGGATTTTAACTTCTAATCTTTAATTAAAATTTGTCCCAAATCATGCATGAAGGTTTATTATTACATCAGACAGATGTTTGGTTGCCGAAGAGAAAAAAGCTGTGGCACTCATTTCAGCGCCTAGCAAGCCAGTAGTCACATGCCAGTATCCATCCCTAGAGGAGGAGGCAATTATGGTGCTGTCTCAGTAGGAGCTAAAATGTGAACAGGCAAGGAGAGAATGGAAATGCCGTCCTCCAATGGCATAGAAAAGCAGACATGCTGCTACATGCTACTGCTAAGCAGTGCTTGAAAGTCATAAATCTCATACTCTAAGTTTGAAGTACAAATAAATTCTTATTGAGGAAGTCTAAGAAATGACTGAATTTATATATGAGCTGATGTGCATATATATGGCTGAGTCCCAAACTTCCCTCACAGACTTTCTAAATGCCCTTTGGTTATGAAGACATTAAAAGTTATTGCTTGGCCCACAGTGCTGACATTTATGACTATACTATAATGTTTCCTCTTGGGAGCAAAGGTAAAGCCAGTGTGACCACTCTCCACCGTTCTACCCCTCTAAATTGTAAAAAACCCTTGTTTTCTTGGATTGAGGCAGACCAGACATGCTTAGCTTCATAGCCCTGCTTTTGTTTATTAGCAATGTCTGCTCCAGGCAGGCACTGCAGCGTCAGGACAGGGCTCATCCCCTGCCTGAGGCCATGACCACACTGACTCCAGCTGCCCTGCTGGCTCCCCCACCTCCCTGCAGTCTCACCCTGCCCCAGGGCCATGGCACCATGGCCATCTTGGGAATCACAGAATCATAGAATTATACAATAATTTGGGCTAGAGAGGACACTTAAAAGCCAACTAGTCCAACCTCCCTGGAACAAGCAATGACATCTTCAACTAGATCGTGTTGCTCACATCCCCATTCAAACTGACCTTAAATTTTTTCAGCAATGGGATATCCACCACCTGTTTTTGCAACTTATTCTAGCGTTTTACAACCTTCATTGTAAAAGGCTTCTTCCTTATATCTAATCTAAATATACCCTCTTCTAGTTTAAAGCCATTACTGGGTTTAATCCCAGCAGAGAGTTCCTCCTGCTCCCCTGTAATTTCTCCTTATGTCTAAGTGGCACCCAGGCACACAAAGGCAATGAGGAATATGGGTGGTCATCTTGATCCCTGAATATATTGTCTAATAAAATCTTTCTATAAGCTGCCATTATGGTCCAACCCGTCAGTGCTATCTTATTAAAACATTAAATAAAAATACACTAAAAGCATTACTCCTACATGCACAAGATTCAGAGGCAACATTTTTCAGAAAATAGACCTTGCAGTTATCATTTCTAGGGACTTTACTATCAACTCTATAATTGCATAAATATTTCGTATGAAATTTTGGTCTACTTTAGATGACAGAAAGTTTCATTACTTCTGCTACTTCTGATAGTACTGCAGGTTATTTTTTCTGTACAGAATGTGCCTTTACTCCCTCAAACTGTTTGAATAAAATATGACCTTAATCTTACAGTCATAGATTTTGTAATAATTGTCCTTTCTTCGGAAGAAGAAAAATGGAAATATGAACAGGTGCTCCTTTGGGATACCAGAAATTGCGGTCAGAAGAAAACCAACAATTTTTAGAAGAAAACAAATATATCATGGATAAAGGCTTTCTGTATATAAACAGTTAGATTAATAACACTGTTGGTGTGTTCAGAGAAGTGTTATAGCAATTCTGTGTCAGAGATGATATATTACTAGTTAAAGTATGACTTCTACACAGGAAAGTCACCATCAGCCTCAAGACTGAAGACTTTCCCTTGGTCAAGGACAATTGGGTTAGAGAACTAGAAAAATTTGACATGCACAGGTCTGTGGGCACTGACAGAATGCATCCACAGTGCTGAGAGAGCTAGTGGACAAAATACTGAGGCTATTCATGAACATCTTTGAAGGGTTGTAGAGATCAGGAAAGGTGCTTGAGGACTGGTAGAAAGCAAATACACCCTAATCTTCCAAAAGGGCAAGAAAGAGTACCTAGGGAAGTACCAACCAACCAGCCCTGCCTCAACACCTGGAAAGATGATGATGCACCTCATTCTACAGGTCATCTCTATCCACAGGGATGACAAGCTGGCCAGGAGCCAGGATTCACTACAGGTAAATCATGCTTTGACAATCTGATTGCCCTCTGTGATGAAACTGCCTGAATGAATGAGGGGAGAGTAGTGGATTCTGTCTATCTTGACTTTAGCAAGGCTTTCAACCCTGTCTCAAAGCATCTGTGAGAGGTTGGAATGACTAATGCCTCAAGACATTTTGAGATGCATGTGTGTGGGGAAAGGGACAGTTTGGGCCTGGCCCACGTGAGGCAGTGCTCTACCCCACACCCCTGGAGCCTGTATCCCAGCCCTGCAGCTACCAATCATGGCACAGCAGAGGTAATGGTCCACACCTGCCCCTGGAGCCTCTAACCAGCACCTGAGAGGCCAAACAACTGGAATTCCCATCTGGGGGAAGGGCCCAAGGAGGCAAAGGGCTATTTAAGGCTGAACACAACGTTGTCATATTGTCTGGACTCAGCTTCTTGGAGTTTCTATCATCCTTGGGACCCAGAAGTGGGTAGGCATATATGTGCTTTTCTAAATCTTTTCTGTCTTTCTCTCTTTTTTCTTCTAACTAGCATTTGGAATTCTTGAGTAACTTGAAATCAAATGGGCTTAAAGTTTGCTAAGTTGAATGGACCAAGTCAATACTTTGAGAAGTGTTTTATGTTGCTTGAATTTTGTTATAAACCCTTTGCCAAAGTTCTCTGATTTTCTAAAGTTGCCAGTAAAGTATTTTTTTGCTGTTTTGACTTCAGAATATCTTGTCATTATTTCTCCTATGCATCCAACTCGGAGTACATAAGAAACCATAAACCCTTTTAAAAACCTCATGGATCAAGTTGTTTGGAGCCTTACAGCACCCTCATGGGTGAACTGGGAAGCGTGGACTGGCTGAGTGGACAGTGAGGTGGATTGAGTACCAGCTGAATGGCAGATCCTAGACAATCATAACCAGGGACGCAGGGTCTAGTTGGAGACTTGTCACTAGTAGTACACCTGAAGGTTAATACTGGGCCTGGTATTGTTTAACTTATCCTTCAATTACTTGGATACAGGGGCAGATAGCTCCTCAGTAAGTGAGCTGATGGCACAAAGCTGGGAGGAGTGACAAATACACCAGGGACTATGACAGGCTGGAGAGAGAATTGTCAGAAGTTCTGTAACTGCTGCACTTAGCCTTGAACTCTGTTGCTGTAGTGTTTCCCTTTTTCTACACCTCTTTTTTATAGTTTGAAGTTTGCATCTTTATAACAGAAAAAAGAAAACCAACCCCAAACTAATTGAGTGAATAACGTCACAGATAATGGCCATCTACTGCCATGGAGAGGACACCCACCAATGTATGTGGGCAGCTCTGCTCCCTCTGAGCAACACCAAATATATGTGAAGTTGAAAGGTCATGTAATTTTGCTGTAGTTAAATCTCCTGTCTAATCTTAAAAAAAGTGTTTTCATCAGATCCTTGAGACTCTGTGATTTAAACTGTGCATCTATTACACCCTCTTAATGCTGGGTGAGCATGTTCTGTCTTATGGAGCACTTTGAAAGTCTTTTAGCTCTTCAAAATAGGAAGAACAGAAATCAAACTATGTTAAAGCAATTTTTTAGACTCCATGAAATTGTATTGATGAATTTTCTTTTACTTATTGCAAGGATTTGCTGTCAAAGCTATTTTTTCATGAGGGTCTTTTTTTTATCATACTGATTACATCATCTCTGGAAAAGCCGCCTGAGGTAAAATAGTTTTATATTAAAATGTAATGATTCAAGTTCCTAACTTATGACTGATAAAGTTAAGAAGAAAAAGAAAATAGGATAGAAGTAAAAAAAAAATAAAATTTAAAAAAATTAAAATGTAGCAGTAAAGATACTGCTTCTGCCAATACACAGAAAGCAGCTGGAGTGTGGCATGTTTGGAGCTGGATCACCAGCAGAGCACAAATTGTACATCTGTGCAGATCAGACAGCCAAATGTTGTGTATAAAGCATGCTAATTAACCAGACCATTCCCGGAATAAGGAGAAAGAAATTGCCCAAAGTGATTGCAAAATTATTTTTTTTCATCTATCCATTCAGCTAAGCAGTTCACATGCCAATAAACTTTAGGCATTTTGAAAGAATGTGAATAACTTGTCCAATTGTTGAAAGATCTGAAGATATTTCTCAAGTACTTGTAACTATCCTGAGTGTTTCTTTTTAGCTTATGGCATTGCCTTTTCCCAGTTACAGAGGGTGGATACTAAATATTAAACTGATGAAGTTTATTGACGGTTCTGCAGTAGACCAGAATAATTTACATTGGCAGAAACATGTTAAAGTTACTGATTAAAAGAGTTGCCTCCAAGACAACTTTTCCAGGATAACTGAAAGTCTTAGCTGCCCTAATTCTTCAAAATGATGGTGCAACAATCCACTCCCTTCAAAATTTTGCCAGTGGAACATGGTAAACCATAAAAGCATTTTCAATTGGGAAGGTCCAAACTGCTTTCTAATGAAATAACATGAGCAAACCTCAAAATATTTGCTTTAGAACCATTTAAGCCGTGAAAAGTGTTCATGTTTATTCCAGTGTTTCAGAATAATAAGAAGGGATGCACGTGATACGATCAGTGCATGTCATACAAGACATCTTGTAAAGCCATAAATAACCTAGAAATAATCTTGCACTACCAGAAATATTTCTCTTGAGGTTTCAGCCCCTTCACTCAAAAATCAAATTTCTTCTGATGTTTTAATAAAAGTGTATGCTGCACATGATATTTTTAACATCTACCAAATGCATAAATACTTCTGTTATATAAGTGATTTAGTTTTGACAGTATTTAAATAAACTTGTCCTACCTGGGAGGGAGAAACTACTCCTTTTCAGAATGATTTTATTTTAGGGAATGATTGCCTGGACCGTTTCTCAAAAGTATGGATTAAGATTGTTCCACAGTTAATTCACTCCCCAGTTGTGACCATCAACAGCTACCAGTCTGTTTCATACATCTTCAAATCTTAAAGTCAAAGTATAGACCATCCTGGAAAGCAGTGCCAGACCCTGACACTTTTCAGGACCAGTATTTTCTAACAAACATCCATAGCTAAATACAATACAGCTCTAACACAGAAGTATGCAGCCACATTTGGTTTTGCTCAGACTAAAACAAAAGTGCATTTATAGCCAAATGATTTGTCTATTTGCCTATCCTAAAGGTTTGCATGCTTTGGACAGGATAGATAACAGGAACAATTTCTTTCCTTGGGGAGGTGGGAAGATACATTGTCAGAGGAGATTTGTTTTTGTTAATTAGAATACTAACCACAAACATGCCTATACAATCAGCTTCTCTCTAATTAATTTACATCTAATCAAACGCAACATGAATTCCAAGTACAAAGGAATTGATCTTATTGTCAGAACTTTTCATAAATAGGGACATTTGCAATTGCCCTGGCAATTAACAGTTAAAATTGTATGAATGCCAGCTCTTAGACAGTATAAACTAACATAGCTCAGTTAATTTAAATATGGCAATATCAATTTATGCTAGCGAGGATCTTGACCTCACATGGAGTTAAAAAACTGTGAGCAACTATGAATAAAAAATAAAATGTATAAGCCACTATGGTGACTCATATCCAACTTCAGGTAATAGAATATCAGCCATGTTTACTAACCCATGGAAATAAGATATAAATGCTTGCTGTGTCCTCTTCTTCCATATATGACAGTGTAAGGTGTCCATGACACCTTAAGTACATCTTGCACAAAGGCCACACCATTAGTGTGCTTGTTCATAGCCACAAAGCCCACAAAATCTGTCCTACATCACATCTATTCATGCATGTGCATACCGAGCACATGCATGTGTGTAGACCAAACAGAAAATTTTCAGCATCAGAAAAGCTGCTAACCAAGTCCTCACAAAGGCTCAGGAATGGCTGTTGAAATAAAAGGGGTCTCATGACATGGTATCATCAAGGCAGGAGCTAAAAATTAGATAAATACTTGTGTACCAAGGAGCTTTTCCTCTGGAGGAGCGACCCTTGTGCAGAGGTGCTGCTGCTGTGAAGGTTTTAGTTTATGGTGCTCACAGAATGTGGTTTTCCAGGGAGCAGGAAGCCTTGCAAACAGTGCAAATGAGTGAAGGAGGTTTCTAAGAGTTTTCATATCTGCAATCTTTGTTTCTGAGTAGCTCAGGAAAAGGCTTGCTTCAAAAAAGCCAGCCAGATGAACCAAGATTTTTCACTGAAAAACAAGCGAGAGATTTTCTCAGGTCTTTATCTGATATACCTTTTTATCTAAAGTGCTTCAGGAATGTTGTTTCAAATCCACCATCTGCACATCCCTTTGTAAGAAGAAAGACTAGTATCTGCTTCTACAGGCAGGCTTCATGCAGGACTAAAGCCTCCAGTAGCCTAATGCGAAGTGGCACTCATGATGCCTGCATGGATATGACACTTATGACACCAGCTGCAGCGCAGGAGCACTGCTCAGGACTTTGAGCTCCAGTGCTGTTGAGGTGAGGTGACACTGGGAAAATGTAGCTTAATTTAAAAAAAAATAAAATTAAAGCATGTCTGCTTACTTGAATTAGCTGAGAGATAAAGCTTCAACTTTAGGAATGTCAGAATGCCTCCAGATTCATATTTTTCTGGAATTTTCATTATAATATTTTTGTCCTGATTTGAGGAAAAAAGCAAATGTTAAAATACGCAAGTTTCCTATGGGATAAGATTTCCAAATTTAGCTCTGCTGCAGGAGACATAAAAGTAAATTGTCAAAATCCAGAAAGATATGTGTTTTCCATGTGTACTCATACTTCTGTACTCCTTCATTCTCCTGACTTCTCCAAACAGATTTTTCCTACTCTAAACATTAGGAAACAAACCTTCTATTTTAGTCTTTATGTAGATCTGTGTGCTTGGTATTGGTGTACACAGTCTTCTCAGACTCAAGGAAAAAAATTTTAAAATGGTTTGTTCATCATTGTAAGTTAAAAGAGACATATCTGGTGACTCCAAGCTGCGTGCTAGTGATCTGTAATTATCAGAGTTTAATATCAAACCAGCACGATAGCTTGAGAGAAAGATTTCAGCCAGTCCTTATCTGCAAGTTCCAGTGCCTTTCTCCTAAGCCATTTGTATCTTTTCTTCCTAATTATCTCTGATCATGTGGGTGGTACCTCTGCTGCATCCTTGAGAAGAGCTATTTCTTGTTTATCCCAGGACTCCTCCACTTTCAGGCATCATGGAAGTGCTGATAATTAAACTGGTGCCAACCAATTATGGTTGCAGATAATTTTCTCAGTTTAGAACCTTATTATTTCCAGCATTAATAAGGAGACATAAAAGGGGACTAAGGATAAGCTGAAATAGTCCTTCAGTTACCCCAAAAGTCTCTGTTGATGCAAAGGTACGATATCAGGGCACAAAACAGGGCTACCCAAAGCTGTTCCCTATTTCCAGTCAGGGCCTTATTCTCTTCAGAGTGTGCATGAGAGTGTGTGGATGAATTAACTTCATTCTAGTCAATTAATTTAAATGGCTGCCAAATTCATACTACAGAAAGGGAAAGCCTAACCTATTTTATTGATGAGAACACTGCTCAGGATGCTGTACCACAGACTGCAATAGTTCTCATACCTTTGGTACATTTGCTTACTACCAGCACACCCAAAGCAGGATGAGTTTGAGGTTATCACACAGTGCTTTTGCCTGCCAAATCTGACTTAACAAGCTTCTGATGAAATGCTAAATTCATCAGTTATAAAGTATTCTCATTCCACGCAGATGCTTGGGAGCTATTTCAGTTGCAATGTTTTCCTTCTAAAACCTCATTCCCCAAGTGAGAAAACCATTTGCCCAGGAAGGTTTGGAGCAAAGAAAATCTGATGGATGTGTGCTATAATTTCCCAAACAGAACATAAACCAGTAGAAATGTCCACACTTTTTTTTTTTCTAGTAATATTCAGCAATAAAATTTCCATAAACTGAATGAAATAAACTTCTGTGTGGAGCTAGCCTCCAGCTTTAGGCATTTACATTTCATAGTCAGTAAATACTGTGTCAGTCCCAATCAACCTGGCATCTTGCATGACCAATAAACTTGTGATGTTTTAAACAGTGATGTCTGTGATGCCTGCTGTGTGGCCAGCATATGAACCAGTCCTTCACCATCTCTTCTGTTTTATTTTGTTCTGTAACCTAGTTTAAACAACTAGAACAGTAGATTAGGTATATATTATGCTGCCCTCTGAACACCTGCATCAGGCCCCACAAAGGCAGACAGAAGGGACAGTTTGCTGGGGTGCCAGGCTGTGACAGACACTGCTATCTCCCTCCTTTGCCAGGTCAGGAGTCCTCAGACTGTGAAATAAGTTCCAGCATGTGATGCTCAGTTACCAGAGAGTCAGACACTTGGGCTTGTTCATAAAACAAGGATGTAGTTAGACTTTTTATTTCTTGTTGACCTGCTTACTAAACATTAGAATAATTAAACATTCTCTATAGGTGACTATATTACATTTACAATGTTACAGTGCAATTGAGGTCTTCCAATTCTGATTCTAAATATGGGAAATAGAATCAAGTGGAGTGGATTTTTACTGTGAACTGAAACAGGAGTAAAAGGACATTCTGCATCAAAGGAAACTTATTTATAAAAGCATTTTATGTGACCCATTAGTTAGTCAAATATCAGCTCAATGCCACCATTTCTCTCCAAAGCAAAATATATGTGTTCACCATTATTAAACCAAATCTGCCAACAACCAAGACTAAAATCAAGTGATAAGTGACAAGCAATTCTACTTCAGTTTCCAACCATGCAGCAGCATATGAAGACAAATAGTCATCATGACATACCAAAGAACTATGGTCAAATATTTTTTTGCAAATTATTTGCAAAAAATAATTTGCAAAATTATTTGAAATGAAATTTCTAAGTTTGCCAAGTACTCTCCTAGTTATGTACATGATGGTGTGATAGTTAATTCTGTGACCTCAGAAATTCATTTATAAATGTGCATGCATTCATACATACTACTCACACATAAGGGCTTACCAATTTGCAATTTATGCAAAAAATAAATAAGTAGTTCACTTTGTCCAAGTTTTTAGATAAATACATATTTATTTCCTCCTTCTTGTTTGAAAATGACAAAATTTTTCTTCTAAAATTCTTAGTTTTAAAAACCAGACAGATTATACTTTAAGCACAGAAGCATTCTTCTGAAAGTTTGGCTCATTGTTTATTGAAATTTCATTCCACGTATTCTTTCTTTCTGAAAATGTGAAAGGCACCTACTGTTATTTAGACAGGTAATAACACCGTGTTATTTAGACAAGGTAAACCAAAAAAAATTCTTTTTCTTTTCATCAAAGCTGCTTAATGAACAAATGAAAAATTGTAACCTTGTTGTGCAACACAGAATAGAACAGATTAATAAAAGACAGATACACATGCCTTTTATAAAACTAATAAAAACTTTTAACACTTTGCTGAATTTTTTCTGAACTTCTTAATGTTCAAAATTGCCTGGGGGAAAAAAGGAAAGATTATGAGTACAGACTCCTATAAGATTTCTAAAATACGTACCATTTTTCTTGGTTGAATGTTTTATGAAATAAATTTTAAAATGTGAAAATGAGAACTGCTTGCCACCTACAGCATCTTCTTAATTCTGCTATATTTTAAATCTGATTTAAATTTTAATCTGCAGATGGTAGCATGTTGCCAAGTTAACTATCACACAAAGGAATCAACAGTGGCTTATCATGTATGATGTCCAACTTGGCCATTGCCACCCAAAATACATATAAGTATTTTAGAAAAGTAACTTTATTACTTTATCTAGAATCAGTAGCTCCTGAACTTCACAAGTCTTTCATATTTTACTTTAGGTTAATTATCATGGAATTAATCTTTAAAACCATCTAGTCCAATACCCCTGCCACCGAGAGGTACAGAGTCTGCTCAGTTGTCATAAAAGAACATTACGATTGTGAGAATAAAGTGTCTCAATAATAACATGTCTATTTATTGAGAGTGTATCTCCTCAAATCATTAGTCATTCTTCCAGACCTGAAGAGTAACTCTGTTGGTTTCAGGTATAAAAATGTGAAAATCATAGCTAGAAAGTCCCCACAAGGTTGTCTAGTCTATCCCCTTGATAAAACAATATTTAATTTTGTTCCACTTGCTATCTTGTGTCTAGTAAAGTGCAATTCTTCAGCAATAATTGCAGGTCTTCAGCTGTACATATGGAAGAAACATGCACTTCATTCCACTATATGATGCATTTGTAGCCTTTCTTTCCTCTAATTTGATCCCTTTTAGCAAACTAAAAAGAAAACTTTCCAAGTAATGTTTAGAGATTTCCTTAGTTATATGGGCTATTTTCTAAATATCTTCTTAGACATGACAGACCAGATTTAATTTTTTCACAAAAACATTATTTTTCAGATTTTCACTTGTAACCACTGTTTTTAAATTTCTTTAGGCACTCTCAACCAATGCCACTAAATCCACATCAAGAACCAGATACAGAGTAATTTCTACATGTTTATCTGTGGTCTTCAGTTGCATTCCAATCAACAGATCCTGTTTAAGATGAGAACAGAAAACATTAAAAAAAAAATAACTCTAGGTATATTTACTCATGTTTGTGCCTGTTTAGCTGTTCATCTTTGTATGCTAATACACCATCTTTATCCTTAAACAATATTTTCAAGTGAAAAAAAATTCTCATGGAAAAATGCATTATCTGTGAGAACTGGTATTTTCACTGGGACAAGATTACATTTTTAGAAGGAAAGAAATAATTTGTTTCGTATATGGGGAAATGTTATAAAAACCTGTTTTAATTAAAAATTTTCAGAGTGAGGGTTTAACCATCATGAGGGAAAATGGATTTCCCCTGTCTTCCCTTGTGACTTATCTTAATGAATGTCTGTTTCCTGCAGAGATATAACCTGGACAAATAAGGCTCTCAAAGGATAAGTGCACGAGTTGGTAAAACTGCTATTACACATTCCCCTGCCATTTATAAAAGAGCTTCTTTCTTCCATCTATTTTTGCAGCAATTGATATTTTAAAGTTGCTGCTGGTAATTTTTGCTGCCAGGGTGGTGAGGCACTGGAACATGTTGCCCAGAGAAGTTTTGGATGTGCCAACCCTACCAGTGCTCAAAGGCCAGGCTGGAGGGGGCTCTGAGCAACCTGGTACAGTAAAAGGTGTCCCTGCCCAAGGCAGGGGGATGGAACTAGAGGATTTTTAAGGTCTCTTCCAAAACAAACTATTTTATAATTCTATGATTAATCTCTTCTATCTGTCATGTCCTATAGACTGAAATTACCTATCAGGCTTTAGTTCAGTGAAGACTCTCCGGCCTATCTCCCAGCTAGCTCACAAACAACTTGATAAATCCTGCCAAATGTTGTGTCACAGAGTCTGGTAATCATTTAGCCTAATCAACTGGCACTGCATCATCATAAGTAATCAGAGCTTTCTTCTTCAAATAAAAAGTACTATCTCTCTGCATGGTTTTCATCTTCTCTTTCTTCTTTCTCTTTTGGCAGCAAAATAATTTATGAGAAGATCATCTCTGTCCTTTGAGCTGATCTTTTTTCCACATTTCTACTCCTTGTTGTGATGTTTCATGATTAAAAAAAAAAAAAGAAATGAGATTTTATTTTCATCTCTGTTATCATCAGATAAATAAATTTGTAAAGTTAGACAGTTTGTTTAAACAATCATTCATTCCCCATCCTACATTGTATTGAAAATTTTCTGATTTTGCTCTCATGAAATTTCTGAGGTTTGTGTTTGTGAAGGGAGAATTGTTTGGTTTTCTTTGTATCACAATTTTTAAGGGGATGTTTTCCTGAGTCCCATTTTAAGGTTGCCCAAGGGTTTGTCATATTGTCCTGAGCAGCAGAAAGCTTTCTAGATATCTTTAGTCACTATCCTAATATTCCTCTGAAGTCCTATGGGAACCTATTTTATTTTCCTTCACTGGGATTTGGGAAAGGCTGTCATTTACAAGCCAGTGTCAGGTGAGTCTGTTCTTTTTTCACGGGCTGACAAATACAATTCTGACTGGAACGTACCAATCACAGACTCCCCAACATTACTTTGATTTAACTGGAGAGTTGAAAAATGTTGGCATCAGTCCTGCAGTGTCTGTTTTCCTACTGAGCAGCTGTATGCATTGTAAAAGGCCAATTTGGTTGAAAAGATATTACAATGAAAGTAAATCTGAACAGACACTTCTTTCCTTCAAACTCCTGCTATTACTTTCCGCTTTCTACACAAAAACAAGTTGTTAAAATTTATTCAATTATTTCACTGAAATCTTGCAAAGCATTTGTCACCAAAGCCTTTTAGAAAAGAGATTTTCTTGTACAGAGAGTTATGATCAACATTCATTTTATCTGACTCAGGCATTGCTGCCTTGACTTCCAGCTCAGCACCATAGATGGCATCACGGTGTCCCAGCATGTATGTATGAGACTCAGTGCACAAATTATTACATTTTATGACTGCAGAAGTTTCTAGAACTATGTGATAATGATCATTAATACCTAATTTTTTAGGACTCTCTTATGCAAACCCAGTTTAAAAAGCAAAGGCCAGATTGAGTCGACTAAGGGAAAACCAGCTGGCAAAGGCAGAAAATGTATGACAAAACATGTGCTTTCATTTGTATAAGCACACAAAAACCATAAACACACCTGTAAGCAATTGCTTTTCATTATGGCCGTTTATCATCTCTCTTTCCACTGGTTCTAATGATACTTCTATTGTGATAAAGTGGTTTGCTCATATGTCCCTGGCAGTAGAGATGACATTCTTCCCACCAACATCAAATCTGACTTTTGCTACTCTTTTCACTAAATTAAAATAAGGTTCATGTTGTCTGGTCTGTCTCACACACAGCTTTAACACATGCAGATGTGATTTGAGAAATGCTAATAGTCCTCTTGCTTAAAGAGACTCTCGTAATGATTTTAATTATAGACAATTTTAGTGCTCACCAGCAAAACTGCAGCTATTGCTTGAAGCAGGGTGTAGAAAGTAATGTTCTGAAAATCCTTATAAACACTCAGCTTTAACTTTTGGATTACATGCAGAAAAAAAAGGTGAAACTTCCACATTTACAGGTTTGGTTCAGTCTGAAAAAAATTAATTCCCCTTCAGCAGATGTGAATGGAGAATTCAGAAACAGTATAAAATCCAACCTGCCCAGACTGCCGGTTAACTGGAAATACAGGCATCCACTTTCTGTAGATTCTCCTTTCAGCACTTTAACTTCCATTTCCCCTCAGTTTCCCATTTGATTTTTGGAAAGTTCTCCCTGGTAATCTCAATGACAGCAACCAACCACAAACATGCCACCTTCTGTATCAGTGGGAAGAGTTTTGCATATGTTGAAGAAGTTTGTGTTTGGGAAAACCATCCTGTTTCCTGGTGTTAGGAAGTCTGGCAGAGTATCCATAGCATTATTTTCATCAACGTATTTACAGCACATAACCCAATGTGGAAAGTGCAGCAATGCACATGTACTGTGCATATGTTGTGTTATTGCCTTGAGAACTGCTCTTGGATTTTTAAAAAGAACATTATTGTCAGTTAAATAACTACATTTTCTATTCATATTGAAGACAGAAGAGGCTTGGTTTAGCTGCTGATGATTTTGCTATCATTTAACCCTGTGGACTTTGGAGACAATACACTCTGGGAGTGTAAACAGGACTCTCTACATACACTTTTGAAAAGTTGTGCTATTTCCAGTTACTAATGCTGAGATGTGAACAAGAAAGGCCAAAGGTTAGCTTTCAAAATCCTAGGTAAGACTGACTTTTTTAAGAGAAGAAAATTACCTTTTTTACTTAATATAATAAGTCCAGATTGTGTTGAAGCTATGAAGAGAAATGCGTGAAAGTCTATAATATCGGTGGTGAAGTGTGTGGTGTTTACCATGTTCAGAATATCCTAGTACTTTAAAAAAAGCAATGCCAAGAACTTTTATACCTTCTTGCTACCTTGGTAGCAATAGACTGTGACCCTCTATGGCCCTTTGGAGTGATGTAGGACCTGCCGTCTATGACAAGAGCTGCTTCCACCAAAATATACCAGAAAATTTGCATAGCCATGTGTAATGGACTCTCTTGTAGCTGTTCCTTCTCAAAGGTCAGAACAGGGTTTCAGTCACCAAGGCACTGAAGGCAAGCACCCTTGAGATCATTAATTGAAACTGCAGAACCCTTCTCAGCACCAACAGGCAGCGTATTCTTCCTCCCCTGTTACCTGCCAGCAATCTTTCCACTGAACACGAGTACTAACACAAGCACACAGGTCCCAAGAACAGTGAGAAAGCTCCCTCCTTTCCTTTCCAAGTTTGTGAGGCAGGAGCCCTTTCATCAAGTAACACCCCAGGTCACCAGGCACAGGCCCATGACCAAACTGAAAACCATGGCAGAACCCACTGTTCAGAGTGGAGGTGGCTCCTCAATCGCAGACAAAGCCAAAACCACGTTTTTCCTAGGCAAATGCTTTGTCTGGGAAAGAATAAGGAGTCCCAGTCCCTCACCCAAGCCTATCCTGGCTGCAGGAATTGCTGCACTGGAATTGCCCAGTCTGCTTCATACTAGACCCAAAGAACAAAGTATGTCAAAGTTGATGAAAGGCATTGGAAAAATGCACCTAAATCTTTTTGCTGCATAGATCAATTTCATAGTGCACAAGAAGGGCATACTCCAAGGTCCTCTTCCATACCTGAAAAGTTTTGCATTACCCCAAGATCTTCCAAACATCACTGTGCATGACACAAGCACTACTGGAATCTTTGCAGGCAATGCAGAATTTGTGCATGTATGTACCATCATTAGGGGAAGAAAAGCAAATCAAAGGCTCAGAGAAGGTTAAATAGGAAACGTTGAGACAGTCATGCATCCATAAAATTTGAATCAAATCCAGAATTCACTTAGGAAGATTTAACGAAATGAGAAAAAAATGTTTATTTATGTATTTTCAAGTGGGAAAAAAACCATCATAATGGTTACCCATAAAACATATCCAGTGATTCTGAAAAATAAAAAAAAATACCATTACTTCAGCACTTGCTGTATTCTTTGGGTATTTAATGTGAGAAAACTATATCTTTTGATCTAGAGTAAAATTGGCAAGTTTTTAAATGAAATTGTGCCAAAATCTTTCATTAACCATAAAATATGAGAGTATAAGAACATGCGCCATGCCTTCTGGGCACAATACTTATAGGAACATAAATCAGGAGTTACTTTAGAGAGGCTGAATAATAATTCTGTACTAAAGAAGATCAAAGCCGGAGTGCTCCAAGCTGGTTGTGACACAGGTGTGTGTGTTTGTGTGTGTGTGTTTTGTGTCTTGGCTCTTTCCTGATCATATAATTTCAACAGACAGTTACTGAGAGCCTGTCTACTCAACAAAAAAAAAAGTATGTTGCTAAAATGAAGAGGCCACATCTCATGAGCTTGGCATCCTCATGTCTCTTCTAACCATTTGGCTGTGCCCCATGTGCTGACTAGAGAGGGCCCATGTGTTTAGCAGGTTGCTTTTCTACCAGTACTTCTGAGAAAAGGTCTATAGAACTAAAACAGCATAGATGCTCACAACAGATGTTTGGCTTAAGACCCTTTCTTCACTCTCCTCCTCTTTGCTCTATAGAGGAATTATAACTGAGTTATAGCTAAAAGTTTTAAAAGTACTTAATGCCGAATCATCCTCATTTGCAACACCCATTTTCTTTATGAATGGCTGAAATTCTCTTCAAGCATGCAGTGATAGAAAAAAAGTTACATTTTTGATTTGTCATGAAAACTTGAGAGTAGAGTTTAGCTAAAGCCTAGTCAAGATGAGCTAAGACAAATACACTTTTTCACGGTAAACATAACATAAAAAAGAGAATACTTATGTCTTCCTGTTTGTTGCTGCTTGTTCACCCACCTTCCCAAATATCCTGTTTAGCTGGTCAGGACTTGTGTCAGATGTTGTGTAGTATGAATTACAGTGCCATTCCTCACTGACCAGAGGGATAAAAGCAAATGGAATGGGTTATATAAGCAAATAGCTTTAGGAGATCTTAGAATACCCCAAAGATAGGGATACAGAGAGCAGTGGGAGGGTTTGGGGAAAGCCATGCACAGCCCCACTCTCTTCTGACCACTTAGGTAGAGGACTCGACATCTTTATAGGGAACAAGGTTAACCTCCTTCTTTCTGGTCTTTCAGATCTCAGGCAAAAAACATAAATGATTCTTGGGAAAAAAGGAGTCAAACCACAGCTGAAACTTTCTCTTCCATTTAACATCTGTTTAAGTATTGTTTTTTTCCAGAGACATTTCAGTGTTAGCCATGACTCGTTATCTTCTTCCCATGAATATCAACTTGCATTGGCCATTAACCACTTCTCCAAAAGAGCCCTCTTTGTGGCTACCAGATCAGAAACACAATCACTTCAAGATGTGAAGTGCAAGCTTACAGGGTGGAACTGTGTCAGAAAATATCCTGTAACATCCTGTAGCAATAATGCTGTCCTGACAGGTTTTAAACAGAATTAAGTATTCTCTTCCCTCCAACAGCCTAACTCTAGCAGAAAAAACTGCCTCATGTGCATGAGCTAATTTGACAAAAATGTGACTCTTGGCTCAGGCTGGCTCTGGATCAAACCTGCCCTGGTAGGTGAGACGATGAGGCATAGAGCTATTCAGTGTGCAAGCTCAGCCTGAGACACAAGTTTGGCTACAAATATGGTATCACTCACACAAGGTGAAAACATTTTGACAGATGAGTTTTAGACCAGAAATCTCAATTTCCACCAAAATAAAAAGTCTCAAGGGAATGTGTTGATTTTTGAGGCATATATCTGCAAGTGTCAAAATATTTCAATTTTTTTTCTTTACATTTTGACAATATCAAAGTATTTTATTTAGATACAGTAATTTTTTTTTTATTCCCTCAGCTAGTTTTATGACATTCATTTTGACACAGCATAGTAAAATTAGTGTTTACTATAGCGGATAATTTTATATTATTATATGTCAACATAATCATAAACTGCTGTCAAAACATTTTAATGTTTTCCAAGTCTTCGTTTCTCCAAGACTTTAAGACATTTGGTTTGCTTTAACTCATGATTAAATAAATGAGGAAATAACATAATTTCTCAGTGAAAAATAATTATTTTTTGTAAACTGCTCAAGATTCTGCAAATTTATTTTTTAATGCTGCATTTCAATTAGTGTGTCTCACAACAAAATCCTCCTCTCTGCAAAAATTACTGGAAATGAGCCCTTACATTGACAGAAATAAAGGAAAGTTGTGAAAAGATAACTCTTTAACAATGTTGTTTTTCCCTCTCACATGAAAAGACCTCGAGTTTGAGGACAACATAGTGATGGACTAGAAAAATTCTGCATTTTAAAGAGACAGATGAACACTAACTGAAGATTAAATTTGTTTCATTCTAGTTAGCTTAGAAATAGCTGTAACAAGAGCTTTGAACTCTGAATCCCTACTGTCACTATTCCCATCTGTTTCTGAGGTGGGCTCAGTTGTGAAAGCTTACGAAGTGAAATGTAAAAGTTTATAAAGGAAGACAAAAATATTGCAAACTAATAAAAGAAGATATTTCTGATGACAAATTGTAGAATTTAAAGTTTTTGTTACTAAAATCCTTGTCTATTTTTCTACTTTTTATTTAAAAGTAATGTACATTTATATACATATAATACCAAATATTTTTAAAAGTGTGCAGGCATTCCTAACCTAATGACCTCTCTAAAAAGCTGCATTTCTGTGTTTTCCCCTACCCATAATTTGATAAGCCTTGAGAAGTTGGAGAAAAAGAGCCAGATATTTTTCAGACTCTCAGTCATTGAAATAGGTACCAATGTAGAGTTACACTAGCATCCTTGAAATTTTTGAACAAAAAAAGAAAAATGTGTAAGGGTGGTTTGAAGGTATAAGTTTAATTTATCTTTGATTTATAATTCTTTCAATTTCCGGAAGTGAGGAAAAGCATTTTAAGGGAAAGTAATTCTTAAGGCAGAGTTGATGACATACTGTTCATCATGCAGAGAAAAAAAAGAAAAAACTGCACATTCTTGAAAGATGATAGTAACCCTTCTGTTTACATGTCATAGTCCTGGAGATGATATCTTGCAAAATGGGAGGTAAACTCCAGTTAGTGCAAATGCAACAGATGTTTTTTCTAAAGAGGAGAAAAATGTTGCAGAGGATTACACCCTGCAAGAAAGATGTCATGTAGGGTGCTATGTCCCCTTTAGATCCATCACCCCCTTTTCTGTGTTCCTTGCTTGGAACCAGGCTGATAGCCTCAACCAGTTTGTAGCTGATGGGGCAAATGCCTGCTGTAAGTAACCTGTCTTGTTAAACTACTTGTCAGCTTTCACTGTAAAAGATAAAGAAAAAAGAAGGGTTTAGTGACTTTTTCAGGCCTTGGGCCAGCATACTGACTATTCAAGGAATGTTTCACCATCCAGTAAAACCAGGACTAAAATGGACAAACTTTCCCACAGATTCTGCCAATGTGTTTGAATTCTGCCTGTAATAACAGTCCTGCTATTCCCAGTACCAGGTCTTTTGTGAGCAGACAATCTCAGCTCAGTCCAAGTTACGTAAAGAATAAAAATGTGGACTGACAAGTAAATTTTAAGTTCATTTCCCTTTTGTGTTTTTCTCAGATATCTACACAAACACTGCTAACCTCTCCAAAAGCACAACAAAAGCATATGTCTTTAAAACAAATGGAAACTGCTTGCTACCAGGGAAAAGCAGTCTAATTAGGTAATAATATATCAGTGTCATGCTGCCACGGGAAAACTAGGCAGTGTCCACACCCTGTGTGAGCAGAGTGCTAGTCTAAATGAGATTAAATAAGAACTATGGGGCAAAAATGGCCTAAATTGTTCCACTAGAACAATAAATAGCAAATAAACCCTGAACAATGGTGAATAAACCACCTAATTTTTCATTTTCTGCTTTGAAAATCCAGCAATAGCTGTAATGTTTATTGACTGTCTCTTTTCTTGTTACCAGCACTTTACAGTGTTTCCTGGATGAAGTAAATTGCTATAAACTTAAGAAAAATATTGAAAAAATTATTGCAAGTTTAAACTTTCTTGTTTGCATTCATAAGCTGGATTTTTTTAGTTTGTAATGGGGATTTGAGGTTGCCAGGAATTTCCAGACTGTGCCCTATCAGTTTTATTTCAGTCTATCGCCATGGCCTTCTTTCTGCATATTTCATTATAAGAAAATATTTTTGCATGGAGAGATTACCAAGGAGAGAAAATAGCATTGAAACAAAAGTGTAATGGGTGGTAGATGTGCTACTGGAATGCAGATCTGAGTTACTATAGCTTCAAAAAGGACAATTACATGTCATCCTCCTAGTTCTACACTTAGGAAATAGCAGGATAGACCTAAAAATAGCAACTCACTCAATGTCTTATGCTTGTTTTACTACTGGAAAATAAAGGGGAAAAAAATTAACCAGTGCTAACTAGAAGGGACTATTTCCACTATCCAATATGGACACCTCTTCCATTATCACCAGGATCTAACTGGCATCTCCTGGCCTTCTGACACTTTGTCCCAGCCTATCATCCTTCCTTGAGAGATGCATGCAGCCCCTTCAAAAACACCTCTGCCTGCAAAGAACTGTGATCTGCAAGTCTGAGCTGCAGTGAGAACTTCTGTGTGGGGAAAGGCTTGGGGCTGCAGGACTTCTTCTCTTCCATGTGTATGCAGTCAAACTGGAGCTGGAGGCTGTCTCTGGAGCTGGGGGAAAAGCACTTGGAACCTGAACTGTGGTTCAAAAAACCAGGGCACCCTGTGGCATGCTGTGGTCTCTTTGCCAGACTGTCCTATAGGCAGTGGCTCTTTTGGCACCAGAACACAGATTTGTGGGTCCTGTCTCCATCAAGCAAGTCCCCTGGCACACATAGGTGTCTACCTCTTGCTTGCTTACAGCCACAGGTAGCACCTCATAAGGACTTTTCTGCTCCCATTCCCTGGGATACCTTGCCACAGTTAGCTATAGGCAGACAAACATGGACTGAAGGCTTCTGAAGGTTTTTAGAGCTGAAGCAGGTGACAAGCATGAGGCTTAGATGCTGTCAGGCTCTCTTTAATTTCCATTTGGGCCCTGTTCCCAGTGCCCCTGGAGCAGGCCCAGCTTTCAGTGCCACTTAACACACAGCAACACATAAAAAACTTAATTACTTTAACCACAGGCTATGAGAAAAGCAAACAGGATCAAGGATATACGTATACCCAATGGTGGCCAAAACGTGCCCTGTGTTCGTCAATAGCTACGTGCTTTGGGACAGGTGGAGAAAGCAGTCTGGTCAGCGACTCATCCTGTCCAAAGCTTTTCCATCATATTAGAGTCTATTTTCTGTATTTCTTCTGCCCTGATGGAAGGGTTTTTTCCTGAGGTACATCCTGGGGGGATGCTTTGAGACTCAGCCTTGACCTTGCCCAAAGGTTTAAACAGATCCATAGCCAAGACCGGCATGTTCCTAGGAGAAGTCTACACAACTCTATTCTCTGAAAGTCAGTCTTTGTCTCCACAAAACATAGTGCAGCACAGCTACAAGTGGCATGCATAGATCTGTCTGGGTAGATAAACAGCCTTTTGGAGAGGAAAGGGGGTGGAGAGAAAAACTCGCTGTTGGAGATGTCTCCCACAAAGGATTTTCTATTAACATTTGATTGCATTTCATGGGATTTATTGCTGTAGTGGCCTACAGATAAGATATGCCAAAACATTGGCTGAGGCTTTTCCTAAACATAAATTCTACAGAGTGCAATCAAAATGTCAATAGCAAGCTCGATCTGTTCTGCATGTCTGTACTGGAATGTAACTGTCATGGGTTTGATCAAACTTAACAAAATCTGCTGCTTGTCAAGGCACTGAGGGCCTAGGTTTACTTCTCAGGATTTCTGCTAATTGCTTTGAAACTCTTCATTAATTAAATAAATATTGTGGGGGAGGGCAATGAAGGAGCCACTAAACAAATTTCCCAGCCTTTTTCAGGATGTAGTTTCCTGCTGTGCTACTGAGAAAGCACAAAACGTAGGAGTGGAATAAAATCTTTCAGCTAACTGAGGTGTCATTGCGATGGTTGCCTCGCTGTGCTTTCTCTACTGCTGTGGATGAGTTACAGGGAAAAAACTCAAGGGCACTTTATTCCCTACTACCACATTCAGCACTAACATAGACATGAAAAAAGATTTCTATCCTGTAGAAAACCTGGGGTAAAGGTTGAGCTTCTGCATCAGGAGTGTCTATAGCTGTGGTTTTTAAATGGACAAAAAACATCAGCAGTACATGATTTTAGATATGTACATAACAGTATATATGCATGTAAGTAGTAGGGAAAAAGTCTAGAAAAGGAAAACTGATTAAGTAAAGACTAGAATTCTTCAAAGACTCTTGGGAGATTAAAAGGGGGAATTTCCCAAATAAAGGGCTCATCTTTTACAGGCTGTTTCTGCAATTAATAAAACACTTTCAAGAGCTTTATATTTAACCTGCTACTGCCTTTTAAGGTAATCTTCAACCAGGATATGCTATTTAAACATTGAGTTTTCTCCAAACATAATCAAAATTCCTTGCATTTTCTAAAAGGAACAAAAAGACTGAAGTGCAGTCTTTTACATTTCTTGGTCCATGAATTCTGCCTAATAGGAAAAGAGAAGAAAAATATGGTCTAAAACCAGATGAAGTTGGGATATATTCTTCTCCTTTCACAAGACATGCTTGAGGCAGAAAAATAAAGAGACATCTTCAAAAATCCACTTCTGGCTCCCTGCTTCCATTCGGTTCCTGCCACAGCCCTGCAGCGATCCAAGTGGATCATGAGAGAAATTTTTGGGGCATCAGACTTACCTTGTGCAGCTCAGATCATAGAGAGGGAAGCTGAACGACGCCAAGGAATTACCCGGTGGGAGCCAACTGAGCTCAGCACTAGAATGTCATCAGCGCTTGAAGATAGAAGACTCTGATAGTGATTATTATTAATGATACGGAAGACACTGTCTAAATAAAATTTAATGATATTTAAAAGGATTTCTGAAGGATCTTTGGTATGATTTATTATATTTCTATGTTAATAGGGAAGAAAATTTATTTTCAATATGTAAGTTGCAGCCAGAAAGAAGTGATTTATCATTTAAACAACCACAGCCAAATTACAGCCGATAATTTATTATATGGGAGTATTTAATCTCCCTGAAATGTGAGTATCTTGAGAGGCTTTTTGTTCATTTTTCTTGTCTAAAATCAAAGAAGGAAACTATTAGAATCAAGTTACTTGGCAAGTTGTGGCTCTTCACAAAACCATTTCATATTCTGATGAGAAAGGAACAATACAATTCCCAAAATAATTCTGATTACTCAGATAAGAAATAAGTCTATTAAATTAACTAAGAATGCACAAAATAAGATTAAATTTGAATTAAATCGTCCTAATGTCATGCCATTGTGTCTGTCACTCATTTTTTTCCTACAGTTAACAAGATTACCGATCAATGCTTGAATTTATTCATTACATTTACTGCTCCTTAACTGTCTCTATCCAGTGAAGACTGAGCATTATACTTGCGTACAAAAATTACTGAATAGTTTTTGTCTGTGACTAGAGATGTTTGTCCCAGCCTTGACATCCCCTTCCATTACTGATATAACCAAGCCGATGAGAATTATTTCCATCTTATTGATTAACACAGATCCCTCTCACTGTGAAAATCAGGGCTGCTCTATGAAAAGGCTGGGGAAAAGGTTTCACAGTGTGTTAAAAATGAGACAAGTGACCAACAGTACTGTTATGTGAATCAAAGATTCTTGTGAAAGACAGGCTTACAGTATTCATGCCAATGATCCTGTCCATTTTTACATCCCAGCTTTCTCTTTCCCCAAGTTGTTTTGTAGACAGCTGTTCAGCATCCTCCCAAGTCTTTATATGAGTGGCTCCAGAGGATTTGGAGCAAGACCAGAGAAGGGCTATGAAGTTGATAAGGGGACTAAAGCAACTCTCCCATGAAGGCAGGCTGAGAAAGTTGGGGCTTTTCATCCCAGAAAAGAGAATGTTGTGTGGAGACCTCACGGCAACATTCCAGCATCTGAAGGTGGCCTCCAAGGAAGCCAGAGAGGGACCCTTTGTCAAAAATTGTAGCAATAGGACAAGGAGTAATGGGTGCAAATTGATAGAGGGGAAATTTAGGTTACATATACAGAAAAAATTCTTTATTATAAGAGTAGTGGTACACTGGCAAAGGTTGTCCAGAGAAGCTGTGGATGCCCTGTCCCTAGCAATATTCAGGGTCAGCTTGGATGGGGCAGTGAGGTTGGAATTAGGTGGTCTTTAAGGACTCCAACTCAAACTATTCTATGTTTCTATGATTCTAAGTTCCAAAAATCATCCAAAAATCAAATTTGTCATGTCAATGTGAGGACAGCAGGAGAAGCCTTTGCACTGTCTCCAGAAAGGTGATATGACACTGAACATAAGAGGACTTCAACAGAGAGTACCAGTACCAAGTCTAACAGACCTAAGGGTTCCCCCAGATTTTGCTGTCTTGCATTACCTATTAAGGACCCCTCTAGCAGACCTGCAGCAAAAATTACACACCAGTAATTTCCCCTTTCCTTTTAACTCTCTGCATTCAAATGGTTAAAGACCATTTACTCTGTTCCTATACGTGCCAACAAACTGTCACTTTATTAATTCTTCATGTCATGTCTGCTATCACTCAAATTCACTTGACTCTTTGAAATACATCAATTATCTTACAGATTTCTCTTCTCTCGAGCTGCAAAGTGGGGGAAAAATGAACAATGTCTGTAAAAATAACAGAAAAGAAAATGTAATTCAAATCCATTTTCTATTCCAGCCTTGCCTCAGACAATATTACTAATAAACTTAAGATGCTGCTTGCTTTTGAAAATTGATTAAAAAAGAGAGAACAATCTCTTTCCACAAGATCAATAGGTTGCTCTGCCCAGCTCACAAGCACTGCAAGTACTAAGAAGCTCTTCATTTACTGTATCCTAAGATGATTTTACCAAAAATTTATTCTTCCTTCAAGTCATGTCATTTATCAAGTACTTATTTGCCAAGTAGACTTGAAGTTTTACTTTTTTTTTTTGGTAAACTTTATAACTGTAAAACATTGAATTAGAAGATAGTTATTTCCTGAATAATTTTAGTGTTCATTGTCCTTCAAATCTTTAGGAATTTTTTGATAGCTTTAGCTAATGTCAGTTTTATAGTCCTCTGGTACAGAACTCTAATTGTTAGATGTATTAAATAAATATGCCATTTACAAATACATATGATGAGATGGTTTGTTTTCTTCCAAACATCAAACAAAGATGACAGACAAAACTACATCTCCAGTAAACTGCATGTATCAGCCATGAAATTGCATAGTTTGCCATTATTTTCCTTCTGCTCCCTCTTTATTATCTTTTATTATTTTTATATCTAAGTTTTGATCAGCAGATATGGAAAATAGAAGTATTTTTATCTTCTTAAGGATTTTTTTGTGGGTTTGGTTTTGTTATTCTTTTTTCTATTTTAGCATTGAAAGACAGATTCTTCCTGCTCTATGGACCTAAAAGGTGACCCAGTTTCTATATTTAAGCAGCAAAGAAAGCACACTTCCTTTATAAAACAACTTTGCAGCCACGAGAAGTAATGCTTGCTTCAAAATTAAGTCTGAAAATTGATGGAGCCTCCAAGAGATTTGTCATGTACATCTGCTTGCCTGATTTCCTCATCAAGGGCCAGATTCACCTCTATAAATGTTTGCTATCCAAAAGGAAAGCATTTGTATAAGTTACTGCTCTGGATTCCTTCCATAAACATCACAAGGGAATACATACATCACAATACAAATGATCCCCTTTGAAAATACAAGTCTGAAATAAAATTAATTGGTTTCTGGAGAGACATCACAGTTGATTGACCATGGAATGATCACAGACATCTACATCTGAGACCACTAACAGCAGCAAAATCCACCCCATTTCTATGCACCACCAAACCAGACATTTCACTTTCCCAATAAGGAATTTCTTTCCCCTTTGAATTAAACTTTTTTTTAATTTCTCAACTCAGATGTAAAATTCAGTCACTCTGCATTCCTTATTTCTTTTTTCTTCTCACTACAGCAAAATAGAGTATCCCAGCTCACGGAGAAAAAGAGAATGACCAGCATGTCCAGAGCATTTCCAGCCTCTGGGCAAAGGCCAAAGCTAAGGCTAAGGCTAAGGCTAAGGCATTTCTCCTTTCCCACACTGCCCAATGAGCTGCCTGTACTCAGACTAAAAAGGAGACAATAAGCTCTGGAAGATTTTCCCTTCTGCTGCTTTCCTTTTTACACACTTAGCACCTCTGTACTGTTCTGCATCCATCCAGTCTGTCAGATCCCTTGCAGCTTCTCCAAGCTTCCTGAGGCTTGCAAGCAACCCATGAGACTACAGTGTCATCCTACCAAAACCAATTTGAACAGAAGTATGGTCAATATGTGTACATAAAACTGTTCATCTGGCCCACACACATGTGGCAATGTAGGTTTAAAGAGACAATTCCTGTACCTAGTGAGGCATGGTCCCAGTAAGCCTTATTTAGGTATCTAGCTTTCTTTCACACATCTGACACAGGTAGTCTTAGTTATGGAAGAGTTGCTTGAAACCATGTACTACATTTAGGGCAAATGCACTTTGTCCGTTTAAAGGCAACTTTGGTAGGTCTGTACATGGTTCTAGAAAAGACCTTTTTTACTGATTGCCTCATACCACTAAACCAGAAGGGTTTTGAATACTGTCTCGGTTTGGAAAGACAGGAGTCTGCTAAGGAAGGCAGGAGCTTCCCCTGAAATGGAGAATGTAAACCCTCCCCACTCCTCCAAATTGCTATAAATTTTAAATTAAGTGGCTCTCAGGCAAAAATATGGGAGCAGGAAATAACAGTTCTTTAATAGGGAAAAAACAAAAGGATAAAATAAACAATGCAGTACACTAGCACAACACTGACAGAGTCAGAACCCAACATGACATCCTGTGGGGTGTTGATAGCAGTTCAATTGGAAATGTGGCTGCAGTCCTCCTGAACTATCAGGTGTGGCTCTGTTGGAGCAAGGGGGATCTGTAGAGATGGATGTGTTCTTCCTCTGAAGATCCCGTGGAAGAAGAAGACAGCTGCTGTTTCTCTGGGGAATCCCGTTGAGAAAGCTGTGTTGGCGTCACAAAACCTCTGGATTATATCTGGGTAGCAATGCTTGGTTCCTCCCTCTGGGCGGAGCATCTCACAATGGGATGTTATAGTTCTTATCAGTCCTGCTCTGACACTCAATAGTCTGTTATCAATAATGTGCCCTCCCGAGGGATGTGTGAATGTGGTCACCCAAAGAGAGAGATGAAGCAAACTGCCCACTTGACAAAGGTAATCTGCCATACAGATGGTAATGGAAAACAACTTGCATTGCAATTTTCAGCAAATACTTAAAAATTATCTTACCCTGTATTTAGGACTTTTGACCAGAAGATCTGTACGTACTTTAACGACCAGCAGTTCACACAAAGAGAAAACTTTCAGTCCTGAGTTGTGCAAGGACATTTCCTATCACGACCTTGGCAGGCTCACTTGTTTCCCCTCTCTTCTGTGCTGTGTAAGCAAATGGAAAGAATGGAAATCCAGCAAATGGAAATGTATTGACTGAGTTTCATTAATTTCATTCCAAATGTTATGGAATGTCTAATGAACTCTCTGAAGCTAAGTTCTTTGTCTTTCAGCTGCTTGACATATTTCTCAGGTAATTTAACATTTATAAACACACACACAAAATTAAATTTTAATGTCATATTTGCATGTAAAATTCTGGCTGGACTGTAAGCTTGGTTTGTTTAAGAAAACCAAATTTTTATTATTGAAGAATAAAAGTATGAGCAAAAGAATTTCTTGTGAATAAAATTTAAAAATGAAAAAAATACATGAAACCCCCCCCCAAAAACCATTAAAAATGGTGCTGAACCTTCTTATAGGAAAATGTATGACATTTTCTGGAGTTCTAACATCACTTATGTGATTTTTTTTTCAAATTGTTTGAACATTATTTAGTTATTTTAAGTACTTATTATTTTGCATCTCTAATTACCATAAAGATGAGTAAGTAAAGTTATAAAAGAAATGTATTTTTGTAAAGATAAAAAGGGAGCAAATACATATAAATTGCTAGTAGAAAAAACAGAGGTTATTTAGTATTTGTGTGGGAAGGGAGGACACATTAACTTATACGTAGGCAAAGGTTTTCTTGTTGCAAGTCCTGCTGTAATGCTGGATTTTAAAGATAAGTATATTTTCAGAGAAACAGCATTTTAAAAAAGTCTCAATATGAATAGAAATGTGAGTGCTTCTAATTTTCTACTGGCTGACATGGTTCACAATGGTAGAAGAAGTATCATATGAAGGGAGAAAACTGCCCTAAATGGGCACACACTGTTTATAGACTTTCTAGTCAGCTTCTAAAATTAGATTTCACATCTCCAGATTTCAGTGCTTTTTGAAACAGGTTAAAGATGGTAAATTTGAGTTCCTAAATTCATATGTCTTACAAAAGTAGTCAGAAAAAGAATTCAAAAATGAGAACAAATGTAAATATTTTATGCCTATTTCGAAAAGTGCTAACCCCCAAGTTTGTGATTTTATAGCAAGGCCTAGACAATAAAAAGTGAACAATGATAAGTATCTATGATCAAAAGTATCATAACTCATCACAAGTACCTCTGAAAGAGAAGATTTACTGTGCAATTTATTTATTCTACCACACAAGATAGGGATTAGGTATAAAATCAGTAAACATTGCATATAAACAAGGAAAAAGAAGATACCTGTCCCATTCCCTCGTGGAAGCAAAATGCAAAACATTATCTTGTTTTGCTGGGTGCAACTGTTCCCTTTTGCATAATTTTCAGAAAATGTACTTTAATAATAAATCTCTGAGGTTTTCTTTTGGGAGCTTTTATGTCTATTTTAGTAACTTTTGAGTGAAGGTAAAGTTATATGCAGTGTATTTATCCTCTGTAATACAGCCTGTATAGCTCAATTTTCTTTTATTTTTCTCCTCAACACAGTATGATACCTGTGAGATAATGAACTTTCTATAGTTGTAGTAAGACAAAGTGACAGTCCTATTAGAAAAACATGCTAAGTATGGCACACAACTAAGCTTCTGAATGAGGCAGCACCAACACAAAATCAATTCTGATTCATCCACCCAGGGGGATCACCCTGATCTCACCAAATAAGGATGCTTGCAAACCACCTGGACTAAAGTAGGAAGGCAACTAAACAAAATCCATCTGACTTCCTGACTTCTGCCACTGGGCATGAGTCACCCATCAACATCTGTGCGAGAGCAGATGGGCTCAGCCTCAGCCAGAGGGTGATCAGGCTGATCTGCCAGATCCCCAAAGCACCGTAATCCTCTGGACCTCCTGGGAGAATGCGTCATTCACCCAGACAGCCCTGGATCACACAGAAAGTGCTATTCTTCCAGCCAAGCAGCTGCTGAGAGCTCACGTATGGACCTTGCCGTTTTCTCTCTGAGACTTATCATATGTGAAATGCTTCAGCTGAACTGAGAACTCCGTCATCTTCCTGAGAACCCTCATGCTTCATCTGCCAAGTCAGGACTTTTCCATTCACTCCAGGAGGTGGGCTATGAATGTTTCAGCCTGAAGAGGTCAGGGGACCCATATTCTTCCTTTTCAGAGTGACTGCCTGACTATGGGTGGTGCTATTTCCTTCAGGAAATAGGAGATCTCTGCTCAGCAAGGCATTTACCCTCAAATGCGGTATCTGGTTGCCAAGTGCACAGAAATATCTAATGAGCTGCTGACCTCAAACACCTACGCCCTGCGAGGTGTGATGTTTCAGCTGTTTCTGATGGCCAGCCCTAGAGATATTCCAACATGAACAGCCCTCTGTGGGTAACCATCTGAGGCACCAGGCTCCTCCTCTCACAGTAGTCAGAAACCAAGAAGAGTACCTCTCTACTACCTTAACATCTCTCTGACAGGAAAGCATGAAATATCTTAGTTTCCAGAAGTCAAACAGGAGATGCCTGCACTTTTAAGACCTCATCAGGACACTGAAGTTAACCTATAGGTATTTCTTACTGATATTCATGTTCTTCACCCACAAACACTTTAAATAGCAAGAGTGCAAGGATTTGTAGTCTTCTAGAACATTAGAAGCACATCCATGCTGTCATTCCTAGAGCACATACTGGTGCTTGTGTACTTGTGTACTCAGTCCTCCTGACAAAAGAAGCAGGTTAGACATGAAATGGGATCAGAAACAAGTTTGGTTTGTTCCCCTGTTCAAAGAAATACTGAGCAAGAGGTAGCCCTGGGCAGCCTTCATTACACCACTTACATACCTTTGCATATCTTTTCCTGTGTCTTGACCTCTCTCTTCTTGTCCTCCTTTTGTCATCTGTTACCTTTCACAACTAAATAACCACAATTATTTCTTCTGCCTTAGTCCCAGTTCTGCTGCATCTGTAGCCAAATTTGGAGGGTTTGATACCGCTGTCTAGCCATTTCTGGTTTTCTAAGATGTTTCTGATATGGTTACCCAAACAGTGCTAGCTTTGCACAAGTTGTGCCCAAAAGGTTACCCATGTTTCCCTCCAATTATGCAGACATTTCTAAAGCAACTCTCTCTTAAACATCTGTAAAATCCAACCTACCTTCACAGTGCTATCTCTAACCTTTGTCAGATTCATGCATTGTTACCAGTCACATCCAGAAATTCCAGCTATTTCTTGTCCAATAAATTCTCACATCCCTTGCAGTTATCTTTACCTGGGGTCAGGACCCCATCCCCTGTCTGCAGCCCTGACGCAATCAAGATGTCCCTTGGCCTGCAGACATGTGCCAGCTGAATGTTGAATTAATTCAGACAAACAAGAAAGAAGATGAACTAGCTCTACATGTGGGAAGAATTGAGAAGTTCAGGTGTGGAGCACCTATATTGTGTTTTGCCATGTGCAAAGCCTAAAGGAGGAATATTTAGACTTTTTAAATAGATTTTGGGAGCAGGAGTCATCTCATATAATATGAGCTGATCTAAAATATTTTTTCTCTGCAAGTTGCAGGAGTTCTCTGTAAAGCAATGTTGCCCATTGTATCAATTCTGTCAGTTGATTTTGCCACTCTCTTCCTTTTTTCTCCTCCTACACCATGTGAAAATGTAAGATGAGTTTAAAACAAGACACAATTGGAATCAAAATCTGGAGCAATAAACTGCATTCCTTATTTCCAGCACTGAAGACAAAAAGAAATGCAAAGGAAATGATGGTTGTTTACTAGTTTTGACTGACAGAGCTATTGCCTTCTTGCAGTTTTGTAGGTGAAGTCATCATGTTGAGTGAATTTTTGGGACAGATGGTGGAACTGGGACAGACAACAAAGAACAGATGGCCAATGAGAAGTACCAGAATAAAAACATGTGGTTTGGAGCTAGACAGCTTACTCCTTTCACATTAAATAGTTCAAGTAGTAATCTATTTAATTCAAAATTTAAATTTTCTGTAATGTTTTATAAAATCTGCACTTAGTGCCATTCAGACATTTGAGGTCAGTCTTTTGTCTTCGGGGGTAAATATTCTAACTTAGGGGAAAATTAAAATTATTTTTACTTTTTCCTTTTTTTTTTTTGTTTTTTTTTTTTTTTTTAATTAAAATACTAGTTGAAAGTGGTTAAAAAGTGTTAAAGTATAGGTACCTGGGGTTTTTTTTTTTCAGGGATATATGGAAAATATTTAAAAATATTTTTAAAAATATCCTTCACTGGTTTCCACTCTTCCCACTTGTCCTGCTACAGAAGACTGGTTTTATAGCTAAAGGTGAGGAGAAGAGGTACTTGTATCCTCAAGGTACTTGACCTTGAAAGGTCATCTTCATTTGCTTCAGAGACTGACACAACCAGCATTAAGGGACATATCTCAAACCCAGCCTTATCCATTTCAGTTCAGTTAGAGCACCATATAAAGAATACAGTCAGAATAGAGTGGAATCACTGTGTCGTTCAGATACAAATTTGAGAGGTACTTTGTGATTGGTGCATCTCAATGAGCTTGGTATTAAAGCAGTATGGGATGAGATAAGATGTGCATGGGCCAGAATAAAATCTCTTCTTCAAAGAGGATGTTAAACAATACTTTTACTCTTAAAAATACAAATTCAGTTAAATCACACTGATTTTCATTAATTGAATTTATACATGCCTTTATACATCAGTGATTCCTCAGTAGTTCTGGTCACAGAAGTTTTAAGGAAGTAACCACTGACTTTTTTTACTTTTTACCTGAGAGGTCTTTGAGGATCTCTAGAGGAGTAAGTTGCAGAGAACAATAATGTATTTCAAGCTTCTCAGTCTTCTGTATTCTTATAAAAATAATTCATAAAATGCAGTTTGATCTTATTTGCACTGCTGCTAGCATACTTTATCTGTTTCAGTTGACTTATTGGTGCTCAGTGTATATTACATGATCAGAGTCAGAAGTGGTGTGTTTAAATGGTACAACCAAATTCTGATTACTTATTTTAATGAAATAACCAGGGGACTCATTCAAAACAGAATGAGTTGAGAACTGGAGAGAAAAATATACCAAAAACTAGCATATCTAAATTTACTGACTCTCAGACCAAAGTGAAGGAACCTTATTAACACCAGAGAGGTTATTATTTCAAACAGCAGCTGTTTCCTTACGAACTTCCTCTGAGCTTAGCTGAGTTGGTTAGAGCTTGGTTTTAACAAAATCAAGGTCATGGGTTCAATTTCTGTATGGGCCATTCACGTAAAATTTGGACTTGATGATCCTTGTGGATGTGCTTGAACCAAGAATATTCTGTGAAAGCTGTGTTCTAAACACAAAAGACAAAAATTACAGTTGTGTTGCTGGAACCAACTTATGCTCTGGGTGCTAGGAAACTGGCAGATTTTTGGTTTTGGTTTCAATTTAGGTTCCACAAATACTGATCCACTTCTGCAAACTGCCTTAAATCCTTTTTTTCGATATGTGATCCATTTTATAAGACTGATACATTGCCTCTCTGATTCAATTGCTGTATGTGTTACATAATATGATGTCTAGTTGGTTTATAAGGACACCAGTGAAGCCTGAAAAGGTTTGGAGAACAAAACTTCCATGTTATGTAAGCCCAAAACTAAGAAATTCAGCCTTGGAAATGGAGAATCTTGTTCAAGATCTAAAACCAGCACTACAGATTCTCTCCTCCAATGTCACAGCAAGGAGTCAAGTTCAAGACGAACTAAAGGTTCTGTGCATAAATACATGCTCTTTGGCTGAGAACTGAGAAAAAAGATGTGGCCTCTACCTAAGTCCTCTCCTATCACTATTCAACCCACCCTTTTCCCTCATTTTCATCCAGCTGGCATCATTCTGAAGAGTGCTCAAACAGCAGCTCTTGCCAGATTGCAATCTCTGTGCCCCCTAAACCTTCGCGAAGTCTACAGAGATGTCATGGAGACATTTTCTACATAGGAGCTATAAATTTTGCTGAAGATTTTCACCATACTGCATTGAATCTTAAGTGTCTGAAATCTCCTCAATGTGCAGCCATCTTAACTAAAAAAGGTACATATGAGCAGTGGGAGGAGGCAAGCTGGGCATGACAGAGGTGGTTTCTGTAAATTCACTGTTCCTCATGATTCCACAGCAGGCAGATAAGGTGAGGCAGTTAACTTTGTTTATACAACCTGCCTAGAAGCATCCCCCTGTTTTGCAGCTTGTTAACAAAATTGCTATCAACAGTCATACAAATTTCCCATCAATAAAAATAGGCACAAGTTGTCCATTTATTCCAACTGCAGGAAAACTATGATTATGCCAGCTAATCTCTGTGCAGATTTATTGAGGAGACTGAATAGATGCCAATTACTCACAACTTTAATTTTGAGGTAGAGAAATGTTAGAATTATTTTGCACGTGGCAGAACTGAGAAAATAAATTGAATTTTCAAGGCTACCCAGAATGGAAATAGATTAGATTGAAGGGTTACTTCAAATTTCTGTGGATTTAACTGTTATACCATGATGTCTAGATTGAGTTTGATGTGATTATTTCTATTAGAAAGCTCTCCTGTAAATCAAGGGGAAGTTTTAAACACAAGAAGAAATGTTTGCTGTCTTCAGATTATCAGGTTACAGAGTTGATTCAGCTGTTGAAAATTTAGCTAAATAAGTAACTATTAGTAGTTGTCCTGCCCTTAGAGGGCATACAGGACAGTTTATTTCCTTTGTTCCAGCACCTTTTAGATCGTGTTAACCCTGCCAACACTTCTGTCTTTCCTGCTATGTCAACATGTGTCAGTCTGAATCTAAAGCTTTCTCATGAGTTAGCCACTCACACAGTATTTGTAAAATTGATTTTATCTGCATTCAACATCCATATTAAGCATCGTTCCACACTGAGGACATCTCAGTAACAGCACGGCAACAATGTCTATATTATTTAAGTTACTCTTCACCTTCAGGATGTATGATTCATATCTGATTTTTATATTCAGATGGGAAGACACAAATCATCTCTTTCAGATCATCCCCAGACCCTCTCTCAGATTTATTACAGTTCACAGGAATCACCAATGCAAAGTGAAACCAAAGGAGCTGCTGTCTTTTGGCAACTGCTCTTCAGTGTCTCACGTGGGGCTCTGGCATTACCACGCTTTGTGTGGAAGGCTGAGGCTGGTTCTTTCCTCTCAGGAGGAGCAGGCAACTATTTCCAATTCCCTTGGTTCCTGTCTGACATGCACTGGCCATTAAACTCCCAGCCTTTCAAGAATGCAATCCTGAGGCTTCTACCTTAAGATTCAACTCTCCGTGCAGCGAGGATTTGTGGCAGTCTGGGCTACCAGCTGGGAAGGACCTCTCTGCCTGCCTCCATTCTGACACCATAGCTTCTGTCTCTGCCATCTAGTACCATTTTTCTTTCTTATTTCTAGAGGCCTAAATGCAATAAAACTCATTTGTTTCCTGGGTGTTTTCCCATTTGCTTCTTGAGTTCAGGAAGGAGCATCTTTCATGTTGGCTGCTCTCTGGTTCTCGCTACTGGAGACACATTTCTTTCAAGTAGGGGCTGGAACCTGACCAAAACTATACAGGCTCAAAGTTCCCATCTGGGAGCAGACCCCACATGTGCAAAATAAGGCAAAACTGACAGTGAGGTTGCAATACTATCTTTTGGTGGTTTGTGGTTCTACCCTAACTCATATAAACTCTTCAAAGTTTTCGTGCCTGAGTTGCCTTGAGTGTTTCTCCTATAACACTCACTTGTTTGCTGAACTTTACTTCCTCACACTTCCCTGTATTGAAGCTTAATTTTAAACCTCTTTCACTTAGGTCATTCTGCCCCCTGTTTCTGTTCGTACACTGTTAATCACAGGAATGACCAAGGCCACCAACTAAGTTAAAATTTGGGCACCCTGTGCCTTCCCAAATAGTGAACCTTTAGAATCACTCATGAGACAGCAGTCCCCAGGAAAGACAAACACCATTACTTAATGAGGCAGACTCAGCTCTAAGAAATTAAATCTCTTTTCATTGTTTCTTTCTTTTTTGGGTCCATACATATTTCTTCAGTTTCTTAATTCCATGTAGGAACATGTCATCTTCACATTGATCCATTTTCCTGAATAATGAGTTAAGTGGTTTATGTTTATACATATAACATCTTCCTTAAATATTAGTTAAAAGAGAGATGTGTGTAATTACTCAACCTCACTCATTTCCACTTTATTACACTACTCTCATAGGTGAGAACAAAATAAAGCTAGAGTGGGAAAGAGGTTTTGGTCTCTTGACTAGAGCTGTTGATAAAAGCTACAAAATGAGGACTGAAAAAAAAAGGTACCATATGTGCTGATAGAGCACAAGAAAGATTTATTGGGAACTAGTTACACAGACTGAATAAGAGGGCTTTTGTCTGGACTGACAACTAATTGACATGAGTTAGATTACAAGATAGCTGCCTCAAAACCTCTACAGGCAGGACTGCTAGCAGAAATACCATTAGAGGAAAGCAGCACAATCAGAAAAAAAAAAAAAAAAAGGTATTATGTGTTACTTTGTGTCCAACAGCTTTTAAAGAGCCAACATGGCTCTCCCTGAGTGGAATCCAGTCCAAAAATGCAGTGAACAAATTTGTCACGGGAAAACATGAGAATTATTTACATCTGTGGTACTGCCATGGCTGGCCAAATTCCTCTCTACACGGACTGAGCTGCATTTACAGAAAGCAGCATAGTTTCTGACTGCCCTAAAAACAGGGTCAGATGAGGTCACAGTGACAAATACGTGTGAGTGTGGGGTGTCTCAGCTCTCTGCCACAGCAGTGCACAGACTGCAGAGCACACTACAGCCCTGGAGAGAGGCAGGGAAACCTTTGCTTTCATGTAATTCCAAAGGAGAGAAATTCTCACGTCTGGAAACAAATGCATAATTTATCATGCATACCTTCATATTGTAACAGAATAAATTAACCCAGATGGAAGCCATAACTGTGAGGACACTCAATATTTAAATCTATATTAAAAATATATGCTTTGCTTAGAAGAAACAGAACAGGCTTGTCAGAGAGTTTTTTGTTTTGGTATGTTTTACATATTTTATAAAGCATGACACAAATTTCAAATACCTTCAAATACTTCAATAGTAGTTTTTAGTCTCAGTGTTCAACAGTGTTCTGCTTTCTAGTATTCATGAGAACTGATTTTATGAGCTCAAAAAAGAGTGTGAATTTGAGCTTCACTGGGTTGATTATAATATTCAGAGTACTATGGTTTGGAAGCAGCAAGGTGCTCAAATACTAATGCTAGAGGCTTGGTTTTGCCTTATAGATTGGGGTATATGCTAAAACCTGAAGTGCCTTTCTAAGATAAACCATAGTCTTCCTCCCTCCCTCTTTTCTTCAGCATTTTCAGACAGTTTTCCAAAATATTGTAACTTTCTCTGTTTAACAAGTAAACAATCAAAGCACCTTGAAACAAAAGATGATCTTTTTTCTTAAAATATAATCTGAAAAACTCTGAAGCCAATAAACCACAGAGCACAAAAGCTGCCTCTCTCTTCATCTATCCTGCTGGCCTACTTCACTTGTGTTCTCTCAAGTGAGATGGGAATAAAGTTGCAGCTGGGATCTACAGCATCTACAGTGGTGAATTGTGGGATTTACTACGTACTTCAATAGGACCAGTATATTTTTTGAATTGAAGACTTTGAGTCTTCTCTACAGAAAGCTTCATTACTCAAACTGAGAAAAATGTGGGGGTGAAAAAAAAAAAGGAAATTTCTCACCAGAAGATGTTTTAATGTAAATGAAGCAAACTAAATCCATTTTTATTGAAACCAAATTACTACAAAACTCACAAGGAAAAAAGATTTTCAGCATATCCTATCTTTGACACCATTCTTAAATTGATTCCTTGATGTGAACAAGTTGTATCAGGACAATTGTGTTGATACTGGCTCTTTCAGGTTTTTTTTGTTTTGTTTAGATTTTGTTTTGTAAACTAGAAATCAATTGCACATAGATAGGACAAAGGCATACAACAAACGGAATACTTTTTTTGTTATGCTTTTACAACAAAGTTGGTCTTGGCATGGTAATTTCAGTTAAAGATGAATAAATATACGTCATCTATTTTTGGACTTGAGTTGTGCTAAGAGCCAATTTTAAATCAGGGCTCAGCCTCAACCATACAGATGGGATAAGGTTCCTTATAAGGTTCCTCTTTTGTCATATAGTTTCTCCCATAATAGTCCGTTCAGGGGCAGAGAACTAGGAGCAGAATTGCAGTTTCATGCAACCTCACTCTCTCATCATCAAAAGCTGTTGAAGCTTTCCAGCAGTGTAACCACAAGAGCATAAACTGAAAAACAAGAAAATCAAGAATCTTTTCCATCTATTTCCCATCCTGATTTATTGACTTACATCCATGTGCAATTGATTCACTTTCATTGGTGGGTGCTCAGCGCAAGATGTGCTGCAGCCCTGAGTATCCCCATCACTGCAGGCAGGACTCTCCTCCCCAGATGTTTTGTGTCTCCCTCCCAGGTGGGCAATAGTAAGGGAAGTTGTGGTTGGCTGATGAAGAGAGCACTGAGTGCTGCAGACTGTAGGACTCATGCCTAAATATTGCTCTCTTGTTCACTAGCGAGGTACAGCAGTTAAATGATCATTGCATCCATAAAAAGATACCAGTAAAAACTTGTGCTAAGGAGGGAGAGGGAGAGAGCCTTCCCACAAATGTCAAAGGAAGGTACAGAGCAACAACCAAGGAAGGAGTTGAGTGTCTTGCACAGTGAAAGAAAATAATTCAGAAATGTCCAGTATGTGGACCTACAAAGCTGTAAGAAACTGAGGTGAACATATAGCAGTTCTCTGGAATGTTCAAAAAACTACCCCAGAGAATATATGAAATTATGTGGAAGTAATTTTTCCTTCTCTGGGCAACATCAGACATTAATCCAGCCTAGGGCAGGCATTTACATTCTTCTAGGCCCATGACCTGCATACCAATGCCCCACAGGACTGAGGACCTCTGGACTGGGCAAGTGAGGACTAGGATAGTCCAGGAGCAGGGAATGAGAATGCAAACAGTCTCACTTCTCTAGAGCGGGAGAACACTGGGCTGAGGGAATGGCTTCTTTGGAAGAGCCCAAGCCATGCCAGCCCAGCAGCCTAGTTGTTCCCTTTGAAGACTCTGTCTCACAACTGAGGTTTCAGAGGATTCATAAGACCAGCACCAACAGACTCCCCCTGCCAGCGAGGAGGTACAGCCCAGCTTGGAACTTGCACCTGGATTCAGCCCCAAAAGTCCAAAATTTGCAGGTTGAACATATTTGTGAAATGTCTTTAATCAGAGAAAAACTGTGATTGAGCTCATAGTCAGGGACTCACAAATTCCAAATTCTCCCACAGCTTTCTCACTTGATATCAAGCAATTCACTTCATCACTCTGTCCTCTGGTTCCACAGTAAACACTGAATTTTTTTTTTAACCTGGTTACCTGGTCTTTTAGAGCCCAAGGTCTTCTAGATGCTCTTCAGAAGTTTTCCCACTGCGGGTATGTGGTGTCCTTATATACAGGAGAGTGATTGAGGGTTTCAGGCACTACCATTCCATAAATATCTAACAGTTGCTGAAACCTAAAAGATCACACTGAAAGCAGAGCTAAGATGACATAAGTCAAAGGTCAAGAAGCTTTTCCAGAAAAGTAAATATTACAGAAGATATATATCTTGCTTTTTCTTAAACTAAATATTATCTCTTTCTAGTTTTGAGAGGATTACATGTGGGTTCTAAAAATTTTAAATATTTACAGACAGACTGCCTGAGAGAGCAGCAAAATGCATGTACTCAGAAGTCCTTCAAACATTATCCTTCAATAATATCTCTATTTAATTATCATCTGGAAACCTACAAATAAAATCAGGTCTTGAAAATACTGTGTACAAGCCTTTGTAACAAGGACATTCTTGTATGTCAAAAGGGAAGCACTTCTGCCTATGTACTGTTTATCAAGGCCGTTCAGAACTTGTGATAATTCCAGCAGAATGTAGCTCTTCTTATCCCCTGAGTCAAAGAGGTTTTTATTGCAGACTTAGCAGTGTAGGGCCAGGACTTTAAGCTGAGCACTCTCATTTTATTCACTAGAGAACAATGGGAGAGACATAAAATCATGTTCAAATATTCTAGACAGTTACACTTAAAAATAGGAAAGAAATTCCCTGCACATGCTGTGGCTTTAATTGGTTGTAAATATTTCTAGTAGTCTGCAAGTTTAAGTGTGAAGTACAGAAAGGATCTTACACAGCATTTTAACACCTTTACAAATGAAACAGGCATGTGTTTCCTCTCCTGCTGGCTTTTCTTATTTAGTTTTTAATCTATTTTTGTCCTTACCCCTTTGAAGATCGTAGATAGCTTCCCCTGAAAGTACTCTTCTCTGAAGGCTGGCATCAGTATAAATATGAGTAGTCAAATTTTTTATTCCTGAGCTTTTCAGTATCACAGTAGCTCAAGGGAGCATCAAGATATTGCAGCAAAGCTGGATATGCTGTTTTAGCACTTAGAATTATTTATACCTCAAATTGCATTTCTCTGTATTAAATCATTTGAGGTGATCCATAAACACCCAAGTGTCTAAATCAGATTATTCACTTTCTATGTCTTCTTAGTGCTGACAAAGAATTTCATATGTTCCACATGTGAAATATATCATATATCACTGTTCAAAGGACCAAACCCCATTGGGTTTGCAAATTTAATCACAACTCAATCAGCTGAGAATTCTTTTGCTCAGAGGAAAAACTCCCAGGGACCCTGTACTAAAAGGTCAGTAGTCCTGGCTTTGATTTGTGCCCTCTACAGTTGTACACAAGTGAAGAAGGAAGAAAGAGCTACTGAAGGAACAGGGTGAAGAGAAACTGCATCAATTCAAATTCATCTTACTTCTGTTCTGACAGGATTGAACTGTCAATACTAGGAAATTACCTCAATAATTAGTCCAATCTTGTCTAAGAAAACTTAAGAATCAAGGATCTAGAGTTAGAAACTTGACCTTTTTTCCCCTAGGCATAGTCTGTGTAAATCTACATCATTTTCTATAAATCTTCACATATGTAAAGGAATGTAAAGGAAATAATCTGTACAACCATATCTGTGACCTATTTTTTGTCCTCTTAATGCATCTTAATAAAAAGCAGCTACAGCAGAGGAGAAATAGGACCTGCTGGGCTCTTCAAGGACTGCAGATGCTTCATTTAAGGATTTATCTTTTCAAGAAAACAGTATTCATTGTTCCTTCTGAGCTGTCCTGGTCAAGAACAGGAGGTGGCAGGAAATCATTAGGCAAAGGATAGGTATGGGTCAGAGGTGGTATTTTTGAACTATTATTTTAAAATACTTTGAACTATTTTGAAAACATTTTGGGGAGCTGAAGTACAATTGTATGCAAGATTCTCTAGGCTGATAGGTAGCAGCCTGCTCCCTCTCCCTTCCCATTTAGGCACTGACAACCATCTCCTTAGATCATTACTCAGTCTAGCCTGTTTTCTATGTCAGCATCAAAAGCCTCCTCTTTGCTCAGTTTTCCTCTCTAGAACTTCCTATTATCACATCACTGATACAAGATCGCTGACAGCCAAACCTCCCAAACACTGCTATGAATACCACTATTTTATCTGCTTAATCCTGCTATGGAAAATAATACATTGTGGCCATTTTAATAAGCACCTTGGTGGTCAGACTGTGTCTTTCAAAAGGATCATCAAATTATTCATTGGCAATACATTTTAAAATAAAATTGCTATTTTCTGGAATAGTATATAGACGTATGGAATTTTGTCAAGACACTGACTGAATAATTATACTAAGCAAATTATTACTATACCAAGAATATGCAATCTATAGGATATGAGGCAAAATTCATTTATTTGTTTACCACAGTTCTTTCTATCACATTTGTTGCTGCACTTTCAAAGTGGACCATCACTCCATAGCCTGATTCCCAAGTGTGGAAGAAATCAGTTCAAACCTGTCCCACATCTTCCTGTCAGTCAGTCAGCTGCAAGAAGACTGCAGGAGAAGGACCAGTCTGCTACAATACCCCTCAAAGGGCATATTTTTGTCACCTTGGTAGACACACCGGTGCACAGGGTGATGCACCAATTTCCCCTGAGTAACATGAGAGCTGGAGAGTGACGGATAAACACCCGCAAATCCCATGACTCACTTCCCTGAAGAAAAGGGTAAAGAAACCTTTAGTGAAAGCCAAGCCCCGTATTTCAGGACTATCGTATCTCTTTCAGAAATCAAGATGTATATCTTCCCCACAAGCCTGCAGAAGTACCTACCCACACAGATGAGAAACTCCCTGCCCTGCTGTGCCTGCATGGCTTGTGAAAGGAGCACAGTCTGTGCAGGACTTAACCATTGCCACATCAAAGGGCGAATAGACTCTCATACATGCATATTTATATGCTTCCCATCCTTCAAAACTATTTACATTTCCAGGCCTCTATAAAAGTAACAGTTTTACACTGGGCTTTGCATGAATAACAATAATAAACAAATAGTCATTTCTATCACTATGTGTTTTAAAATACAACCTACAGCACATGGACAATGTGCCTGGTTGCAAATAGTCATTTCTATCACTATGTGTTTTAAAGTATAACCTATAGCACATAAGCAATGTGCCTGGTTGCACTTTCAGAGGTTACTACCAGGGTATCTTTTACATTCTTCAAGCAAGATGTGAAAATCATGTGGAAGCTTTAAAAGTTCACATTGAATTACTTGATTTATATTCTTCCACATACATTAATTTTTAGTACCATGCAAATATTTCTATTGGCACAGTATGCTCTACCCTGGAGAATTTAACTGGATTCACAAATTGTTTCAATATCCCTCTGTTAATTTAGTTCATTCACAGTATATATTAATGGATGACTATCTAGTAAGAAAATATTTAAAAATTGTAGTTTGGAAATTAGATAAGGGTCTGTAGCTATTATGGCACTGAAATACTGAAAAAAGGCTTCAGATAGGTTTTTAGTCTGACTACTCCTAGCTACTGATGGACTTCCATCTGGTTTTATGAAGGGTATGATGCACATATAGTGACGTTGGCTGCAAAGCATGGTCTGGACCCAATGATCCAAATAGATCCCTTCTGCATTTATGTTCCAATAAAAAGGCTGTAAAGCTAACAATACCAGCAATAAAAGCAAGGTTGAAGGTATTTCTGTATTTTTTACTGCATATAAAACTCCTCCTCACAAATAACTAAACATTCTGAGACAAATATTGTTGGGTTTCAGTGAAAATAGAATGTAAGGTATTTTATGAAAGAGCAGCCCTTTTCTCCTAGCGAGGAATAAACAGACAGTGTTTGCTAAACCTTTCTATTCAACGTTAAAAAGTTTTTGCCCTTCTGATTCAGTTTAATTTTCATGCTTTCTACCAAACAGGATGAGCTCAAGGCAGTCAAGCATGTATAAAGATTAAAACACCCTTGAAAGGCTACCCTGTTTTTGCTTATAATCTCCTCCCACAACTCACAAGCCCTGCCTCTCAGCCCCTTTAGTACTGGTTTTAGGTGCCCAGGATGTCTGCATATTCCTTTTAAGTTTATGAAGGGGAAAATGAAAGTGTCAGAGAGGAACCAGGCTATTGAGGACCTTGCAAACAGACAGGTTTTTTTTCAAATATTTATTTTTCTCATCTTGAGGCCTCCAGGTATGTTTGATTTAAGGCACTGAAGGAGCAGCCATTCCAGCGGGTTGAAATTTTTTTCACTAAGCAAACAAGCACAAGGATTAGAACATTAGAACCCTAAAAGTGCTCATGTTGCATCACACTTGGTGTTAGCTAAAATTTTCCTGCTAACCAGCTCAAATGAGTTTCCAAGTCAGCTGAAAAATCTCACAGATATTTTTGTGACATTTTACTAGCAGCTCTGGTAAATAAATTGATCTCATTAGAAAGTGGGTACTTATTTCTAGTGATAACTTTTGCTAGGTTGAGAGACATCTGCAAATATTATCTATTGAATTATTTTTGTACAAAACCTGCTCTGCATACACACATGCTTTGTTCAAATAAAAGCTATTGAGACATATGTATTCAGACCTTGGTTGCAAAATTGTGCAAGCGGCTTTTTAAAGGCTAAATAAAGGTCTTGCATATAGCGGGCACATGAAAATGTCCTGAGAGACTGCATGATGTGTTTTAGCAACACCACTCCAAGAAAAGGCAACAGTAGCCTACAGCCAAAACCCCTTTGAATAATTTATCTGGAAGATCATTGAGAAAAATGAGTGGGAAGCATGTGAAAAAAATCCCATAAAAGCTTCCTGTTAAGGGAATGAAAGCATAGTTGTTCAAGGAGCAAAAATGACACTGATGCCCTCCAGTAACACCGAAAACATTGAAAACCATGCTCCACAATATCAAAAATACTTAATATATTCTGGTTTTATTTTGTAAGGAAGAGACATTTCAGAGGTATAGTACACCAAGCTCTTACACGGAAACAGAGGCAGGAGTCCCTCACTTTTCAGTGATGTATAAAAGCTAGCAGGATGAGCTTATTGAAGCTCAGTCTCCCCAACCTTCACGTCTTTAGTTGCCATCTTCATCCCACAGTCTTTTCTAATAAAGTCCAGCTCTTCAATGTTTCAGTATTACTGCCAGGGAAGTACCAAATCTCTGCAGAATCCAACCCAGCATAACCCTTTTTCAAAATTCTCTGCTATTGTCATCTAAAGCTGTGTAAAACTTGTTGAAAAAATTTAAAGCTTTAAGCACTGACCTGGTATATTCCAATCTAGTCAAAAATATGGACCACTTTTAGAGAAAACACACCAACTCCTGGAGAACTTTGCCCATCCAGGAGGGTGTCACACTGAAGAGGAACCACAGAAGCCAGTAAAGGGGGTATCCAACAGAGACCTGAAAGTCTGAAAAGACAGTGGTACCCCATTCTGTGGCTGCAGAGAAGGCAGAGCACAGGGCTGCCCAAATTGCTCAGACTCATGCACAAAGCTGGAACAGTTCTCTGAACCTAAGAGACTTGGTGGCACACAGTTTGACAAGTCACCTTTTATCACCATGCCTGATGATGTGTCTCAGGAACATGGCAAGATCTCCTCTTGAGTCACCATGGCCACAGTGAGACATGGATCTCTTAGTGAGTGCTTCAGAAAGAGCCATTACCTCTGCATTACTCTATTATACATTTTTTTCTTGAAATTTCAATATCTTTGGACTTGTCTCATACCACTTATACAGGCACACACACACAGGTATACAAATATGTATATGCACACACACACACACACACACACACACACACACACACACACACATATATATATATATATATATATTAAAAAATACATATACATACATCTACATGCATATGTACATTTTTTCACTAGTGGATCTCCATCATGGCCTGCCAAAGAGTGGAGCAGGATAAGAACATTAATGCTGTCTTTTCTTTCATGAGTGTTTGAAGTGTCTTTTAAAATAGGATTCAATTACTTTATGTTTTGTTGTTTGTTTGGATTTTCTTTAAGAGAGAAACACTTCAATATTGCACATTTTCTATGCAAAGTATTGCTCTTCTCATTCTCCCTGGAAAATTTCACTGTGTGCTTATTACTCCAAAGAAATTAAATTTAATTTTTTTGAAGACTGACACCTTGCCCTCTTTTCCACGCTAAGAAAACATACAAAAAGAGTGTGAAGTATTACAAGTGTAAAAGAAAGACATTTCTCAAGATGGCTAAAAGCAGAGCAGAGTCCGGTCCAGCAAAACATAGGCTCCAACGATGGAAAACTTTTGCAATATAATTAAATGTTCTTTAAATTGTAATCATTTTTGTTTAGGGCAAGCTGAAATGATGCTTTGTCTCAAGGTTTAGGTTTTTTTAAGTAACTGGAAATGATGGTTGGAATTTTCATAGCAAGAGCTGAAGGAATGTGAAGATGTGAAAGGAGCAAAATATGGTTTCAATTTTTTGAGATATTCCCCAAGGAAACCAGATAAGGGTGCACTGCAAATCAAGCACAGATTGCTGGGTGATGAACAGCACAGACCTGTGCTTACTAAATAATGTTCTCAGTCATCTCAGTAACATTTGACTTATAAAAAGAAGCAGAGATTTGGTTACAGCAGATATGCAACAGAAACAACAGAGTTGGTGGTCCCAGCTTTTTCAGACTGTTGCTTTAACACAGTCAAATAGAACAAAAATCTGGTGATTTATTGTTGGGATACATTTCACTCTCTGGGCTGGATGCCATGAAGTTTAGGGTCAGGGCTCTGTGGGCTGCACTAAACATATCTTGTTCAAACCAGCAGGCACGTCTTACTCCTGATCTTCACACTCTGTCCATTGGAGTCTCCCTGGCCCTACTCTACCCATCATTTACTGCAAGCCTCCATATATTAAGAAAGAAAAACACTGTCTACCAAAATGTCACAGTTTTTTCACCCATGGTCAAACGCATAGCTGCCCCTGAAAATCAGAGCCATGTGAGAGTGAGCAGAAAATATGTCATTACACTCTTGGGTTTGAAATAATATGTCTAGCTAGTATTCCACATCACAAACACCAATGCCTTAAAATGCTGAGACATACCCTTGCAATGCAAGTATTCTCCCTGTGTAAAGGCAGACCTGACACAATGTAAAATTTGCCTGTAGAGAGGGTGGTGAGCCTGCTGCAGCCCTGCCTGCTGCCCTGAGGGGAGGCAACAGGCTGCAGCCTCCTCTGAAAGAGGAAATGCATCCTGGGGTGCCACCACAAGGGTCAGAAAGATAGCTGACGGAAAATCCTGACTTCAAAAACATGACCATCATCTCCTAATGATTGGTTTTATAAAAAAACCAAAAAAAAAAAAAGAAAAACCAGAAAAAAACCAACAAACCAACAATACCAGTAAGGGATAAAATAATAGCATTCAAAACTAGGCTTCAAACCCCCACCAAACTAGGTCTCCTGGGATGGCAGATTAATTCAACACTGCCCTCTGAATCATTTTGGTGCCAAGATGAGATACAACAGTGATCTGCATAGCAAGCAACTATGCATAAACTCTCCTTGCTGAGCACATCAAAACTACCCAGACTGCAACTCCAGAGTTTTGGCTAGAACTTTCTACTGCTCTATTTACACTCATTAATTCTTTATATTAATGGAGAGACTGCAATTACAGCAGAGAGTAAGATGCTAGCCAGGATTCTAGTTACAGTCCTTATTTGATAGGAAGCTAATGTGATTACATTCAAATTCTAGCAGAGCTATGTGGGGAGTATTGGCAGCCTCCTGTAAAGCAGAACTGAGCAAGGGATGTGAATAAGAGGCTCAGGCTCCAAACAGCAACGCTTTATCCAAATACTTGTAATCAATACCTGTATTCTGCTGTTCTTCAGCTACTCTGTCACAGATATCACCTGCTCTATCTTCAAAAATAATTAGCACCATCAATCACATTTGCTTAAAACACAGAGTAAAGGAGCTGGAACTAATTTAACAAATGAAAAAGTTTTCATATGTAAATTGTATCAATACATTAGAGAATATAACTCCAGTACATTATTCCCTGTAGTATCATTATTCCTTAATGTGTGTGAAAGAGCCATGGGGACCCACAAGCATCCTCTTCTCTGTGGTGTTTCTTAGGAGATGTCACACTGAAATCCTCTCCTGCACCACTGTGCTCATTAGTTTGAGGAACAGTGCAGCCAGAGGGAGTGTTGTGGCTGGTTCTTTAAGGAAAAGGCAACCCACACTGGTGTGGCTGCAGCTTAGCAAGCAAACAGTGTTAACACACAGAGACTGCAAAGTAGCTTAATTCCACTTTATTCCTGGTACTTTGTTGGTGTGTGGTAACAGCTAAGACTAAATACTTTTCATACCAGGGCTTTAATTAGAGAAAATATGCTATAGCTTAGGAATTCTCAAGGAATATATTAGTTCCAAATTACCAGAGATAAAATGTGACTTATAAGTATAAAGACCAATGAATGAACATTGCACATAGTCAAAACAGGATAAGATAAGGTAAATGTGGCACCTAGAGTCGGGTCAAATCCAGTCTTATTAACAGGCACTACATTTGAACCTTGCACTCTTTTTTCTTCCAAAGCTCAGCATATTCACAATGGATCATTTTCCAAGAATTCAGCTGTTTTCTTCTCCTAGCTGGAAAAACTACCAGTAAATGTAATTTCCTGGACACTATTTGACAAACATTTTCAGCTACGTTTTTTGTCTTTAAATATTTGTAGACATATGGATTCACTACAAATATTTAATTTTTATTCTCTAAATGTTATTGACTAATACAGTAAAACTGGTCAGAAGCACTGTTCTCTACCCCCTCTCCTGTGGAGGTGTTCAGCCCATTCTGACAAGAAGGGTGTAATCTGCTAGATCCTGAAATTAGTTTTCTGTTAATAATATTAACAACCTTCACCTTTTCAAAGCATCTGATGTTGCAAGAGCTTGCAAAGACCAGCCTTGATATATTATTGCGATACCAGAAATTATAAAATAAAACAAAAGTAATGGAAAATCCAGAGGGAAAAACTAGTGAATTGCTTTGCTTTTCTTATTTATTTATGCAACATTCTTCTCAGCAGCATTTAATTCTGTTTTCTCTCTGTTAGAAAAAATATACCATCACCACAAGTGAAACATCTTCTAGAATATGGAAAAATTGGTATAGGCAAGACAGGCTTGAGATATGTAAGAAAACATTCCCAAAATCTTGAATTAATTTAAATTTAAAAGTTATTTTAGTTTTTATCATTTACTGCTGCAAGTAAAGAAATCATACTACTAAATCTGAGAATGAAGAAATACAGACAGTAATAAGAAAAGTTGGTGGCTAAAAAATAACCAAAACATAAAATTTGAAACTCCTATGATTTTATATTATAGACTGCATATAAAGTTTTGATCTCCATTAGAAATAAAATTCCTTGAGTTATGATCAAATTCTTAAATACTAGCATTAGTAAATGAAGCTAAAGAAGTATCTGGAGAGTGAATTAGCTTAGGGTTTGACCTCTAGATTTGTACAGCTGGTAGCATTTGAGAGTAAGTTTACTCATGTGCAATAAAAATCTTCTAATGAACTGAAATCTGCACTGAAGAAACTCAAAATAATAACCCACTGTTGTTTTAAAATAGGTTCTCTCTCTAAACAGGATTTTAAGACACTGATCAAATCACTGTAGACCTGTTGGAGTGTTTGGCACTTGCTCCTCCTGGACATTTCACGTTATAATTGGACGAATATAAGCATGAGACAATAAATCTCCCATGTGAGAAGCAATGCACGCCATGGGTGAATCTGTACAACCGTGTAGCTTTATAGACTCCAGTCTTGTTTAAAAAAGAGGAAAAGTATATATACTCAGCTTAAAAAAAACCCAAAAATTACAATCAGGGTCTAAATCACATTATGTATTGGCCTATTCATATAGAGAATTCAAAGATAAATATTTCAATTTGTTTTCTTTCTCTTTCAATTAGGCACTAAATATCCACTTGGGAGTCTTGGAAAATTTGCTGCAGACAAAGGAAGCAGACAAAGGAAGCAGCTCCAATATAAAAATGCAGTCTCCTTTCATGAGAGCTTTCAGTGTTCTCAAACAAATCCCTTGTCTGAGATAATTTGCCAGAAAAGTGTATTGCTTTTAGTATCATTCAGACAGAATTCATAGAACATGTTTTATATCTGACATTAAACTAAATTATGATAGAACATTAAGATTACATTATAACATTTTGGCTCTCTGACAGCCTAAGGCACCTGTTCTGAATAACAAATCCTCTTGACTCTGAAACTTGCTTTCCTTAAACTTCTAATAAATAATCTTCTGAGTGCTTAAAATTCACTGTTTCTAAAAAAAAAATCCCAAACTTTGTTACCTGCATACTCCTGCAAAACAAGCACGAAACAGATGAAAGTGGAGTGACTTTATTCAAAGAAAAAGCTGTAGGAAATCACGAGTTTCCACCTCCCAAAGGTTGAGTGGCTGAAAAGGAAAGATTAATTATCCTTCAAAGGTGCCTGTTTCTATAAAGGGAGCCAAGGGTAACAAGCCTATACTTAACATGTAAATATCTGAAGGCAAGTTAGGAACCCTTCTCCTGTGACAGATTTTAACCCTTTGTTGTAACGATCTTTCTAGTGCAGCTTGCAGGATTTTATTAACTACAAATCTGATGCCTTAAGTTTTAGCTTTCATATTTTTAGATTCTGTACTGCCTCAGTGTGTGACTCTGAACTTCATATAACGTGTTAACAAGTTCTCTTCACCGTTTAGTTTGACAAAACAATCCTTTTCCAGCCTGAGAGCTGAGGATAGCCGCTACAGCCTCAGGCCCAAGAAGTGTAAACAGCAGTGAATTGAGGAGAGCAATCTGGGAGGATGGGACTTCATAACAAAGCTGAAATTGGACAATTGACCCCAAATATGTAAATGGACCAAAACTCATAAAAGTGTGAAAACTTGTTGCTATGCATCCATCTTTGGCAGAGCCTCAGCTGGGCTCTTGTGCTGCCCAAGGGGTATCTTTTGAAGGCCTTTCAATAAATACCTACTTTATCCCTTTAACTCTGTCCAGCCTCTGTTCCAGGTTAGCCTCTTTAGGCATCAAGTCAAGCACAAGATACTTCAGTAAGAACACCCTTTCTCTATATTTTTGAAATAGATAAGTAATAAATTTAAAACCTTCCCCAATCTTTTACCAAGGAACTTAATGAAAAACTGTATTAAATTGCCCAGAAAAAGTGTGAAATCCTCCAAGACATCAAGTTAAGCAAATATCTCACAGACACACCATAAGTTGTTCTAATCCTTGCAGCTTGACTGGATGACCAAGAAGGCTCCCTTCCAGCTTACTTTGCATGTTTCCATGGAATAAAAAAAATACAGAAATCATTAATTTTACCAAACTTTCCAACATCTTCAGACTCAATAGGAACGCTGTATTTTTGCTAAAGCAGATTTCCTCTAACCATACACAAATCGTTATCTATGTAGTTCTCTTTCTACATCTCTGCTCCCATTGCTTATGTTCCCAGAGGATTTACCTTCAGAATAAATTTTCTGGAGCAGAACCACCCCTGTTTCCATGACATTCACAGTTCCACATTTAGCTAAAGCAGTAGAGACCACACTCTCCTCCTCCAACAGATATCTTTGTTGGTATTACAGAAAAAGAATGCAGTTGTTCTATTTGTTTTTCCACTGTCTGCTTTGTCAGAAAAAAACGGAAGCAAGACTGCCAATAACAACAATAACATGCAACATTTCCTGTTCTATCTTCTAGAAGGGAGTGACACTTTCTAAAACTCTGTTGGAAGTGTATTTGTCTAAAGACTGAAACAAAAACCAAAACTGCAGGGTTTAGGTCCCTTTAAAAGATATGTCATTTATACTGACTAAGAATGTCAGAAGTTACAAAGACGATCTCTGTGACAGCTCCCTTGACCACAGTTGCCCGCTCTTACTAGTGTAACACTAAATGTTCACCTTTGACAGATATAGGTGGATAATTCCCCTGTGACACAGGCTTTCCTTGGATTTCTATCTCCTTCAATGAGAACTTCTTCCCCTGCTTGGTCTGTACAGGTGTAGAAGTCCCAAAGGCTGAGAAGGCATTTTACAGCTCTGTCTCCAATAGATGTGTTCAAGCATAGTCCAAGGTCTCACTTTAGATATGGTCCCCATGCATTTGTCAGGTAGCAAAAATGATTACTTGCCCCTTTTTTTTGGTTTGGGAGCTGATGAGATAAACGTAATAAGGTTTTTCTAGGCCATGGGGACATATTAAGTTTCCATCTGTTTGCGGTGTGGCCTCTTTTCAAGTGAGGAATCCATCAAATACAAACGTTCCTGGAGACATGGCACTTAAGAAGCAGTTTCACAGATTGAGAAAGACAAGAAACTAAGACCTACCAAAAACACGTTAATATTGGAATTAGTAAAATATAAACAAAGAACTCTGAGGGCGGATCAAAGGTTTTTCTGGAAGAGTAAGCCCACACAGTAAGGTCTAATCTGAATCACAGCAGTAACCATGCAGCTCTACAGCATGAACAGGAGGAATCAATCATAGGCAAGGTGAGTCAATACAGGGACTGGAAGATAAAAAGTGTGCACAGGCAGGTCAACACATATACACTTGTGGAACCAACAACTGGACAGTTCGCTCAAGGAGAGTCTTAGTTTGTAAAAGTGGAAGGGATAAACAGCTGAGGGGAAAAGGAAATGGAAAGGGAATGACATATTCAGGTCTATTCAGCCATCTTCTGACACAAAATCTGATGTCCATTCTTCTTCCCAAATGCTCTGCTCAGGGAAAATGAAATTAAAAAAAAAAAAAAAAAGATTCAGACACTAAACAGGAAATAACATGTTTCTCTCCATTCTATTCTGTCATCCCCCTACGGTGTTTGTGTGTCTGCCTTTAAAGGGCAATATCCAACTGTAGAGGACTAATGAGTCTTTGCTTGTCTTGAGTGCTGTTGCCTCTTCCTGTTGCGTGGTCCCTCAAGACAGAGGTGTGACAAACAAGCCCATTCTCCATTAGATCAGGAATCTCTCCAATGCAAGAAGCAGATATTGGTGGGGTTTTCTTTGTTTTTCTTGTATGCCTGGGGGTGGGTTTGCTTGTTTGTTTGTTTGTTCTCTTAGAACAAAGTGTACTAAAACAGAAAAGAATCAATTAAAAAACCCTCAAAAAAATACAAGTTTACTTTCTTCTAAAAGCTATTCCTGACTACCCAGATCAGAACAATTTTTCTTTTAATGGCTATTGAACTTGAAATTTTGAATTGTAAGTAAATGAAGGAACATATGAACACTGCAGCTTCCCTTTATGAAGAAAGGGCAGGTGGACTGCATCACATTTTCACTGGTCAAAATAAGGAGCAGCACAAATGCAAATGAAGACAGCATTGAAGCGAGATCACAATTACTGTCCAAAAAACTGTTCATTTTTCAGCTGTCACAACCCTCATTCAGCCAGATGTTATTTCTTTTTCATTGTCCTTAATGGCCGTCTTGTAAAAGAGAATTGTCTGGATTTCGGCTTTTTGATCTCTTCCTAAATAAACATTTCTGAATGACCATTTCAAGTGTTTTGGAGAAAGCTTGGAGCAAGCCAGCAGCTTCTTTGACAAATCTCTTGTGAAGTTAACATGCAAGTACTTCTGCATATCAAAGCAAAAGGATTTGATGAAGAGTCCAGCTGTCGTGTTCCTCATGTCAAAAGTGTAATTTTCTTTTCAGCTTCTACAAAACAGCCTCAGGATTCCAGTATCAAACTTCAACTTTTGCACAAATTAATTTTTACTAATATATTTTCCTTTGTTCATGACCATCTTTAATGAGTTTTGTTTTTCTTCAGTGAAGAGGAGGAAGCAGTGAAGTGACAAACTTCAAAACAAAGGCACCATTTATATAATGACACTTTATATGTTAGAAGAACTTGAAGAACTCTTTGGTTCAAAGCCAAGCATTCAGAGATTGAGGAAAGCCAGAATGAAAACTGCCTGGACAAACTTAATCAGGCAATACAGGCTTTCATTACATGAATGCACACAATCATTTTCTCTTCAACTCCCATTGTCACTTAGGTACTGTGTTGTGCTGACTGTGTGCATTATGCACAACCTGGGTTTAACCCCTTAGAAAGAATTTCCTTGGGGGATTGTTTTACTGGTATTTCTCATCTTTTTCCTCCTCAGTTCAGATTTCCTTGCTGGTTTTGGCCCCATCGACTTCTGCCTCTGCCACAGGGTCAAGGTGGTTGTGAGCAGACACCAGTTTCGTTTTCTGTCCCAGTATCCAAACTTGAACAAAGTACTCACATCCAGACTATGCATGAAGTATCATTTTCAAGAGTAGCATTAATTTAGTGGATCAGATGAAGGAAACATACCCAAATATGCTATGGAAAACACATCTGCTAACTCCAGCTCTTCCTAGGAACAAGGAAGGAACTGACTGCTGATCAGGAATAACAGACTGCTGAGCTCTGAAAAGTTCCCCAGCTGTTTGTAAATTACAACATCTCAAAGGTGAATTGGGGCAGATAATCATGAGGTATACATAAAAGACAAACTTCAAGCCTCATTAAAGCATAGAACAGTAAAACTTCCCAAATGGAAATAAATGCCAGAATTATTATCCTACCCTCATACAAGCCTGATTTTTTTACAAACATAAAATATAAAACACAACCTGAGGCAAAGCTATGGCATGGAAAGTTTTAGTTCTATCTTGGAAAAATTAAAAGCAAATTTAAAAGTAAGGTTAAAAAGAGTTTGATGATGGGAAACATCAAGTAGGTTTATCCATAGATAATACTACTGAGTTTGCTTGCCAAATGCAGAGATCCCTTTCAATAGCTCTAGTGACTTCTTTTCTTATGTGCATGAAGGCATTTTGAAATAAAATCAAATTCAAATAAAACAGATTTTTAGTATGACCAGTCCACTTCTGCACAAATTTCTAGTTCCTGATCAGCTCTGTATGCCCTATGAAAGCTCAAAATCCAGTAGATGTATTGATTTAGCAACAAGTAAACATGTCACAGGTTTTCACATTTTGAGCTAACCAGTCACATAATAGTTTATTTCTCCAGTCATAAAAGGATACTTAGATCTCTACAACAGTAAAGCAGACCTTCTTTTTAGCCCAAAGACTGTACAGCCTAGATTGGCCCCAAATATTTTTCCATTAGGTAAAAATCCTGCCTAAGAAGCCCATCTCAGCCCACACTTCTAATAGAAAAGGGAAAGTTCATTGGATCACCAACATGTGTGTTTATATCAACCATGTGGGTAATGGGCCATTTGAAAACCTATCTGGCACTTCATCTAAAAAACCAAAACTGGCTGGCATTAAGAGGATTTAAAATCCCAAGAATTTCACCAACAAACTCTGTTTCCATTTTTCTATGGTTTACCATATTTTCTTGCTTCTTTTTTTTTGTTTTTTTTTTTTTTTTGTGGGTTTTTTTTTTTTTTGTTTTTTTTTTTTTTGTTTTTTGTTTAGTCTATAAAACTTAGTGGGACACCAGGGTCAGGGACTTTTTAGACATGAATCAATTTGCACGTCAGACAACGAGTGTCATATTGCTTGCTAGCTGATGACTTATCTCTTCACTATTCCCAGGCAAGCTTTCCCTTCTCACTAAAGTTAGCTTCAGTAGGAGCCAAGTAATCTCATGGCCTTTTTGAGATGTGAGGAGAAAATGTCACAGGCATCCATAGCCATTTCTTCCTGTTTGCATAATTTTCAGAGAGAAAAGCAGAGTCTAAGAACACGAGATGCCACTGTCTCATGGCCATTGCTCAGGCAGTACATCCAGGGCTCTGTAAAAGCCAGAGGGAAATGGCAGGTCCAGTCATTCAGCTTGTGACAAAATGCTGCAAAAGATTCACATTTCAGAGAAAGCTTTCACAAGATGTGAATTGGAAAGCCTTCACAGCATAAAACCTGCACACCTAAAGAACCCGTGTGGGGAAGAGTGTAATGAACAGGGGATACCTTAAGATAAAGTACAAGGTTACTTAGCCAAAGCTTAGAGATTGTGCTTTAAAAGAACATGAGGAAATGCTTGAATTTATTTGATATTATTTCTACACATCTGTATTTACATCTAGTCCTCTGCAGGCACAAGTCGAAAATACTGCTGTTTTCTACTAGCCAAGCACCCTATAATTCAGTCGGGAATAAAAAAAAAAAGTATTTTACTGGTGATGACCTACATTTTTGGAAGAAAAATGTCTAAAGAAAACAGTAGGCTAAAGAAAAATAGTGTTATTTCTTTCTTGTGTGTCTAAAAGTTATTGTAGTCATCTCTTGCTGAGTCAGCTTGGCTTTTATGAAAATAAGAACAAAAGGGCAAATTTGTAAATGGTTGCTTTATCATTGAAGCAGTAGGGTTCTAGACAGAAACTCACCAAAGTCAAAGTTTAATGCCTACTTTTCCTTCTTGTAGCAATAAATGGAAGTACATCTCTAAGAAACTCTTCTTGAGTCAGTTTGTTGACAATGTTTGTGAGCGCCAGCTGAAGGGCTCAAACAGGAAACCTCCACTGTAAACTGAACCATCAGGGCAGTACAGGCCTACCTAAATGTCAAGTGAAATTATTGCAATTTTTTAAACCTCTAAGCTGTCTTGAGGAAGCAATCTCCTCAGCTTCAAACATTGTGCATTTTATATTCTGTAGCAACAAATTCTGGAAGATGTCAATATTGACAGAAATTTTTTCAACTATGCCACCCTAAATGTCCTCAGTATGTTACAGTGCAAATAGTAGTGCAGGTTGTGTCACAGGAGGGAACTTTACTTTGGAAACTCTGTTGCCAACAACAGATATAAACCAAATATTGCTTATTACAAATATTTCTTGCGAGACTCTTTCCCAGACTGCCAAAAGATTTATAGCATTTTCTCCATTGTGATTGGTTCATGTACAAAAGAAATCTTTATGAAAACAATTCAGATGAAAAGGTTTTTTTCCTACACGGAATAAATAAACATCGCAAAGTTGTCTCATAATCATACAAGTATATGTACTAATTTTCCTAGAGGAAGAGACAGTTGACACATGCCACTCAGCTGAACAGGCAGTGCTGAAGGCATCAGGAGGCTTTGCAGAAAGCAAACTAAACGACAACTAATAACTTAAGACATTGAAGGTCTTATTACTTTTACCTAGCTCATGATTAGTGCATTTTCTCTAATATTCTCTCCAAGTACTTTCCATTCTTCCTCTTTATTAATAGGTGGGCAAACCAAAAAAGAATATAGAAAGACAATCCATAAAGTCAATCTAGTTGAGCCTAGACCACGTGGCAGATGCAGACTTGGTCCTGTTCCCCTTTGTGAGCCTGTTTTTATTCTGCCTCCATGGCTGGCCATGACGTGCACATGTAACATCCTTTTTTTTTTCTTTGGAAGGAAATATTGCTACAGGATCAGAATCTAGAGTGCACTCCAGCAGGTCCCTGGGCTCCAGGACCAAGGGAGAATACTGAGAATGCTTCCAGAACTCACCTACACCATGGTTAAGACATAGATACTGCCTATTTTAATAGCTCCATCCTTGTCATCCTTTTCAATTTTGCTGAAATAAAAGATATTCTCGACTTCTGCCAGGATGGAATATACTTTTTAAAAGTCTTAAAATCTGATGACTACAGTGATTTCAGTACCGTAAATCAGCCCTGCTAATCAAACCCACAATACTTCCACAAGAGAAATTTTGTACCACTAACTCTTCCTATTTTCTGTTTCTTTTCCCTTCAAAAATCTACTCCTCCATTTCATGTCTTGCCTGGTTTAACATTTCCTAACTTTTCCCAGTAATCTGTTTCCACAATTCACTGGAATGTAACATTTTCCTTTTTATAATGAGCCCTCATGAAATATGAATCCTACAAATTAGCAAACATTTCAGGCATGTTGAGAGATAAACTATACGTGATATTTGGAATAAACCCAGGGAAATCAGAGCATCTTGCAAAACCAAGTTCTAGTGTATTTGTGCTTTGGCTGCTATGAATAATTTCATTGATTTGATACTATGTGAAGAAATACATAGAAACAAGTTGGCATGTGTATATATACACATTCTATGCTAAACCTGCCTAGGAGGAAAGAGCCTCTTTAGGAAGATGTAGTATTTTACAAATAGAAAACCATACACAGTTTCAAAGCTGCTATGCTTTGTCACCACCAGTGTGTTTGGCTTTTTCCTACTATGAAATGTTTCTGCTACAAAAACGAGGATAGCATGATACCATAACACATCTCAAGGGCATGAATCGCACCGCCAACTGTTTCTTTACCAACTGTGATGTGAGAGAGCAGAAAAAACAGATCTTTGGACCACGTGGCAGCACCCACTTTACATGGAGGTGTAGAATAATGTAAAATGAAGTAAATAGTGCTTTTGTACCTTGCAATTTCTCAATGGAAACATAAATTTTTGGCTTTTCCAGATTCTTTTTCATCCCATGCTTTCTGCAACCCCTGGGTATCACTGACCACCACAGCTCCACCCCTGTCAGACCTAAGTGCACCTGTCTGGAAGGACACATGTAACATGTAATTTTAATCCTGATCTTATCAAAACATGATTCACACAGAAAATTACAAATTCAAGAACATCACCAAGAACATGACAATAAATACCATTTCTTCTGTAGAAACAGTCATTAATACAAATAAATTTTACATGAAATTTCAACATCGCATGTCAAGAGGAAATGGTCCTTGAAGGATTGCACTCAGCATCATTCTTACATCTATGTGTGAGTAAAACTAAGAGACATTACTTTGTTTAACACAGAAACTTCATTTCAAATGCATGCACTTTAAACATCCTGCTCTGAGTTTTCCTGTGTCAGAGCACTGAAATAAGGTGACAGGGACTCATTTCACCAATCTCTCCCTCCACCTCTGTGTCTACTTTTGTCTTGCACTATATCTCTAGGACCAGAAGCAAAGGTTGAAGTCTGAATCATGCTTGCACTTCTGCTGTTCAACTCCCAAGCTTCAGCCTTTGCTGTTTATCTGTTTCAGAATCCACCAAAATGGCACATTTTAAACCAGAAACCCATAGATCTGCTTTCTGATTGTAGCTCGAATGTGTCCAGACAACATATGTTGGATTTCATGCACATTATTTCTTTTTAAATTCTTTTGAGGGTTTTATTTTTTTTTTTGGGGGGGGGGGGAGGTTGGGGTTTTTGGGGGGGGTTTTTTGTTGTTTTTTTTTTTGTTGGTTTGTTGGTTGGTTTGGTTTTTTGGTGGTTCGGTTTTTTGTTTTGTTTTGTTAGTTTTTTTGGTTTTTTGGTTTTTTTTTAATCTGAAGATCTGAAGGTAACACTCTCATTGCTTGGGCTGCTCTGAATGAAGAATAATCACAGATGAAAGTGCAACCTGAGTACATGTCTGTGTTAACTCTTTATGACATGATGTACCTGACAGACCTAATATTTACAGCACGTTTTCTTACCCTTCCAGCAAAAGGATGGGTTTACACTTTGACTGGAGTTGCATTCAACTTCTGATGCAGGTAACTGATTCATTAATCTCCCACAAAAATGCAGACACTGCAAGCACATTTCACCATATTGTTAAATAATATGCATATTTTGGCAGGAGAGAAAGCCAAACTTAAATGAAGTCTTCCTGGTTTTTTGGATATCTGGATTATTTAATGTCAGGTCAAATCTACAAAGGATACATTTTCTCAAACTTGAGGGAATAGCATTAGGGCTGTCCAGTTCTCTGTTCTCTGAAGCATTTGGCATTTGTGAGATAAAATGATTGTGACATCCTCAGCACCTTTTTGGCAGGTGATGACAGTTCCATAGTAACTGAATCTTAGAAAACTGAAAACTTAGAAAGAAATCCAAAACTTATATAACGATATCACGCAAGTTAGATTGCTTCTTCCCTTGGCTGCTCTGTGACTGATACCATTTATAGAATCTGTACACTTTTTTGTTTCAAAAGTAGACTAAATGGTTCAGGCTCTCTGTCACCGTCACAGGACAGAAAGATGGGATTATGTGATATGGAAGATGATATTTCACACCCTGAGCTTAAAATTACTTTTAGCCAGTCTTGTGTTGTTTAATTAAATCAGGAGAGCAAAATCTTTTTAAAGGTGGTTTGCTTTTCCTGTGACGTAAGGCAACATTTTCCTTATCCTTATTTTATAGTTACAGCTGCGCACTGGAAACAGACTCTAAAAGAGTTCATACCACTGTTTATGTGCCATCAGCTGAAAAAAGCATCAGTAAATTTTTTATTCAAACAAAGATGATACAAATTATTAGATAGCCTCTGTAGAAAACTCTCTTGGGTGACTTTTATGTCCTTTACTGCTCTCCTTTTCCTACTTGCTTTGGAATGGTAAACAAAATTTAGGACAGGTCATTCTGATTACTTTTCAGATTCCCAGGCAAATAAGAGCCATCCAGCTGCCTTAAACATGACTTACCTGCAGCTCTACCTGTTGCATGCCAGTGGAACACTGATTCCTCCAAAAGTAGGCATAGGAGACACCTTACAGGAAAGGCACCCAAGTTTCACTGCTGTCTGTGATCCATTCCCCTCCTGCTCTCACTACATTCATGGTCACTGTTTGGGGTTGTTGCTGTACAGCCCTTTCCCTTTAGCATGTGTTTATGGACTGGTTGTCCCTGGTCCCATGGTTCTTCAAATAAATAATCTTCAAGACACACAGAGGTTTCCCCGACAGCCTCTTAACTGCCACCTCCACCAATTACTGTGAAGGCAAAACTATCCTTATCACAACAGAAGCATTTCCCCTCCAGCATCCTGAGGCATGCTGTCAGTTGTTCCCACGTGCCTGTTTCCAGTCCTCTGTGAAGGACGGCCTTGGCCTTTGATCTTACTCCGTGTGCCCACTAACATGGCCTCCCCTTACACAGTTGCTGAAGAGGAGAGACTTCAGAAAGATCTATCACATCTTCTAGCTTCCTGCTACTCTCTGTTTTACAAAAGACCTCGCACAAACAGGAATAACCTTGTGCTTTCAGGTTTGCAGGCCTTTTACCACTCAAAAGGAAAAGCCCCACGTCAGTGCTTGGTGGATGTGAATTAAAATATGTCAGTTAAGCAGCCTCCTCATGCCCATCTCTTAGTTCACTATCGTTGCCCTGCCCTGAAGTCTATATAGTTAAAATTAATCTCTAAGTCACACTAGTAGGATCTGAATTTATTTCTATTTCAGTTAAGTATATAACTAGTGTAAATACACAACAGCATGGGGCTGCTACAACTCAGATGTTTTGTCTCATCTAAACACAAGAAAGGCATTAAATATAGACTTTTACCAAAGCAGACGGACAGAATATTCAGAAATCAAATGCTTAAAGAAAAGGAGAAGCTGGCAAACAAAATAGGTGAATGAACTGTACAGAATACATAATAATACAATCTGCCCATGAATAATTTGATACATTTCAATATTTAAATTAAATTTTAAATTTTCTCTTATGATAACCAAAGTATTGGAATGAAAAATAAATGAGCTAGACATCTTTATTTCTCTAATGAGATGTTATAATAACATTGGTCTAGATATAGACTACTGAAGGACAGAACATCCAGGTTACCTTGGAAGGTCTGAATCCTCCCATTTGCTATTGCTGCATCCTTTGGAATCACAAAGGACAATTATAGTTCTCTTACTCAAAGTACCTCTTTTTCTCTGGCTTTCAAAAAGTCAGGAGCTCATATATATTCAGGATGGCCTTCAAAACACTGTGTCCTACACTTCCCCTACCCCTTTTCTGTTTTGATTTGTTTAGCTTTGATTTGGTCTTCTTCATCCTTATAAAATATCCTTTACAAGCTCTTCACAGTATATCAGTGTTACATCCACCCCTTCTTCTTCATTAAGCACTGAGCTCAACTGGCTTACAGACCCAGCCCCCATCACTCATTTACTGAATTTTTAAGTAAAAAAAGGCTTTGTTTGGTGTTACAGGATGCATCAATACACATCTGAATAGACAGGCCAACTTTTTTCAAGACTTTATCCCTCATATCTTCTTTTATTCAAGGCCTTCAGAATCAAAAAATAATGGCATTTTAAAGGCTGCTTGTCATGACTCTCCGGCTGATTCTGTTCTTGGCACATAAATGTAATTCACACAAACATATAAAACCTAACCTGTAAATAGAATCCCAAGTTAACTGTCAATTGGAATGGTCAGAAGTTCAAGTCTGAAAAAGAAAGCAATTACCTTCTTCAGTGAAACGCAGTATCAGGTAAAGGCTAGAGCTTGAAATTATGTTTTCTAAAAGAGTATGATGAATAATTTCTTGCTTTCCTGATTTCTCTAGGTAAAAGTATACATGTGATCATAAGCACAACACTTTTAAGCACAGCTCAAAAGTTTATTTTTCATTAATGCTTTACTGCATTTCAGAAGGCAGATATGAATATCCATCTCCATTTTCACAGACAAAGAAACCAGAGCTGAGGAGAATGGTTTCCCCTCCAGTCACATGGCAGAGCTATGTGAGGGTCAGGAGCAGATGCTCTGTCCCCTGAATAGATGTCTTGTCCTCTGCCTGCTGTGTCATGCAGCTTGTCTGAGATATATTTGTATCACTGCTGTAAAGGACGTGTGCTAGATAGGATGGACACCTTTCAGCTTTAAATATTGAATATTGGATTTGCCATAAATGTCACATAAAAAGGTCTTGCCCAGCCAAAGGTATTTTTGAAGAAATATAAGAGGAAAAGTACTTTCTCTTTGAATAGTGGAGATTTGATTTGAATCTGTTATTTTTTTTTTTCTAAGAGGAGAGAGCATATTTACTTGGAAAAATCATTATTTATTTGTTCTGTAAGGCTGAGGTGAAAAGCACTCAGCAATATAGTCTGAAATAACTGAGTGAAACTATTGAGAACTTTCAAGTAACCCTTTTTAAACACTAGTGGCTTACTTTCATGCTGAGGCTTTCTGAAGTATTTACCTGGTATTTTCATAGTACACTTTGGACCAGGTATCTTTATTTTCTTCAAAAAACACTAAACAATGACTGCCTTCACCATAGCACAGTCGATATAAGACAAAAATGTGATACAGATAGAGACACTGTCATTGAGGAACTTTTTTGGTTAATTTTAATTCAGTGTCTCATATCTGTAAGATATATGCCATGCCCTGAATGCCTGGTTTTAGAATTAGGTAAACAAAACTTAAAGACACTTTTCTTGGCCATGAAACAATCAGTCAGAAAAAAAACTTTGAGGTTGGAGTAGATGAAGTGCTTGAACTGGCAACTTGTGTTGTTACTTCTGGAACAAACCTGGGCAGCAGGGAAGACTGGCTGTAATTAAAGGCATTACGTGCCCTGACAAACAGGGCTGCATATATCATTACCAGCAGTTGCCATTGAAAGGGTGTCTATAGAGGAGCAGGCAGGGTAGATTACTGTGGAGCCAGGAGAGTTTAGCATTTGGCAAAAATTAAGAGCCTAGTCTTTTAAAGGGGGTGAGCTAGCAGGTTTTTAAATTTAAACACTTTTCTGAATTTAAAATATATTACTTAATTTTAATTTTTTTAACAGCATAGTTTTAGCTTCAGTGATCATCAAGCTGAATAGAGCATCAAGCTCCCAGGACTCAGGCTGATAAACAAACAGCAAGGTTTTCCAGCTAAATATTGCTACTGTATGTTCTAGAAAGCACTACACTTTTCACTGTGAAACCAGAAATGAAATTTATTATTGAAGGTAATCAGAATGGCACCTTGCTAAAAGGGCACGTGCCCTTCCACTGCCACCTACAAAAGCGGAGAGATACTATTCCAAATCTCAGTCTTCTCCTTTTGTCTGCAAGACCTAGTTTCTTCTGGTTGGACAAAAGTGTCAGACAGAGGCAAAGTCCCAAGTTCTGATCTCTTTCTAGCCCTAAGGCCTTATGCCCACCAAGTTCATATTGAGAGGTAGAAATACCCAATAATCCCAGTGTGGTAAAAGCTCTAGGAGCTTCTGCTAACAAAAGCCCCTAAACCCTTTTTCATAAGATCTATGTTGCATGTGTGTGTACATGTCTGAAACACCATGGACCCTCAGAAAAATTTTGTTAGCATAAGAAATTTAATATTATAACAATAAATCATTAGCTTCAGAAAGGCTCAGCTAATACAGTGTGACAGATTTTTTGCTCTTTTAATATGTTAACTAGATTAGTCTTGTTTTCTTTGGTGCTAAACAGCCATGGGGATATTTGGAAGTGTTCACACACATGAAGAGAAAGTTCCCTTGTGTTTAAATTTTAATACCAAGCATCTTGGTACAAAAAATCTTCAACAAACCTTGAAAATGAACTTGCTCAGTGTTTCATGTAGACACAAAGCCATAAACAGCAGTAGTCTGGAGTCAAGTTTCTACTGGCATTATTTCCTTATCCATGAAGTTTGAACAGATAGCTAAAGACAAGTACTGGATCTGTGCCAGAGTAATAAAACAGTTCAACAGAGAAGGAAGAAACATCGTGATACTAGATAAAGTCTACATCACTCAGTGCTGCTCCCCTCGTAAGGGAAGCAACCACATCTGCTTCCCTTGGCCTAATTTAAACCTAATGTTATGTTATATTCCACAATAATACCTTAACATTTCCCTTCAGCTTCCCTATGAAATGCTTGAATTCTTTAATAAACACTCAGGAACTCACGTTAAAAAGCAAATAACAGTGAAGTCAAACTGAAAGCTTATTCATCCAGTCAAGTTTTAGGCTATGAATAAAGCGTATAATACAATATAGAAAGTTTGGTATCTTAAGCATTAACTTGTCTAGGAATATTGTCTTGAGTCACTATTTGAACTTAATCTGAACGTCTAAAGATCATTTTACTATAGATATAGTAAGTGGTAACTCTTCATCACTTACAAAAGCAAAACCCAGCTCTGGAGACCTCGAGATGAGTATAACATATTGACTTATGACATAGATTCTACCCAGCCAAACTGCTTCCTATTCATTTCAATAATACTACCTAATTAATGAGCTTTGATAGAACTGATTTTGTTACATTTTGCATCATTCTTGCTACAAAAAATCACTCTAGCAATGACAAAACCTATGTTGATTTGTATTTTTAAACACAACAGTGCCTGGCAGATAAAATATTGCCACAGTCCAACCACAAGCACACTTTCATCATCATTTTCTCAGTTTAGGCTGGTTAAATCTAGGTAGTTCCTGCCAAATATTCCAAGGAATGCTACAAAACGTGGGGAAAAAAAGCTCTGTCTGCAAATACCAAAGCCAGATATAAGTGAAGCAGATTAGTCCAGCATGTGCTAAGGAGGACTGGTATGTTAACAATAAAGTGGGCAGGTTTTCCTGTCTTCTGCTACTGTTGCAGAGTTGAAAATTTGCAGTGCTGTATGAATTTGCTGAGTAAGTAATCTTGAATTTATTAGTAGACAAAGGAGTTTGAAATCACAATAATTTGTTCTTATACACATGAGATGAGATCAGGAGTGAATGCTCTTAAGTTCAGCTTTTCACTAGTTATTGTAGAACTGGAAGCAATGTTTGGATTCAGAGTGTTAAAAATATTTAAATATTTTGAAATACAATTAAAACATCTAAAATATTATTTATTTTTTAAATTTGAATTTGGCCACGAGACAAGGTTGTCCTGATAACTATTGTGTGCCTTATTGATGCCAAGATGGTATTTTCGTCCCCAAAATGACATCAGATTAAGCTCACGTACACAGAAGGCAGATTTTGGACTCACTCCTACTACACAGTAATAACGTTAGCACTATTTTTTCAGGTAAAATACCAAAGCTGTGCAACTGTGGAACAACTTGAATGGCCTTCCCAAAAGGAAGGGCACCTCCCCTTGCAAGACCAGGACATAATCACTAGTTGTTGCTCAGACAACTGCTCCAATAGAAACTGGGATCATGTATGCCTTTGATCAATTTATAAATCATTTATAGGCATGACTAGGTTAGCTGTTAACCAGCCTGCCACTTGAATTCCGTGCAATATGAATGGGTGGGGTTGTCCTTTTCTGTTTTATTAATCTTCAGCTTTCTTTTTTTTAAATGAAATTATGCCAAAAATCTGTTTGTTTAGCTGCTTGCATGATGCTTTAAAATTCCATTCAGCAAACATTGCACATGGAAAAATATACTATTGAAGATGATTGTAAAAATCCCATCTCGTATGTTTTTTAGCTCTGTCACCATGTCCTCAACTTTCTGTTTAACTTGAAAATAAAGCATCTCTATCTGCTAACACAGCTTCATTGCTCCCACTCTCCCAGGGGCTTATTCTTCAGCTTCCACTTTCAATGTCCAGAGTAAAAGAGAAATAATGCAATCTCTGCTCCCTGGTACAAAAGGCTTCCTGTCTTATGTGTCTGTTCCTGTTTGTGTCAATAATCCAGATGGATAAAAAGTGGAATTTATTCAACATAGGCCATCAAAATACCAGGCTGGTCAGCAGAAAAAAGCATATACTGGGTGCATCCAAGATGACCCAAATCTTCCTTTGCCCCTTGTTTACTATTTAAATAGAGAATTAAGTAGCAATTATATTTTTATAAGTTATAAAATTAGTTTTCTTTCAATAGGGTGGCAGTTTCATATGGAATCTTTCAACAACACCAAAACTCATTTCTAAGAGACAGGGGGAGGGCAATGGGAACAAAACACACAGAACTCTTATTCCATCGAATTTCAAGGACCAGCTGTGACAGGAAAGGAAAGGGTGGGGACAGGATCAGTAAACAGTCTTTCATTTCTCCTGCAAAGCAAAACACAATTAAAAGTAGAAAATAGAGCTGGTGAGAAAGGGGGAGGGGAGGCAAAACAGAAACTAGAGAGGATACCACTAGTAAATTTCTTAAGAGTTACTTAGAAAAAACTGCAACAAAGAACTGAAATACAGTTTAGTAGGAACTGGGAAAGAGAAATGGTAACAATAAACAGACTTTACAAGACGAATGAAAGCTGGTAAAGCATGTGCTTTACATCCCTTGAAGAAATGGTCTCTACAGGGACCATTTTTGTGAGGAGCCGTTGTCCTTACTCAGGATGTCTCCTCTGGTTGATTTTCCGTGGCCAGAGAAGAAGAGGGCAGGAGTGCATGTGGACCTGGCTACTCCATCTCCTTCACCACAGCCCCTCCTTGGATATGGAGCTCAGCATTCCCCAGAAGGAAGGATTCAGTCACACTAGGTCTCTGTGCCCAGGGCAAGGGTGGCCTAAACTGAACCTGTGTTCTGCAACACAGAGTTATGGAATAGAAATATGAGAGCACTGAGCAATGAAAGAGCTCATCAGTGATCTATGTGGCCTGAACACACACCACAAGCCTCCTCATAGCCTTGACAATGAGCAGCCCAATAGATGATTGGCACCTTGTTAGCCCAAGGGAAACTCATGCCTTTGCCTGGCTGGAGGTACCTGACAGAGGAGAGCAGTTCTTCCAGTGAAGGTAAAAGAAGACTCCAGCAACTGCTTACTCCTCAAACCAATCTCCTAGACTTACTTAACACACAGGAAAAAATGTCTGTGACCACCACGGATGAGCCCAGCTCTGCTGCATCCTGTCCTGAAGAGCCACTTCAGCAAGAGAGGTGGGCACCGTGTTACGCTTCCTTTCCCTAGCGAGGCTACTCAGGAGCAGAGATGTGAATTGGCATCCAGGTGTTAGGCATCGAGGAAAGTCTGGGATTGAGAGTGGGGCTCAGCACACAGAATCATCTGTGTTTGTAATGACCCAAGTTATGGTATCTTGCTAAGAAAAAAACCAAAAAACAGCTTAGGAGAGAAAAGAAAAAGTCTTAGCAAAGGAAATTCTACAAACAGGCATAACAGAGAATGCAAGGCAGATTTTTATTCACTGTATTTTCTGTTTTAATGTCACAAACATTTACATCCTTGATGGATTCCAATTTAATTTTCTAAACCATTTGCCCAGAGTGGTGATAAATTCATTTTCTTGATCTCTGTCACTTGGCTACTGGCTTTTTTTTCTAGAAGAGGAGCTGCACACAGTTTGGCCTGGGGGAAAGAACACATTAGTGGGGGAAAGAACCTCTTACACAAATCAGTGCTACTTTGAAGTGGTTCTTCATTCTTTACACTGGAATTCTGTCCAGAGAGGAATCTGGTGGGTGACACCAAAATACCAGCTGACCAGCCATGCTTCAAGTGCATGGAAGTACACAGCAAATTCCTGTGAGCCTGAGAGCTCATCTCTCACTGGATTTTCTCTGTCCAAAACCATTTTTCCAGTACTCAACGAGGCTGTTCAAAAATAATGGAAGAATTCAAAACTGTGGTGTTGTGAATGAGGTGAAAGGCAAGCAGCTGGAACTGAAGAACCAGCACAGAGAGAAACATCTACTTGCCACTTTTGTAGAAGGGAATTAGAAGCTGATGTGTTTGAACAGAAAATTTACAAGTCGAATCCTTCATAACTCAGAGTTTAAAGCTCAGTGCCAAGTGCTACAACTGAGAAAGAGAAGCCGCAGGGATCTGTGATCTGCTCTCACTGCCTGCATGCTGGAAGCTCATCCATGCCACCCTGCTCTCCCCAGCAGAGCCTAGTTACTTGAGCTTTGCTCAAACACCTCTCACAGGACAACAGGTTCCCTTCATCTGTTGGTAGCATGAGATGGAAAGCCTCTCTCTTGTACCTGATCTCAGTTGTTTCTACCACATTTCAAAGGACATGTGCCTCATTTCCTGTTTCAATTTGTATTGAATTTGCCTTTGACTTGAAAGCATTTTTGCTTTTTCTTCTAAAGAGCCTTTAAATATCTGCTATTTTCTGAATGCGCCTATGTACCAGTCAAATCACCTCTAAAATTTACTATATGCTGTAAGTTTTTCCAATCTTGCTTTGATTTTTTATACTCTTTTCCCAAATTCAGTATCAAGTCTGAAGGTAGAATTCCAGCCTCTTTCTCACTGATGCAAAGCACAAAAGTAAGAGCATTTCCTCACTCCACACTCTTCTGGTTTTGGGGGATTTGGGGGATATTTTTTCATACCATCAAGGTGGACAAGTCATATCACTTTATGAATTGTCTTTTCTCACCTCTGAATCTATTACTGACTGTCAAACCAGTTCCCTATTTGCCTGTATAGATTAGATAACATGGTCTTAGATAGAAAATTATATTTTCAAATAATATTTTGTCCAAGTCAAGATTAATAAATTTTCCAGATTATTTTACCTGAAGTCATATAAACTTATCACTCTGTCAGTCCTTTTTATGCTAACCATAACAAACATTAGTGATGAAGTGACTAGCTAATCTTCTCTTTCATGCAAAATCCAGATAACCTTAAATACTAAAATAACCTAAGAATCATGAGATTAGAGAATGAGAGGCTGCAGAGAGCTACTGTGGAAAGGGACCTGGGGGCCCTGATCGATGGAAAGTTGAACATGAGTCAGCAGTGTCCTGGAGCCAGGAGGGCCAACCCTGTCCTGGGGGCATCAGGCACAGCATCACCAGCTGGGCAAGGGAGGGGATTGTCCTGCTCTGCTCTGCACTGGGGCAGCCTCACCTCCAGTGCTGGGGGCAGTTCTGGGCACCACAGTGTAAGGAAGTTAGAGAGCTATCAGAGAATGTCCAAAAGAGAGCAGTGAGGATGGTGAAGGGTCAAGAGGGGAAGCCTGGAGGGACTGAGGGGAGACCCCATTGCAGTTACAGCTTCTCTTGAGGGGAAGAGGAGGGGCAGGCACTGATCTCTTCACTCTCCTGACCAGTGACAGGACCTGAGGGAATGGCCTGAGGCTGAGTCAGGGGAGGGTTAGGAAAAGGTTTTTCACCCAGGGGTGGCTGGGCACTGGAACAGGCTCCCCAGGGAAGTGGTCACAGCACCAAGCCTGACAGAGTTCAAGAGTTTAAACAACACCCCCAGGCACATGGTGTGATTCTTGAAGTGTCCTGTAAGGCCACTTGTAAGGCCAAGAGCTGGACTTGATGATCCTGATGGGTTCTTTCAACTCAGCATATTCCGTGTTTCTATGGCTCTATGAGAAATATCAGAAAGTTTTGTAACATTTTCTGAGATCTTCATGAATATGATAGAATTTAGAAATTGTTAACAAGATTACTCACTTATTCTTTTCAAATTAAATGTATTTATCAGTTTTTTTGTTATGAATACACTCATGTCTTTCAGGAGGAGAAAAAAAAAAAGAACTAGAAAAATAACATCAATAGAAAGAACTATCTTATTTTTTCTGAGAACAACTTCCTGTGAAATGGAACTACAGAATCTTCCTTTACAGCCATAGACCAATGTTAAGGCACTGTTATTTCCTTTCTGATAGCTCTAATGGTCAGTTTTAACTGACCTTAGCTAAATGCTGACCTCAGTTAAAACTCCTGAATAAAATACTCTGTTGGTTACATGGGTTGCTGGAACCTAAACTCAGCTCTGGACTGCAGTCTGGAGACTTATAAACAAGTGTGACACAAAGCTCTAAATCTAAATTTAGGAAATAAATTGGACAGAAACACATGAAATGCAGAACTAAGCACACCTCATGTGTGTCTTCTGAAACATTAACTGTCCTAATGCTGTGTATTTTGCAAATGCTTCTTCCACATTACATCTCACAGACAGCTAAGTAACATTAAACTGTAATTGAAAACGAATTTGGTTTGTTTAGTCTACAGAAGAGAAGCCTGAAGGAAGACCTGATAACAGTCTATAAGTACAGAGAGAGCTGCCACAAAGAGCAAAGGAATAATCTCTTCTTCATGCCCTTGGACAGAGGACAAGAAGAAATACGCTCAAATTACAGCTACAGAAATTCAGGTTGGATATCAGAAAAAAAACCCTTTATCTGCAAGAATCACCAGGCGTGGGAACAGATTGCCTTGGGTGATTGTGAAATCTCTGTCACTGTGAGCTTCTAAGGAGGAATTAGACAAATGTTTGCCGAGGTGGCAAAGGCAGAGTTGAATTCTTGAGGCTGAATATAGACTACATAACCTCCACAAATCTCTGCCAAATCTATTTTCTATGGTTTTTTTCCCTTTACTCTTCTCACTTGTATAAAGGAGTTCTTCATATTTATAGAAACTCACCAGTTCCATAAATTTGAAATGCATATTTATTCACAAATTTTCAAAAAGAGAGAGAAGTAAATGAAAAAAAAGCTGGTAACAGCATGTAAAGAATCAGAAATATCTTACAAAGGCGTGAAATTACTATTTATAGCACCACCACAGAAACTCACAATGTAACATTGCAATAAATATACTTCATGAAAACTTCACTACTCAAAAGCAGTATAAGCATCAAAACCTGTGGCTTCATATCCTATAAATACAACTCCCCCCTAATAAAGAATATTTCCTAGTAGTCCACTCTTTCTCTAGACAAAACTCAAAAGTTCATGATAAGGAAAGAAACAAATGTGCTGGAAGTATCCAGATCAGGTGACTAACTTGCTAATGACCTCCTCTCTCCCCCAGGCCAAGGAGAAATACCTGTAAGGCCAAACCTAATGGGTTTAAAGAGAAGGTAAGTTTTCTAAAAACCACATCCTTGATTTTGCCAGACTAAGACATTATTGACAGAACAACTAATAAAAAATCCTCTGATGCAGAATTTCAGCAATAAGATAATCAAACTCATTCTTTACTTGGTCACTTTGAAGTCTTTTTGAAGTAAACAATGAAACCATTTTTCTTTTTCCTCAGCCCCCAGACAGTATTACTGCCACATTTGTATTAGCAGCATCATAATATTAACAATTTTTGTTTTTCACAGAAAGAGCATTTTATCTGTGGCAACCAAACCATTTTATACACTTTTGTGTTTGTTTCCAAAGCCTTTGCATCCACACACAGTTTTTATAAAGTTTATTCTTAAGCCAAGGGCAATGCATGCATATGTAACCTAATACCTTTTATCTGAGGATCTGAATCAACTTTCTTTGATTCCAAGTTTGCTCTTGACATAAATGAAGGCAAGTATGGTCCCAAATTGGTCATTCACAGCACCAGTCAATGGCAGTTTAAAAAGAACAAGGACTGCATTATTAGGGTAAACATTTGGAATTATTCAAATCTTATGCAATATAGAAATGAGCTTCTGGCAAGATTGCTTTTGATGCCTTAGCCAGTCATCCCCATAGTGTGACTTGTCATAAATCTCCTTGCAGAATACTACAAAGAAGGGGAAGCAAAGAGAACACTCAGCTAATGGCTACACACCACAGTGCTCACACCATGTGAAAATAAAATGTAGGAAAATTTAATAAGCCACATATTAAATTATGCACCTGCTACATTATGATTTTTCATATTATCCTCAAGTTCTTGAGATTAGAAATTTCTCTTTAAAAAAAATTCTGAAGAGGAACTTCGTACAGTTTCCAAAATCAAAATAAACTCTATCTTTAGGAAGCATATTTAGTAAAGTTCTCTGTTCCAGCATTCCTAGAAATCTACCCAGCTTCCTTCCTCAATGCTCTGAATGCAGCTGCTTATGCAAGTTTCCTTAGTTCTCATCTCACTGGAGCTGTAGACAAAAATGACAGTATGGAACATTTTAAGATTGTATTCATTAGCATTAAGATGCTTATAGATCTTGCTTTGTAGTTATTTGGTACCATTATAACCCTCATATTTTCTCACTCTTCTACATTTTTTTTTCTTTAACTTTGACCCATATCTTCCAAATTGAAATTTTTTTTATTTACATCTGCAGGAGTGTAGCTCAGTTTTTGTGTCTGAGAGTAAGTGATGGCCACAAGGACTGCAGTGAAAATCAGTTCAGCTTGTGGGAAAATACAAAAAGTTTTGCTCATCTTCTTTGTAAGCCAATATATTCCCTAAGTGTCTTGTTGGTTGGGTAAGATTCCTTTATGCATTTGGCTGAATTTTCTAACCTTTAGGGCTTTGATACTGTTGCCTGTCCTTTTGCCAATGTTTTAAAACAATAAAACCCTCTAGAACATCCAAAATCTAAATGCAAAACATGTTAATGAAATTTGCAAACAGTGCCTGGCCCATGCTTTGTGCCATAAGAGTCTAGTAACTATGCAAGTTTTAATATATAATCTAAAACATACAACTCTGACATTAAGTAAGGAAAAAAATGTTTACAATGTTTTCAATGAAGTGTGGATGGACTTGCATTCCCTGAACATAATTACACAAATAGGCCAGGCATAGTGTGGCTACAGAGGCACAGCCCTGACTGATGTCAGCTGGAAAAGTGTCAGAATAATCACTGTAAACTGTACTGGATGCAATTTTAATTGCCAGAAAGTGCATTGTCAATAAAATAAACTCTATAGTCAAAAAATATATTTTATATTGGAATTCATATAAAACCAGCATAAGAACATCTACAGAAATTCCGAGAATAATGTGTGTGAAACTAACTGTCCCACCTGTAAGCAAAAAGGATGCATCTATATTTGGAAGGGAGATAACAACAAAAAGAAATGGAAAATTTTGTTGATATTATCAATTCTTATCCTCTTGCTACAGTTCTGTATGCTAGGTGAGCTGTCCCTGAGAGGGGACAAGCAAGTGAGCCTCTGTGCTTGACACAGACTTCTGACACAGAATTCTAATGGTTCCTGAGGGTTTTGTTGTTCTTCAACCCTCTTGTAAATTCTTCTTCAACCCTCTTATTGATGTGAGAGCATCAACAACTGAGCAGCTGCCCTGTCCCAGCCTCCCAACACTGGTTCTTCCTCTGCTGAGTAAAGGAATCCCTAAATATGTACGTACATATGCACAAAGATATGGAGCTTCTATCTCTTGGGGAAGGGATTTTGAAATTTAATTGCAAGATGTTATTTAACTGCTATAAACACCCACCAGTTTTCCCAAAACTTGCCTTGGAACTGTGGCACATTGTTTTCAGGAAAAATAAAAACAAAAAAGAATGATTATTGAGTTTATTTTACATTTCTTAAAAGCTGTTATGTGCAATCCTTAGCTGGATAGTGATGAGGAGGCAGTATGTTCTTGTTGATTTATAAAAGAAGCTGTGTTATTGAAAACAAACTATTATATGTCTCTTTCCCACCAAATTAGTCAAAGAATCCATGGGGAAACTTTTATGGAAAATAACTTTTCTCTGATTAATTCTACAAAGCAGTGTAATTAGATATTTCTGATTGATGTATTTTTATTCTCTTGTTACCCACCACATATTGTTACCTTCCACCAGCTGTGAACTTGAAGGGAATAGGTCTCCTCTCTCTCTATACCAAGCCAATGGTCTTATGAGATGAAGATGCTTTTCTCCTGACAAGGTGATGTCACAAGTGGTCTTGCAATCATCTCTTCCATGTTAATGGCTAAGAAATCCTGGTATTTACAGGCCCCACAGGACCATCAGCGCTGAGCTCACCATTCTTCCCAGGATGTAATGGCTGCAGCTATAAAGTAAAAGCATCCTCTCCTATGGGGTTTCCTTTGTGTCAAAGATTTGTTTTCATCATCATATTCCAGTTCACAATGTCTAGAATAATGAGAGGGTTGTGCTGAATGCAGTCTGGCACAGCTGTGTTTTTCATAGCATGACACCAAGGATATGTGCTGCATTACCACTTGGGATAGTGTGGGAGGAATGTCCTAGATGGAAAGAGTCAATCTTGACATGGGCTGAATCCAGGAACAGACCCTGGAACAAATTATCACGTCAAATGTTTTCTAGGTCTTCTTTTTAGAAGGAAATTGCTGGCTCAGTCCAGCACATAGCAGGAAATAGCTAATTGCTAATGTGGGTACACATGAACCCAGCCTCACCTTCAGTAGGACCAAATTTTTTACTACATTTGAGCACTATCAAGAGAACAAAAACTCTTTTTTTCTTCACATTCTCCAGCTATGAAATGCTTCTGAGATTTTATCTGCTTGATATTGCAATCAGAGTAGCTCGACAAAGGAGCATAAACAGTGCTTTGCTATAAAAACAATAAGGCCTGCAGTAATTTTGGCTGTTTACAGATGAACACCCAGAAACACAGACCAGCTGAGGAGGAATCCCTGCCCTTCACAACAACAGAAATCACAGCTGGACATAGCAATCTTTCCTTCAGGTGAAATACTATCCAATGTAGAAGAAAAGCTACTGGTATGTCTCACTTGGGCTTTGATGGTGCTGAGAGTTTTGGTCCAGAGCTGTCTTCAACAGGGACCCATCCAGAGAGCAGGGTGTTATTCCCATCTTCTCAGCAGCCAGTCTCCTTCAGCTGCTGAATTATGAACCAGCTGAGAAATTTTTAGCTTAGTCATCTAATTCCTGCAGATAATAATCAAACCCAGAGGTCACACATGCGTGGGAGGGTCTCTCCTCCTGGCACGCAAGACTGGCCAGTGACTGCTGACAGAGCTGTAAGTGCTGTGCTATGTACTGTGGGCAAGAAAAACAAAGAAAATCCAAATAGGTCAGCAGCATAGGCAGGAAAGCCTGAACTTCACACTAGAGTAGTCATTTGCCCCAGAGGAGGGCCACAAGGATGATCAGAAGGCTGGAGAAGCTGTCCTATGAAGAGCTGTGGTTGTTCAGTCTAGGGAAATGAAGGCTCTGGTGAGACCCAGTAGAAGCCTTCTGGTGCCTGAAGAGAGCCTACAAGAAAGCTAGAGAGGGACTTTTTACAATGGCATGTAGTGATAGGGCAAAGGAGAATGACTTCAGGCTGACAGTAGGTTTAGATTAGAAATTAGGACAAAATTCTCTACTCTGAGAGAGGTGGGACGCTGGTTGTCCAGAGAAGTTGTGGATGCCCCTTCCCTGGAAATGTTCAAGGCCAGGCTGGATGAGGTTTTGAGCAACCTGATCTAGTGGAAGATGTCATACCCATGGCAGAGGACTTGAACTAGATGATTTTTAAGGTCCTCTTCAACCCAACCATTCTATGATTCTCTCCTTACCTTACTTCATGGCATTCTGGGGCTCTGGAAGGATTAAGCACATGTTTGCCAATGGACTGTTCTCAATGTCTACATTTAGTCACATTTCTTCTTGATCCTACACCTCTCAGTTCAAGTTTTTCAGGCTTTGAGGTGTGAAGACCATTTGGAGAAGACTCACTGTCCATGTTATAGACTCATGACTGGGTATCCACAACATGAGAACACTCAGGATTCAGTATCTCAGAGACACTTTGTGACACTTTCTCTCTCCAGATGGAAAAACGCACCTAGAATTACAAAGAACATTTCCAGAGTATGAGACTCACTCCATCCAACCAGCTTCCCTCCGGGTTACTAATAGATTCAGTAGGTGAATCTATTATTATCTTCTTCATGCACCTGAAACACCACCCTCAGAGCACCTTTCTCCTGAATCCAACACTGGCTCTTGCGCTCTTCCCCTTCAATAAAGACACTTACCACCTCTGTGGTGTTTCAGTCTTTTTATATCCTCTTCTCCTAACACTCAACTTCCATGCCAAGCTTGAGCCCACTGCGCCAGTGCTGCAACCCCCTGATTGCTGAGGCCTCAGCCAGTGCCCCAAGCTCATTCCTGGTCAGTTCTTGCCTGTTAGGATTTAATTATCACCTTGCCAAGCAGGTCTCATCAAGCCAGCCTGGACTGACAGGGAGGTATTCACGACACAGCAATTTTGAGACCAGTAACTCCATAATAACTTCATTATCTGAGTTTACTGAGTTCATTAAACCAACATACTGTCCACATCTTAATTAAGTTATTAAGAATTGTTTCATTTTACAGGCTGGATTTTTATTCCCTATCACTTGATTATGGTGGCATCTCTTCTTTTGAATTTTTTGCATCTTAAAACTATAGATTGGTAATGTAAGATAACTGCATTAAATTGTATAAGAACTCAGGACACAACAATAATTAGTTTAATTTTAGGAATTAATGTATATAGTATATAGTTTCAAATCATATAGTCACATCAATTTTAGAAGGAGTGATTTCCTGTGTCTGGATACTCCCTGAACACCCTTTTCATAGACACAGGAACCAAATCTGTATCAGGGATACTTGCTTTTCATTTCATCTTATCTTAATGCTACAGGTGATTACCTAATATTAGAAGATACACGCTGAGCTGAGCTGCATTTTCTTCCAAATACATGTTAGTTATAAAAATAAAAGGGACCCTGCTTTTCTTCAAATTATATATTACCTCCATCAGTTGTGTGAAATTTTGTGATTTGTTTATTAACCAAGATTCCAGATGAAATGCTATGTATGTATATATTTTAAGAAATAGTATGGGAAGTTGCCACACTGAGAACTGGTTTATTTTTTGGGAAGAGTCAGGCACCTTTGTCAAGGTTTCTACTCTGAGCAGAGCCATGACTTTTTGACATATTCTCTTTCAGGTAATAGATGTTTAGATGGATTTAATATAAGATAATTATTATGATTCTGGATGGAATGAAGTAGATTAAATCTTCTAGCTGGCAGACTTTGTTCTAATTTTAATGGTGGAGATGAAGAATACCGACATAAAGAGATGTACCATGAAAAATTACTGCTTAGGTTGTTTATTTTTCTCATTCTTTATTTTAATTTTACTTTATTTTACTTTATTCTTTATTTTAATTTTTAGTAACAATTAGCAGGAGAAAAATCACTGGACTCTCTGTTTAGCTTCAAGGGCTATGCAGTTTAGCTTTTACTCTGTTCTATCCTGGAAGATGTCCTATCAGCCCATCTGATAGGGCAAATGTCCTTACCAGACCATCTTAATTTGGGAGTAAAATCTGCAGCATCCCAAGTCAAACTCTGTATTCCAGATGTTGATGTTTCACCTTGGCAAACTATCTGTTCATTTAGCCTACAGGCAGGCACACAGGGTTGAGGTAATAAGACCAATGCTAATTTTCCTCAGGACAGCTAAGCTATTATTTACAGATGTGCTCTGGGCTTTTTTGATCTCAGTCAAAAACAGTCAAAATCCTTTTTGTAGAAAGGAAAATGCAAGAAAATTTAGTATGCTTCTGGTGCTGTTGCTTGTTTCTTCCTTTCTTTTTGGAAATATAAACTGAAGAAAAAACCCCAAACTAATGGTATGGTTTTGGATTCAGAATTAAACCAACTATGAGACATTATGGACATGGTTTGTGCTAGTAATTTGTGGCTATTTAGAAAATAAAATTTTTGCTTGAAAAGGCTGACAGCAACTACATTACATTTAGTTAAAGCACCAGATGTACGTACTTCTTAATTAAATGCTTAGACTGACATTCCTTAAAATGGAAAACACATGGTCTATGTAATTCAAATGTATCCACATCAGGGCCTCTTTCAGTGTTCAGTCAGGCCCTGGTGGAACAGTGAATAAAAGAAAATGTCCCCACCAGTAAAAGAGGTCAGATTAACAGGAGTTCACTTGTAACAGTGTTTTACATGACTGCCTACTATAAGAAGCCACGTAGAGCTGCTCAGGGTCCTGGCCAGAATGAAACATTCACCAGAGATCTGCCAGCCCCATGGACCCTCTGAGGTCATCACGTGGATGTCCTGCTGGAAAGGAGGAGAAGGAACCCCAGCCACAGTTTCCCAGAGCAGCACGCTGTGGAGATGCAGCTGACAAGTCCTTCTCATCCACTGGCTGCTTGGGTCTCTCTAAAGCAAAGAGCAAAAATCTTCTCAAATTTCCAAATCTTCAGTAGAAAAAAAAAAAAAAAAAAAAAAAAAAAAAAAAAAAATTTACCATTTGAACAAAATGTCCTTCTATAGAATCTACTTTCAGCTAGGGATAAGGTAGTATATAAGATGTTTAGCATCCCCTCTGGCCTCACCTCAGCTTATTCATCTAGTATAGATGGCTTTTCCAGTCTGTACTCCTCCAAATTCAACCTGCTTCCTCTCAAAGTCAGTGCTGAAACTGACTCTGATGTTGGCAGATGGGGACTGTATTTTTCCTCTCTCTCATTTAAGAATAGGAGGATGCAGGAACCCATAGACCTATAGAGGAAAAATTCACTCCTGGTAGAAAAGCAAAGAATAATGCACTACTTTTTTTAAAAAAAAAAAATTAAAATGAGCTATAAATATAAAAACACTCCAAATTAAGATTTTCATCTTGTACTTCCACAACATACCTAAGTGGAACATCACCAGTTCTTATGGATATGTGAAATCATACACTGTTCAAACATGCTTGTCCCACAGTGCAATAAAAATATATTTTGATACTAAGTACAGCACTGCAATTGAAATCATTCACAGTACAGGTTGAAGATAAGCCATTTCTCATCAACTGTGCCATTCTGAAAAACAGCTAATGTTCTTTTTGACTGAGCTCATCAAGACTTTTCTGAATCAACTGCAGGAATGTTTCTGTGAGCAAAGTGTTGGCTGCAGTGGATGCACTGGTGATTGCCAAAAGCCAAACCCTGAACCTTCATTACATCTTGGGGCTTCTCTTTGGGACTGCAATATATGAAGATTCTCAGTGATGTTGTATTTATTCCGGATGAGAGAAACTGAATCATTGGTTACACTCAGGAAAACACACTTAGAATTTCCTTAAGTATCTTGGTTCATGTGAATTTGCTTGTATTTTCTTAGGAATTTTTCCTGGAAAGCTCAGACATCCTAACCCTCTACAAGTGCAGTTTTACTGGTGGATTTGCTCCCAAAATAAGCTGTAGTTTTCAGATAGTTGAATGGAAAATATTCTGTGAACCTGCTCTCTTCATGCTGAAGCATCTGGCCCATGAAGACTTTTCAACAGATCATTTTTTGGGACCTCTCTTTTCTCTTAGAGCTGAAAAGAACTGGTTTTCATTTTAGCTTCATTGCCTCCTAGTTTAGACCCTGTTTTAGATTCTCACTGCAGACTTCACCAAACCTGTATCCAAATGTAAACCAATATAAATTTCATAGAAGGAATTCAATGACACACAAGCCAATTTTATTAGACAGGAAACATTTGTCTATCAATGTAATTATAGTTTCAAATTTCATAATGTTCTAGTACAAATATTTTGTCTGGAAAATTTTCAATTAATCTTGGAAACCATTGCAGTGATATCTCTTCAATTAGAAAGAAGTTCCAGGACCGTATTTCCTGATTCATTCTATTGAAATGCAGCTGGTACACACAATGCTCGGTCTGCTGATTTAGCAGCACTATAAAAGTACTGCTTGTAATCTCTATAGATCCACAGAATTAAATTAAGTTTTAAATTTAATACCCTCAAATGTTAATACAATATATACACACCAAATGAGATAGTGAAATTTTCATGGCATTTCCTCCAACCTTGTACACACAACATAAATGTCTCTTAATTTAAGGAAGTTCTTGACTCATCTGCTCCCCACAGTATTTTTTTTTCTTTTTCATTACATAGCATGTTATTCAGAGCAATGATTGTTATTATTTCATTTCAAATAGCCAGATCTGAGTACTTGTGAATGCACATTGAAATCTGAGGCTCAAATACCATATATGTTAAAAATCACAGTGTGTGTTGCCATTTGAGAAAAATGTTCTTCAGGCAGAGTACAGCCCAGCTTTCACCTCATCTGCAGAATCATTCTGCAGTGCAAATCCTGACAATAACTCATGCTAGCAAGAGCTTCCCTTCTAACATGCCTTTGCACTTGCTTCTAAGAATAATGAAAATGTAATAAAATCATAAAAATTAGTCAAACAAATGGAAATTAGACCCTTCAGACTCCCACTGCAATCAATCTAATGAACTGACAAGCCAAATTAATTTTATCGTGTGACGCACAAATGTCCTTTCATAGCAAAATGCAGATACCAAATTGTTTTCAAGAGACACCTGAACATGCTCAGTCTTTCCTATCAACCCTCAGCCACCCATAACAACATTTTTTTCTTAACATTGGGAAGCCATAACACAGAGAATGTCTAATCTCAAATACCAATACAAATAATACAAATAAGCTCATAATTATAAGAGGTTTGCACTCATATTTTATAATTTTCTACAAATGGTTTTCTGTAGGAAACCTATTAGGTACCTGTTCTATAGGTAACTGTTAGGGACATTTTTGTTGTTGTTGAACCTTGGCACAGAGGAGGGCTTTAGTATTCCTTGATCATATAGAACTAGCTATAGCTAGAAATCTGCCATCTTACCCAAACAGTTTCTAGAGCTGATTATCTAAATCTCTGCTTGTCACCAAATATTTGCCTTTCATTACCAAAATACTTCTAAATATACTTCAGTCATCGAATCACCAGGCTGATTATTCCATGCCCTATGATTCAGGTGCTGATCATACACCAAGAATAAATAACTGAGAATAGGGAGGACTCAGTGAGCAACTGATAGGAAGAATATTGTTGAGCCTAATCAGTGACATGTTGTGATTATTGCATTTGTATGTGTAATAAACTTACAATTGTTTCTGATTATAAACAACTGTAAAGAACTTTGATTTGTAATATAAACAGATTTCAGGCGCCATGCACAATTCAGTGCAAAATCTATGTAAGAAAACTTAATGAAAACATAGACCTTTTATTTGAAGCATGGGTATGAACTATTTCTAGTAGTGAAAACATTTTTTTTATTACAATTTATTTTAATTATCAATAAGTATACTTTCTATTCCTGGAAGGTACTACTTCATAGCTTACCAAAACCCATAAGGTGTTTCTTGAACTGACATCAGTTTAAGCAAATCTCTGGGGCTGGCTGTGTATCAGCAGGGCAGGCAGTCTGCCCCCTACCCGCAGCCTGCCTTCACACAACATCAAAACCTTTTTTCCATGCAATCTGCTAACAAAATCAGAGTCACTTTGGTCTTTTTTCCCCTAGAATCAGAAAGGCACATGAGAGCAAAACCACCTCTGTCCTTAATTCTAAGCCTTCACACATGAGGAAAAAACACAGTACATTCCCCACCTTTACTGCCAATGATTTGGAGGTTAAACATGGCTACACATTTAATTAGTGTGCACTAATTCTGTGATTTTTTTTTTCAGGCAGACCATGTTTCCCCATGTCTTCTTGATTGTTCAGTGCCCATTCTGTAGAATTAGTGTGGCACTGAGGACAGATTATGAAATTCATAAAACCTCTAGATCTGCATAAAAACAAAGTTACTTTTGCTGATCATGGCCATCGTCACTATAGTTCCACCATTTAGATGAAGCCATAGAGGCAAGAGTTAACAGACTTCAGTTCAAGAGTCACAAAAATAGGTAAGTGCCTTCAGCTAGCAATGCTGAAGCAGTCAGACACAACTCATTGCTTTGTACTTCATTCCTTTAACTTTTTTTTTGGAAATTTTTACCTCTTCTATTTTTTTTTTAAGTTTTATTGCTTCTGAGTTCCTTGTTTCCTTCTTGCATCAAATTTAGATTATAGCATGCAAGAACTCAGGAAAAAAATTTCCAAGGACCACCAATGTTAATGAAAGCACCCAGGAGAAATTTTAACTACTCAATGACTTAAAATGAGCACTTTCAACCCTTGCCTGTGAGAGGAAGAAGAACTGTCAACAGAAATGTAGCACAAATCATGCAGTATTTCATTAGTCTGCCTTTTTTACTATGATTCAGATTTAAATAAACTGGGGAGAATATTGAAATTATGGCCAGAGAGTTCTAAAACTTTTCCTTTACCACATTGCAGGCAAAATGTGCAGAAACGTAATACCTTAATCTATCTCCCATATTTGGGTATGCAGAAAAGGAATGAGTAGGAAGGAAGGGGTAAAAAAAGGTGTATGAGGATTTTATAAATCCAAATTCTGCAGCTGACTGTGCGCTGAACTTAACATCCCTGATTTGGGAAGCACACACACCTGAACACTACTGTGAAATCTAAGAGTAAAATCTATTCTACACTTGAAAGTGTTGCTGGTTGCTTCCTTGCACAAGTATTTCTGTTTAGGAGTGTGATCTCCTCAATCTGAGCCCATGAACAGTTGATTGATCAGGACCAACTCCTTGTATATATAACTAATTCAAATTCCAACTAGTTAGCAGCAGAAATGTTTGGTCAGAAATGCACAGGGCTGTCTGCCAAGAAAACACAGTGGGCACTTTGAACTGTTTGAAAAAATATTTCATTGAATATGATAGGCAGTTTAATGAGCAGTGCACACCTGTGGACCTTCTCTTCTTCCTTGGTGAGGCTGCACAAGAGTACCAGCTGTACATATTCTCCAAGTGGCCCCAGACCATTTGAAAACTTGCTTTAGCACATGAAGAATCTGAAGCTGCAACAAGCCTTCAAGGCCACCCAGCACAAAACTTGGGAATGTTTTTTAGCAGAAAATCCAACAGCAATGTAGAATTACAACAGGCTCCAGGAAATTCTGAAAAACTGCTGGTTTTGCTTTTCTTCTGTAGCAGTTTGAAACTGGTGGGCACAGCAAGTAGCCACAGCAAAAGCCACTAGCTGTGAGAAATCCTATACAAAGCCCTGGGCAAGCAGAATATGATGGAGGATGGAAAGATTCTTTTCCCGATATTTGGTTTGGTGGCAAGCTGGAGGATAAGCATATTTGCATGCATCAAAAATTATACAGAAGTAAAAAACCCTTGCTGGGATGTGATCATATGATAGCTTCCCCTGCTTTATGTAGAGAAATCAAAATTTTAAAAATGGCTTCTTAATCACCTCCTACTTAGAAAAAAGAACAGTTTAAATTACAAGAACAGTATTCTAACTCCATTATGGCACATCAAGTTATTATTTTAATTGATTAATAAAGTGCTATATTCCTTTCACAACATAGTAGACAAAAAGCAGATATACTTTTTGCCCAAGACAGTCTATTTACTTTCAGTGCATTGGGTCTTCCTGGACCAAAGTTTTCACAGTCTTGCACCCACATCTTTTTTCATTTACTGCAATATACTTATATTCATTTCTAAAGAAATTTAAAAAAAAAAACAACATGAAATTGAGGAAAAAGAACTCCAAACTAAACTCAGATAGCTGTCCTGAACAGATTCATAATAATCAATTACAAAATTAATTCTTTGCTGCTCTTTTGTCACATGTCCAAAAGGCATCCAGAACAACATTTTCAAAAATGTTCATGTGACTAAGGGATCTAAGGCTCATTTAATTAGGGTCCCTTGAAAGCATCTTTCCTATTTAGAATTAATTCAGTTCTTGAAAGTTGATTAACTCTCTCAGACCTCAGAGATTTTAGATGCTTTATGAATCCTGTGCCCTCTTAGACACTTGATACACTTATATCAGTACTTCAGAATATATTTAGAAGTCAGGTTTAAACACTTATCTTGAAAAATTTTGGCTGACGTAGTCAAATAATTATTCTACAGATGAAAAATAAAATACGCTAAGAGCAATCCAAAGAACAACTAATCTCACACACCAACTCACTGATAACATGCCAAGACTGAAAAAAACACATAATAAAAAAATTATAAAATGTATAGGGATTTAGTAGGTCACAGAGACCATCTGCCTACAAATCAAGGACTATTCATTACTACCAGGTCATCCTTACCGTGAACTATCTAACTTTGGCTGCCTCAGAAGATTTGGCTGTCACCCTTCCTAAAATGGCCACCCCCTTTCTAAGATGTGATATGTTAAAATTATAATGTGGCAAATAAGTATTTTGTACTATTTTGGAATTTAAAAAAAAAAAAGATGTTATTTTCCAGTTAAGAGAGAATGAATATACTACTATACAAATACAATATTACCATATTATTATGGTTTCAAAAGGCACAGAATTTCTAGTTACATGTGCCTCACTTGGACTGGTCTGTAATAAAGCTAGAAAGCATTGAAGGGAAAGAAATATTTTATTTAACTTTTTGGCCGCAGTCCTTTTAAACATTGTAACTCAGAGCACCAAGGGATCAAAAAAAACACATTTATCTCTCCAGTTCCTTAAAATGAACTCTAATCTTATTTCGTGCATTTCCTGTTTGCAAGAGGATGGGAAGAGATTCCTAGGCAGTAATAGAAAAATATCCCAACATTTTTCAAAAGCTATTCATAGTTATAGATTGACAAAAATCAAACTTTTTATGGCATTTTCAACAGCTCTACAGAAACAATTCTGTTTGAGTCAATACAGTGTAGTTCTAGTGAGGTAGAGTTTGAATAAATTATTCATGAATTGTTATATATGCCTGAGAAATATAAAAAGTTATTTTGCACAACAGGAAAAATATGAAACCAACAAAAATATTGCCAAGAAAAAAAAATAGCTTAGTTACTGGCTATTGTAATCTTCCTGAAGTTCTGCGTTTTCAGGTTCAGGTTTCACTCAAACGTGATGTTTTATTCCAAATAATTTATGTGGGAATAACAATAGTGAGAAATAAGATTAGCAGGCATTCTGCTGTTACATTGAAACAGGGCAGTAAGAGGCTTTCCTGTCCACAGAAATCTGCTGTGAAACAGAAACTGTATATTTTAACATTTTCCTCCATAAAATTCTGTCTCAAATAGTTTGTGAAGATATGATGACCTCACTCTAATGAAAAAGAATATTCTCCATATGGAACGGAAGACAGACTGTCCTTGAGCCAGAACTGCAGTGCAGAGGTGCTGGGATGTGCCCTCAGGAGCTGACCATGGCTGGCAATAGAGCATAACTCCATTTGACATGCAGGTTGAATCAATTTACACACAAGTTTGAATCTCATAACTCAGCACCACACTGGATAGCAGAGGGTATATCTTTTTTGATATAGGACTAATTTCCAAGTCTGTAGAAGCAAGTGTGGCAGTGGAATTTTTGCAGATAATCTGATAAAGCCTTTAACAGCAAGTCCAGAGCACTGAATTACAGAAATTTTCAAGTCTAAACAAAACAGAATTTATATTAAAGTATATTATTTTATTAATTTATTAATTAGTTTATTATAAGGTATATTAAAATGAACTATTGATTTGCTTTCTTTTCTGTCCATAGAACAATGTCAGGAAGATTAGTCCATAAACTGATCTAATTCATTCTACATTTTTAAATATTTCTCTGCCCGCGTGTGTGTGTGTGTGTGTTTGTGTGTGTGTGTACAAATGCTGAACTTTTAATGGGTAACAGTGAGTATTAGGTGTTCAATATTTGGTAGTCTGGTTCTAAAGATTAACAGAGATAACAATAAGTCATGTAGCATGTTTTTCTTCACCTGGCTGGATAAGACTACAGCCTCTTTCAAACAAATCAGATTATTAAAGTCCATTTACTTAGAATGCCAAATGTTTACGGACATTAAAGACAAAGAGATAGTTGAAGGAAATTAAAATAATAGTATTATTTTAATATTTCTTCCCCATTTATCCAGCCCTAACTACAATGGCAAAAAAGTAGAAAAAGTACTGCTGTTAAAACTTTAGGAATATAAGAAATATTTGCTCTACAAACACACCAAACTCAGTCCTGTCAGACCAAATAGCCACTACATAAAATCAGCATGAATACATGGATCTCTGCAAAATTTCCAAACAAACACACAAGACATGACCAAAATAAATAGAGTTAGCTGTAAGTCATTCTAGGCAAAGAATTAAGAGATGTCAGATCTATAGGGAGACAGAAACTGCTCTGAGATTCAGACAAGGCTGAAGAAGCTGAGGATAGATCAGTTCCAGAGTTTACGCGGCTGTAACTAGAAACAGAATCTGGCCCAGCACTCTGTGGAAGGATGCCAAGAAAATTCTTGGCATCTTGAGTTAAAGCTGTAGGTGGTTAACAGGAAAGTTAAGGTCAAATAAGGAGACCCTTAGCTGGCTGTGGTTCCATCAGATAAGACAGCCCATCAGGAAAACAGCAGTCAGACTTCAAGATTTAAAGGGCTACTCTTCACAGGAGTTCAAGACTCTGTCAACCAGAATGTTACATTTCTAGAATAACATGGGCTTCTCCAAATACTGGCATTTAATCATTCTTTATTAATGTGCCAGGCTATTGAATTGAAAGCAGCGTTCCCATCATAAATTGAATTCTCTTTCATTCCCACTGTGCCAGGCACATATAATATATATCACATGGGTGAACCTTGAAAGGGGAGTGTTTATGTAAGTTATATCTTCCTCTTAGTTTGAGTTTGTTTACAATCTGCAGTTGAGCAATGAGATTGAGTTGCTGAGAATATGTTGGTGGGCTGGGCAAGGGCCACCTCAGAGGAAATAAATCAGTTGCACAGATAAATGAGTTCTTGTGAATCTTTTCCTCAAGTATTCTACAATATATATTCCAGGTCCTTGTTTGTTCATTAAAAGAAGAGGGAAAAAAATCTAGTTCAAATAACTAACTGAAAATCCTACCCAAAAAAACGAGAATTTGTAAACTTCACATATATCTGCAAGGCAAGTTAAAAGCCTAGGCTTTCCCAGGGTCCTGTAAAGCTGTGTAAAAAGCACAGATTTCATGGCTGAATTTGGTTCCAGTGGACAGTATGACATTGTTAATTTTCATAGTTATTTCATGAGTTAATTCTGTGCAAAAACGTATCTGGGGAAAAGATGGCACGGTATTAAATTACTGTCCTACATAGTGTATTCTGGCTGGCAGGCATCAAGAGTTTGGAGAAGGAAATATACTATTATTATTTTCCCTTCACAGATGCCAGGGCCTGGATTACTGGCTTCTATTCAGCTGCTTTTTTGTTACTCCCATTAAGCACCTTGCCTAAGAATGCTTTGGATTACTCCCAGCTTTGGGATGATAAGAGCTTAGTCTGTATTGAGTGATTTGTTTTCTCTATGTATTGAAATCACTGAAGACAGAGTCCTTGAGAGTATTCATCTCATGGCTTAGGATTTCTGTGGGCAAAGTAATTTGGACAGAGTCACCTACTTGCCACGCATATAAAAATATAACATTCATTGCCTGCATAAGGAGACAGCTACAGCCCCTGATGTTGGATCCTTTCTCTTCTATGAACATAACCTCATCCTGAAGCAGTCTGAGGTCAGTACTCATCAGGTCCTATCCTGCAATACAAATGCAACACATCCATCTGTATTCCACGTCAGACTAAGAGTAACCTAATGATGCAGATCATAGGCCTGGGGAAGATGGCAAAGAAATCACACTGCTCTCTGAGAAGGATAAACCAGCAAACCTTCCCAGGTCCTTGCCTGTTGCAATGAGTCATCTGTCTTCTCTTTCCACCCACTTCAACAATGCCTGTCCCAAGTATTTAAGAATCCCAATAATCAAACACATCAAGTGTCACATTCCATCCATAATTTTAGGCTATTAAATATAGGCCTACAACCCTTCAGGCTAATAATTGCTCTCCTTGCTAACAAATTCTGCCTTCTATATGAACCAGTGAGGTGGCTATGCAGATCTGGATTAAGAACCAGCTTGCATCTTCCCATCTTGGGGCATGGATATGGCTAGCACATGATAGTCAGCCCTGACACCGGAGACAGGCCCATTCTCTGTGGATAAAACATTCTTTGTATCACCACATATACTTTTTTTTGCAACATAATGAAGAGATCATTTCAAGAAGTTATAACACTGTCACATGTTAATGCTTCCTCTTCACAGAAGACAAAGCACAGAGTCCAACTGCGGCACATTGCAATGAAGCACAGATTTTTATTTGCCAAGACCATAACTGTTTTATTATGGAACCAGTTCATTTTGAAAACTGTATTTTCCTATATAATACTATGCAGGCAGTAGATGCTGCTACGATCTCTGAAAAATGATTAATTTGGGGGAGGGGATTGGATGCATCTGCTGATTTTACAGTTTTATCAGGACTCACTCTACCTATAATGCCACAGGGACTCTTAATTTAATGTAATTGTAGTTCAAAAGAATTTTTATCTACAGATGGAATATTTTTGTTAAAATTTAAACAGTTTGAAAGGGGAATGAAATATTCACTAGGCAGGATCACTAGAACAAGAAAATCACATGTAAAGGGAAAATATGTGGGAAAAGAAAAAATCAATAGTGACACAAACATTTTATACACAAATATGAATTAGACATTATATACAGAGAAATCTATTATTTCAGGTTACATTTGAATAATACATAATATTTAGATAGAAAGGTAATTATTTTTTTCCTAAACCATAAAGCAGAGTTTTCAGCATCAAATCATTTCTGTAAGTATTAACACTATCGAAAATATTTCTAAATGCAGGAGCAAAATATTTTTTTCTAAGTAAGAAAAAAGTAAGAATTTTTTCTAAGTAAGAAACAATTTTTCACTCTCTTCTAAAAACCTGTCAAGAGCTATAATTAGTTAAAAATATATTTGAAAATATAGTAAAAAAATCCCCAAACTTAGACTTAAAAACTTCTTTATCAGCTTTGATCATTAAAAAAACCACTGTAAGCAATGCAATAGTCTCTGCTTTCCAATGGAAAGGAAGCTTTTCTATGATATTTGAAAAATATCTTTCTGTATCATAGAGTTTTTCTCTAATCTACCTAGGCAAGTCAAATTCCTCCAAGAAAGACTGAATCCTGAGCCTGAATGAACTCTGAAACATTCTCTTTTTAAAGATAAACATACACTCCATAAACTTTTCATTGTTCTAAACATCTGTTTGGACTTATAAAGAGCTTTTCAGCCAAGTCCTGCGATAGGGATGTTGACTTAGTACGTGCATCTCTTCTTTAATTCTTGCAAGCAACAAAACATTATTTGTGTAGTCAGTATGATGTATCATATCTACTTTAGCGCAGAAAAAAATAACAATTAAAAAATTAATAAAAACCAATAGCTTGTATAATGTCCTGTTTCCCCATCTTAGATTGATACAGATGTAGATGTAGACATAAAGGGGGTCCAACCATGCTGGATCTGAAAGCAGGTGGATCATCCCCTACATTTCTTTTGAATGAGCTCCTTAGCCAGTGTATTAGAGTCTTCATTGCTTTTCTGTCTCAGTGGGAATAAAAAAAAATCAGGACAAATAGAACTGTAACAAATAGACCTAAGAAACTGGTCATCCTATAATGTCTTTTAGGGGAAAATGTAGGTACTTACAGTGAAGACCACTCAGCTATGTTGGAGGCCACATGACAGAAGAATGCTTTTGCCACTGTTCACCCATTAGACTTTGGACTGCTGGCTATCTACAGGCTACTTTTAAAGGTTCTGCAAGTGGGGTTCAAGATGTACAAGACTGCCATCAAACACAACTTGATTCCCTCCTCAGGAACTCTGCAGCTTCAAAACAACCACGTCATGTTAGGGAGCGTGAAAGCTCCTCCCTTTGCTTTCCACACTTTGTAAGAAAGGTGCATGAATGAGCCCTTCCTTCAAGAGTCTAACACAATATCTGGATTGCAGATATACATAATTAACAGCAGATCCCAAGTTACCAGATCATCAATCATCTATTTCAAAGCAAATGTAACCTGGGCATTGCCCCAAAACGTATGTTCCAAGATTTGATACAACTTGTTCAAACTTCCCCTAGGCATTTCTGGGAAAATACTCTTAACAGCTCATCATAATCTGTGGATCATAATCTGAAAAAGTCAACCTTTGTTCAAGAGCACTGTTCAGATCTGTACTCAGAGCCAAGGGAGATAGATTGATAGACTGATAGATTATCTATCAGTTAGATCATGAGCCCCACGATGCCAAGATCTAAGGACTTGAGAAAGCCAAAAATCAGAGTTGTCCTTTTAAAGAAGATGAGACAAGGCAGAACAGGTAATACGAATGAGAACGTGACAAAGGAAATTAAACACAAGAAAAACTAACTGCACATGTTTGACATTAAACAAGATAACATAAAGTGAAAAGCTTTTTTTATTTGTTTAGTTAATAATGATTCATTGAATTATATGGCTTACAAGGACCTCATCAGATAACATGGCTTAACCATGGATTTTATAACCGTGGGATGAAAAACAATGGGACAGTAGGAAACACGTATTTGGTCTAACTTTTGTAAAGTTGTCAAGCAGACCCATTGGTTACAGTATTTCTGTTCTGAACTTGAATTAACTCAATGACTGATGGGGCTGCACATTATCTTTTTGCAAAGTTCATAATAACTGAGCCCATGAAAGTGCTGAGCCTGTCTGTAAAGAAAAAATTGAAAACCATTTGAGGACCAAATGTGAGGCTTGTCACATTGCAGTCATGTGCTCCCAAGGAATCAACAAAAAGTGTAAATTTAACCTAGTTCAAGACGTTATTATTTCAGCATTGGATATAGGATGGAGCAATGAAAAAACCTCTGAGCGAACATGTACAATTTATCCAACGCTGTGCCCCACCCTTGGATTAACTTTTTAGCTTTCTATTGTTGGCAATATCTCAGCCAGAAATTTCAGTCCTGAGAAATGTAAAATGGAACTTTAATTGTTGGAACAAAATATATTTTCTAGCCCAGAGACCACAAAGCAGAACAAGGCCAAGATGCAGAACACTGAGTGCCAAAGTAGCGTGCAGCTGAGAGCAGTTCCTTCATGATTTTTATTACAAGTTCTGCTTTTCATTTGGGAATGGCTACTTCTGTCCCTCACAAAAATAAATAGATGCCACCACTTAGGTGAAACTAATACCAGCTCAAGGGCTCATCTTCCTGGCTTATCCATAAAGATTCTGGAATGACTGTAAAGTGTAAGATTTAATGGAGTTTTTTGTGTACCTGAACATTATTTCCAATTCTTTTGGGTGGTGTGTGAGGTTTCCCCACTGTCTCATACTGTACACAAAAGTTTATCAATTTTAAATTTAATCATCCCAAGCCATCTGTAAGGAGGAGCCTTCCTTAATACACTTTCAAATTAAATACGATTTTTAAAAAGCAAATGAGTGAATGATCATGTTTTGGGGGAGTCTAAGGGGGTGGTTTTTGCAAGGTCTTTTTGTTGTTTTTTGGTTTTTTCTTAGTTATTTTGGGTTTTCATTTCTTTGTAGTACACAACCATAGAGAACAAATAATAAAAGCTAATTAGCTAAGGGGATTTACTATATAATCAGATGCTCTGAGTAGGGGAGACAGAAATATGTTTTATTTAGGGAATATCAATTTTTTTCTCTTTGTGTGTTTGAAACATTACACTTAAAACAAAAAGAAATTTCCCCACAGAAATTTCCTGTCACTGTATGAATCTCATCTAAATACAGAACTATCAAATATTCACCTCTTCAAAAAGTTAATCCTCCTGGAATTCTTAAATTCCACATGAAAAAGGCCAAATGTCAGTGTACTGACTACAATATACAGGCGTATTTTTCTACTTTACAACTTTCTTTTTCAAAATCTCCAGGGAAATTATTCAAGAAGCTGAGTTTCATGTGCTCTGATACCACAACAACAGAAAATGTTTCACCTTTTTATCTTACTTATTGTCTCAGAGAGTGCTCACAATAGCATAACTGAAATATCCTTTTTTTATATAAGGCAGAGTTCAGTGGACAACTTGTCACAAGATAGCAATTTTTCTTAAAAATATTTTTTTGTTAAGTTATTCTCTCTAAAAAAGTTCATTATCTTCAAAACCATATGCAAAAATTATTTTCAAACTAATTTTTTTTTTCTCACTTCTGAAAATATTTACACTGAAATGTGACCTTTTTCCACTGGAAAAAGAGGCCACATGGTACTGCATGAGTCACATACCTGAAGCCTGTGCCCTTTTCAACATGAGCCCTCAACCATCATAAATACAACTTTTGCTTTCTAAGCTTGTGATAGTTGCTTGACCTTTGCTAGATCTGTAAAAATTCTTGCCAGTTATTTTTGGTTTTAGTAAATGTTCTAAAACGAATAAAGGGTGGCACAAATGCATTTCATACCATTGTGTTTCCTGCAAATATTTCCCTTTAGCGACCTGATACAGAGCTTTTCTCTTTGCCTTGCACATCTGACCGAGCATTCTTTGGGTGTTTGGATGGGCTCTCCTGCTTTGTACCATGCCCTTGCCACACCACTGCATCTTTGGTTCAGGAAGAACATTCTTGTTCCCGTACACAGCCTCAACTCAAGCAGGGTGTGCTCTCCTGCAGGGAGGTCACCCCTCTCCACACCCATGTGTGGCAGGTGCAGATGGCACGAGTATTTTGGCAGTCTGTCCCCAGGGCAGGGCTGACAAGGACTGGAGAAAAGCATTTGCAGTGGAAGCTTCAGCTCTGTCTGCCTTTCTCACTGCAAAAACCTTGCAGCTCTGAGTTGTCCTCTTCAGAGTGCACTACAGGGCTCATCACTGTCTGGGCTCTCTAGGATTGCCAAATGTGTCCTAGAGGGTCTTCTGGCTGTGAGTAGGTGCTGTGAGTAAGTGCTGCGAGTAGGTGCTGCAAGCAGGTGCAGTGCACACTCCAAATTTACCCTTAGCCAGCCTGCCATTTTTAATGCTGGTTTAGTTCTTTTCACCAATGAGTAGAGAAGAAATCAAATTCCTTGTACAGTGAAAATATGTATTTATATTTCTCTTTGAGTGGAATTGAGAAAATAACACAGAAACAAGGCCTTTTTTGGTCTCTGATACGAAACCTGATGTTATATGTCTGCATAGGAGCACCTGAAAAACCTTAATTCGTCTTATTTTCCAATTTCCTCAATCTTTCACTTTTGTGATGAATTTCTAAACCCATAGGTCCCTCTGCTTTTTTGTTTATGCTGTGCATGACAAGATATGCAGCTGAGATTAATACATACCTAATACTATTATTTTATTCATTAAATTAATATAATTGCTAGAAAACTGAAAGATCACCTGGTACATTGCAGTTAACTCAGAGAATACAGCCACAATAGCATTATAACCAAATGGCCTTGCATTTCTCAGCTATAAAGTTCACTACAGATCTCACATTAAACATTTGCTTGAAAGACAGCCAAGTGAAGATGTGTTTCATTCCTCTGGGATCCAGAAAGCTACCAGCTGTTTCCTACAAAGTGCTCTGCTGTGTCCAACACTGAAGGTCCATATATTCAGTATCCTTTCTCCAAGAACCACTGGCAGCAGATGTGTACAGAACAGAACAAGAACAGAGCCCACATTAAAGGGCTCTTCCTGTGTTGTAATCCCCTGTTTCCAGCTATCAGTGGGAGTGTCTGACACGAAGCTTGCATCTAATGGCTGCATGGAATAGTCACAAATGGACTTAATCTTCACTAATCTATCCAGATCCTTTCCAGCTCTCTCCATGTTTTTGGCCTCCAAAATGTCCCATGAGGATTCTTAGAATTTAATATGCATCATAAAGATTTCCTTTTGTTTCTTTTAAACCTGCTGCAGGAAAGCTTCACTGAGGCCCACTAGTTTTTCTGCTCCCAAAAACAATGACCGATCACTCCTTGCTCACATTTTTCACATCATACATGATTTAACTGAACGTAGCCCTCCTCAACTCAGCTGTTTATGTAACTCTAATTTAATTTGCTTTTATATACTTGTTTTCTGCCCTTCGATACAAAAAGATTGTTCTTCTGTTCCAGATAGTTCCTTCACTTTGGTTTTTATCACAGGATATAGCAGAAGAATTCAGTCCAAGTGAGGTGAAGGGAGCAATTTCAATGTCAGAATGACTCTTGCAAAATCTCTGATATTATCTATTCCAAAAATATGTCAAACTTTCTTCCAACACCTCACATCACTTCCCTAGGAACTAAAACCACACCCTTAAAAATAAGAACTTGGTGCAGAAAGATTAGCTTCTGCATGGGATATCCAAGAAGGTCTGCATTATGCTAGGAGATGGAGAGGGGAATTTCTATGCCCAGGCTCTTTTCCTTTACTCCTGGAAAATTTTAAATGTCCTGTTGGTAATTCTGTCTTTTGATTCAGAAGTAGCATTATGAGCCTGAATGGAACAGGAGAGCTGTATATGGGATTTACACAGTCAGAAATCAAATTATTATTCATAATGATAACTCACATCTTGTGGTTTAAAAGATAAGCACAAGAAAAGCAGAACAAAAAATACAGACAGAGAATATGTCAGAGATTTGCTTCTTAAAGTATATTTTCCACCGTGTGTCTGAATGGATGAAGGCTTGCACACCTGACTTGGCAAATTGTTTCATCCTTTCACAGGTCAAAACAAAGCAACCCAGGTTTTTCTTCTACTGACTCAGCTAAATCACCTTCTCTTAATCCCTGCCTGATGCTCTTAGGTATGTTAAGGGCAATGATTCACCAACTCTGTTGGCCTTTTCAGCCTTCCAGAATCTCATACTTTATTTCCTGGGATCAAATGTGCCAATCCTTACATATTTTGATATCTTCAAACCTTCTTTAAATGTACCCTGTCAAACCTTCTTTAAATGTACCCCAAATCTTCTTTAAATGTATCCCTTTAGACAACCACTCTAAGGCACTTACTTCTCTTGTCCAGTGATGCAGTTCCTCATCTCCAGGACACAAGAAATTGAAGTCAGCACATCAGCCCCACCACTTCCCACTTGAGTAACGGGATGGGCAGGCCAATAGCATTAAGGCTCCTTGGGAGCTGGACTAAAATGCAAAGTCACACTTAGGGCATTACTTTCTACTGCTTCTTCATTTGTCTGGGGAATTCTGTTTACTACATTTCCCCTTCACACTTAAAACTTAAACCAAGTTCATTAAATTTTATCCCTAGGAGGGCTAGAACTGTATTTAAATAAGTAAATGTTTTACATTATAAACTACAGACACTGTCAAGAATCAAATTAAGTATATTGTATTCTCATTGTTTGTGTAACATATTCAAGTATCACACTGAAGAAAGTATCTGAAGTTCTATACTTTATTTAAGAGAGGCAGAAAAATCTTAATTACTTTAATAAGGCTTATTAGTGTTACCCAGATATGAGCTGAGGGGTGGGCAGAATAACATCAATAAATGGTCATGAAGAAGTTAAAATTTTCTCAGCATCAACTATGTCTAAAATCATGGTCTGCATCATACCACATTTCCTATAAACTCATTCCACCTATTGTGTTCCTTTCATTTTTATGTCTGCCACCCCATAATTCCTATGGAAGAAAAAAAAAACCCACCCTCCAGTCAAAACTTACTCAATAAAAGAATATTCAACTATATACATAAGAGAACAGTAAAGACATTCCCCACCACTACGAGACTGCCATTTGGGAAAGTTATAGCCAAGTTCTTGTCTAGAGCATAGTTCATCTGGCCTTTTCTTCCCCTATGTACCACCCTGGTGGAAGCACATAAGTTACTGTTTAGATCCACTACAGGACAACAAGAGCTCAAGAAAGGTTCTTGTGGCCAGAGAACAGTGACCTGCTGTGCCATGAAGGTGCTGGTTGCTTTGTTACCACAAGAGAGAAGCACCAGACAGATTTCTCATCAAAAGGACCACGAGTGCTGTGAAAGAAGTGAAATAGCTGCCCTAATAAATGACATTTGAGATGGTGAGTGAAATCTGCATGGGTCCATGAGTTGGCAAGAGGCGGCTGAAGCCTGATAGAAAGGATATGTTTGGCTTAACCAAACCCAGGCTTGATGCTGTTCGGCTGACTACCCTGGTGTCCCTGCTTTGGGCCACTTGAAGAAGAGTGGTGTCAGAGCTAGAGGCTCCAGGAAGCATTTGGGATGTGACCACAACATCAACTAGCATTTTAAAGAAAGAGAGCAGTTGATGTTTAGGCTTGCGTATGAGAGGGTTTTATGCTTTAAGCATTTTTTTCCTCAAAGCGAAAAAAGGGAGGGGAAAAGTTTTAGCAGAAATTGTAGAGTAATAAAAAGAAAGAGAATGGTTTGGTTTATGGTGACTCAGTGTCTGTGCTTCTGAATAACCTGGTATCTGCCTCTGATGGAGGAAAAGAAGTAGAACAGAAATATTCCCTTATTTAATAAGGACCATTAATTCACATGGGCAGTCTGTTGAATATAACAGAAGACATGGCTGGCATCAGCAGAAGATGATATAGGAAGCTCTGGAAGAATTATGAGAAGACAGTCCATAGAAATGGTGAGAGGAATAGGAAAGAATATCCAAAAGATTAATAAAAAGCAATATTTGAGAAAGAGTCATATTATATGAAAAAGTAGAACAATCAGACTTGCAAAAATCATCCTAAGGTCAGGGAAAAGGTCAATCTTTATATGAGACTGGACTAGAAGTCACTGAATTTGCTAAGAAAATGTCTTGTGTCACAGATCTGCTAAATAATGTTTGTGTGTAAACAAAAGAGTTCTTTTATTAGATCACTTAAGAGTTCACCCTGCTTAAAAAACAGAATCATAAAATGCACAGGGAGATCCAGGATATTTTTCCCTCTTTATCCTTACATATTTACAAAAATAATGAAATAGTGGATCATGATTACACCACTTCAGTAACACTAAACCAGGGAACTGGCAATGTTAGCATTCAAGTAGCAGGATGCACTACATTTATATGCAAACATGTGTGAGGAAGGACATTATCTCAGAGGGAAAAGTTTACAAATATAGTCTGCTCACCACAGCTGAAAGAGTTTGGACTGAGATGAGAGTGAAAATAGTGAAAAACAATAGTCATAAGGAACTGTTATGCATCTCCAGGGCAGGATTAGAAGGCAGAGCAGGAAGCATTTATGCATGAAAAAAGGAGAGTTGTAAAAAAGCACACACATTGATCATGGGGATTTCAATTATGCTGACATTTACTGGAACACAAGTGACAAGCAAAAGCATGTTCTAAAAGCTCTCAAAGCTGCTGCCATATGGAACTTTCTGCTAAGTCAACCAAAGGCATCTTCTAATCAAAGCTAAATTCCAGGTTCTTTCTGTGAGTGGCACAAGAAACTGTCCAAGCCAGCTCCAGATGAATGAAGTCACTGGAAGAACAACAGGTTGCAGCCACAAAGCAAGCCTGAATTTGTTACCCATCAGCTTTAGCAGCACCCTTATTTTCAGCAGTTTTCAGAGATTTGCTTTCCATTCGTGCCCACCATTGGCCTCTTAGGATGGTAAAATGTGTGGAAAAAATAAAATTAGAGGAAGAGCAAGATGACCATTTCAAAATATTTTCTGCTAACTATCTAGGCAGAAACTTCAAAACCCATCAGGTCAGCAAGAAGGGTTAATAGGTAAAAAAGCATCAATGAAATGATGGCTTCGCTTATCCTTGCCAAATTCATCAAACAAACTGAATATCCTCTATTCAGAGCAGATATGAGATGACTTCTAAGAAAGAAAAAAAAAAGAAAAATATCTTGGTGAGTGGTGAGTGTTCCCAGAAAACACAGAAAGGGTTGTACAGAGTGGTAATGATTGACCTTGTTCCTGTAAGTATTTTCTGCCTAACTTGGTTCTGACAGATAATTCTACAGCTCTTATCGACAATCGTCATTGCTTTATTCAATGAGTTATTTGCACTTTAAGACCAAAGCAAACATAGACCTAACTCTCCATATTTCATTGCAATGATGTTATTCACCCTTCTAAGCACTCTACTAAGCAGGATGAAGCCAAAAATTTGATTGGAGAAAAAAAATAAAGAAAACTTTTCACATTTCAGGTTTATACTTACACAATTGGGAGGAGCAAAGAAATAACTTTTTTAGGGCCTCTAACTCTTAGTTTACAGCCAACTCTCTTCCATTTGTCTTTCTCTGTATTTTCCTTCCCTATATCAATTTTTTGCACAGGACTAACTTATATAGGCAACTATATTTACATATTTTAAAATATTTATCAAGGGGAAAGTGAACCCTACCTTCATAAAGCTTGATGGCAGCACCAAGGGCAGGACAGAGTGCAGAGGAATGTGGTGTATTTTTATGTAAGTCCCAAAGGCAGAGTTGGTGTTGAGGGAAGAGGACATGCTGTGGAGCACAAAGAAAAGCCAAGGTGGTTAATTTCTCTCACACAATCTCATTCTGGACAGAAAAGAGACAGATAAGAGTGTAGGCAAGCATGTTCCTCCTCCTGAACAACTCTGGTTACCTCGATGCTGAAAAAGGAAAGAGGTTAATTTTATCACTTAATAACACTATGCAAAATTTACTTTTATGCAAAGAGGGTCACTATGAGGTTCAAGTAGGAAGCACTAAGTAAAAATGATACTGAGATCCTGTGCTAATGGCAATAACAGGAATAATTTGACTTAGGCCATGTATTTCATCTCATCAGAGAAACATCACTTGTTCTTTTCTCAACTTTGGAACCAACTCTGCCAAAAATCTCCTCTTTAAATACTTCTGGCTGTCATTTATTTTAGAAAGATGGCATGAACAAACACATACATATATATATATATACATGCAAAATTTATGAATAAACATAATAATACCTGAAGGAATTCAGAAAAATACAAGTCCATGTACTAAGAAAATACGTCTCATCAAGTCTTTAGGCAAGAGAATAAACTGCTCCTCAAGCTCAAGTTTGTATTAGAAAAATAAATAGTTAGTACAAAATAGATACAGAAATAAAGAGCAGTTAAACATTTTTAAGGGATGGTAGAGAACAATCTGACCCAAAGATTCACCTCAGTTTGAAAACTAAGCAGGTATTTCAGATCGCTTTACAATCAACATAAATAACCCATTTACTAGACTGGAGCAGGGGTAAGCAGAGGTGAAACCCTCAAAATGTGTGCACACATGCAAAGTGCTTCAAATGAGGCTGGTTCCACAAAGATAAGGAGACACTGGATAATATATTTTTTTTTTTAAGACCAGATGGGTCAGCTAGTGAGAATCTAAGATTCATTAAATTGCTGGACAAATGATTTCAGAGTAACTGATAATCCAGTGTAACAAGTCTGGAACACAGTAAAAATTCAGGAAGAATGGAAACTATAAATCTTTTCAAAAAGGTTTCATGGCATCAGCCCCAAGCATGGTGGTGGAACAGATGACACAAGATTGTATTAACAATGAACAAAACAAAAACAGCAGATTTGAAAAATAATTAGTACCAATCAATATAATTTAATGAAAAAATAATCACAGTAAAAGCAAATCAGATTTCACTTTTTGAGTGAAAATTACATGCTTGATTAATAAAGGCATCTGTACTTTTTTTATGTTTAGATTTTTGGAAATATAAACCACTTGTCTTACTAAATAGAAATACCTCATCAGGGGTATAGATTAACAAATAAATCAAATATTCATTTAAAAAATTCAACATTGATTAGAAAATGAAGCATAATTGCATTTCTCAAGGACATTTGACATTCAACATCATAAATAACTATGAGATACTACAAACTACATACTGTTCATAAAATCTACTAATGGAATGACTGAGAAAACATCAAACAACATCAAGGTTTAAATAGTCATATGAAATATTTGGATTTTCATCCAGAGAAACACATCTATATATCACAGAATCATTGAACTCTGACTGGAGGCATGTCTGGGGGTTATCTACTCCAGCTTTCTATCCAAAGCACAGCAATCTCTTGCATGAGGTCAAGTAGCTGTAGTTTTGTCTGGCTTTCCATCCCCTCCAAGGACAGAACCTGTTCCAGTGTTGCATTATCCTCCAAAAGAAAGTTTCCTTCCTAATGTCATGACTAGCAAACATCCCAAAACGCAGTCTTTGGCCTCTTTATGCCTTCTGCCATCAATGAAAAGAATTTGGCTCCAGCATCTTTGTAGCTGCCAGAAATTATCTCCAGGAAGTTCTTAGACCTCACCTTAGCTTCTTCCTGACAGGTTAAGGATTCCCAACTCCAACAACTTCTCCAGGCAGATTCCATGCCTGATGCTCCATACCATGTGGTAACCTTCTGCTGATGTCAGCCAATCTCTGAACAGCTTTTTTGAAGAGAAAACCCAAAACTGGAAGCAAACTTCCAGTACCACTGGTGCTGAGCAGAGGAAACAGATTACTTCTCTCTATCAATTGGCTTTACTTCTACTCATCAGGGCCATGAGAGCATTGTGAATCACAGCTGTCACTGCCCAGAATTAATTCTATTGTTATTGTTTTGCCTCCAGTATGGAAATGTGTGCTGTTCATTGAAATTTGCAACCTTTCTGTTGACACTGTCCTTAGGATACTCTTGACCAAAGTTTTGCCACTCACTATTCAACTCTCCACATTTAACGCTCCGTTTAAACTTTCATGTTCAATTTACATTTTCTAAGGAATTTTATTCTCCAGACTGTTGATAGCATTATTCAATAATAGAGGCTTCTCTATTTGTGCTAGATACACAGTATTTATCCACTCATTACCAGGCATCAAGTAACCACCCACCTTAAAGAGCCCAATCATACTGTCCATAGGTTGCCTTCTAAATGAGGATGTTGAGGGAGGTGGTATCAAAAGTTTTACTGAATTCAAGTTTCAGCTATTGCTCGCTGGTCACCCACATTGAAAATCATTTAATCATACAAGACAGCCATGGTGGTAGAGCATGTTTTTCCCTTGGTAAAATAGGTAGATAATTTCTGACTTTTTATCCTTCGTATACTTGGAAATTAATTCCAGAAGGACACACACCATTATATTTCATTTTTTTCCAGTCATCACAAACCTCCCCTAATTGCATTATTTTTTATAGATAACAGGAATCCACCTTGCACTCACAGAAGCAAGTGGTAAACCCATGAGCAAACTATGTCATAGACCACAAAGGATAAAGCTGTAGTCAGAACTTTCAGATAAAATAATAAAGCCTGATCTGTCTTGCTAAAGCTAGGAAGACAGCAGTGAGAAACAAGATAGAAAATATGATGTTATCTGGATATGAGATATTTTTTAAAAGTATGATGGATTTTTCTAGGTGTTTCTGATATCCCTGCTATTATGAGGATTTTTGAATACTTCATAGTGCAATATATAGCAGTAAAATAATTGGGAAAAGGAGCAAATACCTTTCAGTCAGAGTTTTACTGTTTATTTTATTTCAAAGATGACATAGAGAGTTCTATGCTCTTTAAAGACAGCACCCGTGGGCTTCAGAAAGGGAGAGTTGGGGTATTAGCTTCTATAAATTTCTGTGAAAGTTTTAACAAGAGCTATTGCATTATATTAATTAATGAAGTCCATGGCACTTGTCTCAAGATATTAGTAACTGGGTTAAATACAAGACATCTACAGACCAGGGAAGATGACAGAACGGCTCCTTTTGCTCCTTTTCTCTATGAATCTAAGTTTTATGGTGGTATCAAGATTATTCTGAGAATGTTAAACATAATACAGCCAGTAAATCTATATCAGAATACCAAGAAAATCTTCTGAAACTTCTTTCATAATATTTGACCTACAGAACAGAAAGCCAAATGAAATGGAAAAGAGAGGATCTCTTCCCGATACTAAAATAAAAGCTAAAGCATTAGCACTATGATCAAAACACTGAAGAGTTTAATATAATAAACAACTTTTTAAAAACAGAATTTTGCCTTCATGTCAAATGTGCAGCTGTAGCTGTAGAAAAGGTGCTTTGTTGCATTAGAGAAGTAAAAATAATTTAGAAAATTCCTAACTTCTTTATGTAATAAGGGTTAGGACTGGGTATCAATATATCCCAGTGGTCAGGGAGACACCCACCCACATCAAAGTAGAGAAAGCTCTTAATATATTAATTAATCCCTATTTGAACAACAAATCTCATTCTGAGTTTTCAAAAAAAAAACCATAATAAGTTGTTTTGTCAGCAATAGATAACTAAGCATATTTCTGTAGAGCAGTAACTCTCTCCTGCCTTAACACTTTGATAGCACTTGAGATCTTTCCCAGGACAACAATTAATAGTAACTAATTACTGGTAAAACAATCTTGGCAAATATCAATCCAAGTCAGAATAAAAATATGTAGAGAAGTTTAACATTTCATGTTTTTCCTGCACTTTTCAAGTGACCTTGGATTTTCAAGGTGCTAATGAGATCTCAAAGGAGACTGATGCAAGCTCCCCAGAAACTGTCTGTAAAAGAAATAGTGGCAAAGTGGTAGATAGCCAAAAATACCTTTTTCCTTATACCAGACTGTGCTCAGCTGGCTAGACAGCTTATGTGGTTTCTGGATAGCATGCCAAACAGGGGACAAAAAGTGGAGAGCATTGTTTGAATGGGATTCCTGGGGAGAGGGGTGGAAAGAGTAATATAAAAAGGGCAGGAGAAGCAGGAGCTGAAGACATTGAGGTTAAATCAAAACATGTAAAGCTGTACAAAACACAGTTTCCCTAACTTTCCTTTTCAAAGAACTCCTTGTTTTCCTGAAGAGTGGCTATGCCCACTGTCACCTCGATGCCAGGTTGGTTTTTGAATCCTGAGTCTCAAATGGCCCCGTTCTCGCTTGGCAGAGCTGCCAGACAGGGATAAAGGGGGAAGACTTGAACAGAGGGACAGGCATGTCTCTGTCCCCTCACACACACAAAGAAATAGAGCAAGAGTGTAGATAGAGAACAGTGGTAGGGGCCAGGTTGTGTCCTGTTAGTCACAGGGGCTGTGGGAATGATGCAGGGTCAGTAAGACACCCAGACATATAGAGCCTTTTAAAGCCCTCAAGCTTCTTTTAGGCCACAGATCTGATTTACATATGCAGCACAGTCCCCATTCAGAGAGTGTGAGTGAAACTTGAGCCAAACTGCTTTGTTTTGCTGCTTGCCTTGTACCACTGAAATTTCCCTTGCAGTAAATTACCATAGATAAACAAGAAGTGTCTTAAAAATTAGCATCTGATTGCCCTCAAATTGAGCCCTGGTTTTTACCCCAGAGAGCTCAGTTGAAGGAACAAGAAAATACAATGACAGTTTTACTAGAATACTTTACAAGATGACATAATTGAGAATCCATTCCCTTATGTAACAAGGATTGATAGAAAATTTTATAATGGAATTCTGTGAAAAGAATCAACCAATATAACCCTCAATATTCATTTTCCTGGTGTATTATTTACCTAGCTTTAGCTAATATAACAACCACAAATCCAGGTGGGGAAAATCAGCATTGCTTCACAACAAAATATTCTTTTGCTTCTTGTGACTTAAACATGTAGTAAATTAGAAACAAACAAAAAAACCCACAAACTTTCAATATCATGGAGTGGTGCGCAGATAACACTGCTGCGGAGGCCAAGCCTTCCAGCAGATTTAACACAGCCATGACTGCACTAGAGGAAAGTTTGGGTAAGTGAAATGGGTCACTGGACTCTGTCAGCAACGCAGAGATGTCCAGTGCCTAAAGGATCCCCTGTGACCCCCAGATGGCAGCTGACAATCAAGAAATAGCCCAGTCTCCTTTAGGTACCTCTCTGATCCCTGCCTCCCTATGCAGATATCTCAGGTACCTGTGGCACCCAGTGCACCATGGCATACCCAGAGTGGGTATTCAGGATCCTCCCTGAATAACCAAATTGGCAAACGAAGTTCTGGATTATGACTATGACACAAAACAGAGAACCATGTGATTTTCTTAATGAAATAAGGAAAAGTATTTTGTCAGCAAAATACTTCACATTAATTTTCTTAATATATTATTTGAATGAGTTATCAAACACATTGCCAAATTGGATGGAAAATCCAAAACCAAAAGCAAATATTTTTTGCAGAAAAAATTAAAAAGGGGTTAAAAATTATGTTCTAATGTCTCCAGACCAAAGAAGAGGCAACATAATTAAAAGGGAGGAAAAAACCAAAACAAGGTGGGAAGAAAACAAGCAAATATGTATAAATCTTTAGTAACTTAGAGAAGTGGTGGCTGTTAACATCTTGAAAGCAGAATAAAGGTAGTCAGTCTTGACATGAGGACTACAGCACCAAGAACCCAATGGGACAATGAACATCCTGCAGAAGACAGAAAGATTTTCTTCCTTCATTAAAACTCCCAAGACTGCAGAAATTATCTAAATTTTTCTATTTGGGAAAAAAAAGGATCTGAATTTCCTGTCCTTGTCTTCTACTAACTCTCACTCTCGACTGTCCAAGAGTCTGTACATTCTATCTATGTAAAACTTTTCTGTATTTAAACGTGTTTGTGTTTTTTATATGTCATCTTTTGCCATGCAATGTCTGGTTTCTGAATACCCCTTAATTTATACTTTCATTATAACAATTAACTACACGCAATAGTGGGCTGGAATTGCTTCTCATTACGGGAAATGTGAAACCGTCACCCTTCTATCACTGCTTCACAGCTCACACCTTAGCTCACATTTAAGAGAAGCTTCACCCTAAAGAAGCCTGTGATTTCCTACAATCTCTTCTCTCTTCCCCCTGAAGATCTTACTCTCAGATAAAAAGTAGCCCCAGATCCTGCTTAAACTGATGTATTTTAGCTCAAACCCCAGTTTTTGCCTTCAGGGAGTGGGCAGTGACCAGGTCCTACGTTTGAAATTTCCTTTCATGCCTTCCCCTCTCTACACCTGAGAGCACTCTAACCTGCCCCTGGATCCTTCACTCATGAAATTGGCTTTGGCATTTACGCTGGTTGTACTATTCAAGGAGTTGTAAAATAATTTCAAATATATTTCTGAATAGATATTTGCACTTTTAGGCATTCATGATTACAAATTTCAGGTAACATTACTGACAGCACCACAGCTGAAGTGTTTCTATCCCCAGGATTTGAGACCAGAGCTCAGTAAGGGATTTGCTCCCACACATTCTTCTAGGGCATTGTTGTCTTGACAAGTCCTGACAAGTAGCCATAACACCTTCATCATTCATCAGTCATTTCAAATACACGGCTATGGCAATAACAATTACATGGGTTTGGTTTGTTTTGCTTTTGCCACTCAAATATTTTTGTCTTCCTAATTTATTCACCTTTGCACACAGAGCCTCAGTCATTTCCCTCATACAGGCTTGGGTAGATCTCTGATAACACTGCAGCATGTCCCATCTACACTATATTGAGTTGACACTGAAATTATTTTCATAATGTCTATTTATAGAGAAATCTTTTATGAAGCTTATAATAAGACAGTTGCATTACAAGTCTGAGTGATATATAAGATTTTTTTAATGTCAGATACTTGCAGGCAACCTGAATAAGTATTACAGTAGGTTTGCATAGATCATTGAAAAATGCTCTCTGTGAAAATATACAGAAAAAAAATAAGCTAATTCACTCAAAATGTGTGCAGAGTTTGTTAAATTTGCCCTTGGTTTTGAATCAGGTGGAGAAAAAGATTTTTACCTTATAAAACAGGAATCACAAATCCATCTTGCCCTTTCTTGCTTCAGCTCTTTTTTTCTTCTTCTAGTTGCCTGCTTATTCTTTCTATAGTTTATCTTTTCTGTCATCTGCTTGTTGGAAGCATGGATTCAAATTAAACCAGGTGGCAAGGAGAAATTTTTCTCCCTTTAGAGACACACAAAAGTGAGGGACAATTTTCTAAATTCTATTGGTTACATATTAATTCAGAGTTCACAGAATTTCAGAGGAAACCTCATTATTTTTTTCAAAGGGACTAAACAGGATCCGTTTGATTTAAGCACTGAAAAAACCAATAAAATCCCCCATAAGTTAGGATATGCAGTTTGAACAGATAGACTGGATTAGGACCCAAAACTTGCTCTTTTAGGCAAAATATTCCATATTTATGTATTCGTGAAGTTATTATTTAAAAATAAAAATAGTATTAAACTAGCATGTACAGAATATTTTCTGTATTTGCATAAGCCAGTCCTCATTTTCTTTGCACAAAAGAAAAAAAAGTATAACTTACTTGTTTTGACAGAATTTTTTGTTCTTTGTTGGCCTAATAATACATCTGCCTTTGAGAAAGCCTTCTAAATATAAAGATTCAACATGTATTGAAAATTTGCAGCTTGGTTTTACCAGCGTTGCTCAGTCTAGCTACCAGTACTCTCCTCTTTCTCCAAATTCTCAAGCAAGAGAAAGCACTGGCATACTTTTAATTCCTTATTAAACAGCTTTAGACTCTCCTAAAACTGTGGGCTTGAGGTTTGTTTTGCAGTTTTAAATAGCTGAGGACATGCCTGCTGGCAAAATGCAATACCAGCATTCCTGTTGTCAGTGAATGCTCTTGTATAAAATACCCACTGACTTCACATGGAGAGGCTTTGAAGCATCAGAACCTCCCCATTCTTCCAGAAGAGTTTATTATCATTAACCTACACAATTTTGTTAAAAATATGAGAAAATAGACAGCATTTTGGAAAAGTGGAATGAAAAAAAAGTTCTCTGAAGATATGGAATGGTAACAGTTGGCTGATTAAATGGACAAAATGTACTTTAAAAACATGCCAGGGCTTAAGAAAAATAAACCATCAATTAGCTTTGTTCAGTCTTTGTACTTAAATCCTTACTGCTTTATAAATAGTCCTGTTAAACAGGATGCAGAGTTATTTAAACTTAAATACTATTAGTTCTGGGATCCAAGATGAGGAACAGACTCAAAACCTATCTGGTTATTGCATGTTCTCTGACCCAAAACTATTTCTATTTGTATTCTCAATACAAACCCAGTATAAAAGGATTCTCACTGTTTAACCATCAAAATCTCTGGATTTTAAATTCATAGATAAGTAAAAAGGGTACATTCTTTTTTTAATTAGAAATTTATTGTTTTGTGGGGTATTTTTAAAACAGTTTCAGGGATTTATTTTTGATTATTTGATTTACTATACTGTTATTACCTGATATTCTTTATCAGCCTACTTAAACTCTTCATGTTATTTTCAGTCTCTGATCTATGCATAAATTTAAAACATTTCATAGAAGAGTTTCTTAAAATCTTTCAAGAAGTTGTTCTTTGAGTACTTTCCCACAATTAAAGGATTTTATCACCATATTGACAAAACTTTACAAATGTATCCATTATCTGTCTATGGGCAACTGGCCCACAGGAAAAGCATTAGTACAAATTGTGGAGTGATTCCTAAGAAGGAATCAAGACGCTTCATGCCTGATCCAATTTGGACAACCACCACAAAAGCAGCAGTGTCAGCCAAAGGCAGGAATAAACAATCTGTAAAAGATAGATTGCATAGCCACCTGAAGCAATAATTGGCCTCCAGGTACCTCAATAGGAGAGATTCAATTTCTCAAAGTTCCTTCTTATCTTTCGGCTCATATGCAGGAACATGATGTGCAGCTGAGAACTTGGCATTGACCAAAGGAGAAAAGAGGATTTCCAGCTGGTTCCCTAAAATTCTTCCTTTCATCAAGAAGCACAGTGTGGTTAATGTCAAAAGAAGAATTCAAATGGATTATCAGAGATCCAATTTCCTCTTGCAACAAATACATGAAGAGCATTTAGTGAAGAGCACTATCTTGTTGCCCAGTAACATCTCTAGATACTAATTTTTGGGCATAAACCCAAAGGTAAAGAGAATGGTTAAAAGTCATGACAATGAACAAGCTTTGTAGGTGGAGAAAAATTACATTGTCAAATGTTTACAGACATAACCACTGACCAATCAGTTTAAAATTTCCCAAAATGCAATTAAAATTGCATATCTTCAGCTGCCCAAAGGTAAAAAAGCATTTTGAAGAATGACCATTATCTTCATGGGAAGTTTTGAAAACAGACAAATCTTTGTAACTCAAAATAAATGGTTGGTTGTGTAAGCTTCAGTCAAACACAATCTTTTTAATGGTAAGAGAGCTTCAGAGGAGGGATAGCCAGCCAAACTCTGCAAGTGGAGCAGGGATCAATACCCACTCCAATGTACATGCTTCAGCTGAATAACCATTACAGTCTGAGTGCAGTACAGAGGAAGGAAATCAAAGAGGTAGAGAGGAAACATGCCAAGCAGGTCACCCACTACATACTTGAATTCCCTCTTAGGACTCAGTTATCACATTGTATTGAAAAGATTATGCTTGTTCATGACATCAGTGGAGAGACTGGGCTGTAAAGATGTCTATAAAATCTTTTCTTCTCATAACCATGGAAAAAGTCAAGATTGGGTGAGGGACTGGGAGATAAATGGTACAAATAGCTAAGAGAGTTGGCTCACATCCTCCTGAACTCTTGCCATAAACAATGTCTGAGAATGGCCAGAGGCTCCTCCAGGAGAGGAGCTGTGCATGTTCCAACGGCAGAAAACTGCAATTTCCAGAACAAGCTCCGTGTGAATTACAACAAGGTCAAACCGTCCAAACTTGCACTTTTCTGAAGATCCCAGGAGAACACAATCAAAATGCCCACATCTAATTTCATCATTATTACTGTCTCAAATCCTCAGTGAACTTACGAGGAAACTGACTTGGCAGATCTGACAGCTGCACTCAGAATCAGCTGGGAAAGTGGGCTGGGTGGCAGAGAGATAACAGAGATAACATCATTTTTAAGCTTTACCACACCAAGGCAACCCTTGGTTGTGGTAAACCCTGATTTTCTCCTTTGCTCAGCATAGCTCCCTGCCTGTCCTGTCACCTTGCAGAATCAATCAGTGGTAGCACCTAAGTGACACATGAATCTACTCTTAAACAGAGGATTTGAAAATCGGAGGAATACAAGAACAGCCTAAACACTGTGTTCTCAAAATGTCCCCAGTATTTTCAATTGAGATGATGGGAGAATTGTTTTTAAAAACATTCTGCGTTCTCTGTGTTTAAAAAACATCAAATTGATATAAATAAGGTCTTGTTCTCATTTTATGAAAATAAAGGATTTGTTTAAAACTCCAGATACTCACCAGGAGCACTGAGAATACTAATAGCATTTGGATTTTATAATGATGAATTAACAAGTAAACAGGAAATCATAACTTTTACAGTCTCGTGGGGCAGCTAAGGAATGAGAGAGTTCTGGCCCAACATACATCTCTCGTACATCTCTATGCGTACTAAATAACTACACTTTACATAAACACATATATGTTTGAGCATGCATATGTGCCAAAGGAGTCAGAGAAAAAATTCCATATTAGCTTAAATAACAAATAAAAATAATTTTAACTGAGTACAGTACTAGGGTAGTACAGTAAAAATTTCAAAATCTAAGAAGTTCCAACATGAGTTTGCACCGAAAACCTTACATTTGTCTTCTCTCTGCTACATGCCAAGACAGAGTTTCATTCAAATATCATGCATTTATTACTCCCCCAGAGGGTCTCTGACCATTTAGTGCACAGGATGGACTGTTCTCAATGAAAAAAAACCACTTAATGAAAACAAATCAAAATGTTTAAACAGCTAAAAATATAATCTCATGGTTTATTTACATGGTGTTATCAAAAATCTGTTATGAATGCAGAATAAGTTTCATAATGTCTTAATTCCATGGAGTTTATCAACATAATAGGTAATTTATGGTAAAAAGTTATTAGTAAAATAAGCTTAAGGAAATATAAATTAAGAAATTTAAAATTAGCAAGATAGATGTGTAGGTTACAACTCAAAACCAAGTCACAAAATCACAAAAGATATCTTCTCTTCTTCAACAATCCCCTGTCCTTCAATGTTATTGGCCACAAAGAAGGAAGGGATTCAGCAGGGAGCAGCTGCCTTTATGATACAGCCCAAACTCACCCTCCAAGCACTGGATACCCTTGGAAATAAATGGCAGAAACAATTAGCACTCCTGCAGCTCAGAGCTGTGCACCAGTGCACATAAGTGCTTGTGTAACTCCTGTGTAATGGCACCAGTCAGCACGAGGCTTTCATCCATCGTATTTCCAACATCCTGTGTCTCCTCCTGCCCCAGTGCCTCCTTCTTCCTTCCCAACGCCACAGCCACCCTGCCATCTGCACAAGGCCCCTTCCCCAGCAGTCTGAGCTCCATCTTCTCTTTCCTGCTTGCGGCCTTGGATCCGGAGTGCCAGGCCCTGGCCCAGCGCCATGGGATCTCCCAGCAGTGCTGATGGCCAGCATGTCCCATGCCACTCAGGAGGGGACAGGTCAGAGCTGGCAGGACGGTGGTGCTGGCAAGGGGTAGGAGTACACACATCATAGTCACGGGAAAAACGAGCTGCCAGCTGTCCCACGTCTGACCATCTGCAAACAGGTTTCCAAATGCACAACCGTGGGTGCATTTACAAAGGATCAGCCACAGGGACCACCTTCTGTGCCATAAACATTCTCTGCTGTCCTTGCTCCCAAACGGGCAGGTAAAAAATTGCACATATTTCTAGAACAGAAAAATAGACAAGATCCTTCAGGGTTTTTAAGTCTATCCATTTATTCTCCTTACCCACTACCATTCCTTCCTCTCTTGCCCCTTCCTGCCCCTCCCCCCACAAGAATAAATCTTTTACTGTGCAAAGTTAAAAACAAATTAAACTTTGGAAAAGCTATAAGTCATTGAAAACAGTATTTTATAATGGAAATTGCCAGGTAATTTTACCTAGAGCCATTTCTGCTTCAGCTGCCTGTAATAACTGTGATGAGCTGGACTAGGCATTCAGACCCTGGGGTGACAGGAGCAGTTAGGATGGACTGCATAGCTTTTGGGAAAGGCATTGATCACTAAGTTCCAGCCATGTGGTCTGTGGAGCACTTGCCTGTCATCCACAAATAGCTGCTTGATTATGTGATGCTGAACCTCTTCATTTCCCACTGCTGGAGTGCACTAAATGTTTCCTAATATTTGTCTCAACATACACCAGGTACCACAGAAGGACATATTAATATAATGCTTTGGATGAAGGGAAAGCTGGAGTCTTCACCAGTGGAAGAGAAGCACGTCTGCAAGACAAGCCCTCTCAGAGGACACACTCTATGCTATGAAGTGGTGGGGGCCCTTACTGGACCATGAAATTCCCTGGTATTTGTAGAATATTTATAGAAGAGAAAACCTTTCCCCCATCCTTTTGCTTCTCCCCAGCTCTGCAGCCAGTGGTTTACTGCATCAGTAGGGAAACAGCAGAGTCATTCCCTGTGATCACTAAGCCTTACTTATTTCTGTGGGAGTCCTCCACATCAGTGTGCTGTTAACATTATTATCTTACTGAATCCAAAACACAGCTCTGAACCAATGAAGAGGAGAATAAATTATATCCCAGCCAAAATCAGGACAACATGCATTGAGAAACCTCCTTCTATCTTTTTCAATCGCAATTTAAAAAAAAATCCTTCAGGGTCTTGCTCAACTTTATCTGAAAAACTTCTCCAAGACAAAGAATTGCACTAAAAGAAGTTCCTCCTTCACTCTGCATATTCATTGCAGTTTCAATACAGGCACTTTATTGTAAACATAGACAAGAGAGAAAGGGAAACAGAAAAGCAGAACTAGCTATGATCTCATCCACATCCATGCACTGAAGGGAACTGTACAGGGTAGAGCTGAGACAAGGGGGCCAGAAAAACAAAGAAGCAGTAACTCCTCAGGCTATCTCAAACAGACAGCTATGCACAAACTCACCACAAATTTAGGACTTCTCAAACCAGGATGAAATTACTTGCTCTCATTTACGGCATTGTCTGCCTTTGCAGGACACCCTGCAATTTCTACACAAATAATGTTCATTTATGGACTGGTACTCCAAGTTACAGAGAGCCTCTCTGCATTCAGAAGATCATTTTGTTTCCAAACATGGAGGAGGAGAAGGAGAACCTGTGATCTTCCTCTTTAAAACATATCTGCCAGGGATGGTCAGAAGAGGAAAACAGGAAGAGAAAACAGCCATCAGTGCAAGCAGCTGAACAAACCCAACTACAGATATTTAGATACTTGACATTGCAAGTACAAGTCAAAAAAAATCCAGAAATATCTATATACACACATACAGAGAAATTTAATATAAAATATATATAATAATGCATTAGTATTTTCAAAACACATTTATACCTGCATGTTTATGTGCAAATTTCTATGGATGCATGTGCACAGTAAAAATTTAGTAACAATTGCAATTTTGGATATATTGTTTTTATCACATATCTTACATGGTATCAAAATATATGTAAAAATTAAACTTAAAATCAAGCTTTTGTACTTGAACTAATTCCAACATTGCAGTATTTATCAAACATTGTTTTTGGAAATAATTACTAAAGAGAATGTAAGCAAATATTTTTATCAATACACTAAAAAGGAACTTCCTACTAAGAGGATTAAAACATTTTTATACCAGGAAGAATTCTGGTTAAAATTTGTGAGCAAGCAATTGCTATTTTTTGTTCTTATTCAGTAATTCCAGAACAATCTTTTCAATAGCCTGAAAATAGATAAGAACATTATTAACACATTTTGAACTGCAGAAAAAACCACTAAGAACACAAAGTCAAAAACCGAAAATATGGCAGGATAAAAAAAAAACAAACAGATGGTTAATCAGAAATCAAAGCTCTGAAACATTGATGTTTCAGAGACATTATCCATTAAATTCAGAGTGAGGATTCCTCAAGCTGCAAGAAATTTCTTATTTTCAGCTGAGAGCCCTCTTAAGTGGCAAATGGAAATCAAAAAAACAAAGACATGCTATTTTGTTTTGCTTCAATAAAATCAGCATCTGCTTGCCAGCAACAAACCAGAAATCCTCCATTTACATGAGTTGCATAGGAGCAGGCTTGTTTTTCTTCTCTGCATGGCAGCAAAGAGGCAGAGTCTGGAAACCAGAGGCCTATGTCAGAAACCGTGGGTTTGGCTTAGTTTCTCTCTTGAAATCAAAGATAACTTAAGGCCAATTGCAGTCTTTATTGGATTGCTATAGGTTAAAATCTTTATATATAACTTTTAAATTATTGTTGTTATTATTTTTAACCAACTCTTTTTTTTCTTTTCTGGTAGAAAACTGATTGAAAGATTCCCTCTGAAAAACCTTTTGATGTTTCAAGGTCTGGATTCATCATCTATAATTTCAGACACTTGCCTAAAGGACTAAGTACTCTACTTTTAGTCAGTGGATACTGTCTTCCTTTTGAATAATTCTGAAATATCTTCAGTCAATTGCAGATAAAACTTTGTGTGACTATATATATATATAATTCCATTGTCCAGTTTTGGGTGGGATGAAATTAAAATCAAGATTGTATGGCAAGATTTCCAGCTTTTTGCATTCCAAATAAATTCAAGTTCTAACTGAAGGATGAGAAGAATAATCATGACTGTTGAATTTTGGTGTTTCTTTGTTTGGGATTTTTTAAAGTTTTTTGGAGTATACCCCAGGCATATATTTCTCTCAACATCTCAAAAGAGTCAGGAATGTTCTCATGTATTTTCCTTCTAAACAGATCCAGGGATGATTGCTCTACCCACATAAAGCAATGGTTGCTCTACAATGTAGACTGATGATACCTAACTAAATGTTTTATTTCAATAAGACCACCTTCAATGCAAGTAAGTAATTGCAGCATTTCAAAAGGCTGTCTTAGCTCAGCAGATTGGAGCAAACTATGGTGCCATGAGTCTTATTTTATTTCATCTCAGCGTACCTGTCTTTCTGTGATGGATCCTCTAGACATTACAAGGCATAACTGAGAAAAGATTTGATTAAATTTTAAGCCACAATACATCAGAGTAGAAAAGGCTGATGGGACTCAGCTGGAGCAGCATCCAAACCAAAGGGTTCACATCTGCTCCAATGGTGTGAATGACTGCTCCAAAGAAGGATAACAAACTCAGTGCTCAGTTACTGAAGCTGAGTGAAAAAGGGTGTCTGCAAACAATACCAGGAAAACAAAAAAATCTGCAAGGAAATCAAGTCATTCACTGGAGATTGCAAAAACATTTCATAAAGAAATTGGTATTTATGTTAATTTTTGCTTAAAAGTGTCTCCTTGCAGCACATTGTCCTAACCTCCTGCCCTTACTTCCTCCCTTAGGTCAGTCACTCTGGCTATAGCCTCAGAGGGATCTTTCCCCTCTTTTTATGAGCCTATATGCATCCTCTTGGGATTTCCATTTTCTTCTCAACAAGACAGACCATATGTAAAACAATCTATTAAGTACTGTCACCAGACCAGCTGTTTCCAAGTTTTCTTCCTGTGCTGTAAACTTGCAGCAAAGAGAGTGTCCCACATGCAATACATTTATGCTCTGTGCATCCCTGCTTCAGAAGGGAGCCGTTCTCAGACAAATGTTTAAGATGATCCCATAAATTAACAGTAACAATTAAAAAGCCAACCAAATTTTAAAAAAATCCACTCATGTATCTTTCCATATGCTAGTTAAAAGAAGTATTTATTTGCTGTGTGTGCCTATATCCGAGTTTGCAGTCATTGCATGGATGTTTTGGATATAACCTCAGCTTTCTGCTTCAGATTTCCAACAGCTTGTCCTGGGAGATGACTTACTCAATGGCCCTAGCCATGGTTATACATGCCTACCCAATCACCAGGATTAGGATTGTCTGGGGACCTTGCAGAACCCACATCACAGGTTGGACGTGTCTGTCTACATGACTTAGGCACAGCAACACACTGGCCTCAGCATGGCTGAAGGATCTGTATCAAATCTTCTCAGCATTCTTTGCAGACTCCTTCCCTTAACAGAATTTTTCATGCTTCTCTGTACCGGAATATCCAAATTCCATACAAAGCCATCACTGCCTACTTGAGTTTTCAAAAGGACCCATGAGTAGGTGTTGCAAGCAAATACAAAGCAAGGTGGATGCTTGACATCCTCAGATTTATAGCTATACCATTTTTGCATAGAAGCAATGGCAGAAGTGGAAGGAGAAATTATTCCAATCTTAATTCCAGTACAGACCTCCTATAGCAAGCGTAATCAACTATAGCAAATTGAAAACACTAATCTACTCCATTCAACTAACCTAACTGGCTAAAATAAAAAAGGCATGTGGTGGCAATGTTCATTAAAAAGGAAACCTTTTTAATTTAAAAAAATGAAATATTAGAACAAAGTACTGATACAAACAGCAGTGTTTGAAACTACCCATTTCCAGATCTGTTTTGGTGGTTCTGTGGAAAGAAGTAGAAAACATGGACCTGATTAGTCATTATGATTGTAAAACATTTCCACTTGTTTGTTATTGTTAATGTCATGTCTAGAAGTTTAAAAAGGTTCAACCAGTGGCTGAAATTGGAGTGAAATTTTAAAACAATTTGACTTTTTAAATCAGAATATTAAGACTGGGTTTGCTCTTCCCTGAGAGAGAGACAGAGACTCTGAGAAGTGGTAACTGAAGAAATAAAAAAAAGTACAAAACCATACCACTTTCTATGTGAGAAGACATAAGAGAGCTTCCTTATTTTGGTCACTTCCCCTTCCCTCTTGTTCACCAACAGACACACACACATGCACAGTATACATACACCCCCAGACAGCTCCTGAGCCTGTAATCCTCTGCTGAAAATCTTTCTTGCTGCTTTAATGAGCTGAATTCTCTTTGGAATGAAAGAGATTAAATAACAATTCCAGCACAACAGAACAGTCAAGCCTGAGGCAGAAATGAATGGCCAGTGCAGGATTATGGTAAATAAATAAATAAGGAGGGATGTAGAAGCAGTGCCAAATCAAAACTTTCAACAAAATGTAGTTCTTGCATGTCCCTGTTTCCAGCTGGCCATTAAATTAGTTGAGTCCTGCTTGGGCTCAGAGATCTCTCAGAGACTGCCCTGTGAGGTCAGGGATAAAAGGCTGACAAAATAGGAAATTTCACAAGAAAAAGCCTGATCACAGAAGTCTTTGCTTTATTCACTCACAAAAGAGGACAACAAAAAAGGATCAAAGACCAAAGTATTTGGTGAACAGATTGAAATAGAAGAGTACTAAAATTGAATTAACACTATAACTTATTTAAATTTTTAGTGTTTGGGAAGCACTATATTGCCTAGCACTATACAACACAGAGGAATTAAGGAACAGTTGACTCTGTTTAATCAGGATTACATGAACTTTTCATTTCTATGTTTTATAATTCTTTAGTTCATGACTGGGACAATTTGTTTCTTTTGCAGTGCCATTAGGGAAGGTGCTGCAGCACTACAAATAACAATAATGAGATCATGACTCCCACTAATCTGATCACGGCTATCAAACCTAGTTCCCCAGCACAGAATGTAACCGTACAACAGAATTTAGACCATACCACAACTCCACCAAAAAAAAACCCACTATCTACCCTATAATAAGCTTAAAGCCTTTCACATACAAAATAAGAAACCTCAAGAAGAGCAATTATGTCACAGAAAGGGGAAAGATTCCTACAATAGCAGGCAATTACTTTGTTGAAAATGTCTAGAGATTGAGAGGGTGCCTAGAGCTGCATCATTGCAGCTGCAGCACTTAGGCTGATGTTCTCAAACTGCTTCTACCAGAAAAAGATGATGGGCTGGCTGGGAGACCACCAGCAGAACCAGAGACCCCAGTAACTGCAAGCACCAGAAAGTTCTCAAAACCAGAACAAAACAAAACAAAACAAAATAAAGCAAAACAAACCCAAGCAACACCTTTTTTCAATTTGATAGAAAAAAATTTAACCATCAGTTTAACAGCGGGTACACAAGAAAGACATATCACTGACTCATCTGAGACTGAAAATGAAGCAAACAAAGAAAATATCCAGAAGTCAACATAAGGAATAAGCAAAACAGAGCAGGAAGGATGGCCCTTGTAGATGGCTACTGGATAACAAGTGTCAGTATTTGCCAGCAAATAACATGAGCTAATGCAAAATCTACACCCATGCCACCCCCAAGGGCATGAATAAATCCAAACACCTGAAGTCTTAAATGCATTGTGGAGTTGATCGTGGAAAATTGCATTAAATGTTCATAGAATTCCCTCCATGTTGAGAACAACTACCTAATGTTACTGGTGGTATATGACTATTATTCATACTTTAAAGGCCATATAAATGGTTTGGTGGGGCAGAAATTCAATTAATCTTACACTTCCCTAGATTCAGTGATCCTCCCTCTGAATCTAAATAGCTCCTGAGAAGTGAGAAACACTGCTTTAATCTGTAATTTAGGAAAAAACAAACAAAAAAATCAAGAAATTCCACTTAGAATTTTCAGAAGTTTCATTTTGATTCAAACAAAAAAAGAAACCAAACAAACAAAAACCAAAAGCAAACAAACAAAAAACCCCTCAACCTTAAAGCGCATATAAACATATTCAAGAGTCCAGGCCTCACAATTTCCTTGGTCTAACCAAAAAATAAAAATCAGGATACATATACTTTTATCTGCACTAGACTCATAAGAGATGAACAGTATGATTTGAAACTTTTAGTTATTTGCAAACAGTCTGTACCCAGATCCTTCAGATGCATCTGAAAACAGTTAAAAATTTCTGGTATGTACCACCAAGAATGCTGCCCATGAAAATATATTTCTTCTTTATCAGTACTGATAATGATTCAGCCTAACAAGTGATGCAGTTTGGGAAGTCACAGTTCCAAAAAAAAAACCAAACCAAAATGAAACAAAACCCCACAAAACAAAACCAAAGTTAACTGGAAAGTTTCTGGAGGAGGAAAAGAGGAAAAAATATTCAGAAGGGTAAAACTCCTCTGATTCCAAAATGCAGGCTGCTAAACCTATGGAGGAAGACCAAAGAGTAAATGCAAAGTGGGAAAATCAGCACATGACTCCAAGTAAATAAAAAAGCCCTACTACAAATATGCTTATGATGGACGGAATAAAAGTTGCATGAATGACACACAATTGTATCATGGACTTATACATGTTGCAGTTACATTTAGAGAAAAGTTTTCTAATTAAAAGCACAGTGAAGCAATGGAATAGAATGCACAGTCTAGATGTTAAAAGGTTACATCCATAAGTGTAAACATCTGTTAACTTGTTTAAAAGCCAACTTAATTAAATTAGCACAAATCCCTCTGTGGCATTTCACTGAGTTAAACTAAAATCATAGATTCCTTGGACTGGAAGAGCTCTCAAGAGGTCTAGTTCATTCCCTGTCCACAGGCAGGATCAGCTCATCTCACATCCCTGACAGATGTTTATCTATCCTGTTTTTAAAAGACCACCAAGGATGGAGAGTTTATAATGTCTTTAGACAATCCCTTTACTATGAGATGTTTGTTAATCTACACAGCACAATATTACACAGCCATAGCAAGCTAGGGGCATTCACAGTCAGACACCAAAGTGATAAAAAGCAATATATTAAGCCACGATGATTACTTTGAACCATGTGAACATATATAATCTCTTAACAAATTATTGTGCATCAGCTGACAGATGGTAATGAGTCAGGTACACACACCACCTATCATAAATGTGAAATGAAATAAAATGTGAAGTTAAGCTTTCTACTTCTATTTGCCAGGGGCTAAAACCATGCATGTGATTAACTACTCTTCCTCAATTGGCAGCAAGTTTAGTCAGGATAAATCTGTATTTCCTTTATGTTCATATGTTATTTACATAAGTTAATTTAAATATTGTTGTTTGAGAAGAACATTATTCTAGTTAGAATGTTACACTTTCCTTTTCCTGCCTATTTTCATTACTAAGTCTGGGCAATCTAACCAGGCTTTGCTAAAGATACAGAAGAAATACATCCAACCAAAGATAGCAAATAACACTCTTTGACTTTTCCAAAAATACTTCCCGCACTTTTGACACAGTCACCAGTACCAGCAAATTAATGTCTGTTCTTTCCTCTGCATTTAGCAGAAGGAAAGTTTTGCTGGAGAATTATGGAACCTTAGAATAGCCCAGGTTGAAAAGGAACTTAAAAGATTACTTCATCAACATTCTATGGAAAAGTGTGCCTAGATGAAATTATCCAGTAGTGCTCAACAGTATACTGAAAATCTCTGGCAAAGGGGGCTCTACCACATCTCTGGGGAAGTTGTTCCAGAGGTGCTCTCACTATAAAAAATTCCTGTTGTACATGAACATGAAAGCACTCTCCCCTCCAGGCATCTTTCTCTGGAGTCTGAATGCAGCTCACTTTGCAGCTGCATTAGTGCAGCACAACAGGAGTGCTACTACCATGCATTGTTTTGGTTACAGAATAACATATAAAGCATTTTAAATATTTGTTGTGTTGAGCTAAGGTTCTTGCCCCCTCTTGCCTCTTCAGTTGACAGCTGTGCACAATTCTAATGCCTACACTTCCCTCTGCTCAACCTTTTTGGATGAGAATATAAGCATAAAAGACATTTTTCATCACATTGAAGTGTACTGCCAAAGGCAACTTCAGAGACAATCCTGGAAAGTGATGTTGTCCTAGAAAGTCAATATTCCTTTGATTGATTTTAAGGTATCACAAAGTCATTAGCTGCTCTCCCTTAAAAAAAAGACTTATGATTTCTTTTGCTTCTTCACACTATCAAAAAAAAAATTTCTTACAAAATAATGATCAGTAATGATATTGATTTCTTAGACAGAAAGACACCTGACACATACAACTACTACTACTACTACTACTACATTAGTTGGTGCTGAACTTCTATAACTCCAAGGAATCAGTAAAGAAATAATCTTATTTTCATCCAGAAGACTCCAGAAGAGTTATGAAATTAATATTTTACAAATACTTCCATTTTTTCAAGTCTTTTAACATTCCACTTTCACCAGGCTATAAATTCTAAAAATTAGGATAAGAAATCTACTTTGCAAAAGAACAGAGTGAAAAAGTTATCGAAATATTTTATACTTTTTGAAATACTTAGTAAACAATTTTTAAGAAACTTTCAGAATATTAAAATTCTGTTCTCAAATTAAAAAATAAAAGCTTATAATTTCAGAATTTTAAAAGTTACATTAAAATAGAATTTTTTTTTTTATTTTGCAAATGTCTTTCCATTCAGATCACACATTTTGAGGGATAGGATAGAGAGACTGTTTTTTTACAGAAACACTTTAGGCAATTGCACTGGATGTTCATCAATGCTAACAATAACATTCAAATCCATATAATAGGAACTTTGCCAGAGTTTGGCTGGGGATATTTTCCTCTATTAAATAATTTGTATCTGACAGCAGTTGAATACTGAATCTTGGATGGAAAAAAAAAATCCCAAACATCTATCTGGGTTCATTAATTGAATACAAAACACAGAGTTTACCTTGGTTTTTCAGAACTGAAGTGAATTTGAAATTTTTGAGCACTAGAGCAAAACATATGAGCATTAATGAGCCATGCATTTGTAATGTTCATGAGGTAACACACAAAGACTAATGTGCTGAAATTTTAAGCTGCAGATAAGTGTTCCCAAGTCACTCATTATCTGAACATCTGGATACACATATCATAATGAACTGAAAATCTGTTTCAACAATCTGTCACTGAGTTGCACATTTGTGATTTTTTCTGAAGAAGTGTAATCATCAGAATGAATTCAATCAATAATCCCCAGAAATGCAGAAGCTGGATATTTCAGCAGGCCAGCAGCACGGGGAACTACCAGGTAGAAGACCAAAGAAATGCAGAAAGGGTCAGTTTAAAGTCAGGTAGATGGGAGATATACTTTTGGGCTTGTGAGCCAATAAGCAGGCAACATACACCTTTTAATTGTCACCACCTAGTTTCAACACAGAAACACATTTCTGGATCCTCATTCCAAACAAACTCTAAAACATAAATCCCTTGTACTCATGTAAGGTATCTTACAAATCTATCCCAAGCATGTTAGTATAGTTCACTTTATGTTAAAGAATGTGTTTTATGAAGATTGCATTTTTCTCTTTATGTCACATGAAAATGTGAGAGTTTTAGTAATTCATTTGAACTGAGTTAAGTTATTTACACATCCTGCTTTATGGCTGTTCAAGAGCAGTAAAAGAAGTACAATACATTCCAACAGGAGGTTTACATTAAATTGAGAAGGTTTTATTGTCATTCTCCCCACAAGCCTGGCCATTTTATGTAAGCTTCTGTAAGACAAAATCACTGCTCCCCAGTCCTCACACAAATGATTTATTGGCTAGGTTACACTTTGGTGGGAGTTAGCATCTCACTCCAAATCTGAACTTGATTCTCTATGTATTTACTGTGGGATCGCATAGAATAGTTATTACATTGACCTCCCTGCTTGTTGATGTTGACCAGAAATTCTGGCCCTTTGCCTTTTATCATCTCTCTCATAATAAAGACATTCCAGAAAATCATATCAGACTGTGGATCTTGTGAAGAGCAGCTAATTTGGCAGACCCTTATTTGAACATAAGCTGGTGTTGTCACCTCTTCAGTAGTTTTCATTTTTACATGACCTGTGAGATAAGCAGCCTTAAAACAGAATTTCTAAAGAAATACTAATTTTGCACTAATTAATATAAAAAAGATTTCACTTTTAGACATATCTGATGGCAAAAAAAAGCCCAATAATTCTAGAAAAAAAATCAACAGAACAACCCTTTTTTTTTTTTTTTTTTTTTTTTTTTTTTTTTTTTTTTCACAGCCATAAAGGCTTTCTGGCTTTCCTCAATGGAAAAAAAACACTTGTCCCCTGAAAAGCCACTCGCTTCTCTGAGTTATTATTAGGGCAGGCTATTCGTTTACTGCTGCTTTATGTGTGGATAATCAGTGTTATATACCCAAAATTGCATATAGTCCCATTTTTTCCAGTTCACAGAAAGGTCCAAGCCTCCACTTCATTCACAGTCATCTGTTATTCCCCTTCCATATGACAGCACACAAGCAGGAGAGGGGGAAGTAAAATTAGCCTAAACTCTGCTGCTTTGATGAGAATTACTGGGAGTGTGTGCTCTTTCAAACAAGCTCACTGCTTTTTCAGTCAATAGGTCACAGTTCTAATGCAGATTATTCATGGGAGCTATCTCCAGAAGAACGAAGAGGTTGTTCTTTATACAGAAGTTTCATGTTGCTTCACAGAGAATTTCCTTCTGTTCCACAATCTCCTTGAGCTCCCTTTGCTATCAACAGCTTTTCAGACTAGTGAAGCATAAAAAGAAATTTAGGAGGCAGAACACCAGGTTCCTAACGTTAGCTTACCACTCTTCCTTCCCCATTTCCCAAGATCCTTAAGAATAAAACAAAATTATATTTCTTGGACCCAAAATGAATGAACTATCAGAGTACTTTAAAAGAATCTCCTGGGAAACATCTGTAAAATAATAGGAAAACAATTGCCTTACTCCATTTTCAATTTTTTTCCCTTTTAAAGGAAAATCTTCTTTTATGAAGACATAAACATGACTAAAAAAAACTTTCAGCTGCTTCACTTTATCTGAGACATCTGCATCTGGTGAAGTACATTCTGCTTGACAGAGCAAAGAAATGCGTATGCTTTTGGTTGTAAGAGTAAGGCATATTGGCAAATATCTTGTTGTCCTGCTGTATCAAAAAATACAAAAGAAAGCTACAAACATGCATATCTTTAAGCAAAAACGAAAAAAAACCAAAAACAAACCCCCCCCCAAAAAAACCAAACCAAAACACAACACACAAAAAAACCAAAACAACAACAAAAAAAACCCCACACAAACACAAAAGCTTCCTGAAATTGTACTGCTTCCTTTCAATTTAAGTGCTAAGATGAATTTTCTTCCATAAATTACCTTGATCAAATTTGTGACATAAAATGATGTCCACAATGTCTCATGATAAGGAGGTTGGCAGAGTTATTGCTCACTTTGTGAATTATTCCCTTGCCTGTAAAGCTCATTCAGTGCTCCCTAACCACTCTAGTGAGCAAATCCCCGAACTGTTGTTCCCAGATCATCCTCCTCATAGTGCTTATGTGACAAAATGTGACATGCTTACACCTCTATGGCCTTTTGTCATTTCCCTTCAGGATGAAGTCCTGAGTTCCAGACCTGGCCACCCTTGTCTCCCTCTTCCTTTTCCAGCCATGACAAATAGTTTTGAACTAAACAACACAAAACATATATTAAAAAAAAAAAAAAGAAAAAGAAAAAGAAAAAGAAAGTATTTCCTAATTAGAAGAAACACTGTTTTATAGAACATTTTGAACTTTCACTTTAAGTCTCCTAGCCTTTGTTTGCTTTTCCCCAGGCCTCCCTGAGAAGCAGTGAAGTAATGCTTTTGTAGCCTATTTTTGGCCCAAATCCTATTCCCAGGCACCAAAACAGATCGGCCTAGAGGCAAGCACAGAACACTCAGGATTTAGAAAGTTTCTTCATTCCCTTTGTTTTAAATTTGGCTGGATCAAAATTCAGCTTCTATTTTATTCCTTGTTAGCAGCAAGTACTTCTGTGACTGTCTTCACCCAGCCCTTAAGACTTGGGTGTCTTGGGTGTCATCCACAAATTTTGATGCTTCACTACTACTCAAACCAGTTACTAAGATGTTGAGCACTGTATTTCCCAGAACACAGCCCTCAAATATTCCAATAAAACTCTGAATTTTTCATAGTTTTCCAGCTTTTAAAATATTTTTATCCTTGTAAGGGCATTATCTCTTGTATTGCAGGAACTCAGATTCTTTAATTTTCAGTAGTTTGTCAACAGCATTAAGAAAACCACATCAGATGTATTAGCATTGTATTTCCATGACTTCTGCTAGAAGTTCTTTAAAGAAGTCCAAGCATTTGAATGTTCTGTTTACAAATACTATTTTTTGCCTTTTACTAGTAGCCCACTCACAGAAAGAGAGAACTTTCAGCAACATAAATTGAACCCACATCTTTCTTTGCCAAAAATTAAATATCTTTTGACTTAATCAGTTTATTCAGAGTTGTAAGAAAAGAGCAGTTTAATTGGTGTTAATGTAATAAAAGGCACAAGATGTTGGCAGCTGCTCCATGTAGAGTATTTGACTGAATGAGCAGCTCTCATGCTGCAGTCACTTTCATTTGGTGTTCATTTTATATTTCCAATCCCATGTCAATCCAAAGATACAAAACCTCATTCACACCTTTGATTGCTGCCGATGGCTTCTTATTAAAAAAGTCTCAAAGATGTAAAATGAGTATGTGATTGACCTAATGACAAATTTTAAAAAGGCACCCCTGAGAGAATTTTTCAAGAAGAATAAATGGAAATCAGCTTTTATTGGCTTCCTTGATGACAATGACATTTAAATACAGTCATCAGGAGGCTAACAAAGTTTGGAAACAAATCTCAATCTCAATAAATCTCAATCTAAATAAAAGGCGAACACAAGCAAAGTGGGAGTCAGAGACTGAAAAACAATCATGTAAGATGTAAGAATCCACCTCATTGCATGACTGGAAGCCTGAATAGTCCTAAATAAACTATTCATCCCATATGCAATCCATAGTATTATGTTGCTCTGATTTTTTTAAAAGGTCTCAACTGGAATTTCTTTTGTGAAAAAGATTATTTACATATAAATAAAAAGAATGCACTTGCAAAAAGGTGGTCACAGTTCTATGTAAGTCCCCAAAAAGAAGACTGATGTGGCTTTATGTCCCAGAAGGAGGAGTTTGTGTTTCTACTAAGAGATCATCACACCAGTTGTTTTCTGCACCAGTCAAAGCACAAAATGTAAACTTGGCTGACCTACTTTTAATAGTTACTCATCCTGGAATGTGTTCCTCAGTAACCTTCCTTATTCCTAGTAAAAGCCAATGAAATATATTAAATACAAATCACTGGCATGATAATTAGTCTGTTTCCTCAGAACATTCCTGCTACTTGCATTCTGCAGCAGAAAATTTGGCACTCTTCTCCCTCACTCCATATCACTAGTTGCTTTTATTTCCTTCAGGTGTACAAGCAGTGTAACTTACCACTTTTGCTATATCTCCCACAGAGAAGAAATCCTGGAACAGGTCCTTTAATTCTCTTCAGAATTATTTTTTAGTAGAAAGAAAATACAATATTTGAAAGTTGAAAATTCAAATAACTTTATGATTCCCAGCATTTTACTTCTACCCCAAATGAAAAATATTTCCCAGTGCTGATCCTACCTCCGGATACTCTCAACTATTGGAGATGACAGCAGCAAGGGATGTTACTCAGTTTTCTCAGCCATATTAAACCCCAGTCATCTGTGCTAACTGCAGCACCTCTGCTGCTCATGGTCAGCAGGGAGGTCTGTGGTCAGCTAAGGGCTCACAGAGACCAGATCAGCCTGTCTGCCCTGCTCTGCTGTGGGATACGGTGACGTTGCAATGTCAATAAGGGGGCTCTCATCACAATCCCACCTTCCTGAGTTTCTTCCTACACCCTAAATCCAATTCTTCATCCCCTCAAGGTGTCACAGATCTTCTCTGCCACCTTTGCTCAGCTCAGGAGTTTTTAGCTGGCTTTACTCTCAGTGATTACAAAACTTTGGATTTGGTAGTTCCAGCCTTTTGGTATTCCAGTTCTGTGTGTCCCAGTCTTGGTTTTTTCTGCTTCCCTGCACATATGTTACAGGTTAGGAAAGCTCTAATAAGATCAAAACTCAATATAATACCATTGAAAGTAGTGATAATAGGTTTCCTTTCTGTCTTCCTTTTTTATCAGCCCACCTTAGATGTTGTTAGTTGTACATTAACTACTTGCTACATGAAGCAGAAATGAAACATCTGGCAGTAGATTTAATGCAGTATTTTTTTAACTGAGAAATTCTCCACAACCAATCTGCCTACTGAATTCAAATGACAGAAGAGTATGTATTTGTCAAGGATGGTACATAGATGCTTGTGTAGATGTCTGAAAAAGATAAGCCTTTCTTCAAATTACATGTTACTGTTACAGGGACTAAAAGCAACCATTAATAGTGGCTTTCCAGGAGTATGGAGGAAATGAAAAATGCACCTGCAAGAGTTTGTGTAGAATACAGTTTTACCAGTGTCAAGTTTTAGTAAAACTTAATGATGCAGAAATTGTAAACTGTCCACTGAAGACAAGAAAGTCATATCTCATATATCCATCAGTAGCTAAATTAATGAAATTATTATATTGGAAATCAGCTGAAATTATAAGCAACTATAGATATGAAATTGCTTTGAAATTAAAGAGGGAAGCCACCCCAAAAAATCATTAAAGTTGCATTCTGTTAGCTTTTTTGCATCTGTCAAATTCCAATAGACCCATAGTCCAGATTCAGTGTAGCAAAAGTGGACAAAGGTCAAATAAGAAGTGGTAATTCTATAATGCATGCAAGAGAAATTCTACAGTAGTTCTGGGAAATGATAATTTATACTTGTTAAGAAATTGCTTATAGGTTACAAGTACTATGTACATTTTAAAGTTCCCACAATGGGTAGAAATGTCTAGTTTCCAATTAATGTTGCTGGGATATCAAAGTTAAGTCATGTGTGCCAGCAATTACTGCCCAATAATTTTCAAAAGTGATGATGACCTATATTTATTTATTTATTTGTATACTTGATGCCCTACACACCTCAGAGGAAGCACTTTCAGATATAGAATGTCATGAATGCAAAGCATAGTTCATCCTGTAAATATGCTCCAAGCATTATCTATTGCATTCATTTATGGAGTTACTGTAGTTTTGTGCTCTCAAGCCATAAGATTTCTTATGCATGCATAGCTGCAGAGACCAGCCCTACACATAAAGTAAAATTGTTAATATCAATAAAACCATAATTTCAATATTTTGAAGTCATGACTAAACCCCATTCAATCAGTCAAGCTTCCTAACGTACAACAAAAGAGGGTCTCAGCAAGAGAAAATTTTGAAGAAGGCAGAAAACCAAAACTTTTCCAGCACTATAAACTAAATAAAGGAAATCTCATTCATGGAAAGATGTGACTATAAGTGGCAAACACTGACAAGCCTCAGACATTATTGTTGTTTGCACAGAAGACACATTTGGCATCAGACAATACAGAATACAAGTTTCCTTGCTATTGCTGCTGTTGCATTTTTGCCTGCCTTGATTTTATTGCCTTCAGTCTCCTCTGGACTTCATTCCTTCATGCTGACTTTCAGACTATTTAATAATACTGATTTCCATAGCTTCTAATTGTTAGATGTGAAACAGAAGATATTATTCAAAGAGAAAGGACAACATTCACCCCCAGCTTAAGATCAGGAGCTCATTGCATTGTACAGTATTGGTCTTATCAAGGAAAGGAAAAATAAACAGTAGAAGAGTAGCAAAAGAGCTTGTTGCTACTACTGTAGAGTCCAAGTAAATGGAAAATATACAGGGTAAGGGAGAAATGCTTTCTCTTTGTGGTTAAGATAAGCTTGCACCATATTTCATTATTTGTTAGTGGCAGCCAAAAGTTAGGGGTTATCCAAAGTGTTTCAAGCCTGAGTAAGTTAACCAAGCTGTTAACAGGGCATTATGCAGAATTTAGAAACAAAGAAAAGGGGGGGGGGGGGGGGGGGGGCAGAGGGGAGACGGAGGAAGAAAACCTCCTATTTGTGTAAATTCATTAAATGGACTAAACTCATTCATTGTTCCACTAGATTTTGCCAATATCTTCAGGGCCTCTGCTAGAGAAGAGTGGCAGACAATATCTTGCCTTGCAGGTCTAGCACAACCAGAAAAAACAAGGAGTTAAACAGCCTGAGAGGTGAAAGAGCTGGGGACCTGCAGAGTGCACCAATTCAGCACGTCTCTGCAAGAGCATCTGCCAGCAAGAATACTTCCAGGGGCATCACAGCAAGGAGCAAACTCCTTCAGATGCACTGGCAGCACTCCCTCACCGCTGAGCCCACGTTGGCACAGATCAATGCAGAGCAAATTCACTGTCTTGTGACAAATTATGTCAAGGCCTTTTATTTTGATAATGAGTTCTGTATGTCTGTTTTTGTAACTTTAGCTGCTGTGCTGAAATGGAAATTTTGTTTCTCAATTACTGTTAATTTTTACTTGGAACATCTCTGCCAGAACGTTTGATCCAGGTGAAAAGAGGCAACCACTCTAAAGGGTGACCTCAATCTATCAGGAAACCAGCTTATTTTTAGACTATGATTGTTAGCTGTGCAAATTATATGGCAAGTTGAGCTTGCAGTTTCCCAAAGAATCAATCAGCGAATCATGCACTAGCAAAGTAGCATTATATTAAGGCATCCCCTTGGCAACAAGATTACTACCAAACTAAAAGGCAAAGAAACAAACACATGTACAGAAAAAAACCTTCTAATGCATGCTCTCATCCAGCTTTAAAACAGAGAAATAATTCAAAAGAAAAATAGTCACCTGTAGCAAGCAACAGCCCTGTGAGGTAAAATGCTTAGGTAATATTGAAGCAGCAGTACAACAGCAGGCAGCACAAAGTCATTCCAATGAAGTCATTATGTAAGAGATTCAGGGGCAAAATGCCACCTCCAGTACATCTCTAAACTCTGTTATAAAGAGCGTGGCTCCTATGTTTGGGTTATGGCTACTAAACCTTGCTTACCCAGAGGTCACACATGGCCACAGTCCCCACTTCCTCCTGCTGTGCCGTGAGCCCTCAGTGAACTGCAAGGTGAACCACAAATAAAACATGCTGCTTGTCATGTCTCAAGAGGAGAAAGCCTGGAACATAAGGTTTAGCTGCATTAACCCTTCAAGAGTAATACAATTCCTTTCTTCACATCCTAATTTTTCCTGGGAAAACACATAAGTGTTTAAATATGAGGGAACTCCCCATGCCAGCACACAGGGCTCAGAGCTGTGGATGACCTCTGATGGTTTCTCCTCCAGGGACATGGTACATGAGCTACCAAAGCACTACACCCACTTCCTCTCATCAGCCAGATGAGGTTTATCCTCCAGGTCACTGTCTTGGAAAGTGCCAGAGAAGAGAGAGCAGCAGGATGCTGTAAAGGCCCAAATCTGTGATAAAGCTATGGTGCCAGTACAATTGTCCTCTTGGGCGGCTGAGATTTTTGTTCCATAAAGAGCAGAAATCACCTACGGAGAATAAATACATGGAAAGAAACATATATCATCAAGTCTCCCAGATCTTTGTATTTGCACACATTTTCTTGCCCATTGATGGGCAAGGATTCTCTCTGGATACCTGCTTCCTACCACAGGGGTGAAACACAGTGTCTGTTAGGACAACCAAGCAGCGTTCTTCTTTCAGGGAAGGAAGCTGCAGTACCATTCCCAAATCACAGTGTGCTGTCAGAGTAGCAGAGCAAAAGTTTCATCTTTGTTGCTTGTTTCCCCTACTTTTTGCACTTGTGAGCTGGATGGGGCAATCATTTTCCCACAACATCACCAGGCTATTCATTAGACAATTTAAATACAGGCTGGTGCAGCAGACAATGCAGGAGCTATGCAACCAGTACCACTGTTTATAGCACCTGAGTCATGGGCTAAAATAAGTTTCAAGGAAGGAAGCCACAAAGGCTTTATGATAAATGCCCTACACGTTAAAAAAAAAATAAAAGTATCCTGTTCAGCTAAGTTGAACAGTGAGTTGGCACCAACCTGATCCTGGAGTAGTGGTATTTGTTCCACAACAGGATGGCGTCTCAAGGACAAATCTTTCCTGATGTCAGTGGAAAGAGAGACAAATGCAGAAAAATTCTCTGCCTCTGCTTTCTCCTGTTCATTATTAAGCATTCAAAAGCTGTTGAAAAAAAACTCCTCTGATTTTCATGTCTGTACTATCTAAAGTTATTTTTTTTCTCCACACCTGATTTATGGAATGACCTCAGAACCATATGGGGCCACAGCACAGCTTAGGCTCACCCAGCCGCATAAACTCTGCTACTAAGGAAAATGGATGCTAAAATCTCAAAGAGTAAAAAGAAATTATAATAGCAAACTAGAACACAAGCCAAAGTCTGAGAGGTATCCTTATTAACAGCATCAGTTCAGCTCCATAGGTGCTTACAGTCTGCAGTTTTGTGGTCCATAGCTCACAGTTCTTCCTGTTGCTTTGAGCTCTATCCCACATGTGCTGAAGTCTATAAAGAATAAAGGATATATCTCCACTCTTGCTTTCACCACTGTCTTCATAAATTACTGTATGGAACCACATGTCTTGCTAAAGCCTGGAACACCCTTTACAGAAGAATATAAAGTAGAAATTATGCAATGGGAAAGTAAAAATAATGGTGAATTATACAGCTCTCTTCCAACATCTATATCCACCTAAAGAAAGGGAATATTTCTGCTTCGGACTGTGCTGTCTTAGGGATAAAGACCTTATATGGAGGTTCTGGCTCTGTAACAGTCTATACCCAAGACCATTTTACCATCAGTGCACTCTATTCACACCCTAGCTGAGCCTGAGTGCAAACTGATGCTCCTGTAGCACATACACCAGGAGAGCATGCCCTCAGCTTGAGGGCAGATAGGCTCATCTGACTGTCTGTGTTCATGACAATTCTTTTATTGAAAGGAAGTTGTCCCATTATTTCATTATCTTGGTAAATGTGTCCACTGTTCCCACCCTCCAATTTCAGACTATGAAGCAAGACTACTCCATTCATTGTCAGACAGAGAAAGAAATGAGGAAAATTACATCAAATAAGAAAGTTGGGATTCACAAAACATGTTAAAAAAGACCCAAACAAGCAACAACCCAACTGTAGAACTGGACAATAAAGATTATTATGCTTGGTCACTGCTTCTCTGAAAACTAATTCTTTTCTTTACATGTGTAACTTGTTGGTAATTTAAATTTTTCTAAATTGTAATATAATTCTGACATCGGCAGATGTCAAATCACGTTGTTAGGCTCTCATAGAAAGGAATAAAATCTAGTCATAGTTGTTGAGCTGTATACAAAACAATCCCATTGCACGAAGTAATTCAGGTGTGAATTGGAAAAGGCACAGAATTAACCTGTACCTGAAAGCTTTTCTCAAGGAAGTTCACAAAGATGTCACAGCTTTGCTGGATTTCCAAGACTACAGAGATATGCCCCTGCCACAGCAACAATTATTTCTGCTTTTCAGGGATGTTATTTATAATCAAGGAGCATTATTCAGTTACACTTTTTTTTCTAATTCTTGCTTCCAAAATTTTATTTCTTTTCCTCAGTAAAATCTGCATAGGCATGACAATGTTGCATTTCATCTTTAGAAGTGAAAGTACATTGGTTGAAACTCCTGCAAACATTGCAAGGAGAAAGCAGTACTAAGTGAGAGCAACTGAAGTAACATAAAGGTTTGTAGAAATAATGTATATTTTTCTAATCACAATAAGATCCTTTTAAATAACAAGATACTCTCACCATAAATTGCCATATGCTATTTTTAAACTGCCTGTATGTTTTCTCTGACTGTGTCAGGATTTATGTTGGTAGCAGAAATATCTCAAAGGTTTACTGCATCCTGGATAGCAGAACACTCAAGCAGTACAGTAATTATTTTTTCTTGCCTATAGATTCACTGCTTGCATCACATCCCTGGGCTTCTGCTTTCATACTCCATACCTAAATGTTGCTACAGCTTAGTCAGAAACTAAGTGATCTGTGCACATTGCTGACAAAGCAGTGTGGATTCTAGGAAATAGGCAAGTCAGCTTGTGTGTCCTCGCTCATGGATTATGCCTGCATGGCCTAGGGCACTTTTGCAGAATTTTTATTGTCTCAGCAAACAAAAACAAAGATAAAACTGCAGTCTTCCTAAGGAATAAACAACAGCTTTGCTACCAGCACCTTTCAGCTCAGAGTTCCAGAAAAGCCTGTAAAGTCCTTGAACAAAACATCAGTCTCAGAGAGCATGGAAATTCATCCATCTTGGTAAAAAAAATCTTGAACAAAACAAAAAACAAAGCCTTCCTCCATTATAACCTAAAGCTCTAAATTTTAAGCTCTTGGCATTAAATATACATGTATATTTTACCGTTTTTTTTCCCCAGCCCTAGTAAGGCAAACTTTCACTACTGACAAATACAGCATTAGATGCGCTTGAAACAGCACCTGCATTTATTGGAAGCAATGAATACCAGAGGTATCACATAAAAGTTGTCATCTTATACAGAAGGGATCTTCTCTGACCACTTTTGGAAAGCTAAACATGTCCCAGGGGGCAATATTCAGACAAGCTAAAATATCAGTGCTTATTGCAGTACTTAAAACATGTTCCCTAGTCTGTGTAAAAGCACACGGGATCTCGGGGCTGTATGAAGGATCCTCACAAATGCTTTGATGTGGAAGGCACTACCTATACATCCAGGAGGAAAACTGCAGATATTTCAACAGCATCTGAACTCCTTGGAGCCAAAATCAGGTCTATATAAATTTTCATCCACCTGCAGCTTGGGTTATCCCAGTTGATACACAACCACGATCAGGGCAGGTAGAGATGACAAGTGGTAGGAGCTTTCATCCAGGCATGAAATGGAAGCACTGGCTTCCAGTTCTGCTAGCCTGAAGAGATTCAGGCTCATACACCTCTTTTTCAACAGACCTTCCTAGGGCCAGCCTATGCTTTTGATGGCTGATGCATTTTCTGATCCTCTTTTTAAGCAATCAGCCAGAGCTTAGCCCTGGACTGGAGGGTCGCTCCACCAGAAGGCTGCAATGCAATACAAGTGGTAGGCTCTGCTTCAAAGAGGTTACAGTGCCCACTGGAAAAGGGTAATGCCAGACTCTGCTTCCTTAAACTTTTGAGGTTTTTGGCTTTGATTTTACTTGTCTTATGGAAAGTGCATATCAAATCCTTGAAACAAAACCTTTCAAAAGCTGTATGTCCTGGCTGAGCTGCCTAGCCAAGGGAGTTCAGGGGACTTCTGGAGAAACAAAATCTTGTAGAGGCATGAGACAGCTGCCTGTGAACTCCAGTCAATAGAATTAGTGAGGGTCAAGGAGCACTGCACTCCTGAGTGAATCTCCAGACCCAGCTGTTACATTCCCCATCCATCTGCCTACAACACCTTAAATAAGAAGTCTGAACCTCCTCCAAAGACCTCCACTGAGTGCAGCCACTTGGGGTTTACTCTGATGGTTTACTGCCTTTTCTATATTGCCAGATCAAACTGGGTTCAAACTGCAAAACTTTCCCTCTTGTTAATGAAAAGATGTCTTCCCAGATACAGGCTTTGCCAAATGAAAATGCACTGAACTCCAGCCCCTGCTGCCATCTACAGAGTGAGGGTCTAGACATGCAGCCAGCATGAATGGCAGCTCAAGAAAGCATCATCACACGGTGGCATTCACTGTTACACCCCAGCCTTAACAGGGTGTTATACAAACACAAGGACACAACTCCTTGTTTGCAGTGCAAAGCCACCAGAAACCACAAGGTGTTTCGCGTCTGGAAAAACAAGTCCCACTGTAGGTACCAAAACCTGAAACTGGCTTCACCTAATCAGATATTTGGCATTACTGGAATCTGGCAGAGGTCAAGGATATCATTGTTTCCAGAGTAATTCTCTAGGAAGGATATGCTGCTAATTTTCTCATTTCCAGCAGCACAGATAATAGTTGCTGGAACCAGCAGAATCCATAAATTTTCTCCATAGCCTGTTTCACTTTTTATTAATATTGACACTTTCTTTCAAGGATTTAAGACTTCAAATCTGGTAAGTTTATAAGTGAAGAGATCAATAAACCCATGGATAAAACAAATCCCCTAAAACCTTGCCAAATGTACTATGGGATTCCCTAAATGCTTACTTGAGAAAAAGAGATTCATTTAATTTTTCCTCAATAAGAGTCAAAACAAAAGAAATAATAACACTGGAAGATATTAAAAAAACAGTTGAAAAATAAATGTGTTTGAGGTTAGCATCACCAATGAAAATCCTAGCATGTTAACCAATTTGATATTTAAAATTCATAAGGTAAATCATCTCACAACAACCTTCTTCACAAAATAACTATTCTATAGACTGGTGTTTAAATAGGAACTAATAAGTAACTCCATGTTCAGATTACAATAAATGGTTAGGTCTAGTAACAAAAAAATGAAATAACAGAGGAGTCCAAGTCATTAAAAAATAGTCTTCAAATATAGTATCAGAATCTGTTTCATGTACATGTTTATTATCATCTGGAATATTATTTTTTTGAAAATTGAAAAAAAAATGGCTATAATTTTTTCTCTCTATCTTATGATTAAGGAATTAATTCAGATTTTCTATTGGGAGAATAAGTCTAAACTAAAATCTATTGTCTTTTGTACAAATTTCTGTTGACATATATAATATTTTAAACATACAATGTTTAGAATTTTAAATACAATTCATTAATAAGAAGTAAATTGATCACAAAGATCACCCATCTATCAGACCCTCTAAGTTAACCTCAGTAGAATTTGCCTAAGATTTTAATAAGGTTTGAAGCTCTGTAATAGCAAAGACTGACAGTCCCATTGTGGCTTGGTTCTGCTTCAAAGCAGTAACAGTTTTATTAAATTACTCTTAGTAGGTTTTTAATTACATTTTGATGACAGGCCAGTTACAAGAGCGTGAGAAATGCTATGTATTACCTGTCTGCCTTAACACAAAGACCCTCTTTATAGTGAGAGCTGCAAACAGAACTCAAATTTACACTGCATTTTAAGATACTGACCTACACATTTGTGCAGACATGCAGAGACTAAAACAAGCTCTAGGCAAGAATACTGGGGGGAAAAAAGAAAACTATGATCCAGTATCTTCACAGATTTCTAAGGTTGAGTCCTTCTTGGCAGAAGTGCCCACATATTCTAACTTGAACAAACCCTGTCCTTTTACTATGATGTACTTCAGAATAAACATTTCTGTGAAAAGCTCCAGCATCAAGTCACACAGGCAGCAGACACTGACATCTGCTCACACCTGGCACTGCCAGAGGTAGATTCCTTCTGGTACTGAAGTTTGGCTCTTGCATAACATTTCAGGGGAGGTTGGGAAGGATAGGGCTTGGAGAAAAACTCCTGGTTTCAGCTCACAGCAGGTCAAATTGGGCAGGAACCCTGCTTCTCCCCAAATCATAATTAATTTTTCACTGCCTGTCTCTGTCCCAGTGTTAATTTCAAACCTTTCACATCTTAATAGCACATGGTTTACATCTATTGATCCGAAAAAAACACACAAGACTTATCAACCCTCCTCCTCTTCTCCCTCCTTCTCCCATCATCCCAGCTGTAATCAACCCTGTAATTGATCCTGACAGTAATTGACTGGGACAAATTTTTTGAGCTTTCTACCCCTTACTGAAACCTGCCTCAGATCACGTCCATGGGATATGGCCACAACTTTTACTGTCTGCAATGTCATTGTCCATGAACATTACAGTCACACTGACAATGTTTGAACAGGCCAGAGAGTCCCAGCACTGAGAGTCGTACAGATGTATAGATTTATCCACCTCCAAATCAGTCTGTCCCCGAGGGTTTGCACCTTGCACTTGCTGTATTGCTTCCAGAAATAAGCACAAAATCGACATTACAGTTTTGGCTGGCCAAAGTTGTCAGGAAAAAAAACCAAACAGCTTTATTTGGGCAGTCAGTGCATGATGGCCAAGTGTGACAACCAGCAACACCAGTAGGAATGCAGCTGCAGGTTCATAAGGCACATTCAGCATGCCTGCCATAGCTTCAAAGTTAAAAACAGCAATGAGCAGCTCAGATCTCCTGTTGAACATGCCAATGCTTGACTTTCTCAACAGTCATAAAGACGTTGGGGTCTCACTTTGCAGAATCATAGAATCATTAGTTGGGCAAGACCTCTTGACCTCAGATCAAGCCCAACCATTAACCCAGCACTGCCAAGTCCTCCACTAACACACGTCCCCAGGTGCCACACCTATGTGGTTTTTAAATACCTCCAGGGATGGTGACTCCTCCACTTCCCTGGGCAGTCTGTTCCAATGCTTCAAAACCCTTTCAGTGAAGGGATTTTTCCTAATATCGAATCTAAATTTCCCCTGGTGCAACTTGAGACCACCTCCTCTTGTTCTATCTCTCACTGGGAGAAGAAACAAACTCCTTTCAGGGAGTTGTACAGAGTGATAAACTCCCCCCAGGCCTCCTTTTCTCCAGGTCAAACAACCCCAGTTCCATCAGACACTCCTCCTAAGACTTGTGCTCCAGAGCCCTCAACAATTATGCTGCCCTTCTCTGGACAGGCTCCAACACCTCTTTCTTGTCTTTCTTGTGGTGTGGCTCCCAGAGCTGGACACAGCACTCATAGGCACATCCTCAGCACTGGTTAATATACAGGGACAATCCCTTTCCTGGTCCTTCTGGCCGCACTGTTTCAGATGCAAGCCAGGATGTCTTTGGCTTTCTTGGCCACCTGGGCACACTGCTGTATCAGAAGGTCTGATTTGTACCTTTTACATGGTATCTGGATATGATCCCAGCCAGCAAAACAAGAAAGCATTACGAAACACAGAGAGATATTCTTTCAAATTTTCCCTGCAGTTTCCTCAGGGAGGAGGGAGGAGGCTGGGAGGAGAAAGTTGCTGTGCAAATGAACAAAAGACAAGTGAAGCAATTTGCCCCTGAAGGAAAACACTCCACTCCAGTGAGCAGTGGACACAGCCCATGGCAAGAGGTGCTCCCACAGTACAACCCACTGACCCACAACGAAGGCTGTGAACAGCAAGAGCTTGGCAGGGCCAGCTTGTTCATTGAAAATGCTTTCTTCCAAGTCAGAGTTCCTTGCATTTTAACAAGGGATAAAATAGGAAAGTCATAACACTTATTATTTAAAATACTACTAAAAAAAGAGGCTTGTTCATATACTTTCAGAAACAGATATAATGTTCAATCCTATCCAACCCATGTATGAAATTTACCAAATATGAAAATCCAGATTTTCCTCTTATCTTTTTTTCTGTGGTGCAACTTTTGATTTGTCTTATGTTTAAAATTCTGTTTGGGTTATTTTTGCAAAGGCACTCAATCTGTCTATGGAGGATGGAGGAAGGCAGCAGATGGCACATGCAGGAACCCTGTGTGACCTTGCCTCTTGTGAAAGACATGGATAGACAACAAACTGACCTCAGTGAAAGCTATATCATAGAATATCCTGATCTGGAAGGGACTCAGAAGGATCAACAAAATCCAGATCCTGGCCCTGCACAGGACAGCCCCAAGAATCACACAATTTGCCTAGATATTAGGCAGGGAGATGGTGCAGAAAATATCAAGGGAGATAACCTTTGTATTTTGTCCTCTCTTCCAGGACCTACTGCAAGATCCTCTATGGCTTGAACATAGTCTTTCCCCTCATTTTCCACCAAGCTCTCACAGTGACACTATTCAGATGGAGCTTCCCAGGGGATTTACTAACAAATTTTAAGACATCAAAGTGCCCATCAAGGCAAGGAATAAAAAGGCAGCCTGGCAATTAGGGTGATTAATTTAAGGCTACATGTTTACGCTAAATAACTACTTTAGGATGCTATGATTCAATTTGATTTGAATTGCCTCTTGGTGAACTTGTAACCTTTCACTCCACCCTCTCCCTCTTGGTCCTGCTTTTACTGAAGTCACTTGGATCTCTGCCACGACATATATGAACTGCAAGCAGTGGTGTAGAAAAAGAAATCTCGTGTGATGGAAGAATTTAGCATCCTTTTCAAGGAGAAAAAGAATAATCACCAGCTTGGCACTTGAGTTTCTATAAGCTGTTCCTCTTCCCCCACCCCCCCACCCCCCCCCCCCCCCCCCCCGCCACCCCACTTCTCCAATCTTGGAGCAAATACTAAAAAGCAAAAATAATCTTGATTTAAATAGTACTGCTTATAGAATCCTAGCTTTTGCAGTAAGGAGTGTCACAGATCTGGAATAATAGGCCTGTCAAACTTAGGAAAGAAGTTCACTGGCAGAGCAGACTAATATAGCCTCTATCCATGCTTGGTCTGCTGCCTCTTAGCCAGTGCAGTGCTAGTAATCACTCATTTACAAATACTCAGAATTTTCATTTAAGGTTACAGAAATCAACTAAAAGAGCACTAAAAGATCTCAGAATTGTATTATGTGGGTTCAGCTTGTATATCTAATAATACATTTTTTAAGACACCCCTCCCCTTCCCTACTTTTCTCGTAATAGCTTCCTTTAGGATGCAATATGGAAGTCAGGAAAAGGAAAATCAATTGCATCAAGCTAAATTCTTACTCCCACTCTAGATATTCATTTTTTCTTCTCTGCATTTGACTGCCAATAGCATCAGCTCAAGAAATATCAAGGAATTAAAATGCGCAGAGATGAGAAAAGCTTTTCCCAGAGGAGAAAAAAATATTATATGTAAAATAGTATCTCCATACACAAAGAAAATGAGAATTTCCCAGCTTTCTCACCAGTTCATACATACCAATCTAGTGAAAAATAAGAATGTACTCCACGTGCAGAAGTATCTAACCACTAGAGATTTAACATGAGATAAAAAGGCAACAAAATAATAAATAGTACTTTGTAGTTGCTTCACTGAAATTATTTTGATGTAAAATTGAGGTAAAAGTATCTTTTAGCACCTACTGTCTCCGAGCACAGAGACAGAGGCTTGGTTTGAAAGAATCCACTTACAAAACAATTTTAAATGTTGCTTTTAAGAGAGTAAGACTGACTCAGTCTTCCCTGTCTCACAAAGTCCTCACTGCACCTCACTTGCTTGGCAAATATAAATAAACAATTTTATTTTTTAAAGACCGAAGAAAGCTTGAGAAAGGAACTCTGTGGCTTGATAACTAAACCAAAGCACAAAATTTCAATATCTAAGCACCACTAGGTCACACATGGAGGAAAGAGTAGAGAAAATCTTCAACTTTAGTGTGACCAGCAACAAGATTAATTTCAAGAAACCCAGTCAGCAGGAAAACACACACATGAGAGAAGTTTATGTGTTTAGAACATACCTGGGGCAGAAAAGGTGTCAAAGAAAACATTATGGAACAGCATTCACTATTGAGTATTAATAATCGCACTTTATCTAGAATAAACCCAGCTCCACGTGATGCCAGCTGCATGAAAACCTTGAAGTGATAGCCAGCTGGATCACTGCACAACTTCCAGGTATCTAAAACTTATCCCTGCCTCAAAATATTCATGAAGCTGAAATTTAACATCTGACTATTCCTTTAGACTCGGATGTCTCAGCAGGCTCATTTCCTCTCAGCTTTTCAGCCATCCCATTAGGTTACATCTTGACATACCCTCAGCCAAGACAGAGAATTCTCATTGTCTGTTCCAACCTCCTGGATTGGACATGCCCATATACCACCTCACATGGGAACTGAACTGCATGCCCTGAATTCTTTACGGGGACAAATCTTCCCCAAGCCTAGTATTCCCCCATCTACAAAAGCATCTCTAGATTGCACAATGTTGTTTTGCAACCTGCACTCCACAGATTTCATCTGATACTGTTACTGACCTCTCTTGAGTGACCCGACAGAAACTTTACAAACTTGCTGGTCTTTATCTTTCTAGCACCCCTGAATTATCAAAACCTCTGGAAGCAGCACCACCTGTGATAAACAGAAAACCCTTTTCCCAGCACAGCAGTCTGGTTCAACAGAAGGGGAAACACATAAAAGAAGAGAGGGGAGGGGAAAAAAAAGGTAAAAAACCAAGAAAAAAGCAACAACCAAAGTCATAGATTTAACACACTGAATACACTGAGGACTTGGACTGGACTTGGTGAATGCTCCTCACCCCCATAGACTATGAAGCTGAGAGGCAAAAGCTTTCACATAGACATCTTTCTGTTGGCACCTTCAAGAAAACCAGTCTTGGCTTTTTTTGTCATGCTATGAAATACAGATCCATAATACTTGAGAATTCATTTTTCAGTGCACTATCTAATAATCCAAATGGCAGAAGTTAGCACTGAGAATTAGGAAAAAGTTTGAGCTCTGCAACTGGAAACTGGGTAAAATAATACATCCTTACCACAGATGTTATTATTACTTAGCAATTAATGGATAGAACACAAAAATTTTGGGCACAGTTTACTTAACACAATCCATTTTTTCTTCTGAATACCTCAGTCCAGCTCTTTCATCTACTTAGGCACCAAACAACCTTGCAGATCACATGAACAGCCAGAAAAATATTTTCCAGACATAAAACTAATGGCACTGGTTGCATTTTGGTGTAACAGGTAGAGCTGAGACAGAGAGTGCCAGTGCCTCAGAGCAGCTTCCATTCTAAATTAATCCCCAGGAGCTCCTAAATTGCTTGATATTTCAAGACAGCTATAAGGGTAATTCATCCTTTCCGCGTGCTGCTGACTCCAAGGCTGTAGCTGCTCTCAGCAAGATGGCATTTATTTTTCATCAAACAGGAACTGCATTTTCAGTTGCAGTTTTACCTACCACCGGAACACTTAGAGTCTGATCCTGTGAAGTGGTGATGGATTTCTGCAAGGTGAAAGACCAACCCTGAGGAAATCAAGCAGGATCTCTATTAGGGCTTGAAGCTTTACTTGTGATCGTGCATGCCTTTTACCAGCCAGATCATCCATTTTGATGTCTGCACTGCATAAACTTCTTTGCATTGCTGAGCAGGGATTCTCATTGAGCCCCAGATCCTGCAGCCAAAGTCTCATCAGGAATTTATTCTAGCAACCAAAAGCTATCCTTATTATTTCATAGACAATCTGGACCAGCAAATACACATACTCCTCATTAGAGAAATTTAAGAACACTGACTGGAAAAGAGGACAGATTTTTTTCCCCATTCCTTAGCTTCTTGCCCACCAGAGGTGTTCTTTTCACCATATTGGTAGTTTTCCAATCACTGATCTGCTCAATACATTTAGAAAAGTTATTTTTCTTTTTATTTTTCCTGAAACAGTCACTTCAGCAGAATTTCAATTGCTTACAGAATTATTTTCTTCATGGGATTATTTCTTACCCGTCACTGCTTTCCTCAAGTTGTTCAGCTGAAAAGACAGGTTATATTTTTCCATGGCCTACAAGAGTACGCACCTCAAAATTTTACAGACTGTGTAGGTCTTCTGCATTGACCTCAAGCTGCTGTCCCCCAAACACCTGAAGAAAAACCTCTACCTTCACTCCACTTTACTGGCAGCTCCACTTCAACTTACTCACATCTTCCCCTTTCTTAGATTATTTATACTTCTCTGCCTACATGGGAATTACATAGTCAGTATACAGAGCTCAGTAGTTAATTCTCCTCACATCATGACAAGCTGAAGAAAGGCTTTTAATGCTCACACCTTTGCACCTGTAGTTATGTAGATTATATATACATCTATCTAGCTTTTCATTATATAGATATATAAATAAAGCTCCCTAAATGGACACAGCATTAGCAACCAAAACACACATTACAGGCTGTTCTTGCAGAAAGGCTTATAAGAGCAAACTTCAACCCCAGAGATCCAGGAAGCAGGAGAGGAGGACATAAGAGTAAGGAGGGCAGCCAGCGGTAAAAGGTGATGGAAGTAGACTGTAATTAGCTGGTTTGAGGATGTTATCACTAAATTTAAAGGGCTAGCACAAGAAACGCCATGTTGTAGGAATGCTTCTGAAAAAGAGTCAGTTTATAGTATTAGGTTAGTATGAATTAAAAAAGAAAGAAATGGCAGTCAGAGAAAAGAAAAGTGCAAAACTATTTCTGAATGTCATTACACATCCTAAAAATGGGTAGTACTGATTCTCAGGGTTTACAAGAATGAACAGGAGACAAAACAGTATGTTCTGTATGTTGATTTAGTTAAGCTTACCTTCATTATGATTTTATTCCTTGTCTATTACTTATATTTTAGTTATGTTTAGACAATTGAATATGACTTACACTTTGGGGAAGCATGTGTGGCACTTCTCAATGGTGCCACTTCCCCCTCTTGCTTTTGATGAGAAGTCTTTGTCTCTAAGTGTGTTTTGAAAATCTCTGTTTAGGACAGGGAACTGGTCACATGTAGTTGGGCAGGGACTTTCAAGCCTGTTTAGTATAACTCCTTTATATCCCAAACAAATCCCAACATGTAAAGAACATAGTGAAAACACAGACCCTTGAACAGTTTGTGAATCTACACTGAGGTCACAACCAAGTGCTATTTTTGAATACCTACTATTTGGACTCATGATGGCATTCCTATTGAGGATCTTGCTTAAAAGCCACTCTGGGTCCTGAGCAACTCAAAGCCAAAAGCAGAGGAGTGGCTGGTATACAGGGAGTTTGCAGTCTGCATCTTAATCAAATCAGCCTCTATGAATCGTGGTTTTTGCCAAGTGTCATTCTCCTCCAGGTAACTCATAAAGGTGGAAAAACTTCTGACATTCCTTCCAATTGTTGATATGAATGCAAAAGAGGAAGGAAGTCACGGTCTGGCACACCTGACACAATTGTTGGCCATCAGAACAAACAGGAGATCTCAGAGGTGACCTTTACAAAGAGCTTTATATTCTGCATCAGTGACCTCAACCTACCGCAGGGTTCCCCGAACAACATCCTGCACTACTTGTTGCTCTCTGCCCTCCGCTCTGCTCCCACCTGCACACCACAGATGAACTCACCCTTGCAGACAGCTTTACAGGCAGAGCCAGCAGAGCAGTCCAAGGGTGAGGAGAGAGGAGGCCTGCAGAGGTGGCACTGTAGGGATGTACTTCATACTCCTCCTGTTCCCATGCAATAACTTCCCATCCTATCCGTGCTGATCAACTCTATCATGAGGGCTTTTCCTCAAGACAGTTTTTTTTCAAAGCAGGCATGGGCCTCTCATTCTCATGATTCTCTTTCTTTTGCTTATGGTTCAAAGAATAGTGATTTGCAATCACAAGAGGACAAAAGAAAAAGCTACTTCTGGCTCAGACCCATCCCACTCAAACATTGTTGGTTACATCCTCCAGATATCTGGCTGAAGCATTCTAATTCAATATAAAGAGCTATTGGCTTTATGTTTAATTTTAGCTTTCTCATTTAGCTTCTATGCCACAAAAGTGCCTTTTTCAATTTTAAATCAGGTAGAAAATCACCATCTTGACTCCAGCCTAGAGGGTGAAATATCAAAAATATCAGTATCCACCTAAGTAATTTTTAATGAATTGAGTCTTTTGTCCAACAACAGATGAACTTGTCTCTTTGGCAGAGTAATACAATCTAATCAGTTCTTATTTTTGGATTAATTTCAAAAACTGTCTCTCTGCATTTGTGAGCTTTCACTTGTCCTTCTATGTGCTATTTTTCTTTCTTAAAATAAACTTTAAGCCCTATTTTTACCTTCATTTCTAATTTCTGCTTGGGGTGGAGGGAAGATATCTTACTCTGAAAGGCCTGGAGTTAAATTAGAAATCCTTGCCACCATGTAGTTTTATTTGCATTTACCTTGCAGAAATATAAATAATGTACTTCTTGTCCTGATTTGAATTACTCAGACCCTCAGATATTCAATCTGTGGGTTCTACTTTGATATACATATCTTTTATTAGGTGGATCCTACTATCCTTTTACCATGTAGACCTTACGGGAAGTAGAAACAGACATTGGTGTTGAAATATTTTTTCAAGAAACATCTAATGTGCATGTTTGATTTATGCAGGTTTTTAATCTGGAAACCTTGGACTCCCTCTTTTCATTATATATAAAATAATGAATACAAATAAATACATGTTTTGTGTATTAAAATATATAGGTCATAAAAGTATTTTTAAAAAAATAAAATATATTTTGAGTCTGTCTATTCTCATGAACCTTCTTAGATTTTCTGTCACATCACAGTTCATGACAAATTTCTTTGTCTCCTTTGCATGATATGGAGCTATTTCTGTTTCTGTTCACCCACTGCCAGAGTCTGACCTCAGTAACATTGGTGCTATTCCAGTGTAAATCCAGAGTGGCCCCCAGTGTCTGGATGAAAGTCTGATACTCTTGGTTCCATCCAGATAAAACAGTAGTAATGCTTGCTGGCAGAAGGCAGCATTTTTGGGGATTTGACAAGATTGTGACCAGACTTCAGACTGAGAGCAAACATGTATATCCATCTGTTGTCAAGGCAATCTGCAGTCCCAGGGTCTGTTGGGTTTGGCTGTGGAGGGTCTGCTCTTGGTCCCCTGGGCAGGATTCGCTGGCCATGTTCTCAGGATCCTGCGCTCCAGCTTTCTTTCCCACTGCTGTCTGCTGCTGTGGGACCAGCCCCAGCCCCAGTGTACTATGCAAGAACTCTCTGGACCAGCTTCTTCCTCCTTGGCACAGGCCCTGTCCTCCCCTTAGGCAATCATCTCTTCTGAGCAGTGTTCTTCTGTGGGTTCATGAGGCAGGCTGTGCCCTCCAGAAGAGGGGGACTTTTTCAGGATATTGCAACACATCCCAGCATAGATTTACAAACTCCCATTCAATATATTTAGTTATCTTAGTCACACCACAGAGACAACAGAAAGTGTAAGAAATATTTTTTAAAAAAATCAAACCATGTATAATATGTATTATATACATTGAACAACACAGACATTAACTCCAAAGTATATCTTTGAGCTTTCTGATTCACTGATGGCACTATACCATCAACATCTATGGAGGCCAAGAAAAACAAAAACAGTTGTGCTCTGACTAAGCCTCTCACTCTTCCAGGAAGGAACTACTGCTGGAGAAGTACATCTTGCTGAGTTTTGTCATGAAGAGCTGGAGCCTTTAACAAAAGCCAGTGGACTGTACCTGAACTTGAGTCAACATCAATGGGCTGGAGCAACGAAAATTTGTTTTTATTATGTCCTGCCTTTTCAATTTCATTCTACCTTTCTACTGTAGCAAAATTCTCTTTCCTATAAGTAAAAGATCAATGATGTTTTCTCTGCTTTACACATCCACAGACACACAGATTTCTCTCATTTATTGTGGCCTTCCCTCTTCTGGTATTACCGATATAAGCTGGGGACGGTGTGGCTGGACAGTGCTCAGATGGAAAGGGACCTGGGGGTGCTGGTTGACAGTCGATCGAATATGAGCCAGCAGTGTGCCCAGGTGGCCAAGAGGGCCAATGGCATCCTGGCTAGTATCAGGAATGGTGTGGCCAGTAGGAGCAGGGAGGTCATTCTTCCCCTGTACTTGGCACTGGTGAGGCCTCACCTGGAGTATTGCGTCCAGTTCTGGGCCCCTCACTTTAGGAGGGACGTTGAGTTGCTTGAGCGTGTCCAGAGGAGGGCAACGAGGCTGGTAAGGGGCTTGGAGCACAAGCCATATGAAGAACGATTGAGGGAGCTGGGGTTGTTTAGCCTGGAGAAAAGGAGACTAAGGGGCGACCTCATCACTCTCTACAACTTCCTGAAGGGTGTTTGTGGTGAGTTGGGGGTCGGTCTCTTTCTCCGGGCAACAACCGATAGAACAAGAGGATACAGTCTCAAGCTGCGTCAAGGGAGATGCAAGTTAGAATTAAGAAGGAAGTATTTTTACAGAAAGAGTGGTCAGATACTGGAATCATCTACCCAGTGAGGTGGTGGAGTCACCATCCCTCGAGGAGTTCAAAAAAAGACTGGATGTGGCACTTGCTGCCGTGATCTAGTTGAATAGTTAGAACATGGGTTGGACTTGATGATCTTATAGGTCTCTTCCAGCCTTGAATTTCTGTGATTCTGTGTGATTCTGTGATTCCCTACTATACTGTTTGTATTCCACAAGTCTTTTAAAACATCTTCCTTTACTCATCTCACTGTATTGACTTATTTGCTCAACCTCACTTGTGCTCTGTTTCCATTTCAGTTTGGCTGTATACAGAGCCTGGTTCTGCTTCCAGGGTCCTCAGACAATTTGCATTTCCTAGATTGCCTAGAGCCTTAGAGTTTTAACTGCAGTCTGTATAAAACTGTAATTTTCCCTTATGTTTGTTGATCAGGCAATAAAGGGACTTCTAACTAGGGAAGAAATTGGAGCTACTTGTGTTTCTAATATATCTATGCCAAATAAAATCAATATTAGAATAATTATATTTCCATAACCTAAGAACTTCCTGAATCTGTGGGCTGGTGGAGGAAATCCAAGGCCACTGTATGCAAGTATGACATGGCTGTCTTTTCTTTTTTTGTGCATGCCAGCCTAGTGAAGAGTAGTAGCTGACAGGCACTGGCTGTGCTGGCACCCTCAGAGGGTGGTATTTTTTTACCATGCTTAGTGGGGCCATTACTCAGCTGGGAATTGCACCTGATAAACTTAAAAAAAAATTGAAAGAAAAGACATATTTTAAAATGCTTATTGTAGGTTACAAATAAACATAATGCAGAGTGGTGTCTGCACACACATGCTGCAGATAGGAGTGCAGAGCACAGCTCCTGGAGCTGTTCAGCTGTACCCCAGAGCTGCATATGTGGAATACAAACAGTACAGTACCACATGCCCACTCTCACAATGCCCACCTCCCCTGGGCCTCTTCTCCCAGAGCTTGGGCAGGCAGACACAGGTTTGGGATTGGTCATTAGCCTGTCATTATTGTTTCCTAAAATATATCCAATGTGTATGACCTGAAGGAAAGACCTTTAACAAGGGTTTTTAGGAGGCCAAGTGGAACCTAAGTCAGAAGAGGAGAGTCAGAATTTTAATCTTGAGGAGAAAGCTGCAGGCACAGAGCAGGAAGACCACACAATGTAATGGAGATTGAACGTGCAAAGGTTTGCATCCATTCACTACCTTCATTGGGCAGTGACAATGTGACTGGGGGGTGGTACACCCAAGGTATCCAACTTGCTCATGTTCTCAGCACCATGGGTTTTCCATCAGCTACCAGAAGGGGCCAGGCTTTAGGATCAAGGAATATCTTCAGTTTCTTCATCTATTTCTCCTCATCACCTTTGTCCGCCAAAATGGTCAAGTTGGTTTTTGTGGCCTGGGTGTGACACCCAAGTTGTGACTGAGTCTGTCTTGAGTCTGAGAGGATCAGCTACTTCCAACTCATACAATTAGACCTCGAAAGTTTGGAGGAGAAAAGTCAGGAGAATATGATTGTTTTCCCCAAGACACTGTGCAGTTTGTAAAGTGCATGATTGGATTTTTTTCACAGTATGCAGCAGCCAGCTCATTGATCTTTCAGAAAGGTAAGTCAAACTAGCAGAGAAGACATCAGAAGGAGACTCACAGACCACGATGGTGCCAGAATGTGCAGGCTAATATGTTGAATCATAGGTCTTGCTGGTATGAAGACTTTTGAAAAGAAACCCAAATTGTGTCTATTTCCAGAGGTGAGAACACAATGAAACATTCCTTAAATGAAACCCTTTTCCCACACTATGTCTCTCACCCAGCAGACCTCTTAAAATCTCACCTAAAAATAGGATTTTCGGAAATGTCTCTAGGAGGGCATGTGGTACCTTTCTACTTTTTAGTTAGACCATTCAACACATCCACCATTCCCTGAGCTCTCTAGTGTGGGGATGTACTTCTGTGGTCTTCTAGGGACAAGGTAGATGCAACTGGTCTCATTTGGCCTTCCAGGCTAACAGTAACAGCCATCACTGCAGGTTTTGCTGCTCAGTGTTGTGTTGCTAACTTGGATCTATGGCAAGCTGCGCTGTGAAAATAACCTGCAATGTGCCTCCAGAAGTTTTGGTTTTGCATAAACAGAAATAGTCCTTCTTATTCATTTCTTCCAATACATTGATGACTTTTCTGTGAGCGTGTAACCAGATCTGCATGAAATGATTGTAATAGCAGCCTGTAGTAATGGGGGGAAAACCAGTTTTTATTCCCTTGCATAAAATGTCAAAACATGGATCAGACTGGCTGAACATCCAGAAATTCTTTCCATTGGATCACCAGATTTGCCAGTCATTCTAAGATGTCTTTTTCCAAAAATGAAGATGACTTACAAAATTGTCTAGCTTGAGTAAAGAGAGATACTGTTTCCAAAAGGAGCGGTAAGTTTATTTTGGAGTTTTATATTATCTGTTTTTAAAGTCTTATATTTAGGGATTGCTTTTTTTTCCAAAATAGTCAAAGATGCTTTATGTCATAGCAAAAGACCCCATAAATGCTATTTTTTTATTTAAATGGCACATGATCTTATTCTTAACATTTATTATAATCCTTTTAGAGTCCATTAGATGTTGTCTAAGTTTCTGATCACGTAAAATTCCAAAACATTTAAACACAGACCAGCAACAGTGCAAAGATTATTAAACAAAATATGACTGGTCAGCTTCATGGGCAGAATTAAGTGCTCATTTGGATATTTATTTTTCTTATGCAGGCACAAGGAGAAGGGGAAAAAAGAGTTGATTATCCTTGTAGAGGGAAACTGGTGAAATTTTAACTTACATGGTAAAAAGCTCTTTAGCGATGAAACTAAGTGTGAGAAAAACAAGTGAGGTACAGTCTTCAAAGACTTATCTATACTTTTCTGTTTAGGAATTTTGTGTGTGCACGTGGCAATCAGAATGAAAGCTGATAGGTATGATTTGCTAACTCAGTTTAATGATGCATGCAGCAGTTACAGATGGCGACAAAATTTTGTCAGATTTCTGTGCTCTGTATGCAAAATCAGCAGAGCTTCAGGAAAAAGCAAAAGAACATTTGGGGAGTCTGTGCTGTGCCTGCTTAAAAATGTGAAGCTGAAACAATTAGACATGTGGTCAATGGGAATAATAGTTGCTGCATATATATGTATAGGCATGTATGCATGCATGTATAGGCAACATATGCATAGACATGATGCACTGAATAAGCAAGAAATATTTTCCATCTGGAGAAGTCATCAATGAAAACTGTGTGCTGGAACAGCCATAAAACAGCAGATCTGACATTATTTTTCCTACCTTTGTCACTAGAGTTTTTCAATGTGTTCTTCTTTGGCAATGCCTTTTAGTGTTGAGACACTCAAACTGCAAAGCCCTCAGCTCCTTGAAGTTACTGACTCTCAGATGAAGGCAGAGTCCATCTGAGAGCATCTGCTGTGCTGAATGCGACCAAATATCTCAGCCTGAACATGAAGGAAAACAGCCCTGCTCCTGAACAGTCACCAAACCCTCAGACCAGTTCTGGTTAAACCAAGATTGTTCTTCAACTTCACTGCACACATCGTATTTAATGTTTACCAGGATCACATCAATGCTTAAAACCATAACTTTTATACAGCAGCACCTCTGCACTGCATCCTTCACTGTTCAGCTTAGGAGGCAAAAAATTTGGGTTGCACCCAGCCTGGCTGCCACTGCTTTTGCAGAAGTTCAACTCCCATGGTGGCAGTGCAGCACACACACTCCAGTTCCACCCTTGTGAGGTTGGATCTCTGCAGCAAGACACCGAGGAGCTGAACTGCTTTTGGCCTGGGATTCCTGCTGCTAGGGACAACACCCCATGTCACCGTGGGCTGCACCAGATAGCCCCTGAAACCTGGCAGACTTCAAAGCTGCAGAGAGCCAAGGCTGGACCGGACAGGCACCCTAGCAAGGGGGAAGAAGCATCATTTCTTGGCCAGCCTAGCCAAAGGCTCCAGGCCGCCAGAAAAGGCAAGGCTGAGCTACTGTAGTGGGACAGGAGCTGGAGAAGAAGACAACCACATGACAGAGGCACAGGAGAGGCCACATTCAAGAATCTTACACTTACAGATAGACTGGAGTAGCAAAAGTGCTAGATTATTTTTTGCAGGCAGTAACAAACTTTCTCTTTAACAGGAAAGATAGTGCATATAGTCTTTATAGTATATAGTGTATCATGTAGGCCATGATTTTTCCTGGTTAACTGCTTCCCCAGATGCAATTTCCAGAATGACGATAAAAAGTCAAACCCATGAATACAGCAGTAGCTGCTTTTATTCAGTACTTCCCAAGAAAACCAGGTGGATGCTTCAACAGAGCTGGTTTTTCGTCAGAAGATAGGTTAAAAAAGGAAAGGTTTACCTTGAGTAACCTTAGACTAAAGATATAACACACTCCTCCCTGTCCTTCAGCTTTGTAGTGGTGGATTTCTCTATGGGGAAACAAGCCAAGACCCAGGTGTTGACTTCTATGGAGAATGATTTCAGATTTCAGGACACTGCTTTATGTGTAGAGACCATCTAACCTGAGTACTTCAAATAAATTTATGTTGCTAAGATTTAGTATGAGCAACTTTTCCATGGGAAAGGTGATATTTCAATTGGCAATTTCCAATTTCAAATAAAATACCACAGCTGGAAAAATATATATACTGGAATTCACAAAATTCCCATGAAAACAAGAGAGGAAGTCTTCTCCTAGCTTGAAGTTGTATGTGGAAAAGTCATTAAATACTGTCATAATCTGAATTGAAGCCCGATATCTTTTATCCTGTCATTAATGTGGAAAAATCAGTGACTTCACGGGTAAAAAATAATGTCTATATGAGTAGTCTTCAGCTTTTTATTTCAGTTTCTCAGAATGTGGAACTTAAGGTACTGCAGTGGAGTACATGGCTGGAAAATTCAGCCTCAAAAGAAAAAAAAATTCAGCTACTGTTTAAAGGCACTATCCTAGAGAAACATATAAAATCTGATTGCATTTTTTTTCCTTTCTTCATAGTAGGATTTTAAGTTCATTGAGATCACAAGGAAAGAGAAATAACACAGAGCATTTTTTCTACATGGTTAAGATTCATATATTTAGATAAACCCTAGCTAAAGATCCAGATTTTGAGATAGCAAGTTAATCCAAACATTCTCATATCCATCCATGAGGCAGGTGATGGTCAGTATCTCACTGAATAAATCACCAGGAGAAAGTCTATGGAATCACATGGTGCTTTGATTTTATTTCCTTACAGTCTCAGAAAAAATGCCAAATGTTCTGACCTTACATGAGGGAGTATGTGCTTTTATATTGCATGAACACTGTGAGCAAAAGCAGGAGTTCAACCAGCAATCCTATCTAGGGTTGATAGGTAGAGCAGAACAGTCAAAACCAGTTGAGTCCAGTAGGGTTTTGGGTGAAATATTCAAATAACGAAGATTTTTCCAACTCCTGGTTAGCAAAAGTGTAGAAATTAAATGTATTTTTTCTCAGGGGGCTAGAGGAGCACAAAGATATTGTGACAACTAAGGAGAAACAATTGTGCACCAAACATACTGAGATCTGGAAGCACCTCAGTATGTTTGGTGCACAATTGTGCAGTAAATTGTGCACAATTGTGCACCAAATTTACACATAACCATGCAAACATTCATCACAAATTGTTTTTTTTTTTTTTTTTTTAATCATAGAAGAAACTGTGGGCATCTTGGAGGAGCTGAGATTCCCAGGATTACTGCAAGTAACCCTGCCCTGGAATGCTGGACACCCATCACTGGTGGTGAGGAAGCAGAGGAAGCTGAGAGCAGTGTGCTGTTACCACAATGGATTTTGCTTCAATTGCAGAACAAGAAACACTTTTAAGTCTCATTCAAAACAATGGCAAATCATTGGTCAGATTTTCTATTCTTATTATTAAGTTCTCTTTCTGTTGTGAAAATTAGAGATTGCTTTTAGTGGTATTCTATTTTCTCATCAACATGCTACCTGTTATTTCTGGGCAATTCTATAACCATGCATGATTCAATTTACAGAATCAAATACAGGCCTCTGCGCAACTTTAAGTTTTGTGCTTATTATCTTTCAGATTTCTGACTACTTTTATTTACAGGTTTTAGTGATGCTCAGTTTTTCACATTTTCTTACGTAATGCCTCCTGCTGCCATTATCAGTTTTCCATGAAGACCTCAGGATTATATCATACTCTCCAGTACACTCAGCTGTCTAAAGGAAATTTTCAGCTCAGTTTTCACTGTGAAGAAAAGAATTCGCTGGACAGCACATGAAGTTCCAGATGTGACAAAGTCTGGCTCTCAGGCTCCCTGATGTGAAGTACAGCAAAGTGTTAATAGTTTTTACTGAGTAGTCAGTTTGAAAAGGAATAGGGGATTTAAGACATCCTTTATTGGTAGAAACTCCAGACAAGTGGGCAACTCTCAAAGGTTTTTTGTGAGGGTTTTTGGTGTCTCATGACCTATTGAATTTTGCATTTGTATTACCCTGAGCAAACTTCTGTGGTTCTCATTACAATTTATGTATAACCTGCACTGTTTGAAGCCAAGGCCTAAAGATGAGAACAAATCTCTGCGGAGTTAAAAGTAGCAAGAAGGTAATCTGATCCCAGAGGCAAACAGGAGAAGAGTGACTGGGAACAGGGCCACTTCAGGTAAAATCTGCACTGTCACCCATTAACCATGCCAAAGAAATGGGGACACTGGAAACAGTCTCCATCAAGCCTTTTCTAAAAAGAGACAACCCTACAGATGCCATGTGTGATCAGAACAGGCACTCAAAACTAGACTTGTATCAATAAAAACCTGTCTATTATTTCATCTTCTTTTCTACTCTCCCTGCTAAAGCAAACATCATCTGCAGAGAAGGCCCAGATCTAGAAAAGAGATTTTATGAGAGTAAGATGCCCTTCCAACAGTTTCCATCCTTTAGGCCTGTTCTGTGGGGTCATGGGACTCCACAGACCTGTTATCTTTCAAATGGTTGGTTATTTGGTTCTTGGGGTGAAAGTCTGGTGAGAGTCTGACCTGTGTGGAAAGACAGGCCAAATGTGCATTTTGGTATCAGAAATGAAATAATTCTGCTCCATGATGCTTTCAAACTTCCCTCAATCATCTAAGAAGAAGACAAACAAAATCCCTTGCATGTCTGGGGCTGCCAATGTAGCTGGAAGTTACAATGCAATGTGAAAAGCATGTCACAGATAAGCCTCTGCAACACATCATAAACTGCACCCACTCCTCAGTGGACCTTGTTCTTCATGGGCTTGTAATAATTTTTCTTTCATTAGAGTCCTTTTTCATCAAGAGATCCCCTAAGCACAGAACAACACTGCAGAACTACGGGAAAGAACCAAAAACCAAAAAACCTTAAATTCTGTTTGGAGCAACAGTAGCCACCCAACACAAATGGGAGAGGAACATTAAAGAGCAGGCACACCAAAACCATCAGGTCACACTATGCAATACATGGCAACGAACTGGAGGAATGGGGCTTGTTATTCAGCTCTGCTGGGCAGCATGGGAAAAATGAGAAAATGATAAAAAATCATTTCAAGGCAGAAAAACAACAAAAAGTGCAAACTATTAGAATGGGAAGGAGGTATGGGAATTTATTGCACCATTTTGGAGGAGCTAATGGTCTAGATCTGGGATGTATCGAAGGAACTACTCTTTAAAATAAAGGTGTACAGGACAATACATGCAAAGCAATGTAGAGCACATTGAAAAGCAATTTGAATAGCAGGATACAATGCAGACAGCAAATCCTCTGTATCCATAACTGTATGCATGAAGCAATTCTGCAGGATTGAGCTCTGATATGCCAATTCTCACACTGGCATAGTTCAAAAAGAACAAAAACCCAGACAAGAGTCACCATGATGTTATCAGTCCAAGCCTCACACCTGAAGTCTTCCCCAGAACTTGTCTCCCTTGCCCAATCCTCAGCTCTTAGATTTTGCATCATCTCTTGGTGTTCTCCTGGAGAGGAGGGAGCTCAGGGTGGGAGGTGCTGCAGCCCTGCCCAGGTGCACAGCCGGGCTGGCAGGCAGCTGCACACCGAGAGCCACACAGCAGGGGTGGCAGCAAACAGAAATTCTGCAATAACACCTGATGTCACTTCTCCCATTACTTTTTCTCACTGCCTTAAGCAAAAAGCTTTACCTTAAACCAGCCTTTTCCAGATTCAGTGCTGAGACAGGTCATGGGCTCCAGAAGTGCTGCAATTTCATGGGGCAAAACAGACCTGCTGGCTTGAAGTTCTCACTTTGCTGATCCTTTCTTTTTGCATCTGCTGCACAAACCTTTCAAACAGAAATATTTCCACTCCTCAACTCCTGGGCAGGTCTTGATGAGATATACCTATCCCTTCCCCTCCCTGTACCCATCCTCAGCACACCTCACTTTCTGCTAGTCTGAGATATGAAATGCTAATTTTCTGACAGCTTTGGAACATGGTGGATCTCTGTCATGGCTTAACCCTGGTCAGCAACTCAGCCCCATGTAGCTGCTTGCTCATTTTCCTTAGCTGGATTAGGGAAAAAATGTGAAGGGTAAAAATGAGAAAACTCATGAGCTGAGATAAAGGCACTTTAATAGGGAAGGTAAAAGCCATGCACTCAAGAAAAGCAAACCCAGGAACTGATTCCCATTGGAAGGCAGGTGTTCAACCATCCCAAGGAAAGCAGGGCTCCATCACACATAACAGGGACTTGGGCAGACTGAAGTTGTCACTCTGAACATTTTTCCCCTTCCTTCTTGCCCCAGCTTTATATGCTGAGCATGACACCACATGGTATAGAATGCTCCTTGGTCAGTTGAGTCAGATGTCCTGGCTGTGCTGCCTCCCAAAATTCTTGTGCACCCCAGAATCCTCTCTGGCGGTGTGGGAAGAGAAGCAGGAAAGGGTGCAAACACCGCTCAGCAATAACAAAAACATCCCTGGGCCATCAATACTGTTTTCAGCAGAAGTCCAAAACATACTCATATTGCCTACTCTGAAGAAAATTATCTCAGCCAAAGCCAGCACAATCTCCTTCTGCCTAGCCCTGGCAATGCAGTGTGGGACAATTGCTTACAGCTGCCAGCCAGGGAGGGCAGAGGATTCTAAGGGCAAAAGAGCCAACATGAACCAATTTTCTACCATCCAGCTTGAAGGGCTTGCCATAAGAAAATATGTTAGATATTTGTTTGCTCTCGCTGTGAGAGCACGGTCAGGAAGAGTTTAAGAACAGCTGATCCTGCCTTTGGGCAAGGGGACATTGCAGAACATCCTTGCTGGCTCTTTCCACCCCAGAGGAATCTCATGTTCTCTAACAAGTGCAAGGTGCAGCACCTGGGTCAGGGCAGCCCCCAGTATCAATACGAGCTGGAGGGTGGACAGATCAGGAGCAGTGCTGCCAAGAAAGCCTTGGGAGTGCTGGTGGATTAAAATCTGGACATGAGCCAGAAACCTGCACTTGCAGCCCAGAAAGCCAATTTTATCCTGGGCTGCATCAGAAGCAGAGTGGGCAGCAGGGCGAGGGAGGGGATTCTGCCCCTCTGCTCTGCTCTGCTCTGGGGAGATTCCATCTGGACTCTCTGGGGTCCCCAGTACAGGAAGAACATTGACCTGCTCGAGCAGGTTCAGAGCAGGGCCACCAAGGTGATTAGAGGGCACCTCTCCTATCAGGAAAGGCTGAGAGAATTGGGATTATTCAGCCTGGAGAAGAGAAGGCTTTAGGGTGACCTAATTGCAGCCTTCCAATTCCTGAAGGGAGCCTATAAGAAAGATGGAGACAAATAATTTATAAAGGCATGTAGTGGTAGGACAAAGGGGGGGCAGCTTCAAACTAAGGGTAGGTTTAGATTAGATATTGTGAAGAAATTCTTTATTATGAGGGTGGTGAGGCACTGGAACAAGTTGCCCAGAGAAGCTGTGGATGCCCCATCCCTGGAAGTGTATAAGACCAGGCTGGATGGAGCATTGAGCCATCCAATCAAGCAAAAAATTACCTGATCAAGCAAAAAATGTCCCCACCTGTGGCAGGGGGGTTGTAATGAGATCATCTTTCAGGTCCCTTCCAACACAGGCCATTCCATGCTTCTTTGACTCTATGATTTTCTCTGCTAAGGGGATCACATGGACTGACACTTTTAGAGCAGCACACCGAGCACCCCCAGGTGTAGGAACAGATTATTTAAAGGCCCTTTGCTGCTCCACCTCCCCAGCACCCTGCTGCACTCCAGCAGATTCCCAACAAGTGGCTGTGACCCTGGGAGGAGCTGAGCTACCCAACAGTCATGCTAGGCACTTCTAGGCACTTTCAGGGTTTGATGGGTTTCTGCACACTCCCCAGACCACATGGCTCATCAGTGGGGAAAAAACCTGGTCCACAGCAGGTCTGCAGCATCAGGAGGGAGGGGGCCAAAATCTTTGCACACTTCTTTGGTAATGCTTCCACAGACACAATGATTTCTTGCTGGAAGCTAAAAATCCTGATGTGGTCTTTGTGGCAGCAGACATCCTTTTGTGGATTATTGCCAAAACTCAAAGGCCTGAAAAGCAAGCTGGGAAGTGTCTGCTGGGGAAAGAAATCCCCCTTGCCTTCCATGAGAAGTTAATAAATGTCAGAGAAAAAATCTGAAGACATAATAATGGCTGTGAGGATTAACTTGCTCTTACAGCAGCAGTGCCAGATTATTTATTGGACGTATATTTTTCCTCTTTGAGGTTTGTTTGATGGTTTTTCTCTTAAAAATAGATAACCAAAGGTTTATGAAGGAAAGACACATTGGGGAAAAAAGTCAACTTGACACATAAAATTAAATTTCAGTATCAAAACTCTAGGGTTTAGCAGAGAAGGAAGAAAAGCATTTCATGCAGGCATCCAGCTGCAAAAAAGAAGGCCACTGGAGATTAATGAGGAAATAAATGGAAATAATATATGAGGACTAAATAAGGAGGAAGTTTAGGCCATAAGAGATTAATGAGGAACATACACTTGCTCTAGCTTTGCCACTAGATACATGAATTGAATTGTGTTTTATGGTTTTCAAGGTAAATTGAAAGTGACTGAACGACAAAGAAATTTAACAGAGGGTTTTCACTCATAGTCCTCCTGGGACTCATCCCCTCAGAGGTGGGAAAGGCTGTATATGCTAACTCTGCAGTTTTTGGGGATGAGCAGAGGAAGTTTCTCTATAGAAAGCTTTGTTAGCACATGCTTCCTTCTTTTGAGCATGAGACAACCAGCGAAAAGCCTTGGTTTGCACAGAAGTCACTGAACTGCAGCTGAATAGGCCTTAGTTAAGTTGATCTTTAAATCATATAATTAAAAGCAGAAACAAAAGTCTTAAAAGGCATAATCCAATCTTTATATTTGTACTGCCACGTGTGTGCATGCATATGGAACTGCACTTGCTGTCAGAAAAATTTGCTATTTCAAAATAAATTTTGTCCACAACTTGAAATAAATACTTAGCCTACAAAATGTCATAAGAATTCATACAATTATAGTTTGGAAATCACATTTTTTATTTCTACACTGACTTTTTTTAAATATCATAAAAAACAATTTTTAAAATAATAAATTACAATAAAATTATCTGTTCTGTTTAAGATGTAATAAAATGTCTCAAATGAAGCTAAGACAGACAAAATGAATTGTTTAATTACCTTCAATTCCCTTGTTTCAGTACCAATTTTCTGCATCTTCTTTCCATTCTATTAATTTTCATTTCAATGCTAACCTAAGCTATTTTCTGTCCCCATCTGCCTTCTGAGGTTTTATCCCAGAGCCAAGAAGTGCTGTCCTCACTGAGCTCTCAATTTACTCAGCATCTCCACTCCTGGCATGGGTCAGCCACAACCAGGGCTGCTCTCCATGGATCTGAGACCCTCAGCTCTGCATCATGGCAGCCCACCACCATTTCCCTTGGTCTCTTTCCCTGCATGCCAGGGAGTGTTCTTTTTTTATTTCAAGTCCCTAATGGGGTGAATAAGATGGGAGGAGGTGTGTTTGAATTGCTCTGGTCACTGTATCCAAAATCATGACAGCCTGAGAGAAGTATGACCTGCCATGGGGCAGCTGCTGGAGTGCTGTGTGGGCCACATGTGACACTGGAGTCTCTTGAGTGTTCAGCATAAGAAAAGAGCCCAGGCAGGCTTGCCTGAAAACCCTGGCCAGCTCGGGTCCCACTATAAGCAGTGTAGGAAATCCCATATCCTGGATTCCCCTCAAGTAACACATTGTTTCTTCCTACAGCTCCATCAAAATCCAGCTCTTCATTGTAAGAAGGAAATTGGCATAATCCTGATCTATTGAAAAATGATTTCAAAAGTCACTTTTCCCCTGGTTCACATCCAACAAATCAGCTGTGCACTGTGGCCACTGCACTGGTCAAGGCCAGCTGCGTGGTGATCCTTTACCTGACCACACTCATCCCAAGCTTTTCTTGCCAGCATCCTGCAAGGGCTCTGGAAACTGGGGATGGATTCTGCCCACAAAGCTCTGGGGTGATGAGAGGAACAAAATAGTGAGTTGTACTTTCTATTGCAAGCCTCCTTCAAATTCAAGGGAACAGGGCAGAAGGCCTTCACCATCCTCTGTGATTTTTCTCTCATCTGTCAAAGAAGAGAGTAGAAATTACATTAGACTCCTACTACTATGGGAGTCTGAGCCATGAGCTGTCCCTGGTCTTTGGGAAAGTCAGCTTGGACCAGTAAGAGAAGGACATTCTCAATAGTAGACTGGCCATACCTCTGATTATTGAAGCAGCTGCTTCCCAAAAAGTCAGTGGGATTTTTTGTTAGATTTGCCAATTTTTAGCTTAGGAAAAGCTGGATCCAAAATTATTGGTGTATTGGTAAAATAAGTAAGTCTTATCCTAACCTTTCCAAACAAGAACATTTCTGTCTGTTGCACAACTAAAATGAGCAACATTTGAAATACTTTTTCCAAAAAAAGGTTATCCTTTAGGCTTGTTATTTAAATTATACCTAACAAATTGATTTGTTTAGAAATCCATATGCCTTTCAGAAAGTAAATACAGTTCATATATGAATAAGTTCCTATATTTAATGCCAAACTTTCATGGAAAATGCCCATTAATGGTTATCAGAACATTAGATGCATGAGCCAAACTTTTGGTAATGCATGGCATTAAACTTTGGGGTGGAAGAGGTGGATTATATATTTAGAAATAGCTCCTATTAGGCAGCTCCTATTAGGAAGCTACTATAGGAGCTGCATGGAGGAGAATGCCCACAGGATACCACTTCTCCCAGCTGGCAGCATGACACAGTGCAGGAGCCTGTCAGGGGGCAGGACAGGGAGCTCCAGCCCTAAGTCTGAATTTCTTGCCTTTTGTGGCTTTAAGCCATATGTGGACTCACCTAATTTGTGATGGATGTTTTACAGTTGAAATACAAACCCTGAAAACAGGGAATGAGGATGAAAATACAGACCATGCCACGACCACAGTCCAAGGCTCTTGTGGGAGCTGCCATAGTCATGGACTTACAGCTGAGTTTCAAATGTTTTATTGAATTACAGAAAGGACTGCTATTAAGTTTCCCTTCCCTTCAGCTCATTATATACAATGGTCTTCCATAACTAAACTTTCTTTCTAGCAGCTTTTGCCCATAAACAGCTTAACACTTTAAAATTTTCCAAACACTGCAATTTGATATATTCAGGAAGCAATATGCATTCAGGGAAACTGTGGGTCCCAGGTTAATGATTCTCTTCAATCAGTTTAAGCCTGGGACATTGTATATTTATGACAGTGAGTATTATGGGGATGCGGATTCACCAGTTGACTGATGCAGGCAGCCCTGCAAAGTGATCAATCTTTGCTTGTTAAGGAAATTCCTGTACCCTCATGTATTTGTCTGGTGGCCAGCCTAAAAGAAAAAAAATTGTATCACCTGTATAGAAATAAAAAGCAATAAGCCCAGTCAGGACATCTACTCGTTTGGAGGAAGGTCAGTTTCAAGAGATTCCAATTGTGGGCTCAGTTTCTTCAGCAGGTTTGCTGGTTGTGGCTCTGCAGTCATTTAATGTCCCTGCACACTACTCCACAGTGTTTTCGTTTCACCTCCTGAAGTAATTGAAATTCAAGATGGAGGGAAGATAAATGCACCTGTGTCTGCATTGACTATAGAACTGATTTCGGGTCTCTGACAAAAAGGTATCACAGCGAGTACACAGCCTTTTAAGAGAACAACTGAGCTCAGTTATTCATGAGGGCAAGCTGAGATTATGACATGACAGACTTAGCAGGTGAACAAATTTACAGAATTCCATAATATTTCATGAAAATTGCCTCTTTGGGAACAATTTTTGCAGGTTACATTCCATTTCTTAAAAAAGCAAGAGCCTGCCTTAAGCAAATGAGCTGACTTACTGTGAGACAGCTGAAAAATAAGCTCATTGAAATCTCCACACAGAGAAGCTCTAAGGACTTGCACAGGGGTGTTTGCACAGTGCCTGGTACAATGGGTCCTAACCTGGTCATGCCCTTTGATTGTTACTGCAGAGCAAACAGTCGACAATAAAGAAGTAGCAAGTAACACTCAGGTCAAGCTCAGCTACCAAATCTGCGTTGTATGTTCCCCACATGCCTCCTCAAGCACGCAGGCAGCTGCTACCACTGCATACAAAGACTGGCTAAAGCCAAAAGAGAGTCTGTTGACCTCACAGCTTCTGCTTAGGTGTCTGATGCATTGGCTGGAATTTCATCAGATGCTTCCTGTCACTCATGGATGTTCCCACTGCTGTGGGAGGGCATTCCGTGACGATGAAAACTCTTTGTCCTACAGGGAAGACTATCATGAAAATGTCTTGACACCGAAGATGGAGCTTTTAGCAGTGAAAAATATCTGCTGGGTACCCTTCTGCTGTAGAGAATGCCCTCTGAGCAGTCAAAGAGCAGAGTTTGAAGAGCACTTCATGTGCATTGGTCATTCACATGCACCCATGACAACTAAAATGCAAGTGATGCAACAGGTGATCGGTGACAAACATGTCTGCCAACAAAACTCCACAAAACAAATGTATCGTGTTCAGCACTGAGCCCATACTGTGCGTGCATTTCTCAGAAACACTGACAGTAGTTCCTACCAGAATTGGAAGCTGTTTTTTACCTCTTAGTAGATTACCTTTGGGATGGCCATCAGTGCAGCTCTGCAGAGTCTTTGCTGCCAAATGCATTGTCTTCATAAGAGCAAGAGCAATAGCCTGATCCAAGGTAGACGCTGTAATCACCAGATACAGATATTCTTCCTGGGGACAGTGAATGGCACATGGCAAGCTGTGTCTGTAAGATCCTGGTGACAAATCTGGGGCTGTCTGTGTTTAGGCTTGGAGGAAAACTGATTAGTTTCAACTTCTTGGAACTTCCATGACTAAATAACTTTATGAAGCATGGCATCTATAAAGAGCTATGATGGCTTCAGCAAAGGAGATGCTGCTTCCAAACCATCTAGCACACAGCACAAATGCCTCTGTGTGACCCCACAGGGGACAATGACTTCAGCAAAACCAGGCAGGAATGGTTTTGCCAGACTAGAAAATACAGCCTTAAATATTTGACATTATTGGTGACAGAGGGTTGGGAAGAAATGAAAAGCATGTTGGAAAGCTCCATCTACAGAAGATGCACTATTCAATTTTATAGTTCCATAAAAAATGCAAAAGAACTGTTCACAGCTGGTGAGAAGGAAGCCCAAACTCTTGGTTTCGCTTCCGCCACTGGCTGACATTTATGGGGTTTTACTTATAAACAGCACTTACATAAATCAGTCTAGTCATAGCTTATACCCCTCTTGCAATGCAGACCCCAGTCATGTATTTGTTGCTTCCCAAACAACAAAGACTGAGGTGAGGAACAAAATATGCAAACCCTTCTTCAGTGGGTAATTTAACCCAAATCCAAGTACTTGGTTTCCAAAGTGTATAAACAGCCTGCTGAAACCCAAACAATACAGTCAAGGAAGTATTTTATACTGAGAAAGATCTTCTCTTACTAGTTTGCATGCTGACATTTTAATAAGTGCCCTGTAGTGCCTTTTCCCCCTGATTTAACCATAATTGTTGTTTTAATAAATTTTGAATTAATTTAACTGTTATTCTGCACTTCTTGAGAAGTTCAAGTAACTGTATAAGGCTGTATGAATAATTCCCTGTCATGAAGAACTGCTAGTGGACAGCTTGGCTTCAAATATTTCTGAAGAGCATTTCACAAGACAGCCAGGACATGTGGCTGCACAGAGATATTCCACTCCTCTTGCTGAACCTCACCTAATGACCCATCTAGCACCGACCTTACATCAGTGGCTCTCAAAGACTAGAGACCAGCAGAATTACTGACAGTCTGAAGAGAAGCATGTGGTGCTGGTACCTCCTTCTTCTGCAAGAATCAGGATGAGAAGGCAGCAGAAAAGTAATAGAGAACAGCAATGCAGAAGTGAAACTGTGAGAAGTTACTCAAGGACAAAAGTTTAAAAAGCAAAAGGACCATGGCTTTATCCTTTCCTCAAAGAATTAGTTAAATTAGGAATGGTTGTGATTACAGAAAGATTTCCTTGCAATTACTGTTCCACATCAGAATGCACTGCAGGAACTCTACAGACGTCTTGGACTGAGGGAATAAGCCAAGAAAGGGTTATAACAAGAGCCATGCAGTTACTGCAGACATGTGAATCCTCTTCAAGCACACATTCACTAAGGAACACGTTTCCTGAGAGAAAACTATCACAGAGCCATGTACATCTCTCCCAGGAGCACCTGTCTTCCTGCTCCAGGCACCCCTCATCACCTGTGTTCACACTGCAGAGAGGTGCCCCATACACACAGATGAGGATGAGCTGGACATCCCCAAAGTACATTCATTGTCTACTCTCTTTAGCTGTGACTTTAGAGGGGACACTGTTCTACAGCCCCCTAGGGAGGAACTCCAGAGAAGAGACCCTGTTTAGGTTAGATACAAGAGAGATCAATTTTTTAAAACTGCTGGCTGTTCTGGATGTCTCCATTTTCAAGAAGAAAATTTAACTAAGGAGAGTTGTTCACTCATGAAACATTTTCATCCCCAAGTCCAACAGAAGGAAAAGTATGTTTAAGAACAAGATCCTCTTTAAAACCAGTAATTTATGCCCTCAAACCCATTATGGGAATCTAAGGAATGTTTTCACCATGGGGAATATCCATGTTGTGTGCCCAATATTTAGGTGTGTATTTAGGGCATAGCTGTTTTTCCTAAACAACGCAAAAGAGAAAACTTTCTGGCAAGTACTGTCATTGCTCATGCTGGTGCAACAGCCACATGAAATAGTGAAATTTTGCATCTGCAAAACACACTCGCTGGACAGCATAAGGCCATGGAAGCATGCAGGAGATGAGTCTTTCATGATAGCTTATCAGGCTTTTGAACAGTGCATATTTCTTCTCTAATGTACAGATTTTGATTTTGTGCTCTTGATCCTTGTGCAGACTCGAGCGCCATTGCAGACATCCTGACACACATCTATTGATATTCAGGGCATTGCTGCAAAACTACACCAGCTCCAATGCAACAGCATATAGCTGTGCTTTATCTAAGTTCATACAGCCACATGCACTGAATTTTACTCAAAACATATAAATAAAAGGGAGGAGGTTGCTTGATGGCAGCTTCAGGAAGGCATCACTAGATCCACACAAACACTTGGGAAAAAGGTGCGTGCAACTTCTACAAAACTCTCAGCAGAGGTTTCAGAGACAAGAGCAAACGGCCTCAAGTTGCACCAGGGGAGGTTTAGGTTGGATATTAGGAAGAAATTCCTTCACCAAAAAAGTTGTTCAGCATTGGAACATGCTGCCCTAGAAAGCATGGTGGAGTCACGGCCTCTGGAGGTACTTACAGATAAGCAGATGTAGTACTTAGGGACATGATGTAGTGGTGGACTTGGTGGTGATGGGTAAATGGTTGGACTTGATGATCTTAAAGGTCTTTCCAACCCAAATAATTCTATAAAAACTAGAAACTCAGTTTCATTCCTGAGTAAAGAGGCTCCTGCGTAATTTTTTTATGGCAATAAAATAAATATGTGCTGCTGCAGCCAAGGAAAACCGCAGACTGTAACTTATCTTGATACGTGACAGCTTCTCTGATCTGACTTATTTTAGCAGGGTGAGCAGAAGTTAAAAGACTTGAGCTATTTCTCCTCTCCTACTGTAATCTATTAGTGTGTCCTCCAGCTTTCCAAGGTGTTGTTGTTGATTTTCACTGTTGTTGTTGAAAATCACTGTTGGTGATTTTAACTGTCCCACTTTGCTTTTACCCTCTCTCCTCTTCAGTAGTGACTGCTTCCTCCCTCCAGAAAATCACAACATCCTAAAGTGAGCATTCATTTGGTTGTGTCTGCATCACACACTTCCTCAGTTTGGGAAAGAGGACTCACAATGCTCCACTCAGCTGGCTCTCCAAAAAATCCCCCCAGATTTAAGCAGAGAAATGGGAATTAACTCCCTCCAAGTGTAAGAGCATCTATCTAGGCTTTGATTTTTATATACAAGCAGAGGCTTTTCGATTTAGATGATTTCCAATCTCCCCAGTTTTCATCTGTGTCTTTGGGTAGCTGCCTTTGTCAAACTGACGGAAATATTCCCAAACTGAGCAAGTTAACAGGAGGAAAGGGTAGGCCACGTGCCCCTCCCTTTTCTGGCAGTAACATGGGAGGAAAGACGATGCTGTATGGACAGGGACACTGAGTGCATCCCCCCCTCCTGGCCAGGCTGATTTCAAAAGAGGTACTGTGCAGAAGGCACCTGGCATTCAGCAAGGGGGCTGCTTCTGTGCCTGGAAAAATGAGAAATCCCACCAACTTGTTTGGTTGGTTTTTTTGCAGAGGAATACAGGTTCACTCATCATTACAATAAGCATATTCACACTCCCACTGAGCCAGTTTGAGACTTCCAAGACTAGCACAGTATATGAATGAGCCTAGTAAGAGCTACATACTGCAGACTCTTAGCCACTATTTTTCAAATTTGGGTCAGTCTGAGGCACCATGACTGAAAAATTATTGCCACGAGCATTGTAAATTAATATTTTACATTCCCTTGAAGTGCTTTTTGAGGAAATTAGCCTTCATTACTGAGGCATCTCTCCTGTAAACACAGAAAACAGAAAATACCTCTGCTGACAAGGGCAGCATTGTAGGGCAGGGAAGAAGAGTAAACATTGAATCTGCGGGAAGAAGTGGACTGATTCAGCAGCTGAATCAATCAGGCATGTGCATCCCTTCTCCCCAGCAGTGCCCCAAACCTCAGGACCCGCAGCACCCCGCCCCACAGCTGGCACCACCTCTACACCAGGCAGCAGCACACCATTGCCCCCCAGACCAACCAAAATGGCAAGGTGCAGATGTCAGCCCCTACCAAACATGCCCCAAGGACACCAGGAGCCCCCCACTCGTGCCAGCTGGGTGCTTTGTGGCGCACTGATCACAGCCACAGCTACGAATGCTCGATCCTGTGACCTTCCCTGGAGGGCAGGGAGGGCATGGGGTTTCCATGGCACTGTTTCCTTCCCGTGTTTCGGGCCATTTGCACGGCCCAACTGGTGCTGGAGTGCGTATTTTTGGCAGTGGCTGGGGAGGTTCCTCTGCAGCTGAGTACAGCCAGCCAAATTCAGCTGGCACGAGGCAGGGCTTTTCAAAATGTTCTGTGCTCCAATCGGAAAGCAGCCCAGTGCTACTCTTCTCAGAAAAGTGCTGCCCTTGTCCTCTTTTAATGAAAGCGAACTTGGTATTCAGTAGGAGCAAGCCAGAGCTATTTCAGACATGGAAGACAGCAGACACAAATCAATAGAAAAAAATAACTTCTTTTTATTTACAAAAAAATCCAAATATTGGATGCTGTAAACAAAATTCACAATCTGTTCCCTCTAGAGTCTGTTTTCCATCAGCTCTTTTTCTGTCTGTGACAAAGCCTATAGTCAAAATGTTCCAAAAGAGCAATCCAAGGAGCAGTTTGCTGCAACAGGATGCCTTGCAGAAGGCAACAGTTGTAAGGAAATTTGAGGGAAAGCAAATCTGCACAGACTCCTACAGACTGCAGGAGCCTGCAGTGCCTTTAGCCAAGATGTCTTGAAATTTGCAGGCCTTTTTTTTTTTACTATTTATTTTGTTAGCAAACCACTATTACAACAGCAAAACAGTACACTGATTTTCTTTCTTGCAAGGGAAATTCTCTGCATAAAGAAAACCATATAAAAGAATATATTCAAATAGGAGCTGAATATGCAAATACAATTTTTCCTTTTCTGTGCAGTTTCATCTAACACACTTCATTTTCTCAATTAAAAAAAAGCGCCTTTTTTGAACCAGTAGGAGCTTCTGATGTGATGCAAACCAAGCATTTAGTAAGAGCTGTTTAGAGGATTTGTGTGAAGGCCTTTGTGCAAGATAAAAAATACTTTAAGTGCAATACAAGAAACTAGAAAAATATCATCTTTTTGGTCTTCTAATTGCCCCTCTATTTTTAAGAGAAATGTTCTTGCATTTGAGAGGACAGCTACATCTAAGAAGAAAAAAAAGAAGAAAAATCTCACTTAAAAGCTCTTGGTTGTTTCACGATCGTTACATTTAACCAAGTTTAGCGCCCTGTTGGTTAGCAGGAAATTCAGCGATGGCACAAACAGTTTTACTGTAATCAGGTCAATGTCTTTAATCAGTTCAGCTCTTTAAAAGGGGCACTGTCTTCTGTAGCACAAGCTCTAACCTTACGGCTGATTGGATGGGACAGATCAAGTCTACAAAGCAAGAACACGGTTATTAACTTTAAAAGTACCAGTGTGCTGAAGAGGAGGGGAAAAAATAGTTAAAAAGAAGTCAGACTTTATGGAGAGAAAGGTGTGCAAACCACAGAAATAAACCAGCTTTGAAAAGGAGTTCTTATTTTACTCTTGGCCTGAACTCATGCCTTCTTCCCACCTCTAACACCAGGCACATTTAAAGTCACCAGTCACAAATAAAACAAAGCTCCACCAGTTCCACCACTTCATCATTAACATATGCAAAACAGATCTGGAATACCTATATAATATATATAAAAACATATTATATATGTATCAAAATGCAAATGCCAAAAGGTGCAGTTTAGCTCAGAGCCCGGCTGTATGCACTACAAGGTAACTAGCTGCTGTCAATCAGAAAAAAAAAAACCCAACCCACAATTAGATTTGAGCTGAGAGGAAGTAATTTAAAACTTTCTTTCAAGCAATGGCAAAAAAAAAAAAATGGGTCCTTCAAAGGAAAACCAGCACTGTATCATGTATTATCAGCATTCTGTGGTTGTGGCACAGCTATAGATTCTCAAACTCTTTTAAAGAGAGGATGAGTCATTTATTTGCCACAAATAGTTGTGGGAGAGAAGACACACCACACTACCAGCTGATCCTATTTCCCCAGCGCTCCCCTCGCTTCCGCTGGCGAGCCAGGAGCAGGAGGAGCGGGAGCCAGGAGCACCCAGCCCGGAGCGAACCTCGCTGGCACCGGGGGCCGGCCCGAAGGAAGGGAAGGCCCCCGGGGACAAGGCCTGCACGTCAGTGCGAGCAATGGCAATGGACCAGCTCCTGAGCTTCCTGAAGGACTCGCGGGGAAGGTGCTTAAGTAAACAAATCGGGTTCCTATTAAAGCGCCTGCAGAGTGAAAAGTACAAAGCGTGACAAAAATAGATGTACCTTACTCACTCCATAGGGAAAACACGCTGCCAGGACACGAGTCCTCTCCCTCTCTCTGCCCCTGACTCCAATGCCAGACCGTGCCTGTGGCCAGGCAGGGCACTGACGGATTTCCTTCAAAAGCCTGAATTCCCTTTTTTTTTCTCCCCCCTCAGAAAGAAAAAGCAAACTATCAGAGTCAAGTGTCACTTAGTCATTAGGTTTTTAAAGCACAACAAAGAATTTAACACCTTCAGAGATGGCACTGAAGTGAAAACAGCAGCGGAGGAGGTTGGTTTTTTTCCCCCCTGCTGATCTTTCGGGAGAGGAAATGAAAGTGAATAGCTATTGTTCCAATGTAAAGTGATTCCATTTAAATAAAGTACAGTACTAAAATTGTAAATGCAGTGTGACAACCAGATCAAAGATGTTTAATATTTGCATAAAAATATATATATATATAATATATATATAAAATATAATTTTCAGCAATCGTGCAACACTCTTAAAAAGGGTTCATTTCACATTTGCTAAATTCTAGTGGTCCTGGAATGCATAATGCATTCTATTAAAAATACTCCTTTAAATATTAACAATTAGTGTTCAAATTACCAACTAATACAATATTCTTTAGCTGTCAGGGGGTTTAAATAAACCTATCTTTGATCCACGTTCCACTGAAATTACACATCATGGAGGTATGCAGTCACAACATTAGTGGGTTAAATGTCAAAATGGCATTACAGTACAAAACAGTTAAAAAAATCAGCTAGTCATATGTTTCTCCATCTGTGGAATTATTATGGCTCACAAGCAACCCACTGAATTACTGTAATCCTTGTTCTTGCAACCAAAGACATTATCTGAATCCCACCTTAATCCTGACTGGTTCATGTACTCCAAATTTCTCAGGTGTGGGTTAAAATTTCACTGCAAGGTGCCCACTGTCCTATGACATCCTGTTGCAAACTGGAAAACAAGTAGTACTTTATTTAAACATTCCTTAATTGCTACATTTTCCTAGACCACATTAATATATATTGTGTGTGTATATATATAGATATACACCAATGACATGTACATATATACACACACAAACATATATACACACATACACACACGTACCTAGGATAATAGCACACCGACAAAACATTAACTCTATACAGGTATTTGCCAAGAAAAAAAATAGGGCATTTCCTCCACCAATTATTCACAAGCTTATGGGTTGGTTTGCTTTTTTTTAATCCTTGTGTCCCTGATAAAACAAAATGCATGGTTAAACCACAAAACTATATAATTTTTTTCTCAAATTTTATGAAGGCATCAGGCACTTTTGATTACTATTGGTGTGTACAAATATAGGAACATCTCCTTTTACATATATATATATTTATATATATATACTCTACTGTATCTTCTTTGCTTGGATAACTTTTTTGTGAAATCTTTGGTCCTTAAGTATATACTTCTTGCCACAGCTGGTTTTCCAGCATTCTCACATTTTTAAAATGTGAGGCATGCACACAGCTGGAAATAATGGACTTTGTCATCGTACGTGTTTCTGCTTCTATAACTGTACCAATCCACTACTGTTCATTTGGAGCAAGCTGTTTCTGGTAAAGCATTCTAGTCAAGCAAGCTATACATTCTACATGGTCAATCCATAGACGGCACTTGCTGCAAGCCCCAAATGCAGTAATTCCAATATACAACTTTATTCAGCTTATCTCTGCTTTATGCCTCTAACTTTTAACTCCTGAATATATATAGAACTGTTTTTTGTGAAGTTTTTTTCTTTTGTTGTTTTTTTTTGTTTTGTTTCTTTCATATTCTCCCTTTTGCAGATCCCATTCTAGAGTAAGAATAAAAATAAAAGAAAATAAGGCTTTCCCACCTTCTCTATGCCAAAGCTATGGGAGCAGATATTGCCAACCCATATTGTCATCAGGCATTCCTCCCTCACTTATTTCAGGGGAAGCTGGTTGCTTTTAATGACAGGCCTCTTGTGCTCTGGGGTAGGATCCAATTATTTTGGGGTTCTTTCTTGATCATGCTCCCATTAATTATTAGAAGAATCACAAGCTTGTCCCAAGCTTGAAAACTAGAGCAGATCATCATTGCACAAAACACCCCATTTCAGAGGGACCCGTCGCCCCTTCCTACACCTTAGAGAAAGTTCTCTCCACGGGGTCCACTAAGTTCAGTTCTTAATTACAGGGCAGCCAAGTAGAGTATGTGTGCTGCTGGCAAGGGAACACCGTCTGAACCTGGGCAATATAGTAATTGCTGAAGTTGGCATCTGCTACGTATGGGGCTGGCTGGTAATAGCAGGTGACATTGGCCACGTTGGGGATGATATTTTGCTCGGCTAGGACCCGGATGGCCAGCATGGTGATCAGATTCAGAGTCTGTCTCCTCTCATGTCCCATCAGGCACACTGTGCTCTCATTCACCACACCGTGAAGGGTCATGAGATAGTCATACTTGCGGTCTTCCAATCCCACAAAGTGGTTCTGCAAGTAGGACTCCAGCTTTCTCTGCTGCTCGCCAATGTCTGAGAAGTCAATGAAAAACCTCGAACACATGTATCTCTGCAGGGATTTAATCTCAGATTCAGAGGCTGCCCTAAAGCCCCTTACCAAAAGGTTGCAGTACTTCAGAAGACCACCTCCTCTGATTTCTTCTGGGTTTCTGGTGGCAATTATCTTGTTGCAGAGGTGATCAAAGGCTTCCTGGAAATCCCCATAAACGCTCTCGCCAATGATAGTTGGGTGAAAAGTTTCAGTCATTGGATTCTCTGAGCACTCATAAAAAAGCAGCAGGGAGTCCAGCTTGATTTGAAAGGAATCGACACTGAATTCAAACTGCCGCCTCAGAGAGTCCACAAATTTCAGCTCCACGTTTTTGCCACTGTTGTTGGACAGGGAGATAAGACTCCATCGGTCTGAATCATTGCATACTTTTACCATTTTCTGCACATAAGCCTCCTATAATCAGAAAGACAAAATGAGCAAATCAAGACAAAGATCCAATAAATTTCTCCTTCGCTGCGTCTGCTCACCCCTCCCAAGCCCCCCTGCCCCCCCCATTTGCATTTCATGAAAGATTTCACGGAGCCTGCAGATACAAACCACAGAGTAAGTGCTTAATGTGAGAGCTCAAAATGCTGTCACTGCAAGGGTATGACAGGGGAGGGAGTGTGTTCTGCTGGGACTGTGTCATGCAAGGGAAGCATACAGCAACACTACCTTGTTCAGTCACTTCTAAATACATCTACAGACTAAGGCCATGGCACATCTGCCAAATATGTTTGCACGCATATGCAGAAAGTCACTCCTGCAATCTAAAAAGAAATCTTATTTATTGGTTTTCACTTCTCTACTTCCCAAAGAACAAGTTAGACAATGTTCATTCCCCTCAATCCTACCAGTGCAGGTTCACAAATCAGTCCCGTATTAAAAAAAAAATAAATCCCTCTAAAAATCTGGAAGGACTTCGATTCAGCCTAATCAACTCAAGCGAAGTGTCTTCTAGAGGAGGGAATATGCCTCCCCACTGGGGCACCAAGCACCGCTGGAAACATGCCTTGCAGACGGGGTTTCCTTCTTGCAGATGTTAAATCCATCTACGCTCCCCGCGCACCCGGGAACCGGGGCCGGCACACCGAGCTGCCGCCGAGCCGGGCGGGGAGCGAGGTGTGCAGCGCCTGGCACACGCCCCAGGTAAAACAGCGCTCTCAGCAAATCAACCGGGAGGGAGAACAAGCTAATTAATCCTGAAGAGCCCCGGGCAGGGCGCTTCACTGTAAACTCCTCCTCGGTTTTAAGCGTGGGGTGAATAAATCGCTCGGGGTTCCCGTGGGTCGCGGAGGTGCGGGGGGAGCTGCTGCAGCACTCCATCCCCAGGGGGAAGGTGCCCGCTCCCCGCAGGCAGGCGCTCACACCTGCCCGCTCCGGGCGTCTGGGCAGAGGTCAGGTTTACCTTGAGTGTGAGAGGCGTGATCTTCTCCTTATTCACCCCCTCGGGTAAGAAATCCAAGAGGCAGTCCAAGACCACGTCCTTCACAGTCTGAAATTCGGCTTCTCCTTTGAGGTCGGCGCAGAAGATGAGGTCCAAGTCCTTGTAGCCCAGGCCGCTGTCCTGGTGGAGGACGTGGCTGGCGGCCGAGCCGTTCAGCCGCACGTCCCGCAGGCCGATGCCCTTCTCTTCCAGCCGGCTCCGCACCACCTTGACGATCTGCCGAGGCTGCATGGCCAGCGTGGGGAAGTTACCGCGGCCGTGGATGGGGATGGTTTCGCTGAGGATGCGGTCCAGACGCTGCACTTGCTCCCAGCTCAGCACGTTGCAGTGCGCGCTCTCGCCGCCGTCCGCGGAACTCCCGCCGGCCTTCTCATCGTCTGCCATGGTGAGCGGCCGCCGCCTCTCCGGGCTGGATCCAGGCACCGCTCCGGCTCCCCGCCGGCCCCCCGGGGCCTCTCTCTCTCCGCGCCTGGCAAAAGAGGAGGAAAAGCCAGCGGTCAGCAGCTGCGTACACCCGGCGCCCGAGCTCCGCTCCCCTGCGGCCGTCCCTTTCTGCGGGGAAGCGGGGGGACACACCTACTGATCAGATTAAATAAATAAATAAATAAAATGGAGGGTGGGGGGAGAAAAAGCCCCCCGGAGCCAGCTGGTGCTGCACGATAAGGGAAGGCGCCCGACCTGCAGCGCCGCTGCTTGCGCCGCTCTCCGCGCTCCCGCCGGGGCAGAGGCCGCCCCGCGCCGACGGAGAGGCCGCCCCGCACCGCCCAAGAGGCCGCCCCGCTCGCTGCCGCCGCAGGCTGCCGCCGTCTCCGGAGCTTTCGTAGTTCTAGCCGGGAAAGGTCCCCAGTAGTTTTTATACGGGGTTTCTCCGCGCTTCCGGGGCTCCGTGTCACGGCGCCCGCGTCCCGCCCCCTCTATCTGCATGGCCGGCCTCGGCGGTGCCCCCGGCCCGCCCACACCCGCGCACCCGCGGGCCGCCCTCCCTCCCTCTCTCCCGCCCGCCCCTCCGCAGCGCCCGGCGCGGCCGTCCCGCACCGCCCCAGGCTGGGGGAGCCGCGCAGCGCAGCGCAGCCTCCCCCGCACGGCTCCGGGCAGGCAACAAGTGCAGCAGCGCTCCCTGCCCCGGACGGGGCGCGGCCCCTCCCGCTCCGGCCGTGCCTCGATGCGCGCCCAGGGGCACCCAGCTCCGCGCTGCCATTCATTCCCGGGTTTTTTTTTCCACTGCCTTTTTACCCCCCGCCCGCCCCCCCGACATTCCCGGTCATCCCAGGCTCAGCCAAACTTCATACCAGAGCGACGGAATTTGGCAAGAGCCCCTCTCCAAGCAGATGCCGAGGATCCCGGGCCGTGTGGTTTGCGCTGCTCGGCTCCTGACCGAGATTTCCAGAGCCGCCTGCGGCAGCGCAGCGGCATCACGCCGTGCCTGCCCGGCCCCGGCCCGGCCCCTTCCCCTGTGCCCGCCCGCCCTCCTCGCCGGCGACGGGAGGAAAAAGGCATCTCGAAGACCACGGAGGAGCCGGTGCCTTCCAGAGGAGCATCCTGCTTATAGAGTACAACTTGGGTAACCGCGGAGCCGTAAAAATGACGTGGAAGACAAGCATATTATATAAACATACCCATATATTTTATTTGCATTTTCTTTCAAATAGAATGAATGCATCTGCTTGTTTTTCACCTGTTACGTACATACACGAACATATAGTTATTATTTAAAATGCATATAGATACTATATGCATATCTATACTATTTCAAGACAGATACTATTTAAAACATATACATACTATTTAAAACAGACTAAGCGCACACACTCGATGCACGCAGCAGCACCCGGGGCCGCCACCGCCCCGGGGCGCAGCCCACGCACGCCAGCGCGGTATGGACGGCGGGTTGCGGGCAAGGATGCAGAGCTGGGGGACACGGGGGGGGTCATGGACGGTGTTGCGTCACCGCTCGCAGTTTTGTGACGCGCGGCAGGAGTGGCTAATGGGGGAGAGCCACGACGTGACGCGCAGCTCCCTCAACTGAGCACTTTGCCTAAAAGGGGGGGTGGGCGACACAGCCCGACGGGGTTTACTTTCCTCTCCTCCCAGTTTTAGCGCGCCCCCCATCTTCTCCCGGCCCGGGATGGGGTTAGAGGTGTGGAGCTGCTCGGGAACCCCCGAACCCTTCACTCCCTGTTCCTCCGCACACCCCGGGCGGGGGTCCCGCCGCGCTGCGCCCGCCCCGTCGGGGCGCTCCCGGCCGGCGCAGCGCGGGGCACGGGCGCCCCCTGCCGGTGCTGCGGGGCGGGGGCGGCTCGGGCTTTGATCCGTTGCCCACATTCCCAATGGCTGCATTGCCTTCGTTCCCTGTGTGCTCCTCACGCCGGGGACACGCGGAGCGGGGTGACTCCGCCCTGTGCCCCGTCGTGCGGCACCGCCGCCCCCTCCCCGTGCCGCTCCGGGGGCGATAAAAGTGTTTGTATTGCTCCGTGTCAATGTGTTAAAGGGAAAAAAAAGAAAGTAGAAAGCTTTTAAAATACGAACGTGTACAAGGGACTGCAGCTTAACAGCAGAAGCAGAACGTTGTACGTCTGCCAGCATATTGAATAGGGTTTGCCAGTTTATTCCTTTATATAAAATAAACATTCAGAGTAAGCGGGCGGCCGGCAGGGGAGCCTGTGGAGGGGAGCCTGCAGCGGCCTGCTGGGAGCCTGGGCCGCTGGCCGCACTGGCTCCTGCTGCTGGGCACGGCGAGCCCCCACTGTCCCCATCTCCTCACCCCGACCTGCATCCCCAGAGGAGAGGGGCGCTGCTCGTCTCCCCCGGGGCCCCTGGGGCCCGGCCGGTGACAGCCAAGGGCAGGGGCTCCCGGCGTCCCACCACGGGCACTGCCTGCCTGCAGCACTGAGGCGACGCTGCCCTCCCTGTGCAGCTGGGAATGTCGGAGAGGTTAAAACATAACCCCATTCCCAGGCTGGCATCACCCAGGTGAACCACAGTTCACTAGGGCACACGATTTAATCTTTCGAAAGGGTTAACTATGGCCTTATTTATAAGCAAATTGTTATTATCAGTAATCAGCTGGATTACTGATTGCTAGAGCAAGGACAAAGATCAGACTTGGAGTCTCATCCCATATAAAGCAAAGCCAGCTCCAAGAAACTGAGACAATTTCCTGTCTGGGAGTAACCAGCATTTCATTTAACTTGTGTTTCTCAGCATGTTGAAATGAAATTTTAGCAGTATTTTGAATACTGCAGAATGTACCAGCACATTCACTAAGCTGGTCAGTAGGATTTAATGCTATTTTGTGTTGATCTTATTTCATTCCCCCATGAAGTGTGACTTTTGACCTCTTTTAAGTTGCTATCGTTTGCCCACTTGAAAAATGGGCAGAAGTTCATAGTGGAGAACACTGATTTACTAAAGGCAAGGTGAACGCAATCTCAGAAGGAAGACCTTTACACTGCTGGGTTTTGCTAAAGGAGAAGGGCTAGCCAAGCCCTGTCCTCACCTCAACCTCCCTTTCTCAGTGTAAGCACCTGCAAATCACCTCCCACTCACTGAAAGAAGAGAGGAAATAATTTTCAGTCAGAATCACTGCATTTACCTTTTTTTTCAGTTCAGAAATGGGCAAAGGACGGTAATCATTACACTCTTTGTATAGATTAGGAATTATTTGCTCTGATGTGCAATCCTTTTCACTTATCTTTCCTTAATTAATAGATACCAGATAAAGGGTATTTTATATATATAATAATATATATATATATAATATATATATTTTAAATAAACTGTGTAAGTAGAAGAGAAATAGAACTCTATCAGTGCATTACTTTACCTAAGGTATATACTCATTATGGATTTTTTGCTCCTCTATCCTGCTTGAATGTGAAAGCCCTCATCACTTTAAATCAGTAGAAATCATTAAGAATTGTAACAAGAAATTAAATTTGGGTGAATTACGTTATGAGAAACTTAGAAATATTTGTATGAGTTACAGAGATAATTCTAATTACAACTGATACTGGTAATGCTGCTGCTAATATAAACATATATTCAGCTCATGAAAACGCTCTGTCCCTTTAATGACAAACTTACTTTTGGAAGGAAAAGGTGGGGGTTTTTAAATTGTCAGTGTGAGCAGTAATTCTTTGACAGAATTTTGATTGTATTACTCACTCAGTTGTTTGTGCTGCCCGAGCAATTAGTAGGAGCACAAGATGTGTGATGTGAATCATGTCTCTCTGTGTGTTCGCACAATATTTTTCAATTAGTCCCTTCATTCCCACCCGTACTCTCAGTCCTGCTCCAGAACAAATGAAAATTAATAGCAACAAATGTGTTTCTCATGTATGCATTTGTGTATATTTGCCTAATAAAGTCCTCAGTGTGAGCTCTTCATTCAGCTTGGCCACGTAGCAGAGAGTGTACTCTCCAGGTGAGCTCTGCTGAATTTAGGAATTTAAGTAACTTATTGACTGAACTACATCAACTGTGACTGTAAGGTTGTTCTGCCTCCCTTCTGCCCGAGTCATGATGCCTAAAACAGGAGCATGCTCTTTCTGACAGAAAAAAAGAGCCAGAAACTGTGACTCTTCGTCTGTGCCTGGTCTAGGAATTGGCTCCTGTTTGGTGCCCAGCAGGGGAAAACTTCCAGTTTAGCTTTTTCAAAGAGGAATTGAGTTGGTGTGACAGCTGTCTGCCAACATGCGTTACCTACAGACAGTCAGGGGATTCACTTCTGAGCAGAAACACTACTTCAGTCCAAAAATTAATGTTAACTCAGACAGCGGTGTTTGCTTTGTGTTAAAAACCTAACAAATATCACTGCTGCTATCATTACTATGCATTAAAAGCCACAATCAGGATTGGTTTGACAGGAAAAAAGAAGTCTAGGAATTCCAAAAAACAGCCTCAGAAGGAGTTCAGAAAAAAAGATACGGCGCAATTGTATCACAATTGTGTCATGAAAAGTTTGGTAGTCATTCCTCCTTTCCTTTTTTTTTTTTCTTAATCCTTCTATTAAGAGCAGTGATTCCTGTTGGAGAGACAAACAGCAGGTACCATCATGTTGATTTTCCCTACATCCTTTTAACAATGTTAAAATTGCAAATAAATGTTCAGAATAATAAAAAAGCAGTAGTCTGCAGCAAGATGGAGATCGAGAGCCCCATTTTGCAGGTGGGTGAATGTGCAGTGTGCCAAGCGTGGATGAGCAGGCTGTGCCAGGGGAGCCCTGGGGCCCCTCGGCAGCCCTGGCTGCAGTGGGAATGCTGGCTTGCCCTATCTCATACAGAGGCCAACGGCAACAAAAACACTAAAAATCAGATCTTGACCTAAATTTTGTTCTCTGTTGAGGTGGAAACACATTGCTGGGCAGCAATCACCAGAAAAGTTCTTTATGTTATTCACTGTGTTGCTACACAATTATCTTGCCGGAAACAGCAGCTATAGGACTGAAGAATATTCATAGTTGTTCTCCTCCCAGATAGCACGTGAATGTATCAGCTCAGCTCCAGACACCAAATTTCAGGAGAATGCAGGCTGCTGTGCCCTTTTCCCTCGCTCCTCATCAGCCCATGTGCAGCTGCTGGCTCCATCCCTCTCGCCCCTCTGCTCGGCTGGGCAACCCACCAGGGTGCTGAGTGTGCCACGGCTCTTCTCTGCTGCTTGCTGCCCCAGACCAGAGCGTGGGCAGAGCTCGAGGAGCCATCAGCCAACAGGACAAAAGTTCAGAGAACTTGGCTTGGGTGGGAAATCCTGGGAACTAACACAAAGTCATCAGATTCGAACGGAGCCCAGCCTCACACTTGCACCAGACATACACAATCTGAAAATTAGTTTCATGAAAACAGTAAATGGACATTTGCTGGAAATACCTTTGAGTGCCAAAAGGATATTGCTGTTACTGACAATAGCACAGAATAAAGTGCCTTCAAAAGAAACTCTTAAGGTGTTGTCTCTAAAAGACACATTTGCAATCAATTCCAAATTTTGTTTGATTCATATCTTTCCTCAGAATTAGTTTGGGTAAAGTTTGAGCATGGGTGTGGAAGCAGAGCTCAAAGTCTGTTTTTGTAGGGGTTTTCTTGTTTTGGGGTTATTTTTTGGTTTTTTGGTTTTTTTTGGGGGGGAGGGGGGTTGTGGGGGTTTTTTAGTGTTTTTTTTTTTGTTATTGGTATTGTCGTCATTTGATTTTTGGGGGTTTTTGTTTTGTTTTGGTGTTTTGTTAGGTTTTTTTCCTCACAAAAGTATTCAAATCTGATTTTTTTTTCCCAAGGGCTTTGTCTTTCTCTTGCATGCATGCACAAAGTAGCCTTCTGATACCTTGATATTCTATAGTTCACAATGATTTATTTCCAAAATTTATTTCCATGTTTGACATTTTGTGATGGAGTAATCAATAATAGGAATCAGAACTAGGATTATCAATTGCTGGAGTAGTCAATACAAAGGTACTTTGAATAAAATGAAAATCAGAGATACTAGAAAATGGTCTTTCAAAGATAAATGAAAGAAATCTTTGTGCTTTCAAAGTACTTCTCTTTTATTAGTTTTATTTTCCTTCTGCCAGATTTTACTGGAAAGATGTTTTACTCATCCTGGGAAAATAGTCAATGTTTGGACTAAATACTGTGATGTTTTGAAAAGGTGCAGTTTGAAGAAGGCCAAATTATCAGAATTTTCTGATGGGCCTGCCAGTTGCTTTTTGCAATGCTGCTGAGAGCGTGTTAAATTAAATAGTGTTATTCAACATGTGTGTTGCTGCAACGGCCACTGGCCAAGTCGAGAGATCAGGGCACCAAAAGGTTCATCTATCAAAAGACCTATTCCTGCCTCATCTAGGAAATTCACAGCGTAAATACATTGTATTACATTGCAGTAACTTATATTAGACAAACCCATCAGCATTTGCTCTTGAGCAGGATTTTTCAGAGCTGGTGCTGAAACAGAACAGGAAATGGCAAACCTCTCATCTCCTCCATGCCAGGCTGGCACCCATCCCAGCCTGCAAAGCACAGGATGGTGTGGTGCTGTCAAACCCTTTTTCTCTAGGTCACCTGCATAAAAAATAGCCATGCTCTCAGGTTCAGTTATGTTTTACACCCAGATATTGTTGTGATTTTGTCCGTGTTGGCCTTTGGGATTGAAATGCAATAAAAAAATGCAATGAAAATGAACTATACAAGATCTTAGGTATTCCTAGTCCTATGGAAGTCAAGAATAAGACTTTCTTTTTCCTTTTTTTTTTTTTTTTGCTTTGTTTTTGGGGTTTTTTTTGTTTTTTTTTTTTTAAGAGGCCACATTTTTCATTGGTGTGTAGGAGAGTTTAAAGCCTCAGTATTTCTACCCCCATAGGAAAGACACCCCTGCAATGTTTCATGACTCATGCTTTCATGCAACCCCATTTGCTTCTGACTTGTAGGATTTTATGCTGATTTTACTTTTTCATGTTTTGTTTACCCTACAATGCATTAAGCTCACGTGGGAATACTCCAGTGGATTTCAGCATTCCGCCTTTTTTGGGGGGGAGATGAAGAAACTTGTCATTTCAGATTTAGACAAGCTGTTCTGCTTTTGGAACAGCAAACTGAAGAGAGAAAATACTCAATGTGAACTAACAGAAATTGGGTTACTGTTCCTTGAGACAGAATAGGTTGCACAGAGTCATCATGTAGTTTCATCCACTACAAAACAAATGCTGCTTTAACAAGTGCTTTCAGTGCCAGGACTATGACTCCTGATGGAGTCAGGACACCTTTCAGTCTAGATTACAGTCCATAAGTGCTGGAAATTAATAACTGGATTACTACTGAAAATGTGGTTTATTACCCAATTAACCTCACTGTTAAAAATGTGCATTCCATTACTAGTCAGAAGTCAATTTTGCACAAAGTGGGAGTGTTTGCATTGAAATTTGCAGTACACTGAGATTACATGCTTATTCCCAGAATGCTATTCTTAGCATCTATAAAAAAGTGAAATATAATCTCCATATTTGATGCCCCTCCCATTAAACTGCCTGTTGAAGTAATACTGACAAATACCTGCATAGAGGCACAATAAGAATTCTTTAGTTGTGATCCCACATGGCTTTTCATCTCTACTCAAGTCTGCTGAAGGTAGCAGGCTGCTCTTGAATAAGGTTGCCTATCTCTAGCTGTTCCCAGGGAGGCAAAATGTGCTAGTTTTGAGCCAACATATAACCATTACACATACTAGAGCAGATTTTGTTTACCTGTGGATGGATTTTTTGGCTTAAAGGCAAAGAATCAAAATGCCATGAAGGTGAAAGAATGAAACCCTGCGTGTTAGGACTGTGCAAGTTGGAACACAACCAAAACTCTGTGTAGCAATGGACCTAAAGGGTGTGAGAGCACTCATCCAAAGAAGCAAAGAGCTGGAGAGTATTACACTTTGTTTGTGCATCTTACAAGAGATGACTAGGGGTGCTGATGGCTGGAAAATCATAATTGTGTCAGATGTCTTAGCAAGCAATAACTTTGCTGGTGCCCATGGAATGCCACCATGCTGGGCCAGTGACCCCTGTCATTGTACCTGAATCCTGGTGCTGCCTTGGCTTTTCCAGGATTGTGAGATGTCAGTAGGCAACCATTTTTAATCTTAATTAACATGCAAAGTTGTCCCTTTTCTTTTTTTTTTTTTTTCTTCTTCTTAATCTTTTCTTCTTTCCCCACCACCAATGATTCTCAGTTCTATGCTAATGATGGCAGCTGCAGCAAGGACCTGGTTTGAAATTTCACTGCTCTCACAAACAAGAATACAGTGATATACTTTGCCACAGCATCAACAACAACACTCCTTTCTTCTTCCTTTTCTTTCACAGGAAAAGCTGCTTCTCCATACCATGCACTGTTTTGGTACACAAGGTTCAAAGAGCAAATTGATGACAGAGACAAGTGTTTAGTCAGAGTATGGAGAAAAAATGAACTAGGCAATTTATCAAGTACATTTCAAAGCAGAAGCAGGGTATTAAAACAAGCAAACAAACAAAACAAAACAAAACAAAACAACCAATTTTTTTCCCTAATTACAAAGGAAAGCATGTCATGGGTGCCAAAAAAAAGAGGATGTTTTTTCCCATGGAAGATTTTTCCTTCAGGAATGTGAAAATTATACAGAATAGTACCTTAGGCAGCTTATTTTGTAGCAGTATGCCCTGCCACCACCTCAATAGAAGGGAAGAGAGCCACCTCTGATGAGGAGAAGGCTCCAATCTGTGCTGCCAGTTCTCTTGCTGAGACCCTGCAGGATCCCAAATAGAATGAGCTGCATCAAGAGCCATCGCCTACCACAGCTGCAAGCTACCACCAGCCTTTGTGCAATGCAAGCCAAGGACCCTGGGGCTCCTTCAGCCCTTCCTGAGCACCACCAGAGCATTGCCAGCACTGTTTACTGCTGGGAGGGATGTGCAGTGGCACAGCAGCAGCTGCAACCCAGTTTTAGCTCAGAGAGAACTACAGACTCTTGCTGTGCAGATGGGAGAGTTGTTGCTTCCCTAAGGAGGAGCTGCCAGAGCATAGAAGTCTTGACTGAGCTGTGCTACCAAGACATGGGTCTCACTGCCTTTGAGGATCTCAGAAACCAGCAAGGCCCAGGAGCCAGGAGCCTTTCCCTGTCTGGGAAATGACCAGACCAGCTCCCACGGCCTGCTCCCACTGAGTTTGGAGATCAGCTGCTGCCCCCTTCCCAAGAGGCAGGACCAGCCTCTTCCTCAGAGCAGCAGCTCCAGCTCCTCAGTCCTGCTGAGCTCAGCAATAGCCCAGCTGAGCTCTGAACCGTAAGCTGGCTTTGTGCGTGGATAAAAATAGTGCGGCACAAATAACATTAACACCAAAATAAGGGCAACTGTCACATTTATGCTCTTTTTTTTTACTGTGAAGCCCTCACAAGGATAAAAGGTCAGAGACTAGAATTCCAAGTACAAAAACTCTCTTAGTTGTAGCACTACAGAGTCCTTTTAACTATCTTTTTTTTTTTTTTTCTGGACAGGTTCCTTGGACATGCAAACCTTTTGGTGGGCTCTGCTAAGGAGTGAGGAGGAGTCATCACAGTGTGTAACCTCAGCGCAGCACTGGGATTGCAAAAAGGCACTGAACTGGGAATGGAACCTTCCTTTCCAGCCCTGATGTTTAAATGTTGCCCATCACAGTGAAAATCCTCTAAGCTTATCTGAGCCAAAATGCAGAGAACAGTTTGTGAAATTTTGTCCTTCTGAAATAGAGCCCTGAGCTTGCCTCCTACTCATATCAAACCTAATCTTATCCTGAGCAACAGCCTCAGCTCCCTTGCAGTCCAGACTCCTCCTCAAGTCTTTTTCCCCAACATTAAGAAATTTCTTGCGATTGTACCACTATGCATCTGAAAGTGCTGTCAAGGGTTACTGTCCTGCAAGGTGACCTGGTAAATGAAACCAGAGTGAGTGTTGTGGGAATATTATAAGTCTATTCCTTGTTCCTCTGCTTAAGAATAGTCTTTGTTTTCAAAATTAACCCCCAGAGGTTCTTATTTATCAGCGTAACTTTTGTTTCATTTGCCACTGAATTCCAAATATTGCTTTGCCCTGGAGACCTGTTGTACTAGTGCAGAGCCTCAGAGAAAGATTTCTATTCCGCATGCCAAATGTTGCTATGATTCGTACTAGAATAATAGGGGAAACATTTTGGCTCTACATACAGAAAATTTCATTAAGAGACAATATGTGCTTTTGCATAGAAGACCCCACAAACAGCCCTGGATTCTTTCTTGAGGTGGTGCACAGAATTTCTCTATGTGAGAGGGTTGATTCCCCATCAGTGTCTTCCCAGCAACCTGAGGACATATTTTTGGTAGGAGTCTTGTGTCTCTGGCAAGCCCACTGATGAGGCAGCTTCATATGAAGAAGCTCCCTGTGGTAGGTGTTGCTGTGCCAGCCATCCAACATCATAACCCACAGCAAGGGAGCAGAGGTGCATTATTCCTTTTCTGCTGCTCACATCACAGTGTGCTCACTTGAGGCAGATAATACATTTTTATCTGTCTGTGATTTTAATATCCACTACATAATTTACAGCTCTTTGTTGCTCAGAACAATTGCACCTTGATTGCTGTTAAGCAGCAGATGCCCAATAAACGCTGGTGTTGCACACATCCTTCCAGCATCTGTCTTAAACCACATCATCTTTATTAGTGAACCAGCAATCTCTTAAAAGCAGCCAATCCCCTGCAGGCAAACTCACTTGGTGTTCCTGTTAATCGAAGTGTGCAGCTTTTCATCGCTCACCACCTTCCACACCTAAATTTCAGTCTTACAGAAGCTCAGTGTTTAATTGCTATCCACACTTGCCCTGGTTGTGCCCAGAGGCCAAAGAAGCCCCATGTCATTCTGTGCCAGTCCTGTGAAGAGCCAGGGGCACTGGCTTTCCCCATTGCATCTCCGCTGACCTCGCGACAAGTCAAAGAGAAGCCCAAAGCAGGGCAGGTGAGCAGGCAGATGGAGGAAGAAGCCCTGAGGCTTAGGAGAGTGGGCTGCACAGAGAGGTGGTCGCCAGGAGCAGAGGAAACCCAGATCTAGCTGAGGAAAATACCAATGCCATTTCTGCTTTCATGGCAGCTGCAACTGCTCCGCCAGCTTTCATCTCTGGCTGCCTCCTCCTACGTTTTCTGTCCCACGGGCGGCGTGCCGGGGGCTGGGATGGAAGTGCCAGGAGCCTTCTTGCAGCGCTTCCAGCAGCTACTCCACTCAGCAGTGGTTGCCTCTGGTTGTTTACATGTTCATGTGCTAAAGGCACAGAATTACCGTGTGCCCTCCGAAATACCACACCTGGGGAATGCACAAAACCAGGGATGGGCAAAACTTCTCCCTGCTAATAACTGCATGGGAGTAGCGGGACAAAAACACAGCCTGGAAATGATTTCGCCATTTTGCCTCTCACAAACTCTAATCCTGAGCTGATTTGTTTTTAAGGAGTTCTGGCGTTACTCCAAAGGGCTGCATTTTCCAGAGATGAGCTATCCATTTCCTCTGGTCTTTTTAACATGGCTGCAGCTGAACTTTTAAGCCAGATTATCCCAATTTACCAGGCATGAGATTATTGCTGGTGTGCAAAATGAGGCGGATAATTAAAAATAACCATGCCAGTAAGTGTGCAGTCAGTTGGTTTTAGGCTTAGAGGTTTATATGTCTTTTGGAAGTACACGAGTTCCAGAATAGATTGTTCAGTAAGTCTGTGTGGTAGGGAGCCATGCAGAACTGACTCCTTTGATTTTCACAGATCATCTTAGGATAGAGAAACATGAAAAAACACCCAGGCACTCATTTTAGAACTGAATAGGTCAGTGCTTTAACTGCACATGATGAAAGCCAGAAGTGTACTTGAGTATACTTAGCTCAGCTTAGCTCAAAGTAATTGTATTGTGCACGTTAGGCGGTATCATACAGTGTAGAATGTGAAGTCCTCAAAGGCAGAAGTGACTCACTCCAGCCATGTAGAAAAGATGCTGATGAAATTTCAAGAATCTGATTTCCTGTTGGTTTATTTTTGCAAAAATTAATTTTTTAGATGAGACCATTTTTGAATTCCTGCTTTTTACTGCTGCACAAATGCCCTACGTTTAAGTGCAGTTCATAAACCTTCTGCACCCACTAAGGAGGAAAATGTTTGTCGCCCTCAGACACAGCCCAGACAAGGAACAGTCACCCAGCAGCCACAGCTTTTCATGTATTTTAAGTCCCTCTTATTCATCATCTCTTTTTCTGGTGTATGTATTTGTATTCCTGTATAAAGAAATGACACTTTCTCTGGTCTTTCAATGCAAATATAGTACAGAAGAGATTTACTTCACATATCTTGTGCTGCTGAAAAGAGGCTCCTTAAACTGGTTTTGGACACCAGAAAACATTAGCAATTCATCACAAAACATGTGTTATTTAATGTATCATTTTGCATTCAGATATTGGTGCCTTTTCTTAACATTAAGAGGCTTGCTACATTACAGTCAGCCTGCTGACAACCCAGGTAAAGAGTTCCTTGTCACATTTTGGTTTTGATTATGGCTGCCTAAGGCCTGGGCCTCGTGTGCTTGGACACCTTGGTCACTCTTTAGCCAGCAGTGGTCATTTGGAGGAGAAATGAGGAATGTTTAGCTCCCTAAAACAGTTTTTAGTGGAGCTGAAGTCCTAAATTAATCCTTTTTATTTAATAATTGTGACTTATTTTCCTCTTGCTAGCTAACATACATCTTCTTTTGGTGTCTGAGGTGTCCAAAATATTAAAACTAAATTTTTTACTCACCTTGAATAATACACAAGCAGCAGTCACCATTAGACATCTGTCAGTTTGTGCCCTGTTCCATCCAAGGATTTAGAATTCTGATCCTAATACTAAGAAGTGGCACAAACCACAAGTGTTTGGGTTTGTTGTTACTATCCAACAGAGGAAAACGCGTCAGTGCCCCAGGAGTGGACCCAGGATTTAATAATCCTTCTGCATGGATTATTTGACTTCTAATTATTTAGTTTTTATGGGCTTCCCCAACCCTGGTCCCCCTCATCCTGACCAGAGTGAGCACAGATCTTCACAGCCCGGCTTGTTCCTGCCAGCATTCTGGGAGTGGCATCTGCCCAGCCTTTGTCCAGAGCCGGGGTGTTCAGTGCTGCGGCTGCCAGGGCACCACCAGCTCTGGGCAGTAAAGCCTGCTGGAGGGGGGACACAGGGTCTGCACAGCTGGGTTACTCTGAGCAGCCCAGGCAAACATGCATCCATGGTTCAGCAGTCCCCAGAACAGCTAATCTTGCTCCCCTGTGCCAGTTGCTGTCCTATTAAATGTGTGCTTTTCACAGACGTAGTTCTGCAAATTCCGTGTGATACATCAAGATCAGTAAAAATAAGGTCATTTATAAACACTGCCTTCTCCTTCTTCCTCTCCCTCTCTGTCCCCCTCCTAAGAAATGCCTGTGGGCAGGGGGAACCTTGCCTGTCACACGCTTCACCCCCTTCACCCAAGACCAAGCAATAAAGCATGAAAGGCATAATGGTGGTGAAAAGTTAAAGGCAAAAAGAAAAGAGAAAAAGCAATAAAAGAGAAGCAGCTGTAAACTTGTTGGTGTATTTACAGCTCACCCAACATGGACTAGAGCCACCAAATACATTTCTGCTGTCCCATGTATAGTTATTGAATGCACTTCTTTTTGGACTCACATGTATTTTCCACAAGGTCTCACCTTCCGTTTTAGTTCATGTAACCTACTGATTTCAAAGCTTGACATGAAAAAAGGCTCCACTGGGCCCTCAAAGTTACAGCAAGCTGTGCAATCTCAGTATCAGACATTTTGGCAGAGGCTTCCTGACACACAGTGGGTTTCAATTCTGCCAGGCCACTGCTGTTCTGGAGTGGTATGAGGACTGTGTACAGAAATATGCCATTGGCTTTGTCTGCCTCTCCCATCTACAGTCACACCAGCTGGGGACTTGGGCTTCTGACAAGACACCTGGACTCACCTGGCAGGGACTGTGCAATTTCAAAGTGCCATCTGGGTGCTTTAATAATTCTGATAATTCATATCATAGGGAAGCCCTGAAGAACAAGACAGCATTTGTATGCTGTCCTCTTTTTTGCTGTTCTACCTTTCTGCTCATGTATTGTATTGCAGAGTTGCAAAGGGTTGTCATTCATAACAGTAATCTGGTGCCAATCATGTAAAAACTTCCTTTTAACAGAGATAAGAGTCTTCAGTCTACCAGTTCTTTAACTAAATAGGATTAATTAGCAGGAAGCCAGCTGCTTAATTCACCACTGACCTGTAAACCTGATAAGAATGAGGTCACTGGACATAATAGAGCTATTTAGGAGTTTAGGTCAAACTCTAATAACAGAAAACATAGTTTAAAGATCAGTCCAATATAATAAAATTCTGCAGTAACAAAATACTGCTTATTAAAGAGAGATCTAGTCTTTAAAATAGTGTGCTCAGTATACTCAAAAGTACATTCCTTCCAAAACAAGCAATTGCAACATCTAAGCACAGTCAGTGGACACCAGACTTTGACTTTCAACTCATCAAGCTTTTATATCCTTTCTCCCCAAATTGTTATATAAAGCTCACTTTTAGTAACCTTTAAGATCTCACAGGAGCTTCACATTATGAGAGCCTTGTTTCATGTTTCAATGAGTAGGAACCAGTGCTCCTCTGAGCTTATCCTGAGTAACTGTCTTGATTAAAAGAAGCTTGTGTGAGGATTAGAAAAAATAAATAGTGTGCAGATATTTCTACAGCTCTCCAATTTTCCTCCAACTTCCACCTAAGTTTTCACTATTTTTTTCCCGAAAGCAATTGTTTGGAAATCACAATTTCTATCACTAATACACATGTGCATTTGCATATTTCTGCTAAAATAATGTTCCTCTTTTCCCCCAGAATCCCTGATTTCTTCCCCAAAATTGTTTCTTGCCTCTTCTCCTCCTTATGTCAGGAATAACAGGCAGGGTTTCATTGAATTACTGATAGTGAATCATATTATAGTGTGCAAACTGTAGTTTGCAAATATAGCAAATTTTAGTTAGTGTGCTTGGTCCAGAACTACGTACAGATCAGAAATACCACCTGAAGGCACTTTGGGAAACTAACTGGACGTATTTTAAAACCTTGCAGTCACGTAAAAACCAGACACAATATCTGAGACAAGGAACTAAAAAAAAAAACCCTTGATTTTCATGTATCAGGCCAATTTGTGCTTCTGATCCCAAAACAGAAAGAAGAATGGTTACACCTTAGCTAACCATCTGGGAACAAGATTTTCCTCTTTAATTTTTCCCCCCTTTTATTATTCCCTCCATCTTCAAAGCCTTCCTGTAGTAACTGGCTGGTGTCCCACCTTTCCTTGGCAAGGAAGTTTAAACATATTTCTTCAGATAGCCAAAAAGGTTGTTATGGTTTGGAAGAAAACATTTCTTCTACCCAGGAGCTCAGCACACCATGTTCCCATTTCTTCAACCTGCTGCCAATACTGAAAAGTGAGATTGCTTTTCAAGCCCACAGCTCAATAATGAACAGTTTTCTGAGTCTACTACAAAAGATCAGGAAGCCAGGCCCACTTTTTTATTTAATATACAGAGCCAGATTCTCAGCTGGTATAAACTGAAGCAGCTCTACTGGTGTGAAGGAAAATATACTGATTAACACCTGCCAAAGTTCTGCTCTACATATTATGTTTGCAGAGCCAATGGCATAAATAATGGAAAATTTACTTCGTTTTTCCATTTTGAGACATTCTTCTTCCAGTATACCCTGGGAAAACATTGTACCCTTTAATAAAATGCTAAAGAGTCAATTAAAAAATGTAGGGCCAAAATTAAAGAAAATTCAAAAAATATTCTAGAGCAATTCATCACAATTACCTCCACAGCCACAGAAACAATGGGATGAATAATTCCTCATCCAGAACTTTTCCCTGCTGTCTAGTACTAATATGCCAGCAGTGGATTTGTGAGAGGAGGGATGCACACACATGATGCACTCCTTCTTGTTATGCACTGCTGTCATTCTGTCTGGTATACAGGGCTCAAGCTACTGGAATTCCTATTAGTTTATCTATTCAAATGGCCAAATGATTCATCCACAGAAAAGGAAAACTTATAAACTTTGCCTGTCTTTTAGAGAATGTTATTTGTAAAAAGTATTGCACATGTGAAAAAAACCCCATGTGCTGCTATCTTTTATTGAATTAATCTGTCTTTCATAATAACAGTGCAGAAACAATATATATGCAGCTTTAAACAGGTGATGTCAAGGGATGTTAAAGCTGAAAACATGTTTTTTTAGTCTCATATAGAATTTCATATCTTCAGAATCTGCTACTCATGTAACGTTTTGGGGTATGGATGCAACTTTACAAAGAGGAATGCTGCTTGGTGGTGTATTATTAATCCTTTGATTCGATTTTTTTTAAAAGTAGACATACAAATCACTGCAACACTAACAGTGAGTAAACAAATACTCCCGTGCTGCCAGAGAAGATAGGGATATGTGCAAGATGATAGCACAGCTAGTTTACTTTGAACTTCAGATTAAATAAGATTTTTTTTTGTAGATATCTGAGATGGCAAAATGAGAAGGAAGAAGGAAAGACAAAGCCAGGTAATGGAAATTTTGAGGAAGACTGTGAATCGTCTTTCCAGTCACACCTGCCAGCTTGGGATAGGGGAAGAAGGAAGTGAAGACAGAGAGGGATCATCCTAGTGTTGCTACAGTCTGTCCATGAGCACAGAAAACCTTTCCAACCCTGCTTTGAAATGGACACACTCGCAACATTTCCAGTTCCTACACAGGTATCTCTGTAGTCCTAATTAAAAAAACAAACCCAAACCAACTGTCAGTGACATGAAATCTCATTGCTTGAGATTAATCCTCCCCTCCATGCCCCAGTTGCCCAGGCTATAGGTGGGAAAAGTTGAATAGCCTTTGAGAAAATCCTGGCTATGCCAGATGCAACACCAATCCTAGGAGAGGGCCAGGAATTCAGAAGTGACTGAAGTCTGCTGACGTGCTTGGTTCATGCAGCACTTCACATTCCAAATGATTGTTTGCCTCATTCCCACTGTTATGAGCAGGACTCAGACAGCTTGGTGAATTTGTTCATCCCAGCAAGGCCATCCATGATTATTCAGGCCTTGCACACTGAACTTCTTGTCGAGGGCTGCATCATGCCCCAAGGCACAGCCAGGACTGGTAAATTGGATCAGCTAATGGGAGACCTTTCACTGGTGTCAGCAACTCCCCAGACACTTCCCTTTGTGCTCAAACTGTTGTACAGGCTCCACAAAAGCACAGGTCTCCATCTTGCCCCAGGATGGACTCTCCCATGCCTCAGAGACACCCTTGCAGTGCTCTGAGGAGGGATATCCACACCAAGCTCCTCCTGAGCACTGCTGGGGTACATACATAGCAACTAAATACTCAGTCCAAGGCCTGGTGGGGAGTTTGGACCTCCGCGGTGGTTTAGCTTCAGAGATACACACAGCTGTTTGAAAGTCACTGCTCCAGCTCTTTCACATCCAACTCTATTTTTTTTTTCTTCCTTGCTGTCCAGGAGATATTACATTTGTCAGGTCTGTCAGCACCAAGGTTTTATTTTCCCATTTTGTTCTTCCCCCTTGTTACCCGTTCATCTGTTTTCCTCCTCCCCTTTCTCTGCCCTCATGAACTCAGGAGCCTGGAACTAACAGTTATTTCAAAAGTGGTGGTGAAGCCATCAGCTGAAAGCAGATTTTTTTTTTCCCAAGCCTTGAACATCTGTCAGCAAACTTTACGGGGGAGTGCTTGTTACCATAACAGGTTGTGTGGAAAAACACAGCCATGTCTCTCTCATCTTCCCACAGTCTTCCTTGGATTTCACACACATGGACTGTCCTTCATCTAAGGCCTACAGTAGGTAAACTGTAATCTTTATCAAATCAAAATGAGTAGCTAAATACAGCTAAAGAGACTACAGGCTAAAAATCCAGCCCTGCTCTGGCTACCTTAAAGCACAGAAATCATTGTAGCATGCTGCTACTATCAAATCTACAAGACATATCCTCATTTATTACTCATCATGTTGCCATTTATGAGAAAATGAATGAAAATAGCAAAGAGAATCAGGTTTCAAAAGAGAAGTCCTGAAAACAGGTGAGTGATGTATCCCTCTGGGCACATGCTGGATTGTAGGATCAGTTCTGGCTCAAAGCCTTATATGTGAGAAATCCCAGTGATGAAAGGTCATCAGAATTTACAAACCCTTCAACACATCTGTTGACCTGTATCAACCTCACATGAGCCTTTTGTTTACTTGCCTTTTTTAATTAGAGATACAAGGTGCAAAACAATAAGCTGCACAAGGTATTATACCCTGGGTAATAGCAACGACCCCATCTCATGCACAGGAGCAGCCCTGGGTTTTAGCTGTATGGTATGTGACTAAGTATAGTTTATTTAACCTCAGTGACCTTTCATGAAGGTGCTCTGTGTTCTGCTCAGCAAAGGAAAGGTAAACATTGTCACTTTATTAAGACCATTTATCTTAGTGTATAAATGACCAATACCCTCCAGGCGTCACTTCTTGCACGCACAGTCTGAGTTTGCACAGCAAGTGCTTTGATTTAGAAACGGTATTTCCCTCAAATCTAGAGCCACCATGGTAGGTCACCAGAGTACTCCCCAGAGTACTCTGCTCCTCCCCCCTTACAGGTATGTTACAAAGGACATGGAGACCAGTGTGTGATTTTCCACCTCTCCACTGGGCTTCAGACCAGGATGACTACACCTTTGTCTCTTTGATTTCCCAGTGGATTTGGCACTGGCCCTACCCAAATGTGGAAATTGTCTGATAAAGGCTGACTGGAAATTGCATGATCTTGGCTTAGAGCAGCTGGCATTTCCATGCCAATATTCAGCTTTTTCTGTATGCTTAGTTTAATGGAGGAGCTTGTTGTTGATAGTGTATTTACTGACAGACATTTGCCATCATAATCTTCAAGAACTGGGCTCCTGAGTTATGAATGTCAGTTCAGAGGAGTTCTAATGGGGATTATTGCTCCTCAAGAGTGCACCCAGACTTGCAACTGTGTGGAGACAGCAATGGGGAGGGAAGGTGGCAGGGAAGGAAAGAGATGGCAGGGAGGAACAGAATATTAATAACCACATCAATTTCTCTTCTCATTGCTTTCTGGGCAGTTTTGTTGTAACTGGACTTCCATAATACCAGCAAGGTCCACCCACTTGCACTGCTCTCTGTGTCCCAGTGCCACAGAAGAGCTAGCATTAGTAGATGACATACTTGTTTTGCATTGTGTGTGCCATAAATAACACAGAGACGTCATCATGTTCTAGGACTGATTTTGTCCAGTTGCTTTTCCTCTTATATGAGGTAAAAAATTAAAATAGCAGTGAAAAATACGGAGGAAGCATGTGACCTTTTCACCCAGGTGCTGTGCCTATGTGCTACCTGCTCCCCTTTTCCTGAGCCAGGAAGCAGCAAGCTAGATTTCTGGGAATTGTGCCAGATCAGATCTGTGGCACTACTGCAGGTGTGCAGGCTGTGCTCAGCTTTGGTAAGTGCCACTCCGTCCTGGGGGGAGGTCTGAGCGCTTCAGCAGCCAGCTTCTGGGGCAGCATTAGCACCTTGGTGCTCGTGCCTCCTAACTTTTATGCCTCTTCCATTGGTTTTTCTTAGCCTACATGTGTGACAGAGCGTCAAATGCAGACTATTTCCAGCGCAGGTCGTTAATCCATTCCTTCCTTGGCCCAATGAGATGGATACACAATGCTGTTACTCAGTCTCTATTTCCCAAACTGCTTTGGCTTTCCTCTCTATGGTGAGCTCTCCAGCCAAGGTAGCCCTTGATTCCCCGTGAGCAGCCCTTCAGCCACCAGGCAGACTTGTTCTCAATGGGAGCATCCTCACTGAGAGTGAGCAAAGCCTTCTTTTTATACCTGTGTTCTCAAACTTTCCTCATCAGGCAGAAGAAAAAAAGCAACTTTGATTTCTTTTTTCTGCCCCACAAAGTCTTAAATGACAACATAAATTCTAGAAAAAGTTAAATTTTAAAGGCTTGGAAGGATCGAGAAAACTGCTGCCTCCCATCTCTTCCTTTCCTTCAGATAGGTGAGACTTTAGTTTTTTACATTGGACGCCAGAAGCAGGTTTTTTCAGCAGAAATCCTTTGAGTGAGTGAAATATGCAAAATCAGACAGTTTTCTGCACGGGAAATAAGTGAATCATTGCTGCTTTTATTGCTCATTCTGTTTATTAAAACTGCTGGGCCAAGATTTATTTTTAATGAACTCTGATCAGTCACAGCCAGTGATTTCACAATTCATGTTAGTACTGTAGGCATTTGTTGCACTGCAAACAGCACATTTGCTTATTTTCTGGAAGATTTTTTTTCATCTGAATTGAAATTGGTCACACAGACTTCTCTGGGATTTTTCAGGCTAAGTATATTTGTTCCCATGGATAGAAGCCATATGTCAGAACCCTCTATTGTCACCAAAGGAAAATAAAATCTCTCCTTTATTCTGCTAAGTCTTTTCCTTTTTGTTTCCTTTTTCTTTTCTTTACTGTGTCTTGACATCCTGCCTCATTAAACTATAGATCATCCTCATGTTTTCTGTAATATGAATGTGTTTTTATAAGGGAAAATACATAGTTAACAGATGAGAAAAGATAACATATAAATCAAATTGTATGCCAAAAGAGAGACACACATAATGAAAGCTGTAGAATCACATGTCTGCATTGTATCTTCCATATAAATGGAACTGTGAAGTAGAAATCAGTGTGCTCAGTCCTTGATCACAAAAAGCTAAAATTCTGCAAAATTTTGTCAGTAAAACTGGACATTTTGGACTGGTTTTTAGAATGGCAAGCTGTTGAAAAGCAATGCAGAAGTGCTGCACAGCAGGGCTGGGCTGACAGTGCCTAGCTAGCAGCACTACAACCAGTTCCTTTTCTTCCTGCCTGTTTTCCCTGGGATCCAGGAGAATGAACCCACTCGCTCCAAAGGGATGTTTACTTTGATTTTCTGAAATAATTTTAACGCAGCTGCTGGAAGATGATTAAACAAAGTATTTCAGAAATGCTTCAGATGAGGTGAGGATCACACTGTGTGGTGCTGGAACCAGGTGCCTGTTTGGGACCTTGGCTGCAGGTGCTGATCAAAGTCCCCAGCTGAGGATAGGTGGCCATCTGCAGGGCTTCACTCACAGCTCGGGTAGCACCATCTCAGTACCCTCATCCTCTCCCAGAGTGCTATCAAAGTTTGGTTTAAAGAAACAAACTGTACTACAACTCTGCAAAAAAGCACTGCTTTAATAGGGTGTTCTTGCCAAACCTCCCTTATTTCTTTTCCCTGGCCTCCTCCTGATACAGTGCAGCCTCATCCTTCATGGGAAACCATGGCAGCTGAATCATTTGGTGCAACAACTGCTGTATTTAGTCATTCTCCACACCTTTTTCCCTATTTTGCTTCCTGAGTGTCTGTGCCGAGGTTGCCTGCACAGCTGACAGCAATGGTTTCTAATGGTGTGACCAAGGGAAACATGATTGACACAAGGATAATTCATCTCTTTGTCTACTCAGAGGCTGAATTGTAGTCAAGATACAAATTAGGAGGATGTTAAAAGTTTAAATTCCTTTATCCCCACTGTAGAGTCAAATACCTGCTTGCATCCCCATAGACTTCAGCATTTATTGTTTTCTGTGTCATAATGGGTACCCACTAGTAATTTGAGTAAACTCTCAGAGAATGAAGTCCTACCCTTTCTGTGTGGAGCCTGACTCTGTCAAGGCCTCAGGTAGTGAATTGTCCCCTCTGTATCTAGGAAGATGAGCTGGAGTGGTATTCAGAGCAGAGTGGAATTTCCAGCTTGCCTCTGAACTGTGGTCAAAGTATAGACACCTTTTATGTGGAATGGGTTGCCTTCTGCCTTCAACATCTGGCTATCATCACCCAGAGGTACACAGAAACATGGGTTCCCCAGGCAAAACCCAAATATTTGGCACTTCTAGCTTGTCACTTGGGCTTTGTACTAGCTTACATTTATTTAGGACTACCAAAACAGCCAGTTCTGCAAAATGTAAAGAAAATAAAACTTACAAAAATATTTAAATATTTAAAATTGTATGTAACACAAGTATTTGCACAGCAGAAAATTATTAAATAGATAGGTCCATCTATTTAAAACACTAATATTTGCTTTTACATTGTAGTACTCTAGCACTTTAGAGATTTGGGAAAATAAAAAAACCATGTTGGCAACAAAAGGCGTGGCCTCGCTTGTACTACAGAAAATAATGCCTCTATTTTCAGACACCAAATCAGAGACAGTCCTCTGTTTTGACTTTGAACATCAGTTCATAAGTTCACTTTTCATGGGAATACTCAGACCTGGCTAAAATTCTGATTCATTCTTACTCTGTTTTCACAAAATATCATTAACAGAAACAGAGTTTTTCAGCCTTTCTTTTCTAAGACACTTCATATTGCCTCTCAAAGAAAACTCCACATTTTTCTCTTTTTAGAGTTCCTTCAGAGAAAGGTTTACTTTTGGAAATGTTAAAATAAACAGTATAAACTTCTAGTCTGAGAAGTTGCTGTGGGTGCCAGAACTATAGCTGTAGCCACAGGATGACCAGATATTTAGGGACAGAAAAGAGGACAACTCCTTCTGCTTCGTGGGATTGCAAGACTGACACTACACCAGCACTCTGGCAAAGGGATGTAGAGCCAGGGTAAAAACCACTGCCATTTTAGGCACTCCTTTTCTCCCAGAATAGCCTGTTAAAGTCTAAAGTGGCTGAGTAGGAGTAATGCAAACTGAATTGTTCCTGACGCACATGCAGATCATCAGTGCCGAGTTAAGGGATAGCTCTCCTAAACCTCTCTCACGTGGGTAAGTCCCTCATCCCTCGGGTAATCCCATTAACTTCCTCAAAGATCTAAATTCCCAGATAGTCAAAGAGCTCAGAATGTTTATACCTATGGTCATTTTTCAAGTTGGGAAATGGAGAAAAATCATATGAGTTTTTAGGGAATATGGGTCATCCGGTAGAGAACAGCCTCTGTACTGGAAATCTGGACGATGACAATTTTCTCAAAGTTAATGGTGGCCGTGTTTGACCTGAATTAAGCTCTGTTTGCCAAGTACTGTATCTGACTCAATGAGAGAAAGGTCAGAAATGAGGAAACACCTTGTGCTCTGAGAACCTCATCAGCTTTTTATTGCAGAGTTCATAGTTCTCTGTTGTCTCAGATAGATGTAACTTTTGGCCAAGTCAGAAACTCCAGTTCTCACTTGTATGCTCCGCTTTATTTAGAGTACGGGAAAAGTTCTCATAAACTTTTCAACAAAACCCAACTAAATTTTAAATATGTAACAAACCAGCTGAGTTTTGGGTTGTTTGGAAAGTAACAACCTCAAATCTGGAAGTATTTTATATGAAACATGCAGATCTGTTTTAAAACAAACATTGCAATAAATTCAGCATTGAAGTAGTTGGGCAACTTAATAGACCTAACTTCCTCCTCTATTAAATGAACTGCTTACATGGGATAATTAGTCTGAGACTGCAAAAAAAAAAAAAAAAAAAACTAAAAGAAGGCCAGAATTGTTTTCTCCTTTCCCTGCTTTTTCAAAGCATTGCTTGTGAGTTTTACAGAAATCCATAGGAACGTACAAAACTGTTCCAATGCTCCCCACTGCTTTTTTGTCTTCACTTCTGCAAATTGATTTGCTGCTTTATTATTTGCCTCTTAATATCACAAGGACATTAATTAATGCTTTAGGCTTCCCTGCTTGCCAGGTAGCAAACAAGTGTAGAGACTAGAAGCTCATTAGCTCGAAGTGACATATTTCACCACTTGGAGCCAAAATTCAGGCTGATTCATTTGAAAACACTAGCATAAAAAGTGCAGTTTTGCATTGGAAATCTTGGTCTTTTTTCTGTATACCACACTGATAATTTAGGGTCCTGTTCTTTCTCAGATTCAGTCTTAACTCTTAATTTTAAAATTATCAGGGAAGCACCATATGACTTCAAGGCAACAAACATAATTTATTTGTGGGTTGATCCCAGAAACCTCATTCAGTTAAAACTCCTACTGTTCCCTGGGAGACTTTGCCAAACAAGGATTCAGGACAGAGTGTGAGAATCTTCTCAAGGCACAGGGCAGAGCAGTCTTCACAGAATAAGTGGTGGTCACCAACAGAGCTTGCTGAGAATGAACTCACTGAAGGGTGTCTCATCATCATCCACATGCCTGAGTTTCAAAATTAAATGATGATCCAAGGTGGCACTTACAATCAGAAAAGTGAGCAAAAATTGCTGGACCAGGATTTAGACTGACACAGGAGCCCAGGATTTCAGTAATGGAGACCATGTGTTCCTGCTGCTCAGCAGGCAGAGAAGACACTTCAGTGTGACTTTGTGCAAGCCAAAAACTCTGGTTGTTGATAAGTTTTTTCCTTGACAAATTAATTATATGACTTTCACCCTCGTGTAGAAAGGGCTTACAGTGTTGCTATGCACTGGAGGCAGCATGTCTTCAGTCCATGATTTAGTTACTTCTTGTGTAATTAAAGCAGCAAATAAAATTTTAAGGTGGATCAGCAACTTCTTTTGCAATGGCCCTTTTGGTGCCTTCAAGGCAGCATTTGTCCAGCATTTTCCTCTTGACATAACAGTGCAGTTTAGAATCTGGATCAGAGGGGTTGGGTGTCTGAAATTGTTTTAGTTGCAGAAGTATACTGACAGTGTAAAAATGAGAATTATGAGATGTCAGTCTTAGTAAAAAGTCACACATTTCGGTAAAAGCATAAATATTTTGACTGTAGTTGACATAATTTCTTTTGGAACAAGTAGAAACAGTACCAGTGTGCAGAACAGCAGTGACCTTCCACAAGTGATTCTTTTCTGCCATAAATTAACTCCCCTTTTCCTTTCTCCCCTACAATATTATCTGGGTGATTCTAAAATCCCAACAGTTAATTCCACTTGACAAACAACTCTAAGTCCTGACAAAACTGTGGTAATGTAGCCTTATTGAGTGTCATGACAGTTTAACTGGGATGTTTCTAAATTAGTATTTAAGTGTTTTGGTCAGGAGATTTGCAATAAATGTCCAGAAGAAGCAGTTTCAGCAGGCTATTGATTGCTAGAGCTGGGGAGGAGGTGGATGTTAGCAAGACAGCAGACTCAAAAGGCCTTTCTGAGTAATTGTTCAACATTGATAGATAACAATGCTGGGAATATAAGGCGCCAACTCATCTCTGAAATAACACAAGACAACAGCCTCAAGCTCAAAGGTATTTTACCATTCCCAAATTAATTTCTTCAGTTCAGCATGCTGTCCTCTAAGCCTGTCTTTGTCAGGTTAGACACTGATGTAAAGTGTGCCACAGAAACAGGCCAGAGAAAATAATCTGGAAATGATCTGTTGCCTTTTCTTGTGCACTCAGGGAGATCCTCAAGAAAAGAAGGCACAGAGCAGCAGTCTCCTCCACTCTGGCGTGGGACACCCCTGGGCAGTTTATCTTTCCACTCTCCAGTTTGCTTTTCCCAGTGGAAAAGCCGGAAGGTCTGGAGGTTGTTGTCTCATCCTGCACAGAGCTGTGGACAGAGGATGCCTCAGGTAGAGCTGCCAATGTGCAAATACATGATGGGCAAGAAAATTCTGTTCTTTGCTTAGGTTCCCTTTCAGCCACACAGAACTGATCACGTTGTCCCTGCTGCTCTCTAAGCATGCGCGCTCAGATCTAGACACAGCAGCAGAATATTATTCAACTTGAAAAACTGTGCAGGACCTTCCTAGGTCTCAATCCCTGCCCCTGTTTTTTAAATAACTCATCCTCTCTCTGTTCCTTTTCTATAATTAATAAGAGTTTTTCTTGCCCCACCTACACCCATTCTGTTTAAATATTTATTTCATCAAGTATGTATTTTATTGATTTACATTGAACAATATGGCAGAGATCTGGAAGGAGTGCTACACAAAATTAAACGCAGTAAAATATTTTTAAGAGTGATTAAAGACCTTCTCTTTCTGCTGAACTTCAGCAATAAAATGAGTGTAATTCGCTGCCTTTGTATTCAGAATCTTCAAAGCAATTTGTGAAGAAGTAGACTCCTGTCTCTTTACAATATGATGATGCAGGAAATTATTTTGATGGAAATTATAAGGGGATTATACCCCTTGATGTTAACTTGGTAGTGTTGTCATCAGAAAGGTGTACTAGCATAATTTTGCAGCTGAGCCTGAGCTCCTTCACTAGCTGGAGACAGTGTCAAAAACAGGCTTAAAGATCATCATGTTTAATTTCCTAGCACTTAATATAGATATAAGTTTATAGTATCTGGTCAGTCAGTCTCTGAAAATCCTATGGCAATCACCAAATACTCAAAATAAGTCAAAATTATATTGTCAGAATTGTTTAGTCAGCAGGCAAAACCCAGTTAAAGCTGAGGAATCTGAAAGTATTTGAGGTAGCTTTGAGGAAAGGTATGTACCATTCCTCAAAGCCACCTCCTGGGTATAAGTTTGGGAGCTAACTCACAAGCTGCTGTTTCAAACCAGTGAAATAATGATTGTGAGACAGGAACTACTGCGGTCAGAAGCAGGAATTGCCATACCCACTGGGAGAGCAAAAAAAAAAAGCATCTCCTCCAAAAAGGACTGTAGAATATTCAGGTCAGTGATCATCCACTTCATCTTATGGAATCAGTAAGCAAAAAAAAAGGAAATGTGGTGCTTCTTTCAGCTGAGAAAATATGTACCTACACTTGTGTGTGCAGAGCAACTGAGAGACACCAGCTAATGAACAACCACCCAGTACATAAAGCCAAGACAGCCCTAGCTTCTGAAGGCCCCTGCTTAATCCCTGCTTGTGTCCTGTGACAGAGCACAGAAGAACCCCCAGCTGGAAGGATCATCTGCCATGATCTTTTAGAAAGCACTAGTGGATGCAGATGCAAAATCTGAGCCCCTTATTGAGGGACTTGGTTCTTGTAGGGTGACCAGTGCTTCCTGAAATAAAAGTATCTTTCAAGTGCCCCAAGCTGAATACGAAACACGATAAGTTGGTTCCAAATTACAATGCAAACCTGTGAAACAGACAGGCACACAAATGGCTACATACACGTGGGCATGTGCCTGCAGTCCCATCCTTGGAGTGAATTTGTACTGTCTTCATATGGGAGAGCTAAAATAGGACAATGATTATTTAAATCAAGTGTGAACTACAAAAATGCTGCCAACTAATTCTGAACAGCTTCAGCACTGGCTAAAATAGTTGTTTGAGGATTAGAAGGATTAGTTGTTGAGATTCGGTATAAACAGATCACAACAACAGTGCAATTGCTCAGAGAGCTTTGGTTCAGCACACATGCTGTGGCTGTAAAACATACACAGAGCATAAGGCATGGAACATATATGAAAAGGCAATGGCAATCAATGGCTGGATGCTGGATTTCTCTTCTAACAGAACACTGGTATTCCAAGTGATGGATATGCACCTCTTCACGTTTATTTCCTTCTTTCTCAGGCTGGTGTGGCAGCCCTAGAAGACAGCACGTCAGTGAACCTGTGCCAGAGATATATTCAGTCATACCTATTCCATTTAATCCTCATTATCTGCAAGGCTTCAGGCTGGGCAGGGAGGGGGAGGCAGCCGTGTCCAGCTGCAAAGAGCAGCGCTGGGCCCATGTCACACAAACAACCAGCAAGGATTGCCTCGGGGTGACCTAAGACCTCTCTGGATCTATTCACATACATGTGCTTTTTTGAAACAAAGCTAAATCCTTGGAGACCAAGTGTCTGTGTACAGAAAGGGTCTCTTTCTTGTTTGATCTTACAAGATGTTACTGTTAGCAAAAGCAAACAACCCACACCCCATATTTAGTGTATTTTTTGTTAGTTTTAGCCTGTCTGAAATGCCTGGAGCCCGGTTGTGTCTGGCATGGACCTGTGGTGCAGCATTGCACAGGTGAAGGACCTGAGTCCAATGGGTCTCACAGGGCTAAATTCCTCCATGAAGAGCATATACAAAAAAACAGAGAGGATTGCAGCTACACACATGCAAACATACCGAGCTGTGGAAGGCCATCTATTCCCAATGAAATAACAATGTTTGTGTCCTCAGTAGGCAGAAAGTAATTCCATTCCTTTTTAGTACTTTGTTACAATTATAGAGAGGATTTTGGTTCTGGATTTGCTTTTAAAATCCATTTGGTCCCCACTGTTTGTCCCTGTCCAGTTAGATTATCTTTTATTGCGTAAGAGCACATAAAAATTTGAAAAACAAATGGAAATTCAGCTATTAGCACAGTTAGAAAAAAGAAAGCAACACAAACCCTGGACGTGTTAAGCATCTCTTTCATCAGTCCACCCTCTTGTGCTGGACTATGACCAATGAAATAACATAGAACATCAATCTTTTTCAAAAAACAATGTAATTCTTGCAATGTCTAGATTGCTTCTGGGATTTGAGACTGTTTACTACACTTTCTGAATTGTTCAGACAATGTTTATGTAAATGAAAATATTTATCTAGGTTACTGCTGTTAAGTACCCACTGAGAAACATTTTGCATTTATAGATGACCTTAAGCAACAATAGCAGAAGAAATAACTAGCAGGCAACATTTGGGATAGGCATGAAACCCTACATAAATCTAAAAAACAATAGTCCAGATTCTGCTGTGAGGGACCACCTGCTCCTCTTAGTCACACAGCTTTAATTCCCATTAGAAACATAGAATTTTGTTTCTGGATTGCAATGTCCAACCACAGAAATTTAACTACAGCCTCTTTCCTGACAAACAGCAATGCTATTTCATGTCATCAGTGACAAGTTTTGTAGAAAGTTACTGTCTATACTTTTAGGCAGAGCTGAGGAACCTTTTTAACATTCCAGTATATCAGAATTATGCAATAATAGGACAAAAATAAATTAATATCAACTTACCTGCCGTGGACTGCTGTGATACTGTAGGGCTGGATGTCATGTGAAATAAAGTCATGACTACATTTATACCAAGGGATGCAGTTTCATTAGCCTTGTAAAAGGATTTGCCTGGACAAAAATAATAAAGACAGTTAATCTAAGCATTTTAAGTGGGCTAGTAAAACTTTTTTACAACAGTGAGCAGACAGTAATGATGAGAATTAAAGTAGTCCTCATTAAATTTAATTTGTTTCACTTCCAGCTGAGCTTTCAACTGATGATAAATACAAACTTGTTTCCTTTTTGCAAAGTTTAAAGAGAAAGACAGTGTTTGAGATCAAGCTATAGGCAGGCAGTGCTTTACATGCACTTCTTAGATGCCTGCTTTCTGGCTGAAACAATGAAAAGTCAAGAAGAGAAATTATGTATACAGATTTGTTTATCCGACATACATAAAATGGCCATGAGTCTTCTTGGGAAATGGTGATGTTGTTAGATTGTTCTTCAGGCCAGAATAAATTGTGTTTCCAGGATGGTGAACAGAGAGCTCAAAGCAGCTCATGCACAACCAAGAGAGGGGAAGGCATGGAAGCAGCACCTGCATGCTCATCTCCATCCATCAGCGCAGAACTGCTCTCCCAGACCACTGTGCAGGATCCCTTTCTCCATCTGGTGATGGAGATCCAAATCTGCATGCATGTGTGTGGCTGCAGGAGTGGTCCACACAGACTTTGCCTGTACCACCTCACGCTTCTCTGCCACCACTGCCAGCACAACTGCTTGTGCAGCACCCACGTGGGCCAGGTGGGCAAACCATTAAGGATTAATCAGCCAAAAAAAAAAAAAAAAGAGTGTATTATTTCTCAGGCCAGTCTGTTTCTCAGTCTGCAGCAGTAGAAAAATCCAAACACATGGTGCTGGCACTGTTGGCCAGTGGAAGAGAGGAGAGGCGGCAGAAGGTGATGGCAGCTGTGTGGATGGCAGTGCCCAGCATCAGGAGCCTTTTCAGCCCATTGTCATTTTGTTTGTGTGTCAGTGCTTGTATTTATAATCTCTTATGCCACCACACACTTCCAAGCCTGGCATAACACCAGAGATGTCTTTATTGGCCATATGCTTTTGCAGACAGTCATCACACTCACACCTGTAGTTACCATGTGGCTCTTCTATCATAGAATCATAGAATCATTAACACTGGAAAAGTCTTCTGAGATCATTGAGTCCAGCCTTTGGTTGAACACCACCACATCAACTAAACCATAGCATTTAGCACATTAAATGCCTCATCCAGTCATTTCTTGAACATTTCTAGGGATGGTGACACCACTGCCCTGGGCAGACTGTTCCAATGCTTAACCATCCTTTCAGTGAAGATATTTTTCCTCATGTCCATCCTGAACTTCCCCTGACACAGCTTGAGGCCATTTCCTCTTATCCTGCCACTATTTCCCAGGAGAAAAGGCTGACCGACCCCCAGCTGGAAACAGACTCCTTTCAGGGAGGTATAGAGAGCAGTAAAGTCTTCCCTGAGTCTCCTTTCCTCCAGGTTAAACACCCTCATCTCCCTCAGATGCTCCTCTAGACCCTTCACCAGCTCCATTTTCCTTCTCTGGACATGCTGAGCGCCTCAGTGTCCTACATGATGTGAGGGGCCTTAAACTGAATACAGGATTTGAGGTGTGGCCTCACCAGTGCCAAGTGCAGAGGGAAAATCATTTTCCTGGCCCTGCTGGTGACACTGTTTCTGGTACAGGCCAGGATGCCATTGGCCTTCTTGGTCATCCAGAGTATCTATGAGTACATTCCCTTTGGCTGACATTTTTCCTGCCAAGGTGATAAATCCCAAAAACTTCTCCCACAGCTCTTATTTGATATGAGAAAGAAACAGCCTCCATCTATGGAGCACTGAGCTGTTCCAGGCACTGCTTCATCACTTGCCTGCAATGTCCCTTACCCTTCCTGCCCTGTCTTGTGCTGGCAAGTGACACTGGTTGCAGTCTTGGTAGTCTTTGGGTCTGCCCATGGTGCCTTTACTGCCCAGAATAAGCTGTAATGTGTGCTGACAGACCTGTTGTATGCGTATATATATGTATGTATACACATGTATGTGAATATATAGATATAGATATATGCATACATGCATGTAAATATAAATCTACAAATATGTGGAGGTAAATATGTACATCCATATATATATGTGTGTGTGTGTACATTTATATAAATACATGCTTTCACATAGATGACAACAACCAAAGCAGTTGAATTCACAGTGGTGCCAGACATTCTTATGAGATTTGTGACAATGTGGTTTTTGCAGTCCTATTTCCATCTACAGACCACTCCTCTGGTGTCATAAACTGCTTTCTTCCCCTAAAATAAAGGAAATGTATGTACAATGCCTAGAAGAAAATGGAAGTGTGAAGCCATTTAACACTCATGTTTAGGAAACTTCCACTGGTTAAAACTCTTTAAATGACTTTGCTTTCTGAGACTGCCATTTTCTCAGAAAATACCACACTCTGAAGAAGGCATTTTACAGAAAATTCTCTAGTTAAGAGATACATTTTTCAGTTATTAAACAATCCTGACAACATACTCCTCACCATGAGGGTGGTCAAAGAATGTGGCGGGCTGCCCAGATAGTCTGTGCTGTCTCCATCCCCAAGGATTTCAGAACTGGACTCAGCATGGCCCTGGATAATTTCCTGCCTGGAGCAGGAGGCTGGACTACCCCACCTTGCATTTTTTGTACAAGTCTGTGATTTTCAGTGAGTTACCACACGGAGGAAGCATGCAGTTTATGCTGGCCATATGGCAGGCTTTTGGGCTTTAAAAAATGAAGAGCTCTTTCTGCAGCCCTCAGTAGTGACTAGCATATTGTTAAGCTTGCAAAAGATCCTGACAGATTCCTATCCTCAGTTGTCATGGAATCCCATATTGAGCTATGTCTAATTTATTATTTCCTGGCTAGCAGCATGCTGAAGGATGAGGACCTGGCTGAAGTGGTCCAGACTTTTGTAGCTCTCAGAATCTCACTGAGGCACATGAAATGGGAGTTGGCAACAAGCCCCTCAGGAGCACGCTCAGCTGTTTCAGTATCCTGCTCAGGAACAGAGACAGGAGCACATGTGCCACTTGCTGCTCCCTGTGCTGGTCTCGCAGAGCTCTGGATGGCACTTGCAAGGCCTTGCTCCCCCCTGCCCAGCCTGACACGGCACCTTGTCAACACTGCAGCCAGTGAAACTCGCTCCTCAAGATACCCCAAGTCGAGCTGAAGGACTGCAAGGGTCAGTTCTGTGTCAGGGGACCCCGAAGGTCTGGCACCTCAGTGGGTCCATCAGGAGGATTTTCAAGGGCCAACCTGCTGCCAAAGTGCTGAATGATGGTGTGGGGTGCATGCTTTCGCTAAACTTCACATTTCTCTTGATATTTTCATAGGTTTTATCTCATACTGTCTTTTTATTTCTGTATTTTCCGTCTTTCATTTTCCACTTGTGCAAATAAAGAAAGCATAGTATTAATACTAATTCATTTAGCAAAATTGTAGCCTTGGCAAAAAGGACCATTTTCAAAGAGAACTGGCATCAAAATAAACATGGGAAAGAATAAAAAAGCAGTGCTGCTTTTTTCCCTGGGCTGCAAAAGTTGCCTTTAACCTTACTGGAGGTAATTTTTATTCAGAAGACAAAAGAAGACTCAAATGCAAAGCAATATGGCCAAGTTTACCTAGAAACTCTGTATGTTACAAGAAGGCAACCATATAATTTGAAGTAGGAAAAGTCTGACATTCTTCAGACATTGTGGTATTGAAGGGAGACAAATTCCCAAGAGAAATAAAGTGCAGGAATGAGCAGCCCAACACCAGCCTCTAACCACTATTTGTTCTGCACTTCTTCAACAAGAAATGAAATAGTTTGGTAACAGCCAAGACAATCCTGGCTTACACGCCACCATATAAGCAGGAAATTCCAGCAATGCAAATATGATCCTGCAATAAAAGAACAAGCAGATAAAATAAGAAAAGCATATTTTCAGTTCTTAGGAAGGAAGGAGAATTATGTAAAATTGAAACACCTTTCTTGCACCTGTTAAATACAGTAGCAAAATCCTGTAGTATATTACTTTCTTCCCCTGAAGGGACTAAATACTTTAGCTTTTTCTTGTTGACAGCGACTGTTATGATAATCCCTTTGTTCACATCCTCCTAATATTCTGGAAAAACAACTCACTATGGGGACTAAAAATTGTTGAAATCTGGTCCCAACCCAGAGACACTTCTAAAAAATTGAACAAGATCCTGTCAGTTGTTCTGAATTATGTGTAAATGTCTGTCAAAACATATATTTCTTTAAGGTTTCCTTTCTTTTTTCCCTCATTCACAATTTACAACAAGGCAATTTTTTAGCATAAATTTCTCTTCTATCTCTATATGCTTTCATGGACAAATAAATAATTTCTTTGTGAGTGATTTGAAAATTATTTTTGTTTATGTGTAGCAGAACAGTATATTCAAAATATCAAAAACTAAAAATGGCTATGATTGCCCAATGAAGTTAGAAATTGTAGAAGCTGTCTGTGTCAAAAAAGTCCACTTTTCTAGATGTTCACCAATTCAGAGGGGCCACAGTGAAGTACTTTTTTTTTAAAATCAAAGTTTCTTTAAGGAGCTTGTGAACACTGGAGGTCCTTTCCTTCCTGCAGAATTAGAAATTTTAGTGGTTATGAGTACACAATGTACATCTGCACAGAAATAACCTTTTTTCACTAATTGAATTTGCAAAGGCCCATGCTCAGTGGAGCATCCCCAGGCTTGCTCCATTCCCTGCTTGCTGTGTCTGTAAGGCTGCAGTGTACAGCTGCAGAGGCAGCCTGGAGAGCCCTGACACGAGGGGTCTCCCAAAAGAGCCCCAAAATGCTTTTATTCCCAGGGAAATGTGTCCCTGATGCTGGAGCTGGAATCCTGCTCTTACTGTAAGTGCCCTGTGATTTTCAGTGACCACAAGTGATAAAGATCTTAGTTTTAAATTTCATCTATAAGTTGGGACAGGTTCACCAAGATCAAAAAGAAGGAGAAGGGAGAGGGCCATGGATGTCTGGGAAAACCAGTCCTTAGAGAAGAAAAGAGCTGAAATTCCCCAGGGACTGTCTAGCTTTGTATTTTCAATGCTGTCCACTTAAATTGGTCTCCTGGTGTAGCTGTATCTGCTATAATTGCAGCAGATTGCAGTTGCTGAAGGATCTCCTGTATGTGTACCCTTTCATTATGGCATATAAGCAGAGCATTTCCAGTAATTTAGAGGCAGCTAAAATCTCCTGTTCCTTGGAAGCTGCTTTCCCTATAGTAGCTCACACAGCATAAGTGGAGCAGTACAAGCTGAAGAGAAGTACAGTAGTTACTATGTTAGAAGTTGATGTCACTAGTTAGAAGATCCTAGTTGGCATTAAAAAGGAAATAAACTGTTAAAATTCAAAAAACTAATACGCAGAACTGTACTCAAAGTTCAATTAGTAGAAAACAAACAAGCAAACAAACAAACCACTGGTTTTCTCTCTGTCATTGAACTCCAGTGACAATTTGACAGTTTCTGTCTAGCCCACTGAAGACTTGTGATACATGGTTTTTCCTAGCATCCTTTGAAGCAATAACTTGGTTTCTTAAGGTTCTTTGCCATGATATGCTTTCCTAACAATTTGAAAGATGGCATGATTTATGACAATAAAGATCTAGACTGAGCAGTTTGAAGCAACCAGATCATGGTGATCTCTTTATCATTAATTTTTCCACTTTTCAATGTTTTGAAGAATCACCCTCTACTGAAAGTGTCCTTCATTAAAATGAGGTAAATTGCCAGCTTTCACAGATTTGAAAGAACACTTGAGAGTCTGAAGTGACTTCAGAAACCTTTGAGCAATTAAAAAAGAAAAAAAAATTTTGATTCTTATGATATCTTAAAGCAATCCCATTATTTCTTAGGATATGCTTCATGAGTTTTGTTCTCACACAGCTGTCAGTACTGTACTCTTTCCCTAACTGTGCTGTGGCTTATTTTCTTCTTTTTGAAATGAAATATTTCATGCTTCAATAAAGAGACAGCCTTTGAGTTATGCAATTATAAGAAAAAATGTTGGATCCCTCTTTCCTCACTCCAACACTGCAGACAAAATCTTGAAAATAGAAAGCCTAAAAATTAGGGTATGAACACAAAAAATCCCAAACCAAGACCAAATAATTTGCTGCCTTTTTCTTTTAAAATAATTTCTCAATGCTTGTAATTTAGTCCTGTGAAAAGCTAGCTTATGGTTGACACATGAGGTGAGTACTACTCTGAGTTAGCGCCCAGAAGAGGAGTTACATTGTATTTTTTCTTTTGTAGTGCTTGAAAATGGAAAGCACTGTTTTCCAACAGTGTCACATATTGTTTATACTTTTATATCCCTTTATTTTTTGTGTTACTGTAGAGTCAGAAAGCCTGCAATAATCAGAAGTCCATTAATTACTATGAGCAGCACAAACAAGCTTCTTCCCTTAAGACCACAGTTAAAATAGAATGTCATGGTCAACTTGTTCAAACAGGGAGATTTTTATTTCACCTGTTTTTGATGGTTTATGGATACCAATTTTGTTTTATTCAAAAATGGCTCAGGAGGCTCAGAGGGGAAATGACTTCAGGCAGGCAAAGGGAGGCAGCACTCATCCCTCACCGGAAGAGGTTCTCAAGGGTGGCTGAGTTCTTATTCCAGGTGGAGCTGGCAGCAAGCAGGGAAGAGCAGAGGGCTCTGCAGTCTGCTGGGGCACAGCAAAGCACAGCAGCATGTGCAGGAGCTTTATGTACTCCCTGGCTGTGCTTTATGCCATTCTCTAGGGGCTGGATACACACATAGAGAGCATAACCCAGAACTGAGCCAGCACATGACAGCATCTACCTGCTGCTGAGGCAGCACCTTGGCCTTCCTACAGCCAGTGGGGCTTCTCTGTTGGTTTGGATAGGGGCATTCATGGCAGAACAAACACAGCATACAGCCTTTCTGTCCCAAGCAGAGCAGTTGTGCCCTCTCCCTTCTGCTATCTAAAACTAAATGCGGGGAGTTTAGATAACAGGAAATTATAAAATACCCCCAGTGAAATACTAACCAGAATAAGGACCAGCAGTGTAATAAAGTTATTGATTTTAAGTCTGATCCTAGTTAGGTTTTGCAAGACCTTGCAGCTGCCTGCCATTCACAGGCTACTCAAAGCAGCTCCATGCTCAGCTGAAGAGCTAAAAACTAGAGCTGTTAGCACAGGAGCTACTGGCAGGGACTGTCATCTGCCCAGCAAGGAAGATATTTATTTATAGAAAAGCCTTTGAAGCAGACCACTACATTTTAACGTAGTAATAACCAGTTAGGCTGGACTCAAAGAGCAGTAGGGTGTAACACAGCCATGCATTATATACCTCATTGTAAATGGTCTCAGAGGGAAAGCCTGTAATTTAGGGAGGTTTGAATGGCAAAACCTGGGTCATTGTAACAGATACTTTTTCTTAGTTATTTTTATGGAAAGGGTGAAAAAGAAATACTGGCCTGAAGAAGTCAGGCAGCGTGTGTTTTCATTCAGCCTAGCTATGAAACCTCCCAGAGCCCAATCCCCCCTTGCCCAAATATTTGTTTTAAGATTAATTGTTCACACAGGAACTAAACAGCAACTTGCTGAATGCGAAGCTTTTACAGAAGATTTCTTTTCCTCCTCAGGACATTTTTCTCATGTGTTGCTGGCTCTTTTATGTGTTCTGTCACCTTTGGGGAGTAGGATTCATGCAGAACCAAGGAAATGGCTTTTTTGTTTCCTTGTGTGTTTTTAAAGTTTATCCACATATGAACTGGTTTTAGGATTAATTTTACAGGAGAACCTCAGGGCTCTGTTCAGAGGTCCTTCTTGTGTTAGACCATTTCACTGCAAGCACTCAACAGGCAGCCACCACACCCCAGAGCACAAGGAGAGAAAAAGCCAGCAAGTGCTGTCCCCACAGTGCAGCACCACCTCATGTAGGTGCCCTGGTCGGGTTGAAAACCACAGGCAAGAAAAAAACCCAAAACATTTGAGGAGGGAGACAGAAGCTCAGGAAGAGAAATCCTGGCTGCCTGGAAGACAGTGGTCCAGACCAACTTCTGCAGAGCCAGATTTTTGATCAGGGCATGTCGCCTAACTCGGGTGGAGAGCATGGAGGAAAGCTTGCCCTTGCTCCTTGTACAGCCCATGGTTTTGAAAGACAGATCTTTCAAAAGTCAGCTGCACTTTAAATCCAAGCTCCTTGAACCATATGGTCAGTTTGGAGCAAGGTATGCTTTGCCTTTTCTGGCCAGATGTACAAATTCCCTGCCTCGTTCTAGTCCTTGTACTTGCACCTTAAGGTTTTTAGGCTACGGTTTTTAGGTTTTAGCTCATTTTTCACTCCCTCTCTTCTCTATGCAGAGAATATGTATCATAGGCAATTCTCCTTGTTTTGTCTGATGCTGTAAATACATATTCCTGAATAAGTACTGTCATCAAGAGGTGAAAGTTACTGTCCAAGAACCCTGCTGTGGGTAGGCTTGGGTGTATGGATCTAGAAACACTGGGGCAAATGTTACTTCACAAATACTAGAGTTTAAAAGTGAGAGAAACAACCAAAAAATCTAAATATTAGAAACCAAGATATCTGAAAGGAAGATTTCAGTAATTCCAAAGAGTTCTTCCAGGTTATTATTGCAAATTAGGAAATTAAGTGTGAGCACATGTAGTACAACTCTGCTTCTTTGTCACTAGAAATTATCTTCAAACGAATTTAAGATCTCATCATCTCCACCTGCCTCTTATTTAATGATACACTAACCAGAAGAGGTCTGAATTTTATCTGCATTATTAGTTTCAGCTCTCTCATGCTAACTTCCTGATGATACAGAATAATCACAAGTATGAACTGAAATTCTTGTGTGAGAAGAATACGAATTTTGTCTGTTTTCCATGGATTATGTTTATAGACTGAATAAATTAGAAAAATAAAAGAAAATATTGACTCAACCACCACTTTTATTTACCCTTGCATTGTACAAGAATTCTGCAAAACCCTTGTTCTCTTGCTTCCAACAAACACTTGATTTCCAGCCAAACATTCAAAATCAGCATTAAAATATTGGGTTTTATCATTTGACCCTCAAAGTACTGAAAAAAATCACAATCATTTAAAAAATTACAGAACAAGATGCTGCTGAGTTTTGTAGTTCAAATCAACATTTGTAGCATCAAATCCAGTAGAATACTTGAAATTAAAATATTCCTTTTTTTGTTTTCTTTCCTTTTTCTTCTGGGAGATAGCCAAAATGATGGAACTATGCTGAATATCAGCAGAACCATAAGCTGAGGAACCCAGTAGTCACCTACCCATGACACCAGCTGAAAAGGAAAGTGTCTTTTGTAATCAGATGTTTTAAAGTAAGACAGTACAAGGCATATGCTGTAGTGAGTCTGACTTTCATTAACTATAAATCACAGCTTCATTACTCGGCAAAGCAACCCTCCTGAAAGTGAATAGTAGCATGAAATGAGAACTGGGCTCTTGCTTATTGAAACTGAAGCCAAAACCAACCAACCAAACAGAATCCAGCCATCATTCAATACATAGGGCATTGTTTCAGATAATACCCAGAAAGTGATAATTAGCTGCTCTTCCTAGAACGCCTTGAGCCCCTGCTGTGTAGCCTATTGGTATTAGCATTTTCTTTTGTGGTAAAAAGACTATTTGGATCTAGTAATTGAGTTAAAGGAACAAACCACCGATTCAATTTCACATTCACTAACACCAATTAAATGAAAAACATTACAAAGTCCTGCCACAGCAGTCTGGCCTTAGGTTGGAAAAGGATAAGCAGACTCTAAATGGCAATCAGCATCTCTGTGGGTTCTACTGGCAGACCGTGGCTTCTGATGTGAAACTCATCTTCATGACTGAAGTCCAGAATATGAGATCTGTCTGCTACATTGTATGGTTTGATTTGGTTTGATGGGCATGCTTAAATATTTTTTTAGGATCTAAATTAGTAATATTACCATCATGCAGTGATGTCTGGAGCTTTTGTAACATTCACAGGGAAAGCACAGTCGGGTTTGTGCTCAGCATGAGTTAAAGACCTTTGCAAATGGAGACTCTGGCGTAGTTTCACATGCAGATCCCTGCTAATGTCTCCCCTATCTCAGCAGTCCAATTTAACCACGCACCAAATACATTATTCATACTGTTCTAATACAAACAATTCAATTTACACTAACAGTCACTCAGCAACAATTGTTTTCTACCTAATCTCATGTTAATATTGATACTATATAGATACACTAAGTGATCAGAAACTGCTAACAGCCAGTGCCCTGCAGATGACAATAACAGTTATTAACAAGAAAACTTCAAAATACATTTCTTTTCTCCCACAGCTTTCCGAGATTAAAAAAAAGCAGAGAAAAACTGTGAATGCAAAGTGACTTGAATTTGGCATAGCTAGAGACTGAGATCTGCTGTGTGAAATATGGGCTTTATTTAAAATAGGTCATTAGTGCAGCTTTTGAAAGTGTTTAAATCTAATTGCTACTAAGCTATGTTCTCAGAAAGTAGTATTTTGTGGGTATAATTCTGGTCATAGAGCTGTAACATGGAGCTAAATATTATTTAAAATATTTATTTTGCACTCCAGAGGCGCAACAAATACATCTAAATCAGACACAGTTCCTGGCCAAGATGATGACTGGAATTGGTCCAAATACAAAAACAAGTGCAGCTAAAACCATGCAGCTATTTTCTGGATTTGTGAGTGAACATGTCAGCCTTTGCCTTTTATATGCTCCTAACATTCAAGGGTCTTTCCATACTTCCTTGCCTTGCCTAGCCTCCCTTTTTGCATACAATGCATGCAGGGAGCATTAATTGTCAAGAGAAACAGCAGCTCCAGCCCTGGTGCAGGGAAAAGATTGGCTCGTGCACAGGAGAATGCTTGGAATGGCATGATAAGCAAGGTTAATCGTGTCTAACCAGCTGCACTCATCTGCCCCACTGCAGCACAAACAATCCTGGAAAACCAGGTGCTTCTGAAAATGAGACCGTTCAGGGCAGTGAAACTCGTGCCTGTGACTGGATCAAAAATCCAAACCAGTAACGTCTTGTTTCTCTTTGTTATCTGCGCAGGGAGACCTGCATGGCTAGGTTGGATTTAGACAGTTAATATTTAACTTCTGAAGTTAGGTGTGATAAAGCCAGTCTAAAGTCAGCACAGGCAAAAAAAAACTTGCGAACTGCATCATCCAGTTCTGGGCTGCATTAAGGTGAGGGTGTAGCTGCAATATCACTCACTGGAAGCAGCTAGCCAAACCATTGGTTTCAACATGTGACTCCTGCATCATAGTGCTTCTTTTGCATGCATAGTGTTACATAAGTTTTGGCCCTGCTCAGGAGAGAAAAATACAGATTTCTACAGGTCTCAGACTGTACTGCCTCAGTGCTCTGAGTAGCACGGTTCTAACCATCTGAATCATACTTCCACTGCTGCTTAGGCTTCAAAGTCTTTCTACACCAGCACTCCCAGTTCCATCAATACAGAGAAGCATAAAATACTACATAATGCAGGGCAAAATGTTCTTTAAATGATGGCATTTAACTCTGAAGTAAAATTAAAATACCTAAATGCTAGAAACTGGGGGAGGCTGTTTCAGTTATGTGTTGGTTTTCAAACTCTCTTAAAATCATAATCAAGTATCACTGGAAAATTTTAAACTGATCTGTCCTGTAAGCTAAGAAAATTCCAGACAATTCATTGAGGGGAGACTATGAAGACATTGTTAATCCTCCAGTGAGCCTTGTTATTCTGTAATAAATTGATTAGTCATCTGGCAGCCCCTGGATTTGATCTAATCATCCACAGAACACAACTGGCAGAAGAGCCAAAACACATCTCCTGTGCGTGGCAATCTCTCAAGTCTGAAACTTGGTTCCAAAAATAACAAGAAAAGAAAATTAAGCGTACTTAGTACCAACACCAAGATGAAGCAGGGGGCAGGGGGGAAGAGGAAAGATGGCTGAAGATTCGTTGCACAGGATTTTTGCACATCTTTTCACTGGTACTGAGGTTAGTCAATGTTCGGCCTTTGTGGGTCCTCATGGGAAGGTGGATGCCATGAAGAAGCAGCTGCCTGAGTGTTTGTTATGAGGACAGCTCTCAGATGAGGCAATTCTGACAAGAAAATTCAAGTTAAGCCTTCAAAGTGGGTGCCAGGGAAGAATAGTGCAGTGCAGTAGCTATATATGGAGAGTCAGGCATGGGAACAGGGCATTCCACTCTGCTGCATATGCTTCACTGCTTTCCTGACAGCTAAAAATAGGATGTCACGCATGGGCATCAATAGAAGCAAGGTTTATTAAGAGAGAGGAAAAACTAATCTTTTTTTCTAGTTACCTTTCTTAACTTGACTGCATTAAAATCTAACTGAAATCTCCATTCAAAGACCATTTTTAAAATACAGATTTTTCTCCTATTATATTTAATTAAATTCATCCATAAATTATTCATCCATAAATTTTCTGTAAGTCCATATGATGCAGTCCATGTAATGCTATTTTTGATAGTATATCCTATTTGATTCCAATATTTCAATTTTTCACAGCTTAAAAAATAGTCTAAAATGCCAAATTGCATTAACAGCAGTATTTCCACTCATGCCATCAAATCTTAATCTCCAGATTTAAAATATATTGTTATCCAGAGAACCATTTCTTGGGAAAGGGTTGATTTGGTTTGGATCTGATTTAGTGAGAACTGCTTACAAGCAAAACAAACAACTTCAAAATTTATTTTTAAAAATATCTGCTATGTATGAACTAAATACATCCAGGAAATTATATTCTAATATTTCCCCAAAATAAGCATGAAATATTTTCACCAAAATGAACATAATAATTTAGCATTATTTGATCAAATAAATCTGCTGTTTCTGAATCACCTCTAGGGTAAGAAATGAGATATTGTTAATTTAAGCTTTGAAATATATACTATCCCTGAACATATCCACAATAAATATTGTGTATGTATGTAATACCTGTTATTAAATGAAATAGAAAAAGTCTGTTTTGAGAAAAAGCCTTTAGGCAGAACTATGTCACTTTTGCAGTAAGAAAAACTTCTCTTTGCAAGATATATTTTTTACTTTGCCTTTATAGGCATTTTTTACTTTTACCTTCCTGGCTACCCTATTTTGTCACCAATATTGGCGTGCACGGTCCAATTTGACTTCTCTCTAGGATCCTTGGAAGGCTGATGCAATTTGCTCTGATGCTAATCCAAGCTGATAAAAAGCTGGTAATTCACTAAGTGAACCTCACAACTGGCCAGGCTGAAGCTGGCTATGAGAGAGTACCGGAGCTTTGAAAATTCAGGAATGAGAGCCCAACAGAAAAATAGTGGTTCATCTCTTTGGGTCTCCAGAGAAGAAAAGCAAATGGATAATCAACATCACCTTTGGACAAACTCAGTCCAACTCTGCATGCTCCACTTAGAACTGGTAGTGATTCAGACACTCCAAACATCCCTATTCTGAGTCTGAGGGTTCTAGACATTTACATAACTTTACATGTAAACGTCGTGCCAGCAAGTGACCCGATGATATCATCAGGGCTATGTGCTGTGGGAATGCTACAGCTTAGGCAAGTGTTTGTAGCCTTTAGCTGAAATCCACTCAGGGATGGAGCTGCAATTTTACTACATGGGCCCTGATCACCTGCTGAGCCTATGGGGCTTCTTCCATGACCCATTTCCACACAGAAATGCTGCTCCATAGGTGTAATATAATGGCACAAGACAGAAAGTCTGAAGGACTGTCTAACAAAAATCCCATTCAAATAACTTAGGATTCCCTCTCACCTTAATTATTAAGAACTAAAGTGCGGACATGTGATTGAAGTGAACAAAAAAGCAAGACAATGGTGTTATAAAAACAATACCATTAAAAATTAGATGCAGTCATCTAAATGTAATGGCTGCAACCCTGACTAACTTGCACTTTCTCTGTAACTGTGCTCTGACAGCTCTCATGCGGAATTTTGAGTTATGATCTTAAAAAAGTTATATTCTAAAAAGCCTTGTTCTTATTCTACTCTTCTAAAAAGCCTTGTCATGGGGAAAAATACTGTAATTAAGAGTGTTCTCAGTGAGCACCCAAAACATGCAGTAAAATGCTGAAAAAACAATGTTTTCCTGTAAGCACTTAGTTGCTAGCTAATCAGTCTGGTTTTATAAATGAATGTTCCACAGGATCCTCTTTCATGGCAGCTACAGCATTTTGTTAAGTTATTAAGTGTCAGACGTAGAGGAATAAATTTTCATACTTTTCTATTTAAAACTTGGATTGCAGAAAAATGAAGGATACAACACTTTGCCTGGGATTAGACCAGTAATGGATATTTCTAAAACAAAACTTACTTCCTATTTGTTTTGTACAAAAATATGATCCTTTTAATTCTAGAAATTGGGAGTTTCTGTCAGTCAATCCATTTTATTGCTGTACTTATTGTATGTGATACTTGCCCTCATGACATTTCACACATCAGATAAAATTTTGCTTTTCTCATTTCTCATGTTGTTCCTGCCATCATAAAGTATAACACCATCATTCAAGGCACAAGGAGGAGTTGCTTATTATCCCTTAACTGACTCACACCCTCAGCTTCTGGGTTTCAGGCACTTAAGCTCTCTCAGATAAATACCATACAGTATTTTAAATTATTTTCTTTCATTCTCATATAGACCTTCACATACACTGAAACCCAGAGGAAGATTTCAGCTGGTTTTGCTAGGCTTTCAAACCCAAATCACTTTCAATATCAAACTAGGAGTACACCAGGAGATTCTCAGCTAAATAAGCCAGCTCTAAAACCAGTGTGCTCCTATATTAACATCCCAGATTAATCACAGCTGCTCATCATGCTGCAATTCTGCCCTGCGCAGATGCACACAGCAATTACTGTGTGAGAGCTGAAGTGCCGGAGCAGACACACACCTGACTCAGGATTCTAGAAAGCCTCAGCAGCGGCCCAGGAAGGAAAACAGGATAGGTCACAGCAAGAGTGCAGCTGCCCTGAGCCAGCTGAGGAAGCAGCCTTGCTCACTTGGCTGTGCTTGTTAAATGCCTGGATAAAGCACAAACGCCCTGGGGTGACCTCCCTTTGTGCAAGTCTACTATGCTGCCTTATATGATCACCATACTTATGTAACATATTCCGCAACTGAAGGAGGAGAGGAAGCTGGTAGATTTTTTTTTCCTGGCTTTCTTTGGCTCTTCAGAATTCTTTTACTGAAGTGCTGAGAGATGGGATCAAATCTATGGATACCATTACCCCTCTTCATCCCTCAGATCTGCTTTTAGGGGCCAGGTAGTATACAGGTCTATGGGACCCAGTAAAACCTCTCCCAACACAGTTATCATCATCAGGCTTCAAAATATCAGAGACTTGCAAACATCTTCACCTCTCTGGTACTTCAGTTTCCCAGTCTAAGTCTTGTCTTGCAAGTTTATAGCAGGGCTTATAAAGGGCTTTCACATCCAGAAATCTCAGTATTAGAAATATCAAATTAATGAATCTTCAGAATTACACTCAAGTACATACCTGTAAGTGTTCAAAGCAAGGTTGGATTGAGGTCTGAGCAATGGTCTAATGAAAAGTGTCCCTGCTCATGACAAGGTGTTGGAATTAGATTTTTAAGGTTCCTTCCAACCCAATCTATCCTACATCACAAAAATGAGAAAGTGCATAAGGAGGCAAGAATCAGTTCAGACAACCAAGCATTTAAATCATCAGTACACAATTACGCTAAATCCTTGGTAATTAAAAATACTCATGAAACACTTGAATGATATCTACAACTTGCATGAAGCTGAAACAAGGTTACATTTTCCACAAGAATGCCAACTATATTCTTTCTTCCGGCTTGCTCTATAAAGAGGAGTGATTTGGCAGGTTTCTTAAGGAAAGGAGACCAAACAACTTCTTTGTTGCATTGCCATGGAAATACAAATACAAACAGAGCACCTCCTGCTTCCACAGGCTCCAGTCATTCACAGCTCAAAAGCACCATAGAGCATGAGATGTAGCAGACCCAGGTAACAGCAGAATTCATTTGCTTCTCCCTTTCTGAAACTTTTCCTGAAGTGTAGATCATGTATGTGAGATCCAGCATGCCCTTACTACAATGCTGCCATTATTCTGAATTTGTTTGTGACTCTACCTTTCTCTGTTTCAGCTGGGAATAGAAGCAGGAATACTGAAATGCCATATGAAAGGCTATATCTGTTTCCCTTTTTTTTGATGAGAAATCGAAAATTCCAGAAACTTCTTGAGTTTTTATAAGGTTCTTAGCCTGTTTTTTTTTAATAAAGTAAGTCTTTCCTTCATTAAACCACCAAGTATTTTGAGGGGTGACCAATGAGCCACAACACTCAACCTTCAAATTTTCTTCCTGTTTTTACTTCTGAAGTTTAGTGGAACCATTCCAGCCTGTTTCAGCAGGCACCCTAATGCCTCCTCCCTATCTGTATGCCATGAAGAGGAACTGAACAAAGTATTACATGGAAAAGTTATCAGACGTCAAAAAGGCAAGCAGGTGAAAATCATTATCCTAGAAATTAATTGGAATGGGATGTGTAAGTACTTTCTTAAAGTAAAAGAAAATTGAGGAAAAAAGTGCTTTGTTAAATGCCTTCACTGAAACTACCTGCTGCTGTTTTTTAGAGATAGAATCTCTAAACTGCCTGTAAGTACTCCTTATCTATATTTTCATTTATGTAGAAGGAGGAGGAGCTGTAGTGTCACCCTGCAACTAGGCAATTTGCATCCCTTTTCATACATTTTTTGCTAGATATAGAACTACTGATTTTTTTCAATCTTCAGGTGTGTCCAATGCTTCAGACTAGTTGGACTCTCCCCCCGATCAGGATTACAAGTGTTCACTGTGGAAATATTAAATATTTTACATACAACATTGCCCCCTACACAGCTACAATAAGCAGCCTGTAGCTTTTTAAGAGGCTCTCCTGGGCTTGGCAACACCTTTTTTAAACAGGCAGTTTATCTTCTGATAAGAAACAGAAATACTTCATTTATAGTTGTTTAATGCTCTTAGAGCCTATGCACGCAGTTTCCATAACAAGATAGGAAAAACAAGCCAAGTCTTCTGCGTGGGATTTTTCTGATCTCCAGGATATAGGAACACACCTATGGTATCTTGCTGTATGAGTCATTGGGTTGCTGATGTCATGCAGTGTGTACTGTTAGGCTCAAGTAAGCGATAGAGAGAGTTCACTACAGGACAATAGCTTCTGGTACTCTGACGTATCACCTGCCTGTTGCAAAGCTGTAGCCAGGTATAAAGTTACTTCAAACAAATAAAAATTACATTTAGAAAGAGGAAAGTGGCATTCTGTTTTCCATTTGTGAATGCCCCGTGACTACAGTGCTGAGCGTGGAAAATCAAAATCTGCACTGCCATTCGTCCCTCCCTCCCCCTCGCTGCCGCTGGGCTCCCTGGGCACCCTGCAAAGCTGTGGCAACCAAGGCGTGCCACAGGCAAAGAGAACTGCAGGAGGGGCTGCCAATTTTTCTTGTTCCTCAAGGTCTTGCAAAGTGCTTTTAAATATGGCTCAGCAAACAAAGCACAAGCCACACTCCTGAAGGGTTCGCAGCATTTAAATAAGAGTCTCGCGTTACTATCCAGACATGCATCGGTGTGGGTGTTGACAGAATGTACTCTCACACATCCTGACACACACAGCGTGAGGAGACAAAGCAGTTGATTTCAAGAGGAAAGGCACCAAGACATTGCTGAGCCCTTGGACAAGTGAAAATGAGGCTTTGCAGGGGTCCCCATAACAGGTGGGAGCACATACAGCGTTCCAATGGTTTGCAAGGACAGCTTTGACTGCAGCAAAGGAAACAAAAATAAATGCAGCTGGCTGCTGCTGTGAAGAGGAATTGTTTGCCTACAAACCTCTTGGACATCCTAGACCATCCCTCAGCCAGGTATTCTCTAGGCATACAGCATAGCATAACACATCTTTTTTTAAAACAAATCTAGTAAAATACAGTGACAGTTCAGTGTCAAAGTCAGGTTTTTGGCCTTACTTCCAATATTGTCTCTTAAACTCTCTGCCACAAGATCTAGGACCTCCTCCCTCAGATTTCCAAAGTGGTTTTTTTCTCAACCACTTCTCTCTTATCCTATGGAAAAAATAACTTCAGCCACTCCCTTCTGGCTCTTGAGGTGAGTCCATTCCTATATCTTCGAGGTTCATTTTTTTTTCTGCAAATAATCCTTTTCCACCATTCTTTATTCTTTCACCTTCCAAAGAATTGTCACCACAGCAAGCAACCAAATTCTCATTTGCTTAATTCACTCTTCCCTTAGAAATCAGGACTAGTAGGGAATAGTTAGAAAGAAGCCATGCACTCAGCCACATCCTAACCTTCATTCTAAGTATAAAAATGCATGTTATGTCTTAAGAATCATCATCCTTTTCTGAATAATTTGCAAAGAAAAGGGAAATTACTAATACTAACAAATATTCACTATTAATAGTTTATCCTTCACTGTTAGATTGAGGAGCAAAATATGTTCTTCAGAGGATCTCTAGATAACTCCTTGAGTATTTATGGTTTCACAGACTGCATAGATCCTTCTGCATAGGCCCTTTTTACTGATAGCAGATATAATGATACTAGGAAAAATTTCTTCACCAAAAGAATAGTCAAGCATTGAAACAATCTGCCCATGAAAGTGGTGAAGACCATCCCTGGATGTATTTAAAAGATGGCATTTGGGTTTTGGCAGTGCTGGGCTAAGTACTGAATCTTAAATGTCTTTTCCAAGCTAAACAATTCTAAGATAAATTACACAAACCGGGGATGCATTGTCAGGAAAGGATCTGAACAGATTCCTTACAGAAGAAATTATATTTCTTGTTTTGAAAAGGAAAATAATTTAAGCAGAAAGAAATAAAGAACAAATTATACCTTGAAATGAATGGTGAGGAAGAATACATTGCTTGATCTCAGGGTAGATTTGTGTTGTTGACTTTAGACAATTGTGAAAAACAACATTAAAAGAATGCACCAAAAAACAAACAAACAAAACAAAACAAACAAACAAAAAAAACACAACCAAAAAATGCCCCTTACCAAATACAATCCCAGAATGCAACAAAATAGTCATTTCCATTACTGAATTACTAATAATATTCATTAGACTCTCATTTGAAATACCTTGGTTATGAAAAGAAGAATACCAGCTGGGGTAGATGCAGAGAAGGCTACTGAGGTGTCTGAAAAGTGAAGAGTCAATCCAAAAGGAGAAGGCCATAGAAATTATTGTACCTGTTTTCAGCAGGTTGACTAGCAAGATAAGGACTGCTGTCTGACAGTGCCAGAAGGTAAACAGGCTGGTCACAGAAGTAATCTCAGCTCATCAAAACTAGCTGTGAAAGAAGCATGGTAAGGAATCAGATACAAGTTTTTTACCTAAAGGCTGATACTCTATAGAAATAATAATAGCAGAAAACTAATTTGGTTTCAATCTTGAGCCATTAATCAGCAAGGTGAAAATGTGTTTATTGTGATAGCAGAAAACAGACCTTGAAAATTCAGAAGTTCTCCTCCAGTTGTCTTATTTAATATTTGTTGAACTGTATTTGCAAACCTGAAGAGAACATCAGCAGGATACAGAGAAAATAAAGGAACCACCCCAGTGCAGTTCATGTGGCTTAGACAAGTGTTTAAATACTGCCATCTGGACCCATATTGGAGGCCGGAGCTGCTCTCAGACCTGTGTGGCCCTGGAATATCTCTTTGTTGTTGATGGATGCCTGCTGGTTCTGCTGGGCAGGGTGACTCAGAGATGTCTCTGCTGGCGGGCACAGGCAGACCATCCTGCCACCTTCAGCCCTTCCCACCACCATAACCTTGGGCTGCTTCCCTGCAGGAGCAAGCATCCTTCAGCAACCACAGGGTGCTGACTCCTTCAAACTGCAGACTAATTCAGGGATTTGTTAATACTGATTTATGGTTGAGAACAAAGTGTTCATAATTAAGTTGGCGAAAATACCCATGTTCATTTTATTAGCAAAGATGGCCAGAACAGTGCAAAGCTGCATGATTTTAAGTGCTTAAAACAAATTAGGACCACTAAATTTCAAATATCATAAGTAAAATCCAGAATTTTACCCACACACCATCTATTAACTCTTTCATAATCAAATTTCTTTGGGTAATACTAAATTAACTATTAATACACATTTCAGAGTTATAATTCTGAAAAAAAACCAGATAAGAGGATATCAGCACACATTCAGGGATCTTACTAAATCAGCTGGAGAAAACATTTGGGAACTACTGGTGACAACTTTCCAATAATTATTCAATATGCTGGTTTTACACTTCTGCCAAGATCCTGATGAGTTCAAATACAAAGCCCAGGTTACATAGTAATCTATAAACCAGGCAACTAGTGAATGAAAAACCATAGTGGAGTGAAATTCAGAGTGAAATCATAGTGGAGAAAAAAAAATAACAGTGAAATATACGACAGTGAAATACCCAGCATTAATGGGTCCTGCAGCACGAGTGCAGATTCTGCAGTTAGAGAAGACCTGGAGAAAGATGAAAGAAAATAGCCATTAAAAGAGCAAAAATTTTAAACCTGGAAGACCTACAAAGTGTGGAACCATATGCCTTTGAAAAGCTTCAGAGAAGTTATGTTTCCATTTCTTCTCAGAAGAATAAGAGCAACAAGACATATACCTGTGTCAGGAAGTGTCAGACATAAATCTTGTTATGCAACTTGATCTTGGAATTTATTTCTTCAGGATGTCAGTGATGCCAAATATCTAGTTAAACTGAAATAGTAAATATATTTTTGGAAGGGAAAAATATCCGGTGTTGTAGCAATCAATGTTAGTATTACAAAATATATGGGTATGAAAAGAAAGGTATGAAATAATTTTTCATAGTTTATTCCCATCATCCACATTTCCTAGGGAAAAAAGGAATTCCCATCAATCAGATGAGGTTTTTGCATCTTTTAATTATTAATACTTTTCTTTTCATTATCTGGTTCTACTCATCTTCAGAAAAGGCAAAGAAAGCTATTCTCTTATACTGGCCATTTCAACAGTGAAACTTTCACGGAGAGTAGGAGGAGGTGACACAGAAATATGTTTGTTAGCAAAAGAGAAGATAAATGGTATTTTTAAAGCCTGTTAATTCCTCTTGCTCTACTGAAGGCAAGAAAATCCTTACTATGCACTCTGCTGAGAAATAGTCCCAAGCTTTTTCTGTGTTCCAACATTACAGATTAATGAGGATATGATACACACAGCTATGAGCATTTCCCTATTAACCTTGCAGGTTTACCAAGACAGTTAATACATCAGACTTGATGGCAGTACTTGGTGATAGCAGGTCAGGCTTTTTGCCAGCACTTACCCACAAAATGCATTTTTAAAGAGTAAGAAGAGTAAGAGAAATGGCTGTCAGGCCAAAATGGATATAAATTGGAGAGACAGCTGTCTTTAAATGAAAAATCACTGGAAGAGCAGTCCTCAAAGATTTTCCAGAAGACATGTATTTTAATCTATTAATTCCTTCTCTCCAATCTCAAAAAGTTATGCTGTAAGCTTGTTTGGGGCAGGACTGGTATGTTGACTGGCCATAGGTGTGGAGTGCCCTGAGATGCCATCTGAACTGGTGGATATAACACAGGACCCATGGAAGGAGAGCAGACACCCATCTGCAAGGGCAGTCAGAGGCCAGGCAGGCTCCTTGAGGGTATCTCATGTGGCACCAGATGTGTTTGGGTGACTTAATCTGGACCCCAGGACATACAGCTTCATTGGTTTAATAGAAAAACATTAATTAATGATGTCTGAAATTGTAGCTGAAAGTTTGATCCAAAACTATGACACAGCATAATTAAAACTCATCTGTTACCAAAATTTTGTAATAAAAAAACAAGTAGAGAAGTATGAACACCAGTCTTGTATGGTTTGCTAATGCCAGTCTGGGATGAGACTTTAAAACTTTAGTCTTGGTTCTGCATTAATATCTTATGCTGTTTATCAGCATAAGGATACTTCCAGTTCTTTGAAGCCTTACAGAGGAGGAGAGGAAAACAAGAATTCTGATCATGTTTTTAACCTTAGGAAACTGCTATAAAAGAAACTTTTATGAATTTCCTGACAAATAGTACATAATTCTAAAAATACTGATTTAAAGCTAAACCATACTCTCACAGAGATGTTTGTTAAAGTGTAATCAGTCAAACCTGTTATGTTCAAAGGAGGTTTTTTTAATGCATGTGCCTTTTGATAGCCATCTTAATATTTACTGAATTTATGACCAAAATTGTGATCCAGGAAGGCAAAAGAATTATGGATTTCATCTTAAAATACAGTACCTTTCATCAAGGGAAATATGTGTCTGGGAAACAAATTATATAACCTTCCATTGACATGATTTTGTATATTCTTTATCTCTAATAACAAGAACTGAAATCATAATTTTTAGAAATCAAAGTGTTACTAAAATCTAGTTTAAGGTCAAACAATTTCATGTACAACACTTCTGTCTGTATAATGTAGTTTTTGTGGCTTAGTAAACATATTCTCACCTCCCTATTATAAAAGATATTTTCTTCTTGCTGCTATGATAAAAAACAGTACAAACAAGGAACTGAACATCCAGGGGAAATAATAAACCAACTGTACAAGGCACTACTGCATCAAGAAGCAAAAACAAGAGAGAGGAATAAAAAAAGTGGAAATATGTATTCACTGCTGTTTTGTAAGTGTGTGTGGTTAATTGTGACAGAGGAAGGCAAATTTTTTTTACAGAACTGACGAATATTTTGAAAAGAAAAATATCTCACAAGCACAAGATAAGGAATTACAATAGTGCAGATCAGGAGGGTCTTCAACATGAAGCTTTTTCTTGTAAAGTGAAATTTCATATTAGTTGTTTATAAGAAGTCACATCAGTTCCACAATCCTACCAATGTGCAGGAAATTAGTGTATAAAGACAGATAGCTAAATCTATAATCAAATACTCGTGAGTGTGTGTGTGTGTGTGTGTGTGTGTGTGTGCTCACATGATAACAACACTGAAGCAATCATGATGACTCCTTATGACAAAATTCAATAAAAGCCTACATGAAATACTGGTAACAGATGTCATCTCCTGTGAGTGTCCTGATATTTTACCCTTTTCCTCACTTGACATTATAATTTTCTACAGCAAAACATAAAGCTCTACAAATTCTAAACATATGCACCAAGCAGCAGGAGCAGCCAAGAACCAAGTCCCTATCAATAAGTAAACTTTGAGCAGAAAAGCACACTTCTCCCTGTTTTCAACCTTTCAACATGCTTATCTGGAAATGGACTTTCCTCCCTCCCTGTTTGCTAGTCCCCCCCTTCCTCCCCAGCCAGGAGCTGGAAGAGTCTTGCTGATACCTGGGTACTGCTTTTTCTCATTCAGTGCCTACAAAGCTGATCTCCCATCCTAAAAGTCAGCTGCACAGCAAGGAAACCAAGAGGGCCCAGTTAACCCAGGTGCGTGGGGAGCATGACAGAGCACCGTGGGCTCCTGTGGGTCTCTGCTGTCCCTCCTCTCGGGCAAGGGTAAGTTTGTTTGCCTTCTCTAGTTCAGCAGCCAGCACGTAGCTCACTGCTGTCCTGAGGGCAGCCTGGGAGGGCATTAGCCAAGAGGATGATGGTCTGTGTAAAGCAACATAAAGAACTTCCTTCTCTGACTTCCGTCATTTCTAACAGAAAAGGTCAAAATATAATATTTATTTTTTTCTTAATTCCCCCAATGAAATTTTGCCTACGTGTGAGAAGACAGGAGCAGCAGGTTAGGGCTCTCTGTTCTGAGCACTGACCTTCCACCTGCCTTACAGAGCAAAGCTGCAGGAGTTCTAAGCTTGATGAAAAGTTGCAGCTTAGCTCTAAGGCCTCTGACATTACATTAGCAACAGCACACTTAATGGCACACCCGTGAAAGAACTGTACATCCTGAGCATAAATTAATCCACTTGGGGATTTCAGAAACATCAGGAGAAACCCTGAGCTCTGGTTTGTTGCTCTTACCAAGGTAGTCAGACTTACCAATCATGATGTCGTTATCAAAAAGCTAGATAGTCCAACAGCCTATTTACTAGTACCTCATGCTAGAAGAATAAATCTCTCTTGGATACCATGAAGCTGTATAGCATTTTCTTTGCCAAAGCAGCTTGTGTTCACAAAATTTAAATGCTAATTACTTAAATACCTGAAAAAATGTTTAGGACTTGGGAATTGTTAAGCATGCACCCAACCTCCAACAAGAAATCTTCCAACCTCCTGCAAGAAATCTTCCCTTGCCAAATACAGGCAGATGCTTGGAATTAAAGATCCAAGGTTTCCAGCCCCACCTTCACAATGGCCTCTGTGCCTCATGCTGAGCAAACCCCATGTCCACTCACTTGTTTCTTTTGCTTGAAGTAGGTAAATTCTGTCCCAAGATTCACAGAGTTTTAAGGGGAATCATTTATTTGTCTCTGGCAGTGTTTTTTGTGCTGGCATAAGAATCAGAAAAGATATTTAAATAAGACTGCTGTGATTTAGGAATAGTATTCTTCATTTTAGCGTTCCCACTGAAGCATTCCAAATCACGCATCCCTCGCTCTCTCATTCCCCCCTTTCAGTCCCCCTGTGGCAGGATGGAGAAGAGAATTGGAGGCACAAAGGGTAAAGATCACAGATTGAGATAAGAACAATTTACTGGAAAGAGCAATGGAATAAAACAAACAGCAACAGCAGTAATATCGGTGACAGAGCGAGTTGGCACTACCTGACCTCTGTCTCTTCATGCCACACTTACTTAACCAGAAGGGACCCCATCCTCAGAAAATGACATGAGCTGGTACAGAATAACCTCCAGGTCCTGGCCATGTCCCCTCCTGGCCACTGCAAAAACTAACCTTATTCTGGCTGGAACCAGGACAGACCTGATACTAACACATGTGAACCTCTAACATTTGCACCCAGGAGAAAGAGGATGGCAAAACCAGCCCTCCTCACCTCAACACATCTGGGTAATAAAAGAGTTGACTCCTGCTCCCAGTCAGCAAAATGATGTAACATAGCTGTCCTTTAGTCAATCCAGTTTTAGATTACCCTCTCTAGTTGGCAATATTATTACATTTATCTTTCCACTTATCAACCAAATATCTAATCTTCAAACAGCATATCCTTTCTAGTTGAGTAACAGAATAAACAGCATAATTGTATGAAGGCAATTAAGCAAACATTGCACAACATCACCACCTGAGGCTGTCAGTCTACCAGATACCTCATACTGTCCCAGCTAACCTAACTGACACTTGAAATAATTAGGAAATAGAATGAAAGTGACTCCTGAGCTGTAGACAGGAGCAAGAAGCAGCACTAGACAGGCACAAAAGATGGATGGTAACTGTGGATGTTGTGGGTCCATGTCAATGATAGATGGAAGAGGATGTAATACAAGCAGGGAGCACATGTCACTGCTGCCAAGTCTTCCTGTGATTTTGGCAAGGGCAACCTTTGGGTTAGGTTTTCTGGTTTAAAAAATTGCCCGGTGAGCAATATCCATTTATCTTTTGACCTTCCTGTGTTCCAACCTTATGCAGGCAAAAATTTTTGAGCCTTGAGCAAAAAAGGAATCAAATTATATGCTAGCACATGTTTTGAAGCAAAATGTTTAGGAAGATTGTTGAGGAAACTAATTCTTGTTTTTATGTCAGTCTGAGCTAGGCTGTCATAAAGCACTGAGAAAAAACTGAAGTACAAGAAGGGAGAGATTACAGAAGAGGCAGAATGAAAGACAAAGAACACTTTGTATATGAAAAGACAGTAGAAAAGGGTGCTTTATTTATCAAAGAGATAGGCAGATGTTCTCTTAACAGGAACAGAGGTCACATAGGATAAGATGGAAACACTCAGCCCAAAGGAGTGCTGTACACACCTGAGAGTCAAGCATTAACTGAGGCTGAATTTCAGCCTGGGGAGACAAACAAAAAAAAAAAAAAAAAGCCTGACTGTACTTATGAGCATATATAAAGGAAAAGATATCTAGAATTTACATAAATGAATGCACAGAAACCTAACTGATTCATTAATCAATTACATATATCAAGCACCTCTAAAATAGTTTGATTTGTTTCTCATTCTTTGCTTACACATACATTCTATTTTTCAATTTTGCTGAGTCTTACTTTGAATGCAATAGAGTAAAGGGTTTTCCATTTATTTCTATTGAATGTCTTGTGATCAGAACAGACTTTCTCTATATCAGCCAGCTTAAATATTCCTCTCTGTTACATTTGTCCTTGCCAACAGAACAGGTCAAAATAGGATGATTTTTCATCTCTTCCTTTCCCCATATTGAAATTCTGAAAATATTCAGGCAGTTCCAATTCCTAATTACCTCCTTTTATCTCCTTAGATTACTCATCTGGTACTCTTTGCAATCCATTTCCTTCAAATGCCATAAGTAATTAGGTGTCCCTATGGAGTTACTTACCTGTGATTTTTGTCATTTTTTACCAAACCATATCCATTACAACTGCATTGCCCTCTCCAGGTTTTCTGCAAATTTTCTTGCTAAAGAAATGCCTAGAAGCAGCATTTCAGGAACAATTGAGTGTGAGCTGGCATAGTAACATCTCACTTTTCTAGGTCCCACTCAGCTCCCCAAGCTCACATCAAAAAGGCACACGCAGTGTATCTCCCAGGGGTGCCTCTCTGCACTCTCCTCCATTGCATCTTCTCAGCCAATGAACTTCAACTCTGATGCAAGGGAAACTTAGACCATAAATTAGTCTAAATTGGGATAAATTTGTCTGCTTGGGATAATTTAACACAATTGTAGACAAAGCCTCTTTAGCAGGCTTGGTGTCAAAGCAGCGATAGTTTTACATTTGCTGTTACACTGCACAACTCACAGCATGTGGTTTCTCCTCCAGAAATTTGAACCTGCCTGGGTGCCAAGTTCCAGTCTCTGAGATGGATGGATGTTGCTCTTCCTCCCCGTCTGGGGTCAGCTCCCTGTGGCAGGACTTACCCCACACTCCCAGCTGTACATGGGGTGTGACAGCACAGCTGTCTCCCCGGTACATCCAAGCAATGAGCTTATCACCTTCAGTCATCCTTGTGGGCTCCCACCGCGCCCTTTGCCACCACCAACAGCTCCCCAGCCACAGCTCATTCCATGCTGCCTCTTCTGGAAGGCACTCCCTGCCTTCTGCCAGTCTGGAAATGGCTTTTGATTCACATCTTTTCATCAATCTGGGTAAAGGTTGCTGGTGTAAGGTTGCTGCTGCTCACAAACCCAAGACTTTTAACGTGTACCAAATGTTCCTGCAATATGGCTGCCTCACCCCACATTAGCATAAAAAATACACACTGCAAACACATCCAACTGCTTTTAATATCAAAAGGAAGTTTTCCACTGATTTTCATAAGGTCTGAATTGGGGTCTTGTGACCCTGCTACAGTGAAGTATTTACACATATGCCAGACCCTAAGTATGTGAAGAAGCCCTGTGAATTCAATATGCTTCTCAGATGCTTGAACACTTCAGTCAAGGCCTCAATGTTTATTTTAAGCTACTCTAACAGTGCCACTGTTATGTAAAATAAAATCCATGTGAGAATTCCTTTGTTCCTATGAAAGGAGAAATAGGCCTTTACATTAGTATAGATACATACATATAATGTGCTTGTTTATATACATATGCACACATATTTACACACATACATGTATTGGCATCTTTTCTGCTCATCATATTCCTAAAAGTAAAAATTTTATCTCATTCATAGAATTAAATGCAAAATGCAGCATTTGAGTCCACATTTTTTACAGTGGAAAAAAAAATTCCTTTTAAATGCCCTTGTCCCAGTGCTGATGGATGCTTTCCAAACCAGGAAACTGTCACACAATAGACAAATCAAAAGTCTTAACCTGAGAAGTAGGAATATTTGCCTTGGAAACATATATACAAAAACTCACAACAACAAAAGGAAGAAAGAGAATTGGGCAACGTAGTGAAAGATTTACCTCAGAGACCATCAAAAGGAAGAATCATTTCCTTTCTTGCTTTAGGGCAATGTTTATTTAGATTAAAGTGTAAAAGGTGTAGTGGAAATAAATGTCCTCATTATTGTCTATAGAACTTTCAAATAGACCTTCATCTTATAATGGCACTCAGGAGACATTTTAGGTCTTCTCTCTCCATTCCTTTTCCCTCCTTTATCTCTTTCCTTTTTTTTTTTTTCATTTTGGTTTGATTTGGTTTTTTAATATATAATATGCAGGGTTCAGCCTAAAAATTCCCTACTGAAATTGAGTGAATTCATGCATATATATGCTGAGCAGCTGCAATCACATGTGACTCAGACAGGGGCAATGCAGCATTTCAACTGCAATGTCTCCAAAAATTAAATGAGAAAAATGAGACTTTACCTTGGGGTAAAGGCTGGCAGACTAACACCGGAAGGGACAGAAACAGTATGTGCCCAGTTCTTCTGTCTCTGATGGAAAAGACTGAATTCTTGCATTGCTTTACAGAAGAACAAATTCCTCCAGATTCACTGCAAGTCGCTTAGAGCAGTATAGAAGCAGATGGATAGGTAAATACCATTTTCTCTTTACTAGCAAATAGTTTCTGCTCTATTATTATTTGATTCTTTACAATTCATAAATAAGACTAAATCAATAACATCTGTGAACATCACTGCCCTTCCGCTCCTCTGAAATACCCCATAACCTTCCATAACTTTCTTTATTGCTATTGAGCCTCATGTCAGGCTATCTTGAAACTCCTAGCCCAACAGGAAATAATGTCTGGATTACAAACACTTGGGGGTTTTTTATAGTGGCAGGCAGGCAGGGAGAGGACAGAACACTGCAATTCAGGAGTATTAAGAGGATTATGATAACTGTTGGATTTTGAGGGGTTTCTTTGGAGTCTTATTTCTCCTTCAAGTGCAAAACACCTGGGAAGGCAGGCAGAGACGGGCTCTGGAAATGTTAAATCATCAGAGAAGAGCACGAATTTATCATGCCTCATCCTCTGTTAAAAACTCCCCAGGGATTTACTTCCCATGCAAGTGGTCTGTGGATAATGCAACGGAAAGAAGAGCAGCTGGTGTCAGGACCTGAGAGGTTCATCAGTGGCAAAGGCACTTCAGTACCCTCTGTGTCTGGAGAGGGAATCACCACAGCAGTCCAAGACCTAGCCCAGCGTTCCGTCTGTGCTGTGCCATGTGTCATCTGGAACTAAAGAAGCACAAAAACATTTCCAGAAGGTGAAATGTTGGCAAAGGCTGATAGGAAGAGACTGAAGGGGCTGGTGAGGTCTTGTAGTGTGGCTTAACAGGCATTAACAGGCACGTTGTGTTACAGCACTGTACCCATGGCTCCGCTGGGACTGGGACTTCTTAAGAGACAATTATATTTTTTTCTCTCTTCTCCATTTAAACTCTCTGAAATGAGAGGGATGGGGTCAGTGTTCTGCATGCCCTGGCTCCAGCAAGAGGATATGTTTGATGGTGATGAGGTTTGGGGGGAAGTGGAAGACTGAATAGGATAAAGGAAGCTAACTTTGTCACAATTTCACTCATATCAATGGTTGGGATCAGTGTGTGTGGTGGAAGGTGACATTAACCATGTTTAGGTGCTGTCTAGGAGAGAGGTGGTTGGGGCTGTCAGAAAGCAAATAACAACTTGCTGATGATCTAGGATCTAGTTCTTGAGCTCATTCCTTGGGTCTTCCTGGACATGCCATTTGCCCTCTCTCCACTGAAGGGGAAAGCTATTTCCCTTACTGCTATTAGTTTTCATGCTTTTAAATACCAGGTATTTATTCACAGAATAAAAATTACTTGTGGAGTAGATGGGGTAATGAAATGAATCTACAGTCTGCTTTCTGGATGATATAAAAATGTATAATGTTAGTGGTCATATTTCTTCCCAAAGTTTATTAATTGCTCCATGAGAGATCACATGGAGATTTTTACATCCTTTTACACATGTAATCTTTTTTCCTGGGTAACTAGCTTCTGACTTTTCATAGGAGAATCAACAGCCATAAATCAAAGCCATCCTACACAGTTACATACATCCATCTCTGAATCTGAACATGGAACTAAACACACAAAAATGTCAGGCAAGCCAATTTGCATGCAATCCTGATAGATAGCTGAATCTGTTCAAGTCTCCCAGACCTATGTTTGAACCTCCTGTAGCTGTGGTAAATCAGACACAAGCATGCAAAGGCCAGAGAGTTTTCATTAGGAGATTGCGCTCTCCACTGTAATTCCTGAGCAAGACAAAATGGCTGAAGAATAAACACAGGCAGTGACCACCAGGGCAAAGGCAAGCCCAGTGCTGAGAGCCATTTAAAATAACCTCTGCTTCTTAGTCCTCAGCCCACTTGAAGCACAGATGTGTTTTGTTCTATTAGGCAAGACTGATGCAGTAGCTCCCCAGGCTTCAGTCCCCATTTCCCAGCTGAAAACCGGTATTTGGGAAGCCTGCGCTAGTCAGGCTTTGCGAATGTTAACATACAAAAGATGGGTGTATTCCAGACATTTTTCTTGTCTTGAATGATGTCAGGATCCAGTGCTCTGTGTGTAACCCTGCAGCCATATCCATTTTTAGCAGCTTTTTCCAAACTCACAAGTTACTATTTGCCCCCTCAAAAGTGTTTGAGCTTTACGTATTAGCCCCCCCTATACTGTAAGGAAGGTTGAATACTTAATTACACTGATCTAATTTGGCTAAAGAAGTTCACAAATGCTCTTATTTATTTTTATCTGTGCAGTTTCTGTTTGTCTAATGATTTTGAGCATATGCTTCAGAGACACTCTGGGGCTGGACTCTCCAGATCCATAAAACATGATCCAGAAAATGTAATCTATTTTCAGCAAGCTTAAATCAGTTTTTGCAGAGATCCACTAGAGATTTCTGGTGGTTAGAAAATGAAAGAAGGTTAAAAAAAAAAATTGTCCATGTTAAAATTATTCATTTCTCTTGATAATTATCAGGAACAGATGCTGTATTTAGTTATCTATATTCTGTGATGTGTTAATCCTTGTTTTTCTAGCCCTTTGTTTTTTTCAACAAACACATAGACATTCTTTCTAAAACAAGAAAAGACATCATATCTCTAAAACCTCAGTTTTGTTGGAAAGTTCAGAAAATAGATAAATAACCCAAAGCCATGGGCTTATTTCTTCTAAACAAAAGGTTATCACAGAATGTCAAGATTATTTTTTCATGCCCCTCTTCTTTCTTACATGCATACTACCTCCCACACCCACCTCCTGGCAAATCAACAAGCTCTGAGCAGTCAGTCCCCACTTTGGTGACTCAGTCTCAGAGCATTAAAGCCTTAAGCTTGGCAGGTGTCCAGGATGAAGAAATATTAACAAATCTCCCACAAAGAGCACTCTAATCATAGCAAGCACTGAAGCCTTGAACATAATATTTCCTCCATGTATAAGATTTCCAATTTGCTTAATGGCCTCTCAAACTTTGCACTATGATATAGCAAATGTTCTTTTAAAAACTCCAAGTCCTCCCCAAACACATAACCAGCATGTACATTACACTATAAAAAAATATCATTTACTCTTCACTTTTGGCTTCTGCTGAGAAATCTTCTTCCAAGTCATCATTTATTGGAAAATAAAAAAGAAATACCATGTTCAAGTTATCGTTCAAAGATGCCTCATTTTGTAATTCCCATTGCAACAACAGAGGCACACACTTCCATGAAACATTGTTGTTTATCTCTTTTTGGATGACCTCATCGAAGGTTAGTTGGAAGAAGATGGAAATGCAGACTGATTTATTGGTAGCTGGAGTGCAAATTTCACACAAAAGTTCAAATGGCAGATTGTATAACTACAGCTAAATGGTCTCAATTTTGTGTGTTGTGAGTAATTTCCACAAGTCGTTGCTCTGTTTTCTGCCCCACATCACACACTCAACTCTCCTGCTTTCTTTTAGGATATGAGCTGACACTTTTTCCAGATAGCTACATTCAGAGCAAGGATTTTTACAAAAAAATGCAACTGCACCCATTTTTCTTCATACCCGAGGGTTGTGAACAACATCCAGCTAAATCCAATTATACTGCATTACCTATATTTAGGCTATGGTAGAACTATAGCAAATACTCTGAATACTGCTTATCTAAGGCCTTTAAATTTATTTCTATGAATAATTACAATTTAGTTACCAGGGAAACACATATTATAGCAGTCATTCTTATTCACTGGCAGAGTTATGTCTGCCACTTTACAGACAAAATGTGTCTGAGTGTAGAACTGCATGAAACAGTAATTTCAGAGGACTTTTCAACAGATATTTTTCCTAAAATAGAAGTATTTTTCTAAAAATTTTTTCTTTAAATTTCCCTAGTCTACACTACTGAAACTCATAAATTGTTCTTTGATTTGGGACATTATTTGTTCTTTGAGAATTTTTCTTAATAGAAATCTACTCTATGCTTTGAATAAGAATTTTGTAACATGAGTGTGATTAGTCTTCTAGAAAAGACAGACTATTGAAAGTAGAAGTGTCAGGAGAAGTACAAAGGTACAAGAAGAAAGCAAAGCATTTCAATAATTTATGCAGTGTATAAATTCAAGTCACTACAAAAGAGCACAGCTCTCCCTGTCATAAGGATGCATGCTAGTCAAAAGGCACATACCAACCCTACCTAGCTGGGTTTATTTTAAGAAGGCAAGGACTATGGCCAGCTCTGGAGGAGCAGGAGAGAATCCAAACTCTTTCATTAGGGAGGACTTCTGCACATTCAAACCATGGGAAGTGGGGAACACCTGCTATGTCAGCTAGTATTAATGGAGAGAGGAACACCCGTGCTTCAGTTACTTATGTGCCATAAAATGTCCCAGTTGTGTTCTTTAAAGCTGCTTAGTTACATTAAAAGACAGCCCTTCCCACATTCCCTAGGTCAGGCAAACACATCCACTTCACAGGAATTCCATGCTATGCCTGATGTTCTGCAGTCCCAGGCTAAATGTCAGCGACTGCAATTCACCTTTGAGCTGGCTATGCTTCACTCTTTAACTAAAGTCAACACAGCTATGTGTCTTATATTGTTCTTCACATTTCCACAAATTGCTCATGCTAAATATCTGGTTTTCCTTGTACCATTTTTTTTACATCAGTGAACAAAAATGCCTTTTTAAATTTTTACCATTTTAAGCATGGAAAAATAGCGTCTAGAACACTTCATGCAGACATCTCCCTGAAATCTGACACAGTCATTAAAAAAGGGTACAATGCACAATTCAGTAAATGTGGGAATAAAAAGTTTTAGTGAGTCTTGAGTCATCAGTAACAAAATTAATGAATGAGATGTTTAAAACCCACAATTTCCAAATTCAAAACTGGTGAGCAAATACTTCCCTTAAATGATTCTGACTGGTTGCCAGTGGCCAGTTCCCCACATCCTAGACAACAGACATAACTTCAAAATATAAATAACCCTCTTGGTAGAATTGGCATACACACTTCTAGTGGGGTAATAACATTTGACCATGACCACTGAGAAATAGATTTGTTGCTTTCATGTAAAAATGAAGAGTGTTTTAATATGAAAACAAAATTGTTGGTTTGAAAATCCGATATCCAGATTGCATCTAAACGTATTTAGATAAACACATGTTCTTAGGAAGCAGAGCATGGAACTGGAGAATATGAAAGAAAAATAAAGAGCTAAGGAAAATTAAGCCCCTGGGTTATACTAATAAAAGAATGATAGTGATCATCTCCCCATCTAGTCTTAATAGCTGTCTTTCATAAATTTTCCATTAAAATCAAATTAAAGTTTGAGCATTGCCATTTCAATGAAAATCTTTGCAGCTACATTTCTCTCAGCCCAGTGTTAATATTAAGCATTTAGTGAATTTCTTTTAGAAGTTAATTCAATATTGCTTGCCATTATATAGCTACAATCTCATTTTCATTTAATCACCAAGATGTTATGATCTTTCAGGATGAGACAGTTTTAAAAACTATAAAAATTGTTTTCTGAAGTTTAATAGTACCTGCTTGGCCATGAGCATTAATTTCAATGAATAGTCAATATTTTCTACATCATACTTTCTACATTCTTCATCCTGACATTAAGTACCCAACTATTCATTTGCAAGACACCATAATCTTTTTATTAAGCACCTTTTGCTGCTTTATGTCCCCCTTTCAAAGCAACATAATTTATGAGCGTCTAAGTATGATCTAGTCATAGCATTTAAAATAAAACCTATTTCAAAATTGGTAAGATCATTTTTGAATTATATTTTCTGGAAATAATTTAATATGACTAGTTCAATAAAGGGTTGAAATATTAGAGAAAAAAACCCATCACTAGTTGATTTAAGGTACTTTTTATGTCAGCTCTGACTATAAATGTTGCAAGATTGATTTTTCTCTTAAGCAGTTCTTTCCAACAATGTGGAATGGGGATCTAGGTTTCTTTTTGTATCCTGACTATATACAGGGATTTTGAGATCATTTTCTTTATCAAATAATTTAAGAGAACACATGCAGAAATACTGCATTTTTCAATGTAACTTTTTCTCAGCTACCTTCATAGTCCCCCAAGCATGGTACCAGATTGCCACTTAGCCAAATGCAGCCCTTCAGAAGCAATGAACCTCATCTCAGTTATGTGAGGTGGTTCTCATTTCACAGCACCACGCTTGAGAAAATCCTGGTGTGGAAAGGAGCCACAGACTACTTTAGGATGGGAGGGACTTGTGGAGGTCATCCGGCCCCCCCTCCAGATTGTCAAGGCCCTGCTGTAGGGTGGCTTTGACCTGCAGCCTCCAAATCTCCTCTGTAGTCTGTGACCTTTCTGAGCTGGAAGTCCCATTGCCCAGGTCACCGATGAGGATTGCTAAGCAGTGTCAGCCTCAAGTATAACCCCTTAGGAAAATCACCAGTACTCCACAGCCAGCTGGATTTCAAACCACTAATCACAGCCTTTGGGTCCAGCAGTCCATGTAGGTTTCACCCAGCTGTGATTCACATGCAGTCCCTATCTCACTGGCTGAACTGCAGAGATACTCTGGAGAGAGACTGTTAAAGGCCGTCCACTGCTTTTCCCTCCTCTCATTAAAGATCACAATTAGGCCAACCAGACACATTTTTTCCCTTGTGCTGGCTGTTCCCTCTCTTCTTTTTCATGTGCCTGGACATGACTTCTGGGATCATTTGCTCCACAATCTTACAGAGACTGAGGTGAGGCTGGTAGTTCTCCTGGTTGTCCCTTTTGCCCTTTTATTTGGTTTCTTCTGAAGATAAGTGTGATGCTGGACTTTTCTAACCTCCCTCAATTGCTCTGACTTTCAAAGAGGATAGTTAGCTCCCTCAGCAGTCTCCATGGATTTGTATATGTCCAGCTCCCTTATTTGATCCTGGATGGGATCATTCTCTACTGTAGTCAGTACATCTTTCCCATAAACTTTGCACAAAGAACTTGGAAGCCTGAAAACAGACCTTGCCAGGAAAGAACAAGAGAAACACTGAGCACATCAGAATTTTTTAAGCCTTTTTTCATTAGATTGTCTTCCTATTTAATAGGGAAGTGTTTTTATATAAATCTGCAGGAGGACTCGGAGCCTAACAGAGGCACAATATCAACACAAGGCCACGAGAGAGTGTGAGAAATGATTCTTTAAATCCTTCCCTGAGACTTGAAAGCTTAACCTCATAGTCTTCTTTTAAAACATAACAGGACAGCTATTTTCGTTTTGGTTGGGTTGTTTTTTTTCTTTAACCTATAAGTCCATGGCTAACACACTAACACAGACTATGAGAACCCTGGGTCCTAGGCTGTGTTCTGCAAAAGGAGTTTAAGCTCTCCTCCTCTACTGCCTGGAAAAGTGGTCTCATAGCCGATCTACAGACTGCATGGGGTTGAAGAAAATGTGGTGGGTTTAGTTCTTTCTACTGGAGCTGTTCCACCTTTGTGAAGGAATTCAATATTTACTAATCCAGGAATGATATTTTCTAGGCAAACCATTGAGGACACTCTCTGGGAAATAGGAAAACCTGAGTTCCAAACTCTTCTTCTAGAGGCTTTTTTTTACATCAAGCTGTCAATTGATAAAACATACAAAGACTCCAAGGCAAAGTACAATGCTAGTGTCTCTCTGCTGGTACCTGTGTGGCAAAGTTTTGGTTTTCAGTCAAACTGAAAACGTCAGCCTTCAGGCAGAATGTCTCCAGACCCAAAAGCTTCCTTCCACAGATTTTCCTATTTTTTAAATCTAGTTTGGGTGATCTGCTCCTATCCAAAGAGTCACATTCCCCTGCACAGCTAATCCATTCTCACTGAGTTGTTCTGTTTAGCCTGTTCTTTCCAGCAGTGACACTAACTAGAAAATTGATAGATTTTCTGGCAGGACATGTGGAATGTACCTGTTACTTTGAAATCACAGTGTGTCTAGACTCATATCCAAAAAAAAATGCTTCACTGCTAAAAAAAGAAGCATTGCATTTTTGGAAAAATACATTTAAAAGGAAGTAAAAAACAAAAGATTAAATGTCTTTTTAGATTTGTGAATTACATAGGATGTGGTAAATTGTCTAGTCAGTGTTTGTCTACATGTGGTCTGAACATTTTTTATGGAGATGGTTTAAATACATATATTTTTTTGAATAAAGTTTAAAATCCCAAGAGTTGTGATGCCCATAGCAAATTACAGGGCGTTTTCTTCATCGACAAGATCACTAGCTTTTGCCATTGGTTTTGGGTACTGATTTACTCATAAAAATGAAATGGAAGAGTCACTCTACCAGAGACATATATTGTATTTTCAGTACAGCTGAGGAAGTTCAAAGAAAAACACACATAAGCACACTTTCTCTGTTCCCACTGCAGTAAATGTACTTAACTTTAAAACTACAGGGCACTTTGTCCAAGGGTGTTCCAGGAATAAAATATTTTTCTGTAGTAGTGGAAGCTTCAGAACCATTCAGCAGTTTTTCATTTGGACTTCTAATTTTAATCCTGACAATATCCTTTTTCTGAAATGATACAGTGAATTTTATCATTTTGCACTTTCCTAGATAAAAGAAATAACCCCTTACATGGGCAAGGCAAGATGCCTTTATTCATATATTGTTAGTCCCCTAAAATGCCTCCTATTAAATTTCATAAGTACTTCTGATGCCCCATTATCTCGAGTAGGGAAAGGTCATCTTTGTCTGCTTAAAGAAATGCAGTCTTTCCAGAGGAATGTAGCAAACCCAGAGTTTAAAATATTCCTGGCAGGGTGAGGTTGTTCAGGCAGATTTAGGCAGGTGCACATAATTCACAACATTCTTTGGGAATTCCTACCCAGTGAGCATCACTCACAGAATCTGTCCTGTGAGTTTGCATTTATTCTTAATATTGTATCTGTCTTTTCCATCCTGTAAATGTTCAGATTTATATAGTTATAATTGAGCCCAGGATAATGACACCAAACTCAAAACAAGCCCAGTCAGAATATGAGAAACAGCAAACACAATTCAGTAAGCAGGCTTATTTCCCCTTCTTTCAAACTATTTGACTTCTTAAAAGTTCACTCTATGTGCACTCTATACCAGAACACAGAAGGGTGAATAACACACCTGCAATAGAAATTAAAACCATATCAATACTATTCAGGACACTGCATACTTTTTTTGCCCTAAATTTGGTTCGTAGTAGCATCACCATTAGTCTGCATTGACGGTAGATCTTCTTTCAGCTTGAAACCTGCTGCTTTAGAGCAGATTAATCTAACTTGACTTGGTTACTCAAACCACTTCTGCTCTCTCAGTGCCACAGAACGATTTGTGTATGTAGTGTGTTCATTTTAGAAGTGGGATTTCCTTCCTTTTTTCCTGCATCAGTTTAATTATTTGATAGAGAAAATGCTACAGACTTACTGAAGAATAGTAGTAACCACCACAGGTCTACAACCTCCCACTAACCCTTACTTTAATGCAGTCTCAAATTGCTCAGCAAGCTATTTTCATAAGTGGTTCAGACACTCTCTCATGCTGTGACTATTTTTCAAAAAATTTTTAGAAAAGAGAAACTTTTTTTTTGTTTATTCTCCAAACTTGCTAGAAAATAATTTTTTATACTAAGGCCTTCTCCATCCAATTTTAACATTTTCTATGGGACACTTTTTATGACTTGACTAAGGGTAAATGTGTTCCCAGGCCAGCATGTGTCCAAAGACAGCATATTCACAAAATGTAATGGCTAACACTACCATGACTCAGAAATTGTGCACAGGCACTACTACTCTGTACTTACAAAAATCGTGGCCATAGGAAAACAAAATGCACTCATTCAATATCACAGATTATAAAAGTACTCATGACAAGCTGAGGTAAAGATTTTAATCAGAGAAAATTTCTCAGAAATTGTAAAAATTGTTGACAGGTCACAGGCACTGGGAATGCCGGATCCGATGCAGGAGTTTTGGGGAGCATGCTCTAACTTTGGAAGGTCAGGGGAAGGTAGAGGAAATCCTAACATCCATACAAGACCAGGGCCAGAACACCTTGGAGGCAAAGTAGAAGGCTTTCACTATGAGAGATGCTGCTTTGAACCACCACTCAGATAAACTGGGAGCTCACAGAAATGTGGTGCTGGAAATGCAGACCTTTCAGCATCTCTTTGTGCCCTCTTACAGACCTTGCTTCCTCATCTGGAATAGGTTCATTCTCATGTCCTAAACCTCTCCATACATTAGAGCATAAACAATGAAAGCAAATGTTAATAGACCCAGGTGGATGACACATTCAGACCTATTCAGCCATAAAACTGAAGAGAAAAATTACTTTGAAATAACTACAAGATCACGCAGTGCATTCCTTACTTTTAGCTGCATGTATTTCCAAATACACTGAATAACACCAGGCTATGTACCCAAGTATTATACCCTCAATAACACCAGGCTATGTACCCAAGTATTATACCCTCAAGACCAGCTGTGGGACTTGGAAGGAGAAATATAAAACTAAGTATAACTAATGGGAAGTTTATCCTTGAGAAACATATTTACATATTTCAAGGTTAATTAACATTAAGAAAGTATGTACCACACTCAGCACTGTCAACTTCAAGAAGGGCATCATCACATTCCAGTGGTATTTATCTCTATTTTCCAAAACACAAAATCATGAAAAATTTCTACTATTGACTACAGCATCAAGATAAAAGGAATCAGGGACTTATGCTTGAACAGTGCTCAGCCCTCATATAGTGAGCATTGCACTCAGAACCTGCTGGCAGCTTTTTTAACCTCTCCAAATGCACATCTTTTTATGACTATCATTCACTTTCTACTTTCACAAACAAAACAGGGCTATCAAATGGAAATTAATAGATAGTGCAAAAGCGCGCTTACAAAAAGCAAGGACATTCCAACAATTACTAGATGTTCCCCACCTTATCAAAATGAAGGGAGACAAAAAGACAGGTGAGAGGAAATTCAGTACAATTACACATGCAAAGCAGAGGAAACACAGTTCTGTGTTGCTGCTGCTCTATTGCTGCCATGACTCACTGCAGTGTCCTTGTTCTGCAAGGACCACAGCTGAGAATGAGATGTGATGTTCCACGTCCTTGTGCTAAACCCATGCACAGCAAGACTAGGACACAGCAAACAACTTAGTTATCCTTGTACTTATTTCTGATAAGTTATTATTTTGTGCCATTTTCTTCAGTTGGTTTGTCAGTTTAGCAGGAATTTCATAACCTCAACATGAAAATAAAAATACTATGTGCACATGAAAATAACCCATAGATTAGTCTATAGCAATGGGTTAAAATTACCCCCCCAAAAAATTTTGTGACTCGCTGGGCTTAGACTAAATATTAAATTAGTTTGTTCATTAGAGATGTTTCATACAAGAACTGTTTGAGGACTAGACTTGAACAGATCCTTCTAAATCATCAATAGTGCCTTTACTTGCTGTGTTGGTTACACTTTGATTGTCTGATTGCTGAAGCAGTATATTACCCTCTTGCTGCAATCCAGTTGTATCAATGTGTATTTTCATATAGCATTCCCTAAATTGTGCTTTAAATTTTTGCTGTTACCTAAGTTGTCTCTCCATTTCTAAGAGCCCAGTGAGCAAAAGCCTTCCAAGATTAGACTTTGTCACTTCTAAGTGGAAGAAAGTAAAATTCTCATCAGATAGACACTAAAGTAAAAGTTGCCTTTTTTTTTTTTGCAACAGAATTGGAGAATTAGTTACAAAGCTCCAGCTTCATTTTGAGCATTTTGTTGTTGCTATTCTGCATTTTTAATCAAATTTCCTTATTTTCTTAGCACAGTACACATCTCACATTTAGACTTCATCTTGCTGATTTGCCATTGCCACCCCAGTTCACTGCATCCTTCAGGAGGGCTGTGTTATGCCATGCAGGTGTTTTGTGCTATCACTAATGACTCTACTGTGGCAATATTAGCAATTTTTCTTTCCTTGACTTTCTAGCAAAGTCAGCATCTTCAGTTTTAAAAACTACTTCAGCTACCTTCAAAATGGGAATGACATGTACATAGCAAAAGAGTGCAGAAAAATATTGAATATTAAGTAACAAGGCAAATTAACAAGGCTTGCCTGGACCTTGTTGTACCCCTAAACTTCCTACCCATTTTTGATTGTCGCAGATGTATATAATTTCTGAGAAAAAGCTGAGAGCAAGGAAAAGCTCTCAACATATCCAACAGGTACAATTAGCATTTGGTTAGCTAACAATAGTTTCCAAAGTTAAATAATAATATTCCTGTGCATGCAAGTTAGCCTTACACAGGAAAGATAAAGAGGGAAGTGCAGTCCATGATATGAAGAACTTATATCACTTCTTGTTAGTAATGTTTGCCAAGACTGAGAGCCTAAAAATATTGGTTTTAGTATCATGAGTTGTTGATAATATATATATATAATAAAAATTGTCCCTTAAAATGAACTACAGAAATAGTTTTCCATGGCCAGAACTTCCTTTCCTTCTTACACCAGTGTAAGGCCAAGTAGGGTGTAGGGAGTGAGGAACAAGCTTGAAAACGTGATCATGTGCAACACAAAGTAACACAGATTCACCAGGAGCAGCAAAGCTGTCCCCATTTACTCTAGATGAAGGATTGTCCAGAAAAGAAACAGTAGATAAAATAGTAGTAGTTCATCAAAAACATTTGGTTGGATTGTAATCTCTCAGTAACAAACAAAAGGAAATTTCAGTTGAAAGGAAAAGATAACTATTTCATATAAGCAGACATATAAATAGAAAATGATACAAACAGAAAGCAGTTCTGGGGAAGGAGAGTGGTGGAACAAAGCAGCTTTAATCTGCACTTTGTAGTCTTGGATGGAGATTCTTCAAGCTTACAAGCTCCGTGTAGCTCATTTTAGTGCCAGCTGAACTGCTACTTTGATTTCTTCTCACTGCCAAAATCAAGAAATATTCAGGAGATGCTGTTGGAAAGGTTCTTTTTGCCCCTCAGAAATCTTCAAATCACTTTAATCTGACTCATTTTACAATACAGAAATTTACGTACAAGGTTCAGAGAAACAAAATAAATGGTTTTGGAGGCAACAGAGAGACACAGTAGGGGAGAATGGGACCAGTTTTGATTGACATCCAGAGCAAGATGGGGGAGGTAATTCAAAGTCCTGCTGATAGAGAAAAACAAGTAGGTGCTTATATTTTCTCATAATTTTTAAAAAGTATTTTCATATTTTCCTGTTAAAAGAACACAAGGCAAAAACTGAATGGAGAAATAAATTAAAGAAAAAACAACTTTTAAGGTTTCCATGAACAGTGATAAAAAAGAAAAAATATTTTTGAATTATACTAGACCTACACACCAATTACTCCACCATCAGGAAACAAAGTTAGGTTTATCTCTGTATTTCAAGGAAATCAAGCCCACAGAGGTTAAGGAGGCTGCTAAATGGGTGAGGGAGCAAGAGAACAATTTAAAAAATCATCCTCTAATTTGGAGCCAAGGTCAATGATTTAAACTTTATTGCTCATCTTGAAACCAAATTCACAATGAGCATAGGTGGAACCATCCCAACTAGCAATTACACAGAGCCAGGCAAACAAGAACTGCAGAAGTAAGTATAGCTGCAAGGGAATTCATGTTTTCAAAACATGAGATCAGCCCTGCCAATTTGCTAGTCACTGCTCACTTCTGATGGTGATAACTTGTTAAGCCACAGCACTCAGCCACATGCCGGGCACCGAGCTCTGTCGGGAAACTGCCACAAGTTGTGGTGCCACTAAGGAGCTTCAGCTGCAGCCAAGATTTCAACACTCAGCTCTCCTGTTCTTCAGAGCCTGAACCTCTATGCCACAGTCAGAGCCAAATGAAAGATGGCCTGGTTACTGCTGTCTACATGGAGTTTCGTGCATCTTTACCAAGCAACACACCCAGCTTCAGCCTTGCAAATATGTCAGTGAAGTACTTTGTTTGTAGAGATAAATGGTCTTGTAGGAAAGAGAAAGAATGTATAATGTCTGCATTTCAGGAGCTCTGATGAAACCTCCTCTCACCATACAGTGAATCCCAATTCTATGTAATTATATGGTTCACTGATCATTTCTTTTGGCCCAAATTTAACGCAGCCCACACAAACTGGTGTCATCTTTGCGCTTATTACTGTAAAATATTGACCTCAGCATGCTGAATCATGAAACAGAGTTTGCAGAAAAGGTTACAATGTGCTGTATGTTCTGAAACCCCACACCCAGTCAAGTTTCTGCTATAGACATTTTGTTTCAGGTTTGAAGGGAAACTTAAGGCTGTGTTCCAGCGTACTGAATTTAGAACTTTCCCATTCAAATGACTAAATTGATGCCAAATACAGCGAGATTTTATCTATCTAGACAGAAAATAGGCACATCATTGAAAACATGCTTGGAAAAGATGTGTTTTGCAGGGAAATCCCTAAATTATCTACTTGCAACAAAAAACAGAGGCTAAAGTGAGGCTGTGAATATTGGAATTAGCAGGTTTCTAAATGGGCTTGTTAGGAGTGTATCACAGAGTGGCTGCTGTTGGAAAGGACCTCTGGAGATCATCCCCACTTTAACTAAACACACAGTGATCTTCCAGGGCTTTTCTTTTTATAAACAAAATGTCTTGTGAGGGAGAAAAAATTGCAGCACAGTTACAATCAAAGCACGCTGAAGCTATGGCAACAGCAAGAAGAAAGAAGAACTACTTTCTTCCTTCACCTCACCTCCTGTATTCTACCCACATCAAGAAAAAGTTCAAGGTTGCATTTGGCACTTCTGAGTTAAAGAATAGGTAGTATAAGATATGAGGTCAGATTTTCCTTTTCTTTCTAGCCCTTCTTATATGAGTTTCACTTTTGAAAGTATTTAGTGTTTTTCATTAGTGGGAGCAATAATAAAAATTACCAGTTGAATTTTTACAATTGTAACAAGAACTTCATTCTATTAAATTCTGTTTATGTTTTTCTCCTTCAATTAACAGTTACGGATAATATATTTTCTGAAGTTAAAGTTATGGAGTTTTTGGTGCCAAACACTTTGAATATTATACAGTCTTTTGATAGATATTTGCCCTTTCAAAGCTGAATCAGGATATTAGGAAATTGTGATTTTTTTTTAAAAGGCCAACAAGAAGTTTTGTATATAATAGGTCTGCTTACAGACAGTCTTGTCTTTAGGCTTCTGGGGGATGCTGATGTGACTATCCCATTCTCAGGTAGCACACATGTAATAGCTAATTCTTCTAAAATAATTCTCTGAAAGATACCAAGGGAGCTTTTAAGCCCCCTATTATCCATAACCATGCAGTTCTCCATGAGCCAAAGAAATTTCTAAGCTCATAGAGTGCTACATAGAATATCACCATGACAAGGCTGCTGCTGCTGAGTGGTGTTTTTTTCATGTGCTAAACATGAGGAATTCTCAAAGGACAGTAACAAGCACAGTCTATGAGTGTTACTGACATCCATCCTGAGAGACCCTCAAGCCATCTCTTGCCTCAGCCACACTTTCCAATTAAACATATTTAAATTTTAACCATGTTACAGATCAGGCTAATTGATGTTTCCAGAAATAAGACAGTCTGTCAGAGCAGTTAATAGAACTGAACATGCCAAAAAGGCATTGTCTGTTCTTCAGTTATAGGGATGCCTTTAGCTCCTTAATGCCTTTGTCATAGAAGCAAAAAAACCCTGCACTGCCAGCTTCTAACTTCTCCCTTGGAAACCTAGGCACTCTTTGTATGAAACTCACAATTCTTAATAGAATTAGAGGGAAGTATTTAATAGACCCTAATGAAATGTTGTGGGAACTATGCTAATTCTGTCACTTCAGCAGAAGAATAATTTCAATAGACAACTAGGGAAAGTCAAAGCTGCTTGTAAAAAGGAGGAAACAGTAAAATTCATCAACAGCTGCTACCAAATAGAAATGCTAATAGAACTTCATCACAATATATTTTAAATAATGTGGTTTAAATATTGTTAAATAAATTGCATTTGAACCCAAAGTAACACTCTCAGGGTCCATGGGAAATTAGGCAGGAAAGATGAGCTATAACTTCTATACGTAAGAAAGAGCCATTTTTGTGGTGCACTCACTTGTCCAGCTCACTCCCCAAGGCAGGGATCTTGAGAGTACTAAACAGGGTCTGATTCAAGAATGAACATTCAGGAATAAGCCAAAAGCAAAGAGCTGAGGCACAACTGAGGACAGGTGTGATCATAATCAACAATGCATCTGATGATTACCCACTCAAATACACTATGTGAGAAAAAACCTCTTGATAATTAAGACTATTACTTTTCTAAACACATCAGTGAGGGAATTTACACACAGTGTTTTCTGAAATACAGAGAAGAACATTATTATCTTTTACACAATCTGAACCCCTTTGGCTGTGCTGGGCATCCTTTTCTGATACATGATGTTGTTAGAAAGCAGTACAGATTTCTCCAATGTCTAAACAAGCATATGCTTGTCAGATTTATTGTCAATTTACATATAAAAACTGATTTTCCTACCTCAAGTGAAAACTGCAATTTCCTACTAAACAGTATGGTTTTTATCACTAAGGGTCTTTTAAAAAATTGGAACAGATCTTTCTTCCTCAGCATAGAGCAAGGAAAAAATAGGGGTTTTTTTCCAGAAACAATATCAAAACAAGTTAAATTCAGTACTATGTGCACTTGTTAAATCTCTGGTTCCCACCAGCTTCCTATTTCAAAATAATCCATATATATGTAAGAGCAGAAAGCTGTTCAGGGTTTTACTGTGTATCCTATATTGACCAAGGCCAGTTTGATTTCAGAAGGGAATCAATAGGGAGTGAAAGAGGCCAGAGTTGAAGGTTTCATGGTTGTCAGCAAAGCAAATAAATGGCAGACACACAAAAGGGCAGGAAATATTTAAATCTCACTGTAGGTGTTATAAGGTATATTGCTTTCTTAACTATGAAACCCTTTTCTGAGCTAGAGCACTGCCAGCAGCAGAGAAAGTGCTGCTGTGAAGGAAGAACAAGGTGAGATGAGCTTTTGCCCCACAGCCAGGTCCCCGTGGTCCCCGACAGCCCTGCCTGTCCCTGCCCATCCCGGGGCCCTGTCCCCCCACAGCCCTGCCTGTCCCTGCCCATCCCGGGGCCCTGTCCCCCCCCAGCCCTGCCTGTCCCTGCCCATCCCGGGGCTCCTGTCCCTCCACAGCCCTGCCTGTCCCTGCCCATCCCGGGGCCCTGTCCCCCCACAGCCCTGCCTGTCCCTGCCCATCCCGGGGCTCCTGTCCCCCCACAGCCCTGCCTGTCCCTGCCCATCCCGGGGCCCTGTCCCCCCACAGCCCTGCCTGTCCCTGCCCATCCCGGGGCCCCTGTCCACCGACAGCCCTGCCTGTCCCTGCCCATCCCGGGGCCCTGTCCCCCCACAGCCCTGCCTGTCCCTGCCCATCCCGGGGCCCCTGTCCACCGACAGCCCTGCCTGTCCCTGCCCATCCCGGGGCCCTGTCCCCCCACAGCCCTGCCTGTCCCTGCCCATCCCGGGGCCCCTGTCCACCGACAGCCCTGCCTGTCCCTGCCCATCCCGGGGCTCCTGTCCCCCCACAGCCCTGCCTGTCCCTGCCCATCCCGGGGCCCTGTCCCCCGACAGTCCTTGCCTGTCCCTGCCCATCCCGGGGCTCCTGTCCCTCCACAGCCCTGCCTGTCCCTGCCCATCCCGGGGCCCTGTCCCCCCACAGCCCTGCCTGTCCCTGCCCATCCCGGGGCTCCTGTCCCCCCACAGCCCTGCCTGTCCCTGCCCATCCCGGGGCCCTGTCCCCCCACAGCCCTGCCTGTCCCTGCCCATCCCGGGGCCCCTGTCCACCGACAGCCCTGCCTGTCCCTGCCCATCCCGGGGCCCCTGTCCACCGACAGCCCTGCCTGTCCCTGCCCATCCCGGGGCCCTGTCCCCCCACAGCCCTGCCTGTCCCTGCCCATCCCGGGGCCCCTGTCCACCGACAGCCCTGCCTGTCCCTGCCCATCCCGGGGCTCCTGTCCCCCCACAGCCCTGCCTGTCCCTGCCCATCCCGGGGCCCTGTCCCCCGACAGTCCTTGCCTGTCCCTGCCCATCCCGGGGCCCCTGTCCCTCCACAGCCCTGCCTGTCCCTGCCCATCCCGGGGCTCCTCTCCCTGGCCAGGCCCCAGGGCTGTGGGTCCCTGCCCCACGGGCAGCACAGCAGGGCCATTCCTGGCTCCCCAGCACGATGGCTCCACAGCCCACCCTTCCCTTCCCTAGGGAGCTGCCCAAAGCTGGGGTGGCCACGGTGCCCTCCTGGCTGCCCTGCTTTTCTGCTGGGCCGCTCAGAAAGGCCTCGCCTGACAAGGAGCAGGCAACCTTTGGAACCTGTCCCAGCTCTGGGGCACTGACCCAAGCACTCTGGCTCCCTGTGGCAGGGAGAAGACACACTTAAATGGAGAAAATAGGGCAAGCAAACTGCATCTGGAAGGTACACAGCCGTTTGCACAGTTAACAGTCTTGCCCTGAGAAGAGTCTTGGTGATGCCAGCCAGGAGGGCAGTGATGTGACTAACCTCATTAGACAGAGAAGCTACCAGAGCAGAACAAACAAAAAAACATGGCAGAATTCAATTATACCCATGTATACTTGAAGGAATGTGATTGTGAGAAATGATATAGAGGTACAAGTTTTAAATATCTTAAAATGACCACTTGTTAAACTTACTACTCAGAAAACCCACAAGTGAAGAAGCAGTTTGGCTTAGTCTTAACCAGACAACATGTGGTTTGCAATGTTACTTTTGAAAAGTTTCTCTGTAATTATGACTACTATATATTCAAATTTAGCATTTAGAAGAATGAAGCAGATTTAATTAAAAAAAAAGAACAATAACAAAAAAAGAAGAAGCTTGTTAAAAACAAATTAAAAGGAAGACATAGAAGTCAGAACCACTGAACAACAATAAACAAAGGCATTTAAACTTGGAAAGATTTCCTCCAAGAAACAGAAGCCTTATCTGAAGAAGGGAAACAGAAACGAAGATAAATCCAGATAAAAACCAAATAAAACTATAAAAGGCAAATGAAAACAGATTTTGAAAATTAATTTGAGTAAATAAGAACTGCTTTCCTCCCAGTCCACAGACCTAACAGAAGTAAAAAAAAATGTAAAGTCATAACGAAAAAGTTAGATGAATTCTCTTTATCCATATTTGTTTAAGAAAAGCTTAGAGAGATTCACAGACACTTGCTTTATAAGGGTCAAGTTTGGTGAACCACCAAAAGGTCAGTAGGGAACATTTGTGAACAGACTGGTAAAATGAATGCTAAAGAATCACTTGGGTTCCATTGCATTTAACAGCAAGTAGTACAATATTCAAACTATGAGACTACTGAATTTCTGCTGTAGTGGTAACCTCCTGACTAGCACTTCCTCAGGAACAGAGAATATCAGCTGTAAAAAACCTCCTTTAAAGGGAGATTGAGAGAGGGTACAAGTAATGTACACAGGAAAGTCTGACTTCTGTGCATATGGAGCTGTTAGAAATTATTAATCTGCTCAACATTTGATATCCTGGTCATACTGCAGCAGCTTTTCCAGTAGAAAATCAAGTCATAGGTATTATATATACATAGGTATTAGGATTTACTGCAGGGTCAGTAGGTATATTGACAATGACTGTCTGATTTACAGAATTGCATGAATTTTCAGAAAACTGTTCACAAGGCACCTCTCCATCAAGTCGCAAGAAACAAACCAGTCATGATACAAGGAAGACAGAGAGGTTTCTTGTATGTTTGTAACTAATTAAAAACTGAGAGTGGGCATAATATAAAGAAATTATCTCAGGAATTATTTAGAAACAAAAACTGTTCAATAAAGTCATACATAACAACTGAATAAATAATGAATTTGCAGATGAATAATCAGGATAGTAAAAATTCAAGTTGTCTTTACAAAGGAGTTACATCATATGGCACAGCTTTTTGTACTCTTTCTAAGCATTTGTTCTTGATGACTGAGACAGAAATCTGAAATAAAAATGCCTTTTGTCTTGTTGTCCTAACAACTGAACTACTGTCCCCAAAAGACTGATACAAAGATAAAAAATTACACACAGATGAGCTAAAGTGCATAGCAACATTTCAAGAAGGGAAGGATGGAAAGAGATGAACATTCTTTCTTCAATATAACCTCTGCTCAACCAGCTTTTATGCATAACTTACTGTCATTTATTTCTGAAACTGCTATATTGAGCATTCAAGGCAGTTACAGAACATCTTTCCCCTTTAACAGTTTGCCCCTGCATGACAAAGAATCAGTATAGAAATATTTTTAAATTACACAAATTTAATGCACTCATTTTCCTGCCTTCAAATTACTAGCCACTGCCAAGCTTTGTCACAAGGCCAGATTTTCTGAATACTCAGCCTTCCCAGCCCCCTTACCCCACAGCAGCTCCAACACACCTTCTGAAATAATAATTGGTTAAAACAAAATCAGCTTGTATTGTCCCAAAAAACCCCTGATACATCAGTCCTACTGAAGCTACTGAAAAATCTCACGTGATAGTCAGACAGTCAAAACAAGAAGCGAGGGTTTTTGTGTGTGTTTGTAGACACTTGTTTCTTTCCTTCTGACTTTGCAGTTTCATCCTCAGCAGCAGGTGACAGATGCTCACCATTACTCACTAAAAACATAAAAGAGATTCAAAACTTAAGTCCATGTTCTATAAATACTCAAGACAATGACATTTCTGTTTGCATGACAAGCAACACAAAAGGTCAAGGCTTAATGTCTACTTTCATGTCTCAGCAGTGCCTGTTCTGGTCTGTGGTCTTTCCCAGCCGCTGTATTTCTGTCTATAATGTGCATTGCTGCATAACAACAGCTACGTGATGGAAAATAGGTTTAGTTTTTGGTTTGCAGGACAAATGTGTTTCTCATCAGCCTCACTGGACACTGGAATCCACATCATGCTACCAAATATTATGAAAAATACAAAGGAAATATAGTAAAAAGTGTAACTCCACAGCTGTGGTTGAAAACAGTTGCTTAAATGCTATACAGAATAACCAAACAGAGGAGTTCTACTGTCACTGAGAAGTGTCTGCAGTCCATTATATTTTGCAGGATCACAAGGAGTCAGTCCTCTTGCCAATGCTTTCTTCTGCTGCCCTTGCAGAGGTGTCATGAAAATAAAAGAGTTGTGCAGAGGGAAAACCCAAGTGGTTGAAAATGTATGTGACTGTAATGTTCTTTAATCTTTGCATACTTTGAACAGTCTGTAAAACCATCAGTGAGAGCAATGACACCCAGGTGATAAGCAGAGAGGAGGGAATCATTCAGTGGTATGGGTGGTTGTGACATTTCCCCATTCTGTGAAGAAACAACCATGATTGAACCTTTTGAATAGAAGTGCCCTGAATGTCCTTGCGGACCCATTTTTCACTTCCAGTGAAATACTGTTGGGCTGCATTCATACCAAATTGGGTTGCTGACTTAATTCAACTCCACTCACGTTTCAGAAGATATCTTCATCTTGTTGCCTGCATGCAAATACCCAATATTAAATCTCCAGGTGTCACTTTTAACTAATAGCCTGCAATTAGTGTTTGATGGTCCATCAATGCATTATGCAGTTCCTTCCTCTGGAAGAGTTCTCTCTTTCTTTAAATTGCCAGAATTGAAAGAATTATGTTCTAATCCCCTGACTTCTTCCAGTTCATTTTGAAACCTAATGTTTTTAATTTAAATCCCCTATTGGGAACTCATTCTCTTCCATGGCACCAGCACAGCTAGGTTGCCCTGATTAATTACTAGCACTTACCCTTCTACTTCAGTAAATCTCAGTACGATGTCTAATAACTGGAAAGATTTAAACAAATGTTTTATGCTATTTCAAATCTGAAGCTCCAAAAAATTCTACAAAATTTAAGAAAAGCAGGGGGCTATAGAGAGCCTGGGTATAAGAATTGAGAATCTGTGAGGTTCAGAGCTCATTCAATTCCCAAGCTACTAAATCAAATCCCTACTGGAAAGCCAGCTCACACAGGTTATACCATTCATCAAATAACACGGCTTTATGAATCAAACACAGGTTTAGGAATCAAATTACACTTTCAGTCCCGGAGATGCAACAGAGAACCAGATTTACAATTTCTAACATACAGGAGATGTATTTTAAATATCCATGGGTTACTGTAGGAGAGGAAACTCATGAGCATAGCAAAGATTAAACTTCCATTCATGTGAAGTCTACTGGTGGCAAACGTGGAGAACAGTTATTCTAAGCCAGTTTTGGAAATGGACTTTCACACATGAATAAAAACTTACAAAAAAAACCCAAACAAACAAAAAAAGAAAAAAAACAAAATTGTAACCAACCAAACAACAAAAAACTATTCCCAGCTGAAATTCAGCTTGATTATCCTTTACCTACAGGACAACCTAGGTAAAAATCTAAGACTAATGAAAGGAAGCAATCTAAACACTGAAAGTCTTATAAGAATAATGAAGATATATACTTTTCCCAAAGTATATACTCATTTTGTTTGCCAATTAGCTGTGATGAGCAGATAAATGCCCTTTGCCAGACTTTGCTGAAAGTCTCTTTCCATTCGGTGGTTGGCATAGAGATGAAAAGAGAGTCTTCGTCACAGTGTTCAGACTAAAGCTGCATTTTTGCTCACGCCAGTTAGAGCAACCAACATTTCTTAAGGTATGAAGGTACCTCACACTATACAAAGAAATGGTCAACCATGTTTTGATAAGTTTGAGCTTCAGCAATTTCTCTGCAATGAATTAGGTCACTGAATGAAGATTTTCTCCATCAATCTCCCCGTTCACTCATCTCTGTCTCAAGCACACACTTTTCCCATGATGTATCACTGCCACCACCTCAGATGCTCTAAGCAGGGAATCACATATCCAACTTTGTGGCCAGCCAGTCCAAAAACAGGTTTGCCCTAACCAGCTTTAAAAGTATAAAATGTACATGTAATTACAATCAGACCTTGGTAAAGACATTTTCTGTATGCCCATTATGACTCTAGTGAGCTACCCAAAAGTCCAGGCTCAGATACTTCCTGAGTTGGAGCCTTCTTGGAAAGCAGAGATAAAATTTCCAGGCTAATTTTGTAAATGTGTGTTTAAAAAGTATATAGTTACAGTGACATGCACAGGCCAATAAAATTAAATTCCCTGTTTTAAAAAATTGAGATTATCCATTTTGTTTTTCCTGGGTGTCATTGTTAGTTGACTGTTGTGTCATATTTTCCTAAAACTAACCTTTTCAAAAATCAGTAATTATCTTGAATTATATTCCCTGATCTATGATAAGGAATGGATTATATTAAAAATGGGATGATGATTTAATTTATATCCCAGGTCTGATTCACCTTTAAAGCAGTCTTTGGTTTTGCTTTCTGGATGCTTAGCGAGATAGAATATTTTTCTGTAAGGACATGATTTAATGTTTTATTGAGAGTCCTTAACTCCCACTGAGGTCAAAACTATCACACAAGGCCAGATCCCAGCAATACCTCAAAGGGAACAGGAAAATTTCTGCCAAGGCATCAGTACATTAGAAAGAGGGTTAGAGAAATAGTGGCTTCCAAAAGTAACTTTCACTTCCCAAGCAAAACTGCACCTTTCTTGGATTGTATTTCTTTTTGGTCACTTTTTTATACAAATGCTACCATTTTATCGTTTTGGAATTCAGGTGTATTTCTATAAAAGTCAAAGTTGGCAGAGAATTTCTTTCAAGAAATGTGTGTGTGTGTGTGTGTGTGTTTGTGTGTGTGTGTGTGTGTGTGTGTATGTGTGTGTGTGTGTGTGAGAGAGAGAGAGAGAGAGAGAGAGGGAGAGGGAGAAGCAGTTTGGAAAGGGTTTGTCCTGGTGTGCTCCCCTGAGGACTAAAAGAAGATTTTCAGCTTTCCTGGATGCTACAACCTTGATGCTATAAAATCATACACTGATATGCTGCCAGAGAAGTCAAGTGCACCCCTGGCCCTGAGTTGTGTTTGCATCAGGAGCACAGGCAGCTTGCTTCTGCCTTGTGGCAGCAGAGGGGTGACACTGCTGGCTAACCAGTGGCTCCCTTCATTGCAACATCCACAAATAGCCCTGCTTTCAAAAACTGTAATTATCTGCTTCCTCTCTGATGGGCTGATAGATGGGACTGGTTTTGGACAATATGAGAACAAGGTGGTAGTGCTGGACTGCCACAGGGAGCATGAGGGTAGGATTCTTCATATGGGAACAGTGCAAACAAAACCCCTTGGCATTTGTTCTAGAGACTGTTTATTCTGTACCTCTGCTTTCTGCCATAGAAAATCCGTGGGCTTTCCTCATCCCAGTGACAACTCCCACATACTGCTAAGCAACTATTCACAAGATATTTGTTTTCCTGCTCCAAGGGCAAGTTTCCCACCAATGTCTTCATGCACAATTGAGCTACATAAAACCATTTCCAACCAACTAGCTCAGCTTCATTAACAAAAATTTATTTTCATTAGGTCCTTTTTAATTCTAACTGCTAGACTAGCAGCCAAATCAGTGACAATTACTTATGGACTGTGGAATTGGTTACAGACTGTGTCACCCATGTAGACACATACATAAAGACAGCACAAATTACTTAAGCCTAAATATCTGCCAGCAAATAAGAATCTCACTTTGAAAAGGCATAATACTGTTAATAGGCCCAGTCCCAGAAAGATATAGAGTGTGAAATGAATAGATCCAAGCTCAGCAGGAGTGCCTTCTTTTATATCCACTGCTAAGGTGAAAAGCTGTTCCTGAAGCATTGTTCCTGTTCTCCTTCCACTCCTGATGTTCTGTGCCCTACCAGCACAAATGCTGCTCAGGGAGGCTACTCCTGTATAATTTGGCTATTCTGCCTCACACCTTAACATCTAGGAAGATAAAAAAACAAAACAAAATCAAAAAAAGCATACCACACACACAAAACACAAACAAATGAATAAACACATCAACCAAAAAACACCCCTCAATTCACTTGTATTAAAACCTCAGGATATACATAACATGGCATAAATAACATAAGAAGTTTACAAACTAATCTGCCTAATTATGAAAAAAATTGAGAAAAATAATTCTTATATCAATGAAGCCAGCTGCATATCTCTCCAGACAAATAACACCACCACCTCTACTTAGGTATACAAATATCTCCTTTGTACTTAGCACTTTTAAATGATGCTGAGCTATAGATGTTAGTTAATCTATATTGGTAAATTAAACTTTTTAACCATGACTGCATTAACAAATTGTTGAGAACTGATTATTGAAATTAGACAGACCAAATTAGCCAGGGGGGTTTCTAGTAATTTAACTGAAGAAAAGGTCAGGGTCCTAAAAGAAGCCTGAGTGTTCCCAGAAATTCATCTGCAGCAAATCAGCCCAAATTGCAGAATGGGCTGCAATGGCTCTGACAGGCAAAAGGACTCATCTTGCCTCACAACAATGTATGATGAAAACACACAGTTCTTGATGCTTGGAGGTTATGATGAAAACACACAGCTCTTGAAGCTTGGAGGTTATGATGAAAACACACAGCTCTTGAAGCTTGGAGGTTAGCCACAGGTTGTGCAGAGCTGTAGCAAGCAGCGTTACAGGGAACGGTCGTGCTTGGGCTTGCTTCACAGGAGGTGCATGTCTGCAGGGAGAGAGAGCTGTCTGCAGCTCCTTGCCCAGATGTAACTTAAACTCTATCACGTGGGTCTAACTCACCACTTCTCACCTTTCTGCACTGTACCAGAGGTGCTGGCAAGCAGTCAGGGGGGACAGATCTTCCTGCCCTCTTTTAGGTCTGTTTGGAAACAGGTGTGCATCTTCAGATCAAGGAATCCACCTCCATGCCAAAAGGGGAGGTAATACCAAACTGGCAGTACTCCTCCTTTCTGCCCACCTAACACATACCTCTAGCTCCTTGTTGAGAGCTTTCTATTTATTTATTTGAAAGATTTACTTTTGGTAGCTACCAGTGCAATGTAATGACTGGAGCAAGCTTTAGAAGGAACAAGTTTTATCAACTTTATGCAAGCACTCTTTGACTGCCAATCAAACATTGAAAACACAGGCATGAAGAAGAGACAGATCTGGCACAAAGGGTATACAGTACAACAAACCAGTCTGGAGAGGTGCTAGCCCAAATTCACGACCACCTCCACTGACAGTTTATGAAAATATACCTGTCTGAAATAGTATTTCTGTCACTTTAATTTCCCTATTTCTAGATTTGTCATTTTCATCATCTCCTTAAGGATCATTCCCACCTTGTACCAAGATTACAAAAACCTAATGATTATCTCACTTTTGATCACCTCATGGCCCCCAGTATGGCCCCATGCACCCTGGGCAGCGCTTCTGTTACGCTCATCCTTTCAGCAGATTTCCCCCAGCACTTCTGGCCAAGTCTGGCCACCAAGTTCCCTGGTTTTCTTGTTGAAGAGTAATTCTGATCATTATCTCATTTGGAGAAAAGAGGAAGCAGAGTTAAAGTATAACAGGGTCTGTTTAGTGACTGAAATGTATCTTATGCTTACAATTATTAACACCTGACTGCATATTATCAACACCTCCCAGTATAGGGAGTGTTGTATAGGGCTGCTTGCTGCTGCCACAGCCATAGCCAGCATTTTATAGAGGACCTGTCAATTATCAGCAGTTTCCTACCAGTAACTTATTTTAAATTTTTTTTTTTTAATACTTCCCCTTATTTTTCTTCTCACTGAAGTCATCTGTGAGTCCTCCCACCACTTATGGGTTTCACACTGGTTATCAGGACTGGCAGTACTCAAAGCACAGGAAGTGGGGTCAGTGACTGTGGATGTCACTGCATGCGTGTGGAACATGACAGTTCATATGACGGTGGGCATGAACCTTAGCTAAAGTTATGAAAAATGGTTTTTTACCCTTTTCTGTTTGTGCCCTCTTCTTCTTAGATATATTAGTTTCAAGCATAATAAGTTTTTGGGAAACTGCAGTCAGAAAAGCCTTCTTTTGCACCTTCTAAACATATCTGGAGAATCATTAAGGAAAGAAGAGCTTCTGTTTACAATTTTTTCTTGCTCTTTGTAACTCTCATGATTGAAGTTGGGTTATATTGCAAATGAATGTATTTATTTTTTCTATCATCTCTCACTATACAATCTTACTGTCCAAATTTATTCTCCTTATTCAGAAAAAAAAGAAGGGAAGGGAAGGGAAGGGAAGGGAAGGGAAGGGAAGGGAAGGGAAGGGAAGGGAAGGGAAGGGAAGGGAAGGGAAGGGAAGGGAAGGGTTCTTTTACTTTTTTAAAGGAGAATCATTTTAGAAAAAAAAGTTCTGAATTTTATAAACATAATGAAGTCTCATAAGTTGAAACCGAACACAGAAGTAGAAATGCACATATATTGTTTAAAATGTGTGTGTTATTCTTTGTTTGAAACATCACAAATAAAATGTGTCAAGTGACAGTTAGGCTAATATTTCACAAGAAAAATGCAGTATGCACCAACATAAAACTGAGACTATCCACAAAGCTTAACCACTTGATTTCATAAGTAACTGCCTTCTGTTTTAAAGACTTCAATTTGTTGGACAAGAAGGAAGTGGTAAGCCAAAGAGTGATTGAAATCTATGATCCATCACCACAGACAGAGCTGATGCATGATCAGTGTGAAAACAGAGAGTAGTAAAACAGAAAATGAGATAAACCAGATAGTGTGAGTGCAAGATGGTTGCTTATTTGTCTGTGAATCATGAGAAAGTGGTGACTTCATAGCACATGAAACATTGTAAAATGATAATACTTAGGTCCACAGCTTTCACATGCCCAAAGGACTGTGCAGGCTGTGAAACTGAAATTGTTCTTGGGAAATAACGTGATTGCATCTCAACTGCCCACTGGGACAGTTATTTCTGGTGGCCGTGGATTGCAGGCATTTAGAGGGTAAAATATACATCTGAAATGATACCTGTACCATTCTCAGTGGAATGCCTGGTGCCTTCTTTTTTTATAGCAGTTCTTACTACAAATACTCAAGCAAGCCTTTGTCTCATAGCACACCAGCAAATACTTCTGTATGCCTGCAGTATAACTCCTGCGCATACCCTCAAGTGCCCATTATACCAGTCTAATAATATTTTTCCATGGAAACAGAAATAAACACACTGTTTAAGAAGATGACAAAGGCTATTTTCCTGACAGTTTTTACAGCAAAAAGGTGTATAAGAAGGAGTCTTGACAGGTTAGATATATTTGGGTCATGAAGCCATTTCTTTTGTCCAGCATTTCTAGAAATGTCTGCATTTTGGCATCTACGGGTGACTTGACTATGAAAAACTGCCCAAGTTAATATATGCTGTGTTATTCTTGAGCAATGTCAGAAATTTCTAAAAAGCATTTCCAAGGCACTGCTAGCACTCCTGCAGAAGAAGTGGTGGAAATTTGGCAATTGCTGTATATGACATGGAAGAGGTATTCACATTCCCTCTGTTATATAGTTATCTTGAAACCATATAAACCTTCTTCAGCCAAATAAATACAGTTGAAGACAGCAATATTTCATCCTGATATCTCCAGGACTGTGCAACTGGTTCTGAACTGAAAATCCAGATTCTTCTCAAGGTAGCCAGACCTATCCTGCTTCAGTAAAAAAGATCTTCTTTTCTTTGAGCTTCGGACTTCACTCTTCACAGTCCCCTCTATGAAGCAAGAATAAGTTGAATACTGATGAGCCATACTGAAAAGTTGGGGAAAAAGAACCCAAAAGACCACTTCTGTTATCAGAAAAGGTATCAATATTATTTTCTTGCTGACAGATAACACACACATACCACCTGTCACCTTTCCCTGCCAAACAAGTACTGAAAATGTATCTCATATTATTAATAGATTTCTTTCTGATATGATGATTAACTATGTTTTTCTCTTTGTCCAAATCTGTCTGTAGACATTGGTTGGCCTTGTCATGTCTTTATTTGTAGCTGAAGAAGATACTGTCTCCAGGCACCTCCCTTTCCCCCACCAAGTTGAAATGTGTACCTCACAAATCAGCTCTCAAATAACATATTGAGATGAACCTGAAAAAAAAGACAAAAATTGTAGCAGCAAAGGATTTGCCCATTCCCAGTGACATCTTCAATGTCTGAAGTTGAACCAAGCTGCTCAATGCACAATACTGCAATGTACTACAGTGGCCTCTAATCACAAAAAGCTTCTCTCAAATACATACTCTCTGTGCTCTGTCACTCTTTGCATGCCTATCCCTGAATGTTCTCCAAAACTACTGATTAAAAAAAGGATAATAGGACTAATCATTGCTAATTAGAATAATCATTAACATTAATTTTTTCACATCCAGAATAAGTTATATCCTCTCAATTTTCCTTAATTAGAAGGTTTTCCTGAAGTGTTCTTTATTTAATGTGAATTTACTGTAGCAAAGTTTCTTCTTTCACACACATTTGTGATTTTGAAAGCAAAAAAAAAAAAAAAGAAAGGGAGACATAACATTATATTTAAACCCAAAATTTCAAAATGGTAGAACAGCTTGAACATAAAAGCCTATATATATGATCTAGTGTATAACTTAAAGACTGTGGGGATAAAGCAAATCTCAGCAGAGTTTATTGGTACTGTCCAGTGGAACTGGAACAGTTATAACTCAGCAGACACCCTTACAGGCCTGGACATCCATGTGCTTTTCAGCAGATTTAAACTGTTCAGCATTTAACAATTTTTATTACTTGAGCCCCTGTTAATCATACAAAACAACAAAGGAATCCAATGCAGAGATCTCTCATTCTGCTATCCGAGTTTACTCTGCATGTTTAGCTCAGAGATTTCACAGAGAGCCTAAAACCTGCAGGATTTTTCAGGAGATTAGGGTCTCATGTCCATAAATCCAGCCCCAAGGGGTATGGTTGTACTTTTCAGTAAGAGAGGGCCAGTGTGGGAACCGCACACTGGACCCCGGATCAGTTTCCCCATGAAGACATTTCTCACCTCTGGTTTGGACTACTTTAACAAGCATTCTGCTGGGCAGTGCCTGAACATCATGGGAGCTGCTCTCAGTTCATGATGGTCAAGGGTACGTTTGTTTTGGCTCTCTCCCAACAACACAGCCTTGTAACAGCATCCTAGTAGATGCTGCATCTTTGAACACACACCACATCCTAAAGCATAAAACACACACCTTCTAATTTGTATGCTAAAAACATTCGTCTGGTGGGTTACAACACAGACCCTGTATTATTTCAGGCAGTCTGAACAGTAAAGAGATATAAACATGTCTTCAGGCCAGAGGGTGCCCAGGAGACCTTAAAGCCAATTCGTACTTAGCGCCCATTTGAGATGGTGCATTTGACATATGGTCCCAGGGTCTGATCTGTGCCTGTGATGTTTTCAGCAATACAGGCATTGCATAATGTCCACTCTGTCTTCCTGGATGCCACAAAGTCCCAGCCTGAGGCTGCCCCTTGTAAAATCCAGTCTTTCAGGTTACAGTTTCTTAACATGGAGATGTGCACGTACACACAACTCAAGCTATCATTTTACAGCACAAGAGATCGTCTGCACGAGCACATGGCATATGCAATCAGGCTGTGTTTATTCCCTCTGGCTCTGAGGCCATCTGGCACTAGTGAAGTCTATTATCATCCAAATAAGGGTGCCCGCATCCAAACTACATGTTGGGCATGGTGCCTGGCCCGTGCTAATTCTCAAAACATGCCCAGGAACTGTTTGGAAGAGGCCTGGGCTGACTGCCCAGGGACAAACCATTCCAGGGACTGCTCAAACAATTTAACAGTGTAGACAATGGAGTTAGTGCCTGGGTCTGTCTTCTGGCACTGTGTAATTTCCAGTATTAGCAGAGCCTGCAAGTGCAGTGGAAAAGGCTGATCCCTTCATGGGGCTCACTTCTCTCTGAATGGCATCAAGCACTTCAAATCTACCGCATGTTAAGAGTGTCTTCAGAGATCAAAAGATTTCTGGAAATCAAAATGAATCCCGGAAACACTGCAGATACTTGAAAGTATAATAATGAACTGATATAGGAAAGATCCATTGTAATGTTTGTCTCTGTATGTTCAATACAAGTGGGCAGAGCTCTAGAGGAGCACAGACAAGCCAAAGTACCAAGGGGTGTGCAGAGGAACAGGATTGCATGAGCAAAGACATAAAAAGCATTCAGCTTAGGAATCTAAGGCCAAACAGCTTTCAGGATGTTGGAGTATCACATGCATAGTGGTGAGCATGGTTTTCACTCCTTTGGTTTTCTCAGATTTGTGAGGAGAACACTTACAAATAAAGGGAAAGAAAAAAAACAAACAGAGAGGCTTTAAAGGTTCCTCATTACAACTGTGTACCCTGTAGCCATTTTAAACAAAGTAAGATGGGCAAAAAAAAAAAATCATATTTTCCCATTTATTCTAGCTTGAATGCTAAGAAACTGAAATAGAAGTTTTTATAAACATGAATTGTTTTTCAGAATCAACATTCATGGATATACTGGAACACAAGATGCTTTCAAAATCCCATTTCTTCTTTTTTGTAGTTCATCCTAGGAAATGGGATAGTGAATGGCTTCTGTAATAACCAAAGGCATTTTCTGAAACAATCAAAAATATAGTTGTCTTCTTCACTTATCAGCACACATGTAAACCCACCGGACAGTGACATTTCACATGACAATAGCCAGTGCACAGAAACTTGAGTGTGGAAAGGATTCCCCTGGGCTCAGCTGTCTGCGACTGCAGCTGGCCATGCCAAATGGTTCCAGATATTTATGAAGCTCCATCTTCATAACTAGGTCATTTGCCTCTAAGACAGGGATGTTCCTGAATTTTAACTCTCTGACAGTCAGAAACCTGAAGTTACTCACAGCACCATTGCTCCTCATGACATCGTTGTCATTGCTGAAATCTTTGTGCATCCCCTACTGCTGTTCACAGAGACAAGACCTTCCCACTCTCAGACTTGGGACCAACCAAATCCGAAGAACCAAAGCTCTTTGCACTGTTAATGGCAAACCTTCAATAACTAGCACTTATTTTTGACAAGAGGTTATCTCATTCAGACATCAGAACAGCTTGGCACAGTCGTCCTTTGAAAGACAGGTTGCATTTTTTACCTTTCACACCAACATCTTTCACTCTTTTTTCTACTGCTCTCAAACTACTCAAGTCAGACTAATGGACATGAAGCTTTTGCTTTCTCTTTCATAGTGCAGGTATTACAGCAAGTGTGAATATAACGATAATCTCATGAGCTCACAGAAAACAGTGTTAATGAAAATCATGGTACTTCTTTATCCTTTATATTTCCTTGTTTATTTTTTTCAGGTTTATTTGTGGGGATTTTTTGGATGTTTCTTCATTGGTTGGGGGTTTTTAATTACAATTTTTATAAAGGAAGAGTCAGAAAAAGAAGTTAGTACAATAGTGCAGAAAAACATTGAAAATTTAATTTTTAACTGTAAGATCTGCTCTATCCTAAATTATAGAATAAAGATCTCCCAGTTAAAAGATCCGATTTTTTTCACTGACATTTTTATGAAGAAAAACATAGAAAATCCAGGGGTTTCTTTGAGAACCAGCAAATCCCACTGAATGAAAATCCACAGGAGTCTCATTGTATTACTGCAGTGCAGGTATTAGTCAACTCATTCAATTCACTTGCAAGGCTCAGTATGTGTCCTTCTGTCTCTAATGCTGAACTGGGCTTAGCAGATCATAAAAGAAAAGGCACTTTTTTCCCCCATTACTGAAAAATCCTTAAGTAGACTCATGGATTTAATTTAAAGGATCTGGCAAAATGAGCATTCGGTGGAGGAAGTTTCAGCTGAAAACAATTTATTTGTGAATGCTATAAGCAATTAAAAAAAATATTTGGACTGGAAGTTAGACTCTAACCATAACTAGCAGACGTTCATCCACCCAGATTTGCTGAGAAATTGTCGAGGTAGAGCTGCAGGTATCCTAGATCTGTGTGTGCTGACCACTACATCATGCATCCTGTGTGTGGGAATCACTTGAGCCGTATCACACGTCGGTCATCCGAGCTTCTGACTGCGCCGGGCGCTGCTTTCGAGCAAACCGCAGGCAGAATTGCTGTCACAATTATGCCAGCGTTTAACCTCATTTCGGTTCGTTTATATTTAAGTTTTGCTGTCTTTCCAGAGCCGTGCATTGCTTACGACAGCTACTGTGTTTGGGTTAAGTTTCTGTATTCCTTCCAAGTTTGTGTAAATCACAAGCTGTGGCTGTCTGGTATCCAAATGGACTTGTTTTGTCGTAAGCGGCTTCTACCATCTCCATCAAACATAGGCCTTCTCTTGCTTTTGACACCTATATAGCTGCAATTATTTTTTTCTCTCAGTTCATGTATTCCTTTGATTTTCCCTACATTTTCCTTAATATAATTGTGTGTGCCTTTTACCTTTCTGCTTCCATCTGCTTTCTGAGATTACCAGACGATTCTCACACTTTCCTTTCTTCTAGTGTCCTTTCTTAATATCATTGTCTCGTATAATTTCTAAAAGTAGACAAACATAAATGCCAAGCTGCACATACACATAGGTATTTGCATTGATTTCCAGTGTAACTACATTATCTACCTTTGCCTTTATCTACCTTTTGTTTCATGTTTTTCTGGTTGAGGTTATTTCCATTTGGTTCTTTGTGGCCTACCTTTTCAGTGAGCACTCAGATTTATGCAGAAATTCATTCAATATTTCTGTGAAACTGAAAAGATAAACTCTCCAGGGTATGAACCATTTGTTTCTCTCACATTTGCCTTTACTTGTTTTTGTAGAGTGCTATGCATGCCTAAGTTTAAAATACTACGCATAAGGACCAACGCCATTAACTCCTCAAACCCCAAAGCCTCATGGCAGGTTTATTTTCAGGTGAATATTCTGCATGAGCTCAGTTTCCCTCCAGGATAGCTCCAGGGACTGGATTCATGCCTCTCTTCATTTCAACTTGGTGAGGTATCAAATGTCTGGATGAACGTGGCATATTGTAAATTGTTATGTTAACCTACTTGAGAGATGCCCAACAAAAGCAATATTTTGAACCTATTTCTTCTTCAAGTGACAAAACTTGTTGTGGACATGGTATCCAAGTTGACATTTCATACACACACACACACACACACACAAAAAAAAAAAACTCCCAATAACCCCTGGTGCTGCTACAGACAAGAGTCTGCAGAGAAAGATTGCTTTTGGAAAACTATCTTGGGAGCTGATTTTGTCATCAGCAGAATCACTCAGTTTCTGGTTAATATCTGTAGTAATTCAGTACACAGAAGCAATTTATGTCAATGATACCATACTGTCTCATATCTAATAACCTTTCTCAGAATAGCTATACATATCTAGAAAAAGAAGAAAAAAATTATCAATCGTTACTGCAAGATTAATCTGCCAAAAAGACAGAGACCAGAGGTTACTTACGAGCTGTGTACAAGGAACATTCTTCTTCCCATTTTGGAGGTGTACTCTGCAGTATTGAGTCTCCAACTTGATGAACTCACGATTGCTCAGGCCTCCCTTCCCTCTCAGCTCTTTCTGTGCCTGTGGTTTGGCGCTACAGCCCTCACCCTGTACCTAAGGTGAGACTCGGCGCACACTTAAGAAGAGCTCTCAGAAGGAGCAGTTGAAGACTTGGGTGTGACGGGACCTCCCTGAAAACCCAGCTCTGTGGAAACACTGGCATCCCTCAACCCCATCAGTTACAGACTGAGAGACCCTTCCCCATCACCCAACCCTTCCACCACCGCAGTTTTCTTCTGTTCTTGACCTACTTTGCACAAATACTCATTCACCCCTCACTGACAAAACTACAAATCACAGTTTCCTTTCTCTCCTGAATCCCTTCTCTACCTGTACATCATCCTTTTCTCAATTTTATTGTTGTGTTTTGTCACTTATAAATAGACATCCCTTTGTGTCTGACCTTGGTTTGCGAAGCCTTCTCCGCCCTATGGCTGAGGAGAGGCCATTTTGGTCTTTCTGGTTTTGCAGTTCTCCCAAGAATATAATTTCCTTAGGAAAAGGAAGAAGCAAAATTTAAAAAAAAGAAAGCAAATCTTCCCCTTCATATCAAAATCCATTCATCCACTTCTAATTTTAGTTTCCCTTAGTGAATGAGACCCTGTAATTAAAACATTGGCAGATGAGAATATTATAGAGCCTTGCAGTTCAAGTGAACATTATTGTAAAACGTAATAATTTTGTGTCTGACAGTCTAGCAAACTGACTGAAAACATGTAAGACCATCCAGACTAAGGCTTGCAAGGACCAGCTTACACTGCATCATTCAGACTCTGTTTCCACAGGTACTATTTGCAACAGGACTGGAACCAACATCCAGCTGATAGAGGCCAACATAGCAGGGCCAATGCTGACCTCTGCCAGCAGATGATTTAACTTCCTTTTCACAGGGGTGCCATATATCTTTCTTGGAAACCTTTCATTCACAGATGTGTTGAATGTCAAGTTACAGGACCTTTGCAGAACAAAGCTGCCAAAATTGTTTCCTTCCCACCACCTAATCATCCATGTTCCACATACCTGTCATTTTCCTAACCTGGCTAAAAGGATTCAAATTACTAGGTGCCATGCTCAACAAAACAAATGCCAGTGTCCATAAGAATTTTTATTAGTAGTTCCACTTACAGGAGATTCCCTATAGGCACTCATTCCTATCCTTACTGCCTTCCATTTCATTAGCCATTCCTTCCATCCCCAACCCCATTTCTGTCCCTACCCTAAACACAGTTGCACCAACAAAACTGAGGCAGCTGTGAGCAGCACTGCAGAGGTAGGAACAAATGCCTGGAGAAGGAGATTTTAATGTGCAGCCTCTCTTAAACATGCTTTATGAAGACCAGATTGTTTCAAAGAGGAGCTATCCCATGACACAGAAACAATCTAAACATTTTACAGATGACAGATACCTGACCTGTGACAGAACTAAACAGGGATTGTGCCTTTATTACCTCAGCAAGATGCAAGGGTGCAAATCCTAGTCAGTCTTCTACCCACCCGTTCTAGAGATTTTAGCCTAACAACTGAAATAATACAGCAAATACTTTTGTCAAGTAGAAAAAAAGGATCAAGGCTCAGGAATATGGGTAAATGTCAAAAAGCAGAGCCTAGAAAGTCATTAACAGTTTTATCAATCCCTAGAAAATTAGCAAGGATGTGAAACCCCAGAGGACAGCATGTTAGTTCTCTACTCTTTCCTCTCATCTACCTTACAATGCAGAAGATATAGCTGCATGTATCATCATTACATCGTTAAGTTTTCTCTCAGACAATATGAGTCAGAATTTCTCACAAAGCAAATCAGGCATTAGAGAAGGTGGAAGGAGAAATGGATCATGTATCTTCATGAGGAAGAGTATCCTTTTCTTATGAGGAGAGACAACAGGAGCTGGGGCTGTTTAGTCTGGAGAAGACTGAGAGGGAATCTCATCAAAACATGCAGACGTCTTAAAGGTGGGTGCCAAGAGGATGGTGACAGATTCATTTCAATGGTGCCCAGTGACAAGATGAGGAGCAATGACCATAAAATAAAACGCAAGCAGTTCCACCTCAACATGAAGAAGAATTTCTTTACATTGAGGGTGTCAGAGCCCTGGAACAGGCTGCCCAGGGAGTCCATGGATCTCGGTCTCTGGAGAATTCCAAACCCACCTGGACAGGTTCCTATGTAATCTGCTCTAGGTTACCCTGCCTTGCCAGGTGAGTGGGACTGGGTGATCTCCAGAGGTTGCTTCCAACCCTAACAATACTGTGATTCATGTCACAATGTCTGGAGATAGGAATGCAGGGCTGTGCTTTCTTCTAAAATAAGGAGGGAAATGGAAGACACTGGCTGCTTTTTGCTAGGATTTATGCAGTTTAGTAATTCTTGGCTTTGTTGTAAATGCAGGGGAAACATTTTTATGTAAAGAAATAAAACAGGCTTATTTAAATGGAAAATACAGTTGGTTTTTAAAACTTTCCAAACCAGTTTCAAAAAAACTCTACCTCTGCACTCCTAAATCCCTATCTTGCATTCACATTTTACTGATGCAACACACTGGAGTAAAACATGAATAGAAGTATTTAAATTTTGTTGTTTCACTTTTAATATGATTCCTCTGGTAGCACCTTAACAGCTCTTTCTGGAGGGGAATTCGGTTGTCACAAAGCTCCTCTAGGGTTTTCCTGGTAAATTTGCTGGGCCTCCCAGGCCCTGTACAGATGATGTGTTGTCCTGCCCATTTTGATATTAGTTATCCAAAGGAGATGGTCTGTTAATTGATGATGAGCTTAGCTTTCAACCTTCAATTATAGTTTTCACTTAAAATGTTGCAGGATTAGCATGTTTAAAGTCGCCTGAATATTAAAATTTGGGGTGTTTTGCCTGTAGTGAGTGAATCTAGGCTACAACTGAGAGACATCCAGTATTTCTTGTATCTAGTGATCCACAGAGCAGAATTTCAGTGGAAGTACCTAGTAGGAATGCAGGCTCTCTGTCAAAAATGTGTCTTTCCCCTGCTCTCAACTGCTTGTATTGCATCATGCCAGGAGGCAGACAGTTCTCTCACCTATTCCTCCAGCCTTCCCTGGGAGCCTTCAGTGCCTTTTATAAACTCATTTCTCGTGCTTGGACATAAAGGGTTAGTCTTCCAAATTCCAGCTGAAATAATGTGTTGAGCAGACTATGAAATCCAGCATCTCTCTTGCATGTCCCCTCCTCCTGAGAAGGAGTTCACTGTCTTAATCCCAAGAGATTTTAATGTGCAAACTACATGCCAGAGGAGAACACTACACACCCTTGCAATGTGCACAGAAAGCAGGATGAATCCACTAACTAATATGTTGCTACATGACATGAACTCACTGCGTCTTCCCAGGAACGTTGCCAGTGAAGGTATTCAAGGTCATCTTGCACAGAAAAGAGACATATCACACACACATGAATGATTGTTCCTTGAACTACAGCTAACTTCACAGAAAGATGAGTTAATCTTGGCCAAGTTAAAATAAAATATTCCAGAGACTAAAAGTATTGTGCAGGGAAGCTACAGAAGCTGTCCAAATGGACAATTAACAGTACAAGGAATAGTGGATAAAATGTTATTGGTGGAGAAGAGCTTAGGCATTCACTTAGAGACAAGAATTTAATTGTATTCCATCATTTCAAAAGCAGGCATCTATAGCACCAGTCTGATTCATGCGGGTTTCCTTTATTTTGCCCTGAAGGATATTCCCCAACTCATCTAGATATTCCTTGGCTTACTTTTAGTTTAAGTCTATATTAAGTTCAGATGTATGTGGATGCAGACATTCTTGCCAGTCATATTGCTATAATTTTTTAAAGAAAAATATAAGTGAGGCTATCTGAATAAAAGTGTACAAATCATATTAGACTAAGTGGGAGCTTCTGTTCAGTTTGATCCAAATATAGCAGTTTATACAGCAATAATGCATAGTAAAATAGGTAGAGCAGATTGCTATGAAATCTCAGTGTTCAGGTTATGTACATGAGCTTATATCTTATCATCTAGGATTAATATCTTTACAGTACAAAATCATTTCCTCTACATCCAAATTTCTAACCATTAATGTCATTCAGGCATCCTGAATTGCTGGTCTATAGAAGTCAAGCAGTACTAAATTTACTTCTGGGTGCATAAAGATTTTCACAATTAGAGTTCTTTGTATTAAATGTCATTCATATTTTGATAACTAAGTGGAAGACAGCAATCCCCATCCAGGGGTATCCATCTCATCAGCTAGTGTTGAATCCCATAAATTTGGTGTGCACTAAATTACTTTTCTTGGTTTCTAATATGTAAATCTGTTCAATACTTTCCATACTGTAGCTACAGTTTTTCTGGATGAGTCCCTACCCTGGGCAGAGCAGCAGTCACAACACAGATCATTAAAATGGATCAACTGTGGACCTAAGGTCTGGATCCACTTTGCAGGACTGATTCCTTCTGACATCCTTGCCTTCTCTTCAAAGTCTCACTACCTCTTAGCAGTTCTCCTCCCTTACAGGAAGTAGGCCCTTCTTCTGAGGAAATAACTCATGGTATACATTAAAAGTAATGAATTCCAAAAGGAACACAAACTTCTAGCCCACAAGCTTTTGGGTATCTGACCTGAATAAATGGGACTGTAAGACCCTCAAACTGTGTAATCATCCCCCTCGGGCACAAACAAATTTAACAGAAAAATTAATTCCAACATGATTCACAACTGAGTGGTTCATTCGTTGTGAGCAAAGAGTTCTCAGAATTTCAGTTCCCATAGGGAGAGAGAGAAGGGATATTTTAACTATCAACCACAGTTCAGGGTAAAATAAGCACTGAAACACTTCCCCAGAAGTGTTAGGTTGGGGTTTTTGTTTTTTCTGGTTTTTTTTCACAGCTTCATTTTTCCATCTGTAGGTGAGAAGAAGGTGAGAAGGCAGCAGAACGCGAATATGGTGATGGAAGCTGGAAAAGAAGTAAGAAGGATTGTGTTAGCACTTGCATCCAGTCTCAACTACAGAAAATATCATGAGCTCCTGTGGACTGAAATGCTGTGGATGTGTACAATGCATGCACTTACACAAGCCGAAGAAACCCTTAGCTTGGTTTTTCTTTTTTTTCTTTTTTTCTATCAGCACCAGAAACACGAGTTTTGCCCCTTGCTAGAGGCCTGAACTCTTCTTGTGCACATTTTGGAGTATGATTCAGACTAAGTTCTTCTTTGTCACCGGCCCCATTACCTAATGTTTTGCAGTCCTGCCCAATAAAGATTTATTCATCTCATATGTTCCTGGTTGTGACCTTATGTTCGGCCGCAGTTGGACTGCTCTGCAATCCAAGGCTCTTTCCTCAGCATTCCAAACCTGGGAGCTGCTGTGCCTGGGAAGACCAGCCTGCAGAACCTCACTGGACAGTAAAACAGCCCTTGAAGGCCCAAAGTTTTTCAATCAAGCATTCAGCCTCATCTGTTTTGTTATTGCACTAATACTGCCCTGAGGAAAATCACAAATAAGAGTCCAATATATTTCAAATATGTTATTTAACTGAAGCATGTTTTCTTAGATTCAGTTTGAATATTGCAATGCTTAACTTTTCTTTGAACACCTCTACATGCTGCTTATGATGAAAGTGTCAAACCCAAATTTTCACTGAAAATAGGAACCCACCATGAGGTTTTACGTGACTGAAGTGGGCACTGTACTCAGTGGGCCAGCCCCCTGATCCAGACTTATTTCACACTGGAGTTTTCTGCAGCAAAATCTCATCCTTTCACAAACTGTGAGCAGCTGTGTAGTTCAGAAAATGTGACTCAAAAGTTTTCTTTTAAAGCATTTCCCTCCTTCACTCTCCCTTGCTGGCCAGAAGTTCATGAGGATCATCCCCACATTTGTTTTAATCCCTTCAGCATTTAGTTCTTCAATCCAGCTATTTTTCCCTCCTGGTGAAACCCCATGGCAAATCTTGTACTGAGAACTACCAGCAACACTTCTTTCTCTGCTCAGGGAAAATCAATGATTAACACAGGAGAGGCTCAGTGCTGACATACACCACCTAGGAAAGGTGGTGTTTCAGTATCATGAGATACTCACCTTCTAATAGTTATTTGACAATGATCAAAAGATCTGTGATATTAATTGCAGCTAATTCTCCTACTCACTATGCTAAAAGTGGAGTACAAACTGTGCAGGATTAATGGCCCTTTGCTACTTATGAGGTTCTTTATGGCTAATTTGTGCCCATCCATCAAGCTTGGTTCACTCATGTATTCAACAAAATGAGCAAGGCTTTAACTATCAGGGAAGGTGAGTTAATACAAAATAATGAAAGCTATTTAGCTCTCATTATTATAGCTATGAAAGCTAAACACTCTGAGGAGCTCAGTACTTGAATCTTTCAAATTGCATTTATGTACCCAGATGACCATTTAATGCAATCTTCCATTTTTCTTTATTCATTTTGCTCAATATAATGTTCTCTCACATATTTCACTATCTGTAAAAAAAACTTAAGACACCAAGAAAAGAAAAAAATAAATTGTCATTATTACATCAGTGGTTTTGATAGGAGGAGGTGGGGCTGGTAAAAAAGTTGTTTAATCTGCACTGTATTCACTGACTTTACAAGGGACCTATCTTTTGCTCTTGGCTTAAGTCATAGAAAGTTGTGTTTGAGGTGCTGCCACTATCTGAAAAGTACTTTTCAGATAACCGAGAAAGAACATATATGAAGACTGCAATCATTGTGTATTTCCTAAAAAAAATCATAATATCAACCTTTCCTTCAGATTGTCACTGTGAGAGAAAATCCAACAGTGTTTGACCTAGAAACCTCAAACTTAAATAATAATAGTTGCAGAAAAACAGTTTTTAAATAGGATTGCATTTCACAGCTTCAGAAAAACGTGAATTCACCTCACTTTGTGTGGGTTCTCTAAACAGGGAAATCAAATTCCCTTTGGATTCTTACCCTCTGAGCAAGGATGAGACTGAGTCATCCTCCATTTGTTTGTCTTTGATGACAAATATTACTCTCAACTTACAAACAATGTCAGCAAGAAAACAGAGCATCTGGAGCATGTTCAGTTATGCTTCTACCTTTCCAAAATGCTAAGTAATAAATACGCATATGGTTAATTTTAAACACTTGAATACCTCCACTGGCTTTAGCTGGGATGATTCTAACATTAAAATTTGCTGATTGAAAACCATCATACTTATTGAAGCTGTGCCCCATTTGTGGTAGCAATGTGGCATTCCTGGCAGCAAGACAAAACTTGAAATTCCTTAGTTTAGACATGCTCTTCTGGGAGCACCATGACATTTAGGATTTAACATAACCACTTGTGCTGAAGGTGCCACCTATACCTGGATGGGTAGGTTTTTGGACAAACCACACTGTTGCCCTGCAGAGAGCACTGCTAAGACTGCCACTCTTGCCTTTGAAAGCTGCTAATTCCCTTTGTGCACCTGTGAGTCCAAAACGCAAGGTGTATGATAGAAACCTTGTGAAAACATAGCTCACTCTGCAGCAAGCAATGGATCTAGTCTGGAATTTCATGTCTTCTTTCTTCAGTGATTCAATTACAGTGCTATCTGAAGCAGTGACGAAAACAGAATGCTGGAACTTCAGCTATCCAATTTAAAGGCAAATAATTCCCTACCAGACTACAAAATGCTGCAACAGAAACTATGAATATTAATGTATTGCAGTTTCAGCACTCGGAGTCTTTTCCCCTTGCTGTATTTTGCCCTGCTGAGCTATGAAATAGGTGTTCTGTAACGCCAGGCTCTTTTCACAACAGACAGGATGAAATTGTTTCCTTGGTTAGACAGCTCACCCTTGAGGTATGCTCTAAGCATATCCTTTTTTGCACATCTATACTGCAACTTCCAATTAGGGAGGAATACAAGCAGCAAGAGTCAGCAGGGGAGAGAATAAGATGTTCTTTGTTGCCAGACAGAAAATTCCTTGCTGAAAAAAGGTTAGGATTCGGCATGTCAAAGTTCCTTTGCTTTTAGTCATGTGAGAGAATTCACATACATGTGCATGACTGACTTCTTTCCTAGAGCCTGTTGGAACTACAGCTCTCAGAACTTGGACTGTTCAAAGAGCTGGGAATGTTTGTCTGATCCTCTGCAGTAACACTTTTATAGAGAAAAGCTTTCTTCTCCTGGGAATATTTGCATCTGCAAATGCAACACACACAACAAATGCCTCTTCTCCATCTGATAGAAGTTTTCCACTAAATTCAATCTGAGCAAAATAACTAAGAAAATCTTACTGTTATTCCTACCTGTTGCTGTGTGCTGATCTTTTGTAGTCATTCCTAATGCAATACAAGATGTAAAAAATAATATATTTTTAAAGTAGGGGACAAAAATACACCACACAGGATTATTTCCAAGTTGAGGCTCACCATCAAAGATTGAGATGGCTGGTCAGTGCTAAGGCAACATCAAGAAATTAACAACTCAGATTAAATATCCAACAAAGCTCCATCTCCACTGTGATTCTAAACGATGCCCTTGAGCCAATATTTGGGGAAACCACCAGTAACACTCCTACCCTCATAGTTCATGACTTTTTTCTGAGAATAATTAAATAATTTTCTAAAAAATTATTTCATTATATTCAAGCTTCACAATATTCCAGTCCTTATTCATGTTTGCAACAGATTGCAATGCAACAGATTGCAATGCAACAGATTGCAATGATGTGCCTGTTGTTTACTTGGAAGCAGAAAGGCTAAGCAGCACCTAGCTCAATCTAACACAAAATCTGAAGCAGATTTGGGGTTAAGTTTGAGCTCTTCATGCCACCTTTGCAGTTTCTGAGTTTTTCTTTAAGTTTTGGCTTTGTAGCCTCAAAGTAACTTCAGTCAAAATATCTGAGCATTGTCAGGTTTCAGGTCAAAAGTATGTCAAAAGTACAGTTTTACATGAATCCGACCCAACAGTAAATCCCTCTCTGCACTTGATATTCAAGATAAGCTTCCTTGAAAAGTTTTAGGTTTTGTGGTGAATATTTTTCACAGCTCTAGGTTGAATAAAGCTGGAATGTTATACTCCTCTCAGCAGGTTTCATCCAAATCCCAGCTACTTTGACAGACAACCTCCTGACTGTGAGGAGAGTGGGTCAAGGCAAAGACTTGCTTGGTGTCCAGTCAGATTCTCGAGCATTATGCACAGGACAGTGCCAGCCAGAACAATAAAACAAGACAGCAATGGTGACTCTTCACTTACTAGTTTCAAGTAGCAAATATTGAGGACAAAGTTCTAGGGGAAAGCCTCATGAAACACTTATCTTCTTTTTGACTCATTACTACAATAAACAACATTTTAGAGTCACAACAACAAATATTTCCTGCAGTCTGTTAAAAATAGTCAATTTTTCACCCTTAGAGGGAGTCTGAACACCCCATTTCAGCTGCCACCTACTTTCAAGAATGCTCCAATCCTCTTCTTTCTTCTGTGTATCCCAAGAAAGTCCACTGGATGGTTAAATTTCTGTAAATAGGTACCACACAGCTTCCTTTATCCCAACCACACAGAGCACCAGCATAGGAAAATTCTGCACCAGAGGGACCTGAGAGCCCAGATTACAGAATCACTGAATGGGTCAGGCTGGAAGGGACCACAGTGGGTCATCTCCAGAGAGGGAGGCTCCACAGCCCCTTTGGGCAATCTGTTCTAGTGCTTGGTCACACATACAGTAAAGAAATTTTTCCTCATATTCAGGTGGAATTTCCTGTGCTTCAGTGTCTGTCTGTTGCTGCTTGGCCTACTGCTTGGCACCACTGAGAGGGGCTTGGAAATATCCTCTGACACCCTCACACCCTCCTTTCAGATATCCAAAGACACTGATGCAGTGCCTTTCAGCCATTTCTTCTTGAGGCTGAACTGGCTCAGATCCCTCAGCACTTCCTTATAAGAAAGATGTTTCAGTCCCTTAATTATCTTTGTCACCCTTTGTCACCTGCTCCAGAAGCAACTGGTTGCACAACATGCATAGACCAGCCAACAAAAGACCTGACAAGATCAGAGGTATGATATGATCATGCCCAACCTATGTCTGTGCAAGGGGATTCCGGTGGGTCAATCACATGAGTGAAACTGTAAAGACAGTAGCTTTGGGTGGCAAGTAGGCCCCAAACCTCAGGACAGAGGTCACAGAATCACTGGGTTGCCAGAGAGCTTCAAGATCATCGAGTCCAACCCATGCCCTAACACCTCAACTAAACCACAGCACTGAGTGCCACGTCCAGTCTTTTTTTAAACACATCCAGGGATGGTGACTCCACCACCTTCCCAGGCAGACCATTCCAGTATTTTATCACTCTTTCTATAAAAACTTTTTTCTAATATCCAATCTATATTTCCCTTGGCACAGCTTAAGACTTTGTCCTGTTTTGTCAGTTGCTGCCGGGAGAAAGAGACCAACCTCCCCTGACTACAGACACCTTTCAGGGGTTGTAGAGAGTGATAAGGTCACCCCTGAGTCTCCTTTTCTCCAGGCTAAACAGCCCCAGCTCCCTCAGTTGTTCCTCACAGGGTTTGTGTTCCAAGCCCCTCACCAGCCTCGTTGCCTCCTCTGGATGCACTCAAGCCTCTCAACATCCTTCCCAAACTGAGGGGCCAGAACTGGACACAGCACTCAGGGTGTGGCCTCACCAGTGCCAGGCACAAGGGGCAGAATGACCTTCCTGCTCCTGCTGGCCACACCATTCCTGACACAGGCCAGGAGCCATTGGCCTTCTTGGCCACCAAGGCACACTGCTGGCTCATGTCCAGCTGGCTGTCAGTACCCCCAGGTCCCTTTCTGCCAAACTGTCCCCAGCCTGTAGTGATGCAGGGAGTTATTGTGGCCAAAATGCAGGACTTGGCGTTTGGACTTATTAAACTTAATCCTATTGGACTCTGCCCACCCATTCAACGATTCCAGGTCTCTCTGCAGAGCCCTCCTACCTTCCAACAGATGGACACACAATCCCAGCTTAGTGGCACCCGCAAATTTACCAGTGAAAGCCTCAACCCCCTCATCCATGTCAGCAATAAAGATATTGGACAGAGCAGGCCCCAGCACAGACCCCTGAGGGATACCACTGGTGCCTGCCCCCAGCTAGATGCAGCACCATTCACCATCACTCTCTGGGCCCACCCTTTCAGCCTGTTCCTAACCCAGCACAGAGTGCTCCTGTCCAAGCCGTGGGCTGCCAGCTTTTCCAGGGGTGTGCTGTGGGGGACAGTGTCAAAGGCCTTGCTGAAATCCAGATAGACAACAACCACAGCCTTTCCTGCATCCATGAGGTGGGTCTGATGGTCATAAAAGGAGACCAGTTTGGTCAAATACAACCTACCCCCTCCAAACTCCTGCTGGCTGGGTCTAATACCCTGGCCATCCTGCAAGTGCTGTGTGATGACACTCAATACAAACTGTTCCATAACCTTGTTGGGTACTAAGGGTCAGACTGACTGGTCTATAATTACCAGGATCTTCCTTCCTGCCCTTTTCGTGAATGGGCGTCACACTGGCCAGCTTCCAGCCATCTGGAACCTCACCAGTGAGCCAGGACTGCTGGTAAATGATGGAGAGCGGTTTCACAAGCTCATGTGTCAGTTCTCTCATCACTCTTGGAGGGATCTCATCTGGTTCCATGGATTTATGAACATCCAAGTGGCTTAGCAGTTCTCCAACTACCTCTTCCTGGGTAACAGGGAGACCATTCTGCTCCCTGACACCATCTACCAGCCCAGGAGCACAGCTGTCCTGAGGACAAGCCGTCTTCCTACTAAAGACTTAGGCAAAAAAGGCATGAAGCACCTTCACCTTCTGTTAAGCACCTCATCTGCAGTTACTAAGTTCCCTCCCACATCTAGTAGAGAAAAAATGTTGGTCTTACCCTTCCTTTTGCCATTGATATATTTGTAAAGACATTTTTCATCATCCTTTATGAAAGTTGCCAAATGAAGTTCAAACTGAGCTTTGGCCTCCCTAGGTTTTTTTTTCTTACATGCCCTAGCAAGCCCCTCAAATACTTCCTGAGAGACCTGACCCTCCTTCCAAAGATGATACATCCTCTTTTTATTCCTAAGTTCCTCCAAAACCTCATTGCCCATCCAGGCTGGATATTTGTCTTTTTAACTCATCTTTCAGCACACAGGGACAGTCTGTTCCTGTGTCCTCAAGATTTCTGTTTCAAAGCACACCTACCTTTTCTGGGCTCCTTCATTTTAAAGGACTGTTTCCCAAGGAACTATCTGAATAAGTCTCCTAAACGGGCCAAAGTCTGCCCTCTGGAACTCCAATGTAAAATCTTATTGATATTCCTCCTCATTACAACAAATATCAAGAACTCTGTAATTTCATGATCACTATGCCCCAGGCAGACTCCAACCACCATATTTCACACCAGTCCATCTCTATTTGTAAACAACAGTTCTAAAATGTCCCTCCCCAGTGGGCTCACTCACCAGCTGTGACAAAAGGTTGTCCTCCACACACTCTAAGAACTTCCTGGACTGCCTCTTTTCTGCTGTGTTAAGTTCCCAGCAGATGTCTGGTAGGTTTAAGTCACCTACCAGAAGAACAAGAGCTGGTGATCCTGAAACGTTCTCCAGCTGCTTATAGAATAAGTTGTCCACCACTTCTTCCTGGTTAGGTGTACAATAGCAGACTCCCAGTAGGATGTCAGCCTTGTTGGCCTTCCCCTTAATTCTTACCCATAGGCATTCAACTATGTCTTCATTAGTTTCAATACCCATGGCATCAAAAGCCTTCCTAATATAAAGGGCCACCTCTCCACTTTTTTCCTCTTCTCCTGTCTCTCCTGAAGAGCTCGTAGCCATCCAGTGCAGCACCCCAGCCATCTGAGTCATCCCACAACATTTCCACGATGGCAATTACATCACAATTTTGCTGTTGCACCAGGGCTTCCAGCTCTTCTTGTTTGTTACCCATATTGAGTACATGCATACCTTCACCTCAACTGGGCTACTGATTTCACCCCTAACTCAGCCTTACCACTCTTGGGCCTGTTCCCAGAGAGCACAGCTGCATCCCCTTCCCTCCTCAAACCTAGTTTAAAGCCCTTTCAATGAATTCTGCCAGTTCATAAAGAAAAATCCTTCTGCCCTTAACAGAGAGATGGAGCCCATCCAGTTCCAGCGGGCCAGGTGCTGTAAAAGTTGCCCCAAGATCAAAGAACCCAAAATTCTGCTACACCAACCCTTGAGCCACTTGTTGATAATGTGGGGTCCTCTATTCCTTTCATTGTTTTTCTCTGTCACCAAAGGGACTGAGTAGAACACCACTTGTGCTCCTGCCCTATCAACTACTTGACCCAGTGCCCTAAAGTTCCTTTTAATTGCCCTGGCACTCCTCTTTTCAATCTCATCACTGCCAGCCTGGAGTATCAGCAGTGGGTAATGGTCAGAGGGCTGAATCAGCCCAGGGAGTCTCCTGGTGATATCCCGTACCCAGGCCCCAGGGAGGCAGCAGAGCTCCCTGTGGGATGGATCCAGCCAACATATGGGGCCCTCTGCTCGCCTCAGAAGGGAGTCACCCACTACCGCTACCCATCCCATGCCAAACTGTTATTCAGAAGGCAGACTGCCTGCTTCAGACTCGGGCAGCAGTTTTCAGTGTTGGTATCAGCCTTGGAGAGTCCCTGAACACAAACTTCCGAACACATAGGAACTTGCCTCCTCAGTTTTGTCCCTCATTGTCACGAAGAAGACCCAAAAAAATATTTTTCAGCAATTTCCTTGTATTTTTCTTCATAGCCATTACCTAAAGGCCATGGAAACAAAAGTAGCTCAATATTAGAAGTCATATTCCTTCATTTGAAAATTGACATTGTTGACACTTTTCTGTAATGAAAACCATTGTGCAACACTGCTTTTAATTTGTCATGCAGAGTAGATTAAAATATCTAAAGAAATTATACTGAAAACACTGCAAAACAGAAAAAAAAACCCCTTTGCAACAGTCCTCATTTAAATTATTTCAAACATAACACTTTATATTGCAAGTTCCCTGACATTCTATCTGTATGTTTGATCACTGGAGGCAAACACTCTCCTTCACAAAAGAGAACATTCAAGGTTTTCCATCATTCAAAGTGTCCTATAGGCTAAAGAATAATAGAGCTGCTGGTAAACTGATGGCAAATTCTAGTCAGGCATGTATTCAGAGGACAACTTCCTGATCCCTATAGGCTTAAGAAAAAATACAGCGTGTTTCACCAGTCCGAAAATGAGGCCCTGTGGGTCAGCTCTGCAAAACCACAAACAGCACTAAATAGAAAGGATTACTAGCCTCTATTCAAACAAGGCTCTCTTGGTAGGTTGTGTTACACAACTTTTCCAAAAGCATGTTAGATATTGGCAGACACTGAGAAATATCATCCAAGTCCTGTTTTCGTTCTCTCTCTCCCTCTTTTTCTTCTTTCTTTAATATACTCCGTCAGTTTGGTGTCCTGGAGAGAGAAAAAATGTTCCATGAAGAAATCACTTTGAAGCTTAATTTTTCACTGCCAAAGTACTTGGGACACTTGTTTTTTCCAGTATTTCTCTAACTCTTGTTATCACTACTGCTGACTCATCTCCTGATGCTGAGGGAAAAACAGTTTTATGGCAACACAAAGAGGTCACGACTGAATTATTTTGGCTGTTATAGACGGCTCTGCAACTCATTCTCTGCACTGCTATTAAACAGATTTTCATAAAATCTGGATCACAGCTAATATTCCAGAGTAGAAAGATTCCCAGAGAGGTGGAGAAGCATGCAGCCCTACCTCTCAAGCAGAAGCAGCATCTCTCAGCCAGTGGCAGTGAACATCACTTTCCTGAGTACTGATGAAGCAGTACTCCACAGCAATTCCATTCAACACTCCCCAATGGGAAAAGAATGTCTCCAACCTTCCCTATAAGTTCTTGTAAGGTGCAGTAAATCAGGACTGATATGTCAAGGCACTTCTGGAAAACATAGAAGTTCTGCTCTTTGTTTCTCTTTTTTTCCCTGCCTCCAAAGCTTGCATACAGATTTTGTTTGTATAGAAACAAAAAAACCCTCTGAATTATTTCTCACTCTTTCATAACATCCCACATTCTCTCTGCATATGCATATAGATGTATTCAAAAGCAAATCAAGTAATTGCAATAAATCACTATTTCAATGAATTTTACCTGCATTTGCTGTCTATTAACAGAAGTTATTTGTAAATTCCTTTAACAAAAACTTTTTTGTATATTGTGCTGTTTGTGACTGGTTCAGTGCACACATTTATAGCAACATTATGTGCAACTACATCCCATTAATCAATCAGATTGGTTATATCTATTTCTTTATCAGAGGCAGAACATTATGTGATGAGAACATGGACAGACCATGCAGCTAAACACAACATTGACCAGGAATCTTTAAATCTTTCTACTTTTCTCAAGATTTTAATCAAAGTAATAATCAAGAGTATTGATCAGATGGCTGTCTGTGTGTGTGTGTGTGTGTGTGTGTGTGTTCGTGCAAAGATAGCAGGGATAGGTCATAAAGAGACATAAAACTGAAAAGTCCCTTCTATTAAGAACCACTCCTGGATACTTTCCTTACCATGAGCTAGTAGGTTGTTCAGCTAATCCTCATCTGGTGAGATTAAAGAGCATTTTACAGTTCACACGCTAAAATGAATGCCTAATTATTTATAGGCAAAGGGACATAGTAACAGAGGGGAAGATTTCTCCTGACCTGAAATAAGTTTGCCTTGCAATTCTCACCCTCATCAGACAAAATATCTCACAAGCAGAGAGAGAAGCACATGGGCTGGACTGCTGGGACACAGAGGCAGCCTGAGGACAAAGCCCATTGCTGCTGCAGGTTGTGCCTGAGACCATCCTGGGGCAGATGTGCCCTTTTCCCATCACACTCTGCAGCCACACCTACAAGCAAGGCAGACAGAAGAAAGCTGCTCAAGTTTGGCATTTCCTTAGGTTTTAGGCAAGGAATGCTTGCTCCATAAATACTATTAGCACAAAGAAAGTTGTTCTGGACAGGGAAGAAGTCAAATTTTGGCAGCTTAGAAAGTCAAACACTGGATTGCCAACACAGAGTAAACATGTCCAGCTTCGGCTGCAAGCTGAGAGAAGGTCTTGAGGGTTGCAGTATCAGAGACAATCACCTGCATCTCTCCTAAACCCTACCTCAGGTTGTCCTCTTCCTTAATAAAGTTCTTGGTGAACTTTGTTCCATCTGTCAGTTACTTGGAGCTGTCACTGAACTTTGGAATATTTTTCATTAAGGCCTGCTGTGGGAAGTCTGGAATAAGCACAATGAAAGAAAAGCAAGAATAAATCTTCTCAGTACACGTTCAGCTGAGGGCTGATGGCTCAGATTACTGTTGGCATCAGCTTCTCCTGAGCATTTCTAGTCCTGGCATTCCTGAGAGTGGTGATAAAATATGGCTAACATCTGTCAATCCCCATTTCAGCGGTGAACTTCACAGTTGAATAAACATACTTCTGAGCACTACAGTTCGATTTTCTTTTTAAGCACGTAGCTTCCTTATTCCTTCACATAGAAATTACTTTCATAGGAAATTTAAAATAAATAGAAGAGAAAGCTCAGTATAGACATGTGGTGTTCATCAAGGAGAACTACCAAATCAGCAGGAGCTTTCCTTCACAGAACTGGAAACCATTGCCATGCCATCATCATATGCTCATTTGGATCCCACCAGCTACCATGGCTGAAGGCCATTAGCCTCCTTGTCTGCCAGCTTGACCAGCAGCACTTTCAGCAGTTTAGTCTCCAGAGACTGGTAAAATGGGGGAAAAAATAACCAATCATGACGGGTATTGTCCTATTTTTGTTGCTAGGAATGGGTCCTGAGCCATGGGTCCTAAATAAGGTTACTCCTTTAGTTGCTATTAAAATGCCAGAGCACCACTGCAATCATAGTAGGAGTTTGCTTACTATGACACTTAGGATTACTCTTGGCCATGCATCCTACAGAAGCATAGGGCACACTTCTTCCATCAGATGAGTGCACATGTGGCCACTTACAGCTTCCAGTGATGAGCAGTGTTTTCCTTTAAGCTTGGATGGCTTGTTTTGAATCAGTGCAGGATAAACATTAGGTAGTATTTCAACAATCCACCATGTCTCTCCATCCCACAGAATTTTCAATGCCTTAGAAAGTATTAAAAGCATCATTAGCTCATAGTTGTACTCCAGAACACATTTCTAATGGACAGTAAGTGTCCTTTTGATATATTTATCTATATTTGTACACTTCTTCTGAAATATTTTCTGGTTTTACCCTGATGTTTCCATTTAATTCACTTATTCTTTCTTTTCTCACTATTGTATCAGGTCCTGTCAGTTTTCAATTAACTTCTTTCAGTGTTCATATCCCTTTAACATTTGTAACTATTTTGTTTCTCCCATTATACTCCTTTCCTGGTTTGCATGTTGCATATATTTACACTAATTCAGTAGAGGCTTTGTAAGTTGTAGCTCCTCCACCTGATGAAGGCTGAGGCATAGGATATCTCATAAGCCACTACACAAAGGAGACACATACCATGAAGGAAATCTCTTTTGCCAGCATGAGAGATTCTTTCCACAGCCCCCATCTGTGGGATGAAGCAAGTTTGGTTGTGTCAAGTAAAATCCTGGCTCTGTCAGAAGAATATTTGTCATAGCTACTATTTCTCTCTCACCACAGCCTTGAACTTGCCTAATCCAGAAGATGCTGAGAAAGTTTTCTAGTCTGATTCCTTCCCAGTTGTTTTCCCAGCTTCTATTTCTCTCCCTCTGATATGCTTTGTCCAATAGGAATTATCATTGTGATATTATTTATAAATTAATTTCTCAGGCTAATGTGATCAAGTGTGGATATAAGTAAAATGTTTGTTTCCAAAAAAACTGCTACTTTTGGCAAACATATAATGTTCTTCTACAGTTTTTATACCATATAAACAATAAAACCTGATTCTTTTGGAAACTAGGCTTGAAAGATCTTTGATAGCAATATATTATCTTTACAAATCCTTTGAGTATCACAAAGCCTGTGGACATTTTGGTAATAACTTACATTGTGTCTTGATGAAGATCTCAAGCCAGTATTTCAACACCAGAGAAGCCCTCCAGGATAAATAGCACTTCACATACTGCTGAACAAAAGCCATTTTCTTTTTCTCTTTCAAGTTCTCATAGCTAGAGGGTACGAGCAAAGTGACTGTATCACGGCCCCAGGCATACAAGATTCCCTTGCCTTGCTACCTTGCTAATGAAGTGGATCCAAAATGTCAAAAAAACAGCCAGTCTGAACTTTTGTTCAAGCAATGTTCAGTCCAGCAGACACAGTGGTTATTCCCCATGTCAGCAGTCACTGGCATCATCCTCTGCAACAAAACTCAAACCATTTGTTCAGCATCTGCCCCCAATTAATTCTGTGCTCCAGCTGTGTCAGGGTGCAGTGAATAATCTCTCTACAGTTGTTCATTTGTACTCGCAATAAACTTCACGATTTGTGCACGTTTTCACTTGTCAGTAGGGCACTGAAACACAGATCACAGAAAAGCTATTATAGTCCAGGAGAGCAACAGACAGACCCTACAACAAAATCATTTCTATTCATACAGACCCTAGTTCATTCCTTCTTCACACTGCAAGGCAGAAGGCTCAAACCTGCAAATTTTTTGAGATATCAAACTTGGGAACTTGGGATCGAAACTCATTTTGAATATCCATCAAGTTTTCAAATCTTTTCCATCTCTCCTCTCTGAGAGGACTAGTGGGGTCTCAGCACAGTCAGTTAACCCTGATTAGGTCTTGATTTCAGACTTTGCCACTCTGTGATTTGAACATATCATTCAAGTTTTCAATGTTTTTGCACTCTTGCTTAAAGCTAAACATTCAAATTGATCACTTCATAGAAATTTTGTGAAGATTGATTATTTTTCTCTCATGTTTACCCATTGCAGGCAGAAAGCATCAGAGAATTTTTAAAAAGGAGTATTTGCTGTCTTAGAGCTGCAAGTTATATAAAATCAATCCAGTTATCCCCCTTAATAAAGAGTTGACTACAGCATCCATATGTATAAAAGAACAACATGTTCAAGAAGTTCTGCTGTGTTAGAATTTCCCCCATAATCAGTTTGTTCACATCCTTTATCAATATTAATGGTCTGCTCCAGAAGTAACAGCTTTCAACAGTCCAGGTTTTGCACAATCATGCCTCTACAAAAACCCTTGAAACCAATATGCACAGAGAGCAAAGCAAAAAGTAACAAAAGTACATGTTGAAAAGAACATGTTGAAAGAAAAAATACTGGATTATTTATTTCAAATGATGAATATAATGTTGTACTTCACTGAAAAATATCTGCATTTGGATAGTCTCTTATTTCCTGTTTCAGGGCTAGGCATGTTATTTCCTCAGGTACTGAGAGGTTGTGTTTCAATTTTCAGGAGCCATAATTTTTCAATATAAGCTTTCCCCCAAAGTAATATATGCTACACTGAAAGCTTACCTGTCATGCATTATATAAGAATAGGGAGACTAAAAGCTTTCTGTGTGTTTTGCTCTCAGATGTCAAACTGAAGCCACAAGAAAGCAGTAGGGAGAACTTCAGATAAAGAGTATTCACCATTAATGTGAATATATGAGTCTGGATTATGTTCTAGTAGTGAGTCCAGCATACCTCCAGAACAAGACTTCATCAGCTTACTCAAGAAACAGCTTTTGAAAGATTTAGAGTAGAAATTAACTGAGACATCTGGAAAATTTAGGTGAGTATGGATGCAATTTCCCAGGGATCTTCTCAATGCAACAGCTTCTTAACAGGAATCAAAGTTCAGTTTAAGTTCAGGTCCTGTTACAGAAAGCACTTCAAGAGATTGGCTGACGTTATCTGATAAAGGAATTGCCTACTTATCCCAAACCACCTTTGCCATGATGCTGCATTCTCAGCTCAGCAAAAAACTGTTACCAGGGCCACAGACTCAACTTCCACCTTGGGCAGCCTCCTAACTGATGTCTCACATCTAAACGTAGCACCTGCTGGACTTGAATTTCCTGCACATTCACACTAAAATAGAAGAATATTTTAAAAACATCTGAAAACACACAAAGGTATTTATTTCCTAGAATGTGGGAAATCAAAATAAAAAGCAACTATCTGGAAGTTGCTTAAATGCTGCAAATGATACAAAACCATGCAGATTTTGTGTTAGAATGACCTTCAAATTCCTCTGAAAGAGATCGGTCCTCCTGCTCCCTTTTTACTTATTTCATGGAAAGGCTCAAAGACAAAGTAAAAATAATTTTTTTAAGCAGACATGTTTTAGTGTACTGATTAACATTCATATTTGCTGTGAACCAGATCAAACTTATCCAGGAAAGGAACTTACACTGCAATAACTTGAGAATGTTTTTGCAGACCTTTTCATTTGAAAGATTTTTTAAAATAAGATCTAATATTGCATTAATTAATTTGAATTTCAGGTTTTCATATGATTCTTGAGTTGCCTTAAATTCCTATTATGTCCTTAGCAACAGCTCAAGCCTGTCACACGAATTCTTCAGAAAAGCCAGCAGTTCAAGTACATTTTTCCCTCACATCTCACCTTTATATATATATCCTACTGTCTTCTTATCTTGTGGTTCAGTCCTGGGTAAAATTTGAGTTTGAAAGAATCAAAGGCTACTACAATTTTTTAAGTTTTTTGCAGCTACAAATGCTGTAGTTTTCTGGATTCCAAAGTCCTTAGTGTGAAGACATGGATCAAGGGGGGTCCTTTGGCTGGTACCCCTCTTTGGTTCTAACTCTATGTTGGAAAGCCTTACTGAATTTAGTGCAGCTGAACCTATTCTCCAGCCTTTACAAATACAGGCATAAAAGCTACACCTTCTGCTACAGGACAAAACTGCTGAAAAGAGTTGTTTCATTCAATAAACATTGCTCCCTTTGGAGATTATGAAACATGGAATGCTTCCAAAAATCTGCTGTAAGTCCATGGGCATGCAGTGGCTGTGTTTGAAAATATTGGTCTTCATTTCTGTTTGCATCCATAGCCCTTTCAGATCTGCTCTTTCATCTGCTGGAAGCACAGTGTGTAAACTAAATTCTGGCACTTAGTAACTGTGCTGAAGGACAGCAGATCTGCTCTGCCTCAGCCCTGGTCCCTGCTGCACGTTCCAGAACTGCCTGGCAAACTGCAGATGAAACTCAGGTGGTGACGGAGAACTCCTGGGAGCAGATGTCCCTCCAGTGAGGAAGACAAAGGGACAGATGAACTCCAGCCCTGCTCACCTTCACTTATTGCCACTTTTGACACAATTTATACTCTGGGAGTGTCAAGAAAGATCACAGCTGCTTTTGATTTCTCAGTGGGAGGGTAGGTCTCAAAGTCCTAGATAGAATCCAAATGGAGATGGTACAAGCTATTACTAAATAAATGTCCCCTGCTGGAGTGGCAAGTTTATCTAGTACACTTTCCTGTACACAGAAATATTTCTGCAAAACAGACCTTGGAAGACAACATTGGTGATCTAAAAACCAGGAAGGCAGGGCAAAGGGAAGATAGGAAGGCATTAGGTATAAACAGGGAGGAGCTGGCAGTGGGGGCTCCAGCAGACCCCCTGGAGGACACAGCTGAGCCAGCAGCTGGAACCTGTTAATTTTATCCAGGTTTGCTCAAATATTCTTGGAGACAGAAGAATCTTGACTCATCACTACCATTCACCATGATGTGGTGCATCCAAGATGTAAGGAGTTGTCACCACAGCTGAAAGGTGTTTCAGTATCACTGAGACAAAACCAATATAAAACCCCCAGCCTATTGATATGGTGAACTTCTGTCTGCTGGGCACCTGATCCTCATTATGCTCAGCATCTCACAGGGTCAGATCAAACTAAAACAGAAGTGGAAACATTGGCTGTGTTGAATATTGCCAAGTATCTTTTTGCATTGTGCAGTCAGTAATTTACAGACTTTGCTTAACCAAGGCCTTTGTCAGACAACCAAGAATATTATTTCTGTCCAAGTGAGCAAGTACCACTTGCAATTCATTCTTGATTAAAAATCTGAAATGAGGATCCCAAACCTGTTTTCATACAAGTTCATGTAAAAAGAATAATCTCCAATGAGGATTAAATTGTACAGCCTTGATTTGCACCAGTCAGTTTACATTTATTTTAATTTAGAAATAACGTTGTCTGCAAGTTTGTTCTACATACAAAGCAGAAGAGAAAGAGGCATAACTGATAATTCATCTTTGGCTCTCAACACATTTTTTTTAAAGCAAACATCACTTTACTTGCTGTAGCATATAATAACAAGTAATTCTTTTAAGGAGAAACAATATATTTAATTGGAACTTACTGTAGCCACTGGATAACAGATAAGTTTTCAAGCACAAGAAAACTTCTCTGAAAGTGCCCTAAATGTTCATCTGTTTTCCACAAGTCTTTCACTAGTAACAAACAGAGGTAAGATGACAGATTTTTCCTAAAAACTCACCCTCACATTTACTCTGAGATTTTGTTCATTATCCTAGTGGACAGTGGCAACCCCACAGCAGCTGCAGAGCAAAACACCACAGCTTTCACCTGAGCCCTGCCTGTTTTCACCTGCTGAGAATGCATCCCCCTGCTCTCTCCCTTAGTTTTCACAGTGTAGCAAAGTGCAAACAGAGTACAAGTATTTCTGTGTGCTTCAGGGGATTTTCTGTTCTGCTGAGCAAACAGGTCAGTCAAGCCTGTGGCCATACAAACATGAGGAACAGGCCCTGCATTTGGAGAGCTGCCCCTCATGGTTGCAGGGTGGTGTGCTCCCTGGATCAGGGGGGAACAGGGCAGCTCTCATCCGTTCATCCATACATTTGAAAGAAGCTATTTAAGTACATTTGGAACGTAATGTAATTCATAATTAAAATTCAAATAGGAAAACAGTTAATAACACTTTATGGAAGTGGGCTGTTTAGGCATAAACTACCTCATGCTGAAAAGGCACATGGACATAGGAATGATTTCCATTCAGATAAAAAAGGAGAGTGTTTCTATCCCAAACACACAATATTCATTAACTGCAGTGAAAACATATGCCACAAGCAAGGAAAATAACATAATATTGGAAAATTTGCAAAGTGTTTCAAAAGCATCTAAAAGGAATTTACTTATTTACATCAGATGTTAAAATAAAATGCAGCCTTACAAAAGAAGATGAATGCTGTTCAAGTATTCAATGTTTTCTAAGGTGTGACAAGAGTATGGAGGTCACAAAAACCTCCCAACCAATTACTGCACTTTCCTGCACTTCTGCAACAAGAACTTGAAAAACTTGGGATCATAGAATGGTTTAGGTTGGAAGAGACCTTTAGAGATCATCTAGTGCAATCTCTCTGCTATAGCAGAGACATCTTTCACCAAATCAGGTTTCTCAAAGTCACATCCAACATGACCTTGAACACTTCCAGCACAACTTGTCTGGGAAACTTTCACCAGTGCCTCACCACCTTCACCATAAAAAAATATTTTCCTTGTGTCCAGTCTAAGCCTACTCTCTTTCAGTTTAATGCCATTGCCCCATGTGCTGTCACTACAGGCCCTTATAAAATGTCTCTGTCTTGCTCAAAAGCTCCCTTCAGGAAGTGGAAGGGTGAAAGTTCCAGGTTCTCCCTGGAACCTTCTAGTGCTCCAGCCCTCTGATCATCTTTGTGGCTGTCCTATGGATTTGCTCTGTCTTGTAGCACCTCACAAGAATACAGCAGGAGTGGGAAAATCCTCTCTCTCTCAGGCAGCTGGTCATGCCTCTCTTTCTGCAGCCCAGGAATGGATTGTCTTTCTGGGCTGCAAGTGCTTAATGCTGATCAACATTCAATTTTTCTTCCACCAATATCCCTAAATGTTTCTCATCAGGGCTGCTCTCAGTTTGATCCCCCCAGTCTGTATTGGTACTGGGGGTTACCCAGCCCAGGTGTAGGATCTTGCACTTTGCCCTGTTTGCCTTAATGAGGTTCACACAGCCCCACCTCCCAAGGCTATCAGGTCCCTCTGGATCTCAGCCCTTCCCTCCAGCACACTGCATCAGCCAGCTTGGTGTCAGCCACAAAATTAGCAGAATGTTTCCCATTTGGTTGAGTCTTGTAAGTGAAAACAGCAAGTTGAATCTCCAAACTTATTCAATTCAACTCATTTTACCACGCTAATAAATATTTCTATTAGCATTAAACTATATACATGGGCAGGGCACGCAATATATATAAATATGATCTGCTTCAGACCTCTGTGAGCTAACTTCTACTTATTCTTTGTAGGCTGGATTCTGCAGGTTGCTTCAGTTTGCCACAAATGTCATTGGTCCAGATCATTTTAAAATAGAAGATAACCCAGAGCACAGTAAAACCTCTGCTCAATAAAAGCATCTCTCAGCTGACAGCAGTGGTACATAGACCCATCAGAAAGAGCTGTTGCCCTAAAATTAGAGCTACAAGGGACAAAAGGTCTCCCTGAAAAATGTTTCTCTAATCTTATTTTATCTCTTTCAGATGTCTGAAGAGAAGTGTAATTATCTGAAAGAGTAAAATCTTGTCTATCATGATTATTGCAGACACTGACTAGATCCATGTGTAGCCTGTGTGCTGTGTTCTCCCTTGACAGTTCAAGCCAGAAACAATTCAGCATAAGCTCCATTTAGCAGCTGCAGAGAGTATGCTTTCCTTTTCAGCTTTGCAAGCAAATGCAAATTGCAATTTTATTCACTGCTCTTCCAGCCATGTGAGTTTTGTCAAAGGTGTAGGGTCTGGTCTAATTCTGCTGGGCCCAATGGAAGTTTTTTTCTACTAACTTGCTTTAATATCAATTGGACAACAGGAATTCGTTGGACCTCAGGCATAACCATCACTTTGTGAATTTATTAGTTAAGACTGTGACGCACATCCACAGAGCCCCAGAATTATGTTGGGTAGTAGGAAAAGAATCCTAAAAAGATATTTCTTGTAAAATTTAGACTAGCTATATGCTACATTGACTAAGCTGCTGCCCTTGGAAGAGTCTAAACACAAAAGCCTGCAAAGATATTTAAGGAACTTACCTGTGCAGAGAGAGGGCAAAGTCACACCAATAAATGAGAAAAAGATAATGAGGTCTTTGCAAAGATCTCTGTTGTTGACTTAAGTTGCAGTCGGTGAATGCCAGAAGGGAATATGAATTTTCACTGAAAAAAGCCAACCTCAAAACAAACAAAAATCCCTAAAACACCCCCCTGAAAACTAGATCCTTATTTGCCATCAAAACAAGTGCAAGATGGTGAAAGTGAACGGAGTCTTATGACTGTAATTTGTTACACAGTCACTAAGCTAATATCTGAGCCTCAGCATCTGCTGACTGCTCACAAAAACATTCTGTTTAGCAACAGTTTTGCTGATACTGTATAACAGATTTGCTTTATTTTCTCCTCCTTTTCCCTTTATTGCAAGAGATATTTATACAGAAATAGAATGCTTGCTTCTGAGGAGTTCATCTGTGCCTTCTGGCGTTTCCACCCCTGTTATCACAAACAGATGATCAAGACCTGACACAGAGCACCAGCTGAGAGAGCTGACTAACCCTGCTGAAGCAAAAGGCCTGACTGGTGATTCAGAACAGAATATTCCCTCAGGAGGACTCACAGACCAATTCTTCTGGACACTGACCTACATTTGCCAGAGAATTGCTAACTAATTTGTCACCCTAATTTGTGCATATGTGTTGGTGTACACACACATATTCTCTAGTTCATACATGTCCTGCATATAATTGTTTGGCTATTATTACTTCTTCTTATCAATAATAAAAAAATAACAAGGAACTCTTTGACTTATTGATGTTGTCATCAGTCCTGCCATTATCTGGGGGAAAAGGCTACTCAGATTTTGGTCAAATTAGTTGCCATGGATTTTCCCATGCCCATTGCATCAAGCACCCATCCAACCACTCATCTTCCACTGGTACATCACCAACAGCCAAATATGTATTCTTTTGATTTTATCTGATACTGCTAAATACAACTCTGGCAATAAAATGGATTCCATCTCATTCCAAATACAAGCCAGTAGCAATCTCCTAGGATTTTCCACCACCTTAAATTATTACTATTACACTGCCATAATTTGTCCTGGTGCAGAAACGCTTACCTGGTTTTAAAAGCTGATGAAAGTACTATCAAAGTAGGTGAACACTCCCTAAACAAATTCCAGTACATATTTTAAAATAAAGAGACATGCCTGACTTTGATTTTCACTGAGGAAGTGAACTAACAGTGCGGATACCCTCAACACAATGTATGAACACTCTCAGTAGAAATTCTGCAGTTACACTAAATTCAATTGCAATTGCAAAACTGCCCCATGGCATAGGCCCTTGGGAGAGGTTTTACTATAAAAAATCCTCAGTCCTGGTTCTCAGACAGTAGAGACTGGCTCACTGAACATCCCAGAGCAGTAAGATTAAGGGTAGCATCTGGGTTACTGATTAAAAAAGTGTCTAATTTTAAAAACTTGCCAAAATCAAAAGCTCCCACTGATGTCTCATTTTCTAAAGACTGTAATGACTCATCACAGATCTTTGCCTTTTCAAGTTCAAGACTCCCTGCAATCACATCCTTAGGAGGAGAACCTGGTTGCTTAAAACGTAAAGGAAAGGAGGGGGCTGTGAAATTCTGGAAAACCAAATACACCGAATGCTCAAATGGTAGGTACCAATTCAACCCAAGCTGAGAAAAAGAAACTCACTCTTTTTTCTTTTCTTTTCTTTTCTTTTCTTTTCTTTTCTTTTCTTTTCTTTTCTTTTCTTTTCTTTTCTTTTCTTTTCTTTTCTTTTCTCTTATTCCCTAAGAGAATAAAAAAGCTGTCTAGGAAGTAACCTTTCCATGACAGACCGAAATCCCATTTGTTATTCCACTTCATCCAAGGAGCTGAAACCCACTAAATACACTGCAAGCTGAGGAAGAGCACAGCCCAGCGATAAAAGCTGTGCAAGCAAATCTCTTCCAATGCAACTGCAGTTCAGCAATAACTCAGAAGGCCCTCTTTCCCCAGTGGAGAGCAGTGACTCTTTTCCAAAGGGAGCTGTAGAGACTCCAGAAGTTCTCATCCCTTCTTACATACCAAAATCCTCTGGAGCTCACAGACTCCAAGTGGGGATCATTTGGGCATGGAGAGTAACAAGTGACTCCTCCAGCAGGGCCCCACAGCCCTTAGAGGAGGCCAGCACATTCTAGCTGAGTAGGAAAGGGAAGGGCACAGGTTAGCCAGGCTTTTCAAATTGCACTGTAGCTTTTCTGCCTTCTTCCTTCAGTAAAAATCTGTTATGGTCTTTTTCCTAACAGAGCACTGTTTACTAAAGAAGAAAATTCTGCTTCTGGGAAGCCTAGGCTATCTGGTTTTATAGCAAAGGCTTTGGGGTGAAGTAAGTGAACCGAGATAGTTTATGTTTTTTAATTAAACTGGCTGGAAAAACAGAGGTCTGCTGCTGACCCTGCTGCTCAGTGACTCAGAGGGGGTTACAGCTCATCTTATCTTTGCATTTTAACAGCTTTTACCAACCACCTCTCCTACCTCTCAGTAAAGTTGATGGAAATTCACACAACTAAGACACAAAACATTTCAACAGTATAGTTCTCAGTTTCACATTCTTTCCTCCTGCTCTACTTCTGGGAAAATAATGGAAATCTAGCCTGAGATCTAAAGTTGCACAAATATGGAGTGGAGGCCTGGCTGCTGGGATTCAAACAGGGACATGACCCTTATAGAGATCATCATAAGCTTATTCTGAGAAGTGAGGGATATTGTGGTATAGCTCTGACACATCTGATGACAATTCAGAGCCACCAGAGATTCTGACTCAGTTCTCACCACAACTGCCACGCCTGGATGGCATCCAGCACAACAGATTAGCACTTGAAAACTAGTTGCTAGAGATGTAGGTGGGTAGCAGATCACAGTTGCCACCTCAGAAGAAACTTTGTCTTTGGAAAAGAATTAGTAATTTTATATCTCCAAATTACATCTGCATGTGTCCCAAGAGCAAACAATACTGCATACTGGGACTTCCACATAAAAACTGTGCAACTTCTTTGCTAGCACTCTGTTATGAATGCACCAACACAGAATTAAGCAACAAGAGCAGCAGACCAGGGGTGTACCAAACAACCAGACACTGTCTGTCCATCAGCCTAAGATACGATCACTCCCAGAAGGCCTGACAGTTCAGATTTCCAAGGAAAACATAAGAAAAGGCGTGGGTGACTTAATAGCTGTGACTTTTCCTTCTGAGTAATGGTCCAATTCAGTGGTTCTTTCAAAATGAAGAATCTTTCCATTGGTGTCAACAGATGTTGACCATCACGCCCCGAGAAAGAGATGGTGAAACTTCTTGGTCTCGGTGACTACACTGGTTTTAAGAAACAGCCCAGTTTCCTTTTTGGCAAGTCTTGACTAATAAACTGTTGCTTGTGCTAAAAATTTGCCATGGCTGCTGAGAAGGGGACCAGCCCTCACTGCAGGTCTCTACAAATTTTGTAAACCAGCTGATTGCTGTTCAGGACATGGAGGCAAACACTGCGCAGCATTTCAAGGAAAGGAGGTCATAGAAATAAACTAGAGCTCTAAAAAAATGAAATTAAAGCCATTGCAAATAACAGAGTTGATTGATGAAGTCACTTTAAATGAAGATGCAGCTAAGAGTCAGAGCTGTCCCTTACTAAAGCCAACAAGATGTTTTTACATAAACATGGTAATCAAAGGCTACACAAAAGTTGGATTTTCTGATTCAGATTTTACACCACACTTTGCGCCTCCCTTCCGTACCCCATCTGCCTCTCTTTTCTCCCACAAAAGAGTATTCCTGTCCAAATTATTTATCAGGAATTCTCCTGGGCCATAACATGCCTGGATCATGTCAGAGTACTACTGAGACACATGTTGGTCACTAGTGACCAAAATTATGCCTGAGAGCATGCTGGCAGTCCAATGATCAAAGGACAATTCCCTAACCTCTGCCCCAGGACTCCCCTCACCTGCTCATATAGACATAAGTAGGAAAAAATGGGAAACCAAGTGCTCCTTACTTGTCACCATTAGGTGTTAAACTGTACTGCTGTCTGCTCTTCAGGAGGTTTCCAGTTTCACCTCAGCTTTGACTTCAGGCACCAGTTCGTTCATTCTGAAGCTGTTTTAATGTGGAATGAGAATATAAAAACCAAAGAACATGTTCACACCTTTAAAATTTCGCTAAATAAAATAATAAATTCTGTCATACCCAGTAAGGAAGGATCACACCAAAAATGTGCACTTGGCCAAACGACCCCTTGGGGACACAGATTAAGGCTGGGCTCCTGCCTCTCAGAAGCTGTGCAGCCAGGAACAGTGTGGTGGCATCCCCAGCTCTAAGTTTGCTAGCCAGAGTCTTTAACCAGCCGTTTGAGATATTTGAGAAAAGACACAGCTAGCAGGCTGCTAGAAATTACAGACATTATTTTATGACAATAAGGTCTGTTTTGAAATTTAGCTCTGAGTATTTCTGTGGGAATAACAAGGAAAGACAAGCATTGTGAAGACAAAACAGCACTGGAGTTTCCATTTCCATAGCACTTTATAAAAGCTGTGTTTCTATAAGGTCACTTTTTGAAAATAGTTTTAAAGGAAAGGAAAGTTTCCAAAGCAAATGTAGTGGCCATGTTCCAAACAGAGGAAGAAAGGAGATTTCAAGGTACATTTGAAATTTACAACTCTACACTAAGCTTTGGCACAACTTAGAGCTGCTTTTTCACTGCAATCATCAGCTTGGAGGTTCCTTGGTTGTTGGTTTGATTTTTCTTTCATGTGATTCTCAAGTCCCCTCCTGACACAGTAATTTCACCTTTCTGTTCCTTGGAATCTGCTCTGAAGAGAATATGTTCATTATAGAAAATGACAGACCTGAAACTTGACAATTTTGGGAAAAGAATTAAAGACTAGTGTCAAGATCAAGTGAACTCTCAGGACAGAAGGAGTTCCCTGCTACTTGACATGACTTACCATGAGCTGTTGCTTCCACATTGTTTGGATGTTGGCTGGATTTGTTCAGCTGAGTTTGATCTCTTATCACAGCTGGCTATCAGCCTGCTGCAGCTGCTCCTTCTTGACCTTTCACTTGCAGTATATTTTCTCCCCAAAGTCTGTTAGGATGCACAGGGCTGGGCAGTACTTCCCTGGGAATGACAAATGTCATTGGCAGGGCCTTCAACACCTGCAAGAGGGATCCTTCCTAGTATGATGTACATTAGGAGGAGCAGAGTTCCACACAGCAGAGCAAAAGGAGCGAAGAGGAAAATATCTGATGTTTCAGGTTGCAACTGTCTCATCTATAAAATTGAGAGGCAAGCAACTAGTGGAGAAACCTCAAAAGCAGCTACTAGAAAACTACAAGGGACAAAAATTATGCTGACAGGGCCTATGAGAATGCAGTATTTCCCAACAAATAATTAATTAACAACAGCTTGGTATGGTGGAAGGGAGAGAAATTTGGACTGCAATGCTATGGAGAAAGTCTCTTTTTTTTCCTTCTCCTCTTTCTGTCTGTCTCTTCCCTTTCTGCACCTTAAGGCTCCTCTCTCCCTGGTAACTTCAGGGTAGCTCACAGCTGATGCCTTCAGAAAAGAGGGTTCTTTACTATTGAAACAGGTCATCTCTGGTCCTTATTATGACTGGAATATAAATCACATGTTACAACCAATGGAATGTCATCATATCTCTCTCAGGGAGAGGGAGTAGTAATCCACTCTGTAAAATCCAGCCTTATCAATAGCTAAGGTCAAAAATCAAATCAGTCTTCTGAGGGTACCACAGCATATCCCATTTTGATCTCTGTAGGGGAACTAAAGCAAAACAATATATGCCTGTCGGTTTCTGGGCTCCTTGTTTTGGAGGGCTCCTAAGGTGACTCAGTGATGCAGCAACAAGTCAGTACCCCACACACCTTACCACCAGGGATTACACTTACCTGCACACATTGGCATTTTGTGACAGAATCTCAGTTAAACAGTGAACAAATGTCAAATGTTAAATAATCCCTCAATTTCAAAAGGAAAAATTGCTATGAGCAGTTGCAACCTCCTACGGCAGAATTAACCACATCTTGAAGAGCTCCTCTCTGGGTGCCCCAATCCCTCAAGAAAGGATCCTTAGATCCCAATCTCCACCAGGAAGGCCAAGAGCAGATCCACTACAAGGGGCAGGATGGGGCTGCAGAGGGCTCAGCCAAGACACTGCTGCCACAGGCTGCTCTGTAGCTGTGGGGCTACAGACTGTCCTGACCAGATATCCTGGTTAGCCCAGGAAATCCAAGAATTCCAGATGGGGACAGAGGTGACACAGAGAGAGCCATGCTGCAGCTTAGGGGAGGGTGAGGCTGATAGTCCCTCCTCAGGCTGATAGTCCAAATGCAGCTTCAGTGGAAGGGGGGGAATCTGCTGACACATCCTCACCTCTCATTGCTCCCCAACCCTTTAATGGTGCCCACTCAAAGCTTCACAGCTTTTGGGGGAGAATCCTGAATGTTCTCTGTTTGCATTTTTATTGTTAAACATGCTAAATATTCTTCATATGTTTTGAAAAGCTAACACATTTTCTAGCCCAGCCCATCAAGCTGCAAAATTAGATGATGTTGAGCTTTGAACTCATGTCAGTGATGCACCCCTTCATTTACACTCATAGCTGGGGAGACAGATGCTGTTCATACATGTGTGCTCAAGATGCTTCTGCACAGAACTGAAATGCAAGCATCACAGTTTGTACCTTTTTTGCCTCCTTTTTTGCCTCCTTTTTTCCAAGCACAGTCAGATACTACATTAGGAGAAGAAAATTATTTCATTCTATAAAATTTGTATTGAGTTGCAGGGAAACAAGTCAATCCAGGCAGCGATGTAGATATATTTAACTTCTATTCATCCAGTCATCAGTATTCTGTTCTTGCTGTTGAAGCACTCCTCTAAATATTAGGTATCTAATGAACTTGTGCCTCTTTAGTGACATCAACATATTGAAAACTTGTAGATTTGAATTCACTGCCATATGTTTTTCTCTTACAGCTTTTGCAATTTGCTTAATATTACTCAAAATATTCAGTGAGAGAAGGGGACAGTTTTGGGGGAGAAGAAGGTGTAGGGGTGAGTTACATATATTCATATGTATATATTCATCAAGGCTTCATTTCTGAGCATTCTGTCTGTAATTCAGCAAGACAGCCAGGAGCATTGCAACCCAGCAATACGAGGGCACATGTATGCTTAGAATTAGATGCAGACAAAAAAAGCTTCCAGAACTGGAATACATAGCATCTGTTCCACTCTAAGTCCCCTAAACAATGAAATTCAGGAAGCAAAAATGCATTTTGTAGTTCATGGTTCTTTTTCTGTCAGCATTCCAGGAGCAAAAGCAAAGAATAACTGTGGGAAAGATCAAGTGCTTAAAAGCCTCTTCAGAAAGGATATTTAGTCCTTAAAGAAAAATATATATTAAAAATAATCCCCATCATTCCAGCATTTCACAATACACATCTCTTGGTCGTTTGCATTAAATATAATGTTCTGAAAAGCTCAAAGAATCACATGACTGTGAGACTGGGAGAAAAAGGCATTTATACAGTTATACAAGAAAAAAAAAGCCGTTTATTTTATATCTTGGGACCACATCCTTGGCTTCATTCAATTCCAAGGTTTTTGAAGTACAGCGTATGGAAAAACTAGAGATATGGTTTATCAAAATTCATATCTTTTCACAAGCTGGATACACATCTTAGAGTTGTAGGAGAACCATAATTCAGAGTAAAGAAAGGAGCTGAAAAATGCTGTTTGAAAATTATGCACTTTTTATACCATTCATAGTTATAGTGGAGCCCTAGTTTAATAGAAATGCTACCTAAAAAAATTTAAAAACCAAACCAATAAACTTCACCTTAGAAACAGCAAAAGATTTTCTTTAATAATTTATCTGAAGCCTGCTACACAAAGTTAAAATTCCAGAGCAGCAAAATCACAGAGAGGGATTTTAAAGAATTTCTACAGGAAATTCAAAGCAAAAGCTGTGTGCCTCTAAGTATACTATGAGTTTCCTGCCATTTGCTTGTCTGGTGCCAACAAGAAAGCTTAGGAATGCCACTATTCCAAGAGAACTGGCTAGAAAGCATCTCATTTTTCCAAGGCAATAAATCCTCTCCAGCATATCAGATAAGAGACAGGTCTTTCTCTTGACATCTGTTCTCATCCAAGTGGTGAGCTGGAAATCTCAAGACATCCGTTCACTCTAGGCCAAGAGTCCATAGAATTCCAAGAAATCTCTCTGGAGCTTACCTCAGAAACGGAATACCAAAGCAGAACAATGAAAATAATTAGGAATTTGCTTTGCCAACAAATACAACATCTCTTTATTCTGCAGCTAACACAACCTCCCTTCCTATTGGCAGCATGCACAGAATGAGAGAATATGAACAATATGAAGGATTAAAGATAAATTTGGAATTTTGTCCTTTGATTAAACAATGCTTGACTCCCTTTCTGAAACCAAACAAATAAGAGCTAGTGGCAATGACCATGGGGAAATTCTGTTGAACTCCCAGCCCCCTTTTTTTCTAGAAATACTGAATGCACATGATAATAACATCACAAAGATCTCATAAGCAAGCTGGAAAAAAATGAAACTTTTCTCTTACAAAGATGAGCACCATCTTGGCTCCTTTAAGTTGCCCCCACTCAATCATTTCCCTCCTTATTTCTTCTTCTTCTTCTTCATATTTCCTAATGTAATTTGGATTTTACGTAGTGCATTAACAATAACAAGAAATATGCCCAAAAGGTTTGCAAACAAAAACTCCCCTAGACTTTGGTCTGAATCTTGACTTCTCTCAACTCCACCATCATGCTCAAACAATTCATCCATCATGGCCTGAAACGTGCATGGACAGACAAATGGGATTGCAAGAGCTCACAAGAGGAGAAAAGCAAAACAGCTGACAGACAAACACTGGACAGTTTCTCCCCTGAAAGAGTTAGCTGGAAAGAAAAGGCAAAGGTAAACACCATCCACCAGGCCTTCTCATTAAATGAGAGCTCCTCTTGTCACACAGTGGTCTCACCCATCTGAGCTAAATGCACAAATTTAACTGTCTTCAAAGTCCTACAGCAATTGGTTTTGTTGTATCTGTGCTACTTACTACTGACAATCTATGTTCCATTACAAGATCCCTGAGAGAAGAAATCCCCATTCTGAAGAAATAGGCATAAAGACCAACAATGCTGAGGGTAAATGGATTTTTTTTCCTAGTTCCAGAGGAGCCACAGCACTGCAATCCCCATCCAGGGTAAAAGTGAAATAGTCAGGTTCGAAGCATACCTCAAATTTCCATAGGAAACCAGAGAGTAGAGCCTAAGAATTAAATTCAGTATCAAGTGAATAAATTTCATTCAGGTCTCAGGTCAGCTCTGTCTGACCAGCATGCCTTGTTTCCTTGAGTTCAAAAACCAGTTTGATTATACCACAGAATCTGCCAGAGAAGCCCTTCATTCTATTTGCAGTATCCACACAGTGGATGGGATACATTTGACTAAATAAACTTTCTCAATCAACCTAAAAGAACTCTTTCATGAAGATAAGGCAGACTTCAAAACCCATCCCAATAAAATTCAGCCCCAAAGAGTAGACTCTGGGATCATTCATTTTATCATCAGTAATATCTGGTTTTGGCTTTAGATGAAATTATCTCATCTGAACACTCATCTAAAGAACTGCACTGACATTCCAGAAGTCTGTGAACAAGATTATTTTATGGAGTTCAGTAGCAGACAGTGCAGCACTGTGGGTGCAGTGGGAGAGGCAATCCCAGCTCAGCACACACCTAAGGTTACCCACATGGATAGAACTGTTGAAATTGGTGGCTTTATCTGAGTGTTTACTTATTTAACTTTCAAGTGGGTGCGGGCCAGAGCAAGAACAAACAGTGAAATCTTGATGTGTTGTAATCACCAAAGGTCCCACTGAAGTCAGTGCTGTAAAGATGCCATCTGTGGCAGCAAGAATTACAGCCAGCAATTCCTGCAGACTTGGGATGCTCTCCTTAGTGCTGCTTTCTGGTCTGTGCCAGCAGTACTGAGCACATGCTTTTGTTTCATTCTTACCCTCTTTTTCTATTTTCCTCCCCAGTAAAAGATCTGAGACACATAATTTGCATTATTGCATATTCAGGGGTTTTTCTGGCATTATGAAGAAAGTAATGCAGTCTATACACATTGCACACGCAGGGATTTTCTGGAGTTCTGAACAAAGTCATGCAATCTATATTAAAAAACTCTTTCATTAGGTACATGGTGTTGTTACCTTATGTTTGCCATGAGATTCTAGAACAAATCTGAATAGTTGCAGTGACTCAGATGCTCACTGTTACCTTCTCCCCTCCTGGAGGAGGGGAGATCTCCCAGAATGTGTGCAATGTTGCCATCTGTCTCCCTGCCCTCTCTGCCTGCTGATAACTCACAAACACCGTAAGTACTACATCCATTTTAACAGACAGGGAGAGAAGAACTTTTCTAAAAAGTTTCACATAGCATGGCAGGAATTCCTAGAGAGCACACAAGGTCCATCAAGTCCAAGAGAGACCCTTCAGCATATAGGGTTCTTTTCTTATTTATTCCCTGATAACAATTTTCTTGGTGTCACAGGTTCAATTTCAGAATCTAGTGAGGCTCCAATATCTGCTGGGCAAGGCACTCTTTCATCTTAAGACTCAACAGTCTCAAAAATCATTTAGTGGTACACTTGTTAATGAACACAATTCTGCAAACCCACTAGATATCAGTGTGCCAAAAGTATTCAGATGGCTTGTCCACAGCCTGGTGAACAGACACAGCCACAAGAGTGTCTGGGTAGCCCATATTTTGCATTCAGGGACATCCCTACAGATATTTGGCTTAAACTGCATTCCAGGCACTGACTGCATAGCCAAGGAAAACACAGATTCAGAGAGCTATTGTTCCTTTTCACTTGATTTATTTCAAAGTATGCATACATGCATACAAAACTCAGCAGATAGCTCCAACCATATATCTTTTCATCTGTGGTCAAGCAAAAAAAGACAAGATCCCTATGGTGCAGAAGGCACAGACAAGTATCACAAGACATTTTTCCACTGGAGCAACCGTCATCATCCACCACAAGCAAAAAATGGTGATGCCAAAAGCATCACACAGATGCAACTTTCCAAGTAACCTCATAATCTTCTAAACTTAAACATTTTCTAAGAAGGAAGAAAAATTTATTCCATTGTCAGTCTCAATCATTGACTTCAAAAGAATATAACAATCCAGGAACAAAAAATCAGCAGCAGCTTCTAATGATTCACAGCAGCTAACCAGTCTAAAACTTAAAGTCCTGGGTTTGGGTGCTTGTAATTTTCTGCCAATTCCTGCTTTCCAATAAAAGAAGATATTTTCCATGGTATGTAGGATATGTATAGTGCCAAGGCCTGCATACAAGCATAGATCTTTAAGATCCCTTCCACTATTGGGTTGGAAGGGATCTTAAAGATCATCTACTTTCAAACCCTCTGCTGTGGTCAGGGATGCCTTCTGCTGGACCAAGTGGCTCAAAACTCCATCCAACCTGGCCCTGAGCACTTCCAGGGATGGAGCATCTCACAGTCATTCCTGCCATTGTTAAACATTTGAGCAACCATTTCCCCTCTAATTTGTTTCCTTCCGTAGAGGAATAGGAATCCTGAGAGTAGCACAAACCACCTTACATAGTGCTAGGGTATGTGTGCAATTGTAAACACAAGGCGAGAAGTACAAAAAGTAACAAGAGTGCTAAACATGTAAAAGTAATGCATCTGTAACTCATGTGGAAGCACCATCCCAGTGCAGGCTGAGTTGTCCTCCCTGCTCCCATTGCTCCTCTGTGGGAGCCAGAGCTCTCAGAGAGAGCACAACACAGCCTCTCACAGTCTGCATTGTTCAACCCATTTCTCCTCTCTGGATTCACTCGCTCTTTAATCTGCTGATAGCTGTTTTGACACAGAGTAGTATTTCACTTCAAACCCCTTCTCAATGCTTCAGTGGCCAAAGCATGGAAGCTGAGAGTTGTTAAGAGCTACAGCTGACATCTGTACCCTCAACAGCTCAACAATTCACACATAAACAATAGCCACATTTCCTGGTTTTATGTTTTCATAAGTTAATGAAAAGAGATAGGTTTCCCATGAGAGGTGCTGGAGCTCCACGCAGCATTATTTACCCTTCTTTCAAAAGCATGATCGTCGCCAACGGAAATTACTCAGATGCAGTAAAACATGTTTTTCTAACAAAATGAAGTCCAAATCCTGCTTCCTGGACCAACATGAACTTTCCAATAGAGGACAATAAAGCTACCTCTCAGACCAGGAAAAACATTATTTGGGCCTTTTTCTGAACCATCCAAGAGCGGTAAATAAATATGTAGAGACAAACATTTCACCTCATTATGCTTTGGTTTATGGGGAACTGGAATGGTGCATGCACAGGAAGATTCTTTAATGATCTCAGGTTGATACTGAACAGACCATGATGAAAAGCTTTTTCTGATTCACTAATCCCAATCAAGAAGTGATGTTACAAATATCTTTCAACAAAAACACCCACATCTTTGTCAGTGCTTGCAAAAAAATTAGCTATAGATCAGACTAACTTATATATACCATTAAAAAAAAAACAAAATTAGGAAGCAATTTTTCTTTCCTGTATATTTTTAAAGTGTGTACAAAGAGGGTTTTTGTAGCTTAAACAGGCAAAAGAAAATTTTTATTTCTAATCTGTCAGCCTCTATACTGTGGTAATCGTTTCCAACTTTATCATTTCACGTCTGCCCTAGAAAATTTTACCAGTTTTTGTACTGCAGGGTCTGAGTGGGATGATCTATTTCTTTCTTAAGTGACAAAATTGTATTGGTTTTTCAATTCCTCCACAAGAAGGAAATTACTTTAGTAAAGTATTCCTCAGGTGTATGCTTACAATGCCATGAATTTCTGCAGGCAAAATTTTTATGTTGTCATCATAAACTATGTTTACCTTATATGAGTTCAGCATTCTGGTTAGAGACAAATCTTTTCTGATGAGACTATGAGGCCACTAAAACTTTTCTTATGTATGAATGGTGGCACTGTTTTTAAACAGAAACTTATTTCTGTTCAAATGGACTCTTTATGCAGCATTTTCTCATATTATGATTGCAGATATTTGATCCCAGCAAGCAATAAAAAACTAAGTATGTTTAGTTCTTCTCATGTATCTTCAAAAAAAGACAAATTTTTAGATTACCCATTTTTTAAATTTTAAAATCTTAAACAACCAAATTTATAGGCAGTTTCTGACAGTAATAAGGACCAACATGGAAGACTGGGGATGACTGTTTTTTTCCTGCTGTGCAAATATTATTTTTCTTGTTTAAAAGTCAAAAACAATAGCCAGATGTGGTTGCTGGATATTTAATAGACCATCATTACTCTTCTTCAGAAAAGACCCCAACATAATAAACAAACACATCTCAATAAGAAGTGTTTCACACCAAGGTCATTGCCTGGTGTCCCAGACTCTCAGGCACCAAAGCCCCCTGCCACCAGCAGACCTGGGAGGGCAGAGCAAACAGAGCTTTTGCACCACAGTAAAAGCTGATGACTGAACAAAAATGGTGTGTGATTTTTCAAAGGCCAGATGAAGTGTTTTACGCAGATGACAACTCTGACCTGGACTTCTACCCTCTAAATTGTTTGACTTGTGTTTTAAAAGTATGCACCTAGATGCAGACGGATGCAACAGGTGAGTTTACTTAAATAAATACCCACAAGCATTTCTGACATTGCTAACTTTTGAAAATTCCAGAGAAAATCTAGTTCTTCAAAAGTTATTGTCTCTACTCACAGTTTCACAAAAGTTATTGTCTCTACTCACAGTTTCACTAAGTCTCTTCAGCCAGCAATCATGGTGACAAACACATTCTTGCTCTCTGCAGGCAACTTGCAGTGAGTCCTGATGGGGGTTTTTGTTACCACAAAGCGTTTTTGGCACAATGGGTAAAGCTTTTCAAGCATCAGGATGGAGCACTTGTTGTGTGCAGGTTGAACACTTGGAGTATTCAGAGGGTTTTGTGCTGAATGTGGGCTGAAATGGTGATGCAGAGTCCTCTAGCCATGCACATGTACTGTACAGCAGCACCCTGGCCCAGACACCATCCCAGTGCACTTGATAGGCTCAAAGTCTGTCATGGCTCTGACTGCTCTGATAAGCAGCTCAGCTGCTCTTCCTTTGCCATGGAACCTTTTGCAGTCTGGAAACTAAATAAAAATAATAAACAAATAGAAAGAAAAAAAGTAATTGTTTACCTCAGAGTAACTGAGACTCTAAAATAAGCTGTTGACTTAGACTCTACCTTTGAGGGCTTACTCAGTTCAGGTAAGAAAGATTAGGCTGCTTTTGCACTGCCCAAAGGAGTGTCCTGCCCTATAAGAACACCTGACCTACTCCTAGTCCTTCCAGATTCAAGGAGCCCAGAAGCACAAGGATTTAAAACCAGGAAAAACAGTTACTAATCCACCCAAACAAAGCTGCTGAGAAAGCCTGCTTGCTGTAGGTTGAGTAGCCCTCCTGTATCCCTTCAGCAGTTGCTCACATGGACCCCACCTACCAGCTCTTGTAACACCTAATCAACACTTGCAGGACTGCTTAAACATGATCTTCTGAAATGGGCACCCAATCCACAGGGAACACCAGGCCAAGTGGGAAGCATTCAAGATACAAATCAAGACCTACATAAGTGCTTTAGAAATTTCAGAAATTCACTTGTTTTTCAAACCAATCAACTGATGCTCTACAAAGGATGCATTTTTAATGTGTTTGTTTTGCCTGATGATTTCAATTTGCTACGATGTTCAGAAAATCTAGAAAACATCCATTTCAGAGCCATCCAACCTCCAAAATGGAGCTTCTCCTCGTCTTTAATTTGATGTCTTCCTGTGCCATGGCCTCTCACTGCTGGTATGTCTTCAGATGGAAAGGCTTTAGGTCTTGGGTGCTGACAGGCAGACTGGGTAGTTGAAGAAAGCCTATCCCCTTCTTTGAAAAACATTTTAAAGAACTTCCCTTTTATTAAAGATATTACTTAACGTATAGACCTAGGTCTAAATTTAAAAGATATAATATGTAGAATATTGAAATAATTTTTACAGCATCATGATCGAAGAAAGTTCACATAAATGAGAAGAAATGTACTAATTAGTGGACACAAATAAGCTGTAAAAAACTAAGAGATACTGCACACCACAGTTGCACTGAATGGCAATGTGATCTAATTTAAGAACAAAACCAACATGAGTCTTCCAGGTTTGAGGTCCCAGGTGAGAGTTTGAATATCTTCTATGACAAATAGCCTGTAGCAACTCCAGTAATTGTGTTTAAATAATTTTCCAACAATGAGCTTGGGGGTTTAAAATGTTCTCTATTTTACTGCACAGACTTGCTAAGCATGTTAAGGAATACAGAAGTAGATAAAAATGAGGACAAATTGAAAACAATAACAGTGAATAAATGGGATCTACTTACTAAAAGAAAAGATATCCAAATTACAGAAAGATTCCAGTAAATCAAACCATATACTCCTTGAAAGAGAATTTTACTTTCTCAAGGGTGCTAACCTTTCAATGCCCAGTTAGCCATTACTTCATCAAAATTTCAAGTAGGAGAATTACTGGCGTGCTCAGGCTGTCTTCAGATTTCCTAGTATTTTCTCATTAATGTTAATATGCCATTAGAACATTGTGCACTTGAATTAGTGACTCATGATATTAGACATAGCCCTATGGCAATCAAGAGCCACAAAAGTCTCATAGCACACTTCAGTAGCAGTGCTCTGTAAAATATCCTTTGCATCTGAAATTCATCACTTCCTCAGCAATCTCATAAAAATGGCAATTTTTAGAGATGCCTGCAGCAATGCAGGCAGAGCACAAGCCCTTCTTCCACAAGTTACTTCCCAGTGCTGTTATTAGCATTCAGTGGTGGAGCTGGCTGGTAGGGAGCAAAGCTCTGACATCTTGTCATGTTGCATCAGTCACTGCTGATACAAACTGGTGAATAACGTAGGACACAGCCAGAACTTCTGCTGAGAATGGCAAAACATCAAAACGACAGCAAGGTCATTACTGAGTGATACTCATTTTATAGTGTGTTTTACTTAATAACACTGACAGCAGGTAGTTATTTTAAATGCAATAAAAGTAACTGTTTCTTGGTGTCAGCTGAAAATGAGACATTGTAGGAATCCAGGCTTATGAAAAAGGAACCAAACAACCAAGTTTAAGACACCTTCGATGGAAGATGCAAAATGAAAATATTCCTTTGATGGAGGAAGAAGAATGCAGAGATATCTTCAGTTCCACATGACACTAACAAGTATTGAGCACTACAGTCAGTGTGGAAAGAAGATTAGAAAACGTTATCTACACATCTGCCAGTTGCACACCTTTCCCCAGGCTCTACTAGTTTTTGTTTATATAGAAATATTCTTTTTCCTTCAGTGCTGATTACATTAGTGTTTTAACAGTAGTGTTGATCTGTAATCATTGCACTCATTCACCCAACTGCAAAGCACCAACTTCCTGCACACACAGAGACTTCCCCACACAGCACCAAATCTGATAAGGAAATAAAAGAGATCCTTAAATTGCCTGTGCCTTCAAAGTAATCTGAGAGCCATGAATTGTGCACGAAAAATTGAAGAACAGATTAATAACTCTAATTACAAAATGGCGATTGTCCTTAAATGTTTCAATCTGAATGGGTAATTAACTGAGATAATGGTTGAAAATACATATTCTGAAGTGTTCTTACCTTTCATGTTCAAGTAAGGCTAAAGTCCTTAAGGAAGAAATGTCCTCAAAGCATGCTTGCCATATTAAACCAGTCTTCCCCACACAATGTGAAGTTCTTCTTCTGGCTTAACTCTTCAAGCAATAGATTTCTTCCAGCAATTTTACTTGCTAGTTTTCTGCTGCATGAGCTTCAGCAAGATTAATCTGACTTCAAAGCAGGCAGTGCTCTCTCAGTACTCATTTGCATTGAGTTTTGTAGTGAAGAAATAAAGTTATGCTGCATAGCTTACTTGAACATTAGTCTTCCATGAGCCATTTGACAAAAGACTGAAAATAAACTCTGGTTAAGAAATAAAAAAAAAACAACAACAACAACAGACAAACAGTTCATGAACACAACTGCCTTACGTGGGCATGACCCAGTTTTTGGATTTTTTCCCAAATGCACATGTTAATAAAGACCAACAAATTTTACTGAGAGGATATTGCCTTTTTTATGTTAGTAAGATAGCTAGACTGGAAACTGCTCATCTCATATCAGCAGCCCAGGGGAACCAACCCTACCTTCAGACCTGCCCCTTACCCATGGGATATTTTCTTATTCTGTTATTTTCTTATTCAGAATTACAGCTTTGTTTAAGTCAATGTGGCATGAAACATTCCAGAAATTTGACTGTATCTTCAGACCTGAACTTGGTTACTCCTGCTCACAGCTGCTGATGAGGGCACTAGGTACATCCTAGGTTACCTGAGATGTACCAAGGACAAATCCATTCTTACCTGGAAACTTTCCCACCCACTCCACACTTCCGAGAAACAGTCATCAGCAGGCACAGAGAGGTTGCTGCCCACCTTGAGTTCACAGCTGGGGACTAATTGGCATAAACATACTCAGAAGATGTTGTCACTCCCTTTGGCGGTAAAAGCAAGAGCGTTCCTCCCCCAGACACCCAGGCTGCTCCATATGCTCTTTATGGCAAGCTGAGTGCTGCAAACCCCAGCTATGCACCAGCCAGAGAGGAGCTGAGCAGGGAAAGAGTCATAACGTGCTTTGGCTTCCAGCTGCTCCCCTACAGGCTGACATTTCTTAAGTAGGTGTGCATTTTGTGAAATAACACCCTGAGGCACTCAGACGAGCAGGAGGTTGTTTTCCAGAGCAGCCACCATCGGTCCCTGTACGCACCACAAAATTTCTGTAAGCCTCACTGTTTCACATGACTGCCTCAGACTTGGTAAAAACCCTTTGGTTATATTAAACATGAAGATATTGAACATCCCTGCTGGGACTGGAGGTGTGAGATTTGAGACACAGCAAGCAGAAAGGAGGGACATTTAAAAATTATGTTGTTTTTTGTCTCTAAAACACATTTCTGGAAGCACAACAAAGAAGAAATAGTTACTGTAATGGTGAGATGACAAGAAATGGTAAGAGAAAAGGTATCACATAGGAAGGTGACAGGGAAAAAAGATATAGCAGGAAGGAAAATGAGGAAATACAGCAAGAACTCAAACTGGAAGCAATGGCCAGAAATTTTGATTCCAGAGGAAACGTTCATGGTCAGGCTCGAGCAGAAATAGGTTTGAAATGGGTTTAGGATGTGTTTACCCACAAAGATCAAAATCACTTTGCCAGCTTTCTTTCCAACAGTTCCTAATGCCAGTACACAGAGCCTTATTTCTGCATAAGGCTTCTACAGCCACCCACATCTTAACCACTGGACTGCCTGAGACCTTTCCTTTGATGATTTAGAGGGTATGCCCATGAATTGAGGCTGCACCTTTTACCACTGGTCAGGTGTTAACTGGATTGGTGACTTTTGAGGGGCGCGTGTGTGTGTGTGTGTGTGTGTGTGTGTGTGTGTGAAATGGGGAGGGATAAAGAGGGAAAGTATTGCCGCAGGGTCTTGCTCTGGGCTGCCTTGTCTGAGCCAGTTTCTATTGCAGTTTCCAGACCAAGAACTCACTGTTTGTTCGTGGTCTGTAGAAACCTAACTTGTGAAAGGCTTTTTGGCTCTCCTTCTCATTTCCACTAGCTAAATTGCCATGAAAAGCAGTCATGTTATGCAGGGATTTTCACCTTTGGCATTTCTGAGATGTCTAGCCTTCTTGTTTTTCACATTTCTGCCCTGTGTCAGCAAGTAGTGTGGCTTCAGGAAACAATCTGTGTAGTCATGATTAGCAGAGAAAAAGTCCTGTGGAGCTGTGAACTGTGAGGCCAAGAAGCAAGTGTGATCCACCGCTGGTTTGAAAATGTCCAAGAGAAAGAGAAATTAAAAGAAAATTCTGATTTCTCAACTTTACTGGAATGTGTCAGTGGTGCTGGCACAGAGAGATTCAAACCCTTCAGAGACCCCTGCTCTGGCCCCAGCTTCAGAATCTTCTTTACCTCCAAATTCACAATTGAGCCTCACTGGTAGAGGCTCCTGATTCAGAGGTCCACTAAATCTCTCAGGAGCAGGAGGCACAAAAGATATGACTGGATACCAGGGAAACCCACACCTTGTAACCATTCTTCACAAATATCCAACCACACCTTGTAACCATTCTTCACAAACATCTTCATCACTTAGAATCTAAATAAAGCTTCCTAGAGCTGCTGGTGGGTCCAACTCTCACAATAAGAGGGAAACAATAGATCTACAAAGTGCAGACATGGGACGTTCTTAGAGGGAAGTTACAAGTTCAGCTGTAGTGGAGGTAAGTGGGATGACAGGACAAGAGGTCTGAAGGCAGAAAGGAAGTTTCCTCAAGGTAAAGAGGATGCTTTTACAGTAGATTTTGCTTTTTATTCAAAACTGATTTGTTTTGTGCATGCCTTATCCATGGAGCAATGCAACATTCCACTGCCCTGTCAGACTTCTAAACATCCTCCTTTATTGCATTGTCCCCTCACCCACCTTGAGATCAAGCACAGGTGGATTGCATTACTCTGGGCTGATATTGATGGTGCATGTGGTAAAATCTGAGCCTGTGCACTAAATTCATGTGCTACACTCTCTCTCTCTGTCTCACAATGGGGTCCAGCCCAAGCAGTGTCAAACTGAAACATGGCATTTCTCTGGTGCCCTGTTCAACATTGCTCTTGCTTTTCTCAAGAGATGCCAGTTTCTTTCCTTCACTTAGACTTCATTTTTGAACCTTCTTAGTGACACTCAAAAGAGGGGGGTGGGGGAATAAAATGAAATCTGCCAGGCCACAGTTACTTTGACTGAGTTAACTACAACTACTAGTGAGTAGAAAAAAACTTGGGAAACCATCACCACAAGAAATGCACTTAAACTAAAAATATTACAGTGCAGTTTCATTGGGTCTTGATCTGGGTTTCACAAAAATTTCTCTTTTACTGTTTTTTTTTCAATAGAAGGTCACTAGAAAGTCAGCTATTATGTATAAACTCTAAGTGATTTTGTGATTTCTTACCAAAACAGTCTCGTGCCCTCTGTTTTACTCAGGTGAAAAGAATTTAAAACTGAAAACCACAGCTACCATACCTAATTATGAGGTCCAGCACTGCAGAACACTTCCCATAGAATGGCTTCATTTCTGCTTCTGTAGATGACTTGACACAAAAGGAAGTGCTAAGAAGCTGTCCAAAAATTAATTCTGAGCAACTAAGGGATGTGGAGACACTATATGAAAAGGATCAGGGCTAAAGAGACTATGTAGTTACTACAAATTGTGGAAATGGAACAGATTAAATCAGGCACTTGTGCCAACCTGATTTACTTGTTCACGCACACTTGCACGTCCATACTGCTCTTGTAGTAGTAGCTTTGTCCACTGAAAACCAGGCATTATGTCCCATACTTCTCCTTCTGATTGACGAGAAAAAAGCACCTGGTTCTTGCTTCAGTCACTGAACTTTCCAAATCACAGTTATCCTTTTTTAAGAACACCATGGGATTTTTAAAAAGGATGTTTTTTTGCAAATTCACACAGGCATAGTAGAGTTAGTACATAATTTTCATTGAGGCAACGCCAAGCTCTAACTACTTTAAGTGGCCCTTTAAATAAATAGATGAAAATTAAAAGCCACTTCCAGAAATAAACTGAAATAATTAAAGTAATTTCTGACCATGCTTAAGGAAAAATAATTTCCAAGCAGTAAAAATTGATAGTCAAATCTTGTTATCGAGCCATGGCACGTGAGATTTATGTTTTGATGTCTATTAGTTCTGTAATTGTTTTCCCTCCAAGCATTCATTTCTGGAGATTTGGTAGCTCTCTGGAGTTGTTATTAATTACTGTAAAATAATTTGTCCTCAAAAAATTGCTAGTGTTCTTAATAAGTGGCAAGTCTGAATGCTTACCTGCATGATTCATGAACATCAAACTAATCACAGCTCGTCACTAAAAATACTAAAAGTTCATTGCAGTAATTACAGCCTTTAATGCAGAACATTTCATATAACTGTCTTTATATAAAGGTCTCAGTTTCATACCGATGTCAGCAGTGGCAGAAAGTGCTCCCTTTTTAGGAGAGTATGATCATGATTTCAGGTGAACTGCTCTGCAAGAGGCTATCTGCACGAGAAGTGGAAGAAATGGCTTGGATGGGAACCCAGATCACCTTATCCTGAGTGGGGATTAGTTACACCTGCCTTCCTACAGCCTATTCTTAAAGACATCAGTGATTGGGATTGCCTAGGGAAGTCATGGCAAGGCTTCATCATACTTATTACCACAAGGATTTTTCGACTGTTTACGCTGAGTCCTCAATGGTCCAGCTGCATGGTGCATTTCTATTTCTTTGTAAGATCCACTGCTATTATTTTCTTGAGGCTAAAAAAACCCTTTTTTTTCCAGACCTCCTTCAGTGGTGGTATTTTCTACATGTGAAATAGGTTTTCGGAGGAAATGTGTCCACCTCATCCAGAAACCTGCACAGGAAAGCAAGTCCAGCCCACTTTTACAGGCAGAGACAGAGCAGGAGGTACTCCAAAAGCCCCCTGTGACCTCTGGCTGCAACAGGCAGCCTCTGTGTGTGCAGCTAGCGCATAACTCTGCACATTGATGTAAAATCAGACATAAAGGGGCAAAAATTAAAGCCATAGTGGGAATGAGAGATTAACCAAGGAAACAGTGATGATGAGAAAGTTGGGATCATGACATGAACATAAACACTGAGTATGAGGTTGAAGGGTTTTTGTATGTGTCAACAAATCAGATGAGAAAAGCAGGGAAATATCTACCTCAGCATTTGGTTATACTGTGATGTCTCTGGAGTGCTGCAGCAAATGACAGCACACAAATGTTCACATTTCAAAGAACACTTCAAGAAGAAATGAATAAAAAAATCCAGACATGTTCAATAAAGAGCTCTTAAATAACTAAAAAGATGAAAATCATCATAGGAATCCAGCACATTTACTTCACAAAGTTACTCAGTTACATCCTCTGGGATCATAAATACATTGAGGCCCCGCACACAAAGCAAACGATTGGAAGCTGAAGCTAAGATTCAGAGATAACCAAGATTCCAACTCAACTCACAAGTATAAAACTGTTCAGAGTGTTTCACTGGACTTATGGATCTGTCAGTTGCCTTTTGAATAGTAGACTCTGTGCATTAAAAGTCAAGGACTTGCACTTAGATCAGGATTTGATTAAGTTGATGTTGCAATCTCAAAACTTGCTGAGTTTCAAAATTCTTAATTCACAGGGTTATTTTCAATCTTCAGTTTTAATATAAAGCAGTTTCCTTTGCTCAGAACAGAAAAGGAATGTAAGAATATGAAGTTAAATTACTTTATGTAGTAAAGCCACAAGGAGAGACAGCCCAGCAGAGACTTCCCCTTGCACTGTCTGTCCCTGCCCATGGCACGGCCAGACAGAAATGTTCCTGAGACAGAAATGTACTGCTGAGCTTCCCACAGCAAGTTCTACACATGCTCCTCACAAAAATTCAGCTCCTCTGAAAGGATGTTTCAGCTTACACAGGACAGGATAAAGGAGACATGCTTGGTACTAGAGGCTTTCTGCTGGAAGTAGCTGAAACACTTTTATTTTCCTGGTCTGGCAGAGCCCCTCTATTGATTTACCTTATCTTACTCAAGTCTTGTTGATTTCTCTGAATCTGATTTCACAGATATTTAATTGAACTTTAAAACACTAGCACTAACTGTTGAAAACTCACATATGAGATAGTACATTAAAAGGTATCAGATAAGGGGAAATCCCAGGTGTGTATGAAATGGCTTTTAGTGTCCAAATGTGCTGGCTAACAATTAACAACACACTGTGGGAACAGAAAACTGTAACCAGAGATGTTTCTGACCACAGTTTTACAGGCCCCTGTAGAGGCACTGAAAAGATTGTAAACTTCAATCCCATTTCTAAATTGTATTGGAAAAAACCCTTAATCTGGGCTAAAAAAGAAAATTGTTTGCATCTGGAAATAATAAGAAGGCTAGAAAAAAATGGAATGTGATTGTGGCTCCCTGGTGAAGCAAAGTTGGGTATAGATTTAGACTGCAGAAACAGACATGAAATCAGATGTTACAAATATTGCAAAGAAATGCATAAATAAAAGAATCTGATCTACTAACAGTGAGAACCTGTTAATAGATCAGATTCTTGTTTACAAGCAGGTGAACTTTAAAGGGAAGATGTATAACAAGTAGTGTTCCCCTAGATAAAGAGAGGTACCATGCAATTGCAGTAAAAAGAGAGAAAAAGATTGGGAGAGGGAAGCAAAGTGCATTGGAGCAAGGAGCAGCAATTAAAAATTGGTGCAACCCAATGGCAGGGCATTTAAATGAAACAGAATAATGTGGGGGGTGAGGGAGATGAATCCTGGGAACTTTCCAAAAGCATTTAAAGCTGCAGAAAAATGGCATGTGTGAAAGACATTTTGAACAGGGTTATCAAGATGTTGAAGGAAGCCCACAATAATATTTTGTCAAGCTACAAAAAAAGTTACAGGCTTGTGTAACTACCCAGTTTCCAGAGATGAACAGATGGCACTAGTAACAGAAAAGGAAAAGGCAACAGCTGAAATGAAAGCACAGAAAGATGCAAACTCTGGCAAACAGTAGAGACTTGCACAGACCTGAGAAACAAGCTTGTACACAAACAAGAACGCTAAAGAGAAAGGGGCATGCAAGTGATACAGAAAATAAACCAGCACGCAGTCAATAGCAAATGTACAAGATACAGAAAAAATAAAATTAGAAAAGCAGTGATGTCGTGTAGAAAACTCAGTGGAAAAACCTTATGCACAGAATCAACATGTCAGGGGTTTCAGGAACAAATTCAACTGCTGATAACTCTGAGATTTCTCACAGATGACATTAATGAAACACAGTAAGTAAAAAGTAAATGTTAGTCATACCCCTCAAAAAAAACCCCCAACACACAAAAGAAGACAGCAGTGAATGAGCAAGAAAACAGAAACCAAAGAGAAAATCAACACTTTTTTCCCCATGCTAAAGTGTGCACTAAAATAATGCAAATTAAACCTATAATAAGATAAGTCTGGGAACTTCACTATAAACAGCACTTAGACTGATGAAAAGGGGAAAAGATTGAAATTTCACATAGGGAGGAAAAGCCACAGCTTCTGAATTAAAAAAATGTATATGATAACTAAACCTGAGACATACACTAAAACTAAGACATAGGTAAAAAAAATAAAATTGAATAAAACCAGGTTATTTACAAGTCAGATAACAGTATATAAGTGACACATTGTCTATCACTGACTCCAAAGAGGTAGAAATGCTATTAAATTATCAGAGCAATAATCTAGGGTATAAAACCTCCTAATATTTTCTCAAAAATCTCCAAGAACATCTGCCACCTGAGACAACAAATGGAGTAAGCTTCTACAGGATACTGTCTCAGCACACTGCAGCTTGAGTGTTGATGGGAGCTGGAAGCCAGCTACCACATCCTGAAAAATAAAGCATGAATGAAGAGGCAATCAGCATACAGCATGCGATCAGCCAGGCAGAGCAAAAATACCACTCCAGGAAAAGGCAGTGAGCTGCTGGATTGCACATCAGCTTTATTATCAAGAGATGGTCAAGAAATACTTGGAAAGAACTTCTTGAAATAAATGCCCTCTAAACAAGAGACAGCCAGAACTTTTAAATGTAGGTAAAAACTAGTAGCAGAGGATATTAGAGGATAATGGCCAATGAGTAGAGGGGGGTTTTTGGGTTTGCTTTTTTTTCCCTTTTTTCACTTAGCTGGTTAGGGGATTGTGGGAGTTTTGGGGTGTATTTTTTCATTCTGTTTCATTTTTAAATGAAAAATATCACAGTCCAAACAGGTACTTCACTGCAGTGACTGAGAGATGGATAGTTAATTGCTGAGACAATGGCCTTGCTATGTGAAAACACATCCACTGAACAAGAACTTTGAGCTCACTATCAAACAGAAAACTTCTGGTTTTTCTCCATCTCAACTAATGGAGAATTTTAAGGCAGGCACTAGAAAGACACAGGAAAAAAAAGCAGAGGTTTCAAAGTGGGCATATTTATTATTCTGACAGAGTGGCCCTGCCAGAGAGGAATTCCTCTCTGTGCCCATAAAGACAAGAAACACAGAGAAAAGGTCGAGCCAGGTTGAAAGCATCACTTAAAAGATGACTGGATCATTAAAAACAAAGGGGTTGTCAAAAGTCTGAGCCACTGTCAGCGGGAAAGCTATTTCTGAAAAGTCAGAATTGCCAAATGCAGCCCATGACACTGGGTTAAGTGGTCATGGTACTTGCAGAAGTCAAGAGCCAAAGAGATAATGACAGCTCATAGCACTAGCAGCAGGGTTTAGATTTTAGAGTTACTAGTTCCAGAGAATTTTTTACAGGTTAAAATAAAGAAAAAAATATTGAAAACAAAGGCAAAAATAAAAAAAGGAAAAAAAAATAAAAGGAAAAAAGAAAGCAGAGAAAAGAAAACAAAAAGAAAAAAGAAAAACAGAAGTATTTTATGAGCAAGAAGCTGTGTGGGGCTGAGTTGGTGGCCAGGATTAAACCATGACACAAACGTATAAACAAGTCAGCTAATCTACACTAACAGATGTCCTGATTTTTAAATTTACATCTCAAACAAATATGACAGAGGGAAAAGTGATGCAGTCTCCCTGAACAGGCACTAGGATCTTAGATAAAGAAACTGAAAACAACTTTCAGGACTGTTTACTTGGTCAGAACAACAAGTGTGAAAGAAGAAGCAGGACCAGGACGCTGCGCTCTTGTGTCTCACTCCTGTCTCACACAAAATGGGAGGGAGCCAAAAGAGTCCCTGTGACAATTTATCTGCTTGAAATGCTTTTAGCCACAGGGAATGGAGGTAATTTTGCCCAAAATTTACTCAGCTCATTAGGAAGCATTTCCTACCATAGAAGTGAATATGTGAAGGTGCATGAGAAGGAAATTGGTTCCTGATTTCAGTCAGCTCTCCATCCCCCTCTTCACTGCTTACATTCCTGTACCTCCATAGCACTGTCTAGAAGTTACTGTAACCTCCATGGCATGCATCAAGAGCGTAAGATGGTTTAATGAGAAAATAATCCTTGCTTTTTTTTTTTTTCTTTTTTCTTTTAAGGCAACCTTTCTGGTACTATATAGTTAGTACTTGCCATGAAATACCATCATAAAACCTTAAAACAGCCCTTGGTAATGTTACTACTGTGAGACCATGTTTCAGTTAGTTTAACACATAACACGTTAAAATAAACACAACCTGGTTTGGGGTTTTTTCCTCCTTTTCAGCCTGACCCAAAATATGCCAACCTGATAGAAGGAGGCCAGAAGTGTTGCAAAGGCTCAGGCTCAATACATTGCCTCCACAGCCACAGCTGCACCACCACAGGAGAGCACATGAAGAAGCAGCCGTACTTTCTGGAGATATTCAAGGCACAGATACTTTTGGGAAAACAGGGCTGGCAAACTGGTGTCTGATAAAGTCTGGGAAGCCACAAGGGCAATGCTCTATGTGTACAGCTCAACAGGACATAGGATTCTATAACATTATCCAGTTCTTCCTCACAGTTGGACTTCACAAAACCTAAGACTTACGTTCTCTCCCCGTGAACTGCTCAGCAAGGTTAAAAGGGATTCAACACCCAGTAAGTGAAATAATTCATCATTATGCTGTCAGCAGTAGAATCCAAAAGAGATGTTATTAAAAAAGAGAGCAAGAGTAAAAAAGCCAGTTCTTGAGTCTGTTGGATATCAGCATACTGCTTCAGAGTCCAAGGCAGCATTGCAAGCATCCAACTCTGAACACTTCTAATAAGTTAATTAAAGAAATATTATATTCTTATTCATAAAATCTTCCTTCTTCCAGAACGGACATTGATTGATGTCCTTAATAAATAAAAGATCATCAACTTTTATTCTACGATAAATCTTTCAAATTGCCATGTGTTTGCACTTTCCTGCTCTACCCACTGCAACTCCTCCAGCTGCTATGAGCTATTAGCAATATTTCAAGAATGAAAACATGGAACTGTTCTTGTTCCTTCCCAAATGCCAGAACTGACAAAAATGAAACAGAAAGTGACATTTTCAACAGTTTTTACCTGATCCCATCATCCTTGCTGAAAATATGTGTCCAAATAATAATGCACTGCACTCTACTCCTACTTGAGTTAACCTAATTCTCTTTGACTGAAGTAGGAAGAGAACTTTCATATGCCAGTCCACAGTCCCTAACCATATTAAATGTCTCTACTTCTCATTTCTCATCTGTAACTTCACTTGGGGTAGGGGTTGGTGGTGGATGGAGCAATTGATAGGAAAAAAAAACCCAAAACCAGCTCCAACAAACAGGCCATGAAAAACCCAATCACATAACCCAAAGAAATCCTGAACCATACATCATAGTTGTTAATATCTGGCCATGATAAGCAGTCCACAATTGTTTACAGGACCAAATTAAAGAGCAGAATATGCAAGTTTGTTGTTTCCACATGGCCACATGCCTACAGTTGGGGCAGGTCACGATTCTTGCATGCAAAAACTTTGTGAAGCAGTAGTCTAAAGCAGAGAGATTTGCATAGAACTATTTTGCAAAAACATTTCGTTTTTGAAAATATTCTTCAGCTTTGTACCCTGAGATACAAAGCTAAAGCAAACAGATTTACAGTCCTTCAGGAGGATCCAGCTAGACTAAGACAAAAATAAAAAAGCAGCAATGAGTTTAAATGTGATAAGGCAAAGCATTGATTTTCAATCCACTACATTGCTCCTTTCAAAGGCATCCACAACAATCCTTGCATTGGCTACACAGGGAAATAAGGCTCCTGTGCTTTCCTTGCCTGAAAATAGTTGATGCAAAAATTGTCTTTTCAGAGTTCTTTATCTCCAGTATAACCATCTTACCACAGTACCAGTAAGAAGTCCTATCCAAAGTAGATTGCCTGCAACAGTTCATATATTCATTTTCTTTCCTATTTAAAAAATAAGCTTTAAAAGCTTTCTTGACTTTCATATTTCTGTCCCTGCAGTATAGTTTCTGAGAATCTGGTCAAGACCTTGCTGCAACAACAGAATCACAGCAGTAGCAATAAATATATATTATAGAGTTAGACAATTAATGAGTAATCTGTTTTAAACTATTGTTTAAGGATAATTCTGACCATGCTGACACTCCCTATCAACAACGCCTTTAAGTAAAGCTGAGAAAGACACAAATGCGGATGTGGGGGAAGGTGGTGAACAGAGAAATCTCCTTTCCCACTAATGAAACAACTGAAACAAGTAAACAAAGACACCACCAGTAAGTGAACTCTGACAGCTTTTGTCACCTGACATCTCAGTAACACAGAAACATGGAGGTAGGTAGGTGGTGAGGCCTGAGACGGATACAGCCAGTAAAGATCTCTTTCACCCATCAGTGATGTCTCATCCAAACCAAAGGGAAGGAAAAGGCAAGAGGGTTCACACCCTAAATGGAGAGAAATGGAAACACTCCTGAGCAATTGAAAAGGAGACAGTGGTACTCAGACTAATGGTTTTGGTTATATTCTACTTAACCTGTTCTCCTGGGTCACAGAATATCCTGAGTTGGAAGTGACCCACAAGGACCCTCAAATCCAACTCTTCAATGGTTGATACAAACCCACAACCTTGATGTTAATAGCACCCACTGAACTAATCTCAGCTATCAAATGGTGCTTGTCCCCAAATTTAGGGCCCTTCCACTTCAAAGATCCCACTGTTTGAACAGGGCCCTTGGACAGTCAAAAAGGAAAGCCTGTCCTCTAAATATTCCTACACAGTACAAAGGCATGGACATTCCATTTTCTCTTGGTGAGATAATTAGTTTGCCAAAAGGGAACCCCAGGCTACAGATGTGACTGCTCTGATTTCCAACACTGTGTGACAGAAAGGTAGTAGGAGAAGTCTGCCTTATGCTGACCTCTCCAAAACAGGACAAGAGAAAGAGTCTGGAGGCCTCAATTCATGTTTTGATACAAACAAAAGCATTTTTTATTATCCAGCCTACAATAAAAATTATATTTAAAAAATCAAATAATAATTCCCACAAAGGTCATAGCAGCATCCAACACACTTGGAAACAGAAGCCAAATGAGAGGTTCACCTGGAGGTTCCTGGGTGGTGGGGCAGAGTGCACTGTCAGCTTGCATGACACCAAACTGGGGAGAGTGACTGATACACCAGAGGCTGTGCTGCCCTCCAGAGGGACCTCCACAGGCTGAAGAAATGGGCTGACAGGCACCTCATGAACAACACAGTACTACACAAACAGCTACAGAAAAAAATTCATTATCAAGATTATGCTGTGGAGGAGAAAATAGTTTGTTGTCATATGATCAAAAACAAGGAAACAATAAAAGTCTTGGTAACTTGCACTTCTAACTCCTTTTTGTACTTAGCCCAAGTTGCTGAAAATATTGAAATCTGCAGAGGCCTACTGCAGAGGCACAGAAACACCCAAGCATTCTGCAAGGTGTTAAAGTGCTGTTAAAGATATTCTGTGGAATCTTGCAACATCTTGCAAAAAGACGTTTTGTGCTCTAACAAAAGCTTGAACCAGGTCAGCAGTCAGGTTTATTTTTCAATGGGCTTAAAATCTGTTGCCATGTGCCACAGTAGCACATAAACCTTTCCATCTCCTTGTCCACCAAAGATTTATCAATACGAGACCTTCAGTTATTGCTGCTCATTCTGAAGCTGCTAAGGAGCAGGGAGAAAAAAAACTAAGTAAATCCTGGGTTTATTGTTTCTAGGAAAGAAGATGTCAGAAACTAAAAGATGAGAATGAATAAAAGGTAGCTCAAAAAATTGCAGCTTGCAACTTACAATGGGTGTTCAGCAAAATTTCAGCCAAAACCTCATTTTTGATGCCATCAGTGAGAAGAGAGTGTCCTGGGAGTGGAATTTCCACCTCTGCTTGTGGTGCAAGCCTGTTCTTGCAGCAGCTGCACTTGTTTCATAGAGAGGGTCAGAGAAAGAGAGGAACAAATCTTGGCTGAAAGGCATTCAGCTGATTCCAGAACAGCTACAGGCTCCACATGGGACAAGAAAAGAAGGAGAAACTTCCAGATTCTCCTTCAGGACATGGCCATAATGTACTGCTTAGACTTAGACTAACCAGCTTCCTACTTGCCTGTTGACAGCCACCACCTGGAAGCTGGATAAGAGTCCACAGTCAGTGTGCCTCACAAATACAGTGAGACGTAATCGTTAACATTTGCAAAGCACATAGATAAAGTTCAGATGAAAAGGTTCACTACCACTGAGTACACAGAGATGGAGGGAAGAGATAACACATTACCTGTATTTGATGAATGGTGCAATATAATTCAATTCTACAACCCTGAGCAAATACAGCTATGCACACGTGCATGCACACACATTCTTCTTCAGCCCACGTGCTAGCAGCTGTTTGTGTAACACAAAGATGTGATCCTGGAAACCCTGCTGCACTCACAGCCCAATTCCATCTTTGCAGTATGCATGAACATGGGCAGGGTGTCTTGTCAACATCTTATAATACACATAGTGGGAAAAAGACTTAGATTTTGCACATTTTTCCCTCCTATTGCAATAGAGGCAGTATAGAGAAGGTCAGGTGAACAAAAATATCTGTATATGTGTATACAGAAAAGAGAAAAATAACTTTAATAAGGAAGAAAAATAACTTTAATAAAAAGAAAACTGACACGTTTTCGTTTTTGCTAACGTATCAGTTGTTCCCAGTGTTGTGTCACCAAATGGCATAAGCACAGCTCTCATCACCAAGTGCTGTGTTGTCATCTATGACCTCTGCAGAAATGGTGGGGTCTCCTTCAGAACAAACTTATAACAGTGGATAAAAAATTGGCCTAGAAGCCCAGTGACACTGAAGGCAGTCACAGCTGATGAATCATGAAGACTGCAGAGAGATGAGCAGGAGGCAGGAGCAAGCAAGCAGCTTGTACTCCCTGCACAGCTCTCACGACCTCGTCACCTGCAGTACAGGGGCTGCAGGTGTGCTCACGCAGCAGGTACAGCGGCTGTGCTTAAAGCAAAGGGCACCTGGCACCCTCCCAGCCACCCCCCCTACAGCACAGGCAGCTATTTCCTTCTAGTCAGGGTCCACTGCCTGTCATATTCCTACAGAATTACAGGGTGGCAAAATGACTGTGTGAAGAAGAAAGACCCCTCATCTACTTTATTGGCATGCAGTCTGAGGAGACAAATCTGGAAACAGTTTACTCCTGTGAGAAATTAGTTGGGAATCCAGGCTTGGGTGTTGCACTCTCCCTGTCTTCCTGAAACAAACTTTAAAATAATATAGAAGGGAGAAAAGAAGAGGAAAAAAAAAAAGAACTCTTACAGTAATGAGAATTATATAAAAACTTCTGTATCCATTTTTCCCTGCTCATGTTCTTATTTGAGAATTATTCATGAAAATTATGACTATTAAGGAGAGAACTGACTCAGTTTTCCCTCAGCTGTACATTTTTGCTTGAGAGCAAATGCAGGGGATCTGTTTAAGTCTGCTGTAAGGTCAACTTGCCTTTGTTTGTTTGCTTGCTTATCTGTTTTTCATACATCCTTTATGCAAATGAAACACGAAAAAATCCCCCAAGCATATCCCTGCTTTTAACAATTATATTTCCATCATTATTGGAAAACCTCATGCATGATTTGGAAGAATTGGCCCCAAATATTAGAGATATGTGTTTTAAAACAACTCTGTACATCTACAAAGAATTCATTTAAATCAAGATCAAGGAGTGTGATCTTTCCTAAACCATCACTTGACTCAAACTTTCCTATCTCCCGGGATCAGTTTCCTCCAAGAAAACTGCAGTTGAACGAGCACATTGTTCTCCCACTCCATGAGATTATTAATCCTCTTGAGTGGCCTGATTTTGACTGGGTATTTCCTTCTCCAAGATGAGCCACACAAAGAAAATGCACTCAGCACAAAGCTAATGCTTTTGACAGACTCATGGTGTTTCCTGAAAACATGAACCAAGGAATTTTCCTCCCTCTTTGCAAAGGTTGAGACATGCCAATTCAGGCACCTTCACGTGCTCTGAATGGAGGTGCAGAAGACCCAGCCCAGGCAGACACCAGGACCTGGAGAGAACTGCCCTGCAGAGTCCTCAGAAGTCACTCCAGAATTGTCATGCTGCCCTCACTTGACTGCCCAATTCTTTACTGTCTGTGACCTCAGCTCAGTCACTCAGCACCCACCAAGGCCCAATTTCATGCTTCAGGCCTGAGCTGAAATCTATACATTGTATAGAAACAGAACACTATCAGTCACTCGAATCACAGGAAACAAAGCATGCTTTAAGCAACACCCTGATAAACCAGAGTACATTCTTCAAAGCTGATCTAAAGAGCAGACTTTTAACTATTAGTATTGCCAGTCCTTATCTGAAGCCATTGCAAAAGTTTTCTCTTTTCTCATGTTATTCAGGTGCCACAAAATAAGGGGATAAAAGACAGGTCACACTAAAGAAATAGTATGCTATGTGAGAAATAAAAACAGAAATCAATATAGAGAATGAAAGAGGAATAGAAATAAAGATAAATAGAGGAATAGAGAAGGAAAAACAAAACCAGAAAAACAGAACAACAGAAAGAAAAACCGAAGAACAGAAAAACGGGAAAATAGAAAAACAGAAGAGAACAGAAAGCAGAACTGTTGCTAGAACAACAAGCACCTCACCTGAGGAGTATCTTCATTTCCAGCACATTCTTCACATCCAGCTTCCTCTCCTCCAAGCAGAGTTTACAAGTGCTGAAGGAGTAGTGTAATGAGTGTCCCATGCAGGTATCTGAAAGCTGCTATAAAAATGCCATTTTTTTGGTTCCGTGATACGCATTGTAGTTTAGGAAGAATTTTACTGGAAAGCAAAAACTTTCTAGGTAGAGTTTGTGTCAGATACCATTCTTGTGAACAAGAAACATCTCACACAAGCCACTAGAGGGATTCCCTAAACTCACAAGAACTTCTCTGCTGCATCATTGCTAAAACCCTTTCACTTCAAACTCAGATTGGGGGTTTGTGAATTTGCTGGCCTTTGGCAACTAATGAAGACTTTTTCTCAAGGTTAGACACCTGAAACACTACAAAAATAGTCCCTTCCCTCTTGGCATTTCTCAGGTCTGCCACATCTAGAGCCTTGACAGGAGGGATTAATTTTGTATGCCTCAACATCTCACATTTCCAGCACATCAGGCCATACAGAAAACCTTTCCCTTCAGTTTAAGTACCTGGCACTTGAGTGGAGTTTTGCAAACTTTTTTTTTGGAGTGAGAATGGAAGGAATAAATTCTGAGATCATTTGATGCCTTAATTGACAGCTCCTGTTACTACAAAGTGTCTCTGGTGACACCCTGCAAGTCAAGGATTAAGAGCTTAAATTACTTTATTCCTGTGTAAATCTTTTACCTTTATATTTAGAATATGATCTAACACACCAGTGTTCTGTTCTGACTTGCCTTTACATCAGAGCTAGCAATTGTTTGGGTAAGGAGGAGAGTCCAGGTTGCCAAGGAGCTGCAGAACATCATTTCAATGGCAGAACAATCAATGAACACAATCAAGCTGAACGCTGTCAAAACAGCTCAGGGTCTCTTTTTATATTATTTAAAAAAAAAAAAAAAAAGGAGGGGCAGGCATGGGGACAAAAAAAATGGACACATCTGAAGTTCAAAAGTGTTCATTTTAAAACATGCAGCTAAAATAATCTATCACCACCTACAAATTATGCTAATCACAGGGTGGGGGATGGGAAATTCAGTTAAAAAATATACAGTAGGAAGGTATCATCAAGATTTATAACAAAAGCTAAATTAGGAAATTCAGTAATTTTTTTGTCAATTCTGTTCTGTGAAAGGTTGCACAATCAGTCCTAATATGGAAATTCCATTCAACAATACTGTCAGATTAGTCACTAAAAACAACCTCTACCCTTGAGGAACAAAAGTAGCAAAGATTCTACACCTGACTGAAGTCTCTCATTTTACTTACAGTGCAGAAGAGTTATGCATTCCTCAAATGCCTTGACACAGTAACAGCAAGTCCTGAAGGTAGTACAGTATTATTAAAATTTTAAATTTTTTTTCCTCCATTTGAAGGAGGAAAATTCACAAGTTTTATTTATCCCTCTATTTTTTAAGAAGTTACTGAAGTTGGGGATAATGAATGATGAAGGAGAAAAGACAAAATGCTTATTCAACAAAACTTATTTGAGAGGATGGTTCATTTGTCTTTGAGATAAAACAAATACTTCAGTAGAATCCTTTTATTAAAGTTGTATTTCTTACACTAAATAGCTGCAATACATCTCCTTTAACTTATAAATCTATATGTGAAATATTGTTCTTTACTGCAAACTCTGATGTGCTGCATTATGTTCACCAGAACTTGGGAATTGAACCGTGGTTTTGTGCAAGTTAAAGGAGTTAACAAGCCCGGAAATGACAAAATGTGATGAAAGCTGAATTCATGTCTGGAGTAAAGAAAAAAGGCCACAAAGTTGGGCATCTGAACTAGAAAATGACAGGTTTTTGTGACACATTTTAGCCTCAACAAAGTTGTTGAATCACAGCAGTTTAGTGTTCTCAACTCCAGAAGAGTGGTACACTGATCATTCTTCACTTTTGTTTATGAATATTACATATAACCAGTGATGATGCCTAAACAAACTGTGACAATAAAACCACAACTTGAAAGCAGTCAAGCTCTTTGGCATGGTGGAAACATCAACCCTCTTACAATTTCAGGATAATTTCCAATGGCATATTTTGAAAAAAAAAAAAGCAAATTAGCAAATTTACAGCAATTTTACACTTGACAATAAATTAGTTCCCACCTGGAAAGGCCTGCTGCTTCTATAGATATTTCTCACAGTACACAAGCTTTCTTTTAAACCAGAGGATAGTTTCAGCAGGCCCTAAGGCCCTTTAGTGTACCAAGTAAAGCCTTTAATGCAAGTATTACCATCAGTTTAGTGAATGAATTACCAGTAGAATTCAAAACAGAATCAAAACCTACATCTTTCCTGGCCTGTGTAGCTTCAAAATGTCTGCAATTCTTGTTTCAGACACAGAAGAAATACTTATCAATTACTCTAGTTACCTAAAAAATTGATTATATATAGACAGCATATAAAAGTACACTAACTTTGTATAAATCAAGATTTTATGGTTTATTGGGGTTTTTTTACAATTTTTGTGGGGGATATTTTTGGTGTAGCTTGACCTGAAATCATTAAGACATATCTACATCACTTTTTTCAAGATTCTTTTATCACACAGTGATCAATTTTTTACATTCATTTTCTGTAGATCTCTCCATTCCAGTTTTCCAGAGTTCATGAGTACTGACATTACTGAGGAAGCACAAGTTCAAACACACCTATACAAACAAGACAAACTAGACAAAGTATTGCAGATAAGGCTACATTTTTTTTCTTTTTTTTAATATCTATAAATTTGTTTCAACCAGGCACAGAGAACTTTGCAACACAACATTGAAAGCCATCTATGATAATCTTTGCAGCTCAGGTATTTGCAGATTTCCCAGTCAAGCACTCGCCCCTACAGCTTCAACAACGTATACACTGATCTTTGATTTCCTCAGCACTGCAAGTGAATCATCCCCAAACACAGTGGTTCTAAAACCATACCATATTTACCAGAGTTAGACTACAGATGGGCTAATAATGGCACCACATCCTCTTGAGCTGTGTGCTTTACTTCAAGACAGAGCTGGCTGCTCCGAGGCAGGGCTCACTCACAGCAGTGACAAACATGCACAGCTGAGCCGAGCACAGGCCATGGCTGGGCACAGCCTGGGGCACAACAGGGAAACGTGCTGGTCACAGCAACCAGGGAACCAGGACTTGCACACATCACTTAAGAAAAACTGCATTGTCAAACTATACTTTTACATGAAGTTCAAGCACAAACTTTTTCCCAATATTCCCAATTTGCAAGAAAGGTCTGAAGGACACATCCCCAAACTTTAAAGGTGTTTAATTCTGCACATTCAATTCCACGTTAAATCACAAAATAAACACTCGCTTTTCGCCTGTTAATTTAACAAAAAACCCTTACAACTTAAGATTAGCAAATACATTCCTATCTACAGCCTCATGTACCATTACTAATTATAGGTGTCATTAAAGAAATGCTGTCAAAACATACATACAATAGATACTGTGGGTAAAGGGCACAGTGAACACATTTCATTCTCTCTAACAAATAGCTAGTGATTATGGGCAGTGTTTTAATGCTGATGTTAAAAATTACACGATTCTTATTCTTCCAGTCCTGTATTACTTGTAAGAAGAATTACAATTTCAAAAGTGCACATACAGCTGTGAGAACAGTGGGAGGGAGGACTGTGAAGAGTACAAATTAGTGCTTGTTCCACATAGGTGCTGCTATAGGTCCCTGTGGAGCCCTTTCAACGGTCACAAATTCTTCAGGGTTGTCAAAAGCTTCGTAGTGAACGAGTAAGTCTTGAATAGCACACTCCTCAATCTGGAAAGAAAAAAAGAGCATGGATGTCAGTGTCAGGTCTACATTTACTTTACTGGTCCTGAATGCATCACACCTCCTAATCAGGAGGGAGTAGTAGATGATACATTCTTCAGACAGCTTGAAGAAACCTCATGTGTTCAGGCCCTACTCCTCATAGGAAACTTGAGGCACCTTGATATCTGCTGGAAAGGCAAGAGAGCTGGACACAAACACTCTAAGATACCTCCCCATTGGTGAAAAATTCTTAACACAGATGATGAAGGAGGTGATCAAGGGAGACATTCTGATGGATCTCATATTCCCAAAAAAAAAAAAAAAGGACTGGTCAGGGATGCGAAGGTTGAGGGCAGCTGAGGGCAGCCTTGGCTGCAGTGACAATGAGATGCTGGAGTTCAGGGTTCTGAAAGCTGGGAACAAGAGAAATAGCAAAAAACTTGAGACTTTAGAAGAGAAGACTATGAAGGCATCTGCTTAGAAAAATTAATGGGATTTGGCCCCAGAAAGAAGAAAGTTCCAGGACTGCTGGTTGACTTTAAAGATCACCTCTGCCAAGCTCAAGAACAGGCCATGCCAATGAGCTTCCTAGCCAAATAAGAATGGCAGGAGGACTGCACAGCTGAAAAGAAGAGCTCCTGACAAAACCCAAACAAAAAAGGAAGCATATAAGATGTGGAAGCAGAAAAAAGTCACACAGAAGGAGAACAGAGACACTGTGTGACCACAAAGGACAAGAATTAAGAAAGTTAAAGGCCATTTGTGGTGAAATCTGGCAAGGAATATGAAAGGCGGCAAAACAGGCTTCTACTGCAAAAAAAGACAACATGGATCCACTACTGAATGAAAAAGACATGGAAAAGGCTGGGGACCTTCATCTTGGTTTTAGGTGTAAAGATCATGTCTCTAGCAATGCCAGGTCCTGGAGATCACAGCCAGCCAAAATGACTGCAAGACCACTTTTAAAAAAACCTTTGGAAAATTATTGCAATAAGGTTGATTCCTGAGGACTAGGAATCAAGTGTCATTCCTACCTTTAAGAAGGGCAAGGGAATCTGAATGACCACTAGGTGCTTCCTGGGAAAATGGTACTGCTTAAGTACTAACTAAGAGTTTAAGTGGACAAGCTTAAGAACAGACCTCATAAATGCAACGTGAGACAGACAAAACTGGCAGAACTGGCGATCTCAAAGAGGCTGTGACCAGTGGCACAAAGTCCACCACACCAACACTGAGACTAGGACCAGTACTGTTTAACAGCTTCATCAATTACCCATCAGTTACACACAGTGCACCCTCAGCAAGGTTGCAAGCAGAGAATGGGAAGGAGTGGTTGATATACCAGACAGCTGTACTGCCAGAGAGACTCAGAAAATGCTGAAAAAATGGGCTACAAAGAATCTCATGAAGTTCAAGAAAGGGAAACATGAAGTCTAGCACCTGGGAAGAAAAACCCCAGACACCAGTACACACTGGGAGCTGACAAGTTGGGAAGCAGCCTGGCATAAAAGGAGCTGGGGTCCTGATGGACCATTTAGCTTTTTAGCCAGCAGTGCTCTCATACTGCAAAGAAGGGTGACAGCCTCCTGTGCTCTGTGAGGGACAGCATTGCCAGAAAAATAAGATTACACTTTCCCTCTACCCAGCACTGGCAAGACACACTTGAAATGCTGGGTCCACTTCTTGATCTCCCAGTATGAGAGAAACATGGGACAGAATGAACAGTCCAGTGACATGGCTTAAAAATGATTAAGAGCCCAGTGCATCTGACACTGAGGAGATGCCAAGCACACTGCACTTGTTTAACATGGATAAAAGAAGGCTTCGAGTGATCATATCAAAGTGTATAAATACCTGCTAGGAGAGAATAAAGACAACTGACCCATGCTCTTCTAAGTGGTACCCAAAGACAGGAGAAGAGGCAATGGGCACAGACTGAAAACAGAAAATTGCATTTAAAAATCTTTTTTCATGTGAGGGTGGTCCCTGGAACAGGTTTTCTAGGGAGGCCATTAGTCTTCATCCTTGCAGATAATCAAAGGCTGTCTGGCTTTGAGGAACATGCTCTAAACCTCCTCTGAGCAGGGGTTTGGATTAGACAATTTCCAGGGGTTCATTCCAAACTCAACCGTTCTCTGAAGCTGCAAATACATTTATCACATTTATCAGCCATTTTAACTTTAACAGACCTTATCAAATAGCAGTGTGAAGTTATTATTAAATTATATTTGCTATCACTATGCAAATGACATGTACTAATACATAATTAATACTAATAACTGACCTCTGAAAGAGCCATTGGAAACTCCTTGTGCTACTTTAGAGCAGCAGTAATTTAGCACTTTACCTGGATCAACGCCAAAGGTTTTTCTCTACTCCTAATAAGAGCAGCTTCCTGCTGGAGCTCCTCCTCTACAATAGCTGAGAACATGACAGGTGCTGTCACAGGAGAGCTGGCTGGTGATGCTGTTGACCAAGGACTGCAAAAAAAGAAAAACCAAACAACATTATGAGGCAACATCAAGGTCAGCACAACACACAGTAAAAAAGTTCCAGGACCCACGCCACTACCAAACTTACTTATGACTCTCCAGCTGTGGAGAATCCAGAACATGGTCTTCCAGACCTGGATTACTTCTAGTGTTGCACCTGGAGAGAGGTAGGAAAGGAAAGAAAAAGTCATTGGCAGAGCATTCTCCTACATCATATTGTGAAATACAAAATTGCAGTAGGAAATCACAACAAATGTGTAGGATTTTTACAGAGGAAAGGCATTAGGATGTAATGTGGAATTTGTTTTTAAGTGAGATACCAAGACTGAAAAAGACACTGATTCTCATTTCTAACTACCAGACCCTAACAGAATTTCATCTTGGGCATTAATTCTGGCATTTCCTAACATTTGAGGATTTGATAAAAGGAGTTTTATTTCTGATTATTTTAAAAAAAAGGCTCTTTTGCTTTTTTACATGTAAATTAGCCAACTGAGCTATGCCCTAACAGCACTATCCATAAAAGTTAGCAATTAATATGAATGAACAAAAAGTTCAAGTTAAAAGGATAAAGAATCAAGATAAAAAACTGAACTGCCCTGCATTCAAAGTGAGTGGTTCATGCAAAAGAGTCAGTGCTACAATCTCACTAGAGTAAATTCTTTGAGTGCAAACCCAGAAATTATGAAATTTCTGTACACATCCTGTAGCCACCTCTCACATTCACAACAACAGCATAAAACTAAAATTACAGAATAGAAAAAAAAAATCTTGAAATATTTATAAAGTTCCTGACAGGAAGGTATTTTATTCAGTTGCAAAATGTTAACCTCTCAACAAAAAGAAGCTCACATTTGTTAAACTGCATTCATTAAGAGACAAGTGTATTTGTTAGAAAAATCCTACGCCAGTAGGAAGAGAGGGCCCTATTCTCATGATTTAATACCTATCTTTGACAGAATAGTTTTGCAATTTCCAGAACCTTAAAAAAGTATTACAGCATAAAGTGACATGCTGGCAAACATTTTTTGAATTATTCTATGGCACTGCAAACAACTCTAAGGGTGTTGCTGTTTAAATAAATCACTCTCAATTTTCTTTAATGCTTTGGTAATCCTTTGTAAGTGACCACAAGCTCTTGGATAAAACAGAAAAAAAATCTATAGAAAGTTAAGAGAATTCCAGTAACAACCAAGTTCTGTCTGAAATATTTTCCCCAGAACACAATTCCAAGGATAACAAAAAACATGATTCCTACCACTAAGCAGTAAGGGCAAGATCTCAAAAAATCTGAAATCCAACATCCATCATCAAAAACGGATTTAAATTAATCGTGTTGAGTTTTTTGTCACAAAACATAATTTTTTCCCACAACACAAACAATGCACATTGCCAGGTCATGCATCCTTGTTCTCAGTCTGAAAAATATGAACTGAGTAAATGGACTACAAGATGGGTGGAAAATGGTCTGGAAATGGATTAGCTGTACAAAGTCCAACTGGAAACCAAGTACTAGTGGGGGTCCTCAGGGACTGGTACTGGAACCAATCCTGTTAAGCATCTTTGGTAGAACAGAATAGAACAGAACAGACCCTCAGCAGGCCACAGCTGGCTGTGGAGAGGTTGGGGATGGTGCATATTCTGGATGTCAGGCTGCCTTTCAGAAGCCCTCAAGAGGCTGGGAAAATGGGCAACTGAGAACCAATGAATTTCAAAGGCAAGTGCAAGGTCCTGTATTGGGAAGAGAACAGCCCCATGAGGCAGTACTGGCCAGGACTGACTGGCTAGAAAGCAGCAGAGAGAAAGCAGAACCTGCAGAGTCCTGGCTGACAATAAGTGGAAGATGTTACCAGCCAGTGCCTCTGCAGCAGAGAAAGCCACCTATGTGCTGGGCTGTGCTAGCAATACTGCAGCAAGGCAGGCAGAGGATGTTGTATTTCTTCCTCTACATACAGAGTATCATCCTCAATTTTAGCTCCACAATAGAAGAAGGATGCTGTTAGGTTGGGACGGGTCCAGAACTTGGAAGAATGTGTTTTCTTAATGCTAAAGTGAGGCACTTAAACTGCAGGACAGAGAAAGATGAAGCAAGAATCTTCTTAGAAGAGCACAATGATAGATTAAGAGGCAACATACACAAGAGGTAGAATAGTAAATCTCACACAGATAAAAGGAAAAATAAAAATACCATACAGAGATTATTATCCACTGAAACATGCTGCCCAAAGAGTCTGGGGTATCTTCTTGGAAGCAGTCACAACTCAACCAGGCCACATCCTGAGTACCATGATCTAGTTTCACTTATTTTGAGCAAGAGGCTAAACTATAGAATCAAAATTATTCTGTGATTTCAAAGCAGGGCACTATTTTTCTGCTGCATCCAGCTCTGAGGTTCTCAGCACAAAAACCACATGGACTTAGTCCAGAGGAGGCCACCAGGAAAATCAGAGGTATGGAGCACCTCTCCATCCAGGGAAAAGCTGAGAGAATTGGTTTGTTCAGCCTGGAAAAGAGAAGGCTTCAGAGTGACCTAATTATTGCCTTCAAATACATGAAGGAACCCTGAAAGAAAGATGGACAGGGATTTTTTACAAGCACATGTAATGTCAGGACAAGGCTTCAAACTGAAAGAGTACAGGTCTAGTCTAGATTAGGAAAACTTCTTCACTGTGAAGGTGGTGAGGCACTGGAACACGTCTTCCCCCAGGGAAGCTGTGTGTGGATGCCCCATCCCTGCAAGTGTTCAAGGCTTTTACTGCACTTAAAGATAACAACATTGAAAAACAGAAAAGAACCAAAGAAAAGGAAGACAAAGAGGAGATGAAGGCAGCCTTCTGTGCTTTTATACTGATGTTAAATCTCAATTTCATCTCTTTTTCCACCTGCTTTTATAATACTCACATTCCAGCACATTTGACAGTATCTGATTTGACAGCTACACTCTTCTTCCCATTCCCAATCCAAAGAACTCACAGCACTACTATAAATGAACCCAACTGGATTGCTACACTTAACAAACGTGCTGACTTCTACATAAACAAACAAGCCAAAAAACCCAAATAACAACTAAAAAAATCACCTGAGCAGGCATTTCCCAAAACTGGAATTAATAGTTCCAGCATCACAGTATGCTCTAGTGATCAATTAAAGCATAAGTAAATACCTTTATCATCTCCCTCAGTTAAAGTCAATGGGGCTTTAAAATGTAGGAAGAAGTCCAGGTATTTTGAAGCTGTTTGTACATACATACATCTGTGTTCCTTGCTAACAAGCTTGACTGCTAATTCAGTCCAGATATTAAATCAACTGCAGATATTTCAACATTCTAAATTAATTCCTCAGCTGGCATCAAAATGACTAGAAATGCAATACACAGGAAATGTGAAGCTAGCATATACAGAAAAATGGAAAAAGAGCCACAAAAACATAGAACTTGGAAATCTGGAAGTCTTAGAAATTAAGACTGATGCAGACACATAAATGGTTCTGCATGGAAATAAACCAGCCAAGTATCCTCAGTACTGAACCAACCTGATTAACTCAGTTGGCTGAACTTGCCATGACTCTCGTGCAGCCACCAAAATGTCCCAGCCCTGAGCCCCCTAGTGTTTCTTGAGTATTTGTTCATGAGACACCAGGTCAGGTTTGGTGCCTCCCTGATCTAATAACTGCTCTCAGAAAAAGAACACAAAGCCTGGTCTCCTGCAGAACCCTCCTGGGTTTTGCTATACCATTTGAGTCATGAGCTCATTATTAGCCATGACAGAACTAGGCCATTCCCACACGAAGCTGCAAACACTTGTTTCCACTAAGACGCTTCCCTGCTCCCTGGAGTAACACTGTGAACACAACTCAGGCAGCCACAACTGAGTTAAGTCATGTCAGCCCCATGCTTTGAGCTTGGACTGGGAGCTACACATGCACAGCATAACTCCTAAGGCTGAGGTGCCCCTGGAAACAACACAGCCACATCCACATGCCCCAGCTCTTGGAATGATCTGTCTCTGGATTAAAAGCAATTCAAACCACCACAATTCATGACATGGTTTACCTAAAAAAAAAAATCTGTACTGCAAAAATTGGCAAGTGACAGTACATGCTTATGTCACCATCCAAAATACTCTCATCCAGAGATATAAAAAAAATTGTCAGTTTAATTATCCAAAGGAGAAAGACAACGCAGGAACAAAAAGTCACACAAGCATCTTCAGTGTCCCATCACCAAGTCTGACATCAACAGATGAGGATTGCTCATCTCTATGTTTGTGTAATTTCCTCCCCTTTAAAAAGAAGGGGTAAGGGTGCAGATAACTAATCTTCACATAAATAGCCCTTAAATGCCTCAGGTAAAAAATCAGAGCCTACTCTGACAAAATTGTACAGTCAAAAAAATTACCTCAAACTAGAAACTCCACTCCTAAGTTTCAGATGGAGGAACTAGTCACCTAGGCTCTTTACACCTACTAGGAAAAAAAGGCATCTTCAGAGACAATTCAAAAACAATCTGAAATGGCTTTGGAGGGACCTTCTCTTCAAAGTGATGATAGTCAATTTAGCCATCTACTAGTCTTCCACTAGCTTAATGTATCATTTTCAGACATTTAATGTATTAAGCCTGCATTCAGCTAAAACAGTCCACTTTGTGAGCATGCAGACAGGCCAGACTGCACTGACAAGACAGGGCAATGCAAAAGGAAAAGAAATGACTTTATGAAGATTACAGAGCTGTTGTGGCAAAGCCAATAATAGCATCCAGTGCAAATTCTCTTATTACCAGCCCCTGGCATCTCCCATATAATGAAAAGTTTTATTATTGTCCTAGATACAAAATGAACAATACCTGTTCTGCAAATTTGCGTTTCATGTCCCCACACCTCCACTCACCACAGTAACTTCATCTTTATCACTCTGTTCCTGAGGAATGCCTCCCCTTCACACACACTCCAAATGCCTCCTACCCCTCTCCTCGACACTATCCCACACACAATGTTCCTACATTTCTATCCTCATTTTATTCTTTATATAGCAGTGAAACATGTACTACTTCTGTCTTAGGGAAACACCAGTTTTTATACAAGCTGAACAACCAAAAGCAAGATCCAGAAGAACTTTCTTTTCCTCACAGAGGAGTCAGTTACTGGAAGACAATGGAATGGGAGTTCATAAAAAAAACAGCCAGAAAATGACACAGCTCCTTGTGCACAGCTCTGCAAACTTCTCCCTCAGCACAGCTGTGTAAATTTGAGTTAGATTGCTCTGAAGTTGTGTTGTAAGAAGAGTTGTGTGAAGGATTACAGAAGCTCCCTCTCTTTATGCAAGAGCTTCACTTAAGCTCAGTCCCTCAGGCCTTTCTTGAGCTATGCTGCAGCTATGGCCAAGCCCAGCTTTGCTGTTCCTCATCCTGACTTGATTTGCAGGTTTTATGTCAACCTTGCCTGATCCCAATGCACCTGTCTGTGCTCGCTGCCACAGAGCCTGCCCTGCTCACCTCCCTCTGGCACACTGGGGCAGTGCCTTTGCCAGGGAAGCCACCAGCCAGTTGTGCTGTCACACTTGGGTTCCCTACCACTGTGGGTCAGCTGCTCTGCAGTGCTTCCAGATAGCAGGTGACAGAGTCTGAAAGATTTTCAGGCTCTCTGTTTTGTAAATATATTTTAAACATCTAGCATTCAAAGTTACTGATGACAGGGGGAGGAGACGCAGGTGGGTGGGCAGTTCAGTCATACAGACCTTCAAGAATAAGGCTGAGATTCTTTCCTCAGCTTAAGCAGTTATTTTAACCCAGAAGAGAGATTCTATTGGAGGTAGCAAGAGGATGCATGGCTAGAACATTTTGACCAAAGAGCAATATTGTCTAATAACTAGATATTATTCACACATGCCTTATTTTGTCCTCAGAATTGTAGCCCCACAGTAATTATAACACACTGACATAACCAGTGCATCGATGTTTCTGTAAGCCTGCCTAATCCATGAAAAACTGCACTTAAACAATAATGTCATCTTATAAGAAAACTCAGATTAGGAAATGCCAGAACTGTGTTTGAATAAACTAGTTTTATCCACTCAGTGGTTACACAAAAATACTTCTTAGCAAAATATTTCATGAATGCCATATCTGAATGCTCATGAATATCTAATTACTGCAGAGGTTAGAAAAAACTGGTTTATCATTTGATACATAGATATATAAGCAAACAAATTCAGATATGTTTTGTTTGGAGCCCAGAGTTTTTATATACATACATATATATATATATACACACATATATATACATATATATTTAAATATATATAAACATGTATCCATCTGTATGGATACAAACACTTTGAAACTGAAACCAAGTATTAGCAGTGGCATTAAATTGTTGAAGTCCTTAAGCTTTCTATTCTTTGTAGTATTTAATTCATAAAATCTTATTAACAAAATCATCAGAAGAATGCTCTTTTCAAATCACAATTTTATTCTTATTTCAGCAGAATTCAACAGGTCATTGTGCTTCTTGTACAATGGCTGACAAATCATAAAAAATGTATTCTTACCTTATGGTGTTTTGGACAGATGAATCCTCAGATCCTTTATATTCACACCTTTTAATACCGGTACCAGGAGAATTATTCACATTCATACATTTTTCTTCTTCCATCACAAGATCACGGAATGACTTTGGCAAAGCAGAATGTAATGAAGATGACCTTTTCAAAAACAAAAATGAAACAAAACCATAGCACTTGATACTTGCACTTTCCCAGATCCCACATTATTCCATGATTCAGATAGCAAAGAGGCCGTTCTACTAAAATATACAAATAAAAATACATTTATTACTAAAAATACATTGTTACTACGGTTTTGTATACCACCATTATCCTCCTAGACCCCATCTGTTACAGTAAGTCATTTTGGGTCATATAGATAAAGAACAGGAAATAAATATCTATGAGAAGAGAGGAAGCCAGTAGTTCTGAAATGTCATTAGAATTAAAAAAAAAAAAAAAAAAATCAAACCTCACTCCTCCACCTATTCCCCCCACCTCATCTTTTCATAAATTAATTCTTTTTTTCATAGATAGCTTCTCTTAGACAAGCTGCACCTTTTCTAACAGTGCTAGTCCTTGAAAAGTATTTTCATAAATCACAATGCTCCAGGTACTGTTGGTCTAACACAGGCAGTTTACCACCATGAAAGTCAAGTACACCTGATCTTTTCTTCCCAAGATACTGAATGGCTTACTCATACCTGCTTGAGGCTCTATAAACCCCTTAATCCACAGTGAAATTCAAAAAAACTGATATCCTCAATTTTCTTTTACTTGTCCAAGCACAAGTTACTGAATTAGCGCCTGCGTATTATCTTTCAAAAATAAACCAGTAAGCAAATATAGCAATTGAGCATCATAGGTATCATGAACACTTTCCAAACCCAACACCTCTTTATTTACAGAATTCAAGGCAGTTACCATGAGTCCTTCTCTTACCTATCAAGGCTCTGGACTTAATTCTTCATAAACACTACAGAAGTAAAACAAGCTTTTTATACAATGCCAATTGTTTGTGCAACTGCCATAAGAAGAGCAGCATCCCATGTCAAAGACTTTAAAGCTACATCTGGGTGGGACACAATTTAAGGTAACAAAGACAAGGGAATTTTAAAAGCACAACATTGTATCTGAAATGTTACAACAAAAGCACCTGAAATCTATGCATGATGTCTGATGTTAGACCACCCTGGCTTAAGTCTGGATCCTTTTATTTAAATATTGGATGAGCAACACAGAAGATACAGAAAGCAGAATGGGAACCTCCAGATACAGGGGCTCAGAGTCATTTTGCACATCCTTTATTCCTACCACCAGCTGGCACACGGGAGTTCAGGCAAGTGTTTGACCAGAGCTCCCCCAAAACTATTATACTGAGTAGGCATATGGTCCATGGGATCTGCTGTCACAGAAGCTGCTTCTGCTAGTAACATTTTAAGTAGCCTACTTTGATTTGATTTACCCATTTCCATAAAAATTCTGTACTGCAATCAGATCCACTTGCAACAGAGAGCCAAAAAAAAAAACCCAACCCACAAACAACATCTCCCAAAAAAATCAACTGTGTCATTCTCAGTTTGTGAACCTATCCAAAACAATTTTTGAGGCTTAAAATTATTTGTCTGTGAGGTGGTACAAAATTTTCCAAGCACGTAACAACTCTAAATTTCAGCTTGTCCTGTCTGATACATTGACATTTTTATATAATTTGCAAAATTAGAAAAACTAGTTTACACTTAAAAAAAAATAGAGTATGACTATGGTTCTCTAAGCTGTAACTGCAAACCATCAAAGCATGGAGTTCCAAAACAGCTGCTGATGTTAAGTATAAGCTGTCAAACCAACAACCTAGACATCAGGATACACAATTGTTAATTCTCAAGAAAGATTTCAAATTTCTTCATGCCTCTGGTCTTGAAAAGCCATAGACTCTCCTGAGCTTAGAAAAGGCGAAAACAAGTAAGCAACACTCTCACTACCTTGATCAAAGTAGGTTTAGAGAACTAATAAAGTCAACATGCAATTAACTTTAGACATTTTTTCACAGTATTACTAGAGCAGCATTTTATTTTTCCCTTCTAATTTTCAGTTCTCTTCAAAGGAAGAAAGAAAGGTTCAGTTTCCAAAAAACTGTGAAACTGGAGGTTTCTCTTGGTGGAAAAGGTAGGGCACAGTGTATAACAGACTTTCAGTCAACCCAAAAAAGCCAGAAGGTTCCACACCCTTCTGGCAAGTGCGCTTCACTGTGTTCAACATCCAAGTTGAATATCTGATTTCACTGGAACACAAGTTCTATGGCTTTGACTATATTGCAAGTGTGGAAAGCTCAATCGACTGCCAAATGCAGTCGATTAATAGTCCACTGTGAATTTACAGACTAACTGCAAATATAACATTAGCGCAGATGAGTAATAACCATTCTACCTTACACACAAAAATACTTTGAATAACTAGCAGGGGCAATTGAATAATTGATCGCTTGCCTAAAGCAGCTTGAAGTTTATTCAATAAATGCTTTCTTCCAGCAGCGAGGCCTAATTTTAAAATTTCATAGAGCTCCCACTGGTTCTGTGCTTGAACTCTTGAGCTACCGGCATTTTCCACATCGGCAGCCAGAGGAACGCAGGAGGAACGTGTGGAATCACGCACGGTGACCACATGAGCATTAGATTGGATTCCATCCTCCTGAAATATACCCTAGCCTTTCCACCTAAGATGGTTTGTGTAACACAGTAGGCCCAGCTCTTTCCAAAAACTGTTTAATCAGAACCTTAAGAGCACAATATACTTTTTGGAGACATTTATCGAGGAATATTCAAAAATCAGTCTTTATTTGCTTTTTAAAAACAAGGAAGAATTCGGCGGCGGTTTGCAGTTTAAATAACACTCTATAGGTAAAGAATTATCTATCAGAGAGTAGATGAATAGTATGAGTAAGTCAAACTATTCAGGCACAACTTGCCTTTCCTGAATCTATGCTGGCTAGACCTGACCATCCGGTTGTCCTGCACATGCCATGTTAAGGCACTAAGGATGATCTGCCCCAGGAGCCTCCTGGAGCTGAGCTCAGGCTGACAGAAGGTAGTCCCCACATTCTCCACCCAATCCTTCTTTAGATGGGTGTCATATTGACTCACCTCCAGACACCAGGGCCCTCTCTATTTGACCAGGGCTGCTGGTAAATGATTTAAAGTGGCTCAGTGGTCACCTTCACCAGCTCCCCTGGTACCCTTGGGTTGCTCCCATCCAGCCCCATGGACCTGTGTATGTCTAAGAGTGTAGCATATCACTCCCCTTGGATTATGGGGGATTTGTTCCAGCCCATGGGGCTGGGTACCTGGAGAATGACTCATCTTACTAGCAAGACTGAGGCAAAGAAGACATCAGCTGCCTCAGGATTTCCTTCATACTTTGTCATTGCAAATGATAAAAGGATGGAGATTCTCCTTCACCTTCATTTTATTTCTATAAACAATTTTGTCTTTATTTCTTAGAATTTTTATATGGAATTGTCTTTATGGATAATTACAGCATTAGTAGTGAGATTACAAATAGTAGATAGAGTATCCCTTTTTTAATAAAGGATAGAATGACTCAGTGTTTACTGTGCTCATCAACAAGTGATTCAACCATCAGTTTCTCCTAGCAAATTCTAAGCCTCAGAGCTGTAACAGCCCTGTGACACCTCCATCAGCTAAGGCAAATAATTAACCGCTGCTTGACCTGCAAAATCACCTGCGTAAAGCAGGTAGCATGTTCTTCAAAGCATTTGAGAGCAGCAGTTTTAAGGATACTAATTCATCCACTCACTAGACTTCAGAAGATGAATCTTGCAAACCTTGATTCTCCTTTGTCAAGGTCTCAATTATCGTTCAGACATCAGGAAAAGTCTGAATCCTTAAACGCAAACCAACTCATTTGTCTTTCCTGTTAAAAATAAAATTGTGGGCTTTGCCTAATATCATAACAGAACAAATTTAAGAGATTGGGGGAGTAAATGAGACCCTAAATTTCAGTATTAGGTGTACATGGATGACAATCAATTCAGAAGAGAGAAAGCTTAAGAGTGACTGTGATGGGTATGCTGAAACCTTTGCTCCCACTGAGGTACAACCAAATAAGCTACAGGGAAAGGAGACTGACAATTCTTCTAGGGTAACAGTACAAATGTAATCTGCAACAAAAATCTAGACCTTCTTGAACAGGGAAAACTGGAAAAATGGCCACATTTACTTAAATGAACTTTAAATGAACATTTACTTCATGCATAGAGCATGCAAATAGGTTTATGCCTGAGATAATTAAACTCATTAAATTTACATAGTTTGAAACTTCTACGTGTTTTGGTTATGCTTTTATCCAATACCAACAGTAAAAGTGAAGAACAAAGCATGACTTGGGCTAGCACCTTATTATATTTGTTATAAACCTAATTCACTGAACAGATGAGAAACTATTTTTGCATTAGTTACTATGATATAAACTCAAACTTCTAAATTGTATGTGATCAGCATTCAAAGTCATTTTAAGCCCCTATGCATCCTTCCACCATAAAAACTGTTAGAAGCATCCAATGCTCCCTCCAGCTCTGAGACACCTAGATAACTTTATTATCCCTAATTTAGGTCAGTTTTCTCTAGTCCAAAGTCATTCCAGACCTTCCCCCAGGACGGGCTAACATTTTGCTTTGGTTTGACAGAGAAAAAGCACCATCCATAATGGTTTTCAATAACTTCTTCCTAACTAAGTTTTGGAGCTAGTTCTTCTTCTTCTATGGTTTACTTCAACACCATCTGCAAATACAACATTGTACACAGGAAAGCACCAGATGGGGTGCAGTCTTCTGACTCAGAGCAAAATTTCAAAGAACTGTTAAACTGCAACCACTGCACTTCCCTACTCCCTTTGAATTTCTAGATTACTTCCAAATGTAGATTCAAATAGATCAGTCTGCCTATTCAATGCAAAACTCTCCAAAGAAAAAGAATTGATATTTGATTTATAACATACCACACATTCCCTAGTTTTGCAACTTTTGTGGGTGGAGGTGGTGCAGTCACTAGAGTGGTAGGCTCTGGGCTGCTAGCTGATCCATTATCTTTTGCTGCCAGGGCAATCATTTTCCTTTGCTTCTGAGAAAGCTTGATTCCATGAGACACCATTCTGCTGTGAATGGACATTGCAAAGAAAGAAGTTGTAAGATCCATGTCCTTTGAGATGACTCACCTTTAATCCTGCAAATTAAACTGAGAAATAACTTGTTCCCTAAAAATACTTTGCTTAGACTGCCAAAAGGCAAGGGGGAAACAAGGGCTCAGATGGCTAGGAAGCAAAAAAAAAGAGGTTCAATTAATATCAAGAGTGACAGAAAGAAAACATCACAGAAATATTATTCACATAGATGTCCATAAATGAAAACATGCAGAGTAGGAATCAAGTCACCAAAAGAGGACTACCATCAGATGAAGACTACTTTCTAATCTTCTCATTTTTTTAGAGATTTTCAAGCTTAGCTCCCTTAAACCAAAAATATTCATGCATTAAAAAATGTATACAATAGCATAGAGCCATTTCTTCTATCTGCAACAATATTCTTTTCTAAACTATTTGGATTCTTCAGTCTTGGCTGTTTTGTTTGCAGTTTCTGAATCTATCCAGCAAGCCTTTACCAGGTTCCATGAGTACTCTCCTAAGTCTCCTTTAAAAGAAAGCCACACCTCAAGGGTCATGAGAGTCACCTCCTCTTCTCTTCCATACGTTGCTACTTTAACAACACTAGCTTTAACACACTGCCTTGTAAAGAAGCACATTTATCTCCGTGTCTTTTGGGATGCTTCTGCAAGGAGGAACCTCACTTGCTTCTGTCTGAAGACTCGTTAATATCAAGACATGGTTTCTGGGAGAGGTCAGAGAATGCAAGACAAGAAATGAACTTCTCAAATCCAGTACTCGTGCACAAGTAATTTCCAAAGTCCAAGGGCAAGAATTAATTATTTTTGGTCAGAAACAGAAAGGCTCATCAGGACAGGCCACTTATTTAAGATACTAGCTTACTTGTTCTTTTGCAGTAGTTGACAAAGCAAGACTAGAGTAAAATAAAGGAATTAATTTTGTATGCTCAAAGAAAAACAACATAATGAAGTAAACAAAGCTGTTCAAATAGCACAACTTTTCTCCTGCTTTTTTTAAACTGAAAGGCTGAAACCACTAAGTAAATTCATAACAACTTAGGCCTATCACACTTTTTTATAGATTTTGGTTTTTTACCAACCTTGAATTTGCCTTTGGCATGGTTCCACATTTCTGCATACTTTCTTCAATTTCCATGATGGTTCTCAGATCCATAGCAGGAGGACTGGCAGGACTAAATGAAAAATAAAAAGTTACCTTACAAGGCACTGATTTTCACTTACATTCCACAGTTCCAGCCTTCACTGAAATCCTCTAAATCATACATAGGATTGGTAACTGGTTGTATAATTTACGTCTGCTTCCTCAATTATGGCAAACCTCAAATAAAATGTTTCTGACAAAACTTTTATAAATATATACATATTTAAGAGCATACTATAAAAATACTTTCAAGACTCATTATAGTATGAAACAAAAAGATGTGAACTATGATTACTTTAAAAAAATTAGAGCCCTAAAAATTAGATACCTAACACTATGATTTCTTCAAAAAAATTAGATAGCTAAATAAGGATACTTATTTAGTAGTCAAATGCTCATGCTAAGTTATAGAGAGGCACTGCTTGCACCTCTGAATGTTGGATTAGATTTCTCTTTTAAGTGCAGGATTCAAATTATTTCACATGATAAACAAAACAGTTTTTGCAGTCAGAGTGCTACACAAACATCAGTAACATTCTTAAACTTCAGATATCAGTCTCTTTTTCGTACATGACCTAATTTTAAACTTCCACAGAAATAAGCATGAATTAAATCTACACATTCCCAAGCTTGACAAAAAACTACAAATTAAAATGTGTGTACTCAAAGGCATCTGTAAAGTAAGCTGCAATTCAACTCAATTTAAGGACAGGCTTTGGAATAAAACATAATCAGCACTTCCTCCATCTCTCCTTACAGATAAAAAAACAATACTCAATTTTTCATTATACCAAGTGTACCAGTTAAACCTGTGGTGTTGATTTTTACAGCCCTTTTAAGTCTAAAGGCCTAAAAAATGTCAAAGTACAGTGGAGCTTCTAAAGGCTTCAGGCATGGTATGATTCTACAAAAAATTCTCCTGTATTTTTCACAGTATTAACCAAGTAGGTGTTATAAAAACAGATATTAGAAGTATGGAGTGGAAGCAATTAAAAAAAAAGAATTATATATATATATAGCATTGTTTTTCTCAATTAATAATTACAAAATATTCTCCTTTTATTAAATTACCAAGATCTTGAGTTCATGTGTACAATCATTTTGAAGAGCAAATAGCTTTTTAGTCTGAATAGAACATTGTTAGCTTTCACTACCAAGTGTAAACCAGCAACTGTAAGTATTACTGCACCTGAAACTGGTTGCCACCCAATTGGGAGAGCTTGCAGAGCTGTGTCTGGCACTGGGAATGGACTGTGGAACAGACTGCATCCCTGCTGATGCTCCCTTGCATGACTTCATCTCCTTGTTAGGGTGAGAGGGTTTCACACCCGGACTGCATACTTTGTCCTTCATCTAAAGATCAGGCAGAAAATAGTTGAATAAACACTGCAAACACTAAATTTTATTTTCTTAATCAAATAAACTACAACTCTCCAAAGTCATCTACTCCATTGTACAACAGGTTCACAGAAAGACTCTAAAATAAAAACCCTGCTTTTGATGGACTAGATAAACAAAAAAATTGCTAAGAAGAAATCCAACCTCAGTCCTCTCTGGATGAAATCCTTTTGTGAAGTCAGGGGACTGCAAGTCTCTGGGACTACTCACTCCTGCATAACTACCTTCAGAGTCAGATGTTAAGAGTTCTGGAAGTGAGTCTACTGAGTTAGCTTTATCCAGTTTTACTGAGCCTAGAAATACAAAAAGATAGTAGAACTATTAAATCATGAGAGCCAGACTAAACAATGCTTAACAAACACAAAAATTATTAACACCATTATGATGAATATAAAGCAATCAGAAGTTTACCTAGTCCAGAATACCATCCAGTGGTAAATATAAGCAATTTTTTTGCTATCCTAAATATTTTTTCAGAATAACATTACTCCCAGTTTTCTTCTTGTCTCAGAATATACAAATAACAACACTTTTCCTTTAAATTCTGCTACCAACTTCTCAATAAAAAGTGAACAATTTATTCTTTGTTTCAGAAAAAAAAACCCACAACAGAAATGTTCCACTTACTAAAATCCACTTAAGAAAATGTGCATTATTTTATTTGATAAAATACATGCTTTTAGATGAACTTTGGGTACAATGACAAACACCCTTTCAAAAAAACCCTTATCTTAAGAATTCACTATTTAAATTCAACTATAGTGTTCACTAGAAAAGAAATAATCTTTCTAAGATTTCCTTCTTGAAATACAGACATTGCATTGCATATTACACTTGATGCTCTGTTTTTATACCTGAAAGGAATCTCTTTCCCACTGACCTGTAGAGGCCGGACTCTGAATAATATCTGACAGATTATATCCTCCAGAGCTGTCAGACCGTTTTCTTGGCTTCTTTTTTGCCTTAGTTTTTGCTTTTTTGAAAAGGGCTTCCCTAATAGGAAAAAGACCAAAAAATCCACAGCATGCATTAAAGCCAAAGAAACTGAGAACTCCCCACGTCAACGCCACCTTTCTCAGTCAGCAGCAGCAGTTATACTTCAAACAGTAGTACCTCATCTCAGCAGCCTGCACTAGCTGCCTGCTCCTCTCTGCTTATGCACTGGCACAACCATTTCATAAATGACTTTGGGGGAAAAGAAGAATCCAGGAGGAAAAGAAAAAAAACTCTTTCCAATCTAGATCTAGCCTCTGGACTATTATACTGCACACAGACTTCTGCTGAGACAGTGGAAGATACAGCTGCTGCACAGGCTGGCACTGCCACCTAGGTCAGATTAAACCTGCTACATATCACAGCAACTGACATAAAGCAAATTACATACAATTCTCCACTTTTTTCTCTCTTGCTTTCTCCTAAATTACTGAAGTTCAATAAATGCCACAGTTGGTCTCAATTTTCCCCAACATAAACAGTACCATTGTGATAATACTAATTTTACAACAAAGCAGATACAAGGTGATGTTACCTAAATATCATGTGTTCCTGTATATGCTATTAGGAAGAGTGAAATCAAATTAAAAAAGGCATCTTTCATTTTAACAAAACTACTAGATATTCAGAATTGCATGAAATGCAGCTACAGTGCACTATTTCAAAGTTTCTTTAAGCAGGTTTTTGTTAAGTAACTATAAAACTACTTAACCACTGCTGCAGCACTACCGTACTTGGAGTGTCTAGTTTTCAATCCTTGGACTACCCAATTCCCTAGATGCTACCACCCTGCCTTGAAAAACACTGGAAGGCTTAAAGTTGAATATAAAACAGCCTCTCACTTGCCTTGATCTACTAGTTCTTACTTACACTAGTTTATTCAGTGCAACTTTTCCTGACACACGTGCTCAGAACAGTACACAATATTTCAGGTGAGGTTTCCTCTGCAGGCTGACATTTTATCCCACTATTTGGAAGCCTGTTACCAAGCCATTCTATCATACTACAAAGCGCTGTATTTCACTTGACAAGTCTGTGATAGTTCTTAATATCAAGAAATTTAGATTAAATTAGACAATTAGACAATTTTTCATACAGATCTATAATACATTCAAGTCTGTTTTTTCTTTTGATCTCTCCTAATGCAGTGAAGTACAATGAACTGCACAGTTGGTCTCACACATATACAGATACTCTCACCACATGCACAACCCCCAAACATTGCTGTGAATGCTCATTTTGCAACCTTTACTCATATGCCACTTATAAGCTGAAAGTGCTCTGCTGCAGTTTTGCAACATTTTCAAAGACTTAAGGAAACTGATAATGGTCTTTGAAATCTCATTTCTTAATCTTTCAATTCTGAACTTAAACACAGTCAGGCACCAATACCACACACAGTTCATCTAGTAAAAATATTGATGAAAAACAAATACTTACTGAGAATTTTGTTCTGTATTCATTTCTTCCCTCAAAAAGACAAAGTTCTCTCCATCTTCAGGCTCAAAAGAACTTATATCAGGTCCATCTGGATATGGAGTAATTACTCTCCTGACCATAGCTGGAATCTGTAGTTGTAAAAATTGTTACATTAAGTTTCACTGAAGTTGCATGCTAGCAAATTTATGTAAGAGGGCCAAAACTGTTCATTTACCTTTCACAAATCAGGTAAATAATTACCTAACAAGCTTATAAACTTAAGTTATATCTTTAAGCAAAATTGGAGAAGTATCTTAAGTGACAGACACAAAATGCCTATGTTTCATCAATTGTTAACTTATGGCAAGAAAAAGCTTAAAGATTTTGCAAGCATTATCTTTTACAGTAAGAGAATACTGGATTATAATGGGTCTTGGCTTTCACCATTGCATTACAGTTCAATTTTCACATTATTCTTCTTACTGATTTTAACATCTATATGGTCACCCTGAACATTTTAGCTTCCTTCTAAGTAAGGGATGCTCTTTTCCATAGGTTTTGCTAACACTGTTCCAAGCAACAACTGTTAATTACAGAACATTAATATGTTTAATATGTATAACTAATTAATTTAAAAGACACAACACTGTAGCAGCAGTAGCTAGTGAATAATGAAATATGGACTCCTTGAGAGTGATAATAGCAGAAGACAACTTTAATCTTTTGAGACAAATGTTCCATTTCAGCCTGTCACCTACAGACTCTTTAGGTACGTATTTATCACATCTATTCTCATTTTACACCTAATCAGCTTACATTCGAGTTGTACAACTTACCATTTTCCTGTAATAAACAGAAAGATCCTTCACAACTTCATCACTTAAGACTTCTAGAGTCCTAAAATAAAAAAAAAATTATCTTTATCCTTAAATATCACAGTCATCTTAGCAACTTATTAAAAAAATGACATTAATTAAAAATTCAGATTAACATTTTGGATGAATCTCACCTACAGGTATTATCATCTATTCATGGTGGTCAAAGTCTAAAGGAAGACACTGAACACAAAATAAAAACTAATCAATACCTTTGTTGTAGGGTAGGATTAAACACACAACCTTCCCACCTACCTTCACCTAAGGTCACAGCCAAAACAGACCTATATAGCTAAGTTACCAAGAACTGGTAGCTTTACCTATTTCTGCATACTGTCCTACTGACATGTATCTAAATACTCCAAATCTGTGTAAATTCTCCATAAAACTCAAACACAACACACAACATAAACATTTATGCCAATAAATAATACTACAGCAACAAACTTGACTCAACAGAACTGTCTTGTCCATGTGAGTAGTTCTCCTTGCAAAAAGCTGTCAGGAGTTAGTTCTGTTTCTCAAGGTTTCTCAAATTAAAACTCTTTCTACCCAATACTAACATTTTCAGATTTTCATTAAAATGTAGCCAGACTCCTAATTGTAATAAGAAAATTACATATAGGCTTAAGAGGAAACGAGTCTGAATTCCAGGTAATATTTAAGGCAACATTACTAGATTTTTACTCTTCTCTCCAAAATCAAAGGTTAGAATGTTTATAGAGAGGGGAAGAGGGAAATTGCTAATATGAATGAACTTCTATATCTGGGATGCAAGTGAAGCCACTGTGTGACGTGGCAATGAAATGCTGGCATTCTGAACTGTTTCAGATCTCTAAGAACTTCTCTAAGTGAAAAGAAGTCTGACAAAAAGGACAGAGAGAACTCACAACTGAGATTTTTTTTTTGGCTGGGTTTTTTGGTGTTTTTCTTAAGGTTTTGCTAGAAAAGAACTTCACTCAGTGCTGATAAGGTTTGCTCTGAGAAGATGATATGTACTTAAGAAACTTGACGGCCTGTCCAAATGCATCAAGAGAAGGAAGGCCAGAGCACACCTTCAGCTTCTAAGAACTTTAGAACCACTGTGGAAAGCAAGGATAATAAATTAATTTGTTCAGCTCTCACTGCAGACATTAAAGCAAAAAGACTACCAGAGGACAGGCCCACCCTCTTTGGAAAATAAAGCAGCTATTTAGTACACCTGCTTAAAACAAATCAAATATTCATTGTTAACAACCACGTTTAAAAAAAAAAAATCCACCCAAACAAACAGTCCTAAAACAAACCAAAAATCCCCACAATAATCCCCATCCCCCCAAAAAACAACCTCCAAATGAAGGGAAGAGCCCCACAGCAGTTTTAGGCATCTTCAAAAATGCTTTTAAAACCCCAGAAAAGACTAGACCTAATGTTAAAGCCCACTGAATTCCAGAGAGGTTCTTCATGCCAGACTGTAACATTTGGTTTTGTATTACAGAACTGGTACAGTATGTACAGAGATTTAGCTAGCTTCTCTCTCCCTAAGTGACAAAAATGAGCCTACCTATAAGCTAGAAGCATTCAGCTGCATTTTAACATTAAACTGTCCATATTAGTTATTCCGATCCTTTTACCTTTTTGGGCTTTTTAAATTTTACAACTAATACATGAACACATTTGCATTCCTGCTTACCTTGCTTCAAGCAAAGCTGCCATATTGAGTCCTATGAACTGCAAGCAGGACAATTTTAGCTGTTCAGCATTATACATTGCTGAGAACTCCAACAGCTCAGCAGCATTCTTTAAGGTCACTGCAGAAACAAAAACCAACAAACTATATTAGATAATGGGCTGTAGTATCAAGGAGCTATTTTAAGACTTATTGTGCAGCATGATCTAGTTATTGAAACATATACTTCCCATTCCTAGAAAAAATGCTAATGCTCCAATGGCCATAAACAATAGGGAGCTCCATGGCTCCATGTAACTTTGTGGCAGCTTGTATACAATGGCTGCTGCATAGAACTAAAAAGCCCTGCCTACAAATAGATCAGTTTCAAAATATTAAAACCCAGCAGTCCAAAAAAAAAAAAAAGGAAAAAGAAAGGCAAAAATAGTAAGTTTCATAAATAGCATAAACAGTTGTTAAACGTCCAAATGCTCCAATTTAGCATAGATGAAAAAAAAATAAGGCGAGTGAAAGAGGAGAGAGGGAACACTAAATACAAGGACAGAAATAGAAACAGAATTCATTTTATCATATTTTAAAGAAAAGAAAATTCAATTAAATGAAATGAAGATTTCATTTGGGTTAGATTTTTTTGTTTTTTCTTTTTTACTTTTTTTTATTAAAGAGCATGAGCATAAGTAATGGAAGATCATGCTAACTTAGAATATTGCTCAGACTAAAGAAGCAAGTATTAGTAGACATGCAATGAATATCAAAATGTAATCACCTGAAAGGAAGATACACAAATTCTGTGCTGCAAAAGGCAAGAACATCTAAAAAACGCATTTTTTTGTTCTCTAACCCTTTACAATGCATATGGAAGGACTCACATTTTTCTGCAATGGCTACTTCACAGATTTCTTTGAGTCTGGATATAAGAAGCTGGTCTGCTACCACAAGAACATTACATATGAATTCCACATTTTGAGAATCTGGAAAACAAAGCATCATATAAACACTGGGGGCAAATCAAAAGCAACTATAAAACAGACAGCTTCAATGAAATTTTACCAAAGCATGAATATAATGGCTTTGCAAATTTTGATGGGAATTTCACAGCACAAGAAATAGCTTAGAAGAGCACCAACAATCCACTTTTTGAAACAACAGAAGGAGGGAAAAGGAAAACTGCAGTTTGACAAAATAAAGAAAAGGTAAAACAAGGCCTGGGGTACTGCTATGCCCAAAGAAAGAGTCAAGAATTTTGATTTTTTTAAACGTAACTCCAACACAAGCATATTAAGTTTTGAATTTCTATTTTAAAAATATAAAAATTGCAAGAGTTACAGTTGAAAATATATTAAAGTCACCTTTGATGGCAAGTGCTTCATCTGTATACAAGTAATCCACAATTATCTGTAGTATGTCAGAATGAATGGGCATTTCCAGAGCTGAACAGGTAGCCTAAAAAGCAGAAATATTTAAAGAAAAAAAAAAGAAGAAATAGAAGGAATAAGAGAGGCTGACTACTTGGAATAAAATGCAAAATTAAGACAGTACCTATATTAAGAAAATAACTCAGATTGAAGGCGACATTTTCAACATCAATTACTTAAGCATTAGTACAAAATCTGTCCAAGTTTCTCAATCAAGAATTGACTGTAGCAAAGCAATTAAAATCTGTTCAAACTTCTGAATAAATACCCATGAAACAGTTTCATGTTTGATCACTTTGATCATCTACTCTAACAATCCTCCTTGACTATATTACTTTACCAACAATTGCCTAAAAGTAGAACTACAGGAACCCTCTATGCAAGTACTGAACTGCTTTCCTTTCAAGGTCAAAAGAGCTAATGAAATCATGAGTTCCCAAATAACAATAATACTAAGGTAGTCACTACTGTTAATACCTCTGAAAACAAGGTCCTCATCAAGTCCTCCATTCGGACCATCCTAACCATTAAGATAAAGCTTTTGTAAGAGCAAAAATTGGCCACTAAACCATGCAACTGTCACCATCTGTGTTTATTCAACATCACTGCTAAACAATTTTGGTTTACTTCAACTGGTACCTAAGTAAAGCTTCATACTAAAATATTTACTTTGCTTTAGAACACGCTACTGGTAATGACATATTTTCCTTCTAAAGGTTAAAATCTCTTACAGACATTAAGGTTTTTATATAACATCTACAGCCATTGCTTCATAAAATATTTACTTATTAATTTAGGTTGATTTAGGTTGACTTACAAAATAATAGGCAACTTATGAACTATATACTACTGATATACAAAACCATGATACAAATGGACATTCAACACTCAAAAAAAAACCCCTTAAATCCTTAATTTGTTGCAAATATGTTTTCTCAGGGATGACTTGGGAAAAGGCAGCACAGTAACCTGGAGGACAGGTGAAGTTCTGTTTCACAGCAGAACAGAACTGCCAGTACTTCACTTAAGTACTGAATGTTCTTAATGTATTGCCAGAAAACTAGAAATTTGAGGAACTCCTGTGCACTGCTTTAGTTTTTGGTCTCAGAAAAATGCTTCTCCACTTAGACCACTCCTCTCTTTCCATAAACATCACCAATAGTGCTCAGGTAGTTAAACAGAGACATTTGTTGGAATTACAACGTCCAGGAACAACCAAGGCATTGACAAACAGCTGGCAAATAGGAACCAAGACAAATTAAAGATCTACAACTTTTGAAGCAGCAGTCGGTGACTAAGTAAAATAGTCCCTGATATCCTCTATTTCATTTAACAGCAAAAGTCAGCTGGAGTTCTACACACTGACCCTCAATCCTGTTCTCTCTTGCACTCAGTACACATGACAAGCTATTCCAATCTGCATACTATTTAAATTGTACAATCTTTTACAGAAGGAAAATGAAAATTCATCCAAAGCAGTATCCCATAAGAACAGTCCAGTCAATGGTTTTTATAAATCCATTAACTAGTTCAAAATAAAAACCCCTAAAATAAAAGCAGTAATTTCCTTCGATATACAGTATTACATTTGCTATTCTCATTTAATACACAATCTCAATAGTACAAATACAGTGTAACCAAAAATGTGGCTTGTGGGTTTTTTCCTTGCAAATTGAATCAAAGAATCCAACCCTTTCTTTTACCTAGCATTTAGGATATGTTATTATAGGAAAAAGTGAAAAGCTGTCCCTTATTTGATGCAAAAAAAAAAGTACCATCACACATGGTTTTGGCAAACTTACCTCAATCCATGAGCTGCTTAACATGCTGTGAAAATAATCTGTAAAGAAAGGCATTTCAGTTCAAGATGCAATAAAATGACAGTTAAAAAAGACAATATAACTTATGTTATATAAAGATATAAAAATACACACACATACCAAGTCTTGCACAAAGTACACACTTATGACACGGGAATTCCTTTCCATCTAAAGATTTCAGGGTCACATCGCAGAGGTATGAACTAGAAGATATTTAGTAGCATCAGAACTGTGACTATTCAGATTTACAACTATTACAAGTTGTAAACTCTACAATTAAGTGATAACTTTAGCAAGTTAGGATTTATCCTTTGAAATAACACACACCTGACCTTTAATAATACCACAGAACATGAACTCAAAAGAACAGGCACACTACTTTCCAGGGAGAATTTCTTTGCCCAAAGTTAAGCTTCAAAAATTCCATCTGAAATATTTCCTTTAAAACTCAGTGAACTACTGTTTCAAAAATGCTATGATTAAATAAATTAATTATGGCTTATTTTCGTCAATCTTAAATGGTCTTAAATGGTTAAGTTACCCATTTCTTCAATATCAGGAGGTACCATAGGCGTTGATGATGCATTTTAGGAATGAACCCCAATTCTGTGAAACCAGCTACTGTCATGCAATGTTGCTTTTCCTATATAGACAGACTATTCAGGACTTTGGGTATAAGTAACTCGATCACATCAAAAGAATGAAAAAAAAATCACTTTGCTAAAATCAAATTAGAAAGCATTTGCTTCTTTCCAATCCATGTATTCTTATTATTACAGAACAATACAGAAAGCAGATTTACAGAAGTCAAATTGCTTTTGACTGGATTACCCATTACATTTCTCCTGGCATTAGCACTCAATGACACAGTTAATCCACAGAACACATTAAGGTACAGTAAAAAGAAACAAGGATATACCACATGTAATCTATTCCCAATTACTGATCTACAGATCAAGTAGAGAGAACTTCCAAACCTGAGTTACTATGATATAGAAAATTGCATGCCAGAAGTTAAAATGCAGTTGGATCAACCTCAGCCCTTACTTAACATATAAAGAGATGACATAAGAGGAAGATAGTGGGGCAGGGAAAGTTGATTTCAAAAAATTACCATTTCTTCTGATTTAACTTTGGTTTGTTCCCATTCTTCTTGTTGACAACGTTAATTTTTCCATTTTCTAATTTGACTCCATCCAACCTGCAAATTATTACAATTGGTAATAGGCAACACAATTAGTATACGCTTCAAACCATTAAGAACAGTTTCACAAAGTAACAGTACTTCAGTGGGCTCATATTGTGAACATGAAAACGAATCATCATACAAAAACAGAAGCCAGTTGTTACTTGAAAGGTCTTCAAGGAAGATGCAAAATGTAACTGACATTCTTTCCTCACCTTAGATATGTATTTATTATCTTAGATGAAACCTATACTGTATAGTTAATGCCAAAGTTCAATACTACAGAGTCAAAAACCAGAAGGTTAAATACGTATCAGTACCAGCCAATAAACTGAGCAAAGACAGTGGCTGGGATTCAGCACAGGCTTTTTTAGCACCCTAATTCATAAAGGAGGCTTGTGAATGGGATGGTAAAGACTCAGGAGTGCTGCTGGTGGATTACAAAGTAATACACCTTTAAAGCAAAGTACTTTACCACAGAAATATTACTTAGGAACTCAGTTTTAGCAGCAGCCTCACATCTTGGCTGTGTATGCAAGAAGTACAGTAAGAAAACTGCCCTGAAAAAGTTCATATCCCTCTTTGGAAGAGACAAATGCAGGGGAAAAAAAACCCCAAACTGATTAATGCAGTTCTACAGAGACATTTGATCTCAATTCCATTTGTTTCAGTATGTAACATAAAAATTACATCACTTGAGCAAGAATTTAAATTTGCTTTGTGGTGTTTTACACTAAACACATTTGCTGTCTTGTGAAAAAACTGCTAGACTACAGACCGCAGTATAGAAATTATGCAGTTCAAAATTCAGTTAGATTCAGTCTCTAACATAACCAGTACTGATGTTTTACAACAGTCTTTCTGGAAAGCCAGATGATTTATCCCAGATATCAAACCTCACAGAGCTCATGTCTTAGAGGATACTGTCATGGTTTAACTCATCTGGCTAAAGACCACACAGTCCCTCATTCACTCACTCTGCCCTCACCACCCACCAGTGGGATGGGGGAGAAAAATGGGGAAAAAATAGTATAATTGTGGGTTGAGATAGGCAGTTTTATTAGGGCAGAAAAAGAATGGAACATAGTAGTAATGCTAACAGAACGAGCAGATACAAACCAAGTGATGCCCAAATAGTGAGGAATAACTCACCGCTCACCAACCTGAAACTCCTATATGTACTGGAAATAAGCCCAGACAGTTCCTAAGCAGCATCCCCTCATCATCTACCCCTAGTTTCTATTCTAACATCAGTGTCTTAATTTTCACTATTGTCATAAAAACTGAAGTTAGATCAGCTTACATAAGAAAACTACAGGGAGAGCTTGTCAAAATAGAAATGCATTTCCTTTCACCTACCTTCCACTTAAATTGCTGAGCCCAAACTTCTTTGCTGCGCTTTGCAACATTTTAATGAGGTTAGCTTCATCACCAGCTTTGCCTTTTTTAGATTTGCTCTTCTGTTTTTCATTTATAACTTGCACTTGATTATTTCTATAAATCTCAAATGCAGACTTTCCATTGACATTTTCATCAAAGCTCATTTTGCTGAGATTCGAAATTAAAGTATCTTGATATTCGTCTGATTTTTCTTTATATGAGATTTTTGGCTTATAACCGTGAGTCAAAAGATCACAAGTATCAGTGTATATGAACTGCAGGAGGTATGCAAACAGATCTGGATGGACCTTCTCAATTACATAGAGATCACATCCAACAGCATCCTCATCTTTACGGTAGATGTCTGGAGTGTCTAGCTGGCTGTCACTGGAAAGAAAGAGCTTCCTGAAGAAGTCGGAGCGTACGGCCAAGATGTATTTGTGCACGGGGTACATTCTTGTGCCAATCTGAAAAGTCACATCATGGATGCTGTCCATTTCATCTGTTTCATCCAACAGTTTGCCAAAATCCATCCCAAAACTTGATAGTGACACACTTGGAATTTCATAGAGACTAAAACAAAATTAAATCCATAATCAAACACTATTTAAAACCTTCATCACATTTTACATAATATGTTTAATGACAAGAACAATGATGTTTCCATTTGATTTCTTTGTTTCTTACATTGCTGCACTGCTCAACATTTCTTGTCCTGTTCTTTATGAGAATAACTAATAATATGGTATTTAGGCAATTAAACTACATAAAGAAGACCTGTCTAGCTTCAGTATATTTATAGTATATAGTATTTTGCCTCTATACTGTACCAGTATTATCAGAACTATCTTATCTTCATCTCATTTTTCCAATGTGAAAACACAGAAATGCTTGCTGTACTTCATATTACAAACTAAAGCCATAACAGGAAAAAAAGCTAATGTTCAGCTATTTATCACAAATGTTGGAAACTATTATGAGAGCATAAGAAACATGGCCCAGTATTCTATTTATTTATTTCACTTTATACATTTCTTTCCAACCAAACAAAAATTCACCCATCACTTTTACTTAAAAGCTGATTATTGGTGATTACTGAAGGGGTAAATTTCTACAGTATTTAGAACTCAGAGTGTATTAGGAAATACATGGCAAATGCTTGCCTTAAACACTTCAGATAAGACATCAATAATGTGTATTATTATGCAAATACATAAGCTTAGGCCTTTAGATAACTTCAACATAATAACTAACAAAGTACTATTCTCTAGCAGTATGGATAACTGTATTTACTGTGACTTCTGTATGAGCCAAAAAACTGTTTGGAAAAGAAATGTTCAATCACAATCACACACAAAAAAAAGGAAAAATTACAGCTGTTGCTATCTTAAATATACCTGGTTTTAGGATCTGACTGTAATACAGCAAAATTGCAGCCACTAGGATCAGTGGCAATACTGACAGCTCGGTGGACAAAAGTCAGCTTCTGAAGTCGAATTCTTTCATACACACTGGTTGTATCATGTTCACAAGCCACATCACACAAAGGATGCTGAAGGCTTGATACAGGTTCTGTTAAAAAAAACAAACAGAAAGTGAATACACATCATAGAAAGATCCTGCTCATTAAAATACAACTAATACAACAAAAAGGAAAGACTATGACGTTGGTATGTCCATTGATGGAGTAATTGAATAACGCTAAACCATGCTGAACATTTCAGCTTACTTATTTACAGAACATAGGAGGAGAGCTGACAATTTCAGTTAAAATTTTGTCCTGTATGAGACAGATATATTCCTTGCAGAAAAACAAACCATAAGGACCTACTTTCAGTAATATGAGCCAAGCTAATAAGGTGGAAGTTGCTTCGGACCCTGAATTGTGCCCAGATAAGGGACTGGGAAACAGATTTCACAGACTTAGCAGAGCAAGCAAGTATATGTTCTTTCCCTTGCTCAGTAACAATTCTCTTCAGACTCATCATCTAATATGTGACAAGATCATTACACTAGATCATTGTGCTACTACTATTCTCCAGAAGTATTTTTTTCCCAGAAATCTCCACCGAAAGGTATACTGAAGGGTGCAAAGTCAATCTTAGTATTACTGAGGAAGGAGTGCAGTAGCAGTCAATGCTAAAAACTGTCAGCCACAGAGGAAAGAACAAACTTGCCACATAATAATACTGTTAGAGATGGTAAAGATTCAATAAACTTTTTTACTGATTTTAAAGTACTTAAAAACCACTAAGAAATCATGGCTAACCTTTCTTTTCTGAGTTTTTTTTCCCTTCTTCCAGCCACTTCCCTGTGAAGGCTTCACCATCATGTGTGACAAACATGATTTCGTTCCCATTCAAGGCAACATCAGACATGAAGACTTGCCGGCCATACACCCAACGACACTGCCTCATGGAGTTGTTAGATGACTTCCAGCAAAACACCTACAATATCAAATTTTTCAAGAAAGGGAAAATCTTCATGTCATTTAAAAGCAGTTACATATTACACATTACTTTTTAAACACAAGAACATATAAAAGGAGAAAGACATTAAAAATTTTAGGATAAAGTGTTACAAGCATCTATTAGAGAGAATCCACAAGTAAAACAAGGAAAATCTATCATGCTATCAAGATCCATTTGCTCATGAAGAGCATCTGAAAACCTTCTCTAAATACTGAAATATCTTCACAGCAGTCAAGCATAGAACAAGTTTTACTGACATCTTGACAAGGAGAGTAAAAGGTGTCAAGTCAAGAAACAAGTTTTATCTAGTTCTTAATTTACAGATTTGTCCAGCTGGTTTGCTTGTAAATTAGACAAAATTCAAAGCTAGCACACCAGAAATTTACATCATTTTCCTGTTAATTGCTTGACAAAAATCTCAAATTTCTCTGTATCAGTCTAGGTTTGAAATGAAGATCATGACCAAACATCAACTTCAAAACCCTCAGGAATATGAAGCACTGCATGCAGAGCAAGACCCCAAGAAGGTACACTGTACATGTCTGAAAGACAGCCCCAAGCAAGGTGAAGTCAGAATGTGGCATCAGCAGTGCTAAAGTCAGGCCTTCGTTTTCTACCACTGAAGGACCTGCACAGGTCTGTTAGCATCCACATAAGGAAGGGAGAGAGTAACCTATTTCATTTCCCCTGCCTTGAGCCCTAAGAATTAGAGAATGTTGAAATTGAAAGAGATCTCTGGAGGCTGTCTAGTCCAACCCTCTGCCCAAGCAAGACTACCCAGAGCCAGATGCCCAGGAACACATCCAGACAGGTTTTGAATATTTCCAAGGATAGTGATTTCACAACCTTAATTGGCAACCTGTGGCAGTGCTGGAACACCCTCAGTGTTTCCTGATATTCAGATGGAGCCTGCTCTATTTCAGTTTGTGCCCACTGCCTCTGGTACTGGCTCTGGGCACCACTGAAAACAGCCTGGCTTTATCTTCTTTACATCTTCTCTTCAACTATGTATATACAAGATTCCCTTTATGACATTTATTTTCTAGGTTAAACAGTACTCCCTTCAAGAAAGTGCAATCAAGCCAAACCAGGAAGCACTGATTCAGTAAACCCAAGTGTTAAGATGCCATCCCTCTCCTTATTCAATAATTTATAATGCCTGAAAGCACTGAAGATCCCAATACTTGTCAGTATTCAACATGGAAAGATATGAAATGCACATGGACATTCTTCCTCTGATGCAGGAAGATCAAGTAATTCCTTACTGATAAAGCAGTGTCCCAAAGATGCTGAAGGGGCACTACCAATACTACAGATGCTAGAGGCTACACCTCACATGATCAAATACTGAATTGAAAGTTTATCATCTCTGAGACAACTAATGACCTAATGAAAAGATAAGATCATTTCAAAACATTATTCAGCCAAATGCGAGGGAAGAAAAGGAAATAACCACATTGCTCCTTATTTTTATATACAAGCACCTTTTTCAACAGTCTTTAAGAAGGCATTTCAGTAGGAAAAGCTTCTTTGTAAACGCCACTAGATGGCAGTGAAGGTTGAGATCTCTCAGTGAGCAGATCCAAAAAAGGGATTTAGTAGGGTCCTGTAAAGCAGCACTTAAATAGTAAGGGAAGAAAAAAAATAGTGAATGGGGTGACATCAGACTGGTGACCTGTCATTTATTGGGGTTGTTCCACACGGCTACTCAGCCCTGTTCTCTTCAGTATCTTCATAAATGACTTGGAGGCAGGACTGGGAGAGATACTGAGCAAGTTCACAGATGATACAAAATTGGGAGGAGCTGCTGACTGTCTCTAGGGCAGGGAGGCCCTGCAGAGACCTTGACAAATGAAAGGCTGGGCAACCACCAACCACATGAAGTTCAACAAGAGAACGCGCTGGATTCTGGACCTGGGATGGGCAACCCTGGATGTATGGATAGAGTGGGGAATGAGATGCTGGAAAGCAGCACATGGGAGTCCTAGTCAATGGCAAGTTGAACATGAGCCAGCAGTGTCCTGGAGCCAGGAGAGCCAACCCTGTCCTGGGGGCATCAGGCACAGCATCACCAGCTGGGCAAGGGAGGGGATTGTCCTGCTCTGCTCTGCACTGGGGCAGCCTCACCTCCAGTACTGGGGGCAGCTCTGGGCACCACAATGTAAGAAAGACATTAAACTATCAGAGAGTGTCCAAGGAGGGCAACAAAGATGGGGAAGGGCCTTGAGGGGAAGCTGTGTGAGGAGCAGCTGAGGGCACTGGGTCTGTTCAGCCTGGAGGAGACTGAGGGGAGACCTCAGTGCAGCTACAGCTTCCTTGTGAGGGGACAAGAAAGGGCAGGCACTGATCTCTGCTCTGTGGTGACAGTGACAGGACTCAAGGGAATGGCCTGAAGCTGTGTCAGGGGAGGTTTACAGCAAAAAGTTCCTTCACCCAGAGGATGGCTGGGCACTGGAAGAGGCTCCCCAGGGAGGGGGTCACAGCACCAACCATGACAGAGTCCAAGAAGCATTTGGACAATGCTCTCAGGCACCTGGTGTGACTCTTGGGGATGGTGCTGTTTAGGGCCAGGAGCTAGACCTGGCAATCCTTGTGGGTCCCTTCCAACTCAGCATATTCTATGATTCTGTGAAATTCGTTACTTTCTATGCATGACTTTGTCCTGTCTAACGTTTAAAGTTAAATTAATCACTATGCAGCCTGCTATATAATTATAATTATAAAACTTACCCTTCCAGCTTCATCCAGTGCCAGAATGCAAGTCTTCTGTCCCCCATTTTCTTTAAGATGCTGGGTATCTACTTTATATTCCAAATATCCTCCACTGACAAGAACTTTTTTAAGGTTCAGCTGCCTGAAAAAAACACAAAGTTAAATTAGTACCTCTATTGGGTACTTAATGTTGGTTCTATGACAGTTACCCTTTTAATTTACACAAGTAAAAAAGTAAAGTTGAGGCAGTGACACTGAAAAATTACTTATGTATAGTTTCATTCTACTGGTTCTATTAACATAGTTGCTAACATTACAGCAGACTATAACTTTTGTTATGTTTTTAAGTATATCAGATTGTATATCTGTAAGTTTTTCACAAAATTACAGATTTTGTGAAGAATCTGTAATTCTTCACAAATGAAGAATTACATTTGTGAAGAATTGTAAAGAGTGAAATTCATTACATGAATTACATTTCATGAATGTGACTCATTCCATGAGTGAAAATCAGTAGATTATGTAACTTTGATTTCATCATTACAAAAATTTTTTCAGCTGTTTGTATTAAAACATCTATCCTGTCCCAGCAGGTCACTTCTCAGGGGTTTGCAAGGTCTTGGTTTTTAGCTGATCAAAACCATACTCATTATCTTTTTTCGGTTGCTTAGCATAAGAACACAGGACACAGCATTAAGGCTCTTCAAGTGTCAACACCTTCACTTACAGCCATGTAGAAATTAAGTATAAAGCAATCATTGAGCTGTAATATGACAATAAATACTGTTAGAATTTGAAGCGAAGCTGAAAAACTAGGGGGGGAGCTATGTGGGCAAAATCAAATCTAAAAAAAAATCTATTCTAATCTGCCATTGCAAACTAAGTAAAAGAGAACAGGATTAAATATTTTCCTAAATTCATGAGTCAAGAATCCAGCTTCTTCAACAGGTTTTACATCCTGGTTTTAGCATACGTACCAGAGGATTTCACAACGTCCTCCTTGCAACCTAAATTACTCTTTATAATGTACTATATCTACACATTAATTAGGAAATTCAGACCCCAAATCACTGATTCAAAATCATAACAACATAAACAAACAGAATAGCAGATCTTCAACATCTCTACCAAGATGCACTTAGACAAATTCAGGGTAACAGAATAATACCAGTTTCAATGTCTTTCAACTTACGGCACATAATATTTCCTCCTAATGTGTTTTTTTGAATATCTTTGGTAAACAGTAAGTGGCACCTTAGCCTCTTGTAAAAAAAAAAAAAAAACCCAAAAACAAATGAAGAAACAAACAAAAATGACAGCCCTAGTTCATATGAAAGAACTACAAATGAAGAAAATACAGGGCACCACTGTATTTTCTGTACTTTACGCACAAAAATCTTGAAAATAGCTTGCAAGTATACAACTACAGTGAAATCTTCCCCTATTGTTCTTCATGACAAATTAGAAAAGTAACACATACTTGGAAGCTATCTTTTTGCACTGATAGTCTGCAAGTAAATAAATATCTCCTCTTTCAGAAACACATACTGTAGCTCCATCACTTGCAGAGACCAGGGACACAGAGATGTCTTTATGGTGTAGAGCAGAGACCTGGCGAGGTGCAGTTACACATTTTTCTCCATTAGGATCCAGCAGATAACCTAGAAAATACAACACACGCAAAAAATTATTTGTCATTCCACACATTGTGCACTTAAAGGATACTTTATGACACTACTTTGAAGAACCTTTAAATTCCAGAAGATTTTTTAGGTAGTTAGATAATTTGTCTCCAAAATATTTAGGCAGATGAGACCTACCACACCCACTTGTTACTTCACTACAAACACCTGAAAACCAAGACCTGATACATAAAAATGAAGTAAGGCATATTCAACAGGGAAGCTAATGTGGTGGTACTGCTTTGATTCCAAAAAGAACAGTATTTATTTGATCATACAAAAATTCAAGATGATAGAAATACTATAACACTGGCATAAACTACAGATTATTTTGGACACTGGAATACAAAAAAAAAAAAGGTTGCCCCAAAAATTACTGTAACTGCAGGTAAGCAAGAAGGCAGCAGTTACATGAAACAGAAAAGGTTGGAGCTGTAATGCAAGATCTCTGAAAACATTAAAAAAAAATTAACAAAATGGGTCATTGCTGCTCTGTTGCAACAAGAAACCTAACATCAGGAATCTTATACATGGCATAATCCTGATTTTTGATTCTTGGCATCACAGAGCAGAGCACAGATACCAAGAAACAAGCAGCAGAGCTGCCTCTACAGCTGGCAGCAAACCTGCCACAGGACAATGCAGGGCTATGCTCAAACATCTGATGGGGGCAAGGTTTACCACCACAGGTCTACCATGGTGCCCAGCCGACACAGATAATATCACTTAAGATTCAATTACTGTCTCTCTATGGTACTGCACTGGGCCACATGCTAGCCAGAACAATCCCAACAACATAAGCAACCATAAAAAAAGCTTACATGATGGGTGCTTATAAAAAAAAGGCAAAAACCCCCAAGAAGACACTCATTACTAAGGTACATTTCTCAGACAAAGACAAGTTTTTTCACATACCTTTCACACCTTAACATAGAAACACAAAACTACCTGGAACCTGAGGCCAGAGCTGATGCAGATTAAGTACCAGAGATAACTAATAGTTATATTTGCCCATAGACCCAAAACTGCAAAAATGCAAATCCAAATCAGTATAGCAATACCTGTTTATTAAAAAAGATAAAAGCAATTAAAATGCCCCATTCATACAAAAATACAAGTTCACTAGTTGGTAATATATTTTTAAAAGGTTCTTTCTTGATTTCAGAATAAGAAAAAGTTAACTGAAGATTCTGGCAATGGTATTGCTGAAAAAATTCTAGATATAGGCAAGTATTTAACTTTAAAAAGTTAGTACGGAAAAAGTTATCAGAAGCATGTTTACAGTGCTTCATGAAAGAAGGACATAGGTAGGAGAGCTGAAGGCTATTTATAATTTATTAAAGGCAGTGCCAGCCAGATTGCTGGAAGGAGACAAGCTTGCCTTGGAGTAATTTCCAACACAACATTCCATTTCCTCAAAGTCTCCAGTAGCAGGACCACACAAGATACATGGAAGGTAAAAGTTAAAAAGAGTTCAAATGAGAGCTAAATCTGACAAGCTCCTGTACTCTCTAAATGTGAAAGTAATTGGTAGGAATGAAAAATATTCTTTGAAAGAAGTGTGAAGGGATGATGTCATCAGATTGGTTAAAAAAAAACAACAAAAGAGAGAGAAAAAAAGCTTCATCCAGGCTTCTGTTCTCAGAAGCAGATGATAGGTTAAGCATGAACAACATCTTTCAATGGCTGGGTTTACTGTCAGAATGCTTCTACCTTACCTAGTTGGCCGCCATTCAGCCCCATGGTATACACTGCTTCCTTAGTCCATAGCACAGTATGGAATCTGCCTGCAGCCACTCCAATCACCATTCTACCTTTCAGGTTTTTTGCCTGAACCTAAGCACAAATCCAAAGTACATCTTAATATTAAGTAGCAACAGGTGAATTGCACATGTACAAACTTCTGACAATATTTAACTCCTAAAGTCATTAAGAATGAAGCAGTAAAATCAATCCACATACAGTCTAATAAATCAGATTATTTCAGAAGTTTGTCAAATGGGGTACTATTGCACTAATGAAAAAAAGAACAAAACTTTTTGTAATAGCTAATCAGAACTGGAATCAAGTCTCCTTAGGCTGTCTTCATAGTTAAGATGTTGAACAAGACTGAACAGGACATGAATAGCACAGCCACAAAAGACTCAGGTGCTGCAAAATGTCAACTAGAAGTTTAAACTTGCAAGTCCTAATAGCCTAAACACACTGCAGAACACTACACTACTCATTCCACACTTCACATTTAACTTAAATTTTCCATATTAAGATGATAAAATCATGGCAAATACTGTGGATATAGAGCTGTCATTACACTACTGAAGAACACACAGTACCCCAAAACACTATCCTGTTGTATTTTGGCCAATCATTCTTTTTGACACTAATAGTGACATGTTGCTCTACTTCAGATGAAGTTAAAGCTTCTTTACTTACAAAAAAAAAATAGACATTAGGCATAGAAATACAGTTAAGCTGCTGATGCCCATACCCCCTCTTCCCTGTCACTACTCTTTCCAAAGCACCAGCTCCAGTGCTTCCAGTAAAGGATGTAATGCTCCAACCCTGAGAGCCATCATCCAGTGATCCAAAAGGAGTTCAGACCATGATTCTCAAGTGATACATATCTATTCATACTTCAGCTACAGAACAATTTGGGGAGAAGGGAAGAAAAGGGTTTTGGCAGTTGTACCTTGTATCACACTACAAATTTTGGTCTTTTTCAGGTTACAAACTCAGACATTTATCAGAACACAGTTAAGATCTGAGATGCCTAATAACACAGAATCAAGATTTACCTGAATTCACATTAAACTTCGCTGTTCTGAAAAAGCTTAGGGGTTATTTTTATAATCTTCACATTTTACTCTCTGTTAAGAGAAACCAAAACAGCAACACCAAACAATTAAGCTTTGACTGATGTTATTTTTACCTGTCTTGGAACACTGCAATTAGAAGGAGGAGGAAGAATACCCAATTGATGGAAAGTATTCAAACCAAATGTGTAAACATATCCATCTTCTGTTAGAACAACAGTATGATCCTTAGCTGCAGCTATCTGGGAGCACTGATGGCCAGTTAAGCCTTCGACAAGTCTTGGAACCTGAATCAGGAAAAAAAGAGTTGATATAAAAGCACATTGTCTTGTTATTAACCAGTGGCCATCTATGAAACTAAAGTTACACCAACAGAAAGTCATGACCAAATATTGAAATAAAGATAAAATGCATTTGAGCACACAACACACTCATTAACATAACAACCACATCCAGTGCAGTAAGATTAACCACTTTCATTTGAAATGCTATCATGGAAATGTCCTTTTCTATCACGAGAGATGAATTTTAAACCACCTGCTCTGGAATTAGGTTGGAAACTACATCTTCAGGACAGCTGAACAAATATTAACTATCACGTGGTATTTTAAGTACCACAAACACTAAAGCTATCTCCCTCCAACACAGGATAATCCTGATGTAATTTCACAGAATAAGGAAGCAGTTCTGTATTTTTGAGTCTCGATGCACTCTAACATGACTTCTCCTTTATTCAACCACGTAACATCACAATTTTGAAAAGCAATTTGAAAAAAAATCCTAATTTAACAGAATTACTTTCTTTTAAAAAAAGTAAGAAAATGTGAGCTCCAGTCTCCACTATAGCATTCAGCAACAGAATATCAAGTTCTACCAGATACTCAATATTAGAAATTTTTAAAATTGACTATGCTGCAAGATAAATGCATGCTACAAGGTAGGATAGGATGCTTAAGTCTAAGAATTGTATTGTTATCATATTTAGTCCTCTCAAATTTTAGTTTTGTGCATTGCAATAATGTACTATTCAAATGAAAATGACTTTTCAATTAAGTTGCGTAAGTCTAGCAAAAAGCAACCCTACCAACCCTCTTCCTGACACTACAGCTTCCCAGCACTGTACTACTGTTCCTCTGCCAAAAAAGCCCAGACAAAAAACATTTGCTTCCACTTATCTAGCATCAGCTGGCCTTTAAATCAACTCAGCCATAACACAAGTTTGACCACAGCATCTAGCTATCTGAAGTTAAACTATAATTAAATGCACACTCCTCTACTCTCTGCCACCTCACTATTGGCACTGGAAAAGCTTTTCTGTTACTTAGTGAGAAGCAAGGAAATTGGTTTGAAATGAATAGCAAACTCATTTTGAACGTACACTGACAGAAACTCTAATTCCCTTTTTAGCCTTGCTGCTAGAAATAAAAGAAACATCATAGTAGACTACAAGGAGTAATACAAGACAGCATACCAAGCACGTTTGCTCATCACCATGACCCAAGCGCCCTCCTTGTCCATGTCCACATGTATACACTTGGCCTTTGTGGGAAAGGAACACAGAGTGGAATTTGCAGAGTACCACCTGAAAAAAGAGCAAAAAATGGATGGGGAAGAGGCAACATAGGACAGATTAATTTTTCTGGATAATCTGAAAATACCTGCCATAAGTACTTTGTGAAGAAGTTCTGCTTTAAAACTATATTCATGAAAATACAAGTAAGATAGTAGTATTAAATCACAGGACACATAAAATACTTGTTTTAAACATATTATGTACTGCCTTAAGCTACTTGAAGAGATCAACAGTTTCAGTTTATTAAAATAAGATCAAGCATGGCTCCATAGGCTAACAGAAACTCAAAAGACTGAATTTTAAGGTCCACAGTGCTGCCTCAGAAATGCCAAAGAAAACATGTTAAGACTGCAGCACAGATTGTCTGCCCTGAATGTTTGCTCAAGTTGTACTTTAAAATTTCAAATATTCTCAAACTGAAGTCACAAGAAGTTATTACAGACATGTGCTTAACAGCATATGCTGCTTTGAACACAAGACGAATTTTAATTCAACAAGTACCAAGCACATTTATTATTCCACTTCAGTTCAAAGTGTGACTGGAGCCATACAGTAAGTCAGCAGCTCAAAACAGTTACAGAAGTGTCAAGTTTCTGAATGTATTTAATGACACACAAGCCATATATCCAAAGTAAATAATACAGAACCCCTGTTCTCCCCAGAAAACAGAGAACCACAATTTCAGTGATGGTGAATGGGGGTGCAGGGAGGTAAGGAGGTGGGCAGAGAGGGGAAGGCACCAAGAACTGTTTTTCCATGGAAATCTTCAATGTTTGATAACTCCCCTTGGTTACTTTTTGCCCCTTGCACACCCCTCCCCAGGAGAAGTGCCTATGTAATACATGAGGAATACCTGTTTGATATACACGCCATTCCGAGGAAAAAGGTCCACCAATTCAGGATGATGTCTACCCTGCTGACCACCATGGCCCAAAGTAAAATTTATATTGTTTCCCCAGGTGTAGACTTCTGTGGGATCTGTAATGAAAAAATCCTCTCTGGTAAATGTATCAGTATTGTGCACATTGACTTCAAAAAACAGCAATTGCTATTTCTATCTAAAAATTGAAGAGGAAATTTTTTCTTACCTAAAACTGAACTTTAAAAACATTTAGTATTATAAGAAGTAAGGTACCATGACAAAATATTCCAATAATATTGTACAGATGATCAACATTAGCATCAGGCATCTCACAATTTATGAAGTCACAATTAAAACCAGAAAACATTGTATACACTGGTGCATTCATTAACACATTGTTGAAACAGATCTCATTGTAAAATACAAATTAGACTATTTTATTTCTTACCAGTTTTCTTGAACACCACATGGATAGGCCTATCTTTCATCACAAGATCCAGGGCTGATAAACCTTCTTTATCCTGAACATACAGACTAACACCATGCTGAAAGAGGAGAGGAGAAGAACTGAAGTTAATTTTAACTGCATAGCTCGACGTAAACCAGGTAAACCTTTTAAGGAGCAAATCATATCTTTAATTGAAGTTTAATACTGATAAAAGAAAATTTTCAGATTCAAGTAAACTGTATGCAAATCTAAAATAAACCAAGAACATTGCTAATCTGTTCTGCCATGTATACATCTTGTTGATATAGTAACATGGATTTTATTGTCTCAACACTGACTGTATAATAAACTGTAACCAGCAAAAGACAAAGGAAACAGATGTGAAGATGAAGCACTGACATCTAGGAATGGCAAGTATTCACCAAAAATTAATTTACCAGCTTCAAAGGATGCATGTTCTTAAACTGGCATTCTACAGAATCAGTTTTGACAAGCCAGACAAGTGACAAAATAAAAAATAAAATATTATTACTTTGAAAACAAGCAAGGAACAGAGTTTCATGGTTGCTGAGAAAAGGCAAGAGGACACAGCCAGGAAAGAGAGAATTAGGGAAGGTTCAGAGGCACAAAGCATGCACAGGTCATTCTTTCAGAACTTAGACAATCTCTGTAAATACCATTTTCTCAATAAAAAAGAGTGCTGCTACAGCAGCATTGATTTCAGGAAGGAAGTCAAGTTCCAACAATGACCTCCCAAAAGGGGGCTCCAGATGTCTTCAAATAGAATCCAATAGCCAACTCAGCTGTACCTGTGTACCTTGTACCTGAGGTCGTGGCTAATACAAAGGATACCTTGGAAAACTTCACACTTAAGGGGTAAACACATGAAATACAACTTTTTCTGAAAAAACATTCCCCAGAAGAACAACAGCACACATTCTCCAAATTATAAAGACAACCCTAGTGCAACAGGGCTGGGATTAATTCACCATATAATAGAAAAGACTGACCTCTTTTTTTGACCTAACAGATAGCTGGATATTCTTCATTTCCGGAAGTTGTTTAAAATATTCACAAGCAGACAGAGGCTGTAGGGATATTAACATGGTTGGAATTTGTGAAAACAAACTCCAATGGCTGCGTGGCAAATCTTGTAGTTAGATACAGCCTCAGAATAAGCCAAGAACACCTCCAGCCCACAGCAGAAGTCTGTCATCCACACTAGTTTAGGAATCCAGGGGCTCATTCTGGAGCTAGTACTGTTTAACATCTTGACTAACAACCTGGATGACAGGCTAGAGTGCTGCTCCCTCAGCAAAGGTGATGACAGGAGAGCAGGAGGAGTGGCTGATAAGTCAGAGGGTTATGCTGACATTCAAAGGAACTTTGACAAGCTAGAGCAACAGGAAGAGGAACCACATAAAGTTCAACAAAGGGAAATGCAAATCCTGGCCCTGGGGAAGAACAACATGGTGAACTGGTACAGCTGGAGGCTGAATGACTAGAAAGCACCTTAGTAGAAAAGGACTTAGGGGCTCTTGCAGACCACCAGATGACCACAAGCCAGCAAGCTCAGAGTTAAGAATGCTGAAAGCATCCAGGGCTGCAGGCGGGAGTGCTGCCAGCAAGCATTACTCAGCACTGAGTGCTGGGTTCAGGTCTGGACTCCCAGACAGATAAGGACACACAGGAGCAAACTCAGCAAAAGACCATGAAGATAATGACTGGGGCATCTGATACTGAAAGAGAAGCTGAGAGAGCTGGGATGCTTAGCCTAGAGGAGGTTTGGGATGGGGGAGGGGGACAGCATGCCTTATGCATAATAAATACCTAATTGGAGGTTAGAGGTAGGGATAACAGTGATATCCAGTGACAGAAAAAGTGGCAATGAGCACAAACTAACATACAAGAAATCCTGTTAAAATCTAAAACACATTTTTACTGCACTGATAGTAAAACATTGGAACAGAGATGTCTGATGCTCTGCTCAAAATCCAACCAGACCTAGCCCTGGTCTGCTCTAGCTGACCTTGCCTGAGCATGGGGGCTAGATTAGGCAATCTTCAGAGATCTCCTTCTATCTCACCTATTTCATAATTCCATTCTATAATCCGTTTCTGTTGTTGCTATAATACCTTAGGAACACATCCTTTTTATAACACAGTACAGCAGACAGACTTCAGTTAAGGAACTAGAGGAGAGAGCACCCTCCATGAACTGTTTTGTGCTGCTTCTTAGAAGAATATCAGCAGAGCTAGCTAACAAAAAAATCTCATTCACTTATGTAACTGACAGAAAAGTAAAGACATTGGGGAAAGGCTGTACAGGCCTCCTGCAAGCAAGTATCAAAGATACAGATATACACACATGCACTAGAGGACTGAAAACTTTTTCATATGTCACATGCACAGTTTCCAGTTTTTTAGAGAAAAGAATCATATGTACAATGCTTATAAAAACACCTACATTTTTCAAGTTTAATGAAAACTTCCCCACTCTGAAAGGGGCCAGCACATGAAATAAATATTTAACAGTTATCAGACTCTACCAGATCCACCATCTTTCTATTTAAAGTCTTGTAGGAAGCAGAGAGTTACATCTACAAATGGCTAGTCACTGTAATTTTAAAAGACTGCATTCAAAATGGAACATTATCTGCCTTAAAAGGTTTCTTTTTAAAAAACACTGAACCACAAATATTTCATTTTCTGACATGGTTAAAGAGACTCTGAACATCTCAAACAAACATCTCTTCCCTTTGCTGTACTTGCAAAAGGAGGAACAGAAGGAAGATTAATTAAAAATATATACAACTTGCTAATTGGATGGGAAGAAACAACAGTTGTAAGAAAGGAATAAGGGGGACTGAGCAAAAGCCCTGGTTTAAAATACTAATGAAATGGAGAGTCACTTAATAGAATACTTCATATCTTCAATTGTTTATCTCTTAAATATAAGATTAATTTCTAATTATAACTCCATTTAATTTTCCCTTATTTTTTATGTTCTCTAACATCAATTGATACAATTACTGCAGGTCTATTTTCAGACTATCTTTAGTCTGACCACTCTCTATTTTTAAGATCCTGAGCCTGATATCATCGACACAAACGAGTCTTCAAGGAAGTCCACAGTTAATCAGGGATACTTTCTCAGTGCTGATTTCTGCATGGGCAAAGGCAGACATCTGTATTAACAGAGACAACCTTCAAGTAAATCAATGCACTGCAATCTGAGCACAGTATTAAGACAAGCCTCAGGAGGCTTCCAGTCAAGTTTAAAAACACACTTTTACAAAAGCAATAAAACTCCAAAAATTGTAGGTGCCAAGGAAAATTACAGTTGCAAATCACTCACCTTCAGTAATGACAAAACACAATCAATGTATCCATAAAATATGCTTCTGTGCAAAGCTGTCCATCCAGACTCTTTGTCTTTTGCCAAGAGATCCACTCCTTTGGTCTCAGCCAACCAGTCCAGCACACCTTTTTTGCCACAGGACGAAGCGAGATGTATAACGTTTCTACCAAAGGCATCTTTGATAGTTGCAGCATTGTAGCAGTAAGAAGAGAGGAAGGCCTTGATCTGGCCTTCACTTCCTCTGGTAACTACAGAAATAACATCCAGAGCATGCTGTAGAGATCGACACTTTGAAGTGCACTCTGGCATGTAAGAATTCATCTTCAGTGCTAAAGCTGCTCTTCTCCTTAAGGGGAACAACCCTTAAGTGTATCAAGGCACTCCAATTCAGTACACAACACAGTGCCTTAGAAAAATTGTAATTCCAAGGATATAAATCCAAGTTTATTGAGCTGCCATTAGAAATCTTTGTACTGCTATGTTTGGCACTTGATCCAAATAAATATTTATAAATATATATTTTTAGAAGTCTTATTTCACCATCTTATATAACAAATAATCTTGTCCATTGAAAATTCCAAAAGTGAACTACCTCTAACGTGCAGAGGGGGATTCCCCCTCCACACTACCTTATTCTTCTAAAACTCCATAATTGCAAGGGAGACCTGAAAGAGAGCAAACCAGAACAGATTAGTAAACCAAACCCCTTTACCCCTGCAACTGTACTGATTTAACTGCATATCAAACTAGCAAGTACAGAACAAGACAATGTGACAAGGGCTGACTGACCTGCCCCATGCCATCTGAGCTTATACTCAGACATTCAATCAGATTAAAAAAGCATTACTCCCTTCCCCACCCCAGCCTCCAAAGGCACCTCTTACCTTTCTCTGACATAAGTTGTTTAGGCCACAAAGTAAACTAGATCCAAAAAAGTTTGCTTTCCCGCCCTGAGGATCCTCAGGATCCTGACTGCTTAGTGTCTAATTGTATCATTACTTTGTCTTCAGAAACTAAGAACTGAACTAAAAGACCGGGTGGGGTGGAAAATCCCCTCAGCTGTTGAGTACACCATGGCTAACAGAGACATTGTTAGTACCGTGGTAGAAGGAGCAATCTTGACAACCACTGCAATAAAAGGCTTGTGTCCCGCCTTCTCTTCCCTGGCCCCAACACCTTTCCATGTCCCTGGTAATTCTAATCTGCAGAATCAATAGGAAGGCTCCTCTCCATCACTCCCAGAGCTGCTCACAAAGGTGGGACGGAGGATGGCATCAAAGCAAATAAAAGCAGCCTGTACAAGAGACATGAACTCAGGCTGTTAGCACTCATGCAGGGCTAAGGTCTAAAGCTCCTGAAACAGGCAAGAAGAAAAGAGGTCTAACTTGGAAGGGCTAAGGGACAAAGAAGAAGGAAAAGGAAGCAAAAATAAGAATAATTCTTCATGAAAATATACATTCACAGTCTGGGGCATACAGCTCTTCTGCTCAGCTGTGCATACTTATCTTTAGAAAGATTTACATCTTTCTCTGGCATCCCTTTTCTCAAAAGTAAAGGAGGCCTGACAGAAACACTCACCTGGCCCATGAAATGTCTGCAGTTATAGTCAGAAGTGTCACAAGATGTGCAGACTTCAGTACAAAAATCACTCATAAACCCAGAAAGCAGAAAAAGTGAACTACATACATCACTATGCACAACACCCCCAAAAAATCACTCTTCAGCCTTCCAGAGATAAGTTTCAAACTGAGTGAAAGAGTATTCAGTTCATGCTTTTGTTTGCTATGCAAAACGTAATTTAAAGTTGTTCTACCCACAATTAAAATATTCCAAGAGAAGCTGAGCAATGCCATCCTGAAAGCTAAAAAAGAACAAACTAAAAATGTTAACAAGCCCTCAGAGTGGGGAATGGGGGGGGGGGAATAAGACAGGGATAAGAAACACCAAAAAGAAAACCAACAAAACACAAAAGTCTCCCATCCTACTCAGCTTAGCAGTCATTATAAATGTTCACATCCTACTCCTTGACTCCAACCTCATCAAAAAGGTTGATCTCAGCTTCCACTGCTTTTAAGCCACTAAAAGTATAACCATATTTTCTTAATATCTTTATTTGCAAAGACATATCAGAAAAATACAGTTTTGTTTGGAAAAGAGAAATCCCAGTCCTCCTCCTGTTTTTAGAATCAAGATTTCCATAAAGCTGCAAGCAATCAGCTTAGAGCAAACATTAGCAATAGAATATAAACATTCAAGAAAAAAAAAATCTAGTCCAGAGTACTCATTTAAAGATCTCATAACCAAGCCTCCAACAATTACTTTTCAACTTCATTCAGAAGGGTTACAATACTCAGAATGCAAATCTATGGACCAGAAGTTGTTCAGTGTATACCTTCAAAACAAGCTCAAAGAGCAGACAAATGAAAAAGAAAAGAAAATCATTTTTATTCACTACAATTTAGTCCCTCATCCCTGACCAGGGGTAGCACCAGGAAATCTTTACAAGACTTGAACTCACCACAACTGTTCAGCTTACATTTGTCACAGCAAGCTTCAGTTCACTCTACAGGGCATTTTCCAAACAACATAGAAACTTCTGCAGTAACACAAGAAATTTATCATATATATGTGTGGACTTTTGTCCTCTGACCTTCTCAAACCTCAGATTATAAAGAGAAGTAGATCACCCTAATAGGTTTGGAAAAAAGCTCTGATTTCAAGAATACAACCTAACTTGTTGCTCCAATGAACTGAATATGACACTAGGCAATAGAATTATGTCATAGAAGAAGTAAAAATGTTATGCATGCCTTGTAAAGCACATCTTAAATACAGCTCATTGTTTAAGCATTACTATTGTTGCTACACAGGAAAATAAAGGTAATGATAAAAACAACATTAAGAAAAATCACTCAGGGGAGACATAAGGTTGACTAATCTGTTAAACTGGTATGAAATGGCATCACCACCCAAGAAAGAAGTCCTGCTGTCCCCTGTGTCATACCTTCCTTTGTGCAGATCCACACCTATCTAAGGCACTGAATTGCATAAAAAAATGATCCAGAAGAAAGCAAATCCTGAGATTTGTGCCATTACAAGAAAATAACAGAGGCCAGACAAAAACTTATTGAAGGCACCTGAGCTCCAGCCTATCAAACACCAAAATAATGCGAATAACAAATCAAGTATTAAAAGAATAAAAAGCCTGTTAGTAAACAGAAATATAAGCCTGCCTATCATACACTAACTCCATCACAGTGACATTTACTTCAGCTATGTGAAACCTGACCCTGCTGAATTATTTCTTTATAAGTCATTCCAACCCAGCCTTTCTTTACTGTAAACATTACAAAACTAAATATGGCATTAGTATATTGATATATATATATACACCTTAAGCTCAAGACAGAAGGCTGTAGATCAAGTTTTCACTTAAGGCTGTCACACTGGCAACAAACACTGTCACATTAAAACAAAATCTGGAAAAAGGTGATCATCAAACCTGACTGTTCCACAAAGGAAGTCCTTAAGAGAAACCTTAAAACTTTCAAATTGTGAATTGAAGCTCAGGTCAGTGTGAATGCATTTCCACTATGAAATGCTTACTTTTAGTATATGGAGTCCCAGCTGAACAGTGAGCACCTAAAACAAGCACAAAACAGGAAGCACCAACATTTTTTAAATTTTGAATTAAGATGATCTGGAACATGGTGCCATTTTGATTATCTGACTCCACTTTTATTTGCAGATATTTCTGTGGGCTTCTCAGCATGAATCACATCTATGTTACAATACCAGTGTCTTCTTAATGTTGTAATTATTAAAAGACATAAAAAGCTAAAGAAAGCTATAATATTTTTAACACTTTTATGATACAGTAAGCAATATCTGGAATTCAAATTATTTTTAAAAATTGATTCCTAATTAACGTTATAGAAAAAAGTCATAAAAAATGAAGGAATTAGAGCAGCATTCAAAGTATCCCAAAGATATTTTATTTCAGCAGCAAGTGGGTTTCTAGCCCTCAGAGACATGAGCTATTTATTATACATGTTCACAGCCCAGGAAAATGTAAAAGACTGGAACCAATTTGGAAGCAATTCTTTAGCAGCAAGAAAGTGTTTGTGGCATCTCGCCTTCTGCAAGTGGGTAGGTAGGGCTGTCTTACTCAGCTCTCCCCCTCAGGGAAAGCAAAGCACCACTGCACCAGAGCTGTCAGACACCCTCCCCGAAGGAAGGTGTCACATGCATCATCTGACCCTATGGAGGCAGAACTCCTACAGCTGAAACAGCAGCTATGCACCCACTGTGCTTGTCTCAAAAATCTGTTTCTCTCAGGAAGCCACTACAAAAATCAAAGCTGTCACACCTCTCCTGAGTGTGAAGTGAACAAAGATTCTACAAATACCTTAGTGACTAAGGATGATGGTGATAGATTTCATTTCCTGCAAACAGCAGACATGAAATCTCAACATTTGGGAAAAGCAGAGTTGGCAGAAGCCTCCCACTGTGAAGTTCCAGAAACCTCCCTCTGTGTACCATATTCGCTATCAATGCATCCCCAATTTTCTCTTTTTCCAGAAAGCATTTCCACAGAGGTTGTGTGCTCTCAGCCCAGAGGTACAAGGAAACAGCAACCAACCCCTCACCTCATGGGTGGCAGTGTCAATGTCTAATATCCAGTCTGATTTGATACTAGAACTGCCATCTGTGGTCCTTTCAATTCTTCCTGAACGCCTACACTCAGGTGTTAGAGCTACCAAAACCTGGCTGACATGGATGTGGATCTGGTACCAAGACAGTGGCTGGTAGCTGCTGTTGAGCCTTTTTTCATTTAATACAGACAGTGGTCTTACACGGAAGTGAAAGAGAACACAGAAGAGACTCAGCTACTCAGAATTCAGCACCACTCAAAGACAGATTGCTGGGTTTGCATCTTCAATGTGCATTGCATTAAAGTAACTCAACTGTCAAATTAGTCATATGGCCCTGAAACCCATCCTTGGCCTGATTTACTAAAGACCTATTTCTCAAGACCTTAGAATTGGCATAACTTCATTCCATTCACTGCTTTTTTGTCAGAGTTTAATAATTTATTTTTTCAGTGTTATTAATTTTACTAAATCACACCTAAATTTTACTAATTTTACACTTGATTTTACTAAGTCACACCTAAAATACACATGGTGCAAAATTACCTAGCTCCCCTAATTTGGCTCTCCTAAAGCAGAACTAAGTTATGGTTTCTATTTTTCATATAAAAGAAGCGTACAGCTTTCCTTGTCAAGCCTAACACCCTTCCTTAAAAAAAAAAAAAAGTAAAAATAATATGTTTTTTCTGAAGGCACTAAATTAATTTTCTTTTCCTTTTGATAATAAGTTGCAAAGTGAAATGAGACTGGCAACATCACACATTTCAGGAAGGTTAACTCTATCCTTACAAGGGTATTGCAGTATCTTAAATATTTCCAGTGCAGAATGGAAGGGGATTGTTTTTTAAACAAGCATGCTGACATTTCTCCACGTTGGTCCATTCACATTTGTTTCATAACATCACAAAAGACCTGTAACCATAACAGCACAGAAATCCTTAAAACATTTGTACCTACAAGCAAACTTCACTAAACAGACTACTTGATTAGAAAGCTAATAAAAAACGGCTTACAGAAATAAAGCCATGGGAATTTGCTATCATGTTACCACTTTTCCAGGACTTTCTGTTGACTGTATTCTTACCTAAAGGCAACTTTCACCAACACCTATTAAAGAAACAGTTTAGAGTCTGACAAAAGAGACCAGAAAATTGAGGCTAGGTAGTAATATAACAGCCTTAGCACTGGCATTAAGCAAGATATCCTCAAGGAAACACAGATGAATTCCTAGATAAACAAAACGAGTGCACCTTTCAGGTACAGGTGGCACACAGCCTTTAAAAACAGACTACTAATTCCTGCTCAGATTACATATCCAGAGATAGTTTAACCTGTCCACAAATTCCTTGTATGTTTGTTGAAGAACAGGCAAAAAACTACACTTTCCAACCCCTTGAACACAAAATGTATTTTCTGGGGAGAAAAGTGATTGAATGTACAAGGAAAAGCAGGTAAATCTAAGCCATGCAGTAGATAAGGGTGGTTTAGCAGCCTGAAATTCCCACAGAGAGACCTTTAAAAAAGCAGCTTCTTCTCCACTATATAATAGGAGCATTGAGACACAGAAAACAAGGGTTTTGCTCTCCTCAGTGCACAAAATATCAGTCCTGCTTCTAGTTCAGATAGCAAGTTTTAAGAGAAGGAAGTAAGTAGAGAAAAACTTAGGAAGAGTCACTAGGATTCAGAATATTTATGGAACAACCCCTGAGTACAAGCAAATTGGATGTCTTTTCTCCTTCAGCTGTGGCTTCAGCAGACCACCCAGAGCCTCTGAATAAGGTGTCTGTTACACAAAGAGGAAACATCAAAACTCCAGTCCCTTTTACTCCAGACAGTGGACAAAGCATCCTTTGTTCAAATTTCATAAAATATTCAGATGATATGTCAGGAAGGATTTTCAAATGACAAACTGAATGCACGTGAGGCTCTCAAAACAAGCCAGACAACAAGCAAACTGCTCAAGTTATAAATAAATGTGACCTGCACAGAAGCAAAGCTATGAAGAAAAACCAATTTGCCCTGAAAGAAACCACATTCCACCATGCCCACTACATCCCTTGGGCCACTGCTGCTCCTTTTCCTGGGATGGGGCCTCTGTGCCACCACTCAGCACAGGTACACCCCAGCACAAGTGACCTTTGGAGGCTCTCTCCAGATTTTCTGTAACTTCAACAACAGCATAATCCTTATCAGAGTGAGACATTCAGCAATGCAACAAGCCTAATTCAGCTGCTCCTAGCTGAGCTAAGCAGCACTGCCAATTAAAGGCTGACACATCTGTCAAAAAAAGACCAAAGTACCACTGGTAGCTAAATTCAGCTCCAAACGTCAGAGCACATCTATCACTTGGGAATCATTGTACATAAACAGTAAACTGTGAAATACTGTACTGTGCTTATCTAGAAATACTGAGGACTGCTTATGCTTAATAACTTAATACTATTTAAAAAAATTAAAACAAAGTGCTATAGGCAAAAGTACAGTGAGTGCAGCTACAGTCACTTCCACAATCCATCAAGATCTTGCTTCAGGCTTTATTGAAACAGATAATGCTGAAGGGAAGTTAAACACAACAAACCACAAGTGCGCACAAGAACTTCACCCCACTTCAAATTATGTCCGATAAATCCATAAGGACTTTTCCATCTTGGGAAAAAGTGACGGCTTTGAATTAACTGGGAACTTCTGGTACAGCTGTACTGCAGCCTGCCCACACCAGATGCTGGTGGGCGATTACTGCTTTTTGTAAACCACAAACTGTGACCGGTTTCCACAAAGACAGACAGCTACACTGACCACATAACCAAAAAAAAGAGCTGTATTTCGCTTAGGAAGCCTGCATGGAAGTATCCTCTTAAGATAACTTAGGATACTTTAAAGAGACCGCGGCTCTCCAGTGCTTACGGCGCTGGTCTAACCCAGCAGCACCGTGAGCTGCTACCAAAAACAGACAAGCAGCACCAAGAAGGAGAGAAACACGCCAGGCTTTCACTGAAGCCACAGCTAAGGAAACCTGGCCAGAGGTTCCTGCCCGTGTCAGGGCGGGGGAAGGTCTGAAGCGCTTCAGGGAGCCAGAGCGAGCAGGGGCAGGCAGAGGGGCAGGGGCCGTGCCGGCTCCCACCGCACGCGTCCACGTAGCCGAGGAGCGCCGAGAGACTTATCGACACAGGAGGCCGAGCCACGAAGCCGGTCCCCTCCCATTCTACGTGGCCGGCCGTCCTTTACCCGCCCCGGCTGCCTTGCCCGGAGCTCTCCCCATCCCTTCAGCCGCCCACCGCCGCCGTCCCGACCCCTCCGCCAGGACCGTCTCCCGATCGGCTCCCCCGCCGGACGCTCCGGCCCGCCCCTCACCAGTCGCTAGATGAATGGACTCGGGCGGGCAGGGCGGGACGCGCGCTGGGCAGCGCGGGGGCTCATCCTCAGTGACTCCGGGGCAGGGCCAGGCTAAGGCTGCAGCCGCTACCGCGACAGCTCCGCCGGCGACAGCGACGGCGACAGGCGGGGCCCACGGCTCTCAGCGGGGCGCACCGACAGCGGCCGCCGCACCCACGAAGAAGCGAAACGCCGATTGGCCGCCGAGCCGCCGCATCTCGCGCGCCGATTGGCTGCGACAGCCGCCTCGGCCCCGCCCCTCGAGGCCGAGCCCGGATTGACTGACAGGCGGGGTCAGGGGGACAAGGGGGCGGGGCCCGGGCGGCTGTGGCGCTGCAGGGGTTAAACCAAGATGGCCGGTGGGGTTTGGGTTGTGTCTATCGGTCCTTGTGTGGGGCAAGGGAACGGGCTGGAGTTATCGGGAAGGGGGCAGAGCTTAGAGGCCTCCTTCTGGCTGTCCTGGCCGGAGAAGCACCGTGCCTTGCTGCGAAGGGTGGGATGGGTTTCTGGTAAGGTGACGCCTCCCTCCTGGAGGGCTCAAAAGCAAATAGTTAAATACCCAGCCTGTGAGTCCCCTAAAGTAATGGGGAGAAAGCAGGGAGGAGGCTGTGCCCATTCAGACTGTGTTAAACCACAGCAGTTTCTGTCTCTGACAGAGCAAATGGTCTAATGTGTCGGATACAGCTTGATTTTTTGTGGGGCTTTTGACACCCTCTCGGGGCAGTCTCGTAAGCAAAGGCGGTGTGTGCGCAAGGATCGGCACAGCCGTGAGTCCTGCGGGGCACAAGCAGTGACACAGCTGTGAGTCCTGTGGGGGCACAAGGACTGACATAGCTGTGAGTCCTGTGGGGGCACAAGGATCGGCACAGCTGAGAGTCCTGCGGGGCACAAGGATTGGCATAGCCGTGAGTCCTGCGGGGCACAAGCAGTGGCACAGCTGAGAGTCCTGCGGGGCACAAGGATTGGCACAGCTGCTCCTGTGAGTCCTGCGGGGCACAAGGATTGGCACAGCTGCCCCTGTGAGTCCTGCGGGGCACTCCGGGAGGGCTCAGCCCTTCTTGGTGGATGTCTTGGGTGATGCAATAGGTGGCACAGATTACAAATTAAATCTGGGACAGGATTAGGGTGTGCTGTTTAAGGGCAGGAAGCTGAGCCCAAGACAAGCGGTACCCAAAGTAAAATACAGAGTAAAACAAGCACACATCAGCTTTAAATTAAAAAAAAAAAAAAGAAATTTATGTATTTTTTCCAAGAAAGACATTAATGATGTATTGATATTAATGTAATGGCCAGAGTTCCTATATGTTTTTTAAAACCACAGCATTATCCCATGCTGTGTGAGCATTATGACCTTAAAACAACATAGCTATCTTTAATACCACAAAACAGTTGAAAAAAAAGTTGTGCATGTTCTTTAGTAGCAGTTCAATTTGGGAAAGATCCAGCATGAATTGTATTTAGGTGAATCCCAAGCATTTTTACCCGTGCCATCTGACCCAGTTAATGTGAACCATGCAATCTGCTCTATGATTTTCTCTGTATAAACATTTGGTTTGCCAGCAGACATTCACCATTAAAACTAAAACTGCAAGCTGCATGAAATTTATTATGCATTATTTTCCCAGTGATTGTTTCTTAGTGCTTCAGTCACAAATAAAGGTTGGAGGTGGCCACACTCCAAGTCTGCTGCCAGCTGGCCTAAGGACAGAGATGACCATCTGGGGACATGAGGAGGTCCAAATACAGCTCAAGTCAGTTCTGAGCAATGCTTTGTTGCATAATAACAAATTCAAATGAATAGCCTGGACTGACTTTGGAGCAGCAAAGAGCATGATGGAAAGATGAAGAGGCTTAAAGTAGAATAATGTCTAAGATTCCATATGAGAAAGATAATATCTGGAAGCTGGACTGCCCCTTAGGTCCTTCATAATAAATACTACTGTGAAGAATAGAAAACTGCAGCAAGCAACACAGAAGAGTGGGAAAAGAACAGAGTCATGAATAGGACCTGATTAGAGTCCAAGCCAGACAAAACCTTGACAGAATAACCAAAGGGTTTTAGCAATCGTTTTCTATGCAAGAGTTTTATCTTTGCAGAACTTTTAATATATGCATGGAAAAATAAGATATTAACTGCTTTGCCTGTTATTTATTGTTTAAGTTTTTCTAATTTACTTCAGCCTACACAATAATAGAAATTCCTGCTATCTTGTTTGCTCTGCAAAAGCAGCAGCAAACTAGTGAACACCTTTCACAGAACCAGGATGCTAGAGTTTGATTTGCAGAGCTATGTTGAGGTGCAAAAGTAATGTTGTAAAACAAAAGTAGCTCAAACAGGGTAACTTGAGCCTTTGTTTAAATTACTTTTTTCGGGTTTGGTTTTTCTGCTGTGGAAAATTGCAACACTGTTGCATAAAATACTATTTTAAGTCTTTTGGAAAAAATTACAGATGTAGAGATGAAAAGCCAGCGAGTCACTGAAGAGTATTTTTAATTGGGCAGTCCAACAGCCAGATTTGTAAGTTCCTGACACACGTAGCATGTGTCTGTCAATAAAGAACTGTTCATCTGGCTTTTTTCAGTCTGTGATGAAAATATCTGAATTATCAGTAATAAACAAGTAATTATAGGAAAAAATATGTCTCTAACTGCTGTTGTTACTTTTTATAGAAGCTCTAGACTTTAATCCATAAAAAGGAAGGAAGAGCAACACTTAAAAAGGAAAACCAGTATACTTAGCCATCTTCAGAATTTGAGGAGGAACATCAATTTTGAGCAACTTAACTAGCCTACAGAGTGTATTTTTGTCTTTATATGCTTCTCAGCTCATTGACTATTGAAGAATTACAAACTGACTGAGCTCTAAATGTGTGTACTCATTTAAGGTTAGGGAAGATAAATCTAGGCTATAGGGAGGACATTACCCCATTAGGCAGCTTTCTAGTGACCTATTAATCTTATCCATCCATCCATTGTAGTCTGCACCAGACTTAGGCTACTGGAGGAATTAGAGGAGGAGATTTAAGTGACAGAAAGAAAAAAAAAGAACTTTGTGCTTTATTCTGTCTAAAATTTATAAATTTATCCTGAATGTTGGGGGAAAAGAGTGACTTTTTTTTTAAGTCAGTAATCAAAAAGTTCAATCTATGTATCAAAAATAAAAATAATTAATTCTTTCCTTTTTGGCTACACTAAATGTCAGGTGACAGATTTCTGCCTTCACATATCTATTTATGTGCCTTAGCTGGCCTAATTATTACCAGTGTCCTCTGGAGCCTTGGGTAATAACTGTTATTGGCCGCAGTAATACTCTGCTGAAGAAAATATTAATCAGGTTTTACTTCTGCTACTAAAAAAGTTTCTCATGATCCTTCTCTTTAATGAATTTGGGAAAAAAAAGTGTATAATATGCTAGAAAATTTGTATTACAGAACTAATAAAGCAAAATTCAATGTACCACCTTTTAGAAGGGAAAGCTTGCAAAAAAAAGTGTCTCCAAATTTACTAAAACTATGTGCATCATGATTTAACAAAGCTTATCCTCTTACTCAAACAGACTGGGTCATTAAATTCCTGATGTATAACAATCTAAGGAAAGTGTGGAGAAGTCCAAGGATCAAACAGCATGGAAATGACAATGGTGATGGATGTGGGCTTCCCAAACTGATCAATCTACTGGAGAGTTCCCCTGTGAAGTAGGAAACAGAGAGGTGGGAGCTTCCAGGAGCTTTCTTTAAGCAAACCAGGGCTCCAGAAAAGCAGGTTCCTCATCTTGCATGGCTGGAGCACTTTATGTACCTGTGCCATGTCAGAAACTCCAACATCTCCTCTTCAGCTTCCAGGATTTCCAGCTTGTCTAATTAGACCTTGGGAGCCTCTCTGATCCCCAAGGTAGATTTTTCTGTTATTGTAGTTGTCCAGGTACACAAAAAGGATAGGTTGTTATCAGTGATATGAGACGTGTGTGGTGACAATGCATTGTCCCCCATTTGCTCAGAATTCCCATATTTTTAAAAAACGTTTTGTAAAATCCTGTGATAAAGGGCCTAACATACATGAAAAAAAAATTATAATGGTATCCCACAAGTACTAAAAGAACTTTTGTGGAACCTGGTAAAGGGACAGTTACTAGAATGTAATCTTCAATAAAATCAGAGACTGCAGTATATGTAAAGTTATTGTAGTAGGGTCTGTTGTGTGTGAAATATTTTGCAGAAGAGCACGATTTTAAACGAAGTGGTTGTTGGGCTTTTTTTTTTTATTCTGGGGGAAGTTTATTGTACAAGTGCAGCAAAAAATTCACTCTGGGGCTTGTCTTTCCTGCATCACCCTTATCTTACTGAATAGAAGGAGCAAGGCCGCAGATTATTTCAGAGCATCAGCCTTCTATGGAGAGGAGAAATGGATGAAAAGACAAGAGAATCAAGGACTATGTCTTGGGCTTCATACAGACTTTCCAGTGCAAATCTCAGAGTCCACGTCCATGGCAAATAACACTGCTGGTCTTTGGCAGTCTCACAGAACAGGGAAACATCATGGTGGCTAAGAGAAAAAGATCTGTTTTTCTCTTCTGAACCTGTGGCAACAGAGAGAAACTGCCTTTCTTGCCTTATTCTGATGATGGGAAAAAAATAATTTTTCTTTAAACTTTTCCTAAAGACTGGGTAAACATCCTGTTTATGGTACAGCTGTTTTGTTTTTTTTTTTTCCCTGTCCATTTCATGCCCAGATGCAGCTATGTTGGTGCTATCCCTGAAAAAGGCATCTGACCCCCTCTCTTGCATCAAGCCCCAGGTAGAGTGGCCATGCTGGCAGTAGGATCTTGCTGTGCTCAATGTGGGTGGCAGAGGGAGACTGGAATTGTCCTGCACCACTCGTGTCCATCCCTGTAGCAACTTGCTGCTCTTGTGGAAGGTGTTGGTCCCCAGTAGCACTGCATTAAATACTATGTTGGCAAAGAGAGCATGGCATTCCTTCCATCACCTCCAGACAAGTCTCTTCTGACCTTACCTTACTTCGTTTTAGGACTTTAGTCATAAAATGCTCTCTTGATATCAGTGTTGATAGATAAAAAAGCAATCTCAAGAGAATAAAATCTCCACAGCTACTAGAGACACACCTTTGCACTTACCTTGCAGTGCCATCTACAGTCGGGAAAGTCTTGCAACACTCAGATGACGCCTCAGTTTTGCTCAGTTAGCAGGCAATTCTGCAACAAAAACTGTGGCACCGCAGTTTTCTTTGCAAGTTCAGCTTGTGGAGTGCAGGCTCAGAACTCGAGGCATTTCCCTTGACCTAGTTTCAGCTGTGCCAATGGCTTGCTAAATATTGCATCAGGCAGTGGGAAGAATATTCATCCTTCCTCACTCCATGGTGAGGTCTCATGGTCTGTCTCAGCAATCTAAATAAGCAAGTTTATTGGGACTGCTGAAAACAGGAACTTAACTTTTCTGTTTTAAATATGAAGCTGTTTGTGATCACTGACTCCCCTGCAAAACAGAATCAGAGTGGCCTGGGCTGGAAGGAACCATAAAGGTCATCTCATTCCAATCTCCTGTCATGGGCAGGGACACCTTCCACTAGACCAGATTGCTCAGAGCCCCATTCAACCTGGCCTTGAACACTTCCAGGGATGGGACATCCTCAGTTTCTCTGGGCAACCTGTTCCAGGGCCTCTTCACATTCCCCTAAATTATTTCTTCCTGTTGTCTAATAGCAAGAAATCTATCTACTCTCAGGTTGAAGCCATTCCGCCTTGTCCTGTCACTACATACCCTTGTAAATCGTCTCTCTCCTTCTTTCTTGCAGACTGCCTTTAGTTGGTGGAGGGAAATAACAGGTGGAATGCAAATAGGACTCTAAAATGGGTTGAGACATATGAATGAAAGGGTGTATAAGAAACAGTAAATATTTCAATACCTAAAATGTGAGATTTGTTTTAGTGTGTGATAAAAGTGCAAATGAAGATCCAAATAAAACTATTAAAAGGGTGATTAGAGCCTCCTTTTTCCACAATCTTTAAAACATATAGAATAGTTTGGTTTATAAGAGACCTTAAACATCATCTCATTGCAGCCCCCTGCCATATGCAGGGACACCTTCCACTAGACCAGGTAAACCCTTATCCAGGCTGGCCTTGACCAAACACTTCCAGGGATGGGGCATTCACAGCTTTTCTGAGTGACCTGTTCCAGTGCCTTACTACCCTCACAGTGAAACATTTCTTCCTAATACCCAATCTAAACCTACTCTCTTTTCGTTTGAAACCATTAAACTTTTATCTATCACTCCCTGACAATCACTTTCCATCTTTCTCATAGGCCTCTTTAGGTACTGCAAGGTTACTGTAGGGTCTTGGAGCTTTCTCTTCTCCAGGCTGAACAGCCCAAACTCTATCAGCTTGTGTTCTTAGGAGGGGTGGCCCTCCTGTGGACTCACTCCAAAACATCCAACATATGCCAAATTGCAGGGGAAAAATAATAGGAAAACTGAAAATGCTCATTTTTCTTCTCACAGATAGCTCCAACCTACCCAGCTATCATTTAGCCCCACTGTAAATAGATCATACATTAATACATTGTATTTCAGACAGAATATATCAGAAAAGGTATAGATTTTTTCCAATTAACACCTTTAAGGATTTTTTTTCTTAATAGCTTTCAACGTTAAGTCTAGCAACATTTCTGTGAACTGCTATTGTAATAAACGTATATGGAAATTATAAATTCTATTATTTATTCTAGTTTCACAAAGAAGAAGCACAAGATTTGATGGATTTCATACACCATGCTGATTTCCAAATTTTAATAAAGTAATCCCAATTTGGATTTAATTGTTTCTGATTGGTTTTATATTTTGTTTATTTCCAGGTATGAAATAGGTTTCTGTCTCCTCTTTTAGCATTGATTATACAGTGTGAGCATCCAGTACAACACTGCAGGTACAAAGGAGTGTTTTAGTAGTACTATAGCCCAAAAGATCATTAATGTCTCTGAGACAGCATGGATTGAGCAACAATACTACAAAAAAACACTCAACTCTCTCTCCTGCTTTCCTTCGCAAATGAACAGTAAATTCAACTACCTGGCCCCATGCCCTGGGACTAAGACCTCCAAAAATGGGAGTCCAAATAATACAATTGTAGTGTATCTCACTGGACTCACACCTGTATCTCATCTTTGTAAAGAATTCTCTCAAGAATCAAGCCAGCTCCTATCCTTACATCCATTCTGAACTCCTCATTGCTGGGCAGTCAATGATTACATGTAGGTAACATTGCTGTAGATAATCATGGCTGTCTATAGGATAGGTCTCTCTCTTCTTTTGACTGGGAAGGTAAATCTCATGTCCCAGATCGTGACTCAAGGTGATGATCCTTATCTTCATGACAGTAGGCTGCAGTTTTGCGATGTAGTGGACACACTGTAAGTACAGTAGCACAAACGTAAGTAAAGTGAAGCTATTTAGAAACAGGAAAAAAAGGGTTTTTTTCCTTCTTTTCTTTTTATGCCCCCAAGTGGTTAAATAGTTCCTGTTAGCTCTGCTGGGACATTCTTCTGCTGTTCCCCAGCACAAATTCATGCTCAAATTCAAGACCTTATGCTCTTGTAGTTTGACTTGCTGTGTCAGACTAGCTTAAATACTTTCTCAGAAGATACCAATCCCCCTTTATGGTTTCATTACACAGGAAATCTTTTCAGATGTGCAAAGGGCAAATCTTTCCTAGCAACTGAACTAAAGGCATGGACCTCTTTCCCCAGAACAACATAATTTCCCGTGCAAACTGCTGCATGTATTCCTCATCTATTCTGGATGGAAGAAGCCTTCAAGTCGCCCGCAGGGAGAGAGCTCCCAAGGTACAAATCTGTGGACCAAACACTGATCAGTTGAGAAGAACAGGCTGCAGCTCTCTCAAGGACATCGCACGTATTATGCCACTAGATGCCACTGTCGAGACGCGTTTGGTCTTTGATCCGGTTTACTCAAAAATAAATTAAACGAATGGCAAGATATATTTCTAAGCAGTATTTTGGATAGCCTTATTCTTAAAATACAGTCAAAGAAACTAAAATTTCTAGCTAAAATGGTATTCTTTCCAGAAGTAGAACCAGGGAAACATATTTTCAGACTACTGCAAGTAAATGAGTTCATGTTGTATTTAGCTGTTTAAATAGTTATGGTACTATTTAGAGGCAGAATGAAATTCTGTCAGATACTTGCAAGCCTACTCAAACATTACAGAATCAAAACTAGGGAGAGAAGTTGGCATGTGAAATTTCTATTTCATTTGGCCAAGCAAAATTGTGAGTTCTTCCCTGGTTTTGCCAGTCCTCTTATCTGGGAATATATATGCTTTCCTCACTGAGCTGAAAAACTTCTATTCTTTCTCATGTCAAAGACAGCTAATAACCAACAGCCCAGAGAAAAAGAAAGGCACTGATAAGCTGGGCCATTCTTTCATCTTCTTTCTCCAATAATAAAGAAAATAAGAGATTTCCCATTACTCTGAAGGTATAATATGGAGTAGGAGGACTCCATCAAGCTCTAAAGCAAACTTGCAATCCTATTGCTAGCTCCTGGAAAGAGAAGTTATCTGTTAATCATGTGCAGTTCTCCTGACCCAGAATGTGTTCACATGGTCCCACATTTATTTGGTTTTGTAGTTACCTGAAAAGCTATCCTTGTGCTAAATATTGTTCAGCTCCTGCCCAAGGTACTTGCAGGCAGCAGGACCATTTCCAGGCTTGGATAGGCAAGCAGAACAGGGAGATTGGCCTGGAGCATCAGCTAAGAGTGACAGTCTGCCGTAATTCCGATGCTGTTTTGATCAAATATGGAACTGTTTTAATTTGACATCATTTGGAAGTGAGATAAAAAGACTTGTGCTCAGAATCTATAAGTGGCAACTCAGTGAATGTTCAGTACTTTGAAAGATGAATTAAAACCTGTAGTATTTGAAATTCAAAATGATGTTAAAAATGCAAAAACATTCATTCATTCATTCTTCATTTTTAAAAGTAATTTTTACCATGCATACATCTTCCCTAGCTGTTTCTGCTTAAGAATTTGGTCAGCAGTAAACTGCTTGCAGAACATGTGGCTGCTACTTCTTGAAAAACAGCTTTATGAGCTTGCTACTTGCTGCTTTTATTTTTATTTTTTTTTTTAACAGAATCAACTTTTCAGGGCAGATTATATAGAGGATTGGATTAAGTTTTTGCTAAGCCAGTAAGTATCATCTCAGATCAGTGTCAGTAATGTAGTCCCACATCACTAGATCTACATTGAAGTGATGTGGATTTCAAAAGTACTCCTCTTTTTAATCCAAATCAGACCAGATCTTGTTTTCAGCAGAGCCTCACAAACGTGCTTGAGACCGACAGAACTGCAGCAGAGCCATGGCAATGAATGTGTAGGACAGAGGACAGGATGGAGAGGCAGGAATCTTGTGGGCCAGCTATGCAAAAAGAAAGAAAACGTGGAATACACCACCGGATGTTAGACAGTTCACAGAATAATTCTGACATCTTTCTTATCAGCCATAACACTGGAATAATAGCATAATAGTACCCAGACTACAAATAGGTGTTTTAGCAGAGGTATGTAACATTTCCAAGGTATGTAACGTTTCCAAGGTATATGGGAAAATATTTCAAAATCACTGTGAGAGCCAGGACACTCCAGGTTGGCTCACCATACTAGTTCTGTTTCAGCCCTTCACATAATGAGAGTGTAAATGGAGTAGGGACTGACAAGAGTGCAGACTCCTTGTCCTGCTAAATAGTACATGAAAAGATTATGTTAAAAAAAAACACAGATTAAAATTGATTTTAAAAGGAAAAAGGACTGGAAGCACCTCTCAGGTATTGCTGCTGTGTATCAGTTTACTCACCAATTACATGGTTAAGAAAACCCTGGGGGGTTTTGCCATGCTGGCTGGCTGTGGTGATGGGATCCCTGGCTATGAGACCTTGACAGCTCTAGCGGGGGGACCCTGCCACTCCAGTCCCCAGCCCCATTGTGCTCTGACATTTGCTTTATCTTGAGGAAACTGCTCATTTCTCTCTGAACATACCCATTTGTATTTCAGGTATTCTTCCTTGCTCTCTCAGCTCTATTTTTATAGAAAATAGTAGAAAGAAACAAAGATCATTTTTCATGCCAAAGCTCATTAAGCAGACTTGGTTCAGCTCCCAAGCAAAAAGAAAAGGCAAAAAAGCAATGAAGGAGCCTGGTTTTCCCTATAATTCAATAGCATCCTTAAAGAACCAACCTGTGAAAAATTATTTTTGTCTGTCTTTTAGTTGCCTTAGGAAAGAGTTTGCAGCAATGTTTCTGTCTTATGCCTTGGGCCAGCTATATGGCAGCACAACAAAATCTTTATACTCTTCTTACCAGTGCAGGCATGTTTTATACTACGTGGCATTATGCTATCCTTTCACCAAAGCACAGAAAAACAAGGCTGGAGAAAGATACTCAGAGGTGGTATTCTGAGGTAACAGACCTATTAAGAAATTTTTAAGTGACTGGTGTTGCACAGCTGTGAATAGGATGAGACACAAAACACAGTTTCTGCAGTAAACAGGCCTAAATAGGAGGGATTTAATGATATCATGTAGTCAATGTGATGATTCACTGGTTACTCTGCAAGGACATTGCTGCTACAAGCCCTCCTCAGGGTTGTTTCCTATCTGCAGCCTACTTTTATGTGACTTAAAGCTTTGTATTCAGTCTTTTTCAGCCTGAAAGATTACAGCCAGATTTTTCTCAACTCTGTCCAACAAAGACCTCTGTATTACCAGTACAGGCACTACCCTTCCACAGCAGCATTTGCCATGTCTTGCACATAGCCAAACACCAAAGCCAGCACAGCTTTATGGAAAGGACAAGCTGAAGGGGAAGAAAATACAGAAAACTTCTTCTGTAAAAGAGCTTCTGAAAACTAAGAAGCTTAATTTGTCTGCTGCAGTCTTTAAAGGAGTATCTCCCTTTAACAGCTAGTAAATCTCTGATCTGGGACTCAGCTGCTCGTCGCATAAAAATGGCATATGTCGCTGAACCTTCAGATGCCTCAGCACCTATAGATATTTTAAACTCATAAGCACTCACAAAAAGTTGTGTCCAGATGGCATAAGACTTAAACATAGTTTCTCTGTCTCCTTGGGACTTGATTATCTCCTGCCTTACTCTTTAAATTGCTTTCACTGTTTGTATCTTCTAATTTATGTCTCTGTAAAGTATTGTCATTTTGGTAAGGTGAACTATGCACACACCTGTAAGTGGCTGCATAGGATATAAAGTAGCAGAAGATTAGGTCTGTGGTTCCAATCTGTCCTGCAGAAGGAAAAACAATTTAGAGATGAAAGGACAATAGGAATTACCAGCTACTAGGACAAAAGATAAACAAAACCATTATTCTCCCATCAGTCAAGAAAGCAGAAAAAAATACCAGTGTGACCTCATGCACTTCATCTTAGATTGCTTTTCTCAGATCCTAAAATGTAGCTAGCTACATAATGAAAGGGAGTCCATTAGAACGTTTTAAGGAGGTTTTCCTGAAAGCACATGAACAAATGTCCTCCTGTTACCTTCAGCAGAGTGCTCAGTCACTCTGGCAAACAGCAGTAATTCATTCTATTGCACACTTACCTGGCACAGCAGGTACAGCAATGCGCACAACAATATAGCTGAAGTGCCAGGCATTTGCCTCATGCACCTGAAAAACTGGTGGGGAGGTCATTTCTTCTCTTAGTGCAAGAGAGAATGCCACCAGAGCATCTCTCGTGCTGTGAGAGGAGTACTGAAAATGTTAATGCCTCTCAATGAGGAAACCAGGCTTTCAGCAGCTGCCCATTGTGCCCCTTGCACAAGGAGAGAGGAAAGCATTCCTTCGTCTCCTGGGGCACATGAGAGCCTCCCCATAAAACTACAGCTGCTGGAAAAAGTTCAGGTTTGTGACTCTGTAATATATCTAATGAGTCCCTTTTTACCATATCTGTAGTGCTGTACATGCAGCTGTAGACATTTATAGTGATTGTGCACAGTGCAGTTCAGTTTGTGCATGTTACATATGTGGAGCTTATAAAATAATCATATATACCAGTGCTAGTCAAACTTTCTACATGCTGCTAAGCAAATGGGGCTGACTCAAAGCACTACAGATATGACCCCTTTCACAAGCCATTTTACCTCAGAATACTTTTTGTCTCCCATTAGATCTATCCCCCTTGCCAAATAATATCAACATTTTAATTCACTAAAACAATGATAAAAATGAAAATGAAAAATGAAAAAAAAAAAGGGGGGGGGAAGCCTTTAGAAGTTTGAAAGAGTCAGCTTGTTCAAAATGTAAGTTTTGAAGCTGTCCTGTGAGAAATGATGATACTAAAAAAAAAAAATCTGGTTCAGCTGAGTTCATAAATCTGATGATTACTGTGAACCATTAAGACTGAATAGATCTGCTACACTGTCTAGAGGCTGCTCTTTACGGTGAGTTAAAGAAAAGCATTGGACATCTCTGGGATGCTCTACACATTATCAGAGAAGCTTTTTGACAGCTGTGAGGCTACTTTGTCCAGAAGAAGAGTATCAGAGAGCCATGGAAGTTGTAGATACATTTCGGATACCAAAGTACCAAAAAAGACCATCATCATTATTAAAATGGTGTGTGATGTAGGGGATGCAATCTAGTAAATAACTTTAACCAGGATCCCAGAAAAGTCCAGAAATGGAAGTGAGAAACTAGTAAGGAAGATAACTGGGTTAAAAGAATTCAGCACTAACTCTGCTTGAATGGAATCAGTGCCTTCCAGAGGAAAAATGCAGGATGGTTTCTTTAAAAAACAATACATGTAATCCTTTCTTATTCATTACCTGTTTTTGTAAATTAAAATTTTCTCAAGTTGGGGAGAAATAAGCATTGCCTTACTCCAAGGATATGTATTTTTACTACTCTTACACTCACTAACTGGCAAGTAGAAATATTTCAGTTGATACAAATGCTAGTACAGGGCTGATTTTCTTTCTGTCTCTGTATAGAGAGTACCCAGTTTGGAGTGCAGCTTCCTTCCTGGGACTCGGCTAGGAACAGGAATGTAACATATGGAGCTGTTTGTAGAATCAGCATTGAAATTTAGTCAAGCAGCTCTTGTAATTTTAAATTTGTTCTGACCCAGCAGAGTTATTCCTGTTCTATAATTAAGTTTATCATTACTGTAATAGGAACCATATCTGAGGTTGAAGAAATGTTACTTTAGCAAAAATGAACATGATAAAAAATGCCTCATCAAAAATTGAAAATGCTCAAAGATGTTAACTTTTTAAAAGGAAACAGTAAACAAGTCACCTAAGCTGTTGAAAAATAATGGTTTTACCTATTTTCACATTATTGTGATTTTTCAAAGACTATCTCGTAAGCAAAATAATATATTCTATAATGCACTTAGCATTGCACCCAAAATAATTTCTGCCCATTTCAACAAAGGCAGACTTTTACTTCAGCTCCATGTAACGCATCTCTGGGATTCTTAAGCTGCCAGGTGTTTTATATAACATTCTTATGGAAAAAGAAAAAAGAAAAAGTATACTCTGTTCCTATAAATATAGCAGGTCTCATCATATTAACACAGTCAAAGCAATCTCATATGCAAAAGAAATGAAAATAGCTACAGCAGGTTGATAAGGAGCAACCAGTATAGGAAACAAAAGAAGCCAACATAAGTGATGAATTTTGAATTTTGAATAAAATGAAAAGTTCTGATTAACTTAAAATTTACAGAGTCTGAATGCCTCATTGATTGCCAATGCTATCTGACAGCGTGCGCAACAGTCCAACAGAACTTATCGAGACAAAAACATTTCCATATTACACAACATAACCAGGTGGGCAAATGTCACTGCCAGAGAGGAAATCGTAAAAATAAAAAGGAATCTGTGTAATGGCTGAGGTTACAGCCTAAGAAAGCCACATGCAAAGGCTTTCTCCTGCAAATCTCCCCTCTTCCCAAAGCCTGGAGTTATATGCTTGGGCCCATGCTCATTTCCAGAGAGGCAGCATAGATCCATGAGAAAGTGGTTTTGTACTAATCCAAGAATATAAATGAGCCTGAGTGTATAAATAAGAGAGGCTATATTTCCAGAACCAGAAATGTTTTATTATTGCACGTAAACCACTGAGATACAGAAAGTCAGTTGTAGCCTTAACAAACTAAAAATACTCCTATCAAAATTCACTTGACATCTCAGCTTAAAAAAAGTCCAAGCCTTTAGCAAATATAATTTAAATGAAAAAAAAATTATTTGTTCAATCTAGTCCAAGTTTTGACAAAAGGTTATTTTTTAAATTAATTCAATGAAAAAATAGTTCTCCTCCCCTTCCAACTGAAGACCTCTCTTACATACAATTAGCAAATGCCTTGACAAATTTAGCTCTCTTTTATTTTGAAGCTCAACATTTGACCTTTTTACACTCTCAGTATTGCTTTTTACAAATTAACTTTATTTTTAGATTAAATAATTACAGCACTTTTAGTTTTCTTTCAAGAAGAAGCTACCATCAAAAAGTAATTATGGGATACATTCTCCCCATTCATGTTTCACTATTAAAGGCATTGCCTGAACAATTAATAAAGCTTCTTTAAGAATACATTTGGCAAGGTAAGACTTGAGATCTAATAAGCATAAATATATTTTTTTCCTGATAGATTGAGTAGAAAAATTTAGTCAATAACAAAAATTGTTAATTGTTTTTTTCCCCATTCCCAAGGAAGATATTTTGATATTTTATCTAGAACCTTTATTTTTTGAGTAGTGCTATTCTACTTATGCAGAGTCTGCAAACAGTATATATTTACCTTGTAGAGACACCAACTGTCAATATTGAGGACAAGAATATCTCTGTAACAAGGAAATAGTTAGAAGCTCTACAAAAGTGCCCTGACTTGAGAATTTAGTTACTTACAATGAATGAAATGCCTGGAACCACTTTGGCATTTGCCAAAGTGTTGGTTTTTTCTGAATGAAACAATTCATCATCAGACAGAATCTGAATTCATATTCTGATGGATTAATCATCAGTCTATTATCAATTAACCTGAAGAAAACAAACAAGGGACTTAAACTGAGGAAGATATGAGTTACAATTCTTTTGAAAAACCTGAAAAAATATTTGAGATAACAAAATGATTGTTCTAGCCTTCAGACTTAGTATTGCCAGTGTAAATGACAAAAATAGAAACTGGGAATTACTTTGTCCTATCTGAATGGGGAAACAGTTAAATTCTGAGCTGCAACATAAGTAACTTTGTAATCAGATAAAAACATTTCTACAGAGCTTCCACTCCCATTAAAAACGTCTGCAGAGTGTCACATTACCTGTGGCTTTCAAAACTTTATATCATCAGTCTCATGTAAATCTTGGTTAAAATGCTGGTCCTAGTCTTTTGTGACAGCTTTTCAAATATGTTTTCCCTCTCTCCTTACATAGGCTCATTTTCTATACTGGCCAACACTTTTTAAAAATAACTGCACACCATCCAGGGCAAATATATAAATAAGCAATGTTCCATTATTATAGAGTTATTTTTCCATTGGGTGGCCCCACTGGATTCAAGGTATGCTAAAATACGGTTTCCTGAAGGAAGAGTAAAAATAGAGGATTTTGAAACAGATCTAGCCAGCAGTACATATCCTAGCAGCATTATATGAAATCTTAAACTCATTAAATGAAAGAGGCCAATCATTTTTCTCTTGTACCTTTCCAGCAGTTGACTTTGCCTTTGTTCTGATGCAGCTCTGAACTGTGAATTGGCAGGATGAGATTGGCAAAGTGAAGGCATTTTTCAAACTGATACTAAATGATGGACAAATGCCAACTGACTAGAGATTTAGCATTCATGGCATATAGAAAATCCACCACGACTATATGTAAGCAATAAATTATGATCCTCCTAATACTTTTTGGGGTTTGGTCAAAAACACAGTGAAGAACAAATGAATTTATCTGGTCCTTTTTTTGGTTCCCCTACCACCTTGCCTGGTTGTTTACTGGATTGCAGCAGTTCTGTAGAGGCACATGAGTTAGCAGTTTGTCTAAGCATGTCAGAAAGAAGATGTTGACTGAAAGGAATAAATAAAATACTGAAAGTACTAAAAAGAGAGAAAATTACTTTTCTATCACTGTAGAATGGTAAATTAAAAAAAAAAAAGTTTTACTTGCAGCCTCAAAAATGCCAAAGTGTTCTTCATCTCCCATTCCTTTGAATAGGAATATATAAATGTAACAAGTGATGCCCCTGTAATATTGCAAATACTAAATTTTTTTTTCACATTAAAATTACTATTAAATACTGAAACTGATTTTCATTCAAGAAAGCACTTGCAGCTTAGTATCATTTTGTCCCGCTTAAATGCAATATGACCACCATGCCCAGTGTGATCAATTGTCAATTATGGTAAAAAACTACCATCAGCAACATCTATATGAGAAACAATAAAGCATACACAGCACTGAAAAGTTCAGTGCATTTTTTTTTTGTGTGACCTGAACATGATTTAACTATCTTAACAACTGCTTCCCAGCCATTTTCCACAGCAGCACATTAATTTTCAAGTGTCATGTTTATATACTTGGTATTAGCATCCCAAACTTCAGAATATTTTAACCTAGTCATAAAAAAAAGCTCTTGCCATTCTGGATCAAATTTCATGTCGTAAATCTCTCCAAGCAGGAAATCCTCAGCAAGAGCACCTTTGATGTGTTATCTTGCATTGCCTCCATTGCAGGCTGTGATGCTGCCATCTTTTCCCCACTATTCTGTGTTTCCAGTGATACATTTCTTCCACTTAGGGGAACCTCTATATCTGTGTGTCCATAATGCCTTGAGGTTATACACCACTGGAAACTGTTTTTTCCAATTACTTCTTTTATCTTACCCTTTTGTGGGTATGAATTGTAGAAAAAAGAATATGGGGACTGAGAGTCTGAGTTTGTGCTGTAGGCTGTGACTGTGCTGTCCCAAGTGTGAGCCAGAGCAGCCTCAGTAAGTTTCTGCCACCCTCAATATCCATGCAGTAAATTGCAGGTATATATTGTTCACTCTCAAACTAATATTCTTTTCAAAATGTTCTACGTCCATGCCCCATTTTCTGTAGAGGGTGTCTGCACCCAGAGAAGTGAAGGAGCTTCAGAAAGCCATTTTACACCCTATAGGGCATTTTGCTCAGAATATGGCAGAGGGAGGCCCTAATGAAAAAAGAAACCATCCAACAAAATTTTCAGAAGGATTTTGCAGGATGTATATTGTGCGAGTGCATTTCCAACAGTTTATTCAATAACATCAAGTGTACACGATGGTTCTGAAGTGTATTACAAATATATGGAAATTTAAAATTAATATGTTTAGGATTATATTATCTACTGAATTTTAAAGGCAGGAAATCTTGAATATCTTAATAAATATTTTAATTGACATATTCAAGTGGCTAGAGAAAGTCATTACTAAAATTGGTTAAAAATAGAATTTCTCCCTGAAAAATGTTCAAATACTTTTTCTTGTCACTTATTAATACTATTGTATGGAACGATGGATCAGAAATAGATCTAAAAAATAAAATGTTTTCTGTTTCTCCTTATGTTCAATACCATTCATTTGAAATTTAGATGTTTTAGAATTTTGTCCCCTTTATTCTCGTCTCTCTCTCTCCATTTTGTCACAGAATGTAAACAGACTAATTAAGGCCACAGCTTCACTTCCGTTTTCCCCATTTTTTTGACATCCTATGATTGAAATCTTTCAGAGCTAGAAAATGAAAAGGGATGGTGTAAACTTGTAACTATTTTACTTTTTTAAAAAAAAACTTTCCAGATACTAAGGATGCATGATTTTGTTTTTGAACTTTAGGTTGAAACAAAATAATATTTCAACAGAGAATATTTTCATTGTAAAATCTTCCAAGTGAGAAGAACTGGCAAACAGTACTCATGTTCATAGTACTGAAGATTTTTAAGCTCTGATTCAAAAGTCCCTCAGTCACAAATCAGCAGGGTTTGGGAAAAATGTTGAAGAGTTCATGTTTGAACAGAATTTAATGTCTTTCTTCAGCAATGTGTGTTGGCCACAATAAGAAACAATATGCTGGACTAGGCAGACTTTTGCTCTAATGCCATTAGCAAGAGTTTGGCTCTTTTTCTGGGACTGAAATTCTTTCCAGTTTACATTCAGAAATAAGAAACCTAATGGGGTAGACCTCAAAACTTATACAACATTGAGCTGATAATTATAACAGACTTTGTAATGTAAAATACATTGTATTACCCATAAAAGATACTAAAATAGTTCTGCCCAGTGACATTAACTTTTCATGGCTAGCTGGTGATGACATGTATCATGCTTAACTATTGCACTAAATCATTAAAGCTAGCATATTTTTAGGCATGCAAATTTGGCCAAAGAAAGCTGAGATCTTTTGATCCAGACTTTAATTTTATTGGGAAAAGTATACCAGAACAGACTACAGTTATATGTTCTACATATAATTGCAGAGGATCTTGTGGTTCTTGGCTATGACATCACAAAAACAGAGAAAGAAAAAATTAAGAATGTATTCTTTAAAAACACTCAATTACCCCATTAGTTCCCTTTTATCTTTCCATCTGTTACCATAGTGTACTGACAGATAGATATAGAACTTCCAAGGTATATAAAGATTGGACTCTAGTGAGAGGTACTTGGACTGAAGTAATAGCCAGAAATTGCACAAAATCTGTAAGTGTTCACAGCCATGAACTAAGGAAGTTAGTTACTAAATTACAAGAAGCAGTCAGGAAAAAATAAGAGTTGCCTTTCACACAGACAGATTCACGTACACTCACTGGCCATTGTGATATTTGGGACTCTTTTCAGGCATGACAAAAACATAAGCATGTATTAGAGCCATGTGTTCACCCGTTCATTTAGCTGACTGTAGCACAGGGAACTTCTATGAATTCTGACATACTTTCTATAAAAAGGTACAGTAAACTACCACTAATTCAGTGTACTAAGGGCAGAATTCTACAGTGCAGGCAAGTTTATTTTTTATACTAAGCATGTATCTTTGTTTCCTGAATGTCATCCAATCACCTCTACCCACCTTGAACTACTACAACTAGCTCTCCTCTTCACTCAGTTTTAGCCTGTTTTGAAAAAGAGATATCTTCTGTAGCCTTTTTCCTTGGGCAAGTCTTTGCCTAAGCTTTTAAAATTTATTTCAGTCTTTCCATATAAGTCATACATCTAGCCTCCAAATCACTTTTACTGCTTCTTTCTTTTTCTTTCTTTCTTTCTTTCTTTTTCTTTCTTTCTTTCTTTCTTTCTTTCTTTCTTTCTTTCTTTCTCTCTCTCTTTCTCTTTCTCTCTTTCTCTCTTTCTCTCTTTCATTTGCTTTCATGCTTTCTTGCTTTCTCTCTTTCTTTCTCTCTTTCTTTCTCTCTTTCTCTCTTTCTTTCTCTTTCTTTTCTTTCTTATCTATGTCTTGCCATTTTTTCCAGTCATAGGATGCCAGAATGGAATGCAGTATTTCGGGTGTAGTCATTGATACTAAAGGGGAAGGAAGGTATCTTCTTCCTCCTTTGTTGACAGAATATGTCATCTCCACAAAAAAAAAATCACTGTATTCCTTGTTCCTCCCACCCTCATTGGATGAATGCAATCCCTAAGAATGCTTTCCTTTTAAAATATTTCAGATGTAGTAACCCAGAAAGATGCAAATTCTTGAGCTAAAGATGGAGAAGGATGGGAAGGCAAAGAAAAACAAAGAGTTCAGAAGAAGAGGGTTCCATAAACCTACATGTGCCACAGTGGTCAAATGCAGGTAACAAATTATCAACCATCATAAAGGAAAAGAAGCAGGGGACTGATTCACCAAGCTTTTTAATATTGTGTACTCAATCATACTTGCGAAGGAGAATCCTACCCAGGCAGAGAGGTTGCATTTTAAGTCTGCTTTGTCAGATCATAAACAACAGCACAATGTGTAAGACAGAGGAGAATCAAACCCCATATGTTCTCAAATCTGCTGAGCCTTTTATATGCCTTTTTGGGTTGGGTTTTTTTGTTTTGTTTTGTTTAATGGGGAATTCGTAAAATTCAACTCTTCCCTACAAAGGCTTCCTGTTTCAACAGATGAAAATGTTTTCATGAAAAAGGTTTTCCATGGAAATACTCCCAACTTGCAGTCCTCTGTGGTTAGAGCTCCCACAACCCTGAGTGCTGGAGTCAGCCACCCTTACTTTCCAGGGAAGCAAGGGCAAATTGGGAAACACCCCTGGCACCACGAGGGGCTGCAAAACCTTGGCACAGCACTGCCTGTGGAGTGAGGAACGAGTGGGACTGTCGAGAGAAGTGTGAGGAACACATTGGCCCAAATTCCCTGCAGATCTGGGTTTCTGCTTCTCAGAGACAAAGAAGAAAGCAGTGTATTTCAGCTCTCCCTTCCTTTCTCCACTACAGCTCAGGGATGGCCCCAACCTATGCCATCCTTTAAGAGTCCTCTAGAAAAACTGGAACCCAGCACCTCAATACAACATGGTGCCTTCCTTACACACTGTTACAAAGACAACATCGCCAGTTGGCTAAAAAAGCAGGATTTTGAGTAAAGCCTCAGCTGGGATTGCCTGTCTAGGTCACCATGGCCCAGAGCAATACTAATCCAACAAATAATCTGCTCAGCCAATTTCCCAGGTTTGCCTTCAGACATCTAGATGGATATCCCAAAAGGACACAAATACACAAGATTTCTAGCTGAAGCCTTCTCATATTATCCACCCTGCATTGTGAATCAGAGTAATAAGGAGTAATCAGAAACTATGTCATTCAAGAAGGACTAAAATCAGAAAGCTTATATTGTAGAAGGAAGAGTTTTACTCACTGTAGTGATTTACTCTAAGTAGAATTTATTTGTAAAATAGCCTAGGTCTAAGAACTAAACTTGCATACTTAAAATTAGAAAAATGAAAAAGAAATTACCATTTTAAAATACATATAGGAGTCCATCAAAGATAGATTAAGACAAGCATTGTTCCTGAGCAAAGAAAGAATAAAAGCATGATTGAAAATTTAGCCTGACCTGTTGAAGCATGCTAAATTCTCAGTTATATTGTGATGAACTTGTAAGCAGTTATTCAGCTTGGATCATGTTGCAGACACTCTACATGTCAGAACATGCAGAGCTGGAGTACAGGCAGAGGAATTAGCACAGAGTGCTTACCTGGAATACAGCATCTGGAATACAGCAAGTCCTCTTCCCCAATCTTTTTTCCTAGTACATTCCTGACTCCAGGTCTGGTAGCTGGTTTTGCTGGTGGAAGTTACCATTGCTTTTTCTCATTTGAGTAAAAGGTTTTAACAGTAAAACACTACCATGAAACCTGGGGAGCAGCTAAAGAGTCCATCTTCAGTTGCAGCAGTTTTCAGCATTGCTTACATTTGGATGGGGGCACTTTGTCTCCTATGGTCCCTTCTATTCCCAGGTAAGCATGCAGAAGTCTCCAGAAATTAAAACAGTGCGCTGATAACCAATTAACATATTTAAAGACCCCCCCCCCCCCAAAAAGGTTACTTTCAGCTAAAATATTTTTTCTGTTAGTTCTGGCAAACTTTATGTTTTCACAGTATTAAAAATCAACATTCTCTGTATTAAATTAACTTTTATTTTTTCAATATGAAAAAATGGAGAGCATACAAGAAAATGCAAATATCTATTCCTTGAAGATTGTCTTCTCTACAGCTTCAATCCAAAACTATCACATGAATTTAAGTGCACCTAAAAAGAAAACTGGAGCCTGAATGTTTATGGTTGTGAACATGTGAATGCTAAATAAAATTCAAACAAGAATTCAAGGCAACATTTGGCTACCTAAGTAGTTTTATGACACAATCTTAAGGATTCTGATGGTGTTTGTTCAAAGGAAGCCAAGCCTCAAGAGAAACAGGGGTCCCTTGGAGGACCTGCTGGATCTCTCTGTGTGAGGAAGCAGATGGAACTTGCAGCTCGTTCTTCCACTTTTGTGGGAAGATATTTTTGGTGGAAGAAAAGAATTCTGGTCTCTGTACAATTGCTCAGTTTATTATCTTTAGCACTTTATAAATACGCTTCCAAGATCACTTCCTATGAAGTGCTGAGTATCTTCATGCAATGTTGAGGCAATGTAGAAACATTTCACAGATGAAACAAAAATGTCCCCATTGATAAAGAAAATAAAAAATAAAAAAAAGATGACCACTATTGCATGGAGTCCTACCCAAAGTTATTCCAACTCCTTGGACATCAGCTGCAGTCTGGCCACTCAAAAAGGGTATCCAGCACTGTTTAGTATTGGTTCAAGGGGGCACTGAGAAGATTATTTAGGATGGGATCCATCTCAGTTAGCTTAATTAACAGCCTTAAATTTCAGTATCTAAAGAATCTTTCAGATTTTCCTGAGGATAGTGGAGTGACATGAGCATCTACAAACGATACTTTATTCCTTTCTAAGTTGAGAGTCTTAAAAGGGGAATAGCAACACCAAAAATGGCCAAATAATGCAGTTATCAGAGGTTGTCCCCATGACTCTGCAGCCCCTTAGGTAGGTTTTCAGTTTGTGGAAGGTGAATTACTGGAGTACTGATTTTCAAAGGCAAGCAGATCTCATCACTGTCACACGAAGCAATGTTTAACCTTTTGGAGAAGGAGGATCAGAGGTTTCCTTCATGATTCCAGATGGCCAGCACATCACCCAGCCTCAGCCTGGAGCAGCAGACTGAAGCATTGTCTCAACCCCCACATTGTTTAACATGAGCTTCTCAGTCAAGCCCTTGAAATATCAGCCACAGGAACGGTTTCCTAAGGGTAAATTACCTTCCAGGTTGTGTCCTTTAGCCAAGACAATCTATTTTTAAACCCTATACTTTAACTCAGGCAGAAGTTTTGCATAATCTTTATGCAAAAAACTATTCCATGGTCTGTGCAATGCAAATTCACAAATGAATCAATCATAACAGCCAAAACTGATCTGAAACACATCAAGGTTGGGTTTTTTTCATTTTATGAGTATATATTTCAAACACATCCAGGAAATCCACTTGGTATAGATGAATTCACCAGAAAGTACCATTTTTTTTTTCGGAGTATGCCTCTGAGAAAAATTGTTTTATTTAAACAAGAGGAAAAGAAATCAGATTACAGTTATTTTCTTCCTCTTGCAAGCTTAAGCAGGTTCAGCAGGTATAATTTGCTACTGGAATAATAGGAAAGAATAGGAAAATACTTGTTATCTATTATTTGCATTACTGCAGTACATTCAAGCACCTGTCAGTGAGCAACTTCACAGAGATGGAAAGAAAGCATATCCCCTGCCCAAAGAGCTAACCTGCTATGAAGGACCAGAGGCACAGTCCCATCTAGAGAGTCAGGAAGAGCCTGAACTGCTAGAAAAACTATGGTCAGGACAATGAGCAGATCAGTGTAATTGCTCTTAATTGTATTATTTAACTCAAAATGACATTGTATCTAAATATTTTATCAAAGGTGTTTATGTTTATGCTGATTTAGTATTTTTTTCTTTGATTTATTTTTGATAATATATTCAGTTACGTATCTTTAAAAGCCATCTCCTTTTGGAAACTATTTATTGATCACTGAATTTTACTGCTGCCCAGTTGGACAATTCGGGGACAGGGGTGTTTCTTTGACTTTTCCAAAGAATTTTCATAGATTAGGAGAACAAGTCTTTCTCTCACAAAATGCAAGATATCTTTACCTATCTGTTTTTTTGAGCACTATACTAAGAGGCATGTCAACAACCTCTCAACCAACTAAAATCTCATGCAGTGTAGTGCCACTCAACATTAAAGCAATAACTTCCCAAAGTTCTGGAACTTCTTGTGAGTCCAAGATCTCATTTGTATCACTATTACTTCAGCCACTGCATATTTTCTTTTCTCCATAAGCTTCATGTTGTGCTGCTCCATCAGCTGGACAGCCCTTGCCTGTCCCCCCAGCCCCAGACTGTGCTGAGCTGTAACACCACTGTCAGGCTAGAGAGAGAACAATCCGACAGAAACTGGTGTTTCAATTCATTATTCTCCAGATTCTGGGGCTGATTTTATCAAGACTTCATACTGGATTCATCTCTTCATTTCCCCTACGGCTTTTGGCAGCTCTGCGATTCCTGCTGACTCTACCAAAAAAAGGAACACAGTTTATCAGGAAAGCAGAAGGAGTGTAAGTCTGACATAGGGGGAGAAGGAAATCTTGTGTAGGCAGTCAACAGAAGGATAAGGAAAGCCCAAAGGAGTCATCGCCTCAACACTTTCTGTTTCACATTGCTGAAACTGGTTATTTGTATACACTGGTGAATCTTTTGTGTTAATTAGGTGTTATTTAATGATCTGAATCACTTTCTAGGGACCAGTGGCTAAATACAGCCCACATGGCAGCTCACATCATTCACGACTTCCTCAAATACCCCCGCTGTAGGTTAAGGTAAGGGAGTTATTCGGTTGCAAACCAGTTTTTGTTACACCCGGGTTGTTCAGCCCTGCCAGGACGGTTCTGGGACAGCCACAGCGACTGAAGCTGCTAAACATTTCACACGCAGACAGGTACTTACAGGCTTTTCCTCACCATAATAAAGTTTAAATCTTAGTCTTGAATTGTCGATTTGCAGGTTCACTTCTTTTCTTAAAAATCACTACTATTATATATTTCAGGACCTCTAAAGTTCCCGGTGGGTTTAAGTGTAGTTTTAGTGTTATTTTGGTTTGGGATTTGCTTGTGGATTTTTGGGGGCTTTTTTGCTTTAGCTTTGGAGCTCACTCGGTGTATTTTGTGGCTGCTGTTGTTCCCTCCTCTCCCGAAACACGATCCCTGGGTAGGCGGGCGGGGGCAGCGGCCGCCAGTAGCCGGCTCGGCACCCCGGCGCCCGAAACCCGCCGGGATTCCCCATCCTGCCGCCGGCCTGAGCGCGCCCATCGGGGAAGCCGCGGGGAAGGGCGCCCCGCAGCCGCGGCGGGGCCGGCACAAGCGCGGCGCTGCGGGGCGGGGAGCGGAGCGCGGGGCTCTCGCTTCCAGAGGCGGGCGGGACCCGCTCCGCGCCCGGCGAGCCGAGCTGAAGCCCCGCACGGCGCGGCTGCACATGGCGCGGCCCCGCTCGGCGGCAAGGTGAGTCTCCGGCAGCAGCACCTGGGCCGGGGCCGCGGGGCTCGGCACGCCGAGCGGAGCCGCTCCCGGGGCTCCCGGGCCGGGCAGCGGCGGCGGCCGAGCCGGAGCGCGGGGGCGGCGGGCGGGAGCCGGGCGGGGCGCGGGCGGCGGCTCCCCCTGGCCGGGCGGCGCTTGGTTTCTCCTGCCAGCGGAGGCAGGGCCAGGCGCGGCGAGGGTGGGCGCGGAGTTGGCGGCGGGGCTGGGGGCAGACGGCGGCGAGCCGCGGCGGAGTTCGTGCTGTACGCGGGGCGGGAGGTGAGGGACGGGGTCCGGGACCGGGCTCGGCTCCGCTGCGCTCCGCGCTGGGTTTTGGGGGTGGGAGTTTGTAGCGGCCGCGGAGCGGAGGGGAAGAGCCCCGGGGCTGGGAGGGCAGGTGGGGAGCGGCGGGACACGGTGGGCGGTGGCGGGTCAGACCCTCCTCTTCCTCTCCGCGCTCCGCCGGTGAAGTCGACGGTCGGGTGGGAAGGTGGCGGCGTGAGCTGGAAGTGGGCGAAAACTTGTTCCTCCGTGTGTTCTCCCGCTCTGCCGCGGGGCCGGAGCCACCCGGGAGAGCCGCGTATTGTCGGGGGCGGGGGGCGAGACGGGGGCCGAGGGAGGGCGGGTGGGCGCGGGCAAGAGGAGCCGCGCCGCCCGCCGCTGCCGTCTCCCTTTCCTCCCCTGCCGCAGGTCTCGCTGCGGGGAGCGGAGCGGAGCCAGCCCCCGAGGGGAAACGCCTGCCCCCGAAGAAAGGGCTGCCCGGAGCCGGAGGCGCCCGAAGGGAAAAGTTGCGTGCGGGGCCGGGCCGGGCGCGATGCCGGGGCGCGGCGCGCTGTGCCTGGGGCTGCTGCTGCCCGTCCTGCTGGGCTGCGGGTCGGCGCAGCCCGGCGGCTGCCCGGCCCTCTGCGAGTGCTCGGAGCCGGCCAGGACGGTGAAGTGCGTGAACAGGAACCTGACGGCGGTGCCCCCCGACCTGCCGCCCTACGTGCGCAGCCTCTTCATCACCGGCAACCCCCTGACCGACCTGCCGGCCGGCGCCTTCTCCGCCCAGCGCCTGCCCGACCTCGCTTCCCTCAACCTCAGTGGCAACCACCTGCGGACCGTGGAGGCCGGCTCCCTCGCCCTGCCCGCCCTGCGGCAGCTGGACCTCAGCGGCAACGCGCTGGTCTCCTTCAGCCCGCAGGCCTTCGGGGAGGGCGGCAGCCCGCTGGAGGAGCTGCTCCTCCGCGGGGCCCTGCGCGACCACGGCGTCCTGCTCAGCCTGGCCGCCCTGCTGCAGTCCGGGGCCCTGCGCAACCTCAGCCGCCTGGAGCTGGCCGACAACGGGCTGCTGCTGCTGCCCGCCGGCATGTTCACCGCCCTGCCGGCCCTGCGGCTGCTGGACCTCAGCAACAACTCCCTGGTGGGCCTGCGAAATGTCTCTTTCCAGGGACTGGGCCAGCTGCAGAGCCTCAACCTGAGCGATAACTCCCTGGGCGTGCTGTGGAACAGCACCCTGGCCCAGTTCCGCAGCCTGCCCGCGCTCCGGCACATCGTCCTGCGCCACAACGCCTGGGTCTGTGACTGTGCCATCGAGGACCTGGTGGCCTGGCTTAAAGAGAGCGACCAGGTGGAGGGCAAAGAAGCCCTGACCTGTGCCTCCCCTGACAAGATGTTTGGCAAAGCCCTGCTGAAGATCAATGGCTCGGACCTGAACTGCTCCGTGCCCATAGACCTGCCCTCCCAGCTTCAGACTTCATACGTCTTCCTGGGGATAGTCTTGGCTCTCATTGGGGCCATATTCCTCCTAGTTTTGTACTTGAACCGAAAAGGAATCAAAAAGTGGATGCACAACATCAGAGATGCCTGTAGGGATCACATGGAGGGCTACCACTACAGATACGAGATCAACGCAGACCCCAGGTTAACAAACGTCAGCTCCAACTCAGATGTCTGACAAAATGCCCCGGATGCAGGGCAGTGCAAAGTACCTATGCATGAAAAGTAGACTTATGCTTTACCCTTGTGCTTGCTTCCATCTCCCCTGGAAAGTCTCAGACATGCTTGTATCTTGAGGGGGATATGCCTCCCTGTGATGTCAAGTTAATTTTTGTTTTGAGACACTGAACTGCTGAGCATGGCGTTCAGCTGTGTGTAGGAAACAAGCTGCTACTTATTTTCCTCCTTGCCTGTCTGCACTTGTGGGAAATTTTTCAAGTTGTCAAAAGAAAAAAAGGATTCTCTCTGATGATCCAAAGCCACCAGAGTTTATAAAACGTTTACTAATGCAGACGCTTCAACAAAAGCTGCCTCAACTTTTTGGGAAAAAAAAAAATGTTATGTTCCTCTGTGCCAGTTTTGATCTTGTATATCTGAATTGAGACGCGATGATTACATTTCATAGACTATCTTGAGATTTTAAAAACCAAACAAACTCCTTTTAACAGCTCTTCAGAAGGAAATCAAATAGCAAGCATGCACAAATATTGTATAGTTTTACATGTTAGGAAATTTATGATCTCAGTAAGTCTCTTACTATTTTGTAGTTATTTTTGATTGCAGTTTACGTGACTTGACAGAATTTTTTTATACGAACTGCATTTAAACTCCATCTAAACTCAGTCTGAACTGTTAAATTCAATAAACAGTCTTACAAGAACTGTTGTTTGCTGTTCAATGAGAAAAGTATGGACATCTAAGAATGTGAATAGTGCTATAATCTCCGAAGTAATAGCCCTGAAGTAGTAATATGAATAAAAGTTTATACAAATGTGTAGCTTAGAGCCATAAATGTTTGACAACTTTGTGATATATGCTAGGAGAATTACACTGAGCTTAATTACACTGAGAATTAAACTACAGGAGCAGTTTCACTTGGCACAAACCCCTCAGACTGCCCTCTGAAAGCACCTGCATAATGTCAAGACAGATGCTAGGGTCTGCCTTCCTGGGAAGGTACAAGCTAATAGAATTTTCATAAGGTCTTCTCTACCAAATTAAAAAACAAAAAAACAACCAAATTAAATTGTGGAGTACGCAAGCTAAAGAACATTTTACCTGAATGGAATGGCTTATTATAAAAAACTATACTTGTGTGTCCTGAACTAAATTAAATGCAGCTCAGTCGTGCGGTCAGGAAGCTCTAGGCTTATGCATCACTACAGCAGTTATTAGATTGCTGTTCCTTTTTAAGGTCTTGGTACTTGTGAGGCTCTGTAGCGATCTACTTCCAGTAACTTGATGAAACTTTACATTTATATTTATGCATTTAACAGGTGCACTTCAGTATGGTATGTTGCTTGCTACTTGCTTGGGAATGCGTTTTCTTGTAAATAGATAAAGCATGCAAAAGAACCCTTCAGAATGCCTAATTTAAGATGCAACTCTGACCACATATAGAAAGGTTAGCAAGAACCTTGCAGTGGCTGCCAATAATTAGTGCACTTTTTCTAATATATTTATGGTTTTTTAATGAAAAAAAAATACACCAGCTGTAAAAGTGTGATGTGACTTGATATATATCAGTTTATCTGTGGAGCTTTTTCCATGGTCACTGTTACTTGAAGGTCTTGAGCATCTCTCAAATTTTATGAATTGCTGGCTAATTCCTTTTGCTTTCGAAAGTGACAGTTTTCTCATAGATGTATACATTTGGTAAGAGCTCAAATACAAAATAGTCTTTAAAGTATCAGAAGAAATATAATCTATTTTGGGCATTGGTATTATTCAAAAGTGTTTCTCATCTTGCGACTTCAGACAAAGCAAGTAGCACAATTTGCTTTTGATTCATTTTCTACTGCTTTAAATTGGATTTGTTTAACAGCAGTGATTTTTTTAATGTACTTATGTGCATTTACCCTTAAAAGTAAAAAAAGAATGGATATTAAGTACAACTATCATTTTGTAAATCAGTATATTTTGCAATTAATGTGGAATAAGTGATAGTATATTTTCCTGCTGTAATTTGAATGTATGAGCAATATCTGGATAATGGCATATTAATTAAATTTGTCAATTCTTACAAAGCAGGCTGCCCGTCTCAATATTAGCTGCCCATATTTTAAGGATAGTGTGAAAACCCCCGTGTGAAGAACTGTTGCTGTTGCCACTATGCAAACCCTTCATACTTGGTGTACATCAGATAGGTTATATAAGAATTTACAGTAGCTGCGCTGTGTGCTTCGTTGTATCCGTTATCCTGGAGATTATCAACTTACACGTACCTGTACAGTGCCAAGAGGAGTAGAGCATCATCCTTGCTTAAGATGCTCCTGTAATACAGTAGATAAAACATGTGCAAACCAAGCCATTTCTGGGGCAATTTCCTGAGTTTTGTTAACAGATACTTTAACTACAGTAAAAGCAATTATCCGTGATGTGTTAATGTAACGGCTGTGCGTTTGTGGAGCTGTGTAAGGACAGGCAACGACTTTCATTGCAGACTCTCACCAATGGAGCAAGTATTTGTATAGTGAGCAAGTGTAACTGTTGTTACTGTTACTACACATATTATTCTAAAGATTATTATTACTATTATTTTTGTATCTTAGTCAATGTAATAGAAATTTATTAGAGATCTGGTGACAGCTGCTTAAAAACAATTTTTGTTATTTGCTTACATGTGTATTTATTAGGATGTAACATTTAGCATGTGTCAGTGTTGTGTTGGATGATGTTCCCCTACAGTGTTTGACCAACAGTGAATGCTTTGGTGTTTTGTACAATGCATTATTTGATCTTAAATTCCCTTCCATAAACAGTGCTTGAAATTTGTTTTGCTTTTCTTTTACAAAATAATTAACAGTGGTACTCAGATGACACATAAAAGTAGCTCCCACACTACTTCAGAACGTGGTTAAAAACAAAACACCTAAAAAATAATTAGTTTCAACTTTCTTCTGAAGCACATTTTATAACCCTACTCTGCTTTGACACCTGGGATTCCGATTGACTACTTCCAATTGACTATTTCCAGAGCAGCTTATTCATTCATTCTTTGATAAAACACACGTAGTTCTAAATACCTCTAAAATGTGTTTTGTATACATAAATCCCATAAGTTCTGTGTGACATAGTTGTCACTGAAAAACATCCAGACTATAAAGTATTGGGTAAATCTTCATGAAAGGCTGCACAGCTAAGAAGCAGAAATAATCATTTTCCCAAGGTTTAGCTGCTTTGTTAAAGCTAGTATTAGTTGTAGCAATCTCATAATTTTCTTAGAAAAATAGCACGAGGAATTAAAATAGTTTTAATATATTTTATTCAAACACTTTGGATAAGTGATGTTGCCAGGTAAAAAAATTCCCCAAATCCTCCTTTAACCAAGGTAGCTTTAAATTAGATAATTTTTATTTTACTAGATAATATTTATTTTGCCAAGCCATAATATTGCCAGTAATTCTGACATCCAGGAAGTAGTTTGAAGTTTTGCAACAACTGCTTCAAATCTTTTCACTCTGGGTAATTTACTTTTTCAGCACTGGTGACAGTCCCCAGTGACATGGCAGCAAGCAGAGCAGTCTGTTCAGACCCGCATTCTGTTGTTGACTGAGATGTCACTGAAAACAGGCATGGCAAATTATTCAAAATATGACTGCACTAGGATCTCAACTCTCATTATTCTTCTAGCATTTTCCCTGTGGTATACTCCAGTCTTTCTGCATCTGCATAATTTCTTTTTTTGCCTCATTTTCTCAAGAAATCCATTAAAAAGAGTATCATGAATCTGCACAGGTAGAGAAATCAGTCTGACTGCACCAATATATTGAGGTTTAGCGTCTTTATTTTTCTTTAAGCCTGAATGTGGAAAAGAGCCTTTGTCAAAGTGGACAGAATGAAAATTTGATATGCACTTTTTCTTTCTCTTTAGCAGCTGAATTTTCAAGAAGAACCATTCATTCTCAGCATATGATGAAGGAAAATAGCTTTTGGTAAGAAAAATGTTTTGGTTTCAAGCTTCCAAAATGACATTTATATTCCATAAGAGAAAGTGTAAGGGAGAAGCTTGTGAAGGAAACAGAGATATCTCTTCATAATGGGTCGGCACTGGAAGTCACAATGCTGTGGATAGGAACAATTCCTGATTGAATCTGTCCATTACCTTCTGGTCATTTTTGTAGGTTCAGCTCAAATTTCTCCCTGCTGCTATAAATAGAAACATTTTGTTTGCAAGTGCTGTCCCATCTTACAATATTTGCAGTGAAGGTGTTTTCACTGTGATTTTCTTGTGGAATATAATAGAAGATTGAATTTAATTCAGTGCCTGCTGATTTAATAATGACCAGATCAAGCTCATAACTTAATAATCTTTTTTTTTTTTTTTTTTTTTTTTGCAAATATGCTGCTTACAAGGGGAACTTACAAGGGGAAAAGACCTTGGCTTGAAATCAAACAATAAAAGCCCAATAAAAAAAAAACAAACAGGAGAGATAGATAGAAAGCAGAACATTTGGAGAGTGCAGCACTCATTAGGTACTTCACTCAGAAAAGAGGCAAACCACGTGGGAGCTGAGGGTCCTTTGGTGATACAGGAGTAAGTGTACTCTGTTAGCTTCCCAAGTCAATACAGCAGTAGCAGAAAAGTGATGCTTTATACCAACACAATAAACCTAACAGCACTTCTCTCCCACATTGAAAAAAACCCCACCAAGCCTTTAGAAGGAAGAATACAGGTTTGCAGTATAAGTATGTCCTTAAAAAGGACTTTCACTTTCTCAACTGTGTTACAATTTATGTGTTGTCACATCCTTGGAAAACCTTGCTATGCCAGAAGTCATCTGTTGCGTAGGCAAAGCTTGAAATCAGTCTTTGCATTCCCAATGTTAGCCTAAATAGAAAAAGCAAACTATTAAGGAAATTAAACCAGTACTTTATACAGCATATCTGTGGTATAGTTAATAATTTAATATTTGCAATTACTTACATTTTTCAAAGTATTCACTAGATAACTTTTCCTATCTGATGGTAGACTAGCAGAAAAACAGATTTTTGTTTCTAGTAATTATGCATGAAAGCATCTGAATAAATTAGCAATATTTCAGTACATACGGTGATGAAAATGCTAGAAATCTTGTGTTCTAGAATGTTTCACTGTTACAGAAATGTTAGATGTGCAAGAAACAGCTGTAACTTTCTGATTGAAGTTTGGTTTCCTAATTAAAAAATATTCTTGAGGAAAACCCCAATAAAATATTTACCAGATTGCTTATACAAGTTATATGTTCACTCTGTTTATTTTATTACTATAAATCCTTACAGGTATTGAGGTCTTTACTGAAAGTAGTTGTATTCCTTTTAGCCCAAATTGATGGTTGGGCTATGAATTTGCATGGTAGAATAATGAAAAAGCAAGGTCCATATAGCTGGCCTGATTGATTTACTTAGAAAGAAATTTGGCCAGTGAATATAAGAGATTATGCTTCAATTGTTTTTGTTATTACAGACATAATTTGATAGCTTTTTTTGGTTTGAATATATGGTATTAATTTTCAAGTTAGGTGCCAATTCTAAATTTAACAGGAATGTATTTTCATCTTCTTCATTACCATATCAGACTGTGTTTTAAAGTCTTCAAATACATATTTACATAGTGAAATATAAAGGCACTGTTATTACTGATGGAACTATTAAGGAAAAATGCTGCTGGAACAGAGAAAACAGGTGAAAACCACAGTGGTACAAAAAAGCATTCAGTTGACAAACTTTTATTCCTGCAACTTCTTTTAATGAAATTGTTTCTATTGTAACCTCATGGAAATCCAAGGGAAGAATGGCCGTTTATCTTCTCATATTTAGCTAATACAGATGTCCAAAATTTTATTAGGTAGGAACAATCTTTTGGGGTTGTCCCAGGAGCTACAGCTGATAACTTAGTTTTGTGTCTAAATTGTTTGCTAGTATTTTTTGCTAGTTCTTAGAACAGCTAACACAGAAGAAGTTTGGCTTTGCACATGGTAGATTGATCTGTCCCAAGTTTTATCACAGAGCTGAACTGCCGTAGGATCTGGCCACAGTCTGCTTCAGGTCTTCCATTTGTTCCAGTAGAATTTCCCTTCTGCACCATAGCCCAGGGTAGCTTTGTGTGATGCCATGGGCATGGATACAATAAAGAACTCCTTTGCCAAATGGTCATTATCAAAAGTCAAATAGACATTTCAACATAATTCACTGAATATTTCATCAAGTAATGGTAGTGAAATAACAAAATAAGAAAAAAGTAACGTTTATTACCAGAATGCTGTAAGCAGTCATGAACTGACACCACATTGGAGCATTTGAGTAATTTAAGCTGCTTCTGAAGATGGAAAAAGAAAAAGAAGAAGCTATTGCATTAACAGTTTTCTTCTTCAGGTTGGTGTCTTCATTAATTCTCATTAATAGCTCATGAACAAGCAATAACTGAATCCTACAGATAGTTATACATTTAAATACATTTCAGTCAGGGGTTTTACCCTACTGATTTTCTAGTTCCATCTTTGCAGAGGTGGGTACTTTAGTTAGCCTGGAGAGGACTAAGAATTCTTAAAACATTAGAAGACAAGAATTTTTATTTTACATGTACACAGAAGCATTTTGCATACACACACATACATGTATAAATATATTTACATAATGTAAAATTAGTAGAGACAGAAGAAGAGTAAAATCCAAGACACACCATCTCTCCTGTCCAACATTCTATTGGCTAGCTTAGGGGCTTTTTTTCCCCACAGATTGAAAAGGGAACCTAAGTGCCTAAAGGGAGTGGGGAATGCCTCTGAGAAGCACATATGACAAATTCATGTTGCAGCACACCTACTGTGACCATTAGCAGCAAGTTAACAAAAACTGGTGCTGAGTGGTCAAGGTTTTCCAAAGGGTCTGCAGTCTGGGGTTCTTCTCTCAAAGTAGCTTAAAGGGGCTTCATTTACAAAAGTTCTTGAACGGTTTTTGGAAAATTACGCTTGTTTACTTTTTCAGGCAAATTGAACAAAATGCCTTTTCACAATTTTCAATGTGAAAAGGTATATGAGAGAAAATATAAATACTTACTTGTAAGAACTCCTGAAATTCCCAAGTCTTTGCTTTCTTGGTAATTTCTCAAATTGAGATCTCTGTAGCACCATCTATCCAGAATATGTTTTCTCTTCCCTATCTTATTTAATCATCCCTAATTCAGATTACTTTTATCTATCAACTTTGTGGTTACAAACTTGATTACTTCACATTGATAAGCAAAGGTAGAACTCCTAGGAAATAAATCATGCATAAAATCAAATACTCAATATTTATCACCAAGCAGATTATTATTAAGGTTATATTTGTTGACAGTGTTTCATTCAGGTTTTCCCTTTTGCTGTCAGTCCCTTTATGTTTAGCTTTTCAACATACTAAAAAGTTCTGTGGTAGCCCAGAGGAACTCTCTGATTCCAATTTCCAGGGACAAACAAGGAGATCTTATTTTGTGACGATAGTCTTGAAAAAACTAGCAGAAACAGTGCTTGAACTTTTCTGACAGGATAGTAAAATTTTGCTGAAAATAGCTCAGCTAACATATTCTTCATTTGTCAGAAATGCTAGATGTGCAGAAAGGGCTGGAATGCTGAATTTGTGATGCTGATGTAGATGCTGTTTAATGAGCCCGTGAGGTTTCTGTTACAATGGCTTGTGCTACCTCTGCTCCGATTTCTCCTCCCTGCAGCTCCACACCATTCTGATGTGCTCCAACAGGACTCGAATGAGTTTAGGACATGCATTCAGCAGATTGTGGTAATTTGTTTATGTTATTACTCATATGTGAAGTCCCTTTATTTTCAAGCACATAAAGAAATACATTCTAGTACTTGTAATTTTAACACAGAAAAAACGAGCTGGCATACGCCTGGTTTCATAACTTATCTGTAAATACAAAAAAAATGCTCTGAATTTGAGCTTGCGAGGAACAGATGTCTTTCAGCAAGCTCGAGTGTAAATTCAGCAGGATTTCCAATTTAATCCAGGAAATGATGACACGGAAATTTATTGCAAGCAGAGAAATAACTCATTCTTCATCACAGTTATGCGGACTGTGCCTTTTTCACGAAGCAGTGCAAGGTGGTTTTTTCTCCTATGTTTCCAGGGAGACAGTCACAATCCAGTAGGGGTTACTGTTGTTCTTAATAAAGCTTTCTAGATTTTGTAGTTTTAGCAATTTTTCTGATCAAAATTACAGAGATAGCAGATAGGATTTGATAAATGACACTGAGTAACGTGAATTGAAGTGACCTATTTCAAACACATACGGATGATGCAGTGTCCACCAGCTTAGAGTAGATGGTACTAGTACTTTCACCAGCTAAAATCATTTTAACTGGCAGGAAAGGACTCAAAACTGAGTATTAGTCACTGTAGAGAGCTATACAAACTATCCTTAGCATTTAGCAGTTGATATAGAATATAGTATATCCAAAAGGTTTCTTATATAGGTGTGAAGTACCATGTCCAGTTCTGGGGGTTTTGTGTACAAGTTATACCCTCATTCAAAACCTGTATGTCTGTCCGTGATTTAGAAGGAAAATTGAAGTAAACAAGAACTGGTTGATGTAAATCAAATTAATAGACAAAAATCTCATCTCTCAAAATATTAATAGTTAGTGATCTTATTGTTGATGAGAATTCAAGAAATGTTGGTCACAGAAATATATTTGCCTCACATATTTATTTATTGTCATACATTCCACGGTAAAAGCACATAAATTTGCAGAGGGTATATTTAGTACAAAGAGATCAATGGATAGTACATCAGTGCTACTGAGGACCCTTTCAATTCTATTTTCCATTATTCTGCCATGTGAAAGGAAGAAGTAGAAAAGGGAAAACCTTCGACAGAACAAACTTTCTTAAGAAAGGAAGGTGGTAGAGCCAAAAATCTCCTGTAATGACTGTCCTTTTTATACATAGTGAAGAAGGATGTGGCAGCAATTGTGATGCAGTAGTAGAAGATAGTACAGTTTCTTTCATAAGTTTAAGATTTATTTAGGTTTATTCAGGGTTTTATGTTGTTAGATCCAGAGCTAATTCGTGCATTAACATTTAATCTAGGTCACCAGAAAGTACCAGTGCCAGAATGTGCTATACATTTTCTTCCCATAGCTTTTACACAGCACTCTGTGCCTTCCAGTAATGCACGAAGTGCTTGTTGTTCGCTCCTTCCCTCCCAAGGGAAGTGTGTACACTGGCTGAGGGATACTGTATGCACTGTGTTACCTTATGTTTCTGAGAGAAGGCATAAGCAAAGTAAAGCATCTTGCACTTAAAGGTGGATTTGCTTTATGATATTCCCTAAATCCTGGACAACTAAGTTTTTTTGCAAAGCCTGCTGCTTGGAGAAAGTTTTGTCTCCTACACAATAAGCCTTTTGTCTGATTTAGAAGAAAATGTTAGGGACATTCTTCTCCTCTTTAATTTAGTCCTAGAAGTTCATCTTTCCAAAGGAATATGATAAATACTTCTAAAATTATGTTTTGCATCAGGAAATAGAAGGTCAGCTGTGCATAAATTCAGTACCACGATGGAACCCCCAGGAAAATGATTGCTTAGAACCAGTGAAAAAATGAGTAAAGATCCTACCAATTAAGTAAGTTTTTAAAGTACGTCATAGTTAATAAACTCCCTCCCTAAGGATCCTGCGAAGCTCTCAAATGTGGGCATCATAATACCCTGTGAACTTTCCTCTCTCTCCTTCCCTTTCTCTCTCCCCTCTTCTTTCTCTTTTTGTTTTTTTCTCCTCTCTTCTCTCTCTCCTCTCCTGTAGCCTGTGTTGTTCTGACTGAACTGTGTCCGACCATCCAGCTAAAAGGACATGAATGCCATCCTCTTACATTCCTGATAAACAATATTTGCAGCTCACAGTTGGTTTTAATATCTTTTCTACATCAGCCAAAATTTAGCATGTACTGATCTGAGCTTTGCAGTTAGTGAGTGAAGAATACAAGGTGAGTTGGAGATGCACATGCAACTTGGTCAGCTTGTGAATTGGTCTTACTGTCTTTAAAGGATGAGGGGAAACATGTCCATACCATTTTGCTCTTCATATCTTCACCTCATAATGACACAAATAATAAAATACATTTTTTGCATTTTCAATATTTTTATGTACATGCATTTATATATATATACATGCCCATTTACATAGTACATTTTAGAATTCTTGCATATTTTATATTTACAAAAACACATGTTTCTTATATACAGGCCATGCTATTCTTGCTGGAAAACAATATTTCAGTTTTACTCATGTGCAGGCTTTTGCAAATAATGCTAATTGAAAGCTATTTATATTTTGTTTACTTTTTTAGATAAAAGAAATAGAGTCTACTAGTTTAGAACTAATTATTGCAGTAAGCTTTGCAATAAACACTTTTGATAACAGGAATGATAGTTCAGGCTAGCATGGCAATTTTTAGCATCTATTAAGTCTTCTGAGTAGCTTAGAATTCTGTAACTTGTAAAACAGTCAGACAGAAGCTTATCCTGGGTGAATAGTTTAGCACAAAATACTCCCTTGCCTTCACTTTGTTTTTATTGCTCCTTCAGCATGAGAATGCTGCCAATATTTTGACACTTTTTTCTCCTTAAAATCTGCATCTCTCTGACGGTGTGCCTTCAGAGAAAAAGAGCAAGGGACAGGGATATTCTTGAATTTTCTTGTCAAAACACCAACAGGACAATTACCAAGAGATGATCCAATTTGTCAGCAGGAGAGTGGGTGTTTGTGCATTGTGAGAGGGTGTCACCATGGCAGGTACATTGTGCAGGTGTCACATCCTGCTTCTCTAACGTGAAAAGGTCTCCATCTTCAAATGTGATAGGGGAACAAGGGCACTTCTGTGAAAGGTGGTGTAAGATCCAGTGCTGATTTTGTCCTGGATTGCTCATTTTCTGGGCTCTAAAGGAGAGAGGCCTTCCCATTAGAGCAGCACCTCAGGTGTCTCCAGACCCATTGTAGTGAAGGAGGTCATGTAGGACATCATGCAACAGCTCTTTGGTCTTCCTGCATCTGGTCTCTCTACGCTGCCAGTAAATCCTTTTGTGGCCAGTTATGCTGGCTTGGTGGCTGTTTTGTACTGGCAAAGAGAAATAAACCAAGCTGATTACAGAGGATGACTAGACCTCCATCCTTATTCCAAAATCACAAAATGTGTGATCCCCAGTGTGACCTGGAGAACTCCAACAAGGAGAAAAGGAGCCTCATTTCCTTAAGGTCTGGGGATAAATTGTTCTTGGCAGAGGTAATTTAGATTTGCTTGGGGAGGCAGAGTTCTAGCAGTGACAGGAAAAATGTTCTAAGGTGTAATTTGTGCCAGGTACTCAAGCAGCTCTCTTTGGCCCATCAGTTGCCAGTTTCCCGTTAGCACAAAGTAGTAACAAAGAGGGCTGCCTTTGAAAAAGGGAGGGAAAAGACAGGGTAATTACCCTGATTTCATTTGAAACTTTAATTTTACTAGCGGATAATACAAAGCAGGACTTGTGATAGTGCAAAAACGGGGAGTTTGTGGAGGTCAAAATGATGACTCAACAATGAAGTATTTTAAAGAAGGAATAGGTAAGTGTTCTACCTACATTAAGAGCAATATTTTTAGAAACATGCTATCAGAGAATCATAGAATCACTAAGGTTGGAAAAGACTTCCAAGGTTGTTGAGTCCAGCTTTTGACTAAGCACCACCATGCCAACTAAACCATAGCACTGAGTGCCATGTCCAGTTATATCCTGAATATTTCCAGGGACAGTGATTCTACAGCTTCCCTGGGCAGTCCATTTCAATGCCTGACAATACTTGCACTGAAGAAATTCTTCCTCATGTCCAACCTGAATCTGCCCTAGTGTGGCTTGAGGCCATTTCCTCTTGTCCTGTTGCTGGTTGCCTGGGAGAAGAGGCTGACCGCTGCCTGACTACACAGAGGGTTAAACAGAATTATAAGGTCACCCATGAATCTTCTGTTCTCCAGGCTAAACACACGCAGCTCCCTCAGCCACTCCTCACAGGATGTGCACTCCAGACCCTTCTCCAGCTCCTTTGCCCTTCTCTGGACTCCAGCACCTCAATGTCCTTCTTGTAGTGAGGGGCCCAGCACTGGGCACAGCACTTGAGCTGTGGCATCACCATTGCAGAGTACGGAGGGGACAATCCCTGCCCTGGTCCTGCTGGCCACACCATTGCTGATCCAGGCCAGGTGCCATTGGCCTTCTTGGCCACCTAGGGACATTTTTTCGGTGAACTTTTTGGAGTAGGGCACACCTGTAACTCTGTTCTGTATTTCCACATTGCCTGGTACACTGGTTCACAATTCTCTGTCAGGAGTATCCAAATGCTACTAAAAATAAATAATGATAATGCTGTACAGACTAATACACTTAACTTCCTTTCTTAGTTCTCCAATAACACTTGCTGCTTTAACACCACCAGCTCTTTTGGAATAGTGTAACAAATCCCTGAAATGCCTGAGCCTCCTCCTTCAATACTTACCATGGACTAAATACTATCTTTGGGTAAAAAGCACGTAATATTATAAGAAGGCTTTGCCAGGAAAGAGATTTTTGTATGAGGAAATTTGAGACAGGCCTAAGAATTCTTAAAACAGCTAAACACTGCATGCTTAACTGGGGGAAAGACTCCAGTGTAATGCAGAGATTCCTGAGCTGGCTTAAAGTACATTGCTTTGTGTATGAGAATTCTAGCTGTGGCAATACAGAACCCTTTGCAAGAGAATTTTCTCTGCCAGAGAGACTGCCTCTTTCAAGACTACAGCAACAACAGCAGAAAGATATCTGCTTTTTTGCCAGAACAATTCCTAAAAAGAATATAAAAAAATTAACACAGGACAGATCTCTTATACAGAAATAAATGAAAAGAGACATCTTATTTAGTGAACAAGAATTAGGTTATGAAAAGACTGCAGTGAAAGAGTATGAAATCATTTCAGGTGATTTAGATTTGACCAGGAGCAAGTTTTCTGCTGGAATCAATAGTGCTGTGAATATCATCAGTGCCTGCCCAGGGGTCCTTGTCAAAGCCCAAGTCTGTGCTGTCTTTTCTGGGGACAGCCAGGTGTGCCCAGTCCCTCTGCACATCACCTGTGCTCATAGCAAATTCCTTGTGCAGGAGGACAGCCATGAACCTTATCATGAGCTTTCTTTTCATAAATAAATTGATAAAAAGGTCTGTGCAAGAGAATTTGCAGAAACCTCTGAGGGATGCTGTGGCCCAGTCAGTCCTAAGGACTGTGGCTAGTTTGCTTTGAAGTGTTTGTATCAAAGTAATGTAAACACTGCACTGCTTCTCTTTCATTTATTTTCTTTTGCATCCTTCCAAATGTGCTAATTTTATGCAAAGATGTCTGTTAGCTGTAACAAATATTTATCCTCTGCTGGAACTTGAGCTCTTTTGAGTACACAGCAGCCCTTGTAAGCAGGCATTTGAGGAAGGCAGGTGCTCACCTGCTCCATTCCTCTGTTTTTTTCCAGCTGGCCACCTTACATTATCCTTCTCAAAAGAGCTGAAGTTCCCAAGGTCTGTCTGTGTATGGAGTTGTAATTAATCAGCTTCAGTGGGAGCTGCATGTGTAGTATCTGAAAGTAGCTGAGAGCTCAGAAATGTGTACCCAGTACTTCAAGCAGGTGATTTCTCTGAGCGAACTATTTATATTCCTGGCCAGCAAAATAAGCATGTCCTGAACTTCTGAGCTACTCATTCACAAATTAATGCATTGTTTTTGCAAGGAAAAGAGCCTTAACACATTGCAGCAGGAGGTAGAGGATAGTTTTCCCAAGCATTTTGTGTCTTGTAAATTTTGACTTCGCTCCGAAGGAAAACACGTAGATGTGCTTTCTTTGGACACTGTGCCTCTGGCTCCTTGAAATAGCTCAGCTGCATTCTGCCTCTGATCGTGTTGCATCAATGATGCTTTTTAATTCATGAGTTGAGAGAAAGGCTTGGAGAGACAGGTGATTGACTTACATCTGTTCTGAGAGCAGATTGTGATTTTTCTCATCATTTTTTAAACTCATCGCTAGAAAAGATGGTTAATGCAATGAGCTGCTAAACCAAATAGTTATGACTTTATTAGTAAAATGAGACTAGTACTATTCTCTTATGGTGTGATTTATGTCATATTTTTAGACTTTTATATCACCCAAAGGCCCCAGGACTTTAAAGCCCAAGATTTATCTTGTACTGCAGGTAAATATCCTTAAAAATTCCATCACCAAAGTTAATATGATTTGCTCATCAAATTATGACACAAATTTTCTTTCCATATATATTTCACATTTATATGCCAGATATATGTAATTATACATACACCCCTTTAAAAAAGACTGAAATAGTTCTAGGACATTGTGACTTAGAGAACATGTAATGTATTTTCCAGTTATTTTACCTGTTGGCTCAGGAAATAGGCAAATTAATTCAAGCAACTATGAGCCCCTGCTTGCCAAGATGTTCCCTTGGACAATTCCTTCCTCTGGCTGGGGTTTTACCCCAGATTTGCTCCTATAGACACATGTTTTTGCTGTCTTTTGAAGGAAGTGGCTGAACACTTAAGCAGAGGTCTGTGGCACAGATCTTGTAGAGCAGGGGTGAAAATAGGAAAGGTTGGAGAAGACTCACAGGCTTTTAAGGTCAGGAAGACATCACCTTCCTAAATGTCTGAAGCCAAATGACTTTGCCTGGTCCATGTGCAGATCTGCAAAGAAGTGAGATAGTGATTGCATTGTGATGGGATGTAGTCACAGAGGGGCTCTAGGTGCCCTCCATGGCCTGGGAAGACAAGAATTGTCCCTTCTTGAAAGTACCTTCAGGAAAGAACTTTTCCTCATGCAGAGAGGGAAGTGTTTGGTTCAGTCCAATAGCTGCAGTGAGCTGCTAGATCATACACTCCATAGCTTTCTGTCAGCTGGGACCTCTCCAGATTTCCAAGACTGCTCTATAATCATTAAGAGAGCCTTTAGGATGACATCAGCCAACTCTTTGAAGATTCTTGGATGAATCCTACCGATTTGCAGGGATCTAGCCAGGGCAGCAGGTCCCACACAGTTTCAGGATCAGCTGTTAGTTGCTCATTCTCACAGCCATGAACCTCCAGCTCAGGGCACTGAGAGCCTCTTGGTCCATCATCCATGTTGAGGACAGAGGCAAAGAATGAATTAAACACCTGTGCCTTGTCTGTTTCTGAGCTTGTGGGGTTGACCATCCTCACTCTATAATGGGCTGATGTTATTTTTACACTGCCTGCTGTCATTAATATATTTGAAAAATCTTTTAGTTTCCCCTACAGCTCAACTCCAGTTGAGCTTTGGCAATCAGCACAATTTTTGGTATAGTTATTTAGTAATGCTAAAGTTGGCCTTCTTCAGTAAAATGATCACACCATTTCTACATTGTTTATTATCCAAGAAAAAGATGCTTTTATGAAGCAGTGAAACAGTACTTCATGTTGTAAAATACAGTTCATTAAAATGCATTCTCATTAAATTTTTCACTGGTAGTATTTGCAAAGTAATTATTAAAGGAAACTATAAACGATATAATTTTATTCATGTAATATGAAACTGTTATTAATCATCTATATGTTTTATTTTATACAAAGTTTGTTCATTAAACCTAACTTAGTAAAGAAATTATACTGGGATGGAGAAATTTATCGCATTTCGTTTTTCATCAGCAAGAGCTGCCTCTAGTCTGGTGACCTAAGCTTGTTTACACTAGTCACAGCTCAATGTTTAATGCAGTAATACAAACACAATATGTAGTTCCACAACTCCTTTTAAGCTCTGGCATAATTAGCTTCCATTAATTAGTTAATGAATTAGCTTTCATTAATACCTCACCTCCACAGTTACAAAGGTCACCTTCAGATTCAGACAGAGGAGTTTCTGGTGGTAATTCTAAGAGATGGAAAGTGTCCTCATTAATAGCTGTAGATGTTAATTCTGAAGTTTAACAAATACTATTAAAATTTGAACAGTAATATCAGATTACCTTTTTACCTGTCACTTTCCAAGCAGTTAAGGTTCTCCTTACCATGATCACAGCGATATCCATGATGCATTTAAGGCCATTCTGTTCCTTTTGGACTGTCATGGGCTGCAAATATCATGGCCAAAATCTGTGCTAGCCCTCTAAAATGTAATTATTTGTAGGTTTTTTGACAAAAATATCAGCATAATGTGGCAGAAGTGAGAAGGAACAGGGTCTGGAGGTTGTGCTGCACAGTTGGGTCTCATATGAGGTGGAAAGCTGCCTATTGGCATCGTATGGAAACATTGCAGTCCTGGGTTTTCCAGATGGAATTTTTAGGCAGACACGAGTTGACTTCTTTGCTACACATGCCTCCATTTGCATGGTAGGCAGGTAAGTACATAATTCTGTAGGCTCACTCAGAGTTCTCCTTTTGCTCAAGGAAGAGCTATGGTGTCACTCTCAGTACAGCCAGAGGTAAAACATTAAGATTAACCAAAAAATAAGGAATTTTTTAAAAAGTAATTTTCTATAAATGCCTGACCAATGCCTAATGTCCTCAGCCATTTTGATGAAAAACCACTAGGATTTTTGTGGCTGTAAAGAGAGAGGGTCAATGATGGACCTTCAAGGAGAAGAGGAGGCTCACATGTTTATGACATTTTTTCTTTGAAAAAGAAAATAACCATGGAATAAGACCCCTTAAGATGGAAATGGGAGCTCTCTGTAAAGGCTCTTCATGCTGATCAGCAGTGACGAGATGTAGAAAAAATACCAGTGACAGAAAGATGGCTTCATTTGCAAGTATAATTGTCTCCAAGAGAGGTGTTCATACAGCCAAAGACACGGCTCTCCTTGCCACTCATTACTGGTGGTGGGTGTAAGGGATGTCATGATCATGCAGGTAAATGAGGAAGCAGGTAACTAACCTAAAGCACTTTGATGGTTGCCTATTGAACACTTGGCCTCCTGGGGAAGCAGCATAATACCCTGAGATGCAATATAAAACATTTATAGCCTCCCTTTTAAAAGGCTTCCAGAGGGGAAGGTTCAACTTATCCATTTTGTTGCAGTATTTTGCTGGAAGAAACACACTGTGAAGATAGGGGCAAGCAGAGAAAGTTAGCAGTAATTATCGTGCTTTAGGGCTTTTTGTTAGCAACTTCCTTGGTCATTTCTACAATCTGAAATATTTCAAAGCAATAACATACATAGGAAAAGTAATTGCCATTTAAAACAGGAATAAATGCTATGTTAAAAATGCTTTTCGACTTCATCATATACAGCCATCTCTGAGTTTCAAACTGAGTTCTGCAACTACCAGACAGACAAAGCCTCATGTTTCAAATGTAGAGCCTACTTGACATATTCTAACAAGCGTTTAGAATATCTGAAATACCTTAGTGGTAAGGAAAACATGAACTTCATTCATTTGCCTGTAAACTCAGTACTTAAACAGTTAAACATATACAGTGCATGATTTTCCCCACTTGGTATGGTAGGGTCTGTGACATGTGACAGGATATTAACTTTATTGAATTTTGTTAGGAAAAGTTAATCAAATCTAGTAGCATGGTGTAAAAGTAAAAAAATAGCTGTCCTGGTTTGAGAGGAAGTGAGCTTTTTGGGATGCTGTGGTCAAACCAATAGGTGCTCAGATTTAAATATTGGCATCTGGTGTGGCCACTGAGGACATGGATACGCCTGTGAGAGCACAGCAGGGTTAAAAGCAGAGAACTGCTAGGAAGATCCTCTCTTGGGTTCCAGCAGTGAAAAAGGTCAGAGCTGCCCTGCCCGGCTGCAGACTGGCCAGAGGAGGGGAAGCCATGCGGCCGGGTGAGGTGAGCTGGGGCCCTGAGGATGGAAGGGTGGAGGAGCACCAAGAGACATCAGGCAGCTTCCCCCACCTCCATGCGAGACAGAGAGAGAGAGAGCCTGTGCCTGTGCTTGTGCCACCTTGGAGTTGATAGCGCAGCCGGCCGAGAAGGAGAAAGGGGAGGTGTGGTGAGAAGGTGCCCTGCAGGGCAGCCGTGGGAGTTCTGGACAGGCAGAGCCTGAGATTTTTAACCCTTTTCTTGAATGATGGAAACCTTACAAATGCTGATCCTCCTGGAGTTGAATGAGAATAGAGATAGAGATGAGATAAGAGGAAAAGGGCCACAAGAGAAGTTGAGAAGAATCTTGGGTGGGCGGAGGTGATGGAGTGGCCTTTGGCTGGACTTTTCTTGTATAGCCATGGACAGAACCATTTTTGTCCTGTGACACAGAGACTGCATAAAGGGGGAGGCAATGGCTCAGAGCCAAGAGAGTGCAGTGATACTATGTGAAGGAGTGTGTGAACAGAGACGACGGGTGAAGAGGATGGTGGTGGTGCCCTCCGTCTTTGGGGAAGAAGAAGAAGAAGATGTCTGTTCTGGAGGACCCCTCAGCCCCAGGGGGTGAATTTTGGGGGGACAGGTGTCCTGAAAGTGAGAGACTGTGCTTTTTTGGAACTGGGAAAAGCATCCTTAAAAGGACAACCCTAGAAGCAGCTCTGGTCCATGGGCAGTGGTGAGAGCACTGGGCATGGAAAGAAGAGGTCATGATGGCAGATGTTCTCCAGGCAGTGCCACGAGTGACATGGAAACACACAAGGTCTCAACTGTGTTTCCAGGGGAAGCCTATGGCACAAGAGGGACTCCTCTCCTCTTGATGAACTGAGAATTGATTATCTAAAGGATGGTAATGGACTGAGAGTTGATGGTCTGAGGGGTAGATTTATTGGAAATTTGCTGGGGGAGGAAGAATGTTTTTGGAAGGTTTTCATTCTGATTTCTGTGTGTGTTTCTTTCTATATATAGTTGTAGGTTAATAAAATTTTTTCTTCTTCATTTCTAAGCCTGCTTTGTTCTATTCCTTGTCACATCTCACAGCAGACACCAGGGAGCATATATTTGCATGGGGGTACTGGTATTGCGGCAGCCTGAAACCCTGACAATAGCCTAATAGGAAATCGAATTATTTACATTTAGTTCCATGTCATAATCCAGCCTCCTGAGGAAAGAATTTTATAACCTGTCCAACTTTATGCTGAATTTTGCCATCTGAAGACACGTATTTAAAAGGAACAGTTTTGAAAGAGAAATCCCATTTTAATTGCATTTTAATCCACCCACAGAGATGCTTCATTTTATTGATTTGATTAGCTGAAGGCCATTCCTTTTGCATACTCAGAAATGCAAATTTTTGAGTCTCATCAGGCAATTTCACTTAGGCAAGTCAAGTATGTAGAAATATACATTGAATAGAGCAAAATCCAAAAAATCCTTTCCCTGCCTCCAGCCTGTTCTCATTCTTTCTAATAAGTTATCATTACTCTGAGCCATGTTTGCACATCCTACCTCCTTTGGGAGAAGAAGGGTCACAACAAGGAGATGTTCTAAGTGCCACTTGTCTCCATTTCTTACCAGAAATCATTTTTAATGAGCACATTCACTCGTTTCAGGGCAGTGCCCACCAAATCGCATCCCTCTGAGCCAGAACACATGGGAGTCTTTAGCAAGGGTGTGTGTCTTGTGAGCAGGCCAAAAAGAGGCCTGCAAAAAGAGGTCTGCAAAAGATCCCATGATGTATTGCTAGCTGAAGTGAGCTGCATTTGAAACACGAGCTGGTGTGCTTCATTATTTTGCTTGCAGCATTTGTATGGGAAAATTCAGTAAACTAGGCTATAAAAATTTATGACCAGTTTGAATGTGGACAAAAATAGTGAGTTTATGTGTTTCCTGATGCAGATGGTGATGGACAGTAAGAGCATATAGTACTCCCAAGTACAGAAACCCACAGAGCTTTATTTAGTGTGACCTGTCACTGTGCCCCTGCACATTTCTAACAAGGCAGCAGCCCTGGCTGGTACACTGCACAGTGAACTGCTTCAGCTTAAAAAGTAGCATAGAGGGTATTTCTTATACGCATGAATATTAACTGGGGTACTCGGTGCTGCAGGGAATTGAAGTTAGAAAAGAATTTAAGTTTGAAAAATTTAAGTTAGTTTTGTTGAGAAAACTCAACAAAGATTTAGGAAGATTTAACTCTGCTCTCCCTATAATGTTAGCTGGAGGCCCTGAGTTCCCCATCCACCTTTTTATACCCAAAAACCCACCTTAAATTTCCTCCACAAGTTTGTAGAACCCAGCACAGGGCTGGTCCAGACAGCACAACAGTGGGAATCCTTGATCCCAGTCCAGGGGAGCCCTGCTGCCAGTGACGCAGTGAGGACGGGCTGTTGCTGCTGCAACAGCAGGAGATTTCCTGTACAGTATTTGTCTCACTCTTTTGGGACCAGACAGAGCCAATTAACCCTTTAGCGTGTGTATTTCCATTAATGTCCTCTAACTCTTCTATACTCATCACAGGAGTGAGGTGAGTCTGCTGCTGCAGCATAAAACGTACATTGTGTTTTCTCAGAAAAAAAAATGAAAAAAACAAAAAAGGATTTCATCTTTCCAGAAGAGTCACATAAGTTTTACTATCACAATTAGGCTGATGCAGTAGTGTTCAAAGTAAATGATAAATCTCCCTTCCTGATGACATTGCTATTTCCTCCCCAGTGACAGAAATTTTCAGGGAAAGATTTGATATGGTGACTGAGCAGGACATGGCACAGGAAAGCCTTATTTTGGGTAGTGCTTCTGCTCCATCTCAGACTAAATAAATCTAGCAGAGATGCATAAAAACATGTTTCTATCTGCCCATGCCTCTAACTGAAGAAATGGACTTTGGAGACCTTACATCTCTTCTCCAGAGTCTCTGAACTCAGTCATTTTCAATAATAAGTGTCATGGCAGTAGAGGAATTTGAGAGCACCTTAGGGCAGCCCTGGGCCTTGCTTACTGCGCTGTTTTTCTGTTAGGTGGTGAGTTGCCTTCCACTGGTTATTTTGAATGTATTTTGAAATAAATCCATTTTACAAAAAGATAAAGTACTACATTCCTCAAAATAACCTGTAAGAGTAGCAAAGCTAGTTTTGTTTGATACTGGTGTGAGAAGAATCACAAACTCAGATTCAAAATGAGAAATTTATTGCTACCTGGAAATTGCTCACCGTCTTCTCACTTAGTCTGAGGACAATCTAGTTACCTTGTTCCTTTGGTTTTATAAACAGTGTATCGACTCAAGGACTAACTAAATAAAATATCAAAGCAAAGGTAATGCAGCCCTTGGGCAAAAGTTACAATATAACTAATACAAGTCTGAAAATGCCATAGTAAAAGAAAAATAGAAATGTCATTGCTGGGAATTCCATAATATGGATTAAAAAACTTGATCCCTCTAAATTTGAATATAATATTGCATATGCAATAAATTTCTATAATCTTTAAATCATTAATATATTAAGTTTTAGGGTGGATGTTAAAGGAGAGTAGACCTGAGACAGTTCTTTGTGTTGCTCTGGGAATTTGAGAGAGCTTCTGAACTCCTCTGGGAGCCTAACACTCTAATAAATGTAATTCCTGAATTATTAATCAAAAGAGCATATACTCTCATAAATTATAAGCAACAGCTGAGGAAGTGACCGGAAGACAATATCCTAGGACACCAGGAGAGTGATGCTCATAATTTCATTGTTTGAACTGAGATAGATATAGCTACTCTTATTCAGTAGCCTTGGAACAATTTACTCAGCTCCAAGTACTTTGCTGCACTCAGGCTGAATCCTCTATACCTAAAGCAGAAACAGTGATCCCCCAGATGGGGAATAATGTGCTCTGACTCCATGATTCAGAAGGCTGCACAATTGCTATATTAAGCAAGGTTGTATTACACTAATACTATACTAAATTACCTACTAAAGAGATACTATACTAAAGAATACTAAAGAAAAACCTGTGACTGTCTGAGACCGTCAGCTGTGGGACACAGCTTTGATCCAATTGGCCAATCAATCCAAACAACCATCAGCAGAATCCAATTAACAAATCACTCTTGGTAAACAATCTCCATAACACATTCCACAAGTGCCAAACAACAGGAGCAGCAAGTGAAGATAAGAATTGCTTTCTCTTCTTCTCTGAGCTTCTTGCTGCCTTTCCCAGGAAAAATCCTGGGAGAGAGTTGTGCATGCTGCTCTCTGTGAAGAGAGCTGCGTCCACATATACCCATGCTCAGGGATGGGCAAAGGGTAGCGAATACCACGCTGCCTGGTTTTTAGCCAAAGAGTGATGTTTGGAATGAGCAGCCTGCTCCACAGTGCTGAGAGGCTTTGCACTGAGGCAAGGCACAGCTAAGGGGCCATGCCAAGCAGGGCAGTGCTTCCCAGCAGGTTCCTACAGTGCTGCTGTGGATAGCTGGGGTGTGAGGGATCAGCCCAAGCAGGGCAGTGCTTCCCAGCAGGTTCCTGCAGTGCTGCTGTGGATAGCTGGGGTGTGAACCATCAGCCCAAGCAGGGCAGTGCTTCCCAGCAGGTTCCTGCAGTGCTGCTGTGGATAGCTGGGGTGTGAGCCATCAGCCCAGCAAGGCAAGCTCCTGGGGGCCTTGCCAGAGCAGCTGCAGGAGGGCAGCAAGGGCCAGGAACAGCTGCTTTGCCCAGATCTGCTGATGGTTATGGTGTTATCCAAAGGGAAGCAACCACCTCCAACTTTGATTCTGGTTATTCACCTGCTTTTTCTCTCCTTTGAGCGCTCTCCAGCTGTAACTGAGAAATCTCTGTCTAGAAATTGCTACCTCAAGAGACGGGGACCTGGCTGCCATGTTAAGGAAAAACTGAATCTAGTGCCTCTTTCTGCAGGTATTGAGAAATGCCTAAAATCATAACTGTGGTCCTGATAAACATTTCAGCATTTTACTTGTGTTTCAAAGGTAGGAATAGGAGAACTGGGGTTTGTCCTGATATGCAAAAAAATTGAAGAAATGTGGGACAATAGAAACCAGATCAGTCTCCAGAAGGTAGGAAGGTAGTGATTTTTACTTGACTTATGATTGTGCAGAGGGATGGGGTGTTGCTTCTGACATCTAAAGAAACAGAGCAGAGAGATTAGAACAGACATTGTTGGTGATGTGCTTTACTAATCTCTTACAGCAAGTAAGTGCAGGGAAAGAGGTGACCAAAGGCAGCAAACCTCAATTATGCTCTCTAGAAAATAATTGACTATAATATTAGAAGAAATATATCACAGGAAACAATGGTAAAGAGCTGTTTAGTTAGTTGCCTGATTATTTTAATAATAAATAACCTTAGGTAGATTATTCTGAAAAATTCAGCACACCTGCCTAGAAATTTCCCATTGTCAGTCAAAAAATGAAAGGGCAATTTCTACTCTGTTTCTATCAATCATTTTGAAATTATTTTTCCTGCCTCTCTATGCAGACAGAGAAAGGAAGTGAGATCAAATATTTCTTCAACCACTTGTATTGTCATTGTTATCAGCTGGCTACTCTATACATGTATCAAAAAGGTTGGACGCCTTCAGAGGACAGATCTGAGCATCTGAACTATTTCTCTCTGTGGTTATATGTCCACTGCTAAAGATTTTTGTCCAAGAGAGCAGTGCTTGTTCTCAGGCCAGACCAGGGTACAGGCTGGGTGGTGTCCTGAATGTTTGGGTCTGGCTGCTGCTGGAACAGAGTGACCATGCAGCTCTGCCCAACCATTTCACCAAGTCTTCCCTGGGTGCCCCACTAGCACTGGGTCCTAACAGCTGCTTTTCAATGGAAACACCTGAAATATGGCAACACAAAGTCCTGTGATCACCAGTCCAAGCATAAGCAGTAGGTTCAAGTCCTGACCATCTGTTTATTAATCAGGGAAGCAGACAGATGGAGTGACCAGTAATTTCTCTCTGTATATAATGCAGTAGAAAGAGAAGAGGTGAGGAGGAAGCAGCTGCTGCCCATTTCTCAGCCCCCTGTTTTGGAACAGCACCACAGTACCCAGATTTTTAAACACAGCCTTACTGCAAACACGCATCTCTTCTTCATGTGGCTTTTTTAATACAGCCTTACTGCAGACATGCATCTCTTCATCATGTAAATGGAAAATAGTGCTTGACATACAGCCCCCTCATAAAAACAAACTACTTATGCCTGTGGCTATAAATATATAGACAAGAGAATTCTCTGTACATCTTTATCTATAGATTTGGTTAAATTTCTATCTATCTAGATATTGTATTTATATCTATTGTATCTATTCTATCTATTTGTATCTATATATCTATAGATATAGATATATCTCTGGAATTAAATTTTCCATGCTTCTGTCCTGTCTGATTGTCCTTTGGTCCCCAAACTATGATGATTTCCACATCAGCAGATGCCCAGTGCTTGCTGGGGTGAAGTAGCAAGATTATCATGCTTCATGCGATTTACACACAAATGCTCTGGCCTGAATTAGATGATGGAATTAATTGTCTGTTCATGGGGTTGTTTTTGTTGTTTTTTTTTTTGGTTTTTTTTTTTGAGAGAACTAAATTTGATTCAGAAATTAGCTCAAAATTAAAAGAAAAATGCAAACCCCAAAATTCTAAAATCCTAGTTTATATGTAGTATTCTGCAGGCATCCAGGAATGAACTGAGGAGCTAAAGTGATTTGACAGGTCAGCATTCCTCATGTGCCTCTCCATCTTCAGCCCATTTTGAAGCAGAGGTCCCTCAGAGTAACTGAGGAGGGCAGGATTTGGGTGCAGAAACCCCAGTTACAGCAAGTTCCCAATCTGAATGCCAGAGTTTGTTTCAGGGTTTCACAAATGACGTATGTGTGACATACTCTAAAAACGATCAATGATCTCAGGGAGGCATGGAAGCCAGAAAGGCAAACCTTGAGTTCTTCAGTGGATAAAAGCAGCACAGGTTTGCTCTGCTCCTGGCAGGGGAGGAAGGGGAAATTTCTCTATCTAATGGTACTCCTGCTGTTCCTTGTAGGACAAGTCCTCCTGAGTAGGAATTCAAAATACAGAAGCATAATTCTCAATTCTCTACGCTGTGCTAAGGAGCAGTACTTCTGGTACAGAATCATGAAGTGCACTGTCTCAGAGCAGCAGACTGGGACATACTGTCTCTGGTTCCAGTGTACAGTAGAGAGCATGACCTGCTCAAGAGGTTCAGAGAGGCTTGGGAAGGGATACAAAGTGCCTAGAGCCCTGGAAGCACACACATGAGCTGGCCTGGTGCCATGGCTGATGGAGACCTGGGTCCTCTCCCTAGGCTTTCCCAGTATTTGTGTGCAAACCCCATCATGCTGGGTGTTCAGCATTTCCACACAGAGCTCACTGTCCCAGCCTCTGCTGGCTGCAGGGAGGTGGGAGCTGGCCCAGGCTGGGGCTGGGTGCTGTGCCTGCAGCCACGTGCTAGGATGGAAGGAAGGCAGCTGAGTGGTGTGAAGCTGCATTCTTCTCCAGAGGTGTTTTTCTGAGTCAGCCATGTGAGCCCCAAAAAGCAGAGGGGCTCTCCTTCCCTGTTGTCTTATCAGGCAGGTTTGGTGCTCAGTAGGTAAGCTGCTGTCAAAAATAACTCTGAAGCTCTTCACTTTCCTCCTGCAGTCAAGCAAGGAGGCAATGATTTAGTTTGCCTCTAGGACAAGGGGTTTTGGGTCCTTCTCCGTATTCCTAAATTAGCTAAAGGTAGAAATTTTGACTGCTTCAAACCATTTCCTTCTTTCTCACAGCCAGTAAGAAAGAGATTTTTTTTCTCTTCTCTAGTGTTGCTCTGTGTTTGTGGCCACTTGAGTCCCAGGTTACACTCTTTTAAACACACAAGAGGAAGAAAAATCACCATCTTAAAGAAACTTCCCACTTTGCACCTGAAAGACAATATTTTAACATTAAGCTATGCAACACCTTCTTAGGTTTAATTTATCAAATGACTCACAAAAGCAAAAAGTGTATGGTCTTTCTTTCTCTTTTCTTAGGAAAAAAATGCATTGATTTAATTTCAAAATCAAATACAAGAATAAAAACCAATGAAAGATAGTGTTCTAATGCAGATTAGCATTCACATTTAAATATATGCAATATTCGATTACCTTTTTTTGTTTGACCAAAAAAGGTGGTATCCATCTGTTATTTTGTTTATGTTTTAATGTGATAGAAGTAAAAGCTACTTTCAAAGATGTGAGGTAATGTCCATCAATAATTCACTTTCAATGGCTATAGTATTTGAAGATAATCACCCACTGGGCCATTTATTAGGCCTGACAGAGTGAATACAGTGTCAGATATCACTGAAAGGCCTGGAGAATTAAGGCACCATGCTTGCCAGTCAAACTAGTCTCCAGGACATAGTTAAACCAGGTCATAACCCTTTGCTTGAAGTTAATGCATTTAACTCTGTTCATGCTTTGGATCATTGCTTCTCTGCCTGCAGGGAAAGTATAAGGGTTAGCTCAGCACTGGTAAAAGAATTTTATATAAATGTAAAATACCTTTTTTTTTTTTTTTGATACATCATATAACAGATACAGTCTGGATCATTTGTCTATAAAACTAATTATATATTCTGTAAAATATTGTAAAAACTAGAAGTAAAAAAAAAAAAATCAGACTGGTTGAATCATTCAGTGAGGTTAAGAATTCAGCAAGCAGACACCTCTCAGCAATTACTTTAAATCCTTTAGTTATGTGCAAGAAAGAAAAAATCTTTGCCTTCAGATTCTTGAATCATATTTGCTTATACAAAAACACTCCACTTGTTTTCTGGTTTAGAGAGCACCATAAAATCAGATCCTGCTGCTATAGCATCAGGATGCATTTTATTCTTGTAATAGCTATGAGGTCCCTGATTTTCTGTGCATCCAAGGAAATAAAAAAAAAAAAAACCTCACTAATATTCTTTTTTCCCTAACTTAACACCTTGTCATATTGGGCTAACTGGTAATATATTATGATTAGAAGCAATGATGCTAAAGGAGGATAAAAATGAAAGACTGAATATTAAATCTGATCCACATGTCAGGGTCAATGCTGCTGCCTCATGTAGCAAATACTCTTTATTGACAGCACCCACCCCTTTCCCTGGTCTGCCATATCGAACCACACACTGGTTGACAAGTGTGCATTAGTCTCATTTAACACTCCTTCTCCTGGAACAGCAAACAGGACAATAATTGGGTTGGGCTGTGTTTGGAGAGGAGCTCCATCACTGCCCATGCTTGGCCAGCAACTCCTTCAAGCTGCCCATGCTCCTGAGGGGAGAACTGCTTGGCAGCAGCAGCAGAACCATCCTTGACCCAGTGCCCAAGCTCTCCATGCCCAATAGCCCAGCCAGGAGGAGGAGGAGGAGGAGGAGACTGTCACTGATCTCCCTCCCCGCTGGTGCTGCCCCGCTGTGCCCTGCAGAGCCACCTCTGCCACAGCATGGCTTTATCTTCCCTTTGCAGACATCGGCTCCCTGCTTCCTGGAGGGCAAGAAGTTCCTGCCAGCAGCACAAAAACCATTTCACTGCCATGTCAATGTCATGAACTGCTGGAACAGAGCCATGGAAACTTCTTCTAAATGGAAAATCAAACTTTTTTTTTTTTTTGGCAAACTGGAGGGAAACTAGGTATGTACTTTGCTGCAGCAGCGTGTATGGAGCTAATGTGACCCACAGTGATGCACTGTGCGAGTAAAACAAGCCTGAATGCTTCTAGCCCAGTCTCAAAGAGGCTCAGCTTTTCTTGCTTAGGTCATACTTAGCTTAAAATCATCCATTTAATTATTAAAATGTTCCTGCTTTGGCCCAGAAAATCCCTTCTGCCCTGGAAGTAAGATCTCAGTATGTTTTTCTTCTTGCCAATTTTCACACTCTTCCCAGAGTAAAGAAGCTGATTTTTCTTTTTCCAATAGATATAATTTACACTTAGAGCCACAGCTTCTCATATACAATAAGCATTCATTCCATCCTTTTCTAAAATACAGAATCTGAAAGAAAACATAGGTAATATCTAATATTCGAGAAAAATTGAAAAGAGAGAAATTGAACATTTGTTCTCATCAATTTTTTTGTAGAAAATCCATAAAGTCAGATTATGACAGAATGTCCAGTATTATGAACTCATAAAAGCCAGCCCATTATTACATGAGTGCTGCTGAAGGCAATTAGTGTGCTGGATACCTTCTTATATTTTAAATAAGTGAGCTTATTAATTAAATATTGAGAAATTTTTAAGCACTGTAACTGATTGGAGTGTCATCAAGACCAAAAATACCTTAAAGTTCAGTGAAAAAAAATGCTGAAAATTTACACAAATCCTAAGTTTTTACCAGGAAAGCTGAAGCAGCAGTTAGTTCTATCTAGGTCTGTATAAAGTGCTGTATCCATGTGTTGCAGCTCTTCTGAGGTGCTGTTTCCAGAGGCTGTCTCCCAGATGGAGATTCTGCTGTCAAACAATGCAGCTGAGCACTGCAGCCTTTTCATCACTGAATGAACTAATCTGGGTGTTTCACAGGGGGAAATGGAGCCAGGGAGAATTAGTTTACAGACCTGTTACACCTTTGAGATGTCTACCCTTTTAGTCAAAAATAGTTGAAATTAGCTGACAAATGAGCAGTTGTAAAGCAAGAGCTGAAAAACAGATCACATAAGCCCAACTCCTTTGGGAAAGTAGGCTATGGAGGCAGAATGGACCAATGCAGTTCTTCACATCTCTTGTACACTGAGGAAAGCAAACTCACACAAACAAATAAATCCACAAAAAACAGCTGGTATATCTGATAGAGGGTGTCAGGAAACACAAACATACACAAATGATGTAAAATTTACAAAAAATTCTCCCTTAAACAGTAAAGATAATTTTTGTGAATTTTACATCATTTGTGTATGTTTTTGTTAACCACAGTGTTTTAACCAAATGGCATTATTTTCAATAACAGAAACAGAATTTTCAGGACAGAAGAGGAAATACTTCAATGAAGGCAAGGTTTGAAAAGGCCAAGATGCTACTACTCTGCTTCTATGTCAGAAGGAAAGACTTCAGTAGAAAAATAGTAGGTTACACTTATCTTTGGTGCAGCTCTCAGGTAATTTCATCAGCCTCAACAGAGTGATATCTATCACTCAGGAATGTTTTCTATTTTTGGCGAAAGTGCAGAATACAGAGGGATTTGCTGTCTTTGCCTCTGTGTTTCCATTCTGGAGCCCAATTTATCCACCAGTTTAAAGCCATGCCTAATTGTGCCCACTGTCAGTTGTGCTTTCAAGTCTTTTGCTGAGAATGGACCACTGTTTGTTTCAATGTTTGGTTAGGTGGCCATAGTGCCAGTAGTAGACAGAGAATGAATGTGTAGACTTAACAGCTGTTTTCAAATGTTTCCAAATTTGTAGCTTGGTTCACACATTGAGCCATTGTCAGATTGCTGTGCTGAGCAGAATCAGTGCAGTGTGCTTTAAATATCTAGACTGAGAGAACTACAGAAAGTGATCAGCAAATGGCATGAAGCAGATGTACAGTAGCTATAGAAACCACAGCTTACACAAAACAAATAAGCTTGGACCATTATCTACAATTTGGTTCACGTTCCTTCAACAGCTCCATAACATCTGTTGTAAGGAGTCTTGTGGGGTGGGCTGAGAAAATATGTTAAACACAAATACTGCTGAACAAAGAATAAAGCCATTTCAAACTTAATGGTGCTACAAGGGTATTTAAATGTACCAATAAAGAAAGTAATGAAGGATGCTGTCACTGCCAAATAAAAACATTAGAGAAAATTAGCTACAGCGACCTGCCTGTGGATCAGCACACATCACACCACACTGCAACAGCAAGACAGTGTCATAATAGCTTTCAGCATCAATTTTAAAAAAACTCAAACCATTAAGAAGTTTGGCACTTTTTTTATTACTTGATGTGTACAATATTACCCTTGAAGATTTTGGGTTTTCTCCAAAAACTGGGACTCTTTCCTCAAAAGTAGGTTTGAAAAGAAGACTGGATTGTAGCTGACAGCAGTGACCACAACCTTCTTTACCTCCTTCAGGGTCTCCAAGGGTACATCAAGAAAATATCTGTCTTGTTTAAAGCAAAAAAAAAGTTTAAAAAAAAAGAATGACAGAGAAGAAGATGTAGAAACTGACATCAGAAGTAGTGAGGTATATATATTTATAGAAATATATATCCTATATATATATATCTATATCCTATCCTAAGGCACAAATTAAATTCTTACTACTCACCTGTTTGGTTTCTTTTGCTTTAATTGTAGATCCTATGTGCTGATGCCCTGGAGAGCCCTCTGATGTCAGAAAGGTGCAGACTCTAAGTCAGGTTGCTGAATCTGAAAAGAAGCATGAGAAAGCAAAGGGAATATTGGGGGATCAAGTGGTTTCATAGCATCATTGAAACTTTTACTTTGGAAAAGGCCTTAGGATGATCCAGTCCAGCTGTTAACCCAGCACTGCCAAGCCCAGCACTAAACCATGTCCCTAAGTGCCATAAGAGTGACTAAGGGCAGGACACACCCAGCAGCTGACACTTGAGAGGCAGCAGGTTCAGCCCAGAGCTCTGTCTGAGCAGCTGTGTCATGGTGGGTGTGGGCCTTAGACAAGCCATGGCTTCTGCTGGATGGATGCCATCACTCCCTGGTCAAACCAGGAGGGTTTCAGCACCCTTCCTGCATGCTCTTCCCCAAGAACTGCTGCCCAAGCTGGCATGTCATTCCCTGTTTGCCTGCTCTGCTTGTGGAGCTCCTGGTTGCTAATGTTCCATTGCACTAGGTGATACACAAATATATCAAAAAGAGATGATCCTTGACCTTGAATTGTTGCAGTTTGAACAGACAAGAGAAAAGGACTGCAGAAAGAAAGGGCTGTTGAGCATATTTTACAGGTAAAAAGTTGAGATATAGGGAGATAATACTTCAATATACAGAACCTGCAAGTACACTTAAAGAAGTATTCCTGCTCTTTCTCATTCCAGAAAATATGTCCTCGGTCTGACAATAGCCCATGTACTAAAATAAAAAGAATCAGCATTTTCCAGGTTTTGAGACCGAGGTCATTTCATAAGTATCCTGGGAACAGAGGTAGGAGTGGCCACTCTAGGTAGGAGCGACTAATGCTCTGTCAGTCTGCAAAATGCAAAGAAAAGCAATAATCTCCTTCAAGGAGAATGAGCCTTTTTTTTTTTCTTCTAAAATCACCCCCTGTAATAGCTGTTTCCAACCTATCTTTTTGTTCGTTGAGATATTCTGCAATAACAATCTCCAATGCTATCTAAAAATTTGATTGGTATGTGGAAAATCAGTGTATGTCAAGTTAGAAGCAAGATATGTAGGACATTTAGTTTCCCAAAGGATTATTGAATAATATTCCTCAAATATCTCATTCAATGCATTTAATGATATTTTTTTCATACATTATTCATTTTTCATTACTTTCACATCTTATAGAAGAATTTTCCCCAAAAGTTTAAATAAAATATTTTCAATTTAGTTCATTTCATTATTCATTAAACTCTTGCTTTCATTTTCTTTTTCATAAGCACAATTCTTTAAAAACAAGTGTTTAAGCCGTAGATAGAGGGTGGTGATGTAACTGTCATAATATGGAAGTAAAGAAAAAATTCCCACAATTTTAAGTTTTAACATCTGGAAAGCAGAACTCAGAAGGGGAAAGACATGAGTTTCTCTGTGAACAATTATCAAGTTTGCAGTGGAAGGAAATGATGGAGACTGCTCCCAGGGTTGCCACTAAAAAGTAGCCTTCTTTTATGTAAAGAAGTTTTATTTGCCTCTCCCACAGAGCAGGACACGCTGAACTATGCAGCCTTGCTAATCATTTTAAAATTACTTGATATTGGTTTTGTACCAGTTTGTATTCATTTCCAGTGAGTGGCTGGAAAAGGTCATTTGTGCATTGTGAAGAAACAGGAGGCATCTGAGCACAGCCTGCCATCAGAATTTAATGAGATGATCCAGTCTGTGCATGTGCTTGTAACGTCACAGCCATGATAATGGCAAGCATATGTCTAATGTTTATTCCTTTTTTTTCTTTCCTTGATAGATACAGGAGTTAAAAATGGGGTAGATAAGCTAAGAAGGGGAAGAGGAAGGAAAGCTAATATCTCATCACATGTTTCCCATTCTGTAATAAGGTGTCATTTTTAGGATATCTTGTCTCTGGTTAGCTGAATTCATACACTGAATAACTGACCTACTGGGAATTTAACTAGCAAACTCCAAGTTTAAATGCAGCTCTAAGCCAAATTTCCATATTTTCCCAAGGGTGAGCTGTCAGCTCCTACTCATTGGCACTTTTTACATTAAAAGTGTTGCATTAGGCCTAATGCATCTTCCCTTCCTGAAACATGAGTAATTGGTGTTGACTTGAAAGTTCCACAGAAAAATCTGTGGTAAAAAAATTAGAGGGAAATTATGTTATAAACAAACAGGATATTTCTAAAACTATATTTCACATTATTTATTATGGAATATTAAAAATGTGCCAGGAGGTAAAACAACATTAATTGTTGCCAGTCCGTACAGAAGCCTCCAGAGGAGAAATTGGAGGGTCATCCAACTCCACCTGCTCAAGCAAGGTCACCTAGAACAGGTTTGCACAGGGCCATGTGCAGTCAGGTTTTGGGTACCTCCAAGGACAGAGACTCCACAATCCATTTCAGAGTCTTACCATCCTCACAGTAAAAAAACCCTTTTTTCTTGCACTTAAATAGAATTTCCCATATTTCAGTTTGTGCTCATTGTCTGTCCTGTCCCTGGGCACCACTGAATAAACCATCATTCTTAATGCCTCCCATGAGATATTTATGCACAATGTTAAGATCCCCTTGAGCCTTTTCTTCTCCACACTGAGCTCTCTTAGCTTCTCCTTGTGTGTCAGATGCTCCAGGCCCTTCACTGTCTTCTTGGCCCTCTTTGTCTTATCTCCAGTACATCCATGCCTCGTGCTGGGGAGCCCAGAACCAGATCCAGCTCTCCAGATGTGCCTCACTGCTGGAAATGCTTCTTCCCAAATAGGTTGACAAATAAAGAAAACCATCCCAGTCACTTGAAGATACTGCTAGGATGTGAGCCAAGAACTTCTAGGCCCAAGAGCTTCCTCTGCTTCACTCATAAGGAATGGCTTTAAGCTCCTGTTGGAGCTGTTATTGTCACAGGTCTGCTGTATCCCAGCTATTATTCTGTTTTCACTAATTCTTCTACAATTGTTTCCAGATCCTTTCAACTCTCATTATTCTTCTCAGAGGAGCCATAAGCATGTCCATTTACACCCTTTAAGTGTAACTTTGTAGAATATTCTTGCCAGGTGATTCTTCCAACATCTGTGTTTTGCACCTATGTGGAAATGAGAGAGGACTAATGAGTTTCTGTTCACTTGGGAGTAGAATATCTCAAATTTCACCAATATCTGCTCTTTATGCTTTATTTTAGCCCCAAACTCAGCCAGCAGAAGCAGTTACAATCAAATTAACTTTTTTCCTTAAATGTTTAAATAAAGAGGAACAGAAAAGCACTGAAATAGCCAAAACTCCGCAGTGTGTGCAAGACAGAAGACATTTCTCCAATTTAAAAAAAAACAGATTTGTCCTCAGAGGATGTAATTTTCTCAGGAAAACATCATCTAACATGCCAGCTTCTTCAGACATACTACCTATCATCACTAGTATGCAATACTTTTGTCCTCCTACCTGACATTGAATCTGGAAAAGAAAAGAAGTCGTTAATGAGTAGAGAGAAACCAATTCTAGTTTAAAATATTGCCAGTGAAAAAAAGTCAAATAAAAAGGGAGAATAAATTTTAATTTCCATGTCAATAGTTCTTTAAAAATACAACCATGTAAAAATGTGGAAGTGAATATGAAGTACCAAAAATAAATTGATTGGCTCCATGTAGTTTTGTATGCCCATTATCCTGTGTAGGAAACTGGAAAGCTGGTATATTTATACACAGTGATAATTATTTCTTATCTGTTCAAATCCAAATGATGTTTAAATATGGATTTTCTAGGATCGACTTTATAATACCTTCCTCCAAAATCCTCAGGGAATAGGGGGCTTAATTAAGAGTGCTTTAGAACTGGACTTCAGAGTGACATTCATGGTGTTTACTTTAATACCTTTAGCAATCATTTTACATGGAAATCTGCAAACACTGGCCTACCAGAAAGATGTCCACCATGAAAAGTTGTTCTTCATGTAACCTCAGACATTTCTATCTTTGACTTTTTTTGTTATTGTTTGCATTCTTAATGCACTGAATAATATAGAAGCACTTATTAACTAGGTGCAATTGTAGCAATTAATTTAGAGTTCATTTAAATGAGTTTATAAAAGGAATCAGAGATTCCTATTGCCTTGATTTTTTTAAAGTAGAAGCTAGCAGCACTGCATATTTAACACTTGGTCTTATTAATTTTTCCATGGGGTTACCATAGGACCTGCTGATGACAATAACACAGGCATGGATATTCAGGAAATATGCATGTAAAGAAAAAAAATAGATTTAATGTATCACTACATTTAGCTTAGACTTTTTAGATTTTTGAAGGAGTACTTGCTAATAATTTCCAGTTTATAAATGGTAGGAAAATTAACCTCTAAAATCCATTTGAATACTTCTAGAAAATTCTAATGGTAATCAATTACTCAAAGAAAATATCAAAGAAGTACTTGTCTGTGGAAAGAAAAAGAATTTTTTCTGGCAAATTCAAACATTTGGTGTGTCATCCTCATCTGCAGTTCACTTTGTTCTGCTTCTCACTAATTTGCATGTCTTTGATCAAAATATTGTGGTTTAAACACATTTGTGGATCAGAAAAGTTAATCAAGTGTGTTCTGTAAGAACACACACAGAGTTTTCAGTCTGGTTTCCCAGGGGAATGCAGCTTACATGATCTTGCTCTCTGTCCATCCATCCATCACATCACGACTACAAGCCCATCTGACAGAAAGGCAAGATATCAATCACAAATAATTTCCTGCAAATTCCGGGAAAGTCTGTGACCAGGCAGATGAAAGAGATCTAAATAATGTCCTGTGCTGAGACAGAGCACAGGAAGTTTGCAGAGGGAACCCAATGTGGTCAGAACAAATTCCTCATACGCACTGTCTGGCTCATGGGTCGGCACATGGGCTACTGTGACCCACACACAGCCCCTGGCCCAGCCAGGGAGAGCAAGGAACACAACCAAGACTTAGGGATATCATGGGCATGGGATGATGGGCCATTCAAGCCCAATGGAAGAGGCAAAATGGAGATAATGCAGAGGAAGTTGGACAATGATACAAGGGGACACCTGGTGACTTATTGTGGCAAGGAGTATGGAAGGTGCTGGGTTGCTATTGGGAGGAAGTGAGGAGAAAATGGAAGAAACAAATCTCTAGGATGGCATTTGTGTTAGTTTCATTGGTTCCAATGAAATTGTTTGCAATTTGTTTGCCTGGAATAATAATGGAAATTACTTTTATATTTGCTGTTTTAATATGACATTCTTGAGCATTTCACTGCAAGAGAGGCAGAATGCAAAATTCAATATTGGATCTATTAACATGAATTTTGCTGAAGGACTTTAAGGACTTAAAATGCTGAGATTGGAGTCAATATTAGATTCAAGCCTCTTGAGGGGAAGTAAAGCCATGTTTGAAAATGTATTTAATATGTTCTATTTATTTATTTATTATATTGTAGTTTCTCAGTATTTTCTCCCACAGTTACTATTAAGAAAAAACCAAAACAACAAAAGAAAACCAAAACAGACAAACAAAAAAAGCCCAAAAAATAAAATTACATTTAGTATTATATAGAAAAAGAAATGGGAATAAGGTCTGTAGATAGTATATCATTCTGGAACCTTGGTGAATGGAAAGATTTAATACTCCTATTAAAAGCAGCAAATAAAGAGTGATTGAGTACATGAAGCCAAATAGCTTGTGTTCCATTAAAGTATGTCTTCCATCCAGGCATAATTTGAAGTTATATAAAAATTAGGAATCTGCTACCAACACTGGTAATTTGTTTCTCATTGATTACAAATAATGAATGTTCTTCATTTTTCATTTGTATTTAAAAAGCTTGAGCTTACAGCCATAAGATTTTTTACCACAGAATTATAGAATCAGAGAATCATTTAGACTAGAAAAGACCTTCAAGTTCATCAGGTCCAACTGTTACATCAAAACTGACAAGTCCACCACCAAACCATGTCCTTAAGGGTCACATCTTCACATCTGTTGAATAACTCCAGAGATGTTGACACCACTTCCCTGGCCAGTCTCTTGCAATGACTGACCACCCTTTCAGAGAAGAAATTTTTCTTAATGTCTAGTCTAAACCTGCCCTGGCACAATTTAAGTAATTTCCTCTTGTCCTATCACTTGTTACCTGGCGTAAGACACCACTCCTCACCAGGCCTCACCCTCCTTTCAAGCATTTCTTGAGAGTGTTAAGGCCTTCCCTGAGTCTCCTTTTCTCCAGGCTAAACAAACCCCAGCTACCACAACCCACAGGATTTGTGCTCCAGAGCCCTCACCAACTTCATTGCCCTTTTCTGGACTCACTCCAGCCCTCCAGTGTCCTTCTTGTAGTGAGGGGCCCAGAGCTGGACACAGCACTTGAGGTGTGGCCTCACCAGGGCTCAGTACAGGGGGACAATCCCTGCCCTGGCCCTGCTGGCCACACTATTGCTGATCCAGGCCGGGTGCCATTGGCTTTCCTGCCCACCTGGGCACAGCTGGCTCACGTTCAGCTGCCATCAGCCACCACCTCCAGGTCCTTTTCCTCTGGGCAGCTTTGCAGACACCCTTTCCCAAGCCTGTAGTACTCCAGGGAGTTGTTGTGACCTAAGGGCAGGACCCAGCACTTGGCTTTGTTCAACCTCATGCAATTGGTCCCATCAATCCAGCCTGTCCAGACCCTTCTGTAGAGACATCCTGCCCTCCAGCAAATCAATACTTGTGCCTACCTTGGTCTCAACTGCAAACTGACTGAGTATGCCCTCGATCTCCTCATGCAGATCACTGGTAAAGATATTAAACTGGGCTTGGCCCAACACTGAGCCCTGGGGAACACCACCTGTGACTGGATACCTGGTGGATAAAACTCCACTCATGTCCACTCTGGACTCAGCCAAACACAGGTGGTAAACACAGGCAGGCACCTGCTCATACCAGGGGTACTTATATGAATTATCTCAATGACTTCAACACACATAAGTAAATGTACTCCGCTGCAGAAGAACTCTCAGTGAGAGTAAAGGTGCACATGAGATGTGGGAAGGTGCAATTTCATCCTTGCTGATATTTGAAAAAGCTATAAATTCATCAGGCTTGAAATAAGATTGTATTTTGAAGTATTTTTAAGCACCTGGTAGCACTTGTGTAGTAGAAAGTCTGTCAGCCTTTTCAACATGAAATTATAAACACTTGATAAGATCTAGGGGCTCACACAGTGTACACAGTGTCAAAACGACATGGCTGGCTAGTTGTTTTTTGGTTTGTTTTGGTATTTTCCACTCTGAGTTGCTCCAAAAGCAGTTGTCTTTCTATAACAGAAGAATGGGGACATTTAATTTCTTTCATTATGACAGGCAAACTAATCCTCAAAATGTATGATTATGTTTAAAAAATATTTAATAACCATTGTGCTGCAGCTTAAATGAATCCTGTTCAACATACTGGCTTTGACTGTGAAGTTCTCTTTTCTTTAGTATTTTTAAATTATTTTAAAAAGCGTGGGGTTCTTTTCTCTCTCCCCTTGAGATATAATTTGGTATCTGAAAAAGCTGAACACTAGGTGATTTCAAAGTGACATCTCCTTGCCTGCTGGCAGCTCTCCTGGCAGCTCTCCTCTAGGTGGTCATCTCCACTCCCGCTCCATCCCCTGTGACTGCCCAGTGCCCAAAGTGACCTTGAGCCTTAGCTGGAGTAATGCTAAGGCTGTGCAGAGGCAACAGCAAATGTGATGAAGCTTAACAACTGACCAATGTGCAACATTTGGGTCTGATAAACACACACACTCCAGTCACCACTAATAATATCACTCACAGCAACCACCAGTAGGGATCTCGGGCAGGTTCTGATGAAAGATGTGCAGTTCTAGGGAAACAGCAGAGCACAAGTTCTGTTCCTTCTTGTCACCTTCAGTCCTGATACTGGGTGCACTGGAGACAGTCCCAATAGGAGATGATCAACTGAGATCTTACCACTCTTCTTCCTGGCTGGGTACTGGGCAGATTTTTTTCCTGTTCCTTTTCTCACTCTCATCTGTTTTGTTTTGTTTTTTTTCTTTTTCATTTTTTTCCCAAGACTTGATTTGTACCTTTAAAATCAACATATTCCATCAGCTTCAGATGCTCCTAATCAATCATTTTGCAGATGGACCAGCCTCAGCATCCTCTGTGTAGCTATTTCTCCCACTATCTGTCTTTGATGGCCAACATAAGTGAATGTCAAGAGAAGAGTGTTACAACAGAATGACTCCCCAGAATACCTTCCTAGAACAAGTAACTTGTGATTTTGGAACTTTCCTGACTCAGAAATTCTCAAGTTAAATGTTTGCAATTAGGAATCTTGGTTGGAATTTTTGAACACAAACGTTTCCCATGCTTTATAGACCCAAGCAAGCTTTTAGCACCTCCAACACACGTTGATGGGGATTTCCATGTCCTTCTGCACTGTGTATATGGCTCCTTTCTAATTCATTTCAACCTGCAATTTTCTGGCTCTACCTAGCGTCCCTCATTCTTGTATTAGAAGGAACTGTAAACAGTTTCCAGCCTTTTCCATGCCACTGCATGCTTCAGCATGACCTCCTGGCTGTTTTTTGGGGGATTTTTTCCTAGGCAGTAAAGCCCCAGTTCATGGAAGGCTAGAGGTTCATGGCCCATGGAAGAAGAAAGAGAGGAGTGGAAGACTTCTGCTCAAGTCACACCTTTGACGGGCACATTTCTGAAAGGCTGGGAAATTCCACAAACAGAAAAATGTGCAGTCTGCCCCAGCCCAATGCAGGACCACAAAAACCAGCATGATGAATGTCATATCACTATGCACAGCACAGTGAGTAGCTGTACATGAGCTTTCAAGGGAGTGCACATGATGGGATTTAAATGTCCACCATCTGCTTTCCCGACTTATTGAGGAACCCAGGTTAATTTCCAAGAATGAGGAACAAGGTAATAGAAATTATATCTGATTAGCAAAGAAAATAGAAATTATATTTGAGAAGCATACTCTTCTGGCTAAATATTCAGTGATTGCAAGCAGTATTTTTCCAAATATATAAATTTCTCATGCTTGGGTTGCAAGACAGGCACAAGTTTGAGGCTACTGGTGTGAGCACCTGCACATGTAAAGTTTTGATATGCATCTGTAAAGGAGACAATGCACACAAAATTCTCATCAGGATGAAGAGACCTTGCCCAGTTAGGAATAGAAGATTGCCCATGTCAGAAGACTCCTACTTGCACATAGTTCCAAATTGAAAAATGTTTTATATTTTTGTGTGTAGTCATACAAAGAACTCTAAATGAGCCAGAATCTCCAACAAGAGAGACAGATCTTCCCCTTGAAAAAGAAGACAGACATAGGGAAAAAAGATAATTATAAAGACACTGTAAAGTGTAATTTTTGTTATGGCATAGTGGCTGAACAATAAAAGGTCACTAACATCATCACATCTCATAATTGCATCTCAGACCTTATAGGTGTAGAAATGAGTTTAAATGCAAGTTTTGCTTCTAATTTGCCTTCTTTTTGCTTTTTGGGGTTTTTTTTAAGCCTGCTTTGTGGCAACTCTTAAACCTATATTTCTGGTTTAATTAAAAAGAGGCATAATATATCACCTTCTATGTGATGGCATGGAAATTAATTTTACAAATTCTAGTTATAAGTAATAATGTTAAGTTTGCACCAATTTAATGAATAAAAATAGCATATGCTGCATAGTGAGCTCTGCATACTGGCAAAAGAATAGAAACAGGCAAAGAAATACTTACTGTCATTTAGTCTTGTCAAAGAAAAATGGATTAAAACCTTGTTTGAAGAAGGTCAGCTCAGACACCAGTGCTTTTCAGAATCAAGCCCTCACACTTCTGCCACTTTGACAGATATTTCAGTCAAGGAGATTTACACACTGAGGAGCAGCTGAATAAAAATATTCCCTCTTGGTCTAAATTGTGCAGTAAACAGATCCCAGGAGTACTCATGCATTTAAAAATTAGTGTTCTAGGCAGATCCCACAAGCAACAAGCAAATGGAAATTGTTTAGTTAAGATCATACAGCACAAACTTTTGCTACATGATGGACTAATACTTCCATGTCCACTGTCTCAGATCCTTGGCTGGCTCTGATTTTCGTTCTGAGTTATGTATCCAGACCATCAAAAAACCATATAATCCTACATTCCTTAACTGACATGCAACCCAGCTAGCACAGCAAGCTACAGATCAGCCTTTTTCTCGATTTTTGTTTTGTGGGCTTCCCAAATGCAGTCAGACAGCTGGAGGACAAATGGCAAACCTGGAAGTGCGCTCCACTGTGAGTCATTGCTCAGGTAACAGCTTTCAGCCTGGAATGAGCACCCAATAGTCACAGGCACCCTGTCTTTTCTGCTCTGAGAGGGCTGAATGCAGTGCTGCCCACAGGCCCAAAGTTCTTTCCCCTCAATAAATAGAGGCTAGAGCTGTTCAAGAACAGTGGAGAAAACAAAAAATCCCTCACAAAAACCTGAGAGCCAACAGTTTAAATGAGCAATGGCTTTAGTCACTGAGATGCTTTTGTATGCATTTCTAATGCATTCATTACCATAATAGCAATGAAACAATTCATTTTCTTCCTTCCATTTTACTGTTATGATAATCATTTCTATAAAATAGGAGTTACATCAGCCAATTTCATATAAGATATTGCCCCAGTTTAAAAATGTTACCTATATTGGGCAAGCAAGATCTGTAATTCAGAAATGATTGATCTCCAGGGGGTCACAGCTCCCACCACAAGATTACTACACACAGAGAAACACAACCCAGCTATTTTCTGCAATAAGAAGTGGTACACTATGGCAGATCAGCTCAACATGCATTAACTGAAACTCCTAAGAACACATTTTCTAGGATTTCCCCCAGGATAAATTTTTGAACCAATACTGCATGTTCAGGTCAACTGACTCTTGTGTAGGAAAAGTATTTCCCTACCAAGGCTGGATTCATGCCAAGTGAGAAAGGAAGGACAAACTTTGTCTTGAAAATATATCTGAGCGCAGTGTAGGTTCTCAGCGCTGTCTTGCACACCATTCCCAGTTAGCCACGAACCTAAAAGTATCAAAAAAGCAGTCCACAAATAGTTGTTAGAATACCCCAAGAGAAACAGAATGGGAAGGTATGTCAAGTGAGTTGCCTTATAGTTGTCTCCTCTGCTCATTCTACTCAATATTTTCATTTATCTAGGGCTAAGTGGTTAATGAGAAGTTAGAGAGTTGACAAAAGTTGTGGAAGACCAGGACAAATTCTGAAATGAACTGGTGATGTAGCTGTCCAGAATCAACAAGATTAATTTAGCCTGTCTTTGCTTCAAATGGATTGTGAAGGGTTTATTCCTGGCAAGCTATTACAGAACAAATCAATGGGGATAACAATCAGCTAGACAGCTGTGTGCTGGTGAAAGAGCCGGGTGTATAGGAGTCACAAAACTGGTACGGATGCAGCAATCTGGCTCTGCAGAAGAAAGACAATACTCATTTTGGAAAGCATTACAGAAATGGGGTGTGCAACAAGACAAAGACATTTCCTCTGTCACACAGAGTGCCAGTGAAAGGTTTCCTCAAGCACTGCATCCTGGCCTGGATTCTTGAACATAAGACAGAGAAAATGCAAGGAAATATGAGCAATAAGAGACACAAGAGGTCTGAAAGAGAAAATGTGTAAAGGAAAAAAAAATCTGTGGCGGTTCAGTTTGGAGAGTGAGGACAGAGAAGGAAATGGAAATCTTGCATCATTATAAAGGCTTTCACAAGTTCTTGTTAACTTTATTCAGGGCAGATACTAGGGAGGACTTCTTAGTAGAGTAGAGAGAAGGTAGCATGGTGACCACAAAAGACTATAAACTCTGCAGCAGATCAGGATGCACAGAGGATGTCAATATCAGCAATTAGCAATAGTGGAACATAGACCTGGGCTCTCAGTCATCCTCCCCGAGAAACCATCTGGGTCCATAAGCACTTCCTGCACAGGCCTGGTGTTCCCATGGGCCATGGACTATTCCCAACAGACAGGTTTAATGGGAGTATTCTTGACAGCAAGACAGAAGAGCTTCAAAGTATATTTCCCTGGGCCTTTCGGTCTCGGGGCCAGAGAACTGTGTCAGGTACATTTAATGTTTTAGTACTGCAGTCAACCAGTAGAAGTCTGTAGGAAGGCAAACCCACCTCTGCACAGGAGGGGTTAGGATATCTTGTAATATCTTGTCTGGTCCTATATGAGTGCAGTTCTGTTTACTAATTATTGACTTTTGTTGCAAAATACAGAAAACTTTGGGCTACAGTACAGTTCAAATTAATCCAGAATCCTTATAAGGACACTATGAGGCTGACCTTCATACACAAGAAAAATCAGTCTAATATATATCAAGTCCAGCAGCTCAGCTGGAGATAAACAACTTTTATCAACCAGAAGATGCGGAAATAGATTTATTGTTGTATGGCATCACACACAGGAGCAAGCCATACCAAAGGATTCAAGGATATTACCCTTTCATCATTTTGGAATTCAGAGAGGATAGAGGCTCCACACTCATCACAGCTCTCAAAAACCAGCCTCTCGGCACCAGCTGTGGGCCCAACTTTATCAGGCTTTACAAACAAAGACAATGTCCATAACAGAGTCACTGCTCCAGCTGTGCTGTGATTGATGGCAGCTTAGCTGCCATAGCAAGGAGCTCAGTGTGGGCTCCATCTGCATTAGCACATTGTTGCCCTAGATGGATTCCTGCTGCTTTGGGGGCACTTAACCTAATCCTGGCTCAGATGGGTCTTTGCTGCACCTCCAGTGTAGAAATGGAAGGCAAAAGAGGCACTCGGCCAGCTGAGCCACTGGAGACAATCCCTTTAATCCCTAGAGGGCTCTGTTTCTGAAGGCTCAGCATCAAGAAACACCTTTTATACATACACTGAGAAATATTTCGGCATGAAGTCAAAGTTTCATCGGGATATACTCCTCACTGTCACCACTTTTCCCTCACACACCAAAGTCCTACTTTATTTCTTCCACTACATCTTGACATCCTATTTTTTTGGGATATAGTTAAAAGAATGAGAATATGTAGTCACTGGGTGGCCTAGAAAGTGGAAGATAATGTTGAAGATAATTTGTCCACTAATAATGAGCAAAAAATTCTTTACCTTGCTGTGAGAAAAGGAGCAAAATGCTATGTGGCATTTGCCAGTCCATCAAAATGGGGAAATCTTATGCAAAGTGCACACTTCCCTGCTGTGAATTTCTTGCCCCTGCTCCTTTCCATATTCATAGAGAGACTCAGTTTAGGCACTTTCAGTCATCTAGTTTTATTGATGCAAAAAATACAGAGGAAACCACTGGCTTTATTGGAGGCAAAAAGAGAGGATGAAGAGCCCCAAATTCTTGAAATCTATCAGTAGCAGAAGATTAATAAAGGCAGATCAGTAAAATGTGCTTTTTGAACTCAAAATACAGTTTAAAAATAGAGGAGAGAATTTGAGATACTTAAACTGATGTAGCTTTAAAAAAGATCTAGGTATTCAAACCTGCTTCTGAGGTGGAAGGTGACTTTGAGCAATGCTTGAAGGATCTCACCCAATCAAGCCTCAATCTATTCCCTTGTAATCCCACAGCATTTGGTTTAAGTCACCTGAGAGAAAAAAAAAATGGCAAGTGAATAAATTTTTTCCTATTCCTCCTGGGCAGTCTGCTGCATAGCTTGAAATCTGTATTTTTGTAGCAAATATAAATTGATCCCCTTGAGCCCAGCATATAGGTGGAACATTTATTACACTGCACCTTTGAGTCATCAGACCCAGACTCCTGCTATCTCCAGCAATCACGCCACATAAACCACTTCATAAATCTATCTTGTTCCACATTCAGAATTTTGTGCATGGTTGCCCAATTTCTAAGACTTTTTAAGCTCTATCTGAAGAATGGAAACATTCTTCAAACTTGCATTTAACATTTATTTACAGAGAGTTTTACCCTTTGGTTTCATGGCAGGGAACCATTTTCTTAGCTGTTTACTCTGTACAGCACTAACCCACCAATCCAGACAGCATCACAACAGCCTTTCCAGCCTTGTACAAACTTTGCTTTGCCAAAGGGACCAAGCCAAGCTCTTTCCAATCGCCCCCAGCATGATAGAAAGCCTCTGCCCCTCTAAGTGGTCTTCCTCTGCATGTATGGCAGCTGGAACCCACTTTTTTGTTATTTGTTTGGGGTTTTATTTGTGGGCTCATTTTGTTTTTGACTGGGTGCCCAAGGTTGCACTCAGTTTTCCAGAGAGGTTGTAACAGGCTTCATACTTGCTAATCTGCAGCAAAAATATTGAAGCCAGTAGGTTTTAGCCTTGTTTTTCCTTTCTTCTTTAGGGCATCTCATTGAGTATGATTCACTATCACATATATTTCTTCTTTCCTTTCTAATGGCAAATCTCAGGTTTATAATGGTAGTTATTGCTCTAAGTTCCTATTAAATTTTCTCCCATTTCTGTAATTCTAATTTAAAGGCTTGGCCAAGTTCTTTATTTGATATTCAAATCCTCGTTTGCAGTGCTGGCACTGCTAACTTTTTCATTAGCAGCAGTTTTCTTTGCCACATGATTTTCTTTTCCTATTTAATTCATTGATGAAACCAGTAAATAATCAGAACTTCATCATATGATATATTTTCAAATCCAAAATACAATATTGTATTTTTTTTGTTTAAAAAACTTATGCTATACAGCTGCAGTACAACCCATCCTACGTAAACTTTTTTCTATTTTTCACTTGCTCCCATATCTGATTATTTTACTAAACATCTTGCTTTCTGATACACACTGGGTTTCTGAATGAGAAGAGCATGTAAACATCTGGAAAAAAAAGTAGAAAGTTCAGTACCTTCATAAACCTTCCTACCCTTCATTGATTTGGGAATATTTTTTGCCTGCTGTATTGAACTGTTCAGTAGTATCAGAGTTATTGTTTTATTGGGGTTTCATTTATAAATCTAGAACCAAGCATAGCCTTTATCATAAGGCTGCTACCTTAATAAATAATGAGTTGATGCTTGCTTGTGAGCTGAGCTTTGCCTTGGTGCCCGAGGTTAGGTACCTAGATTCACATGAAAATCCCCAAATAATTGTGGCCTGAAGCACAGTATAACACCATTCACTGTTGATTTGACTACAGGTGCAGGTTATTAGGTTTGCTGTCCTTTTACAGGACAGGAAGATTTCATTTTGGTGAGAGCTGAAGATCACTGGTGTTTCCACGCTCAGTGTCTGCCTGTGAAACCTTTTATCTCTCTTCACTTTTCATTCTCTTTTGGAGATAGATTAGGCATTTTGCTGCCCAGTGCTATGAGACAGGCAGCCAGATACAGGATGTTCTGAGGTTGGATGATTCATGCACACTGAAGAGGAAAAGGCTAGAGGCAGTGCACTGTCCTCAAAATTAACCCCCTAGCAGCAGATCCCAAAATGGAGCAGAATGAGAAGCACCAAAGTGCTTGTTCATGTCTCTGCCTCCTCTAAGGTTATAAATGTTTTCCTGTTTAGTTTGAATTTGTTACAATTTTGTGCTTAACAGAGGAAACGCTCTAGGATTTGGCAGCTCCGTATTCTGGAGCACTTTCCTGCTCTGTCCCCAGAAAAATCTCTGAGATATAAACTTTTTCAAGCAGGACTGTAAACATGGAGATCTTCCCCCACAAGATTAGCTTCCAGCCAAAGCAGAAGCTAGCCTGGGACTTCCTGACTAATGTGAAGCCTCCATGAGTTTCCTGTGCTAATTTATTCCTTCTGTTTTGAGCAGCTTTTTAATATTGAGCTCAGCCAGAACCAGGTGGGTGGTAGAAACAGAAACGTGTTTTTTCCCCTCTCTTCTCCAAGGTCCCTGAATCTGCTGACTAAAAATTTTATTGTGGAGTACTTTGGATTTCACTCTAAAATAGAAACAGCAAAGTTGAGAATCATGGAGAAAGCAAAAAAATAGCAGAAAATTAACAGGCTGAATTTGGAAGAAAATTTTATTGTGTGCTTCATCTGAAGGGGTGTACAGTCAAAAGGGGAATCAGTTTAAATGGCAGGAAAGGGAAGAGAGGCTGGAAGAAATACACAATGAAACCCTGGAAGATCAGTGATTTAAATTATGGAGTCAAGTGACTCTCAAATAAGGAGTCTCCACAGGCATAATCCAAGTCCATTTCTAACCTCCCTTGTCCTTGCTAGATTAAGCAAGTACTTGGGAGCAACTGGGCAGCATACCAGTAGGAATCTCCCTGCAAATCACTGGAATAGGATCAGTCAAACAGCTTTGGTACCACAAAGAAGCTGAGAACCGCTGCACTGGGGCAGCACTGCACAATGGTGTGCCCATCATGACAGCTGACACAAGGAGCAGGGACTGCTCCCCCTGGCACATTCATTCAGCAGAGCCCTGAGAAGTGGAAAAGCCTGAAGGCCTCTGGGAGCTGTGTGTTGCAGCCATATGAAGGACAGAAGGAAAAGAAAGGCAAGAAAACCTTACATGCCATTTCACATAATGATTGTCCTGCACAGGCTGCGCTGAACGCACCACACCTAAGCCTCAGCATTTAAACAGGGCTTGGATAAGAAGAGTGAAGGGAAAGTTCTGTTTACCAGTAAAAAGAGAAAAAAATCCCCAAAATTATAAGCTGACAAGAAGGCTCTCTGCAGTGTGGTGTGAAGTATATTTTGCAATATCTAACATGATGAAACGCTGACAATCTGTTATAGGCTATGGGCAACGTTCTCAGGTTGTGCTGCTCAGAGCCTGCTTTCCAGCAGCAAATCTCACCTCTGCTAGCTGCTTTCAGTGGTGTCTGCACTGGGAGGAATAAAAAGCTCTGCAGAGAAGCATTATTTTAGTTTTCTACTATTCTCACCAGAATATCCTTTTTCAATCACAAAATAAACAGCTTTATGAATCTTTTAACTAAAACTAACTTTACAAAAGAGGAAAATGTATGCAGACATGGAAAGAGAGGAATATGTATACATGTGAGTGTTTGTTTTGGGGTTATTAATCTTGCATATTAGGATATATTATGGCTGACTAATAGAGTAAAACTCAGAACATGTAACAAAAATAATTCTGTCTGTCAAAGGTATGAGCCTGTAAACTTAATCACAGAAATAGTGTAGGTTTATGCAAGCAATAAAAACCTAACAAAACAAACAAAAACATGCAGAAAATCCCAGAATTTCTCCAAAATCATGATGTAAGATTTTCATGTGCGTACAGTGTGCGTATCTGTGTACCATCCCTTCTTTGCCTTTATTCTGGCTGAATTCATAACTGCTTGCCTACAAAGTAATGCAAACACCAAGGGAATTAGAACATCAGGATTCCGTGGTGTTGTGACAATTTTGAAACTAAAAGCATCCTACCTGGTGCTTTTCTTTTTTTTTTTTTTCCCTTCTTCCTGGTCTGCCAAAGTGTGAACAGCAATGCCATGCATTCATGTATTCAGTGCCTCTGTAATGCCTTCTTGGACAGCCTCCAGTGCCTTGGGCCTGACACGTGTTGCTCTTCCTTGGCTCTGACCTGTGAGGATGCATCTCAGCTAGGAGCCATGGCACTGCTCCCTCAGCACTGACAAACCCCTCTGCTTTCCAGTCAGAGCTGATGTGCCAACACTGTCTCTGAAAATCAAAGTATGAGCACGTCACATGATCTCCCTTCTCTTCCCACCTCTCCACTACCTCTGGGGCAGGACAAGGATTAGAGTTTGCTTGGGCACCAGTGAAGCACCGTGCTGGAGACCTTGGTCTTGGATGAGCAGTTGTGTACTGCTGCAGAACAAGTTTTTGGCAAGTAGTAGACGTGCCTACCACTCAAAAGCTGTGCTAACAACTCTGGTTTCTTCGCTGGGTAGTTGGGCTTGATGCTTTGCTATCAAAAAGCACATGCCACTTATGCAGGCTAAATAGTACACAACTATAAAAATCACAGAACTCACTGGATATTCTCTGGGGATTCTTTGTTCCACCAGGTGAATAAAATCTAATTAAGAATGAAAATTCAGGAAAAAGTGTGAATGCAAAGTCACGTGGTCATGTGTCACCTTAGAGGAGAGGCTTGAGCATGAGAGCAACTAAGACATGTCAAGAGCTATCATAAATATTTATATAGTGTTGCAGAAATAACAGGTGTGTTATAATAGACAAAGTGTGCCAAACAGGTAGAACCCCTGAAGAGCCAATTTGCAAGCAGTGTAGAACAGCAATATCTCTGGAGATGGGATATGGCACCTGTTACCCTGAAGTGGAAGTGCATCAGGCAGGATAAGTCAGTGCACTAGAATCCCATGTGTATGTTAGAAATTGACTGGATTTACCACATGTGTACCTCAGGCAGAGCCTGCTGGAAAGACAAGCTTTGGATCCAGAGCACCAAGCCAGGAACAAGATTATCTCCATAAGATATGGGGTTGTAGCCATTTTCTGTTCAGCGTTTTCCAGATGAAGATTTCATGCAGATTTAGAGACACAGATAAACAAAGCATCTCTGAACCACGCTGGGCATCTACTTCTCCTTAAATCCTCTTCTCTGTCCTTAGCTAAACTGAATTTAATGCATCCTTTTGATGAGACATTTTGCTATGAAGACATGAAGAGTTTAAATAACTTTTTTTTAAGAAGGAAAACTATAAAAAATACCATCAGAACCAGCAGAAATTCTATCAAACATCAATTCATCAGCATGCTGACCTGTTGAAGGGAATCAAGCCCAAGAAGCAGATACTTTGGAAACACATGGGTAATGGTACCCAGGAACTATTTTTCCCCTTATGGTTTCATGGCAAGCCATAGCAGACATCTCTCAAATTAGGTTAAAAGCCCATAGGGAATTTGTTGGTGAAAGTTTTGACAGGGCTTAAAGCTGACCCACAAGTCTGGGAGGATTAGTCTTTTAATTTTTTTAAATAAAAAATTAATTTAAACTATTTTATTCCTTGATTTTTACCTATTTCATCTGCAGAGTGACTAAAAGCAGCTTTTTTTGATTGTGCCATCAATATTGTTCAGGTGACACGCACTGCTGTGCTACTGCCCTGAGATAATGTGCTGCTAACTGGGTACCCCTGTGTTACTGTCATACCTTGCTGCTCACCACCAGCTGAGTTGCCTGAGCTAAAGCAACTCTGCCTGATAGTAGATTTGTCTGTATTCTTGTATAATTTCAATTACATACAACAAGTATATCATAACCTCCTTACACTAGTGCAAAGTGACATTTACTGGTTGTAAATTTTAGAGCTTAGATGAAATAACACTTTAAATAGCAGTTGGGTCTTAATGCCCCAGAGACAAGCATAGAATCATAGAATAGTTTATGTTGGAAGGGATCTTTACAGGTCATCTATTCCAAACCCTCTGACCTTTACAGGTCACCTGATCCAACTCCCCTGCAGGGATATATTCAGCTAGATCAGGTTTCTCAGACCCCGCCTCGGTCCTTGCATATTTCCAGGGATGGGGATCCACCACCTCTCTGGGTCATCTGTTCCAGTGTTTTGCCACCTAGGTTGTGAAAAAATTCTTCCTTCTATCTAATCTGAATCTACTCTCTTTTAATATAAAACCATAATCCCCTGTCACATCACAACAGGCCCTGCTAAAAATATCTGTCCCTATCTCTCTTATAGGACTCTTTAAATATTGAAAGGCCTCAATCAGGTCTCCCTTTTGACGCGTTTGCATAAATGATGTACACCTTTTCCAGTAAAATTGGTTCAGCTATTTTATTTTCCCTGTGCTGGGTGCATCATTCCAATCACTTTGTCATCTACAGGGCCAGTAGATGTGCTGCTATCCAGCTTTTCCACTTCAGCTATCTCAAGGTTTCACCATGAAGTAAACAATGAGAATATCTAAGGGGAAAAGCTGGCTAGTTTATCTACTTACTCACCAGGAAGAGTCTCTTGCACTATGGACACAACACATATGAACTCAACCAATGGTAATTTCATTACCAACACTTGTAAGAGGCTCATGAGAACACATTCATTTTTTCACAAAACTTAGCTCAGGTATTTGTGAGTCATGGAGGAACTCTTCTTAGGTCAGGGGTGGGACCTATCTCACTCAGGTCTCAAAAAGTCAGTTTCCAAACTCTCAGCTATTTTCACTGCTTCCCATTATAGGCAGCTGGGAGAAGCAGGCACATCCAGGGAGAAATTCACCTCCTCTGGAGGTAGTTAGTTAAAGTAGGTCAGAGAGATTGCATGTGTGGGTTGCTCTTCAATGAATGTAGAGGAAGCCTAGAGCAATCAGTAGAGAATTAGGCAAGTAAACCTTAAATATCTCTATTAAGATGGGAATAAATTTGCCCAATATTTTTCTGTCAAACATAAACAGCTGCTACAAAAAAAAAAAAAAAAGTTGTGCTCTTGGTCATAGTTTCATGACTTGGCTTGTAAAACATGCCCTGCTCCAGGGTCTCCAATGTCCCCAGAGGCTCCTCAGAGTGTTATGGTGTGTAAGTAGGTCAGCTCTCCTGCTAACGTTATACCTCTCCAGTGATAAACCTTTTGTTTCTGCAAAAACAATGTCTAAATGCTACTTCTCTAGCATCTGTTTGGCCATGATAGCAGGAGTATGGCTTGCAGTATAATATTTGTCCTTTTTAAATAGAGGCATTAATTTATTCCCTGTACAGGAAACCTTTGTACAGATTCACTGCTGGAAGAAAATAACAGTTGAATAAAGGACAAATGCCTCTGAAAGGGCAGCTTGTTTTAACCCACATGCTGATCACAATACCTATGTTTCTTTTCTGTTTTAGAGAGTAAGCATGATAGAAAGTACATCTAAACTGTGAGGATTGATGCGACTTTTTGGTGCTGTTTGTATAATATTTTCCCAAATGAGAACTGTGATTTTGTGTTTGGTAAATCAAATTAAGTAGAAAGATGAGATAGAAACAATTTGGAGTCTTGAAAAACAAAAAATAATTTTACACTACTTTTTCTAGCTAACTGCTCCACGTATTTAGATTCAGCAATCTTAATTATGGCTTTGTTTTTATGTACCATCCCTATTTGAAGATAAATGGCATTATTGTAGCCAAGTATGAGAACTTGTTAGTAAAATGATGGAGCTCTACTCAACAGACATGAAACAACAATGTATATATGTATATGTATATATATGTATAACCCTAACCCTATCCTATAAGATATTTATTAAACTTCTGTCTTATTTTCACCTTACAGTAGATTAGATCAGTCACATTTTCTTCTTTGCAAAATAAATTCTGAGAACAGGTACATTTTTTGATTACAGCTTGAAACTTTTTCTTTCAAAAGTCTCTGAGTTAGAAAGGCCAATCATTTATGGAAATATCTGTGAAATAGTTCAAGTCATTTTGAAAAGTTACATTTTCTAGAAGAGTGTTTTCCCTGAGTTTAATGGCAAGGGAGCACAGCTTGCTGCCTTCAGTTGACCAGGACCAGCTGGCCATTTTCTCTCCTATTAAGTGAATTGTGTGCATATTGCAGGCATGAAGACTGCACACAGCAGTTATCACCAGTTCTTCACTGTGTGTCAGCACACATTTCTATATTTCACTCCATCAACAACATTCTTCCCTCAGGTTGTTTTTTTAAAGCCCAGATTTGAAAAGCTTGTGTTGATCTAGCAAAATCTGGCACCATTAACTAACTTGGAAACTTGAGCATCTTTAACTGTAAGTAGCAGCTAGGGAATGTATTCTCAGTGTTTGACACCAAAAGTGATAGAAACTCATGTGAGTAACTGAACTGACCTAATACGGTATTTGTTGATATTTGAAGCAGCTGTTGTCCAGTTTAACCAGTTCTTACATACAACCACTCACAAAAGCTGATATCTATCTGAACAAGTACTTGGAGTACAGTTGGTCTTCATACAGATACTCTTCTTTACTCAAGAACAACAGTAATTTTTATTTGTTACTCAGCATCTGCACTTCTGTTGAGACTGCTCTGATTCTCTGATAGGAGGGCGAAAGCAAGTTCTGGGTGATACAGGTGATCAGAGATGATGGTGAGGACACAGGGATTGTGTCACTAATCACTCATCTCCTTTAGGGAAATTGGCACAAGAAAAATTTCCTGTGCATGGAAATAGAACCGTATTTTTCTATCAGTCATAAAACCTGTGATATAAAATTATGTGAATAAAACGAAGGACAGAAGTTGAAGGGTAAATCAATAACTCACACACATCACTCACTCACACTCAGCTGCCTGTATAACACCAAGAGAGGGTTACATTGAATTTTCAAAGGCAACTGAGCTTCTTGCTTTCTGCAGCCAAGGATAAGGTTCCCTCTGGCAGGGCTTTTGGCCAGGGTGGGATACTGAACTCTCAGTCCCATAAAGAACACTTCTATCACTTGAGCTGAAGGACTAACTTCTTCCCTTATCAATGATGATGACAGCCGGCACATTAAAGGCTCTATCAGAAATTCAGTGCTGATTCTGGCTGGGGCCATTGAAGCTGACACTGTGCCCAGCTGTTCTTCCCTCCCTCTATCACACCTTCCCGCTCCACTGGGGCACAGGATAGATATCCAGAGCTCAGTTACCAGACCTTACAGCCTCATAGTTTAGAAGGGACCACTGCTTCAGATGTTTCGGATGAAATACCAGATGAAACAGGACAGTTGAGTGCACACACCCCTCTACCCCTGCTTGAAGAGTATTACCTGCTGTAATACTGATCTCTACCATGGCTTTAGTTTAGCAGGGAACATGTGACATCCTCTGTTCTTATCTCCCTTCTTGCTCCTTTTGATTCCCAAGTGACCCCAAGGGGTCATGGAGTTAGGTGTAGTAATCAACATTGCTTCCCATTAAACCAAAGTATACAAAAGGTGAGAGGACATAGCAGTTGAGCAAAGGATGGCTGGAAGCTCCCAGTTTGGTACAGGCAGCCTCACAACACATCTGCAATGTGGAACAGATATATTGGTGCATCAAGCAAACATGAAATATTAATGCACCTGAAAAGAACAAACGATGACTGACAGGGAATGTAGCAAACAGTGCTGGTAATTTCTGCACCAGAAAGAGAATCTCAACCTGTAAAAGGCACATAGCAGGGTAAGGAATTGCGGAAAGTCTTCACAGCAGAAGACCTAAAACCTCTTGCCTTTCTTGCACAAGAAGAATGAAGGCTGAGAGAACAGGCATCTGCTGCATATAAATACCTGGTTGCGAAGATCAAGGAGGTGGGAGGGCTGTCTAGGTGAAAGAACAAGTACAATCTGATCCCAAAGAAAAGTAGCCTGAAAGTTAAAAGATTGCAGCAAACTGCAAGCACTTTAGACATCAGCAGTGTACTCAGTCTGCATACCTGATCCACCAGATGTTGTCACTTGTGCTACAGATATCCATGTGCACTGGGAACTGGAGGGAGTTCTACAGTCCAGAATCAACATGATTCACCTTAGGATTCTGGAAAGACTCCAAAGCTTATAATGGGTATTAGCAATGCCATTTGACTGGGGGATATCTGTTGTTGTGAGGTCCTTTAAAGCTTCTTTTACAGCCCTGCTGTTTGGGAAATGCTGTGCGCCAAACTTACAGTAACCCAGCAGTTCCCACAGAACATTTTCCAGTGCACTGAGCAGTTTAAGCTATGGTTAAGAACTAAGCAGTGGGGTGGCAAACTTGGCTCTGATATTATTGTGGAATTAGGATCCTCCAACATGTATCAGTGTAATCACCCCAGACTGCCATCAGTGGAAATGAAACAAAATTTTGTGGGTGTACAGCTGCAATCACTTACTGTCATGCAAGAAATACAGGCAAGTGTCAAGTAACAAAGACATCATGTGCCAAATTATGATCTCCTTAGCACTTTGGTGACTTCAGTGGACAAGAGCAGGGTACAACAAAATTGTGCTTATTCCTGATTTTCACCTTGACCAAGAAGTTATTTATAGCTAACAAAGGGGAATTTAAAATTCCCTCAGTCTGAGAAATTCCTCACCAATAGCATTTTGGAAAAGCCTTCTTGTCTTTTTAGCCATTTCTTTATGAAGGATTTAATTCCAGTTTTTAAGTTATCCCACATATCTATAGGTAGAAGTCTCTTAGAACTTGTGCTCTGCAGCATTCACCTGTCATTTTAATGGCCTACTTTTCAAATGCAAAACTGAAAATTGAAAAGAGCTGAATTCTCTGGTAATAGGCTTCGTTTTCCCAAATGGTATTATGATAGATTTTTTTAATGGAATTAACAATACCTTATTGAACACAGACATCGAAATTTACATTTCCATTTACAGAAAACTTTACCCAAGAATCCTAATTTCAGGAGGGAGCATGTTGTACTGAACTTGTAAGTAACTAAGATACAGTAAGCCAAAGAAATCATGCTCCAGAAGAGGCAAAACTGACTAATCTAGTATACTGATAAACCACAATATTAATACATTAAGGTGATACATTGATATAATCCACAACATAAGAAAAATAGTCTGCTAAGTCCTGTACAGTTTTCTGGTGTGTTTAAAGAGGCTCTTTGGAAAGATAACAAAATATTGCAGAAATACACCACTTATTTGAAAGCATTATGTTTTGCAATATTGCTCTCCAAGGAAATTCTGTTTTGTTAATTTTGAGCTGGTCTCAGAGCCAGAAGGCTGAAGTTGTGCTGGAAACTCCACAACTGTCCTTGACAGGAAAACTCATTTTGCCTCTCATGAATACACTTTATAAGCAGTCACCTTTCCTCCATCTTCAAAGAAAGGCTGCCACCCTTGTTCCATGAATACAGTCATCTTGATCTCTGCATGCATAATTGTTGGCTATTCCAAGACATTAGAAAAAAACAAGCAAATTGCTGCAGAATGGCAAAATTATTTAAAGATAAATGGCCGATCCATAAAACCAGAATTAACCCGTAGTTGGATATTTTTGATATTGCTGTTATCTAGCAAAAATGTTCAATAAGCCTCTTCCTGAACACTAACTTGCAGGGCTGCTGAGTAAGAAAAGCAGTAAAAACTATTTGAAAATCTTATTTAGGTACTGAATCTTTTAAAACTGCCTTCCTGGGCAGCTTGGTAATACTGTCAAGTTGCATTGTTCTTTTGCTTTGAAAGGAAAGTAGGAAGTCAGAAGTAATCCCAGAACTGCAGGTGACTTTTTCAACTGGCACCTGCACTAAATTCTTTTCAAGTCTCTTGCCAGATGTGCAAAGGTAAGCAGCATCTCAGGAAAGAACATTTCTCCTGGTAAAAAACCCAAAAAAAACCCCCAAGAGTTTATTTTGTGGAATACATTGTACCATTCTGTTAAGATACATTTTCATGTCTCTTTTAGAAGCCTGTGTGTTCAGTATTACCATGTGATGTACTGCAAGTCTCTGCATGATAGTTCCACACAATGAGTGCCAGTGAAATTAAAACTAGGTTCTGCTGTATCTGGTTTGAAGGTGAGTATGATATGCATTTGCATCCATTTAAAATTATTTCCTACTTATATTTGCCAGCATGTTTGTCATCATACTTTCTTTTTTGATCACAAAGGAACCCTTTCCTTCTCAGGGCCAGACCCTCAGCTGAGCCAGTCACTCAGCAGTACATATTGGCAAGTGCTGACATTTGAAGTGCCCCTGCTGGAACATTATTTGACTAATAGAGGTGAAACCTAACACTTTGCACTTAGTGCTATAGTTCAGGATCCTTTCAATTATTTTAATCCCTGTTTGTCAGGGCTTCTTTGGAAGCAGCTTGTTGTGTTTTCATCTCATCAGTGCACCTGCTATTTCCATCCTTGAATATATTCTGCAGCCCACCCTGTTCTCCAATATCCTTCCCGCGTTTCTTCTTTGCTTGGCTCAGCAAAAGGCTTGACCCCTTCTTCTCCCATCAGACATTTCAGCAGTCCTCACTAGGTCCCTACTCCCCAGGCTATTCCCCTCCTCCTGAGGATCCCTCAAAGCAGAGGATATTGAAACAACAGTGATGCTATATGTGTGACCTCATTTAAGATCTCTGCCCTCTGGGTTTTCCCCTCTGAAAAAAGATTCTCTCCTATTCTTTGAAGGTTAATTAATATTTGCACAGTTCTTTGTCCTTAACTAGCACACTGACAGTGCCAAGTAGTGTCAAAAAGTAAGGATTCCAGCCCTGGTGAGGCACAAAGCAAACATCTGTCAGATCTTTTCCAGATATGAAACATTAAATCTCTCTTTTGTCTAGTGAACCGAAGTGCCCTCTTAAAACTCCAGTTTTGCCTGGGAGAAAATCAGCTGGCAATGAAAATCCCTTTATCCTTCTCCTCACAGCAAGTTGGTAGGGAGCAAGTGAATCTCAAGCCTGTCCACATGTTGTGTGGTGGCACAGTGGGCTCAACATCCAAGGAGCTGGGCCTGGAACTCCTGCCTGGAGCAAGTGCTGCATGTGAAACACACTGAGGATGGAGCAGAGGCCTGCCTGGGCTGTACCCCACAGCAGCTGCCCCAAGGGGACCTGCCAAACTGCACTACCCTGCAATCCTTACACCAGCAGCAGAGAAATATTGTGTTCCTCATGTTAGAGCCAGCTCACACCACCTTCATTTACCTGATGCCTGTTTCTGCAGGTACCTGACTTCAGCTCCCTGCTCAGCAGCCATCTAATCCTGCAGGCATCTGACATCTGCAAATGCAATATTGATTTTTATTGATGTTTACCTATTTCCCCAAGCACTTCTGGAGTTGCTACCAGAATTACTTCAGACTGCTTGTCTCTGGCAAAGAGATGAGAAGCCCCTCTCTAGCTCCATTCCTTGTCATTGGTGTCAGCATCCAAGTCATGAGTATTTGGAAGACTATGTCTTTATAGGGCTGGCTACAACACTGCTGTGAGGGAGTTACACCCCAAAAAGGAACATGAGTTCAGACATGCCTCCTCCTTACACATTTCCTACTTGCTGCCTTTGGCTCTCTGCTCTGAGCAGGCTGGCCTCTCTCCATCCCAGTATGAGCAGCCTTGTTCTCCCACTGAATTTCATCAAAGTCCTGGACACCTGCATCATGACAAAGTGAAATGACACTGTGCTTCTGTGAGACATGCTTGTGACTGAGCTAAAACATTTTCTGCTTCTGTTCTGGCACTTGCACAGCCAGCCTGTGTCACACCCACAGCCCAGCTGGGTAACTCACCTCTGGAGCCCCGCAGTGCCTCACAGGTGAGCTGGCTTAGAACACCTCATGCTCTGGGAGCTCAGTGCACAGCCATGCAGCTCTGCTCAGCCTGGTGGTACCTTGTAAGCAGCAGGAGGAAACTGCAGACACGTTGTAAGTGGCTGGCTGACTCCCACAGCCACTGAGCATCAAAGGATTTTTCCAAAGGAAGACAGCACTGATGGTAGCAGTTGTGTTTGTTCAAATGCTTGGAGAAAGCTGGCACTAATTTTGGACAGAAGCCCAGAGAATCTTTTTAATGAGTTGCAACTTGCAATATGTCTGATCTGTGGATGAAGGCACATCCTTTACAGAGAGTAATTGTTAACAATTTTTTTTTCCAAGAGAGGTTTCTGTTACAGTAGAGTCTGTCAAAAACCCAGGACCTTCCAACCTCTGAGGCTTTGAGCCTCATTATCAAGGGGGAATTTGCTCAAGTGTCTCCTCAAGAACTGAGGCACACCAGCCTATGATTCTCTCAAGAATTATATTCAATCATCTCTGCCTTTCTTTCAGTTATAAACTTGGCTGTTTTCCTGGAGTACTTCTCCTTCCTTCTCCCTCTCACATTTTCTAAATCCTCAATCCAAACACGTTTAAGCAAACTTCATGCTTTGAAGGAAAGCAACTGGCTGCAAATCAACTGGTCACTGTGTGGCCAGCTCTGTGCCAAGCTGTCTGTCTGGCACAGTGTAAGGGCTTTACATGAACCATTTTACTCCAAGAAACCTATCAGGTGGCTTTGGGGCTTGCCAAGGCTGCTGCTTTGTACAAATTTGAGGCACTGATACTCACAGCTGGAGGTCACCAGCTCAGAGGTTTAGTGGGAATGCAGTGTCATATTCTGGTCTTGGATGTGATCTTGCAGCAGTGATGGTCCCATGGGATCTGGTCCCATGGTCAGGGTGAGCCATCTTGTTCTAGCCCGGGACCCACCTCTCTGCCTTGGAGTGCATAGGAAGTCTCTCAAACCTTTAAAAGTACAGCCATGCTGGTACAGTTCTGTATTGTTTCTTTTGTGGATGAAATAATATCTCCTCCTTGCATTATCTCCTCTAATTTTCAAGATTCTTGGATATAAGTATCTGTTGAAGAGCATATTGTGCAAGCTGCTCCTCCTTTACTGTTCTTCCCCAGTGTGGTCTGCAAAAGTCCTTTCTGTGTACATTTTTTGGTAATAATTGCACAGGGTCAATCACCCTTACTACACATCTGTCTCGGCTTTTACTCCTCCACCTTCGCCTGTGCCCCCAGGAGAGGTGGATGTATTTGACAGACAAGCAGGAGATCAGCACACAACAAAACAGCCACACACAGCACAGTGACCACCACAGAAAACAAGAGAATAGATTAACTTTCTCCTGGAGTACTTTTGAACAAGAACTTACCCAGAGTAAATGGCTGCTCATTCAGTTGCACTGCTGAGAATATGTACAACAGCTGCAATACTTCCAGTCTTCCCCTGTTTTAGTAAGTGGGAACATCCATTTCTGATTATAGTGATAATGATCTTAGCCCTTGACCAGGTTTACCCTGAGTCATTTGCTAGTTTCTATTATTTGCATACAAATAGTGGAAAGCACTTATATCAAAAATCACAGACAGTTCTCTTCAAAACAAAGTTTTGTGTCTGTCCTGTCCTCTAGAGCAGCTTTTCCTTGGATTTACCCTTTTTCCCTCAATCAGACATCTGCGCTGCACATTTTTGAGCTCTTAGTAGTTACCCACATTCTAGTGTAACTAATCCAGAGACTTTTCTAATGGCAAACAATTTTCTTATCGTGCACATACATACACAAACACATACAAGACTAAATATTGAAAACATTGACTGTCCTGGTAGATTTGCAAATTGCATGGAAAAGCAGCATATAGAGAAAAAATCTGAAACAGACAAACAAAACCAAAGACCTTGGTCTATAATCTATTTTTGTTTGTAAGTGTTGAAGTCAATGACTACTTTCCATCAATTCTGTTTGATAAAAAATTACCTGGCAAGAGTCTTTCTCTGAGTTACAATAGTATCTGGTCCTGTGCACTTACTAAAATTGATAACTAATGCTTTGCCTGTTTTATGGTGCTCTAAAGAAATCATTTTCACCACTGAATGAAAATCATTCCTTGTGTGCACATGAGGTCATACTTGACTTTGCATGCAGAATTCTGAACCTGGTGGAGCTCTTCAAATGGAAAACAGTTCCCAGCCTTTCATGGACTGGAATAAATCTGCATGTACACAAAGACTCAGGCAGATCTCATTTGAAAAATGAAAAAGAAAAAAAAAGGGTACTTCTTTTTAGGGTACTTCGTTCTCATTTGTTTAAACTTAGTGAGACTAGAAAAGGACACATTTATCTGGAAATTATCTTGCTGGCAATCTCTACTGTAAAGACGAAACCAGCTTGACTTTCATTACATTTTGTTCTCTCTTGAACAGCAAAATCTGTTCAATGGACTTTGCTGCAGAAACCTGGTGGACATGTAATGCAGAACTGACCTCAATTTATATATTTTCCACCTCCATTTTTTTTTTCAGTGAAGCATGACTCGTGTTTAACTGTTCTATTCATACAGTACCTTATTTGGAACTTTTTCCGACCTGTTACCATCTACTGTAATTCATAGATGAGTATGTGTAAGGGGTTTCATTGTGATCTCTGGTGATGATACAAAGATTTTGTGACAAAGAGGGGTTTCTTTTTAATCAGTTGAGACATTTCTGATAATGAAATATAGCAGTGATATCCTGGTCTTCCATTTCCTAGATTTGTGGGTTATGGCACATGACATTCTTAGGGAATTGTTAAATGCCATGAGGCAGCTTCTTCTAGTCTCGTACAAGAAACAGCCACTACCTTTTCTGTTGTCATGGGAGTGGGAATTTCTTTGCTTCTGTCTGGATTTATGTTCCATCCTCTTACACTAATCTCTCTGAAAATCCCTGACTTTGACATCCATGTAATGATGTCGATGAGGAAACCACAAAATCAGGGGAAAAAAAGCTTCCAGTCTCCATTGGGAAAGCGGGATTCATTTTAGGACATACTTGTCTCTGCTTTATGGAAAACCAAATTTGACTGGTAACATCTTTTTCATGGTCATGGAAGCAGAAGTGCTCACTGAAGGAGGGGGCAGAGAAAAGTGAAACAAATTGTTCTTTCTGGAGAAAGGCATTCAGCTGGATGAACTGAGCTGGCAGCAGGAACTCCCATCCAGGGAACTAGCAGCATCATCCACCTCTTAACGTCATCCCAGACCACAAAACAACCTTCCTTGCCCAGCTGAGCCCAAAGGAACAAAAGAGCTGGGTTTCTTCCTTTTTGTGGTCCTGTGTCAAGGGCTTCTCTCAGTGTGCAGTGGCTTTGCATCCTCATTTCTCCTGTGATGGGATGGTCTGAAAAGCTGCAAATGGTGCAGCTCAGCAAAACCTGCTTGGTGTCAGCCTGGCCGGCACTCATGGCCAGCCCAGAGCAGCACCTGAGTTGTGATTTCATAGAGCAATCACTCTGCACAGGTTCCCATTGCTCCCTGTGTACCTACAGCTGGAGCAGTGTATGGGGAGCATCAGGGTACACCCAATGGCCACACTCTCACCTGAAATCCCTGATCAATTTTTTCCAAGGAATCAATGTTATTTATAAATGTAAAAAATGTTAGGTTTGTGGCCATGGGGGAAAGGGATGGGACAGCCAGAATTCTGCCCAAATTGCCTTATTCTTAAGGAGGTTTCCCGACTCTAATTCTATCATCAAGTTTCTTTCTTGGTTGTAAGTTAATCTTATGTGATGAAGGCTGGATGAATTTGGGTTCCAGGACATTCAGCATCAGCAAATCCTACCAATATCAACTGAAAATATGAACATTCATGAGGGAAATGTATGTAGTATACAGTACAGCATATTTTAAAATTTGTTTCTCTGCCTCTAAAAATATATTTTAAAATAAAACAGTGTTGTGCAAATATGCATAAGCACATCTTCTACTTTCAGGTCCTAGGTAATTATTCAGGACTGAGTACATGTCATACAAGTGCACAGAAGGGAAAGCCAAGAAGAAATTTTTCAAATACATTTAAAGTTTACTTTGCTGAGATACTGACACTGATATAATGAAACAGAAAATGTCAACATCTTGTCTTTTTGAATTAAGAACTTGATATTTATAGGCTTTAAACTTAAAAATAAAGTCACATCAAATTTTCAGTCAAAAATTCTTGTGCTGACAAGTTAGTTAACACTGCAAAACTTTGCCAGATCAACAAAAGCTTCTCAAATCTACTTCACCCTGCAAAGAAAAGGGAAGCAGTCAGAGAGATTGTGAGCAGAAAGAAAGGTTTAGGAGGCAAAAATTATTTTCCAGTATTAGAATCTCCTCAGGTTGATAGAGAGATTATTTTAAAGTTTTTGAACAGTGGGAACTGTTGAAAGATAACTTTTCTGAAGGCTTTTCCTAGACAAAAATCAGACAGAGAATAATCTTTGGCAAGGTCTGAAACAAAATGGGGTTATCGTACATAAGCACTAGGTAAATATCTCCTTTAAAATGTCCTTTGAAGAAAAAATACTTTATCTCTTCTTCCTGCAGCACTTCAGCTCTGATCATGCTAAGTGCTGCTTTATATCAGGAAGGGAGGGGCTATGAATGATTATGTGGAATACTTGGAATTTTCCAGAAGAAAAAAGTTTTATGAGAATTATTAGAGGTTCCACAATTAGTGCAATGATTTCTGTTCTCATCCTACAGATTTAACTGCCAGGTTAAAATCATACAGAATTAAAGTTACAATTAAAATCAGAGGTTAATCTGTGCCAGCTTTTTTATAATTTCAGAATGACATTGTTCCTCAGCTGGAAGGATTAATTCTTTCTATTTTGTTTTTGTTTGTTTGTTTGTTTTGTTTTGTTTTTAAAAACATCTGTGAGAGAACCAAGATGTCTCCTCCAATGTCTCTTATCCCTGTAGAACTGACCTTGCTGGTTCTACTCTACAAATGAGCACCACCAAGTAGATCTTTTGCAGCATATAAAAAAACTTCTGGCAGAGAGTGAAGATCTTTGTATCCTTTATGCTAGTAAAGCCACACTGTGGTCAGCCTCCAAGGTCTGTAGAAAAATGGTAGTTTCTCCTTGTTCTTTCTGTGACTTTTTGGCCTCTGCTTTGTTTTTTTGTTTTGCTTTGCATTTTTGCTCATTATCACAAGAAACCCCACTGACTGAAAAATTGTGTCAACAGGGTGTAGAGTGTTGCAGCTTCTGTTAACAAGCCAGGTTGTATATACAATAAATGTGTTTATGCTCATAGGTGGTGTATATTGCAAAAAAAATTTAATGTTTAACTTCTCAACTGTATAATCTAATGCAAGAGCTATTTTTACATGAAGGAATTGAAAGCCAAATTCTGTTTTTCTTTGTTATTCATAAAAAACAAAAAGCTTTGCAGTGTAATTGAAGTTGGTGAAGCAGAGCACAACGGATTGCAATCATTAAATCTATAAATATATCTCCATAAATTTCTTCAAACTTTGTCTAAATATTTAGACCATATATTTACACCATTGAATCTAGTTGCAGTCTCTAGGAGGGGTGACATTTCCATATGGGTCTAGCCCTGAGGTCCTTATTTCTTCCTCCCTTTCTAGTGTCCTCCCACACCTTTCACCATTGAGTCATATCAAGGAAAATCTGTAACTTACTTTCTTTTTCTCTTCTATGAGCACATTTTTCCCTACCTATAGTCACTGCAGGTTATCAACTGGTACTGAGTGATAACTTAAGAGTCCCTCACCTTGAAAGATTTTCTTTTTCTGCTGAGAAGAAATCACTCTTCCTAATCACAGCATCCAAGGATATGGAATGTGTCCTTTGAACGAACAATTTTTGAGAAAGTGCCTTAGGTACCAATAGCAAAGTGACAGGTAAGGTGCAAAAAATCATGGCAGCACTTTCAGATCTTTTTTATGAAATAATTCATGTCCATCTAAAGCTGACTTGTCACCATCTGTCTCTCTGATAGTGCTTTTCTACTTTTTTATATGTGATGTAAAGGCTTGAATCAATGAAAAGACTCAGCTGCTGAGGTACCTTAAAGCTGCTTTTTCTCTTCATGTCCCTTGACACAACACTGGCACGCAGCAATGAGAAAAGCACAACATCTATCCCGTGTGACACAAATTACACCTTTGCTGCCACAGAACCTCCTGCTCAGTGTACATTATAAGCACATTACACATCCTCTTAGTTAGGCTCAGCCCCGAGTCTGGGTGCAGGTCTGGAGTCACTGCTTGCTCTCACAGTCTGCACTCTGCCTTGGCTCTCAGCCCTCCCAAACAGGCTGAACACACACAAAACTGGCTGGAGCTGGCTCTGCCCCAGCCCTCAGCAAGCCTCACAAGCCCCTCCTGCCTCAGACCACCACATTCCCACTGACATCCCCCTGCCCGCTTCCATGGATATCGAGTCTGCAGATCTGCTCTCCCATTTCTAGCACTGCGTCAGATACGTTGATGATCTTCTGCCTACAACCCCTAGACAAGAGAAAGACTAATCAACAACTGGTATGATTTTGCAGATGGAAAACAAAAATAATCCAGGTGTCAGCCAGCAGAGCTGAAATCTGGAAGAGGAGAGGAGAGGAGAGGAGAGGAGAGGAGAGGAGAGGAGAGGAGAGGAGAGGAGAGGAGAGGAGAGGAGAGGAGAGGAGAGGAGAGGAGCCAGCAAGAGGAACTCTTGCAAAGCCAGTAACCAGCTGTCATTTGGGGCTTTGGGAGACTGATATGTGAATGTGCTTCTACTTCTACAGCCAATCCTTGCTACCATCGCTCTCCAGGGTAGCAAGGACTGGTTGTGCTCCCATACAATAAGGACCAGACCCTAGGCCAGCCACAGGCAGCCTGACCCAAACCAACCCTTCTGCTCATTTCTCTCTGGGCTCTTCAAGCCCTCTGCTGTTTTCTCACAGCCCAGCAGACTGGGAGATGCAAGATGCATCACTTAAGTGATTTCTGTACTGAATTTCAGCCAAGAGGATCCCCAGGTGGTCCCAGACCAGCCTGACTGGTGGCGGTGGCTGAGTGGTTAATGTGCTGCATTAAACTAGTGGTGATCTCTCTTCTGGATCCCTTTTATGGGATCATATCACATGAAATAGTTCTTTAGCAAATGTAGCCAGAGAAGAACTCATACTCAAATATCTGCTCTAGTTTGCAGAGTGGAACCTGAATAAGCAGGAGTTTCTTGAATCTCCCATCACTCTCTAAAGACTAGAAATAGATACAGCAGGGGCATATCAATAACAGGTCCTCTCATGCAGTAGAGTCTGATCAGCCTGTCTCCCTGACTCCATCTGTTGTTTGATGCTATTGTCTCCCACCTGAGTCTTGAGCAGCTTCACTAACAGCCAGGACAAGGACCAAATGGCCAGGCTGGGTGATTAGGGGCTCCATGACAGAAGTTGGCTTCCTGTGAGCCTGGAGTACTCACACAGGGAGATGGGAGCTGCTGCTCTCCCTCTCCACCAGTGCCAACCCCTGGAAGAGGCTTCTTCCACTCAGTGCTCCCATTTTAGCAATTAGTGAATTGGGCAGTGTACCTTAGTGGAGATACACCCTGGCAGCCTCTGCATGCCCTGGGGGAGAGCTCTGAGCAGTGCCATGCTGAGCCCTACAAGGCTGCCTGGCCTTTAAGGTGGCCAGGCTGGCAGTGGCACAGAGCCTCACTGCACATCAGCTCACCTGGGGGTAGCTTTATTCCTAGGCAGGACATAAAGGCAGTGTATTCATATAAGGACACAGGGGAGCACAATTGTGAAGCAAGGCTACAAAAAAAAAATATATAAAGAGACATTTTGCCAAAATTAAAGATATTTACAAAAAAGTAACAGCATTCCTCAGTTCTTTCAGTACCTTAGCTGTGCTGGGAGGCTCACTAGCTGTTTTTTATGGCTCACCCCGGGCAAACACCTCTCAGAAAGGCTTTTAGAGCAGCAACATTTTTTTTTCTCATGTTAAGATGAATAGCAGATACAGAGCAGGTGCTCTGGGCAAGTTGCCTCTTCCTTGTGTACAGGGAAAAACCCCCCCAGCTTTGCCTTCCTGCAGGTGTGCCAATCCTCCCTTGTGACAGTGCCCTGCAGCATTATGTGGTGCTAAGGCTGGGCATCTCACTCTTAAATTATTTTAATACACATTTTGTTGCATATTTGAATAAGCCAATTTCTGAGTTAAGTCCTTGTAAACCAATTTAACTACAGATTTCATCAATTAAATGCATCTTTTCATAATATAACCAACATCAGCCTACTCTTAACACGTAGTAGTTTAAGCACAGTAATTTTGAGTGATAAAACTGAGTTACAGAGTGTTGGAATTAGTCTGCTGTTAGCTCTGGAGCAAACTTCACCGGCTGATTGCCTGTGGCTGAAGAAGCCATATGGACAGCCAGGCTGCTTTCCCAGTGGTTTGCATGTAGTGGGCAGGAGCAGGAAGGTGGTGAGGGAGGTCAGCAGAACGGCTCCTTGTGCTCTCCTACAGACACCACCTCATCACTGGTGGTGGTGCCTCAGCCACAGGTGCAGCAATTGTTTGTGCTGTGCTGTGCTGGCAGCAGCCATTCCATCACATGGACCCTGGGGCTGCTGCTTTCTCCTGCTGCAAACCAGCAGCCAGGCCCCAGGCACTTAAGCCCTGCTTCTTCCCTTGATGTGACACAGCCAGAGCACCCCGCAGCAGCAAAGGAGCTGTTTGACATGGCACAGTTGCTCAAAGGGCTCATTCTCCATAGCCACCCCATTATCAGCTTGGGAATCAAAGGATTTTGCTCCCCCCAGCAGCTGAGCAGGCAAGGTTTACACACAGCTTTCCTTTACCACTGTGTTTTAATCTCTGCTGCAGCAAAGCCCTCAAATGGGTCCTCAGTAGCTACTGTGCCTTATTCCCAGGGCTGCTCATTCCTGCTATCATTCACTTTGATGGTCCCAGCACACAGAAATAGGAATTACTAAAAACCTTTGCAACAAATCCAGCACCATCAGGAGCTTTCTGTGCGTTTTAGAAAAGCCCAGGCTGGTATAGAAAGTTCCCTGTTGCCACAGACAAACAGCAGGGCCTGAGTGAGGGCAGTGCCTCTCCTGGCCATGAACCCATTTTGTGATGCCCTCAGACAGGTGAGCTTAAAGTACACAGAGACAAACAACCCACTTGTTTTGTTTTCCTGGTTACTGCAAGCAGCAGCCACAATGTCAACTTTTCCTGCCACATGGGACTGCAGACCTATTTTAAAGTTTTACAAGGGTGATTCAGGGATCCAAAAGGGCAGGAGGGAGCAGAGGCAGCAGTAGAACTGAACCCTACTTCCATTTCTGCTTTCAAACTATTAGACCAAAGAGCAAAGCAGGGCCCGAATGACTCGTACTTACATGGGAAGGTGGTGAGATCTTAAAATCCATCATAAAAGGTTTTCTCAGTGGTATTTGACAGTGATTTGTCAATAAGCAAAACCTTGCACATAGTGAAGGTGGCTGACATCTGCAGTGGAGGAGGTAGGAAGGAAAAGGTTCTGAGTACAATTCCACCTGGAGTGAGATCACCCAGAAATGGCAGAGAGGAGGATCGAGCTCGTCAGCAGAAATTGGGACGTGCTCCCGAGCATGGAGCATAAACTGGAACCTGGCTGCAGGAAGTCAGGTGTCAAGGACAGGGTAATACTTTTAGCACTTGTCTTTTTCTCTTGAAGCCACAAAAAAGGTAAAGTTTATTACACAGCAGCTGTGAATGCTTTAAAAGTATCCGTGAAACCAAGAAGAAAAAATCATGAAAATCTCCTCTGTAGATTTGCTTCCACCAGCTCCCATATAGTGGGAGGACTATTCAAGGAGATCTTCCAGCTCTGCTCTCTCCCATGATTATTCCATAATGTAAAATATGAATATTGTGTGGGGGAGGTTAGAGAAAGGATTTTCTTCTTTTTCCTATGTGTAAAACTCTTTTTTTTTCCCTGACAGTTGTTCTTTTATCTTATAAAAAACCCAAAAACAGTTTACTGAATTATGCCAGGTGGCTAATTAAAATAATTAAAAGCTGATCTAGAGAAAATGCAGACCCTTGCTAGCATGTAGAACTTTTAAGATAATAACTTTTATAAAGAAAAACTTTTTGAAAATGTTTTTTAACAAGGAAGCCACAAACAGGTTTTGTGTGCAAAATTTAAAAAATTATGTAAAGCTATCAAATTCCACAGGGACTCTCAGCTACCAGTGGAAGGAGAAAAATTTGGCCTAGGATACAGCTACCCCCTCCCTTTCTTTTTTCCATTTGTGAGTTTTCATGCATTAAGGCTATTTTGAGTTCCATAACCAAACAGAAGGAACAAATCAAAACCAATATCCCTAATAAAAATCTTCCCTCTACAGTGACAACGGGAGTTATGTAAGACACTTCAATAATCTAACTCTTAAATGGGAGAATTGAACATGTCAGCTGTAAGCATAAGAAGAAGAAAAGCAGTGTGAATTTAAAGATTTTTTTTCTGGCGTGTGTCAGCAGATCAGAAAGTAAAAACCACTCAGCTCATACTCATAAAGTTCAGAAATTGTCCCAGCACCAGTTCTCAATCTTCAGGCAAATGGTGACCACAGCTACTCTTTAGCCACCAGTCATGAACTCCAGTAAAAAAAGGTTTACAGACTATCTCCTATTGTTTTGATTTGGAGACATTTTCTGATTTGAAGTCTAGAAAATATCTTCAAACCAATGTTCAGAGATCACAGTGCAGACTCCTTTGCATTTTTCCAAGACAGGTTTCTCTGGCATACTGTGGACTTGCAGCAGAGTCCAGGTCCCGCCTCCCACCCTATTTTTACCTTTTTACAGGTATTTCCCTGATACAGTGAGACTCCTTGTGCCTCACAATCCAAAGTGAATTTCTTAGCCAGACACTGAAGAGGGAAATCGGGCAGAAATTTCAGGTATGCAGGACAACCAATGCAATTTACATTTCTGACCACCTTTATATAAAAAGAGGTTTGTGAGTAGTATTTCCAGCTGTCTTAAATAATTTCACCTCTGAAGTTATGTGTGCTGTTGCTCTGGGGGTTTCAGTCCCATTTTCTGGATTGGTTTAGTTATGTTCAAGTGAAAACAATAGTTCTCAATTGAAAGGACTGTGTCATTGATGGAAACAATGTAGAATACCAGTTGGAAACAGCAATAGCCAAAGAAAGACCAAAGCCCTGCATTTTGGCTCAGGCATTGGATCAAGCAAGGTAAATGCACTGTACGGTTTGTGCTGCTCTTTTTAGTTGAGTCCATCTCCAAACAACAGCTGCTGCACAGCAAGTTATTGGTATTAAATCACTTTTTCATCTCATGGTCATTAATAATTTTTCTAAAAAGGAAACAGGGCCCTTAATGCCCCTGGTTGCTCCTTGCAGGTGCTGCAGCCAGCACAGCACCAACGCCTTCCACCCAGCTCTGCCCTCCAGCGCCGTCTGTGCTGGGAGCTGGGGGTCCTCACACCTGCTTATGTGGCTTCTTCTCTGCCAACACTTCAAAAAATGGTGAAAGCTACATGATTTAAAATGCCAGTCCAAATCCATTGGCGTCTGCTGGGCTTTCTTGGGGGAAGGAGAAAAGGTTTGGAGGTATTCCTCATGGCCACCTTTCTGCAGTGCCCTGTATGCCCTCTCTGGGGGATTTTGAAACTGGAGAGGGCTTCACTGGCTCCAGGATTTTTGGGGAAGGCTGTGAATTTCAGAGTCTTACACAATCTAGGTTGAATAATTAAATAAAACTTGGGTAAAAGTATTACATGGAAAATGAAACACACAGCATAACAAGAACATCCCCTCATCATGCAGACCTGGAGGGCGGGTACCCTTCTCTGACATCCACTGGCAGTCTGACATTGCCACCAGAGACCAGCAGCAGGCATGAGCAGACAGTGGTTGCTGCCTGGTGCTGGGAGTTGTTCATTCTGCAGAACAGAAAGAAGGTGTCATAATTCCTGCTAACACAGAGTGAAGTATTCCTGTAATAACTCTGAAAAGAGATGCTGGTAAGGAGTGACTAGTATGCCTAAACATGCCCCTCTAATGACATTTCATTAAGGTACCTGAGCCCTCCTTGTCAGACCCTCCAGGGCTGTCAGGTCTGACGCTGGACCTCTGGGAAAGCAATTGGCCTTCTGGATCAGCCACTGGAAGTCAGACAGAAAAGCAAGGGCATCTCAAGTAATGCTAGACACACGTGTTCAGGAACCTCAGTCATTCCCAGAGGATCCAAAGGCATGCCCTTCATTTGCTGTATTGTTTGAACAATGTTCTCTGTAGCAAAAATAGACAGAAAGGACATGTAAAACAAAAGCTAAAAGCCATTTGACTGCAAAGAACAATTTTCACCTGAGCACAATGTGGTTTCTGGAGTAGGAAAAAAGTCACCTACTTTTCTCTCATTGTTAATATGCCTTTTTATTAGTGTTAGTCTTTCCAGCTCTACAGGCTCTTTCTCTGGCTCTTGAGGCACTTTCAGGGTAGTTAATCCTGTCCTCTTGCAGAACAGGTAGCTATAGTCTTGCTTGGCATGTGGGTTGCCATCACCATTAAATGCAGTGCCATTATGTCACTGTGTAAAAACGACTGTCTCCCAGCTGGCTGCAGCCTCCTTTCAGGAGAGCACTAAGGCCTCCCCTGGGTCTCCTTTTCTCCAGGCTAAACAACCCCAGCTCCCATCACCCACTCCTCATGAGACCTGTGCCCCAGACCCTTCACCAGCTTTGCTGCCCTTCCAGCGCCTCAATGTCCTTCCTGTAGTGAGAGACCCAGAACTGGGCTCAGCATCCATAGTGTGGCCTCACCAGCGCTGAGTGCAAGGGAATGAGACTCCCTGAGTCCTGCTGGACACACTTTTTCTTTCCCATGTTAAAAGGACTCTGATGTGTCCCTTGTTTCTCTGCCCTTCCATGAAACTTCTCTTTGTTCATTCCTTCTTGTTCAAAGAGATTCAGAAACCCAAGCCCAACACTGTACTTTCCTTTAATTTCTCTCTTCAGTAGAGCCCTTTCTCCTCCTCCATTATTGGATTTTTTTGGACCCTGCCAGTTTTCTTATGAATATAGTTTCCACATATTTCTGCACTGTACCTAAGAATCTGTTTTCAAGACAATATTCTTTCTATGAAGATGGAATGTTCCGTCTATATTTCCCATGTCAACACTTGTTCAGTCCTTTCATGAGATGTGTGGATATATCTGCATGATCTGCAGGTGCAAAACCCTGGAAGGCTCCAGTCACTCAAGCTTAAATTGTACTCCTGGAGATTTCATGTGATGGACTCCATTTTTTCACACTTCACTCAGTTCTTGGATTTCTGCAGTAAACATCCTCATTCCTCCTTTATTTTCCACCAAATATAGTATCTATGAAACTGGGGTTTCACAGATTGGTAACTTTTGTGGTTTAACTTCTGCTTTTGAAAGATAGTGGTAGGTCCCAGCAGATTCATCTTTACTTCTACTTTTTAAAATGCAAATAATTAATTGAATGTGGTAAAAACCTTCAGGTATTTGTGGATGGAAAAAGAAATGTCTGGTTCCCAAAACATGTGTTCAACAGATGGTGGTAAAAATGCACTACTCCTTTTATATTTGAAAAACAGTTTTTAAATCCTCATTTTTTAGGAAACCAAACAGGGATAAAATTTTCTATTGTTGTAAAAATTGTACTAGTAAAAAATAATTGTTCCACAGTAGATCCTAATTAAGTTGCCAATGCTCCAGTGTTTTCAATACTCACAACCATTTGGAACTTTTTCTCAAAGAGAAAAAATTCAAGTGATTATGAGTGGTCACTTGCAAAATGGTCCAAATGGTTATTCTGCAAAGAGCTGCAGAGGCTCTTGGCAGAGAACAGTTAGAGCTGCTGGCTCTTTCCTTGATGTGGTAGAACAAGGTGTTTCATGATGGCACTCCTATGTTCTCCAAAGAGGGTTTTTCACCTGGTTTTTGAACACTATGCATACATACACATGTCCATGGCCATACAAATGCTTGTACGAAATACTTAGGCACAAAACAGTTAATTAGTTCACAGTTTTTCTGTTTCTTGTGTTAGCCTTCACAGTCAGCATTACCCAGAAGTTGATCCAGGTAAAACCCACCTGCAATGTGGCAATGCCAGACATTGCACTGAAAGCCTCATCATTGCCATTCTCTGTGTCCTATTTACTGGCATAGAAGATGCTCAAATAGTGATGGTCAGAGAATCAGAAAAGCAATGAGCACTCCCTGGAGTTCCCACTGGCCTTATGTAAAACCCTTCCTTTCTTTATTGCCATTAAAGCTGATCTGCAGTATCCAGACATCTTCTTTGGAGAGGATGTATTTCTCATTATTTATTTACTGAAAAACATCGATGCCTCTTCTCATTGGGACCGTATGCTGATCTACTACCATCCTGCTGATCAGGAATACTCACATGAAATTCTCCCCAGTGCAGTGGCCACTGTGCTCTCTCATAAAGCCTAAAGTTATTTCTAACTTCAGAGCAAGCACCTCTCCTGCTGTACTTGCCCAACTTACCCAAGGCATCTCAGTAAAGGTGATCTTCTACCTGGCTGAGCTAATTAAGTTGTTACAGACTGGGTAATCCAGGAAGGCTGTGCAGCAAGTCTGCCACTGACAGGGGCAATTTTCTCACTAAAATTAGGCAGAGCTTCTGAAAAGGGAAGAGGGGGATGTGCTTACAGCAAAAAGAGAACATGACACAGTATGACAGCTTTAGGCTGTACCACAGACAAGGGGATGTAAAGCACATCTTCTGGGCTCAGTGGCATGTGCTTTAACACAACTGTACAAAGGCAGCTGCGTGCAAGCATGAAAAATCCTTGTAAATGTATGCAAGCACATAAAAGAGACTGGACACAAAACAGAGTTTATCTCTAGCATGCAAAACTTTTCTCCTGAAGCAGCCACTTAGTCACCACAAGCTCAATTCTCTCCTCCCACCATTGCAAGGAAATGTTGAAAGGTTCCTTGCCTCCATTCTCCCCTCCTCACCTCATGGTTTCCATTTTATTAAAGCAGATCAATTTTCAGGTTGAGTATCACCAGAAATACCTCCCTAACAGAAACACAGGAGACAAGCAGTTGTCATGGGGAAATGCTGGCTCCCTGCTGATGACTTTGTGGTGGCTCAGGCAATTCTCTCCTATTTCCACTGAGATGGAATGATAAAACACCTTTGTGCCAAAAGGGTTATGAGCAAGTGCAGTGCTTACAGCACTTGCTTCACTCCCCTGAAGTTGGGCTATCAGTAGCACTTTTGGACCTGGCTTGTCCCATCCTTGTGGGTACTTCAGCTGCCAGTGGTGGGAAGCCCAGGCAGCAATGGAGGCAGGAGGAGCAGAGAAGAGGGAATGGAGGCTGCCCCTCACAAAAGCACCCAGGGGATCAAATCTGAGTAAGAGGAACAGCCAGGCAGAAATGACAGGGTTTCTGGCAGTGCCCTCTCCATTCTGACACTGCCCTTTGAAAGAATGTGAATATAAGGGAAAGAAAGCACCTTGTTCCACCTTTGTTTAATGCAAAGCCGCAGATTGAATTCATTGTGTGTGTCTGATGAGAAAATGATGAAAGAAATATCAAGTCCTTTCTATTGGGAGCTTCTGCAGTGCAGGGCACAAGTTATCCACTCCTTTTACTGAGCTGGTCCCTTAGAGGAAAGGCTGAATACTCATGAATGGTAAAAGAGAAAAGGAACTGCCTTTAATTACAATATTCAAATATTTATTTCAGTATCAATTATTCCTCTTAAGATCCTGAAGGGTTCAACTGTTTGTTACTGCAGCACACTCAGCCATTAACATTTTCCTTGGTAGCATGACTGGGAGTATATTTGAAACATAAACACAGCTAAGAGAAGGTTGAAGCTGGAAATTTCCAAATGAATGCTTTTTCTTCCTCCCCCCTTTCTTTCTTGTCTGCCTGCATCACAAGCAGCCTACTTTCCTATTTGCCTAATGTGTCAGGGTGATGTCCTGTGAGGATTTCAGCTATTTCATCACTTTATACCTGTAGTTCAACAGCAACATTCCAAAGTCCTCAGGAGGCACTTTTCTCTCAACATTATACATCCCCTCTATAGATTGTCTATAGATGGAAAGAGATCCATAACTGATGGAGCTGGTGTCACAGGATTCCACAGGCACAGCAGTCAGTACGGAATGCGGCGCTAATTGCAAACAGCACCTATCTGCTCAAATTACTGTCGGAATGCTAACCTTGGGAAAAGATATTTTTATGCATAAGCTTTTCTGCAAAAGAAATATTACTGGAAGTGAAACAGCCAGGCTTTCAGTTATGAGAATGAGCTCTGCTTTTTCCCTTGTTACTGCTGCTTTCGTGAAGGAAGAAAATATATCTTCAGACCAATTTCCCACTGAGGTTAATAAAAAACAACCCAAAAAACAAGTGGCCATGGTAAGTCTGAAAGGAAGAAAAATCTAGATCCTGTTATTTTGTAGAGACAGTGTTTGTTTTAGAAAAAATAGAAATCTCCCAGATGACTTAGAGATATGAAATGTAATGTGAAAAATATTCTCATTTGCAGTACAGTGTTTTTAATGGGGTGTCTGCATTTTATGTGGCATTGCACACAGAAAACTTTTTAGGATACATAGAGAAGTATTGTTCAAACACATGTCACAGGGGACTCATTTTAGGATAGTTCTGTGTCACTTACTTCTACAAAAATATATATGGGTTTTACAAGAGGGTCTGGCATTCAGGGGTGAGGATCCCTTGGCCACCCTAGGCAGCAGTTTGGGTTCAGGATGAGAAAGAGGTTTTATCACTTGCCAGAATGAATTTCAGCACTGAACAATTCCCCCGGAATGAAACAACAGTGGAGAAGACGACCTGTTTCAGGGATTTGGAGAGAGAATACAGAGAAAGGATGCCAGTCGCATCCACTGGCAAGCTAATTAGTAAAAAAACTCATGATCTTGATGACCACAATGTGATCCCAGACCCAAGGAAAATATTCCTTTCTCAGAGTAATCAGTCCCTTGGAACCTGAAGATTGCATAAGGTTTCTGTAGGAGAAAAACTGAAAAAAAAAAAAAAAGGAAAATAAAAAGAAAAGAAAGATTAAATCAAAGAATTCTTAAGACTGGTGAAACAATTTTCATCCTTCCATAATAGACTCTTTGTTTTAGAGACTGACACTATTTATTTCAGCAAACTGTTGATTAGGATTTATTTCTTCTCTCACAAAAACTTCCCACCTGGAGTGGAGGAAGTGTTTTTGAATTGTACTGCTGACCAGAATAGCTCCTTATTTCTCAGCATGCCATTTCTATCATAGGTACATATTTTCCCACTGCACCCGAGAACTATTCAGCATCAAAGCCCATCATGAATTATACACTGAGATCTCACATACAAAATGTTCTCATGTTTACTCACCCTACTGTTAACTTCTTCAAAGCCAGTTAAATTACCTTTCATGTGGACAGACTCTTCAAAGCAACATGGTTCCTGTGTTCATTTTCCAAAACCAGTAAATTAACTAAATCTGGGGGTATGTTCTCATCCCTCTTGAATTCCCTGAACTGCAGTTTTAAGCAACTGCTCATCTTTTGCTACGAGGACCAGTAGCAAAGTAAGTAAGGTGATGCACTGTGATGCCTAAGACATGTATTCATCTTGCTCCAGATTCATCCTAAAACCTGCTCCCTATTGTCCTGGCTTAAATAGGTATCTGGACAAAGGCACTGGGAAGTGAAAATAGCCAACTATGATGTAAACTTTTTATACTTATGCTCTAAAAATGATGATTGTTCAAAAAGCGTGAAAAGTCTACCAGCATCTTTAAGACAAAAATATACTTCACAAAAAAAAAAAAATTAAAAATCTGAAAAACTGGAAGCTGCAAGAAATCCCCTTTCCAAGAATCACAGAAGGGTTAAGGTTAGAAGGGATCACTGGAGGTCATCTAGTCCAACTTCCCTGTTCAAGCAGGATCCCCTAGAGCATGCTACTCATGATTCTGTCCAAATGGCTTCAGAATATCTCTAGGGAAGGAGATACTCACAATGCATGCAAATGAAATAATGAGGTATTTTAATATCACTTCTATTCATTCACATGCATTCATTACCTGAGCAATCTAGGTTGAAAATGGAACTTTTACATTCACACTCCTACAAGCAAAAAGCTGAGGCAGCAAAGCTGAAGTTCAATTAGCAGCTACCTGGCAGCTCAATTAGCAATTCCCTTCAATGAGCTCCACCTGGACTATTATTATAGCCCACTGGCTCTGGGATAGTTCAGCTGCAGCTAGCTAGGTTATTTGGCTCTCTACTGTTATCCTGAGAAATGGAAACAGTGCTAAAGTAATTATTCTTCAGGACACAAGAAAAATTAGTGTTTTGACTAATGAAATGTAGTAAGCAGTGAAGCCTCCATTAATATTATCAAATTTTTTTAATGTGGTGGATGATGAAGCATTAAGGTTTCTGTAGCATTTGCTGATTTCAGCTCTTAGGAATACTGACCTTTTAAATCTCATTGTTCAAGTGACTGTGTCCTAAATTGTTATTCTCGAGAGTTTTTTATAGTTTAAATACAACATTAGGGAAACAAATTCTTCCAACTTGACCCTCTTAAGAGCTGAGTGACAACTACTACTATTACCATTTGCTGACTGGATTTTTTTTCTTTTTTTCTTCTTTTTTTTCTCTTGTTTTTTATTTTTTTTTAAGGTGCATCCAGTCAGGGATATGAGCAAAGAAAGTATGATGTCCAAAGGAAGTATTATCAAAGCAGCTGGTCCACAGATCATGTGTAACTTTGAAAGCAGCTCTATTTGAGATATTTCATATCTCCATCTGGTTCCCTCATTGTCAGAAAAGCAACTGCATATAAATAAATCTTCAATGAACGATGCAGGAGGATTTTTTCTTTTGACAGACCAATATTCAGTCAGATTTTTTTTTGTTTTTACAAATGATTCTGCATTTAACAAGCAGATAATTTTGAAGAAACTGTTTCAATCACCTCATGCAGAAGCCCTCACCAAAGCCCAAGTTGATTTTGCCTGACTTAAGTCTCTAAGTCTTCAGGTCACCTCTTTCATTTTATGATTTTTCAGGACAGGAAATTAGCAGATTGAAAATGTGTGGAGAAATGACCTTCCTCTTTTTTTCTTATTGAAAAGAAACATTGAAAATATTCTCTGATCCCAAATCCAAAATGCGTAGCAAAATGCATTTTTCCTCTGGCAAAGTGCAGCAAAGTCAGCCAAGAGAGTCAAAACAAAATTTCTTTTGCCTAATTTTCCTTTCTGCCATCTTGCTGTCTCTAGTCCTTTTCTCTGTCCTCAAGGATGTAGGCAAAATGCAAGGACAAAAGCTATGGAGCATCCTCTGACCTTAGCTGAAGTTGTTTCCCAAGTCACACAAGCACAATGGAGGACGCTGACCACTATCCAGTCGGGCTGGTGCAAATTTCTTTGTCCATGTTTGGACACTGGCCATGCTTTAACACTGACCACTCGAGCCAGCAATTAGAGAGCACATAACCTGGGAGACCATCCAGAGCTTGACTGGATGAACATTGGCACTGGGAACATTTTCATTCTTCATGGAATACCATAGAAAAACCCACATAGCAGCCAGGACACAATGCCATGCACAACCACAGGACCCCTCCACTGCCTTGCCTGGGTGACAGAAATGGCACAGCCCTGCCAGAGTGATGCTCTCAGCCAAAATGCGTGTCAGTGTTCACAGAGAGTGTCCCTACTCACAGAACTCTCAGTGTGACCCATGTCTAAGCCAGTCCATGGTGACTGATCAGAGTAGCTGACACAAGATAGTGAGAACTCTGCTAGGATTAAAAATATAATAGCAGAGATTATATAACCATATATGTAACCATAGAGATATTTTCCACCTGTATTTCTCTGAGACAAGGTATTGCAAGAATTTCTTACAGAATCAACAGCGTGTGGTACCGTCTCCCAGGTGACAGAACCTCAGGAAGTGGTCTCAAATTTCACCAGAGGAGGTTTAGACTGGATATGAAGAAAAATCTTTTAATGGAAAGGGCTGTAAAGTATTGAAACAGACTGCCCAGGGTAGTGGTAGGGTCACTGTGCCTGGAAGATTCAAAAAATGTGTGGATATGATACCTGAGGACATGGCTTGATGGTGAACATGGTAGTGGTGCTGGGTTGACAGTTGGATTCAATAAACATAGAGGAGTTTTCCACCACTGACAGTTCTATGGTTCTGTAATAGCAGTGTCATGTTAGATAGAGTAAGGTGTGGTTAATTAATAGATCAAAAGTAGCTGTCATTAGAGAAAGGCTGTGCAATTAGCAGGGATGTTTTTATAAATTCCAATTTGTTCAGAACCTCTTCTGATGGTATGAAAGCCGAAATGGTCACAAAGTTGCTGCAACAACAGCAGACCAAGGCCACCTCCTCCAAAACACTGGATTACCCTTCCTCCCCAGTCTGTTGTATAATACTGTTAATACCAGATTGCTGTGCTCAGTTGTTTCAATTTCATTGTTTGAATTTCTTCCTTCACTAAATATTTCACTGTTCCTCACTGCAGTAATACATACTAGGGCTTCTTGGCATGGATTTTTCCTTCTGGGATCTGTCTCTCTGGCCTCTTCATGACCTAGCCACAGCTGGGACCTCAGATGCTTCTTTCCAGCATAGATTTTCAAAAACCTGCTGCTCTAGAATCTCTTTCTAATCTGTTCTCTTCAACAAGCTGGGCTTCATTCTTGCATAGCTTCACTTGACACAGAGCTTGGCCCTTTTTTAGCCCATTTACGTGGCTAGGCAGTATTACACTGCTGCAGTCGTCAGAGATGACGCGTGGTGGGGAAGAGTCCAACTGGTCAGTGGCTTGGATCCAGAATCCTTGAGCTTCATCTCACCTACACTAGATTTAATTGGTTCCATCTAATTTCTCTAGTATCTAATTTTACATCATTAACAGTCTCAAGGTCTTCACTATGTCAGTGCCTCTAGTAAAATGAACAGTAGTTCGTGTTCTTTATTCTTTAATATCTCTGCTTTAGGCTAGAGCAAGGAGACCACAATTAAATTACAGACCACAAGTGGCTGCACACCAGGGGTGTTTTTCTGTTCCAAAAGCTCTCCATTACCCAGGCAGCTACTAAAATTTGATCCATGGGTTCACACAGTAGTACTTGACACATTGCATAGGCCTACCATGGATTTACTTGTAAAGACATTTCTAACATAAATAAAACCATGTTTTGTCTATTGGACCCCTGAGCTGCATATGATAGCAGCCAGGATCTTCTTCCACATAAAATGTTCGGGAGCTAAATTTTCCAGGGACTTTTGGGGGTGAGGAATTGACTATCATGCCCTGATCTGATCTAGTTCTGTTTAGCACCTTTGTGCAGGACTAGGTGGGAGACGCATTAAAATATTTGCGTTTATATGTGGTGTCCATTTTTGACTCTCTTATTCTTAAAGGCAGAGTACAGTCTAATATCAAATGCCATAAGACTTTCCCCTCTCCCAAGACAGTATAGTTGCAAAGAGCTTAATCTCTTGCTAAGACAGAACTGCCCACAATTTAGAGTGCACATGGAGCCAGTGGATTTCACTGCTGCAGTGTAATTCTCAGCTGTCATATATCCTGCACAGAACTGGGTTTCTGGCCTTGATTTTTTATCAAATCATTGGGTAATTGCATGATAAGCAACAACTAGCAGGAGTAGCACAGCTGTCTGGAGAACTCCTGGACTGTATGGTAAGAGGTGATAAAAGCAGGACACCAGGATTGTGGCAGAGAGGTGTAAGTGTGAGCATGAAACACCTATGAGCATTGACACAGTACTGCCTAAGCTGCCAACGTGCAGTCACATTTAAGAAAGCACAGCCTGAAACCTGATGTTCAGCCAGTTACAATTTTAACATTAAATGGAGCAGACTCCTGATACTTGTATGAAACAGGGATGGCCACCACTGGCTGAGGTGCAGCAGGCAGGCCTGTGCTTGGAAAAGTCTTTTGCTGATATTACCTGAGGTGCAAATACCACAAGAGAGCAGTGACTGAGGCCACCCTGGTGCTAAGTGGATACAATTTTGCATCTTCTGTTACCCGAGAAATTTGTTTAATGTCCCTCTGTGCTCCTTTCCCTATCTCACCTCCATCAATGGACTCCAGAAGTACCTCGGTAATGAGCAAGGTTTGTCCTTCCAGTCACCAGCCTGCTTGAATGTTACTGGTAACCTTGAAGATATCATCCCCAGAAGCTATCTTTGCTTATTTCTAACAGGCAAATAATACATTTAGTTTGTTCTGTGAATCAGAAGAATGACTGCCTCCTTCTAACATTGCAACATGTATGCAGCATGGTATGACATTGTCCTTTTCATCCACACAGTCTCTTCTAGGAACATATCTGCTATTATTTCAAACGCTTCTTTCATATTAATAACTCACCAGGTAATAATTAATCTCCATTTCATCTCTTTTGCAATACAATAATCATAACTTTGATTTTACACATGGAAGAATTTGAGGTAACTGTGACCCTGTTCCCACATTTCCATACCACATTATCTTTGTCACTTTCTTCCTTACACAAATCACACATAGAAAGATTAAAGTGACCACACCAAAGCAATTATAAAGGCCCCTGAAGCTTCTCTTGCCTTTTGTGGGGACACATTTTGCAGACTCACTCATCTCAGCCTTTTTCATACAGAGCTGTTGTGGTGTTTCAGGACAATCTCTCCCTCTATCCCATCAGCCCCTCTGAAGTTCATCAAAGAAGATCACCTTGGTATGCAGGCCAGCAAAAAGAGAATCTGATGCATGTTCTCTCATGCCTCACAGAAATTACATTTGCCAGACATCTTAATGAACAGTAAATTTAGATGGAGAAAACTACAATTTGTTTCTCACCTTAATTTTTTATCAAAGTGCATGATCATGCATCTTCTAAAAGCCATTTACAAAGTGATAAAGAGAGATCCTTGGTTACTAATTTTAGAGGGATCATCATGATTTTAGTAGTCTGTCTCACCCACTCTGTCAAGAACACTTATTTCCCACTTGGCATTCTGATGCTGATGGCTTGATTTATGAGAAGACTTGCAATTGTGAAGGACTTGGGCATTTTTCCACTCCAGGAGTGCATGTTGGGTGCCACTTTCTGAGGTTGGCAGACCAGCCAAACCCCAGCCAAACGCTGCAGCTGCTGACCTCAGGGCCAGTGGCAGTGTTTCTCAGCTCCAAATCACTGCCCTCCAGGGCTTCTTGGATTTACAAGCATGCATAGCTTTTCTAGGACAGACAGTTATTCCTACTCACCTGCAACCCTAACTCCTTCCACCCCACAAAGCAAGAGCACTGAAGATTAATTTTGGGTTTTGCCAGCAAATTCGTTCCTTCACAAGGTGAGAAGGTAGAAGAGAAATTTCAGCTGTGAAGGAGGTGAATTTCTCAAAAGAGAGACACATTGGTTATTTGTGAAGCAGTGGGGACCTTGGTGGCTATGAAAGTAACTCATTCACATTTAAATGGCATTTCACATTCAGAAAATAGCTTTTCCTTAACCATGAGGAGTGATCATTCCGTGTCAGTGTTGAAATTGGTCAACAGTCTGTAAACAGTCTCTCCTGTCACCCATGCACTAGCTTCTTGGAGGATTAAAAAAATTTAGTGTTTGGCACTCTCAGATTATACTCACCAACATTTATTTAATCTCTCCCTCTCTGTATTCTCATTGTGTGAATGGAAAGACAAATGTAAGAACATTGAAATATGATGTTTTGAGAACATGGATCTGGACTTGTGCCTTGTGTCACTTCAACTTCTCTGCCTCTAGATCACACATAAACTGCTCAATATATCATATCTATCCTCAATGTCTGAGCTCACTCTCCCCAGCCTCTAATAGACCTTGTGAGAAATACGTAAAGCACGGCTTTACACTCTATCTCAGTTGTTTCCAAAACCCAAGAAACTGTTACAATAAAGAGAGAAAAAATGAGTTTAAAAGGAGAAAATAAATTGAATCTGTCAAACCAAATAGCAAGTAGGCTAGCTGGTTAGTTAAATAATTTTTATTGGCTTTTTCCAACTAATCTGCCTGCAGGATTTATTAGTCTTCTACTATATCCTCAAATAAAGCATCTGACTTTAGTTCCAGTTTATGCTTTAGCCATTAATAATTTTGTACATCCTAGAGAGCATTTATATTATTTATTAATTTTATCTAACCGTAATTACAGTCATTGTGGCTGTTTAATGAAAAGTTACTGTGGGGCAAGTTTCTAGAATTCAAATTGTATTTCATCATTTTTACAGAGAGGGCTTTTGGACTGTTTGGTTCCTTACCCAAGGGCTTCCCACAGCCAGAAAACCTTATGAAGAAAGGATAACCAGAATGGGTTGTGTCCTGGCCCCATGCAGAAGACAAGCACTGCCATGCCTTGCTATTTTATTAGCAGGACTGTCAGAGTCACTCCAGCTTGCTCCGTTCAGGTTTGCACACACGTCCACACACAATTCTCATCATGCCAGAACCAGGGCACACAAGGAGAGACGAGGCAGAAAGACTCTTTGCATCTCTCACCTTTTTGGTTTCTGCAGCAACGCTGAGATCAAAGCTTCTGATTCCTAGGCTAGAGATGCACTTGCAGCTCTGTGGTCTATGGTAATGAGCCACAAGTAAATCCTTGTGCAGCCCATTCTGGGTTGCTCCTTGGCTGTGAAAATGAGATGCTTGCGTTACATGAAACGATGTCTTCTTTACTTTTCTCATAGTTTTCCTATGTGGATCTTGTCAGTTTGCTGAAGAGCAGACAGTATGTGGCTCTCAATCTTCAAAGTCATTCCTTCATGCTGTAGTTTTGTCTTCTCAAAGTTTTGAGCAGCTGCTAACCTCCAGCCATTCAGGAGATGGCACTGAGTGAAATCTCTTGTGTTGTTCAGGAATCCTACACCTCATTACTTTGAAGTGGGCAGGAGGAAAGGTTTCAGTGAGTCAACCCTTTGCAGTATAGAAATGGCACTGCTGTAGGCTACAGAGAAGGGGAAAATCCATGTGGTACTCTGGCTACTTCTCCTTTTTTCTTTGTCAAAACTTATAAGTTGGATAGGCTATTAGGAAAGAAATCTGACCCAGCTTATCTAAATGCAGAGGATCTTCTTCAAAGAAGATCTCAAGGCATTTGTGTCTGGTAGGTTCAATATTCCATGAATATATCTGAGAGAAAAATTTCCATTAATAAAAATAATATTAATCTATATAAGGTAACCAGATAGCATTCAGACAAGATTGTCTTACTCTATGTAGGTTAAATTCATATATTCATTTGCTGCTGGTGAACAAGCTGGCTTTAGGACCTTTGCCCATGTGAGGCCATAATGATTTCTTATTTTGCAGTCAGCTGAGTTTCTACTTGCTCCAGCTTTTTAACTTTAACAAATCCAGCATTAGCCTAAAGTCTTTCTACTCCTTCAGCTGTAAGTTCTCTATATTGTGGCCCCAAGATAATTCTAATTACTCAGATAGTTTCATGCATTAAGTCTTACAGAATGGATTAAGATTTAATTTTAATTTCAAATTTAGATCCTGAATTTCAAATTCAGTTCTCATCCCTAAAAGTCCGAACCAGGAACCTGGTCACATCATTCATCTGGTCTCCCCACCCACAAGAAGTCTGGGGTGTGGACAGGTGATTGCTCAGCAGGGACATGAAAACACTGCCTGCTGACAGACCTGCTCTGGGATCCCAGTGTTTCCACACAGCCTTTCTCAGGGATCATGATGTTTCACCACAACACTAGATCTCATCACCTGAGGGCTTCTTCTGAGATACACAGAGAAGGCAGTCAGGCATTTAGCAGAGCCAAAAAAGTCTCTTTGAACATCATGGAGTGGAGTGTGCAGATTTAGAGTTTTGGCGAGAGACTGAGGGAAAAGACAAACAAGCCTAGGGAAAGAGAACAAGAAAATAAACAGAAATCCAAAGGGAGCAAAGCACAGTGCCTGATGTGGATGCTTGCAGACATGCACAATTTGTTGCTTGCTCAGACTCATAAGCAGGGTCCATGGTGTGGGTACGAGGCCCTGGGGGTGGCTCAGCAGTCCTGACACTGCTCCTAGAGCTGGCAGTGACACTACCTCTATCCCAGTGCCAGCTGTGCCCAGACGTGCAGGACAGGGGTGAGGCGGCAAGGGGAGATACTGAGGAGATTCCATGCAGGCAGCGAGAGGCAGGGAGGAGCAAGCAGAGCCTCCCCATCCCAAATGCAGCTCTCTTACAGGATGCTGCAGTGTGTCATCTCCTAACCACCACGAAGCCAAAACCAAAAGTTGATTCCAGGGCCAAAGAGCTCTCAGGGAAGGTGCATGTGTCAATCCCTGTGACATTTCAGGCAGCATCAACACAAACCCTGGAAACTTTTGCATCCTAAGTTCACCCTGTGCTGCAGATAGCCACCAGCATAGGGCTGATGACCCTCCACAGCTTCTCAGGGTTTGTGCCCCCATCCATTGCAGTGGGCTCTGCTGGGCCAGACATATCCACAGGCCAGGGAAACCACAAATAGCAACACAGGTAGGATGGGAAAATAAATTATTTGAAGGAAGGTGTGTGCCATTGCAGGGTTTTTTGCTATTGTTTTATTTTTCCTTTAAAGCAAATACTAAAAAAAAGATTATTAAGGATGGCAATATTAAAATTGGAGAAAAGAGGAGATACTTTCATATGAAAAATAAGGCATATATTAAAAACTATTATAAAACTGTAATAAAGGTGTGCAAATTCTGTAACATTTTTCATGTTACAGTGACATTAATAAACACAGTGCTAAGAACTTGAATAAAATATAATTATCTTTTCTTTTAACCACTTACTTCTCAATCTCATCTGTTTCAAAACCACAGTTTCAGTAATATCTCAGCCATCCTGATTAAATGAACAGGACTAAGGGCTGAATCCTTTCTGCAAAATACTGCTTTTTTTCACCCAACCACTTTGCATGGCATTTGAGAATTTTAAAAAGAAATACTGACTGTACAAATTAATATGATCTATATTAACAAAAATTATAAAATAAAAATATGAATTCCATCACTGCTGCTGTACGCTTAAGTAACTATTTTGTTAAATGTAAGAAAAAAAACTATGCTTTTATAGTTAAAAACAAACAGCAGCTTGCAAACTAGCCATGATCTGAAGACAGCCATAAAATTCTGTTAAAGCCTTTAGACTCCATGCCTCTTTACTCCACAGGGGAGAGAATGCAGGACGAGCAGGAGAGTATCCCAGGACATCTGATAGCCAGCAAGAGACAGAGAGAAAGAGGGAGCACAGGGTGGCTCTTATCTAGAAAAAGAAATAGCAGCTGACACAGCTGTGAGCAGGCTTATATTATTTTATTTCCAATGTACAACTGACCTGCTTAGCAAACATTTCTTGAGATTTGAGGGCTCTATCTCCCAAGCATTGCAAGTAGGATGAGCATGGGTACCCACTGCTTCCCCCTGCACCTCAAGGTTATTAAAAGTATGAAGACATAGGCATGGATTTAATGCCACTGGAGCCTGTTCAATCCCCTGGGTTGAATTGTACCTAGTCTCAAAGAGACCTGTAAATTTTTTGCTTGGGAACAGCCATTAAACATCATTAGCTTGCAGTCCCTACTAACTCCCACTGAAGTCAGAGCCGTGACCTGTCCCCAGAGCTCCCCAAACCCTGGAGCAGGCAGGCAGCAGCCACTGAGTCACTGCAGCACAGCTCGGCCTGAGCCTCGGGCTGGGCCGTGGCTGCAGCACCAGGGATCCTCACCAGGAGGGGACAGTCCAGGCTGAAATCAGTCAATTTGCTCCTCTAAAATTGTTTATACAAAAACTCTGGGAATACTGCAGCTCTGGGGACACAGGGAGTCTAGCAATGGGTGCTGCAGGAGGGGAGCACTGTTACCTCATGCCATACCATCCCATTTATCTTTTGCATGACTGCTGTCTGAACTGGAGAAGGTGAAATTCCTCCCAGAGGGAGACATTGTGCCATTCCTGAGGCTGGCATGACAAGGGCCAGGAGGCCCCCACTGCTCCCCACAGAAGCCCATCATCCACCGCTTGTCTGTGCTCCTGCCTCTCATGGCATGAAAGCTTTTACTCCATGAAATCCATGAGAGAGCAATCCTCCCATGAAGGAGGCCAGCTTTGGAGCTTAGATTTGTCTGACAGCCACAAGCACAGCTGAGGAGCAAAGAAAAAGAAGGACCACAGTTAATCTCTTGCAAGTATCTCTAGCTGTAACTTTTTCAAAAAGCAGCCACTGAAATACTTGACGGATGGGAAAAGGACAAGAGGGATGCTTTTACTTTTACAAAGTGTAAGCTTTTTTCTATTTATCATCCAGCTACAAATTACTGCTTGGTTTTCTGTTTTTGCAGGAAAGGCCAGATACATATCAGAAAGTCTGCAGTGTGAGCAGGGCATTTTAGGCCATGTAGATACCTGTCTTCACCATGACTTCCATTATAACTTTGTCTTAAATCTGACTGCTTCTCTATGTGTCCTCATCTTCCCTTTTCTTCTCACAGACTGCTATCAAATTTTCCATTGCTCAGCCTTTCCCACTGCAGGTTTTCGTGCCCTCCTTTCCACAGTGATTTCCCCAGCCCTTCACTTCTCTGCTGTCTCTTTTCCCTTTCCTTATAGTTACAGATATGTTCTACACATCTTTTTGAGCTACAAGATTTCCCTCTTCTCTTCTGCCAATATTCTCATTCAGAGCCCTCTTTCACTGGTTCCTCACCCATTTTCTCCCCATTACCCAGTTTGCCTGCTCCCATCTCACACTGCACAGTGCCCCATTTAAATTGAAGCTGGGTACATTCTTGTGCTACTTAAACCTACATGCAGGTTAAAATATTTCAAAAAACCCATAATGGCATCTTTACCACAAGCAGGTGGAAAAAGTCCACCCTCCCCTTCTCCTTGCTGAAATCACATGCTTTATTCTTCTTCTGATCTCTTTACCATTTCCTTTATATCCTCCCAGATGATTTAATTTTTTCTTTGAGTCCTTTTCTCACATAGTTTGAGTTCCACCTCTCTTCCCCAAAAAAAAAAAAAAAGGATTCTTGGGAAAAAACCATGATCTTGGAACCCATATTTCACATTTTTCTGCGTTTCTTCCCTAGATCATGAAATTCACTGAACCCTCAGTTGTTACCCTAGTCTGCAATTATTATTTCCAGCTTTGGTCTGGATCTCTTCCAAGCTGCTTTTTATTTTTACTGCTCTTCACAAACCACTTGGAGTTTCCAGCCTTGTTTTTATTCCAGGGTCTGAGCAGCCTCTTGATCTTTCTGCTGTTCTTGCATAGCCACATATGGCTCCTCCACCTTGTGCTGCCTCCCCCCACCTGGCTGGCCACCACACAGTGTTTCATGGTGTTAATCTCTCCCATGGATCTCCTCTCTTTTCCAATTGACTCTAGTGATGATATTAGACAGTATTCTGGGTATTCTTCTTCCCTCTGCAGCCTTCTGGGTGATCTAAGCCACACACAATGTTTCAGCTTCCATGTGTTTGTCCAGGGCATCAGGGCATTGCATTTCAATCTGAGCTCCTTTTCTCCAGTCCAGGATCTGACTGACTCTGAAGCTCTCTGTTTATCTGTAACTATTTACAAGCAGAGGGGTACTTACGAGAAATTAACGTCATCCAAAGCAGGCAGCGAATGTGTGTAAAAACTTCTCTCTGCTCTGTCTGGGTTTCTTCAGCCTCATGATGCTGATTGGAGTTTTTAAGCCTTGCTAGGACAGCAATGGGCACCTCCTGTGATTGAATAACAGCTTCTGACACAAGTAGGGAGAAAAGCTGGGGTGAAGAGTTACAAGCATTATTGCACCCTGTCACTTCTGATGAGAAAAAAATAGTGGTAATCTGAAGTGCTGTTGGGAAAGCAGGATACACACAGTGAAAATGTGTGTCGTGTCTTATTTTCCTGTAGATGTGTTCCAGCACCAGAATGGGAGAGAAAACTGTTGATGTGGGATGCAAGTGAAAGCAGCAGCATTCCCTGGTCCATGATGATATGTTATGGCAGTTTATCTGTGGCAGGGAAGGAGCAGTTTATGGGAGAGAGCAATATGAGTCCTGCTGCACTGGGAGGGCTTCTCTGCTGTGCTTAAAGGGAATAACTGAAATTTGCTGGTGGCACATCTGCCTGACAGGCACCAGGGTGTTCCTCAGGCCTGGCTCCCAGCAGAACTGGCAAAGTGGAGACTAATATTCTTCTTTATGTTGTGAAGTGCTTCCTTTTACTGGTGGGATTTGGCAAAAGCCTTCTGCAAAGGCCAAAAAAGGCTATGGAGGGACAAAGCAGCAGCCCTGTAGGAGCAGCCTATAGGGAATGTTTAAATATAAGCAAAAAAATGTCATGACAGCTCTGCTCTTTTTTGACTAAAATACAAAGAATCTGATCAACAGGATGGATAGTTCTTAAAACAGAAAAAAGAGGCAAACATTTTCCAGGAACACCTGTATAATATGCTCTTTACCCTCTTCTGGGAAAGAAGAAACACCCCAGGGAAAGTAAAGATTATTCTACTTAAGTATATTGGAGGCAATTTCTAAGAAGCTAGGAGATAGTAGACACTATCTGGAATTTGGATAATAGCCATTAACATTCCAGATAAAAGGTTTAGAAGGAAGGCAAGTCTGCAGTCAAATATTCCCTTCCTTAACTGGGTAACATTGATTCCTTCCATTAAGCGCACACTCTTCAATGACTGCAGCTTTACCCACCCAGCTTTTTCCCTGCCTGTTTTAGTGTGCAGGATGCCTGGTGCACTCTGATTTTGTAACCTTTCAACCATATTTTTTAATTGATTGTGACCTTGTGGACTCTTCCCAGGGCCAGCACTCATCTTGGATCAACCTTGCCACCCTCTTTGATGTTCTTTGCTTGCAGAACCAAAGTTACTCGAGCTTCCAACATTGCTGTGCAAACCCATGCTCAAAATGAGCCTTCTTTCCAGACAGACAGAAATTCCTATGGAGTCTGCCATTTGCCTTTGTCTGGGCAGAGATGACCAAGCACAGATTTTCAGGAGCAGCTGAAGAAGCTGTATCCTGACTGGCTGCTCAGCTTGCACAGCATCTGCTCCCCTACCACAGGAGATGGCCACAACTGCACAGAGGCTCTTCCTGCAGACAAATTTTTGTGCACTAGAATCTGTAGTGATTCAGCCACTTGCTTCCATAAATGAGCTTAGTGAATTAGTTAACTTTATTTTAAATGAAGCATGCCAAGTGAATCCACCAGCTTCAGTAACTCTTACTAATAATAGTACTTTTCCTTTATTCCCCTGGCTTATTATTAGTAAAAAATGACATAATTTGCTGAGAATATTCAACTTAAAGTCCACAGATATGATGTGGGGAGTTTCAGTCTGGATGAAAATTTTCCAAAGCTACTAGCACATGAAAAACTGGTTTTATGATGGAACCAGAATCTTAAACAGCACAACCAAGGCACTGCCACAGTTATACAGTTATGTCTGGAGACAACCATTCTGGCTGAGTGCAGTGGTTTAGTTGGACACTGCTCAGCCATGGATAACTCCATCTGTGGCTCAGAACCAGGAGGCCCATAATCAGCCCCCTAAGCCCTGTAGCATCCTTGGGCAGATAGACTAAAGAGAAGGGAAGGTAAAGAGCATTTACTTCTTTCATGCTGTGTCCCGATCATCACTGTGGAACTGATTCTCCAAGATGAAGACATCCTAGAGAGTTTTCAGGGAAGCCCATGGGAGGAGCAGAGCCTCATTTGACATAGGAAACAGCAGCCACAAATTTCCTAATTTGGTGTGAGTTACTGCTGTGACGCTCGAGCAGCTCCATTCCCTGAGGTGCAGGTGATATTTGTATGGATGCAGATTTTAACCTTTTTAATCTTTACTTTGTTTCCGTTTTCAAAAGGCCACAAGATTATTTGCATGATTAGTCAATTTGAGTAGAACAAAGAGCAGGCACAAACCAAAAGAAAGGAAAAACAAGGAGTTATCCTAGGGCCATTTTCTGCCATCCTGTAAGACTGTATGACAGCAGAATATGAGGAGGAAAGTGCAGGGAAACTTTTCTTTCTGATAACTACATTCTGCAACACTGAACTTTCCTTTGCGAAACACTAGTAAAGATATATACTTTCTTCCTCTCTATCTCCTTGGTGAGAGTTTCAAGGAAGCAAACTGCTGTGTGGCTGCTTTCTGACACCAGGCTGAACAGAACCGTGCTTGCATCTGCACTGCTACAATGGCAGGTTTGCAAACGGGATGGACTTTCCTCTAAGGCTCAAGACTTCATGCATGTCTCCCATTATGCCAGAGCTCCTTGCAGGGTATGTGTTGAAATTCCTCTGCAACATCTCTCAGGCTTTCTGGCAGCATTTTACTTATTTTTGGTCCTTTTCTTGAGCAAGAACTCTCTCTCCACCTGTAGTTGGTAACACAAGCACTTGATTCCTATGAAACATTTCCAGAAATGCAACATCTCCTACAGAGTACTTTTGTCTCAATCCCATTATTCACTTCCCTTTTCCCATTCATGTATTTGCAACTCAGATACCTGTCAGGGAACGGGTTTGTCAGTCTCTGCCCTGCACCATGAAGTGAGGGCTGTGTGCAGGGCTTCTTGTCCTGGCCTGCCATCGTCAGAAGGGCTTTGCAAATCAGTAGGAACAGAGGAACATTTTGTAGGCAGGCTGGAAAACACTGGACTGATGTTCATGCCAACAGCTCTGCCTCAGAAACAGAATGAACAGGAGCTCATTGGTGGGTGGGATTGTGAGAAAAATACACAAATTAGATGGCAGAAGGCAAAGAAAACAATCCAAGGAATATTAGTGTTCCCACTGATCTTTAAGACTTGCAAATAATACTGCCTTTCATGACACAAGCATTTAAGGAACTACAGCTGCAACCCTGCTCTGCATTTTTTGGTCACCCTCAAGATATTGCAACCAGTATTGCAGCTGAGATCTGTCTCTCAGACTTGCTGTACTGACTGAAATGGCCACAGGACAGTGCTAACCAAACATCAGGTTTTGTACTACCAGGAGGTGTTGAGATCATTGCCACTACTCCTCAGTGCCAATGAGTGAGTAAATGTGACTGCACTAGATCCAAATGCAGAGGACCACAATATCACTCATACAGGAGATTTAAGTTTCAGTGCCATTTATTCATATGTTCACAATTCTTTCAAAACTCGCTTCTTTTCAAAGATCAGTAGTTTTCAAATCTAAACTGACAGACAGCTAAAAACTAATATACCTTAAAAGAAAAAGATCCTTGAATCTGAGACACCCAGGATAGTGGTGATTTGAACAGAAAATCATTAGGCTGGTCCAAATGAAGGTCTTTTAAGAAACTTTTACTGGAGCTGTGATTTTTTCTTTACAAATCAAGTAACTCCCACTGAGGTTTTACAAATGAAAATATGAAACCACTCGCTGTCAAAAAGAGATTAGGAATACATAGCCCTAAATCAGTTCTATTTGGCTGGTAAGCAGAACAGCAGGATTTTTACCCTTCCATTTTTTTTTAACACAACTCATATCTGTGCACGGTAATTTAAATGCAGAGCTAATGGTACCTCTGCCAGGATGTAGAGTGACAAAGATGGATAACAGAATGATGGAGTGTTGACTCACTGGAAGTTTTTTACAATCCTGAACACCCAGCAAAATGGTCCTATTGAGTAATGGCACCAAACATTCTCCAATCCATATTCATTTAATTGTAAAGTTGACAGTTGTGTTTGCATGCACTATAGTGCAAAGCCAGAATATACACTAGAAGCCAAAAAAATGCTTCTCTTTTGCATGAAGCAGAATGGAAAAACAAAGTTTGAGATTCCTCTTGTTCTTATATCTCATTTAGGTGAAAGGTGAATTAGTTTGAGCATTGGCTCAAAATTATTGGACCCACTGATGCTGTTTATTTTAGCTTCCTATTAACAGTTATAAATTGACAAAACACATCCCATGCAACAGCTGCACATTCTTAACATTAAAAAGTAACAGTAGCCAAAGGGCGTTTTTTCTTTATCATCTCTTACTGAACTCAAAATGTCAAGTTAGGAACAGGACTGGTAGCAAATAACAGTCATTGTCACATACAGTGAAGTATAAGTGACACACAGCACAGAAATGATGCTTCCACTCAGTAATTCTGCATGTATATCCAGCAACCAGTGCTGCTTCAGCCCATCCCAACAAGCTTCAGCTGAATACATGGTGACAGTCCCTGTATTTTAATTTCTGTGACTGTGGATCAGATTTCTGATGAGTATTAAGATTCTCTCATTAACATGGACTATAGGAACAGCTTTATTTAGTCAGAAAAAGTCCACCAGGTTCAGTGACTTCTGTCTAAGAAGTGGGTAAAAGCAAATGTCTGGAATATGAGTAATGAAAAATAGAAACATGTAAGATGTCAACTCAGCTATTACCAGCCTCCAGGAGCTCCAGACCAATTGTATCTGGTGTATCTCTTCTGGGGTCTTGTCTCACTTCAAGTATAAATTCCTAATATTTCTTCTACTGCTTGATTAACAGAGAACCAACTCATTGGAACATCTTGTTCCTATCTCCTACAGCTTCATTTGATGCCTTCTCATTCCTTACAGGGACAGAAAACAACCACTCCACCCCTATCCATCCATCCTCCACCAAGCTCTTGCATTTTTACAGTCCTCTATCATAATTACCCTTCAGCTGTGCCCCAGGCTGAGAAGTTCTCCCTCATTCACCGTCTCTTCACAATGAAGAGCACCCTTCTGTCAACCCCTTCCAGTCCCCACTGCACCTACCCTGAGCCGGAAGGATCAGAACAGCACAACACACTCAAGACATGTGTGAATCACTGGCCAATGGCACGGTGCTGTTCTCCGTTCCTTGCCTCCTCTCTAACCTAGCTGGGATTTAGGATGTTTTGAAGCCCTCTATGCTGTGATTCTCCCCCAGTTGTTTTCCCTTTATCACAGAACACAAAGCACTGTACATTTCTATTTGAAGCTTCAGTGCTTCTTTTTCCATCGCAAATGCTGCCAGCCCTTTAGTAACGTGGCTGGGACAAGGATTCATTCTCCCTGTCTCTCAGGGCACTTTGAGGCTCAGGTCATGCTACTGCCCTATAAATAGCATTTCCCCACCTCAGCAGCCTAAGAGTTCACAGGACAAATGGAGTCCATGAAGCATCCAATTCACCACTTCACAAAGCCATTCCTTCATCCCCTGATCAGAATGCACCATGACAAAAAGATTTTACAGCTGTTTTCCGGAAACTTGTCATGGTGTCAATGTTCAATTCTTCATAGAGCAGTTCAGTCCCACTGCTCAGGGCTGCCTGAAGCAGTTTTTCTATTCAGGGCCACAGAGAAATTAAGCATCCCTCTCTGTCAGTGCAAAGCTACCTCTCTCCTTTACTCCAGGGTCTGGCAGTCTGAGCTGCTCTCTCCTCTCATCCATAAGCCCAAATCCACGCTGGCCCCTGGGAAGCAAAGGGGCTCCCACCCCAATGCCACTGTGGTTTGTCAGTCACAGTGGGAGCTGGATCAAGCTGATCCCTGAGCTCTTGTAAGCAGCAGTGCCTGGTTGTCAACCTGCCACAAACAGCCTGTAAAGCATTTTAAATAAAAAATGAATGATTGCTTTAGTGCTCTGCGTGAGCAATTCTGTGGACTCAGCACTCCAATAAATCACCCACGTACAGGGTGAGTGCAATGCTCAGGAGCTGGAGGGAGGTTTGCAGGCTGCAGAGAGACTGAGCACAAAATCCCTCTCTGGAAATGCAGGGGGGGAAGGTGGGGGGTGTAAGGGGAAGGGAAAAAACAGGAAGAATAATTACAGGTCCCGCATCTCTTTGATAAAGGAGGAGATTTTCAATATTTCAACCATACCTGCATAAATTAGAAACCTATTGGTAGAGGATAATTGGAGCAGGTTTGTAACTCACCAGTCAATGTAGTCATCATAGCATGAAATCATGTTACAAGGCAAAAAATATGTTTTGCTAACCATCCATTAAATCTTAATCTCAAGTTTTGCAAGCCATTAAAATTGCAGAGAAACTTTCCATTTCAGCCAAACAAATCAAGAGCAATGCAACTTCTGTGCTTGCAGAAACAACCATCGGTGAGGCAATCAACTCAGAAATGAGCATAAGCTTCTGCTCACTTTTCAAGTCCCATATTTGTAATTTTATTTTAAAATTAATATAGTTCTCACAAAAAGTGTTGAACTGAAAGAGCCTGGAACAAAGCTCAGAAGTAATTAAATGCTGGCTTTAGCTCTGCAAGATCTATTTATTGACTCCTCTCAACATGCCTTTGATCTGACTTGAAGAAACAATGCCTCAGACAGAAGTAACTCAATTTTCTGGCTTTCCTAAATGTTGTTCTCTCTTCTAAGATTACTGGTGCTACCTTAGTGCAGATGGACCAGACAGCTGGCAAAAAAGGTACTGTTGGTTCTTACTAGCTCTTGAGCCAAGGCAAAGCATTCTGCTCTTTGGATAAAAATTCAGCCACTGAGCTACTGAGCAATCTCTGCCTTTGCTTTTGAAGAATCAGCAGAATGGGGCACCACCAACTGTAGTGTACCTAAAAGTGGTACTGGATGAATTGGCCTCGGAGAACAAGATTATTTCTCTTTGAAAGGTCCCTCATGCCTACAATGGGATGTGAATTAATGACTGGATTTTTCCAGGTTTTGAACATCCAGCAGTTTCCACAGAGTTGGAGGGGTCTAACTTTTTACAGACACGCATTTTCTGAAAGCTTTTTCCAAGGATCTGTTTCACTCCCACCTCCGTCGCCTTCAGTTAGCAAAGTGTGAGAACCTGACATGTAAATGACAATGGAGCTGAGCTACGGCTGAAGTCATTCCTTTAATTCACTGACATTTCTGGGACAGTGAAACTAAAAATGCCTGAACATTCAGAAGAAGAACTTTTGGTTTGTACACTAATAGTTTCCCTTGTTCTGCTTATGCAATTGTCATCGTTTATTCTGATTCCCAACCCAGCAGTTTGGAGCGTCAAGCAGATACCAGGGATGGTGAGGACCACAAACACTGCCCTTTTCCCTGTTCTTAAAATACAAAGGAACATATGCACTGGCTGCTGCCCCTCCAAGTGCTTGCCTCCCCTAACCAGGCACTCATTCCTGTAGATGCTGTGTGGACAAGACCGTCAGGTTTTTGTAGGGAGCCTGTCACAGCAGAGAGAAGAGCTGTAAAACAGGACGCCTGAGCAGCTCCCCTCTCCCCCTTGCTGCTTGCAGCCCTCACTGCTCTTGCTGTAGTGATTCATCTGCACCCACTGATGCACATGGAGATAAGCTGAGGTCTCTCAGGTCTAGGTTCTGTGATCCTTCAAAGTCAACTGAAGGAAAGAAATCTCCAACTCCAAACCACAGCTGTGAACTGCTCTCCCAAAATCCAGTTGTATAGCCTGGCATATAAGCACAAAATAAGTTTAAAGATGTCCATGCAAAATGGAAATACTGTAGAAAATGTTTCCACAAAAAAAATAACCCAAAGATATAATTTATGTTGTATTTTAAATTTTATTTAATTCACAAGCACAGTGAAATAGGTAGGCAAGTTTTAATGAGAGATACTATTTTGTTTGGACAAGACAGGGATTTTAACATTTACCTTTTCAGTCACAGAAATCATGTAGCCACAGGTTTTGTGCAGAATTTTTGCTGGTGATGCTAAATAGGGAGGCCTTTTGTCCCATTTTTTAATGCCAGAGTCATTTTTTACTGATACTAAAGGCTTGGACTTCTGACTTTTCAGAGCCTTTTGGCTCCTCACAGCCCTGGCATTTTTATTGATAACACTATCTGCTTTACCCTGGACTAGCACATTGTATCCAGAGCCTATCCTCACCCTGCACACAAATTCTTTCCCTCCCATGCTGAAATAGATGTCCCACCACCTGGTTCAAGTGTTCTCAGAGCCCATTCAGTCCACACCTGTAACATGACTGGGGTGCAAAGAGCTGTGCTGGGCACCCCCAGCATTGCAGCAGCCCAGCCTCAGCACAGGATGCAATGTTTGCAATGCAATGCAATGCACCACTCCTGGTGAGGAGTGGGACAGGGTGTCCACAGCTGCCTCTCACAGCTCAGCCACCTGGTTGATATCCCCACCCAAGCCAAGCACTCTAATGCCAGCACATTTATCAGCTTTATCCAAAAACAGTCACAACATTTTGCCCTTCATCCCAAAATCAGGGGATAGATGTGAAGCCAAACTCAAAAAACTGGAGCAAAACAGGATCTCATACTGAAGATCCTCTACTGCAGCTTTCATTTGCTAAACATAGTTTAAAATAAGAGAGAGCTCAACATTTCTCTCCTTGTCCCAAGCACTTGAACAGGAGCAATGCAGAAACTAAAAATATTCCCAGATGTGCTTCAAGCCTAGAGTAAAACCAGTCAGGTTGATGCTGAGGGTCAAAAAGGGGTCAGAAGTGCTTAGCTCCACAGGTAAGAAAAAAGATTGGATAAATATAAATTATATGAAATTCTAAGGGTGGTATGTCTGTCATGCCAGAAGTGCTGATAAATACAATTGACTTCAAACTGAGGAATTTCTTCTAAATGATTTTGTGTACCAAGCCACATTTGCCTGTGCATGACCAGCAACTCAGAAGATCTGCAGAAACTTTATGAAAGCAAGCACCCAGCTGCATCTAGAAGGCTGAGGTGGGGAATTAGAGGCATAGAATCACTACAGCAGAGAAGTACAATATGGGATCTGGGTTAGGAGTCTAGAGGGATAAAGTGTTAGAGGGGGTAGCTTGCAGACAGCCTCCAGGGAATGCACATAAGAATAAGAGGGGGAGTGTGTATATTTAGAAAGTGACCTGGAAAACATAATTCATGGTTTCTGTTGTGCTAAGACCAAACTGAACCAATGTAAATGTTTGCCTTCTCTTCCTTCCTGCAGATCAAGTGAATGCCTGTCTCATAGGGATTTGTTTTTCAAATCTATATAATTGTACACTTCTTATTAGAAGCTCCAAATTTATTACTCACTTGTGCAAAACCCCTGAAAAATCTTGAGACATGAGTCCTGTGACTGAGTTTTGTGAAATTTCTCACCCATTACCCTTTTTGCCAAAGCAGTACTAGTTAAAGCCCTCTAACTGGGTTTTAGAACCCTGTCTTTGACAAAAAGATGTGCTCTGCTCCAGACAACAGCTGCATCCTACACCAAAGACTGCTCCAGGAGCTCCCCACTTGGCACTGACTGATCAGTGGACATTTGAGAAATGTGCTTCTCATGCTAAACACACAGCTCTTTATTTGAAGATTATTATTAAAGATGCAAAATAAAGCGTTTATTCTGCTGTGGGGAAAATGGTAGGCATTTAAGTTGAATATTAAAAAGAATTACTAAAGAAAAACCAGAACGTGGAGAAAAAGGGATGAGGGAATAAAAGAACCCTGTAGGATATGCCATTACAAACTGTCCACTTCAAGCTTTATCTCCCACCTTTCCCTCATCAAATGTGGCTGCTCTTTTTCAAGGGAAAGGGAAGGCAGGGTCCAGGTGCAGATCCAAAGTCTCTAATTCCCTTTCATCTCCCTCCTCAGGTTGGAATATCCTGTAAAAGTTATCCATTTCTTATGAGGCCCTCCCTTCTTAGATCCTCTGACCCAGTAGAGCAGCATTATACAGTGAAGGGAGAGCAGGTTCCCATCCTGTGGAAGTTAAACTTTCATTTGGTTTTCCTGCTTGGCATGTCTTCACTGTCTTCACTTGCTTTATTTTTTTATTTTTTTTTTCTTCTGCAGCTTTTGAAAAGCATTGTGTAAAACCTCCAAAATCATACATTATGAAAAAATCATCATTTTTTCAGGCTCAAAATATTATTGCCAAAATAATAGTGTCTGGTGCATACATGCATGCAAAGTGCTGATTTTTCTAATCTGAAAACTTTTTATTTATTCACTAGGTTAAAAGCCATAGAAATTCGGAAGTTATGATCAAGATCTGCATTGCAAGTTTAATACACAGGTAGTTATTTTGAAGATAATGTAATCTGTGATAAAAAATTGAGCGAGTTCATAAGGAGTAAATCACACCAGAAATCTGACTGTTGTGCTTGAGGAAATTATGACAATAAATGGGAAATAGGAATAAGGTTGATGGGTTATTTTGATTTTTCAAAGCATGTGAGAAAGTGGCATGAAATCTACAAAGTGATTACATCAGAACTGGCTAGAAGATGAACAAATGGTTCCAAAGAGATTAAAAAGCTGTAACAAGGGATAACAAATAATTTTCATAATAAAATGTCACTAGCTGTATGATGAGATACAGAAAAAATACTGTACATTTTGACAATATTTCAGGACAGCATTAAAAATCTAGGTTCTGATCCTCTTTATGGAGCAAAACCAAAGAAAATTCCAGGAGACACTTTTGTATCTATGGGCATAATAATCCCATTTCAAATCCAATAGGAAGAGAGCTGGCTTTGAGAAAGAAAATTTAGGAGTCTAAAACAAATCAGAAGCCAGTTTAATTTCCTACAAATATTGCCAATGCCTTGTAAACAATTTTTGCTGATGATCCAGAAAACACATTCCGTGTGTAGGCAGTGCTGAGATGGAGATAGCAAAACCATGCAGCTCTGAAATGATAATATAATGAGGATCAGAAAGAGCATAAATATTAAGCAAATGAAATCTATCCTAGAAAAAAAAAATTGGGTTGCTGTAAAGCAAGGAAGATGAAAAATTATAAACCATCTAGAGAGCTAAAATAGCAGTGAGATAAAGCAGGGAGGGACTGGTGCAAGCTGGGGCTGTGCACACTGGCACACAGCTTGGGGTGGGCTGGGCCTCTGCACACAATCTGTCCAGGTGTGAAATGGGAAACTCTGTGCTGGAATTGTATTTGCAAGCACAATGAAGCCTTGGGAAAAGCAACAGAGGCAAAAACTTTTTAAAGATTCTATGAAAACTATCTAAAAGGAGACCCAACCTGGTGTCCACTGAATAGAAGATGGGTTTCTGCTATCCATCAGTCTAAAACCCAGTTTATTTATTCAAGGAACAAGCTGCCTTTTCCCATTTTTTTTCATATTTTTATGTCCAGCGTACAAATGCTTCCCTTATATCACCTGAAGAGTGTTTTTATGTTTTTACTTGCATTTCCTGCCTGTTATGAAGGCATGCAGAAAAACAAAACACTAAAATGGATGAGAAAAAGTTGACTGAATCTTTCTGAAACTCTAGGCAGGCTTCAAATGAGAGGAGAGCAAGGTTTTCACTCTATTTTTATTTCAGTTGGAAACAGCTGCTCTCCCTTAATTGTGATTCTGATGAACACAGACAAGCATGACCTGTTGAATACTATTGGCCCTATAGTATTTTCCAGGTTCTGCAATTTTTAATATGTCAAACAATGGGATGTTTGTGCATGAAGAGGAGATGCAAAAAATATTTCCCTAGAGTAGATGACTGCCTACAGGCTGATCAGATGTACTGAATTGAGAGAATGGCACTCTTCTAGACATGTTCACAGTTAGAATAACTCCTACCCAGATCATCAAAAAAATGTCCTGCTCAAGACAAAGAATGCCTCCTAGGCACAGATACAAAAATAATGGATATTATCTACTAGCAAGCTGTCTTGGTGTTGTTAGGGCCATACCATCACTAGGAAGGAGTACGGTGCTTTCAGAGAGGCAACAGGGTGTTTTACATTCCTAACTGCATGGATGTGAGAAGATTGGAGGCTTTCAGAGGGAGAAGAAGAAGAGGAGGCTGGGAAGACTGAAGAAGCACAAGACTGTCTGAAAGGTCAGATCTTCTGGACAGGGTTCCTGGTGAACACAGGACTCAAGGGGATCTTACCAATTCAAGGCCATCTGAAAGGACAGCAGTCTTTCCTTTTTCATCTGTTCTGCTCATCTTGTCGCCTGTCTACAGGTAACATAACACACAGAACACTCATTTGTTACTTGTCCACAGGTAACATTGTCATACAGGAAGGGTGGCCACAATTAGTGCATTAATTAGTGCACCCCACATTAACTCTGCAAAGATGCCAATGAGCATTTCTGGACACTAAAACACAGGCTGGAAGAATGGCATACCAGGTTTTATCTCCCACATATCAATACTCAGAAATGCTCAGACCATTTTCAGGTCCCACTACAACCCCTGGGTGCAAAAATCTTCCATCACATGTAATGATACCAGAGCAGGGGGACTTTGGCCCACCCAGTGACCACTGTCCCTCTTAATGTTGTATCTCAAGTGGCACCAACAGCCACAGCAGACCACAGACACAATTTTCCCTTCTGAGTGTCATGAATTACTTCAGAGAGAAGATGATGTCCCATCAGGCTTTTGTTTCCACTTCACTGACAAGACAGGGCATTCCAGAAGTGGCTGCTTGCTTTCCATTGGAAAAAAAATGCACATCTTCAAATAAAGGAGAAGGCAGTGCTTGGATGAGCAAAAGGGACATTGCCCTGAATCTGAGATGTTAAATATCTCAGTGTTAAAAGGACAATGTGTACTGTAATTGCTCATCAGATTTTCTTGAAGAGAGATAGGTAAGCCATGCTTTAAAGTAACTTTAAGTTCTCAGACTTCCATTAGAAATTGAAAAATAGATTCTGGGAATAGTAAAGTGTTTGCCAGTTGTTTTTCAAGTAAATAAAAATGTTGATATATATTTGGAAAACTTTCAAAGTAAAACTAATAATGAAAATAATCTACAACATAGATTTGGAAAGTAAAGACATATTTTTGTACCAAATGCAACATGCCAATTTCCAATTCTTGATGCCCTCTGGCACAGTGCAGCCTATATCTATGTTGTCACCTCTGACCCAGGAGCATTCATCTAAACTTTCTTTTGGGAAGGATCATTGGACCATGCAATGTGACATTCTATGTTTTTTGTAAGAGAAAAATATAATCAAAGAATCATCTGTATCAAAATACTTTTCTGATTTTTTAGATAGAATAAATATAATTATCACCAAGAAATTTAAACTAAATTATTTCCTCAGTGACAAATGGCATATTTGTAGTATAAAATACTACCCAACTCCCTTATTTATTCTCCCCACAGGTTTTCATCATCATAAATCTCTTTTAAGCCAAACTGCTCCTTAGGTTTCATACTAATAGAAGTTCAGTAATTATATTATCTATGAGATGATTCATATAAATCAAACACTTATAGATCCTACTCTAAATGCCCACATATATATAAAAAGACCTTACATATTTTACAGAGATAGGGAGTTGTAGATGGGCCCATAGATGTGATGGCAGAATTCGCTATAAGACAGAGAACATAAGTGTAATATTTCAGACCTCCAAGGGACCCATTAAATAATCTTGGCTTATTTCTCAAACAGCTGTTGATAAGAAGTACTTAACTTCTTAATTAAAAATTTGCCACTGATTACAGCTGCAGCTTCCTACTCAGCATGATTGAAAGGGCAACTGATAATTATTTGAATGTGACCACAACTGCTGTGGTCATTCAGGAGCACAGAAGGGTGCAGTGTCACTGCTGCTGACAGCCTTGGTGAGAGAGGTGAATGATTCTTGGCACATTCCCCATCCCCTGCACCTGCTTGGACAGCTCAGGAAACTATTTCAAATATGCAACAGCACTATCATTTCTAAAACAAGAAGCACAGCCCAAGATAATGTTTTTTTCTTGTTGAGTTTTAAAGATATTACATATGGGCAAATCTTCTAGTTTGTTGCCTATTAGAGCAAAGGAGTGCTCTTCAAGCTCAGTCTCAGTGATATGATTAGGAGAGGCCACTGGAGAAGAACTGATTGATGAGTAAGTACTAGGCAGTAATCAACATATCGCATGTATCTCACGTAAAATCCCATCATCATCCATGAAATCTGCCATATGCTGAGGTGGCTTTTTTTAGGAAAAAAAAAGAAACCTAACCAAATGAAAGAAGACTTAAAGTCCCAAACTGTCATTTTAGATGTTATCAAAAATGGACAGAAGGTTCCTTTGGGGATACAGGGAAACAGCTGAGATGCACAGAAACTTCTGTTATTTGTGTCATTTTTGAGAGGCTCTGTTTCTTTGAAGACAGAGCAAAACAAAAATCAAAAGATGAAACAAAAACCAAAAAAAAAAAACCAAAAACCCCCAAAAACAAAACAACAAAAAAAGACCAACAGAAAAATCAACAATAAAGAGAAAATTCTTTTAATTCATCTCCATGTCAGACAGTTTTTCTTATCAGAGGAAGATGTACTCCTGGAGGAAGACAAGCCCAGGTCCAAACCTGTCATCCTCCTTGAGTCCAGGCAAGCTCATGTCAGCTCCAGATCATGTAAGAAGGCTTTGTTTTTAGGGCCTGCCCTAGCTGTAAGGTTCACTGCAATGTTGCAAGATACCAAACTGGTCAAAGGCACCTTTTGAAACAGCAACCCAAAGCAGAGGAGATCTGGAGTCTGGAACACCAAAGGAATACAATAAACTGTCTTGAAGCTTTCATCCCCAGCTGACACCTAGAACCACTCCTTGCTCAGATCTTAAACATCTCTTAAACAGGCTTTCAGGAGGGAGCTCTCCCATCGGGTCACTAGCCCTGCCATCTGGGTTCCTCTCTCCACAGGGCCACAGGTCCTGCCAGGAGCCTGCTCCAGCACAGGCTTCCCACAGGGTCATCACAGGCTCCTTCAGGCATCCCCCTGCTCTGCTGTGGGTTCCTCCAGGGGCTGCAGGTGGATCTCTGCTCCAGCCCATGGTCATCCATGGCCTGCAGGGACACAGCTGCCTCACCTGGTCTGCACCACAGGATGCAGGGGAATCTCAGCTCTGGCACCAGGATCATGTTCTCCCCTCCTCCTTCACTGCCCTTGGTGTCTGCTGGGCTCTTCCTCCCACATATCCTCATTCCTCTCTCCAGCTGCTGGCTTTTGGGCAGTTCCCTCCCCCTCTACTTTTTAAATATGTCACCACAGAGGCTCCACCACTGTCCCAGGTGGGCTCTGCCTTGACCAGTGTCAGAACCAGCTGACTCTGTCAGATATGGGGGAAGCCTCTGGCAGCTTCTCACAGAAGCCACCCCTGTGTCCCCCTTGTTGCCAAACCCTTACCACACAATCCTGATACAGCACTTCATTTATTAATTTCTGGCTTCACATTCCTTTTTATCAGTGACAACTTTAGCACAGTTTCCAAGCTCAGTAGAGATGGTTTTCTTCTTTGAATTCATTCCTTCTTATTTACCTAACTTTTACTGAAATATATGATATACATTTTATGACATAAGCAGAGTGGCTTTAAACAAGTTAGATAAGTGCAGGTCTCCGTCCAGCCAATGACCCAAACTGAATGTTCACAAAGAAGCAAATGTTACTGAGAATCCTGCCTTCTCACCAAAGAAACAAGACAAAATCTCATTTTTTTCAGTTTGTTCCAGCATCAATGGCTTTTGTTTGTTCCTTAGGAGCAGCCATCTCCTTTCCTCTCCTCTGGCACCTCACAAAGTACTCCTGAAAAGTAGAGGTCCCTTGGGAGATAGGAAATTTACTGGGTAAAAGGAGTGCTACAAAAGCTCAGCTACTTTAAGAATCTTATTTTGCAGATAGGCTCACTAGACTTCAGTATAGAGAGTAAATCATTATAGAGTAATTAAAAGGCACCTCACATATTCTGAAATGGCACATGTGAAGTATATTATTAAGTTATACAACAGCATAATCAGCCACATGGGAACCCCTATGAAAAGTCCAGCTTTCAAGAGGCAAGTAAAGGCATAGTCATAAGACAGACATGCATACAAAGAGGGTACTGTATGGTCCCAAAAATTGTCTTTTGAGAAATGCCATTTCACCACTGATTGGCTATTTTGCTTGATACTATTCATTTTTATGGGTTGAAGCTATTACTGTGGTTGTGGGAATTTTTATCTTTAAAAGGTGGTGATGAGTCACCTGGTCAATTTAACACAAATGAGAACTCACTGGAGGCTTTCTGAATGGTAATGCCTTCCTAAACTCAGAGCTCAATTAAGCAACCGAAGACTGATTTCCTTTAGGAGAATTAAGGCACAGGTGGAAGTGAGAAAGATGGTTTGGGTGGGAAATTTCAGCCCAGAAATGATATTGTAGTTCTGGAGTTTAACAGGTAGTTTTAATCAGTTTGGAATAATGTTTTAATACAAGAAAAATGAAAAAGTTTCATGTAAACTTCAGAGGCAATGCCCACCCAGCAGAGCACATGTTTGGGCACCCAGACTACCTGTGGGTCTAAGCATGCAGGGAGCTGCAGTAAGGTGTTCAGGACTGTCTGAAAGTCCCACAGGGAAAACTCCTGCTCACTACCAGGTTGTGCTGCCATGAAGAGAATCAGGAGCTCAGACACAACCTGCCTCATGCTGGTGCATTGCCTGTGCCAGCCCACGGCCTCCCCGGCACAGACAAGTGGCCAGGAGCACACAGGAGTCGTGCCAGGCTCCCCTGTGCATACCCACAGCTCTGCTGTGGTTTCAGCCACAGGACAGGCATCTTCCCACACGAGGCCAGAAAAAGCTCTGACACTGCTCCTGGGATTCCTTTCCCCCTTTTCAGTGCTGTGACATCTCACCAGCAGCCAGCAAAGAGCAAAGGCAGAGTCATGCTGCATTAACTCCCCTTGCACCAGCAGCCACATCCTGCCCGTGCTGCAGCATGGGCTTGCCAGCTCTCCTGGGAGCAGCCCTCTCTGAGCCCTCAACCCAGGCACTGGTGCCTTTGGACAACTCAGTGCAGGGGAGATTATGCAAGAATTTTCATGTCTTCCTTGCTAACAAATGTAGAGGCATGGTTTTGGTGACGTGTCCTCTTCAATAAAGCAAAATCTTTCTTTAAGGATGTTTTGAATGATGGGGTTTTGTCTTTTAAATGGGCTGTGTTAAGGCTGTTGATGCACATCTGAAATACTTTCATCACATTTTGAAAGAGATATTGATGCACTATTTTCTTACTAGTTTTTGGAAGCTTTATCAAACTTACTAGCTTTGAGGATTCCCATACACAATTCATTTTCTTTTCCTAATTTTCTTTGTTTATGTTAGTTGGATGCAATCATACCAATTTTAAAATGTACTGACTGCTGCTATTTGCAAGCAGGGCATAGAGGACTTATGGAAAAACTTGCTCTGGAGGTGCAAGCAGAGAATTAGCAGTTGGTTTACCAGATTAGCAGGAGGGTACCTTGCAGCTGAGAGGCCAACTTTTAAAACTGTCCTTGTTCTGCCAAAAAAAGTAGGCTGGACATTACAAAAGAGACAAGTAGCAAGACTGGAAAAGCAATTAATACTTGACAGATACCTTTCAGGGATAGTATATTTCCTGTCACTACCTTTGCATTTGGGTGGGTTTCTAAAAACAGTCAGTATTTTTATATACATTATCACTCTTGGAAAATGTTAAAACGTGGTCTCACAAGAGCTACAGAGCACGTGCCTGGTTCCATTTTGAAGAGACCCAGGGCAGCCACACTATGAATCTGAGCCTGAGGGACAGCTTTGATGCCACTAACCTCAGGGAGAAGGAACTGCATTCCCACTGCATTCATTAGGTGTAATGGAAGTGGAAACATAGGTTAGAAAGAATGAAGAGACTGAAATAGCATATGAGAATAGGGGGATTATTTTTACACTCCAATGCACATGGAGTGCCCATTAATTTTAATAGGAGCTTTGCACTGCAATTATTAATAGGAGAACGTGGCCCGTTGTATTCTTTTATGGCACTCAGGCCATGTTCAGTGACACTGCAAAGGAAGGCTGGAGTACTGTTGACATAGGGGGAATGGAAAAGGGCGAAAAGAAATGGAGCAGCTGGAGTAGAGAGGTTCCTATAATATAAACCAAGATTACTTGGGAAATAGAGCTAGGGTTGAGGTGTATGACAAGACACTTACCCTAAGAAGAGGAGGTCAGGCAAAGGGATTGTACTGCTGCAAGTTGCTGTGGAGAGCCCCATTTACTTTTCTAGAAACAGCAGACAAATACTTCTGAAGAGATAATCCAGCCATTAAAACACCTAAATGTTTCAGGATGTCACTAACCTGAAAACCTGGCTGTGATGGGCTTAAGGCTGCCAGAAATATTTAAAAACCTCCAAGTGGAGGATTAATGGGTGCACCATTATCATGACAGATGCTGAGCAAAACAAACCAGTTCTATATACAGGTCTGCTGGGATGGTCAGCAGAGTCTAGGGGAAAATTCTGCCCTCCTCTTCCAAAGCTAGGAAATGGTCTCAGATGACACATTGGGAATCTGTGTCACTCTGCCTTGCTACATGTCCTGAGTATTACTATTACAGCTAATATTTCTGGACTACCATGATGACATCACCAGGGACTGTGAGCTTGTAGAGCTACATACAAAAACCAGTCCCAAAAAGCCAAAAATGTTCATAGACTCATAAAATGGTTTAGGCTGGAAGGGACCTTAAAAACCTATCACTAGACCAGGTTCCTCAGAGCCCCATCCAGCCTGGCCTTGAACACCTCCAGGGATGGGGCATCCACAGCTTCTCTGGGAAACCTGTTCCTGTGCCTCACCATACCCACAGTAAAGAGCATAATAATGTATGAGTAAAATATGGGGTTTGCATGGAGCTCCATAAATTCATAAACAAGATGAGGTGAAGTAGGACAGTGAGGCAACATGTCTGGCTGCAGTCATACCACGCTGTTAACTTCATTGTTATCAGTTGCCTTTCCTACATGTTATGAAATGTCAACACTTACATAATGTTAGAATCATATTTTTACTTTGTGGACCTATTTTTCATTAAATTAAATGCTTACAAGCATCAGTTTAATTTTCCTTCATTACAGACATTTTCCTTAGTATAACAAAGAGCTAAAGGAACATAAAAAGTAAATTATTTCTAAAATCCTGGTGCTTTTATGCCCATTAACATTGGCTTTTCTGATTCAGAGTCGAAGTTAAGATTTATTGAGTGACATCTGGTTAATTAAACGTCTATTTCCTATGGTGTGCTACAGGAATCATAATGCAGAAAGTCAACATTCAGAGAGTAATTAAAGTGCACTTAAAGAGCAGAGCTAACCTTGTAGTTCACTGTAATTAGAAACAAAATGGGAACAATATGTTTAGAGAATTACCTCCTTTATTAGGTTGCCATCAATAGAAACCTGTTTATATATTTGAATTCTCATTTTGCAAGCTTCCATTTTACTTGTACCCATCAGTGTAACTTAATACCTCAGCATGGATGATTATGTCAGAAGTAAGCAGAGCTCAGTTCTCTTTCCAAGACATGCTGTCTCAGGGACGCTGAAGTTACTTTGGTGTGCAGCATCTCTCCCTAAGTTTTCATTCCATTTTCTTTGACTGCATCAGCTGCAGAAGATTTAGAAAGTTACCAATAGTATTGCAGCCATTGGTAAATACCTTTAGCAAGTGTAAAGCTACCATATCACCAAAATATACAGTGGCCTTTCCCTGGGTTTCTGTCAGCTGCTTTCAAAGCCTCAGCTGCTTTGTGTGAACAGCACATTTCCAAGAGAATCTGGCTGTGAGAGGGAAGGGAGCCGGGGGTAGTAGGGGAGAAACGTCAAGCTGGTCAAGAAATGTTCTGTGTTGTGATAAAGTAAAGGTACCTCTGAACTGCACAGGCACAGAGATCTGTGTGGCACGTTGTGCCTTGGCACTGTTCAGTTGGCAGATGTGGAGGTGGCCACCCAGCCCTTCCCCACCAGGTCTCACCTGAGCCTTCTCTCAGAGCAGGGTCCCCATCCACCTTCTCCCTCAGCCATCACCCTCCTGCCAGCACAGGGCACCACATCATCTGCCAGGCAGGGAAACCTGGATCCTCAATTTCATCACACCTGACAGGAAGGAATACATTAAAATCTTCAACTGGGATCCACCAAAGTGACCTCCTTACGTTGGTCCAAGGATTCTGAGTCATAGAGGGTTTGTAATGTGCAGGAAATGGCCAGACAACTGAAGACTGAAAAAAAGCCAAAAAGCTAAACCTAAAATCCATAACGTAGTCTCAAGGACTTTTGTTTTCATCAATGAAGATAAATTTATTTGGGCCTTCTGCCTAGGCTACGTAATGTCATAAATCTCTTCAACTTGTCAGCATGGTTACAAAAAAAAGCAATTATAATGTCTAATATTATGGCTTAAAGGAATGCAGAGCAGGATTTAGTAAATATTTATATAAACAAACTGCATTTTTATTCCAATGAATGAGAAAAATTATCTTTTATTTATAAAGAGCATGAATGTAAGAGGCAAGTCAATACAAAGCAGAGCCTTATGTGTGAACATGGAGTACAGCAACCCAGAAAAGTATGCTTGATCAGGTTCTGGCATGGGATTGCTGGCAAGAGCTCCCATCTGGTGTATCTGTCACAGGCACAAGGATGACTGCAGGGCTGAAATACCATCAATTTATGAGCTGTGAGCCACATCTGGAAGATCAGAAATTAAGCAAATGAAAATTTCTCAATAGCCTGACTCACCTAACTTTGGTGCCTACCTGAACAAAGAAAAAACCCTCAAGGTGAAGACTGACAGTGGAGGCATTTTACCTACCCCAGCTGCTGCCACCATGGCATATGGTTGTTTACAAGAGCTCTAAGGATTCAGACACCATATTTTGCTCCAGCAGAGCATCTAGGCCTTTCTTTTAGCCCTTTACCTAAAAATCTTGGTGGCCATCCCTCCACTGCCTTCCCACTGGGTCTCCTGGGTCAACTTGTCTAGACATCTCTGTAGCAAAGGTTTTATTATGTAAACTAACACCATATGATAAATTTTATATTACTAGCCTCAGCTCAGTTTTATGTGTTGATTCTGTCTTTGATATGTACCAGCTCCAGGTTTCCCATTGTCTGTCTTTCTTGATGGAAGTTTTGCTATTCGTGAAATATTCCTTATTTTTAAGAACTGTTATTTTAGTATTAAAAACAAAAACAAAAAAGAAAAGGCAGCAATAGAAAAATAAAACCAAAAACCACAAATAAAACAATCCCACACAGTATTTTGCCCTAGAACAGAAGGAATGTCATGATTTTGCTTACACCTGACATCAGACTTTGGCCAGGCACATGTTCTCTCCCTCTATTCCCCATTTTAACCTTGCAAAGCTCCTCTTTGGAGGCAATTGTCCTGGTTGTTCATCCTAAATCAAGCCCCACATCAGCCAACAGCACAAGCTTCAAAGAGCTCTTTTAAATAAATTAGTGTCACAATAACTTTCTTTGCAACTCGTTAGCATTCCCATTTCAGGTAGAAGATAATATATGCAACACATTAACACTCTTTACAGAACCTTTATGTTTCTTTCTAACTGAACAAGCGTAAGAATACATCTAGTTTCTCCCCAGCTCTGCAATCTAATAACTTACTTAGCACACTATTACCAAATTGTACATTACTTTTATATTACCTTTTCTTGCAATTTTGCTTTCAGAATTGCCATTCTGTCCTTTTCTCATTTCTCAGAAATACTTTGCACTCGGCTAGGAATTTATTCAAATAAACATCAAGACTGATCCAAGCACCTGGATATTTTTGTTTTCTCTTTAGCAAGTATAGGAAAAAGTGCATGAAACCAATAAGGTTTACTCCCTGTGTTCCAAATGTTTCCAGTGATGGCAGATTTTGTCACCACCCCACCGTGTCCATCACAAAACAAAGAGCTTATAAGTTTTTTTGTGCTGATCTCCACCCTGTCTTAATGGTCCACTAGTACTCCTTGATATGTCCCAAATTTTACATCTTCCGTGGAGTTATTTTGATAATATGCACAGGATATGGAAGATCTCATGAGGTATATAGCAACTCCTTCATATCTAATTTCCCTCAGAATATCAGCAGCCGCACTATGTCTCCGTTCTTCTCCATATCAGACCACCATGAAGAAACCATGGAGGGAACAATTTATCCATACACAAGTCTAAGAATGAGCTGCTGCCCTGAATATCATCTGGCCAATCACATAAAGTGAGTATTTGGGAAAGAACTCAAAGCCAGAGCAGTAAAATTAAGTTCTTATCAACTACAATTTTACTCATTGTTAACCAAAACATCATTCAGTGCTCAAATCTGCCATTTTGTGATCACATGACACAGTGAATTCCATCTGGAGCTCTTGGCTGATGTCTAGCACACACAGAGTGCTTCTCTCCACAGTGTGTAGTCTGGCTTTAAAGACTTGGATTGGGATGAAATCCATTGTATGCTCAAGGGCATTTCACCATTTAACTGAATTCCTGCATCTCACTTTGAGTCCCTGAAGTTCTCTATGTGTTGTTTCTACCTATTCAATGGCTTTGTTTGGAATCTTATGGGTTTTTTCCCATGAGAAATCTTTCCAGGGAATGAGGAGCCAAGTTGCACTATGCTGGATGACTTCCAGCTTGCCCTCTTGCCTCCTCTGCTGTGGCTCTTGCTCAGCCAGCAGCACTTTGCCAATGGGTGCTGCTCCCTTTTTCTGCAGATAGCCAAGTGCAGGTTTATCAGACTTCGCCAGAAGATTGGTTAAGTCTGGTTTCTCAATCCACGCTGGGCAGGCAGATTCATTGCCACCACTGTGATGTCAAATTTAAAGGAAAAAAAAAAAAAAAGGAAAAGACCCATCTTTAAGTCAGATGTGTTTTTTCTGAGGCCCCAGAACTATTTCCTGGCTTTTAATTATGGTCCAATGTAATGTACATTTTAGCTATAGCTGTGTGCCTGCCCTAAGCAAGGGCTGGGTTATGATTGCACACATCTGCTACTCCAAACCTGCCCTCACCTACTGCATTTCCAGATGTGTGATGCTGTGAGTGCCAGCAGAGTATGGAAAGGTGCCTCTCTCAGGACACACAGGGATCATCTGGATGAAGACATAGGCTCAGTCCTCCTTAGAGGTTAAGTGCTTCAGCTGCTTAGGCCTTTTGGAAAGGGCAGGAAGGATCTTGCCATAATCATGTCTGTAAGTAATGCTTGAATTCCAAGCAAACTCCCAAACTGGGGGCAGTTTCGGTGCCTTTAGCTTCATTTTGATATTCTTTAAGTGTTAACATTAATAGTATTTAAAACTAAACAAATATTTCCAATTTGTTTAACTCTACAGTTTTATTTTCATTCAATATTAGATGTTGAAAATCCAAAATGAAGTTTGAGGCGATGTGTTTTCTCTTTATTCTTTCACTTTTCTCTCTCTATTACCAAATGCCTGTCATTTTCTGATTTCGTTCTTTTTTTCCCCAGTTTCTCTGATCTTCTGAAAACTTTCTCAGGCTTTAGTGTCAGTTTCAAGGGTGTTAAAATAGCAATTAATCACATTTTTGATTTTTCTCCTTCTTCCTGTGAGAATTTTTGAAATGGAAGAAATCTTGAAAAGGTAAGAAGTCAAAAATAGAATAAGAAAGAGAAAAGTCCCTCTGAATCTAATTAATTTTATTGCACTCAGTAAAAAAATGTGCATGCAGATGGAACTTGTGTAGGCTGAGGTGAAGAAAAGTTAAGATAATATTGATTTCAAAAGATCTGGTGAAAAGTATCACCTGGAAACAACTTAAACAATAAAAACCAATCTAATATTATTTGAAAAGTTGGTTTCCTCTTTCAATAATCTTCCATTGCTCTAGAGGAACAAGAACTACTATATTCCAGTAGAAGGCATAAGCAGAAAAAATATAAATATTCTGAAGTCATCCTTGAATTGTTCATTTTAATTAGGGGTTTTGTAAAAAGAAGTTCCAGAGGGAACAAAAGAGTCACAAAAGCATCCATTACTGAAAAAAAAAAAAAAACCTGTCTGTGTACAGTCACCAAACCTCTATATTGGAGCTCTTGTATTTCACATATCTCAAGGTTTGCTTGACTTCACACTCCACTTAAATTGTTAGATTTTAAAAGAGAGTCTACTTCTAAATGAACAATCTTGTATTCCAACCACCTGCTAAAGTAGATACCAAAGCAGTTGCCAGTTTACAAAAATACTCCAAATGAGAAGTGTAGGTGTCTACAAATAGTGAAGTGAGACTACTACTATATTTGCATGTAGCAGAACAGGAAAAAAGCTCAAGTACAAATCCAGGGCATGAGGATAAGTAGCTGAAGCAGACTGGCATTTGTACCAGAAGGGAGGTACATCTTGCACAGGGTAAAAGTCCAGTAACCCCTGTGCCAAGACAGGAAACAGCATTATATAAACAACATTATAGACCCTACTGCAATATTAGAATATTGGTTTAGTACAACTGACAGAGGCACAAGCAAGAAATTAATTGAATTGTGTTGATTTAAATCAATTTAGAGGAAAGAAACCATTACAATCTCATAAGTAAAGGTTATTCCAATTACAAATCCCAGCATTTCATCTTTTTAGGAAGGGATTACATGTATCAAGAACTATTATAAGGGAAAAAATGATGGTGGGAGCATAATGAGTTAAACTGAAATCTCATTAATGAGGAAGATAAGCAGACTGCATGATAAGTTGTTACTCCAATACAAGAGAAAATGAGGAAGAAGCAAAGCGAATAAAACCAGGAGAAGCTTGGTGTGTAATATGTTTTAAACAAGCTAAGAATATACCTTGTATGCTATAAAAGTATTTTGTAACCTGTGAAACACACTCACCCATATAATTTATGTGAAGGAGATCTGTTCCTGTATTCACTGCTCTTTGCCAATGAGCTAGATGAAAGCTTTTCTGTTTGGCACCTTTATATATCGATGGCATATGGTGGCAGCATCTTGTATTACTTATTTGTAATTGGGTACACAGAATTACACAGTCTAAACTCGTGCCAGCAATACTTCTACTGAGTACTGTTGTGCTCATGAAAGCCTTCTATGACTGCTCACCATGACAGGAGTGCCCTCCAGACTCAGTGAAACTCTTTCAGTTAACTTCAGTGGATGACAAAGTCCAACAAAAAACACGACATATTCACACCACTATCAGTCAAGTGCAAAAGGAACCAGCATAGCTCCGGCCTACAAATTAGTGATTCTCACTTGACCATAAATCTCTCTCCTTCCCTCCCACTCTTTTCATATAGAAATATCTCCATAATTTATTTAAATCACATTAAGTATACCAGTAAACTAATTGATTTATGTATTTTGAGAGTAGAAGGAACCTCCAGGAGCATGTATTCTGGTTTTCATAATGAGGGTGTGGAATGTAATCCAGTTACTGCTGGGTCACCATTATAAATGCAGCACCAGTTTTCTTGAGGAACACACAGGCTTGATCAGAGACTTCAGGCCGTGGCAATCCAGAGCAGCTAAGGACACCATGTACCTCTGGTTGCCTACAACATGTTAAAAAAACCCATCTTATTTCCATTTGGGGTTTACTCTGATTTGGCTCAAGGCACTTGTGAAATCTTCCACTGGCAAACTGAAAGGGATACCAAACCCCTTTCTGCCAGTGTACATCATTTCAGACTATGATGAGGTTACCTAAATGAAAACAAGCAAAGAGCTGTGTATTTCCTGAAGAAAAAATTAATATCTATCATCCCTAAATTAGAGAGACGAATTAGTACAACCATTGTAATAGCTTGCGTGAAGCCAAATTAACATTGGCTGCTATGTTTTAAGGGGAAAAAATAATTTCTTCTTCTATTTTGTACACACCACTATTTGTTGAATATTAATATGTTTAGATGTTAAATTCTTATTCCCCCCACAAGGCATTATATAGTAATATATATGCAAAATATTAAAACAGAAATAGATTTGCCTACACATCAACATTTCAAATGCTCATTAACACCAGGACAAACAAAACACCGTGTTCCAATCCTCGCTACATCATCTGTTATTTGGAAACACTAGGTATAATGAGGCAGAACCTTAATGTTTGTTGGTGAAAAAATAGTTGTGCTTCATCTTTCATTTCCAACAAACATGATACAATGCCCTTACACATGTTAGAAACCAGAAAGCCCCAGGCCTGGATAATGGAGACTCAGATCCACAACACAGATGTGCCCAAGAAGGATGTTTTTTCCCCATGTACTCACCGGCATTTTATGGTGCTTCTGCCACTGCTCTTGGTCCATCTCCCTACTGTTTGTTCTTTGCATCAAAACAAGAGACTAGGGAGTCTGTTTTTCATTAAGGAATAACCTGAACATATTTGTGTGGATGCTCCAGTGACAGAAAAAATGTAATTTATTGCACATGTCTCTTTCAATACTACACAGTGAATTTATTAATCCACTGTGATCAGTGCTGAGGCCAGTTGAGATCACCAGCCAGTGGCCGTATTTAGTCAGACTGCAGCCTTATGACATATGAGGTTGTTAATGTTATTAGATACACCTGGGGAGCACGCAACAGAGGAGACAAGATGTGTTTCAAGGAGTAGAATGCTCCTCAACAGCACAGACATTTTGTTTTCACACCTGTTCAGACAGCCTCTACTGTGATTGTGTAATGACAGGTGGGAAAAATCTAAAAAGTAATAACACAATGGATGCTGACATTATTTCAGGTTACTGTTTGTGAGGAAGTTTCTGATGGGAAAAAGATGGATTTGGATGATAAAATATTCTGGAAACCCTGATTGTAACCTAAACTATATATTTTGTGAGACCAGGCGTGCTGCCAAATCATCAATTCGCTACTGTCCCCATCTTTCCAAAGTAATTCTCAGACGAGTTCTGTTATGACAAAGGATTCTATTGGAAAGGTGTGACATTTTCCATTTATTTTGTGTTAGAATAAGCCACAAAAAGAAAACAAAAAAGAGTGTATAAAGGATCACAAAAAAAATTGAGGTGTTGTTTTTCTCAATGAAAAAATGAACAGTGCTGGAGCAGAGATTTCCAACTGCAACAGCAACCCACTAAAGAACACTGTTTGCATGATAATATTGCAAATCATGGCAAATTAGTTTTAAAATATTTAATTAAATCACCTTTTCTTGCTTTTCAGTGGTATTTAGATTAGTTTATGTGAGTGGCTTTTTTTTAAAATTGGTTTCTTGTGTTGTAAGAGTGACATTTTTAATGCTACTCCTTGATATCAGAAAAGAAATCACAACAGAATAACTAGCCTTATAAAATTTAAGGTTGGTAATAAGTGCATTGAACAGTTTCACATTCTGTCTTGTCTTTCTCCACCAAGGTCTTGAGCAGCTTTCAAATCTTTTTGTAGTTTCCCTGTTTTTCCCCTTCTTATCTATTTGAGGGATGGAATCTGCTCCGAAATCTGAGCAGCACCAGAAAGCTTTAGCAACATATTACCAACTTTCTAAATATATGTGTGCCAGTGAGGCATTTCAGCACACAAGATGCCTGACAGATGTGTATGAAACTGAAATTTGAGGGTATGTAGCTATTGCTATGATTTGTAACCTCTTTTCCTTTCTTCAGTCCTGTAAATCTGCTAAACAAGATAGGTATACCTGTTAAAGAAGGTATAAGTCACCAGAAAAAAATTACCTCCTTCTTCTCAGATATTTGACATTCTACAAGAGCCATCAGCAGATGCCATTTAACTCAAGAGAGAATCACTTCTAGCTTGCAGGAGTGACAATATAATAATATAGGCATAAAAACAACCTCATAAGCATCATACAAACTGACAGCCCTTTACTGACTAGCATGCAGCTCCAGCAGTGGCCAAAGATGACTCCTCAATGGGTCAGAAAAGTGCCATGAGTGTGAGGGACAGGTGTCAAGATGGACTCTAAAAATCAAATCCCCTGGGCTCCCCATGACCCATCTCCTCCATGATGAGACTCTGGGAAAGCTCCAGCCCCCAAAGGTGCTTTGCAGCTCAAACCCAGCTTAGCAGCACTCACTGAAACCACTTTTCTTGCTGCTTTTCCCCCAAAGTGAACCTGCTGACATCCATACTGCCACCATCAGCCTCCACATGATTTTATTCCTAATATATCAGTGGCATGAGTCCCCCTTTTAATCCTATGAAAAATCAAGGTGAGCCTTGCAGCAAGGTGGGCTCCACTTGGCCAAAGCAGGCAGCAGGTGTCACCACCAGAACCAGACTTTTGGGGGTGGCAGCATGGGAAGTTGCTATCACTTGTAGTTGCCAGCAAATAAAGAATAGGGGATCACAACTTTTAGGCAATGTGCCAACAAAGAGCAAATTAAACACTGGTTATATTCTAAAAATTTTCAAATATTTGTTGAAATAAGAAGTTTACTTTTCTCAAGGCATCATCTTTCCTCTGGTATAATTTCTCTGTCACATGAGGAGTAGTGAGTCTGACACTTCTATTGCCTGCCTTGACTGTGGCAGCAGAAATTCATCATCACATCTCCTGGTGACCAGAAAATGCTTAAACCTGATTGATGCTTTAAAAACATCTAGAAATATACCTATTAGTACTAACCTTTGCCCAGGAAAGCACTCAGCAAGGACAGTCCCACACTCCAGTTGATTTCCACAATGGCCTCCCCAGGTTAGGAATGATTCAGGGAGTCCTTGTCCTCGTTAAGTCCTATTGCCAGGGAATAAATGAGGAGGGAGGAAGGTGGCTCGTTGATATTGCTAATAACGAGCAAGAGCCAAGAAAGTGAGGGTACAAGAGGTCTTTACAGTCACCTGCACAGCTGACTCAGCTTACTCACCTAAGAATATTTATTGGCTAAACAGATCCCAAATCATTTTCTGTGCCAGATGGGAGCTACAGGGAGAAGGCAGGGCAGTGCTGGCTGGCTGTGTGTGTGCAGGTTGTGAAGCTGTTCCCAGATGTGGAAATCATCCCTGTGGCAGTGCTCCCTGGGCAGATTTCATTAGAAAGGGCTCGTTTGCACTCTAAGGACCCTACTCACAACAACCAGAAGCAGACTGCAGGTAGTTCAGGAAATTAAATGCCAACATCTGATCAGCAGAACAAGGCCACTGAAATTTTCACAGTGAATTTGTAAAAATTCTAGATGACAATAAGGCTACACTGTCAAATAGTAAGGAAAAGCATCCCAGTTAACTTGTTTTTCCTTAACTCTGAAATAGGCTTTATGATAGGTGAAGATTTTAACTTGTGCTTGTGAAAAAAATGGGTCTATCATGACACATCTTATTTATCTGGAAAATAATAATAATAATAATGATAATAATAATAATAATATTACCTTATAGTATAAATAATATAAATTTCCTGCTCTTTTTATCCGTATGGTCCTCCACAGACTGAGGGGGCCTAATATGAGCAAGAATCAGACCCTTGTTTGCCCTTTTTCTGTTCAGCACCCTCAATATCCCTCTTCAGAACTGGGTAAAACATACCACTTATCAAAGTCCTGGGGCACAGCAATTAGTCATTCAGTGACTCTAATAATGACAGTTTTAGGTCAGAGACCTGATACAGCTTTAAATCTGAAAACTGAAAACCTCTTTTAATAGAGTAAGGCCTCCTATTCCAGCCATCTAAGGCTATATCCATTGTCGCAGACATCTTTTCATTAAAAATCCTTTCTTAGGATTTTTCCTTCTGAGAAGCTGAGAGGCTTCAGGAACAAAATGTAAACAATGATTATCTGCTACTGTGGAATGCAACAGGTGCATCTGTGGTTGGTCTCATCTGCTTCTTTGCAATTAATGGTCAACCACAGCAGAGCTGACTCAGACAGAGAGTCTGAGGTAGCTGCCTTTCTTATCATTCTTTTCTATTCTATTCTTAGCCTAGCTAGCCTTCTGAGATGAAACTTTTTTTCTATTCTTTTTAGTATAGTTTTATTGTAATGTATATCACAAAATAATAAATCAAGACTTCTGAACATGGAGTCAACATTCTCATCTCTTCCCTCACCTGAAAACCCTTGTAAACACTGTCACAATCCACAAAGACTTACATCCTATAATTAGAATTTGTTCTCTAGGAACTGCAAACATAACAGATGGTCAAACAAAGGGCAAATATGTGGTCTGCTTGGGATAATGCTGAACATGAGCTTGTTTATGTCAGGTTGCAGAATGAATGGAATACAGTATGACAAAACAGCTATGCTTTTCTCACTTGGCAAGAACCAGACAATGAAGTTACTACAGAGCTTGCAATGGTGGAGTTGGCAGTACAGGTAATTTTAATAAATTGCATTACTTTAGACTTTTGATTTGTTTAGAACACGTCAGGATTTCTTCAAGTGAGCTGACTCATGTCCTTTTAATGCCCAAGAATAGGCAGTAGTAGCACTACGCACTCACACACATATATACATGCATGCTCATGTATACATTTATACTTCATGGATGCAGCAGTCAGCAATAGTTGGGAAGCCGCCTTTCTGTATAGAAGCTGTCCTTCCACTCCTGCTCCTTGCTCATCATTCCAACTTTCTGTCAAATCTGCTTCTATCCCACTAATTTAGGCATGTGATCTGTGCTTTGTGTACAAATATATTTAAATGCCTCAATACTTAGCATTCCATCTCTCTGTCAATTGCTGTTTCTACTGCTAAATACAAAGAAATTCATGACGTTCAAGGCCATTGTTCTCTCAGTATCATTAATATCAAATATTCACAACTTCTGGCTCTTAATAGTACTTCTAAATACATGACATATTAAATGCATGTAATCATGATACCATGCACTTCATGTTCAAGTTTAATCCTGTACATGTATTAAATCAGTCACTTGTTGAAACAGAGCATGTCACTCATCATGCAAACTATTGAGTTTGGAAGAAGCCATGAAATGGATGTAACAGGGACTGCCTCTGCCACAGGACAACAACTATGCACTAAATAGTTTAGCTAAGGTGGTAGAAATCCAGATCTCCCTTCCAAGCTGGGTGAAGCAATGAGAAATCCTCCAGTAAGACAGACACATGGAGAGAAAGGTGCTAGCTCTAAAACAAAGGTGTTTTCTTTGGTGTGAGTAGGAGAAAGAATGGGAAATGGAGACAGGGAAACTAAAATTTTCTGATAACTCACATAAAGTTTGTCTGAAAAATCAGCTGGTTTCAATACTTTTTCTCCTGTATCTTATTTAAATATTAGGAGCAGAGACAAGTCTTGACAGCAACACTGAATTTACTTGCTTTGATTTCTCAGAGAAGAATTTGTGACACTGAATTTTAGAGGCAATTCCAAAGAAAAAGAGGAGATACAATAATACAATGCATTTTAAAAGCCTCATGTCATGTTTCATTTACTCTTGAAACATGACAGATGAATTTCTGACAGCAGAAGATGATACATACGCATTCATGTATTTCCGACGGAAAATAAGTACAAAAAAATATCCCTCAAAGGAAGAAAAGCTTGTAAAATGCTTCAGCATCAGGAGAGAGGAAGGTATTCTGGGAGATAATTCTGCGACAGCAGACCAAAAATGCCATTGATAAGATTTAGTGACTTCTCTCAATCATGAAAAATAAAATCTGGTTTAATAAAAGACAGGGCACAGAGGAATCATCTTAGAGATTTCTCTGTTTGTTTGTTAGGCAATCACTTCTAAATTAGCTTTGGAATTTCTGATCCTCTAATACCTCTTGAGATTGCCTGCTTTCCTTGCTTATTGTTACATACATGTGGTAACAACAAAGGCTGGGGGAGCTGGGGCTTGGCACACAAAGCTGAGACTGGAGATGCTCATACAGCTCTGCTCACACAGGCTGATGTCTCCAGGAGCCACTGCCTCGGCCAGCAGCTGGCTGTGCACGTGCTGCTAACAAGCCACCAGCCAAGGGCACATGAGGGTCTCATTGAGGGACATCCCTGTCAGACCACAGAAAAACCCTGACCAACACCTGGCCAGCACAGCAGAGAGCTCCCTGCAAGGGAGGAAGAGCAGGGAATCATGCAGGAGGACACTGTGCTCCTCATCAGAGGTTTGAGAGGTGGCAAGAACCTGCATCTGCCAAAACGGCATCACAGGTGCTGGGGGCTGGTGTGGGTCCTCGCACCTTGTCAGAGAGCCCTGTCATCCCCCAGAGCCCCAGCTGGGTGGCACAGCAGGAGCAGAGCTAATTACTGTGCGGGGAGGAACATGATGGAAATGTCTACACAACATAGTGCTTAACTTTCTTTTCTTAATAGAGGGGCTATCGAAAAAGATGCTTTTCACCTCATTGAGAGTTCCAACTCAACATCTGAGTTTCAGCTCCGTTTTCCATTCAATTAGGGCTATTAAAGTCATCTTGACATTTGAGAAGTTAAAATGATTAATGGAATACATACGCTTGAGCTCAGTAGATAAAAGAAGCTGTTTTTTCATTGCGAGCCTTATGGATTTGATACTAAAAAAAGGCAGCATGTCCTACTCAAATACTCCCTGTTACAATGCCAGATGGGAATCTGGCACTAGAAGCTGGAGCTGGCAATAAGCAGGGGTCCTGATTTGTGATGTGAAAGGCTAAATAATGCTCAGAAATAACTGTCAATCATTGATAGAGATGGAACCATTTTGGTAAAATGAAGTCTAAGTAGCCCATCTGAATAATTTATTGTCACAGCATAATCTGCAGATTTCAGCTGTGATTACAATATGAGACTCTATTAAAGACTAGAAAGTACAGAGAATAAAGCTCAGAATAAATCAGAATTGTAAAACCACTGTCAGCAAGAGGAGAGAAAATGTTCTCAGCTCTGTGTGCTGAAGGCATCGTTTTGGGAGTTTCTGAGAATTTGGTGCATGAGTTCAGATGACAAGTTAGAAATCTAAGTAGCATTCTTGGTTTTTTTCCTGAAAGATGTTGAAGTTCTTGAAGTTAATGCAAATTGAGAGCATCAACATTTCTGATAATTCAAGAACTTATGAATAGAGCTTTCAATTTGAATTCCATGAAATTCAATGCTTGGACACTGCCACAAGAAAACTGCATATTTCTGAGGAAAGCTCTGTCTCTGCAGATTTTTGGGTTTTGACAGAGAAACTAACACACTAGGACCTACTCTTCACTTCTGCCTCTAAGCTTTATTATTAGTATTAAACTCTTCGATAGATGAATAAATAAAATACTGAAAACACTTTATAAATGGAGCTTAAGGCAGATAGTTGGGCTTAACCCCTTTTCCCACAACAAGGGACTGCTGCATTTTCCCTTCAGTAACCACTCTATGGGATGAGCCCTAACTTACCCTGAAATGCTTTTTATGACTTGGACAGCTGTATATGACACATTGGTTTTATTCTTGGGGTTTTGAAGGCACAAATGCTTTCAAGTCCCCCCCCCCCCCCCCCCAAACAGCTTTGGAGATGGCAGCTGTCTCCTTCCTCTCCCACAGTGGGGTCTCAGTCAAGGACAGCGGCTTCTGGGCAGTTTATAATGAGCATAAATTAGGAAACCAGAGCTTGCTGCACAGGCTCTGAGAAGCACAGGAATGAAGGAAAAATGAAAAATGCAGTGGTCCAGATTAAAACCTGATGGATAGAAAGGCAGCAGTAATGTTTGCACAGATGTCTCCCAGTGGAACCTGTCTTCAGCCTCTCCCTGTTAGGGCTGTGATGAATGACATGGAAGGAACAAAGACTGTGCTTTCAATTCAGCAAGAAGAGGATGTAAACTTACTTTAAAATTAAAGAAAAACCTAAAAATGTGCTTTTCTCGGCAAAAAGTGTTAACTAGATTAAACCTCCCACTGAGAACAGGTCTAAGCAGAGTGAAGGGAGCTGTAAACAAAAGATTTCTTACAATTATATTTGTGTCTTCTGGCCATTGTTGGATCCCCAAAGACTTCTAAGAAAGGGAAGAGAAAGAAACAGATCCTGATATAGATGAAGGCAACTGAAAAGTATTCCAGGCAAATTTGGACACCTAAATTCAAACTGCCTCACTGGGTTTCTTCACCAGCCATATTCCCTAAACATCCGAAGATATAGGCAAAATGAAAACAGCAACAGCAAAAATTTAGTAAAATAACTCTAAGCTGTAGAAACATACACGTAACAATAGTGCATACAGGCAAAGAGCTGAATTTCAGAGTAATCCCCTACATTTTTGGAAGGGATTTTTCCTACCATGTGCATTTTCTGACTAAGGTCAGCCCTAATCCTGGTTGTCCCATTCCCTCCATCCTCCACTCCAGGGGAGCACACCAAAGTTTCTGTGCTGGCATCTGTGGCAGAAGCAGCAGTTCTGTGTTTTCCAGTTTTTAAGGACAATAATGTGTTGCTGGGTTGGACAACAGAGAGTCCCACCCAACACTGATCTCAGTGATGACAGTAAAGAGGTTATTTATGGGAGCACAGGAGCCTCAACACTTTCTCATATTTTGTTTTTACTATATTAACTGCATATTCCTGCCAGCTTCTCTTTATGTGCTTGTTGGACATAGATGTGTTTAATCCCTTTTTCAACCTGCTGACATGTCCTCATTCATGTCCAGTGGTGTCAAGCTCCAGAATCTCACCACCTGTCTTCACAGCAGCCTTTCCTGCATCTGTCTTACACCATTCTGCTCGTTTCAATCAGTGCCCCTTTTTGGGATATTTGATGACTGCTGATACCACGGGCAGCACTCCTGGGATCTCCACAGTTCTGAGAAACCCCTCTGAAATTCCCCTTCATACTTCTTCCCTACCAAGGAGGTGACTTCTCAGGAGGTATGGTTGATTTAGAAATATTGTTTTCATTAATCAGATGTAATTTGTCAAAACTGGGGATGATTGTGGAGTAACAAGAGTCCTTGGAAAGTGCAGTAGTCAGCAGTGTGAAATGGCATTTACCAACAGTAATTACTGTATTTCTGTCTTTCTGTCCCTGTGCTTAGGTAAAGAAAATAGCTGTGACAACAGTTGGCAAACCTAGTCCTCATGATAAATTCCATTCCACCAGCAACCCTGTGCTTATTTTGGTTAGTTCCCTTGCCCTTCACTTCACAACACAAGTAAAACCTGCTGTAGTGTGTGGCAGTTTGTAATTTATCCTTCAAAGGTATTTATAGAGCACTGGTCCCTGGAGAATTCATGCTCTAGACCCACTGATGTGTTAAAAGAAAGGGAATAGAGCTTATTACAAGGGACTTCTTAAGCATTTTTTCTTGGCAACAGGCTTGATGAAGCAGACCTTCCTTTGAAAAGCTAAAGGTTTTAGGAGAATATTATTAAAGGAAATGTTGCTGTCTGAATGAAAAAAAGGTGAAGAAAAGGAGATAGCCTAAGCTGTACAAAAATGTCTGTTTGAAGAATAAATATAAATAAAGTTCAGAAATCAAGACTTTTTTTTTTCATATAGTGAGAAAATTATTTCAGTTCATTTATTTCAGGCAGCTCCATTCCTGCCCAAAGCACCAAGATTCTGAGCACCCAACTGAAATAAAAGGTCATCCTGGTCAATCAGAGTCATGTTTTCATCAGAGCACTGGTTGTATGGTGAGGTCTCCTTCCCAGTGAGACAACCATGGCATAGGAAAAGATTATGGGAGGGGGGTCCAGTATGGGACATGAGCTTTTAGGATTTTCCCCTTTGACAGTGCCTTATGCCCATCATCCTAATATTCATCTCCTCTGAAAGAGCTGGAAAAGAAACAAACCTGCAGAACCACACAGGCTGGAAAAACTCTGGTTTTGGACTTTTTATCTCCAGCCACAAGACAAATGAAGAAACTTGTGTCTCACTGTCTTAGGGTGTGATTTATGCCCTGCTCAACACCACCCTGAGGCCAAACTGACACTGGCAAAAGCAGCTTCATGGGAGCCAAAGTCTAAGCCAGACATGAGGTTTATGCTGTACATCAGCTCCATAAACACTTAGAAATATTGTGTGCAAGGAAGATGAATGAAGGCTGTTAGCTGGACCATGGGGGCTGCCCTACACATGGCATGTTTGCAGTGTCTCAGCACAGGGTGAAGAGCTCCAGCCTGCCAGCCCCACGTTACTCCTCCTAGCACATCGAGCCCACTCAGATGCCACAGATGTTGCCAACAGCCTCCTTCCCTCTCCCCTCTGTCTCCAGAGGCCACTGTCAAGAAGCCTTCCTGGCAGCACTTTAAAAGCAGATGAGATCAAGCATGTATTTAAGAATAAATATATTTAAAACAACCAAGCCCTTAAAACCCATCTGTTGCTGAAGAACATAAATTCAAATACTACTCACACTCCCTTTAGCTCAGTGCTCATGAGAAAGAAAAAAAAAAAGGTGAAGCTATTTGCTGATTTCCTTGACAATATTCATATGATATGTCCCTCCTTGGGACTAAAACGCTGGCAATTTTTCATGGCTATGCAGCACAAAGTGGTTAATTTTCAGGCGGGTTCTCCTACAGCCACTGGGCAGGAAAAAGTGAAGGGTGTGAAGACTGAAGGTTGACTGTTATTAGGGGGTGATTCCTAAACACCCTACAACTAACAGCAGGTGAAGAAGAGACAAAAAGCTGGAATGGGGTGGAAAAAAGCAAATTTCCCACAGCAGGAAACTGGAGCTCCTTTAGTGAAAATAACATCCATTAAACTAGGAGACTCTTTTCCAGTGTCCAGGAGTGGGACAGTGGCTTCATGTTATCCTTACTCAGCCTTGCTGGAAGAGGTGAGGAGAATTTTACCTCTTTTACTTCCCAGAGGTGAGAAGTGGGCAGTGGGCATGGCCAGCACAGGCACTACATTAGAAGAAGAGCAAAAGGGACACCAGCTGCCCCATGGAGCGGGCTGGGAGGCACACAGCTGGCACTTTGGCAATCCAAATTACTTCATTTCAGCAAAGGCTTTTTATCTGTCACCACCACAGGAGCCCATGGCTTTTCCTTTGTAAGGCAGCAGCTGGCCATCCAGGTAACCTCACCGTGGGCGAGAGAGGCTCTGGGAAGCTTCTCACAGCAAATCAGGCTGGCTTCTCTCTCCTTCACAAGGAGGGAGTGTCTTGGGGGAAGACCCGGGTCAGACGGGCAGAAATCAAAGCCACTGGCTTTGCTTTTGGCTGCCCCCTCTTGGCTCCCCGCTCCTGGTGATGCTGGAGGCAGCAGAGGCACTCTGGGACTGCCTGTTATCAATCTGATGTGATGCCAAGGCTTTCCAGCAGAGCACCAGTGAAAGAAAGAACAGCAATTTAACAGCCTGTATCTCTGCTAAGTATAAATGAATTTTCATGGGCAGGAGTGGAGAGGAAAAAGCATTATCTACCCCAAGCACTTGTCTTCAGCTGAAAATCTCAAAAGCCTGAAAGAAGCAATGCTGTTAGACTTTCTTAAAAAAGGGCTCCAAGGATTCCTATAATAGCACATAATACCCTAAATATAGGGTTGCTACTGACTTTCCTAAAAAGAGACAACTATAACACAAGTGGTACTTGATCAAAAAAAAATTAATAGTTTAAACGACACGTTCTAAAGAAATTTCCTCACCTAAGACATTTCTGTTTGGTTAATAGAAAAAAAAAAATGAATGGACAGTGTGCTGGGCATTACTTTTGATCTAATCAATGGCTTCCTTTTCTTTCTTACATGTGTTTTATAAGAGAAAAGAAAGTCAAAATGGACATCAGCAATCCTAAGACTAAAAAAATATAAGTTATGAAAATAAGTTAGTAAACTATGTTCATAAATAGAGTTTTAATAGAAGTGACCAAAATCATAAATGACTGAGATAACAGAAGCTTCTTTTTTAAGCTTTAGTGCAGAAGACTGAATAAGGAGAACAGAAATGGAAGTTAAAGAAACATAAATTCAAAGTAAACTTTAAAAAAATCACTTTACACCTCTCATAGCTGTAAGCAGGTTGAATCACTTGCTGCTCAAAACTGTGAAGTGATGACCTTGGGATTGCTCAGGAAGGGGACTGGACTAGAAAGTGTTGCAAAATAAGGAAACTCCACCAAGTGAAATAGCTGTTACTTCCTGCTTCCCATGTGTTCTTGTTTTATAAACGTTTCTGCTTTAAATATCACCTACCCATGCTGGTAAAACTAACATTATGCACTGTGATTTTTCAAGCTTGTAAAAATATTAAGTATTTATTATACCAAGAAAGTAATAAGTTTCTGTAAGAACTTGAGGTTTAAGTAACTTGATATTTAGGATGCAGCATATGACCATCATTCTGATGTTTTACATAGATGAGAAAACAAACACTGCTTATCTCTGTACACGTAACAAGTGTAATCAAGCTAATGGCAGAAATCATAACGCAACACAGATGTGAGAAATAGACCTAATATAACAGATGTATATTCTGTTACATTTGTGCTAAAAGGGAAGTTTTCTTCCCTCGAAATGAGCTCTTGGCTACCATCATCATTACATGACAGCCTGGAAAGATCCTTGTGAGTCAGCATCTCTTTGTGCCCTGGTAACCACCCACAGCCTGCATGGAGCAGGAGTGCCTTTGCTTGGCCTTCCTGGAGAGTGGCTCTGCATGGCAGCTGTGAGGCACCAAAGGCAAGGCTGCTCTCATTTAGCACCTCCACTTTCTTGCCTGCCACAATAATTTGAACATGCATTCAGAAAGCTGCTCTGGCTCATCAGTTCAACAAGGCATGCAGGAAGGCACGTTTGAAATCCTTCTGAAACAAGGGCTGAGTCACTGCTCCAGAGCCAATAAAATCAATGTCCTCCTCAGATTTTGGATCAAAGCAAAAGCTGATGTGGTTGGGGTTTTTTCTCCCCACCTGCTGCGTCCAGGCATCCTGATGCTCCCCTGATGCAGATCAGACAAGTCTCTCTCCCTTTTGATCCATGCCTTGATGGCACAGAAACTAAAGCAAGCATCCTTTAGCTGTGAGGGCTCACATGCACTAATGGATTAAAGCACGGCAAGGGCTTGATTGCAGGCACCAACATGAACCACTCCTCCAAACAGAAAGTGAACAAGTGCTGGTAATTGAAATTTGGCTGTTAAAATGCAATTCTTCAAGTAGAATAATTTTAAATGTGGGCAGTTCATCAGATTTGCTAGATGGCATATTTTCTTTCTTTTTTGCTAGGGTTTTTTTTGTTTGTTTTTTTGTTTGTTTGTGGTTTGGTTTTGTGTGTATATTTTTTGGGGGGTGTGTTGGGCATTTTTTTGTTTGTTTGGGGTTTTGGGGGGGGTTTTTTGGATGGATTTTGTATATGTTCTATAATAGAGATGGTTCAATTGAACCTAGTTTCTTTCATCACACATTATTGCAATAGCAAATACTTATAAGTAAGAGTTTAGATCATGAGTACAGAGATGATGGTGGCAAACAGAACAACTCATGTTGTGGACATTAGCAAAGACAACCTAAGTTTTAATTTTCCATTGGTTTCTTCCTCAACAACCTTTAAAAGTTTGAAATGCATTTAGTCTTACTCATCACTCTGGCTGAGGAAAAAGCAAGATTTTAGAGCAAGATTTAATTAGCTATCTACTAAACACAAGACAGAATTTTCCTTAGGTTTGGGGTAATTTTGCATTCCTTTCTAACTTCACATCCGAAAAAGTTTTTTTCAACAAACCTCTGTTCAACCCTTGATTTAATTATGTAGATAATAAATGGTTGTGAATTAGTTATTCTATTCTTCCTTTGATCCACTATTAAAAGTGTCATTATTTACACGACTTTGATCACACACATGAGAGTAAATTTAGGACAAACAGCATTTAAAACAAAAGATAAGACCAAAGACAGCCAGCTGTATTTTTTTGAAAGAGACAAGATATCATCTATTAGATTTTTCTGTTCTGTGAAAAGTTCTCCAGACCCATTTACTGAAGGTAACTCAGATCATTTCTGCAGCTAGTATCAAGGAGAGAGTAAAATATCCAGATCGAGGTGCTGACTCAGCACTTGTTCATCTCTTTGGATGACTCCTCAGAGATGCCTTCATCTCTCCCCGTGCCGAAATGCTGATGAATTTGCACTGCTGGTGTCTGCTCTTATCATTCTCTGGCAGCAATGCATAAAGGAGAAAAGGTGCTGGCCCGTGGGTATGGCCTGGCACACAGGAGGAATGGCAGGGCAGTGTCACCCCCTCTATATTGCATTCCTCAGAAAATTATTCCACTAATTCTGTGTTTAAAGGGAATTTGGCAGGTAGAGGTATGCAAGTCTGTGCACTGCTCTTTTATGTGGCTGCTTGGTATGTGTCTCCATCTCCAGCTTTATGAAAGTACTTCTTTTTTAAGAGCTGTCACTCTCCTATTTTATATGGAATATATTGGTTTAAAGAGTGAGATATGAGCCGTCCATGAATTTTCTCATTGTTTCAAGTGGTTTTCTATAATTTCTTAAGAAAGAATTACTGGTCCATAATTGCCAAGGCCATTACTGTAGGGATTTTTCGTTTGGGCTTTCTTTTTCTATGAATAAGTGTTTGGCATTTGCCAGTCCTCTGGGATGTAATATTAAAGTCTTTACCAAGTTGATAGAAAAACTTAGAGCACAGATTAGCACAGTTTAGGAAATGGACAGAAAGTGTGTGTCGTGTTCAACAGCTTGACAAGTATCTTCTCTTGATATCTTTAACCTCCAACAGTGAGTCAGTTCTCCTTTCCATAAGGAGAAACACTGGGCAAAACTCTTTTTTTCATCTTCTGGTGAAAATGGAAGTGAGAAAATGGCCTAGCTCCTGTGCTGTGTTCACATTACCTCTAACTCTCCTACTTGTTCTCAGACTCCCCAGCTAATCTCATCTTTGATTCCGCTTCCAATTTTCAGAAGAGCCCTGCCCACTGAGGTCAAGAGAGGTGACTGTAGCAAACTCCAAGCAGCTCAGACCTGCATTGTGCAGAACTGGAATGGATCCCTTTGGACACAGGCTTCGTCCCCTTCCTGAAGAGCAAGAGCACAGATTCATATCACAAACAGTCTTAGGAAAGGGAAGGAAAACAGTTCTCTTTTTTGATTCAAAATTATTTGATTTTATTAAAACTTCTCCCCAAAAAGAGAGAGAGAAGGGCTGTGTGTCTTCAGAGTCATCTGTGCCCTCAATACATTCAACATTTGCACTAAAATGGTGAAAAGAGTGAAAAGGGCATTAGGTCATACTGTACTATTCATATTTTATTCATGCTTTAAATTACAAGTTTAAATGAGAAACATCAAATATAAATCTTGACAGATGCTTACTAATGTTTTCTTTATTCATCTGTATGAAAATGTAACAAACACTTCAGTCTGAAAGCTTATTTCTTTTTTTCCCTGAAAAATTAACAGAACTCTTCCTGTTTGTTCACAGCAATAAAGAAATTACGTACATATACATAATTAGCTGCAATTTAAATATAGAAACATATGGATACATGGAGGAAAATATTCCCAAATGTGCCTATTTCTGTATTTCAGTGGGTGTTTAGGTTATTCTGATAGAAATTACATTAAAATGAGAGCATATATATAGAATTTTGTTAATTCTAATGCAGTTACTTGACTTGTATAATGGTGCATAATTATGTAATTCGGGTAAATATCCTTAGTACTTGCACTGTGGAACTATCTGAGAAGATGCTATTGAGAAATGCCAGCACATGCTGGCTGAAATAAGGCAACCACAAAAGCTCCTCTCTGTCCCATTTCTCACAGGAATTCCCAGTTGCTCACTGCACTGCAGTCATCCTTGCCTTGCTGCCTTGCTCACATCCATGTTTACATTTCTTTCATATCCATTGGCTTCTTCATATGTGTTTCACTACTAATTATTTTCGTCTACCAAAGTAAAACTTTGCTGGCACTTCTGATCTTATCTAACCATGCACCACTTCCTATCTAACCATACGCAGTGAGCCTTTCATTTTCCAAGGGTTTCCATTCATTTTCTGGGTGACCATTCAGCATGAGAAAAGAGACCAAAACCAGCAGTGACTTCTGACCTTAAATCACCAAAATTGCCCTTTCACTGCAAAGGTACCACATTGGGTGCAGGTATCAGGACACGGGGAGGCTGGAAGATGTAAGAGATGGCCATGGGCTACCCTGTGCCAGGCACAGACATTTCCAGGCAAAGGGAGGAGCAGCAGAGAGGAGCAAACCCCCATTCCCTGCTCCCTGCACTTCCTGGGGGTGAAAGATCAGCAGAGAAGCAATGAAGCTGAGCAAGGAAAATGGGGAAGGAAAAAGGTGCTGGTTTAATGTTTTTAATGTTGTTTATCCCTACTCTTATGTATTTAATTGGCAACAAATTAAAAGTGATTTTCCCCTAGTCAAGTCCTGTTTTCTGCCCCCATCCCACTGCAGGGAGTGAAGTGAGCAGCTGGTTGGGAGCTTGGCTGTTAGCCGTGGCTAAGCCTCAGCAAAAGGATTTTATTTGGATGTTTGTGTTCTAAATCACAGACCTAAGAGAATTTCCATCAAGCCCAGAACTTCAGAAACAAGACTCAAGTCCTACCTGGGCTCTGCTCTCCTCCTATTCCTGTTCCAACGTTTCGACAATCCATTTAGATGCAACAGCTAAGCAAAGCATTTTAGTGGAATTTAGGCATTAATGATTCGAAACCTTCTTCATTTTCACAGCTGAAATACTGGTTCAGTCCTCTTTCTGCCGGTTCCTGGGAGCCCTCCAGAAGTGTGCCACATTATTCTTACTTAGCTTGCTTTCTCAGAGTACTGAACTGGCCTGTATTTCAGCTCACGCATAGTTTAACAGACCTTCTCTGGGTGTCTCCCAAGAGAGGAGGAAGGTGGGCACTCACACACACGGAGAAACAGGAGAAATCTGCAGTGAGACAGAATTAATCATTGAACAGCTGCTAACGGGACCATTTGTTGAAGATCTAACACTGCTTTTCTTCAGTAAGAAATGTTTCTGCTGCACTTCCAGGGATTGCTGCTGTTCCTGGGGAGAGGGGATCTGGGTTCCCAGATCTCCAGTTTGGGGCCTTTAGCTCTAAAAAAGTGCAACTTTTAGTTTGATACTCTGCTCTGTAATTAGTTACAAATCTCACTAAGGGGAAAAAGGCTTGGCTATGTCCTATCATTTTGAAGGGAATGGTCATTGTGATAGTCAGCGACCTCTTAAAGTGAACACATTCACCCTTGTTCTGAAACTCTTTAACTTTGCAGGCATACAGGGAGAGCTAAAATCTCTATTTTTTTATCTGCTTTTGCTGGGGACAGTTCTGCACCCACAGATATTCACAATGTGTTATATGAATTTGCTCAGTATTCTCCCAGCTCAGAAGTCCCAGTGTCCCTCTAAGGTCTGCAGATATTTTTGCAAAGGATGTCATTACCCAGTTTGAAAAGTTCGTGCAGCAAGCATTCACTGAGTTCACTTTAATACAAATATTGTTTATTGAACTTTGTCAAATACCAGTCATTATTAGAGAGAAACTGCTACTTCAAATCAGCTTCATATTTTAGTTATAGGTTTCTAATATATCTTTAATTACAGTGATTACAAGCCTTTATAAATTATCAGCTGAGTCTTTGCCTTCATCTCCATCTGCTTTAATTTATTGTTCCTAAAAAGAGGATAATTATCATTTGCAACCAGCTGCTCCTTAAACGCACTCGAGAAATGGGATTTGTTTCTGAAGCTCTTTCTCAGTTGTTCCTCTCTTTATATTTTTTTACACAAACACATTGCACGTGCTTTCTCTTTTTGGCCAACAGACAGGCCAGTCTTACAGACTCCCTAACTGGCCACCACAAGTTTCTGAGTTTAGAAGGGCTTTCAGTGGATGCCAGGAACATGCCCATGAGGACCAGGGTGGCCCCCATGCCCTGGCCCCTGTCTGTACCAGAGTCACAGTGTGCCAAGGATGGCAGCTGCAGTGTGTCCCTGCCCCACAATGGGAGAGAGCCTTGCACTCATCCACTCAAGCAGAAGGGTCCCTGCAATTGCAAGGAGGGGAATGTGAGCAAGAATTAAATGAAGTGGCAAAAAGTCAGAGAGAGTAAGAAGGAGCTGTTCACTTGTCTTTGTTTTGGGGGTTTTTTTGTCAGTCTTCTGGTCTGTTCTGTTGAAATACAACTGCCAGTAATAACATGCACGTAGATATACATGTGTGTTTGTGTGTGTGTTTCATCAGTTCTGTACTTAATCAAAAAGGAGGGACTAATGCCCAGGGTCCCACAAGATGCAGAGTTTAACTGCAGGAAGCTCCTCTCCACAATTTTAGGTGACATTGAAGTGTTGTGCTCTCACAAAGGGGCAAGAGCTGACACAAACAGGCTGAGTGTGGTGACCTACAGATGACAGACATTGGCAGGAGCCTTAAGTGGGCTGTGGACCAACACCTGATGGGACAGCACATGTGGAATAACCACAGAGGGACAGCAGGATATCAGCATGGCCAGAGGGGCTGGTGGCCAGTGCTGGCCCAAGGCTACAATGGCCCTCAGGCTTGGTGACCAGGGCAGTGCTGAATGTCACGTGGATGTCTGACAGCATGCAGCATCTGAGCTGGCCCCATCATGGGCTGGAGGCAAGGCAGTGCCCAATGGTCAGCACTGTGACCAGCTGGAAGGAGCATCACAAAGTCATGGAACAGATGAGAGGGGCAGGGCTCAGGTAATGGGCATGCCTGAGTGTGTGAAAAGCTGCTTCTCTCAGAGCCGGTCTCCTGCTTGCTCTGCTAAATTAGGCTCAGCTTTGCAGCATCCTTTTCCTCCCATTAGGATTAGGTAAATCACATCATATGAATTGCAAACTTGGAATGTTCATTAGAAAAAGACCCAGGAATATTTTATCTTTGTCCCAGTAACAACCCTAAAAGAAAAAGCTACTGGAAAATTCTTGTTACAATTTTGAACTTATATCAGTACAAAGGAGCCAGGGGAAAGCTGAAATAGCTGTAGATAAGATCTTATTTAGAAAAGCAGGGCCATGGTACAAGGAACAGAGGCATCAGGGTAACAGGCAATGCTTCTCATGAAGTTTTGTTGACACAAACAGGACTGCTGTGAGTGAGCTAAGGAGAGTGGTAATGAATCAAGCTTAATGAAGCATTCTAAATTCAGTGCTCTGTAAGAATTAGAGGTGGGTAACAGACAGCAGGACTGTAGAATGTGTCTATTAGAGACAGCTTTGGCAGAGGACAGATAAAATAGCACTGTAAAATACTGCACTTTCAACAGTGGACTAAAATCCATGGTTGCTTTTGGGCAAACACTGTTGCTGCCTTTGGCTTGCAGTTGATGTTGGTCAGAAAACCCACAGATGCTTGATTGAATTTATTCTTTTGTTAAATTCATAGGAAATTGTGCAGACAACCTAGATGGCCTTTATTAGCAGAGTCTTAATGATTCATTCATGTATCAAGGAGACAAAAGGAAGGTACAGAGCATCATTTTCTCACAAACATGCAAGAAAATCACACAGAAGAAAGCTGCATTGACTCTTCTCTTTGGTTTTTAATGCTCCCCCACCCTTTTCAAGTGGATTTCTGAAACAATAGGAGTGAAGCTAGTGCTAAGGGAAATATTTAACTATTTCAAGACTTTTTAATCTCAGGCTCATACCTCTGAGATCAGTAGTGCTTACAATGTGCTATCAGGTTACTAGCCGTACAAAGAAGATCCAGAGCAGACACAAGCAGATGGTCATATTTCTGTTGAATAACCCCCACAAACAGCAAGGGATTTATTCTAGTTTTATGGAATCAGGAGCAGTGGCTGCAGAGGACAGCTGAAACCTGATCTTGTGTAAAGCTTCTCAGTATGAAGTCAACCCATCCAACTTTTCTGGAACAAAATCTGAACCCACAGGGTGACTTCACATCATGTCAACCCACTGTATCTTTGTGAGTACAGTATTAGGAGCTCAGAGCCAGACATACCATGCCATGAGCCAAGGTCCAAGGAAGTCTCTTCACAGTACCAGAAAGGTTAAATCACCTCCGAATTCACCTGAACCCTTTAGAGAGAGAGAGTGTTTTCTGTTGACTCCAGGACAGTTATACTAACACCAATCAAGGCTTAGTCAAAAGTTAAAGAAGTTCCTGATATTTTAGCACTGAAAATAACTAAGTTTTCTGATGTGCAACCAAGATTTCTGAAATGCACTATGCAGCATGAGTACTTTTGCAGCAGCAACAGCAAGGACTCAATAGCCTGGGCAGAAATGTAAGCCATAATGTCCTCTGCATCCTCACACTGTGACTGCAGGCTGGAGCACTGAACTGCACAGCTCAGGCTGACATCTTGCAAGTCTCCACTGAGGTCTCCTTGCATGCTTGCTTGTGCACATGTGGCACTGTCCTCATTTTGCAGGACTGGTGGCAAAAAAGGAACATGCTGGAGTCACTCAAGCCTAGAAGATGACCTTTAGTATTTAATTACAATGTTGTGGGTGAACACCATTCTTGCTTTCAGTGGCCTTTCATATACTTCTGCTTTTAGATTGGTAGTGTAGACCTTAAACCTTTTCATCCCTGGATGATGTAAGCTTGCTTGAGGGATATATTTCCTTAAACTTGTACATATCTGGGGAGAAATTCAGTTAGCACAGTGCCTCAGAATCTCGTTTTTCTCTATAATCCAAATTTGTTCATTTTAAGAGGAAAAACAAAGACATAACTGTTGCATAACACCCATGCCAGTGTGATTTTCACCACCCCTGCAGATGATCCAAGCTGCACAGCAAGCATTCTGCAGGCCTCTTTAACAGCAAGCATAACTCAGTTCTTTAGATTTTGCCTTACTTTTCTCATTACCTTCTTGCAGGAGGCTTTTTCCTGGCTCCAGGGAGAGCAGAGATCAATAACACAAATCTAATATTAGAAACATCTGCAGAAGAGCAAGATCCACGGGTGTGCTCCTGGCATGCCAAGTCCCCCCAGCACCAGTGCCAGGACGTGACCCTGGACCACCCCAGCCACACACCAGGGGATGTGAACACCCCAGCATCCACTCGCTGCTTGCAATAACTGCATCCCCTGCAAGTAATTGGAAGAAGGGAAGGTGTAGAATAATGTCTACATGATTATTTTCAGCCACTGGTATCTGAAGGGAAGATTAAAATTATTCTCAGAGTTGAGAATAATATTGTTGCAAGGCCTAAGGAGCTACAGGAGTTTGAAAATAGGCTGGATATTGCTTTTTCTACAGTAGTGGGCTCAACTGGAAGACAGTTTGCAAGTCTGACAACAAGAGACTGCAGTTTGCTACACAGCCCTGGAATTGTATGGCTCTCACAGAGCAGCATCATTACCAGCACCCTCATCCTGCACTACATGGCCAGGTATGCTTGGAATTTCATGGGTTTAATATCCATCCACACAGATCTTCGAGAGGAGACTTATGCTCCTGCCTACAAGCATCTCACTTCTGCCAAGATCTAGAGAACTGCATTTTCAAGTAAGACCATTTGTTAATGAAATGCAAAAATAGCTAAAAAATTGGCTTCTTTTAGCTCTTGTTTCCCAGCGGGAAAGACAGCACAGAGTTCTCTAATAGCTGTCTAATGCCATGAAAAAAAACAGTATCCAGATGTAGCAGGGTTATTTTTTAGTCTATCCAGTTTTCTATAAGACATTATTTTCCATCAGCACCCTTCTTAACTTTTAAGCAACATAATATTCTCTTTGCAGCTTGTTCAGCTCTCTTTCCAATGCTTAAATATGATTTCAAAAATAACTCTTTCAGAAGCCACACAATAACATTTCAAGTCAGGTAATCAGAGTTTGACTTAAGGCAAATGGGTAATGAAATTATATCCAGTACTGTACAGTAACCAAAAATAAATTGAGAAGAGAGTCCTCTTGTAGGCTGTGGCTCAGCACCAGATATTGCTGCTCCCAGAGGAGGCTGTTTGGGATGGAAAGCAAAACCTTTCCCTCCTCATACACCAATTTAATCCCAGAATGCCAAGGTTTTTCCACAGAGACCACATCAATACCTCCTACAGTAGGCTTCTGGGGAAGTGGTAAGGGAGAGGATTTGACCTCGAGTGCCAATTTCAAGTTAAAATGGACATATAACTTACAGAAATAATTAGACCTGAGTTGCTTCTAGGAATAATGCCTCCAATTAGTGAAAACTTACTGGCTGGAAAGAAATTGTCTAAAAAAACAGAAGCTAGGAGTGTCAGGGAGTCTGAAAGGAAGCTGGATAATGACAGTAGCCAGTTAGTGGAGAAAGGGAGGCCAGCTCCTCGCTTCCCAGGCTCTTTTTAATTTGAAGTCAGGAATGACAGACAAGTTCAAAGGACTAAGGTGCAATTGAAACAATCTCAAGGAAGACTCTATAACAAATAAACCTACCTTCCCATTATCAGCACCCAGCATGAGACTGGAGGAGTAAAGATGAAAGAAACCAAGGAATATGCTTCAACCTTACATAAGGCAAGAGTAAAAACCTCTATGAGACTGAAACCTGTATCTCCCTTATATCCATCCACATGCACAAGGAATGAATATATTAATCTCAATTTACTGTATTTTTCCATCAGATACAGAGAAGGTAGGGCAAATATTGCCTTCTTTTCATAAATTGGATATAACCCAGTAGCATAGGAAGAACCTTGAAATATAGTGAAGTTTTCGATTTCCAAATCTCTATTACAGTGGCAATAAAATCAAAGAAAGCAGAGGCAGAAGTGCCTATATGCAAATTGATGCCTTGTAAAATTGGGAGTTTTTAAAATGTATTTCTAAAATGCAGAGCAATAAACCCATGCTCACATTATCATCACTGCTCAGGCATTTAGAGATTTGCTAGACACATTCACCATGCCTGCATCCCGCTCTATTCTCCCCTGTACAATCTCATTAAAAGAACAGCAGGATAACCCTTCTGACATGTTCACATAACAACACAGGCAAATAGGGTACTTTGGATTCTCAGGCTGGTTTTCTTAGTGTAAGTATTGTCCATCTTTGCTTTCTCATCTGTGTTTTTAAGAGCATGGATAAGAAGACAACATATACAATGGACCCCTTTCAGCTTGCAAAACTAAAACTATAATCTAAGAAAGCCACAATATAAAACAAATGTCAGTACTGGAGCACAGTACAGATGGAGCCTGAGGGATTCTTCCAGTCCAGGCAACACCTTTGGAACAGGCTGCAGAGTAAATTGGGACCTTGCCCATAAGATTGTCAGACTTGCCGAGAAGGAGAAAAAGCTGAGGAGCAAATGCTGAGGAGCAAATGCTGAGAAGCAAGCTGGAAGTGGATGATGGCATCATTAATAGCCCTAACCTGTGTTCCTGCTTTACAAAGGCTGTGTCCCTGCCAGGCTGAGGGAACTAGGTGATGCTGGCCCAGTCTTGAGGTGGGTTCTTGGATCAGGATTACCCACAAAGTGCTCCACAACTTACTGACCCTATATGTCTTGGAAGATGATTGCTGACTGATGCTTTGTTAGTGTCTTGTTGGGTTTCTGAGAGAATGGGGTGGGGAATGAGGCAGAGTGAGCTCTGTGCCTTGGAATGGCTGGCAGGTAGTTGTAGGGAGAGAGCATCCCCTGATCCTGCCAGCAGAGCCAGGCAGTGTCCTTTGAACTGGAGGGTAGAGCACGTTTCTCAAAGGGTGGTCTGTCCGCTTGGCTGCTCATTTCTGGCCAGTGCACATGGGGACAGACACCACTGCCAGACAGATGGACTGGTATGGACACAATCATGACCTGATCTGCAGAAGGGGGGACACTTTAATTTCCTTCATGCTATTGTTACACCAGAGGAAAAGGATTCTCCATCTGTCAACTTCTGAGTTGGGAGCCATGCCTGGAGCACTCAGAGGCTTTGTGAGCACCACCATGTCAGTTTGTGACATTCAGCACATTCTAATGGAAACAGAAATCTTCACAGGGCTCAGTCAATGCTTTTGTTTTACAAACAGGATGCAAAGGCATGGGTAAATGGCAGTCACATAGAAGTCCCCAGTTCTCCTAATTTCTAATTTACAGCTTTATCCAACTCACTATCTTCAGGAAGCTGTTGCTTTTAGTCTGCGCTGTGCCAGAACCACCAAGCCTTAAGGTCTTGTATCCCCAACAAAAAAATAATCTGCAGCCCAGAGATGTCCCAGAGCTTTAAGCCATATCAGCTGAACTCCTGATTCACCTGCTGGGCAACCTGCCAATAATTGGTCTGCAGCACTTCATCTTGCTGCAAGATGATATCCCTGTCAGCTTGGGATATTACTGAATTCTTAACGATATTAAAGAATTTATGTGACCAGCACTAAAGGTTTTTAATTTTTCTTTTACTTGCAGAAAAATCACTTCTGCTACAGAGAACTTCATCATAACTGCCACAGGGAGGGAAATGAAAATGAGGATTAGCCAGCAGATAGCATCTGTAGGTCGTATCTGAGGACGAGGAAGGGAGCAGGGTCATTTTAATTCTAGAAGCAATTTGGTTGCTGAAGCTTGTCTCCATTTACATTTAAGTGGTTGTTGCATCCTGCTTATGTACTTATGTCCATTGTGTAAGTTCATAGACAACTTTTTGTTTTTTTAATCAAATACTTCTTGAACATTTTCCCTTTGTTCTCTGTCCTACAACTTAAGTTTCAGCATTGCACGCCAGTTCAGGAGACATATTTTCTGCTGACTAGATTTTTTTTCAGGTCTTTCTGCCACATCTTTTTTCAGCTTCTCAAGAAAATGGTCACCTTTCTTTTTAAAGGATCCTGAAATCTTTCATGGGCATCCAAAAAAGAATGAGTTTCACTCTTCTAATTTTCCACTGGCACCCAAAAAAGAAAGAGCTTCTCTCTTCTTTGCAGTACAAAAGCATTAGAGGTTTTTTCAGTCTTCTAGAGGGTGAAGGTCTCAAAACAAATATAAAGTTATTTTCCTTAGCAGTCTTACAAGCTCAACATCAATGCTTTCCGTGTAACAGCTCTCACCGGAACAAATTCATATAATCCCTGTACCTCAGAAAGATATTTTGCAATTACTCCAAAATCTTTTTGTGAGAAACTCAGGAAGTTTTAGTGCATTGCTTAGAAGTTAACATCTGTGATTTCCTACTGAGTTCTGAGATTTAAATCAATTAGCAGTAATTGGAACTGTTTACAGAGGCCTTCCAAGTGGAACAAGCATATGTTGGAATTTAAAACTAAATATTTAAGTCCCTGCACCAAGTGACTATCCTGCAAAGTTTAAAAATATTTTGACCTACTGTGTTGGGTTTTTTAGTAACTTGTTGTTCTTAGTAGAAACTATTTCTAGTCTTTTAAACAAAAACTAAAATCATAAGGTTTGGAGGAAAAAAAGTTATTTCCTTTTTATTTTTATTTTCTCCACTTCTCAACATGTAAATGATTGTGCTGCACTAAAATCTCATGAGCCTGAAAGAACATCAATTAATTCATTAATTGTAACAAAACAGCTAAACTTGCATGGAGTACTCTTGAAAATTTTCTCCTGTGTATTAGCGTGATAAGCCTACCACATCAAATGACATTCAGAAGTGCTGTGTGCAGTTTTCTTAAGGTATAAAAGGGACCACTGACAGCAGTAGTTAGTTGTGCAGGACTGTACAGTGCAGTTTTGAACAAACCTGCTAATTTTTCAGTATGGAGAAGGTACTAATTCAAGAAGTTAACTGGGAGTTTGCTGTACCACTTCCCCAGAGGTGAATTCCCCAATTGCTCCCTAGCTACCGCACCACGACGAGAGAAGGAACAATACACTCCCAAGATTTTCATGGTTTGGGAGCTTCCCAAACCCTCAAATGAGAAAGGAAAGTGAATGGATCAGAGTCTGTAGTCCCAGTTTTTAAGTGGATTTACTAGTGTAGCACTTCTGGAAGCTTTATTTGTGGAGGACCCCTAAAGCAGGTGCCAACCGACTGCAGATGCCTCAGCACCTTCCCCTTATGGGACAGGGAGCTCTGAGAAGCTGTGAGACACAAAGCTGAGATGCACTAGTGATGCTGAGGAGCAGTTTCACCTCCACACTGAAGGGAATGCAGGACTGTGACTGTAGATGTAAAAATGACTATTGCATATTAGAACTGAAGCAGAAAGGATTAGTACAAATGCTTATTTCCATACTGTTATGTTGTCAGGGAAATCCATAACAAACACGACCATTATTGGAGAAAGCCAATTCAGTGGAGAAATGCTTTTAAAAAGTTGAAAGTCGATGGGAGACACAATTATATTTTATTCAGGTCAATAGGCACTTTCACTGAAGAGGACAATTATTGAATAGCAAACAAGAAGATGCAAAGCCATAATTACTCAGTAATGAACCAAGCCTGGAGCTGGCTTAGCAACTATAACCTGGGAACAACCTCATCAGCCATCTGCCAGTAACTTTTTAAAGCTAAATAAATGTTTACATGAAGAAAAGTGGGAGCAGTGGTGGGGGGCACAGAGGAGGAGGGAGAGGGGTTGTTGGCGGGGTGGGGGAAAATCACACCACACAACTTATTTGTGGAAATACACCTGAATTTTCAAAGGGTGCTCTATGTCCCCACTGCTCCCTTTGCAACTCTCCTTCCCAGGGGCTGGGGCATGGGGCTGGGGAAGTCACTGATTCCCATAATGCCTTTGCAAAGATACAGGGGTGACCACTGACAGGCTACAGCAGGGCACCATCCAGGCCTTTCTCTTGCTGTTGACACCAAGACATTTTCATAACTTCTTCTCACAGTCATGTTTATTCCTCTTCCAAAGGCAGGAACCTGCTAGATGCCATTTCCCCACATTTTCAGCCAGGTGCCCTTCCTCAGTTTGATGTTGTATGTCCTGTTTCTCCCCTTCTCTTCAGCCCTCTGTGTCCTTTGGCCATTCCACCAGCACCCTTGCCTCTCCACCCAAGAATTTCACTTCTCTGCGTTGAACCTCATGATGTTCCTTCCAGCCCATTTCCACAGCCTGTCCAGCTCCTTCCAAATGTGAATGTTGGTGGCACCAACATCTGGCATACCACCCACTGCACCCATTTTTGTGCCATCTTCATCCCCCTGACCCACCTCACCTGAGGGGAAGCCAAAGATGGGGTCCAGCCTGGAGTCCCACTCCCAGCCCAGCAGCCCCAAGTCTCTGCTGCTCAGGCTCTCCCCAGTGCAGAGGTGGGTGGAGGAGACTGTGCTCCAGAAGGCCGTGTCCCTGCCCCACCAGGAACCTGAGAGACACTGTTTATTTTGCCTTGTGTAACTTGGGTCATTTTAATCCTGCCTGCCCTGCACAGCATATGGATGAAGGCTGTTTGTGCAATTATCTTTCCATAACCTAATTCTGCAGAACGTGGTTCTAATCTACATCTGTATCTCCTTTCCACTGCTCTGACATTGCAAAAAGGCACTTAAATCCACTTCAAGAACCTTTGATCCAGAAAATGTCATAAAGCAAGTGAAAATTACTATTACAGCCTTCCAGAAGTCTGTATTTCCTTTATCTGTAGTTGCTCCTTGTTCTTTCTTCTCAAACATTATTTTGTGACTTATTTTCATCCTAGCCAATCTCATCCTCCACAAGCTTTCTGCATACAAGGCAGGTGATGCAAATTTAGAAATGCTTCCTTCCAAAATTTGTCACAGTACAATTCTTTCCCTATGCTTTCCATTTTAAGCCCAAAATGCCTTTAATTTGAGGAGCTGAGTCTTCCTAAGTCTTTATTTTCTGCTGAACAACATGGGCTTCATATTAAACAGTTTCAAGTGTATTTGAGAGACGAAAGGTGACAGAACTGGTAATTACCTCATTTCTCATTAAAGATGACTTAGTACCCCAGGGACCTATATTAGAATAAATATTCTATCTCCTGTTTATTAACCTTTGTTCTTGAAAATGGTGAATGAGTGCTGATAAAACTGTTGTTATTGTGACTGCCTCAGGAGCTGCCACCCAGGCTCTAATATAATTTGGAGTCACCTTACCAAGAACAAATTGAACTTGACTATATTATGCTCCAGACTATCTTTATTTCTGACAACTCCTTTGAGCCTAAATATTATTACCTGGTGTTTCGGCATCTGAGTGGAATCTACCAACCCTCGCATAGTTTTATGTATACTAAGATAGCAAATATAACATCTAGCACATATAGCTTATATAGCGCACAAATATACACACATATATATGGCAGAGATAAGATTTATAGCATATAAAATATGTATATGCTGTAGGGAATCAAGTGCAGAAATACATGGACTCCCTAAGTTACCTTGGATAATGGGGTTTTTTTTGAGAGTAAACTCTCTTTGTTAAGGAACACAAGCTTTCCTATGCTGTATGAGAGCTGTCATCTGTCTTGTTTTCAACAGAAGTCAGAACATTCAAAAAGAAGTTCCTAAAATCCTTAATTTGCACCTTAAGTTCACCTACTATAGTGCAACTTATTTGCTCATACACAAGACATGTGTCCTGAAACAGAGTTTATACTGCTTCAGTAACTGATTATTTAAAATCTGGCAATTTCCCTTTAATGCCAGTACTAATGAAGTATTGTTATTTCAGCTGCACAACCTTTAAAAAAAACATAACAAACAATGAGGAAATAAAACAAGCATTGGTTTAATAACAAATCAGGACTGTGCCTTGATGGAGAACAGTCAGTTGTGGAGTAGCTGAGTGTAACCATGCAATTTTGGGCAAGTTTGGTAAGACTAAGTTGAGTAAGTAAAAGAAACAAGGTAGTAGAAATCAAGAGGACTAAACTTTTAATGTGCTCAATTACCATTTCCAAAGTAAAGTAACCCAATAGGATTTATTACCCTTGTTCATATTAATATTTCCAGTCTCAGTGACTAGACAAGTTAGTCCTTCATAGTTCTACCATGTTATTTCACATAAAACTCCAAAATTTTTTCCAACCAAAAGAAGTAACAGATTGGGTGTCCTGTAGGGATTTCAAAACCATCAAAAATACTTAGGGCTGAATTCAAATATCCTGCTATGGATATGGATGCCTGTCCTGGACACTGAAATTATTTTAGCCATTGGCTGTCTAACATGCCTCAGCCATGGACACCAGACAGTGGATGTTCTGAATCACTCAAACTTCTAAATAGTGCGTAGAGGGGGGGATAGAATGTGGCTCTCTAATGCTCAGCCTTTACCAAAACTAATGGATCTTGATAACTGGAATTTTTCACTGGCACTAAAAAACCCTGGAGAAAAAAAATCTGGTATTTATATAGCCTCTTAATTTTTAGCTATAAAGATCCCCAAGAATAATGACAACCATTTTTGATAAGAACTGGAAGACATACTTAGAAGTTAGCTACACTGATTGATTTTTAACCTTTTAACTTCCCTGCCTGATGGTCACACTGACAAATTTGACACTATTTAGTGGGGATTGGTATTGGTATTAATATCATCTTGGCTAGACATTTGACACCTACTTCACCTTATTATTTTCCTATGCATCTCCTCCAAGGGCTGATACATTTTCAATAACATTTATTGCTAGGAGAAGCCACTGGAGCACAGAATGACAGATGAGAATATGAAGACTTCTAGCTATCTGTTATCAAGCTCAGTACTCATGAGTGATGTGGGAAGCCACACCACGGGCAGGCAACCAGGACATTTGCCAAAGTCCCTCAAAATTATACATGTTATTGAGTTTGGAAGGAAGTGCTCAGCTGCCCTACTAACTGAAGATTTCACAGGGGGAATCAAAACACAGTCAGTCCTACATTTCTCTGCTTGAGAGCCCTGGTCACTTATTTAAGGCTGCAGAATCTCAGTTTTACTGTGTATGACAGGTATGCAACTGAAATGTGCTCAGTACAATTTCAAGTGGAAAAAAAACCAACACAGTGGGAAACACATGGCAAGAGAAAAAAGCCCATATCTCACCTTTTATAGATAAGCATTTCAACTGTAGAGAAATAGAGACTTAGAGAGCTAGAGAGTCTTTATTGTGTTCAGGATACATTTTACAGTTCTGTGAGATGTCGAGTGAGCAGCTTTGACAGGTGAGATCATAAAAGGTGCAACTGGATCAGTCCAATTGATACCCAAGGAACAAAGTCCTGCTTTTCAGCACCTTTGTACTCCAGTTTTCTCCCAGGAGAAGCTAAAGCAACTAAACCAAGGTGAATGTCTCCTGCTTTGTGAATGGTAGCAGTGTGCTGTGTGGTCAGAAAGCCGTCACAGGGGCATGGAGAAGAGGGCAGAACTAAACAACTGGCACTGAGTCTTGAGATGACACCACTAGGCAGCCTTGTGTTAGATATCCCATCCTGGTGATGAGTCTATTCTTGACATACTGATGGTCAGATCTCCTCAGGCAAAAGTAGGATCTGAATCCATGCTTCCTGCAGCCCAGGTAAGTGCCCTGCCCACCTGGTCAGCTTTTAAAACTGGGACTTTCATTTCTTCACTCCTGTTAAGAAGTAAGCTTAATGTTCCTACAACTTTCTTATTTAAAAGAAGAAGAAGAAGAAGAAAGCGCAGCACTTGACTCTGGGAAAGGATTCCGAGTTGCTAAGACACAGGAGCCTGCCTCTGAAGCACCTCCTGCTCACCAGATTAGGTGGCTGCTTGCATTTTTCCCATCCCTGGGACCCCCAGTGGGGCTATGCACAATTTGGCTTAGTAATTCCACAGGGCTGCCCCACCAGTCCCACAGCCGCAGCATTTCACTTTCATTTGTCAAGCTTGCTTTCAGTGTGCCCTCAGCCTTAAAATGGTTGCTAGGGAGTGCTGCTTTTTGCTTGGGAAAACAAAAAGAGGAATGTGAAAAAAGCTGGGTAAATACTTAGGTGCGTGCGTTATTACATCTATGCCTTTGTTGTCTTGCTTTGGAGATGGTAGCAAGAATTCCCTTTGCTGCTTTAGGATTTAGAAGTCAGAGTAAGATGCTAGCAAATGTTCTGACATAATTGCTGGTAAACTGCTTGTATCCCCAGCACACCAGGAGCTGCTCATGAATGCAGAAAGAAATGGAGAAAGATAAGCTCACTCTTATCAGGGGGGTTCAGTCTTTCAAACAGGACTAAAAACACAGCATGACTCAAGTGCACGGGTGACAAATTCCCACAAGATCACCGAGATTTAGGAATGCTCATCAGTGTCCTGCTAAGAGCCCTCATTGTGGGAAGAGGGGATGTCACCTCCTCACCTCTAGGTGACCACTTCCCCAGTTGCCTATTAGGGCTGTGGCAGCCTTCAGCAAGGAACATCTTGTTTAACCAAATGCTTTAACTCCATCTGAGTTAAAGCAAAATCCAAGTGGGAACATTTATTTACAGCATCCAAAATAGACACTGCAGCAGCAAGGGTTTTAAGGCATAATAAAGAAGGCTATAATCAGCCTACTTACAAGAGAAAATATAAAAGGTCCTTTTTACTCCATCTCCTTCTTCTTTGCTGCAGGTAGTCTTCAGACATGTCAGGGACACTGTCTCCCTGCATGCCATGTGTCACAGGCTGCACTTTTTAGAGAAAAACCTTTTCTCCACACCACCATCTCTAACTAATCTTCTTTCCAGGGGCTCTGAGCAGATTTATTTTTTCCTTTAGAAACCTTCTGTCTTTCTATCTGAAACTTACTTCCTTTTAACTTACTCAGCAGATGATCTTGACACTTCTCCAGTTAGATTAAGAAGTCTCACTTCTCTGGAGATGCAAATGTCACTTTGTCAGAGCAGCTGTCACCCCCTGTACTTTACTAGCCAACAAGCACCTTCTTGACTGAGTGCCACTTTACCTGCTGAACCTTCCTTCCCTGCTATGGTGACTCAATTGCTTTTCATACAAAAGTGTCTCCAGGCACCGAAGTTTGAATTTGAAATGAGCTAGAACGTTCATAAATATCCTTGGCACAAACATCCAGTGCAACAAGTGAACACAGTCATTATCATCTCTTGAATGAGATGGTAATGCTGGGCTTAAGGCAAATGAAGGAGACAGAGAGGAAAGCCTTTCTTCTAAACATGAAAATATCTCAAAGCACAGACAAAAGAACAGCCTTTGGCACCTGTAACAGATATTTTCCTGACAAATGTCATATTTCCAATCCACATTAACTCTCTATGGAACGAGAGGCAAATACAAATTGCAATTGAAGGGGAAAGTCCAAGCTGTTTTGTATGTACACTTGAATAAGGGTCAGTTATTTCAAGAGTCACTCTCAGGATGACCTGTTTCCTTTAAGGCATTCTATGCGTTTCTGGATGCGATGACAAGGAATGACAGAGGAGCTGACAGCTCTATTAGCTGCAGAAACAGGACAGGTGAAAGCTCTTGTATCACCTCTGAATAATGAGCTGGATTTCAGAATGCAGCCCAGATTCTTGCAGGACAAACCATGATGTGACAGATTAGTGGTAGATGAAGCAACACAACCTGAGGACTTCTTTTACATCCAGGGCCTTTACTAACATACCTACTATAGATAGTGCAAGAAAGGCAGGACAAGTCCTGCATAAGAGCTGCACAGTCAGGAGAAAGCAGATTTCAGTGACCTGAAAAAGGCTTCCTGGGCAAACCTTTAAGCAAGATGCTGTGGGTGTAGCCATCCCAGTGTTTTCCCTGGTCACACTCCAGTCTGTTCTGCAGGTCAGGTTGATTATTTCTCACCCTTCCCTCTTGCAGCACAGCTATTGAGTCTGGAGTTAGTGGCTCTAAAGGTGCAGGGAGAGATTTTGTCCCACGTTCTACTCCAGAAACCTTCCTTTGTCTCTTTACAATCAAGCAGGACAAGACAGGAGCCCTAGGGAGGAGCCAGGCTCTGTTCCTACACCCGGGCATGGATGGGGGCAAGCTCATTCATAAAGGCATTGGAGTGTGATGGTCAAATGCAGTTACACAGAGTCCCAGTCAAGGCTGGTGTTTGCCCACAGCCAGGAAGCCAGCCCTCTGTTTGGGAATTACTGACATTCAGTGCATTCAAACCAATGTGCCTTTACCCCTGTTAAAACATGCACTTGAATTATAACTAGCAGCTCAGACACGGGTTGCTGCTAGGTTTGGCTAAAACATTGGCCGTTGCTCTTTTTTGTTTCTTCTTGCTCAGTTAGATGTTGTACAAATGTGCTTCATCCAATTTCTTCCAGAGAAATGCTTAACTCATCTTCCCTTTTTTTTTTTTTTGTCTGTGGAGAAAAAATTGTAAATAAAGATTGAACAAAAAGGGGAAAATATTTTTAAAGTAACAAAACACCAAATTATTTTTGTTTTCATCCAGAGGTGGTATGATGGCCATGATTTACTGTGAGAGGGAAAAAAGGGGAGGAAAATTAAAATTGCCAAGAGAATTAACATATTCCAATAGACACCTAGACTACTAGTTTTGTGGAAAAACAGGGGTTTTGGGGTGAAGGTTTTTAACCTCTTTTAATTATGTATTTAACAGATGGCAAAAAGTCAAGAAGGGATCAGAAAAAAGGCTCCCTATTAAGTGCAAGCATAGACACAGACACACAATAGACATGGGGACAATATTTTCTGCTATATTCCTAACTCAGATCCTTGTCAGTGCTGCAAGAGAGTGAAAATCCTTGTAGGATTCTTTACATTCTTTCATATAACATCTCTCAGCAGCTGCTCTCTCCCCGCATTAACACAATTCCCAACACATTAAATAATAATAAAAAAGTTATTCCCATTGTTTAGCTTATAACTTAAGTCGAAAAGATGCAGAAGGGTCTTCATTTGTGAAGGTGAAAACAAATTTAATGGGGAAGCAGGAGGTGCTACTGGTTGCTTTTCAACTATTCTCTTACTGAATGTACTAAAGACACTTCTCAAACTCACTTTCAGATAGAGAGTACTGGAATTGCTGTATCTCTGCAGAGAAAGAAGTGCCAAAAAATTGCATGTCAGCCTGAGAAGAGCAGATATGGAAAGTGTTCCATGGGACTAGAGAGGGACGAGGAATTCAGAAGCTGCAAGGCATTAATAAGGTGCATTGATTTAATTAGCCAGCATAACATCATTTATCATGGCAACCACGAGAGACGTGCCCATAACAGGGACTGCCTGCAGGTCACACTCACAGGTAACATCTCTCCTAAGCCACACAAATGTCCAGCTGTAAAGACCTGTTCTGCCCAGGCTTGGAAAGAAGTCGCTGAAAGGCAATTTTGAAAAGCTTCCAGTTGAGTAACAGAGTGATATGTACTGTCATCAGGTCCACTGAATGACTTAATAACATCAAGTTTCTGGATTCTCAATGTTTATGGGACTTAAACGTGGGAAGTAAACAGTAAGGACTAATTTTAAGAGTGTTATCTGTAATAGAGTCAGAATCATCAAGTTTTAGGACATTTCATGGTTTTATAACAGCACATCCACGCCTGTCAGTCTTTTCTGCCTACTGTGTCTTGCCTGTTCATTATTCAGGAAAGAACTTAAATAATGATGAGGCTCTGAAAGAATTTTCAGTAGCAAAAAGCTTCATAAGGGCTCATTTATGGTCTCAGCTACCTAGGGATAAGACTCAAGTACATTGATGAAGTGAAAAGAGTTCCTGAGGACACATGCTGGCATAAATGGGTGTTGCATATAAGCTAAGCCTTATTAAATAAGGGCCTTGTTACCCTTGTAGAATCCTGCTCAGGCCTGATATTTGGCTAAGCAGAAGAGGACTATGGGAAAGTGACACAGCTGAATTAGAGATAGAAAAACAAGTTATATAACCATTATGTGTTCACATCGTGGTGTATGCTGGTTGGTTGAACTATGTTATGATTTAAAACTGTGTAACTGATAAAGGCCTCTACTTAAAAAGGCCTGAGTTTTGCAATAAAGCTGCTCTCCTTTGCACCTGCCTGGACACTCTGTGTTGCTCTGCTTCCTACAAATGGGGACTTAATTTGGCCCTAAATTAGAAACCACTTGTCAGCTGGGAACCCAGATATCCAACAGCATTCAGTGCTGCCCCTCTGACACTGAATAGTTTTCCAATTGGAATTTCCTTACATTAGTAAGGAAATTGTCAATATTTTAATTAAGTTTTCAACGTCATTTTCTTTTTCATTTTCTGACTTACAAAGCATTTTATAAACATTTACAAAGTGTTTTGCAAGTGTTCATATTTGTTTCAGTTTTTAAGCAGCACATGGGTCTGTTAACCTTTCCTAAGCATGTATTTCCCTAATTGAAACTCCTGTTTTTAAGAAGGCATAATAGGATCCATGTTGATTAACTTCCTCATCCACCTTCCTACCAGAAAGAACAGGAAAGGCATCCCAGGAGCATGTGCCTTCCACACCTGCTATGTGCTGGCCTGGAAGCTCAGCTTCACCCCTGACCACATGAACCCTCGAGCAGGGGAATTTCAGGTAGAGTGCAACAACTCAAAACTTTGCAAAGCAAAAGCCCCCCTGCATTTCATGGGGTGGGAAAGTGTTCAGCACTGAGACTACACAAGTGACAATCTGTGGGGCAGGATTTGGCTGCAGGGACTTCTGCTGGTGCATCTTTTGGATGCCTGAGTTGAACAAGGATGGTGGAAATTAGAACCCCCTCACAACTTTGTCAGTGAGTCTGTTCCTGCTGTATGTAAACTGCCTTTGCATTGGTCACACAGCAGAGCCAGACTGAAGGACTTTTTCTGTTCCAGAGAGAAAGGAGTGTTATGTTGTTGTGGCTCTGTCATGTGCAGAACATCTCCTGACATCTAGTTCTAATTCTTCTCCCTTCATCTCCTTCACCTCTTGCTTGTTACCTTTTAAAGTTTCCTTCGGGGTAATTTAAAAACATACTATTTTTAAATTTAGCACAGTACCAAAGGACCATTTCTAGCACAAAATGGCCAAAGTAATTGCCCAGAGAAGCTGGTGTCGCTTTCAGAGGTCAGAGGGCTGTGTTCCTGCTGACAAAAGAGATACAGGTTGCACAGACATCAGAGCATTTGCATGGTGCATGAACAGCATGAAAGGAAAAAGCCTGGAGAGAAGGGATTTAGTGAGAATGCAGGCAGTCATCAGGGCTCACTGAAAGAGTTCAGCTTTTGGCTTTCTACCCTGTTTCATGCAGTATTTGCTGTTGGACCCTGCCTTATTCTTCAGGTGCTATTTCTCTTGTGGGCTACCAAGTAGGAAGGCAACATCAGTAAATAAGTGAAATTTTGTCTGATACCACCTATTAGGAGGGAGAGGACATTTCTCTGCCTGCACCTCTGTTAAACCTTCCTATATTGCACACCCTTCCTAATGACCTGTAGGATGCTCAGCCCAGCTAACATGATGAAACTCAGATTATACAAAAATAGCACATATTTGAGAAGTCCCTCTTTATGCTTCTGTCGGTGGCAGCAAGGGGAGGCAGCATCCCTCCTAGGTCTTAGCAGCTGCCTGTAAAAGAAGGGACACCTCTGACAACTTATCTGAGTGTCTAAAGTACAGATTTTCCACTTTGGAAAAGGGGTCTCCCAGAATACCTTGCAAACACAGGACTGTTCCCACTTTTGCATGCAAATGTTAGATCTGGGTGTTAGACTGGAGCTACACTTAATCTGTGGGATCTCAGTCTCTCAGAACTGGGGTGCAGGGTGAACAAGACCCCCCCTGGGGGGCTCGGGAGTCCTGGAGTGCTGCCAGAAATGTCTGGTGGCTGGACTTTGATCCCACATGGGAGATGACATCAGTATGAGGACGGGAGGATTTCACTGGGGTGAATGGTGAAGGGACAAGTTAATTGGAGTGTGAGATACAGGGTTTAAGATCCCTGTACAGGGGGGTCTAGAGAGGCAAGATGGAGGGATTGGGGCGTGCCCTTCTCCTTCTTCTTCTTCCTCTAGGCCTCCATCTTCTGTGGTGATGTTGGCACTCCGGGATTGGACCTTACTAGGGGAACACTGGTTAATAAGGGTAGAGGGTATTGGAGAAAAATGATAAATATTGTATACGTAACTCCGGGTATAAAGATAGGTGACCGCCCCAGGGGCTTTCAGTGTGTGCCCATGGCTGACTGCTGAGCAGAACTCTGTCAGGCCAAGAGAAAATCTTTTAGATAAGCAATTAATAAACACCAAGACCAAGAACAAATCTGAAGCTTCCTCTCGTCCTTTCGAACCCGGGGGCCCAAGGCCATCTTTGGGCTTTTCCCCAGACCATCTAAACAGCCGGGAAATCCACAATTGGCGTCCACTGTGCGGGCTATCTCCCACCAAACCTTTCGGGGGGGGGAAAGCCCTGAAGAGCTGAAGAGCCAAGAGAACAGCACTGATAACTCCAGAGGAGAGAAGCCTGAAGAAAGAAAGAAGAAAAAGAAAAAACCGGCCGGGAGAAGCTGCAAAAATCAGCAGTCACTGAGAAACTCCATCTCTCAGCTTCTGCTGAAGACAGCTCGTAGCAGAGCGGCCTGGACTGGGACCAGAAAGGCGCCTCTGATCCATCCCTCGTGACCTGCTGGACGGAGAACAAGGGCCTCCAGACCACTCTGACGACAGATTCGGTAAGAAGGCCAAAATAAAATCATGGGGGCAACACTCTCCCAAGAACAACGGGAAATCTTATCCACCTTACAAAGTGTAGCAGAACTATATACAGAAGGGATCCCAAAGAAAGAATTAAAACAGCTGTTATTATGGGCAAGGCTCAATTATCCACTTGCTGAGACATATTTGCTGTTCGAAGTGGGGTTTTGGCAAGAGATTAATAGGCATTTATATATTTTAGCAACAAAAAAAGATGAGACAGCGTTAAAGCTACTCTCACCGGCAAGAATCATGTTACAAGGTATTTCAGTGCAGTCTAAAAGACTGGAAAAGCAGCGAGAAGCTGCGGTACCCTCAGAGAAGGGGGCGGAGCGGCAGAGCTCCGGGAAAAAAATTGCTCTGGCTTTGAAAGGCCAGGGGGAAAGGGCTCTCGAAAAAAGAGAGCAGGAAAAAATATTAAAACCCCCGATCAAAAAATGCAACAAACCCCAAGGGCGTCCTGAAACTCCAGAGAGTGTGGAGGAGTCAGGAGCAGAAGGGGGGGAGCAGGAAGATAAGGGATCGGGGGGGGGGCCTGTTCGCGGTGAAAGCGGCGACGCGGCGGCGGCGGACGCGAGCAGCGCGGGTGAGGATGAGGAGACGCGCGCGGAGGGCGAAACTCGCAAAAACCGGGGTGTAGACTCACACGCGAACGCGGAAGGCGGGTGAGGGAAAATTTGCAGCCTCAGAGGGCCGCCGCGGCGGGACGCAGGAGGCGCGCGGTTGTGACGTCAGAGCCGGTGCGACGGTCAGCTCGAATCGCGGGTAGAGCCGGGGTGCCGGCGGGAGAGGCGAACACAACGTCAGAGGAGGAGGGGTCGGATTCCGGGACAGACCGAGGGGCGGGAACCTCGGAGGTGAAACAGGGGGGAGACGATGATGACGTCACCTTGGGGGACACCGGAAGTAGCTCAGAGAGTACGCACGCGCAGAGAGTAAGACGCGGGCGGGCCCGAGCCCGGTCCCCTGTGACGTCGCGGGTGAGGAGGGGCCGTGTTAGGGATTCTACGTCCCGGGGCTCCACACCATCTCCAGATCTGGCGCCTTTGGTCCCGAGCCTCGGAGTCTCAGTTCCTTCCCTTCATGGGAGATGCCGAGCAGGAAGAGGAAGTGGGGCAGTCGAGATTGGACCGTCATCCGAGCCAGGGAGGCCGGTGACAGCGCCACCTAGTGGCAGGAGGGCAGAAGTGCACAACATGCCGGGTCGGCTCGGCGGAGCCACATCGCCATCTCGTGGCGAGACTGCAACAATGCAGCAATTTTTTCCAACAATATATAAAAAGAGAAGCACCTCGAAGAAAACAATGTTAACACGACAAAGGGATTATCCATCCACTTCGGGATTTCATGAAGATGATGAAAGCTCAGATGAAGAACAGCTACAAGGGGAAGATGTCATAAGGATCACAGCATCGGAAGGTGTCCCAACATGGATGCTATCAGCAGCAGAAGCAGCAAAAAGCTTCTTGCATTCATTCGATACAGTAAAGAAGAAATATCAACAGGATCCTCGAGTTTCCTTTTCGGATTTGGGAGCAAGGCCAAAAACCTCAAGGCGAAAAATGAGACACTATGAATCACCGATGACATCTACAACACCATTATTCATGCAAATCCCAATGGAGTCTGATGAAGAGGGGTTTCAAGAGCCGGTGAAGACAATGGATTGGAGGCAAATCAGAGAAGCATTGGAAAAGGAAAAGCATTTATTCCCGGGATCAGGGGATTTGACAATGCCAGTGACATATGATGCCCAGGGACAGAATCCAAGGTGGGAAAGGATGGGTCATGAGACACTCAAAGACTTAGGGAAGGCAGCTCAGACTTTTGGGCTGAACTCACAATACTTCAAACAGCTATTAAGAGGGACATTCTCTATGTATGATCTCACACCATATGACATTCGAAGTATTGTGGCAATGATCCTCACTGACACACAGAGTCTTGTCTGGGAAAAAAGGTGGAGAAAATATCTTGCTGAGTTGCGGAACAGATACCAAGGTGGGCCGAATGCGAACCTCACAGAAGGGCAATTAGCAGGGGATCCTCCAGATGATAATCCAGGGGAACAAGCAGCGCGGCTTCCACGGAGAGTGTTAAGCGACATCAAAGAAGCAGCGCGATTGGCAATCATGCAAATTACGCCGACAGGAGCTCCGGATGTCCCGTTCTCTTGCATCAGGCAAGGTCCCACAGAGCCATTCATGTCATTCATCGACCGACTCACGCAAGCCGTGGATCGACAGGTGACAACAGAAGAAGTGAAGAGGCCTCTCTTGGAAAATTTAGCTTTCGGCAATGCCAACCCGGATTGTCAACGGGTGATTAGCACCATGCCAGGACGGCCATCCTTGGCAGAGATGGTGGAGGCATGCAGCAAGGTGGGGACGCCTCAGCACGTCGCAGCGATTGTAAAGGATGAATTAAAAGAGGAATGGGAGAAACAGCTAAAGGGACGCTCAGAAGGGCAATCAGAGGACAAGACATTGGAGAAGATGTTCGAGAAATTACTTCATCAACAGGACGAAAATATCAACAAAATTCTTGCGGCAATGCAGAAAAGGAACAGACCCCAAGGAGGACAGTGTTACGGATGTGGGGAATCTGGGCACATGAAAAGGAATTGCCCACGGACACATATACCAACGCCAGTCCAGAGAGCGGAAAGACCAATTTGCGCACGGTGCGGAAGAGGAAGACACTCCGTGAAAGAATGTTATTCCCGGACAGATGTGGAAGGAAATCCGTTGCCGCATCCGGGAAACGGGAAATTGAGCGCGGGAAATCCCCGGCGCGCTCCGACACAAATACTGGCGGTGTCACAAGAACAGACAGGGCAGTCATCAGTGAGCGACAAGCAGATGCCCTCAGCAAAACCCTCAGTCGATTCCACAGTGACCCAGACCTCCTCCCACCAGGGGCACAGTGTGCATTGGCAGCTTCAAAACTAGTATGCTTTCTAGATGAAAGTCATGCGGAGATACCAACAGGTATCTGCGGGGACTCATACAAGAAACAAGATTTTTTGATAGTTGGACAAGATAAGTGCAGTATTCTTGGGCTCATTGTCTATCCAACAGTTGTCTCAGCAGACAAAAATACAGAGTTAACAGTTTTGGCAAGAGCGCTTCGTCCACCATTGACTGTGCCGGAAAATACTGTGGTTGCGAGAGCCTTCGCATTGCCACCACACGCAGTTGGAGAGGTCATGTCAATCTTCGACGAAGAAGGTCTCCCTATGAAAGAGCATGTTGAAGTACATACAACATGGGTGAAGCACATAGGTCGAGACCGACCCACGCTCGCGTGCCAATTGACATGTGGGGACAGGACAATATCGATCAGAGGTATGCTCGACACAGGGGCAGATGTAACAGTAATATCGTACATCTTTTGGCCACGCAATTGGAGCTTGGTCGCGCCATTGGGCTCTCTCTCAGGCATCGGGGGAGCATCTCTGTGTCTGCAAAGTGAGAATTCCGTCGTTGTCACGGGACCAGGAGATAAGACGGCGATCATTCGTCCTTTTGTCGTTCAAAAGCCGATCACAGTCTGGGGTCGGGACCTTTTGGCACAATGGGGCGCGAAGATCGAAATGGATTTTTAATAGGGGTCACTGCAGCACTCGCCGCATTGAAGCTGACATGGAAAACAGATGATCCAGTTTGGGTGGATCAGTGGCCCCTTGAGCGGAAAAAATTGAGTGCTTTGAAAGACCTGGTCCAAGAACAATTGCAGAAGGGACACATCAAGCCAACAGACAGCCCTTGGAATTCTCCGGTGTTTGTCATCAAGAAAAAGCTGTCGGGCAAATGGAGGTTGTTACACGACCTCAGGAAGATCAACGAAGTCATAGAAGACATGGGGCCACTTCAGTTGGGACTTCCATCTGTCTCAATGATTCCCAGAGATTGGCAGCTTGTGGTCATTGACCTCAAGGATTGCTTTTTCAGTATCCCACTCCATCCAGATGATGCTCCGAGATTTGCCTTTTCAGTCCCAAGTATCAACAGGGAAACGCCTCTGCAGCGGTACCATTGGGTCTGCCTTCCACAAGGCCTGAAAAATTCTCCGACGATCTGTCAATGGTACGTGGCGCGAGCTTTGGCACCAGCACGAAAGAAATTTCCGAAGGCGAAGATCATTCATTACATGGATGATTTGCTCATTGCAGCATCAACACGACAGGAGCTGCAAGAAGCTCGTGACTGTGTGATCGCAGAGGTGCAAAAGGCAGGTCTGGAAATCAGCATTTCAAAGATTCAAGAGGTTGCACCTTGGAAATATCTGGGGTGGAAAATCTCAGAGAAAACAATAAAGCCTCAAAAGGTGGAGATCAGCACAAAGGTCAACAATTTGCATGATTTGCAACAGCTTTTGGGAGAAATCAACTGGATGAGACCAGTTTTGGGAATCACAAATAGTGACATTCCAGCACTGCTTGATCTCTTGAGAGGAGACACAGACATTCGTTCTCCCAGGACACTCACACCAGAAGCAAGAAAAGAGTTGGAGAAAATCTCGGACGCGATACAGAAAAGACAGGCACATCGATTTGTTCCATCGTTGCCTTTTCAGTTGGCAGTGCTGGGGAAGAAAACGCAGTTCCATGGTTTGATCTTCCAATGGGATGAATCACAAAAGGACTCTTTGATAATCATAGAGTGGATTTTCCTACCGCACAGGCCCGCGAAAACGATTCTCACAGATCTGGAGATGGCAGCACAAATCATCATAAAGGCAAGAACAAGGCTGCTGACAATGGCAGGAAGAGAATTCTCAGTCATCAGGTTACCTCTGAAACGAGACTACTTCGATTGGGCAATGCAACAATCGAAAGACCTATTAATCGCATTGTTAGCGTTCCCAGGAGCTTGCACAATCCACTTTCCCCAACACAGAATACTGCAATCGCAAATATGCTATAGAGCAAAACCACAGATAAGTGAAGAACCTTTGGACGGGATCACCGTGTTCACGGATGGCTCGGGGAAGACACACAAGTCAGTGATCACGTGGAGAGACTCAACGACAGGGGATTGGGAATCAGACGTGAGGATGGTTCAGGGCTCTCCACAAATTGTGGAGTTGGCAGCCATTGTCCGAGCATTTCAGTTGTTCAAACAGCCTCTCAATCTGGTGACAGATTCCGCATATGTTGCGGGTGTGGTCAAGAGATTGGAGGGTTCGCTCTTGAAAGAAGTCAGTAATGAGGTTTTATACTCATACCTGACAAGCTTGAAAACACTGCTAGAGAGCAGGGAAAGGGAGTATTTTATCACACACATTAGAGCGCACACAACACTTCCAGGGTTTTTAGCGGAAGGGAATGCTCGGGCGGACAGGTTGACAATGCCCATTTTGCAAACGCTGCCGGACATTTTTGAGCAGGCAAGGTTAAGTCATGCGTTCTTTCATCAGAATGCGCAAGCACTGATGGAGTCCTTTCGTCTCACAAAGAGTCAGGCGAGGGAGATCATTAGTGCTTGTCCAGACTGTCAGCTTGTGCAGCCACCTTCTTCTACCGGGGCCATCAATCCGCGGGGGCTGCAAAGTCTTCAGTTGTGGCAAGCTGATGTCACAAAATACCCATCTTTTGGGAAGCTCAAAAATGTTCACGTTTCTGTAGATACATTCTCAGGTGCAGTCTTTGCTTCAGCACATGCTGGGGAAACAGCCGACCATGCTTGCCGACACTTTCTGCAGGCATTTGCAGCATTAGGTGTGCCTCAGGAGATAAAAACAGATAATGGTCCAACATACACAGGCAGGGTGCTTGACAGATTCCTGAAAAGGTGGGGTGTCAGACACACGTTTGGTATTCCGCATTCACCCACAGGTCAGGCAATCATTGAGAGAACACATCACACCCTAAAATCCCTTCTGGACAGACAGAGAAGGGGTGAGCCAGAGGCAACACCTCACATGAAATTAAATAAGGCATTGTATGTGCTGAATTTCCTAAATAGCTCATCCTCGGAACCTGATCCACCGATCGTGAGGCATTTTCTAAACAACACACAGGCAAAGCTAAGGGAAAATCCTTTAGTTTTGATCAGGAACCCAGAGACCGGACAAATAGAGGGTCCTTTCAGACTAATCACTTGGGGAAAGGGTTTCGCTTGTATCTCCACAGATCGAGGTCTGAAGTGGGTGTCAGCGCGGCACGTGAAGCCATTCCGAACGCGAGAACACGAGAATGCTGATCCGAGAAACAAAGAGACGAGTACTCAGACAGAAGTCGAGACTCAGGCTGCGAAAAACGACCCAGAAGAGAAATGAAAAGAAACTAAGGACTTTGGGGGGTTTTCACATAAAAGCAAAAAAAAGGGTCTTTTGGTGCAAACAGAAGGGGGAGATGTGGGATCTCAGTCTCTCAGAACTGGGGTGCAGGGTGAACAAGACCCCCCCTGGGGGGCTCGGGAGTCCTGGAGTGCTGCCAGAAATGTCTGGTGGCTGGACTTTGATCCCACATGGGAGATGACATCAGTATGAGGACGGGAGGATTTCACTGGGGTGAATGGTGAAGGGACAAGTTAATTGGAGTGTGAGATACAGGGTTTAAGATCCCTGTACAGGGGGGTCTAGAGAGGCAAGATGGAGGGATTGGGGCGTGCCCTTCTCCTTCTTCTTCTTCCTCTAGGCCTCCATCTTCTGTGGTGATGTTGGCACTCTGGGATTGGACCTTACTAGGGGAACACTGGTTAATAAGGGTAGAGGGTATTGGAGAAAAATGATAAATATTGTATACGTAACTCCGGGTATAAAGATAGGTGACCGCCCCAGGGGCTTTCAGTGTGTGCCCATGGCTGACTGCTGAGCAGAACTCTGTCAGGCCAAGAGAAAATCTTTTAGATAAGCAATTAATAAACACCAAGACCAAGAACAAATCTGAAGCTTCCTCTCGTCCTTTCGAACCCGGGGGCCCAAGGCCATCTTTGGGCTTTTCCCCAGACCATCTAAACAGCCGGGAAATCCACATTAATCCATGCTCCTTTATACGAGGCAGGAAATTCTAAATCTGTGATCAAAGCAACACACATACTGTGTAACCCTTTTAATGTTTGTTTTTCAAACAGATGGATTAGGATAAAACAAGCAGCACATGTTTTAAGAAGACTGGATATTACATTCTTAAAAACTCTGTGAGAGTATAACTGTGCTGCTGCAGTTTGAAAAAAGCAAAACTCCCAAAACTTGCATGAGCTATTGGCTCATCGGCTAACATAAACCTGCAGTCTGTTTGCTGGAGAAGCCCAGGTACTCTTCTGATCTCTATGAAAGAACAACTGCAACTAGAATAAACACCCTGGGATCTTGAAAAACTTGGGAAGATATCAGCTGCGGTTAAACAGCACAGAAATAAAACACTAGTGAAACTAATAAATACATATAAACAGGTTTAAGGTGTCGTCTTTAGAAACACTATCCCATGAGTTAAAGATCTGAAAATTTATCTTTTAACAGCTCTGGCACACAAGGAACTAATACAAGTATTTACCTATCTCCCCTGTGTAAGGGCTTCACTTCTTGTTCTTGGCTACATAAATCAAAGGCAGGGTACACACATTAGGAGTTAAGAGAAGGAAATAATATGATCTCCTAGCAGACACTGGGAGCAACAGCTTTCCACTTTTGGGCCAAAATGCCACACAACTCTCAGTCTGGAACAAGATAAGCCTTCTTTTAGAAACAGTCTGTAGCAAATCCATATTTCATCTACTAAATCCTTGACTGCTTAGCCTAAAACTCACAGTCTTTTAATATGTTTCTCCTCAGAATATCTCTTTCAAGGCTAGACTGTGCTTTTCTCACATTTTGTAGGCATAGATTAAAGACAGAGCTATAGACAGGTGCAGATGCTCAAAGAGGAACAAAGTGTCCAAATCCCAGAGTGCCAGCCACAAAGCCCCAGGATATCCAGTTACACTAGTCAAAAGCCAGAGTGGGAAGAGACGGAAAAAAATCTCTATTCTGATATAATTTGACAGTGAAGAAGGGTGGACAGAGTCCATATAGATGCTCCTGATACATAAAAAAAATACCTCAGAATTGTTGATATACCTGAATGTGGGAGACAAATGGATAATATAACATTGACCACGTTGTCCACATTCTGTGCTCACAAATCAGTTTTCTTTTGACAAGACTCATTTTTCACAGCAGTATCTTTGTCTCCAAGCCCTTGCCAAACAGTTATAACTTCATCAGTGCATTTGGGGATACATTTAACAAAATTGCCTTTTGCAGAAGTGAGATGGTACCAAAGCAATGCAATTCTGAAAAACAAAAACACAGAGGGAAGAAGAAAAGCTATTCTGAAAAACTAGAGAATATGACCCTTCATTTCCTAATAAAATGCCCCAGTGCATTGTTGCTTGCCTATTACTCTCTTTATGAATTACAGGAAAATAAAATTACCATAATTTTGCAATGTGTGCAACATCATTTCATTACAAGGAAAAGAAGCCAAAATTGTGCTTTATTATCAAGGAATTATGTCAGTATTAAGACTGCTTGAACTCCTTTGATCTTGAGTTCTTCAGGAAATCAGATGCACAAGGTGCAGTTAGTGACCTAGAGAGACTGGTCTCTGAAGTTGTTTCAGAGGCTGTGTCTAAACACATGACAATCCCAGAATTCCTTATTGCTTTCCTCTAAATAATCAAAAACATTTTCATATATACCAACACCCATGCTGAGATTTTGTGATTAAAACTTCAAGGCAGAAAATATCAAATGTTAGTGTGTATGTCCCCTTGTCCATCACTGTATCATCTTTGATTAGAGGATCATTTTTAAATTAATAACTTATAATAGCTTGGCTTACCTTCTGCAGCTGTACACATGGCATTTGTTGTGTATGTATTAGAGCAATAAAGAACATGATATAATATATAAACCATGTTACTAATCTTCAGGAACTCTGCTCATCCATCTCTCCTTCCCCTCATAAAACCATGCCACTAGCCCTAGCAGGCTTTTGTTTGAACAAGGCTCATTGTTGTATTCTTATTGCTGTTATTCATATTTCTCAAGTCCCATACTGTTCCAAGCCGTTGCTCTCTGCAGCACAGTTCTCAGTGTGTCTTTCTCATAGGCTCCTCCCGGGCTCTCGACCCACCCCTATTTATTCCAGTTAACTTCACAAGCTACAGCTGCTGCCCAGCTAAGGACTTTGCAGCTGTAGCTCGTTTGGAGCAACTCGGACCCACACAGATATTACAATACATAGATCTTAACAGGGACTCTCTCCTTAACAATACATATATTCAGGCCCCCACATTTCCCCCCTTTTCTTTTAACAATTATACAATTACAATACACATACAGTCCCAGCTCTCAGGCTGCCACAGCTCTCAGCTGTCTTTAAACACATACATAGAATATATACATATCCCTATACAGTCCCAGTTCTCGGGCTGCCACAGCTCTCGGCTGTCCTTTCTTCTATAGTCCCAGCTCTCTGGCTGATATTCCAAAGTCCCAGCTCTCAGGCTGCCACAGGTCTCGGCTGCCCTATCTTCTATGATGTCAAGGGGTTCCATACCTTCTCTCGATGTTTGGCTGCATGTTCTTCATCACGTCAGGGTGACCAGTTGTTGTATTCTTGTTGCTGTTATTCATATTTCTCAAGTCCCATACTGTTCCAAGCTGTTGTTCTCTGCAGCACAGTTCTCAGTGTATCTTCTCATAGGCTCCTCCTGGGCTCTCGACCCACCCCTATTTATTCCAGTTAACTTCCACGAGGTACAGCTGCTGCCCAACTAAGGACTTCGCAGCTGTAGCTCGTTTGGAGCAACTCGGACCCACACAGATCTTACAATACATAGATCTTAACAGGGACTCTCTCCTTAACAATACATATATTCAGGCCCACACAGCTCACTTGACATGGGTTGCTACCTGAAATGGGCTTAATCAAGAGAAAACATTTCTAGCTGGGGATGGAGGCAGAGAAATGCAGAATATCCTGAGGACAGAGCAACCAGCCCTTGGCTGATCAGTGTAGCCTGCATTTGAGAAATATTACTAAGTGACAGGGCAAAAATTGTGGTGTATACTAAATGTTTTAAAACACAGCTTGTAGATTAAAAACGTTCCTTCCAACTAGACTTAAATAAAACTTGCCAGTGACCTAACAGCTGCTGTCTGTGCTGCTGTCTCATGGAGCTTTGAATCTAGTCCATGATCTCAAAGTCCTCTCTTCGAGACACCTGAAAACCTGGGCTCGGGATAGCTATTGCACTTCCCACAAGAGAAAAACTTTTCACAGTGGCCTCTTCACTTATGGAGGGACCGCATACAGGAGCTCTGGACCATGGCAAATCCAAACCCCTTCTGCTCCTAGGCACGCTTCTGTCACTCACCTCTTCTAACAGAGCCCCCAAGAAGGCTGTAGGTTTGAGTCAAGAAAGCGACAGCTCCATGCTTACCCCCACAAGATCAGGGAATCAGGCACTTTGCAGCTCCTTTCTGCAGAGAGCCAGGGACCGTGTGGGTCACACTTGTGAGGTGTTGCCGGAGCTGCAGAAGGCACAAAGCTGCTCTGAGACGGCAGCGCTGACAAACCCGCAGCGTGCACTGACGGATCGGAGGGCTGGCACTTAAATAAAGATTACCCAGCAGATAGTGCAGTATTATTAGCCCATGATGTAAATAACATTACATGTGGAGAAACCAAGCACAGATCTGTCTAAGGCCCGTCAAACATCTCTTTGGGAGTTTATACACTCAGGCAGGAAAAGTCTGAATCGTCCAGGCCCTGCCTGTAGCCATGCCATAGACACAGCTATCAAAGTTGTGACATCCAGCATCCAAGCTCAGACCAGCAACACTTTCCATTGACAATATCAGAACATGACCCTTGTCTTGCTCCCACTCTCATAACTTGATCTCAGTTTATCATCAGGCTGTGCTTGGTACTCACAGCAGAAGGATGGAGTGTAACACTGCATTTTTTTTAAGGAGCATTTACTTATTAAAGTCTCAATCTTTTTGTACCAAAAACTAAAATTAACAAACCCCTCTGGAACAAAACAAAATAAAACAAAGCAACCCCAAACTGACCAGAAACCCAGTGCTAAATAAGAATGAGATAATCTACAGTTTTTACCTAATAGCTCAAGTGTATAATACTCCAACACCTCTCTACTACAGCGGGGGCTCCATTCTAGAGCATTTGTCCTTCACGCATGGTCAGGAACAAGTACTGCCCAGTGAGTGTCAATAACAGCTGAAGGGCTGATTCTGCTTAGGAGATCAGTCCTGGCACAGGGCTCAGGAGGACAGCATCAAGATCCTGACTCCTACTGAGGTCTGAAATGAACTTCCAGGGCTCAATTCCTCAGCAGAAACCCAAAAGAGAAGTAAATGGCTTGAGGGAATTGTAGTTCTGCCTATAAGCTGTTCTTATTAAACATGTTCACTAGTGACCATAGCAGAGTGACATGCTTCACTAGAAATGTTATAAGAACCCTTGCTGATGTGACAGCCAGAAGCATCATAAATAAAGATGAGGATCAGAAAAACTAAGGAAAGGATCAACACACAAAGCATGAGATCATGCACTTACAAAGTAATCGGATTCTTCTGCCAGAGAATAATGGCATTCTCTAGGTCTCCACAGTTGGAAATGGAAGGGAAGAAGAGCTGGGGTGAGCCAGCCTCCAGCAGATTTGAGAAAAAAGAGAAGCACTCACAAATACATGAAGTGAGGTATTCCCAAAAGAAGTAAGAAAGTATCAATGTCTCTTTGCTAAGATGCACACCTCAAGCACAACTTGCTCACTCCCACACAATGGAGATTAATTCATGCAGGTACAAACACAGAATTTGGTAGAATGCCAATTTTATCTTTGGGAATGAAACCATTAATAAAATTAACATTGAGGAGATAGAATTGTTCCCTAAGCACAGAATAGAGTTTAAGAACCTACATTAAAGGATACTGTGGGCACAACAAAAACAGGTGCACTACAGCTGGGGATACACTTACCTCAGAAATCTGAAGATTCCTTTCAGAAGAATGAGACTTTGGGCCGGGTTTTCAGTAAGGGTAGCAGGACAGAAAATACCAAAATCAAATGAACTGATCAGTTTTAGGGTGGATCAGGATATGAAAGTAGTCATATGAGAGAGAGCCATATGGAAGAGTGACATCTATAAGAGGAGATTGGGTTTAAGGGTTGGAAAACTCTCATAGGTTCTGAATTCCAGTCTTACAAAAATGCTTTAAAATTATATTCTACAGAGAAAATAAAAATTATTAGTTCTAATAATGTAACATCTGCCTAGTAAGGTAGGACACAAAAATCCACTTTAAAATGTATGCACTAAAAACAAACAGCTTGTTTGAGGTCTTCTTAATTTACTAGTCTTCTGGTAAATGTAATAACAACTTGCAATTAGTTTCTACCTAATATACATTTGTGTAAATGGTGACTACTGCTAAGCAAGTGTCAAAATCTAGAAGCCAAGGAAGGTATAGATTGTAATGCATTCACTAATAAATCCACAGGTAACTAGAAATATTTGCAAAATAAATCAGTGTTACTGTACAACAAGATGTTCTTTTGCATTCATGACATCATTGAAAAAAACCAGCCTAGGAAATATGTTTTTATTTACAAATTACAATGCCAATTCCAAAACTCCCAGCTTACAGAGATGTTTCTTCATATGCCTGTTGCAATCTAAAGAGAACTTTTAAGGACATAATAAATGTCTCTTTCAGGCAGGCTGTTAATATATTTTCCTCCTCAGCATCTCAGAGCCCTCTGCTGCGTGATGTCCTTCCTCTGTGGGGCTCGCTCACGCCTTGTTTACCTGCACAGAGAGCTGCCTGAGTGCCAGAGCTGTGCTTGCTGGATTGGAACAGACAATGCTCTTTGTGCTCCCGAGATAAGGGGTTGCAACAGTCAAGCTCGTTTTGTGCATCTCAACCACAAAATATGATCTTAATAATTACTGTGAATCAACTAAAATAGCAACTCATATCTTCTTCCCAATAGCCATACATTTAAAAGGTGCTTTTAATTTAGTGCTTTTTCATCTTGCTTCATGTGTTTGAGAATATTTCTTCCAACAAACTCACAAAACCTCCTTCCAGCAACAAAGCACAAGCTGTAAATTGTCCTATACCTCAGTTTTCTTTCAAAGCTCAGACAAAGGATTGTTCTTCCCCTTTTCATATTATGCCCACATAAATCAAAGCCCAGTAAAGGACAAGTCAAGTAATCTGAACAAACAGCCTACACTAAATATATGACTGGATTGTTGCATGTCATACTTCCCGTTAGTCACAGATAGAAACTAGAAACTTCTGACGAGGTTGACAAAGAAGCTGAGAGTAGAGCCATTGCATCATGGATATACTCAATAAGCCTGTTAACCTAGGACTCCATCATGCAGAGCTGATAGAGCACTGTCTGAATTTCTTTCCTCTGTTTTTTTTACAGCCAATGCCCCTTCTTGCAGGAACAACACTTGTGAGCTGTGCAGCGCCCTCTAATTATGATGGTTCGGTGATGGAACTGACTCCATCTGTCCAGATGTGTTTTCATGCTTTTCTCAGATATAGTCAGCCCTGTTCCTATCTATGTGCCAACCCAATTTTATATTCTGAAACAGGACTGACAGGGGAAGACAAGAGACTCCATCTCCCTCCTGTTACACTGAACATCGTTGGCTGATATAAATTGGCAACAACTCCACTAAATTCGGGACAGCTACATCAGCTTTATTTTGTTTGATGGTCTGCCATCTGATGATCTGTGCAATTCAGCTGATGGCCACACAGGGACTTTTTTCCCAGCTGCACTGCTGAGAAAATGACCTTGTTGCTAATGGGAAAGTCGTGAGTCTTATGATACAGTCAGAGATTCAGAAGTGAGGACACACACGCAGTAAAAGACAAGATGCCCAGCCCACTAGGGTTGTAATAACCCAGTGTCAGTAATGAAGATGTAAAGTCTGTTTCACAAGCCCCTCTTTGGTGGTGCTGCCACAGGGACATGGTAGAGCCCATCTGCAGCTGTGCCATCCTGCCTGTGCTGCAGAAAACCCACTTACCACAAAAGAATGTGAATAATTAAATGCTTTGCAGTCTTGAGGAAATTATTAAAAGCACATAATATAGACTTATAGATGTGGCAGTGAGACAATAGCACTACTGCCATGTTTAGAGAACACCAGCCAAACACACAGAACCACAGAACTGTGGGACCTGGACCCAACCGTTGCTATCCACAGCAAGAAAAATGTCATGCTATTCAACACCCATAGTCCCACTCAGGTATTCGAAAGCATGAATGTTGCTACTGAGCCATTTTCATGGGGACCTGCAGAATTCCTGATATTCATTGCCAAATGCTCCCTGGCATCTGCTATGAGGCAACTCAGCCTGCTCTGAATGAATAAACTGAAGCTGTTTCAAAAGACAAGAGTTGCTCAATGTCTCTATAATTTGCTCATCTGCAGATTTTGCAGTGCTTCTTTGACAGTGATTCAATGGTAGCAAAATCCCATGGAGGAAAACCAAAAGGAATGAGGTTGATGAGCTAAAGCAGTACCTCAAACAAGTCATCTGTCATTTATAATGGAGAGCAGTCAGCTAGGAGAGGAATGATAGTATACATAAGGTCTAAAATTGAAACCACAAAGTGATGTTTGAGAGGAATGAAGATGAAGGCAGCAAAACAAAAAGAAAATTACTGGAAAGCATTTGCATTTAAGCCCCGTATGTTTGAGAGCAGAATCATCTATTGTAAATTTCAATTAAAGCTGTTCCTTATATACAAAAGTTTATCTACATAGAAAAGTAAGATGGAGGCAAACTAGAACTTGCCCTCCAACTGACAGGGTGAGGCCAGTACAGCTCTCTGATTATTATTTGTTATTATTATTCAGTTTATCCTAACCTACTCTAGCAGGGGTTTAAATGAAGCAAGAAAGCCACCCTAATTTTGGAATTAAAAGAGCCCCACTGGGACTCAATCTGGTATGCCAATTTACTAGTCCAGTTAAATGGCCACTCTTTTTAACAAGTAATAGCAAGCCCTACACAAATGCATTTGCCTCATGACCCATTAATGACAGCAACAATATTGCTGTCTGCTGTTGCTAATGGCAGTACAGTACTGGTCTGACAGACAGGCATGTTTTCTGCACCACAGCAATAGCCAGCTTTATAATCTAATAATATGCAAGAATTAAAGCTAACATTTTAAATATCTTCTTGGTGCCCCACAGTATTTGGCAACTGCATTAGGAAAGGATGCACATCTCAGTTAATGCAGGTGGTGATCATTGGTTAGTTATTATTACTTCAAGACTAACATCATGTGTGGAACTACAGAAAGCAAAAACTAAGACAGCTTCTGCAGTGAGTAATGCAGACCGAAGGAGATAAAAATGCTGGAGAGAGAGGGCAAGCAATAAGGACCAAATGTTTTGTAAGGGCCCAGCTTCTAGGCTAGCCCTTATCTTGGTTCTTGCTTCTCCATCTTCATGGAGCTACTGTCTGCACACTTCAAAACTAAACAAACTTTCTGTTATGGTTGTATCCCAACATGGTATTTAAGCTAGACTAAGATGTACCACTAACTCTGGATGCAAAACAAATAACACAGTAACTAATTGTACTTTGCAATTACACTACTACTCAAAATGCTGATGTTAATAAGCAAACAAAAAAAAATAAAATACTCTGCTATTATATAATAATAAAATATTATTATTATATAATAATAAAATATTATATATAATAAAATACTCTCCCTCTGACATACCAGAGGGAGAAATGGAGGCAAGAGCAGCAGAGGCAAGGGTCAAAGAAGAAGTGAGAGGGGAGCTCAACAGTCTTTCTGAACATAAGTCCATTTTTTACAAGGGCCCATGGTTCACTGCAAAGATAACAAAGGCCAAGTTTTGCTTTTATAAAGCAGAGAGATTTCGAGAAAGTGTCAAATGAACCTGTCAAACCTCAAATGCCCTACTGGCTCAGTAGGAAACGTGACATAAAAAATAGGAGGGGAGAAAAAAGGTCCAATAAAGTTGTCTACAGAAACAGGAGTTCTGAATAATGTATTGCCAGGTACCTGGAGAGCACATGAGCATTTGTTTTCTGAACATGGCCAAATTAATCTATTTTCAAATGGAAAGACATCAGAGACAATTATATATTATCATATGTGGTCTGATATTTTCCAGTAATTTCAGTAGTTAAACGTCAGTAGAGGTCTCAGAGCTAGAATCAAAGAAAGGGAAAAATGACACTAAATGTGTCAAATTGCCCTGCCTTGCTGACACAGACAGGCAAGCGTGATCACTGAGAACATTGAGAAGGAAAATGTCCCCAAATGGGAGGCCAGCTTGAACAGAGAGATTAATTCTTTTTATTTTGGGAATTTCACAACTTTACTTGCAATTGTGGTGGGTCAACTCTGGCCAGCAGATAAGCAAGCCAACATCACTCATGCCCGCGTTCCTCTCCCAGGAACAGGAAGAGAACAGGAAGAAAAAAGGGGCAGAGAACAGGAAGAAAAAAGCAAGAAAGTCCGAGAATTGAAAAACAGTTTAATAAAGGAAGAGGGGAAAAAAATCAAACAGAAATGGAACCAAGCAATGCAAAGGCAGTAACTCATCACCTCCCACAAACAGACCAATGCTCACGTATTCTCTGAGCAGCCACAAACTTGGAAGACACCCCTCGCCCTCTTTCTTCCTCTACCACACTTTCACTGCTGTGTTTGATGCTGTATGGTACAGGATATCCCCCTGGCCAATTCAGATCAGCTGTCCCTGCCGTGTCCCCCCGCTAAGTTCTTGCCCCTCTTTACTGGGGAAAGTGGGTGCAGAGTGTGAAATACGAGAAAGTTCAGCTATTGTCAAAATATGGATGTTGGAGCCACCATTGGAGCCACAAATCACAGCACCATAGGCTGAAAAATATTTTAAAGATGCAATACTTTGGTGTGGTATGAATGATTTCCTTCTGCAAATTGCTCGGTCATACTTAGATACTTAGGTATTTACCTGTTGTTAGATATAAATTATTTTTAGATGTTTGTTATTTTTAGTTGTTTACTATTGTTACTTATCTGTTACTAAGTACCTATTATTAGCAGATACTTAAAAAGAGACTCGACAAGGTAAAGGCCTTGTCAAGCCTCTAAAGAAGAGAAATGATGCCTTAAGTTTTAGCATTCATTTTTTCCAGACTCTGTGCTGCCTAGGGGTGTAGTTCTGAGCTTCATATTAAGTGTGAGTAAGCTCTCTTCACAGAGTAGGTGGACAAAACAATTCCTTTTCTAGCTTGAGACCAAGGACAATCTATACAAGTTTCAGGCCCAAAAGCATAAACAACTGTGATCTGAAGAGAGCAAACAAGAAGGATGGGACTTCATTATCTGAAGGTGTAATTGGACAATTAACCCCAATATGCAAATGGACCAGAACTTACGAAAGTGTGAGACCTCGTGACAGGTCATCCATTTTTTTGGACTGGTGACCATTTTGGGTTCATCCTGGGTGTAGCCCTGGCCAAGCTCTTATACTGCCCAAGGTATATCCATCAAAGCCTTTTAATAAATATCTACTTTATCCTTTAACTCTAGCCTCTGTTCTTGGTCAGCCTTCTCAAGGCATCATGGGAAGCTGAAGCTGTCACAGAAATTAGGCAGAACAAATGGCAAACTAATTTAGAAAAAATATTTTATTCATAAAATGACTCAACATTGGTGCATAGACAAAATATCTTGGAGCTAGATAATTTAGTCCCTGAATACAGAAGTCAGAATAATTTTGTTCTTCCTTCAATACTGAAAATGAAAATAATAACAGAGAAATTATATCCAGAGTGGTGTTGTGAGGCCTCAGCTCCTGGTCTTTGGATGTGTAAAATCAAGGTGTCCAACACTTTGTAGGATCACTTCCTATGTTAGGATCATTTAATGAGTAAAGGGCATGTTAACTTTCCTTGAAATAATAATAATAATAATTATTGTTCCAAATAACCATAAAACCTTGATTCTTCAAAACATACATCATATGATGTATGCAGAAATTGTCTTCCTTCACTCTCACCAGAGAGGCAAACTTTAATGCAGAAACAATATACATGATAAACATGTAAGTTTTACAAAAAACCAGATTTTATATTTTAAAGCTGGACTTTTAACTTCACCAGAAAAAGAAGGTAAAGAACTCACATTAGTATCCATGACATTTTAAAACATTTGCTACCAGTTGTGAACTTTCCTAAGGATATATACATTGCTATCAAAAACTGGTAAAGGCAGTACAAGATACACAGGGAATTTCCTTTTAGCAGTGAAGACATGATAATAGTCACCCCAGCTGGATGTCACAGGAGTGACAGGTAAGTCACTCTTCCAATGACATCTAAGAATGCACTGGATACAAAAGTCAAGTCTTTGGTTTTGAAACACATTCAAATATGAAAAACACACCAACCCACCCCACCTCATTTTCTTTTGTATGGCCAGGGGATTTTCTTCTAAAAGTCCCACTATTGGAAGTTATCTGTACACTTTTCTCCTGAAAATAAATCTAACAACAGTTTTCAACACAGGTATCTTCGTTCTTCACATCTTCAAAAAGGCAACCTATAAAAGGAAGCAAAAAAATACTGTGATTAATTTCAACACTACAGGTAAAACAAAGATGCTTCTTTGTATCAATAGAAATTATATATTATAATAATCTTTTTATTTAATGACACACTAGTGCAATCAGAAAACAGAAGATGTACTGCTATTTTCCCACCTCTTCTCTACCTAACAAGTCACCAAAAAATTCCCAAACTTTCTTTTTTTGCTCAAGCACTGCCTGCATTGTAGAACTAAAATGTTTTCTTCCCCCAGAATAACAAAGAATGTTTATCTCATCTAACTTCAAAGGCTATTTGACAGTATTTTGAAACTTGCTTTGATTAAATCTTTGATACATTCCCAGTTTTGTCTGAATATTAGTTTATTTGAACAGTGCTGTCACTCTAAGTCAAATCCTGATTCCAAAGTCACAATAAGAAGTCCAAAGTCATAAAGAAAAATGTCTTACATTTTGAAATAACCAAAATCTTACCAGAGGGGAGAAGACAAATACTTGTATATGATCAGAAGATAGCAAATGATGTACCTCTTCTCTTTACTGCCCTAAGTGCACTGCCTAACAGCTATTTAGAGGGAAGGTGATCTATCAAATACAAGTGATCTATAGGATTTCTGCTGTCCCAAACTCATTTGTTCTTGGTCACACGCATGCAGCAGTTTCTCCTGTATGGCTTTGGTTTTGTTTAGCTTTCTTCAGGACATGCAGTATACTAATGCAGAAAGTTAAGTTAGCTGACTGGAAATGACACATCCAGATTCTTATCTGATAAAGAGATTGCTTCACATATTTCTTGTTGATCACAAAAACAGAAAAACAGATGTACAGATGCCTTCGCAAAAATGCAAGAAGAAAGAAAAATGACCACCAGGTTACACAACTGTCTTCTGAAAAGATACAACCTATTCCTCCTGTCTGATGAAAAACATACAAGAAAAGAACTTCTGAGACAGACACTTCCTCTTTGTTCTCTGCAAGAGCTTTCAACAGTCACTTAAGTGAAGATTAAAATTACCATCAATTACAACTCTGGATCTTCAGAGATGACCCTCAACCACCACTCTACTTGATGCTGTGACAAAAGAAGTCATGAAGCATGATCAACCAGAAGGAATTAAATGCAAGCATAAAGTATCACTGAGTATTCAGAACAGAGGATAAAACAGAGCTCAAACACTCCTTTTGGATACTGTGCCCAAAGTATGTTTAAGAGAGTTATATGTCTGCTATAAAGGATGTAAAAAAACAAAAAAAACCAAAAAACCAAAACATTTTTAACAAATCTAAGATGGTTCTCAGAGAATCAGTCACACAAAGGATTCATGTCTAAATAAAACATCTACAAGGCATAAATGGGACATGACAACAATTCTTGGTTAAGAATAGAAAAAAAAATACCATCCAAACTCACTTCCTGAACACTCTTTTGCTACTCCAAGACTAACAGCAATAACCCAGTAGAACACTGCAGTTACTGCATGAAAGAGTTTGTACAGGCAACACAACTGAGATCCCTGAAATCTCCCACATTTCCAAATAATTCTTTTCTTCTTCCGAACTGGAATTAAAATTCAGAAACAAAAAATTTCATGTCTTATATTAAACAGAAGGAAGAGATTCTTTATTATAAGGATGGTGGGGCATTGGAACAGGTTACCAAGAGAAATTGTGGATGCCCCATCCCTGGAAGTACTCTAGGCTAGGCTGGATGGGGCTTTGAGCAACCATTTGAGCGGGAGGTAAACCTGCCTGTGGTGGGAGACTGGAATGAGATGATGTCTGAGGCCCCTTCCAACCCAAACCATTCTATGATTTAAAGAACACAAATTTTCAGAAATGTCTATAGGCAAACCATGCCAACAATCAGCTGGCTCATCAAGGGTGGAAATTGGCCTGCCTTTCCCATGCAAATCTCACCACACTGACATATGCCCATAAAGTGTTTTTCAGCTTCATCAGCATTTTCTAGCAGTAAGCTGCTACATCAAAATAATTTCTGTCAGCTCAACCAAGGGGTGTTGCAAAAGTTAGAGACTACTCAACATATAGGGAAATTTATCCACTATGCCAAAGATTCCCATCCTCAAAGACAAAAATTGAAAGCAAAATCAATATGCTTGTCACCTTTCTCATGACTTAGTTGCTCAGATTAATAGAGACATAATTATGAGCAAATGTAAAATTTTAGCTCTGTGGAAGAGTCATAAGTTATACAGGCTACAGATGAAACCCTGGCACCAGTCAAATCAAAGACAAAACTCACAGTGACATTAACAGTGCAAGAGATTTGTCCTTGCATTGCAAGGAAAAAAAATAGAAGAATAAGAAAAGCAATAACCATCTCAATACACAAGACTCAAAATTTTAAGCAGATTTTTCTACCTGAGATTGCAGACTCCTTTGATACACAGTTTTGAAGTGCCATTAGAGTGGATATATTTGTTTAACTTGACTGCTTGCTATATTTTATAATGCATGAAACACACTTTTCTTCTCCTTTGAGAGAGTTATTTGCAGCATAATGCTACCCTAGACTGCTAGGCTCTCCTACTGCCCAATAAACTGAAAAGCAACGAAAGTAATAAATTATTACTGTCTGTGTTTATATTTACTACCAATGTGAATGAAAAGAGCATATTAGATCATTCCTACAGCTGACATACCAGCAAAAAAAAATGCAAATCAAGCTGTTTAAAAACCAACTGCAACCCACTAAAGTACTTCCAAACAAAATCAACTGAAACGAAACCACTTAGGAAGTTTCACCTTATCCATCCAAAGTTCAATATAAAGCTTATAAAATATTCCTTTATTATAATGCTACTGTAGATGCAGCTGGATATCTAAACAGCAGTAAATTATATGTTCTACATAATAAATGAATTACTATAGGTTGGGAAAATGGGACCATGTGGTTTTCCCCCAGTTTTCCATCTATTAGGATACATTCTCTACAAGATAGACAACTACTAGCTTCTTCCAGCTTTAGTAGCAATGCTTTCAGCAATCTGCACATCCAGTATTTCACTGCTATGAGAGGATTTTGAAAGAAAAACAATGTGCCGAACACTTATCTCATCTACAAAGGCTTATTACTAAATTCAGAATAAAAGTCAGTTCTAATCAGTTTTTTTACTGACCTTACCTCAGCACATTGTCCCCTTCTTAAAGTGCTCAGATTACTCCTTCAGTAAACAATAAAGCAGCATCAGCTTTGTTAAAAATCTCTCGGAGTCAGGACAACTTAAGAAATCCAGGTACTGATGCTCAGTTTTAGAAGATGTGCTCTCTTGGCTTTCTCAGAAAAATCATAGAATGGTTTGGGGTGGAAGAGACCCATAAAGATTATCTAATTCAAACTCCACTTGCCATGAGCAACCTGGTCAAGTGAAATATGTCTAAACACCGAGGAGTAAAAGGTGAAAGAAAACAGTTGCAACTTCTTAAAATATTTTTTAAACTATGGAGACCTAACGAATTTAGAGATAAAAGAAGGTGGTTCCAGAGGGCTGAAACTGGTGAAAAGAAATCTCTTCTACCAAGTGCTAACACTAGGTGAGCAGGCAGAATGGATGACTGCTGTAAGAGAAGCAGGAGCGTGAGAGAAGCAGCTAAACAACGTATTTTAAAGAAATGCAATCTGCAAATCATCTAAGCAAGGAAAAAGAAGTTCAGTCTTTGAATCAGCTCCAAGAACCATCCAAGGAGCCAGATTCTTACTTCCACAAAATAGGAAATAATACGTCAAAAGTTGCATTCCCATGTTGTAACACAAGTTTTGAAACTGTTCTTATGTTGCTCTCTTTTAAGGAGTCCAAGTGAACGGCACATAAAAATCCTTATGTATGTCTCTCAAAGCTGACAATGAAGGATTTTAAATACCTATATCTCTCCTAAGAGCTAAATAAAAGTATGTAGAAGATACAGAATTTCTCTTTAGTTTTAGAGAGGGAATTGTACTTCAGTTTACTTCTGCATAATTATAAAGGAAAATAGTGGGTTGGAAGTAGTTATGTATGCTTCAGTTTCAGCAGAAGAAATTAAATCTCTGAATGCTTCCTGAAATATGACTGCTGTGGTTTTTTCCACAGCACAACAAATAATAAAAAACCACCACCAGCTCAAACCTCAAGTTTAAATGTATAAAAGACATTTTACTGTTGTCTTCTTTGAACATTAGGCCAATTTTTAAACACTACCATGCCCAATTCATAATGCTACATCGTGTTTTAGAAGAACACAACTTACATGGCTATCTTAAATCATCTCTACTGCAAGAGGCAGTCTGTATATAGACAGATACCCATGCTTTAATCCTGCACATGTGCTAGTGTGAAATCAGGCGTGATGAAACGACTGCAGAGGAAACGCTGATTACACACCAGCAAGGCTACAGCCTACAATCAACATCAAATGCTGTATTTATTTCCACTCAAGGCTGACAGGTAATCAAGCAATGCCATGCTATCCATGTGCACAGGAAGAGAATAACCTTCCCAAAAAGACAAGGACAGCTGTGGGCAGACCTCTGCTCCTAGATCCAGCTGTGCTGGATGATACTAATCTCACAGGCTCATGGTGTCTCTCTGCTGCAAGTTACTATTCCTCTATCCCCACAAAAGACCACTTCAGACTTTCTCCTACAGTCTGGTGAAATCAGACTGTTACACCAAACTCTGCCCTCTGGTCTGTATTAAATGGATGGGTTTATCCTAGAAACAAGAAAGGGAGGGCTTGCACAAACAATTCTGCTGGCAGATCACAGGGGAGAGACAAATCTCTGGTGGAAATGAGAGTGAAAAGCTGAGGATAGTGGTATTTTCCACATGTACAGCTGGATTTGAAAGATAACATATACTCAAAGCCTCAGACCAGTCTAATTCATCCAGATTTGTATTGCTACAAATGTTATGGCTAGTGCTAAGTGTTATGGCTTAAGCCTTAATAACTACAGCAAGTACAACTGCTTGTGTGGTTGCAATTATATTGCAGTCAAGATGTCCTGTACATAGAGTACACTTGGAAAAAGACCTTGGAAAAAGACTCAGAGAAAGTGATATAAACATGTTTGTGTGAGTATAACTGAACCTACATATCCCTTATCCCCATATTTAATAATGCACTAATGCCACTACAGGGACAATGTGCATAAACAGACAGAGAAGGCCATAACCCTGCGTGACACATTTCTCACTCCTGTAAAATAAAGACAGATCAACGAGTGGGAGAGTTAAAGCATCTGCACCATGCCTAGGTCCCAGCTCTATAAATATTTGATTTCTGATAAACTCTGTGAGAAGTTTGGCATGGCCACAGGTGCTGAAAAGGGACAGAGCAGACAAAGGGATAAGGTCTTTCCCAGAGGGGAAACAGTGCTCCTTCCATTCCTGCACCACCACCAGAAGCAGTGACAACTTATAACTGTTACCATTACCCTGTGGATTAGCAACTACTGGCAATAGCTGGTTATAAATAGCCACATTAAATCTTAAGAGTTCACCTGCCTACCCACACCATACAGTTTATATATTTGTTCTCACCTAACAATCTGGGATCAAGCCTGCAGATGCCCAAATACTCTGTTCCAGAAATACATTTGGCACCAGTGTGAATGAATGGACACAAAGCAGATGGCATTAGATGAGCAGAGACGTGAGAGAACATTAACTGCTATATTTACACTTGCTCCTACTGAATCCAGAGACCCATAAAAAAGCAGCTGTCTTTTCCAGCCTTGAATGTTACCAAGCTGTTGCATATTACCCCAAGATCTCTGGGGTAGCTTTTGGGGAGAGCAAAGGCATTTTTAGAGGAAATTGGAGAGTAAAGCAGCATGTTCGCTACTAGAAGAATAAGAGGAGCCAGAGACAGAATCATTATGGTTGGAAAAGACCTCCAAGAAGATGGAACCCATCAATCATTTAGATGATCCTACCTTGACAGCACACTATGTACTTGTCCCACAGGGCCTCCTGGTAGCCTGCAAACTCACTGGCTATGCTCCAGCAGCAAAGGTGTCTCTGTTACACTGATGGTTAGCTCTTTTTCTTCTGTACTCCAGGCTCTTGTGATAATAGTTGAACCTTGGGTCACTCAGTGCCTGTTTCTCCTATGGCATGGAGGTCATGTAAGCAGGTTTGGCTGCTCTAATATCCCCTCCACAGCCCATCAATGGCAGCCACTTCACACAGCACGTCAACAATAACTGTTTTATGTTCTCTCACACAGGGGAAAGTTTCCCAACATGCTTTAAATGCCATGCAGTGAGAAGTCTGGTTTTGAGTATGCACCAGAACATGAAAAAGTGTTTCATCTAATTACCCTTCCTTTACATTTTTGGTCTAAGAAAACCAAGGGAACATCAGCCTGTGTTCAAAGCACCATAGCTTCATATCACTAGGCTGGTATGTCTTAAGCATTTTACTATAGAAACAAAAATTTTTGAAAAAAAAGTCTCTAGAAGAATACAAGTCCCTTGAAAAGGTTACTAAAACAATACTACAGATTGACAGAACAGATACAGTTGTACAAGCCAAGCTTAAAATATTTAATGAAATAACAAAACTAATGTGTAGGGTCAATCTAAAAAGTGTTCAAGACTATCACTATCATGCTCAAGTTTCAAAGAAACTAAAGTACATCTGGCATACTCTCTCAGACAAACACAGCAGCACTGTGCTGCAGGACCATGTCATGAAGGCAGTAATGAAGCACAGATTGTGGAACCATGCTATCCCAGCAAACTAAAACCCTGCAAATTGGGTTGAAGAACAAAGGGATATGGAATGGTGGCTTTGCAGTCTGACCCACTAACCCCTACAGGGCTCAGGTTTGGGTAGGGAGGAGGGGGCATTCTGTGAAGGACTCTTTACCTCACTCACTCCACAGGATGTCAAGGTCATTCTTTAGCAGACATCTGCAGGGAATTTCACATCTCAATGAGTATGTGCTTCAAACAGCTTTAAGGTCTTACAAGAAACATAATTTTGGTCAGTGCAATGCTACCACAGAAGCAGAGGAACAGAGGTGGCAATGAAAGGTGGGAAGAGCCTGGCTTCAGCAGACCTATCATCTGAAGAGTGAAATTCCCCAGAACTCCCAGAAGGCTGGGGAAAGGTAAGTCCTCCACTGTACAATGTGAAAGGCACTGTACATCTCTGGGCTTTCTAGTCTTCAATGCAGGAAGAAACTGATTAGAACACCACTCAGATAAATCACTTCTGTCCAAGCTGGAGAAAATGTGAAATACACCCAAAACAACCAAGCAGAAAGAGAATTAGATTACTTTCATTCAATTTCTAGTGGAATTCATTTCAACAAAAGCAAGGGTTTCCTTCTTTAAATATGATTTCTCAATCTGATAATGTACCTCCAGGATTTAAGAAATAAACCCATCTATAAATCAGCATGCATTCTTTCAACCTAATCCTTCCTAAAGTATTCATTTCTTATAATAATGAAGCTAGATTTGAAATGTGACAGAGATAAATTAGAAAAAGCAAGAGATTCCTCTTAAGAGTACCAGGCTGTGCATGTCTACTGCAAGCTATCACTTTGCTATTGTTAACAGTTGCATGATGAAACTTGCCAAAGCTTTAGAGAGAAAACCACTGGCAGTTGCAAAAACAGTAGAAAATAAATCTCTGCATGTTTTTAGCTGATATGAAGAGAAGTAATTCTTTAACATTTTAGATCAAGTAGTTCTTCGTGTGAAAAAAGGAAAAGTTTTTTTGAGTTTGTTTTATTTCAGGATGAAATGCCTATTAATCTTTTTGTTTCTTTACATCTAGGAGCCACAAAACTTCATGGTTTTATTTTGTTTCCTGCCAACTCTTCCTCATTAGCCTGTACTATTTTTATTTCCATGGCAGATGTTATTTCTTGAGGTACCATGATTAAGACAGGCACAGAAATAGGAGTATTATTTACCTTTGCTAGTCTTACACACACTTTCTTGAATGTAAACCATAACAGAGTGTGTAATTGGGGTACTAATGTTACATTGCAATTACTGATACAAAGCAAACTGAGCTAAAAAACCTCATGGAATTTGGGATTTTCTTAGTCAACACCAGATGAGGTTTGGTTTTTACTGCAGTAGTCACCAGACTCCAAACTTAAAACTAATCATGCAGTCAGAGCAGCACATGTTTCTGCATCAAGTGGTTTTAAACTGCTGCAGAAAAACATTTGTTTAAGCACATATATTCATGGCAGTTGTGAACACAGGTTAACCTAAAACAAACAAGGCACTGCAAGCTGCTGTGTCAATTAACTGCATGCTAGCTGCATCCTAAAGCTAGAGACGTGAAGAAATTAATGCCTGACAGCCCAAATTTAAACATATGATGCAGTTTCTAAAAACTTCTCAGCCTTGCTGAAAGGTTTGTCATGAGGCTGAATTGCAGGAGGGTGGGTCTGCCACCCCTGCTCTCCAGTGGGCCATTCCACGCTCACAGGCTGCTGTCACAGCAGGACTGGCTCCTGCACGATTCCCTGAAAGCCATGTCACTCTGAGCCTTGGCTCTGTTTCTGCAGCTCTCATGCCACTAGATTTCCCTGTACTCTTGGGAATCTGCTTCAACTGATCAGAATCAATAATATCCTGCTGTATCTTCCCCTGAAAGGGAAAGAACTGACACACTGGTGCTGCTGTGGCATTCAGCAGCTGCATTTTTTATAGTATTTCTGCATTGAAGATGAGGATAAAAAAAGCCCTGAACAAGGCACTATGAACAGCCTGCTGTATTATAAAACAAAGGGCTAAACAGAGAAACATATGGATTTATTTTGTTGACCATGAAGCAAGTGAATAGTATGTAATCCATAGAGAATAAATAGGGTGAGCTAAGTGGCCACATAACCTCTCTTAAACAGTGAATCTCCTGTCTCAAAATTAAGCTGATAAAGTATGGTGCATGTCAGGTGTGTTTCACAGCACACAATGCACTTACATCTTTGATTAGATGCTGGCTTACCCAGATGTGGGATGTTCTGGTCATTTGCATGGCTGTTGCTCTCAATTAGATGCTCTTAGGTGGTATACTCTGCAACAAAATTTATGAAGCATCCTATCTCATCAAAATACCCTTGTACTCTATTTCAATGCTACTATGTCTTAAAGAGAGGGAAGTGCTAACATATGTGAAAGAGAAGAACTGGTTTCAGGTCTTTATTACACTGTAACACAGCTGGATTCAAAGCCAGAAAATGTGTCTTTTCCTCTCCTTTTAGACATGAAATACTGTAGCACACTCTAAAACAGAAAGGTGACTTTCAAGGGCTGCATCATACAAATCAGAAAAATGAATAATATATTTTTCTATTACCAGCTTCATTTTCTAGCTCAAATGATCCCCTCACCATAAACTAACATTTTCTCTATTACTCCCTCTTATTGAATCATTCCTCACAGTAACTCAAATTGTCTTTCTCCTATTTTTAACCACTACTCCTAATCAATCCTTCTCCTTTAAACACACACAACACACCTTTCATCAGGATTTACCTCCAACCTGCACAATGTCAGATATACTGCAGTAGAAGATAAAGTCTTGCTCACAATTTCTCCAGGAAAAGATTACTACAAAAATAGTTATTTGTTTCCCAGCTGCAGCAGCGGGTAAAATCTAGAAGTCAGAATCCCCTTCAGGGCCTGGCTGGAGATGTCTTTCCTTGCTTATGTTTCTTGTCTTTTTTCTCCCCTCAACTTCCTTGCCCTTTATAGGAGTAAAACAGCAGGCTAAGCTTATTTCAGGTCTAGAAGAAGCATGGTGCAAAGATAAAGAGGAACTGAACAGGAAACCTAAGAAGAAAGGAGGAGAAAGCAGTATATCTTGCTATGAACTGAAGTGTAGGGAAGCATTTGCACTAAATAAAAGAGATACAATTGGGGTGCATTAACAAGGCTATCATGCAGGCACCAACCAAAGAAATTATTTGGGCTTCCCTCCCACTCTCCTTAACTCCCAGTGTAAAAGCAATACAGTTATCTCCTGGATTCTAACGATGGCAAGATGACAGAGATATTAGATATTAATGTTGTAGGTCAATGCATCTTTGAACTTTAATTTAATGAAAATCGGTCTTTCTCTTTTTGTCCAAATTTAGGTCCCTGTTCAGAGTCTGTTTGAGGCCAATCATAAGACAACCTTCTCATCTCTTACACTGAAATGCCTTAGAAAACCCAATAGAGAGGTAAAACTGACACAGAAAATTATAGAGCAGCACCAGAGGTCTCATGCTCTGCCTTCAAACAGATTGTTAGGAAAAGATTTATTAAATACTACTGTGGTAAGGCGCTTTACAAACAAAGAGGCCACAAGGAAACAAGCCAACTACTTTGGTTAATACTCTACTTGCTGATGGCCTGGAGGGTATAATTGCAGTTTAATTTTGCTTTTGTCTCTAAACTGTTACATTTCTTATCTAAAAAGAAAATCTACCAAACCCTGAAAGCCAAGAAATAGTCTACCCTCTTCATATCCTGCAATGTTTATAGTTAGTTATGTCATAGAAATCAGTACATAGATGTAAACTGGGTTTCTAAGAGTCTCCCTCAGCAAATGCTACAGGAGCAGAGCACACTGTGATGCCATGCTGAAATTTCTGGGATATCTTGTCACATACTCAATGTTGCCACAGTGTCAGACATGGCCATCTCTTGTGTGCACACCCATTTCTCAACATACCAAACCCAAATGTTACCTGACATATGACTTGACATGCCAGTAAGATGTGGGGCAGAGGGAACATGACATAAAATGGGTGCATTAGAGAACAGAAATAAATTATATCTTTTATTGAGAGATTGGTTATATGCTCACATTTATACACAATCTTTATTTTTACATGCAATCCGAACCATAACTCTAAAGAAAGCAGTAGAGGAGATTAAAGGAGAATGTGGCACTGTTATGTAACACTTTGAAACTAGATAGGTTGAACACATCTCTTCATTAGATTATCTTTTGAAAACTTCATGGAAAAAAAAGCAAGTTCGGAAAATTAGCTGCTTAAATTCTCTCTTTGCTTCCTGGCAATTAAAACTGGAGTGAGAATAAATACCTCCCTGCATGAGGTATGAGGATTAATTTGTTTGTGTATATAAATGGGTATTTAAGTATCAACTACTATTTTATTTTTAACACCTTATTGGGACTACTGCGTTCCTACCAGAGTTCAGCTTTTGGCAAGAGATTAAGACTGAGTTAAAACAGGAACAGGTGTTTGGAAGATGATATGGCTACAATAAAAGCACAAACCAAGAAGATGAAGGGAAAAAAAAATATATAAGGCATTAATTTCTATCCTGTGAAACAGAGAGACACACAGAAAAAAACAAAACCACAATAATGAAGGGATATTTCAGAAAACATCTTCTCCTATTATGATTCATTCCCAGGGGAACAGAGTCTGAGCAGGGCTGTCCTTTGGTCCCAGGTCATCCCGTTCCTGTAAAATCTCATGATGCCTATTAAATGGCCAAACATTCAGTAAATACTGCTGGGTAATAAAACATTTTCAAAGCCTCTAAAGGATGTAGGATTTTAAGGCCACTCTCAGTGAGATTTAAGCTCCTAAATTATATCAGGTATTTTTACAGTGTGCATTTCTGGTCTCTAAGATCCCTATAGCCGTTACTAGGTCAAACTGATTTTTATTTCTAGGGATTGAGCACATTCTTTTGCCAGCTGCAACCAGAAAAAGAGCTGAAATCACCCATTTTAAGGCTCAAACTCATGAAAACATGTTTTCTTGGTAAAAAGAACCATTACTGACCTTGAAGCTTCATAAGAAAATACAGTATTTACCATTTTCAGAATATTTTTCCTGTAGCAATAAGATAATTGAAGATAAAAGCTTTCAAGTAGTTTGTTTTTTTGAAAGCAGACTGTGCTCAAACATCAATCCTGCAAGTTAAACCTCTTTTCATCAAGGTTTACTATTAATTCATACTAAAGTAAAAGTAAATAAAGTGAAGACTTTTAAAAGCAAAGATCTGTGGGGAAGTAGGTGTTGAAAGATGTATGAGGTTTGTTACTACTATGTTTATTGCCATATTCTTGTGAGAGTAGGACATGGTGTATAAAATAAATAAAATTTAACTATGGAGATACCAGGAAGGCTCTCCATGGGCAGCATGAGCCCTCAGCTCTGGCAACTCTCAGCATGATTGAACCTTAAATGTCAAAAGTTTGACTGAGAACATTGTAAGAAATTAAAATGGTTGTCTAAACTATATTCAAGTCCCTTATGTATTTCATTATGAAAAAGCTTGTCTGTAGAACTGAGAGAAGGAATGTAGTAATGTAATTTCTGCATGCTAGATGTTTATTTTCCTGGTATTATATGATTCTTGCATTTTAAGAAGGTTTAATGCAATTAACTTTGACTTCAGTACATTTAAATTGCATCCTTTCTAAGTATTTCTTGTCAGTAGTCACCCACGAGAGCGAAGTTTATTAAATTAGCAAGAGAGTAAGAAAGATTTTAAAACAAGTTATGACAGAGAATTCTCTTTGAAAACAATACTGAAAAAACAATTTTGGCCAGAGACAAACTTCCTCGTCCTTTTGATTCTAATGATTTCCCCAACAATAACATGGTTATTCCAAAGTTGAACTTTGAATCAAAGTGGATCTTTGATTCTGTACACACATTGGAACACCTCTATTGTCCAAGGGAGGCAATTATTCATGTGGTGAAGTGCTTATAGGAGTCAAACCTAGACTCATAAATAGCTTTTGGATTCCTGCCTCTGATAGGCACCAGACAATTTTAAATACTTACTCTCTATCAGGACAGATTTGGAAAATTTTGATGAATGTATCAATTAATGGCAATTGAAAGTTAATTTGCTGTCCTAAAGGAAGGGCTGTACAAGGAACCAGGGGGATCTTAAGACAGAGGTTGACCCATTGATGATCCATAATGTTATCTGCAATCACAGGACTAAATTTGATGAAATACAAGAATTCCATGAGGTCCCAGATACAAACCAGACCAATTACTGTGAGTCTGTGAAGTAAAAACTGCTCACAGAAGCTAGGATAAACATGTGATAGCACAGAATCCAGACCAAAACCCTTTCTGAACCAGTCTCTTCCTCAGATTCCTATCCCAGCATGTCAGAAGAGCAGCAAGAATGGGAAATGCAAGTTAACACTCTAAAGCAGAGGTCAGACTGACCCCACTCACTGGCACAGCAACTTCCACTGCACGGACAGGACTGACCTTTTGCAACAATGACCTGTTGCATACTGCAGCATCACTGGAAGTTCTGAATCTCAGAACCCTGATACTGTTCTTCTCAATTAACCATGACTATTCAAAAACAGGAATAAACCCCACATATAGGCATTTAATTATTCAAAGCCAAACACTTATCCCAAGCACAGCCTTTTTTGGAAGAGGATATGGCTGCAATAAAAGCACAAACCAAGAAGATGAAGGGAAAAAACAATATATAAAGCATTCACTTTCACTAATGTCAAAGATTATACATGGACCCCAGCAGCCTTCACTAATGTATTTCATATGCATTTCTTTGGTGGAAGGTTAAGCAATAACCAAATGCTCTTGCAAACTTCCTCCCCACTGTGTTGGCACATCTGCATAGTCACTGGATAATGCCAAAGAGGCAGAAGGAAGAGACAAGGTTACATGCACAGGAGGCTGGGGGAGATGGAAAGGCTTAGATTAGAATAGAAATAGAAAATTCCACTGAATAGAAAATTCCACCCTCAATACCACAGCAATGGCAGCTGACGTACAGATCATTAAAACAGTCAAAATAAAGGTATAGGGAGAGTCATGTGAATGAACACTGAATGGACATGGTATTAAAACATCTGCAAATACACTCTGGAAGCAGCAGGTTCCATAGGCAGCTTTTCACCATATTCAGCTTTATACAGGGAAGTCACATAAGGAAGCAGGATACAGAAGGCAGCTTTCCATATCATCATATCATATCATACCATCATATCATATTCTGTTACTTCCTGAAGTTATTTTCATGTCTGATTTATCATGGAAAATACAGGTAAATGATTCCATATGTCTTCTCTGACCTCCAGGTGATCCTGCCTAGAAGCCCCAGACCTTTGCACTCCCCACAGATCTCTGTTACTTCTGAATTGTGAGGAAAAGTTCATATCCTTAAAGATGTGAAATGTGACAAAAATTAACCAAACACTCAGGAAAACCTCAGGCATTTACACACATTTAAACACAACCACCAAACCAATCTCCCAAGAAAACCTTCAGAGTACTGGATTTAAAAAGTAGAGTGCAGGTGCATCTATTGAACAGTGCACCCTCTCCTCTTCCATCACTCTTATTTACCCATTTCATTTCTAATAAAAACATATCAGCTCTGAAACTGAGGAATGTGTATGCATCTACTACCACAGCATATGCTTGCACTGTGAAAGAATCAAAGGATTAACAAGACAGAAATTCCTGTGAGCATTACCTATCTCCCTTCATAACCATTTTATGGAGCTCATAAACAAACTGTTTCCCCCCATACTCACTTTCTGCAGCCTCCCTTTTTTGTCACTTTTGATTGAAATTTGCCACACTTTGATAGAAATTTGAAATAATCTCCTTGGATCGTGCTTTTAATTTTTCAGCCAATTGCTATGCACTGCTTTTAGCTGTAATAGTAACAGTTTGCTCAAGGACACACACAATGAGTCATGGAAAGAGTAAGGATTTCCAGGCTCTTAATCCAATGCACAGACAAGGCCTCTCATGTTTCCAATTTTCAGGAGCCAGCAGGTGGGGAGAAGAGAAGACAAAAGAAAAAAAAGATGGGAGGGAGTCTTTCTTAGGTAAGCAAAATAGTCAACCAGAAAAAATCTGCACAAGATCTTCTCAGTTCCAGATAACTGATGTATGAGTAATCACAGAATCTGCTGAAGAGCTTATATTTGATTTAAAAAAAAAATGCAATTGATAGAACAGAGGAAATACATCTATCAGCAGGAAAAAGACACCAAAAAATTCTTAAAGCAGAAAGAAAAGAACAAGTTTGCTCAATAAGCCTGGAAACAGAAGAGAAAGGAACTTATTTCCTTTCAGGGCAAAGGGATTTGGAAGCTTGCTCCCAAATAGGAGTGTAGGTAGCAACATTAGCATATGGCCACCAGAGAACTGTGAAATAATCTGGGGGTTGTGAACATGGAATTAGGTGACATAAACCAGTTCTCACCTGAACACACTCCAGAAACACTGTGTGTTACTCTTAGGAAGCTGATTCCCCTCAAGACCAACTATAATTAGCAAAAGATGAGGAAGATTCAAGAGACAAATACAGAGTTGAAGTATCAGCATCCCCAAAATAACTAATAACCATCCTAATAATGCCACCTACTCCAAAACACTATGCAACTGTTTACAAGACCCATTATGTCACAAAAGAACAGGAAAATAATATTTCATCCCCATAAAAGTAGGCCACTCATCACATTCTGAAAAGGGATCCAAGCAAAAAAAAACCAGATTATGATACAAGTTATACTCATTTATCACTGCAAAGCACAGCTCACACATGGGCTTCTTTGACAGCACCCTGGATAACTGGCTGAAATAAAATGCATTTCAAAAATTAAATATCTGTTAAAACACTGGTGTCAGACAAAGCCATTAACTGCACATGTACGTATGGGATACGTAGGGACTGCCTGTCTCACTGGGCTGGGATAATGCAATTATTTAGAGACTACCATCAAACCAATATTCACTCCTGACCTATCCATCACTGCAGAGACCTAGAGCAACATCTAAGAGGTGCAATCAACCCTACACCTCAGAAATTGAATGGCTTCTTTGGGTCCCCAGTTAAACAGCTGACTGCAACAACAGCCACCACCATGGACAGCAAACCACGTCAGCAGAGGGTGAGAAGCGAGTGAGGCAGGAGGCAGCTCCTTGCAGGCTCTCAGAGACACACAAACACTGAGTAGCACAGCATTAGCCTGCACGGTGCCCGAGGCCCTGCTGACAAAAGACACTAAAAGGCTGAGGTACTCAATGTCCTTTTTGCCTCAATCTTTGCTGATCATCAGCCTGCAAGAATCCCAGGCCCCTGAGACCAGCAGGGAAGTCTGTAAGAAGACTTACCCTTCATGAAGGAGGACCAGGTAACAGAACATAGTGGACACACATCTGCATCAGGAAAAGTGCTGCTAGCAAGTTGAGGGAACTCATCCTTCACCCAAAGCAGCACTGGTAAGGTCACATCTGGACTGGTGAGTCCAGGTCTGGGCTCCCCAGTACAAGAAGGATACGGACTTAATGAAGTGAGGAAAAGGCTAAGAACAGGCTAAGAAGAGACCACGAGGATGACTAAGATATTGGAGTGACTTTCCTATGAGGAGAGGCTGAGAGCTGGGACTGTCCAGCCTGGACAAGAGAAGGTCCAGGGGGATCATATCAATGTGTAAAAATACCTGATGGGAGGGAGTGATGAGAGATGAGAGAGCCAGACTCTTCCCAGTAGTGCCTACTGACAGGACAAGAGGCAATAAGCACAAATAAAAGAGCATGAAATTCCTTCTGAACTCTTTGACTGCAAGAGAGTAGAACATTGGCACAGGCTGCCCAGGGAGGCTGTGGAATCTCCATCCTTGAAGGTATTTAAAACCCAACTGGGCGTGCTCCTGGGTAACCTGCTCTAGTTGTCTGTGCTTTAGCATGGGGATATCAAGAGGTCATGTCCAACCTCAATGACTTTGTGACTCTAAATGTATTTCTGCTGCATGCATTTTTTAAGTGAACCAGCTAACTAACAAAGTTTAGTAGTTCTAAGTCATCCTTGAACAAAAGTGGTTCAAATGTTTTGCAAAACTTACAAACTGGATTTTGTCTACTCTGCTCTTTTTGGGGGGTTTAGACAGTGCAAATTTCACATTCCCTCTTAATTTTGCTGCCTAAGCTTCTTTTTAGAAATCAATCTCCTTCATTCATTTGAAAGATACTTTAGTCAAATATGGACAGAAAATGCTTCTGAATTAAACCTTATCTTGCAGTTTTGGTTGCCTTCTCTTCTCCCCTTCTCCTTTGCAACCTCTTTATATCACAATATAGTATGAATCTGTCCATCAGCTTATGGCTCCATATAGTACATATTATTCTCTTCAAGCTTCTTTTCCTCCCCCACTCTTTTTCTTTGTCTGTTTCCCAGCCACTGAATACTTTCCAGTTTCAGAGGAAAATAACAATTAGCTTTTATTATTATGAGACCTTTTCTTGTACTGATAAAAATCTTATTATGCAAAACAAACCTAGAACAATTTCTTTAACAATGACATTTTCATGTTCATTTTTAACTTCTTTTTAGAAAACATTAATGACCTTCAAGAAGAATCAATTTTTCAGATTCTTTCTTCCAATTCTTTTTCCTATTTTTTTAATTCAATTTTACCATCAAGGATAAATATATATGAACAAAGTATACACTGGAGAGATATCTCCCTGGAGGCATCACTTTGGATTACTGAAGTATAATTATTACAGCACTTTGGTCTGCTCTAAGACTTCTAAAATACTGTTTAAAATATCTTCCTTAGGGCAAGGCCACTAAAAAATATGCTGTTGAACCGCAAATGCCTGCATTATAAAAAAAAATTTAGCATTTCCTCAAGTTCAGTGAATGAAAAATAGCATAAATTAGTAGAAATGTAGAAAGATGATTATCAACAACACGTTAGAAATGTTCCAAAGCTGAGGATCACAGCATGACCTTAAGGTTTGAAAGAAATAACCTGAAGTTCTTAAAAATTTTACCAGCTTTATAAGATAAACACTAAGAATTACCAAAGATCAACACCAGGCACTTAACATTTCTGCATGAAAACCTTTAATAAGCCTGTATTGAGTGGAAAAAATAAAAATGAAAAATTGTTTGCCTCAAACTTCTAAAACAATCATTCTCCTAGACTTCTCACTAAACCCCTTGATGCTTGACACACAACATGAACAGATATTTTTTATTCACTTTCAACATCTGCCACCTCATTTCACTCACTTTGTATCCTGAATTTAAGCATCTTATACAAAATTCTATTGTGCTGCATATACAACTAAAAACAACTCTCAAAAGGGATTTTGATCCCCAAAACCTTAAATTGCCTTACTAAGCCAAATGAAATGAGCATGGTTGCTTCCATGTGCAAGGGTTACTTTTATAATGCGACTGATCCTCCCTACCTTTACTGATTTAAAAGAATTAACTGTCCCTTAGCTTGCTTTTTAAAATAGAGGCTTGTAATCTTTAAATCTCAGGGATCTTTCCAAAAACTTAATTTTTTTCACATTACAGATTTTTTTATGCACAGTCACAGATACATGTCCACTGTGCATTACACGAAGTCCAACTATAGGAAAAAATGTTTTGCACTTTTCCATATCTTCTGTTTCTGGCTGATCTTCTTTTTCCCAACTATAAAACACAAATAAAGCCTGTTTAAAAAACAGAAAGACTGGAAAACAGAAGGAAAGAAAAGTACAGACCTTGAACACCAGGAGTAAAATTAAATTAGTTAACTGCTAGAAGCATGAAGCATTAATGAAATAGAAATAGAGAATTTTTCCCTTATGAGGAACATTTATTCAGTGTTAATTAAATTCTTTTATTCAAAATCTATACTTACCCAAGTGTAAAAATATTATATCATATCAATAACTGCAGAATGTAAGCAAGTACTACATTACAAGCATCTTTTCCCCATCTAGTGGAGTGAGACCTTTAAATCATTTATACTGATTGAAGTCTTCAAGTAAAGGACAAAAAACCCAACAGAGAACCCTCTGCATGAACCAGCAGCCACAGCTATTAATTCACTTGTCTAACAAACAGCTATTGGAGATTAGCTTCAAGCATTTCCTTGCAAAGTTCACATGCAATAGTGTTAATGAGGAACTTTCAGAGTCTGCAATAATTATTTCCCTACAATATATCCAGCTGACTGGTTTATTCATTTGCAGGCCAGTTCTGCACCACTGAAGCCAAAGAGAGTTTTGATATTAACTTCAAAAGGTTCAGGTCCTTGCCTACAATGTTGAGCTATCACCACAAATGCTTCAGGTGAATTTCTGTAATACCACACAAACTAATTAAAGCAAAGCTGCCACCACTAAAGGACCACCACTAGAATTTTCTAGCTTACAAGATGAGGAAAAGGCTCCTAAGTTTTCAATTGGACACCCCAAATGATTGCCTAACTTTAAATCCACTCAGTATTTGTTCATTTGAATGAGAACTCTAGGTAATCCAAAGTCCTGGCAATTTTTATTGGAATGGTGAAAACTGGACTGACAAGTCACTTCTGCATAAACAGAGTAGCATGTGAGATTAAGATAATTTCTTTACATGAAATTCTTTTTCTGTGACTTGCATCTTCTTCAAGATGATTACCTTGTTGTAAAAAAATAGTATGGGGTTGTTTTGAGAATCATACTGGAATCATATTGAATATTTAATCATATTAAATATGCCATATTTAATCAGGCATTCAGTTGCTTTGTAAATTATCAGAATGTAGGCTGGAAAAGGAGTATAATCCAACAGTGACACTGCACTTTAGCAAGTATTAGTACTTTAACCAGTATCAGTATTGCTGTAAAAGAGTCCCTCGACTCCTTTGTTGTTTTGTATTAGGAATGCATGCCCTGCCTTTGCAGGAAAGGCTTACATAAAATGATTAGCTATGAAGTGTCACCAGGGTTTTCTCCAGCTTCTGAGCTACACCTACAAAATACATAAACACTGTCTCACTTCTGACAGCTCATTTTAACTAAGTTACAGGAGCACAATCATTTCCAGGTGGAATCAGAGCTCTGCTTCATCTAAATCTAGTGTTGTAGATACAACCTTGTTGAGCAGAGTCCTCAGAAGATGATCTAATTACCAGGCAAATGGGAGAATGGTCTCTCCCCAAACTCCTCACACAGGAGTGGCCTAAAAATGTAGAATAAGACTCAGTAGGTCTAAATGAATCTTAGCATTGAGCAATACAGCTCTGACACATAAAAGCATACAGAACAGAATACAGCAAGTTTCACAGACATTATTTAGTCACATTATACATGCTACCTTAAAATAGGAAAAGCAGTCACTTAAAGGAATATATCCTCAGGACAATTATGCAGAATAGACACTTCTGATTAATTTGACTAGTCATTAGCTACTGCTCCACAAAAATACAGCTGAAAATGCATTTCCTTTCTGTGCAAGCAGAGAAGGCAAACTGAAATATGATAGGAAGGCTTCTGTGTGTTCAGCTGTTCAGCAGACCTTTTTTTTTAAAGTTAAAGAAGCACAATTGATTCTACTTTGCTACAAAGAAGGATATAAAGCCCTGTTGTTCCTCCCTCCCACACCTGAAAAAAAGAAAATACAATTAGGTAATGGTAAGCATTAAAAGTTAGTGTCTAAACAGGGAAAAAGTGCAAGAATTAAAGAGCTGTCTGCTCATAAATGGCATGGAAACAAAACAAATTTGTATCTAATAAAAATGAGAAAGTAACATGGAAACTCATCAGTGCATAAAACTCAAAATGGTTAACAAATTGGGAAACAAGAGAGAATTTAACTTCTGTAAATCTAGCAAATGATGAATGAAATAGACTGTATGAAAACATGAAATATAAAGTCAGCAGCAAGCTCTCTGGTGAGTAAAGAAATCTGCTAGCTAGTCACCCCCCCATTACACAATAATAGCCTTTTTTTAATTTGGTGGGACATATGAAAATAAGAAATATGACAAAGACTGGAGCATCAATAGCAAGAAAACCTTTTATTTAAAGCTGAATTATGCAGTTTTTGATAAGAAGCAGAACAAGGGTCAGCAGTACCAGTCACAGGAAGTGAGAACATCTGAACAGAAAAACGTTCAGTCATTTTCAGGATAATATTTAGAAATGCCATGCATTCTGGAAGAACTTAGAAGTGGACTGAGTAGCCAAAACAGTCAGTACAATTAAAATAACATCTTCATTTGTACAAATTTTCAGGCAAGATTCTTTTCCATGCAAGGTGCTTAATACTTTTTTTTCTTCTATTTTCCATTTAAAACTCAAGCTCACTAAAAGCAACAGAAGAAATATAGCTCCCTGATCTGGTTTCATTTATCTACAATGCCATAGCTCACAGAAATAATGGAGACTGGAACTGGTGTTTTAAAATAGTCTCTTTCTCTATACACCATGCTTTTATAGTTTACATTAGCTATATAGGCATACGCTTTTTTTTCTTTAGGAATAATATTTTTTTCTTTCTTTCCTTCCATAAGGCAGAATCACTTCCTATTTCATTTGTCAGGCTTCTGGGAGACAGATGAAGAAACTTTAACCAAAATGCCTGGCAAAAGTCCAAACAGCAATCACATTCTGCCCACCCAACATTGCCTGTGATCTCACTCTGCTACGGCATCTTCAGATTTCTGCAAGTTTTTCTACATATTGCTAAATGGTTGCCACATTTCACCTCAAGGCATGACAGCTTTCTACTGGATGCTAAACAGTCTCCTTATTTCAGTAAGTTGTATTAATGCTTACACACCCTTTTGCCCTTCTCTTTCCTCCCACGGGAATATTCCAAATCTTATTTTAGCAGCTCTATAAAATGCATTGGCTGAGATACCTCCACACACTCCCATGTGTAAACCAGCTTCCTTCGTAACAAAAGCAGCAGAGCTATTGCAAAGAAATATTCACAAATCTGATCTTTTCTATAGATCAAAGCAGTAAAAAACTTAGAGAAGGAAATAATCTTGTCCTTTTTTTGGCCAGTCACATTTGTGTTGGTGTATGTCAATGAGAACATCACCAGCCTAATAAAAGGGTAGTTGGTCTATCTCATCTCTTACACTTCAGGTTTCTCCCTACCCCTGGACACACAGTGTTCTGTCCTGTTCCCCATGCCATGTCCATTCTAGCTCTTCTAAATCCAAACAGAGTTTTCTTCTTTAAGAAGCAGAAGCTTTCAAGCAGGACCATTTGTCATCAGCCACCACCCCCGGAACAGACCTATGATTTAAGCACAAAGATTTAGAGCACACTACTCTCTACTGACATTGCAACAGAATGATGGGCTTCTGCTTCTGAGGGAAGGCAAATTGTATGTTTCTCACTGGAGGCATTACTGACTTCTTCACCAAAAGATCCATTCCAGACTCATTTTCAACTGACAATAAAAAGAGGAGAACTTAACAGCCCTCTTCCTTTTTGTCCACCGTGTACTTTATCACAGTCAAGTCATCGATTCAATTATTATGCTCTGGGTTTACAGCCTTCTGTTCATTTGTCCATTTGTCTCCTTGAAGACATTATTACTGTTTCCAGCTCTTGAACGTGTAACACTCCTGAGATGCTCTAAGTGCCTTGGCAAGCTGACCTGTCTGTTAATAAAACGCTAGGATTTATTGACAACCTCCCTCAGGATTCCTCAAAATCTTATAATTTGTGATAACATCATATCTGCTCCAGCCTATAGCTGAAATCTAAGAGAGTTGTATCCATCTGTTTTTAAAGCACTTTTAAAACTACTAAGAATCATCCTTATAAATACATGTTTTATTCTGCAGAGCTTTCTGGACTCCTCAAGTAGCTTCAAAGCTTCTATCCAGACTCTTAATGGATATGAACAATGTTGTAGCTTTCCATAACAACACACATTCACAAAACACACAGCATAACAACATGAACTCCTAAGGAAAATCTCCATTACAGAACCATTATTATCCAATGACTCAGTATTATTTTTAAAGCAAAAGAGCTCTTTGTAGCTGATAATGTGATTTCTGTGCATTTTTAGCTACAATATTGACACTTGCACCTCACATAAATCAAGCTATTAACTGCAGTCTGGGTAGAGCTAAGATTATCTCAGAGATGCCAAGGTTTTGGAGGGAAGCAGCCTTATACAAACCACGCTGAACATGTATTGCAGTATTAGGTTGCGCACAGGTCTAAATATATCTTTTCAGCAGAGCTTGTTTCTCAGTCACAAACAGCCTCAATTAATAAATAGGAATGGATGGTCTAGCAGTATATCAGACCTCCCATAAGACTTCCTTATGTATATATTCAGGTACATAAAACACGGGTATTTGTCTTTTCCACAGTGTGGTGCCTATTGATAAAGACAAACTCTCAATTTCTGCTTAATTGTGCATTACCTACACAACTACTCAATCATTACGACATAACAACTACACTTTTAGATTTCAGACTTGGAAAAATCAGAAGGTTCACAATAGATGAAAACTGGAAAAATTAGTTCTGTGTTCACCCCTTTCAAGCAGTTTACTCATAGCCTATACCAGACCATCTAAACAGGATCCCTGCAATTAATTATACATTCACATCTAAATGGTAAATGCCTGTATTGGTTTTGCATAGCAAGGTTTTGGTAGCAGGAGGCTCCAGGGGTGGCTTCTGTGAGAAGCTGCCAGAACTTCCCCATGTCTGACACAGCCAATGCCAGCTGGCTCCAAGATGGACCCACAGCTGGTCAAGGCAGAGCCCATCAGTGGTGGTGGTGGTGCCTCTGAGATAACAGCCTTGAGAAGGGGGAAAAACCCTGTTCAACAATCTGGGAGAGAGGAGTGAGCCTGTGTGGGAGGAACAGCTCTGCAGACACCAAGCTCAGTGAAGGAGGAGGAGAGGAGGTGTTCCAGGTACTGGAGCAGAGGTTCCCCTGCAGCCTGTGGGGGAATCTGTGCCAGAGCAGGTGGATGCTTTCAGGATGCAGTGACCCTGTGGGAAGCCTGTGCTGGAGCAGGCTCCTGGAAGGACTTATAGATAGAGAAGCTCACACCGGAACAGGTTTGCTGGCAGGGCTTGTCACCTCACAGAAGGGATCCACACTGGAGCAGGGGAATTGTGTGAGAGTCCTCTGCCTGAGAAGGAAGGAGCAGCAGAGACCATGTGGGATGAACTCACCATGGCCCCCATTCTCCACACCCTTGCACTGCTAGGAGGAGCTGTCAAAGAACTGAGAATATATTCAACCTGAAAAGGGAGGACTCAGGGGTAAATATTTTCAAGATTTTGTTTTACTTCTCTGTACTTATCCTACTCTGATTTATTTGATAGCAAATTCAGTTAATTTCCCCAAGTCAAATCTGTTTTGGCCATGACAGTACTGGTGAGTGATTTCCTCCCATCCTTTCATTGACCCAGGAGCTGTTCATTGCAGTTTCCTGTCCAGCTAAGGAGGGGAGTGATAAAGCAGCTTTGGTGGGCAACCAGGGTCAAACCCCCACAATCTGAGCATCTTTTCTAAGAAAACTGCTTTGAACTGTATTACTACACACTTATGCAAGAGGTGGTTTTTCCTATATTCTAGGCAAAGAGAATTGCAGAAATGAATTGTTCTTTCAAAATATCTTCCCTCTCAAGCAGCAGGAAACCATAATTCCAGAGCAGGCACTTGCCTGCATCTACATGTTCACTGCTTCTTACCTGGAGCACATGGGTTTTTTTGTAATTTAATCTACTTCTCTTTATGATAAGTGCATATTCACTCTCTCTTAATTTCCTCTTTACTGGAGAACTGCCTTGGAAGAAAAGAACAGTTTACCCTTTCCAAGAAACTGATGACAAATTTTGAATCTCGGTTTAGGGCCACTGCTGTCAAGGTTCTGATTTTCCACCATTGAGCACTGAAAGGATCACAAAATCTTGTGCTTCCACATGTAAGCTTGGCTTGCATTCTTCCTATTCATAGCTTCAGTTTAGGTTTGCACATGATTGATTTCATTCTGTTTCAGGCCAATATAAATGGGCAGTTCCTTCCCATTAGAGAAAATGTAGCCATGCCACATATTAGATAAGGGAAATAATACCTCCCCATTAGCATGACCAAAGCAGCTACAGATATCACAAAACCATAGCCTAGAAATGTGAGCCTGTGCTGCAGATATGGATGAGACATATAGGGACACATAAGGACACATGGACATTTTTCAGTAAGGTCCTGCATATACAGAACTTAACAGTTCTCAGCCAGGAGACATTATGCTTTAATAAACTGCATAATGCTTTAATAAACTGCATAATAACAGAATAGTATGAAACATTTTTGGTACAGTTTCAACAAGAAGGTAAAAATACTAATTATAGTTCAACTAAAAAATTGTTCCCTTTGAGACTGAGGTTAACAACGAACAAAAGGGATAGTCTCAACATATACACCTGAATGCTCCAGAGACACTTTCAAAAGATAGCTTACAGTGAACACCAAGTAAGATAACCTGAGTGACATAATATAAATCAACTTAATATGGAACAATTAAGCAGCAGACAAAATAATAATTTCTTAATTGAACATAGAAATTTCTATAATTCTGCAAAGAAGTATTCAGTTTTGTCATTGAAACACTAACTCTCTTAATATCATTTGCTCTTGGCAGCATTTATTCATAATTTTACATTTTAATTTGTTCATACAGTTTTAGAATTTTTTTCTGAATTATTCTGCAGTGTTTCAATAGATTTATTATGGCTCTTATTAAATGCAAAAAACATGAAAAAAGTCCTAAATATATACACTGTAAGTTCTTTTATTTAAAAGCTGCTGAAATATTGTATGCATGTTTTACAAAACTACATCTGCTTTCAAATATAAGGTTTAGGTACTTCTTTCCTGTTTAAAGTAAATAATTTGAAACTAAACTTTAAAACTTACACATAATAATCACAAATAAAACAGAAAAAAAATCCATTCTGTGTCATCCTGGAAACCTATCTGAGTTAGTCAAAACTACAAAAAGCATATAGCAGGTACTTTTATAGTAACCTGCAAAAAAAAATCAAAACATCATTATTTTGGGTAAAATCTGAGTAGCCAAAAGAGGCTGGCACTAAATATTCTGAGTTTGTTCACTGTAGTTTACATTATATACAATTGGTCTGCTAAGGAAAACATACATGACTGTATTTGAACAGATAACAATGTATTTGCAGTGGTTGCTTCATAAATATTGTCAATGTTAAAGCAAAAATTTCAGAGAATAGGCAGTTGCAAACTTGAGAGAAATATTTTTTAAAAATTTGTACTGTGTCTAAAAACTCATCATTTGTCTGTGAAATACTATAGAATCTACATATTCAGGCCTCTAATTCATTTTGTGGGAGATCTTCACTAAGCAGGCAATAGCCTGTGATTTTAAAAAAATGTTTAAAGAGATAATAAGCCATTTCACTGCATAAATTCACTTATTTACTTTTCCTTTCTGGTATAGTTTAATAAAAGACACAATGTTTTGAAAGCCATTTCTTCACTCCTAATATTTTCTTTTATTGTATTTTTATCCCCCTTTGCTGCTCTTTGACAGTGCTCCAAAGGAGTGGAATCCAGCTTAAAAGAATTCATGCATCTTCCCTAGCTCCAAATGCTCAGAACAAATGGAAAAGCTGAACAGATTTTTGTAAATTTTACTCAGCTGTTAGCTTCAAAAAGGATTGTCAAAAGACACAGATGCATCTGTTATCTTCAGCTAACTTCTTGCAAGAAATTATTTTGAAATTGCTTTTCATATATATAGTGACACACAAAACATAGAAGTATTGATATTAAAAACCACCAAATATCAAGGGACACTTTAGTTTGGACCAAGCATAGACCTGAGAGACAGCAGAAATTTTATATTTTGTTTTCCATGACCCTTTTGATACTCACACACTACAGCTACAAAACGATAATGAATACTGTATTTATTCATTCTTATATTTTCTGAGCAACTGATATTCTGTATTTCTAAACCATCTTGTCTTTAGTAAGTTTTCTGCACTGTATTAAGAGACTAAATGACAGAGAATTGACAGGCTGTTCTATGAGAAACCTTGGGTTTTCCTTCTTTTTTGAAAGCAAAGTAACTGCAAATGAATTTTTCCTTCAGAGACCCCACTAGGGATTCTTACTGCAATGGTAGAATAAACAGGTTTTTGTTTTTTCTTAAACAGTGGCTTCACTTCTCTTAACCACAGCAGACACTGTGCTGAAAGCTACCAGGGGCACTGGATGCACCTCCAAAAACTCTCAAGAGCTATTTGAAACAAAATTTTGAAGCAGCTCAGCAGTTCTTAATCACAATCTTCCTTCAATTTCACACAACCGTAAAAGTAAAAATAAAACCATGATCTGTTTAACTCTGAAAACTGTTGTTTACAGTCTGTGGCCTTATGAATAGTGCCTTCATAGGGCAAGTAAAATGTCTGGTTTCTCACAGCAACAGCAGTGAGAGAAAATGTGCTCAACAGCCCCATATATCATCATAAGAATTCAATATCCAGGACATTTTCTGTTCACCGTGCTTGAATTCAGAGAAAGACGAGATAAGGTTAGAAAAACACAGCAGAGATTACTTGTCACTTTAAAGCATCTCCCTGTGTTAACTGTTCTGTGCTGTAGGCTCTGAAATACCAACACAGCCTCTGAGACTGTGCTCAGAAGCAGCACTGTGACAAAGTACATGATAACTCAAGTGGGTGCTAGCTACAAGCGTTTGCAAGTATTAAGAATAATACACAAAGTAAAGCCCAACCATTCCTAAAGCAAAGGGCTGACAGCTCAGGCGGGTGGACAGCCAAATAGATTGACTGTGTAATAAGGTAACTCAGCTTTCCGTGCAGAGTCATGGAGCTGAAGAGAAAGCTGCAAAACAGCGCTCAGAGCAAAAGCAAACGAAAAAAATTAATCTTTTCTAGTAGCAAACTCCTCTCTCCCTTCTTACTGCTTTTCTCATTGCTCCAGGGTAAGTATCAAGTGCCTCAGTCAATCCTATTACCTTGATCTGAGACATCCTTAGCATGGGTGAGGGATTACAAGCCTGCGAAGGTACAAGTCAGGGCTGAAAAACCGTGTTCTCCAGTAAAGCCAGGAGCTGCCATCAACCAGCAAGAAACAGAGTCCTTCAGAGTTTACAGGCTCAGGCTTCCTAAGATTTAACTCTCTATAGCCCACCAAAAAAATGTCACTGCAATTGTTCAGGTGAAATGAGAGATGAGCCAAAGACAACCTGTATCTAGGCTCAACACCCTGGGAAACATATGAGCTGGGAGCTGGCTGTAGTGAGCACCTCAAACTCAGCAGAGCTATGTAGCACAGTCTGCTGCTGCTCTTCTCTCCCAGGCTCCTCTAGCAACATAAATCACACTGAAAGATCTTTACGGGGTCAAAACCAAATTGAAAAGTGATTTCAAATATTATGTTACTAAGCAGTAGCACACCAATGGAAAATAAAATGTAATTTATGTCTCAGCACTGATACAGAGTCTGCTAAGCTAGTCCCAGAGAGTACTTCCAGAGCACAAGGCAGAACAGAGTTTATTACAGATTATTAGCAACTAAGCAGATTTCCTTTGTGTGCTTTTTACAGCCTAAGCATCACCCAATGCAGATGCATACGAACTAAAATTTTGGCTTGTCAACACTGCAATACTGTAATATAATTGGGAGAGAGGGTAAATACATTCTCAAAAAGCATGGGTGTCAATGAGATCATTTTTGGTTACCTAATGAAAAAACCTGGATTTTTAAAAGCTCCTGCAACAGGGTATTGGGAGTTAAACTGTAACTTTTAGATCCTTACATTAGAGCTGCCTGCTAGATACATTTCCAAATACTGTATGAAAACATAAAGAAAAGCACCAGTAGAAAGCAGTAGTCCATTTAACTCCTCACCATGTGTCCAACTGTGGAAACACATATAAATGAAAGGAGAAAACTCTGGCACTTTCTGGGGTTGTTTTTCCCTTCTAATTCCTCCAGCATTCAGTTGCAGGAACCTGGCCCCTGTTGAACAAGACAGCCACTGTTCCACTGTGTAGATAACAGGGAACTCTGCAATTATTTTCAGTTCAAATACAAGTTTCATTGTAATATAGAATTAAAATGTTTTAAATTTTTCTAGACAACTGCCAGATTAAGGTCTACCACAAAATAACGCATAGCTAGTTTTGTCATTTTGCCATTACTCCATTAAGATACATGAAATATCAGTTTTCAATTAGTGCCCTTTTATTATTCCCTTTTTGGCTCACAATCTTCCCTATTTTGGATGCAGCATGATCTTATGCCCAGGCAACAGCACAATTTAGTATCATTATTCAAGCTCTCTTCAGATCTTGCCAGCTTTTTCCAAGAAAAATACAAAAAACTAGGATCTGTAATTCTAGTATTTGCTGAACATGAAGAAGCAAGCCAGAAAAAATCCCCAAAATTATAAGGCTGGCAAACCATTATAAAGCATCAGGGAAAAGCCTGGGCAAACTTTTTTCTGCTTCATGGATTCACTGACTGAGATCCAAACAAGGTTTATATAGATAAAAATAAATAAAACAATATTTTACTGGACAGTGTTTGCCCTCTAGGGCAAACACTTGGTGATATTGACTGTCTGCCAAGGAGAGTGACAGTTGGAGTCACAGAATTTTATCAAAAAAGCCATTTTCCTTTCCTCCCACTTGGCAAAATAGAACATTATCTTAGCAGAGCAGGTTTCTAACTTGGGCTTTTCAAAAACTGCAAAGTGTGTTGCTGTGAAAGACAGGACATGGTCACATTGCCAACTTTGGCACACAGGCAGGAAAACCACGATCTGTGCAGGCCAGTGCTCAGTAAATGAGCTTAGCCCAGCACTGTTTGCTTTCATCTGTTGCACAGAAATCTGGGGTTGAAAGGCCATGGTCAGAAGGTCTCCAGGGGATGATGGTGTCCCACCCCATGGCTGACAAAACCCTATGCTTCCAGGACCTGTACCGTGCACCTCAAGGGCAATGGCTTCTTTACAAAGGTAGCCTCACAAAGGTAAAATTATCCAGGAGCAACTGAGCACAATCATCCAGAGTCAGGCAGGGAAAAAAAGACAAGTCTGATGTTTTGTGTACTCTGTGGTAAAAACACCAGCTGACAGACATCTATCACTTCCTGTCTCTACCCCATACACAAATCAAAGGGAATCCCAAATACACAACATGGGACTGAGTTTGCACAGAAACAATACAGGACACACAGCCTCAGCACACAGGAAGAGATTCCCACTTAACCTGTCATGGATAAAGCAGGGAAGACTTTACTACAGATTATTGGTAATGTAAGAGACAAGGAATACGTCCTCTTGGATTAGACAACAAAAATGTTCAGTTCTTAATAGGAAACATGGACTTCTCAGCTGCATGGATTACTACTGCTGGCCAATCCTTGAAATTTATAATTATTGCAATCTATTGGCATCCAGGAGATTCTTCCATTTTATGGCCTCTGAATGTACAACCCAGTAACAATTCTGACTTTGTCTATTAAAATAACATTGAAGCAATCAGTGGCTGCTGCTGTACCCAAGTGACCACCATGTACAGATTCCCTGTTTCCAAGCACACAAGATGCAAAGTGAGAAACAATGCAGGCACCTATTTCCTAAAACAGCAGCTTTCAGCAGCTGTACATCAGTGTAACTCTCTTAAAGTCAATTACTTGATTTTGTTTTACAACCACTTTTTTGCTTCAAAATCTACAAAAAGACTACCTTTCAGTAAACATAGCTCAGCAACACTAATTAGAGGTGTGTTAAGTACAAACAGGAAATACAGATGAATAGATGCTACCTGGTTTCATGTTACAAACTATTAAGAACATTCAGTCCCACTAAGATGATGATTCTTTCATATCTGCCAGAACAAACACAGACTCAGCACACTTCCTGCTCAACAGCTGGTTACTTACTTACTTACTGGTTACGTATTGATTTGCATCAATACTCAACCTACAGACTATGTAACTACAGGGGGGAAGACAGAAGCATCATTAAAAGGCTGAGTTGCTATGTCATATCATCATGAATTCAGTTGTCTCTGTTGCATTTGTAAAAATCATACCCTCCAACCACATTACAAAAGAAATAAAAATCACAATTTACCATGTCTGCAACAATGTTTGCTTTGGAAAATTTCTATGATTGCTGAGAACTTCCAAAGTAACATACAGAAGAATGTTTTCACCACTGGAAATCTTTATGTTGTTGCTGAGGATTTTTTTTAAGCCTGAAAGACTTTTTGTAATTATTCTAGCTACTGTAGCCTAAATTTGATGAAATTTCTTTAAATTTCATCACTTTAAACTGTAACAAACTGATTAAAAATCCAATGGCATTTTCCACCTTGGTCTACATTTTAAAATAACGGAGAGTCATACAACTACAGAAGACAAACCCTCTGAAAGGGTTTATGGCCCCCAGGTACCTCTCTTTTTCCAAAAGTAACACCTTTCTAATGAAACAGAAGCTGTTCCTTACCTGAAAAGAGTTCATGCATCGAAGTGAAGGTGGCAGAGATGTGGTACTCAGACCCAGTATCAACAATAATTCCAAACATGTTTCTGATGGAAACTTTAAAGGATAAACTCCCATATCATCTTCCCATGCATCAGCAAGCCTATAGAGTTAAAAAAAGCTTCTTCATTTTCTTAAAATAAATCTAAACCAGAAGTTTCAATTAAGTATTAAAATGTGTCATATCACTGTGATAAAAAATTCCCTTCATGTTTTCTCTGTAAAAGTGAAAGATCAGTGTGTTTTACCAGAAAAACACTGTGCATTTAGATAAAGTGCCTTACCCATACCACCAATATCTTTCAAAAATACACATAATGTGAAAGGAAAACTTAGCCTATTTTAGAAAAATTCACTCCTGTTTCTAATTCAGCTTCATTACTTGTGAACAAAATTTCATCTGTCACTTGTAATTTCCCATTCTACAATGATTTTACGCATAGAGTATTCTTTGCAGTACTTTAATATATATATTAATATATAATTATATAATGCCTCCACTTTTTATTTTGTTTCTAGAAAGATTCCCTACAATTTTGAAGACAGGAGGTCAGACATGATTTTCAAAACTGATGTTCATTATGCTCACTGGGAACTTACTAACAGTCTACACAAAGCAAAAATCAATCCCAGTTCATCTTCTACAGATTTTTTATTTGGATGTAGTAAAAGTTATTTCTAGAGTTACTCATAAAAACAACATTTCAGAAGCAGATTCCTGTAAACTGCTCCCACTATCACATGCTGAAGAACAACATTAGTTCAACAAGATTTACTCAAAATACAAGATCATTCTGCTTCCTATAGTTCAGGATTATTTCTTCCATAATACACAAACTGACAGACTGATCAGTGATCCAGTTACTTTAATGACTTTGGGTAGGTAATATCAGATACTCCTGGATAAGATGAATGCCATTTATTCTCAGCACATCTGAGTGCATTGCTTCAGAAGACAATGCTTGCTACCCTTCCCTGTCCAAGACTTCAAGATTTCACTAAACAATCTTAGCATCAGCTTTCACTTTTGAATTCCTCCAGCTCTTCTGACTGAACCACTGCCCGTGAACATACCAGCTTATTTTAATGTACTTTCTAGAAACAGCTGCATTTTTTCAGACACTTGGGGCCCCAGCATTCAGCATGGTGAAAACTGAGCAAATACTCTCTTCACAATATCTGTGTCACCCTGGTTCTCATTCTCTCAGGCCTCCCAAACCCAATGACTCACTGTAAAGTCTTGCTTCTTACACATAGGCTTGCATATACACTTTTGATAAATATCACCTTCTTAGTTCTTCTAGAAGATGTCCTACTTAGCATAATTTACACATCTTTCTTCAAAGAGTGGGTGTACTTTCACTTTCTTACCTCTATTTGTCTGAAATCAGCCACTTACATTTCAGTTCTTTGCTTTTTTTTCTAATATTTATATCTTTTTCTCTTTCTTAATTTATCTGTGTGTATATAAGAATCCAACCCTGCTTTGATATATAGAAGGAAGACCTATAATGCAAAGAATGCCAGAGGGGCTTTCATCTCTCTAAAAGTATTTTCTCTCTTTTTTTTTTGTCCCCACAATAAAAGACAAAGAGAATCATATCACATCTAGATTACCAGATATATAATTTCTTTTCTCAAACCGCACCAGAATGAGTCATCTTGACAGAAGAAGATCTAAGTTTTACATGGCAAGGAGAAGGAGGAAGGCATCCCCTGGTCTTCTAATGGCAGCGCATCATTTAAGATTTCCAACTTATCTGAGACCATACCAAAGGGCAGTGGCCAAAACCTCCCACACATTAACACGTTTTATAATATGTACTATCTCACTGGACATTTATACTGTGACACATGGATCTGGAAAGTTGTTAAAGCTACTACAAAAAATCCCAACTGACCACTAGGACAGGAAGGTAAGATGTTTAGAAGAGACTCTGAAGTATTCTCATTATTGGAAGGTACAAACCTCCAGTTAAGTCACAAATATTATGTCAGTGCTGAATGGAAACAGGATTATTTTATAAGACTACAGACTACACAAGTGGCCAAGCCCAGAAAAGGCAGCCCTGACTGGTTCAGAGTTCCAGGTTGGATGGGGCTCTCTCTGAGCAACCTGGTCTACTGGAAGGCATCCCTCCCCACAGCAGGAGGATAACAACTAGAAGATCCTTAAGGTCCCTCCCAACCCAAACCACTCTGTGATTCTATAAATGTTCCAGGAGGAACACAAAGCTAGATGATGAGCCCTAAGTACTCAGTAACCAAGGAGTCTTGTTAACTGTAATCCAGAATGGAGTTTTACATTTCCTTATCCCTTGGTAATTTCATTTCCCCACATAATTAGAAACTTACCTTTAAATGCTCCTTACTCATTCTTTTCTCTACATGTTCTACAATCTGGTGAGGCACGAAAATTTAGGTGAAGTTAGCAAAATAGGGCCTCTCTTTTTCAGAAATCAGCAAATCTAAACAAAGCACTGTGCAGGCACCTTCAAACACATCTAGAGAGTTTGGAGACTGGAGGTGGTATGCTAAGGTTCTGGGTCTTGGGAAGGTGTTTCCACAGATCAACACCCTTTCTTCAAAGAAACTTTTCAGAACTCCAAGCAATATTCAAAACATCACAACTTACATCAGTACCCTGATTCTAATCTTGTGTTTTTGATACAAGAAGATGCCTCCTCATTTTAAAATCCAACTACTACAGCCCTGACACCAAACTGGGGATTTTTCTTTTGTGGCTGTTGGTTTAGCTGAGGGAAAGTAGGTTTGCATAAAGACATTTAGCTTAATTACATTGGAATTCTTGTTTATTAATTGCTCAATTATTAATATTTCCTGAAATTATTCCAGTGCATTCCCTTATTACAAACAAAACATATCCCAGCATTTACTGCTCCAGGAACACACATGTTAGGAATTAGTCCTTGTGACTTGCCCTTTGACAGCATTTAACACAAATGGTTGTGGAAAAGTCACTGCTTTATTAGATCATTCTCTTTGGTCTTCTCTATCCCTGTTGCTGTTAGAAGCACTTTTCCATAATCTCTATTGTAGAGGAAAAAGATAAGCATCTATGCATAAAACAAAAGCAAAAAAAACCACGAAGAATCCACTGTTTTTCACCTTAGTTTCATGGTCTTTCTATATAAAAGCAGTTGTCTCACTTCCAGTACAGAAGACTTTGCTTTTTACTGGAAGAGGTAGATGGGCAGATAATGCTCCTCAGGAGAGTGAGCATCCACAGAGGACAGCTCAGCTGATCACTCCCAGCACAATTCCCAGACATCACAGCACAGCTTCTATGCTGGCTGAAAGGAATAAGGGAGGAGGTAAGACAAAAGCTTGAGGAAAGTGAGGCTGACAACAGAATAATTCCTTCAGGAAATATTCAACTTTTCTACAACACAAAGAAGTCTTGAGATTCTGGACTTCACAGTCTGACACAAGAAAATATGATTCTCAGTATCAAAATTTATAAATTCCAAACAAATTCTCTAAGTCATTGTGGGGTGCAAGACTGCACCTATTTTGGACAATTTTGTGACAAGTAAAATCTCAACACTACCTATTAGCCTTGCCAGTATTTGAGGGAAATGTGACTCAGCTTTAGAAACCAGGCTTGAATAGAGTAAGATGTAGGAAAACATACTCAGGAAAATGGTACAAACTCAGACCATGCTCCAAGTCAAGAAAAGAGCATGCCAGAGTGATTTTTTTTTCCACAGGATGTTAAATCCACCTCTGCAAATCACCATTATCATCCAGTTTTGTGTGTCAGTGATCTCACCAACAGGAAAACACAAATAATTCTAAGCATTTTGTGTGCCACTTCATTCTTTCCATTTTCTCTCTCTTTTCTTTATCCCACTCTTCCCCAAAACTTGTATTAATCCTTTTAGCATATTTCAACCAAATTTTCTTAAGAAAGATCTCAAAAAAATTAGATTTGGGGAAGTTTCATGTTTTCCTGATTTTCAGGAGAGTACTGAGAAGGAATGCACATTAGTTGCTCCACAGAGAAAAGCTGCTAATGGAACACAGCAACATATATACCAGCTAATCACGTGGTGCTTGCCTGGGAGAATATGAGCATGAATTTATTAATATGGTATTTCTATCTAGCAAAATCAACTACTATAAACAAAGTAAACATGTTCTTCAGAGCCCACCGCACTCCCTAGTGAGTGAAACAAACTGAGAGGCTTGGTGCTTTTACTTAAGTGCACTCTATGTTGTGGGTTCAGGACAACTGGAAAAAAAAATCTTAAATTTTGAGGCAAGAAGAAGAGTTGGTGATAATTGAATTGATCCCTAGTAAGAACAACAGTCAGAGGCTTCCCAGTGTTAATCAAACTTGAGTTGCAACTTCTGCAGATCAGAGTGAAACCTCAAATTCAGAACTTCTTCTGTTCAGTCTAAGAGATATCTATTAGTCTCACCCATGAAAACACAATTAACAGACATTAGATTGAAAGATATAACTAGAACCTTCACATAACTTTCATTCTGAGAAGGACAGAACCACATACGATGAATGCTAATAAAACTTCCATATATTTCTGGCACACAATTCAGAACTGAACTGAAGTAGTACAGAAATGAAGAAGTAAAACTCTGCTCAAGGAGGGCGATACTTGGCTGGATGCTGATGTGAAACAACAACGTGCTTTGTGCTAAACTGTCAGAACAGAGCACTCCAAACAAGTAAGAAATAAAAATGACAAACTGAGACTATCTTCCCCCTTGTCCTTTTCAATACTTTCTCTAAGGAACTGGTCATTTAAAGGAGAAATTTATAACTTTTTATATGATTCTCACATTCCCATAACCAGTCAAAGAAATACAGCTAGAAAAGCAAAGTTCCCATAGTCACATGTATAAAATGTTTTTAAAAATGAAGTGGTATTTTCAAAGTTGTTTAGTTGATAATAATGCAAAATCCAGGAAAATTTTGATTTCTTTAAAAAATTAAAAGAAATCAACAATTCAAGCAATTAATTCAAGCAATTAATTCTGAAAGCAGAGAGGAGTAAAACTTGAAAATTACATAAGATGAAAGACAGTCACTTCTCTAACAGAAACAATTGATCACAACAGTTTTAGAAAATGTTTTACATTTGAATCACCATGCATCAGGGAATGGTATTTGTCTACTGCTCCCTGTGGAATTCATCCCAATGAATTGTCTATATAAGTTAGAATAACATTTCAAAACTGTGTTCTTAAAAGCCAGTTTTAAAACACCAAAATAACGAATTGCATTCATTTCATAATTTCTTGATATAAGTAGTAAACTAACACAGTCATCCATCAGGTCATGGAACCCACCCACAACATCCTAAGTCTTCATGGAAAAATGCAATATACATGGCAAATCAGGGAAGCAAAAGAAAAATTTGTATCTCAAACTTGAGAAAAACTGATGAAGATTCTCACAAGATTTTTAAAAACTGGACCAGACTTCTGACTAGATTGCATTTATTTCAAAAGAAGCCTCTTCCATCAGTGCTAAAGACATTTATCAATAATAATCCTTTGTGGTACATGAGATTCACTTTTAAACGCAACTGAGCTGTCTCAGCAACAGACAAAGTAAGGCTTTGAAGAGGAACAGATAAGCCCTTTTTTCCTTTCCAGAACATCCCCATCATCACCTCTAATTTAGCAAGCTACTTCTATAAATACACTAACTGAGGAGAGTCTACACAGGTCAAAACTGGAAAATGCAAAAGCTCTTACTCAGTGTTGCTGAGGCAATGTACCAACTAGATTTTATTAATTATGATCTAGGTAAATGTGCTCTGCATTTAGGGCTCCAAATGCTGTGAAACTCTTGAAGGAGATGTTAACTGTAGCTTCAGTGCTTTGATGAATCAAGCCTGTGCTGAAGAATCCAATATAAAAGCTGACAGAAGCTCAGCCCTGAATCTCAGAGCTCACTGAATGTTGTTAAAGCTGCCCTTTCTACAAGTTACAGCTCTGAGAGAAATGACAGATGACTTTACTGAACCAAAGGACAAACCTGCTAAATTAAATAACTATTTGTAAAAGTGATTTAATCTAAAAACAATTCTTAATTATGGTTGATGATGTGTCTATATACTTAATGTACCAGGAGGCTAAGTTATTTATACTTTTAATTATCCTTCCAGCGATCTAAAAACAACATAAAAATCAATGCCTGCTCATTAGCTACTGAACTCTTACCAAAATTTAAATAATATGGACAACTCAGAAGTGCAGTATTTCACAGCCTACAGTGAAAGTACTTCTTGCCTTTGGAAAAAAACTTGCTTTGTAGAACCACTGCTTCCATCCTGAAACTAACATCTGTGGTCATGTTCTACCATTCATTATTTATCCTGAGCAGCTGGGAGTGTCAAGTGTGGGCTTGGAGCAAATTTTCCCTGGGATCTTTACTAGTTGCATGGTATCCCAAACCAATAGGTATTAAATCTCTCATAAGAAACAAAAACATAAGAACAGAAATTTAACCCACTGGTTTCCCTGCAAAGAAATGAGCAAGAGAAGAGCAAACTATTTAGGGAAGTAAGAAGGCAGTGAGCATTCCTCTGTATTTTTTGGAATGGACTACAGTGGTCGATACAGAAGCTCCATCTTGAAGTTTTAAACATTTTCTTTTTCAGTGTAGCACTACAGAGACAAGACTTCATTTAACTGTATTTCTGTACTTTCACATGGCCTTAAATATTATCACTTGCAAAGCAATCTCATTATAAAATTACTGATACATAATTCTTACACTAAAGTGCATCATATACAGCATATACATATACTTTAATGTAGTATATTTAATTATATTAGTTATATATACAACAATCCTATTAACATATAATGATACATATTTATATAAATTACTATAAGAGGTGCATATAGAAGGATATGCTCACTATTAACAGTCTTCTAGCTTTTTTTTCCTGAGTAATGAATACTTTGATTGGAAAAAATATGCAAATTTGGAGTCTAGTAAAAAAGAAGTTAGCTAGAAATCCACTGCAGAAACAATTCACCAGGTTTAAAATACCCTGTCCTGCAAAATGTAAGCCCTTCTTGAACTTTCAATGTGTCACCATTTGAAAAGGGCAAGTTATTTAATACTAATAAGAAAGCCTTATAATGAAAATTCAGATTTAATCTCACCAGAGTACTAGTGTCATAATATTTTTCAGATGGGCTGACATAAGAGGTATCAACTGGTCTTGTAGTATTTCAAAGCACCTTTTAATTAAAATTATGCTATTTGCTCTGATGAATGCTTTTATGATTTAAAATACATACTCCACATGCAGTTTTCTCATTTCTAACTCCAGTATATAGCATAGATTAAATAACTCATGCTAAAAGGTACATTAAAAGCCAGTGGATTAAATAATTTTGTTTGCATTAAACAACTACATCTTAATCTCAACGGCATTAATTTTATTAATGCACTTGAAATTATTTTATAACTTCTTGACATTTTTTGATCATTGCAAGCTATTTAAGGGAAGTCAAAAAGAGAAGTAAAGCTGCCTATTTCAAACTGTAAAGCAAAGCCCAAATTACTTCACACCAACCAACATTTTTAGTAGACTCAACTGCCCTATATTAACTTAAATGTAACAACATTGGTTTTGGGATATTTATTAGGAAATGCTATTTGCAGAACAAAGCCTCTGCATAGTCCACAGAATTAAATTCTTTTTTTCTCAAAGGGTAAAGGGCAAAAGCAGAAAACCAAACAACTGTGTTAATATACTGGTCCAAGACAGACAAGGTTGTTTACAATCAGATTATTCCTCTGAAGCACAGAAAGCTATCTCAACATACTGCAACTTCTTCCATGGCAATAAATCTTGACATTTTAATTCTGTCCAGGAGTAACTTTGCCTTGGAGTATGTAATTTCAAAGTAATGCTCAGCATACTTCTCCAGACTAAATATTCTTGGGTGTTCACCAACTTCTTTTCTACATTGCCTTCTCTCCTCCATCTGGCTGCTATGCAATTTCAAAAGCATTACTTTTAAGCTGCAAACTCTTATCACCCATAAAATATTTTCATTCCATTGCAAAACAGCACCAACTGTACAGTCTCTGTGGAAGACAAAACACAATTTCAGCTGCAAGAATCACTGAAATAAAGCTTAAACATCACAGAAGGATTAGCAGGTGTTCATCTATTCTGAAATCTGTAGGTTGAAGATTCATAGGATCTAAAATGGATGTATGAAAACCTAAATCAAGCAACAATGTCTACAGCAGACTTATGTTCAATGGGACACCTAGATATGTGGGACCACAAACACTCACAAATGTACTAAATTTAAAATTCTCAACAGTACTCAAACTATGTACAGATGGTCTGTGAGTACAACTAAGACATACTTAGTCTTTATTTAGTTTCAGCACCAGGTAAGCAGAAATGGGCTCATCAAAGAATGAAGTGAAAAAGTTATTTTAATTTCATGGGAACTGGTCTTGGATATAAAATCCCAAACCTGCTGGGTATGTCCCAGAATATGCTCTACCAGCAAAACCACAGTCCATAAAGATATAGCAGCAGCAGATCTAGCCACAGAGTCCACCCATAGCAACAACTGTCTATGGATAGAGACAGTTTTTCTTCATTCATCTACAAGATCAACAGCTTACTGCAAAAACTGAACCTGTAAAAACAGAAAACTGCTGCAAATGTTCATCAGTTACAGTGAAGGTCTTTTTAGAGCATCTGACTGAGGAATAGAAGCTCACAGAGAAAAAGCTCCTGCTGGGCTTGCGATGTCAAACATCTAGATATAACAGGAAGAAAACATGGCAGACAGTGAATTCTGTCACAATATATATTTTTTAAACTATTTTTTAAAAAACCCTACATAATTTTTGCCTACCTGGGTGCAAGAGTAGAATCCACATTCATTTAATTTTCCTACAAAACCAAGAAAAGCACTGGAGTTTAACTCTTGCTGAGCATCGCCTAAAGTCTGCTCTGACTGCTCTTTAACATCCACACTATGCAGAATTGCTGGTGCAGCTCCAAAGTACAGTTCAATTGCTGACTTCTCAGCAGCAAAGCAATGAGGTCCCACTAAAAGGAGAGGGAAATTACTCTCATAAAAACTGCATGGCCAAAGCTTTAGAATAAGCTTCTTCACCTTCATGGTTGTGTTAAGGCTTTAAGCTGCACTTTTTTTCGTGTCTTACTGCATCCCAGGTAGAAAGAATTAAAGTAACTTTTCTGAAAACAATAAAGATCAGATTCCTGCAGCCAGAGCACTGCTGAGAATTCACCATAGTGGAGGATGGCAGTAGCAAAAGTAGTACTATGACTCTACAATGCAGTTTTCTTGAATATAGCTCTACAACTCAGAATGATCAGATAGATTTGAATGCATCCTAAAATACTTTTCTTCACCTTAAGCACCTCTTGATTCCTTCCTGGATACATCTTGCTCTAAATTAGAACAGATTGCTCATTATATCCCTAATGTATGACAATAACTGTAGACTACTGTGCTTGGGCTGGATGCAGAGGACACAGCAGTGTGCTATGACCTGTGCTAACAGCTTGACTGGTGCCATCTTACTTGCAAGGAATATCAAATGTGAGCAGCAACACCATCAAACTAAAAAGCCTCTCTTCCCAGTATGTGTGAACCAAATACTTGAATTCTCAGGTTACATCACTTTCTTTGTTTTTTTCTAAACTCTTAAGACTTTGGATATGTATTTAAGGGTATATAAAGGCTACTTGCCCCAGCAAATGTGAATATGCCTCTTCTAATAGCACTTATTTCCTGAAGGGTGCAAGTGCATAGTAGAGCTGTAGAAAAACAAAGTACTGTGTAAAAGCTCCTTCAGGGCACGTGCTGACATCAATATAGTTACTCCAGCAAGTGCAAAGTAATTCCAGACAGCTCACCCTTAAAAGGTTCATTTAATTTTAGGGAAGCCTGCTTATGGGACTAGTGATGTCTGCTGGACTGGCTGCTTTCCTCAGCAGACTTTTCTTGCAACTGTTGTTGTCAACCCATAGGTTTTTTTTCATCATTAACAATGTATTCCTCTAGATGAACACTTGCTTTACAGATATTGTGGGAAAAGTATAACACAAAAGGTTTATCTCCAAAATTGTGCAAATAAAGCAAATGCGCTTAAAAGTCAGGGCAGGAGAAGGAATGTGGAGGTAACTGGCAAGACAGCCAGAAAATATAAAATCACAGAATCATTTTGATTGGGATAGACCTCTAAGATCATACAGACACTATCAAGTCCAAGTACTGCCACAAACACTCCATTATGCCAGAAAAAAAAAAAAGCTATTTGCCTGGGTGTATTTTTCTGTAAATACAAGAACTTACAGAATCTTATCAAGGAAGTCTAGAGATGGGTCATACATGTAGAGCACCTTCTCCTCACTGTCTGCACATTAGCAGCATCTCCTGCATGTAGCTGAGCTTCCCACCTGAAGGCTGAGACAACAGGCTGTCTCTCAGCCCCTCCAGGGGCTGACACTAGGTAGAAGGGCCAGAGAAAACTCAAAATATCTCTGCTGTCTCCTGGGCTCCACTTCCACCAAACTCTCACACAGGAATAATTTTACAGACTCTTTCCTCATGCTTTCCCCTCTCAAGGCTGGAAACTCCAATCATAAAATAGGAGACTCAGGAGGAAGACATAAATGTCTTTTCCAAAAATATTGGCATGTCTAAATTTTTGAATGCCCAGATGTTATCAATAACACTGCTCTCCTGAAAGTGCCTTTACATCTCTTCATGAAACTATAATCTTTATTTAAAAATCATCAAAATGAGGTGTTATAGTAGTGAACATAAAAAATATGGTGTCAGGTATCCTATTATCAATACAAGGGCCCTTCAGAGAAAGTTTCCCTCTGTACAAATGCTACATCCAGTGTCTGAGAATTATTTTTCACCATGTAAAATATGAAAGGTTGATAAAGAGGCAATCAAAAAATCCAAAACCATCATTCTAAACAGTGACAAGGCAGATCAAATACAAGAATTCTAGTTTTCTATTCTTTTGTACTAATTCAGTACAAAAGGTTCCAAAAACCTTATGAGCAGTATGTCCAGATCCACTGAGGGTCAGATGCTTAAGAAAGAGAAGACCTATGTAATTTGAAATGGCATTTAATTCACTTCAGTTCACCCAATCACTTCTCAGGTGAGCAAATTATTCTAAGAGCAAGGGGATAAAAAAAAAAAGCTGGAGGCTGTAAAGATAATTTAGTTTTCAAAGAGAAGTTCTCATAATGAAAACAGGGCAGTGAACCAAGCTGCAGTACCTTAGCAAGGTCTTTTACCAGTATATCTATTTCAAAATAAAGTAGTATACAATGTGCAAGATTTTTTAAAAAACTACCTACTATTCTTGATCTCTTATAATAATTCTAAGCATCACAAATGCAATGTCAAGAATTATTTTGAGTTATTAAGCTCCTAGTTTCATCCGTGACTGATTTGTTTTCCAGTTTAATTTGTTTGAAGTCCTTCTTGATTCAGTGAGACATTACTGTAGTCAGTCCAAAAATACCTGGTTTGCTTGCCCAAAACAGCTACCAGCTGATTTCCAAATTGGTAACTCTGATTGAAATATCTACAGAGCAGCAGCAACTATGTCATGTGTGCCCAACTGCAATAATCATTATTAACAAAATCTCAAATCTCAGAGATGCTGCAGAAAAAACAAAAGAAGGCCCCACAATAGCAAAACAATTCCAGAGATGAACAATAATTGTTTGGTGTTTCATCAGATTTAACGATTTACTAACTCTTAATCCTTAAAAGCAGAACTTTGTATCCAGACTAAATCATTCTACATTAAGCAAGGTAGGTGAAAAGGACATTCCAAGACAATGCTCCCATCACTTATGAAAACAAAACATCATTGGGGCATAGGAGGGATTACATATTCCTGTTGGATCTACACAGTGTAAAAATTCATGCAGATGCTGCTTAAAGACCAGTACCTGTAGCTTAATCACTAATCTAGAACACCTATGTGTCTGCATTAAGTCATTCAATATTCAGTGTCACTGCTTGAAAACACAGCAATACCATCCCCAGCCACATTCAGGCTTTCATTTTTTCTTCAAGGTTTTCTGGGACTGTGCAGCTCAGTTACCTGTAGACTGCCCTCTCAGTGAATCTACATACTCTCACAGCAAACATTGAAAATTAAAACAGTAGAAATTTACCCAAAGGAAGCTGAATGGAACAGTGTACGTATTTATCAATCTATAACCCCCACAAAAGGAGAACACCTGGTTTCTTGAGAGAGACAAAGAATGTACTTAAGTTTCTGGATGGATAGATTGCTCAGGTTTAAGCAAAGGAGTGAAAATGTATAAAGCAAGTCTGGTGCTTTGAAAATGTGGAACTTAAAACTTTCTGGCAATCGCACTGTGGCCTCCTGCAAAATACCCTTCCTATAAATATTAGGTTCAATTTTTATAATTTAGTTAAATGGCCTAATGTTAAATAAGAGTTTTAATTTCCAAGCCTGTGGAAACAGTTTCATTTCTTAATTCCTCAAAGAAAACAAGAGGGAGTTGAACATGAAATATCTCATGAAATACATTCCACTTAATTTTCCTTCTAGAGTTTCCCAGGAGTAGGAAGTAGAGGGATGCTAAACTGAGGCCTGAACAGTGGCATACCTGAGTAAAAATTACCTCTTAGAGAAAGAACAGAGATTTGGGAGCTGAAGAGTGAGACTAAGAAATCTGATTAACTGTATAGGAGAATGAATTCTCCTGCTAGGGAATGAAGTCTATCTTCCATCCTCTGCTTTTCTTCAGTATTGCAAGTAGTTTTCTTCTAACAATGTTAAAGATTTTCACTGCTGGTTCCTAGTATAGTGAAATGGCCTTAAAGTTCAATGCTGCCACTCCAATTTACATTTTATATTTGTTAATAGTAACTGTGGCTTTGCAATAAAGGAATTCAGAGGGAAGATCCCTCATACCTTTCTCTATTATTTCAATTCCATGTTTATCAAATTGTCTTCATTTTTAAAGTGCTGTCTGAAGAGTAGCTTTGCTCTGCATGGCTGAACATAGGAAAGGTTTTGTCTTCAATAAGGCCTTAGATATCTAATCCCAAATCTCAGTGGGCCTTGTTAAAGCAACATCATAAAATTTTTACACATCCTTATGAGTTTGGAAAAAAAATTGTTCTACGTCTCAGTCAGAGCTTATACTGACTAATATGGCCTTAGGGAAGGGACTGTTGAAATTCATGCATCTAGCCACTAAAAATGGATTGATAGATGCAATTATGATAAATAAGCATAGCTTTATTAAGTAAGATTTTTTTTTAATTAGTAGTTACAGGTGAAAAAAAGAAGACATTCAGACCCAATGCATAAATGCTGTAAAGCTGGTGTAACCTGCAATTTCTGTGCACTATGAGCACACTGGGAGGTATTTGCATCACTCAGTCTTGGTACTCAGTGACCTGATGGATGAGCAGGGCTGATGAAGCTACTGGTTTCAACAGCTGACCCTGCCTGGACACTTGAATTGCTCATCACTCATTTCCTAAACTTCAGTGGTTCAATGTGCAGTGTCTTTAAGCAATCCAGAATTGGCAACAATTTACTTTCAACCACATGCTCTACACTGCAGCACCTGAGGACTTGACTGTCAAATGGCTCAGATGTCTGTGCTGAAAAAGCAAGGCAGGGTGCAGTAACCTCATCTAAGACCATTACTGAAAAGCAGGGTCGGCTGCTGCAAGACAATCTGAGTTTCCCATCTAGGCTGTGCAGGGAGAGTGGCAGAGAGGCACCAGCAAACCCAGTTAGCAATGTGTATCTATCCCCTTGCCTTGTTACTAATGGTCCCACCACTGTCCCCAGGAAAGGCTCTAACCACAAACCATGGGAATTAAGCACTATGTAGAAAATACAGCCAGAATATGAGCTCACTGCCACTGTCACACCAGGCAGCAGTCTCAACACTGTCACTGGTACCAGAGGGATGGTGTCTGTGATACCCTGCCCTAACAGTACTGAAACAGGTGTGCATTCAGGGCTGTGGAATAGCCACAAATAGTAACACTGGTTTTGTCAGCAAAGCAAACCAAGCAAGCAGCAGAGAAAAATTATCTATGTAGAAAAAAATCAAATTAAATCAAAGTTGAATGAACCAAAGGTCTGTATGATGAGATGGCACTGCTGTTACCCTGTACATAAAGCTCTAAGTTCCCTAGCCACAGTACAAAGCACTTGGCTGGGTGTTCTTACAGAGGTTATTCCTACCAGCTGTGCCACATGAAGATTTATACATGCTCCATAAACTTTAATTCCCTTTTAAAGTCCTATTATACCAAGCAGGGGGCCATTTCTGAAGTTGAAATGGATTTTCAGAACAATATAAAGACAAAAATGTTTTCTGGCCTCTGATTTTTAAACCTCTGGGTAAAATTAAATCTCTTCCACAGCACTGTTGATATTCCATATAGGAATATTCACAAATACAAGGCACTCCAGAACATTATGTCTGAATCCAAAGGGAGAAGTTATCCTGCTGTACAGAAAAAATGCTGTAATCACTGTTCACAAAAATCTCTCAGCTTGATGCTTTGAAGTTTTTTCCTGATGTACTGACTTCAGAAGAGAAGGAAATTCAGTATTTTAAGATGCAATTACCTGCAGCAAAGAAAGAAACACCACAAATAATAGAAGTGGTAGATCCCGAATTTGCTGACAGCAAGATTTATTCTTTCTAGTCATTCAATCTAAACCATTGCCAAACAAAAGCCTAATGACTGAAGTTAGAATTTCATATATGCCATATTTTCCCTTTCACACTGAAACCACAATTTTAATAGATGAGTTTATTTTTATCATCATTTTCCCACTCCACAAAAAATTATACCTCTTAAAAAAATTGTACAGAAACTCACTCTGTGCAGGTAGAACAAAACTGAAGTATCAGATGTGGCTAGAAGTCAAATTTAACAAGCAATTAAATCCTAAATAAATAAAACCAGCAGTCAAGAGCACAGCTTCTTCTCCTAAACGTAAACTTCAAGTCAAAACGCTAAACCGGTATAGATTTTTTTACATCTATTACTACATCCCACAGCTCACTTTGGAAATTCACAGCAGACTAACTGCATATCTGGAAAGACTCAACTTTCCACTTGCCCCTTTTCCATGTCCTCTGCCAGTATGTGTCCTCACATGTCTGTCAGTTTTCCTCTGTGCAGGGAAATACTCTTCCATAAATAACCCCTCCACCCTTCCCAAAACTGTCCCTAGTTTTAACACCTCCTCTCCTCAGAGCTATTTCCCAAGTTTTCCCTTTCAACTGTTCTGAAGCTTCCCCCTTTCTGCTACAGCAGAGATTTACCAGTGCCTGTTTAATCCTGGTTGAGGCTGATGGAGCCCTTGGCAGCTCTCAGGCAGAGCTGTCCAGTTCTGCTGTCTGGCTGCCAACACGAGGCACAGCAGGAGGAATCACAGAGCCACCCACCAACCTTGTGAGAGCACTGGGAGCTGCAGCCCACACATACACCTTGACACAGTCAGATCAGTGAAGGCACATTATTCAGACTCTTTAGTTTTATGAGCTTTCTTAAAATTTTATGGGTCAAGAAAAAGGGGAAGTTAGTCTCAGCTTAGAAACACAAGATACAGGATAAAGGAGGCATGCAGCCTGGCAGCCGAGTTCTGCACATGAGCAAGAGCAGAAGAAGAAAAAAGGAACAGAAAGGGGATTTAGATGGAAGACTTAAATCTATGTTTAAACCAATGCTGATGCAAGAATTGATGTTATAGACAGACTAAAACAGATTTTTGATAAAAGAAAGTGAAGTAGGCATGGAAAAACTGTGTCACAGATACCAGCTCAATAAGAAGACTTTCAGTAGATGACCTTGTTCAAACAGGAGATGCAACAGCTGAAAATAAGACTGCTATAAACCTTATGTATATTAAGTTAATTAGAATGGAGTTCAGATGTAGGAGAACACACCATAGGTAAAGAAATAAAACCACACTTGATAATTAACAAATGGTGGAATAACAGTCCAATCAAGACTGTACCAGTGTGGCTCTCTATGCAAAGATGTTCAGAGACTAAAAGGATTTCTGGCTCAAAACATTTCAGGTGCATGTGGGAAGGGGCAGGTTGGGCCTTGGCTTCCATGAGGCAATGACATGCCCCATACACCCCACACAGCCCCAGACCTGTATCCCTGCAGAGGCTGCCAATCCCTGGCACAGCACAGGCAATGCTCCACACTCACCTCTGGAACCCCATTCGAGCCCCAGAGTGACCAGATGACCAGAAGTTCCACCAAGGGAGGGGCCCAGGAAAGCCAAAGGGTATCTAAGCCACGACATGCAGTGAGCACATCTTGATCCTATCTCTTCTTGGAACTTCTATTGGCTGAACTCCGCTGGAACCAGGAGTGGTGGCTATACTTGTTCTTTCCTGTACCCTCCTGTCTTTCTCTTTCTTCTACTCACTCCTTCTTCTTACAGTTTGGAGTAACTTAAAAATGGATGGGATTGGAGCTTGCTAAGTCAACGGTTTGAGAAGATGCTTTTATATTGATTGAATGGTGCTGTAAACTTACGTCAAAATTCTCTGATTTTCCAAAGTTGCCAGTAAATTTTTTTTATTGTCTTGACCTCTTCAGAATATCTTACTAGTATTCTTCCCGTTCATCTAAGGCAGAGTACATAAAAAACCATAAGCCCTTTTAAGACTTTTTTCAAGCATGTTTTTGGGGTCTTACAGATGTCACTCCAAATTGCTTCCAGAGAGCAAAAGAATCAGGTTGAAGGTGCATTTGAAAGTCTTTTGGCAGAGACAAATAGACATATAAAGCTAAAATACTCACCTCCCTGCAAGAACAGCTACTGAGCTGTTACTCTCATGGCCATAGACAGTGGGAAAACAGAACAGGCATGGTCAATCCAACATCTCACTTCTGAGTAGATCCAATAGTCCAGTCTTTTGGAAATTACTTGGCTGAAGCTCTAAAATTCCACACAATTTTATTCCCTGGAACAATCCTTCCCAGCTTTCCAGTCAGATCTCCTCCACGTCTTCCTCAAACATTCATGCCCACAGATGGTGAAGTGGATTGAGAACCGAATGAAGGACAGACCCCAGAAGGCCCTGATCTGTGGCACAGACACTGTGGGTCTAGTTGGAGGCCTGGACTAGTGATGTCCCCCAAGGTTCAGTAGTGGGCCCAGTGTTGCTTAACCTATTCCTCCATGTCTTAGATGGAGATGCAGAGGCCTCCTCAGCAAGTTAACTGATGACACAAAGCTGGAGGAGTGGCTGATACCCCGACGGCTCTGCAGCCCTTCAGAAGGGCCTTGACAGAGTAGAGAGAGGGGCAGAGAGGAACTTTCTGAAATTCAATAAAGGCAAGTACCTCAGGTACTTGCCAGGGGTTACTCTTCCTGCACCTGGGGAAGAGTAACCCCTGGCTTTACTACAGCCTGGAGACTGACTTGCTGGGAGATGGACCTGGGGGTCCTAGTGGAACAAGCTATCCATGAACCAGCATGGGGCCAAGAAGGCCAATAGTATCCTGGGGTGCATTAGGAAGTGCATTGCCAGCAGGTGAAGGGAGGTGATCCCACCCCTCTACTCAGTTTTAGTGAGGCCACATCTGGAGTCCAGTTCTGGGCTTCTTAGTACAAGGAGACATGGAGCTCCTGGAGCAGGTCCAGTGGAGGACAGCAAAGTTGATGAGGTGACTGGAGCATCTCTCTTATGAAGAAAGGCAGAGGGAGCTGGGCCTGGTCAGTCTGGAGAGGAGACAGCTGAGAGGGGACCTCATCAATGTCTATCAGAATCTAAAGGGAGATGTCAGAGGTTGGAACCAGGCCCTACTCAGCGGTGCTGAGCGATAGGGCAAGAAGCAATGGGTAGAAACTGATACACAGGAAGTCCCACCCACATATGAGGAAGAATTTTTTTTACTGTACAGGTGACTGAGTATTGGAACACATTGCCCAGAGTTGTTGTGGAGTCTCCCTCACTGGATATATTAAAGAACCATCTGGATTCAATTCTATGCCATATGCTCTAGGATGACCCTGCTTGAGCAGGGTGGTTGGACCAGATGGCCCCACAGTGGTGACTTCCAACCTTACCCACTCTGTGATTTTGTGATAGGTATCACTTATTATGCTTATTAATTATACAAATAATTTAATTTATAGCTTAAGGCCAGTATGCAGAGGAGCCATCAAAACAATTACTTGCTCTGTTTTGATGCCACAGTATTCAAAACAGGCAACCAGCAGTAATATCCTATTGCTGCTGCACACACAAAGATGGAAGTATCCTGACCAATTTTAAAAATAAGCCTTTTTTCTATGGTCTCAAGTCATACACTCCCAATTTGCTTTAGCCTTACCAATTCAAAAATATTTCAAGTAAAAGTGGCAGCTTAAATCGTAAAGTATTGTTAGTTTACACAGCCTGTCATGGAGAAATACAATAGAAACAACAAATGCTAATTAATTTAAAATAGGCCAAGATACTAAAATCCAATAAATAAATCAAGGTTTGAAGTTTAAGTAGTTAATGTCAACCATCTGTCCAATAAGCTTTTATAAGATTTGCTTTTTCACTCTTGGCTCATTATTTGATTCCTGCCTGCTCAAATAGATTCCGTCATTTTAAAGGCATTACAGGAGTTGAGTACTTACAGCTCCCAAGCAAACCCAACAGTCTTTATAAGTCTATGAGAAACAAACTGCAAGCATCCAAGTGGAAATCTGCTATGTTTGATGTATGGGTATAAAATTACCCTCAATGGATCAGCACTATCATATTTAGGCTACCCGGTTTTAAAAAAAGCAGTGTTACAAGGAAAGCAAAATGAGAGCTATACATATATATAGTAAGATTTGAGTAGATGTGACATTGATTTCTTTCCAGCAAGTAAGTCTAGCCCCTAACTGTAATCAGCAAGAACACTACATGCTGTAGTTTAGGATCCCCATGTCCATTTAGCAGGTGGGAATTCTGAATTGTGGTTTGCTAATCCCCACCCAAAATCTAGCAGGACGTAATTTCATGGGAGGCTAAAAGAGTACTACACATCAGTAGTGAACTTCTGGAACTTATCACTTGATTGTGGAGGCAGACAGCACCAGAAGGCCAAAAAGTATTTATACAAACACATGACCAAAAGATGAATGAACAGACAATAAAGGAAATAGGCAGGGCTGTATCCTCTGACATCTTTAACACAACCACAGAGCTGAGCACTACAGGAAAGTGCTCACACACTACTCTGAAGAACATTTCTGGATGTTGGAGGGATGATACAGAACTAAGCAGAACATGCTAAAGTGTTCTGACCCAGCATGGCATTTCTTACATTCCTATCATCCTATAAGTGTTATTAACTACCTGGCAAGGCAGTTGTTTCTGACACACATTTTAAATTGGTTTCAGGTAGTCTTGCTGCTTTTAATTTACAATTTTTTGCCACCCATCTTGACATTTCTCTTATTACCAATCCTAATATTCCTCAAAGAGCTGAACTACAGCAAGATAAGTCAAAGACACACGAAAAGTACCAAAATTGTTCTTACCTGAACTGCAGTGTTTCACAAATAAATATGAAGAATATGGAAAAAAAGGTAAAGGCCTAAAATTTATTTTTTGTTTTACCACATTACAGAATCACAAATCCTGATTCAAAAGCATATTTGTGATCAGAGATCATAAAGAAATATTTATCTGTCTTTTCTTTTAAAAAAAATTAGACAATAGGAAGTAGTTAAGCAATAGCCCTTACAGTCAATTTCATATTTTTACATTGGCAATTATTCTGTAGATAGCATTTAACACTTTTAATGCAGAGAACAAAAGCAGTACCCTGCTAGACAACTACTAATACAACAGCATTTTTCACAATACACAAGAAGACAGGCAGGCTATCAGTCAGATAATCAACAAATGGATAAGCAATTTGGGATGACAAATCCCATTTTAAAAAGCAGTAGAAATCCTTCCTCCTCTGACTTCAATGTGAAATTTCAAAAAATGAACAAAAAAAAAGCAACCTAAGTAAAAAGCTCAGCAGGAATAATAAAATGAGCCAAATTTTTTAGAAAAAAATACAAGAATTTGTTCAGTAGACAAAAAGTTTATTCCAACAGTTTTATCTACTTCAATTAGTACTTCTAATTTTAAATAGCAAAGATTAGATACCAAAATACAACAGCTCCAAAGAGCAGAAAGATATATCAGGTCTGTGTTTAAGAGCAAGAACTAAGTTCCTAAGTAACTACCACAAAGGGATGCTGCACCTGGCAGGTGTAGTTTCAATAAACAGGAAAGTCAGGATATTTCTACCAAAAGTTATACTTAAAAGCTGTGTACACTCTTTCTCAGAGGTGAGGAAGGATGCTACTGAAGAGCAGTCTGCTGCCTCAAATTTCATGAGGCTTATAGCTTCCACATGTCTATCAAACTCTGAGAGGTATTCTTTTCCTTTCTGTCCCAAAACCCTGACTGGCATCAGACTCTGTCTTTTAAAAATTTCTGCCTGACTGTTCAGCCATCTCTTCTAAGGTAACTCATTCCACCCACAGTGTCAGTTCTCTTAACTTGGTACCATGAAATAATTCAAGAAGGGAACAGGAAAAAAAAAAAATCTGAAGCAAACTAGACCTTTCATGTTCTATTTACAATCACATCTGCTCTTTTAATCATTCCAGACAGAGAAATCAGCTTACAGATAGCACAAACCAGAGAAACACTGGTCACTCCTCAGTCAATCAATTATTGATCTATGTGGTCCCATGTGTTTTCTACAGGCAAGAGTCACTGAAACACTATGAAAATCTCAGACATTCAAAAATCAGTGAAACAGGACACAGTTTAATGTTTTTATGAGAAGTGAATTACTCTAGGGTCATATATAGAATGAAAGCCATTCTTGGGAGCAATAAACAACATTCTGGAATACATCAATAACAGCTTCATAAACAGCTAACTATATATGGACTGTAATAAAAGCTAGGACTAATAAAAAAACTAGGACTCAAACCCTCCAGGTTTTCAGCCACAAACTCAATTTTCCAGCTTATTCTTGTCCCTCTAAAGCTAATAAAATGAACAATTTCTGGAAGTAATTTTTCAACTCCCAAATTATAAGCAGCAAATTTTTATATAGGAAAAGGTTTCTGCAAAAGCTGTAAACCATTCAGAGATGCATATGAGACACAAAAATCTATCAACGACCTTTTGACAAAGCTTTGCCTAGCACTCTAAAGGGAAAAGTGCAATTTTCCTCCCACTGTACCTTCACATATATTTTGTGAGCTCAAGTTATGGTCAAATTGCCACGTAACCACATTTTCAATTTTCTTCATACATTTTTACAACACTCTCACTTCAGCAGTATTTACTATTATCACTCCCAGCAGCTAAGGCTGTTTACATAAGGTGTTATTTGCCAAGAACCTGCTACTTGAAAGGAAGACCTCTTCTGTCTGCACAGCAGATTTGTAGGTGGAAAGAAGTAGCCTTGTTGAGAGAAAAGCAGAGGGAACCAACATAATCACATGCACATGATCCATAAAGGACAGAGCAGAAAATACATGAGGCGTCCTTCTCTAATGGAACTCAAACACATTTATAAGATACTTTTTTCATGCAGTTTCAATTAATTTGCTGTAGAAGAATTTTCATAAAGCTCCCCCAGGGGCTAAAAGCATAACTGCAGACAGACTTAGCCAGAACTTGTGTTATCACACATAACACACACCTAAGTGTTTCTAGCCCTGCTTCACTGCTGAAGGAGTAAGATACAACTCACTACAACACTTAAAGGCTACCCTCAGGAAGATAGAGGAATACAGCTCTAAGGAGAAATGACAAGAACTACTATAAGTAGCATGTGTAGATACACTTAACCCTATTTTAACTTCACAAAGCCTTAAAAGTTACTGAATGTCCTCAAGCAAAGCAGTCTAATATACAGAGAATACCCAGAGCACAGCTGTCAAGATTCCTTGCCAAAATAAAGGTATATGGAGAGAGGCTCCACGTGACATGCTCATAGTTTGTTCCTATCCCATGTCAGTTGCTCTTCCTGAGACTGGAAGAAGACAGATGCTTCTTCCTTCCACAGACAACATGGAGCTGGGAAGAGCCACCAGCAGGACACATGATGGGAACAAAAATGGCCATGACCAAGAAGGAAAAAAATTCTGAACAAAATTAGGATGTCATTTGATAAGGCACAAACCTGCACAAAAAAAAAGAGGAAGGCTGCTTATTAGACTGCAATCCACCTGGAAATGAGCTGATGGTCAACATAGATCAACAAATTTGACATGAAATCAGAGTATTGTTGATGCCACACAACAGGTAATTAACTTCACAGCAACGCTCAGCCTAACTCAGACCACAGCTTTGTTAGAAAAGGCTTCAGGATCAGCCACCCTAAACAGCAACAACTCCAAATGGGTAATTACCAGTCAGCAGCCAATAATGAACCACGGACATTTATCCTACTTGAATGTTTGTTTCCTTTGCATTGTTAACATTTAGAGCAATAGTGAATGTAAGGTACAGTGATAGATATGCCAGTGATTTACTGGAGGAAAGAGAGTTCTGTTGCTCACTGAAGCAGTGTTGTTCACAGGACATAATTCCTAGTTTAAGGGGAAAAACACTTCTGTATCCAAGGAAGAGCATTAAGCATTAAGTTAATTACAAAGAATTGCAAAACTGAGCTCTGAATAAAGGAGGGATAAAATGAGTTTTCGAGTGAGACAATACATTTCTTCTGACACCCTGGAAGTCTTGAAACAAAGATCACATTCAAAAGCCTCAACATTCCCCTCAAGAAAAATATTCAAGTGCATCCCCAGGAAAGGGTGCCTGAATGTGAATTATTAGGCAATATCAGTCAGACTCTCTTTAGCAGCAGCATTAGCCAAGAAAGAATTTCATTAAGCCCAAGATGTCAATTGCTACAATGGAACCGTGTATTTATCTCACAATAAGTAGATTTATGCTTGTGTACATAAACTAAGTACAGATTTTGTTTTGTTTCTTTAGCCATGTTTTACAAATATGTGATTGTGCTACTATATTTAGATATTAAAAACAATACTTCTAGTTAACCTTAATCTGTTTTAACCTATGGTACAGCAAACCAGCACAGACTCTGCAGTGTCCACAAGTAAGAAAGGAGCTTTCCCTCCCATCACACAGCTCAGATTCTGGCCCTGTCAGAATTGGACAGACCCAATTGTACACCCCCCAAGTGTACCCAGGGACTCAGAGCAACTGAAGAGGCCCTCTGACTTAAAACAGGATGCCAGAGTGCACACTTATCCCTTGCAGCTACTGGGGTCTGCTGGGGTCTAGGTCACATGCAGACCTCCTGTTCATCCCTTTCTGTTCTGGAGGTGTTCTTGCTTATTTCTCTCTCATGGGAAGCAGGTCCTGGGCTCTGAAACCTCTGCTTTACTCCAAAGGCAGGTGTATGTGCAGAAGACAGCAAGGTTAAGTGCTATAATTTTTATCAGAATGTGGGCATCTGAAAATTTTGGAACTTGCACTAATCAAGAAATCATGTATATATGACAACATGACACTTGATTTTAAATGCAAATGCATCACATTAAGTAAGTCAACCAATGCACTTCAACCTGTTTCCACTAACTCATGTATCAGCTGGCCTCAAGTACCACCTGAATCTGTGCAATCAGACTGAAATCTTTCTATATCGAACAGGAATGTAAACACAGCATAAGCAAAAATATCAACATGTGCCCTAAGAAACAACAAAACTCTTTGGTTTATATTTTAATATTAAAATGCAAAAATCTAACAACAATCTGGTTGTTCTCTGTAATAGAAACCAAATACTACTCCCCTGGCATTTTGCTTAAAAAAACATTTTAAGAAATATGCAAATTCAAAGAGGTTTATATCTGAGATTAACAGACTGTCCAAAGAACATGAAAGATATATTAACCCAAAGCAAATGAATACCAGAATCTGAGTTTAAAAAAGGTTGTACTTACTCCTTATTTCTGCATTGAATGCATGGCTGGTAAAGGACTTTGAGAGCATTCCAGGATCCCACTGGTCCAGAGCTAGGTGTAAGGATATCTCCAAACAGTGTAAAATCACTGTGGGAGGAGGAACTTCCTAAAGACTCTACCAGCAATGTGTCAGAATTTAAAAGCCAGATCTATAAATGAAAAATAATTTTGTTTACTGTACATTAGATACACTTCAATTTGTTACTTTACTGTGACCCTAAAGCCACATTTTTACAAAGTTTCCAACAAAGTATTAACAGACATAAATTGATATTTTATTATTTAGAGAGTCTGCACAGCTTCTAGTGGAGAAAAAAGGGTAATACAATACTGATTTATCAGTATTGAAGCTGCCTCTTTTTGTGGCTGTAGCACATTCCCTTTGGTAGGAACAAAAGCAATAGTCCCAAGTCATCTCTTTTAGTACCAGATGTATTATTTCTCCAATTTCATAATTTTTAGGCATTAGTCAAGCATATGGTGTTGAGCAACTGAGGGCTAAAGACAGGAAACTGAAAGACTGCTCACTGAAGTGCCAAAAACTGAGGATTTTTAGAAGATGCATGATGGTTATGACTCTATGGACCTAATACATGAAAGAAAAAAAGACAACAATGAATATGGTCTAAAAGGCATGTTGGAATTTACAAACAGCTGGAGCAGACCTTCACTTGGAAAATAAACATCAAGTTACACAATGGGACTAGCATTCTTCAGCCCTATTTGCTCACAGCAATTCAAAAAATATTTACTGGGGAGAGTTTTGAGAAATCTGAACTTTTTGCATCCCATTCTGGATCTTATTTAATCTTTGTTTGATTTGGTATCAGTGTTCTGACTTGGATCCAGGGCTTTCCTGCTAAACACCATACAAATAAGTCAGGCTTTTCCTTAATTCACAGCCTGCAGTAGTGAAGTGATCCAAGTTAACAATGGAAATCAATTTTTACAAATGTGGCACCTGTATGAAATGTTTATATATGAAATATTTATCATAGAAAATGGGATTTATACAGTGTTGCTCACTAGAGAGCAATCTTCTGCTTCTCATGATCTAATCAGCTTCAAGTAAAACAAGTTACATGATGTTATGTAGCAGACACATGATATCCCCTGTGGAGGGAGAAAGCAGTCATTAACAGGACACATAGTATATGTTGTAATTGAATGTGACAGTCACAATTTATCAGAGCCCGGGGCTCAGGACATTACAGTGGAAGCTTCATAAAGAAGGAAGGAGATATATTGATAAAGATATCTTGGGAGGGAATAGGAGGAGGAGGAGAATCACTTCAGCATATGCACATGAATGATGACAAGCAAGCACATTTGGCTTTGCAAGAGGTTGTTCATCAGTTTTGCTCTAGTAGCTCACTGTACACATTTACAGCCTAAACTGCAAAATATACCTCATTAGCTAGGACCATTACACAAGGTGCTTAAAGCCAAGTGCTGGAGAGGTGTTGGAAGAAAATGAAACACAGAAACACAGGCCACTGCCAACACAAACTGAACAGAGTTTCTTCCTTTTGAAATTTCTAACAAATCTGTGTGGAAGGAGCTTCCTGGGATGCTTTTCAGCAGGGGAATATCCCTCAAACTAGACAAGGGAACAATGTGGCAATAGTTGTCTGCTCTTTCAGAATCCTTCTGCAATCTGCTGCAGAGAAAGCAACCAAAGCATTTAATTTGCAACATAGTCCATTGGAAATGCACCTCTTTCCACACAAGTATCACATCTCACAATCATGTTCTAGAACTTGTATGAATATCTTTGTCTCACCAGCAACACAACAGATCTGCATTAATAACTTAGCACACAATATAGAGAAAGTAAATGAATCTCTGGGGGTGGAAGGATTCCCAGCCATGAGCAAAATCAACTTCTGAACTACACTTACTTCTTTAGGCAGCATTTTCATTCTTTTCCTTATGTATAAATTATTTTTTTATCTTGCTTTCGATCTGAGTGAACAATTGCTCACCCAGACTCAGTGTGTTGACTCTAAGAATTTTATACATGTATTTCTGGCTAATAGTTTCATATTTTCAGCTGTACTTTCAACTATGTTATTCACAATGTGCAATCTCTCCTTTCTTTCTACTTCTTTGTACAGCAGAGCTGGCACAAGCAAATTCCTTCCATATTAACTCCAGTAAGAAAAGAAACTTTGCAGAAAATATATATACATAAAGTGTAGAATTCATTCACAATGCCATTGAGTACCTTTTCTGAAATGACAGAATCAGAAAAAAGTAGGGGGAGGGGGGTTGTTGTTGATCTTCCTCTCATTGTTTTCTTTTCGTTTCAAATCACTTTGTCAAGAGACTTAAAAAGATGTTCTTTGGGGACAAGTGGCAACAAAGCTACCCCAGTTATACTTCATGGGACTTGAACCAAACAGCTGAAATACCTTGATTTAGATTCTGTGATCACTTTCCCTATATCTCATTCTGAGTTTCCAGCATCAAATTGTGAACAATTAGGCATCAATTTGAATTTAACATGGGTAAAAAAACGACTAAATCTTTTATTTTTCCTTGCTAGTTCTTTCCTAGTTATTGCAGACATTACCATGACTTTCATCATCACACAGGTCACTAATGCAAACATCTTTCATTACAGCTATTTCATTCTCACACTCAGAGTGTTCAGGTAAAGATGTCATTTCCTCGTATTTCACAAAAAAAAGCTCCCTGAGAGAGCTGGGCAGCCCAGTCTCAGCAAGGTTCTCATTACCTCACTCCTTGACCACTGCAATGTTCACCCCACCTCCAATCTTAACAAATGCAAATTGGTTCTGCTCATGCCCCTCAAGACAGGGACAATAATCAGACTGACAGGTCTCTCCCATTTTGTTACATACTAATTTTCTTGGGATTTCTTCCTACTCCTCTCAGCTCACTCCTGAAATACAAGCCGCCTTATTTTCAAAAGACTTTATAGCCTAATCCCACTCCAAAAAACACTTTTCCTTCAAACCTGAAAGACTAGAGATAGTGTTCAAAGAGTCCAAACCACTGCACACTTTTTGATTTTCACAGATTTAATCTTTTTGGGTCTTATGAGGTTGATCCCATCCATGAGATTAATTCCCTGTATCTATCCATAAAACTACTTATTTACTGCTTTCAAAGCTACACTTTTTGCAGTAGAGAAAAAATAGGTATCTATTGAGATGTTGCTATGCTGACCAATAATGTCCCATTTTTCTTGTGTCCTCTTATCTCACTATCTGTTTGCTGTCTTCCTCTTATTCTCAGCTTCTAAATCATGCAACTACAAGGCAGGGAACCCTTTAACAGTGGAGCAAAGAGAGGAGGCAAGTGATTCACAAATGTGAAGAGGGCAGAGATACAGGACAAATAAGGATACCACTTTTTTTCCCTGAAACAAAGAAACTTTAATTGACATCCTTTAAAAATGAAAAAAAGAAAACCCAACATCCTAAGTAGTGTATACCTTAAACAACAGAATATGTATAACTTAAAAAATGGAAACCCATATTATGGTATGTGTGAATAACATAATTGGTAGTGTTAAGTGATACATCCAGAGGAAATTAGGAAAATAAGTATACATACCATTTGTGGTTTAAAAAATTTAAAAATACTTGTGAGAAACCTTAACCTTAATTATTACATACACAATTTCAGCTGTGTGTATTCATGTAGGTAAGCACAAACACTGTGAACTAGAATCTTTGGCTCATTATCAAAACAAACAAGTGGGACAGCTGGTTCATGATGCATCAGTGATGAGACTACTTGTGTAACTTGGCTGTGTGCTCACAGCCTCAAGCACCCAGGTTTCACTGTTGAGCTATTGACAATCATTAATATAAACAGAGCTTACATTATACTTGTGTCCACAAGGCCTCTGAGTCCTAAGACTTAACCCATGACTCCAGAACAGCTGTTGGTGTGTATACAGTGGTGAGAACCTCACCCTGGACAGCAGTAAGGACTTTCTGATGTTAAATACTAAAAACACCTGCAAAAAACTAACAATTCACCAATATAAAGGAAAATATGCCAATCAGAAGCCAGCCCCTATCTAATTCAGCCTACTCCTCTAATCAACACATTGGCAAAAATGCAGCTCAGAGCTAAAAGTAATGGCAATCTACTAAATAAAGTGATTTTTCTGTTAAAAAATAATCAGTCTGCTGTATATAAACTACTAGACTTAAGCACTAGTATTTTAAGTAACTTGGGAATAGATAAGCTACAAGGGAAAAATCACAATGATTTTTGATGACTCTTCAATTAGAATATATATAATTATAGGTATGCTTATGAAACCTTCATTTTATCATCACAGAACAGATATTTCTCAGTGGTTGTACAAATGTTGTCTTGGCATTAAAATTTATTTAAAGGCAACAGATATACACTCGCCTCAGCATCTGGATGATCCAAGATCACAGAACTTGGACAATGCATATGTACAACAGTTTATATAATTACATTGCCTCAAGAAAGTGCATTTATAAGTTTATCCAGGGCAGGAATCTCTAATCATGTATTTCTTTGTGTCTATGAATTATTCCTACAAACTGCAAAAATACAAATTCTATACCCATATTTAGTTTGGACATAAAAGGAAACATCTCTGGTTATAACAAGTACACAGTATTAAGTTAACTCTTATCCATCTTAAAAGTTTGAGGAATCTAGCTGTCACTATCTAAATATCAAGCTTAACCGAGTTTAACAGCATTAGAACATTAAGCATAATAGGCAATTTTATTTTTGTTTTCACTTCACTTTGCAATGCAATGTACTGACTACAATAATGGTCCCTGCTGACTTGAGACAATGCTTGTGAAAGATGCTATACAATTTGACTCTCTTCTGGTGATTAAAGAGAAGAAGTGCTGGAGCATGAAGGTGAAATATAGATTAAAAAATTAAAACTTAAGCTTTCCATATTTTCTGGATACAAAATAGTGTTATTTCTGTGTTACTTATGGTGCATCTGTAGTACTTTCATTACTGTATCAATAAAATTTATATGTGCATATCTAATTAGAGAAAAAACTTGTGGATATTCTTACTTGAAGAGATGTACCTCAGAACTACTTCAAGAACTGGAATTTGGTAATTTTTTCAAACATACAATAATGAACACCATAAATAATACAATTTAGGAACTGGGATACATGGGTTAATCTTCTTCACCAAGATGAAGATTTAAAAACTTACCAGAATATAGGTTTTTCCATTATCTCCTTTTATGGTGAATCTAAATGTGCTTTTTGCAGAGGATAATTCCAAAAGACACTGAGCAACAATGCTCTGTACAAACTGAGACCTGTTTAAGAATTAACCCCATTATTATATGCTTTCATAGCAACCACAGTCATTCATACCTATGCACTCCAGGTAAATGAGTAACTCATACTTAAATTCCACTACATCCTACAATCACATTTTACTGAAAGTATCTTCCTCTCACTCAAAACCAGAGAACTTTTTATTTCCTACAACAGGAATTTTTTTTAATAGATCAAGATTCTAAATTGCTTTACACCCTTTATTTTGGCTGACACCAACTGTCAAAGGTTGAATAGAAGATTTTCCCCATTATATTTTACACATATGAACACAAAATTCAGAATTATGCATACGTTTCAAATACAATTCCCAAAAAGAAAGAACTGTGATTAAACCATTGTACATGATACCAGGTAGCTAGATCAAGTTCTGTTTCATCTTAGTCTTAAATTCAAACTGAGTTACTTGAAAATTCAAAAGTCTTACTTCAAATTCAACATTTCAAACTTTACTTAATTTACCTTTACATTAAATAGACTTCTGTTTCCATAATAAGTCACCAGACATTGTGCAAACTTAAAGAGTTCAAAATAAAAAAGTATTTTATTTTGGCTTATCACCTCAATAGTGAGACACTGTAACAAATTACACACAATCTCCTGCATCACACTCAAAGATGAGCAAACAAAACTGCACATGAGTGAATTCAGGCTACTTTGCCTTTACAATGCTTAATTCTGTGATGATTATATAAAATTGCACTCTGTTATTATATGCAATTATTCAAGAAACGACAACATCAGAGCATTTCTGGAATCCTTTCTAAAACGTATACTTGAGCAAATTATGTGATTATTTTGTTACCTTGGTGTTGGACTGAAACCTCCCTCAGCTGATTGAATAACCACCTCAGTGACATAATATTTAATGGTACCTAAAATGAAAAAAGTATTTTTCAACTATAACAGAATAACCAACTTAGTAAGATTAGACTGTAAGTCACCATATCACTACACTAATCAAGTATTTGTTTAGTAGTCAATTAAGAGATGCAGCAGACAATTATATTTTGCTTGGGTTTGTAGGAGTAGAAGCGACCATAACAAAAAACCCTACATTGCCTGAAGAAAACTGCTCCAACCTAATTACAAGATCAGAAATTTCTCATTCATATTGATCTTTGTTTAATGCTGGGAACAATCATCTTGAAACCAAGCAAGCAAGAGCTCAAGCCAAACCCAAAAGATGAATTGAAAGAACTTTCCTAAAGCACTGAGATCAGCATAGCTTACATAAGTATTTTAGTACCCTCTGCTGCTTAGTAATGCTGCAGTGAATCACTAGAGACAGTTTTAATAACAGCTCACACAGGGGAATAATTTCCTTCTTTGCTCAAAGAGCAGAATGGAACTTCTTTCTGAAAATCAAACTCACTCAATGTTAACACCGCATACATTCTGAATTTCAATGTAACTGTTCACCAAAAGCTCCACTAAGACAGCTTTTCACACTAAATGGAAGTGTTTGAGGACATATTTTATTCCCCATCAATGAAGGCAGGTCAAAGATGATCATATCGAAGATCTGGGCCTGTGCTGCAAATACAGCCTAACTAGAGGGCCAGCAAAATAGGTTGAGAGTCATAAATTCATTCTACTAAGTCTCAAGATGTGAACAACTGGAAGATTAATTTGGTCCACCAGTTTTAAGGATGGAAGGGTTTTATCTGATCTCTGTCCACACATATCATTAAAACTTGATGAAAGCAAATATTTCAGAAGGACACTTTAATCTGTTTTAAACGCTCCAAAGGCTTGGTAACCCCTTCTCCAGGTAAATACTACACTTTCTAAATTATCTTCAGTGTTAGGAAGTTATATTTTACCTCTAAATTTAATTAAGTCTGCTCCATGCTGTGTGAGTTCTTGGAGACAGGAAGAAAAGACAGTTCTGTCTCTCTAGTTTCTCAGCCATTACCCTGAGTAAGGAATTGGTGCTACTGCTACAAGGGGATTGGGAATTCAGATGTTTGCTTGCAGAGGGATAGAAGCTGATTTCCCAAGAAAAAATCATACAAGTAAATGTGGAGAGTTGGGGGAAGGAACAGCCCATGGGGGAATCTCAAAGCTGAACCAGGTCCCCGCAGCTACAGAACTCTAATCCTGCTTTATCTTCAAAACACTGGTACCTGCTCATGAGGAAGCACCAAAGCATGCCAGTCTAAGTTTGCTCTCCAGTCTCCTTTCACAGAGATGGTTCTGCCTAGACTTACATTATCCATCTCTTTTGTGCTCTGAACTCTACCAAAATCTCCTGCACTACTGAAGAAACATGGCCAAAACAATGGAAATCCTAACTTCAGCCATGTGCAGAGTGCATACCAAATCCCTGCACATTGATAGTGTTTGCCTTTCCCCACTCCCACTGATCTATTACTCATGACCTTGTTATTCATGCTCTTTTCCCAGCACTCCTTTCCCAAAGTCACATCTTGCTTTGAGGGCTTTCAAACGTTGTACCTTAAATTTGGTTTTATTAAAGCTTGTATTGTTCAGATCCCTGTACAGGACAATCAGAACATTCTGTAACAGAAGACACAGAAGATCTTCTGTCCTGTCTCACCTTATGGCATTTCTTAAACAGGCTTTGCATTTTCTAAGACGTTTTTATATTCACCAGATCTCTGAACTGAGGCAGGCTCACACTGACTGATGCAGTGGAAGAGAGGGAGGATGAAAGAATGAATCCTGCTAATAACAGTCTTATCATTGCTTCTCTGCCAAGAATAGCTGAATTTTAAAAACAGCCAGACCCTCTTCTTTACACCACTTCAGGTAAACCCTGTTGATCCAATATAATTACAGCTTTTAAACCAATAATCCCATCAGCTCATCATCAGATGAGGATGAGGCATAACCTGTTTCTTTGAATAGGCTTCCTCCCCACAAAACCAGGCTGACTGTTAGCAATCTTCAGCTTCTAGTTGTGTTGGTCAAGTTCAGAATTTACCTTTCACTCATTCTGTAGAACTGACAGGAAAACAAGCAACCCATAATTTCTCAAATCTCCACTTTTACTGGGATTCCTAGTAAACTGGAATCATGCATTGAGCCTTCCAAAGATTTGGAATTAGCCAAATATGCCACAGAAACAAGGATAACCAAAATTCCTGCTGAAAGTAATTTTCAAGGTCTAACACTGGAAGCAACAACTTCATCTGTTCCAGAAGGGAACGAGACAAACACACAGGAATTAACACTGCACCTTACTGACAAACTATTTTCCTTCAGTGCTTCTAACCTCCAGTGTTCAATGGTTGATGCAGTCAAGTCTAGTTCTGTTTGGACATCTCATACCTGATGAAACTGTTTCTCCCAGCATTGTCTTGCAGCGCTTACAAATTACTCTGGTATTTTCTTTTGACTTCTGTAGGACAAAAAAAAAAAAAAAATCATTTAAATGTCACTCAGATATTCTGAAAACGGAATGCGCAGCTTAGCATAATTTACAGAGCAGACTGTAAGGAAACAGGAAACTTTTTACTTGTTTCTGTCCTCTTTATGTTTACATGCACACATATTTGCCTTAACTACTTCAGCTTTTTACACTTGGACTTGCTTGCATGTTTCATACTAATTTTAAAATCTAGCAATATATCCACACAGCACAATCTGTAATGGCTAACAGGAGAATCTTGTAGTATTGAGTGACTGGATGATGAAATGATAAGCTAAATTTGATTGTGCTAAGGGCAAAATAATGCACCAGAAATTAAGTGCTCCCTAATATATATATAAAATAGTATGCTGCAATGTGACTACCATTACTCAGTAACAAGTTCTAGTAACAGTTCACTGTGGACAGTTTCATAGGAGTTGAATACCAGTTCAATGTTCAGCAGAGAGCAGAAAATGTCTGCAGATTATTTTGAGTTACTAGGAAACAGCAGAAATACACAACACAGCATATGCCAGAAAGGTGCAGTGGATTCTGCTCTTGAACAACCCTTCTCCCTCTATTCAAACTAATACAGAAAAGGTATTGACAAAGAATAACTGTCAGAAGTGCAAAACAGTTTCCATATGTAACATGAAAATACATGTAGCAGGAGAACATATGGAAGACAGAAAACTGAGGGGTGTCATTGAGATACCTAAAATCAAAAATGTTTAGGAAAAGCTGAACAGAAAAAAAATGAAACATATGCCCTCACAGCTCATGCTATGAAATTCCAACCCTGTTTGTATCAAAAAAACAGGAAGGCATTTGTCACACGATGCATAATACAGTTTAGTACTCACTATAGGAAAGCATTTTTCATATTAAAAGTATAAACAAGTTCAAAAGGTCTTCATAAATTCAGAGGAAGCAATGTCATCAAGGGTCTATTAAAAACAAAAAATATGGATAAAAATATCTAGTTCAAGGAGTCTCTACACTCTCCAGAATATCACTGAATATTTGCTTTAGCTTTATGCATCTTTTACTGCCCTGTGAAAAAGATCTCACATCTAGATGAAATCTACCCTATTAGACTCCTACTAATTACAGTGTTAATATTTAAATTCAATACATCAAACAAGCAAGCACAATTCTTACTTTAATCCAAACTTTATTTACACAAATCTTACTTACTAAACTTCAGAACTGGTTCTGAGTGGGCTTGTTAACCTGGGTGTAGCAACTAGAGCTCTGATCTGAAAGCAGTACACATATATACAACCTTAATGATGGTCAAAAACAGAGAATCAAACTAACAGCCTGAGAGCTGACTATGTTGGAAGTGCAGTCTCCTTGTTATGGAGATCAGGAAAAGAATCTGACTCATATATATGCAGTTATTCCCTTTCCCAATTCCTACCTTGCTAGTCCTCTCAAACATAGGGAAATTATTTGCTCAGTGTGAAAAGCAAGGACAAACAGACAAGGTTTTGTGTAAGCCAGTGTTTCAGACTGGTACAAATACTGCACAGTACAAGTACAGAATACACACTACTTCCTTGAAAGCTACAACTTGAGTATTTTTTTTTCTGACTGTAGTTACAGGTGCTGACTGAGAACTGTGCCTAAAAACATCACTAATTCCTTGTATCATGCTTCAATGGAAAAAGGGATACTTTTAGCTCAACTAATTAAAACAATTTATCTGTTTGACAACTTGCAGCTGCTGGCAATCTGCAGATGCAGGTGGATCAAATGCCTAATAGTTTCTGTTCCTATTCCTAAGGATCCCTGATATGGTGTCAGGAAAGATATTTTCCCCAAGAGATACTATTAAGATGCTGCAAAACCATGTGACATTTAAGAACTATGTTACACTGGAAGACTAATAGATGTGAAAAATATGTCTGCAATGGATGGATGTTGTCTTGGTCCCACTGGAGTCTGGAAAAGATTGTTTAAGCATCTCTGGTACATTCCTGCTACTATTTTGGTCATAGGCAAACACTTTCCAAAGAACTGCAATGCAATTAAAAAGGAACTTTCATACTGGGGCAGACTGCAACAATATTCTCTAAAATGAGAACATTTATGCCAATAGCAATCTGTCTTGCCTGTAACTTTCTATTACTCATATTATGGAAGAATTTTCTGCTTCAGTATGAGGGTTTTTTCCTTATTAGTCTAGCTTCTGCTGGATCTAACAGTTGTGCTCATTTGCTTGGCAACTGAGTGATGCTGGAAATAAGCAAACACAGAAATGAGAATTCATTGCAAGCATGAAAGATGTAGAAAAAGGGATTGGATACAAACAAGGAACAAATTCTCAACTTCGATGCAAGTATAAGGAAGCAAACATGAAAATTCATCACACTAAACTGCTACTGTATGCCCCTGACATAAAACAGCCTCCTCCCTCACTCAAAAGTTCTGCTGTTATCCTGGTTCAACTAACATCTCAATAAAATCTTTGTTCCACATCCTTTTATTACGCTTCTGCTTCCAAATCAATCCTTTACTCACAAACATTCTCTTTGATCAAGAAGTGTGCAATATGAACTCCATGAGCACTGCCTCTTCCCATATTTATTCCTGGTGTTCTAAGATCTCTTTTAAGACTACTGAAATGTGAGAATTCATTTTGGCAACCACTAGCAGAAAGCATTGTCCTCTTGGAAATTTGGTATCATCTACTCCACCTCCTTCTTAAGGAAGCTTAGAAGAAATAACTCCATTGTCACAGAGTTGAGCCAAATGAATCTGTGTCTGCCATGCTGATACTTTTCCAGCATATCAGTCCTTATTTTCCTCTCTGCATATTCTGTTTTTCAAAGTACAATGGAACAAGAAACCAAAGGGAGCAAGCTGCAAGCCTTGCAGATAGGACCACAGGACAGAACTGCTCCCCACGCAGAGGGGTCACTTGGAGCACCCCAACAGCAGCCACTGAACTGCAAGAATCCTGGTGACTCTTTCTGGGGATAATACATATCACTATAAGCAGGAGGTAGAAATCAGGGAGTCTGGTTCTTAAGAGATTAAATGTTTCATGCTGGAAATCTCTACAGAATAAGCCATCAATTTTTACAGACACAAATTGCCAAGGCAGCAATGTAGATAGTTTAATACTTCGAATTGTGAGAAAATACAGCATGTGTAGGCCCAACCTTTGTCAGGACAAATGCAGAAAAGCAGTAGATTAACAGAAAAGGCTTTATGGAAATGTAGGTTTTGGTGAACCTGAGTTTCTGGACATTCTTCTGGCAGAAGAAAAAAGATCATTGCTTGAACTTTCATACAGGTGTTAGATGTCCAAAAGTAAAGCACTGAACTGTCTTTCTTCATGGGTTTTATCCCACCACTGAAACATAAACACCAACAAATGGTGATGAGCAACACCAAATTTTGATGCTTCTAAGCCAAATGACAGCCTTCTTCCTACAGACTTGGTTGATGAATCTGTCTTACCCTGGAACACCTCAGAAACATCAACATGAAGAGTTATAATATTGGATGGCAGGTTCCTTTCACTAGACAGAGCAAACAAACTCAATTTCCTTACTATCCTTTAAGAACCTAAGTCAGCCACATCTAAATGCAAAGCACACATTCTGATATTTCCAACTCTTTCTAAAACTAAAAAAAAAAAGAGAGAAAAAAAATACCACTTCTCTTTAATCATGGTCAGGATTATGCCTCAACTCACAGTGTAAGAAAAAAAAACAAAACAATTCCAATTCAATTTCCACCTCATTCTTTGCTCCACTACCCTTTAACAAACACCTAACCCATCACAGTTATTAATTTACTGAATTCTGATGATAATTTTGGGGGAAAATATTTGGGTTTAGAAGTACATAATTAAGTAGCTTCTGTTTCTAGTACTAAGTTCTACTTGCATACTGAGGTCAGTATCAAGACTGTGGTGTGAGCTTTAGAAAATGTAAAACACAGCCTGGAACATTTTCTGGCTTCTGTAGAGTTGAATGTCAAGAACTCCCTATGACCTTCAGAACAGTTCTGTAATACATACAAATTAAATAAACTAGTTTTAAAAAGTACTTTACAATGAAAAAGTCCAAATAACTTCACCTAAGAACTATTTGAAGAAAATACTTTACCAAGTTGGAGTCACTCTGTGAAACATGGTGTGCAGCCTCTGAGCAGCACACGGGAGATTCAGGCACATGTGGTTCATTTCTTGAATTCAACAGAAGAAAAGTGTCTCCAACAAAACAGTCACCATGCTGAGGGTGCAAAGTTCTTCTGGCAAAGGGGTCAGGGTGACAACACCACTCTTCAACTAAATCACTCCAGTTTTCACTCGGTAGAGGAAGAACTCTGAGAAATTTCCTTAGAGGGAAGAAAAGACAAATATTTCAGTTAAGTTATAATTCACTTCTAAGACACTTAAAGAGAGTTTAGGCTTTCTACAAACAGTGGGGGAAGTATGGCATTTTCTCAAAAGGAAGTGCTTGACTCTCCTTCCAGCCAAAGGCACTTTCTTTGGGTGAATTCTGAGAAAGCAAAGGCTGATTTTCCTGCCAAATCTGTGATGAAGCATTTCCCAAGGGTGAATCTTCAATAATTTAAAGGCAGAATTTGACACAGTCCTCTCTTGAAATGAATCACATGGCAAAAATAAAACAGTTCTACCCAGTCATGAAAAATATGACAATGAGCATTTGCAACTACATTTATTATTACTTCTTGTACAGTTCCCTTGCATCAAATTTTTCTATAAAACCAATAGAAAAAGACTCATGCCACAGCAAGATTCAGCATGTTGTTTCATATACCAGACAAAAGCTTGAAAAAGCTAAAACCTGAAAAAAATACCACAGCGAATCTTCAATAAAAAACCCCAAACAAACAAAAAAATAAGCAAAGGATAATTCAATCTGAATTTAGATTCAGACACTCAGATCTGACTTTCACAAGTCATATACAAAAAAGGAAAATCCCTTTCTCCTGGGTAGCTGTGAGGACTAAGGGTACTGTCTCTGGAAATACTCTGTTTTCATTATCAGTTGCATTGGATTTGCCTTTTCTGCTCTCTGCCTAGTTTCCTAGAATGGTTACCCTATTTCTTAAGCTGTCGCCCAAAATCTTCACCAGAGGTTCTTGATTCTACTCCTTACTTAAAACTTGCACATACAACTTTGCTCATGGTGCTACTTTGCAAATAAAAACACAGCTGCTAAGCCAACGATTAGACATCCTCCCTCTCCTGCAGTTCCTAGACTAACATTTTCTGAAGATGTCATTTCTTCCCACTGTAGCTTCTTGGCCCTTTTAAATTGTTCCGTGGGTGAAAGAAAAATGTTTTATTAAAAAAAATCCTTTTTATCTAGACACACAGTACATTTTAAACTCTGCTTGCTCCACCTGCAGATGAAAGTTGGAATAACTGATCCTCTGATGCAGCTTCACCAAAACTAAGTAAGATCACCTCTCAGCACTGCCCATGTTGGTCTTCATTTTCTGTGGTCTTACATATTGTTTGAGAGACTACTCAGTCCTGCCAAAGTGAAAGTTTAGTTCTGATGTTGGTCTAATTGCTTCTTCATCAGCCTTTACAATTAGTTTCGGTGCCTGGACTCACACTGCAAAAAAAAGTCTTTGTATTGCTTTTTATACAAAAGTAACAAAAAGCTCAGTGATGTTCTTACAGGGGAAAAAAAAAGACATTATCTTAAGCTGCAGACTCATGCTCTCCTCTTTCATTAAATCAATGTTTCTTTACTCTCACAGTCTACAGCATAAAGATTTTCACTTCTTTTCCAAAAAAAGCAGTTTTTCCAACCAGTAGGAATTTCCTAAACAAACTCCTCCTAACTCTGAGCTACACAGAAAATAAACCATTTCCACAGTATTTTAGGCTTTTGCCACTCATGGGTGGGAAGCTATATCCTAGGTTACCAGAACTGGAAAAATATAAAACTCACAAAAACAGACCCTTCCTAAAAAAAACAAACAAACAAAACCAACTTGAGGCTACTAACCAACATGATAAATCCTAGAAAACAGGGTGACTTATCTCTCCAAACTTGCTCCTAATAACAGCTGAGTTTGTACTTGAAAATAGCCACCTAGCCTGCATTGACAGTCAGAGAGTAACAAACAATTCTTAGATTGGTACCTTTAGGAGTAGCTTTCTCCTGAAAGTGTCTAATCTAGCCAGGCTGAATCTTCTGCTGTAGACAATTCCCAGATTCCAACCAGAAAAGTAGGTAATTAACTTATTTTTAAAAAGTTTGAAGTTGAGAACCAGTCTATAAGAGCCCTGCCATAAGGATATAACTCTTAGATGATCTTCCAGTCTAAGGTAAGTATTTGACCATAGAGACCCCTGTAAGACTGGATGAAGAAAAGTAAACCCAAATGTCATTATTAACTAATACCCAGTAATACCATTCTGTCTACTGAAAATACTGAAAACTAGAAGTAAAATGGACTTTAGACTTTTAAACATATAATAACTGTTCAGTTTTATCATAGAAAAAGAAAAACAACTGCATTTCTTTAACTGCAGTTTTCATTATTTACCTATTAAAAAATCTTGGGACAGCCCAACTTGTCAGTTAACTGTCAGGCTTAACACTATTTATGTAGGAAAAGTGAAATTAGATTCCCCCTGCCATGAGTTCTTCCATGGAATATTTGTGCAGTACCAATTATTATTTGTTACATTCAGTCTCTCTTGTCCAGCTGATGAGGGGAGGGATAGAGCAGCTTTGGTGAGCACCTGGCATCCACACACCACAAGCCTTTAAGAATTTTTTCATGACAGAAATAAAGTCTTAAAGACTTATTTTATATATGAGGTACACATAGCCCAGCTGGAAGGAGAGAAAGAAAAAAGAAAGTATCCCTAATTCTTTGCAGCTCTTGCTTGATGGAAGAAAAAAAATCTAATAATTTTCTCTAATGTGTGCAATGTGAGGCAATGGAACAGAATGAAAGAGCATAACCCTCTGAAGAGCTATCAGATTTATGGAAGGAAACAGACTGAGGCAGAGGATTTCAGAAAATACACAGAGTAAATTTTTGTGCACCAAGAAAGGATTACTTACATTTAACCCATTCCCAGTACATTTCTTAATTTAACCTTTAAAAGGAAGACTTCCTATGCAGTCTCTAACAGCAAAAAAATAAGCTTTAGAATAGGTTTGTGGTGGTTTGTTGGTTTGTTTTTTTCCTTTCATTTTAACCTAGATTCCTCGTGCTTCAACTGAAGATTACTGCCACCCTCTTTGCAGCAACTTCCTAGATATTGGAACAATCTTATGTCTTCTCCACAGCCTTATCTACACTACCCCATTTATTTAAATTTCTTCTTAAAGGTATGATTTTCTAGATGTCAGGTGTTTCTTATTACAGACCCCTGCCTAGTAATCCAGACTTTAATATGCTCTCTTTCACACAGTTCTGCAATTTCCCTTCAATCCTTCCACCTTTGCGGTCACTGTCACATTTAATTCTTCCTGGAGAGAGGAGCACATGAATTCTGCAGATAGAAGTTCTGACTATGCTGCTCTCTTCCTTTTGGAAATGCTGGAACAGAATCTGTTGGATACACTGGCAGCTCCACTTTTCTACTCGTGTCTTAGGTTTTTTAGTAGCAACGTTCCAGGGATTCAGAGGCTTCCTCCAAGGAGAAATGCCAAGTAAAAAGGCATGAACATGCATTCTTTTTCCTTTCTCAAAAATTCTGCTTGTGTCACATTACAGGACGCAGAACCAAAAGATTTAAACTACATGGATATGAATTTGATGTGCTGAAATTCAGGAAAATTCCCACTCAGAGATGCAAATATAAACGGGCAACATGTTTTGAAAGCAAATGTTACTGAATACAAATTAGAAGTTTCACTACTTTACAAATGTATCAAAATAAGAGTTATTACTAGACTTTCTGATGAGACATTTCAAAAGAGAAAGTTAAGAAATCATCATTCAGTTAGCCATAAACCCATACCTATGACAAAAAAGTAACAGAAATTTAGAAAATGGGATATATTTGTATTACTGTTTTGAGTATTAGGAGCTACACAGATCATAAAAGGCTGTAAGTACACCTCTAACAATTCTTACATATTCAGCTGAAGCCATCAAAATTGTTCATCAGAAGAGCTAGACAATGCAGCACCTTTTTATTAAAATTCTCATTCACTCTGCAGACTTTTTAAGGAACAGAGATAAGGACGAGTCACAGAGCTAAGACACAGCTCCTGTTTCCCAAATTTAGCATCTCTGAACTATGCGGAGGCAGGCTTTGCTTAAAAGATAATAGGAAGCTGTGGTCAATATCCCCATTCTGAGCAGCCACTTTATAATTACAGCATGATGACTGAAGGAAATGTATAAGAGACTGAAAAGAACTGAAAAGGATACCTGAAATACAGAGAAAGAAAGAAATCAAGGAGCAAATGAATAAACAGCTAAAAACTGCTTCAGGTAATTTTGCTTTTTGTCATCTGCAGTGCTTCAAATGTGTTCTTGTCTACCAGTTTCAAAATAAATACCTTTTAGCTGTCTCAAAGTACACAAAATAACATGAATACCAATCACAATGGCATTTATTGCTATAAATACAAGACACCGCAGTACTCACCGGTCGCTCACTACGATGTCACCACAGGACTGACAGTAAAAGATGTAATTCTTGTTGGGTTTCAGGCTTTCCCTCAAAGTAAAAACCACATCTATAGATGGAAGGAAATATATTAATCTTCAAAATAATGTAAAATTTTCAGTCACTTGTACAAAACAATCTTGCCAAATACCTCAAAACAAGAAGGATAAATTTAACAGACAAAGAAAAAGGCTGACATTTTAAACACAACCTTAATTTTTTTAAAAGCAAGTATTTAGATTTAGGAAAAACTTGTCATCTCTACCTCATGCCCCATATTACCAAGTAGGAACTGTATATGTGAATAATTATTTTCAAGGTGCAAATCCTTTTTAGAAGGGAAACTGATATATTGATATAATTATAAAAATTACAATTATAAAAAAGATTATGAAAATCAAAATTCAATGCCACTCTTTTGTAATGATATTTCTGACAATCAGTGTATCTGCAATATGAGGGGACACACTGATATGTTACACAAATAGTCAGGATGGGGAGCAGGGTCAGACACTAGTTTTACATTTTCAGGCAGGTAAGAAACCAACCACTGTGGAGCCACTCCAGGAAAAGATAGTGAGCAACGGCCTCTGCAGGCCAGGAAAGTAAAAAGAGTCTCACAAAAGGCAGCTCAAACAACTTTTCCTAAGTAAAAACAAGAAGTTATAAAAGTGTCCCTAAATTATCTGGCAACATTAAGTGGAAGAAAAGTAAAACTTTAAGCCTAACTCTAGGTATGAATATGCTTTGCATCAGCCACTTTCTCAAAATTATGAATCAAACTTTACTCTCAGCACTGACATTCAGTATTTGAAATTTAGGATACAACCAAAGAGAAAAGTACTTTAAAATGTTCCAGAATTTCAACTATTTTGTATAATAATATAAAACATCAAAGGGTAACTAAGACTATCCAATATACATGTTGATTACAACCTCATTCTCATATTTATTTTTCACTAGCATGACTTTCCAAGGTTGATTTTTAAAAGTGCATCGTTGGTCTTTTGAAACATTAACACATTAACATGTGTTAATAGGACACATTAAGTGATTTTAGTATAACTGAGTTGTCAAAGCACAGGCATTACAGATAAATGTACAGATGCCATCTCAGCATACCCACAGAGTATTCCAATGTGTTTCTGGTGCTGCATTACTGTATATTACGTATTTTATCATCCTTTTCTACTTTAAAAGCTCAGAATGGCAATTTTGTGTTATTTAATATATCTTTCTGATATGATCACATCATATGAAATGAATCTAAACATATTGAGCTTGGATGCCAGGATGAAAGAAAGCAACAGCTGTACTACCATGCCTTCTATTTATTGCAAACACATCCTAGACCTGAATTAGCATCGTGGAAGTAAAGGTATCTTTGCAGATGTTACCTGTGACATTAACCTCTGAAACCCCAGCTGTGAGAATAATGAGTCCCAACACAAACCCTTTATGATTAAGTGGTTAAGGATGGACAAGCATAGTGGTTGCCTGGATGAATCAGATTACTCCATCACTGATAGGATGGGGAGGAATGGGTACAAATTTAAAGAAAGAGAATTTAGGTAAGATATTAGGAAGAAATTCTTTACAGTGAGAGTGGTGAGACACTGGCACATGCTGCCCAGGGAGGCTGAGGATGCCCCAACCCTGGCAGTGTTCAAAGCCTGCTTCGGGAAGTCCTTGAGCAACCTGGTCTAGTGGGATGTATCCCTGCCAATGGCAGCGGGGACTTACGACTAGATGATTTTTAAATACCGTTCCAACCCCTTAGCATTTTATGATTCTACGATTTTCAGCTACCAAATGCGGAATAGGAGAGAAAGAAAATCACTTCGAAGTACTATGGGGAAGCACAGGAGGGGAGAACTGTGAGCAGATCCCAAACACACCGCGGTTCCCTTTCATTACGTCATTTCTGCACTTTCAATTTCTAAAGCTGACAATTCCAGAAGGCGTTTGCCCTACAGAATCCACGCTTCCCAGCCGCTCTCAGTTAAACCTCCCATGTTCCAGGTCGCCCTCCCCCCGTTTCGCAACGCCTGCCCTGCCCCTGCCCGCCCTCACCGGCGGCGGGGGGCGGGCGGCGCAGGCGCACGCGCAGGTGCAGCCCGTCCCCGCGCAGGCGCCGGAGCCCGCGGCACGAAGACGGCGCCACGCTGACCCCTGCCGGCAGCGCCGCCGCATCGCAGCTCCCGCCGCTCCTCACTTCCAGGGAATCCGCGCACACCGACACATCCACGGGCGCGCTGGGGAGCTCCGCCGCCGCGCTGCGGAGGAAAAGCAACGGGTATGCTTCGGGAAGGAGCTGTCGGGGTGCGCTGCTGCTTTACACAGGCCGGCCCGCAGCTCCCCCGCAGCCCCAGTCGCGCCCCGAGATCCACGCGGTGAACGAGGAGCAGCCGAGAAACAATGCACCGTTCTCAGGAAAAATTTATTTGCACAGTAGTGCCGAGCCGAACAAGCAGGGGGAGGTGCCCGCAGGCAAGCCGGTCCCCGCGCTGAAGGCTAAGGACGATGAAAGCCAGACCCGCCGCACCCCCCGGCTGCCCCGCACGGCCCGAACGGCGGCGGGCGGCAGCGCCCCGCACTACCGGACAACCAGCAGCGCGCTCTGCGTCGCCCGCCTGATCTCCATGAGGAACGCTGCCGCCATGCCGGCCCGCGCAGGAAGCGGCCGCTCTCCCGCCGGCGCAGGCGCGCAACCGCTGCCCGCCCGTCACAACGCCGCCTGCGTGGGATCGCCGAGCCCCTCTAAACCACATCACCCAGCGCTGCATTCGGGCGCCTTCTGAACACTTCCAGGGTTGGCGACTCCACCACCGCCCTGGCAAATCCATTCCAGCCCTTGACCGCCCTAGCGGTGGAAGAGATTTTTCTAATGTCTTATCTGAACGTCTCCTGTATCACTTTAGGGGCATTCCCGCTAGTCCTGTCACAGTAGGCAAGGCAGCAGAGACCGATCCCCAAAACCTCCTTTCAGGCAGCTGTAGAGAGCAGTGAGGTCCCCCCGACCCTCCTCGAGACTAAACAGCCCCAGCTCCTCAGCCGTTCCTGAGGCTGAGGCTAAGACAAGTTTTCTGGAGCCCTGTTTCCCTTCTCTGGACACGCTCCAGCACACCAATATTCTTTTTAAACTGAGGGGCCCAGAAACTGATCACAGCACTGGAGGTGCGGCCTCACCATTGCAAAGCACAGAGGGAGCACCACTGCCCTGGTCATGCTGGCCACACTGTTCCTGATACGGGCCAAGGTGCCACTGGCACTCTTTGCCACAGGGCACAGCTCGCTTCTACGGCTGTCAGCCATCCCCCCCAATCCTTCTCCGCCGAACAGCTCCCAGGTCACTCCTCCCCAAGCCCGCAGCACTGCGATCCAAGCGCAGGATCCAGCAGCTCGGTCCCGACGGTGGCAATGGCGGGAGGGTGTCCCGGGGTCTGCTCCGCCCCCGGCTTGGCCGCTGCTGGCCGTACAGTCAGGCCTAGAGGCCCAGGGACGAGTCCCTCCGGGTCCCGAGCCCCAAGGTCCTGGTCTGCACAACCGGCCGGTCTCACGGGGTTTACTTATGCCCAATCTCTTCTGTGTCAACACCTGGCTGTCACCTCCTCCTTTCGTGCCACACCACGGCCGGGAGGAGCCTGGGTCTGTTCTAGCGGAGACCTCTCCACAGGAGCTGTGGGCTGTGCCTGGGGGTGTGTGCTCCGGGTTCCTAGCCAAACAGGGTTGATCGTAAACTGTTTTAGCTGCTGCTGAATGGTGTTTGCACACTGTTAAGGCCTCCTCAGGGTCTCACTCCACACCACCCAGCAAATAGGCTGGAGGTGGGGAAGAGCCTGGGGCAGGGGAAGAGGTTGAACAGCTGACTTGAATCGACCAAAGTGATGTTCCATGGCACATAACATCACTCGTGGCATAGTGATGTATAAAAACTAAAGACTATGCCCATAAAAACTCAGGGCATAGTCTTTCCAAAGTGACCATTGCTCAGATACTGACCGAACATCAGCAGTTTTGTTGTCGGAGGTGGTGAGTGATTGTCTATATGTTTGGGGGGATTTTTTGTTCCTCTTTCCCTCATCCTCTAAAACATCATTGTCTTAACCCACAGCTTTTCATGCTTCTGCTCTTCTGGTTCTACCCCTGAGCTGGCAGCTGGCTGGGGTCACCCCATCACGACCACAAAGTTCAGTTTGTGCAGAGGCCTCTGCTGAGACTGCTGGCAGGCTCCCCAGTACTAGGGACTGTGTCCTGTGGCACCACTACTCACCCCCTGCCTGGTGAAAAAAAACCCTTTCCACCCTTTCTTGCAGCTTTACAAGTCTTTCTGAATTCCTCCTGATCCATGTGCACCAGCTCTTGAATGCTGTCACATTGAACTCGTAGCAAACTCAGGCAGCTGCTGCTCAAGAGTGAGGTTTTCTACTGCCTCTCATGAGATCTTTTATCAAGAGACTATAAGTGCACCCTGACATGCCTGTGTGACTTTCCCTTACCCTATGAACACTGTCACCACTGCACACTTCATCCAGGATGCCACCCTCACTGTACCTAAGAGGTAGATGCTCAGTGTTCAAGGACACCAAGGAAAGAAACTTTCACTCAGAAAAAAGGAGTTTTTCTGCAATGTTAGAAGTGTTTACTTTTTAAGAAGTCACAAGACCCTCTGTGGTTGCAGAGAGTTATTTGAAAACATGATCTGCAAAGCTTCAAACAAATAGGCAAATTTGCACTTTTATAGCAATGTATGATCAAATACAGGCTTATAGTGAAATAATCCTCAGTCCTTGGAGTTGTCAAAACCAAGTAGGAGAGTCCCAAAGAAGAAAACGGAGTAGGACTAGATTTTGTGAGGAAAAAATACAACAGGCAATAGACAGTTTCAACTGAGTTATTTTGTTGTTTTTTACAAAGCATGAATTTACTGAAGTATTCTAACATGGGACTGTACTGTCTACATGCTGTTCTGAGTGTGGTGGTGTGGGGTTCTGTTGTTGTTTGTTTGTTTCCTTATGTTTTTAAGGAAGAAAAATAATTAGTCCAAATTGTGGGTTTCATTTCCAATTACTTCACAAACAAATTTATATTGTGAACTAAATTGTTGTGGACAAGTAGGTCATATGTCAAACATAAACCCCATGTAATTATAGGAAAATTGACTCCTAGTATTAGTAAAAGGGCCTTTGATGTTACAAAGCCTTACCCAAAGCTACGAAGTTATGAATAATCCTAAGTGTTCACAGGGTGTGAGCCTCACTTATTCAAAATTGTCTATTATAGGTTTCTCACCATTTCTGCTGTGAAAAAATTACAGAGAAAGGAAGGTAAATTTCCTACAGAGCAAGTGCATCTAACATCAGTGCTGCACCCAGCCCAGTATTTTGACTCTAACATCAGTAAAATAAGGTACTAATAAGGAAGAGCTCCGTAGTGTGGTTGTTTCCAGGTACTTCCCCTGTGGGGACATCCCTACCCAATTCCTTCAGTGTTCACTTATGGATGTGTTTATCATCAATATGAATAATGTATCCTTCAACCTACAGATAGTGTCCAAGTCCCCAGCCCCTGGTGCCAATATGTTCTAGAAGTTTTCTCCTTTGCAGCAAAGAATTTTCTGTGCCTCCTCATTCTCATACTGTGGGGGTTGGTTAACAACAACTTTGTTGCCTTTCATGATTTTGTAGAATTCAATCAATCCTCTCCTTTGCTTTCTGTCTCTGCATTGAACAGTCACAGTCATTATTGCTCTTGCTGTAATATAGCATGACATCTCTCCCCAGTGTCTTTCCCAACTTCTCTATATCTCTCTTGAGCTGTGAAGACAAGAATTGATGCCATAATCAATCTGAGGCTGCACCAGCCTTTTACACAGCAGCCAAACAACTACTTCTGTCTTGTTCTCAATATTCTTCCCAACAACATGCAATGTTTTTTTGATTGCCACTGCACATAAAGTCGATGAGGCAATTTGAAAGAAGTGTTTTGGAGCTCTGAGCTGTAACTGCCACTACTAAATTCAGCACAAGGGAAGCTTAGACATCCAACCACTCTGCAATGCAGTAGCATGTGAAAGCACATGGTCAGTTATGGACAGTCACTTCCCTCTGTGAAGTCCACCACTGTTAAATAGCTCTAAAAGCACGACCAACCTAGTTAAAAATTACTTCTCAAAGGCATTTATAAGTATCTTCAAAGAAAAAAAAAAATTAAGTTACCATTTTAATAAAAATACATGACACGTAGAGTCCTACTTGATGCCTCAGAAAACCAGTGGAAATTGTCAGCTTTCCAAAAAGTTACTATTTTTCATTTACTGATTCCTGGTATAGTTTAATGAGAAAAGGAATTGCATTTACTCTTTATTATTATCTCAAGTCTGGAAAATAAAATTAGACTTCATTAAATATTGGCTGGCAACATAAGTCACTGAGTAGACGATTTATAAATATGATGAGATTTTCCCCTGGCAATATTTTAGAAATATGTGTCCTCAGACAAAGCCTAAAATATTAATCATGTAAGCTGAGCACACCTTTTTTTTTTTTTCTCTTTTGCAGTTACTCAAGTAATTTATAACCATAAGCTCTGTTTGCTATTATGAAGCTTGCTTAAATTTGAGAACTGTAATGATGACTTAAAATGAACAGATTACAGTCTAAGAGCTGTACCCTTTGTACTGTGGAACTGGCCAGTTGAAAAATCACTCTTGCAATGCAGTAAAATGTCCTTTGAATACCGTCCTTGTGGGCACCCATACACTTTCATGTGTAGTAAGGATTCAAGCATACTAATCACAAGAAATTTTAGAAAAATCCCATTACAGCTACTGCTAACATAAGGTAATATCACATCATGGCATCACAGACCAGTTTGGGTTGGAAGGGACCAGGTGAGGATTGGCCTCTTCTGGCAGGCAACCAGAGACAGGACAAGAGGACATAGTCATAAGCTGTGCCAGGGGAGGTTCAGGTTGGACTTCCAGAGGCAATTCTTCACAGAAAGGGTGGTTAGACATTGGAATGGGCATCACATTCCAACGGAGGTGTTTTAAAGAAAGACTGGACATGGCACTCAGTTCCACGGTGTGGTTAACATGGTAGCGTTTGATCGTAGGTTGGACTCGATGATCTTAGAGATCTTATCAACCTAATTGATTCTGTGATCTTAGAGATCATCTCCTTCCAACCTCCGCTGCCGTGAGCAGGGACACCTTCTACTACAGCAGATTGCTCAGAGCCCCATCCAATCTGGCCTCGAACACGTCCAGGGATGGGCCATTCACAGCTTCCCTGGGGAACCTGTAGCACTACAATTTTCTAAAGAAGCCCTCACTTTCCATGTTTACCTGCGCTGTATTTGGTAAGCTCAGTAGACATCACGCGAGATAAACACGCACTCCCGCGGAGCCCGCGCACCTCGCCCGCGTCCCGCCAGGGGGCGCAGCGCGGCGGAGCGCGGCGGGCGGGGCGGGCGCGGCGCGGGGCACGCCGGGAGCTGTCAGGGTGGCGCGGGGGTGCCGGTGGCGGTCGGGCTCTTCCGGCTCGGGTCGCTCAGGTAACGCCGCTCCCTCCGCTCCTTCCCCGGGGTCTTGGTGCCAGCACGCAGCGCGGCCCAGCGGCGGCTGCTCCCGCTCCCGCTTCCCTCCCTCCACCCCCGTCGCCGTTCCGGTGTTGGGGAAGGTGCGCGCCTGGAGCCGAGCTGAGCCGGCCCTCTGCTCTGCTCTGCTCTGCCCTGCTCTGCTCTGCTCTCCCCTCCCCTCCCCTCCGCTCCGGCACCGTCGTGGCGGAGGGCGGGCGGGCCGTACTAGGCTGTGTGCGAGGGGCAGGTGCTGAGGAGCCCGGGGAAAGCGGTTATGGCCTGTTAGTTACGCTGCATCCATTGACCTGTGGCACCTGTCCACGCTCCCCACCGTGCTCTGTCCCCCCGCAGCGCGCCCGGGTGAGTTTCGGGCTGTGGAGCCTCTGCCCCCGCCCGCACCGGCGGCGGCCGGCGGGGCCTGGCTTCGCCCTTCGTGGTGGAGCTTCCCCAGGGAGCTCTTTCCGCCTGCCCGGGAAGGAGCTTGGCGTTGGGCTGCTAGGGTCGTCCTGCTTTGACCTTGAGCGTCCAGGGGGCTGCGGGCCTCTTTTAGGTGAGATTCCCGGTTGCTGGAGTTACTGCGTGTGGTATTTGGAAGGATACATGGGACATACGGCTGTCACTGGGTTGTGTGATGCAGGGTTAAATTTCATCTGTTGATGCAGAGATGACCTTAAATCTTGTGATGCCCGTTCGAAAAGCGTAAATATATGACAGCTTCTGGTGTTAAACGTTTTTCAGAAATAATATATTCATACCTGTGACAATAACCAGAGAAGCCTGAACAATTTATCTCTTTAAGTGACCTAAAATATGTTAGATATGAGGTGCAGGTTTTAAAGAGCTTATTCTGGGTGACTCAACTGTTGTTTTTGTTGCTGATTGCAGGAACCCTTTCATTCCTAGATCTTCTTTCAGTATGCAGTAATAGTGAAAGTGTTATTGTTCTCAGGTTAACTGCAGTGTTACTGACATCTGAATTCCAGCTGTAGGAGTGTGAAGAGTTGAGAAGACTGTATCTAAGGAGTAACAGGCTAGATACTTGCAGGTAATAAAGGGCTGCATTATTAGGTTGAAGATCCTAGTATCTTCATTTTGCTGCCAAGGTTTGGCCTGTGTTAAATACTTAAGCAGGCCTGGCTATCAAATTTGCTCTCTTTGTTTGTAGGGGTTTTTTTTTTTGCTTGTTTTGGGGTTGGCTTTTTTTTTCTGTTGTTGTTTTTTGGGTTTTTGGTTGGTTGGTTGGTTTTGGGTTTTTCTTGGTTTTTTTTTTTTCATGTCATGGTACCTTTTCAAAAACAGGATGGAATACGGTAGACCTTTTGGTAACAGTGTGATGCCTAAATATTGTGATTATCCAAAATGTACAGTAATTTTCAAAATAGTGTGTATGAATGTTATGAGGGGGGATGTCAGTTTGGAAACAGGCAGAATATTTACAGCATAATTTGTGATTTTGTTTTCATTGACATGAGAATTGGCACTTTTGGTAACTAAGCAGCCTGTAAGTGATGTGGGGAGAGGCTGCATTTCTAACTCACTTCCCAACTTGTTGGTAGCACCTGTGATGGTAGATATTTAAACAGCATTTTGCACAGAAAGGGTATCTTATATCTTCCATTGCTGGAGTGGCTGTGCATTTGAGTGGATGGTTCTGTTCACAACATAGGCAGTGCTTTTCCCGTGTAAAATTATTGGCATGCCATGCAGACCATTAGAAATGCTCATTGCAGGCACAGCAAGCTGTGTGGGTAAGGTGGTGCTGTGGTTCAAGCCCAGCCAGCAGCCAAGCCCCATTCCCCTACCTGTGGTACAAGGGAGAGAATGAGAAGGATAATTGGAAGAAAACTCATGGGTTGAGATAAGGACAGGTTAATAGGGAAAGCAGCAGACACACAAGGAAACCACAGCAAGGAATGAATTCACCCCTTCCCATGGCAGGCAGTTGTTCAGCCATGTCCAGGAGAGCAGGGCCCCATCACACCTAGTGGTGGCTTGGAAGAAAACACACACCATCATTACAAATGACCCACCCCTTCCTCCTTCTTTGTATGCTAAGCATGATGTCATGTTGTCTGGAATATCCCTTTGGGCAGTTTGTGTCACCTGTCCCAGCTCTGTCTCCTCCAAAAATCCCATGCACCTCCAGCCTGTTCACCAGCATGGCAGTACAAAAAGTAGAAAAGGCCTTGGCTCTGTGTAACCCTGTCCAGCAATAACAAAAATATCTCTGTATTATCAACCATGTTTAGCACAAATCCAAACCAGCCCTCTACCAGCCACTGTGAAGAAAATGAACTGTACTCTGCTGGTGTAAGTGGGCTCAGCCTGTAATCTCCTGCCATTGTTTTCTGTTTGAATACAAGGAGGACACTTCCCTGTGTTCATCACCAAGAGAGCCTTCAGTTCTCTTGGCCACCGTTCCTGCTGTCCACCTTCAATGTCTTCTTGCTTAGCCAGGAATGACTGCTTGCTCTGGGTTGGCTGGCTGAAAATGCTTATTGATATTCTTTTCTTCCTTTTCTCATTTTTTTGTCTTTGGTGGAGCTCTATTATGTTAAATCTGCAGTGTGTAGAAGAACCAAGAAGAGATATGAAGTGTGTTGTTAAGAACCTCTGTTTTGAGAAGGGTTGAAAAAAGTAGGAGATAGAGGCTGCACTAAATGATGCCTGCTAAAGCATGAAATAGGAAAATGGAAGTATTTTTTCTGTATGCACATAAATTGTCTTCCAGATTAATAACCATGTTGCTCTGACTTGTAGCTGAAAAGAAGCTGAATGATAAATAGAAACAGTAAGTGATGTTTCCCTCTGAGAGGCCGGGGAGAAGAAATACTGCAGGATCAACCATTTTCTCCCAATAACTGAAACTAGAAATGAAAAGGAAACACCAAGAAGAATCAGTAAATAGTTTTACTAGTCAACACATTCCTATTTTTATCAGAAACTTGTAGTTCAGTATAAGCATTAAAAAATAATTAGAAATCAGGGAATGGTGCCTAACTGGGTTTTTCATTTGCAGAAATTGTAGCAAATTTAACCTTTTATTTATGTCTTTTGTGGCTTACTTCTGAGGATAGGGAGAGTGAACAACTTTTGGTCCAGGCACCATTTTCAGAATAGTCAGAAAAGGATTCTACTTTACAAATTCCTTTGAAATCTACCTCTGGAACTGGGAAACCAGATGCATTGTAAAAATGTAACCGCAGTCTAGATAATGCAGAGATATATGCACAACGTATGACACTATTTCAGAATTAAAATCAGAATAAAATTATAGAAATTAGTTGAAACTTGAAATTAATTAATTGCTAATACCTTAGACCTCAGGGCATAATAAAAAAGGAAGATGGACCAAGTCTTACCCAAATGCATTGCATTAGGTTATCCAAGTAAGGTAAGGAAAAGGATATGAGAGCTCCTGACTTATGCCTTTGTGAAAAGACCTATCAGGATCATTTGGAGACAGAATGTTAAACCCACCTGAAGCTACATATTAGCACAATGGGTATGGATTAATGAAAGGCTATTGTGAGCAAAGAATAAATGAATAAACTACCTGGCTACCACTTTTTTGTTGCTAATATGGTAGGTTCTGTGTTAAACTGCGTATCAGAATATTTTGAGAAGTCTCAATGTGAAGACACAGCATTACCCTGGAAGCAAAGCTTCTCTCTCAGTACAGAGTACTGCAAGTGTAATGTAAGACAGTGAACCTTGTCCAAGTCTTTTCTTTTGTGTACTAAGCTGAAAAGTGTCCTGAAGTTGGCAAACTCTCCTTTAAAACAAAGTGTAAAAAAAAAAACTTGCAAAAAATATAACTGTAAATGAAGTGTTTCTTGTTTGAATTTATTTCATTGTTATGTTTGCTATGGATTTTTTGCTGTTGTTTATTTATTTTAAATGTTTTACATATTAATTTGACTTACGAATTTGACGAGAGTATGAAATATGCAAGAAAGAAAAAGGATAGCTCAAGATAAGTCTCTTCTCAATAAATGCTTGGAAAAGAAAAGCTGGCTAGGTAAAAAGGAATTCTTTTCAGAGGGAATATAGGGACTATTTGAAGACATGAGGCTGAAACACACAAAAGCGAAAATAAATTACCATTTATTTAAGTAAGGCTGTCATGTTCCTGTGCTCAGGCAGCTGGAGAGAAGATAACTATTTAATGTGGTGTACTTATCAAGCACTACTCGACAGGGAGGGCAGGGTGTGTGTGAGAGCTGGGCAGTGCTGTGCCAGGGAGGGCAGTGTTCCCAGGCCAGGGGGTGTGTGTGAGAGCAGGACAGTCCTGTGCCTGGGAGGGCAGTGTTCCCTGGGCAGTGCTGTGCCAGGGAGGGCAGTGTTCCCAGGCCAGGGGTGTGTGTGAGAGCTGGGCAGTGCTGTGCCAGGGAGGGCAGTGTTCCCTGGGCAGGGGTGTGTGTGCGAGCTGGGCAGTGCTGTGCCAGGGAGGGCAGTGTTCCCTGGGCAGTGCTATGCCAGGGAGGGCAGTGTTTCCAGGCCAGGGTGTGTGTGCGAGCTGGGCAGTGCTGTGCCAGGGAGGGCAGTGTTTCCAGGCCAGGGTGTGTGTGAGAGCTGGGCAGTGCTGTGCCAGGGAGGGCAGTGTTTCCAGGCCAGGGTGTGTGTGAGAGCTGGGCAGTGCTGTGCCAGGGAGGGCAGTGTTCCCTGGGCAGTGCTATGCCAGGGAGGGCAGTGTTCCCTGGGCAGCGCTGTGCCAGGGAGGGCAGTGTTCCCTGGGCAGCGCTGTGCCAGGGAGGGCAGTGTTCCCTGGGCAGGGTGTGTGTGAGAGCTGGGCAGTCCTGCTGGGGATCTGGGAAGGCACAAAGCTGCCGGCGCTCACAGGCGGTGCCGGAGCCACGGCGACGGCGCGGCTGTGCTCGCACCAGGACACTCGTTCTCCCTGTGACAGGGCTTTTCCAACCCCCTGAACTTGTGGTTACCATGCATGTGGCTATGGCAGGTAAATTCCTTCCATATCCTGTTCCGAGTAACCCCAACAGCCTTATGGCTAATATTCAGTCTCAGGAGCTCTTTATGAAGGTGAGAACTGACACTGGGATGATGTTGCAGGTTTGATTGTGGATAGCTGAAAAAGGCCCTACCAGCTTGAGGAGCGATCCAATCTTTTTTTGGAGCATGGCAACAGTTTCTTTTGGTCCAGTAGTTGATACACAATATACAATGTTACACATAACTTTAGAGTAGGGATTTTATGTTTCTGTTTAGCTTGGTATTGTGAACGTGACTGGTGACTCCAGATTATATTTCATGTTCTAGTGGAAGGTGTCCCTCCTCATGGCGGAGGAATTGGAGCTAGATGTGCTTTATGGTCCCTTCTAATTCAAGACATTCTATGATTTAAAAAAAACCTTCCTAAATATTTGTTATTGTTCAAGTGTCAGCTGTGAGAATGAAATAATTATTTTTAAAACGTCTTTAATCAAATTGTTTACACTTCTCTGATGGTTGCACTCTGATGGTTGCAACACTCTGAACACTTGTCAGGTTGAGTGAATGGTAAATTTTAGGGGTTTTTTGGGTTTTTTGTTTTGTTTTTTTTATCTTCAAATGTGTAATTGAATATGAGGGAAATAGTGACCAGTTCTAGATTTAGACTGACATATTGGTTTTTCAAATACAGTGGTCAACAAAGGGAAGAAGGGGACAAAACAAGTACTTGAAAGTAAGTGTGGAAGAATAACCACAATTTCAAGGAAGCTTTTTCCCATTTTTCTCTATGTTATGTAGTTCTGACTTAAATTGCCATCTGTTTTTTAGTAAGACATGTTAGATGTTTAGCATAATTTAGAATAAGAAGCAAGGTTATCTGGAGCTTTGTTGATTTTTGGATGTAAAATGATCACTGATTAAGCTATAACTTATTGCATAGATAATTCAGGAATCATTTGTTGTAAGACAGGAAAATGGGGAAAAGTTATTTTAGTAAGAAGAAAATATTTTAGTTAATGGTTGACCTGAGCTGTAAGAAAGAGGCAAATCATCATCTTTCCTTTACTGAGTGATATAAGTTCAGATCTGTGAAATCTGAATATGTGATTTGATCTCATGAAGAATGATACTTTAAAAGTAGAGACTCTAGTGTAAAATTCTGGCATTTATGAAGTGCAAAAGTACTTAACGTTAGAAAAGATGATGTCTGTTATACTTTGCCAGAAACACTAAGGTATTCCTGAGCAGTATGCAGGCAATGGTTGATGCTCAAGGACTGAAAGAAAAGAAACCAGAAGTGTTCCGTTGGTGGGTCTGGAGTCAAAATTAAAATTTCATTGCAGTATATCAAACTGTTTTGTAGTTCACCTGTTATATATTGAGAAGCTGTAATAAAATAGAATTGAATAGAGGGTAAAATTGTCACCCTAAACTCAGTTTCTAAGAGGCAATTGGAAGATATATGTTTTTGTCCATGACAGCGAGAAGTCTTTGGTCGCTTTCTTCTCCCCTCTGATAAACAGACATAGATTTGATATTTTTTTTAATTTCAGAGAAATTGTGCTCTAAAGCATATTTATTTAGAGTTTGTTTATAATTGTAAATTTGTTTTATTAAGTAGTAACTAGAGCAGCCAAATCCTTAGAAGAGTTTGTTCCTCTTTATGAACTCCTATCTAGTGTAAGCCACCCTTTGGAAGACCATATGACAGGAATAGCAGAAAGAACATTTTACATAGCTGATTGTACTTGCATCAAACTGTGCTCTGTGGTAGGTTTATTCCAGTCTTTTTTCTGTGAAGAACATGGAAAAGAAGGAAAAATGTACTTATTTTCTGTTTACTGACAGTTTGATTTTTTCTGTAATAATAAATAAACTTGTTTTGTAGCTTTATAAGTAAGGAGGGTGCACATCCAGTTGGGTACCTAAGCCAACCTCTGTAGTACAAGCCATAGGTTTTCTTGCATTTAATTCTTTTTTGATATAATTCCCAGGAAAACATCTTGTGTTGATTTAGAAGTTGCCAGTATGTGTAATGCAGATTATTAAATAGATTTGAATTAATTAAATTTTGTTGTGAAATTTGAACACTTAGAGCTGTTTTTTCTGTGGAAAAATATAATGGGCTGTGTCCACTTGTGAATATGACTAGGTAGAAAAGTGTACTGAGAAGTTATTAATTACAATATTAAATCTTACTAAGTGTTGTAGACTGTTGAAGGATACTAATGACATAATGGCTAATTATAGTTAATAATACTGCTAGGTGGGGTTCTTTTGTTTTGTTTGTTTGTGTAGTATGGGAGAGATTCTTCTTTTGTTATTCTACTGAGTAGCAATTGGCCAAGTTCAAATGGTTCTTATTCTTCAGAAGACATCAGAGATTCCTGTTTGAAAAATTCTGAATAAGAGGACTGTGGAAACTCAATCTAGAAACAGTGTAATTAGTTGTTATTGGAAAATCTTTATCTGTGGTTATAGAAGAATGTATGTATTTTCTGTATATGAATTTTATCTGAAGAGTCTGGTGTGGGATTTGCAAGACTTATTTTGCTATTCATGTTGTTAAATGCTTCTGAGGGGAAGCAAAGCATAATAAATTACCAAATGACAAGGCTTCTGTTTTCTTTGTATTCAAATCTGTGTTTGTATTGAGTCTATTTAAAGACAAATGTTTTTCTGCAGTTGCTGGCTTAATATGTGGGCACCATACACAGCTTAAAAAGCAATATCACTACAGTGAAATTAGAATTTTTTGTCATCTGCTTTTTAATTGTCTACTACTTCTTTTACTGTGCATCCCATAGCCACCTTTGAAATGGTGCACAATTTAAAAAATGCCTTGGAATATTGCATTGCAAAGCAGAAACCCTGAGGAATTCAAAGGAGCAAGCTTGTGAGCTCAGATTCTTACAGTACTTGGGAAAAAAATCTTGAGATTTCTTGAAGTGACTTGATGTATGCAGATTTGTACTCCACAATCAGCCACTGGACCTGTACCAGTATTTCAGTATTGCAGGTTGGTGTGAAACATAAAAATAGAGCAATTATCTGATGCTTGAAAAATGCAGGAGTGGAATAGGAGCAAATCAAACCTGAAGAGGAATTTTGGGGTAAAATAGATAAGGGAGAGCTTATGAATCAAGTCTTATAACCTTGTGATTGAATCAGAATAGAATCCAGATAAAAGCTGCATTTATAGAATTGATTTGGTGATGCTGCTGTTCCTCTCCACATTCCTTTGGCTTCAGTGAAAAACATTTAAAGCCTCTTAAACAGGTGAATAGTTTGTGTTGAGGCGAGACAGAAGGCACTGAGGTGCAACAGCTGTGAAGAATGAGCACTTGCTGTGCAAACACAGCTGAAGCAGTATTGTTTGAACACGAGTTGGAGGAAAACCAGTACCACCTCATCAGGGAAGGGAGCTGGAGGCTGCTCTATGCACTATGCACAACCCTCAGCTGAAGAGCCACAGCCCCACACACCTGTGTCCTTGTCACAGTCATGTGCAAGACTTCACAGACATCCAGGGGTACCCAGAATTGAGTGGTTTCCATATTTTAATCCACACTAGAAGGTGAAGTAGAAGGTAGTAAGTGTCAGGACCTTCTTCTGCAATCACTCATAATTTAAATATAATTATATAAAATTATTTGAAAGTGTATTGTACATCTTCCTCATTGATAGTAAACTTTCCGCTGGGACAGAAAGCATATTTGCTTTTTGACATTCATTTAAAAAGTCATGGCCATCTAACAGGTCAGTGATTGCCTGTGCCAGGCTCATGAGAATGACTAAACCTTCAATCTGAGACACTTGACTCATCTCTTCTGGTATACAAAAAGGGAAAAAAAAAGCCCCAATGGATGGTTCTCTTCATATCTTTGTTTAAAAAGAGAAACAAATAAAGAACACTGCAAGGAAAGTTGGCCCTCATGCCAAATGGTGGTTGTGTAATGGCTAGATAAATGCTTTGTTCTGTAAGCGGTGTGATGGTGTAGCAGAAAATGCTATTTCTCAATTTTTATATATCAAATTTTATTATTTAACTCATTTTTTCAAACTAGAAAGCCATGGAAGAATAAGATTGTGATACTTCGAAATAAATAGACACTACCAAGCTTTACATTGTATTGAAATACCAGCTGTAAAATCAAATGTTTTTATTTCTGCATTTTTCTTATAAATGAAGAGAACAGGAAAGTATTGATAAGAATACATTATGGAAACATGGAAAGATTAAAAACTACATTGTGGAATATCTTCAGATTAAACAAAAAGAAAACCATAGTAAACAAGTTTATTTTCATGGATGAGAACACATAACAATTGACATTCCTGTCATTTTAATGATTGTAGAATAGAAAAAGTCCAAGGTTTATTAAAAAAAATACATACATTTATGTATTATCCTCTCTGGGTGCCTCACTTATTATGGCTACTTATGATTTGTCTAAACTTGAGATTTCTTTGTGGGAAAAAGTATGCAAGAAATTCTTTGCATAAATTCTTTTTTAAAAAAACCAACATTTTTGAGATAGAAAAGTGAGACCATAACTGTAGAGTACTAAGAAAACAGTGGTGTTTTTTCTTTTCAGTACAAAACTTCATGATGATTATATTTGCACAGCCAGTGTGCAGTAGACTTGTCTAAAAGTACAGACCAAGATGTTAATGTATGTTGTTTTCAAAATTAATGGATTGTTCTGATTGGTTTTTAAGTCTGAAAGGAAGCTACCTGTTCAACCCTGTGTTCTACCTGGTTTGTTTAACCTTTGATAATCCTTTATCAGGCCACTCTCAGCTCTCAGGTATTTCAAGCACTTGAGGAAGACAGAGCCTTGTCTCCCCCTCAGCCATAAGTGTTGCATTTATGCTTTAGCTGGATAAAAAGGATTCTGATGCATTCTTCACTCAAAAAGAATTATTTACTGTGTCAAGTTCTTTCCCCATCCACCATGCCTGGAAAAATTTGAATTGTGCTGCTTTTATGTGTTGGTTCTTTCTTCTTTTTTCAGTGTTAATACTTTATTTCACTTTTGGAGATCAGGCCTTGGTGGTTGTGCAGCTGTCTCTTTGAAAAATCTGTTGGCATTTTACAAGTTTTCCAGAACAAGCCTGATCTTTTTTGGGATTTAATTCAAAAATGGTTATTATAAAATGAAACCATGTGAAAAGGGTTGGTTTTGGGTTTTTTTTTTTAACTTAAAAGTGGTATCTAAGTGCTTTATGCCTGTGAGATATTGTGAAATCTATCAATTTGACACTCAATGTGTTTTTTAAATAATGGTTCGCATTTCTGTTCTGTCTTGGAGACAGTTTGTCATTATTACTCTGCCATCAGAATCAAGAGTCCAGAAACCTTGTAATTTTTTTGCCTTTTTATTCACTCCTTCCATCCAGCTCTTTTCATTTTGTCTGCCACTTTCTTGTTTTTCTCTGTCCTTGCAACTTTCCTTACCATACCCAGAAGAAAGTCTGATGAATACTAACTGCTTTATACCTGTTCCATGGTTTGTTTGGTTTTTCAGTCATGCTTCAGCCTGCACTGCTGCATACAATTTCCTTCCCATTTCCCTTTAATTGAGACAGAAGAGAACAGCATCTGCTGAATGTGAAGTCTCTTCTAAAGCCAAGTACAAAAGAGATCTCAAAAAGTTTCCCCCAATAACACCTCCATGAAAAGGGGCACCAAATCTGCCTTTTTCACAGATGTGCTGCAATAGCATTTCTCGTTGAGTTGTATTTGCTTGTGGTAAATGTAGCCTTAAAAGCTCTTTTCTTTGAAAAGGTTAATTAACCTCTGCGATTAAAAAAAAAAGTAGTCCATGACCTATAAAAGTACAGCATGGTGTTTCTGGAACTAAAATATCTTAATTACTTGGTGTAGACTACCGCACAATGAAAATATATTGGGCAAATTGCAAAAGCCTGTGATTACAGAACACTGGTAAACATGTACTTTTGTTGTACCTGCATGACAATAAAATGAAAACAAAGTAGGGTTGCATCACTGGATTAGCATAGCAAGTCTTGTAAAAGGAAGTGTTTATGCACAGAAGTCCTCTTGAATAGTGTGTAACTATTGTATGTATCCTTCAGTTTTGTCTTCTGCTTGGAACTGATTCAGAAAGATTGATGTCTTCTGTTTGCAGAAAAGCTGGTTTGTTGTAAGATGGGGATTTCTGGTGATTGACCCAGAGGAAGTAAAAGAAAATGAAAAATCACTTTATTGCATTGTTTAGAACAAACAGTGCTTTTTGGGAGAGAAAATGCATTATTTTTCCAGGGATTTTTGTTTGGCTTGAGATGTTGTGGTTTCTTATTATTTGTTTGGGTTTTTTTAGTAGGACTTCATGTTGAATATGTGTTAAATATTTGTTAATATTTGTTTACAATGTGTTAGCTTTTGTTTATGGTTTGTTGTAACCTGATTACAATTTTTTTTTTATGTCTTTGAGGAAAATGTAGTGCTGCTTATACATATTTTAACAATCATTTCAGGACTTTTTCCTTTTAACTTTTGACTAGGTAATGTCTGTACATGAATTGCAAGCTGGTCTCTAGCGGGGACACCGTGGGAGGATGAATACGGAGGAGCTGGAGCTACTGACTGATTCCAAGTACAGGAACTATGTAGCTGCTGTTGACAAGGCACTGAAGAACTTTGAATATTCCAGTGAATGGGCAGATTTAATATCAGCCCTTGGGAAGCTAAACAAGGTATGCCTGACAAGTGCTCTTAAAAAGACTCAGGAATTGCAAAAGGTTCTGGTGTAAAAGTACAGAAATGCGAGGTTCCAGCCATCTCCTGCAAATATTTCAGCATTCTGAGCTGAATGTTGGGTGTGTGCATGGAGTAAACAAATCAAACACTTTTCTTTCTAGAGTTGAACCCTTTGTAATTGGAACTATAGGGAGAAGTTATTTACATTTCTAGTGGAAATAAATGCAACATCCCTTTTATTAGTAATATTTATTTCTAATATTGTTCAATGTTATAGAAATAATGTGAAAAATAGTACTGGTATAAATATCAGCAGTAGTTTTATGAAGCATAAGTTTTAAAATGAGGCTCCAATCATTTATGGACCAGAGAATGCTATTGTTCTGATTCATTTTAACAGTTAATTTTAATGGGCAATATCATTGAAATCTTTAATAGCACTTCACAAATGCATACAGATTATGATATTCATAAAAATCTTGTTTTAGTCAGTTGTATGTGTTTCTAGGCAGCCCCACTCAGGAAAATGACACTATAGTTGGAAGTGGCATCATTATTTTGTACAAAATCTCATTTCTTTCTCTTTTTTTTGATTGTAGCAGTTCTTGCTTCATGTTTGTGCAATGTGAAGGCTATGATATAGAGAAAAAAAAATCAAAATATGTAAAAGCAACTTGTTGTCCAGTTCTGAAGTGATTGCATAGTTTCAGACAGTGGTAAAGTTTTGTATGTGATCACACTCTTTAAAGCTATCCCAGACTCATGACCCACAGTTTATTAGTCCTCTTTGAGCTAGTGATAATGGATTTTATGAAATGGAAATAGCAATTTTTGTCCTCAAATGGATGAGTAAATGACAAATGGACAAGCTGTAGGCAAGAAGCCCATTACAAGCGAAGTTGCCTTGGCAATATTACCTGTAATGAGTGTATAAGTGAAAAGCATGGCAAAGAAAAGGCTCCACAGCAGATTTTAATGGCCTTGGCTTTTTTCTTGTAACTTAGGTTTGTGTGCTGACTTATGAAACACATCCAGGATTTCCTTTATAAAATGTGCATTTGATGTTTAACATCTTTTGTGCTGTTTTTCCTTTTTTTGTGCTGGTTTGCCAGGTGCTGCAGAACAACGCCAAGTACCAGGTCGTACCCAAGAAGCTGACGATAGGCAAGCGCTTGGCACAATGCCTGCACCCCGCTCTGCCGGGAGGGGTTCATCGCAAGGCGCTTGAAACATATGAGATCATCTTCAAAATCATTGGGCCAAAGCGCCTGGCCAAAGATCTGTTCCTCTACAGGTACAGTATTTTAAACAACTCCATTCCAAATGTGTAATCAAGATCCTTTTGTTTTCCTGCATTTTATATTCGCAGTATTACTTTGTTATATAGCAAGAATCAATCAGAACCAATTTCTTTCCCTCATGGTATTGGTGCTTGCCTAGTATTTTTCTTCTCAATGTTGTATAACAGAAGAGAAACAGATCACCTAAATTTTTATTGGGAACTGATTTAGTGCAAGAAAACCTGGAATTTATTATTTTTTCATTGAAATGAAGTGTTGTGTCTCTATGTACCATATGTATAGTAATTAAAAAGTTAGCTCCTCATTGTATTGACATTACATTTTACTATTTTAGGTGTTGTTGGAAAAGAATCTGAGTATAGTTTGTTGCAGAAAACTGTATTATCAAATTAATAGAACAGAAAGATTTTGTTTTGTTAGCATGGGGGGCGAGTACAAACTTTTTCTCCGTCTCCGGAACTGATGATAATAAAAAGGAAGGATAACCTTGAAAAGTTAAGTTTAGTCAGCATATACTGATTCCTAGACCTCCATGATGAGGTGTACATTTTGGGTTGGGTAGGGTGGGCAAGACATTAATTTATTTGTTATAAAATTAATAGAGGGATGTGTGCACACTGTCACAGGTTTCCTATCTTTACCTGTCCCTAGAGATTAAAATTTCATTGGTTTGAGAAATAGCAGGAAAAAATGGAATTCTGTTTTGGAAGAAAAAGTGTGCATTAATGCTTGGAAAGAAATTGCATGCCTTAGCATCAGCTCTTCTGTCTTGCATGGTCATGATGCTTATATATAATCACATTGAGGATGGGAGTGTTTCAGTTCTCTGTTTCCACATTGTAAAAGACACTGTGAACTCATAGCTCATATTTTGTGCTTGTACAGTGATTCAGTAGCTGCAAGATCTCATTAACACTAAGTTCTAGGGTAATGGAAAATGCTACCTTGTATAATCTAACTAAAGGCTATTGTTACTGCTGCTAGGGCAAAGACAGACATTCACATTAAGGCATTATCAAAGATTCCAGTATTTGTCATGAAAGCAGAATGCCAGTGTCTGAACATCAGATCTTGAAGTGTGAGTAATAGCCTTACAAAGAATGACTGTGGGTTAGTGTGCTGCTTATTGAACAAAAAGACATTTTCTGTAGAAAAAAGAAGCCAAATGACAATGGTTAAGGACAATTTCTGCTAGTCAGATAAAGGCAAAAAACATTTTTACCAAAAGTTTTGTATTTTGGAACAAGTTTTGTAGGGTTTTTCCTATATTATGGACAATACCCTACAAACATAGGTATTTCTTTTAATAGTAGATTTGTAGGTAAAAATTTTAGGACCCTTTCCTTAAAATTACCCGTTTTACTGTTCTTTGATTTTCTTCTTCATATATCAGGGTCTTCTAACCTGAGTCCTCAATGTGTTTGAAAATTGAAGTTGTCTTCACATGCATTTGATTATTGGTACAGTTTGTAATAATTTATGATATTTAGTAGCAGTAGCAAGTATTATTTTAGTATCTATGTAACTTCTTCTTAGGAGATCACTTTTATAACTTTCGTGAACTTACACTCACATTCAAGTAAATTCAGAACATACTTCCAGTTTTTTCAGGCCCTTACAGGCTGTGTTATGAACAGAATTGTAAATAGGGTTTATTGTTAGTTTTAGAATCTGCTTTCAGACTGAATTTCCAAATTTCCAAAGTAGATATATACTTTGATGCTACTTAACAGTTACCTCAAGGTTACTTGCTGAAATAAAACACCATGGTTTTTCTTTCAGAAAATTATTTCTATGAATTTCCTCAAATTGTTGTTATCCAGTCTTGGTTTTTTTATCTTAATAAGTGCAAAGAAAATGTATTTTTAAATACATTTTCATTGTGATGTGGTTCAGTGTGGGCAAAATTAACATTTTCTTATGCAGAGATGCTTCTGGTTTATCATATTTATTTTATTGGCGAAAGACATTAATCTCTAGGCCTTCAGTGCTAGTTCTCACAATAGTAATAAAACTCATAAGTCTTGGGGTACCAACCTGTCCATCCAAAGTCAGTCACATTGTGTGGTTGTCTATGCCCATGCACAATTCTAAGATAAAAATCTGATGCTTATAATAACTATACTGGATGTGCCTATAGCAGTCTTTAGAGAGAAATAAAATTGTCACATGAGAAGCTTCTTTAAAAAAGGTAAAATTTATTTTTCACAGTTCTGGACTATTTCCACTCCTTGCCAATGCTGCTATGTCTGTCAAGCCCACATTATTGAGTCTGTATGAGATTTATTACCTCCCTTTGGGGAAAACGCTGAAACCAGGACTGCAAGGACTGTTAACTGGGATTCTGCCTGGGTTAGAGGAGGGATCAGAGTATTATGAAAGGTAAGGATACTTATGTTAATAAGGTGATATGCTTCATCTGGGGGTGTTTACTGTAACTTTTCACTATGTACTTGTATGTGGATTTTATTGTTTTCAAAGTGGTTGCTTTTAAATTTGATGCTGTCATATTGCAACAGAATGGTATGGTAGGAGGTTCTTAGCATTAATTAGGAGAAATGAACTGTTAGTTGTTCCTGCTAGTAGTTATGGAAAGGGAATTGGCATTAAGCAGGCTTACTGTTGTATGCCAGTCTCTTCTCCCAGGGAGCAAGCGAAGAACAAGAGAAAAGGGCTTTAGGTTGTTCCAGGAGAGGTTTAGGTTGGATATTTAGAAAAATTGCTTCACTTAAAAGTTTGTCAAGCATCAGAACAGGCTGCCTGGGGAAGTAGTGGAGTCACCATGCCTGGACTGGAGGTATTTATAAGCCATGTAGATGTGGCACTTTGGGACATGGTTTAATGGTGGATTTTGCAGTGTTGGGTTGGACTCAATGATCCTGAAGATCTTTTCCAACTTAAACAATTCTATGACTCTTGATATGGGTTGAAATACATAGCTGCAGCATCTGGGCTGCTGAGATAGCATCTTAACATATTAAAGGATGAAGTTACACTCCATGACTTGGAATTCTTGGAAATGTTCACATGCTTACATGTTCTTGATATTTCCAATTTCAGAAACTTGAATTTTCACAACTTGTACATCAAGAGCAGTTCAACACTGTCTTTTTCTATTTCTGTGTAGGCAGACACACACACACAGTGTAGCTGGCATCACTACAGCAGGGAACAAGGTCTATCCAGCTTGCCTCCTGGGGCCTGCCAGAGGGTGGAGAGGTGCTGCCACATGAGTTGGAGGAAATGAGGGCAGGGGAAGGGATTGCTTGTGCTCAAAGAATTAGGGTATTTTTATGCCACAGATGGACTCAGTGCAAGGAATGAGAGGGCAAAAGCCATCTGCTTTGATTCTTTTCTTCAGCAGCTATGCTTTCCTGGTGTCTGTCTGAAACCTCTGTCTGTAGCAACACTTGACTTAAAGCAGCAAATGAAGGAGTTATTTGGCTCTTTGAACATAAGGAGTACATAAGGAATATATAAAGAGAAGCTGTGGGCAAGCCAAAAGCATTTTGCAAGCCAGATTGGTCCACAGGCTTGCTAGCTGGATTGCTCTGTTCAGGCTGCATTATAAGCTTCAGTGTATAACTGGGCCTCTCTTGGTCTCTCAAAAGGAAATTCTGACCTTCCTGTAACAATTAATCTTAATACTTTTAAAACTGGGGGCAGGGGCAAGATCTGTGATATAAGCCCTGATGGAGCTGGCTTGTTCTGCTGCAGGACAAACACACTGCTGGAGAAAGTTGCCTCAGCTGTGGATCAGTCAGCGTTCTACAGCGCTCTGTGGGGGAGCCTCCTCACCAGCCCCGCCGTGCGCCTGCCTGGCATCACTTATGTCCTCTCCCACCTGAACAGGAAGCTTTCCATGGAGGATCAGCTCTACATAATTGGCAGTGACATTGAATTAATGGTAATGTTTTCATGGAACAATAAACTTATAATAAGTAACAACATTGAAGTTACTTATTATGTAATGTATTTTGGGGGGGGGGGGGGAGGGATTTAAATGTGTTCTCTCTCTTTGAACCTGGCCTTTGAAGAGATAAAATGCATGTTTATTATAGCTCCAGTTAAACTGATGTTTTGGTGCATGGTAGGAGAGTTTCAAAGCTGAATTAATGTATCAGAACTGCTTAGGTTTTGTGGAAAACTTTCCATTCATTACAGGCTTCAGCTAAAATTGGTTGAGTTTTGTTGCAATTTTTGGTTCCTTTTTTTTCTTAAAGATGTAGAGAATAATTTTGTCTTTCAAACTTAAGATATTCATTGGTAATATTCAAAAAGCAAAAGCTGTTTTTATAGTTTAGGGGATCTGTTGATTTTATATTTCCTCAGTTATGAAACTTTTAATTTTCCTGTTTTGTCTTGTTTCAGTATTCAAAATTTAAAATCACTTCATTTAGTACTTACCATTGTTTGTAAATAACTGTTCTTTTTTTAAAGTGCTGTCTTACATCTATCTCCTTAAAATAATAACTATTCTGGGGGGGGGTCTGCCATTACTTCAGGTGGAAGCAGTAAGCACTTCAGTGCAAGATACCAGTGTTTTAGTACAGAGGAGCACATTGGACCTTATCCTATTTTGTTTTCCTTTCCACATGAGCCAGGTAGGTTATTAACATGAGAGATGAATTGACAAATTCCTAAATGTACTTCACTTCTTAAGTCAGTAGCAGTATTTGGTTGGTTTTTGTTAATGATTTTCTCCAAGCTCCAACAAGAGTCACATGTAGGAGTTTCTCTGATAGGTTTGGCTATTCTCATCTCTGCTCTTCTGCTTTTTAACTTGATGTGTTGACTTTGAAGTTAACTTCTGTGTATGTAAGCTTGAATTATGTTTAATCTATGCATAAGCTTTTAATTTGCTCCAGTTTGATGAGAAAGTAAATTTGCAAGTTTCCAATTCCCAGTGTTCAAAATAAGCAAAAGTTAATCCTCTTAGCACAACAGATTCAGAACACTAGAGAATTGAAAATGATTTTTGGTTTTGAGTGAGTGGTTAGCCCTAGCATTAGTGGGAGACAGACCTTACAACTTCTAGATAATTTTTTTTGGACTGCATTTATTGTTAGTTATATCCTGTTTTTAAATGATCTATGAATTATTTAACTCCTAGAAGAAAACTTATACAAGACTGATTCTCATCTTTTCAGAAATTAGGAAAAACCTGCACTTTTATGTAAGAAAGAGCTGTGTTCTTGCTTGTGGAAGGACTTCATTCACATTTATCAGTTACTATAGGAGTATTTGGAGTGTCTCTATTTAGGTACTGAGATGTTGAAATTATCAATACAACATTTTTTCAATATTAAAACTTACACGAGCATTTAAAATAGTAAGAAACTGAAAAAGTACTTCAGTTTTTTTTAAACTGGATTTTAAGAATTTTTTTCCAAAGCTTTTGCCTCATAGTAATATGAAATGTCTTGTAATAAAAAGGAGCTGTTAGTCAAATCTGTTATTTTTGCTGTTTTTAAAGGGTGTGTGTTAGTATGTAGTATTTACTCCAAACAATAATCATATTTTGGTTTCCTAAGAGCAAGATTGTGTTTTCTTGTACTTCCACATGTAATTCCACATTTCTTGTGGAATTCAGAAATGTCAAAACATGAAACTAGCTCGGTTTTAATGAGCATTATGCTGCTAACACAGAAAAAGCATTACTTTTCATAGTTAAACTTAAATGTGTTTCCAACTTCTTCAGGCGACGCGTCCGGACATGATCAGAATTTTGTCGGCAGCCCTTCACGTAGTGCTGCGCAGGGATATGTCCCTCAACCGAAGGCTTTATGCATGGCTCCTGGGTAGGTTTGTATTTCATTCCAATGGCACTAAAAGTGGAGGATGGGCTGGATTTTCCTTATCAGTGGAGATCATTTTTCCAATATTCTTTCTCCACTACTGTGGAGAAAGAATATTGGAAACATGAAATACTCAATTTCTTTCACAAGAGAGAAAGGCACTTTTTATGGACATAGAAGATGAAGAATGCCATCCTGGAACTCATTCCTGTCATGTAAATTGTTGATGCATTTTTCTCTAACAGCATCATGGGCCACATTCAAGGGTAGAGCCTGGTGTAGTAGGCTCATGGAAACAGGCACTCTGAAACTTTTTCTCTGAAAACATAGACTGGAGAAAACAGAGAATAGGCATTATAGAGTGTAAATGGTAGTTGGAGCACAACAGTATAGAAGATAGTGAAGAATGCTGAAGAGCATTGGTATTACAGTATGCAAACTTCAAACTTCATTAGATCTTTGCCTGATTGAATTAACAGATCACCAATCACTTCTCAACACCTTTCTGGAGTAAAAATTGAGTAATTTGGAATACAATTCTACCAAATGACAGAAAATCAATACAGTACAAATTTAAATTTGTATACAAAACCCGCATATAATTAGAAGAGGGTAGCAGAGAGTTACAGCTATTAGAAGGCTCTTGACCATTTAGAGAATAGTTAGAAGACCAGAGATTAGAAAATTTTAGAAAAAAATTACTCTTATTCAGCCTTGTTATTTTAAGGAAATGAAGCCTGTAGTCACATGAATCTGATTAGTTACTCTTTAAACCCATTTTGAAAGAAGTCAGAATCATGGAAGTTCCTAAGTGTGTCCCAGGAGCTGGAGACTGAATGAACAGACATGAAGTGGCTTCTGTACTTGATATGTGTTGCAGTCTGCTGTTACCTTCTTTGTTTAACTTCCCAGCTCACCAGCAAGCACATATGTGCTTCTTGGGCTACCCAGAACCTTGCCCAGCTGATAGTTATGATGTCAGAGGCAGGTAGCCTGGAGTGGTGGCTGGGGACGAAGGATATGAGTAGCAAAGGGCCCTGAGAGAGAGCTGAAATTATGAGAAGGGTAGAAGTCAGCAACAGTGTTCTGCATGAGGGGCTTGGTTGTGTTGCTGTAGTGGTTTAGAAGTTAAATATGAGAAAATCCTGCCTTCTTTGGTTAATCATTCTTCAAGACATTGACTTGCAAGGTATTAGTCTTTTAAAGAAAGACAATGAAATGCAGTGTTGTGCTCCATACCTGCATTTTCAAATCTGGGGAAGAAGTAGTTTCTAGATTAAACACTGCACTCATGTTTCATCTAAATTTGATGGATTAGATATGTCTTTTGCTATTATTGAAAAAGGTATTTCATGTATTTAAAATATCATGCTGCTTTTTTTAGTTGTAGAATCTTCGTATACAGCTATTTCATGAACATAGTCTCCACTGAAAGTCATACAACTTTGGAGAATACTTTTACAGTGACTTCCATGTCCTGTGTTGTGAACAGCTACTTCATCTATTTGCTAGATATTTGAACAAACTTTCCAACAATATTGGATTTTTGCATTTTTTTTCTTTGGATGTTGTGCTGCTTTTCCGTTATCATGATATTCTATTCCTAATATAAGACATTGCAGATGGAGATCAGTTATGTTGAAAGACTGTCTGAATTCTTTTGTTCTGTATGGAATTATTTAATTCTGGTGTGTGCTATTCCTTCTTGTTGTTTTACAGCTAGAGGTTACCTATTAACATTCTCTGTGAATAGAAATGGCATACATCTCCTTAAATCAGGTTATCTTAACCATTGTTAACCAATAGATTTTTTTTTCTTCCTTAAACCTATTTTTTGTGCAATTAAAAACTTACTGGGAAAAGAAAAGAAATTTACATTACAAAGGTCCATCTTGTTAGTATAATTTTGAACTAAAAAATATTTTTGTAGTATGACTGGTATTCTTTCTAACACATCACTGTGTTTTGATGATCATCTCTATATACTTAAAACATTGAATTTTGTGTTCTCGTTAATATTGAAATATTTTTATGTGACAGCTTGTGGCTTTATTTTAAGGATTGTGGGTTTTGCAGTATTTGTGAACATTTTTCAATTGTACGAGATGTAATTGGTTGATAATATTGCATAAAACGAAATTTTTGTTATTTGTATGCAAACTGCTTGTGTAAAAATATAACTTAGTTTCCCTTATTAAACTCTATAAAATCATCTTTTTCTTGCCGACATGACTTGGACTTCATACTGGTAAGTTACCAGTGCTAGTGTGTGATTTCTAGTTTAAAGAAATTGGCAATGTATTCTATTAAACGGCAAATATTTATCTGCTTTGTCTTTTGTTTGCTTGAAGGTTTTGATAACAATGGTGCCCTTGTAGGACCCAGAAGTACAAGGCACAGCAATCCCGAGGAGCATGCCACTTACTATTTCAACACCTTCTCTAAGGAGATGTTAGTCCAGGTAGCTGTACAGTTTTATTTATACAGTTTTCTTGGGGCATATATTTTTATAAACAGATCCTGATCAAAATTGCTTTAACTTTATCTTTTGACTTGCCAATGCAATGTGACAATGTAATCTTGTCTTTTTGTGATATTTGTGTCCTATTCTCCCAAAACATTCTCAGTGGAAAAATGAGGACCTCTAGAATAGCAGAATGAACAGAACAAATATTAGATTTCTCCCTCTCCTTTTTCACAATGAATGAAGCATACATGGGTGTTACTTGATTATGAACGCAGCACACTGAAGCCTGTTCTTTCATGAAACTGAATTAGAGAATTCTCTTCTGTAGATATGGGAAACTCCTCTGTGTCTTGGGAATCAGAAAAAAGTTATCAAATGTCACTCAAAATCTGTGTTAAAAGGGTCTTTCTCTCCCCTAGGGAAAGGGAGCGTCTTCTGCTCTCTGTTGGCAGCCAGGAATAGTTGAGAAAATTGGCAGTTAAACTAGTTTACCCTTAAAGCCTTAAAGCCTTCCTATGTGAGCTGAGATCACTGGTTCTAAGAATTGTGCTGCTTTTCTCACAGTAATCGAAATACAGATGTCTTTTAAACTTCTGTGAGTCTGATATTGAAGTCAGGGAGACATTTTATCTTTAAGGCAAATTGATAAGGTCATGGTTTTTCTGAGTCAGAGCTGTGATGCTATGTATGGGAATGGCAGTGGCAATGCTAACAGTAGTAGCTGACAAGAATATTCAGCTCATCCCAGTTCAAAGCTGACACCCAGCACAGAGCTAGCACCTTCAATTTTATCTGAAAGTTGTGAGATCTGCTGTTCTGCTGATGAGGAAGAGCCCTCAGAATTCCAGTATTCCACAGCAAGGACCTTGTTGGCACTCTCTCACCCTTCGCTTATCACATTTCTGCCTTCCTTAGCAGATGATTCAGAAATTACTCAAATGTAAAGGAGAGGCCTGAATGAGATACAGTTTCACCTGCACCTTATATAAAAAAGCCATGGTGAGCTTTCAGCAACATTTAGGCATGGTTAATAGTGAAGGTCTTTTTAAATCTGTGCATCTTTCAAACTTAATCAGTGTCAATAAAGCTTTTCTGTCAAAAGAATATGGACATCAGAATGTATTTTGTATATGCCTTGCCTATACATAATACAAATGACATATAGCTTCTGAAACCTTTTGCTGTCTCTTGAAAGACTTGTAAAGCATTGCTCTTTTCTGCCTTATTCTCTAGCAGTCTCTTTGTGTTCTGTTTTATCCAGTCAACTCATATCTTATTCACAGATACAATGTACTGATAATTCTGGCCTTCTAAAGACATATGAAAGCACAGAAGAATTTTCTTTTAAGATACTTGCTGATAATACTTGGTTTGTAGCGAATAGCAAGGCCAAACTGGTTTTCATGGCTCTTTCTTATCTCTTTTTTTTTTTCTTCTTTGTCCTTTTTTTATGAAACTGTAAAAGAAACAAACTATTTCAGACAGTCAAGTCAGCCAGGCAGAAAACCAAGCAAAATCTGTGGTCATCTCATGGGGCTTTTTTTAATGCTGCAGCTCATTCCCTAACCTGCTTTGGTATAGAAACTCAGTCTTCCCATTTATTTCAAAGTTGCCATTGTTATTTAGTCAAAAAAGTTTTCATCCTCGTGAGTGAGGATGTCATGGGACAGATGGTGTTTTATTAAGCCCTTACTACCTACCTACTTTATTTTCTCAAATAATTTGTTCATTGATGCTCATGTATTTTGTTTTATTCTTAAGAAATATTGAGTTACCTGCCTATAATACTCTATTTTGATTTTAAATAAATACAAGTTAACAAGTTCTGTTCCACAGAAATGTTCTCAAAGGCAAAGTTGAGAGAACTTAATAGTGGGAGACTGAGCTGCAGTGAGATGAAATAGTGGTCTGCACTACTGAGAATTTTCCCTTTATGCACAGCTTTTATTACTTTTTATCTTTCTTATTATTTTCCTGATATGTTTTTGCTCTTTGTAGGCAATGGTTGGAATATTGCAAGTTAATGGACAGGGAGAAGAAAGCACATTAATGCAAGACTTAAAGCCTTTTCGAATTCTTATCAGTTTGCTGGATAAGCCTGAACTGGGTAATTTTCATTTACTCTTTTTAATTTGTTTCATGTGATTCTGCTTTGAAATTTTTTCTCTTTTTTATCAAATTGAGTAAGTTATATGCTTAGTACTGTCAGGTTACTCAGATTTCTTAGACCTTCCAAGCTGTATCTATATTTTGTACTTAATTTAATGCATTCATCAGATTTACCTTTTGCCAAATGCCATTTCTTCTACTTTCTACACAGGAAACAGTAAGTCAAAGTCTTAGAGAGAGCTAAGTGCGTGTTGGAAGATGTGCAGATTGGATCTTTTTCATTTCTTTCATCAAATAATGACTTTTACTATTATAGATCTCAGCTATTTCTTTTGGGAGTAACCTGTTATTTCTTTAATATACACACAGAGAGGATAGATATTAACAATAAAACAGTTAATTTTTTTTTCAGAAGAACTTATGCAGAGGAAGCAAATCTTTTTTTTTTGGTTTTTTGGGTGATTTGTTGGGATTTCTTTTTGGTGTTTCTTTTCAATTTTCCCTCCCCTATTTAAAGTGTTTAAATGCCCTCTTTAGCAGATAAGGGCTGTGGACTATGGGACAAACATATTTACAGTTAAGGCTTGGATATCTTGCCTTTTTCTTTGGAATACAGTTTTGAAGGTGAATGAAAAAAATCAAAATAGTTTTTTAAATCCATTATCAGATTTGAGAGTGGGATAATAAAACCATAAAAATACAACAATTAAAAGAATTGATCAGGACAGAAGAACTACAAGGAACAAAATATGTGTCAGAAATTTGCCCTCTTCCTTGTAATTTATGTTTTCTAAGGATCAGTCTAAATGTTCAGAGGTAATGTATATGTCAAGATTTCATGAAGAAGCAAAGCTTTGAGGATTCTTTCAGCAAAATGAGATAGAATAATCTAAAAGGATTTTTGCTTAACTCCGTGAGCATACTCTTACTGAAGGCAGCTCAGTGAGATTAGGAAGCACATAAAAAATGATTTCTCAAGCAGGATTACTTTTTAAATTCCTTTAAAAAAATTTGGAGTTTTTTTCTTCAAAATTGAGATTTAGCTCAAATCCAAAGGAGGAGCTGTTTATAGAATCATAGAATGTTCTGTATTGAAAGGGACCTTACACATCATCCAGTTCCAAAGCCCCTGCCACAGGCACAGAAACCTTCCACTAGACCAAGTGGCTCGAAGCCCCATCCAACCTGACCTTGAACACTATCAGGGATGGGGCATCCATGGCTTCTCTGGCAGCCTGTTCCAGTGCCTTATTACCCTCTGGGTAAAGAATTTTTCCCTAGCATCCAATCTAAATCTCTCTTCTTTCAGTCTAAAACTGTTCCCCCTTGTCCTATTCCCATCTGCCTGTATAAGAAGTCTCTCTCCCTCTCTTTCATAAGCCCCATGTAAGTACTGAAAGGCTGCAATGAAGTCTCTCTAAAGCCTTTTCTCCAAGCTGAGCAATCCAAATTGTCTCAGCCTGTCTTCATAGGAGAGATGTTCCAGCCCACTTGGTATCTTTGTGGCCCTCCTCTGGACTTGCTCCAGCAGGTCCATGTTTCTATGCTGGGCATCCCAAAGATGGATGCAGTACTCCAGGTGGAGTTTCACAAGAGCAGAGTAGGTCAGAAGCATTCCCCTTGGCCTGCTGGCCAGACTTTTTCAATGCAGCCCAGACTGCAGTTGGCTTTCTGTGCTGCAATTTGCACACTTTCAAAAATACTTCCAAAAGTACCCTGCAGACTATATCCTGAGCTAAAAAAAACCTGTCTCAAATTAAAAAGAAGGATGATGCTCAAAATATTTTATCTTGTATTTGCATTTAAATATTTGAGTGTATTGTCCATATGCTAACAGCATGAGATAGCTTAGGGGTGAGTATTTCAAAGTGTTTTGACTGCAAGGCACCTCTGATCAAGAATCCATGAAGTCCATTTCCATGTTACTGAGCTGAGCTAGTAAAAGGGGTGTGTTGACTTGAACATGATGTGTCCTGCTGTGACTGCACAGCTTTTGCACTCGGTGTGTTTGCACCCAGCTGCCATTGTACACACACTGAACATGGGGCTTGTGCTTTGTGTACTGCCAGGCACTACAGTTGTCTCAGTGTTTCTGGAATGCAAACAAACCAAACCTTCTGACATTCAGGTAGTTTATGAGATTGAGCCAGAAGAACTGTTGTGGTTTCAATGACTAAAGCTAGCTAATGATTCCAATAGCTTTCAGTTGTGAACTGTTGACAATGCTATAATTCAAGAGTGTGACTGCTGGTATTTCTCCCTAGGCCCTGCCATCCTGGAGGATGTGTTGATTGAAGTGTTTCGAACATTATATACACAGTGCAAGGCAGAACTGGAGCTTCAGACAGAACCATCTTTCAACAAAGATCACACACAGCTAAGCAGGTAAATAATGAGTATAATGTATTTTGTATTAAATAATAGATCTTTGTTGCTGTGAAGCCTGTGGGACTCCGACATGTTTTCTGCATGATACAGGATCTATTGACGTTAATTGCAATTTGTGTTCAGTGCAAAGGTGTGAAGTGGTTGGCTTTATTATTTTAATTTTTTAATGTTTAGCACGATTTTTTATTCTTTATCTATGACAAAAATGCTTGTTTGATTGATTGTGATATTCTTTATATCTGTGTTCTTCAAAAACAAAATTGACTGAGTTTTCTTGTAATAGAAAAATGAGGACTGCTACAAGAGAGCTAGGGAGTGGGATATAGAGTTTGAAGATTTGAATTTAATATTTTGAAAGCTGGAGAGGACAGGGATGTTCAAAGCTGGAGAGGGTAGGAAACAACTGTAGGAACAATTATGGTAAAAACAGATCTATTAAAAATGTGGTTAAAAGACAAATATTAAAGAAAGGATAGAGGAGAAACCTAGCAACTGTGAAAAGACATTGGTACAAGCAGCCTGCGAATATCCTGAGTCCTCGAGCAACAGCTACTTGTAGGGATGGGAGGAGGATCATTTTTCAGCATTACTTGACAGTGGGTAAACTCACAGGGATGTGTAGTTATATAACTTGAAATATAAGTATAAAAATATGAAATGTTATTTCTATTTTCTTTCAGCAAACTGAGAGAAAACAAGAAAACAGCAGAATTGATTAAAACTGCCAATCTTCTATTCAATTCCTTCGAGCCTTATTATATGTGGGATTACATTGCTCGTTGGTTTGAAGAGTGTTGTAGGTAGGTGATAATATTTAATCTCTGTATGGGTAATGTTGAAGTTAATTTTTGTTTTGTATACATTTTTCTTCAAAGAAGTCAGTCTCATGAGATCATTAAGCCTGTAAGTATTTTTTTCTTCCCATGCCTATAATTTCAACATTTTGGCCAGTTTTCATCAGATGTGATTGTGGGTCTTAGCAACGTGAGTTCTCATAAACTCAGTGTCTGGGTTAAATCAAGAGACAGAAATTAGCTCCTCTACTGAAGGACAGACTCCAGAGTGACCTCAAAGCTAATTTTTGTTCTGTCTGGCCAGTACAGGATTACTCATTGTCCAAATCACTTTTGGTAAAATTGATAGGTTTGCCAGACACCTGATGTGTCATCATTTGTCCTGCTCTTTTAGGGAAAAAGAAGGGTGGGGATTCTGTGCTTGACAAGCAGGGCTACAGGAGAAAATAGCAAACCATAAATCAGGGAAAGTTGAAAATATTAACAGGAGGAAAGGGGATGAAGGGACCACAGAAGAGCAGGGATTTTTGCTGTGGCAAGGGGTAGATGATTTAGAGATGTCAAATGAAAGTAGTAGAATTTTTTTTCCATTGCTTATGGAATTTCTTGATAAAATATTAACGTACTTGGACATGAATTTGTCTATGAGCCAACAGTGAGGAACTGTGTGTGTGTCTTGGGCTACATTGTGAGGACCATGGGCAGCAGGTGAAAGGAAATTATTTTTCCTTTCACTTAGTGTTTCTAAGGACAGACGTGGAATATTGTGTCCAGCTTTGGACACGCCACCTGAGGAGAAGTGTTGAGAAACTGAAGAGACTCTGGTAGAGAAACTGCTAAGCTGGTCAGTTATAGGACATTGCATTGAAGGTTGAGGTAGGTGAGTTTGTTTTAGCCTGGCAAAGAGGGAAATTGAATGGCACCTTATGACTTCCTGAAAGGCATTTGCAAAGTTCATACAGCTATACTTTTTATAACAGCTGATGGAAAACAAAGGACAGCAACAAGTGCTCACTCAAGTGGTCAGGTTGGACTTTGAGAAAAGCTTTGCTAAGAACATGTGCAGCAGTGGAAGAGGTGGAACAGTGGAAGCCAGGAAGGCTGTGGAACTTTCTTGTGAGATTTCCAGAACTCTGCTAGACAAAACTGTGGACAAATTTATCTAGTGTTTTTAGCAGTCCTGCTCAGTGTGAGAGGTTGATCTAGATGTCTATGACTTGATTTTTGTGTGTTGGGCTGAATTGCTAACATAAGGATAATCATCTACAGCCAGGTAACATGCAGGTGAGTATTTCACTACATACAAGTAGTGTTACTGTCATCATGGACACAAAATTGCATCATAAATAAATGAAGTCTGGAGAATTGTTTTGGTTAAGGTTTTTTCCTGCATGGGCTGCTCTATTATCTAAGTTTTTGTCTTCCATGCTCAATTTTCTGCAGCTTGAATTTCCTTATTTTACAAATGAAGACTGTTTGTTTTACACCAAAAGGCTGGTTACTGCTTTTTCTGAAAGGATGGCATGAGGCCAAATAAGCTACTTAACAGTGAAATGAGAAATTGCTTATTGATTTATAGTGATTATTACCCAATATATTCAGCTTTGCATTAAGTTACAGAAATATGGTCAATGTAAGGGGAATGAAAAATATTGTGAAACTCCATTTGAATTTTCCAGGAGGACTTTACATGCCAGACTTCAAACTGGGCCTGGAGGTGATAGTGAGCAATCTGAGTTACCTCTGACAAATTTCTGCTTGTTAGTGGATTTTTTGTTGGATATTGTTTCTTTGGTAAGAATTCCTTTATTCATTACTAACATTGGGATTCTATATATTTATGGTCTGCAGAAATACTATATATATACTTTATTAATTGATTTTCCTGAAAATATATTGACATAAATTGACATTAAAAGAAGTTTTTGGTTCATTGTATGATTCTTGGTAGACTGGTTAGACATAACTGAAATGGGTTTTATGATGCTTATACCTGAAAATTTTAGTCTGTCCTCATTTTCTTTTCTGTGTATTCATTGCAAGTATAGTCTTTTGTAGTTTGATATGCTAGTTTAAATGTGCAGCTTTCTTTTAAGGATCTTTTAAATGTCATAAGATGTATCTTCTTTTTCTGTTGTCATTGCTTAATGTAGCAAAGGCTTGGAACTGTTTTTCTATAGCTGTCTTTCCTCAATTCTTTGCTTTCTCATTTCAAAGCCTACTAGAAGTATGAGAGTGCTGTGTCAGGTATGGCAATCAGCCTGTTCTTCCTTTAGCTCTTTACTTGTTTATCTTTCATTCTTAAACTTTTATCTTAAGATTAATAAAGTAATAGTAGCATTCTTCAACCTTCTTATGATTTTTTTAAATGTATTTGTTGTATAATGAACAATATGTGCTTGTTTGAAGAAGAGCTAAATATATTTCTATTGTTTGTTACCCAACTTTAAAGTTAATTTTATAAGTATTTTTTAGTAAAGCATGTATTTCTTATTCATGGATATTAAGATGTTAATTTTCCTTTTTCCATGTTCAGTATGTTTAGAACAGAGTTAAGCAAATGATAGGTAGCTCTGTTATAGAAAATAAATTTCAGGATGAAATTTGGTGTGACAATTAACAAGTTTTTATTATTACTTTACTACTCCTATTACTAGGAGACTTACATTGAAATACAGACTGAACACTTGCCTCAGCTGTTGCTCAGGATGATTTCTGCATTGACAAGCCATCTTCAGACTTTGCACTTGTCTGAGCTTACTGATTCTCTCAGACTCTGCTCAAAGATACTTAGTAAGGTTCAGCCTCCATTACTCTCTGCTGGTACAGATGGTATCCTGCAGCTTCCTACTGGACAGAGCAGTTCCATCAAAGAATGGGAAAATAAAAAGGTAACTCATTAGGTTTTGCAGCATCTTGCACAATTGCTTCTTATGTGGAAAAAATAAATGAGTTTTGTACAGACTGTTTTGAACACCCTGCAAGTCTTTGATTAGATTTAGATATCACAATATATGTGAAACCTAGGTAATCAAAATAACTCATAATTGTGGTAAAATGTCTTGATTCTTAGGGTTTTTTACCCAGATAGAATATTATACATGTATAAATCACTTCAGAATCAGGGTCTAAGAAAAAACTAATCAACTGAAGTCTGTAAAGCACTTCAGGAGTATCATGAAATAAAATAACTGGACTGAAAAGAATTCATCATTTTGGTTATGTATCAGGCATATGTAAATTCTCCTCTCGTCCAATTTATGTGCATTGGTTTAATACCCATCAAATATTTAACTGTCACTGTTAAGTTTCTAGAATAATTTATTAAAGAAATAAAATAAGCCAGCCAGCAGCTATTTCTCTTTTATCTTGGTCCACTTTGTTCTATGCAGCCATGGCTATGTGAGGTATGTTAAGTGACATGCCCTGAAATCCTTGTTTTCCAACTGAAAAACTTAAGGAACATCATAGAATAAATTAGGTTGGAAGTGACAGTTGCAGGGCACTGCTAAAAGCAGGGCTGATTTCAAAGTTAGGTTTTACTTTAAAGCTAGGTCATGTCACTCAGGATCATATTTGTCTTAATTTTGAATATTTCCAAGGATGAAGTTACCATGATTTCTCTGTACAGCTTGTTTGTTTGCACTGTTAATTAATCAGAATTTCCAGTGTTGATGCTTATGTTGGTTGCCTTGTGTTCTTTCACTGTGGATTTCTGAGCTTATCTCCATCTTTTCAGCTGCCTAATGGGAACTCACAGAGAGCAATAGAGCCTCTTCAAACCCTCCACAGCTTTTAGCATTCTTTTAAACCAAGTAAATCCAAATCTCTGAGCATTCCTTCAATGTCAGGAGCACCTGTGGTGACTTTGCATTTGGCATACTCAGTACATCAGAGTTTCCTTTGTACTAATGAGTGCAGAATTGGATAAAATATTCTGGTTGTGGACCTAAAATTGTTTAGAGGGGACTAATTACTTCCCTTCATTTGGTGATAGTACTTCTGCTGATACGGTCCTAGATGTGGCTGGTCTGCTTCACCAAAGGAGTCCACTGCTGGCTCACATTCCTATTGTCAATTAGGACTCCAGCATCCTTTATTCAGAATTCTATCCTTATTCTCTCTAGCTAATTGATACCTGCCTTGTTTTGTTCTTTTGGGGTTTTGGTTTTGTTTTTAGTTTGTTGCCTTTTTTTTTTAAATAAAGCCTGTTTTAATTGAATGATATTGCCCTTTGAACTTTCAGTGGCCTTCTGCTTCCAATTACAACTGTCTCATACATGGTCATGGTTTCTCTTAAGAGATAGTGAAATGATTTGCCATGCTTCTAATCACTTTTAGGTTGTATTTTGTAAAATACAATAGAGACATAGTCTCTTACAGCTTTCTAGTACATTACTTTAACCATTTTCTGCAGTAATATCTCAAATTTCCATTCTTCCGTCTCTGGTTAAGCAAGACATTATTCACTGTAAATAATAATGTCACTGTTTTTATTTATTCATGAAAAAGTTTTTCATGCTATTACATAAAGTTCAAGTTCTATATTTAACACCGGTAGTGCTTAGAGTCAAAACAACTTCTGGGCCTGTTAGGTCTTAGGCAACATCTGCCATCACTGGTGAAATGCAGGATTGGAAGTAAGTGGGCACCTGCATTTAGGGCCACTGACTGATGCATTTCTATTCCAGTTGTTTCCCTACCTCACATTCTCACCAGGAAACAGACATTATACTACCAGTTACTATGACTGAAGAGGTAGAGCAGTGCAAACAGCCACTGTGGGTGCTTTTTCTGAGCAAAAGCCAATAATCTATTTATGCATATTCTGAATTATAAGGAATTAAGACATATAAGTCATGAAGAACTGTTACTGTTGCAGCAACCTCTCTTTCTCATTTTGAGGAGATGATTTATTTTCTTTTTATTTGCAAATGATTAGTAGGTTTTAAATGAAAAGTTTATGTATTTTTGTAATTATAACTTTGTATTTGATGGTTTATGATGCTGTATAAATTAATAATACCTATGCCTATGTCTTTCAGCATTCTTTCATAATAGAGTAGACATAGTTATGATATGAAGGAAATGTTAAAACCAATAACATTTAAATATTTTTCTTGATAAACAATTTTTTTTAATGTTAGCTTAGTCTGGCAGGCTCACAGAAACACCGAATATAATTTTGCATAAAATGTATTTGTATGAATACATTTAAAACTCTAGAATAAAATTGTTGCTTTCAAATGAAGACACTAATAAATATTGTTTTGCTAAGACCTAAATAACCTATTTTGAACAGTCATTAAACTTTTATATTGCTCAGGTGCCATCAGTGTCACTTGAAAATCCTAATGATGTGTTTGAAGATGGTGAAAATCCTCCAAGCAGTCGATCATCAGAAAGTGGATTCACTGAGTTTGTACAGTACCAGGCAGATACAACTGATGACATTGACAGAGCACTGAATGAAGGTCACAGTGCACCTGGCATCCCTATTGTTGGTAGCACATCCTCAGAGACTGAGACAGCATCAACTGTGGGTTCTGAGGAGACCATTGTGCAGCCTCCTTCCATAATGACACAGGGGACAGCAACTCGCAGTGGGAAAACAATCCAAAAGACTGCAATGCAGTGCTGTTTGGAATATGTCCAACAGTTTTTAACCAGATTTATCAACCTGTATATCATTCAGAATAATTCCTTGTCTCAGCCCTTAGCGGCAGAGCTTCCAGTAGATCCCACTAGAGCACAAGGACAGGGCACAAAATGGGACAGAGAATCACAAGATGATGCTAAGGTGAAGAAAACAACCAGGAAGAAATCACCAAAAGAATACCTTCCTGCCTTCATTGCTGCTTGTCAGCTCTACCTTGAATGTTCGAGCTTTCCCGTTTACATTGCTGAGGGAAACCGCACTTCAGAGTTACATCCTGGGAAGCCTGAAGTTGGTAAGCTGCACTCTCATTTGTTCTTTGCTGTTTAAATAATCATTTTTATATTTCTACAAAAAAATTTAATTCAATACTGTCGTCTTTTGTGTGTGTTATTTTTTTGCTGTTCCTCTCAGAAATTAAAGTTTTCTTCTGTGTCAACTAGTTTATGTTTGCAAAGTAAATTATTTTCTCATAGATTTTTAAGAATATTGCTGGCATGGAATTTGACAGCAATTAATACTGGGGTGAAAAATATCAATTATGCAAACTGAAGCCTGAGAGTAGAATCTATATTGTTGAGTCTTCCTCTTTACTGTATGGATCCACAATGTTTTCTTTGTCATATTGCAATAGCCACAGCTCACATCAAATATGTTTTTAGCTTCCTTTTATCAGTTTTGGATTGATGTGCACATTGTTCACTTTGGCAATACATGGAAATTGTAAGCTACTGACCAATAAAAATCATACCAGCTAAGAAATTTAATTAATTCTACTTTGCTCTTATGAAAGGCTCAGTTCTTGCAAAAAAATCTTCTATAATTGCATTAAGAAACAAAATAAACATGATCAGTTTTGGTGAGGTATGGATGTGTTAACAGATAGATGACACTATTCAGATACAGACATGATTAAAACAATGAGTTATGGATTACTGTAAATTGTGACATTTTAGAATGAACAGTTTTACAGTTTGTAAAGTCTTCAGTTTACAGTTCCAATTTTGGATCCACATCTGATCTGCAGTCTGAGAGTTGCTTCTTAGAATGTTTTCATGGTGGATATGCTTGGAACATGCAAGAAATAGTAACACTAATTTTGTCTAATGTCACAGTCATCTCTGTCATCTCATGTCATCTCTGGTTTTATTTTTTTCTAGGAAATTTCCTAGTTGCAACTTTTTGTTCTTATTTACAATTTTCAAATCAAGGCTAAGTGGTGAGCAGTGCTTGGAGATGAGTAGTTTCTTTGGTTTTGGAAGCCAGCTTGTAAACATGACTGCTTCTGTTTTTGTGGTCTTTAAGATATGTTGTTTATGTCTTCATTAAAGCCAGGAGCAGAGCATATATGTGACTTTGTAACATCCAGACATACAAAATATTTGTCAGTTGAAGGCAGCTTGGTTGTAGCTGTTTATTAGTTATGAGTGTGACAATGGCAAAGATCTGGTACCTTTTATAAAATATCTATCTCAGAATATTTGTGCTTTTATAGAATGACCCTGAAAATTCTAGATGTTCATTTATTTATTTCTCCCAAACAGCCTACAAATGAGTGTTGTGTCCAACGACTAAAATGTCAGCTGTTTGCTTAGTACTTTTTGGTGCATATAGCACTTGCTTATTGCTGCCTTGTTCACTGTAGAGCAGAGAGCCTGTAGAGCTTGAGTACTGTGTGCCTTGTGTGAGGGCAGTGCTTCTAGGAATCCCTTTCACTTTTGGTAAATGCCTTGGATTTGTGTTTCTTGTTCATCATCTGAACCTTCCTATTTGTGAGTTATCATCATTTGCAGTCTATTAAACAGTGTAACTTTGAGGAATAAGCATCAATTGTAGGTGGGTAAAACCAACAGGAAGGATTTTGTTTCATATGTAAAAATCTGTTGTATAGAATGTCAGGGCAGATGGGAATAGTGCTGGGCCTACTTCCCATAACAGAGAATTGCACTGGAACAGAGAATGGAAGAAGGTAGTTTCCATAATTCTCACACTACCCTAGCTATTGTTATGAAGCTTTTGTACTGCAGAAGAGGCTGTGTTTGTTGAAGGGTTCCTAAATTTGGAATGATATGACCCTATAGCTCTTAATCACTGGTCAGTCTGTTTATTTGAAGGTGACAAGTTAATCTGATATTTAATATAATTGTCCTTTAATTCTACAGTATGCCTAATTTCTCAGCTATCTTTATTGAAGAAATTAAAAAGGGAATTGAGTAAAGCTGAAAACAATGGTTGTATCTGTACACTCTAGAATACAATATGGAATTGTTAGGTATATTTAGACTCCAGTGGAGCTGTGGATATAAATTAGAAATTGCATCATTCTTCTCTTGATTCTGAAAGGGTTCTGTATTTGTGCCTGTTAAATAACACTTCTTCACTTGTGCCTGGTTCTGGTTATATTTGCCTTTTTGGGAACATGATCAATAGAGTCCTTTTGAAGTTTTAAGAGAAGTTAGTTTGGGATCTCTAAAATAAAAGGATGCAATATTCACTTGGAGAGTTGACTGTGAACTTTAGAGAAAGACATTTCCAGTATCAACCTAGAGTATGGCTTAATAAAGTGACAGGACAGTAAAAAGGGGGAAGCAACCACCTACAGTGAAAACAGAGTATGGTCTAATGGGTCATAGCTCTGCACCAAACCATTAATTTTCACAGAGACTTCTATTTTTAAAATGTTGCCAGGCAAATCTATTTTTGTCAACTTAAAATTAGTCTGCATGTATATAATATATTTTATTATCCTAGGCTCTATAAAATATATTACAGAATTATTCCAGACTACTGTCTAGGGTGTTAAGAGGGTTAACCTTTGCAGGTTCCTGATTGCTGGTGAAGAATTTTGTGAAGAAGAAAAGTGAATGAAAGGATGTTCTAACTACTGAAAGTCCAGTTTTGTCTGAAGTAGGAAAACATCTGAATGCTTTTCCACAAAATTTTTCTCTTTCTTGTTAAAATCTTTATATTAATTTTTGATTACTAAATGTTTGAAGTGATGCAGTCTTGCATTCTTAACTGGATTATTTTTAAGATACATCAGGAAGTATCTTCCTCTTGCATTTTCCTAAATGGGCAGGTTAAAATATGAAGGGACAATTGCATATATAGTTATGGAATACAAGGGGAAAATTCCATAATATTTAGATTGTTAAATAAATGCATAATCTGTGGTTTTTGTTTCAGACTGTGAACAAGTACAGCCTCCACTGTGGCTACAGACTTTAATGAATGCTTGCAAGCAGGCAAGCAATTTCAGTGTTCAGGGTGTCACTATTTCCCTCGTGATGGACTTGGTTGGATTGACTCAATCCGTTGCTCTTGTCACTGGAGAAAATCTGAACAGTGTGGAAACTGCTCAGCCTCTTAGTCCTAACCAGGGAAGAGTGGCTGTTGTCATCAGACCTCCTCTTACTCAAGGCAATCTGAGATATATGGCTGAAAAGACAGACTTCTTCAAGGTTAGATGCAGTATCTCATTGCTGTTTTCTTTAGACTTTTTCTGCCTGGTGAAGAATGAGTCTTGGCCCCTTTACCATCCTTCATATGCTAAACCAAATTTTCTTGCTGAATATTTTGATAACATTTATAACCTGTGTTAGAATCTATATGAAATACACAGTAAGTTTTCTTTCTGCTATTCTCTTACTGACCACTTGTGTGAAAATCCTTTAATTAAATAGTTTAAAGATATAAACAAAACCTGATTGAATAGCAGCATTAATCAGCAAAGGTATAAAACTGGGATGTGCATAATGTAGGACTATGTAAACAATTTTTGCATTTGTGTAATTCATGTAAGAAATCTTTTGCAAAAGATAATCAGCAGCAGGGTATATAATGTAGTTAATTATATTTCAATGAAAATTTATTTCTGTTCTGACTCCTTAACAGGAGTTGTTTTTGTAGTAAGGTATTGCAGTGTTCTGAACAGTTTCTCTTCATACAAGGGGAACCATTTTACAGATTGCCTCTTGGTCACAGGGTGTCATCAGATGTGATGTCTCCCATTGTTGCATGGAGCAGAACAAGGCATGATAGTCATTCACTTGTCTCTTGCAACTTTTCTTTTCATGTACAAAGCATATAGCTTTAACTCTTTGGGACCAGCTGGGTGATGGAACTCCTCAGCATCATCAGAAGAGTGTGGAGCTCTTCTACCAGCTGCACAACCTCGTGCCATCTTCTAGCATTTGTGAAGATGTTATTAGTCAGCAGCTGACTCACAGAGACAAGGCAAGTTACTTGTGTATTTACTTAAAGATGAGTAAAGTATATACAGAAATATATTTAGATAAAGGACCCCTCAGAGGAGGGTATGAATAACTTCAATATTGAAAGAAATATTGCCTTACATTGTTTCAAATGTTATTTTAGGTCTGTGATGAGTCTCTAGTTTCATGCTAGGCAACAGAGGGTTTTCACCTTTCAGCAACAGACTTATGCTGGAGACTTTCTCCCTTATCAAACTCATGTGATGCTTCCCAATACTTAAAGCTTGTGCTTAGTTTTTGCTGTTGTTAGTAGGAGTTCTTGTCATGACAGATACTTATTTTTTTTTCCTCACCTAGAAATTTATTTCACGTAGAGGCTGTCAATTTGACATTCAACTTGAGACCTTTAAATTTCAGGTATATGAGCAATTTTCACAGCTGCAACAGTATGAATAGAAGGGAATTACTTGCTTACACATTCTAGCAACTCATGGTTGTGTGACTTCAGGAGTGCTTACTTTTCTGCCATTCTAACAGAGTTACCAGGTCAAGAAGAGTGAATGTGAGCCAGTCTGTCAATCAGTGCAGTTCACAGCTTGCCATATTGTTGAAATTGGTGATGATTTTTAGTTTCACTTAGGCTGCTCTGTAAACTGCTGTGACTGTGGATGTCGAACTTACTTATTTCTGCCTATGTTCTGGGGAAAGCAGTAATTTCTTACATCTTCACAGCATGGATTACATGGAGTCATCTCTATGTCTTTGGGAATTGGTATTTTCACTCTATTCAATAACTGTCAGTGTATTATTTTGTGTAACTGTATGCATTTTGCAGTAGTCTTGTGAATTATTTTCCCGTGAGAAACATATTTTTCTAAATACAAGTGATGCTGTCTCTTTTGGTTTTTGTTTTTGGTGTGGAGAGGTTCTTCTATTTTTAGTTTGTTTAACATGAACTGTTTGTTTTTTTCATAATTTTCATAGCTTTTACTTGAAGTTTCCATTATTGTGGCAGATATTGGATAGATAAGAAGCTGTTGCAAAGCTTCTTAAGTTTTATGATGTAAACTAAGTCTGGAAGTAGGTCAGATTGTTAGTGGTTTCAACAGTTTTTAGTTTTGTCTAACTTTGGTTAAAGGTACAAATACCTACAGTTCATGTTCTATAACCATATATTCTAACAACAAACAAGTGAAAATCTTTGTCCTTGTGTCTTTGCTTATCATTTAGTAATTTAGTTTAAGCCCTTAGAGTACTTGAAATAATTTTGATTATTTATTTGGTGTAACTGTCCTGATTCCTGTGCTTTGTTCACTCTTACTAAGGCTTACTAGATTCCTTGTCTTTTTGGGTGAAGCTGTTTTTATACATGTGTTCAAGTCATATCACAACATTTACTGTTGTTTGCAGCCTTGCTGGAATAACTCTTTGCCTGGATCAGCCTCAGTAAAGAGAGAAACAGAACAATTGTTACTTTACACCATTTTTACCATTAAATATCCTGAGCTGGACTTCAGTGATCCTTGTAGGTCCCTCCTAACTCAGGATTTTCTATGATATTCTGCATATTATTGCTATGACTGTATTAGTCATTATGAATCCTTTGGGCAGTAAGCATGTCCTATTTGTCCAGTTTGTTCCAGAGTTAAGTTTACATGTTAGTGAAGAGCTCAATCTACATATCTAGCTAGAAAATTATTCTGTTTCTTTCTAGTATGGCAGTAATGGAATGAAAATAAGTTGAATAGAAAGAGACAGGCTAAACTTTAAAACTAAGGCAAGATGGAGATTGGAGAGAATCCTTTCATGGTACTTAATTGCTCATAGGCACATATTGTTGGCTTCTACTGCTTTTAAGATAAAAAAGTAGTACTTTAACACATAATCAATGAAGTAAATTTCATTATATCTTATATAATTTAGGATGCTGTATGACTTTCTTTTTCCAGTTCTTATCAGAAGTTTTACATTCTGACAGATCTAACTTCTGGTTTGGTTCACAGAAAGTAAGAATGGAAGCTCATGCCAAGTTTGCAGTGCTATGGCATCTCACACGGGACCTTCATATTAACAAATCTTCTTCCTTTGGCCGCACCTTTGACAGGTTGGTGATTGCAAGTCTGATTCAGTTGAAATAATTTTACTCCAAAATCTTTGATGATATTATATGGGGCAACATAGGGCGTTGAAAAATTGAAGAACTACAGTGTAGATGTGAGAGGAAGGAAGAAGGACAAAAAATGAATTTGTGGACAAGAATCTGTGTTAAACAAAATTGTTTTCACAGTGATGATTATGTAAGCTGTAAATTTTCCCTGGAAGCTATGAAGAGTGTGGGGAAGGAATGGTGACAATATTCATTGACCATCATTGACTTCATTGACCAATATTCTTTAGTTAAAATCACTGTGGTATATATTGAGTTTAATATCTGAGTTCTTGCTGTATTTTGATAAATACAGGAGCAGGCGAGGGAAAACAACCCAGAATTGAATTATGTTATGTAGAAAGTAACAGTAAAACTAAAAAAAACCTTAAAAACCAAATAGCAAGCAAGTGCTAAAACATGAGGTTTTTTGTTTAATCTGTGTTTTGTGTAAGAGGTCATTTATGGCAAGCAGCAGAGGATTTCTGTTTTGTGTTCTGGTATTGGACTACCTTCCTAGAAAAGACTGAAGATCTGGACTCTGAACTGCTCATGTCTTCCTCAGCTAGCACAAATGTTCTGGAAAAGCGTTTATGTAGGTTTTGTATTGCATGCTTAGCTGTAAGATGTAGAGTAAAAAGTTTATTTCTCTATCTTATGCTGTCACTCATTGCATAAATGGTGATAAATTCTGTGCATACAGCTAAAAGCTTATGAAAATGTACTATTGAGGAATGTAAAACAGTAGGTAAACTTCAGAGTCCACTATATATATTGTTTTTCCATGTCTGAAAAGGATTCTCAAGGCTAAAACTGTTAAAAGAAGAAAATAATGGTTATAGGAACTGCTGAATTGTCAAGTATATATCTCCTCTCTGTTCTTGAAGACAAGATCTTTGAATGTTTTATTTTCCATATATCCTTGTGAATTGGCTTTTAAAATTGTATCTTTTTAATGGCATACCACTTACAAGACAATAAAGGCTTGTTATGCTAATAGCTGTACAAATACTTGATCTTGCTACTATTAGAGCAACTGTTAAAAGTGACTTTGTTACTAGCTCTTCCTGCCCATTCCTTCATTGGACTAGACTAAAATATAAACAGCAGGTTCAAAGTTTTGATTCCAAAGAAAATACTGCTTTGTATGGAGAAGAGACTGGAGTATGTACTGACATTAAATTTGTCATGTATGAGATTAAAATGGGATTACTCTGTGAGTAGTGTACGATATCCACTAGATTGTTTCCTCTTCTTTCCATTCTAGATCTTTGTTTATCATGCTGGACAGCCTCAATAGCTTGGATGGTTCTACTTGGTCAGTGGGACAAGCCTGGTTAAATCAAGTGCTTCAAAGACATGATATTGCAAGAGTTCTTGAACCTTTGCTCCTACTGCTTCTCCATCCAAAAACTCAGCGAGTTTCAGTTCAGAGAGTTCAGGCTGAATGTTACTGGACTAAATCTCCCAATCACCCTGAAGAAGAAAATGAAAAGCAGTTCATGCAGAAGTTCAGCTGTGCTGATGGTATGTACACAAGAAGCCTGTAGGAAGTTTCTTAATTTCTTTGCTTGCTGTTTACATGCAATGTTGAAATCATAGTAGAAATTTTTGAGGGTAACTGAAAAAAGTGTTGAAATAACTATGGCTTATATTTGCATGTGTGTGGTATTTTCCTAATTCAAGTTTGTGTGCCCCAGGTACTGTTTAAAGTTGTATTGTTTTTACATTAAAATGATATGCAAGTATTTTAATGCAGTGCATTTTGTTACATCTTACTGAGTCTTGGTAGAGCATAAGAATATGGCTTGATGCTTAACCATGAAATTAAATATTTTTATGGATGATGTGGGGCTGGCTGAAAACATACCAGTAAGTTTTGAAGGTGTTTGCATGTTTTGCATAATTTTAGTTTAGAATTTACTAATTCTGTTTCTTATGAAAACAAAAGCAGATAAGACTACATAATGTTTCACAGAGAATTATGGTTTTTTGCTAAGGTGTACTGCTAAAACAATTTTGCTTTGTTTTTGTTAATTTATCATTTGCTTATAAACGTATTTTTTCTTCTGTGAAATAGAAAGATACTATTTACCATGCCTTCATGATTTAAGGTCTCAATAATAGTTTAAATTCTAAATTTTAATTCTGAATTCTTATTCTGAAGAACAAAATCTCATATGTATACATTTTTTGTGTTCTTCAAGCATTCTCCCACGTGCCTGTAAGCCAAGAACAACTTATTATACCTAAAGAAGGCAATGAGAAGCAACTTGGTGTGGATGAAATGGAGAACTTCAGCCTGACCGTCAATCCTCTGAGTGACAGGCTTTCCTTGTTAAGTACCAGCAGTGAGACCATACCAATGGTTGTGTCTGATTTTGACCTTCCTGATCATCAGGCTGAAATACTGCAGAGTTCTGACTCTGGCTGTTCTCAGTCATCTGCTGGAGACAGCATCAGTTATGAAGTGGAAACAGAAAGCCTGAGTGCTCAAGATAGCTCTCAGACTCTAAAAGAAGACTCACCTGATGAAATTGTGCAACAAGTGGTTACAGATCTTATATGCCGAGTTGTAAGTGGTCTTGGAGAAGAAGTTGAACCAGTTAAAGACAGCCTGCACTCTGAGGATGCTTCATGTAAATACAGCTCATTGGAAAGCTCTGTAGAAGTTACAAAAAGTGATGATCAAAATATTCAAAGTAGCCAAAGTAGTTTACTTAGTAATGACAGCTCACAGTTACTATCAGCCTCAACTGAGACTGGACTTGAGAGCTTAGGAGATGAAATGTCAAGAAATAACTCTTCACCTTGTATTGCAGAAAGCCAGCAATCCTTCTCTGATCTTACTCTTTCTTCTGCCGAATCAAAGTCTAGAAAACATAGCCACAGTAGTATTCAGTTCAGCTTTAAAGGAAAGCAACCAGAAAAAATGTCAGAAAAAGAAACAATTGTTAAAGAGGCTGGTAAGCAACCAGGTGCAAAACCTAAGGTAAAAATAGCCAAAAAGAAAGATGAAGAGAAGAAGAAAGCACAAACAGAAAAGCTTAAACAAACTAATGTCTTCTTTAGTGATGGTCTTGATTTAGAAAATTGGTACAGTTGTGGAGAAGGAGAAATTTCAGAAATAGAAAGTGACGTTGGATCCCCAGGAATGCGAAAATCTCCTAACTTCAATATTCATCCACTGTATCAACATGTGCTGCTTTATCTCCAGTTGTACGACTCTTCAAGGACATTGTATGCTTTTTCTGCAATTAAGGCAATTCTGAAAACAAATCCTTCAGCTTTTGTAAGTGCCATCTCCACTACCAGTGTCAACAATGCATACACTCCTCAGCTTTCATTGCTCCAAAATCTTCTAGCTAGGCATCGAATATCTGTAATGGGCAAGGATTTCTATAGTCACATCCCAGTGGATTCTAACCATAACTTTCGGAGCTCTATGTACATAGAAATTCTCATCTCCCTGTGTCTGTACTACATGCGGAGCCATTATCCAACTCACGTTAAAGTAACCTCACAAGACCTCATAGGAAACCGCAACATGCAGATGATGAGTATAGAAATTCTGACACTCCTCTTTGCGGAGCTGGCAAAAGTGATAGAAAGCTCTGCCAAGGGCTTTCCTAGTTTTATTTCAGACATGTTGTCCAAGTGCAAGGTTCAGAAGGTGATCCTGCATTGCCTGCTGTCTTCTATCTTCAGTGCCCAGAAATGGCACAGTGAAAAGATAGCTGGAAAAAACATAGTGGCTGTAGAAGAAGGCTTCTCTGAAGACAGCCTTATAAATTTTTCTGAGGATGAATTTGACAATGGTAGTACTCTGCAGTCACAACTTTTGAAAGTACTTCAGCGGCTGATTGTGCTGGAACACAGAGTAATGACTGTGCCTGAGGAAAATGAAACGGTGTTTGACTTTGTCATAACAGACCTGGAGCACATTGGTCCCCAGCAGCCGATGACTTCTCTGCAGTATTTGCATTCCCAGCCAATAACCTGCCAAGGCATGTTTCTGTGTGCAGTGATACGAGCTTTGCACCAGCACTGTGCCTGTAAAATGCATCCCCAGTGGATTGGCCTTATCACTTCTACGTTGCCTTACATGGGGAAAGTTCTTCAAAGGGTGGTTGTTTCAGTGACTCTTCAGCTCTGCAGGAACTTGGATAATTTAATTCAGCAGTATAAATATGAAACTGGATTATCCGATAATAGGTATGTGTTTGTAGAGGTATAATTTTTTTAACTGAATTTGATTGTTTTGAATTACTCCGCTGTCAGATTAACTCATTTAAAAAAAATTATTCTTCTTTTAGGCCTCTCTGGATGGCATCAGTCACTCCCCCAGATATGATTCTCACTTTATTAGAAGGGATCACAACAATAATTCATTACTGCCTCCTGGATCCATCTACACAGTATCATCAGGTGAACTTACCTGGATGGCTGAGACATTCCTAGGCAATTCATGTCAAATCAAGAACTGTGATTATATTAGCAGTTATGAAGATCTGGGTGACAAAAATTACAAATATATTGTCTTAGCTATAAATATGGGGTCTTATTGATGATACAAACAGAAAACCACGTTTCTTTGGATGATACTTTTAAGAGAATACTCTTATATTTCTTTGCTTCTTTTGGTTTCCTGTTACCCTGAAATAACATAAGTTTAATTCTTTAACTTCAAGACCTTTAAAATTCCACTTTTTAGAGCTGCCTTTGTTGTGTTCACCTTGCAGTATGTCTAAATATTATCCTTCTATTCCTTTTCTGTTCCTTCTGTATATTTACAATTTTTCTTTTTAGTCAAGCAGTATTTTTAGTTCTGATATGCTGAGCATAGTGTCTGTTAAGAATCCAGATTCCATGAGACGCTTTTGCCCTTTTTCTCAATAATCTTGTTTTTGTGCTTTTTCACCATTCTTACACCCCTTTGCTTTCCATTCATTTAAAAGTGACTGAAAGTGGGGTTTGCTTATGTAAATAAATAACTTTGCCCAGAGTATTAGCTAGACTTAAAATTCTGAAATAATTGTTTTGCAAATGTATAGGCAGAGGATACAAAATTGATTGCTGTAGACATGAGGCCTCCCATGTTCAGAGTACATTTGATGTTGCACAACTCAATCAATAGTTTCTTTATTATTTTAAAAGTCTCAAAGCTGTACATATTTTAAGAATTAATGAAAAAATTATGAAAAAGAGTTAAGGTTGAAAGCTCCCATGCTAGGTAAGTCAAAATTTTCTCTATTTTAAATATGCTGTTTATGTTCTTCTATCTCTCCTCTCCCCTTCTCTCCCCCTAGCTTTTGGTTAATGTAGATCAGAAGCATTTGGTTGAAGCACGTAATGGAATCCTCTCTATTTTGCATATGATCATGTCTTCTGTGACTTTACTGTGGAGCATCCTGCACCTTGCAGATTCTTCAGAGAAAACTACTGCTGCTGCTGCTGCATCAATCACCACTATTAACCTTGGGTCAACTAAGGTCAGAACATCACAGATAATGCCATTTAAATTATTTGTTAATATCTTCATTAAAATAATTTCAATCCTCTTCCCTTAAATCTAAATTGAATTTTGCTGCCTTTGTCCTCATCTACTCACTCACCACAAAAAATAGGCTTTTATAAATGAGTATTGAATATGCTTTTAAACTAAAATTTATCAGTTCACTGCAATATGTCACCTCTTTGCTTTCTGCAGGGAAAAGATTTTGAAAGTAATGCTAAGGTGCTTATGTAAAAGGGTATGTGCTCTGCTTTTGTATTTCAGAATTTGAGACAACAGATTCTGGAACTTTTGGGTCCAATTTCAATGAATCATGGTGTTCACTTCATGGCTGCTATTGCATTTGTATGGAATGAAAGGAGGCAAAACAAAAATACTTCAAGGACAAAGGTATGTTTATGTTACAGTGGTCACTTCAAATAGTGCTAATACTTATAAGTGATTTAGTGTTAGGAAGAAGAAAATTCAGACATTCCAGTGAAAAAAGACAATGAAGTATGGATAAATTTGCATTTCTAATTAGCAACTGTTCTGTCAGGGAGGTACCACTAGAATGGGATAATCTTCCTGAATTCTTCAGGGGAAGTGTAGGTGATACCAGGTCTCTAGATGAAATGTTAAGTGATAAAATTTCAATCCCATGAGGACAGCTGCCTTAGTTTTGGCATAGCCATTGTCTGTGATGATAATCTGTGACATACATCTGGTTCTTTTAGGTTATCCCTACAGCATGTGAAGAACAACTTTTGCTGGTTGAGCTGGTTCGCTCTATCAGTGTTATGAGAACAGAGACTGTCATACAGACAGTGAAAGAAGTTCTGAAGCAGCCTCCTGCCATAGCAAAGGACAAGGTATGGAAACTCTACAGATCCTGTTGATTTATATGATGTCCTCTTGAGGCAGCTTAGAACACTGATGGTATGGGTACTTCATTGACAAAGCTGAGCAGCACAATGTGAACTTTTTCACTATATCTAAGAGGTAAATGAAGTATAACTTTACAGAGGGATATCTGAAAGGGCATTGTCAGCGTTCTGTTAAATTAAGCTATATGTTTAGGCATTGCAGTAACATTATAGCATTGTCAATTTTACCCTGGTGAGGGGAAAAAAACTCCACTTCTTTCTGATAACACAGGTTTCATATCTTTTTTTAGAAGCATCTTTCACTGGAAGTCTGCATGTTGCAGTTTTTCTATGCTTATACTCAAAGGTGAGAAAACAAACTCAATTTTACTTCTGTCATTGGGAAACAGATAATCAACTTGAACATTTTACATCTTTTTGTCACAGGATGATCAATGGTCTGTGTAATATAAATAGTGAAGAAAGAATGGGTTTGATCTGTAGGTTTGTTTAAAAAGATGGTTTATTTTGTGAGTTCCATAGTAGTGCATCACCTTTCTTCCTCCACCTAAAAATCCTGCAGGTAATCTGCCCAAAGAAAGCTAATCTTAATTGTGCTGTAACTCATTCATGCCATTCCAGCTTTGTAATGAAAAGCATCTTTTAAGAATGCTGTTCTTCTACCTTCAACTGTTTCTTAATGAGTTGATACAGCAACCTCCTATTAAAAGAAGCTCTAAGGGTGTTGATTCCAAATCTGACAGCAGAGATGTGATGTAAAAAGAAATTGGAGGAATACCTGAGGGAGATGATGTTCTCATCATTGAGATTGCTGCTCTCTCTCCCTTAGGATTCCAGTGACCAGCTTAGTAGACAGCTGGGCAGCCCTGCTGCTTCTGTTAAAGGATTCCATACAGGTTGGTCTTCCAGCCCCAGGACAGTTTCTCATACTTGGGTAAGTGTTCCTGATATTTGCAATTTTCAAATATGCTCAAATGTAGGTGTGTGAAATTATTCTGAAGTGTTAGTTTCTAAATCTGTCTCTTACTTTTGACTCGTAGAGTTATTGCCTGAGTTCTGTGGGTCTTATCAAATTAGTTTCTTCTCTGAGGAATGGCTACCTCTATTAAATTTTATATTATAGTATGATATAAGCCACAACCTCACCTTAATGATTGTTTTAGTGATTCAGGCTCTTTAAGCAACAGATGTAAGTTTCTGATTTTTCCTAAAAAACAACAACAATGACTATTTCTTAGGTATTTGAAGCCCACTAAAGTGGGCTGAATTCTCATCATGGAAACAGTTTGTGGACTGTTAGAAATATAACTTTGAATATATTTTCTGTATAATGCTTCAAGGACCATTTTCTTCAATATTTTGAGTTTATCTTCCCTGGTAAACTGTCTCTGAAGATATTTTTGTATATAATCAAGTAAAACCTGTTCTTGGTAAACTCTTATGATAAAAATTAACTTAAGGAACTTGTAAAGATGTTTCCTGGAATATTGATAAGTAGCAATCCCTGTGGGTTTAGTAATTAAATATTGCACAAATAAATGTCTTCAGATTTGTCCTAACTCTGAAAACTGCTGAATAATGTATTATGAGAAGAAAATCCATATTCAACTTCTGTATTTTTTCAGTGTTCTTAATGAGTTCATCATGAAAAACCCAAGTCTGGAGAATAAGAAAGATCAAAGAGATCTACAGGTAAGAAATTTGTTGTATGTGTCTTTTTAAAATAACTGAACAATAAATCATAGAATCAGAGACCTGGGTTGGAAAGGGCCCTTAAGATCATCCAGTTCCCAGCACAGGAAGGATACTGACCTCTTGGAGCAAGTCCAGAGGAGGGCCACCAAGTTGATTTGGGCAACCTCTCTTAAGAGAAAAGTCTGAAAGAATTTGGCTTGTTCAGCCTGGAAAAGGAAAGGCTTCCAGTACCTGGAGGAAGCCACAAGAAAGATGGAGAGGGACTGTTTACAAGAACATGCAATGACAGGACAAGGGGGAATGGCTTCAAAGTGAGATTAGATTCAGATTAGATATTAGGAAAAAAAATCTGTACTGTGAAGGTGGTGAGGCCCTGGAACTGCTTACCCAGAAAGGTTGCAGTTGCTGTCACTAGAATTGTTTAAGGCCACTTGGATGAGGTTCTGAACAGTTGGTTTAGTGTAAGGTGTCCATGTCCATGGCAGTGGGGTTGGAACTGGATGCTTGAATGTACCAGAAGTATTTGATATGAGTTCTGTAGTATGAAACTATTCTTAATTATCTTCTCCTTATATTTACAATTTTTTGAAAGAGCTCTCATTTTCTGTGAAGATATTAATAACTGATAATATAGAAATTATTTGAAAGCAATTCTATGTTTGGTTATATGGATTTTCTACATGTTAGAACAATGAATACAGCCCTTCTGCACAAAGTTCTTAAAGTGCTTGGGGGTTTTTTTCTACCAGGATGTAACACACAAGATAGTGGATGCCATTGGGGCAATTGCTGGGTCTTCCTTAGAACAGACCACTTGGCTAAGACGAAACTTAGAGGTTAAGCCTTCCCCCAAGATTATGGTTGATGGAAACAACTTAGAATCAGATGTTGAAGGTAGGTCCATTTTCATTTTATTTAAAACAAAACATTAATTTTCATGATAATATTAATGAAGAGAACAGCTTTGCTATATTTAAATGTATGTAAAATTCTTCAGTATTGGTCTAGCACTAATGTGTCTGGAAAGCTTGTGCATCTTCAAAACACATCTTTTTAAAATATGCTGTAAGTTAAATAATGGCCTGGGAAAACTAACTTTGGACATTATTTTAATGTTATTATTATCTTCATTTAGATATGCTGTCTCCAGCAATGGAAACTTCAAATATAACTCCATCTGTTTATAGTGTCCATGCGTTGACCTTGCTTTCTGAGGTAAATGTTTCCTTGGAGATAAAGAATAGTGTCTTTTAATACACTTCTGTATTGTGAAAAGCTTTGGACTAGAAGCTTGGAGAAGGAGATTTAATGGGAAACACTGATGTGAATGGACTCTGGGTCTTGTCACATAAAAGTTTGTTACTAACCCATATAGATGGATGAGGTATAAAGCGTGGCCTTTCAGTTGTGTAGTATAGCCAGCTTTTTTGATGGTAAGCTTTTGTCTGTTTATCTTTGTATTACATCTTAGTTACTGCTGATAATTGCAGTCAGTCTTTGAATTCTTTCTTTGTAGTTTATTCTCTAGAGTGCTTTAATCAGGAGTTTGTTCTTCTGTGCTTCTAACACCTTAATGTGTTATAAAAATGATGGAATCTTTATACTCTGGATTTGCATGGTACCTGAAATGTGATCACTTCTATCATAAATTGAATGTTCAGCAAAAACATTACATCCACAAAAAAAATGTTGAATAGTATGTTAAAAGCAATTTAAGAATGCATTATAACATATCTTCCTCTCATTTTATAGGTTTTGGCTCATCTCCTGGACATGGTTTTCTACAGTGATGAAAAAGAGAGAGTTATTCCTTTGCTTGTAAATATTATGCACTATGTTGTGCCCTACCTCCGTAATCACAGGTATCTTTAGTTTATTGAATTGATGTAGAAGATGCCTACAGCCAGTAGAAATTTGGATGGTGGCACTCTAAGTTGAAATAGGCATGATAAGGATTAGATGTCTGTTAAACTTTCTATAGAGCAACAACTCAAAATTGGTTTATGTTGAATTTTTCTTTGTTTAGTGCTCACAATGCATCCAGCTATCGAGCTTGTGTCCAGTTACTGAGCAGTCTTAGTGGATATCAGTATACAAGGAGAGCATGGAAAAAGGAAGCCTTTGACCTCTTTATGGATTCCAGTTTCTTCCAGATGGATGCTTCCTGTGTTAACCAGTAAGACTTTATTCTTCTTGTTTGTATTGATGGCCCTTACAGATTTCATGTATTCCATTAACATAGGGACTAAAATTTCCCAATAGATCTTTACAGAGAGAAATAGAGATTTTCTGTGATTTAGGTTACCACATGAAATATGAAACTGATATGAGGTATATTTCTATGCACAAATCTATTTTTAAAAATAATTCAATTAAAAAAAATTGAGAGGAATACATGGATAGCATTTTGTAGAAACATTGAATGATTTGCATTGCAAGAGACCTTAAAGATGGTCTAGTTCTAATACACCTGCCATGGGCAGGGACACCTTCCACTAGACCAGGTTGCTCACAGCCCCATCCAACCTGGCCTTGAGCGCTTCAAGGGATGGGGCATCCACAGCTTCACCAAGCAACCTGTGCCAGGACATCACCACCCTCACCATAAAGAATTCCTTCCTAGTGTCTAAATCTGTCCTCTTTAAAAGTGGGATTACTTTACTTTAAAAGTAATTCCCTCTTATCATGTCACTCTATGGCCTGTGAAAAGTCACTTTCAGTTTTCTGGAGGCTCTTTAGGTACTGGAAAGCTGTTAGAAGATCTCCCTGTTAGAAGATCTCCCTGAACAACCCCAACTCTCAGCTTGTCTTCATAGGAGAGGTGCTCCAGCCCTCTGATCATCTTTGTGGTCCTCCCATGGACCTCTTCAAAGGAGTCCTCATCCTTCTTATGCTGGGGGTCCCAGTGCTGGATACAATACTCCAAGTGGGGTCTTACCAGAGCAAGGCAGAATCATCTCCCTTGATCTCTTGGCCACGCTCTTGGTGCAAACCTGGATGCAGTTGTCCTTCTGGGCTGTGAGCACACATTGGCAGATAAAATTCAGTTTTTCATTTTCATCCACCATCAGCCACAATCCTCCTCAGAGCTGTTCTCAGTATTCATTTTGTGCCCAGCCGGTATTTGTGCTTGGAGTTGCTCTGACCATTCTGCAGGACCTTGCACTTGACCTCATACATCATGAGGTCTGCATGGACCCACTTCTTAAAACTGTCAGAGTCCCTCTGAATGGCATCCCTTATTTTCTTGGAGAAGGGGATTCAAGAAACACAGTTTCAGATCAAATAACACCAACTAAATGGTACTTATGAGGCAGAGAGCTTGGATTGGAAGCTTTAGCCTAAATGGAAAGAGCAGAAAAAAATTGCAAATGTTCCTGAAAATTCTTGCTTTTTTCTTGCTTTTCTGATTTGTGTATGATTTTTCTCTTTTAGTTGGAGAGCTATTATGGATAATTTGATGACACATGACAAAACCACGTTTAGAGATTTGATGAGTAAGTATTGATATAGAGGTGACTTCTCTGCAGTATAAACATTAAATAAATGAAAAATAAGTGTCTTAAAGAGAACACTTGCTCAACATTTCTTCCAATTTGATTTATTCAGTGTTTTTCATGTTTTCATTGACTATTCATTTCTGGAGCTCCATAAATAACCCAAAGTGAGAGAATTTGATACCATCCTGGCACACAGTGAATTTTGCCTATAGGGCTAACCTGATTAAGCAGAGTGGGTGGGGGTGGTTTTTGGTTGGTTTGGGTTTGAAGATCTGACACTAACTGCTTAAAAAAATTCATTTTGCACTTTATAATTTTTTGAGCATCAATACATGCAAATTTTATTTTTAAAAAATGGCTAAACTCTTTCCCAAAAGCCCCTAAACCCAGCCATTATTGTGTATGCTTACAGGGTTTCCTTCAACTTTTACTTTGAATTTCTGGTTACGGATTCAAATTGCAAACCACACATCATCTTAACACCTGCTTTCAAACCCCAGTATTGCAAAGAAGGAGTTATTTGTGCAGAAGGGAAATTCATCAGCTCTTGGCTGCACTTTCCCTGTTCTCTTTCAGCACGAGTGGCTGTGGCCCAGAGCAGCTCCCTCAATCTGTTTGCTAACAGAGAGGCGGAGCTGGAGCAGCGCGCCATGCTCCTCAAGAGACTCGCCTTCGCCATTTTTAGCAGCGAGATCGACCAGTACCAGAAATACCTGCCAGACATACAAGGTCAGTAAATATGTATCATTGAGGGACTTCTTCCTGTTAGCTGTGCAATGCTTGTGTGACAGAGTAACAGCAGGCTAAATTTTCGTTCTGCAAGATCAGTGTGAGATAGTGTTTCCATAGCTGAAACAAAGTGTCTGCAACTTTTGGTTAAAATGTTTTCAGTCTTGAATTACTACAAGATGTGCAGGTTTTGTGGTTGCCAGTTGACTTTAATCCAGATAATTTCTCTGATCTGTCATTTTATTCCTTGATCAATATCCTTGGATACCTGCACAATATGTGTTGACATGAACATCTGAGGTACAAAAACCTATCAATTAGGGAGAAATAGGAAAAATGACCTTTACATTTTGAATTCTTGACTTCTTTTGCTGGTATTTTTTCCTCAGTTCAGTTTATCTGTCATATTTATATCATTGAAGTTTATTTCTTACAATGAACCTTTACCTTAAGTCACTGGGAATGGAAACTGCTTGGATCTTCCTTTTAAAATGATACTAATAGTTAGCAGCAGCTTTTAGATGTATCATTTTTTCATGGCACCAAAGGGACACTTTGGTCTCTTCTTCTATATGGAAAATCAGTTGCAGCAACTTTTTTGTTTTATTTGTTCTAGAATCTATTTGTATTTGTTTATATTTATTTTTAAAATTTAGTTATATTTAATTTTAATTAAGAATGTTTGGGTTGTTGGTTGGTTTTTTTGTTTTTCTTTTAATTTCCAGTTGAGTCAGTAGCTGAGATTACCATGTTCATGGAATAAGATGATGTTACTAGTCTGAACTGCAACATGCATGTGTGCTGGTTGGACTGCAAAATTTCATTTTGTCTGCCTCTGTATATAGAGGTGATCATAATTCAATAAAACCATATCATCCCTTTGTAATTTCTCAAGTGTTGTGATGGTGCAGTGTTTTAATAACAATAATACATACCAGGTGTTCAGGCTTAATTTTGTATTGTTTGGAATCTGTTAACTCCTCCTGTTGTAATGTGAGAAACTCTGCATAAGATAAGCAAAGTTCCCAGATGCACTATTGCATTTATGTAGAGAACCTACCCAAAATAGGCAACTGCACTCTTTAGAGGTTTCTCTATTTTGTTCCTTCTTTGGTGGAGTGGTTATTTCTTTATGTTGACAGAATAAAACCAGTAAATTACTGGAACAGTATCATGGCAGATACTTAAAGTTAACATTTAAAGTAAAGAAGAGAAGGAGAAAATTCTCATTGGAATTATTCTGAACTGAGGGATTCTTCTTGGCTTTTTGTTTCAGAAAGGCTGGTAGAAAGTCTCCGGTTGCCACAGGTGCCCACCCTTCATTCCCAAGTGTTCCTGTTTTTCAGAGTATTACTTTTAAGAATGTCTCCACAGCACCTTACCTCACTTTGGCCAACCATGATCACTGAACTGGTGAGTTGCAGGTGTCATTCATTATTTAGAAGACTGGTGGACATCTGAGACACAGCCTCACTCCTCCTCAAGATTTTTAATAAAATCTCTTCTAGAGATTGTACAAATAAATGTGCAATGGTCACAAACTGAAAGCTGACTTATTTTCATAGTCCTCATGTCTGTTTTTTGTGATGAAATTTAATATCTGTTAGTTTAGACTGTTTCAGCTGTTCAGCTGTCTCCTGAATTAAATTTGCATTTGCCCTCATTGTTCCCTACTTGAATCCTACTTCAATTTCTGCTTATGTATGTGTACCCTGTCCACCACTCCCACTCCTGCTCTTCTTTTTCAGTGTTCCCTGTTTCTATTTTCCTGGTCATTCTTCTTACAGCAATGGGGTTGAGAATCCATGTATAGAAGTCATGTATATTGGCAATTGATGGTCATTCAGGTCACATTGTGACTAAATGTTGTAACTAGATTTATACAAGGCTTGGCTCAGATTTCTTCTTTCTCATTTTACTCTTCATAACAAAACAGTGAAAATATTTGTTTCCAGAGTTTCTGCCTGCAGAATCTCTTGTGTTGGCTCTTTGACACACTCTTTTGGGTTTCAGCTTTGGCAGTGGAAATGGAGGAGAGTGGTTGGTGCATGCTGTGATCCATTCAAGGAGCTATTCAAGGAGCTCCCAAGGAACTGAATAACAGAGAAAGCAAACCAGAATCATTGCTGTGATTAATTATATTTTCAATCTGCAGGTGCCTAATGTAGCCTTTGAATAACCACAGAACCAAGCAATAGAAGGAGGAAAGCTATATAAAAGATTTTAAAGTGTGTTGTTTTAGCAATAGATGTATTTAATTTTAAGCCTGTCAATAATATACATACTAGAAAACCCATTCTACTCAGTGTGGTCTTCTGACTCCTATGCTGTGTCCTGGCCTTTACACAACTTACACAGTCTTGGAACTACTTTCAGTTAGCAGGACTGTGGTGCTTCTGGGAATCCGCCCCTGAGCCTAACCTGCTCCATTAAACAGTCCTTTATTCTCATTTAGTTAAGGTCTTGCTGTCTGTCTAGGTAGTGGAGGGGATTAGCCTTTGAGAACTTTCTGCCCATAAAAGAGACAGTTCCTTGTGGCCTTTGTGTTATTCAGGTTATATATAAGGGATGAGAGAGCTTTAAAGTGCCGCTGTCCACTCATACAGGAAAGGAAATAAAGCTCCAAACTATTTGTCTAAGGCTTATTACTCAGGCTTTCCCGAGTCACAGTCCATTGAAAATAGTATTGAAATGTAGCATTTGATCTTCAGGTGCAAGTGTTTTTACTGATGGAACAGGAGCTCACTGCTGATGAAGACATTTCCAGGTAAATGTATAAACTTCTGCTTGTTTAACTTTATAAAAATTCCTTGGTATGCTGATGGGGAGTGGAGTAATTCTTTAAAATAATTTGTCTTAGAGCTGTTGAGCTCAAATGAGAAGGACAAGTAAAGGCTAGTTCAGTCTGCAGTACCAGGGACAGACTGTTCAGGACAAAACCAAAGAAGTTGTGCTGTCAGATTGATCATAAATCACTAAAGGGAATTATAAGATACAAGTGTCTGAGTTCTTACAATGTCTGCCAGACTAAAATGCACAGCTGCTGCAATTAAATTATGTGTGGCATGACTTACACATTTTCTGTGTCATACACTTATTCTAAATAAGACTGATGCACCTTTTTCTTTGTCTAAATGAAACCATAGTTCCTTCTCTTATTAGGTAAGTGAGATTGATAATTTTTCTTGGTTTATTATCCATTTTTATCTCATCTATTTTCTATACAGTGTGATCCAATTTCAGTCATTCCAGGAGCAGAGGCAGATTTCTCAAATGAGCCAGAGTTATTTGCCCAAGTTTTGCTCACTTTTTTCCTAGTTTTTTTGTTTTGTTTTGTTTTTTGGCGAGTTTTTCCTTCAAATGAAGTAATAGCAACATGACTGACAATTTTAAACTTCCTCATAATTTGAATATCTGGGAAGAAGATACAGTGCAACATATTCATTATACACTGACATTTTATCACATATAAGTATAATATATATTTTTTTTTTTTGTATATATGCATACAGAACTGCCCTCAGGGCACAGACTTGTGTTGGGATTCAATTTATGAATTCAGGATAATGCTGGTAAATAAAGAGTTGTGTGTAAAGGCAAGTAAGAAAAATAAAGTTTTCAATATGGCAGAAGGTTGTTATGACTCACTTCCCTTCTGTAATATATTTTAGAACTTCTGGCCCATCTGTTGCTGGTTTGGAGACAACTTACACAGGTGGCAATGGTTTTTCCACATCCTACAACAGCCAGAGGTGGCTGAACCTGTATTTGTCTGCTTGCAAATTTCTGGACTTGGCTCTAGCTTTACCATCTGAAAACCTGCCTCAATTTCAGATGTGAGTAGAAGACGTTGTCATTTAAGTTTTTGGATGTTTTTCCATGTCTTTTGGTAAAATTTTATTATATAAAAGTGTTTGGTTTTCTGTTTCTCTTCTTTCTTTGGACTTCATCCAAGGCAGCCCATACGTCACTCCCTCACAGTATCTGAGTGGCCCTCAGGGGAAATGATGCTGCATATCAAATTAGTTCAAGCTGGTTTGATTTTGCCCATGGCAAGAGATTTGCCACACTTGAGAGATCATTAGTAGTAGTGATTTATTCAAGTATTTTGTTTTTAAAGTTCTTAGTTGCAGTAAAGCCTAAGAACTCAAAATACACCCACCCATCTCAGTGAGTAATGTATGAAATCATAGCACTGCATGTCATGTCAGCATGACTTGCTTAAATTGCTCCTGCATAGTCTGTCTGGAAAATGTGGCAACAAACCTTCACAGAAAGGGGATCCCATAGGTTTTTATTGGTCAGTAGTGGGTACAAACTGCTTCCTCAGTGCCTCTGCAATCCTGTTCCATTGGGAAAAAAATGAATGCAAAACAATTGGCATTTGCTGGAGGTCCTGGGAATGAAAGGCCACGAAGGACAAAAGAAAGTATCGTGCCTCTTTCTTTACACTCACACTGGTGACTGTGTGAGGGCTGCTGTCCTGGCACAGCTCTGTACACATTTGGTCACCCCTAATTGTCCTGCAGTTCAAAAGACACTCATGTGGGTTGGAGACTGAAAGGATTTGTGCACACTGTGTCAGATTGTCCCCTGTAGTATTTCTAAATCTAATGTTGAACATTTTTTTCATTTATTTTTTCTTTTGAGGGTTGACTTGAGTTTCTTTTTTTCTCTCTCTCTTTCTCTGATACTTCACCAGATTTCCTCATCCACTCATATTTTTGGTTGCTCAAAAAACCTGCATGTTCAGTATGGATAACATCTGCTTGTGTTATCTCATGGCAGGTATCGCTGGGCTTTTATCCCAGAAGCATCAGATGATTCAGGCTTGGAAGTCCGAAGGCAAGGAACGCACCAGAGGGAATTCAAGCCCTATGTGGTGCGCCTGGCAAAGCTGCTGCGGAAAAAAGCAAAGGTATGGGGCTTTTTTCTTTTGCTTTTCACTGAGAGGTTTCATGTACAGTAACACACAGCAGTGTTTGCGTTTGAATATTTTAATTTTTTTTAACAATGAAGAATGGAAAGGATTTTTTCTGGTGTAGGAGATTCCAGCTGGAGGAATCTCAAGTCAACATCAGGCAAAAAACACATGTAAGTGTAGAAAACAAACAAACAAAAAAGCCCCAGAATTAATCAAACAAACCACAGAAAAATGTATAACCTGCTATGGTCAAAATTATTATGATCACTGACTTTGGATTTCTAAATTAAAAGTATTATTTAAATAAAAAGTAAAATATGCTCCATTATCTGATAATAACATAAACACTTAACATAAAATCTCTTTCAGACAGCCATATATGTAGATACTAGTCTGACTGCCTACTTTTTTGAAGTAGAAAACCAGTTCTGTTAATAACAATCAAAAATTTTAAAAAACTGTTGCATTCTTAAACATGACAGAAACAAGAGTGTTGAGACTGAGCAGAGGCTAGAGCTGTGATGAACAGAAGGCAGGAACAGTTCTGGGGAAATCTTGGCTGCACAGTTGGTGGAGTGGGAACAGAATGAGGGTTGTCATTATGTTGGTGCATGGATTTATTAAACTCCAGTTTGTGGGGTTGGAGGCCTGATCTGCTGATGAAGCCAATGGAAGCTGGCCAAGCCCTGTCCCAGGGAGATCCCTTCTGCTGCCACCAAGTAAGAACTGTCAGATATTTTTTCTGCTCCTGCTGTGAGGACAGAGCCCCCCTGGGGGCAGTTCACTGGGAAATGTTGATGGGTGAGCCAGGGAAGCAGGGAAGAAGTGCAAAGCCATGTGGCAGAAAGTTTTGAAGTTTTATTCTCAGGTTTCTCTGTGTAGATGGCTTTGTCAGGTCTGTAACAGTGGCTACTGCATTTACAGTCTCTGATGTCTTCAGTGAGTAAAGGAACTACTGCTGAGATACAAGTGGCTACATTAAATTTAGGGATCACTTAGTGGCAGGCAGATCTGAACTATTGAAGCAAGGCTCACAATTATGGGGGATAAAACTAGTGTCTGAAGCATATCTGCATTTTGCATTTTATCATTTTTTTGAACCATGAAGATGAGGCTAAATTTCTCTTCTTGCATGTATAAAGGAGGAATGAGTCTTAACTGCCTGCTCCTCAGGCATAGCCTCTAACCCTGCTGTTCAGTGTAGTATCTGTTAGAAAGTTTTCACACTCCGAGTAATCTCTGTGCATGAATTTATACATCATGTGTGATTTATAAATATACATGCTGCTGGTAAGTACTGTATGCTGAGATAGGTGCCTGAAGTCAGGACTCCCACAGTATGCTTCAACAATTCAGAAAACTTCTTGGAATTTCTGGAACCCCTTAGTCATGGCAGCAGTTGCACACTGAACCATAGGTAGGTGTATAATGATGAGATAAACACAAGATAATGAATATTGATTTCAGGCCATTTCCTCTTTATGCAGAGGAGAATACTATTACATATAGCTGTGGGGTTTTCTTAGAAAATAACTACAAAAATGGAGTGGATCCTTATTTTCCTTCCGGGCATTCTGACTCATGTTTAGATTCATGTAGTATGGTATTGCTCAAGCTCTGTTATCTGAGGGAAATGTGCTTAAAAACCTCCTTTGGCAGTGCTGGAAATAAACAGAGGCACAAACTGGCAGTGCTGGTTTTCTCTAGTAGTGTCTTGGCCACTCTAGCTTGAGTCTGCCATTTCTGGATCACAGATTTGTTGGGGTGGGTGATGTTTCTAGCTGAAGCACAGCACCCAACCAAGCAACTGCACGGCCTTCATGGCAGAGTATTCTTCTCATATTTGAAATGCAGTCTGAAAGTTCTCCTCTTTCCTTCCACAGGACAAACAGGAGGACTTTAAGACGGTGGTTTTGGAGGGAATGGAGATGGCCAAGCATCAGGTGAGGGTAGCCTTTGATGCTTGCGTTGTGAAACAAGCTTGCCATAATAATACCATCACCTCAAGGCCCTGGGCACTATTTAGCATTCAGTAAGAACTAAGAGAAATCAGATTTTAATAGAACAAAGCTGAGAGAATTTTGAGGTATAAGAACCCTTATTTTTATAGATAACTTTAATTTAAAAAAATGAAAAGCTTTAAATTTGGTTTCCTGTACAAAATATATTACAAAGAGCTGATGGTAGTACTAAGAAGAATTATGATTGCAAATCATTATAAAATTAAATTGTAAAGTAATTTTAAGGCAAACTGCAGGTGTGAAACACACAATCCCTGGTTGGTCTCCATCAAATTAACTGTTATTTTAAGCATCCATGGAATTAGTGGTGTTTGCTTAGCCAATACTGCCATGAGGCAATGGCTTGGACAGGTTGTATTTCATTGCTCAGAGCTGGAATTTGCACATGCACCCCAGCTGGTTGGCTGCTGTGTGACACTGACACTTGCTGTGTGCTGGAGGCACATCCTGTCACCACTGGGTAATGCTAAGCATTGTACAGAAACAGTATGGAAGAAAATTCTCTTCCTTAATACAATTATAAGTTTTTTAAGGAAAAACTCTAAAAATTAATAGTTTCATTTAAAGAAGGTGGCATCAACAGCTCCTTTTGTATTGGAAATTTAGTCTTCCCATTACTGTGGTTTGGTGTGAGCCTTCCTTTTCAGAAGACTTGTAAAGCTCTAATAGTGGTCTCCTGTGCCAGGGAGCCAAGCCACCAGATACATTCATACTGAATTTAAACCTACTTGGGGTTTGCAAAATGGATGCCCTGTAGGCTTCTCAATTGCAGGACAGTTGCTTCATTTAAAGGGCAAAACTTGTATTTGTTTAAGTATCATGTCTTGAAAAGAAAATCTATTTGCTCAAAGGCTGTGCAATCAGTGATCCTTACCTCATCCTCTGCTCCCACTGCTGTCCTTTCCCCTTCATTCTTCTTTCATTACCAAGTGGACCCTCTGCCTCAGCCACAGGTGCTACCAGTGGGACAGGGATAGATCCACAGGTGGCTATTCTTGGTGAGGCCTTTTGTGCTTCTTTTCTCCTTCCTTCCTTCCAGAATAAAATCCAGTACTGCTGGAATTCTCCTTCATGGTAGATGCTCTCTGTACTGGTTTGTCAGTAACAGAACAAGGTGTTCCTAGTGGTGATAGTACCTAAGTGTCTAGATTGGAGCATGGTTTTTGACTCAGAGATAAAGGAAATAGGGAAGAACTGTTAAGGAACCTGGAGGTTGGTGCTCAGGTACTTTGTATGCAGATATTCAAGGCAGCCCTAAGCAGGGTTACAGCAGTGTGCTGCTGCTGCTGGGCATCTGGTGTGTGACTGCTGCCTTCACCTGTGGGGTTCCCGAAATTCTTTCCTTTGACATTCCCCCCATGAAATGGAAGGAACATAATGACTGAGTTCTTCTGAGAATACACAATGAGTAACTGAGCCATTTGCTTTTGAGAACAAGTGTTTCTCAGAATGTCTGTGTGTGTTACTTGTGACACTAATAATAGCACTGCTTTTTGCCCTTCCCAAAAACTCTGATCTCAAGCTGCAAAGTGAAAATGCTTTGGATCTGTTTTAACCTCCTCTGGGGTTTATCATCACTGATGCTGGCAGTATCAGCTGGTGAAGTGAGTGTGTGTCACCAGAGAGGAGCCTGTTTTGGAAAGCAGCTGAAGGAGCTCACAACTTCAGCTGTCACCAGCTTGGGCCGTTTGTGCTGCCTGGGAGCGGCTCCACAGGGCTGCGTGGTGGGGGCTGCCTTGCTTTGGGACAGCCCTGGGCTGAGGTGTTGGACTGGAATGCTCACTGTGACTCTTCCATGAGCATCAGCTGACTGCCACCTGTACACTCCCAACCACTGCCTCTGCAGGGCATGGTGAGGGGGAGCAGAGAACCAGCTTTGGAAGCTCCCCTTTAGCATTGGTGTCTTTTCTGGATAGGACAAATAGTTTTGGACTTTAGAAAAGTACTATATTATACATTAGTCTTTTGTTTTCACCTGTGCTTTTCCTGTCTTGTCCTGTATTATTTCCCACCTCTCTGTATTTGCAGAAAAACCCAGAGGAGGATGGCTCAGGGAAAACACTAAACTGGGAACCAGGTCACTTGCTTTTAACCATCTACACCGTTCGCAGCATTGAGCAGCTCTTGCCTTTCTTCAATGTTCTCAGCCAAGTTTTTAACAGCAAAGTCACAAGCAGATGTGTTGGACACTCAGGGAGCCCTGTCCTTTACCCCAACTGTTTTCCAAGTAAGGACATAAAAATGGAGAACCTCAAGACCTTCTCCAGCAAAGCAAGACAGAAGATAGAAGAAATGGTTGAGAAGGATTTTCTTGAAGGCATCATAAAATCATGAACCAAACTGGTACTACTCAGCCTATATGTAGTGTAACTATTTAAATGAAATACTGTATCTTTCTCAGTTGTATAGTATTCTTTTCTTATTTTGTATGTAATGAAATACTTAATGTTGTATTTAAGTTAAATATTTGTAAATAAGAGAAGTTCTGGATGTGGCCTGAATCAAGTTTAAATATTGGTGGCTCATATTGATTATGGTGCCTACTATTTACAGTAAATGTTTTGTTGTCTTGAGTTCTGTCTTAAAAAAAATGGAAAAAAATACAAGGTGCAATTTTTTCAATTTGTTTCCAGTTTATTTTTGTCTTTTTTTTTAAGATCTATTGGAACTTGTGCTTATTGAATAACCTGTAAAATGCTATTATGGCAGGAGTTAATACAGGACTACAATGAACTGTTTGTCAGAGGCAGACACCCTGAACCAAAGTATGCCAAGGAGGATCCTGGTGTGTTTAAAACATTGCATCCTGTTGGGCCAGCCCCTTCATGGTGCTGGGGAGCAGTTAAGGCCACAGAAGACAAACTTGTCTCTGTCGCCTCCCTCTCAAGTGTGATTATAAATATTACTACTGCAAATCACTTTCTAAATCATGTCATAAAGTATCTAATGAAGATAATATTGCAATAATAGATTATTATTTGCAAATATTCTTTTTCATTATATTGTTTCCCCCTCAAAACGAGGTGAACTGAATCTGAAGATGAGTGACAGCCTCTGTCTTACTGTTTGCCCACAGCTGTTTGGGCTACTGGGGGGAAGGTGGGGATGATGATCCTGCAGCAGCCACTGTGAGCACAGTCACAGCAGAGCTCTGGGCATGCAGCCATGGCCCGTGCTCTGAGGGTGTGGGTGTTGGAGTTCAGGCACAATGTGACAATGAACTAAGCTGGGGCAGGGAGGGGCAGAATTCCTTCTGGACATGGCCATGGCTTGTCAAGAAGTTAGACAAACTTGGGGAGGGGAACATTCAACAGCAAGAGCATCTCATTAATAGGTAAGTTAATAAAGGAGGTTAAGAATAAGCAGAGTGATATTACACTCAGTTCTGATCAATCCTTGCTACTCCCAGGAAGGCATGGCTCTGTGCACAGCAGCACATGGTAAAATAAGTGATATCAAAAGATAAGGGAAGTTGTGTGCTTTAACTCAATTCATTATATAGGCTGGGGTGGTGCTCCTTTCCCACCAGCAAGGTGGAAAACAGCCAGGCTCACTTCATGGGCGAGTGCATCTGCATTCTCCTGTGGAATGTTGGAAAAGTTAGTTATGCTGCTGTCAGCATCAGAAGAATAGAGCAAATACATGATATTATGGCAAGCATTTTCCTGGAAATGTTGTGTTCCCTATATTGCTCCACCAGCCACTGCCATCATGCTGGCAGAGAAAAGCAGGTAGAGCATGTGGGGAGTGCAAAACCACTGCTTTTCCTGTCACCTTTAAGTTCAGATCTGGACTAACTTAATAGCAGCCAGAATTTTTTTCTATTTTGCCTCTTATGAAATTGTGTAGTTAAGGACTGCTTTGGTAACTTTCTCCTGAGCTCTCAGAAGGCTGGTTGTCTTTTCAAAATCATCTGGTGTTTAATCTGCCTTTATAAACATTTATATTTTCATTTTGAAGATAAACATTGAGAACATTAAACATTACTTTTCTAAATAAAAGAAAATCCAAAGTGACTTTTTGTGATCACAGTCTTTTTTCCAAATTAAGCATTTGTTAGTGTGATTAAATGACTAGTATGGAAGCAGACTTCCTTCATCAGCCCCTGCTAGGCAGAACAGAAGCTTGTTTAATGTGAACAAGCCCATAAATGAGTGAAGCTCTGACCTGTGTGTCTGCCTCAGCATAGATCCTGACGACGTCCTCCGTTCCTGACGGACGGACAAACGCCCGGGACAGTCTGTGCTTCTGCACGAGCGCATCGATCTTCTCCTGCAGCCCCGGGGGCGTCAGTGCTCGTCTTTCTGCATCTGTGGTGTCAATAACACGCCTGTCTGCCACCTGTGGCATCAGAAACAGGATGAGACAAGTTCAGGGCTGGCTATGTCTTGCCGTCTGGAGAGGAGTTCAGTTTGGGAGCTCATAAAGGCTACTCAGACACTTGGGGGCTCCAGGACCCCTGCAGCATCTGTTAACCAAGGCTTGAGAGGTGTCAGCTGCCCCTTTTTAAAAAAAGGGTGAATTCTGAACATGCCTTCTTGGTCAGCCTGAAGTGAAGCTACAGCTTCTCTCAGTTGATCAAAAACTTAAATAGTTTCCTCCAGTTCATATAGAGCTCCCTATTTCATACTGTGTCTAACAGAATGCTGCCACATGGCACCTTCTGCTCAAGCTTTGTCAGAAGGCTGGAAAGGATACAGAAGCAAGAGCCTGAACATTCAAGTTATACAAAGTGGCACAGCAAGAAAAATCCAGCTGTCCAGCAGGCAGAGGCCTTAGAAAAAACAGGATTTTTCTAATTTAAAAGTTGGAGTTGATTCTTAAATTAAAATTTGAAGAGTTTTGGTCAAGTTTTCCCATTTAACATAGTTGGCTATTATTTAATCTTTTTAGAAGTCATATTTCTATTTTAGTCCAAATTAAATTCTTGTCCCTTCTCCGGGTTTTTTCCCAGTTTCTTTGGCCTATTTCTGCCCTTTCATGGTCTGTTTCAGCTTTAAAATAAAGGCAGGCAAAAGATGCTGTGAGCAGGGCCCCTGAGGCTGCTGTGGGGCTGAACCAGTGTGGCTGGTGTCTCACCTGGACCTTGAGCAGCCGATTGGGAAGGTCGGTGTAGAGGGCGTCCCACTGCTGCACACTCAGACCCTTCAGAGCCAGGATTGCCTCAATCACCAGCATGTCCGACACAGCATCGCCAACAGTCTGCCAACAGCGAGGGAAAACACTGCAGCAGGGAGCACAGGGAGGCAGGACTTCCTCAGGAACCCCCCAGCAGGCCCCAGCAGCAGTCTGACAGGAGTTCACAAACTGGCTAACTAACCCTGCCAACACCGTGCTCCAGTACTCTCAGCTTTTACCTGGTTAATCAGGTCAATCATGTTTTCAAGCATCTTTGCTGCTTCTCTTTTCTCATTATCTTTCTCCTCTTTTACCAGCTGTCGAATTTTAGTTTCAGCAGCTTTACTAAACAGTACCTAGAAGAAAAAGATAAGAGCTTGTCAAGATGAAACCAGGATTTATGCAGTAGTGAGGACAAAACTTTTACCATCTAAGCCCAAACAGCCATCATTAATGTTTGCTACCATGAATTCCCATCCCCTCACAAAGCACAGAGGAGCTGGTGGCAATGCTGTGATAAAGACAGAAGGAATAAACAAGTCTATTTTCAAACATGAGGAAAAGTCGTGTTTATAAAACTAAGCAGAGAGTGAAAAGACCTCCTTCTCCAGGTAATTTAACTAAAATTTTGTACATAGTGGGTGATCATATGGATTACCTGCTCATACTTACTGTGCCATGTCCATTTGCCTCAAAATAAACACCCACATCAAACTCCTGGGCCTTGTGGTGCAAGTGTTTCACTCCTGTTTTCACACAGTGCACAGGGACCTGCAGGCCAAGGGTGTGCAGAGAACAACAGCAAGGTTACAGACTCTCCTCAGCAGGCTGGAACTGAGCTCCAGCCTGCAAGGACTGTTCAAACTAACCCCTGTTTCATGGCCACTGAGGCCCCTGAGCTAAAATGCTCCACTATTTCTGCAGACCCAATTAAAAAATACTTAATTTATTCCTGTGATGAATAAAGACTAAGAAATAAACTCCTAACCTAGAAAAACCCAATTTAGTTTACAGCTTCAGGGAACACACTAGATTCGCATACAAACAGGAATAATACCTTCTCTCAATTCCTGAATATTTAGCTTGCTGCAGAAAATGAAACAGTGTCAAAGTATCAAGGAGCCTCTACTCACTCACTTGGTTGCAAAGCTATAAAGTCCTCAGTTTGTTTAAGAATCAAGGGATTTAATTAAACATTTTTAAAATTAATAAAAGCTGACTAGAACTTTTTAAGCCCTGCCCTTTTGTGTCTCCTTTGCCACCAAGAATTTAGTCACTACTGGAGGTTTGAAAGAGTAATTTAATTTTGCTTGATTTTAATTTTCCTAGCAATCACATTACAGTATATTTACTTTTAAAATAAAAAAATGTAAACTACCTAGGAAAAACCCGGAGAATACCTTCAGTGTTTCCTGGAGGTAGCGTGTTGAATTCCCATTGGCATAGGCTGTTTGCACCACTGCCATCTTGAAGTCCTGTTTCACCTGAGCAAACCAATAAACCAAGTTTTACTGTCCAGTAGGCACACAGCCAAACAAAAAGGATAAATGGAAACATAATCAGAACTTGTAAATGTACAATTAAAATCCTGGGTACTAGAGGGAGGCAGCAGCTCACTGAGAACTTCTGTAGCTTTAAAACAACATGAATTCTGTTCAAGTATTTGTACATCCCATGTTGACTTTTCTTGGGTTTGGCTGAAGCAGCTCTTGAAGCTTAGACTTTCCAAGCCCCTTTTTGGCCACAGCAGTGAGGTACAGGACAGATCTCTTTCTAAAGCTGGCTCACTTTAGGTAGATGTAGAGAGACCACATACCAAGCAACACAGCTTCCTTTATACTTTAGACTATTTTATACTTTAAAAATTAAAATGCCAGCATTCATTTCATATGTTAGAGTTACCTTGGCAAGAAGTTCTTTTAGGAAGATACTAATTAAAGTTGCTATTTTATCTCCATCGATCAGGTGAAAATGGTCAGCTGTGTCCTTATAATAATAAACAATTCTATCTGCATCACCATCAAATGAGCAGCATCTCTCATTGGGCTTCATGTCCAGCCCTAGTGCACAGAGGTACAAAAGCAAGTTAAAGACAGGAAAAGAAACAAAACCAGGTAATTTATTTCAGTGAGTGATTAGGAAAACACATTTTCTTTTCAAAGCACAGGTCTGCATACAAATGACTCCACTCAGGCACAGTTAAAGCCAGGATCCAGACAGGAGGCACAAGCATCCATCCCCAGCAGGCCCTGCCACTGAGCTGCTCCCAGCACTGCATTTCTCCAGCACACAACCAGCATGAGAAGGGGAAGCAACACCACAACCTGGTGTTCAGATTTGGCCAGCAGCTGCAGTGAGAGGGCAGCTGTCCAATGGACATCTCAGTTTAGCCTCACATAATCTCATATCCAAACCAGCCTGCTCTCTCAGTTCAGGGCTTTGCTTTTATACAATTATCAGAAAACAGACTGAAATCTTTTCCTCACTGGTTCCTGTCAGTGAGTCAGCTGCTGGCACCGGGCTGTTCATTAACCCAGCCCTTCTGCAGGAACCCGGAAAATGTTTCTTCATAATACAAAGGGGGTAAAATAAATAGCACTAAGCCAGTCCTGACTGACCTTTGGACTCTGCCAGCTTAACATGCAGAAGAGACTGCCAAACATATTTCAGCCAGTCAGAGAGATGCTGTGCTCCTCCAAGCAGTTCAGACTAACACAGATGTGCCAAACCTGGCCAGGCTGTTCCCACTTTCCATTGCACAAGGAGAGCCCTTCATGCAGTCACTTAGTAAGAAGGAGGGAGCTCCACCTACCCAAGGATGTGGACCCCTGCCAGACCCTGCAGAGGAGGTAAAGCAACATAAAATTACTGACTACTCACCTCCAGGTGGTTTCTGGTGAACTTTCACAAAATCTGCACCACATAAGTGATTGAGTTTCTCCTTGGTTCCATCATTATATATGTGGAATAGCACCTCTTGTGGAAAGTAGGGCTTCATTTCTGACAGTTTCAGGGCTCCAATTCCATTGGCACAGTCAATCTTCAGGTGCCTCTGAAACTCTCCGGAGCAGTGAGACTTTGTGCAAGGGAAGAAGGGGCAAAGTGAACCATTACCCTAGAGAAACCACACCTAGAGCATGCTGAATTAGAAACTTCAGGCCCAAACAGGCTAACAAACAGAAGAGATTAATTTTGTACATTTGTATGAAGAAGACAACACCTACTATTCACCTGTTTTATCAGTTCCATAAAAGCTTTGGAGAGTTTTTCATAATAACCTTCCAGTGTTGCTTTCCCATACTGCCCTTGGGTGTTTTGACAGCAGACCATGTAGTGGAGCTGTGGTGTTGTCACCAGACCATAATCTAGTGTGAAATAAAAGGAACAATACTCAGAATAGAATTGCAAATTAATTGCTGCTTGAAAGTTTTACAGTAAACTGACAAATGCAGTACAGGAAACACCTATGGAATTTTTCAATTTTGTCTTATGAAAACTCTTATAACCCTCCCCTGCCCTGCCTTGCATGAAAGCCATACAACCACCCTGAAATAAAACTGTCACAAGCAAGGATGGAAATGTGTCTGGGCTGTTGCCCTAGGAGTCACATTTACATAAAAATTATTGAAATGAGTTTAGAATTGCAGAAGTGTAACCTACCATGGTACTGACCACCTAGAACCTGGATACCATCTATAACTGACTGGGACAGCTTCTTGCTGCTTGGCCTGGAAAACAACAAGTACATCTGATGACCCTGGCAAAGGCATTCCTCTGTGGACTCTATGGAAGGAAGCACATATGGGTGGAAGACTCTACAAGCTTCCTGCCACAAGATTTAGACTCAATGTGAAGAAATCCAAACCTTTCTCTGCTGTAGGCAATTCCCAATAAAGTTTGAAATCCAACACCCCCAGGGATTGCAAACACATGTAAAGTGCTGGGCACAGGTGACACCACACAGAGCCCACACAACTCCCCCGAAGAAAGCACTGGCACTTTCATAAGAGCAGGATACAGCTACAGCCTTTTGTCATTACCTGGTGTCTCTGCCAATAAAAACCGAGGCATCTTTGTGCAGGTTCACTGCTGCTTTTTGGCAGATCTCAGTTATCACCTTCTGTAATTCTTGCTCCTCTGCATTTGCTAGTTGCGTGGCATACTCTTCCCAGGAGGGGTGCAGCATTTCTCCAAGAGGATCAACCAGCTTTACACCATTGTCTTCCTTGGCAGAAAAACAAAAGAACAAAAAACAGTAAGTCTAAAAGTGGGAAACTAATATCATTTTAAAGACAGACAACATGTGGTTCAGTCACATTGCTTCTTTAAAAGTGGAGAATTTCTGGGATGCAATAGCTTAGCTGTTTATTTAAACCTCCAACAAGCCCCCAAAGAAGCACTATAACAAGCATACTGAGTAACCAACTCTTTCTCCCTTATAATTTTGGTGTGAAATTCATTCGACATTAAAATTACATAAGAGGAGATTCTAATAACCTTCAGTGCTCCATAGCAGCTAAAGTTTAAATGCCTGGTTGGTAATCGCTGCATTTGAATGTCTATTTTTAAATCTTACAGATTTTACTCAAAGGTTCTTCTCTTCTCAATGTTACTCCTAGCTCCCCAACCTTAGAAAGTTACATTGCAACATTAAATGCTTCCTGTGTTACACCATTTCCACATGAAAAAAAATCCTGGTTTTGTGTATAGGGCAAAAATAACTTCAGGGAGACCAGAGGCCGCATTTACAGGGAGCGAGCTGAATGCTTTCGGCAGTCCCAGAGTCTTCAGGGTCTGGTTCTCTCAGTGCTGTGATGAGATTGATTCCAACAAACTGATCACATCTTCCCACTCTCTATCAAAGCACTTCACATCATGGCACCGAACGGATGGCCTGTTTGAGGAGCGGGCAGTCCTTCCTTACTTCAGGGTTGTGCGACGCCGTGACCATGATGCCAATGGTCGCAGTCACGGCCTTGGAGCGGAGGGCGGCCAGGAGCCCCATGCGGAACACGACGTGGTCCAGGTGCTGGGCCGCGCTGCGGAACCCGGCCGTGCCGTAGTGCAGGGTCAGCCCGGCAGGCCGCGGGTGCAGCGCCGAGAACTTCCTGAGGGCTTCGGAATCCATCCCTGGGGAAGGAAGCGACACGGATGGCAGGGAGAGCGGACAAGCGGCTGGGAGCCGCCTCACGCTCCGGAGGCTGCGGTGCCCAGAGCGCTGCCAGCAATGCCCGGGCACCGGCGCCGGGAAGGAGCCTCTACCCTGCCCGGAGAGCAGCGGATAACAGCGGGATCAGACACGAGCAGGTCACGGAGGGACGGAGAACCAGGATTCCCAGTCTGGATCCAGGGAGAGCCAGGATTCCCAGTCTGGATCCACGGAGAGCCAGGATTCCCAGTCTGGACCCAGGGATCCGAACAAGTTCCCGCAGCGGCGCTTCCTGTTTCTCACCGTGACATCAGCCGCCCAGAGCGCTCGGCCGCGGCTCCATGCACTGACTGCCGAGCCCAAAGCAGCGAGTCCCGCCTCGCCAGGCGCTTGCAGGGCGGCCCCAGCGGTGTTCCCAGAGGGGCACTGCCACACAGACACCAGGCCGGGCGGGCGGGGCCGGCCGGACACGCGCACCCTGCACGGCTGCGTCCCTCGGGACCCCCGGCGATGGCGCGGGGACGCGCAGGCTGGGACGGGACGGGACGTGTGGGATGGGATGGGATGGGATGGGATGGGATGAGTGGAACGGGATGGGTGGGGCGCGATCCCGCCGGAGCTGCCGCCGCGCGCCCCGCACGGAGCCGGCGCAGCCCCGCCCACTCAAGGCTGGACCGACCAATGGCGGCCGGGAGGGCGGGGCAGCGCCCGCCGCGTGGCACTCGGGCCACGCCCCTGCCCAGAGCAGCGGCCGCGCAGGCGCCGCCCCGCCCGCCCGGGAGCGGCCCGGGGAGAGGCCGGGAATGGCGGCGTCGGCGGGAGCGGCGGGGCTGGGCCGGGCTGGGCTCCCTGTGACAGCCAGCCCCGCACAGCTTCACTGACAGCGCGCTCGGATTACAAAGTTGCCCCCCCAGTGCGCTGCTTTTGGCTGGGGCCGGGTTAATTTTCTTCCCAGCGGCTGGTACGGGGCTGGTTTTGGATTTGTGCTCAACACAATGATGATGATGTTGATGATGATGATGATGATGATGATGATGTGGAGATGCTTTTGTTATTGCTGGGCAGGGCTTACACAGAGCCAAGGCCTTTCCTGATTTCTGTGCTGCCAGGCTGGGGAGGATGGGGGAGCCTGGGAGGAGACACAGGTGACCCGGACAGGTGACCCCACTGACCAAAGGGACATTCCAGAGCATGGAACATCACGCTCGGTACATAAGGCAGGGAGGAAGGGGAGGACGTTTGCAGCGATGGCGTTTGTGTTCCCAAGTGACCCTGAGGTGTGATGGGGCCCTGCTCTCCTGGGCATGGCTGAACACCCACCTGCCCATGGGAAGCAGGGAATTCATTCCTTGCTTTGCTTGTGTGCATAGCTTCTGCTCTCCCTATGGAGCTGCCTTTATCTCAACCGATGAATTTTCCGCCCTTTACCCTTCCGAGTGTCCCCGATCCGCGGGTGGCGGGGCCTGGCTGCCGGCTGGCGGTGAGCCCCGACACGCAGCCAGCACTGGGTGTATGTGCTGACAGATCCCATCAATAATGCCCCTCTGCCCGCACCTCAGCGCGGGGCTCCGTTCCATTCTCCATCGCTGAGCCCGGCAGGGCCCGCACGGCTCCTCCCGACCGCCCCTGCCCGGCTGCTGAGGCCGTGTTTAGCCAAACTCTGCCCTTGAAGGATCGCGGGGCTTCCCTGGGGCTGAGCCTCACCATGCGCCAAACCGCGGGGTTTGACTGCAGTCCTCTCGTTGCAGGCGGGCGCGGAGGGCAGTGCCATGGCTGCCACGGTGAAAGAATGCCTGGAGCTCCAGCTGCTGGAGGTGGAAATGCTCCTTTCCATGTTTCCCAAGAGAGGAGAATTCAGCCTGGATGCGGATGCCGTGCCCAGCATCCAGCGCTACCTGAGGAATGCTGGCGGAGCGCTGCCCCCGCAGCTGGAATATCGCATCGCGCTCGATGTCGGGGAGGCCAAGGTGAGACGCTTGGTCATTGGTGCTGTTGTCTGTACTCCTGCACACACTGGAAAAGGCTGCCCGGAAAAAAGGGAATTAAAAAACCACCACATTTTTTTGCTCTTTGAGAAGTCTAGAGTAATAGAAAATCTCAGCTGCTGCTAACATCTATGTTGGAAATATAATATTGTAAAAATAGCCCCAAATGGCAGACTGCAACTATGAGGAGTCACAAGAACACAAAAACAAAACCAGCCTATAAGCAGTGAAACCAAACTCTATGTATAAGGAGTTACAACAGTTTAACTGATTGAGGAAAGGGATTGACCTGATTGGGGTAAATACTTGCACAGAGAACACAGGTCTGAGTGCATACTAATTGTCTGTTCTCAATTTCTAATGACTAGAAACTCAGCCTGAAAGCCATTTTCCATGGAATGAAGGTAATCAAACATTAGAACAATTTACTGGGCAATGAGATGGCCTCATGATTTTTTGTAAACTTTAGGTACAAACTTAAGTATCTTTCTAAAATGCACCCTTTCACCAACCTACAAAGAGAAGTTTTATGAACCATGTGGGGAGGCCTTGTGTAGGAGTAGTGGGGTTTTTTTCCATAGCAGATTGTCAAGGAACTTGGAAAGATAATTAGTCATTTCATGATTCACTGGTCTCTACAGGACTAACATATGATTGTGCACTGTAGTGAGCACCCCCTAAGAGTGTACAGGAGCTTGAAGCACTGAGGGCACATAAATCCTGCCTGTTCTTGGACTAGAGGCAGAGTTCAGCTGCCAAAGAACTGCGATGCTCTGTTTGAAGGCACTGTAGGGATAATCAAGAGAAATTCAACAGCCCAGTGTTCATAAGAGATCAGATAAGATAAACGTGGGGTCTCCCTGACCTGAAATGTACATAAATCTTCTCATCCCCTATAATCCTGACTCCTCTTTATGGTGAATACTTCCTTAAAATAATGGTAACACACAGAATCACAGAATGGTTTGGGTTATTAAAGGGCAAGTTATTTCCAACTTAAAACTGTGTCTCTGTATGCAGTAGGTACAATCACAAACACCATTCCATGTAACTCTTGGCTTTTTTTTCAAGCAGCTGGGCTGAGTTTATTAGTCATGTGCATTTGGTAAGGGATGAGATTCACAAAAGTCCTTGACTCCAACAGTTCATTGCTGTAGCAACACTGAGCTAGAAATATCCCTGGAGGGTAACTGTGTACCTTCTCCCAAGCCACAGCATTAGTTCTGTGAACAGCACAAAAGCTGCCTGGATATCATGGGAAGTGTTGTGAAAGTGGCAGCATGATGCAACACAAGAAAAGGAACAGACAAAAGAATGGGTTATTGGGACAAAAGGGAAGTGGGAATAGTTCCAGTCAGTAGGATGCTGCAATCTTGATTACATCTACTCATAATCTGCCTCTGTCAGGGAAGAAGAATCTAGTGTGTCTTCAGTAGCTGCAGAATTAATCTTTTCTCTGTGTGTGTCTTCTGTTTTTAAGGTAAAGGTGGAGTTGCAGGTTCTCCTTCCTCATATGTACCCTCAGGTGGCTCCTCAGCTTTTTGCCAGATCAGATGCTCTGCACAGACAGCAGCAGTTGCAGCTCAATACTCGTCTCACGTCTCACATCAGCTCTCTGGATCCAGGAGATCTGTGTGTGTGTGAGGCTGTGCAGTGGGTGAAGGACAACACCCTGCCCTTCTTGGAAAGCTGTCAGGCCTCGTCTGAGCGTGCTGCTGAAGCAGTCAGGGCTAAGGAAATGCTGCATCGCATGTGGATCTACAGCCATCACATATACAGGCAGGAACTGAGGAAGAAGATTTTTGACTGTGCAAAGAAGTTAAATCTGACTGGCTTCTGCCTGACTGGCAAACCTGGTGTCATCTGTGTGGAGGGACTCCAGGAAAACTGTGAAGAGTTCTGGCGTGTTATTAGGTATCCCAACTGGAAGCACATTTCATGCAAGCATGTGGAGAATACAGAAACAGAGGGAAGCATTGATAATCTTCGTCTCTTTCACAGTTTTGAAGACCTGCAGTTTCAGGCACATGGTGATTATGGCCTGAGGAATGACTATCACATGGATCTTGGCCAGTTTCTAGAATTCCTGAAACAGCATCAAAGTGGACACATTTTTCAGATTTTATTTGGTGTTGAAGGCAAACTTTCAGACAATTGAGAGAAACTGCTTATGAAGAGGTCTAATTCTGGAGAGCAAGAGGTGTTGCTAACACTGAAATATTTTGCTTTACAGCTACTGTGAAAAAGGAAACTTTTAACATCTGAGATGAATGGTTCAAGTAGTTCATCTCAGCTTTTGTGCTCAACTGCCACATATTTTTGAGACATGTTCACTGATTTTCTAAGACTCTAAAACTGGCATTTTTCTCTGTGAGCCATGCCTGCTAAATATTCCAAAGTGTGTTAGGAATTATACACTTCTGTTTCATCTGTACTGTGCTGTGTGAATTTCTTCCCATCTCATTTTAACCTACTCTCTTCCAGTTTAAAACGTTCTCCTGTCTTGTCACTACGTGCACTTGTAAAAAAGTCCCTTTCTCTTTTTTGTAGGTTCCCTTCAGGTACTAGAAGGTGCTATAATGTCTTGCCAAAGCCTTCTGTTCTCCAGGCTGAACAATCCCAATTCTCTCAGCCAGTTGTCACAGGAGAGAGATGCTCCTCCAGCCTCTGATCATTTTTTGTGTCCATCCTCCTCTGGACTTGCTCCAGCAGGTCTGTGTTCCTTTTACGTTCATGTCCCAGAGCTGGATGCAGTGATCTGTTTGGGGTCTCACAAAAGTGGAGTAGAGGGTGAGAATCACCTCCCTCAGCTGCTGGTCACGCTGCTTTTGATGCAGCCTAGGATTCAGTTGGCTTTCTTGGCTTCAAGTGCACATCACTGGCTCACGCTGAGTTTTGTGTTTACCAGTACCAAGTCCCTCTCCTCAGGGCTGCTCTCAATCCATTCTCCACCCAGTTTGTGTTTGTGCTGGGAATTGCCCTGACCTAAGGGCAGGATCTTGCACTCAGCCTTGTACACAGACCCAGCTCTCCAGGTCCCTCTGGATAACATCCCTTCCTTCCAGTCTGCTGCCTGCTCCACGTGGCTTGGTGCCATCAGTAAACCTGCTGGGGGTGCAGCTGGTCCCACTGTCCCTGTCACTGACAGCCCCTGAGGAATGTCACTCCCACTGGTCTCCACTTGGACATCATCTATTGACTGCACCTCTGCAACCAACCATCCTTAGCCACCTTCATCCATCAAATCCATGTCTCTTCAGTTAAGGATGTCATGAGGCAAAGTGTCTGTCTGGTTATGTTAATAACAATTTTTCATCTGTTCAATTCATGGCATTTTATGTTTACACTGTTAGGCCAAACACCTTGGAAATGAAAATGGGTCAGATGAGACAAAGTTTAGTTTGACCCCTTACATTACGTAAGGAAATATATGTAAAACACAGAAAATAGGAAAAAGCCCCTATTTTATGTAAAAATATATATATATATTTAATATTACATAAAAATACAAAAACTTGAAGAATCCTTTCTTATGTAAAATTAGTATGGAGATAATTTTCCAGCAGCTTGTAAGAGGCAATGCTGTTATTGGTTCATTAGGCAGTGTTTTCCTGCAGCGAAGCGTGCTGAGAGTGGATGTGGAGGGTGAGTGTCCCGTTTGTAATGCATGTAATTATATATATAAATATGATATGTAGTTGAAGAACACTACTGAAAAGTCCTCTGGAAGGGCCACCAGCCCACCACCTCCCACTGTGTGCCTGAGTGCCTTCATGTGCAAAGGGGTACCAAGCAATAAAAGCAGACTCACTGCTGAGCTGCACCACTCCAACACCCAGGCACTCAACAGCACCTGTTTAAAGACTGTGTTTCAGCACACTTAGCTGATGGCAACATAAATAACAGATATTATTTTATTTCAAATTAAATACAAGGAAGTGTTTTAATACCCTTCTCACAATAGCAATACATTGAAATGCTGAGGGTGGCATTGAAATTCAGAGTGTTTCTGGTTGCTCAGAATATGATTAATGTCTTTTCCTTCACTGTGGTAGGTTGTACTGTTTGTGTGATCATAACTTCTGCCAAAAGCACAGTGAGGCAAAAATGTTGACATGTTCCCATTAGGCAGTGAGGGAGAAAGGGCCACTCTTTCTGAATTTGGGACCTGTAATCTGCAGCTGTGACAGAGCTGAGGGGCTAGACAAATAAAATTAGTATTTGGTTTTCTAGAGATAATCTCTCTTGTAAAGATTAGAGAGAAACAGAAATGTTCAAGTAACCTTTTTTTCCCAGAACCATGCAGAAAATATAGTACATTTTTCTTGGAGTGGTAATTGTTTAACAACTAATAATTCCTCAAAGTCTATTCCTGGCATTTTGATACTCCCTTTTTGTCAAGAATGTGGAGTTCAAAAAATTAGGCCAAACATTTGCAATGATCAGAACAGTGGTTATCTTGGTGGGGGAATTAAATCCTCAATCTTGTACAGGACATTACCTTAGCTAATGTTAAATGTAGTATTGTTAAATGTTATTCTTAGCAATGGTAAAATGTTCTGATTAGATGTGAACAAAAGGTTCTGCAGATTTAGTTCTTCTAGAAAATTTTCATTTCATAACTCCACAGAAGAGTGACCAGTAAGCATTTTCTCTGGAATAAAAAATTCTAACCCCTTATGGTTGTTTAAAGTTTGTGGTTTTTTTTTTTTTTTAATAATAGGTTCACAAATTATGCAAATTACACTGTGACTGTAATGGATAAAATATCAAATGTATTTTTAATTGCCCATTTATCTGCTTAGGTTCCCATTGATGTTTGTGACAAAACTCTTGACTCAAGATATAACCATTTTTTTCAAAAAATCTGTCAAACTGTAGTGTAGGATATCTCAATTAAAATAACCATCAAAATAACAAAACACAAATATATCTCTCAGATTAATTTTTATTTTCTGATGTATAATTGACGATGTCTTGATCTGAGTTTCTAACCAACTACTATGAATTAGAAAAAGTTTTCTGCATCTTAAAAAATTAGCAATTCTTAGGCTTTCTAGGCAGAAACAACTTTAATATTTTAATGCTTTTTAAGTGCAGCTGATTTGTTTGTTCTTCATTAAATATTTACAGTTTCACTTTCATGGCCTCTTCAGGCCAGGTGTAGGAGTCAGCCACAAAGCTGTTGTAGTCAGTGCTGTACACCTGAGAGCGGATGAAGGCCTCGAGGTCCTTGGGCTGAGGGTAGGTGGAGGCAGTGTTATTCCTGTAGGCTTCTTCTGCGAGCTGGAGAGAGGCATTAAAATCCCAATTAGTGCTCATAAACTATCTGAGTACACTTAACAGAACTTAAAAGTAGGACTTAGTTCAAAATCAGGATAAGACTCGGCCCTCTCTGGTGCTGGCAGTCACCTGTGCTCTCACTGGCTGCAGGTAAGTTCCCTGTGAATTAGACTACAACAGGACGATGTTTGTGTTTAAGTGGGTCTGACCTGGGCTACTTTTGAACAGGATTATGTGTTCAGACTGTTACAGATACAGTGCTCCTCTCTGCACTGTCTTAGCTTTCACTGTGCAGTGGTGGGTAAAATATTCCACAAGTCCCAAGCACTGAGATACAATTTCTGCTTTTCTCTCATCATTTTATCCTGGTTTACAATCTTCCCAAAGCACTGTAGGAAAAGTATGATTTGTTCAAAGCTTCCATGCTCCTTACATATTAGAGAAGTTTAGTATTTGCCATAGCTTGATAATATACTTCAAAAAAAGCAAACACATGGGAAAAAATAGTCCTATGCAGTGCACAGAATGGGGAAATAGAAATATTTGCTTGTTCTTTTCTCACCCAGACCATACCTAAGTGAATCAATTATGCATCACAAATACAGCTGCACAAAAATTAAGTTTAGAAGGGGTTGGAGCTCTCTCAACACATCAAAGTAGCCTCTCTCACCTGAAGATCACCTACTTGAGAAACAAGTATCTTCAGACTGAACATTCATCTGTGAAACAAAGGAAGTCTGGCAGACAGGTTTTATGCAGCACTGTGAAAAGATCTGCTTGAAACTATTTGGCAAACACTCTAATGCTCCTCCTTTGAATAAAAGGGAAACGTTCTTCTTCCTGCTTTCTTTAGCTCTCTTTAAAACAGAAATGTTCTAGTTTGGTGAGAAGCTGAGACCCCAAATCGCCTTATTAAGACTTCTTTTCTAGGATTAGTCTGAATCCCAACTCAATTTGATTGCGAAGAACTTTGGGTGTTTATATAAGCATATCTTCAGGTCTGTGCACATAATTATTGTGGTTGAATAGGGTCTGAATTCATACCCAATGCTTGGTATTCCAAAATATTTTGATAGTGTTCCTCTCCTGGAAAAGGCAGAGGCCTCTTGGGTTGGGTTGTATGAGCCAGAATAAGTATTTTCAAGAATAAAGTTTCAACAGAGAACAAGCAGAAGGAATCATTTGGTAACATTTTCCTTCTTTTGTATTTTCTATAACACGCACAAACAGAGGAGGAATTTCTATCACTGTGTTTCTGCCGACCCAAGAGCCAGTTTGATTTTGCCTGAGGAATTTAAATAACATTTTCACATCTACAGAGCAGAGTTACTACTTGCCTAAGAAGACATGAACTTTGAGAAGGATTTTTCCTTTTCTTAAATACACAGAATGAGAGAAGCCATGGAAACTGTTTCATGTATGAGGGTTCCTTGTTATTCTTTCAAAAGCATATGAAGAGGAATTATTCACAGTAAGGTGAAAAAGAGAAAAAGGAAAAAAGGTCACAGAGGACAAACAAAAAGTTGAAACTGATAACCATGAAGGGGCACAAGCCCTTCAGCTGTGCAGGTGGCATGACTGTGGTGAACAGCAGAATCTGTGCTCTACAGACATACATGCTTGGTGTAGATCCACAGCTCTCCTTGTATTTGGATTGCCTTTATATTTCTGAATTTAAAATTTAATTTTGAAACTGCTGCATGTCCAATATGGATTCACGTAAACCAACTTGTGTGAAGGTGTGTTGGGTGATAAAACCAAACCATGTAGAGCTGGTGGGAAGACAAAAAGCCACAAAATGCTGAAATTACTTACCTTCACAGCAATTTTCAGTGACACATCCTGAATAGTGACTAATGGAGGGTAGAGGCGACCTTCCTGTAAATTCTCTTCTGTAACTTGCTGTGCTATAACCTGAAATAATACAAACATTTGTAACTTGATATGCAGATGCAGCTGTAGCTTGATTAGACAGTGATACTGTCTTTAGCAAAGAAATGTTTCTGCTTTGGCAAATTCCACAGGTACTCCTTAATCCACCTAGACAGCATTTTTTAGAACCACCTCTGTCATTAGGAGAAGCTACACAAGAATTAGAAATGTTGGGAGTTACATCTTTTTCTCACTCAGACAATACAAGCTACTTAAGTCTTGAGTAAATCCATGACACACATAAACTAGCAAATATATCTCATAAACTAGCAAATAGTTCATTGTGAGATAGAAATTCCAGCCAACAATTGCAGTTGGGCCAAAGACTTCTAAAATATAAAGAAGCACCAGTCATTCTGACAGCTGTCACATTAACCTGTGCAGGGAACACAACTGAAACCCTTAAGTGTAAAATGCTCTGGAAGAAATTACTGGCAGCTGGTATTTTTGCTATCAGTAGCTACAATTTGTTTGTCATTTGGGGACTTGAAATAGCCTTTCAGGGTGATCCAGATGTGGACAGAAGGAAAGCTCTGCTCTGGATAACATCTGCTGGAGCCATGTATTACACACCAAGAGGTTCTGAAAACACCAGGAAAGTCCAAGAAACACTGAGAGTTAAAACTGATAAAAAAGCCCAAAGAGCTGATAAAAAAGCCCAAAGAGAAAGCAAGAAGCGCACTTTTGAGGGAATATTCTAGGAAGATACTTGAAACAAAGCACAAACAAAACTTCCCACAGTTCCTGTCACCTCAGGTAATAGGACCCTGTACATATGCTTGTAAGCATCTAGGACTGCATCAGAACAGGTGTCTGGATGCATCTCTTCCAGCAGAAATAGGTAAAAAGTTTGAACTAAAGTAACTCCAGGTTCAAAAGAACTCAGTGTTCTCTTGTGCAGTCTAACTAAAATGTTTGTAGCTGTCCTAAGTTTTTCCATTTGGAGTTAAAATGCTGACAAGAGCAATAGGCTAACAAGGGAAGAAAAAGTATTTGTTTACATTTAAACCTCATCTTGAGAAATACAGCAGAGAAAAACCCGCTAGGGGGAGCTAAGAGAATGTAAAATCAAGTTACTGCTCTTCATAACAGCGACCAGGTTATTTCAAAATGATTCAGAGCCCTTTGATGTGCATCTGAATGTAAGGAGGCACTCACAACATGAGGTCCCTGATGTTAACAGCATAAGAGGGATCTGCAGCAAAGATGAAAGCTGAAGAAATCAACAGCAAGTTGCTCTTACTGCAATGCATCACTGAAAATTAAAGGTTCAGGAGTGGAGTACTTCTCTTTTGTGATTCTGCTTTTGATAGAAGGCAAGCCACAAAATATTTGGGCAGTGCTCAAAGTGGGAGAGGTAGCAAGGTCAACTGTACAGATGCCATGCTGTTCCTTCAGACACACTCCTGTAACAGCATTGAAAACTATGCAAAAACACAAACCCAAGCATTTCCAAAGAGAACAACACCCTCTTCATGTGCTGCTTGAAAAACACTCCTTGAGAACATCAGATCAGTGGTAGGGGGAAAAAAAAAGATGAATCTACATGTGGGATTACTGAGAAAATAAGAGGTGCCAGAGAAAACATAACTGTGCCAATGTATAAATCCAGAATGTAACATCACTTTGAGCAGGGTGTGGTTTTTCTCCATATACTTCAAACAAGAATGGGGTAGAATCATGAGAGGGTATAGAAAATAATTTATTTTTTTTTTGATCAAGGAAACAAAAAAAAATAGACTTGGGAGAACAAGAGAAGTCTGAAAGGAAATGCAAAAGACAACTGAAGGCAAACATTTCTTAGGGTGCTGTAGGGAAAACAAATCATCAAAGAGCAGAAAATCCTGAGTTTCTTTTTTCTCAGGACTCACAGTTACAGTGTGACACTAATTGACAAAAGATGGTAAAATGTATAAACATTTTTAAAAAGCCACTAGGTTAATTTATGAAGGAAAAATCCATACAGGGACAAAACATCCAGCATGGGAAGGCCATTCAGTAAATGTTGCTGGAATCTGAGAAGCCATTTCAGCAGAAGGATCACTCTGTATTTCTCTTATTTATCCTTTTTTCCTCAGCTTCTGCTAGTGATTGCTTTCACAGGAAGATATCAAGCAGTTTGGATCCTAGGTACGACCCAGTATGGCTATTTTCGTTTTTTAAATATTAATTAATTAAAGTTTTTAATAGAAAAATTAACAAAGCCTCATTACAGAATCTAAAGTAAAGGCAACCAAGACAAAATGGCATAAAGCAAGTGGGGGCATCTTGGTTCTTGGAGGACATATTCTCCATAATGAAAAGATTTTGTAGGATTATTTCTGAACTAAACTGCAGGTCACACATGCAGGACTATTTCATTAGTTCATAATTCTCTGCCTCTTTTGTTGTGTTTGGTAGGACTTAAAAGAATAGGCAACATCCCTTGCCATCAGAGAACAACTGCCCACAGTCAAGAGGTATTACAGCTTACAGTACCTTACATTTATGATCCAAAGTCAAAGTTACACTCTATTTTACTTGGCAGGAAGAAAAGAACATTGAAATCAAAATCTGTTCTAGTTACAACAGATACTTATTTGTGACTTCAATCAGATTTAATTGGAGAAATGGCAAAGCAAGAAGCAGGAGGTGCAGGCATGCAGCTTGGGCTGCTTCCTTTTTATCATTTCTTTTTTTCAGGTAAGCTACCTTGGCAATCTAAGAAGGTCCCTCTACCCAAAATGCATGGGTTTGGTTCTCTAAATTTTGCAGCATCTGGGATGCTTCAATTTCAAATGAGGAATACCAAGCACATTCTAAAACCCCCATGAAACTATTCTGATTTTATCCTTCCAGTATAAAAGCCAAGAACATACATTTTCCTTTTGCTTTGCAGTGTGATTATTCAGCTAGGGGCTTTCACAGCCCTGACACCTCTTCTGGCAGACCCCTGTGGCACCCATCAGCTCAGTTCAGCCAAGCCCCACAGCCCCTCACATGTCAGGAGACCAGATGTGGAAGCCCTGAGCTGGGAGCAGCAAGGGAGCAGCTACTCAGGGATCCTGCCACCAACAGAACTTTCTATGCAAGACAAAACCCACATTTTTATATGTCAAACTTTTCTAAAGATTATACTAGGGGAAGGCAACTGTATAGCAGAACCTGCACCAAAGAGTCAGGAAAAAATGACCACCTCAAGTGAGAATTTAAAAGCTTCCTCACAATTTCTGCTACTATTTAACTTCCCTGACTGTTAAATTTCTTTGTTCAGAACTGTTTTTTTCTGACTTCATAGACTGTCACATGAAACACAGTTCAATCCACACATATGCCACCTTTAGTCATCAGGTCTCACCATACAGGAACCATTTCATGCAAACCAAAATGAAGCAACCTCTACAATGAAGTTGGACAACTCTAACACAGCAGCAGTTTATACTAGGAAGTGAGGATCACCATATCCAATTGAAATTACAGGGGAGGACTTAAAGGAAAGATATAATTATCCAAAGGCTTAGGAGATGGATCATTGCCCTTTTATGATGGTTAAAGTCAGTGGAGACAGGCTGGGCTTTTTACTAATTTTAAAGATGGAAATTGTGAATGTCTTTCTTACAGAGGGCAGGCTATTAGCAAACCCCTTTGAAGATGCCACAGCATGCACCTTAAAAAACCTCTGAAAGTCCAACAAGGACAGCATGCAAGTGCCCACCCCTTAATAAAGCTCTGTATGACATACTGCCATAGGATCACACTGCCTAACAGCTGCCCTCGAGTGAGAGCCAAGGACCACTTTCTTCCCTTTAAACCATGAAGAGCAAAGAAGGAGCAAGAATCTGGAATGAAATATTCCTTAGAGAAGCTGCAGGAGCTGAGTAATGCATTCACATATCTGCTAATTGGTGCAGCTTTTTTTCCCTTTCATTTTTAATTGTTTCATAATTCAAATTCAAGCAATTTTGTAAGCAAAAGACTCACATGAGTCACCCCAAAGCTACCAACATCATCAATAATAATAATTCCTTTCAATCTAAAATCAAACCTATGTGCCTATGCATGCAAACTGTACAAATGTGCATTTACCTGCAGTAACACTGCACTGAAATCTTTCTTTTTTTCCCTTCCCAACAGAAGGTATAGTTTATGTCAGGTGTCCCTTGCCCAAGTATTAACTTTTTAAAATGGCTTGTCCAAATACAACTTATAAAATAAAGGCCTTACACAGAAAGCAGTATTTTCCCCATTGTAAAGTTTAGCTCTTTCTGTTTAATTGCTCATTAACATCAAGTCACTAAATTAAGGAATTTAAATAATCTTGTATACAGTACCTCAGCAGTCGTGAGGAATACATTCTCATCAATATGTCTCATTCCACATGAAATAACACCAAGGGCAACTCCTGGGAACACATAGGAATTGTTACCCTGTCCAGGATAGAGAGTTTTTCCACTTGGAAGAGTGACAGGATCAAAAGGACTTCCACTGGCAAAAATCCCACGTCCCTAAATTGTAAGAAGGAAAAGAAAGCACATTAATTGAGAGATTGCTGTTGAAATATTTCTCACATCCTTTTAAATATCCATCAATAAATATCCATTTAAATAATGTGAAAGCTGGGCTGAATCTATTTAGCATCTATTCTGAGAGGGTGTTAGAGCTGTTTGCCTGAATATGTCTCAAAAACATCAGGACACAGATCCTGGAGACCACTGGTGATTCTCTGTGGCTGTCTAACCCAATCTGTACCATTTAGAAGGAGGCAAACTGAAGCCAGCAGTCATTATTCACTTTGTGCATCCATGCCAGAAGAAGCTCCATGGGAAGTACAGAGCTGTAAAACCCTAAGTAGGCAATACTGCTATGGTAGCAACAGGTGATGCTACTGGACTTTTTTTCCCAATAACAAAGCATCCAAAAATGATACTAAGGCAACTAAATGTTGTGCTTTTGGATGGGGTGATTTCTGAGGAGCTGTGGGCAGGCAGAACTCTCTTTTCTTCCCAATCCCCCACTTCAGGCCCTTGAGCCCACTCCACAGCTCAACAGAATGACCAAGGTGCAGGTCCTGTCCCAGGAACATCATCCCATAGAGCAACAGCACGAGTCAGTGTGGAACCTCCTCTGCCAGGACCTTGGGGGTCCCCTCTTTGTAACATACTGAGCAGGGTGAAGGCACCAACTCAGGTCCCTGCTACTGATAAAGCATTAGCATGTTTCCCTGCAGGTTTCTGGGTAATGCCAGGCAGGACTGTGGCTGGCAGAGCCCAGGTATCATGCCCAGACTGGTGCAGGCAGGCAGTAGGGAAGAGCCAGCCTGCTTGAGGGAATTAAGGGAATTCAGCTATATGGGGACAGGTTACACCATAACACTTGTCCTGAGGACATGAGATCTGCTCTAACTCAGTTTAGGGCGCAGTTCATGTGGGAGTGGCACTGCACAGGACTGGTGCCTGCAGCCCAAAGGCCCCTGGCTCCTGCTCTCTGGGCAGGGAGCACCCTTAATTTTAAGCACTGAATTTAGGTGGAGAAGAAAAGCCAGCCTTTATTTATGCTAGCACTGCTAAAGTGATAAATATCACTGTTAAATACTTCAGAGGCACTTTGTATCAGAAATATCTCTGTCTGTTTTAGAGAACTGGAAACTGAAATGCACTATAGTGCATTTTAAAATAGGCCGCTGTTGCTATTCAGCTCTTCAGAAGAATATTCTGTTTTGTTTGGTGTCATGCTCTATAATCTTGGCCTGCTTATTGTATGTTTTGGTGACAAATCAAATACTTCAGAGTGTCTTTTGCACTTGTGGTTACCCACTACAACCAACCCTTCACGTAGATTGCTTCCCTGGCTCCTGCACTGTGCTGTAATTACATCCGTGCTGTGGAGAATGGACATGCTAAATTTGTCCTTTAAACACTGAGAAACTGTCATTCAAAATGCCCTGTATCTGAAAAGAAATCTAAATACACCCACTATGAAACACAGATACATTTTAAATTCTAGGCTGAATTACAGGATAATGTGTTTATCAGTACTTCTATGATAAATAAGCAAGCACAGTTCTCTTAATTTTTACCTACATTTATGTAACAGAAAACTTTGTAAGAAGAATCAATTACCCCAGTTCTTAATACAGAATGATTTTAAAGATTCTGTTTCATGTATTGAAATATTTTCTTACCCAAAAGAGTATTTATGAAATCTCAAATCAAAAGCATGCCACTGTGCGTATATATTACACAAAATGGTACAGTTCATAATGCTTTAGTGATTGATGGTGACTGATGCTCTGGTTATAAAAGATTATGAGTGTTGCCTACACCAATAAAAGCTATGAAATGTTTTTATAAGAGTGCAAGCATGCAGTGAACTCAATGAAATTGTCTTGATAAAATCTGAAAAATCTTTTAAATTATTTAACTCATTTTATCTATGTGCAGAGACATGATTAGTACCTGCTGCTCCACCCTCTGTCCTCCTCCCTTTTAAAATTTAATTTCAGACTTTTCATGACTTATACTGGAAAGATGTTAATCTTTGCTTACCTCTGTGTATTTGTAGCACTGCTCAGCAGTACATTCAGCTTTGCTAGTGGGATTGCTGAGAGCAAAAATTATAGGATGTTTGTTTAGAGCAGCCATATCCTTAAGAATTTGTGGAGTAAAAGCACCTCCAATTGCAGCAACTCCTAAAGAAGAAAAATACACATATAACAAGTAGACAAATTAAATTAGTTCAAGGTAAGACAAGCATGTCACTTGTAAAAGAACAAAGCTCCTTTCTCTCTTTCTCCCTCTTTAAAATGGAGTTCAGCCTTTTTCCTAACATGTAGTTGGAATAAAGTTTTGTATAAAAGACTTTGCAATAGAGAAACTCCAGCATTGTCCCTAGCATAAGCCACAACCTATTTTCCCCTACATGATCTGGTGAATTTCTCCTTTCCCTGTTCTCAGGTCCTTTGTGTAAGATAAAAATGTTATCACCTAACCTGCAGCTAGGTCTAGTATGGACTAGACAGATGCAGCTCTGGGGCCTAAAGTTCTGTGCAACGGACTGGAGAGTTTCTCCCAAATCCAGTGTGTCAGATTTCAGATTTTTCTGACATGATGAGTAAAGTCTCTGCCTTCTGCATCTGAGCTGAGCTGACAAATAATAATTTTGAGTCTAGGTGTTCCCTGACAGCAACAATTTCTTTAATACATCCCTTTTCATTGCACTGTAGATGCTTTTCTACTCCCTGTACTGTCCACACTTATAAATGCTATTCAGAGGAACTGAATGCCACTCTGGCAGGATCAAATCATCTAACTTAGGTTGCACTCTGCTGCATTGCAGACTTGCAGCCAGAACTTAGATCTTGCACCTCAGACAATTCGCAAACAAAGAGGGGGGTGTGTGATGTTTTTGAGATGCCAAGGACCCCTGTATTTCTGAATAATCTACAAGAGCTGGTAATTCAAGGATATCCACACCTTCAGTGAAAATAAACAGACAAACAGATCTTGGAGTAAAACTACTTTATTTTACTGGAGGCCTCTCTCACCTGGCTTGGAGAGAAGGTAGCCTCCTTTGTCCTCACAGACCCCAGTGCCTGACACCCCATTCTGCATTCCACACAGCATCTGAGTTTCAAAATCAGAGAAAACAGCTTGTTTTCCCTCTCCTGGGGTGTGGAAATGGATTAAGGCTCTCCAGGCTGGGAGAGGAAAGCCTGGAACCTGAGCCTTTCTCAGGTCAGTACTGTAACATCTCATCGCTGATGCTCAATTGAGCATCTTGACAGTGCCCTCTCTGAAAGGACAGCTTGGGATTTGCCTGAGGAGAACATCAGGTCCTTGGGGGGAGATGAAAGGGGCCCTCACTGCCCAGAGCTGGCTCTAAGATTGTGCTTCAGGACAAACATTTCTTTAAGGCATCTCAGAGTATTTTCTGACTGATTTTACATGGAGCATGGTATCATCTGTTACATACTATTATTTTTTGCAACTCTGAGCTCTCTGTACTTGACCTTCTATGAATGGACAGGGATGCTCAGATGCAAAAGCTCTGACAGACCAGCTGAGCCACTCTGTGCTTGATGAACAGTTCTATAAGAGCCTGTTATACACCTCAGTTTCTGGTTAAATCTTCAGCTGCCAAGTGTTTAATGTCCACTAAAATTGCTTCTGGACAGCCAGCTGTAAGAATGACAACTATCTTCAGATTTAAGGTAAAACAAAATGCTTATGGCTATTTTTTTTAATTGCAGTTTCTTAGACTGGGTCTATCTAAATTAAGGCTTTTCCTTGAGCCATTGCAGGCAATGAAATGTCTATAAGGATTTGCTCAGACAGAGCTAAGTAAAACAGTGGGAGGAGGGCTATCAATGTATTTCCCCATGACTCCTGGTACTCCAGGGAACATACTGAATGTCTAGTCACTCAAACCAAAAATCCCCAATATTAGTTTCTATTGCTGTTTCTGATGGAAGAGACTTCATTATACAGAACTGATAAGAGAAAGTGACCTTGAGGGAGAGTCACAAAGCTTTATACATAAAAATTACACACAGTAAAACCCATATTTCATGGCAGCAGACTTTCCCTAAGCATCCAAACACCTTTATCCGCATAAATATTCATTCATTCTACTCTTCTGTCCCTCTAGCATCTTCAGCCTTGTAGTATACTAAGTAAATTCTCTGCACCACTTGGTCTCCTCTTTCAATCATATCTTCATGTAGCACAGGAAGAGAATTCATTTACCTCACTGGTGACCACTGGTAAAAGCGGATTTTACTGAACAAGGACCATGTGGTGTAGGCATAGTCAAAAAGGTAGCTGTTAAAATGTAGGACAGTTATCACTGTGGCATTTCAGTTTTTTAGCACCTGATGAATGAGTTTAGTAGCCAGATAGATTAATCTTCAAGTCTTACATATTTAAAAAAAAAACCAAGAGTACTTGCAGTTCACTTCTGAAACTGTCACTGAAACACAATAACCACATTATAGAGAGCTGAACAATTCATTATTGAGATCACAGTCCTTCACCTTTTACAAAAAAAAGGTCTTGTAAAATTTACATTTTGGTCTGCAAAGAGGACTGCTGGCTAAGGACCTAAATGTGAGCAAAAAGAAGACTCAGATACAGCACCCTTGTATTTGCGTAGCCTTATATGAGCTTAGCTCAGTTTTCTCATTCTAAGTTGGAGGTTATTTGTATTACACCTTCCACATTACACAAGAAATAATTTAGGAAGGTGGTAAGGTCCTCCATCAGATGTTTAAACCCAGTCAGATTCCCCTGTAAAATGGATGGCTCAGAATGAAAGCAGTGTTACATGCTTGGATAGTTACTATTTGTTCAGTTGCTTAATAGAGTCCATTATGCACCCAGTGTTTTCTGAAAACACACAAAGGTAAACTGTTCAGAGGAACTTGATCTTCTCTTCAGACAAAGCCACATCCCCTTTTTTTTTTCAACAAAGAATAAGGTCGTTGCCTTAAAGTCAAAGAAATTACCTATTAGCACAGACGGTTTTATATCTTTAACAATATCTTCTAGATTTTTCATTTCACGATGTTCGTGGGCAAAACGCTGTTTCTCATGGGTTAATGAGGCACGGCCCTGCATACAGAACAACAAGAAAAATAAATTTAAGTTTAATGGAACCTAATATCTTGTTTATATATCTGGTTTAACACATTCTATTTTCATTTCTATTTTTGCATCTATCATATCAAATGAAGTTACACTGTGTACAGCTAATATGCTTATGATAATTTAGGACTAATCTATTTGTCTAAGCAGTCAATAAATTCAGTAATTGTACTTTAAATCAAAAATAGCTGTAGAATACCACAGTATTAACATCTAATTGAGCAATTATACGAGATTTGTAACTTAGCAAAATAAAAATAGTTTCTCCTAGCTTTTTTAGCTTTGCTCTTGCCCGAAAGTATGAAGACTATATGGTGTGAGTATTTAGACTATAGTGGAGCGTACATTTTTCTTCACATTTTTCATATTTAATTCATTCATTATTAAGGATGGAATATAAAAATAATTCCAACCAGATGTCTGGTGCACCATTTCTGCATTAGCAAAATTGACTCAGCTGTGAAAAAGCTTTTGCCCTGATCTCTACTGGAAACTTCCACCCACCCATGCCCAACAAGGTTTCCAAACAGAATATGACAGATGCAGGAGAAAGGGCTATACAATATCACTGACATTGACTTGGGCTGCAAAGTGGGTTTGAACTCAGTGTAACATGGAGTGCAGGCTGAGAATGGGCCAGAATTTGTGAAAATGCTGTTAGCTGTCTAAATATGCAGAGCTTTGTCTGTACACAGACATCTGAAAATGTCAGCAGAAAAGTTTGAAATAAGCACACCACCGCCCCTTGTTTTAGTCTCAAACCTGCAGAAAATATCACTGCAAAGGCACTTTTCAAACACAAGTCTACAAGATGGTTCCAGCCCTTCAAACATCTTTCAATTTCAGACAGAAAGATGCAGATTAAACACGGAAGTACATGAGGAAAATTGAATGCTGAATATAATTTTGACCAAATAGCCAGAACAGATATGTATCATCTCCCCAGCCACACCTTTTACAACTGGTAAAATGAAAGTTTCCTTAATCTCAGCAAGATTATTAAGGCTAAATGGAAGTACTGGAACAGAATTCATGCCACGATTCCACCAAAATCTATAAATTTGAAAATTTTGTTTCAATTTAGGCCTGCATACATCATCAGACATAAGCCCCAGTTAGCTTTTCTAACAAAACTGAGAAAGCTGATGCTTCATTTCAGACCCCAATTCTGCAGTGTGGCAGCATGTGGCCGTGCCAGACCGATCCCCAAAGCTCCTCTGCTGGTCCTGGCTCAGCACTGCCAGAGCTGCTGGGCAGAAGGAGAGGCTGTTTCTCATTTCCATCTGCAGGGAAAAGTGCTTCCATCCCAAGGGGGCCACAGGGAGCTGTCATGTGGTCAGGGCTGACAGAGCTGCTCTGCCCCACAGCATGCCAGCTCCTTTTGGCTTACCCATGATTACAGGGCATTTCCAGAGATCTCTCTTTTCTCTGCACATTTTTATGCAGGTCTTAAGTGTTCCCCTAGAGTGATCAGCACAGAAATACTGAGATAGGGGCACTTGATTTCCTTTGTGGATAAAATGTGGAATTGTCAGCCCTGAGGGAATGCTGCAATATTAATCATTTTTGGCATGTTCATGCTTGAATCATTCCACCACGGTATGCATTTTGCATCCTGCCATTTCCCAGCATCCCAGCAGATGTCCCCACAGTCTGCACACACACTTTAGACACATCTCATTTTAAAGCAGGAATTTTCCTTAACTTTTTCAAGGGAAAAATAAGAAGCTTTCATTTTAGTCAGCAAAGAAGAAACCCCAACGTTTATGACTTCCAGACCAAGAGCTTGTTGCTAGGATTAACTCAAAATACTTTAATAAAAGCCACTTCTCATTCTAATCTGCTGATTGGTTGGAATTTAAATGCTTGGTGGCAGATTTGCTGGGGAGCCAGGAGTGAGTGCCCTGGGCCACCATCCAGTCCCAGGCTGCTTCTGGAGATGGTTCCTTAATGGTTCATCCTGTTGCTGCTGAGGAGGCCAGTTTTGCCTCTGACCTTAAAACACAACTTCTAGGAGACTGCCTTGGGCTACCAAGGAAAAAAACATCACCTCCAAGGGCTGTGACCAGCTCACTCTTCAGGCAGAGGCAGGCTGGTAGTTCTGAGCCCCTCCAGGATCTGCAGATCTGGACAGATTGCTCAGGAAAGGTCACCTTTGATTTTTTCTGCAGCAGGTAACAGATTTTTTCTGTCAGCCAAGAGATCCGGCTGACACCTTAGCAGATACAAATCTTGGTATTCTTTCATTTTCAATTTCAGTCAAAACAAACAACCAAAATCCTTCATGAAGCAGACTTTCTTTTTCATACAGTTTTACACCTGACTGGCTTTTGAGTAGGTGTTAAAACACTTACTGATGAAACACCAGGGATTCAAAGTCCTGACATTGACAATGAGCTCTCATTTAATTGGCTACAAAGGAGTGCTCAAACAGTAAGAATGTGACCCACTGCAAAGTTTTTCAGGCTGCTACTTAGAGAGACTAGTGCTAGACAGATGGGTCAGCTCAGGTCAGATTGCCTTACCCTAATTTCAATCTGCTCTTAATTTCACATATGATACTCTACCATTCTAAAAAAAATATACTCAAACAAACAAACAAAAAACTCAATGCAAGTAAAAACCCAAACAATTTAAAATTTACTTATTTATTCAGCTTTGGTCTGAATTAGTTTGATCCCATTAGTCAGCATAGATCATGTCTCCAAGTAAATATTTTTCCAGCATATTAACTAAGAATGAAATATTAAATTATGTGGCTTAGCAAAAATAACAACAGCTATGTGCCTAGACATTTTTGCTTGGAAAATGCTTATAAAAGAAATTATATGGTTGGGTTGTTTTTTGTTTTTTTAGTATCTATATTTTAAAATAAATTAGAATCATAGAATGGTTTGGGTTGGAAGAGACCTTAAAGATCATCTCCTTCCACCCAGCCTGCTGTAGGCATGGACACCTTCTGCTAGTCCAGGTTGCTCAAAGCCCCATCCAACCCAGCCTTTAACACTTCCAGGGATGGGGAATCCACAATTTCTCTGGGCAACCTGTTCCAGTGTGTCACCACCTTCACTATAAAAAAAATTCTTAATTTCTAATATGAATTGACCCTCTTTCAATTTAAAGATGAAATCCCTTGTCCTATCAGTCCCCGCCCTTGTAAGAATTCCCTCTCCAGCTTTCTTACAGGCCCCTTTAGGTACTGGAAGGCCAGTAGAAGTCTCCTGGGGCCTTCTGTCCTCGAGGCTGAACAATCCCAATTGTCTCAGCCTTTCCTCATAGGAGAGGTGTCAGAAATGTATCTTCACTGTTAATTCAGTGATCCCAAAGGAGCTACATAACACCTCCCTAAGCTCTACATCCAAGATATCAAGACCAGCTAGTTGATTACATAACTTCAATAGTTTAGAGGCCAGTCCTTTAGACAGTATTTTTTCTCCACAAACTGATAAATTCTTAAGTTCTGCTCGCTGCCAAGTAGAAAGGCAGCAGCAGGACCATGACTAGCTTTCCTTTGTGCCCTGCCAACAGGACAAGCAAGAAGGAATAAACAATTCAGTTGTGTGTGTCTTCCTTAAAATAAGGGGCTGCCAATCCATTTGGTACAAGCTTCCAGACATTCATCCCTGAATGCCTATAGCTGGAATAAGAAATCACAGAGCTTTTGTCAGCCAGCAGAAAGAAGAGGATGGAGCCAAAATGCAGATGTCTCAATTCTGGATTTGTGTGGTTTGCTGTCTTGTCTCCTTCCTGACAGTGGAGTGGTGTGAAGTGGCTGGACCTGTCAGTGCTGAGCTGCTCTGACTAAAACATCTTCCAGAAGCACAGAGCACGTCTTCTGATATGTCCATTTCCAGCCCTGGCTCAGCCAGCTTTTGTACTGTGGCTGCTGGGAAATGAGCAGTAAAGGATCAACACAAAGCAGCATAAATCAGAAATTGCTCTGGTCTGCCTGCATCTCCATAATCCTAAAACACTAACATGGCACAGAGCTTACTGGTATTTCCTTTCTTCTCCTAATAGAAAAAATGTAATATACACAATATTTTGAAGAGTTTGAATGGGCTCTGAGGGTTCTGTGTATGAAGCTCTGAGTCTTTTAAGTAGAAACATCATCTTCAGTCACATTCAGATATGTCTTCTAAGTCCACTGTCTTGCTCTTTCAGCATCATTAACAATTCATTCAGTCAATTAAAAGCGCTCAGAAAAACCAGCAGTTTAGAGACCTTTGCAGTACACCAAACCTCTGTACAGTCTCACTGAAGCACCTCAATGCTCACCACACAGGGAGAGATTTTTGGACAGACTTTTTTCCAGGAGCTGCTACCAAAGGATGTTATTGCACTGTTGTTTGAATAGCTGTACAAAGACTCCTCCAGGCCAGGCATCAGCTGCCTTAAGGTGCATTATGTTTTCTATAATGTGTGGCATATGTAGATGTACATAAAGATACATGTCTCACTCCTGCATCAAGGGACACTACCCAAATCCAAACAGAAAGTCTTTCACACTGAAATCCACAGATGAGCCAAGAGATTTAATGTGATACCTGTGCAGCTATTTAGAGGGGAGGACACAAACTTACAAACTCTTTCAATAGAAAAAAGAGGAAGGCAAAGTGAGAAAAAGAGACTATATATTCTTCTTGCTTTTACTTCTCAAATGTATTCATCATCCCAAGAAAGAAATAAAAAAGGACTAAGATTATTTCCTTATAATTTAAAATGTTATATAATCTTATGTTTTTCTTATCTTTTCTAGAATAAGTAATTTTCTGGGGGCATTTTAATAAGTTTGCTTGAATTGGAAAGAAAAAACTAACAGAAAATAAAAACAGCCAACAAAAAAACCCTACTAAAAACTAATGTACCATGAAGAAAATCATAGTATCTTTAATGGATAATCAGACTGCCTGAATAAACTACACAATATACTTCACTAGAATACTGAAGGTTGAAAATATTGATAACCCTCACAAAGATTAATAATTCTTAAGTCCAAAAACTTAAAATCAAAATTCCAGAAATTACTTTTTAATGGAAAAGTATTGCTTCTATCAGAGTATCATTCTGTACCAAGAAACCTTTGGGTTACTTTGTATTTGAACAAAAGAGAACAAAGCAGCCTGAAAACAGATATATTAGAAGTCACTGTGGTATCTGAGACGGAAAGTAATATGAACTAAATTCTTTATTAGCAAATGAATTACAAAGGTGGACTGCGTTAAACCAACAGATGAAGTACAGAGATAAAGAAACAATGGCAGCATTCTCTGATTGTGACATTATGTATGAAAGATGTTGGCAATCATAAAATATCTCTACTCCTTAATGGGTCAGAGTGGTTGGTACTGTATTTTATCATTACAAAACACAGTCACATGAACACCAGGACCTTTCAATTCAAGAAGCAAAAGGAAGTAACAGGACTCAGTAGTGAATAGTTCTATGAAGAAATTGTTTGTATTTTGGATTTGAAATGAAAACAGTTCATAGGGAGCAGTTTCAGGAGGGTTCTGAAGTTTTTAGTTTAAGGGTCTGATCAACAGGGATCAGGTTTCAAGCAAATGTACATCACAGTTTTCACAGAAAGTTACTCTTATTGTCACATTATAGCCAAATTGAGGCTCAGATAACAAACAAAAATGACCCATCAATAAAACCCTGAGAATTTTCATAGAAAACAGCTGTAAAAACAGGAGGCCAGACTTCACGGCAGGCATCTATATGGGAAATTAGAAAATGGGAGGCAAACCTTACAAATGCCACCAATGTGCAGCCTAATGGCACAGCCTGTCGGAGCTGGGGCTGCCGCAGGAGCCAAGGCTGCAGAGCAGAGCAGCTCTGTGCCAGCCAGGCCAGAGAGGCAGGGCTGCAAGCTGCCCAGAGCTGCCCCTGCCATCAGTGCTGGGCAGGGCTGCAAGCTGCCCAGAGCTGCCCCTGCCATCAGTGCTGGGCAGGGCTGCAAGCTGCCCAGAGCTGCCCCTGCCATCAGTGCTGGGCAGGGCTGGAAGCTGCCCAGAGCTGCTCCTGCCATCAGCCCTTGGCAGGGCTGCAAGCTGCCCAGAGCTGCCCCTGCCATCAGTGCTGGGCAGGGCTGGAAGCTGCCCAGAGCTGCTCCTGCCATCAGTGCTGGGCAGGGCTGCAAGCTGCCCAGAGCTGCCCCTGCCATCAGTGCTGGGCAGGGCTGGAAGCTGCCCAGAGCTGCCCCTGCCATCAGCCCTTGGCAGGGCTGCAAGCTGCCCAGAGCTGCTCCTGCCATCAGTGCTGGGCAGGGCTGGAAGCTGCCCAGAGCTGCCCCTGCCATCAGTGCTGGGCAGGGCTGCAAGCTGCCCAGAGCTGCCCCTGCCATCAGCCCTTGGCAGGGCTGCAAGCTGCCCAGAGCTGCCCCTGCCATCAGTGCTGGGCAGGGCTGGAAGCTGCCCAGAGCTGCTCCTGCCATCAGTGCTGGGCAGGGCTGGAAGCTGCCCAGAGCTGCTCCTGCCATCAGTGCTGGGCAGGGCTGCAAGCTGCCCAGAGCTGCCCCTGCCATCAGTGCTGGGCAGGGCTGGAAGCTGCCCAGAGCTGCCCCTGCCATCAGCCCTTGGCAGGGCTGCAAGCTGCCCAGAGCTGCCCCTGCCATCAGTGCTGGGCAGGGCTGGAAGCTGCCCAGAGCTGCCCCTGCCATCAGCCCTTGGCAGGGCTGCAAGCTGCCCAGAGCTGCTCCTGCCATCAGTGCTGGGCAGGGCTGGAAGCTGCCCAGAGCTGCCTATGCCATCAGCTGGGAGGCAGCTGTGAAGGAGCAGAGCCCTCTGACGACTGCGCCGTCCCACATTCGAGGCACTGCTGGCTCTCAGCCCGTCTCACAATCAGGGCAGCACAAATCTATTTATATAAACACTTGCCTCTGTTTCACTGTGTCAACTGTGGCTTATTTAAACAAGAGCTCGGAGATCAGTACACAGATAAATTCATAAAATAATTTGAGGTTCTTAAATACTGAAGACATGAGAACCACAAAAGACATGAGAACTGTAGACCAGGGAGCAAACAAAGAAGTCCATTAGTAACTTGAGTATTTCCAACTGCAAATGTTTTAAATGTTTTGGTTTTACTTGCATTTTTCCTGTGAATTCCCTGCTGCAGAGTTTAAATACAAACAAACAAAAAAGCAATTGTGAAAAAAAGAACGTGGTTAGGAGTCATAGGAGAAGGTAGTGAAGCACCTCCCTTTTGGGAGATGGTCTCTATGTGGCTTTTTTATCTGTTTCATCACAAGTAAATCCCTGGTCTAAAGGCTGTTGAGAACTCCAGGCAGAGACACCTCCACGAGGAGGCCTCAGAATCATGAAAGCGATGGCACAGGAGGGGCACAGAGAGTGGGCTGGGAGGGGACAGGCCAGGCTGCCACAGCCAGAACTGCAGGACAGCATCAGGTACAAGTCAATAAATGCAAAATAAAAAGGGTAGAGGCATGGATATGGACTCACTGGGCAGGGGCTGATGGACGTCCAAGGGCCTGCAGGTGACAGGCACCCTGAGCCACCTCATTTAGGAACCAAAAACTAGAGACATGCGAGTCCTCCCAAAACCCCATACCAAGATTTTATAAAGTGACAGTGCCTCCTGGTCAGGCCCATCCTCTAACACCTAAAGGTGAAGAAAATACATTAAAACTAAACCAGGCAACTTGGGCACACATCTAATAAACAGTTTGTTGCCAATTGTGTGAAAAAGACACAAGATTTTGAGGAGACAATGTCCCAATAGTTGGCAGTAAAACATACAATTATGGTTAAGAAATACAATTCTGATGTTGATGTTAAAACTCATTGTTAGAAAAGTAGGGCTGTGTTAGTCCTATAAAATTTATAAAGTACCCTTTCCATGTAAGTAAGCACACGTGGTTAATAGATTAACAGGCAGGAGAAAATTTATAAAGACAATTATTTCAAGAAGATAAGATCTGAGAACCAGAGCAAATCACAAATCCACAGAACAGCAGAAAATGGAGCAAATCAATAATTATTTTCAGTAACAGAGCAGGAGCAAAAGAAATAACAAACTGCTCAAATTAGGTCCTCATCTCACCCGTACATCTAATGCACACAGAGTCAAAAAGTTACGTGCCAACAAGGGCAACGGGCTTTGGTGGTGTCTCTTTTAGAGAAACACCCCACCAATCACCCTTTTGCCTTGTCCTCACTTCTTTTCATACATTACTCACTGAGCATGAGTAATGCCACGAGCATTCAGAGAGAAATTAATGTTTCCTTTTTGCAAAACTTGCACTTGATATAGAACATGACGAATGCGAGATTTAAGTGCACAGATTAATTCCCCAGGCATCAGAAAAACTGATGAAGCAAACAAAGATTGCTTTGCTGGGATGGTACATGAGTAAAATAAGACAGAAACTGCTTTGAGTGATTGTGGCTCCTTGGAGATACTCAAGGCATTGCATCTTTGCTAAAATGTAAATTATTTTTTTGGCTGAAAGAGTCCCAGCCAGTTGCAGTCAGCCATAAAAGAACTTATCAAGAACAGAAGTGTCAGAATAATTGACTGTTGATAAAAAGAAAGCTAGAAATAATTAAAAGCTAGCAGAACTGGCAGACAGTGGTTTATAAAAGTTAAAAACATTATCAAATTCATCTAGTATTGAAATTGAAACTTTTTAAAAGAACGATTACTGACAATTTTTTTTTTAAATCAGTAACAGACAGTCTGGATGGGATTCAGTTCAATGTTATGATATTTCATTGGGAGCTCTGAAAATTCTTTCACTTGTTATATGAGTCTGGCACTCAAATTCTGGTATTATTCCAAATGTCCCCCTTTCTCTTCCATCGTTCTCTAAGCAAAGACTGAACCATGTATGTACCCAGCTTTGACCAAACCATGAACTTTAATCAGGGTCATATCCAATGCCAGTTAATTGGTTGTGAGAATCTTTCGCAAATAAAATTGCCAGGGATAATGAAATGAGGGAAAGAGGATGCAAAATGAAATCCTTTTATGTGATTATCTACCAGTTTACTTGGTAACCTCTATTATAATTAATCAGAACCATAGAAATTGTTAATTTTTTGGGATCTGTTTCAGTCTTCCTCTGATATAGAAGATCAATATTCTGAGGCCTTCAGCCATCAGACTTCAGTGAATATTCTTGTGCTTGTCATACAGGGTTTAAGATCCTACATCTAATGGATATTGAGAATACAAATCATTCAACTAGACACAAGTATTACTGTGCTGAACTAGAAAGAATAGAGTGCGAAACTGTCCAAAGAAACGTTTCTCCATGGTGACTTACTCTTTAAAATTAAGGATGACATTCATCCCTCTGCAAAGGAACAACTTTTGTGCACTAGAGAGTATGTGGTGTACAAAAATGCCTTGCAAATTACAGAAAAACTTCACTGCAAGAGAAGCATGTTTGGCAGCCCAGGAACACTCCCTGTCCATCCTCAGCACAGGAGAAGCCATCCTTAGCAGAGGGTGGGGGGAAGTTTCTACTAAGTCCATTTAAATATTAAAAACGCCTTATTAACTGTATCATATTCCTAGGAAGTTCCAAGAACCCTCTTGCCTATCACCCTACCCTGTTCTTGGTACTGCCTTAGAAAACAAAACAAAAAGCAATAAAAAGCCTTTGCAGCACATTACTGAAATGCTCAGACAATGGTGAACCTCATGAATATCCCAACATTCTAATATTCTGCCTTTCCTCAACCAGTTGACACAAAAGAATTTACTGTCATGGACTAAGAGTTGGCTACTAATACAGTTACACATGACACTGTGGCAGTTTTAAAGGAGACCCAAAATGCGTTCACCACATATCACATCTTTATGTAACCTGTGGAATTAACAGAAAGAAAAATAAGGGAACACTGAGAATAGGGGAATGGAATGTGGGAGACATTACCCACTTTATATAGGTAAATATATATTCATCAGACAGACTGTGATTGTGTGATAATTTAGAAATTCAGAACTAAAGATGAGTCCCAACTGATTATGTATAATCTTCAAGTACACAAGAGTGCAAAACCAACTTTAAAGTGTTGCCTTAATTAAGCATTAAAATTTCCATTTGAATGCACTGGGATACTTAAGACAGTGAGTTTGAAAAAGTCACACAATTTTAAGTATACAATGCGCAAAACTTCCTCACTCACCTTTCGAAAACAGTTTCAAAAGGTGAAAACATTCTGAACAAACTTTAAAAGACCAAACAACAACCCCCAACTGGTATCTACAACACTGTAAACTCTCTAGAAGGAATTACAGAACACAACTATGGACAGTATAACAAACACAGCTCTATCACCAGCTCTTTTACCACAGCATAGCAGAAAAGTTGGTCATCAGGCTTGGTTTAATGAAAACAGATGGTTCCCATGGGGGGAAAATAAAATTAACAGGAGAATGAAAACACAGCTGCACTTGAACTAAAATTAAAAAGCCACAAAGGAAAAATTCAGCAACAAAAGCCTGATAAGTGCCTTCGTGGCAGCTTTTGAGGGTGGGGAAAGAAGCAAAAGGTGGAAACTGCAGCCAGGTCAACAACAGTTCCCAGGTTATTTTTCTTATAACTGGTTGAAATTCTACAGAAAGTAGATGAAAGGAGAAACAATATTTAAATCTGTAATAACACATTGCAAAATTAATGATCAAAGGCCAGCATAGAATATAAATGATGTAAAAATTAGTTTAGTTGGACAAAGTAACTGCTGAGTCTTCAGCAATTCTGTTATTTCTTATACTGCTAAAGTAACTGATCAGAATATTTCTAGTACTTAAAAGTTCTCCCTGCTTCACATAGAATTCTTTTGATCAAGCAGGTTTTAGTGAGGCAAATTTTAAGGGACTCTTATCAGGTTTCCATTGATACATGTTTTTAATAGTAAGAAATATGTGTCAGCATAGTTTATACAAGATTTGATTAACTGGTGATCTAGACTCTGATTTTGGTAATTCTTATCTTTGCAATAATGAAAGGGTTTGTAATAGCAGAGTTCTGATTTTGTTCTCATAAATCTTCCTCACTTTATTTCTCCTATCTTATTTCTACAAGTTTGGAAAGTTCTTCAAGAAGTCTTGAAGCATTTTTCTGCAATCAGCTAAAGCCAAAATTAATTTCCTAAGTGGACCTAAATCACAGCATTCTCTATCAGGCCAGAAAAAGGTACCCAGAATAGTTTAATTATTTACTCACTGTATATATAGCTTCCCAGCAGTTAAATCTCAAGCCTCTTGAGGCTTACATTGTATTTTCTTTCTTTGCAGGGAGGGTATTTTGTCCATTTTTTTTTAACTTTTCAGTGGGGGAATATTGTGCTGCAGAAGAAAGCCAAGAGAGGACTTGCAGAGCCCTATACCAAGGACATGTTTCCTTATGTCAGCCCAGGCCTTGCACTGACAGATGTCCCTCAAACACAACACAGCAGCAAGCCCCCACCCATTCTCCAGCCCCTCAGGACAGCCAGATGGGAAAACTGGTGCTGCCAGGTCTTCCAGGAACACAAGCAATGACCTGAAATATGCACCATCGGTTCCTGCTGCTTGCATCAACATCTGGCCACAAATTCAGCCCTAATCTACCTCAGACAGCTGTTATGTCTGGCGATCACAAACAGTTCACAAATACACTCCAGGCAGGACATGAAATTCAGTGGACTGCTTTTTGGACAAAACCCAAATTAAAGCTCCACCAAGAAGAATAAGCAGAGGAAAGGAACATCGAGGCTATGTGAAACGCTGATTGGTTTTGGCACTGCTTGAGAGTGCAGAAGCTCAAAGGTGGTGAGGAAAGAATGCAGTCACCAAGTCACTAAAAATTTAGAACCTATGAAAGGAATGAGTCTCTGCTAACAAAGAGCAACAGCCCAGATTCTCAGCGGACTGGCAAATTAGCAGTGAGAGGTGTGAAGAGACTGGGACAAGAAACAGGGAGCAAGAAGAAAGGCTGGTTAGCCTCCTTGACTGGATGGACACGCAGCAGAGACCTCTTTTACTGCTTCAGGGCTGTGAACCTCCTACACTTCTGCCCCTGTTTGTTTCCTCAATCACCAGGAGGTGATTTTAATTCAACAGTATAATTTGATATGCCCAGTTTCTATGGTGAAAGAAATGGTGCAACCCATTACTCTTAGGCAACCTCAAGGTTTCTGCAGCCACAGATAATACACAGGCCTTCAGTCATTTATGTTTGGAGATAAAATCACTTCAAAATTATTAGATGAAAACCAAAAGGATTAAAAATACACATTAAACAAACAAAAAAGCAGTAGAGGAAAAAAAAAATCTGTATCCTAGCTACCTGCATTCCTCCGTACCTGATCAGGCTACCTTTGTGCCTTCTGGCAAGCGATGACCAAGATGACCTTGGTATTATTTGCCCATCTCGATGTCTATGATTGTACTATTTTCCCTTTAACAGTACGAGTGAAAGGTGCTGTGACGCTGTTCAATAAGCCAGCAGACACTGCCTGCAGAATGCATCCTCCTGATGCACAGCTGTGTGAACCACGAAAGACCTTTAATGTCAGACAGCCAAAGAACACTGTGAAGTGTGGTACCAACAAGGATGACCACAAATACTTCAAACCAACCAGCAAGGTGAAAAAGCAAAGGCAACTGGCCTCTCATCTATTTCCTTTAAGTAGTTCACAAACTATTAAATACATAACCACCTTTTAAAACACACCAGTTTCTTTACTCTGGCACATGGAATTCATATGTTTCTTTATTTTGGCACATGGAAGGAATGAGGTAAGGGTGACTGATGAAGTCTCTCAGCAGCTTCAAATTCCGACCAGTGTTGATAGCACTGCAGACCACAACATCTGCAACATGAGCTGTATCACTGGGCAGAGAAGCTTTTTGTTGCAATGCATCTCAGTTCGTGCAGAAGGATGACTTGCCTGCTATCCTAGCAATGTGCCTATACATCTTTGCCCAAGACTGTGCTAACAAATAGTAGTCGCATTTAGATGGGAAATATTAAACCCTGAAGTTGGACATTTATTTCTTACGCATTTTTTAATGAACTGCTGAAAAATTTTCTTCATTATGGGCACATCCCTAATAGAAACAGAACAGGAACTCCAAGCATAATCATCCCACTGGCCAGTCTGTCATTAATTTAATAAACTTTAGAAAAGAAAAACAACTCGCTATCCCAAGATAGATATTTTTGCAGTTGCTTTCACAAAGAATATGTCCTTGTCTTTATCTACAGAATGCAAGTAAGTACCGTGATATTTAAAGTAATGACAAAATTGTATTACCTTTACAACTAATCCCTTCGAGTCAACCAACCAAATTCTTTTGATAGCTGCATCTTTGGATAGCCCTTCTTTTTCCATAGCCATAAGAATGAGGTTTGCTATCCCCAATGCAGCCTGAAGGAAAAAAAAGAAAAGTAAAGTCCAAAACAAGAAATGAAAGAAATCCCCAGCTCACATGTTTCATTTACCTACTATTTTAGATAAGTTTTCTAATTTTAATAAACAATAATATGGAATCATTATTTTTTCATAAAATAAACCTAATGAACTGTAGCCACCATTTGGTAATTAGAAACCATAACACAGAAGAAGAGCATAGATAAATCTCAAATCATATAGATAAATCGTAGCATAGATGAATCTTCAGATGGCTCTTAGAGTGTGGAGAGCACAATAAACGTTGAGGCTGGAAACTAGAAAATGCTAGAACTAACATTTGTTCCACATAATGATAGTTCCAGCCCTGAAAGTGTGCCAGGTTGGACAACAATCTGGTCTAGTGGAAGGTTCCCTGCCCATGACAGTAGGGGTCAAACTAGATGATCTTTAAGGTCCCTTCCAATCCAAACCATTCTATCAGTCTATGATATTCATCTCAGAATAAAAGAAATATTTTTTCTTCTTTGAAATTTTTGTAATTTAAACTAAAGGAAATAACAGTCTGCATGCCAGAAAGTAAAACACAAGAGCTTTTGCTCTTATCTTTTTCTAAGATGTCCATCAGAAAGGTAAGTCTCCTTTTACCTACAATTCATGTGTTTTGTAACTCTAGACTTGGCTGTGCTCCCAGTCAAAGCAGGGGAAAGAAAAACTCACGTATCAATCTTTTGCCAAAGTTTTTTTCATTCTTACTGGATTTTATAATATTTCATCCAACAGATTAAATGCCATACAGGTACAGATTGCAAACCAGGCATCAAAACAAGCCAACAAACTGGCCAATATTTCTGATTACAGACTCATACATGTTTTTTTTGGTTTCTGTTTCTTGTTCTTTATCACTGATTTTCACTGAGAACCAAGTGAGATTTTCCTTTTTTTTTGCTAAGAAATAGTTAGTTTTATTAAGAAACAGCTCCTGCAGCAAGGGTGATAGCTACCATTAAATCTTGGCAGCATCAGCCACACAAAAACTATTGACAAAAAAATAAACATCAGACCATTAATTCATCTGCTTGTTGAACATGGAAGAAAACCAGGGGAAGGAACTCTAGAAAGATGGATAGTCTTGATGCAGTAAGGTGATGACATGACAGATATGGATACAAGCCACTTTGAAAACTGCAGACATAGCACCAAATATTTAATGAAATTAAAGAAGCCAGCATGGGGTTGTAGGCTTCATACAAAAGATGACAAGCCATACTGTAGATAAGTACAGCCTGCACTTGTGTGTCAGCAGCTTAGAAATTAATACTCAAAAATTAGTATAAAAAATAGTCTGCATAAAGATCCTCAGAAATGGATGACCTTAATATGCAGAATACTGAAAAACTCTATTCAGTGCAAAAAAAATCAAAGGGGCACTTCTTACTAAATAATGCTGACTTGGGTAAATATGTTAAATTTACTTTCTCCGCTGTATTTCCTCATCTGTCAAAAAATGTTTTGCTTGGTTATATCAAGAGCAGTTCAATAATTTACAGTGGAAGAGCTAAAACTTGAAGTTCCAAAAAGAGAGCAGATCTCCAAAAAATGTCTTACGAAAAAGACGAGGCTTCACCAGATGATCAGAGCTTTTTCTGTGAGTTTACATTTGAACTAAAAAACAACTTTTAGCAGGTGTTAGGAATTATTCTACTCATTTAATTGTCTTGTTTATAGGACACATGTAACTCAGTAAATATTAATAAAACTCATCACAGAACAATTTCCCCAATGTATAAAAACACCTACCTCTCCAGCTCCCTGGAACAACACTGTGTGATCTGACAATTTGTTCTTGGTGATACGCAGAGCTGCAAGAAGACCTGCAACAGCAACAGATGCAGTTCCTGAAATAAAAAAAGAAAAGAAAAAAAGAATATATCTGGTTATTCTTAAAAGAATTACAAAACTTTACATTTTAAGTAATGTCACAGCATCTTTTGGCTAAAAGATACAAATACTGAGGGTAGTAACAAACAGTTGACTGGAGTTAAGAGTTTGTTTTACTCCACTCTTACAAAAGTTAAATGTAAGTGAGAATATCACCAGAGTAACATTAAATAAAATAGACTGATTCTATGGATGGGTATAATGGCTAAGCCATTCAAACTCTTGTAAGATATTCTAGTTATGACCTTTTTTTGAACAAAGGGTGCAAGAGTCCAGAGAGAAATATTTTTAAGAAATCCAGATACTGAAAATTAGGTTACTCGTTTCATTCTTCAAATAGATATACTTCAAGTACAGTAAAATATAAGGTTAAAATAAAACTTCATTTCTCATGGAGAGGTTGTCAAAGTAGTATATCAAACTGAACATTTACAGAGACGCTAAACCAGCTGAAAGAATAAGGCCAGCTTTTTTAAGACTTGAGCTCACTGTGACAGGAGTTTCAGTTTAGCATCTTCTAAAACATTTGAAGGCACCTTTCAAATCTTTGAATAATGCCACACAGGAAAAAAGGCTAAAATTTAGTTTTATGATTTAGCCTAGGGAGGTCTTTTTTCTCCAAATCAGAACCCCAGGAAAAAAGATACCTGTCTGTCTTTGAATGGAGAAATTTAGGTCCTCATTGTGAGAAACAGCTATTAATAAAAAGTAGAGCAAAAAAAGAATTCCAGCAGGCATCTAACTCAAACTTGTTCACAGTGGCAGAGTAAATTTAACCTCTGTGATTGCTGACATATCTTTGTCTAACTTGTCCTTAAGGTCTTCTTTCAAAAACTCTTATTTGAAAGAAGCTTTTCCAGTGCTTAACTGTACTCTAGGTTGAAAATTTCAAATCTAAACATTTCTTTTCTTCTTCTATTTCTTTTCAGCCACTTATTTACTACTGGAAAGCCTGTTACTTTGCAAAATGTAATTTATTACATTTGAAGACTGACGGTGTTCCAATCAGCTTTGCTTATCTGGAACAATTCCAATTCTCCCATTCTTTCAGAAAGTTAAATTTACTTAACTTGAATCACTGCACCCAAATTGATACACTGCCCTGCAGGTGAATTGTCAGCACTGCTGAGTCCAGCTCTCAGCCTCTGTCGTGCTCAAGGAAGTGGTATTTGGTCACCAAGAGCTCACATCTGGCTCTTCTGAGCGAAAGACTGAAGGTGATCCCTTCTCCCCAACAAAGCCTACTGGAAGGGGAAGATCTTCTTTCATGTGTTTGTGACTTCATGCAACAAGCTTGTATTTTTCACAAATTATTATCATCACTAAAGCATAAGGTGAGCCCACAAAAAAAAAAAAAAATCTGACTCTATTCCTGCAAGGAACTTGGATCCCATGGACAGGAATATAGTGGACAGGAATATAGTAGTGAGGTAGATAATACCTCCAGCAAAGTTCTGGATTTAGAGGAGATTCTGAAGAACCTATTGCAGACAGCGCTGATTTCTCTAGGACTGAAAAAGCTGTCCAGATGCTAACAATTAGGTACTGAAAGTCAAAACATGGGTTTCAACAGTCTTTGAAGATTTATAATGCCTATCTGATTCAGAGAGAGCTGGACAGCAGGCAGATGAACACAGGCCCTGGAAAGTCCAGTTCCAGGAATAAGAAGTGAATTCTTCTCTTTCTGGGCAGCAGCTGTCACTGACTGACTCAAGGAAATCAAAGATGAGGCCATGAATTATTTTGAGAAGCCTGCAAGAACTTGCAAGGAAGAGATCTGCTGGCTCCTACAAGTCTGTTCCCGATCACCACTGCCCTATCTGCAATTGCCTACAAGCCACACAGTTGAGGGGAGAATTCATATTGCTACTGGTTTTTCCTTCATAAAAAGTGTGAAGTGGATATGACCAGCCCGACAAAAGCACTTGGCCCAGATTCTGCATATTGGACAGTGGCTCTCAATAAGCAGCTCCTCTAAATTTGCTATTCACAAGTCTATTTTCTCATAAACAAGGTGAATTTTAAAGCTGAGACAGCAGTAATCCCCACATTAAACTCTGTGAGATGCTCAAAACAGGTATTCATACTTCAGGCACACAGACCATTGATTGTCAAATATATGTATGTAGCTAAAACTACAGGACCTAAAAGAACAGAAGTAGTAAGAAGCCTGGTACTGGCTTCTTTGTATTGTACTTTCTTTCAATGACATCATTTGGGTGTTGAAAGCTGGGTTTGAATCTGTGATTTGTAGGTAGGATCATCTAAGTTTCAAGAATGGTTACTTACTCAAAAATAAAAGGTAATGCCTAATAAAATTTAAGAACACATTTTAAAGTTAGAAAGTCACTTTTTGCAGTAAATCCACTAAAACAGTTAAAAAACACGTGTCTTCAGAATTATGTTTGTTATGTGCTTTTGATTATGACTTTTCACTTCAATCATCAGAAATACAGGACACCATGTTCTCAGCCCACTTAATGAGTAGACCATACAAATCTGGCATTTTTTACTTCTTTAGTCATTTTTATGACTTGTTCTGTCCCTGACTTCTAAATAAAAAATCTTTAAAATGGTTCCTCTGAAGCATGGCTTTGGGAACAATAACCATCAGACAGTGAGACACTTCCACCTCACATTCTCCCAGAACTAGGTTGTTCCTTTCCCAGATGAAATTAAGTCTTCCTCAGGCAAATGCCAAGCTGGCAAAGACCAAAAATGGCAAAAAAAGAGAAGTCAGAGTGTGCTCTCAGTTTCCCTTGGTATTCTATCAAACAATCCTCATAACAGCAAGAAAAAAATCCCATGGTCTCACTGGATGCCAAATTCTTTCTCCTATTTTATTTTACACAGCTGTGCTTGCAGGGGAGGAGGAGGGAGTCTACATAACACAGCCTGTTCCTAGGACCATCAATCTGGTCTCCTGAAAAGGAAAGCTGAGCTGGAGAACTATAAGATCCCTGTTTTCCTTGAGGTTGTGGTCATCACAGCACCCTGCCCCCATCAGAGGAGTTCTCAGAGAGCCATGAAAGCTGCTCTTCAAGCTGCTTTGTGGTGACAGAGTCAAAATGAAACACCAGAGATTTATAACACATGGGAATGCTGGGATACCACTTATCTTCATGGCTGATGTACTGTTGCTAAGCTTGTTAGCCAGAAAAATGGACTGTCATTAAGTATTACCAGTTGGGATATTTTTACAAAATTTGTCACTACATGATCTTCTGCTTTAAGGAGAAATAGAAGATATATGAAACATAAATAAAATCCTGCACTGAATGTCAATACATTTTGCATTTAATATTTGCATAGGATGTGAGCTACTGTTACCTGTATGTTCATCATGAGGGTGATTCAGAACAAAGTTTATAATAGCAATAGATAAAGGCTTAAATACGACTTTTCTCTCAAACCACGATTTGCACAGAATTGCTCTAAAAAGGGTGTTTAGAAGTATTCTACACCAATTTTATTCAGCCTTTTGGCTCTGAAAGGAATAATAAGCCAGTTTATTAGATTACTGAACCCACTATCACTGCTGCTGGCAGTGGCTGTCATCACTCCTCGTCAGCAGCTTCCCTTATTCCCTCCCACTGAAGGGGGGCACCAGCAGCCTGAATAGCAGATCTGTTTAACCGGAACTGCTCTGACTAACGCCATGACCTTACAGTTCAAATGAATACTGGCTCCAGTTTTTGAAATTAATCAAAATGCAATTCACATCCATCTGCCAAGGCAGATGCAAACCACTTTTTGTGGACATCACGAGGTACAAACAGATATTTGTCACTTTTCTGACTGTCATCGCTATAGGAAGTGGAGAATCAGCTTGGCCAGAGCACGGCTTAAATCCCTTGTGTGCAGGGTAAGATAGACATTGTTCAAGGATATGATTTTGAAAACCCATTCTATTCTCCACAGATTTCTAGAAGATTAATCAAAGCAAATTTAACAAAGGATATTTTCCTAAAGCAGCGTCAACTGCTGCAACAGCAAATATTTCATTATAGTTTTTTAGGAAAGTAAGTCATGTCTTGTATAAACACAATAGATGTGAAATATCAAGGTAAACTATTCTATACCAAGTCTTCATTTTCTGTGCAAGATTCTCTAGGCCTTGTACAGTAAACTGCACAACTGAGCATGAATATGTTAAAAGAAATCCACAGCCTTTTGAGGCTGACACACTGTAAATGCCCGGGAGCACACACTACCTTTTCAGCAGATACAATTGAACAAAAGAAATGGGGGAAAAAGCCCCAAAATGTGAGGAATAAGAACTTAATTTATATTGGATGTAATTTAATTTAAATTAGTGAGAAAGGGCTTATTGCACTGAAGCCTTTGTCCATTATTTAAAGTTCCAAAAAGTAAAACTTGTAATAGTTCCTTTATGTAATTTTACCTATCTCATTTTAAAAAGCTAGCAAACAATAAGAGGGAAGAACTTTCTATAGCACATCCAAAAACCTGAGGTATTCATTCTGGACTAAAAGATTAGGAAGAGGTAAAAGTAAAATTCATATTTCTCAATACACAGAATAATAGAAATCACATGTTAACATTGCCAGCTATCCAAATAGCACTTCACAGTGTGCCAGGGAAAAAAATCCATTCCCATCTCCTACACATACAGGAAAAAAGGGGAGTAAAGATCCTATGGAAAAGGTGAGATCTCAGTTGCTAGTGAGGCAAATGCTACAGCTGTGGGTATTTGAAAAGGCCCCTATTCTAAGAGATGGGAGCTCCTCCTTCTTGCCATGAATGGGCTTCTCAAAGCTGCATGCTCACACTGCCCTGCTCTGCAGCAGGCAGCAAAAAGAGGGGAAAGGCTGTAGGCAAGGAGAAATGCAGCCTGTCTAAAACACCAACCATTTGGCATATTTGGAAAAGGATACAGAGTCCCAGCAGCACAGGATGGCTGGGGCTGGGAGGGCATTTAGCGCAACTCCCTGCTCAAGCAAGCACCTGGAGCCACCTGGAGCTGGCTGCCCCAGAACAGGGGGAGAATGGATTTATTTTTTAAACCCATAATGAGCAAAAAGAGAAACAGAGGAATACTTGTACATAAATGAGCTTGTGCATACACATGTAGAATTACACAAAAGCTACAGTAGGGTATTTACTTGAAAACACACCGATTTCAATCTAAATTTATCACTGAGTAACAAAGAGGTGATATCCTTAATATACCGAAAGAAAAATACACTTCATATAACCCTACAGCATATGTCTTAATAGGATTTTTTTGAACTATTTTATTTTTTTCATTTCATTTTAAAAATCTCAGCATGTTTCACTTGAAAGCCAATGTCTCTGAAAGTAAAGCACGTGTCTATGATAGAAGTTTTCTACAGTTTGCATATCTTATCAGAATTTGAGATATATGGTATAAATATCTGAGCTATTATATGTCATTCTACTGTGCATTTTTCAAAATCCTGGTCAGAGAAAGAACTGGAAGCCCCATGCCCATCACAACTGTAACAACAAATCCAAAATATTCTCTACAATTTGCTTTCAAGAATTGAAATTTCCAGGTACCAAATGTATAAATTTTTACATTAATGTCAAAAGAATTGAATCTTGAAAAGGACAATGTTTGTAACACAGAAATTCTCATTTCTGAGAATGGCACTGATTGAACATAGAATTGGTCACAACATAACTTCCAGGTATAATTTTCCTGGTTATTCAAATGGCAGTCTGCTGAACACTTAACATACATTTTAAATAAAATCAAAATACAAAATGAAATAATTATATTAAGTTATGTGTGGTCTACATTTTTTACTTTACGTCTCTTTCTTTTCATAAAATGTTGATGCAATCAAACAACACAGCTGTTCAAAACTAATGACATCTAAGGTCATGATGGATACTGAAGTTAATTCCAATCCAGTGCAACCTCTCTGTGTAATATTTTTATTGGCATAAAATACAGGCCCTGTGTCCATTGTGGGGGAAAGCACTGCAATTGTGGGTACAGTGAAGCTACAAGAACTGTAACTTCAGTATTACAGAACAGATAAACATTATTTTATGTAGATTGTGTTATACTACAGAAGTTTGTCATTGTCAATTGAGACAATTTTTAAGTATAGAGGGGGGAAAAGATGAAAAGAATTTAATAATTGAAAAAATTGACCTAGATAGAGGCAGAAAGGCTAGAGAAATTTATGCCACTATTTGAAACGTATCCATGTCAGCAGTTACTGCAAGCAGTGACCACATGATAAGCACCAAAAGAAAAAATGCACATCTCTGAAGACATGCAAACATGCCTTAAGCCACTGACTGTGCCCAAGTAGCAAAAACTCTTCCAACAGACCCACCAAAGTCAAGATGGGTGTGGAAAGGGAGCATTGTGACACCCTGGGTTTGTGAAGGGCAGGAAGGTGTGGCCCAAGCCAATCCCACCCACAAGCAGGATTTCAGCACTGCCTTGTACCTAGGACTTTGGTTTTAGCAGGTATTAAGAGACTTGTTCAACCTCCCTGCAGCAGGGAAGGGAACTGGTTCGTTTCTTTAAGGAAATTTGTAAACTGTGAATCCCAAGCCTGCTTCCTTCAAGGGCGATCACACAGAGAACATCTCTCACCCCGACAAACAGCTTTGTTTGGCAACACAGGTCCCATGGGTCCATTCCCAGGAAGGGGTTGGAAAGAAAAAAACCATCACATATCAGATCTTTTAGAAAATTCCACCCTTTCCTCATGACACGTCCTTCCCTAAGTATATTGGAGATGAGCAAAGCTAGCAATCTGACCTAATTCTAAATGTTGTGAAGTTTGCCATTACAAAATTAATTCATATTTCTCTCATATGGGAAATTATGATCAACCCCCCCTCAGTTTTGGAAAAGGTTCTCTAATAGCTAAAAGCAGATAAAAGTATTTGTTTTAAACCAAAGGCTTTCTCTGATTTTCATTTCCAATAATCTGTCTCAGTATTTCAGAGAGAGAGGAAAAAAAAGCACCAAGCTGATTTGTGGTTAGAAAAAAAACAGATTGGAATCCAAGGGAAAAAGTGAATATTTTCTCCCTAAGGAAACATTGCTATTGTGTTTGTAAGAAGATATTTTGAAAATACAGATATGGAGAAATTATTGTAATTTCAGAGGGAAGAAATTCACCACCTATCCAAAACCAAAGATGCTTTCTAAAATGCTAAAGTACAAAGAACTTTATTATTCCAATACAGATTTATACCATTTGGTCAGAATCCTGTTAACCTTTTTCTCAATTGCTTGTGTACAGAGAGGTAATGTAGAAAAAGTGACAAAGCCTTCTCCAGAGTAAAGGATGTGACCGTACTGTAGCAGGGATTGAGACTGTTTCCAGAAATTCTTAATTATGTCTATAGGTGATCCTTAATGGTCAATCTTTAGTGGTTTTCTGTGCCCAGTGTTTTGGTAGACTTTTTCCAAATGTTCTGCATTGTCAGTTAGGGGCAGGCTGACCCCTGTAAATAGCTGTGAGCTAAGAGAGGGCAGCTGCATTTGTCCAAGTCAGTACTTGCAGATGGGTATATGCAGCTTGCCACGTTTTCTTTATCTATTTTAGTGACTGTCAAAAATCAGGATCATATATTAGGGTATTTTTTAGACTTGAGATACTGAAAGGTCCTCATTGCATCACTAAGATATATAAAAGATATATAGGGATCCTTTCTTGGGATATCTTATATAAAGAAAGAAATCCTCAAGTCTTTCTATGAAAGATATTAAACATTTATATGGAAGATATTAAACACTTCTTTTGATCTTAAAGTAGCTTTCTCTTGAAAAATATTGGTACTAGGAGAAACTATGTTTAAAATACTATGTAAGCATTATCTTCAGAAGATAATGGCAAATTAGAAGCAGTGTTATATTTCTTTGCTTTTATTGCCTTGGCACAACTTGTCAGCTTTACTGCTGCAAAAAACACAACTTGCATACAGAGAAAGCCACTCTTTCAAGTAGCCTGGAAAAAGTCATGCTATTTATAATCTGAAAATCTCAAAGGATTGATAAAGCAGTTAGCACCATCCATTCTCATTATAGTTGCTAGGTGAAAGATCCTTAGGGTTTATAAAGCTGGAAGAGGAAGAGTGATGAAAGATCAATGGGCTGTTATTCTACTTCCACACCACAGGAGAAGATGACATGCTATGAAAAAAAAAGTTACTGAAGGTAACTATGGGGATATGATGACAAATGACAGAGACCAGAAATAAATGCATCCACTTTCACCCCTTGGAATCTACACAGATATTAAGGATGGAGATCACCCAAAAAGTCACAAGCATTTTTTGTAAAAATATCAAAGGCCCCATAAGCACAAATTAGATTTCAGAGAACAAATAAATTAAAAGGCTGTACTTCTAAGGAAGGCTGATAGCTGCTACAGCAGCTGAGACAAAAGCCAAAGGGATGCCTTCCAACACTACTGAATGTCAAGACACCTCCTTCCAAGGTGCAGGAGAGAGAATGAAGTGGTTTGAAACTGCAAATACACAAAAGGCCTCGTCAAGTAAGTTTACCTGTAGTTGGTACACTTTTGCTGAAAAACTCCCATTTCTCTGAAACCACATTCTACTTGAGTCTCTTTCTGATTTGGATTAAGGACCTTCATACTGCAAGAAATTCCCTGTGGGAACCAGGCCTCTAAACGACGACGGAAACTTCCAGATGCTGTTTGGCCTGCTATAATGAAGTGCTGTAGCCATGGCTACACTCAGACCCTTCAGGGTAGGAAGCACCACGCTTCTTACAAAAGGAAAGGACATTTTGTAATTAGTTTATTTCCCATCTGGGAGGTTGTTCTCCATAATCTCTTTCAGATGCGTAAGTAGAACTCAACCAGGCTTATAACAGGAACAAGGTTCATGTGGATAGTCAAATCCCTAACACCAGAAAGACAAGGACTATTTGAATCCACTGCCATGGACTGAGTCACTAAAATATGACCTAGGTCCCAAGCATGACTCAATAAGGACTTCTGGAAAACTCCAGCTCTTAACAGTTGGCTTAAAGTGTAACTGAAAGCCATGAAAAATATATACAGGTTAACTTCCATTTCTGATGTGTCACTGCTGAGACCTTCATATACCCAAGGGAACATCAGGGATAAGAGGTAGCTGGATACCCAGGGCCCTCTCTGGATACCTCTCTCCAGCAGCTCATCTGACTTCAGACTGCTCTCAAGGATGGAAGCCACTGCCCTAGAGAAAGTTATTTTTCAGTGCTCTTCTCTGACCAGATATAAGGCAACCTGAGTAGTAGCATACATCACTTCAGCCCTACTTGTCTGTCTTCTTGGGAGGGAGGGACAGCTTTTAGATTGAGCACTGGGGAATTCCCCTTGTGGACATTTCCCACCCTAGATATCTGCCTTTTTCTAGCTCATTCCATAAATTATTCAGATGGGAAAAAGAGAGTCAAGAGGATCATTTCCATCTAATACTGAGTGAGACTGTGAGGAAAATTACATTAATATTTAACTGAGTTGTCAGCTTAAGAAGTGAAAAACAGTTTGACATTTATCAATCCAGTTGCATGGAAGAACAGTGGAGCAGTTGTCACTGAAGTGACAAAAAGCCAAGGAAGTACAGTCCAGGTCTGAGCTTTGACATTTGCTCAAAGAAGTCCGTAATTTATATGGGGAAAGCCATTTACATATTAAACTATTAAAAAAAACCTAAACCTGAAGAGCAAACATCTAAATAAAGTATGAGGTGTAAATGAGAGATGAAAGGTTAAGAGCAAATGCAGCTCACCAAAAATTCATGCTGAGGAAACCCAAGGCAAAATGTGACCTATACATCTATAAATATTACAATAAAGTTGATAACTTTTTCCCCCTCTGGAAATTAAGATTTATTTTTGTGGCTTGTGGGAAGAATAGTGAAGAGAAGAGAAAAAGTTTGTTACCTTGAATGTCATCATTGAAAGTGCAATACTTGTTACGGTACTTATTCAGGAGGCGGAATGCATTGGCATTAGCAAAATCCTCAAACTGAATGAGGCAGTTCATGCCATATCTAGAAAAACAAGAAATTATGCATTATGTTAAAAAAGTTTCAAAATTATACATTAAAATGCTAGTAACATTTGTGGTCAGATTTTAAATGCAAGTATAATGTGAATCATACAACACTCAACATGTTTCTCTTGTATTTGGTATCTTTACATTCATACAGATTATTTAGAAGGCATAATCATACTACTAATAGTATTTACTCAGTTTTAAGTTATGAATAGAAGATCAGTGGAAAAGGCATTCACCCTCTGCAGACATCTCAACAGAAGTGTCCACTGGGCAATTATCTAGAGAACAAAAAAAGGTCCCTCCCAACACAAACCATGCTATAATTCTGTGGTTGTATTTTTATTTTTTTTTTAAATATGGAAACTCAAGACTCCTGGAACTAAATTTGTATGCCAATACCGAACAAGTCAACAATTGCCTTGCTGTGCTAGTAAGCCTAGTCCTAAAATGAAAGTTAGTAAGAAGTTAAATTAATATTACCACTGCAGATCATGGAATGGTTTGGACTGGGAGGGACCTTCACAATCATCTTGTTCCAATTCCCTGCCATGGGCAGGGCCATCTTTCACTAGACCAGGTTTCTCAGACCTTCATCCAACATTGCCTTGAACACTTCCAGGGACAGGGCATCCACAGCTTCTCTAGGCAACGTGTTCCAGTGCCTCACCACCCTCAGAGTAAAGAATTTCTTCCCAGTATCTAACCTAATCCTATTTTCAGCCTGAGGCTGTTCCTCCCTGTCCTGTTGTTAGCGTTCAAAAACACATAATCAGGGGGGATTATATGTGGTGCTTTTTATTAAGAGCTCTGGGAATCGGGGTATATTCAACCCAAATCTGATTCCAACCATACATCTGAAATGATCATGTTTTATACTCTATCGTTACATAACTTTCATGTCAATTATTAAACTTATATTGTTGTATTGTATACATAAATTTAGCCCCTCTCTGAATTTCCAACATAGTTTCTCATTATTCTTCTTATGGTTATATAATAATTACATTTAATTACTAAACAATCATCACATCTAACAATTATATAATTTATCATACTGCTTACGCAGGTGCAGTTGATCTGGGAAAGCACAAAGCCTAACATTTTAGATTCTATCTTTAACTTTTTCTAGGGTTTCACTACATGTTCTTGTAAATATTGCCCAGTCCTTATATGCACGGTTAGTAGTACTGTCTCTGGATTCTTTGCATACCAGTCACATATGGAATTTTCAATTACTTTCTTACAACAAAAGCAAAAAAACTCCCACAAAGCAATGAAAATATGTCTACAAAACCTACATAAAGACTGGATTCAAGATCACAGACATTTGCAAGAGGGCAAGATCTCTGCAGCACAGTCTCAATCCTGATTGAGCTAGAGGAGGCTTTCCTTATTTGCTAACAGCACAAATGCATGAGAGACAGTCAAGCTGTCAATTCATGCTTCATCCAGAAAAGCAATACATACATATAGTGAGCATTTCAGTGTAAATACATTAACTGAGTTTTTCTCCAAACCATGCATGTGTTTGGCAACCACATTAATCAAAGCTATCAGTACTTTAAAAGAACCCAAAAATTCCAGTGACTAAACTCATTTCCATGGAAAACACATATTTACAGCCATATTACAATTAGCCAAATCTATGGGGATTCCACTGGCAGGAATAGTAATCCTTACTAAAATAAATACATCTTCAGGTTTGATGGAAAAACCTGGACTTCTTCAGCAGCATAATGACAGGTCACTGTTTAAAATAAAATTTGGCAAGTCCAGTACTGTAAATCACAACTGAGTTCAAATAAAAAACTAGAGCTAATTTCTAATTAATTTAAATTTCTAACCTGCTTCAGTTTCTGCCATAAATTTCTGTGACTCCATAAGGGTCCAGTAGTTGACAGTTGCATAATAATATGAAACTAATGAGATTATCACTCTGGAATCCTGGAGCTTGGTTATATGTGTTTCTTGGATGTCATTAGGCTAGTCTGTTTTTTTATTTTACCATATATAGCATTCCATTTCTCATCTGCATTTTATTTTTCTCTGTTTTCTTATCCATTACCCTTGCAACAAAGACCAAAACTCCCTGTGAGTTATATTAAAAGAGCATCCCTGTAGAAAATAATCATCCTATACTAGACACACTATCCATATGAATTCTCTGAGCCAGATATTGTGTCTGTTCAATTAAAATGGAAAAAATGCAGGCAGTCTAACTCTGGGCCTCTGAGATTATGGCATCATAGCAGAAAAATTTCTAAGCAGCATTCTTCTGCACTGCATGTGTAACACCTGGCATCCAGGTAAAAACCTGAGACTTCAGTGCTGCACACAACCAGCAGTACCTCATAAGACTTGTGAATTTTGAGGTCTATATTCTCAAAAAAGAGACAAGAAAATTATCCACTATTTCTCTGCTTGGAGTATTCTTGTCCTCAAAAGCACTAATAGATGAGGCACACCGATGAGGTAATACAAAATAGTTAATATCAGGCATTCCAGAAAATCCCTTAGCAATAATGAATTGGCTACAAAGGTGCCTCACAGTTCTGGAGGCAGCGACCATACCAAAAGAGCCATCAATTCCTCTGTGACCTCCACATCTTCCCATTACAATCATTTAAAGCAGAAAGCTGAGACAAAACCTAACCCAATATTTTCTCTCCTGTACCACTCTACAATAACCTTACACCCTTCTCACACTCTGATGAACAGTTTTAGTTTCAGTGGCTTGTGCACCATAAAGAGTAACTGCTTGAATCAACCCTCGTGGAAGCAGAACAAGTCCTCTCTGTTTGCACCTCATACCCTGCTGTCATTGCACATTTTGGGCTTGGATCTGCACCTCTTTACAGGTGGGTAGGGAACACAAATGACTGCGAAAAGAGAAGGGAACCAAGCACTTTGGTGCTTGTCCATGGGCAGCCATCAAACCCTGCTGTGCCTTTCAAACCACACAAATTCCAGCAACTGTGGGCCGCTACAGTTCTGTGAGTCATACAATCTTTCAAACATTATGAAAAGAGAAAACAAAGGCTGTAGCTATCCTAAAATTTGACCATCTCGACATCTTCCATCAATACTAGATATAGCACAGACTGACTACACTGCTTACTGAGCTTACTCTGATGATACAGAGTGCCTGATCAGGCAGGTCCAGACACCAGTAATAGATGTGCTACAAACAAAAGCAACACATTTAAAACCATCATTCAGTGACTGTGGTTGACTACTAAAAGAGAGCATGTTAAAAGACAGCAACTTCAGGCACATCAAGAAGATTAGGAGACAAAATTAGAAAAAATGATAATGACAGAAAACTCTCTAAGAGGTAACTTTTATTTCAAAAATAGTGAACTACCTATTTAATATGATAGTGTGAAAGAATAGAGTGTACTGCTTACTTAAGTAGCTAAACTTCATAATCATACACCTTACAACAACAATTTTATCTTCCTCTTTGAAATCTGAAGGCATTCAGATCTCCAACATAACCGAAAAACATTTTATTTTGAATATGTCACCAGCAGCAAAGTTCCTGAAGCAAGCAGACATTTCATTCTGTGACAAGGCTGCACAAATGGGGGTGGGAGTGTTGATCTACAGAAAGGCTCTGCAGAGGGATCTGGATAGGCTGGATGCACAAGCCAGCACAGGAGTATGAGGTTCAACAAGACCAAGTGCCGCATCCTACACTTAGGTCACAACAGGGCTACAGGCTGGGGGAAAAGCAGCTGGAAATCTGCTTAGCAGAAAAAAACATGGGGACGTTGGTTGACAGTGACCAAACATGAGCCAGCACGTGCTCAGGTGGCCAGGAAAGCTGATGACATTCTGGCCTGTATCAGCAATATTGTGGGCAGCAGGACCAGGGCAGTGACTGTTTCCCTGTGCTTGGCACTGGTGGGGCTGCACCTCCGGTGCTGCATCCAGTTCTGAGCCCCTCAAGTCAGGAAGGCATTGAGGTGCTGGAGCGAGTCCAGAGAACAGCAATGAAATTGGTGAAGAGACTGGAACACAACTCTTGTGAGGAGCAATTGAGGGAGCTGGGGTTCTTTAGCCTGGAAAAAGGAGAGTTATGGGTGACCTTATCACTCTCTACAACTAGCCACAAGAAAGTTGTAGCCAGGCTGGGGTCAGCCTCTTCTCCCAGGCAAACAACGACAAGCTGCTCCATGGGACATTAGGAGGATTTCTTCACAGATAGGGTGATTAGACATTGGAACCGGCTGCCCAGGGAGGCGGTGGAATCACCATCCCTGGAGGTGTTTAGGGAGAGACTGGATGTGGCACTCAGTGCTATGGTCTGACTGACTTGGTTGTTTTTGGTCATAAGTTGGACTTGATCTCAGAGGTCTTTTCCAACTTAACTGACTCTGTGATATGAGTCACATAAAATACATCATGCCTAATGGCTTGCTCAAACCAGAGTCATCAGTTCTCCTGCTACCACTGCTTTTGACCCAGGGCTTCACAGGGGATAACCGGGGATAGAGAGGAACATGTAACCAACATGAATATTCTTACTGAAAAGTAGTACAAAAAAATGGAAGAAACAACCTATCCAGTGGGCAACAACTGTCTTAACCAGAAGAACTTATGAGATCTAGTTCTACACTGTCAAAACTAAAAAAAAAACAGCTTGTAGACATTCCTCCTCAGTGTGCAACTGTAACAAATGCACTAATGAATTCCTTAATATTTTTGTGCTCTGGAAAACACTTCTCTGATAGCAATAGCTTGGCTTGAGTCCCACCCAGGGACCGATGGACTTTTGCAACCAAGTGTTTTGTAGCTGTGAATTCTTCTCTTCTGGCTGTTAAGGATGTGTCACTGCAGTAGCTGATTAAACAAATATAAATTGTCTCTAGAAAGTGATAATCCAGACCACTGTTTCCCCTTGTAAATCCTGATTTGTCACCCACGCCTTTCTGTGTACTTGGATTTTAGATTCCTGCTCTAAGTCACACAGGCAGTCTGAATCAGGATCCAACTGGATAGAAGTTCAAAGCCATATTTCCTTTGTTTTGTTATGAAGAGAAAATGCAGACGAGAGGTGGCAAGCATGCAACATCATATTTGTCATCAAGTATGGGAGGCAAATGCTGGAGAATGGATTAAAATTAACCATCCCACTGAATAGCATGTGGTTGCCAAAAAGCGTCTCCAATTCTTTTCTCAATTTACAACATATTTTTTGTGACAGTCTTAGCTAAGTTTCCCCCATTTGTAAGTAAATTTATATTCAGTTGTCTATGACAACAATGTTAATGTTCCAAATAATTCTACGGAGTATGTCTTTATGCAACAACCTGGAGAAAAATGTCCATAGCTCTATAACCATCCCAAATATACAGTACAAGTATTTTGGCAACTCAATGCTCTTAAGACCTCAACAGGGAAAACCCTCAAGAATCTGGCTTTTGGTGACAGTGGGAGCTATAAAAGTTTGGGCATAATTTTGAATTCAAACCATATGATCAGTAAAATCCATGCTTACTTCTACAGCTAAGAAGATTTTCTGGATGTATATTTGGATCATTTGTTCTTACTGCCAGCCATTGTTTTGGAAACCTTCCTAAAGGAACAAGTGGTTGCTTTTTAGGGTTTGAGAGCTTACAAACTCCCATTTGACTATTTTTTTTTTTTTCATACATGCCTGGAACTGAAAAAGCCTTAGAAACCATCAGAATTGGTTGCTGGCCCCCATTCCTAAGAAGGAGCAAACCAAAATGATAGCAACGTTGGCGCTGCGTTCCTTGCCTTGTGCGTCATGCAGCTGCCGTGCCAGCCAGAACCATTTATAGTCCACCAGAACAATGTGGAAATTATCTCCTTCCTCCCTGCTCCAAATGCTGTAAGCTTGCTCATTACCATATATCCCACTGCTCAAAACAGATTTGAAGGATAAAGAACACTGCTACAAACTCCTCTTTGTGCCAGGGTTTGCCTGGATGCCTCCCTCCAAACAACTCTTTGGACCAGGATGCCTTCTCCTCCTCCTCTCCTCCCAGCTATCTTTAATTCATTTCACAAGGCAATGAAGCTGCTGCAGTGAGGTCATACATCCATCCCAGCTCCTCTTCCGCTACAGCTGCAACCCGCTGCTTAAATTCAATGCAACTGAACGAGGGGGTTAGAGTTTTGCACAATAATGCTACATGTATATTCTGTGGAAAAGGTGGCCCAGATGAGATACCCTCCAGCAAACACCCCAACCCCTCTGCAGCAGATGGTACTACTCATGCTGCCTCTCCAACAGCCTGATGTGCTACAGCTGCACAGGACAAAAATCTGTCCAAGGTGCACTGAGCTCCAGCCAGTTCTACAATGCAAATACCTTCTCAGAAGAGGTATCATTAAATTACAAATAACTTTCTCTGTCCTGAATTGGACCAGCAAGTCAGACAGGACATTCTTCACAGGAAGAGATTTTCTAAAGAACTTAATAGAAACTGTCAGCATCTCCGCTTTCCACATGAAGGACTCTGCTTAAAATTCCTTTTTTATCCCCCTGTAGGCAACCACTGGTTTAATTTTAGCTACAGAAAGCACGTACTTTCATAGGACTGTTTTTCATAGCCATTTGCCATTTCCAAACCAATCCTTTCCTGAATGAGCTCAGTCCATATCCAAAGTAGGCATGGAGATGTGGGAGATGGCAGCATTTAGCACCCACCCTAGTACCCGCAGCAGACCCTTTCTTCAGTCACACTTCCTCAAGGAAATAAAATTCTACTAAAGGTTTCCGTATTAGTGTTCCCTGGCACAACCACAGTGCTCTGGCACTGTACCAGTGCTTCTAACACTCCTCTGCTTGCTCCTTCCCTGTCCTGAACATATGTGGTACTCATTTCCATGGCCTTTCAATCCCAGGAGTACTGAGAGAGAGAGAATGGGCTGGAGATGACTCATAATTTTCTCCCTTTTTTCCCCCCAGCCAACAGCATCCAGGTGTGGACTTCACAGCCCTGGGAATAAAGAGGCTTAGGAACAGAACAGTGCTCATTTAGGAAGGTCTTGAGGGTGGTGGTCCTAGACATTGTTGCTCATAAGCAGAGGAGCAAAACCAGATTCTCTGCCCACAGTCATGCTCTGTGTACATAAAGGGCTTCTCTTAAGACAAAAGGTAACAGATCATAAGCTAACAGAAACACTTGCTACAAGAAAAGGACAGTTGCTGTTTTTAATCTAATTTGTCATCAGCCATTTGTGTGGTTGCATCACACTGTAGCAGGGACTGCTTGCTCTTTAAATGGAAGCCTTTCAAAGTCCATTCTACTGAGACAGTAAGTTGACAACAGTTCTAAACACACCCACTCTAAGTTTTTGTGCATTTTCAAATTGCTGTTGAAGGATTAATATGGATGCTCAGCAGTGAACCTGAACTAGATTTCTTCTAGTTCAATACCTGATGGAATTAACTCCCCAATGTCTTAGGATTGTAATATACAAAGGCTGCAAAAGAAGTAAGTTACCACATTGTAAAATTTTATTTATTCTTGTTGCAAAAGTATTTGGTTTTATTTTTTTATATTTTTCTGAAGTACACCACACAACAATGTTGTCAAGAACTGGGCTTGATCATAACTTAGACATTTCCAGTTCACGTGTAGAGACTTTTGTAACAGAATTAAGGAGGATGATGTGAATGAAGTATGAATGGAAATATGTGCACTACTGGAAGCAGCAGCAAAACAGAGCTGACAACAGCGACACACAAAGACAACAAAGAACAAAGCCAACTGAAGGAAAATTTAAAATGTTTCATTTACATCAAGATGAGCAAGCCTGAGCTCTGGTAAGGCCAGAGCAAAGACACCTCTGGGACCAGGACCCTGCACCTTGAAAACAGCAACAATCCCTACCACAGCACATCACCTGTGGCACTCTTTATCCTACAGGCACAGCAGGAAGTCATTGCAATCTGAAGAAATTCAACATGAGGACATACAGACACAAAAAATTTATGGAAGCTGAAGTAAGAAATACCCTGAGGCGAAATGAGCATGCCAGCACAGCTGCTGGATCTTAAAGGCATAGAAGACCTGTATAAAATCAAATCTATCACCACTTACCACCAGAAGCCCAGAGAAAGCATTGAGGACGTGATAACCAGGGTGATTTTGTCACACACGAGCACGCCTGGTCAGACCATATAAACACAAACATGCTGATGTTTTGAATATGTAGGTATGAGACTGATTAATAAAATCAACTTTTTTGAATACTCCTAACACAAATCCAACATTCTCTCTTCCATAAGAACTTTCACTGAGTGCTGTAAAATCAATTTCCTATGGAGGATTGTGCCAGGTTGCCTCCTCTCTGCTGTGAAACAGCCCTCTCAGCAGGAAGGTGGATGGATGACAAAATATTGAGATACAGCATAATGCACATTATACAAATAAATTGTACTTTTGAAAGTTCACAAAGTCAGACATCAGCCAAACTCTTAGACTCAGTTCTTGACATGCCCAAACCCCAGAAGACCAGATCACTGCCATGAAAAAATACACCACACAAACTTCCACCAATGCAGAGGTCAGAGGGCTTGCCTAACACTCAGGTTAAATTGGAAGAGGCAGAAAACTATATTGTAAATTTTGGTAGTTTTCCTCCTTAGGGGAAAAAATGGTTCCATGTGAATTTGAAGTAAACAGCAAATTGAATTACTGTGATAGTTTCTCATGAATTTGTTCTGGTCCACTTTTTACCTGATCCTGACCCCACCTAAGTCAAAAGTAAAACTCCAGGAGCCTGAAAATGTAATTCCACTTGTCTCCTAGCTATTCTACTGCTTTTTCCAGTGTTACCACTTAGCTGATTTAACTGTGACTTAGACCAAGGAGCGATCTCAAATTACCTTCAGTTTTACATTCACTTAAAAGAGATGAGTGCAGATTTGAAACAGATGACCTGAGATTTTTGTTTCTTTTCAACTTCTTCAATTCTTCTTTAGAGACTTGGCACTGTTAAATTTTGGCTGAGGGAAGGAATGGTACTGAACAGATGGATTGGTCAAGTGTCTGAGCAGACTAAATCAGAAAAACAGAGAATCAAGAAAGAAATCCATCTCAGCTGGAAACAGTAAGCAGTTTTATTCCTCATGAATCTTTAGCTGTAGCTAAAGGTGTGCATCACTTCTTGCCCTCCAAAAGATAGAGTGGTCTTTGCTAAACCCTTCAAGCTTACTTTTAAATTTTGAATTAAATGGCTTTATGCTAAACCAAAAAAGAACTGTTGTTATCAAAAAAGAGCATGTAAAATGCATTACAGTGTTTGATAAGTCATCCCACACAACTTAAAATAATTTGAACCTAGTTTCAAATTGGTGTTTCCTGGTTGCTTCATGACTGCAATCTTTAAAAGTTACTGATTATTACTGTCTGATTAAGATTGTTAGCAATTTTACTTTGCCAAGAAAAATATCCTAAGTTCTGAGGTTTGCCCTGGTGTTGGTATGCATCTGCACACCCTACAAATTAGATTTTTAATGTTCTTAATTTTGCAAAAGTCATCAAAAAGAGGTAAGTACAGCAGCACTTGAACAGTGCTCAACAATTGTACAGAGCTGTCACAGGGAATTCTTCTACAGATCTTTCAGTATGAAAGATATTGTGTTACATATATTACAATTCATAATTACTGTGATTAGTGGAATCATCTGTTCCAAGAAGCCTGGATTCCTAAATCCAGGCAAGAGATGTTTCTCTGGACACATTCTCAGATTTCTGTATGAAAAGGAGAGCTGCTCTTGGAAAATGCAAAGGTTTCAATTTGGCTGGACAAATGAGATTTGCATTGATTGTGTGTGGCATTTTGCTTATATGAGATGAATTCTCTTGAGAATGAACCTTCATATATTCACTGCCCAGACAGCAACTTTTCCCACTTTCCAAAGTGAAGAAGGGTCTGGATTATAGGAAAAAAAAAAAAAAAAAAAAAAAGAGATCTTTGGCTGATAATCTTCCACCAGAAAGTTTCCTAATAATTTTTGATTGAATTTATTTAACTGAATCTAATAGTATTAAAAGACACTACTTTAACAAAGCTTGATTTATTAAGGTATTTACTTCAACATATGAGAATTCCAGTTTGGGTCAAGAGGACTACACCTTTGCTTCAACTTAAGTGCCTGTTTTGATGTCTCAGTGAATCAGGCCTGAGTGATTTATGGCAAATGCAATGCCTTTTTGGAAAAGGTATTGTATCTTTAGCCAGAATCTAAAGATTGCTAAGTAGTCTTAGGAGGCTGAACCAAGATGACTGCACTTCCTTACATATCTGATTATATCTGTATGAGATTATAGGTATTTTTCCCAAAATAAAAGAGGCAGCCGGATAGCCAAATTAGTAGAAAGCCTGGGGCAGCACATCTGCTCTTCCCCTCTGCTACTTAAGGCATAATGAACAGATGGAAATCTCAATTCCATCACTGACAGCCTTCATCTTGATTGTGAAAAGGCAAAGAAGTAATGAGCTTTCAGAAATGTCAAGAGGAGGTTGTATTCAATAGGAATACTTAAAGTATTTCTGATAGATGAAATACACTCCAAATATTTGTACTGTTTGATCATTTATGAAACACACCTCTTCCTTTCCAAGTTCTTAATGGTGTTTTTCAGGCATTAAAATGTCTTATGTACCTGCAACACAAATTGCACTTGAGAGAAAAGAAGCATATTCGAGGCTAGACTGAAGAAATGGAGAATGTAGAACCTTAAGAATAAGGGAGCTTACTATTTTCAAAGCATTATTTAGACAGTATATAGCTTGATTTGAGGAACCGTGACTGTTACAGTGGCATATTACAGAATCACAGAATGGCTGAGGCTGGCAGGCACCTCTGGAGATCATCTCACCACCCTCCCACTCAAGCAGGGTCAGCGAAAGCAGGCTGGGCAGACCACAACCAGACAGCTTTTGGACTCTCTGCAGGGACAGACACTCCACAACTTCTTTGGGCAACCTGTGCCAAGGCTCAGTCACCCTGACAGTAAAATGTTTTTTTCAATGCTGAAATTTCTCTTACATTTGTGTCTTATTTTCTCCTGTCCTGTCATTAGGCACCACTTATAAACAGCTTAGCTCAATTTACTTTAAACCCTGCCTTCCAATATTTGTACACTCTTATGAGCTGCTGCTTCACTGGGAGCCCCAGCTCCCAGTCTCTCCTCACAAATGTAAATTCAAAAGTGAAGGATGCTACTCTGGATTAAAAAAAATAAATTAAAAAGCCATAGCTAATGGACAAATGCTACTGCTGAGCAACTATCACAGCCAAAAAAGGTTAACATAAATAAAGTCTGAACAGATAAGGGATTATCAAGTATGGACAGAGCAATCGCACCATTATATTTTTTTACAGTATAAACAGCACTGTAATGACCATTTCTGATGTCTGCAGTTAAATATTTAAATATCAAACCAAATTGATTCTAACCAAATGCCTCATTTTATGCAGAAGGCCAAACACGTTCACAAAAATGTTTTCTGTCTTTATAAACTTGCAATACACTGACCATGACTAAAAAAAATGCTTAAACAACATGGAACTCCAAACATTTAATTGATATGCTCAGCACTCTGTGGGATGACTGAAAGGACTTACAAAAGGTAGGTGTTAAATGGCTATCTGAAAGAAATAAAGAAAAGTTGCATTGCAGATGTAGCGGGGGAAGGTATCCCACATTAATGGAGAAAAAACTCCAAATTTTCCTAAGCAAAACATGAAAAAATAAAAGGTAGCAGAGCTGCATAACTAAAGCAGAGATGAAGTAGAGGCAGCAATAAAGCTGTGTAGAACCACGAAAGAACAAAAACAATTTTTGGTATAGGAAAGCCAATAAAGATATTTTCTCCAGAGGAAGTGTGAACACAGCGCATCAGAGGAAGGAGAGTTTGGCAGCAACATTTGGACCACCTGGAAGGAAACCCAGCTTGTATCACAAAGGCCAGAAAGTACTGTAATCCACAAGGGAGAGTATCCAAGACTATAAATGTTTTTGAATCTATTCCAATACATAAACACAGAGAAGAACAATGCCCAGGGTCCTACACATCCTAGCAAGATGGAGAGCACTGTTACTTCCTTGGAGCAGATGGGTGGGTTCTGTTTGAGTAGCATTTCTGGTGCCATTTAATTTTCCACCTCAGTACTACTCAGCAGAAATTAAACATCAATAAAAATAGGCAACATTTCCAGCATTCTTCCTTCTTTTTGCCCTTCCCTAAGCAGATTTGATACAAAATAGTAAAAACAAGGTAAGGATTGTAGCTTCCATACCTTGCATGATTGTAGGAGTATCAGATACTCTCTAAAGATAAAAGCACCAGGCACTTTTGGGCCACAAGTTTACTATCCCGTATTAAAAAGCTTTTCCAATCAGCTCTGCAAGTGAAACTGCAACCCAAGTTAATAAATACACATTTAATCTGCAGCAGCTGGCATCAGCAAGCTACAGCAAATCATTTACTTTCAGAAGAAAACAAAATTTAATAGTAGTTCAGAAGGGCTTCACAGGCTTTACACAGTTGCCTTTAAGCACACTTCTCCTAGACTCACGATGGTTGGCCTGAAACTGGAGCTCCTCCCACTCAGTTATTGCACATTTTGCATCTCCCTTAACACACATGGTTTTCTGACCAGTCACATCAGTATTACAAAAGCAAGTTGTGACTGCTTGGTTGTTCTCTGATTTCACATGTGATGACTGATTTAAGCTATTCTGGACCAGGAAAGGAGTTGTTCACACACTTTTTTAGATCAATGACCACATAAAATGAGTTCAGAACTAATCAGAAAATTTTAAACATAAATTTGTCCTTAAGAAATTTGGTATTGTGTAAAGGTAAGATAGAAAACAAAACTGAGAGAATACTTAAGTACTCAAGTAATTACTGTTTTGAAAATATTGACCAGAATTTAAGGGAAAAATCACATTTTATTACTACAAGCTAAACACATTTTTCTACTTTACTGATATGGCTTACTTAAGTCACAATGTTCAAAGGTCCACACAAAGAGTAAAGCTTCAAAGATGAACCAAAACTCCTTTAATGGCTCCTCAACACTCCAAAAGTTGCCAGCACTATTAATATTTAAACGAAGTCAAGACTTCATGTATTAACTTGAAAATCACTCCTAATTAGATTTTTACTGGGGAAAAATTGGAGGAATGTTTATGAACTTTGCCACAGAACTGGAATACTCAAGCTCAATAAAATGGTGTATTTATAAGGGTAATGTTTTTTCCAGAAGTCATCATCAAGAAGTAACAGCCACTCTTGCTTTCATAGCAGAAAAACAGAAGCATTCTGGAAGCCCGAGAGAAAGGGAAAGAATGAACATTGTATTTTATACTGAAAAACTGGCAACACTTCCAGCTCACCTACACTGGACATATTATTACTGCCTGTGCTAGAGGCTACTGTTACTCTTTATCATTGTGAATTTAGCTTTCTTAAAAACTGCCTTTGAAGTAAATTCAAACTTTTCAGTCCAAACCATCTCACTGGTAAATTTATATTCAAATATTATTAAAAATGACTGGAAAAAAGTTTAATTGGAGACTAAATTAAGGTCCCAGAAGTGTTCTAACTCTCTTTTAACAATTTAAACAGGTGGTTAGAAGTTCTAAATGGCTCCTCCTCATCATCTCCTCAAATATTCGAGATCCCGGGGATTATAGCAGTGATCTCAAAAGAGCACTCTATATAATTATAGCTCTTATAATCAGAAATCTTATAATAATCATATTTCATAAATATGAAAAGGAAGTGGCTGCATGCTCCTCAGAGCTGTTTATAATCCTCTGCTAAGCCAAATACTACCTATCCTTTTCACACTATTATTTACAATTTCCCCAGGGAACATCAGATGGTCTCCCTATGACTGTCACAAAGTGAAGGAAGAAATTAATGTTTAAGATATTATTTTGCACTATAGGGGCAGCACACTGAGATGCACTTTTTCTCTGATTTTATTTCAGGATGTTTAGAACATAACACTACATCTAAAGCAGAGTCCTTGGATAAGGCTGTGGCATATTGACTTTTCAGAATATATGTGCATTTCAAATTAGCTGGCTCAGATACCACCTACAGTGGACTGCAAAAGTAGGATGCATTAAACAGTTCAAAAGAATATTTTTTATGGTTCTTCTAAATTCTATTACTAACCGTAGTATTTGCTTTTTGTATATAACTCGCTTATACCTTCGATTTTTCAATATTAATTCAACAAAAAATCTTTGTATATATTTGAATGGGCTTGTTCAACTGCTTTTTTGGAGATGAACTGTTGGAATTCTTATTGGAATCATGCACCACTGAATATAGAACACTGAAACTAGACCCAGGTCACACCTTTTTAGAAGGACTGAAGGGAAGGGAAGTTTTATACTCATTCCAGATTCTCTTTTTGGTGTTTGACACAAAAACTTTCTGTTAACTGTAATTACTGGTAAATTCTATGACTTCTATGATCCAAAGTCATTAATACATATATGTATTCCACTGACTTCAGAGAACTGATAGGTATGCTTAAGTTATCTTGAAAAATATACCAAAAATACCCAAAAAATATATCTTGGTTACTTCACTAAGTCCTTGCTCATGATGCATTGATGAGAGATCCATTTGCCTTTTAAGATTATTTAATATTCCTTTTCATTAGCCAATAATCTGACTTTCAGTCTTTACTGTCCAGTGAATATTGAAACATTCACATCCATAGTTAGAATTATTTGGTTTACCTGAGTACTCACTATTTGAGTGTATTATATGGACAATAGTGTAGCACCTACTGAAAGGAGTTTAAGAGTGCCAGTTAATGCAACTTTACTGTTTTCTGGGCTTACTTACTCACAAAACTACAGAGTTGGATTCTCCAGCTTCCTAAGACTACCATGCATCCCAAAAACCCAGAACTTTAAACCACAGAAGAAATTAAAACCTTTGCTTGCAAAGATGAATCATCCTGTCCCTTAATGCCAGGCAGAAACTTACCTTCTGAGTAAGGAAAGGGTATTTAATAGGTTTTGCAAAAAAAAAAATATGTGCATGTGGGAAAAAAAGGGCAAAGTATCCTACTCCTGTGAAATGTCTACACTATGCAATGAAGTGCATAACAAAGAAAATCAGGGTTTTTTTTTTTTTCTTTCTGTAAAGTTTTTTTTGAGAATAAACAAGATCAGCTTGAGCTTCCTTAGCATGGCAATTATTATTACATATCATAAAGCAGAGCTTTTGATTTGTCTGTGTACTTCCCATGACTGTGGCTTTTCTGAAAGAGGCCTGATAATGTATTTATAGTAATAGAGTACATAGTCTAAAAAGTGTAAAAGGTTAACTATGCTTATTCTATGTTAATAATATTACCTGTTTCTTTCAACCACCTCTCTGAAAGTTATTTTCTCTGTCACCTAATACACATGACCTTTTTAAAGGCTAAGTTCAGGTGATGCCAAGCACAGAACACCCACAAAAACCCTGTGTGACCCAACACTCTCAAAATAGTTATTTTTTTCAGAAATGTGGGGAGGAAGCAGAAGGAAGGTATTACAATAATTTTTCTTCCATTCATTCCAGCATCTATTTGCATGATTAATCCTCTGGGAAGAAATGCTTGCATGGGGAGAAGTTATATGAAGAAATATGAGTTAATAGATTGAATGATGCTTCCAACTTGTACAGTATCAGTCGAATATCTAAATGTGCATGTTCACAATCACTGCGGCATCTGAGGTGGCTCCAAAAATCCATCCCTTACCTGCTAGTTGTAATTCAGTGGATGTATACAATCCATAACATACTGAATATAATCAGAATTGTGCTGTCAAATGATGTTCCTCTAATGTAAACTGTCATGTACTATCAAAGAATCTCATCTGGGTCTCCTTAATGAAAAGGCTCTTGCTGATAATTTTTCTTGTTACTCAAGATAGCTTAGAGCATGGCATCTATTTTCCCTTGGTCCTTAGTCTCCAAATTCCACCTTTTGAGACAAAGACAGACTTAGATCTTTGGTTTGAATAATGTTTTTATTTGCTGGTAGGCTTTAGGAGCTAAAAATATAAATAAGGTCAGAATGATTATATCATAAGATTTGGTCATACTGGCAGGATCATCTGTATATTAAAATAAAACAAAAATAAAAACAGAAAGTAAATAGCAAATGTCTCTACTCGCTGCCAATAGACAAAAAACAAAACTGTTTCCTAACCCTGTCTCATATTGAATCATGTGCTCAAGCAATGCAAAAGGTAATGAGAAAAACATTGCTTCCACTTCAAGAAGCTATGGAAGACAGGCTGACAAAAAGTAAGAGCGGCACAAAGAATAGGTGCTACACTTTAAAACTGTTTATTTACTTAATTGTACGTTCCACTGCAACATTCCATTTAATAGATTAAAAGGATAAGCTACTATAGTAGCAAACACCAGGAAATATCTGAATGTTCATCTATCCTACAATTATCTTGTATATTCAAAATTAATTTTTGTGAGCTGCAATAATCAGCAAAAATTAAAATGCATGTTATTTATACTAATGAAAGTGATGAATTGTAAAATGTATTTTTCACAAGCTTTGGGAGAGCTGCCACCTGACCCAAATTACTTAATGAAAGGATGATCATGGAGAGTGCTGTCAGTAGGGTATTGCACCACCATTGAACATTCTCCTTCAGGGTTCTGGAAGAAACTCCTCCAGGATTCAGAAAAATATTTTCTTACACAGAAAGCCAGCCAATTTCTTTTTGTTTTCATTTATCTCAGGGCTCTGACAGGCAGCAATAAACTAAATTCAGCCAAGAATTAGGATCAGATGGTGAACTGAGATTAGTTCTGCAAACTTTTCTCAATCTGACAAACATAGCAGAAAAAGGTCTCTCCTCATTCTACATCTCTCCCCTATATGATTTAGGAAGCTAGATCATCTGGACCAAGACATTAGCTACTGTAGTAAGGGGATACTTTTTTGTTGTTGTTGAATTTATTCAGTTTCTCATTCAAATGCTCACAGGACATTGACAGGGATGGATTTTTGGTCAGGAAACACATGTCCATTTCACTGCTTCCCTCCCCCACTTCCCTTAAAAAAGCCAGGAAAGATGTACAATAACTGTAGCTGTCTGCAAAGTCTCTTCCCTAGAGATGGGAATAATGAGCTCTTGGAAATGTTTAAAGTCTACTAAATAAGAAAAGCATCTAGCAATGATCTGGTAAAACTGTTTTAAAGCCATGAGAATCCACTCAATATCTCCAGCACTATTATTTTTAACTAAGAAACTAGGACTACAGCCAATTTTATACTTCTGGAATTATTATTGTTTTAGAAATTTATACATATTTACACACATATGCATCTTTTAAAATGTCTACATTTCCTGGCATTCCATGTAGACAACTAGGTCTTTAAATCTTCACAAAATTCAGCTAAATAACCAAGTCCCCACCCATCTCTAAGTATTTGAAGTATAGCTGTGTCCAAAATGCTTTCAGTTATTTTCTTTGCCATTAAATAAGAAAAAAAAGGCACATTATGATTTTGCAAATTCATAAATATTATGTGATTTCTGGGATAATGACTTGGAGCAGTTATAAAAGACTATCTCTAGGGATTCCTTCATGAACCTCCTGGTTGGAGGCATGGATAGTGCTGTGAAAATATTTAGAACATTTAAATACAGTGAAGGAAACTCAGCTTATGCAGTCTGAGTCGTTGCACAATGGCTATGACGTACGAGCCAGTGCACAGCATAAAGACTATTATAACAATAATCCCCCACAGACAAACACTACAAATAACAGCCCTAGATGTCCATTTGGCAACTTCCACGTGTTGTTTCTTACCCTTCAACAAGCAAGGAAGGCTAGAAGCATCACAAGAGCTATCTTGCACTAGCCACATGTCCAGAGGTGGGCTCTTAGATGTAGCAGTCAGCAGCTAAACAGACTCAAGGCTTGGCTTGAGTCTCCAGGAAAAATTCACAAATCCTTCTGAAATCATGAACAATAAATGCCATGACCTGAGCTCCAAAGGAATCTCTTCCCTGTGAGAATGAGTGACATTGTCGCTTTCGCTTCCTCCTACAAAAATTTCCTTGTCAGCTCTCAACTTTCATATCTAGTTCTAAAAAACTTCTATTGCCCTTTTTTGTAGCTTCAAAGTACTTTAAATAAAGACTTTCTTAATACACCAAAGTTGTTTTAGATGCTGGAATCTCACATTTTTCCTGATCTTCTTGCAGTGTTTGCTTGATAGAATTTGAACACAGATCTACTACATTTTGTTGTACAGGACAGCCTTATCTTCATGCCAAGAGACAAACAAATTGTTCTCCTAGGAGTACAGGGTATGCCCTAAGCAGGACTATCTGAAACATACCAGATCTCTGAACAAGCCAAGTTTTTAAACTGCAGAACCACAAACAAATCACAGAATCCATATTTACTCCACCATTGAAGTCTCCTCAGCAAATTGTACAATCCAAAATGAAAAATACGTACTTTTTTCAACAGAGTCAAAGCTCACAGAAAACAGAATAGTACCAGTTGAAAGAGACCTATATGAATCATCTACTCTAAGGAATCATCTATTCTATGATTACCTCAGGGCTGACCATAAATCAAGGCATATTATTAAGGCCATTGCCCAAAAACATTGACATAATGTGCTTCTCTTTCCTCCAAGAGATGGCTAGAGAAATACAAAAAAGCTTGTTGGTGCAGAAGTAAGGCTGTGCAAAATTTAATGTTTATCTGGACCCCTCTAAACAGATTAGCTCTGCACGCCACTACTTGACCAAGCAGATCTAACTGGAAGAGATTGAGCTGTGAAAATGGGGGCTAAATCCCCAGCACTAAAACCAGATGGCTGTTACATGGAAAACAGGTGTGATCTGTCACTGGAAAGGAACAGACCCACATGCAAAAAAGGGAAAAAAGGCATGTGGAGGAAACCTTTCTCAAATACATTCCCATTTATTTACAGTAAAGCTCACTCATAATGACAATACACTTTTGACTGTAATGTTGCAGGATTAATCAAATAATACATATCATCTACAAAAATAGTCCCAAGTTTTCACTTTTTATTTTTGTTTAGTGATATATAACAGATTTGGAATTATACTAACAAAATGAATAGTAGTATAGGAGCAGTCCTTGGGACAGTAGGATACGTGGCGAAAGTTCTAAGTCTGTATTCACCACACAGCTTTTTTTTGGATATTTTGCAGAATTTAAATCATAAACAGATGTTTGTGGAAAGAAACTATCTCCTCTTTCTTACATACAATGTATTAATCACTCTAAAATAAGACTATAAAGATAGTATCTTGCTGAGTCCTTTGTACTTAGCAATGTTACTAAATACATGATTTACATCCCATTTGGGACAAAGCTTTAGAAACAAAATTTGGGATGTTTCAATGATCTACAAAAACAGTTATAAAAGCTATTTAAGTATTTCTTATTTTGAGGGGGGACAGTGATAGCAAGGAAGTATTAATGAAGCTGAAAAGCAGCAGTTGTTGCTTATCATCTGTTTATCCCTTAATAAGGGAAGGGTGGGAACTGTGGTGTGCTATGACAGAACCAAGGAGAGGCCAAGGACAGGGGACATACAGCAGCCAGCCAGAGCATGGCAGAGACAGCAGAAGTTAGGAGATCATGAAACCACAGAGACAGCAGAAGTTAGGAGATCATGAAACAAAGTCATTAAATAACCAAGACAATGTGTTTAGAAAACCTGACTTATAACTGCAAATCAGCAACCCAAGGGGATATAAAAGAGAGAACAGCTGTGACATAGAAGAATTAGAGATAATTATAGGTAGGAACAAAACTGGCTAAGAACACAGGTAGGATTAGGATTGAACAAGCCTATCCAGAGAGAAGTGGTGTTCATTTTCTCATTTACCAGTGAGGTAGGGTGCTGCCATGTTAAGCAAAAAATATCCAAGACACATCACACCAGACAAGGTTATTGTCTTTAAAAGCTTCTACTCCTGCCCCACCAAGGAAGGAAAAAAATTTAAACAGACCACAAATAATTGTGTCGTGACATTCAAAACCTAAATAAGGTCTATACCATATTAGGGTGAAAAAAGTCATTCTGACATCAGCTGGTCAGAGCTGCTTGAATCCACAAAATCTGGCAAATTACTTTTTTACTCTGGTTTTGGTTTGGGTTTTGGAGAGATTTTTCACATGCCCTCACTATTCTTAATCCACAGCATCACTGGGATAGAAGCTGCAGTACTTTAGCAGTTGTGCAGTTGCCTCATTCATCATGGTCCTTGCAGCCAGGAACCTCAGTTTAGAGCAGAAAATATATAATCCACTGGTGGTCTCACACAGCACATGCAACAGGAAAGCATAAAAAAAGAAAATACCAGATTTTTCCCAGCAGAGGACCATCTCTTATTACATCCTCTTTTTGAGGATAACGCAGTCATGCCTGCATTAGGAGTTTCAAGCTGACACCTCTGAGCAGCAGAACACTGGACTTTATTGACTAATAACTAAGTAAGAAAAATCAAATGTTAACCTTATTAAAAATGAAGGAACTCAGTTTCCTATAAATGTGACATTTAAGCAGTCTTCAACCACAGGCCCAGTCTGAATCCCAGTGTCAGGTGCTGAAAGTGAAGAGTGTCCCTAGCACATATGGTAGTAAAGTCTATAGTTATTATAAAGTGCATAACATTTCATAATGACAAAAGCAATCTATTATGGTACCATCATTGCTGCTCAGAACTTCAAAATTAGTTCACAGCACCCTCTTGCTTTATGACTGACACGTGAGTAGCATGCTAGCAATTGTTTTCCTGCATCCTACTTCTGCCAAAAGTTAGGCCCTTCTATTTCAAAAGCATTATACTACCAAAAATGGAGCAAAATTAATACATTTTATTTTCCAATTAAAATAATTACAATCAAAATGGAACTGCTTTCCATTCTAGCCATTCTTATCTAAATGAGATACTGTTTGTACTATACATCCACATTTCACTTCTAAAACTGAACACAGGAGTGGAATTTGAGGCCTTTTTTAAAAAACATTTTTCTATGTGAAGAAGCAGAAGTCAGCCTTGGCCATTTCTCTTAGAATGATTCAACTGCTTCAAAGTCACTTCTGTAACCCAGGAGAAGAAATGCAATGAAAAAACTTCAACATCCTGGGCAGTTTAGTTAATATTCATTTTTTGCTTGTAGGTTTTACCTTACAAAACTGACCATTTATTTAAAAGTCTCTTCAAACTCTGATTTCATATTTATCACCTTAGTTTATGTCCGTGCAGCTCAATTACATACCTGAAACCCCACTAAAACACCTACATGCAAAACAATAATTTAAATACTTGGGCAGAGAACATTACTTAAAACCTCCATCAGCAACATTACTGTGTTATCAGCCAAAAAAAGTTACTTAGGTGAATTTTCCCATTTTTTCCAATCACAGCAGGATTCTTAACACAGAAAGAAGGCAAGACAACAAAAATGAGATGAAATTTGAAAACCGTGGCAGTATTTACTCAAGCTAAAACTTGTGGTTTAGTGGTTTTCTTTGGAGCACAGACTATGTTCTTTGTCAAAAATCTGGTTTATCCCATATTCTATTAAGTGGTTCTTTGACATTACCTCTGCTCTGTGAGCCAAAACTGGTGCAAACCAGCCTCAACTGAGAAAACACTATAGCTTTGTTGACCTTGTCAACTGTTTATATTCATATTAGCTCCTTGTACTTGACCATCTAACCTCCTGCTCCCAAGCACAGAGCAAAAAAATTTGGTTTAGCACCTTATTCTGTCCTGCATACCTAGAGCCGTATGAAACACCCACCTCCTTGTCTTCTGCTCTAAAGTTTTCTCCATTATATGGTTTTATACCAATAGATGCAATTACAAAATATAAGAATTATGGAGTTTTTAATACAACCAAAACCCAGAGAAGCAGAATGATGGCTAACAGACTTCATCAAAGCAGCTCTGTCAGTAGAGCTCAAAGGAGCAGGCATCTGGGACAAAAGCACAGCAGTGCCAGCTCTTACGTCCACAGACCAAACTTTAGGAGTCGCCTGCCCAGCTGGAGGTGTCTGTTAATGCAATAGAGCAGCACAGCTGCAAGAGGCTGAGTAATTCAGGTAGAATGCTGGTTAAAAATGCACAGCGGATTCTACACACCATGATCTCCTCCTCGATTCTGGATTTCTTGCCAACAAGTCACTTAAGTGTCTTTACGCTATGGGCCTGCAGCATTTGAAGGTGGTGCTGCGATAAAGTGAGGATGTGCAGCTGAATTTGACATCAGGATCATACCCAGTACTCCTCACATATATTATTTCAAAAATGGCCACCATGCCTTTTAGTTAACAGCTACAGATGAGCAGCTGGTTCCCATTTTGAAATCTGATTTGGAAAATATACAAAACCAGCTGCACTCAGTTCTCTTATCCTGAAAATATCGTTCTTTAAAAATATGTTCCATATATAATTTACAGCTTCTATCCTTTTCTGGCAAAAAAAAGAAAACAAGTCCTTAGACTGTGTAGTCTAGCTTAAACTGAAAAATCACATCTTTTATACAAATTTAGAATAATTAAAGGACTTTAAAAAGCATTTCTTTCTATCTGTTATGGCATTCTTAAATCAGCTGGTATAAATGTGAAGGGTGAATTATTTAACTAACTGTTTTCCCCATATAACTTCAGCAGAATCACTGTTGTCCTACAGCTGAAGAAATGTACCATTCCAGAAGTCATACATGTGTTCATATTATAATTAATTTTTCAGAAGGCAAGACTGTAATGAAAGATTTTTAAGAAAAATTTGACAGTGTCAAAATATCTCTTGATGTCTGGATCATGATATCCTGCCAGAGAAACAGACTTCATAGGTTTTCAGATGACTCCAGTGCTGCCAAATGCAAAACCTCTAAAAAGACAGGCTTTCTATTCTGCAGCTACTGAAAAAGGTTAGATAGATGATAGATTAGATAGATATAATAGATAGAATAGAATAGAATAGAATAGAATAGAATAGAATAGATAGATAGATATGGTGCAGAACCAAAGTATATGTAAGAAAGTAGACACAAATATTATTGCTAAATTAGGAGATTCTCATAGTTGGCTAAAGCACATGAGATATGAGATTACTAAGAGAATTGTAGAATTTTAGAGACTTGCACAAGTGCTTTCTGTTCTTACACATGGGACCACAAACACAGATGACATCTAGGCAAAAAATAAGCTGGTTAAACATTTGCAAAGCATATACACTACCTGAAATTAAGACTAGATAAATTCTTTGTGGGAGCTTACAGCTTAGTAAAAGAACACTGGTTTCCTCCTGTGGTTTTTCTCTTCAGATTTGAAGACTCTTCCATTACTAGTAACTATCAAAACATTTCAGTTTATCTAACAGACATAAATAAGCTTGCTCCTATTCATATGTTCTGTTGAAGGAAGAATAACTCCTGTACAGAGTTTCTAGATCAGAGTTCTATTCCAAGAAAGAGCAAAGATCCCAAATAACTGTTCCACCAAGGTCTTTTAAAATAGGGAGAGAGAAAAAAAAATTAATTTACTTATAGCAGTAGAAATTAATCACAAACCAATTATAATAAAATTAAATTTATACATCCTTCATTAAGTATTTCAAAAATAGTATAATCTATTGTTCTGTGATTCTAGAAAGGAGGTTGTACTTTTTCTAGCAGTACTTAACTCCATTTTTATTAAATTCTGCATAGTTCATTTGGAAAAATCCCTGCCAGCAATCTCTTTCCAGTAGCCATTTAGGCTTACTACAGATCAGCACGTACACGAACACTTAACTTTGATGACAAAATCCACCAATTTTTAGTGGAGTACTGGCATGTACTTCACTAATTATTCTCTCGCTGTTTCAAAAGTAAAATGTTTGACAGTTTTCTGGTTTTGTACAAAGTTAGATCCCATTTTTAAAAGGAGAAATATCAGTGACATGGTGCCAAAGATAAAACAGTAAAGACTTTTCTTCTGCAGGAGCCAATGCAAGGAGAGCAGTAGAAATTTTTTCCACCACATTTTGAGGAAAATCTAAAAAATAAAGGATTAAGAAAAAAGCATCTTCAAATCACTCATACCTCAGTCTAGTTTTCAAAATGTGTTCCTTTTTTCTCTCATATACACCTCCAGTTCTATAAAGGATGACCTACCAGATGACTATTATCTGCTTCTGGGGATACAATCAGTTCCTTTGGAACTCCAAAATCTAGTTATTAAAATAAATTCCCTTACACAACTGCAAAGAACTTTTATGATTTTGCAATTAAACAAACACATTAGTTTAAAAGATAACATGATTTATTCAGAAGTTGTTAGCACTGGCAGCACTGTTGAGTGTCTGTAAAGTGTCAGTTGACTGCACTTACATATGGTAGTGGGCTTGAAGTGTCATATTGCATTTTTCAGCCATGGGTAATATTTTTTACAGTGGTTTATAAACACCAGTGATTGCTAATGCAAAAATAAGATGTGAATCTGGAATTTCCAAAAAGGGTAAAAAATTCTGCGCATACCAAATACTGTCTCCTTACCTCTAGATTAAAAAAACAACAATGAATCAGTGAAATTAATCAATTGTATAATGTTGCAATTAAGAGCATCAGTCTTTAGCTCCCTTCAATTAAGCAAGCTCTCAGTTTGCTTTATTGGCATGAAATTGGTATAAAGAGACTGCAGGGACAGGAGGAGAGAGGCAGTTCCCAGCATTCAACTGATAATGTACACAACTCCAGAATTCAGCTCTGGAATGCTTTTGAATCCCAGTCCCAAAATCCTGGCAAAGAGTTCATATGACAAGGCTTGCACAGCTGAAACATTAACACAGCCACAACTTCAGTATGCAGTTAAATACTTGCATTTCACAAGTCAGCATTTAAATCCATATTTAAGCACCAAAAGAGAAATATCCTGATTTTCAGAAGTGCTGTTTGTCCACACTTCAGTACACTATACAGCTAGGCAAGGGCATATGGATTACTGCTAGAGCTGTAGGACGGCCAGGGAAGTCACTAAAGTTTCCACTGCAATTTTCCTAGGAAGACGAAAAAAAAGTGGTTGAGTCTAGAAAGGGTCCTGTCTTGCAACAATCTCAAGGAGCATGGATAATTAAATTCTGGGAAAACACTCATTTGTCTAATCTGGGCCTATAGCTCTTTGGCTAATGTCACTGTCAATTTTTAATACAGTGATGACAACACTTAAAATAAAATAATACTTGGGTATGGAAATATCTAAACTTCAGTTCTAAGATAGATCCATGAAGATCCATGGCAATATATCTATTCTCTCATGGTATGTTTTATTTAAAAAGGATACAACTACAATGCAAAATAATATACAAATGCAGCTCTACAGCAATTTGCAAGTGCCTGACACACAGAGCAGTGAGCCATGATGGTTTATTGCTAAATCAGCCAGTGACAAAACAAGCCAGTAACAACCAAATGATGAATAGGTTATGTCAGTGGTATTTATTAATGGCTTACTATTTGTAGGCAACCAGGCAGCAGAGGCACGCATGGGCATGGGCTGACCCACGGCCATGGATCAGGAATCTCAGCAGCAGCAGTTTGGGTGGTATACTCTGAATAAAGCACAGCAGTGCTGTTCTCTGCTAGAGGTAAAGGACCAAAGAGAGATGAAGCACTGAGGTACTCAAATCCAATTAGCAAGACCGTCAGTGACTGAAAGCTTTCCTGAGAGCTGAAATATAGGTAGAAATACTTCTTGACTTCTAGTGGGAAAGAGACAGAGCTGGGATAAAAGGGACAGATAATTTACTGCATTCTGATGTGAACTGAAGCCAAACTTTTGATATTTAACTTTACTAGTTTCCAAAAGGGGAAAAAAATAAAAGAAAAAGGAAAAAAACCCGAAACTGCTGCTTCTGACAGCCTGGAAAACTACTGTACTTCCGTAACAACGATATAAACCTTGTTAAAATATTACACTCACACAAATTATTCAAATAAATCAACATTCACTCCATTTACAATACAGTGCACCAGCTAACTTCTGTTGGGAATGCTGCCCACCATTTGCTGGAGCTATAAAAGATGAAGCAAAGTAACTGAGATTATCCAGGCCTTTTCCATTTGAAAAATCCCTTTCTAAAATAGCTTGCAGAAGAAAGGACTAGGAACAGCATGTTCTACACTTCTTGAGTTTTGAATGGCTGAAGCAAGTCTGGGACATAATTAAGCATTATTAGAATATATAAATACATCCAATTTGAGTTGCAGATGCAGTTTTGGTACAAGAGGCATATTAAAAATACTAAAATATTCCCCCACTTTCTCTGTCTTATCTCAAAACCCAAAACAATGGCCTTCCCTCTCAGTACCATGTTTGAGGATTCTGGTACTTTTTGTTTTCTTTAAAGCATGAATGAGGTTTTATTTCTTCAAGGCTCCTCTGCTAATCTTTGCTAAGAATTTCTCTTAAGGTCTTGCATCACAAGCAATAGTAGGTTTCTCTCTGCAAATAAACTTGATGTGACTAGAGTCTGTCTATCCTGCTATGATTTTGTTTCACTGACAGACTCACTTTTCCTTATACTACTTACTGCATCCTAAAAGTCTGCACAGCATATATTTGTAACATTTCCAGCAACCATATATGATTCAACCACCAAATGAACCAACAGGAAAGGGAAGAAGGCACTAAATAACAAAACCAAACCAACCAATCAACCAACAAAAAAACTGCTTGCCTACATTCTTCTTTTTGTGATGCCATTTATAAAGATATTCATACTAGGAGTGAATTAATTAACCTACTCCCCCTTACACAACAGAACACACAAAAGCAGTTTTCTACCAAGTCTTCTTTCCCCATGTCAGAGCTCCCTGGATCTGGCAACTGAAGGAGTGCTAAATGGGTACACAGTCATCCCATCTCAAGAAACACAGTGCAGTTAGTTTACTTCTCTTTTCCCCCTACGCAGGCAGATGAGGACAATTCCAAGCAGGGTATCCCACTAAGCACCAGAGCCTGGAGAAGGATTCAGGGTTCCTTAACAACCCTCCCAGAGACGGCATCATCTGTTGACAATTTAAATGTTGCAAGTGGAATCAGTTACAAGTCATCATAGTTAATCACAAGATTTGAAGATTCTCCTCAGGCAAACCATCATAGTTGCTTGAACTATTAAAATAAAACATAAACCTTGATTATGAAACTGTTTGAATTTTCCTCTTCCACTGTCCATTATCCAAAGAAAGAGATCCTCACTTAAAACCACAATGTAAAAACACAATGTTTTTTTTTTTTAGTCCAAGAGCCTTTTTTAATAGTCAAACAAGCTAAGAAGCCTTCTGAAAGGTCTTATCTCATGAGTATAAAAAACTCCACCTGGGAGTCTAGGTGGACAAGGAAGTCTGGACCCAGGCAGTTTCAGGAAGAACACAAACCCATCGAAGACTGAAAATGAAAATGAACCTCAGATGTAAGCACAGAAAGGAACTGAGGGTAGGTTCAGAGAACAACTGTAGCTGTAGTCAAGGCAGCCTACAGGCTACTGCCAAAGGACCCACCTTTCTCATCTCCTGCTGTCCACAGTGATCCTCATTAGGAAGTTAATATTCACTGCATGGTGGAAGGAGCAGGTAGTCATAGACTTGAAAAATTGCTTCAAAGGGCCTAATTCCCAATGAGGGAAAAAATCTCTATACAGAAGGATCTTCACTAAGTCTGCCATAGGAGGGAGTTGTTGCAGCAGCATTTCTTCTGCACACTTTCTGACAGCCTCTTTAGCTTGACCAATATGGGAACACAGAGGCACAATGTAAGTCTTGGTCCTGCACCACTAAAATGCAGAAGGGGCACCAATGCTCCCACAACCTGTGCTTGGACAGGTCAGAATGACTGTGTGGTCCAACCATTCCCTTACTGATGCATACCTATATGCACCTTTTAAGGTGACTTCTTGCCAGTACATTCTCTTGCCAAAAGTAAGGACTGTGTGAATTAATTAATTTAGTCACAAATTGAACTATATTCTAATGCAATCTACTAAATGAAAACAGCTACTAAAATATTTTTCTATTTTGATTTTGTGGATATATTGCTTTTACAGTTGTTCTCAAAGTTAGCTAAACCATATTTACCATAAAACACTGCTTTAAAGTAGTACATGAAGTGAAATGAAATACTGCTACCATCTGTGAATAATGTAATCAGGCAAATGAGGAATAATGACTACATCATGGTAATTTAGGATGGAACACAGTGAATTACAATTGTCAGCAGTTTGGTTTATAGCTCACAAACTTGAGAAAAGCATAGCACATAAAAAGAGTGGGGAAGGATTTAATCAAAATATCATTACAGAAGAGAATGTAAACCACACATGGCATTACTTTTCAAGAGTCCACCACCATTATTTTTATCTTGGAGTGTAACTGAAAACTTACCATCACACACACACACACAAAGATAACTTCAGTGATATGGGGCTGCTCATACACATCACAAATCCACAAGGTTTAGCTCATAACAGACAAATAATTTCATCCAACTCTTCGGGGTTGTGGTAGGTAGGCAAGGAAATAATCTATGGAAAATCCCCCAGATTCTTTCCATTTTCTAAGTTTCCTATCTGTTCATAGGCCAGAGGTGCAAGTCAGTATTTTCCCTGCCTACTACAGTGACTTCTATTAGGGATGGTCTGAAGCAGAAAGCAAGCTGGTAGGATGCTGTTCTTCCCTACTCTGACATTCTGTTGAGGGGTTCAGGGTGGAGTTATCTTTACCAGATTTGTGCAAATTAAATATTCTTTGAGATGGAGAAAAATTTCCATACTCTTTAAATCTCCTCCTTGCATTAGACAAGGAAATTCAAGTCCCTGTTATTGAAAAGATGCTTTTTTCCTCTCCTTTAATTTCTTGTTCCATCTCCATTCCACATATTTTCCCCTCAAGCATTTCCATAATCCTTTCACTGCTGTACATGAATACCTCTTGGCCACTGATATATTTCTCTTTGCATCATCACAGTTGAGCAGAAAAGAAACAGGAACTGGAATAAAAAGAGAGTTATTTTCTCTGGTTACACATGAAAGTTTGGTGGATCAATCCCAGCTACCAAAGTGTTGTTTAGCAATCCCTCCTCTCAAAATTTCCTCTGTAAACATAGATATTTAAGAACAACTTGTCATTTGGAAAAATTTACTTGTCTGTGTAAAATGTTTTATGACCCACTTCTCCACAGGGCAGAAACTTAACAAACGTGTCTGAATTCCAGTTGGTATTATGTTCTTCACTGATGTAGACAACTGTCCGTCTTTTTCTCCTGTCATATTCTTTCCACTTGGAATATTCTTGTTCCTCTAAATTACTGCACTGACACAAAAGCAAGAACCACCTGGTAATGCCCAGAGAAATTATAGTACCTGCCCTCAGAGAGGGTAGCTGCTGGCACTGGTAATAAGTAAATAAACAAACAGAAAAATGTATACATATGTAAATAAATAAAAGCTGTTCACTGGATTTTTGTCACCAGAAATCCAGATACTTTCCATATGTTCCTGCCTTCCCTCATGTGGGAAAAATCATAATGTACTAGTTCCATTCTGCCATGATAGCACACTGGATACTGTACTGAAATCTTTAAGTAATGATTAGTTTAGCGTTTGTTGGTTTGGTTTGGGGTTTTCTTTTCTTTTAATCCTGACTCTTTCATAAATAATTTTGTTTCATAAGTAGAACTTTTTTTAGAGTGGATATAAGCAGAGGCTGAGAAGGAAGAAAGTATTGCAGTTGATGAAACTATACCTTTATATGAAGCACTTTCTTTATTATCATGCCATTCATTGTATAAAGGTGACAATTCAACATGAAACACTATAAATTATGCTGCATAAAAATTTATAAATTTATAAAAATTTAGATTTTCAAAATTTAACAATCATTCAAGATGACATCTAGGAAAATTCCCTGGAAGCCAATAAAAAGCCTGTACAGAGTGCACCGCCCTGTACTGCTGCCCACTCCTTCTTGCTCCCTGGCAATGCTGCTAAAACCTGGCTCTCACTTCTCTTAGCTTTTGGCCTCTCTGGAGAATTATGAAGGTGAAAAAAGATCTAAAAGAGGTATTTCACATAGCTTTCCGACTTGAAAGTATCTGTCATCACCCTGTCTTTAATTTAGACTTATTAAAAATCCATGACAGCCTTGTGCTTTACAATATTCATGATTATGTCTTGGAGATGTACTGAAAATACCATGACAGCAGATTTCACCAGAATTCATCCCATTCCCAGAACTGATTAGGCAGTGCTAAATAAGAAAGCTTCTTTTGGAGCACCATGGCAGTAAGTAACAATAAATATGACTAACATAAAATTTAACAGACCAAACATGCATCTAAGATTAGCAAAGCAAATACTCTCTCAGTGAAACAGACAGCAGAAGGCCAGGAAAAGTGAAAAGAGGAAAAACATAATAGAAACTTTCATAAGGAAAAAATAACTATCATGTAACCAAAGCATACAATTACCTAGATCACCACAATGTTTGTAAAGGGAATCATGACCTGCATGTTTAACAGTCAGACCTGCTATGCCAGAATCAGCTGTAAGTGCTGAGTCTGCCAGCGGCACTTTAAACACAAATCTGGATTTAAGGAAATGTAAAATTATTGAGCAATTGGACTTAATTTTTATTTAACTACATCACTTTTCCCTTCACCTTAGTAAATGGGTATCATAATGAACGTAGGTGTCACACTACAGGCAAAACAATTCACAAGTAAACCACGCAAAGTTGGAATTACAATTTTTAAGTGCTCCACTTCAAACATGAACTTCAACCACCGCTGACCATGACAGATTTAGCTGAGAACAAAGTGATCTTTCAGAAGGTCAAGCAAACACAAATTGCTCAAAATTGGTCAAAAATTACAGAGCTTTAAAGATGCTTAAGTAACAAGCGCATGTCAACCAGAACTTCAAACATTACTGAGATAATTTTCTGCTTGACTCTATTTCCTTCGGTATCAAGAATAGTGGCTCATTTTAAAGAAAGGGCAAGTTAGAGAATGCATTATGTTAGAGATTTTCAGAGTACAGAGCAATTTCTAATGCTCTGAACATTCTTTTAGGGAGGTTACTCTATTAGAAAGGTTCACCAACATTATCTGCAGTGCTTTTCAGCAGAGTAGCAAACATACAACAGGACAGTCACATCAGCAACTTCCATAGGAAGATTATGAACAAGGGAGTGGCAGTGGGGATGACGGGGAAAAGTCTAAGTAGTACATGAAAGAATATGGATTTCAGCCTCAGAAATTAATACCACTTCTTGGCCAAGTTTCTTTTGCACAGCAACCAAGGCAGAAAGAACAGAAGTTATGTATACCTAGGTAAGGTCTCACATGCAGATGGGGCACAAGGCAAGACTGAGGAGCTGGAAAGTATTTCCAGGTTCCACAGCTCAGCCTCACCTTTGGGAGGCAGATGGAGAAAACACATTTCCTCTAAGGATCCTGGCAACTGAGCTATTTCAGATATACACATTGAATGCAGAGCTAGAACTCAAAATACTTGAAGAAACAAGGAAACTATGAGCAAATGTGTTATTTGACATGCAAGGAGAACTATTTTATGCATCACAGTCTTATAATAAATTTAACTACTTTTTGTATATGAAAAGAGAAGCAGTGAAAGACCTGACTTGGTACCAATACCATGACATTTAAAATTAAAACACTGAAAAGTTAGTCCTGTCAAGGGTTTGGTGGGGGTAGAGGCAGAGGTTTCCAAGTATGATAGCTTCTTTAAGGCTGCTCACATCTCATATATGAAATCACAGAGACAGAGATCATGTAGGCACAGAACTAGGCACAGAAAATTATTAGGCAAATATTTAACAATCTAAATCTTGAAAAATAAGTTTGAAAAACTAGTTATATCCAGATGAATTTTGCTGCTCATACAAGTCAAGAAACTGCAATATTGAAGGTAAATGCCTAAGGCAATTATAAACTCCTAAAATACTACGCTCAAAATAAAAATCATCTGGAACCTAACAACTCTGTTGTCTTTTCACAAGCTACTGACCTTTATTTCTTTCAAGATGAAGTTCACAGTGGAATTCATGAATAAGTAGCACAGATATATCACTTACCTTTCAGTCACAGCTTGCATGAATTCATCAAGAAGATCATCATAGGCTTGACCTCTAATTCTCTTGTGTCTCAGCCCAATATACAAAGGATCTTTCAGCAATGTCTGTTGAAAAAAAACATGTTTGAAATATTACATGAGCAAGTTACAATACTATGCTCTTAGTTAATAAGAAGGGGACAAAAATAGAGTGTTTGAGTGTGGAGAGTTTAGTTCAAGAATGGCTTAAAGAAAAAGGCCATGAGACATACAATTGAGAGAAAAGTAAGAGGGAAAAGTAAGGCAGTTTCTAACAGTTCTCAGCCTTCCGATTTCTATAAATAATTAGACTTTCTCAGGCATCACTTTATAAACAATAAAGTTCCCAGACTGTCTTCCCATAACAAGCAGAACACCGTCTCTGGGAAGGCCTGGCACCCTGGGAACAGATGTAGAAGTTTTGGGAACTCTGGTTCTGTTTTTAATAAACAATTGTAAGTATTCTAAAACAAAGGGAGTGGTTAGAAGTTTCTTTGTTAGCCTATCATGAATCTGGATTACAGAATATTCATGAAGTTCGTTAGCACTGTTATTTAAGGTGATGGATTGATCAATAAATCAGAGTTCGATGCATCAATCAGATGGTCTTTCTCCCTTCACTTCAATATTTGAGGATTAACTCAAGCATATGAAGAACATATTAATTTATCCACCCCTACATTAAGACCAAAGAAACATAAAGAGAATAAAGAAACACCCTTTTGTATCAAGGAAAAGGGATACCCTAATCTCAAAGGAAGTGTATAGTTTCCAAGTAAAAAAGTAAAGTTTACTCTGAAATGTCAGGTTTCAAAAGTGTCTTTTAAAGTTTTAGTAATTTTCTATTTTTCCTTTATATCCTGAAAGTGCTCTGACATTTAAAAAAAGCCATTTTCCTTCATTTTAGCATAATGTTTCACAAATCTCTCCCAGAGCGCATCATTTCAACTGTGTTGATGAGCTGATATTCAGAAAATGGGCAGTTTTCTAAAATTTAATATGCCAAAACATAACCAACCCATTCCCTTTTCCTTCCAAATTTATTAGATTAACAGTTTATATTGTAGAATTCTTAATTTCAGCTATCCATGTCCCATCAGTTGGATATTATTTCTGAATTTGTCTATGCTTAAATCTTGTGCTTCTTCTTTCTTTAGCTTTATGATCCGTACTTCCCATAAAAACACCAAGGCTATATCACTCCATGTCTTCACTACTAGAAGGTTTGATGTATTTCCAAATATAACTTACTAATTACTAAATTTATACTTCCCCACAGCAAGTGTCACACTTCCACTGGCTTTCCCAGGAACTCGGGTATAAAGACACTCTTTGTTATTATTTCTCACATGCCTCTCAAAACAAATAAGCTAATTTCCCCATTGTCTATAGTGTGCAATCCTCCCACACATGCCCAAACAGCTTGCAGAATAGGTCAGAAGCTTGACCAAACATTTTTCATCCAAAAACAATTTGTAAACTCAACAGGGTGGCAGAAATTTTTTGTACATCATCTTCAACTAGAAAAACATTGTAAAGAAAAATACAGACCAACTTGTCTTCCAAGTGAGAGTCTTCAGAATGCAAAATTAAGCAAAAAGTCTGGAAAGCTTTCTCTTCCTGACCCAGACTGGGAAACAGAAATCTGATTTCTGAATTTTAGAGAAGTGCCGAAATTCCCATCCCAGCTTTGTTTTAAATTGTAAAACTGAAAAAAAAAATTCCTCTGGGTCACAAGCCCCTGTTAAAGAATGATTTGAATCAGTATGAAAGTTAAAATCTTTGGTGGCATTCTGCCTCCCCAGGAGGCTTCTGATACAGACCTATAGATAGAGATGGTTGTCTCTCCCTCACATTTCTCTCCACTTCCACAAAGATGTCAAGAAATAAGATTAGAATGTTTTAAAAAATCAAGCTGAATTTTCTTGCTAAATTATTCATCAATTCAGAGCAATTTGTAATACATTACTTACAGCCATTCAGAGGTTGTTGGTTCAGCTTTTTGAAGTGAAACATGAATAAAGCACAAAATTAAAATTACATTCTAAGTGAAGGTGACATCATTACACTGTAAATATTTTATTTATTCCCTTCACCAACACACTGCAGCATTCATGTCTAAGTAGCACATTTTTTTCAGAAATAATTTTGCCTTTGTATTCACATTATGCTACATATTCTAGCAGCAAAATCAAAATAATAATTCTGTACCTACTCTAGATACTTCAGGAAAAACTGGCAAGAGTTTGATCTAGTATTTGTCAATGTAATTTTCTCTTTTGTATAGTCTTCTTGTTTTGATATAATCACTTAAAACTTTATAGTCAAGAACTATTTCTGAAATTATTTTTTCATTTCCATTTAAAGTTTTTCTAGTTATTAAAAATTACCTCAAGAAAACCTGAAAAATCAAGGATAAATTTATGTATCTGGAGGATGAATTTGCACAAAGTACAAATTAACTTTTTAACAACTGGAAATATTCAGGCAATTTTGGAGAGCCCATATGAGTTAACACTTCTCACCAGATTGAGCACACAAGGTTGGAAAGAAGAACAGCCAAGCTCAGGAGCCTCTGTCAGGAACATCATGGTAGGACTCCGAAGCAGCAATCTCACTTCTAAAATCCCATTGCTGCAGTTTTCCATGCCAGTAGGCTTCTGCTATTCCATGTCCTGTGCATGGATACAGCATGTTCCACTGTCCAATTCAGAATAAATAACTTAATCCCTTTCCAACCCTCCTAATTTTTCTTCCTAAACTGATTTGCTCTTTTCAAAGAGCTTCCACAAGCTTTTTATTAAGCAATGCCTGTTTTCTCATGTTATAAAACAATGCTCAAAATGAAAAACAAATCTTTGGTCCCTTTATTTTTTAAATTCTGAATACATGTTTCTAAAACACTTTGCAGCCAGATTGAATCAGTCTGATTCCTTCAAGAAGGCGGTTTAGATGGGCAGTGATTCTGTGAAAGTTCAAGAGAAACAGGCATCACATTACTCTGTTAAAAAAGTGCTAAATCAGCCTTTAAACACACATAAGCTCCTACACTCCTTTTGCTACTTCTTCATTTTTCATGTCTGTGAGCATTTAAATCTATAGTCAACACAAAAACTCAGAACTCCAAAGCAGCTCCATTTACAGGACAATTGCTTGAGCTTATTCACCTATCTTTGATGCTGAAATTTAGTCTGAAATATTTAAAAGAATTATTACAGTGTTTCTGGAGTGTTTATAAACCTCTAGCCTGGGAAGTCTCACAAGCAGAGACAATTAATTCAGCGACACATCTCTGATGAAAAGCTTGGCCAGCTATATACTCAGAGTTCAGAATTCCCTTACAGCTCAGTGCATTCTGCTTAACAAACGTTACAGTTTGACATGAAATAGCCCCAAAAAGTTCCTTTATGGTCCTGTTTGGAACAACGTATGAAGAAACCCGTGGAGGACACAAAAGAATGAAACATTCAGCAAGTGAAAAGAACAGTGGTCACGTCTGCGCCCTGAGTGGCAAACCATTGTGGAGCCGCTCCCTTTCCAAAGGCGGCTGAAGAATGAATAAGCTGCTTAAGCACATTATCCCCTTATTCAGGTCAACACCATGCAAACCAGGACCGTGGTGCTTGTTTTTTTTAGAGGGTTCACACATCTTGAGAGATTAACATTTGCTACCAACTATTTCATGGCTTTCAAAACCGATTACCAAAAAAAAAAGTTTCATCGTACAATCGAGTATGTCAAACTGACACGATGATTAGGTACTTTTCCTCAATGACTTGGGTTTCTTTTGTTACCTAGCTTGTTGTCAAAGCTTAAACTTTGTTTTGTTCTTTTGGAAATCAAATCTCTCTCAAAACGTAACTCTCCTTTTCCCAGGTTAGTTGGTTTGTTATGTGTATCACATGATACTGAAAAAGTTGATGCCAGCTTATTTTTAGACATGTTTATTCTAAGACTAAAAAAAGTTCTGAAACATTTAGGTTTACCAATGTGGTACATTTAAGCTTTAACAGAAATAGTATTTTCTAAGAATAAAGGGCTTTTTTAAAGTTCTGGTAGTGGTAGTGGAAATATCAGGTAGATCTATTTAGAATTAGCTGAGCAAAATAATGAGTTCTTTGAAGCACCACCCGAGCACATTAAAACTGTAATGACCTTTGGGGGCTTTAAGAAAAAGGTAAATCGTTTATGCCATCTTACTTAAAGAGATCAGCAAACCATCACAGTTCAAGCAAGACTGAGCTGTGCACCTGGCTCTAATTTAGCTACAAAAGCCAAACCAGTGAGAAACAGAAAACTGCACACTTAAATATTTCATCAGTTGAGCACAAACACACTGAAATGTCATTTATTCCCAAACTTGGCACTGAGATGTTTCTTTGGAACAAATACATACTTCAGTGAACAGCTTCATGGAAAATTGTAGGGGAACATCTGCAAGACCCTGAGCCTTTCCACTGATAAAGATGGAGCAGAGATAGTTCAGAACCAATCAGTGCTACGTAGACAGTGTTTGGTGTATGGTAATGCTTCAGAGTAGCAATTAACCCCATGCCATTAAAATGCCAAAACCCTCCAGCAGCTCTACAATGGGAAATGATTTGCACTAGAGTCACAATTACAGAGCTAAAAGAGAACTGTATTTGTATGGGACATCTGAAGCTTTGGGACAAAGACATGCCACATGCCAGAAATTAAACACATTTCAGAGGATGATTCATCTAACAGGGCACACAGTTACCAAAAACACCAGGGAAGGCCGCTGCTTTATCAAGTCTTAAATTTTTCTTACATTAATACACTCTTAATTATTTTTGTAACTTTCTGGTCTCAGTTTTAACAGGTTGAGCAAGGGTTGGTGAGCAAAGGAGGGTTTCTGCTCTCCAGGAAAGTCATATATTCCAAACTTCTATTTTTGTTCCACAAGATTGAAATTTCACTTGATGTGAAACTTTTTCCAATAAAAACAGTCAGCCAGTTAGGAACATGCCAATGTTTTGGACTTAACTTCAGCTTCCATCAATACTCATCACCCAGTAATCAATCTGCATTCATTTAAACTTTCAGCTTGGAAGCACTAACATGCTGAATCACGATTTTCTGTCTTTCAAGAACTGCTTACAGCTGCAAAGTGTTTTTCACGGCATTAAAAAGTGTGTAAGATTTCAACTTATAGTAGACTAGAAGGTCTTTCTTTTCTTTGAATAAGCTTGTTTTGAAGCCTGAAATACAGGATGATGCTCTTAAAATGTGTAACAAATTCTGTGTTTCCAAATTCTATGTGAACTTTGGATGAGTTCAATGTTACTAATTGGGTTTGAGGGTGTAGAATACTTTGCAAAAATAAGTTGCATAATCAAAGAACTAAAGATTTTTTTCTGAGATTTTGTTTTTTTTGAATTACACTAGCCATATGACATACTCACTAAGAAATCACAGCCCCTCCTATCTAAACACCAGACCTTTATCAACACATTTGCAAATGTTAGCAAAGGGCCTCTTGCACAAGAATAAAAGGAGCCTTACTCTCTGTTTCTCTCTAAAAGAAGGAGATCTCATCTTTGGGAGTCTCAGCTAATACTTTATCCAGACATCCCAAAAAAAGGCACAGGCATACAGAGCAGTAGCTCGCTTTGTCCCTCAATTTCCTCCATGGGCTCCTCCATAGGACAGGATGTCACAAAAGATCCCAACACAGAATGCCAAAAATTGGTATTCTATGGTAAGTTGGTAAAATGGGTCATTCTAGCTATTAAAAAAGGAGGAAAAACCCCATACACCAGACATGAGTTTTGACAGTCAATCTCAGCTGTGCTCACCTTACCAAAACCAAGCAGCTGTCAGTTCTTTAGAGACAAAGATATGGCCACACTATAATTACTATTTTCCCACCTGTAAGCCTAAAAACATCACTGAAAATTGTCCCTTGTCTGCTCAGACAAAATTCTAGACCTTCAATAGTCAAAAGTTTAAAAGATAATACATTCATAGTGCTCCTTTGTAATCAATCTTGAATGCAGTGCTTGAAAGGAATGACTTCTATGGAATAAAGTTACTCGCAAAGAGTATTATGAATTTTTGAGACAGCTTAAAATATAAAAATTTATTAAAACTCTGATGAAGCAATACCCTAATGTAACAGAAAAGTAGTTATGGTGTTTAAAAATTCTGCTTAAAAGAATTTAAGGCTGGGGTAAAAAAAACAGAGAATATATTCTCTTTCATATATGTATAATGATACTATAGATTTGCACACCCAGACTAGACATTTGAAATTATTTCTCCATAAAGACAGGTTTCATTTATTAAGCCCAACTTGTTATTTAATTTCATAAGGTTATTAAAGTGTCAATGTGACCTTTACATCCTGTGCTTGCTTCTGCTCAGGGAGCGTATTCATTTCTAACCTGAAGAGGAATTACCAGTTGTAGTTCGGAATGCTCACTGAACCTTGTCGCTTATATTCCAGTGATTTCCCACGCATGCAGACAGCCTTGCCCAGCTGAAAAACTGTCAGCTCCAGAGAACTTCAACAACCAAATAAAAATCCCTCTAATGGCTGGAAAGAATGCCTCATAAAGGAATCTTGTAACACGCTATGAAATTACCACAGCCCATCCCCAAGCAAGACTGCACAGAGCCGGGCTGTGCCAAGGACATTCTGTGGGATGTTTCCGGCGCATGTCTGTGGCACTGAATAAAGGCCCCAGTGTGCGAGGGCTGCGGGCACACCGTGGCTGGGTGCCCAGGGGCACAAGCCTCCATCCCCCTCGCACGGCACCATCTGCCTGCCTGCCTCCATCCCGGGCCAGGGCTACCACAAGGGCTCCTCCAGGAAGTCAAACACATTCCTGAGAGTGAGCACGCAAAGCCAAAGAGCACCCAGCCCCCTGAGGGTAACATTTACAAACATACCTGAGATACACAACTGTGTGGTTATGTGAGCCTTCATTAGCAAGGGAGCACCAAGTACAAAATCCAAAGACAGAAAGCTGCAGCAGCAAGGGGCAACATGCACTTGATTTTTCAGGTTTTTCAAAAGACTGCTGTCTCTTCCAAGTCAGACAATGCATTTGTGTTTGGGGAATGACTCACTTGTGTCCATGAGTCAGTTTGTGGAACCAAGTGATGGATGGAGAGCTCAAGGGCTGTTGATGGTGCAGTGGCAGAGAGCAGTGTTGCCTTCTAGTGTGTCTCTAGATACACCTGAGTCACTCTCATAGCTAAACTCCGAAATGTTGGGAATGATAAAACATTTTATGGAAATTATACTTTTACATAATTTTTCTCTGATGATTTTTAGGTGTAATTCAAGATTTCTGAGCTTGAAACATACAGCTAGTTACTGTCAGTGGTCCATTAATGATGCATATGCTCAAGAAGTTCCTTTTGAAACAAACTGGATATCACAATGATACCTGAACCTCTCTACTTGATGGGCTCTGAAGACTGCAAGTAATACACACTACAGCTAGGCTAACCATATATTGCCATACTTTTCATTGAATACTAAAATTTAAAAATTTTTAAAGCAATAATACATCTGACATCAGATGAATTATATCTTTTTCTAAGCAATTTAGCTTTTGTTCCACCTACTCACCTTTCCAGTATACAGTATAAAAGATTCACACAACAATAACAAAGCTTTTTCAGTAAGTTACCATTGATATTAAAAAAATTCTTGCAGTAAATTTACTTGGACAATATGGCAAAGACTGCTCTGTGCACCTTGATCTTTATGGCAGTTTCCAAACAGGAAAGACCTGGGAAGAGCTGAGTAGTGAAACATACCTCAAGTACAACTTTGCTAGCCAACAGATAAAGCAAAAAAATAACAGTGTTTCCCTGAAATTTAAATGCCATTGGAACCGGGTTTTAGGTCGAACAGCTTATATTGATTATTTTCAACCAGTTTACCTTCAAAAACTATTAGATATAGGTTTCAGAGGATGGCCATCATGAGTCATGCCCTGTTCATAAGGAGAAAATTAGGCATTTTCCTGAGGATTGGATTAGATGTTATTTATGAAGGTACTGTAATTGAAAAAAGAAAAAACTGCCTTCAAAGCTAGCAAGTTAGCTTGATAGTTTTTCATACTAGAAAATGAAAACCTAAAAAGCTCAATTCTAAATATACAATTGTGCCAACATCTTCCATTACAAAAAATTAGCTTCAAAACGAGCATAATAAATTCCTTGTTAGACTGATCTTTAAAGCACCAGAGCTCTCCTAATACCATGCTTGTGTATCAGCACCATAGAGATTCATCAAGTCCTTCTTCTAAATCTGCATTTACTTCTGCACCAAGTAGCAGCTGTCACAAGCAGTTCATAACTAAGGTTATAAGATTACTAGGATGAGGGGGAAATAATTTCTGATCTTGGAAAAATATTGAGGAAAAGTATAGAAAGATTCATTTCCTGTGCTAATTGTGCCAATCTGAAAATAATGGAATGCTTTCTATGAACAGGGTTCTGTCACCATGGATGAAGTGCATGTTCTTTACAGAACAGGTTCTCAAGCATTAGAATAAGCTGAGAAGCAGGGAAGGGGTTGAGTTCCCATTCCTGGAGGTATTTAAAAGTATTTAAAAGTACATGTGGCACTTTCAGGACATGGTTTAGTGGTGGACTTGGCAGTGCTGGGTTAACAGTGCGACCCAGAGATCTTACAGGTCTTTTCAAACCTAGAATCATATCTAGCAGAATTAGCAAGGAGAACAAGGAGGGTAAGTCATTGTGCATTTTAAGAAAACAAAACAAAGCAAAATAACAAGCTAAACACTCTGCATTATGTTTAACAGTCTGAGAGACCTCTCCTGATGTTAGCATCTGTCTGGAGGGATAGGGACAATGCCAATTCCACAAATGCCTGCAATTTGAGTTGGAACTTGGAAGACACTCAGAACCATGGTTTTGGAGGAACATTTCATCAGACACAATTTTAGCATGCATAACTCTTTTACACAGTAAAACTGAAAACAAATGGTTGTCTGCATGCCAGTGGCATTCCTTGAAAAACTTCATCATTTGCCTATTGAGAAAACAATAGTCCTGAAGAATCCAACATCATTTAGGACTTCAGCACATTGTGCTGCATGTAATCACTAATATTTTAACATACAAACAATAGTCAGAAAGAAATCTGAGAAATCTCATCTATTTTATTAATAAAATTTTCAGAAGAAATCTCACAGGAAATCTCCTAAAACTCCTGATATCTACTTTCTATAAAAGCTTTTACTGAATCACAGAAAAGGCTCAGATGGACCATTAATGTCCCTACACAACTGACCCCTCACAGGAATCACAGACCTAAAGACTAGAATTTCTTCTTCATGAACCCTAGCTGCTACATGGCTAAAAACTCAGTCACATATCCTGTCACACATCAAGAAACATTTTATAATACTCTACACTTTGAAATACAGCTGATGGATAATGGGATGTGGAAGCTACAGAAACAGATTACTGCAACCAAACTTTCCGAAGTTTCTTGCTCTCATAAAACATGAGGGATGACATGCTAAATCTACTTGAAGGTCCAGCCATAAGTGCTCATAATAAATCACATAAGGTGGCCAAACAATAATCCTTATGAAGAGCCCAAGCAGTGCTCATAGCAGCCTATATAGTACCCTAAAAGACAACTCTAGCCTCAGTGAAATGCTTTAAAGAAGTTGGAGATATTTTTCTTTCTTTTTTCCTGTAGTTAACAGGAGTGTAGCTATCTCAATACATTACATTTTTTAGCTTAATCAAGAGAGTGATAAAATACAGCTGCTTGGGATGGGTCAAACACTTTTAAAACATTTAACTTTTCTATACCATTTTTGCAAAGCGAGAAACACACATCATTCCCTTCATGCACTTACATTTAAAAATTTTGTTTAGGATAGGCAGCTGGAATATCTAATTATAAGGACTCATCCAGCTTTCAAAACCAGACAAAAATACAGAAAAAAAAACCCCAAACAAACTCAAAAAGCAAACCACCAACAAAGTGAAACAGCAAAGAGTAAAAACTTATTGTTTTGAAGATGACACCATCAAAGGCTTGTTATTAATTAGTAGTATTCAGAAGAATGCCATCTTAATAATTTTCCTTCATTGGAAAAATTACAAAGATAACATAAGCCTTAAAAAAACCTTCAACGAACTTTTTCTCTCATATTTAATATTATACATACAAAGAGGATTTTGCTAATATTGTATCAGCTCACACATTATGACAGCAGAGTGTCTCAAGTACATCAGACTGAACAGATTTTTAACATATCAACAGATACCATTTACAAAACTGAAAATCTTGTACTAGGTTACCAGTATATCTCGTTTCTACACCAACAGTTCCGATATTTTAGTGGGGTTTTTTTTTTTTATTCACATGTAACTATAAATCTCTACTGCTTGTTTTGACCTCTCCTCAGTTGTATTAAACTTATATCTATTTACTTCATTCAGTTCCATAAGCTATTTCCACATGGTCTTTCCTTTGACCCTGACGTCCCTGTCTCCTGTGCCAAGATTCAGACATTTTCTTTCTTAGAGCCAAATGGGTTGGACCTCCTCCTACATCAACAAGTCACATCAACAGTGTCCCCTAGACTGAAAAAATATGTTGATATTATTTTGGTGCTGGCATCTCAACTATATATCTGTCACATCACTAGTCAAAAAAAAAAAAAAGTCATTCTGTGCACAAAGTACACTTGCTAGTGCAAGGCCAACATTTGTAAGAGCACCTTTACAATTCAATCTTGACAAGCTTTGTCCCAGATGCTAGGCTGTCTTATGTGGAGCCATAAATAATATATATTTTCCTATCTTTTGTGATAATAGCTATATTTATGCCCATTCCTTCTCTTGTCTCCCCCACTGCTGTGAAATTGCTGAAGAGGCAGACAGCAGTTACTGTGAAAGCCAATGAAAATAAACACTATCTGCTGCTGTCTTCTGAGCATAAAGAATTGAAAATGTCCAATGTATCTTCAAACAAAGTCTGCCATCAATTTAGTCTATGGATAGTCATGCATGTTATCCAAAACAAGCATTTCCAGATATGCATTTCAGCCCTCTTTCATAGATCCCCTTGCTCTGGAAAGTGAAGTAAGAAGAAATTAAATGGACTGACAGAACTGCCTGTAACATAAGTACACAGCTCGTTCCCTCTAGTGTCAGCTGAAACTGAGACTTAAATCCTGTGTCACCATCTATATTCTTTCTTCTAAAACCCTCCTCTCTTCAGCTTCTCAGGTCTTAAAAATCATTGCCAACACACTGTTTGGTAAACACAAAAATCTGAGGCACCACCTAGTTTTGTCACATTTTTTGTGGTCTAACGAAATAGAACATTTCACAAAATAAATAATCATAAATAGCAAATGTCACAATAATAAATTAAGAGTCACAGAAAAAGAATACCATATATTCCTAGCCAAAAGGACAATATTTAAAGGATGAAAATAGATCAAAAGTAGCAGACAATTGCTAAGGTCTTCTCACACACTAAGCAGTGGAATGGCATTTCTCATAGAGCAGTAGAATGACACTTCTCAAAGATAACAAGAGTTTGTTTATTAAGAGGTTGACATAAGTTCAAAACCAAGTTTCAGTCTCTGTACAAGTCCCCTGAGTCACACAGTAACCACGTATCAGATGCAGAGAGAGGCAAGTGAAGTGCAAACTGAGTACGAATTCCCGTTAGCTAACTTAAGAACCTATACTGGATACTTCTACATCTAAACTAGTCTAGGCTCTTTATATAGTCAACAAGTAAAAAAAATATTAAAAACTATTTTAAAATACAATTTATCAGACCCATTTGAGACAGTTCCTCTACAAGAAGCAGCACCTGTTCCCCTTACAAAATTAGCTAAACAGGATTAGCTTAAGTTAAGATGACAAGCCCCACATCTCTTTTTAAGTCTTTCTGAGCTTATCTCGTTTGGTTCCAGACTCTCAAGACTAATAATTCAAACACAAGATTATAACTGTCCATTCCAGTTAACTCTAAGTATGGGAAAGAAAGAGGCAGAAACATTGCTGCCTAAGTGGGTATACCAGAAAAGTCTAGATTTGGGTTTAGTACATAGGCAGCATGGAAAGGCTGGATGGTTACAAGAAGACTGCAAATACATCTTTAGTATTTTATAAAAGCATAAGAGAACTTTAGGAAAAGGCAATTTAGAATGATGGTGGATGTAATCTGGCACTGAAATATGCAACAATATATTATTTTGTACAACATGCATCTTAAAAAGATCATATGTACTTGAAAGTCTCCTTTAATTTAATTATACTGGAACAAGGAACAACTGTTCCTTGTTGAATTTTTTAAAATGCAGTAATGTTTTGCTGTGTAATAACAACAGTAAGTCCCGGGTGAAAAAATAAATCTTTCGTCATTGTTTTTTTAATGTATTGAGAAAGGACTGTAAGTACTTTTGCTACTGACAGGAAATGAGGATCAAGGTATTTTTCACCCTCTGTTAGGGTAAAAGAAGATGAGCACCATAACAGTAGTAATGTAAACACAGAATGCCTTTCTACTGCAATAGTAAAGAACAAAGACCATTATAAGTGACTGCAACATTAAAGAAAATGCTGATAGTGTACATATTCTGAAACAAAGAAAAATATTTAAAGAGAATAAATGTTTAAAATCCAGGCCTATTTATATTTGAGTTTTATTGGTAAAAGCACTAGTACTCACAGCTTCTGATGTATGCCTAACAAAATATGAGAAAAGGAGCTAAATGAAAACAAGAGAGGAGATGCACTATGCTCCCCTGGGAACACCATGGTAAAGAATAGCAAATGATCTTCTATATTTGAAAATAAGTCAAAACTTCTAACAGCTCTAAATACTGTGGGAAATGCTGTTCCCCTCTGGGCACAATTACTTCATGAAAGGGGTAGGCAGTGTTTTGTGTTTCAGCTCCCTTAATATATCATTAGTAGAATGCATTCCTAGGAAGCAGAAGACATTTGTACACAATTTTCTTGAAGGTTTAATATAGCCACGGAAATACATAGTAAGACAGAAGATACAGAAGAAGAAGTAATTAAAAAATTGCAGAAGGCTAGGGACAAAAGACAAACTCAAAGAGGTTGCCTTTAGAAGACTGAAGCACACTGGAAATCTCAGTATCTTGGATCTAGATTTATTACTACATAAAACTAGATTACTACTAAATCTAGATTCATTACTACACTTACATATTCTCAACCCATCTGAGTTAAAGCACTGAGTAAAAATAACTTATGAAATTTTCAAGTTGTGAATGTATTACAGACATATTATAGCTATTCAATAAGAGCATTAAAGAGCAAGAAAAGGAAAACTCTCAAAAATTACAGAAGAACATCAGCTGTCAGGTATTCGAGATCCACTCAAATATGTTACCCACCAGTCCCTGCACCGAGGGAAAATGGTGGGCTTGGATGCAAGTGCCATGCCTTCTCCAGAGCATTCTTTAAGTCTGCAAGTGTAATATGGATGCTGGCACAGTTCCAGGTGTTCATGTTACTTAACTAAAGCATGTATGGGAGAGATTGATAATGCCATATTTATTTTAGACGTGGATCTTTTGAAACATACTGGAAAGATAACACTAAACCCCTCAATTTTAGAACACACATCTATAAAATCAGTGTTCATTCCCTCTTCTAACACAAACTCAGTCCACTTCAAATAACTGACTAAATTTAAAAGAAGACTACCAATTCTGACTAAATAAAGCAGTTTTTCTCCTTCACAATGGGCTAGACAGGACTTTAAGTTCAGATATCATATTACTTTTCAATACTTCTTAACACTGGAGAATGGAAAAAATTACTCATGACACTGACTCCAGAGAAATTAGCATCCAATCACATTGTTTTCTTGCCAACTCAAAGTTCAGAAAGGGGAAGAGAAAGGAATGGTCATCTATTTTCTCCCTTCATCAAGTGCTGACTGTATACTACCAGAGAAGGCAGTACAGCAGCAAGATCTACTGGGAAAAAATCCACTTGTAGAAAAAAACTTAACTGTTAAAGGGAAGTGCAATTATCTCCTACCAGACTGGCACAGACAGGCAGCAGCCAAAAAATAAAAAAATACACAGAATATTTATTTCATAAATAGTTAATTAATTAACTATTATTAATTTATTAATGCTTGAAACTCAGCACAACTGAGCCACAGCATTACCTCTGAGCACTTTCTTTGGCCTGACTATTTTGGGAGCATATAAAAAAAGCCTCTCTCCATCACCCAGGTTAATTTGGTCAGTAACATTTCAACATACCTAAATTAAAAGCTGCACATCTGGAAATCTGTTTTGATCACACATAGTGTCATTTTTATTGCAGAAATATGCAAAACTACTAGGGAGCACACTGGAGAACATAACTTAGAAATGAGATTCTCATCTTGCACCAGATACAAAAATAGACTCTTTTTATATAGACAGGACCAACCTCTATTCACAGAATTCAGAAAATGTTATTGCTATGTTACAGTAAAACTGTCACTGAAATGTCTCCAGTTCTAACAATCATCATTCAAGGGGATTACAACAGGACCTTTTTAAAATAATAATTAATAAATTTAAAAATTTAAATTTAAAATCCTTAGTCTCATAAAGAGAGCATACTCATTCCCATTACATATTTACTACATTTAAAAAGAAGTGTAGAAGTGGCACTACTCTACATATGAATGCAAATTGTTATTGTCTTTTATTTAGAAATCCCTGCAGCTCTGCACAATTTATTTATTTGACACATCTATATTTTTGGATTGATAAGGTATGAAATTGCAGGTTTCCCCCATAATCAGTTTTCTACTGTCCAGGTTTCTATTTTGGTTGAAATATGAATAATAAAAGCAGTTTTGTTTCTGTTTTCTCATCAGCTTTCATTTGCACATTTATATGTAGGTACTCCTCAAGACTATGAATCTTGGAAGGCTACTACTAATTCTTACAACAACTGGAAATAATATGGGGAAATACAGAAAGCTAGCTAGGATAAGCTGAAAAGCTGAGCCTGAATTTGCACCTCAGCTTTTCTGGACAGTATATTCCAGCACAGATGCCTGTCATTCCTCCAGAGGAGTTGGAACTGCCAGCCCGGGCATGCTCATTGACCTATTTAGGGCAACTGTGAGAACCATCACATTCCTGTACTTCAATATTTTAGTAAGTTAAAAGAAAAAAAATATTCCAAAGCAAGCATGCAGGAAACAACTTGAAATAGCAACCCACAAGTCCCTGAACTGTCACACAGGAAGGAGTAGCTGCCCTAGCTGCTGCCCTGCATATTTCTCCCTCTTGTGCACTTTTCAGTGCTTAAATCATAGAATTATAGAATTACTTAGGTTGGAAAATACCTTTAAGATCAGTGAGTCCAACTGTTAACCCAGCACTGCCAAGTCCAGCACTAAACCATGTCTCTAAGCACCACAGCTACACAGCTTTTAAATACCTCCACGGATGGGGACTCTACCATTTCCCTGAGCACTCTGTTCCAACGTTTAACAACCCTTTCTGTGAAGAAATTCTTCCTAATATCCCATCTAAAACCCACCTGGTACAGCTTGAGGCCATTTTCTCTCATCCTATCCCTTCTTAGTTTGGAGAAGAGAAAAATTCATTGGAAAATTACAAATATAACATAAGCCTTAAAAAAAACCAACAGTTCAGAAACACATTTTTTAAAACCAAACTGGCCATTGTCATTCATCTGCACATTAAGGGTACATATATGTGACCCATCAGCTTTTTAGCTGTGTCTACACAGGGCAAGAGAATATTTGTGTGTCCAGCTTCTTTGCAGCCATTGCAGCTGGAATGATCTCAGACCCCTGAGCAATCCACATGGCACTGTGGTGCTCAGAGCACCACGATGTCTTCTGCTAGAAACTGTCTGTGTAAAGGTCCTTTCAATATGAGCTGTCCTGGCTCTTACACATTGTGTAAAGGTACTGTTAGAAAAAGCTGGATGCTTTCTACCCAAACTAAAATTTATGGTAAATGGCTTAAATTTAAAACTAACACACAATCTTTCCAAATCTCCCACAACTGGCCGCTGCCAGTATTGAATTTACACATGTGATTACTTTAGAATTGGTCTGGCAGCCATGAACTTGTCAAAGCTCCTTTTCTAAGGTATCAAATAAACACAGTTCTCATTCCTCTGCTAAGCATCCAGTATTAGATTAAAATTTTTATGGTCAAAATAAACCCTTTCACCATTGGTTTGACTTCTATGTAACACAAGTCATCAGAGGCATCAGTCTTGCTAGATTTCATTACTCCTCTGTCTGGAAATAGTACTTTAACAAGACCATGTCTCTTTTGTGACCCTTGAACAATAAAATATTGCCTCACTGATAAAGATATTGAACTTTTCACAGCTGAAAAAAAATCCTGAGATACCTTAAACCCACAAGTATTTTATTATTTTTCACAGAAATACATATTTTAAATTGCATTTTCTCCAGTAACACAGGAGGCCTGCTTTGCTTTTTCATTAGTCTTATTTCTTAAAAGAAGAAGTAAGAATTCAAATGTCTTTCAAGAGTAAAAAAAAAAAAGTCAACCAAAATTCTGTAAACTCTCATTGGACCAGGATCATTGCATTTTCAGTAAGAGCCTTACCTTTAATCTAATCTTTTTGATTTTTTTTAATTCATCCCAGATACACCTACGGAAAAAACTAGTACTTCCTTCACACTCAGCTCAGCATGGTACAGAGAAAGCTTTTATCACATTTTTTTAAAAAATAACTGACAAAGCATTATTTGGACATTCTGATTTAAGGAACTTGACAAATTTTTCAAACTTTTTCAACATATTCATTTGCTATTAATAAAATGGGAAATAGGATTTTTTGCCAAGATAGATGAAATTTACATTTAAGAAGTATCTACCATATTTATAGGGTCAATCTAATACTTCCATAAGTACTATCACTAAGGAAAAGCATCAGGAAAAACAGAAAACCTCATTCTTACTATTCATAATTATTTTCAGTAAGTTACTTTTCTTTAGTGTCTTTTGCTTTTTTACTGCCTATAAGGATAGTTTCTGACCTTGGTTTCTATTACTAGGCTTTGCTGTTCAGTTGATTTTATTAAACTGCCAGTATTCACAACCCTGTAAGCCAGACTAATTTTTAGCCAACAAGGCTTGTCTCAACATTGTTTATCTCGTGAGAGTTTATCCACATCTTTTAAGCAGAAAACAATCACCACTCTAATTTTGATGTTTAACTGTTTCCCTTTGATCCAGCTTGATTCTTTCCATCCTCCTTAAACCATCCCTCTTCCAGTGCTGAACATGTGTTTCAGGTAAATCTCCACAAAATTGCAGCTGTGTATATCTTGACAATTATTCATTTTTCTTCTACAGTCTATTTCTTTAAACATTGCAAGGTGATTTAACATATATCTCTGCAAAATTAGATGAACACTTGGGATCCAGAGGTCATACCACTTCAGGATTTCCAACACTTTCATATCAGCACTCAGACTAATGCCTCAGTATGTTTTCATTGCATTGAAGTCCCACCTAAGAAGCACCATCCTCACACCTGAAATATACACGGCTCCTGGTAAGGCATACCTTCTAGTGAGATTGCCATGGTTTGTAGTAAATAACTAGCAGTACTCCAAATAACATTTTAAATGCTTTGAATAAAAATGTTCCTCAGTAATTACTTGCCCTGTCAATACCTTACAAAACAGGCCTGTTATTTTTGGCAGCAGTCAACACTGCTTCTTTTGGACACTCAGTCCCACACTGACTACATGGAACCATTTACTGGCTTGGTCACACGGGACTTTCTACTAGGTCAAGTTTTTAACCATAAATAAGCAGTTTCCATTTCTCTTGCTTATTATATAGGCAATTGTATAAAAATGCTCTACTTGCTTCTCTTTTCTCTCCTTGATTTTATGAGTAACAGGATAATATCCTAGCTAAAAATGCCTCTGCTAAAACCAACACTAAAAAGGACTTTAATAATAACCATCTCAAATTGAGTGTGTTGCTCCTCAAAGTTTGTTGTTTGAGTTCTGTACACAACAAAACAAAATGGGATGAAAGCTTGTGAAGTTGGGGGTTTTTGCAACCTGCTTTTGAATAAGAATTAATCTTTCTGGAAAATTTTCAGGTTGTGCACCTCCGCATTATAGTTGCCAAAAGTACATTTTTAAAACTTCCTTTGAAGCAGGGAGGCCCCCACAGAATGGGAGAAGGAATTAATCTAAATGGAAAACATCTGCACATTTAAAAAAACATGTTCAACATAATTATTATTTATATATGCACAAGTTGCAAGAGTGATTTCTGTTGTGTCTTACTATGGAAAATCCTGACTAGACTAAGAAAATACAGCCTAAAAATACACTTATTTGTTCAAGAGGTTTAGCTTTAAAGATAAGGCATTGCAATTCCATGCCAGCTTGGCCTAATATAATCAGTTTAGCCAGCAAAATATGGATGCTTTTTGGTCATTTCAGTTCTCTGTAGTGACTCATCAACTGGTTACACGAACATAAGTGTTAAGGAGGGAACAGGGATGTCCCACTGGTGAGAGAAAGGATGTTGAGGGAAGAAACTAAGAGAGATGGTGCCATAGGATCCCTGACTTTGATAAAGAAGCCTGAGAACTATATCCAAGCTCCCATTAGTGAATACTATCAGGCCCATGTCATGTAATCAGTTTAGGGGTACAACAACAAAGTCACACCTGTTCCCAACCCAAGAGCCAAATTCAGAGGTCTCATTCCCTATGGTCCTAATAAGAAGCCATATCACAAAATGAAAAAAAAAAAAATAATAAAGGCATCCTCCTGATCAGAAGGTATTTCAGAGCATCAACAAACTTCAGGTCACACAAATTTTATGCACATTGTAATACTTTGTGTGCCACTCCTTCACAGAAATTGAACTCAATGCTTAATCACAAGAACAGTGACATAAAAGTTGGGCTAGTAACACAAATAAGCCCGTTTTGCTGCTGCTGTGTGTATATATAGATGTTTGATATCTTTCAAGAAAATAATATGCTACACAAAAGTTAAAATTACAATGAAACACAAGCATAAAAGCAAAATGAAAAGCCTACTGAAGTAACAGAAGTAGCCATTAACTGCCAAGAAACATTCATTAATGGATTACAAAACTGGCCCAACTGCTCAAAACCAAAATAACTGCTCAAACCAAAACTAAAAACGTTTTATAGCTAATGAGACTTATATGTGAATTGATATGGCTACTTGCTACAGTGCTCAGACACATCTCACAAGAAAGCCTGTCTGCTTTTAGAAGGGGGCTCTGGTAGGACAGAGAGAGAAGGGAGCAGACATTTCTTGTTCAGTAATGCTTTCATCATGCAGTGTCTAAATGACCCCACTGGGGCAGGGGTGAGGGTGTGTGTATAAAGCTGAAGATGCACACATCCAACCCAACAATCCAGAAGCTCCAGCTGAATTTACTGGTGCAGGAATGCTTTGTTTAGCTATAATACTCATAAATCTCTGATACATTTATCATGCATCAAGTTTAACACATGTATTACTTATAATACAATATATTTACTTCTACAAAAGCGTAAATACATTGCAGGTGGTTTTCTTTTTAGTTTGACATCATTCAGAGTCTTCAAGTATTGCAATATTCTTTCAGACAAAAAAAAGGGGAGATCAAGGCCAAGTAATTAACCAGTAATCCCAAGAGTACTGTAAAGAAGAGAGTCAATTCTCAACAAGTTAAATCTCTGAATTTCACACAAATGGGAAGCCAAGTTAAAGAGGGTAAGGTCCACCTACGTGAAGCACTAGAACCTCAGTTGGGAAAAATTTACAGTGCTTTTTATAACTAAAGGGAACACACAACTGAATTACATACACACCCCTTACCAGCACAGATCAGACTACAGCCTCAAGCATTTCACCAAAATGAAATAGTTATTCTGAATCTGAATTCAAAGTTCACATCAAAAAACACTGTAGAGAAATTCTGTGACAGAACTGGAGAATGAACACTGCCTTGAATTATATTTTTAACTCTATGACCCTCCTCTTCTTGAGACCAAATTTCCCACATCATATTTTAACATGTGCAGTGTATGAAGCACAACAGTGTCCTTAATTACATAAATATTACAGAACAGTCCACACTGCACATTAGGATGAGTATACCTACACTGTAAATTACGATGAGACATTTCCTTATGACTTTTTAGTTAGCACAGAATCAAGCCAGTATTGTAACAAAACCCCTGACTACACTTCAGAAAAGGAGTTACCTCATTATCTGTTCCCACATCCAACATCACTGGTAGACACTGATAAGGTTTTACTCCTCCACATGCTGTATAAAGTGCCAGTTTACCAACAGGAATGCCCATTCCATAACAGCCAAGATCTCCAAGCCCAAGAATACGTTCACCATCAGTCACCACAATAGCCTGGAGGAAGAAATGAAGGCATTGTAAAAATCACTTTCTTGTTTTTATGTACCAAGTATTCCATTATTTTCTTACCATAATTTTTTATTTTACATGTATAAACTGTAACAGGTGCAATTAAATCAACAGTATAACAAAAGCAAAAAATTGTTTTATTATATTTTACTGTGGTTTTGTTACACTATTTTAGACCCTTGCTTCACTCTAAATGGGGCTTTCACGTAAAACTTTTAAGAATACACAAGGGATTTAGTATTTAGTATTACATTACAAGAGAACTGGTATTGTTCCCTCTCACATTTTTCTGTCAACAGCATGAAAACAGAATAGGAAGGGAAAGGAAGTTATCCACAAAAAAAGAAGAACCACAAACTCCTGGGTTTTGTCATGTCTGTTTTCAGCAGAACCAGAGCCAGTCACTCCTACTGGCCTTTGTCATGGCTGTCTACAAGTACCTGGTTCTTACCCTTCAAAGATCTATGTCTTCCTCCCTTGAGTAAATAACACACTCCATCATACCTACACATATCAGGAAGCACATGTTCTCATTGACAGAAATATAATAATTTAGTAATCCCCAAAAACTGTCTATGCTAATAAGAAATTTCATAATAAAGGAGAGAAGTGCTCAGTATGGCAAACAGCTGACAACACAATAATTTTCTTGTCATACTCAGTAGCAAGCCATTTTAGTTGGAAATTAAAGGGTTTTTTTAAGAGAGATCATGAAGCACTGTAAGTGGAGAACTATTACTTAAACTCTAGAGCGTGGTTGCCAAGAATCGTGTGGGGTCTCTACCCTTGGAGATACTCAAAACTCAAAGGCTGGACATAGTCCTGAGTAACCAGTCCTAGCTGACCTCGTTTGAGCAGGAGGATGGCCTAGATAAGCACCTTCCTACCTCAACCATTCTCTGATTTCCTGATATGCAGAAAAAGCATTCAGGGTGTTTTTTTACATAATATTCAATGCAATTGACCAATTATCAGTAAAGGACACCTACAGCTAAAAAAGTGTTTAAATGCCTCAAACTTTGGCTATAATAGCATTCTTTCTATTGAAAAAATGAATTAAGAAATCACCAAAATCTAAACTGATAAAAAGCTCATAAAAATATTTTAACCAATTCATCTTGGGTACAAAACAGCATCAGCTTTGTTACGCACCTAAAACTTTACTTACCTTGATGACACTTTCTGGCCAGGATTTAAGCATTGTAGCAATGTGACCCCGGTCATGGATAGAAATAAAAAGACCTCTGCAAATAAAAAAGTACTTTTCATATAAACAGGTAACTAAATAATTCTAAATCAATATAATAGAAATAAAGTAAGTATAACTGAATAAAATAATACATTAAACCTATGCAAATGTGTTTCTAACATACATACATTCAGTTCAATAGTAGAGCTTAATTTTGTATGAAAAAGTAAACCAATCATCTGCATTTAGAAGTCAGAGAATAAGTAACTCAGCAAAGCTTTACTGAGCAGAGAGAACCTGTAAGAGTCCTTTCTGAAACCAATGCACTCAGCCCTTGGTCTGTTCCAATGTGTTCATTTGTTGTCCCTCCTCACAAAATTAGTTCCTCCTATGACAGCAATCACTACTGCCCCTGCAGTCCTAATATTCACAAACAAGAATAGGCCAAAGCTTTAAGCTGTGAACAAAACCTGAAATAAGTCAGATATTATCATTACATAAAACAAATCAGGAGCATTGAATTATGTGTTTGGAAAACAGCCTCCCTATTTCTTTAGATTGTCATTTTGTATCCACTCAGAGTTCATTTAATTCAACTTCTTATCTACTTTTTTCATGTGAGATGGTAGAAAAATGCCACCTCTCAAAACCCTTGAATGCACTTAAATGCAATCTCTCAAAATCTACAAAGGAAGCATCAAGGAAGAAGCCCACGCCAAAGATGCATTCTTGTAATTACACTTTGCATTACTAAGTATAAGGCATCATCTTCTAGAATTATTCTAAAGCATGTCCTGTTGCCCATTTAAAAAATTTTAAACCTAAACTTAGAGAAAATTATTGAAAAAATAATTGAAATCTAAGTCTACCAGAATGTGACCTCATATTCATACAAGTGGGTCTTATAGGTCTAAATAATATAATAAATCAAGAAAATGCTTATCAGCTATGACTGCACATATACCAACTCAAGCAAAAAATCTCCTGCAGTGTTAAATGCATACTAACCAAGACAGAAAAATTAGTCCAAACATTATATTAAATCTCATATGTTTAAATATTTCAAACATATTACATTATATGTTTGTATATAAATTATCATGCCATTTATATTTTAATATTGAATTTTGTAATTCATATTTAAGTGTCTTTTTCCTTCTTTGATGTCAAAAATATGCAACTGAAATTCCTTTTTATTTGGGACAAAAAGCAATGTGAGCTACGTTGTGATGAACCAAAGTATTTCATTTTACGCATTTTTCCCTAGAAGAAATTCTCTCATCCTGGCATTTCTAATTCATTCTCCTTCTGTGTCCATTTCCCATGCTCAGAACTAACACACACAGGCTGGATATTAAAGTATCTTAGTTGTTTCTTAATAATGTTTCTTACTCTCGGTTGTTGCATCCGTCAGTAAATTAATTTCTCCATCCCAGTGGAGGCAACAGGTCTTCAGGGACAGGAAGGTTAATTTAATCACACTTTTGAAAAGTTCTGGTATTTACTGCACACAAGCATATCTATTTGTGAGCCATCTACCTGAAAAAAGATGTCCCTTAACAACGAAATCCACAAAACAGCAAAGAAAAATACATAATGCTTCCTTTCTGATGTATTGTACCATGCATCATTTTATAAAACAGCCTGTGAACTGTTAAATCATAAAGTGCATCTTATCAAAATTGCTAGCCTCAAGAGACAGCTGTGACAGAGTGTGAAAGCAAGCAAAGAATGCTGGAAGAAAGCAATCTTGTGGGATCACTCCTCTCCTTGTCTCCATTCTCCAATTTACACCAACCCAATAGATTTGTGTTAAATGAAGCAAGATTTTGTATTGATTTTGTAAAGAGTCAGAGCCCAGCCCAGTGTGCCTAAATGCCCTCTTCCTTGCAAGCTAGGGAGAGAGGTCACCATGGAATAAATTCCCCAGCAAAGGAAAATAAAGGCAGGGTGGCTGCTCCAGAAGGAATTTTGTTAGAACATTTGTAAGGACCTTTGAATAAGTATTGAGAGCGTATTTCAAAAATCTGTTCAAGCAGGATCAGATTCAAGCCACAAAGGCAAATAGAAGCTGAAGTGTAAATAGTGATGTCAAAAGCATTCCACTCTCCTCTTTCTTCCTCTCCCTCCATTATTTCTGTAGTTTAGTAAGACATTTCTGGATACATTGGCCTGACCAGGAAGATGCTCTTAAATTTAAGGGAACAGAATAAGAGAGATTATTTTTTTTTCTTCTTTTATCTGGATCTCTTTTAGTTATCTTTCATTTCTTTAACTAAAGCACTTTTCTTCTGTAAGGTGCTCTCTGCAGGTAGATACACAAGGTTGGTAAGAGGAACCCTGACTCACAAAGGTGTCAGCCACAAGAATACTCAGCTGGTATTACTGGGACTGAATTCACTGGCAAGTCTACCTGCAGAAAGCCATCAAAAGGTAGCATTACATGTGGTTTTCTTTTCTTTTCCATGAGGTCGTGCTATAGCTAGGGAAATTAACAACTGCATACGTTTATTTTAAGTGGGATAGGGCTGAAAAGCTGAAAAGGTAGCCAGCAATTTGGCTACCTAGCAGACATTATAGTTATTTTGGAGCTATCACAGCACAGCTACAAGAAGAATGAAGCATGGGGCAAGCTAGATGATTTAAATGGGATTCAGTTCTACACGGATTTCAGTCTGGAAATATGACTGAATTATCCATTTTAGTATAATGTTAATGATAAAAATAAGCACTATCATGCCAGTGATGCACACCCTGCTCTGCTGGATGAGGAAAAGATGGCCTGCAGGATGTGCACTTGCACTTGTCTGACAAAGCACTTCAGGATGGGGCTGCTAAAGCAGATGCACAAGTAATACATACAATCACACGGACAAGTAATACATACAATCACATGGAGAAAGAAGCAAGACACAGGGAAAATATTATGGGGAATAATATGCTGTTTGTTTTTCAGTGTGCACATATTCACATTTCTAAGAAGAAGAGCAACTCATGGGGAAGCAGGATTAAGTTCTCTTGCACACATTTTCAGAGCAGTCCAGGCTGGCAAGCTCACTGGAAAAGCAACTGTAGGTTTTACAGCACAGTGTGGTCCTTTCTATTTTAATTGGTATCTCAGTTATACATAGTATCTTTTCTTGCAAGGCAAGAAGGCCAATCACCAAAACTGCGAGTTAAAACTGTTCTGAAGCTTGCAGCCTCAGATCAGTGTTCTAATTAATGTGCTCATTTTGAACATGGCACAGTGCAGATTTTCTAGCCTAAGCACATATGATAGAACTTGCCTAAGCACATTTGCAGAAGTGCTCATCTGGAACCAGTTTTCCCCAGTGAGCCCCCAGCTCAGGACTGGCTGATACCAGCCCAGCCAAAGCAAGCACTGCTAGTGACACCCACTGCAGCTAGCCAGAAAATGTATGAAACTACAGCAGAGGAATAATTGACAAAGAAGTAACTATGCCTCCTTTCTTCTCATCACACCAGCAGTAAGATTGAAGAGTAAGGGGGGGAGCCCACATGAGGACATCAAGATCCTCTCAACAAAGGGTGGATCTATTTTGGGTCACTGAGCTCACTACACTGCAGCAAATTTTACCAGTTATGTGGAGGTCATTCTACAGGACATGATTTGGGTCTGTTTTATTAAAATTCTCATCTATGAGAACAAAGTCAACAGAATTAAATGGAGCATTTGTTTATTATGTTTCAAGGAAGCAATGATCTACCAGCAATGTATTTGTCTATTTTCTATTAAAGAACAGTTTAGGAAAATGTGTCATTGTAACAGAATAATCCTTTCTTTCCTCTTCTTATAACAACAGGAGGCAATCTTAACATGTCTCAGAAAATGCCAAACATGTTTAATGGAAAGAAGTTCAGACTTTTCTCACAACCCTACATATTCAAGACTGTTATTTAAATTATGAACTGTACATAGAGTTACAGTAGAGGTGACTTCACTTCCCCAGGCAGGCCAAACCAAAAAGCCCAATAATAATAACAAAAAAAAAAAAAAAAAAAAAAAAACAAAAAAAAAAAACAAGAAAAAAAAACCACCAAAAAAAAACCCCAAAGAAATTAAAAAAAAAAATCTCAGGGGCAAGACAAAGTTTATTTCTCATATTTCTCAGCCTAGACTCTTCGACTCTTCCAAGCTTCTGCACTTGGTATGAAACAGGTAAACCACTTCTACTTCCCTAGTCCCCACTGAAATTCCCTTGTATTTTTAAAATCATAAAAAGCAATACAATACAAACTTTGTACTAGGAATTAAGAGTACTTAGATCCTCCCCAAAGAACATTCTGCTCTTTTTTCACCACAATTCCAATTGTGACTGTTTAATGTGGTCTCATTTCTTCATATAAAATATCCTCAATGTTTTCATTACACCTTACCATAGCAAGTTCCTTTGCATTGCAAGACCACTGAGGCCTATTAAATACAAGAGATGGGCTGATTTAAGAAATGCAGCTGTTGACAGCTTTGTTTATTTTCTTTACCTTTCCTTTTGTACAGGGATGAATTTCATTACTTTGCAATACACTAATATGTTTTTGAATACATAAAATAGCTGATGCTGAAATAGCAGCTGCTACTGAGTGTCAGCCTGAATTCATCTGTGTTAAAGAAACCTGGGCTTTACATATTCTAGATGTGGCACACTCAAATGATATTTAAACAGAAAAATTTGTAAGAAGCAAAATAAAGACTAAAACTAAAAAATCAAAAATAGGACAGGAGCATTAAGAGAACAGTAGGTACTGCTAAAACCTCTGAAAGTGTGGAGCAAGATGTAGCTCATAAAAAAGTAAATTCTACCAGCATATGAATGACAATGAGGGTAAGATACTAATCCTAAAAACACAAAAGTTTATAAGTATCATGTGTTATTTCATTCTTAGTGTTTGGTTTTGTAAATGACTACTGATTATAAAATTTATTTTGTAGAAGACATCAAATACTCTGAAAGAGATGCTAACATCTGCCAACTCTACTTTTTTATACATAAAAGAATAACAAAAGCCTCCTGTATTTTTATAGCGACTCAAATGCCCAATTTGGCATAAGAGTGTAGGGAAATTATTAAAATACAGAAAAACATAGTCTTCATAATCCCTGTAAATGGGAAATGCTTATGTCAAGGGGTCTGAACAGTCTATCTTCAGCTACAGGAGCAAACCAGCATTAAGTTTTATTTTAAGAATCTCTTCTGAAAAACACTGTTTCGTGACAGTCTTTTATCCAGTGTTGGCAGCCTCTTCTTTCCCATGCCCAAGTCCATCAAAGCTGCTCATCAATCCCTATTAGTGAGTGCCATGCTTCAATAGTCACTACAGTTAAAAATAACATCTACAGAGAAGAGAGAAGTACATTTTGGACCACTTACAGAACCATACAGTATCCAACATGAATTAGCCTTTAAAACAGGAAAGTGATAAAGTTAACCAGAAAGACAGCAGCTGTAAGCCTGGCATTTGAAAATACGGCCTCAGGGGAATGAAGTTTCAGAAAAGAAAGGAAAAGATTAGGAGAAATAGAAGGTACATAACTCTAGTGACACAAAGATTCAGATGCTAGGAAAATCTTTTCGTACAAATGCTAAAACATTATTTAAAAATAAATTATAATGATAAAAAAATTAAAAATACAACTGGGGTAGATAGCTACTTAAGATTATAATTTTTCTAATGCAAGCCCCAGTGAGTTGCAGCGCTCTGATGCTGCCAGAAGTGAATATAGTACCCACACTGCACTCAAGCCTACCCAAGATCTTCAACCAGAGTCCATGGCTCTGCCTTGTTTCTTTGACAAAAGACAATGGACACTGTGTGATTCACAGAGACTGATCCAAGGGGCACTCGGTCAGAAGAGCTGGTTCAAACAACCCCATAGGTTCCAGGAACTTCCACATACAATTCCTTCTGCCCACATCTTGGGTTTATTCAGAAAACCAACCTCAGGTCTCAGCACATTCCCTCTTCCGCCTCAAGTGGGATTAGGGAAGCAGGGAACCAGGGGCTGCTATTCCACAATTTGCAACATAGTGAGTTATGTAACTTGCTGTAACACTCCTGATAAACCTGCAGCAAGGCCAGATCACAGACATTGCCCCATCTGCCCTTCTGCACCTGAAACAGGCTCCAGAGCTTGCATACAGCAGATATTTTCTAAATTGTAACACAAGAGAGTGGGTGACAGTGAAAAAAAAATTAGAAGCTGCCCATAGCAGTACAGACTGAAGGCAAATGACAAAGGAGAAGAGACAAAATCTGCATCAGTCCTGTCTTACTACTTTTCTCCAAAAGGTCTGGACTTTTCCAGCTCCTTGAGATTCTTGCTACCAAGAATTATGAGTTTGAACATACACAGATTTTTGTAAAAAACATCTTTTTTCTTGAAACATGTTGCTTTTACTCTGTAAAATGCCCACCAGATAGGCTCCAGAAGTGGGCAAAGAAGTCAAGGCTTTGGTACCATAAAAAGCAATGCAATGAAGCAACCCAACCTCGACTGCTCTCATTAACCCCCAAAAAATTATATTGTGAAAATAATTGGAGTAACACCATTACAAGCCTTGCACTGGAAAACTTTAGAACCAATTTTACATGGTACCAAGAATAATCACAACTTGACACTTGACTAATAATCAAAAAATCTCTAGTTAATTTTGGAAACCATAATGTTCACCTCAAACTACACTAAAAATACTTCATAGCAAAAACTTCGTGGACTTAGTCATTGCAGACATTTTGCATTACTCATATAAAATACTCTTTACTGTATATCTAGATATCTAACACTGTTTTTCATTTAGTGCCTCACCTCCTCTACTTGCACAGCGTTTCGTGGTCTGAATGTCCAAACTAATGATGCATACTTCTCATACAGAAAAAGACTAAATCAAATAATATCTTTATAGTCACTCCTTAAAACATGAATTTATTGATTTTACTATATTCCTAAAGTACCACTAATCTAGGCAATCAGCTTTTATGTATTGCTGCTTAACCACACAGCAGCAATTCAATGGGATGTGTTTGCTTGCAAAGGAAAAGGCAGATTGCAAAATACTATGGTTTAAGCACTGGAGCTCTTTTGCTCCAGAAGCTACTTAAATTCCTCTGACAGTTGCTCAATAAATAACTTAATTACTTACACTCTAATGGGCACAAATAGAAGTATTTGAAGACCGTGAATGACAGAACAGTTTACCAGAGCCAGACTCATTCATATTTAAGACAAAAAATAACCTACTGTTCTGTTTCAATAGTTATCATGTTTGTATTATTTTATGCAAATGTTAACTGCGTAGAAAGCCATGAACATCATGTTGCAATGCTGGTGATGCTTTTCTAAAAAAACCCAACTTTTAAATGCTACTTAAACTGTGAAATACTCAAACAAGTGAGATCACTGTCCTTATTTACTTCAACAACTTGTGCTGCCTTGGCTCATTGGAACATGGAAAATTTCCTGTATTTAGACAATAACATCCTTTAAGGCCTGTTAACTGACCTTTAAATCACCATAATTTGCTCTCAGTAACTATTAACCAGGACAAAAGTGAAAACTTACTAAAAATTGCTTATTCTTATGGCATATCCTACCCAACTTCAATGAAAAAGTTACTTCTGAAATGAGACACCATCTTCCATTAGTAGAGCTGGCTCTAACTGCTGAAAATGAACACTCTGAAAAAGTATAAATCTCCCTCTACCATCTGCACATTTTTAAAAATGCAAACAAGCTGATGAGCAGAGCTATTTCTGCACTTACTTCCTGTTAAATTTACTGCATGAATGAATGTATGACACAGACCAAATTTTTAGTACTGTGTTCAATAACAACTTTTAACATGGGGAAAACAGCTGCAGGTCCAGCTCTATCTCAGATAGAGAAACTGAGAAGCAGCATGATTATTCTTAAGACTTATGTAATCTGATGTTAACAAAGTTCCAACACACCAGTTGTTTTCTGAAATTCACTCACAGAAGAAGTATTAATATTTTTCCAGAAAAACCCAGGACATATATATTACCTATACAAAGCGGTTTTAATCATAGGAATCAAATATATTTAAGAAAAAAGTAATGGTTTTCTGTCTCAATAAAAATTACTAGAAGCCTTTATCATAAAATTTGAGAAAATAATTATAACAGATGGAACCCCAAGGAAACATTTTGGGCATTAAAAATCTGTAATATATCTGGCCATTGTGCTAAAAATTAACCTCATCCATCAGAGACAAATAGCCTTATACTTTCCTTCCTTTTAATAAAAATTCAGTCGTGACCCCAGATAAAGATTTTCATTTAATGAAGTCAGAATCAACATTTTGGGGAAAAGACACAGCATGCAACGATCTCAGCTAACACAACCTGATATTGCTGATCTTCACTACACACATACAGGAAACAAAGCACAGGATACAGAAAGGACCTAGAGAGGAGTCACAGCCAGTGCTCTGGGTGATGGGGTATTCAAATATCATCATCTAGCAGTCACAACAGAAGCGTTTCTGAAACGTCACTAGGGAGCTTCCAGCCTCCTCAAGGGAATCAAAGGCTCAAATCCAGTGTCAGAAAGCACACAAGATTTTCTGAGGACATTGCCTTTGGAAGCCTACATGGCATATTTTATGCCATCTTTCAAAGACGACATTTGTTTCACTGCAAGACAATGAACAAACCATTCACCAAATGACTGGCATTACAACCACCCTCATGAAGAATTCCATTTCAATGCAAGAACTGGAGCATTGCTACATTCCACGTTAAGTGGCAAAGTAAAAGTAGAAATAGGCACATTGCTTGCAGAATAAGGCAAAACGGAAATCTTTTTCAATACACTATTTTCTTGAGAATGACAAGTTCCCCATACTCAGATACTACTTATTCATGAAAAAAAACAATATTTGAACAGAATGCAAGCCATGTTCCATATTTTCATTGCCAGAGGCAAATATCTATGAGTCATGTTTAAGAAGCTCCTTTTGGATGACCAAGGGAAACTCTCAGACATACTGTTGCCTAAAACAGGCTGTATGAATAACCTGACCCTTAACATACAGTGCAGCAAGCCTGTACATTCATTTGTGCTTTCAATAAATCTAAAGAACACTAAGAGAAAAATTAAAAGCAACCAAAAATACCCCCTGATACATTAAAATTGTCATAATATTGTGAACTTTTGAAATGGAAATGTGCTGCTGTGTCTCTGTAAGCTGCATTACAGCTTCATCTCAGGAACAGGAAGCTCTTCCTTTAGGTGGAAAATTCCACCAGAATGACAAAAAAATAGTTAATTTCAGTATACTGGAGTCCTAAAATGAACATGTGAGAGCCCCTAAACTCCCTTCTTTTTTAAGACTAAACAAAAACTCATGTTAAAAGTAGTCACTTTGGAAATTAAGAAGCAAAAATGTGAACTTGCTTTTGACCATCTTTGTGCTAAAGGCATCGGTTCTAATTCAGTAAAAATTGAAGCTTGTTCTTTTTTTGTGTGTTTCTCAGTAAATGTTTCCCTTATTTCTGCCAGTTGATTTAAGCCTTCTATATCACTGTCTGCCTTCAGCTGGAAATCCTTGCTTTTCTTACAATAACAAATTGCTTTGTTTGGTTCATGCACGTTTATCTATTTGATCTATGCTCCCAGCAGGCTCTTACCCACCATTTTCTAAAAGACAGTGAATTTCATGTGTGTGGCTTAATCACCCAACAGTCATTAGCCAAAAAGCAGAACTGACATTCAGTGCCATGAATTAATTGAAAGAGCAGTGGTCAGGATGTCAGATGCCTCACAAACCTTTCTCCACACAGCTGCAAATTACATGATGTTACTGCTACTCTACAATAGATTCAGTAATGTTATTCTGACCGAGTATTTTTAAGTATATTATAATTAACGCTGCTGACATTTTTAATTCAGCTGTGCCCATAAGAAAACAACTTTATGCAGCTGTAAAACTTTGCTAAAAAGGGATGGAAGCATCTTGCAAGAAATAAAAGGGTCCACTTCTATTCCAAAACTTTTTTTTCTTGTCTTTTCCAGAAGCCTCCTATGCATATGGCTCTCCCAAATGTAGTATGTAAAAAGTTCCTGGACCAAAACATCTAGCTATAAATACAGAGAAACACAAGATGTATTAAAACACACAATCATCCCATTTGTTATGCTCTTAAAGGCTGAAAATATTTATACTTTGTCTTCACTTTTGATTTTTCATTTTTCATTTTAAGACATTACTATCTCTTTAGAAAGCTTGTGTTGGAAATGCAACAATGAGACAGTGTTGGACTGCTGAGTAATGACAGCATTTTGAACAGAGAAGCTGCTGAATGGGGAAGCAGGGGATTTGGGTGGTGCCAAAGAACGTGCAACAAATGTACAGAAAATGAGAGCTGGAGAAACTCCAGTGTAAGCACACCCCTAAAGGAAAACATCCTCTGGGCATGGGCTGGGATATATACAGAATAAGCTAATAAAGCAGTGTAATGCTTCTAAATCACTGACAGCTCATTTGAATACTACTGGTACCTTGTTTTGCAGTATCAGATGATAACGTCAGGAATTACTGGGGACATGGAAAACTCTTTGCATAGAAGGACAGAGTAGGATTCCTCTATCTCAAAGAAGATCTGAATATTAAAAAAAATTCTGCACTAGATGTTTATCAGTCAAATATAGCAGTTCTCTGCTACGAGCTCATGTTACCAATGCAAAAATCCCTGCTGCTGGTGATACCTAATTGTAAACACACACAGCAACACCATTTATTTTTCATCCCATTGGTATCTGGAAGGAAGCTCTTTCCCCTCCCTAGCATAGCCCTAGGAAGGGAGAAAGATACCCACACATTCTTCTTGGGAAGAGTACTTCCCAAGCAATGAATTGCAAGGTGTTTGTTTTCTGTCACAGTTGTCTGTTTATTCATGTGACACAAACTGCTGCTGTCTGGGTTGTCCTAAATGAGTACTAGAATGGTCAGAATCCCAGTCCATGGAGATGGATATAACATGCAAACTACTTTAAAGAGCAAGCTACAACTTCAGGGCTGTCCCAGAGCCACTCAGGGCAGAAGGGAGGCAACTGTACCTATCATTCTGTACAAAAGGAAGGATGGAGAAACATCATATGCAGACACTGCATGGGATTTGATAGGCTGTCCTTGAAAAGGTATTCAACTAAGGAAAGCTAAAGTTCTCTTATTGAAAGGAAATGACTCTTAAGATTTGTTTTGGATGTCAAATGATGTTGACAATTAGGAAACTAAAAATCTGTCAGTTTTACAGAGGCTGTTTCATGAGGGGAAAATTTTAGTAGATAAATATGGCTTGTATAGAGTCCGACAGAGCTAATAAATAGACCTCTCCTGTACTGTATGACCTGATACTGTAGTGTTGCCAGTGGAATCCTTGGCCACGTAAAGGTGTGAAATTGAAATAAAATCTCTGCTCCTAAAGTACATCTCATTAAGGAATATATTGCTTTGGGAAATTGGGGAGCTTGTAACCAGAAGGCAGGCATAGAGTCAAAATCTCCCTAAAACTCCAGGAAAATAGGAAGACATTGAAGAGTAACATGGTTATACATTGATACAAGTAGTAGTTGCTGATATGAAACTGTAACATGCCAAAATAATACCTTATTTTAAAATGCAGATACATGGTTTATTTGTTGCAAAGGATATAGCCTACCTTTTATGCGGTATTGGCACTAGAAAGAAAAGATTAGTCAGAGTAAAGACATTTCACTTGGGATCATGTACTTTTTGTCCAGTCTTTTGCACGTAGATCCACAAGATGACTGTTTTAGTAAAGGGAACAAGAAGGTTCTAATAAATACTGCATTACTTACTGTCACACAAACTGTCTTTCCCATTTAGTGAAAAGCATCTGTATGAAACTTCTTTGTTTCAGAGGACTGTCTTAGTAGGATATAATGAAATAAGAAAGATAATCACATGCCAAAATCCACAGAAATAAGTTCCCATTAGCTCAAAGTGCAGATGCCTTTGAAAAGATAAATTTGAGTCCCCCAAATTTGTGGAGAAGGGACAACATTCAGTTCTAACCTCACACAACAAATAGTAGAAATTATTAAAAAATAACAGTACAAGCCAAATGAGGACAGGGATCCCCTGGAAACATCCAGAACTCTGTGAAGGAAGTGAACAAGGGAACAGAAAGGCATGGCCAGTATTTTAATTTTGGCCCTCTTGCTCAGAAACCACCAAGGATGTCTGTAGAAGAGCACTGAGTCTTGCTAGCCGTCTTCCTTAGAAGACTGTGTTAAGAATGACCAAACAATGACTGCTGCCAAACATTTTGAGAGTTATGTTTTGAGAAGGGATGGCCTCATTTCCTCCTGCTCACAGCCAAGATGTACTCCATCCAGAAAAAACAGAGCAATGCACCTACAAACTTAGGTCTGAAAGCCAGAAATTCCATGCTTGTGATGTGCTTTAGGATAAAGCTTTTATGACTGTGATCAAAAGTCCCTGAAATATTACCTGCAGAAGAAATCATGTATGAAGTTTACGAGAACAGGAAGAGGCTAATAATAGATAAAGCTCCAACTCAGACAAGACTAAATGGAAGAACAGCTCCAAGTGCTACTTCTGTAAGTACCACCCCCTCCAAGTACTGTAGGTTATACCTACATGCAAGCACCAAGTACCTACAAAAACCACGGAGGATGTTATATTTCATACTGCTAGGTCAGCACTACCTACTCTCACTTTGGCACAGGCTAATCATTCATGATTTTATCCTGAGGTGAAAGTTTAATAAAAAGATAAAAATTTACACTGTACTTAAATGGTGAAACATATTGCCAAAATATTATGAAAAACCATGAATTTAACAGTTCTAGAGAGACCTGATGACTACATGCATATAAACGGAAGAATATCATTGTTTTCAAAAATCAAGAACAGAACTTTTTTTCCTCCAATAACTTCTTACATGAGAAACTGGCTTAATATTTACAAAGCACTCTATGACCAAAATGAGACCCACTGACATCTGTGCAAGATCATCACACCTTTCTCTGCAGCACCATTACTGTCTGCTGACAGAACAAGTTAAATATATGTTGGGAACAATCCAGTCTACAAGACATTCCAGGAGAAAAGAGGAGTTCAACACTCTGCTAATTCTCCTGTTCCAGCTTTTCAGAGCAGAGCAAATATTTTGCTGGGAAGATTCTATTAGTCTTACCTTCAAGCCACAGAAGCAACAGAATGCTAAGCAAAGTTTTAGCTTGATGAAAGTAAAAGCAGATCAGAATCATGCCAGAAAGTAAAATTACTGGATGCAATGAACTCAATGGAAAGCCTATACACAGGGAGAAAAAAAAAGGAAAGAGAAAAAAGTTGCCTGGAATATGTCAACAGTTGTCATCTTCACAAAAGACAAAAGTGAAAAATGACCAAAATGTATTCCAAAATTCCTTGGTGAGAGATTGCAACTGGCATCATCATAAGGCTCTAGAAGCCATTAAGCACAAGGTTGTCTAAAATTAGAAGAAATGCTACAGGTATACTAACTCTCTGTTGAAATGCTACAAAATAATTTGCCTCTGAAACCAGATCCTTCTGTAGAACAGAATTCCAACAGTTTATTTTCAAAGAAACATTTTGCTGTTCTTTATGCCTTAATTGCAAAATATTTTGATTGCATATGCTGTCCTAACAGTCAAGATCTTACAAGAGATCAGTTAAAATGCCTGCACATTTCCTTTTTCCCACTTACAGATTAAAATTCTATATAGTTTTCAGAGAAGAAAATACTAGGAAAAATAACTGTGAAACTAGTGCTTTGTTACATCTTTTAATATAATTTTATGTTACAAAATAACCACATCTAACTAAATGAAGATACTAATAAAATCCCTAAATAGATATATGTATACAAATATATGCTTATTTAGGGGAGGAAAAAACATCTAGATGTGCTGAAAGAAAACCTAAGGGAGCTGTTATACTGGTGAAGAAGTAACCAGAAATGTCTGAAATAAATCCAGACATTCTAGTAGTCTCAATCAAGACATCACCACAGATCTGAAGGAGAGACAGAGTCTCAAAAAACTTCCAGGAACTGAACTTTCTTGGCTCATATGACCATGGAGTACTTGAAAAGTTTCTGGCCTCTACTAACCAAATCTGGTTTTTGAAGAGACTGGGATGCCACAGACATCCACTGAAATTAAGAAAAATAATTCCAATAAAAGCCTCCTTAAAAACCACAAAAAGATTATTAAATGTATCAAGGGATCAACCTTGTGCTGGCAAGCAGACTGCAACTTCTGATGCCAAGGTCTAACATTTTGTATGTTCTGTCACAGAAAATAAATATTGCCCCATTCTCTATTTCTTTTCTTTATTAAAAAGTGATGCTATCTTACAGCTGGCAATCTCAGCATGTAAATATTTGTCAACAAAAAAGAACTCACATTTGCAACATTTGCATTCAATATCGTGCATCTGAATCATTGTAAATGTAAATATATAAAATAAATGTAAATAAATACATTCTTTTTGAGAAACATAAGGAAAGGGTTAAGTCTCAAATTTGTATGTGCTGAGTGACTACACACTTTAGTAAGGAGCAAATCTGGTAAACAATTTCAAAGCTAACATACTTTGCCTTTTAAGAGACTCCACCAGACCCAACAGAGCTGCTTTAAAAATGGTTCCTAGTCAGCCTGATAGTCTGTGCCTGCATTGGGAAATTGTTTCAGAGAACTCTGCCGTGCCTGTGTAACTGCATCAGCTTCTCAGGCTTGCTCTGATCATATTCTGATTGAAATGGCTTTTCCTTCTAGGAATGGCAATATATAAACAGTCACCTAACATTTTAACAACGTCCAAAGTCTTCAGCATAGCAGTACTTGGCAATTATACCTCCCTTCTCTGAATGCTGAGTTTACACAAGAATCTAAAACTCCTGGGTGTTCTCTATACAATGTAAAAAGTTGATTTTGGATTCTTACAGGAAATTTCCATTGAGCTTTCCCATATTTATTCTTGTTGGATGAAAGAACTGTTGTATTTCAGAAATCTATTTACAGAAATAGATTCTTTCTTGGTAAGTAATCAAAAGCTGTCATATCTATGTACATGCCTTGTGCAACTGAAGAATTTTTTCTTTAGGAATTTAAATGATGGAGAGAAGCTCTGAACCCAGAAGTGATCTAATAGAGATTCTGAGATAACGTTTTTAATGATAGCATGAGCATTACAATAGAAGCAGAACCTCACTATATTCCTAGCATAAGTAACCTTCTATCTGTACAGATCCAAATTCCTTCTCTGACCAACTCTCTGAAGGATTCTTTCTTCCCTCATCCCCCTCAACAGTTAGGAAGAAGACCATACAGACTGGTCTTCTAAATTATGTTTACATAACAATGTGGTGTAGGTAGGTGCATGTTACAGATCTGCTATCAGATCTGTACTGTTTACTTCTATAATAATACTCTTCATTAAACTGGTGGACTTAAAGCTGAATATTCAGAGTAAGTAATGCAATCTTGACTTGAGTCTCAATAGTTGATTATTATAGAAAAATGTCAATTATACAGATGAGCTTCCAACCAGTGAGTCAAGTTACTTTGCAGCTGGTTCACTTGAGAAATTATGCTTAATCAGATGGTCAGCTGGTCAGCCACAAATGTTTATTCTAAAATTATGAACTATTGCTTCAGGATGAAAACCTTTTCCTGAGCCAGAGTCCTTCTGTGACTGTAAGCACATCATGTGAGCCCATAAAGTCTTCTAAAAACACTAAGGGAGTCACAGAAGATGATCTCATTTAATGATTCCATGAGAAACCTACTTTTTCAACTCTAAATTAATTTTGCTGTTCCTTGCCTCAAGAGATAACTTGCAAGCCAGGCACTTCAAACTCATTTCACAAGGTAAAGAAGTATAACTGAATATTGGAAAACATCCTTACAGACATAAACTAAATGACACCGCTTTACAAACTTTTTTGTAGATAAATATGTTCTGCAGCAAATGAGTAATTTTAAACTCATTTACCTCCAAGTCTGTTTCTAACAGGATCTGTATTAAACTATGAAATAGCAAACAGTGGGAAGAGGCAATATTAAAAAATATTCTGAAATAAAAAACCATTGTGAAATAAAAACAGTCACTTCTCTGTAAAAACAGCATATTCATATGAGTCAGAATAAAGCAGATACAGACAGTTCTTACAGTGAGAATACTTTTTTTTCAAGGTATGATCAGATTATACCTTGTTCCTTGATCGCAACTTCTTGAAAAAAAAAATCCATCAAAATTGTAAGATGATATAGCCTGGACTAAATCTTACATCTTTTACTCCTTTTCTCCTGCAGAATATTAAATTTGATGTTTATATTTTCTTCTCCATCCATCTCATGAAGAATGATGCTTATGAGGTATGCTGGTATATGAGGCTTAATGCTAACTAAGGGATGGTCTAGAATGCAAATTTAAACTAAATTATATTGGTTGCTTTGCATAGTTGGTTGGAATAATCTAGAAAATCTTTTTCTCAAGGAAAAAACCCTATCTCCAATGGTGCAGTGGAAGAATGCATTGTGGGTATTTTCTTAAGCAGGAAAGAGTTTGTTTAAAGATCATAGAACCACAGAATGGTTTGGATTGTAAGGGACCTTAAAGATCATTTCATTCCAACCCTGCTATAAAGGAGACATTGAGGTGCTGGAACACATCCAGAGAAGGGCAAAAGAGGTGATGAAGGCTCTGGAGCACAAGTTGTGGGAGGAGTGGCTGAGGGAATTGGGGTTGTTTAGCCCTGAGGCTAATGTTAGACCTTGGCATCAGGGTAACCTTATCACCCTGCCTTATCAACTGCCTGAAAGGAGGTTGTAGCCAGGCAGGGGTTGGACTCTTCTGGCAGGCAATGAATGACAGGATAAGAGGAAATAGTCTCAAGCTCTGCCAGGTAGTTTCAGGTTGGACATCAAGAAGAATTCTTCACTGAAAAGATGGTTAAGCATTGGAACAGGCTGTCCAGGGAGAGGGTGGAGTCACCATCCTGGGAAGTGTTCAAGAAATGTGCTATGGTTTAGCTGACATGGTGGTTTTCAGTCAAAAATTGGGCTCAATGACCTTGGAGGTCTTTTGGAAACTTAACAATTCCATGACTCTAATTAAACTGGGTGTTTTTCTCCACAGATGCTTCACACATCTGGGAGAAAGGGAAAAGTACATCCACGGGCAGAGGTGCTCCTTGTGAAATATTTTGTATGCAAAGAATATCAAAATGAGGAGTAATGAGACCAGTGTAAGCAAAGACCTAATTTCCAGACACATTTAGCACTTCCTGGAAGGCCAATAAAATCACCATGGTGGCAAATACGGGAGCAGAAAAAGGAGATGAGTTCTCTTACTAAGGGAGGCACCTAAAAGCCACAGATCATTACATAGGTTTAAATAAGGATTCTTGAGGTATTTTTGAACTTTTTAATATGCACAGAAGTGGGAATTCTTGTTTTCTGCAGTCGACCAGATGGTCCTGACTCATTATATCAGTCACAAGGCCAAAATGATTCTCACATTAAGGACAAAACCTTGAAGCCATAAATCTCTCTGAAATATCTCCTGCTGAGGAATTTGTAAGCAGTCATTTGTTCCCTTACATCTTGAAAGCTTCTTACTTTTGATCAATGCCTTCACTGTAAAAAACCTATTTCTGTTAACAGCTATAGCTCATTTGTCTCCTTCTTTGCCAGAAAATTCTGCAGAAGGCTCCAAGGTGTTGTTCCAGTTTGCACATGAAGGCAGTGACATACACAATGTTCTCAAACAGCAACTCACACTCGGTGAGTTCATGTTCAAGAGGCAGAGTGAAACAGAAGTGTCCATCCTTCTTTCATACCATTTCCTCATCATTTTATAAATACATATATTGTACACAGAATAAAAACACTCCAGTAACCAACCTATGAAGAAAGAAATCATTAAGCAGTGAAACAGGCACTTTGATGATTTGTGATAATTTTTAAGATATCAGTAGATACATATATAATGCATTCTTAGTTTGTACACATATTGTTTGAACACATTTATATATATATGTGTGTGTATGTATAAAATACCAATTACATGAATATTTATACAGGAAAACGTCTATGCTTTTCAAGTTTCTAAAACAAAACTAAAACTAAAGTTCCATTCTTCTCCTGTCTTCTTCTAATATGCAGCTAGGATTCTAAAACAATATAATAGTAACACTATACAGTATAATACAGTACATATACTATACAATTTAATAGCTATAATCGGTCAATAAGATTAAAAATATACTCATATTTTAATGCAAATCAACCAACCCTTTGCCTTCTTAATGCAGATAAGAAATGCACAAATTATTGCTTAATGTAGACCAAAAGTGTAGCTTGGATGATCTCAATTACTGCAGTTTTGGCTTACATGCAGCTGTTAGAAAACCCTTACAGAAATCTGCCAAGAGGAATATAAGATTCAATTACTTTTATTTAAAGTATAAACTCACATACCTTGGCCTCCGGAATGCTAAACCATATTGTTGGCAAGCCAGCCCCACAGTGGGAGTATAAACAATAGGCATGAACTTTTCAATGTCAGAAGCCAGCACTTTATAGAACAGCTTTTCATTTCGGTCCTGAAGACTCATTAGCAGCATGTATCTGTGGAGAATTACATAAAATTAGACAGACATCAAGGGAACATATAAAGTAGATTTAGAAATAGATTTGGTGTTTGGAAAGTTAAAATTATGTTTGTTCTGTAACAGCCTCTGTCTTATTGAAAGTATTCAAATTCCTCCTAGTCTTAACAGCACAAATGGTTCAGACACAAAATATAACAAACTGGTTGACACAGAGAACCTGAAGCCATCACAAAATTGTCAAACTCTACATACTCAGGAAGATAATCCCTCTCAGGTATAAAACACTGTACTACAATTGAGGATTTAGTCTGTCAGAACCTTATCTGTGTATATCAGTTGTTCCACTTGAAATGAGACCAGCATTGAATATAACTTAAGTTTACTCACTTGCCCAAAGAACACAGAAGTAAAAACATTAAGCTTTGCATGCTCTTTCCTAGATAGAAATTTATCTTAAATCCAGACTAATACTTCAAATAAATACTGAAAAACAAAGCTTTTGAAAACAAAGCAGACACACATGGCCTCTCATCCCCTAAGTCTATGTTTGACTTGAAATCTGCAATGTTATATTTCCTAACTAAAACAAATTTTGAGGAAGTTCTATATTTATTTAAAAAGAAAACCAATGAGAAAAAAAGAACCATATAAATAAGACTGAAAGAAAGTTCATGTTTAGCTTGAACTACTTTTTACTACCATCACACTTACATTGCATAATTACATTACTGTTTCAAGATACCAATCAGGAACCCAAATGCCAGGGCTGAGTGTCACAAATTATATCAGTCTATGAGAGACTTCACGTTATACCAGTTCACATAGGTATGACTGTCACTTTGTGAACACTTAAAATTTAGAAATTTGGTGATCTTACACCTTACCTGTCTATTCACTAGTTTTAGCAATGTTAAGTATTCCTGTAAAAAATAAGTAGTCTTATATACCAATGGGATAATATAAAATCTTTAACTTGCGTATACAATTTATGTAGGGTTTTTTTAAATTTGCAATGGATTACTAATTACTTATACTCAAAAAGTTTAGTATGCCCACCATTTTATTACACAAGTGTTGAAGATACGTATAAAACACATTCCTTCCAAAAGCCTAGATATTTGTGTACTTAACTATTATTAATATGAACTTTCCTTCTGCACACCTTGGCATCACGTGCCTCAATAAAATCCAATTCATTCTTTAGGAAGACACAAATATAGTCAGGTAACCAAAGAGCAACTTAGTAAATCTGAATGCATTCCATTCAAGTTTAGCTTGCCTATCCCTGTCTATCAGGGAAGCACTCCTTTTGGGATCTGTTCTGTAAACCTTTAATCAGCACTAGAGACAAGGCAAGTGAAACCAGTTTGGCAGTTGGTGACTTTAATGAGGTGACATATGTGAGACAAAACAATATCCCTGCCTTTATGTCATGAAGGGTATTTTAGACCCTAAACAGATAAAGATCTAGAAACCAAAAGCTGCAGTTTCTCTAAATACCATCACCATGAGGCAGCTGGAACCACCTTCCATTACACACATTAGCTTTGAAGGTTCTCCAAGGTTAAATTACATCCTGCTCTTGTAATTCTCAGCTACAAATATTCATACATACACGCTAATTTTCTTTCATATTATTACGTTTCCCTAGAGCCTTTCACTTTCCCAGTATTTCATTATGATATAGCATATATTGCAATGTCCTTGAATTCTCAGAGCATTTTCTTTATTAAAACCTTTCTCCTGAGGATGGACTATCCCAACATTTATCCTGAAATACAAGTTCTTGCACATGTAGTTGTAAATACACATGAAGACTTTCCTTTTGTTTCTGTAGAACATTTAAAGTGACGTTAGAGAACATCATGCATATTTTTGGCCCTCACTCTATACTGGACATTTCAACACCATGTGAGCCACAGCACCATTCCTAAGCAGTTGCTGGAGGGTTTTTTGGGGTTTTTTAAATCAATTTCTTTTAAAATGAGGAGTAGCTTAAGAGTACAAAATACCTTTTCATCATCATTTCTTATTACTCAGATCAAGCCCAGATTTTAAACAGGGTAAAGAAATCTTTCACAAAAGAAACTAAAAGCTTAGCAAAAGGCTTCCTCGGGGCTTCAAAGGAAAAACCTGCAGTTTTAACCATTTGTTAAAACTCTCCATTTCTACTGTAGTACAGCGTTAAACTGGGGGTTTATTTTCTTATTTGTTTTTATCATGCCACTTTTCTATTCATGATATACTAAAGAACTTGCAAAAGGACTAACTGCATCCTACTTATATTTTCAAATATTACATATTTGAAAATATAAGAAATACTATTATAAAGTGAAAAACATTTCTAGGAAAGTGCAATTTTTTTCAGGCTTTTTCAATGGCAGGTATATGTCTTCCTTCTCAGCACTGCAATTTGCTTAGTTAAGGGCATCAAATTTCTCAAAAATTCTTTCTAAAGGGAAAACCAAAAATGCTTCATATTCAGTGAAGGGTTGTTTATAATGCATTAGACAACAAGTATGCATCTTTTAGCAACACCCAAGTATCCACACAACTAAAAGCATGAAGTGCCTTTCAGCATTGTGTTTAAAAATATATTTAAAATTCAGTATTTAATGGAATCTTTTACTGAAACCCATATTTAATCGAAAACATAATGAAAACAAATAATAAAACAGTGAAAACAATCACTTGTGCTATAAAAAGGGAGAAAAGTATTGTCTGTCCTTGGACAAGGAGTCTTGAATGAAGATTTCAGAGAAAAGTTTCAGAGGACAAAAACCAAGGTCTGGCAAGTCAGACAGAGGAAACTGCCAAGCATTCAAATTTCAGCATGTCACTCTTCTCCCCTGGCCTTTACTTCACCTAAGAATGTATCATACTATGGAGGGAATGAAATACAGTAGCAACAAAAGGATGTAACCCACATATCATCCAAAATCCAAAAGAAAACTGATATAAATATCAGAAAGTTACTGATAATTCTTAGGATAACTGGCCCAACTATTGCTGGCATACACTTTACAAGGCCAAATGGAGAGGTGAAAATAGAACAAATCCCACTTTTGTTTTACTCTTATCTTGAAAAATATGAGAGTAAACAAAGAAGGTGGGAGGAAAGGCTATTATTTTTAACCTGTGGAAGACACTTAGCTCTATTACTCTGCTTCATCAGTATTTATATAAAAATTCATTAAAAAGAGAGAACCTTAAGAAAAAAACAAAATAAGACCATCTTCTCTGGAAAAGCAATTTGATGGCCCCTCTCTAATGTTAACACATCTATTATAACATTTTACAGCGTGACTCTTTGAAGAAAGAAAAGCTCAGGCAGAAGATGTCACCGTGCCAGGAGCAACAATTTTAGTATCAATACGGAGCAAGAAGAAAAACAATTAAGAACATACAGGGGAGAAAAAAATAAATTATTTGCAGAATCCATCACAGCTTTTCCAAATTAAGCTGGAGGAATAGTATTTTTTCCTCTTACTGGTGTCGTTTTTGCCAAGCATACCAGGCAATTGACTTGCTGCTGTTCCACATTCATTTTGTATATGAACTCTTGGTATTTCAGAGTACAACAGTTTCATGCTACAAGTTCACAAAGGCATTTCAGCAGTGCCAAAACATGTCATGCCATGGCACTAGCTAGCAACTTAGCTTTATGAATTAACATACACCCTATTTCCAAGCAAAACCAGGCCCATCTTGCCAGTGTAAAATGCTGCCATACACAGCATTTATGTCTCATCAGATGATTCCTTTCTGTCTAAGGTATTTAACAGCTTCCACTACTGCAATATCTAAACGCCTGTACTTAATCTGTGGTATTTGGACATAAAACACACAAGTACACACCTACTGCCAAGCTCCAGAAGGAAGACAACAGCCTCCCCTCACCTCTTTTCAATAACTGGTTCTATGGGAGCAAAGACTATACCAGATGCATACTGCAAGAAGCATGGGAGTTTTCCTGAATTTAGGACATCTATACTCAGTAGAAGACAATAACTGCATGCTCTTATGCAAGATTGTCCTTGAGCACCTGCCTTTACAGGGAGCCCCTGAGATTTCAAGTTCCAGTTAAAACAGCCAAAACTTCTGACATTCTTCATCAGTGAAGAGATTCAAGGAATAATTGTGTCAGGATCACATCCACTCTTCTTTAAAATTCTTTGATAGGATTATAAATATAGGAGACCAGAGTTCACATATTGCCTTAAGGACTGAGCTCACCACATGTAATGCACATGCTCTGCAAGCAGGCTCTTTACTGACATACTCCAATGAAATTGTCAGACAAACACCCCTGCAAGTCACATTTTGCACACGCAGATTTTTGCACATGCAGATTTTTGTACTCTCAATTCACAAACAAATTTTATCTACAAAGGAGCCCAAGATGTCAATGTTTACAATCTTAAAAGGAATTATCTTCTTCATGCAAATGTTACCAAGTCTTTTCATCAGTGGTCTCAAATGCAGACTTCTGCATGTAACAGTGTTATTTTGCTAAAAAAATAGAGAAAACATCGCAGCTATATAAAACCCCAGTAATACATGAGGATAATATTTTTTTATCAAAACACAACATGACATGAATAGTCAGTTGAGATCTGCTGGGTGTTCAGACAGAGTATAAATATGATTTCTTAAAGAAAAAATTCCACTTGGGGGGTACTTGTGGATTTATATCATTTGATATTCTTAAGGGATGACCTAACTTAATTTGCGCAATTTGCCTCAATGCAAGATTATCCCTGAGAATTTATTTCTTAACTACTATGGACGTGAGTTATGAAAGCATACATTAGCTGAGATTGGAAAAGAGATTGCCTCATCTGATCCCCTCCTCAAAGCAGAGACAACTAGAGCAGTTTGCCCAGGACCATGTTCAGTCAGGTTTGGAATCACTCCCATGGATGGAGATCCCACCACAGCTTCTCCAGCATTACAAATGGGGCCACAACATTTATTCACACTGTAAGGGGAAGGAGAAGATTCAAATATTTGAACCATTACAAAATTACAGCTGAGAAAATAGCACAGACACGCATCACAGAAAAAACCTGAAAAATAAACACAGCTATTCACTTTTTTTGGATGCTAATTACTAAAACCTTATTTGAAGTATTCTGACTAGTAGAATATTAGTGAGAAAAAAACCTAACTTGTAATAGTTTCAAGTTATTTCTGCAAATATTTCTCAGTTGAACTGCATCACTAAAACCAAATTAACAAGAATAAATTTGTGCTGCAAAGCTGCACAGTACAATATAACCTTTATACTAAAGCAGGCATTATAATAAAACTGGCTTTATAGTACAAAATGGCAAGCTACAGTCTAATGTTCAAGACACATGGATGGAATAACCTAACGTTAGCACTTCTGTTTTACAGATGTCTGGTCAAAGAGCAGGAAACAAATTTCTTCCTGACCCAACTATGTATTTGGCAAAGAGAAAATGCCAAAGAAAACTCATAGGTGGGAAATAATTACACCAAGTTTTTGTTTAATTAAGTCTTTACAGATCTTAATGTTGACAGGGGCAGTTTTGGAAGAATATTCTCTGAAGCAAATGTTTGTGGTTACATTTATTTATAACCACATTATATTTCATTATTGTTTTGTAATATTTTTGTCGATCATACATGGATTAGTTACACTTTAGAAAAATATTTCCTTCCCCACACCCAAGACAGACAGGTTTATCTTTCCTTATTTTTTGACACAATAAAGATAGCTGCAAAGTATTGCCACAATACTTGGAGATATTTATTTTTGTTTTATTATTCCCAGTACAATCAAAACTTCAGCATACAGCGTTGTACTGCAGTTCAAAAGGCACATCATTCAAAGTTTCAATACTCTGTCATTTAAAACTGATAGATTAATATTTTCTTTCTTCCTGAAGAAATTTTTCATTTTGGCAAAAAGCCACTTGAATATCCAGAATTTTTTGCTAACAAAAACCAAGAATTAAGATATTAAAATACTGCTATGCTGAATAGCTAGATCTGTGACATTCCATCTGTGATGTTTTGAGAAGCAGGAGTGTTTTTCTGCTATGACCTGAAGTAGGAGCAAAATTGTTTCCTAGTTAAAAAACACATATAACAATGGGGTAAGACCTTTTTTCCTATCATTTTCAAGCTATAGGTGAAGAGAAATTCTGGCAATTCAAGCTGAAACAAGCAGTTGGAACTGCTTTAAATGTTTTGAAACACACAAAACAATAAGCCATATCACAAAGGGGCTACCTCAATGCAGAGTTAAGGAGGAGATGGAGACAGAAGAACAGAGAACATTTTCTCCTATGGTAACATCAATGGTTGAATCAGGGGGCTTCATGAAATTTTACACTTTTCTATATGCAGGAACTCATAAATACTCCAGCCTGGGAAGCTACTACTCTATGATAATAACTGATAATGGCCTTCCTGAGAGCACTGGAGAATAGTTAACCTAAAAAAGACAGCACAATTGCAAGGTCTTTACTTGCAAGGAAGGCTGTCCTCATCCTATCCTGACTCTGTAAAAAACAAAGGTTGTGGCAACTTGAAATTATAAAAAAGCCTTGTCACCAACAGATGGGTACCTAGAGGCCATATATTACATACTGATAGGAAGACATCCCATGACAGAGAAGAGCAAGGCAGAGGGGGAAGAAATGAAGAAACAAATTTTTGTTCTAGAGCCTACAAAATACAATATTTTTTAGGAAAAAAATTAAGTATTCATAAATATTTAAAGCCCTGTTGTCATCTTATTGTGGAAGTGCCACACCTTTATGCAATTTCTCATGGACAGCTCCTCACAGCACCGAAAGCTCCTTCCTCACAGCACAGCCAACAAACTCCAATTCTCACCTCACCCAGCTAACCCACTCTTTTGTAGCACCCGTCTTCTTATTGGACACAGCTGTGGCCTATTAAGGGCAGGCCTGTTTTGGTGATTGGTACAGCTGCAACTCCTCAGGTGTAAGATTACCTTCTGCACTATTCTCTTACATTCTATCCCTCCACAAAGCCCTTTCCAGATTTTTTCCTTAAAAATACCCAAGCACAGCAATACTATGTTCCATATTAGTTTTATAACATTTTTCAAAAGTACTATTTTTTAATGCATATGTATCTATATGCATGTAAAGTCATTACTGACTTTTAGTTTCACATGAGTTCATTTGCTTCCAGTGACCTTTATCACCTGGTGATAATAACCAGTATCAATCATTTGGTTATCAAAGAAAATTCATGTGAACAGCTCTGGAAGATTAGAATTTTAAAGTAGGAATTGATTTTTTTTTTGAATGTGAAAGTGGATTTTTTTATGAAAGTGACTCATAAATTGGTGAGTAGGATAAAGTTTCATAGCCATGCTTTACCTGTCTAGGTCACTTGTCAGCCTTTCAAAATTCTGAAGAATTGTATAAACCTGAGCGTCTTGACCAAGAAAGCAAGGTGGCAATAATCCATGAATATTCAATTGTTGCCTCTCCTCCAAGGTAAAAGCCATGCCCTAAAAAAACAAAAAGAAAAATAAAACTCATGTACAGATGTACACAAGAGATAATTATTTTGAGAAAACTTCTGCAGCAAATCACAGCCCGAGGAAAGTCAGCAACTTAAAATCTATTTAAAATTAAACAGAATTTGTAATGGTGCAATTATTTTGGGAAAAAGGTTTTATTGAGCCACAAAAGACTCAAATACAATACTGTACAAATACAATAACTCCATCTCAGCACAGAACTAGTTAACATCTCCTGAGTAGTCCAAGTGTAGCACCTGCAAAACTGCTAAATTACAGCTGAAGAAGAAAGCAGCCATATATTCACTACACTAATTTTGAGTTTTTAATGAGGTCTGTCTGTCCAAATCATCTTCAGAAATTACCCAAGCTACTGTAAGAAAGATGGTGCATTTACAACAGAAACATGAGTGTGGGTTTAGCATACCAGCATCGAGCACTCTGGCTGCTGAAGCTTTACTCTGCTGTGCTAACTACAGCCAGTTAGCTTGCTTACCTAGACAGGCTCTTCTTTGTTTCTGTTTTTTTCTCAGAAATAGGATTTGATTCGTATGGAACAAAAATATATTACAAAATCTTCCTGTATCTTACTAGGCTACATTTCGTACACCATTTTTCATCTAAATTTTGAAGAGGTTGTGTGACTGTGACTTGAAAAAAGTAGGAACAAAGCCCTAAAGCAACCCCATCACACTATGTGCTCTATAATTACATTAATCAAGCTGTTACCTTAAGTGAAATGACAACTCAAGAAAAAGAAATATCTTATAATGAACCCTTTACAAAACATCAAACATTTCCAAAATGTGTTTCTCCTTCCCTAGACAGGAAATGAAAGGAAAGCAAGTTTAATAAAGATGAGCAACTGTTTTGCTGTAGCTCTCCATGTATGTGAGATTTCATTTCCAAATGTGTACACAAAGGCTACATTTTTTTCCCTAATGAACTTTCTGTGGCCAGACAGGTCATGAATGTCTTCAGCTGCTATCCCATCTTGAAAAATCATGGAAGAAGTAAGAGTCAACACTCGTCACAAGTTTATTCAGTGTTGATCCCCCTTATCTCCACTAGACTTTTTTGGGCTTAAAAAAGCCACGTGTGCTCACGCACACTTCAGAATCAGTTCCAAGTGACTGGACTTCAAGGAGTTGCATAGTTTTAAGGGATCTTCTCAAGCTAGTAGTAAAGTGACAATCCAGTTATTCTCTGCAATTCTCCTTTTCCCTGTTTCCATTAGTCAAATGGAATGAAAAAAATTTCTGAATGTCTGTGTTTGGCTTTACATTAGGAATAAAATATGGACTTTAATTACTATAATAGGGTTTCCCCCCTTACTGGAAAATACATCTTATTTTAAAACATACACATGTGTCACATCTTGCCAAATGCCTTTTTTAAAGAGTACTTCATCTTGGAATAGTCTATTCTCCATGTATTACTACAGCTTTATAGTAAGTGTTAATTTCTTTGGTTACTACGAAAACACAACACCCACCTACACCCCTAGGATTTATATGGTTAGAAAATCCTTTACTTGAATATTCCTCTTTGGCACAGATATTATTAATTCTTCAAATTTCCAAGATGAAATGTTAATTCTTTTCTTTCCCCCTCAGATCCCATATTTACTCAGAAGAAAAGAATTATCATTAAAATATATCACCTGATAATTTAATAAAAGAAGGCCATTTTATTAAATAAGTGTATTCTATTCCATTTGCTTGTAATAGGGAATCCTTCAACTATGTAGGACTTATGGTTTATGTCTAGATTTCTTGCACTAGCCTCGGATTTTCTTTTCTACATAAAAATTCTTATTTTTTCCTGCTTGAAGTGTTGTTTCCCAGCCATCCAGCAGAGAGGGCTCTAGGTCCAGCTTGGTTTACACACTCCTTTCCCTCCCAGAGAGGCATATTTTGTGCACACCTCGATGGGACAGACTTCTGTGATCTAGCATCCAAACTATTATCAACTATGTAGATATTTTTATTCTGTAGTTTGTATTGCAAACAAATTTTTAAAGAAGAACAACAGTATAACAATCTAAAACCAGCATAAGGGCAAGAGACCACAACCATAAATATTAGCCTCTGCCAAATTAGTTTTGATTTATTCACTGCTTTATGTTTCATATACATCACAAAGATGGAAAGTGTAGTTATTATCAACCTTCCCAGTTAAGAATTTGCAATTCTTCAAGAACTGTATTTCATATGTTCCACTATATGCTCTGGTGTGCTTTTGGCAAAACTAAGTTACTCTTCAGCCACCTTATTTACCTTCCTTTCTCAAAGGTCAAAACTTTGGTTAATTTACTTTATTGCTCTTTACATATAAATACCCTTTCAGATTCTCAGATTTACACAGAAAGCTGAGTTTTCAAGAAATTTAACTCATTGCAAATACATTTAATTTTGAATTTGTCTCTCCATTTGTAATGTTGTGACATTTTGCAATTGTTGCAGTGATTTCCATTACTGCACATCACTCAGTACTCTTTCATTATTTAATGTCTGTGGGTTTATCAACTCCACTCTTAACTGTCTGTCCTCTGCTCATAATCTCTAATCTCCCAAAGCCCCTCACCTACAATGTTGGTGTAGTGCAGTTACACACAGATCAATACCCTTCTTCAGCTGCAGTACTGAAAAAGCACAAAACAGCATAAACAGCACAGCATCATGTTGTATCAGACAGCTTTTTGCACTGACTTTCAACTGAATTTTCAAGCGGTGCTTGAAAAGACAGAGAGCATATTCAAAATACTTCAAGAGCCATCTCAGCCTCTATTCACAGGGAACAGAGACAAGTTTCCTCTCTTAATATAAACTGGATTGCCCTGACACAGTTTTTCTTCAGATAGAATACCCGAAGCTCATATAATTGCTAGGTTTATATAAACCTCTCTAGAAAAAGAGAGTGTACTAAAGCAAAATGTGCATCCTGTCCATGCACTAATGAGATTCAGCTTTACTAAAAGGGCAGCCAGTATTCATTGCAGGGATCCTTCTCCAATTTCTCCCAAGACCTAGCCATCTTTTGTTCTAGTAAATCAAAACTTTCTTTTTAAAAACTCCGACTCATTTGGAAGGATAGCTCATCTCCTCCTGCTGGTGTGCCACAGAAGTATTAGCCTAAGAGCATGTAGAAGGAGGCTGCCTTAGAAGAGGAAACTATGCCAACATCCAAGGTTCTCTGTTTCAGTGACTCTTTCACCAGTCTCTGGAAGGGAAAAATCAAGGCTCATAAGACTTCAGGGGTTCAGGAGACAGCCACCAACAGCAGTACTCAAGCTCAAGTACTTGCATGTATATTTGAGCCTCCTGTGTCCGTGAAAGGGGAAGGAAGAAATGAGGAGGAAGGTGAAAAGGTACAGCAAGGATGTGTATCGGGAAGTACCATAATCTGTGAATTGCTCGTCTAACATACTGCCAGAGGAAAATCACAGTCTCCAGAGTATTTTGGGGATGGACAAGCAGGTTCATCACTGTCTCAGAGTCTATAAAAAAGGAAAAAACTCTCTGTTAAAAAACTCATTCTGTATATTTAAATCAAAAAAGCACAGTGAACAAATTCCAATGATATTGTGTAAAAAAGCACACAAGTCTGAGGGACTCAGCTATGCTCAACATCTGCTGCCACAGCCGGGAAGAGGAGAGATGGCACCTCGCCACTCCTTGCAGGCTCCCACCACAGCAGCTGGTAACCCTGAGCAGAGGCCAGGGAGTGCTCTGCCAGACAAAGCTCTGAGAAAACTCCACAGCTGCCTGCAATACTTGTCTGCTCCAGACCTGAATCATTTCTTTTTAACAAATGGACTACAGAACCCCACAATTCCATTCTTAAAAATTCCATTCTTCAAAACAAATGACCAAAAAAAGGACATGCAAACAAGATGAATGTTTTTGGCTGAAAAGACTGAAAACATTCTTCAATTACTAGGGAAGAGTTCTTTCCCCAATACATCCCAAATAAAGAATCAGTGGCATCACTTCTAGTTGCCAGTCACACATCATCCCACGCTGCTCACACCACTTCATGCACAAGTCTCCAGGAGAAATTCAACTGCAGAACTAGATGCAGTCTTTAGGAAATCATGATCTTTGGTATGCATGACTGTTTGCAGGCAATTCTTTTGCTGGTCAAGCTTTAGCCTTCAGCAATTTTGGCTTTTCATACTACGCTAGTACTGTTAGGGAGGAATCCAAGTCAAAATTGGTTTCTTTTAAGGAAAGCATCTTTGGCTGAGGAAGCAAATAAATGTATGCATAGTCCTGCTAGGTATGAGCTACATAAAAACAGTTTCAGACACCTAATGTCATAAACATTTAGCATCAGAATATTAAAAAACCCACACAAACAAACCAACTAAAACCACAACTCTTCAAAATTTCATACATTCAAAGAAATTTTTATAAAACCTCTATAAAAATATAGAACATATGGGTTTTCAAGCATTTAAAGCTACATTTAAGAGTTTAATGATCTGCAAATCCCTTTGAGATATTTTATATAATTTGTGTTTTTAAAAAAGTCACCTTATGAACAGGCAAAAATAAAGTTTTACAAGCATTTCCTCTCCATTTTTCACTTTTATTCTCCAAACATGACTTCAGAAAAATCAGATAAATACTTCTAATACTCCATGTCCAACACTCATGTCAAGGCAGAATACACCAGGAAATACTTAGAATAACTAATCTGAGCACAACACTCCATAATGAACTCATTCTGCTGAAAACAAATGTGGTTCATGGCAAGAAATTGGTGTTGGAGCAGTACATATGGCTAAAGATGTTTCTTCTGTTTTCTCTACCCATACTTGTCATGACTGCCAAAAAAATATTACAAGCAGAGGCAGCTAATGCAGCTGTTTGGGCCAACATCTCTTCTGCAACCAGTGCTTTAGAGCACACCAGTCGCAGGATGTACCCCAGCATCTAAGAAAAGGGACTGATCTTTTAATGGTGCAAATTCACACACAGTTTTCTGTTAAGGCGGTTTCTTTTGGACCTGAAGAAAAAAATATTTCTGCAAAATGTCAGTTTGCATTAACTTAGAGATTCATGTTTCTTCTTAAGAATATTTGCTGTTAAGTCTACATAAGAAAGAAGGGTTTGAATAGCTGAACCTTGTTTCAATTAAAAAAAACCAAAATCCTCATTATTAAAATTTTAGAGAAAAAAAATCCTTTCAAATGGTGTTTAAGAAGGCTAGGGAGAAAGACGACAAATACAAATTGATAAGAAGAAAAAATATGCTCAACAGCAGAAAGTTATGACAGTTCAACGATGAATAGCATAGAGTTAAGAAATGAAAACTGACCATGAAAATACAATTTTTCTGCTGCAATCATCTGGTAACACATACAGATGACAGCTTTACTTTCAGAACCAAAGGACAACGATAACCATGTATAATGTACACTTTATTTGAAGTATCATTAGACCGCAAGTAGGAAAGTCACAATGCAACAGATCTGCTATCAAAAAAGTTATTTTTCCCCAAAACTATGCTCAGGTTCTCTTATCAGGCATTTCATGAGGCATATTGGTTAGTTCTGGATTATGCATCTCAGATTAAGGTTTAAAAATCAGTATACTGACTAGTGATTAACAGTCCATTAGATTCTCTGGCAGAGAAACTGTGGTTTTCCTGCCTTTCTACAGTACCTAACACACAGATCTTGTACAGGTCTTGGCCTACAGCTGAAATCCCTGAATTAGCAATGAATCCTGCTAATTAAGTGCCTTTACTGGAGTTTGAAAAGCCAGACACTGACAGGCATCTACCCTGGTTAAGATGAGGAACGAGAAAAGCTAGAGAAGGAAGACTGGTGAAGTGCAAACAGCAGAATCCAACCAAGATACAGCACTTGTGCTCCTTTTGATAAGCCCCCATGCATAGGCATCCATCCATCAGGACCTGTCAGACTGTGAGGCATGCTGAAGGTAAATTAAAAAAAATAAAATACAATAGCTGATGGGCACAGCTCTGAAAAGAAGAAGAAAGAAAAGAAAAGAAGAAACTGTCCTAGTTTCAGCTACAAAATGCCAAAAGGCACAAGTTTTATGCACTTTTCTTTAAATACAGCTTTTTAACAAGTACTTTAAGTTGAAAAACTATATTGTGACATTTGGCATTTACATTTCAAAACTGTTTTTCTAGATTTGTGGTAGATCTGCTGCAGGGTGTTTAACACACAATTTTTTTCCCTAGAAACATCAAGTGACCTGAAACCTACTCATAGCTCAATTCTAAGTCCATAGGATTTTCAAAAGCAAACGTAAAAAGTCAAGTCAACAGGGGAAACTGAAACAAAAGTCAAAACCAGCCTCCAACAAGATAAATACAGTAGCTAATACACACACCCATGGACTTATGACTCAAAACAAATGCAGATGGCCAGAAGGAGATCAGACTTCTCTTGGCAAATTCATCATGGGAATGTGTGGGCAGCTTGGCAGCCATGTCGTGAGCTGATACAGTGATTGCACACAAGCATGATTCAGACCAGCACAGTATAAATGACACATCACAACATTCTTGTTTTTACAATCCTTTAAGCTAACATAAACAATTACCTGAACATAAGCAAGCAAACCAGTTTTAAGAAACTATTTCTATATATGTGTTTCATTACACACATACAGAGTAAAATCTTTTTGCATTGCATAATCTCCCCTCACTCTAATTTTGAGAAGATTATATTACACAAACAGCAGGCAGTAACAAATAAACAGTAAAAGAAGTCACCAAGATAATGATGTACAAAAATATATCGCATGATGTGCTTTAATGTAGGATGATGGCTTGGGTCTAGTTAAAATTCTAAATTTAGTTATTCATATGCAATATAGGTACCTATCCATCTGTGATAATTATAGGATAAAGTTAAAGTTTACTCTAGAATAGGTACCTTGCAGTCACTAATCCAAATTGCTCCAATTACTATATTGACTTCGGACCAAATTCAGATTTACACATATAAGCACTTACTGAGAACTGGGAAGTTCAAAGGTATGGGAACAATCAACATTGCTCATTATGTCAATCGTATCAACTATAAATCCACTGCATAGCAGGCTATCACAGCACCAGGCAACAGCCAGGCACAACACTCCTTTGCATCTCAGGGGCCACTAATTGCCTGTATGTGGCTGCTACATCAAGCCTCTACCATCCTTCTGACTCCTCAATCCACATGTCCTGTTGAAAAACCGCATTACTCTGAATTATTCATACTGTTTGGGATACTTAATCCCAAAGCAACTAGAAAAATTGCTAGAGCTGCATTTGTGCACTTTCAAATCAGAGCTGGCTGTCTGAAAATGTGGCTGTCTCCCTATTGCTGCTCCCACCAGGGAGCTACAACGAACATAGGCATGAGCAAACCGGGACCAATGGATGTGGCTATCTTTCATTAACAACAACACCCTGATTCTGTTTGTAAGGGCAGCAAAATTAATTACAGGCTTAATAATTAATATCAGCTGTGGTCTGTGTGTCTCCTGACTCAATTCCCTAGCAGAGACATCCCACCAGTGAAGAGACCTGTCTTGGCTCTCTTGGTTGCCCCTGGCAGAGACCAAACAGCTGCCTAAAACACAGTTTAAACTAGAGAGCCAGAGAAGCTGAGCAAATATTCTTATACTGGGATTTGGGTTTTTTGTGGTTTGCTTTTGGTTTTTTTTTTTTGTCCCTGGATATTTCTGAGCCATTTTTATTCTTTTATAACTCCTTTGGGATGTACTGACCCTCAAAGAATACTACTTGGGAAAGCTCTGCCTATGGGAACCAGCCACAAGAGCAGTTTACCACATCACTTACAAACTTGCTGAGTGTGTTCTTATGACAGATTTTAATTTTCAACATGGTTTACCTATGCTTTAGATTAAAACCAGTGGTTGTAGGCCACTTTAGAGCTCTAGCCCCCTGGATGAAGCATGGTAACAAAAATAATTTTGTTAATTACCACCTTTGTCAATACTGTTTGTCTTCTAAAGATGCATCAATGCGTAGATTTATTTTTAGATATTAAATTTATATAATAATAGCATAATAAATTATAATTTGAACAATAGTTGTTTTTTTAAAATAAAGATGTAAAAATAAAAAGAAGTTTTACTAGACCATACCTGAAATTCTACTTAAAATAATAATTTATTTGTGTAGCAGATGCTAGGAGTCAGTTCCCTATATCTGTAATATGTAACTCCAATCAAAGGACGCTTGCAATGCTATCAGTGGAATAACTGAAATGGAATCCCTATTTACAAAGGGAATTTAGATTAAAATAATGACAGCTGACATAAAATGTATTGTTAACCAGAATTATGCCAAACAAAACGCCAAATAATACCTCTCTAACGGTACAGTTTTACAAATAAAGCACAGTCGCCAGGCACGCAGTCTCCAATATACAATATTTACATTTGCAAAATCAGGTGTTATTTGAGAGTCAGGCATGATTTCCATGTAAGTAGGAGAGGAATTTCAGTAACTGCCAAAAATTCCATCTGTCTGAAATAAGTACTTAACCAAATACAGGTTAGTAAGCCCTGAAATCCTGAGGGGATTTGATATACCTGATATGCTTAACAGATTTTATTGTTGCCTTTCAGAGACTGAACAGACTACCAACTACTGTATTCTAGGCTTCTGATAGGACTAAGCAACTAATTTCATCTCACTGGCATGATAAACAATTAACAAAAATAAATATTTTAAATACCACAACACAGAGTTGCGTAGAGCGGAGAACAATCTCAATGAGGTGGTCTTGGCTTCTACTACTACTACAATGGTGCACACTGTCCCTGCTGTCCCAAGTGGTGACAGGGGCACTGGCCAGCCTGGCGAACTACAGAGGTGTGACCCAAGAGCTGATGGCACTCTCGTGTTGAGCAACACCAGGCACACAGATTATCGGGTCACTCATGGGTAGAGCACTGTTTTACTGTGCCTAAAGTGATGTGTCTACTCAAAATTAGTCCTCTGGGCACCCTCCACAGACTGAGGGAAGTGGGACCTTAGGTGGTGCCCCCTTCTCTTTTTTAGGATTATAATGAACTATTTCAGACAAAATAAATTACATTAATACTTTCCATTGTCATAGGTAATCCTATAGTTATAGTATTTCTATTACCATGGCCTGGTAATGTGATCTGTAAGCCTTTCTATCACATACATTTATTGCATATATTGCACACCTATCAAGCATTTCCCATTCTACAGATGGAAACTTACTTTAATTATCTCAGTCTAAGGGGTGGTAGTACGTGTAAACATGAAAAAAGCCTACCCAAACTATTTATTTGGGAGCTTGTTACATCCAATCTTGGCATTTTTTTCTCAGAACTGGGCAGTACTCTGAAACCAAATATAAAGCCACATCAAAAATTTACACTCTGAATGTACCTGATCTGTAAGCACAGCCTTAATTGATATCAAACAGATAGACAGGCATTCAATTTTTGCTGTAACCACAGGCATCCTACTTACAATACTCTCTTGAAAATACTTTTCTTCTTGCTGAAAAGTCACTGAAGATTCATGTTATCATGAACAAAATGACAAAAAAAAAAATTGTCAACTTAAGACTTTGAGTAAGCTCACTATTATTTTTCCATTTTGAATTCTTAAACGTGCCATCTAGCCATCAATAGTCACAGTTATTAGAACCACAGGCTGAGACTATTACAGCATCTGAAATAGCAGCTATGGGATAGACGAGTACACATTGTCATACATCATACACCTTCCTGAAAATTGTAATCTTACCTGAACTTTGCTACAACTTTGTTTGGTTCCACCCCTTTAGATTAAGGCAGGAGGAAAATACAATGAAGGGCCAGATAGACTGAGAAGGCAAACTCTTTAAAACTCAACAGGGAAAAAAGACACAACTACTCTAAAACTTTAGTGTGAGCTCTAATTTTGTAACCTAAAATTGTTACTTAACCAGTTCTACAGAGACAGCAAAGTCATGCAAAGCCTTACAGAGTATGCAAAAAGTTAGCTGATTGAAGTAAGACATCTACTAAGAGCAGAACAATTCCATTTAAAACTGCTGCACCAGCTGCATTCATACAGCTCTGCTTTTGTCAAGCTACAACCTGCATATCAATAGTATCTGCTTGCACAGAAAAGATTAGACTGAAAAAAATCGCAGAAAAAGCTGTGATAAAATAGGGTATATCACTTTTCTTTTTATTTGACTGCTCTCCAAAAGAGCTTGACTCATCAAAGCAAACAGTGGACTGAAGGAAAGTGAGCATTATGGAAATAAAATCTGAGTGGTAGTTAAGGAAAACAGCCAATATAAAACCATCTGGATTTGCTATCAGGCACACAAGAGCTCTACCTGAAAGAAAATTCACGAAGGTGAAAAAATGACAAGAATCACCTCCCAGGAGACCCAATGCATTTCAAGTTGCTACCGTTTTCAAAGCAAACCAAGGATTAGTTGCCCTTTTGTCTAACTGTGCCACATACAGAAATCAGAGTCTAAAACAACATAAAAAGTAAAACTAGACAGAAAAAAATCCACCAAAAAACCACCAAAACAAAACAACAAACAACAAACCAAGAACCAAACCCTTATGTTAAAAAGAAATTTTCTATGTTGATGTTGAAAAATTTAACCTGACAGTAAACATTAAACACAAGTCTATTTGAATCTGAAGGAAATATTGCTCCTCTATTCTAACTTTTCACATTTCCTATAATCTAACTATGCAGACCCATTATAAGCTTTTTCTAGCTACAGAACAGAATAACTGCTCCCTTTCCTCAAAGAAAGTATGATGCCAGACCCATCACTTGTATAAAATAAGAGTATCTTGTTTAAACCTAATTAATCTGGAGTGAGCTTTAACCACTGTCCTTGGCGTAAGCTTGTTCTGGACACACTGAAATAGCAGACCTAGAAACACAGCATCTACACATGATAGTATGGAGCAACCAGGAACACAGAGGAGGAAGAAGTTTTGAGACATACTGGCAAAACACAGTATTTTCAGACTAATAGCTAAGGCATTAGAAAAAAAAAAAAAAAACAAAAAAGCATTTATGCAGTGAAGGTAGAGTAAAATAAAATGACAGATCTAAGGAAATAGTTCAAACACTATTTCTTAAGTCTTAAGCTTGCGATACCTATTCGCAACATCTTTTAGGCAGCAATAAGAGATGCACTCAAGAAAGATGAAAGATCATCAATTTTCACGAATTTTAGTGAACCAATTTTCTAGCAAACTACAAATTAAGTCTGTCCATTTCTTGAAACCTTTCAACAATCCAGAGTAATACATGTCAACCAGACCAGTAACACCAATATTAAGCCCCTTTCATGCAAAACTGAACAAAAAATCTACTAACAAAACCAACTCAGAAAAACTTTTATATTTTATTTGTTTATTAATTTCCACATTACAAACCAGCACACTAAACTTATTTTATTAGTTCCTAAAGTTCAAATAGCATATTCTTTTTACAGAAAATGGAAATATGCAAAAGACCACAGATACTAAGGGCTTTTTTAAGAAAAAAATCCTCTCCAACAAAGTCCTAACTGAAATCCATGTCCCAGTGGATCCACAGCTCTTAAAAAAGCATCACTTCCAGCCCTGATCACCCAAGGGGAAATTTCCTAAGGGGCACATTAACTTTCTGTGCATTGTTGTGCAAATGGAAGAGGTGGTGCGGGTTGGTTCACATGGAAAGTGCAGACACTTCTCTGCTGCTTTAATAAAATAAATTTTAGTGTTCACCAGGTACCTGCTGGTTAAAAGACCAGCTGATGAAGAAAGCCATAGTAGAGAAATATTAGTTCATCTAGCACAAGCAATATAGCCATATCCATCACTGGGGTTTTGTTAATTTGACTATTTCTTCACATATTTGAGAGTGTATCTTATTTCCAGGCTCGCAGTAAGTAGATACACTTCAAATGCATTTGCTGCATACTATTACAGGAATTCCCATGTGAGAATGTCAAGGATCTGCACTGTCTTCAAGGACAAAAAATCAGGAGATAAGAAAAGAAACAGTAACAAGAAAACCCAGCACAGACAGATTTTGACACTAACACAAAATTTTCCATTTCTAGGTGTCATGCTTTTTCTCTAGAAGATTAAAGGATCACAATAAAATGGCTGAAAAGATCATATAAGAAAACACATACTTTTTTTTCTGAACTCAAATGGCAAAACAAATGGAACCAACAGTATTTGAAAGAGCACAAAAATCTGTTCTTTAGTTTTAGTCAACCGAACTGCCTTTGGGGGGTTTTAGACAGCTTATGGTAGGAGCTTAAAATGGTAAAGTAGGCCAAATTCATTGTGGTGGTTGAACCTTGGCAATTTATACTGTAGTGACACTGCCAGATGCTAGTCAGACCATTTCATGAGCAGGCGTAGGAGCCTTCAGATATTCACAATCACTCCTGATGATTATGTACTGAGAGCTTAATGGCAAGCTTCACAACAAAACAAAATCCTTCATTTCACCACTGGTCTTGACTGTTTTGGCAAAGGTTACACTACTTGCTGTGTGAAGTGGAGGGCAACCTTCCAAACCAGGATGACTGGTTTCAAGAGGGACTAGTTAGACCCTCCTTCCCCAAAAGTGTTGGTCTCAAATGTAGTTTCTGCTGTTATACAGAAGCATCAGTTTTAAGTCTCTCAGCACAGCAAAGCAATCCTTGAAAGAAACAGATTTCTTTCACTAGTACTGGCATGCAAAATAAGACCATATGTCTAAGCTATGATATGCAAGATTTTCCAAAGACAGCTTATTTTTCTAGCAGGAAATGTAATTTACATAGATTGAAATTTAGGATTTGTTTACAAGATTCATTAGAAAAACTGGCTTCCTTATAGTATAGAAAAACCACTGCTCACAGGGAGCAAACTTTAATACTGCAAAGTCACTAGCCTTACTGGGGACACCAACCCAATTTAGATATGTTTATCTGCCTCTTACAGTGGCCAAGAGGAGTAGCTGACTTTTCTGGAAAAGAAGTAAGAACAGTAAAGGCACAGCAAAGAGTTGCTGCTGAAAGAGCATGACAGTAAGCAGAGAAAGCAAGCCAAACTGGTGTGGCTGAGAGCAATGGGGATGGAAAAGTTAAGCAGAAGGCCCAAGCAGATGGGGAATGAAGAGCCAGCAGAGCAAGTGAAACAGTAACAGGATTTATTTTCAACGAATAACTGAAAGAGAGCTCAAAGGTAGGAGTCACAGACTAAATAGAACAAGTCCAACCTGCATAAGGAACGCTAAGATCAGAGAACACACACGAATGCAAATGTGAAGGCTGAAGAAATGAAGCTCAGATGAAGACAAGAAGGAAAAAACAGGTGCTGCAAGTAATTGTGCCAGAAGAGCTTTGGACTGCTGCAATCTGCTTCACACACACTGCACACACAAAGAACCTTACTTTGCCGTCTGTTCCTAATTATGCCTGGATTGAAAGCTCAAATCACACTGCAAAAGGCAACATTTCTTTTCCCTGGCAGGGGTGGGCAGCATTATCCCACTGGAAGCTCACCAGGATGAATCCAGAACCCCAGCCAGCTTTCAGCGGGAATTACAAACCACACAAGTTAGAGGGGAATAGGAGGGTCCCTCAAACAAAGCAGGCACCCAAAACACATCATCAATGGGGAAAGCATCTCCCAGTCTGGCAAATTTTTAAAGCTGAAATGTTTAAATTACTGTGTTGAACCAGAACTATTTATTAGTCTTCTGTAAAATGAATGCTTTTGTTTAAGAGCTTAAACTAGTCTATCATTAGCAGTACTATAGAAAACATTAAAAATCCTTCTACTAGATACTCTTAATTTATTCCACATGTGGGAGAATGAACTGAGAGGCATTCAGAGATTTCTAACCTTTTACACTCTAAAGTAGGGATACAGGTTGTGAAAGGTACATATGTGACTCAAATAAACACAGATAATTAGAAAATTCTGATTCTTTGTGTCCAGAATCCACATTTATTCTGTTACATATACAGACATATTCTTGAAAAACTAGGTAACTTCCTCCACAGATTACACAATTTGCCAAAGAATCATCATCTGGCACAAACAACAGAAGAAAAACATGATTTTAAAGTAAAAGTAATTAAAAAGTAGTTTGGGTTGCTACCTATGATAATATGGGATTTAATGTTTGTCATTTCTCAAGTGTCAGTGATAGCCAAGTTTGTTACCTAAAAGTAGGTCAGGAGAACCTCTTGGCTGGGCTCATGTAGCTCTGCAGATCAGTAGATCTTGTACTAACAACTGTGTCAAGTTTGAATGCCTTCTCATTCTTTGCTATCAGTTACACTGTTAAAGAAATCTGCCTGTTCAAAACCAAAAGCCAGTCAACTCACCTCCTTCCAAGAGGAATTTTACATTACAGGAAATTCAGAAACCTCCAGAAATAAAACATTTTTGCTTGTTTATTTGTTTCAGATGAAGCCTTGAGTGAAAATAGACAGCACTGGCAGAAGTCCACAATAAAATTCCAGAGATTTAGCATACCTTCTAACCCATTAACACAAAACTTATCTAGATCATTACATATGTTTTCACTCACTTCAGACAAATGCACAATATTACAAAAATCACCATTGCTTATTCTGTCTACAAAACAACACTAATTTCTTCCTGCTCTTTGCATTCCATAAGCTTTCCAAGCATTTGTACTGATTTTAGATGTATGGTCTGACTTCAGGGGTGGATTATTTAATAAAGAAATTGTAACATCCATAAACAATACTGCAGGCAGCCTGAATAAAATCCAAGTAAAAGAAAACATATCACTATATGTCTTCTTCATCCATCATCGCTCCACAAATCCAACCACATGCTGGGGTCTGAAACAGCTGACCAAAAACTGAAAATATCTGCTCAGGTTAGCACTATGTGATAGATAATTATCACTGGAGAGGGAGCAGGTCTAGACTGCTTCCTAGTGTTTGATTTGTTTTTAAATTTACTTTTTTTTCCTTCTAAAGAGAGGAAACCACTAAAATATATCATGAGCTTTCTCCAAAGTTAGATAGGAAAAAAGTCATGCCAACATCAAACAGTTTTAAGGGGCTGCAATTCAGATGCCCTACATAGGCTTGTTTTTAGGGGCAGATATATATTAACTGAAAAATTCCAAAACTGCTCTTTGATAAGAGCACTCAAAAAAAAAAGTTTTAGTTATTACTTTGTTGATGTAATGAACTCACATATCACTTCATATTTTCTTGGCAGCTAAAGTCCCCATTAAACCAAATGGGGACTTTACATCTAAAGTTTGATGTAAACTTTACATCTAAAATTTGATTTAGAAAAAAAAATTTTGCCCTTAAATTGATAGAGGGTGCATGAGAGATATAAAACCACAAATGACAACACTTTACCCTAGTCCCTATTGGGTTGAGAAATGAAAAACAGAACAACTGATAAGAAATAATGGGATTTCTCGGGTTGATATCTTTTAGTAGCATCTAACATGCACATATTTGGCACTTTGGCTGTATCAAAGTGAAAAGAGAAATGCTGCTTTTAATCAGATAATTCACAGTCCCACATAACCCATAAAACCACTGCATACTTAACTCATCTGAACCATCCTTACCCATTAATATTAGCTTTCATTGCTCCCTAGAAGCCAGATGTCACTCCTATGAATCAATTTGAACAAAGTCTTTTTTAAAAATATAGAAAACCAGTTAACAACTGGACATAAATTTAAGAGAACAAATGTGTATAATATAGTTGTCCATGAAGTCCAAAGCATTATTATATGCACAGAGTTCATGACAGTCACAAATACAAGAGAATCATGCAGCTTGGAAGGGCCTTAAGGAGGGCCACTGGTCCAGCCCTACTCAGAGCAGGTCCAGCTGGGCCAGGATGCTCAAGGTCATCTCCAGGTGAGTATTGACTCTCTCCAAGGATGGAGATTCCACTTCTCTCTAAGCAGCCTCCTACTGCACTTGACTGTCCTCAATTTTTCCTTCTATTTTTCCTCAGAACTATTTCAAATTTCCCATACTCAAATTTGTCTTCCTGGCCTCTAACTCTTTCACTGTGTTACCAAGTCAGCCAGGTCTTTTCCTACAGGCCTTCTTTCCTCTTGTTTCCCAGCCCATTCTCTTGCAGAGAGTTATTCCATCCTGATTGCTGGGCTGCTCATCTGCCTCTATCTAAATTCATGACATTCCTGTCAGCCCATTTTTCCATCATTTCTAGGTCACTCCAAAAGCAGCCTCCCTTATAACATGTGCAGTCCTCAGGCTTGCAGATAGTGCAGTCTCTCTCATTACACAGCTCATCATACAGATGCTAAATTGTTCAGCCCATTATGCTTCAACCACAATATTTCATTATCTGAAATAAAAATTTTGCTCTACTTCCCAGTGGAACAGAAATCATAACTAGAGCATAAAAGTAGTGGTCTGAACTGAGCAGCTCTCAACATTGCTCCCAAGTTTCCTCTCATACAAGTAAAATTTAGGACGAGCCATGTGTAATTTCTGTGATACCCATGTGAATTTTAATTTTCTCTTTGAAGGCTTTTCTCATATCGTTGAGATATGAGTTCTTTCTTTATCTTCCCTGGGTATGGATGGCCTTCCTTCAACCTCTATTCCCCTGTGGTCCTTGACAGGATTTTCTGGACTGTGGGGTTTGTTTGGGTTTGAATTTGTATTTTGTTTCTAAATTCAGGTTTTTAGAAACTGAAAGGATAAGTTTTCAATAATTCTTAAAAAATGAAAAAAAAAGTTGCAGAAATATCTTTTTTAAAGATACTTTTAATTATTTATTTTCACATTCTTATTTTAGAAAATGACTAAGAGGTTCTAAGAAACCTCTTCTAACTTCATCTTTTTCTGGGAAGAATATAGCAGCTAATTTGTTTCTCTGTTCAACAGATGAATACTCGCAACCAAAGAAAGCATAATAAATATCTGATAATTACTAGCAGCTTTACTGTGTTTATTTGAATCAAACTTTTCTGTTTTGAGGAAAATTTTCGTAGCATCATCTGTAAGACACTTTTATTTGGGATTATGAAAAGTGGGAAAATTAATCTAACCTCGTTTCCTCTAATTAACAATATCATGCTATCCATAGTTTAATGTAAATTAATGTAAATTACTAATGGCTGAAAGATACAAATATTGTGTTCTTTGTATTGTCCTAATTATAATTAATATCACTTCTAAGTTAGATTATAGAAATATTTATAGCCACAACATGATTCTTTGTTTCATCATTGTTCTTAGATAATTAGACAATTTTTTTTCCTCGGTATTTACATTGTGTTTACTCACATTATTTGAAAAAGTAGGAAAAAAATCTATAGTCTGACTTTGTAAAAAAATGACATTGCTGAGGGACTTTTTATGTCAATTTTGAGCCCTGAAGAATTGTAAGTAAAAAAAGAAACAAACAAAAAAGCCAGTGGACACTGCAGAAGCATTAAACTACACTGATTCTGAGAGGATTACCAAACCTACCAATATTGTATTGTTAAACAGCTCCAATCATCACAGTTCAACAATAGTTCCCCACAGTATCACTTAATGGATTAACATATTTTAAGGTAAAATTCCAGAAGAGATAATTTTCATCTGCATACAGAAAAGTAATTCAGAATACTATTTTTTTAAACACTACAGATGGCAAGACGTGTCAGCAAAGGGCAGGGGAGGGAGAGAGAGAGAGAGAGAGCTGCCTCTCTCAGGGATGGTGCTTCAGCTCCCTGCAGATCCCAAGCCCCAGCAGAGCTCTGTGTCTGCTCTTGTCCAGCACAGCCCCAGCACAGATGGCTGTGCCAGGCTGGGTCACATGGAGGGAATCCCAAACTCCAGCCAAGCAGTTCCACGAGCAACAGCCCTGCTGGATGTGGCAACAGAAGAATGCTTCTGGAAGATCAGTTCCTGTTGTCTAAGACAGCAGCAAATCTATGCTGACAAACCATTTCCCTCTGCAAGGCACACACCCCACCTCCATGAGAGGGCTCCACGGACACAGCTGCTTCAGCAGAGCCTCTGCTCAGCCCTCCACGAAATCACTGCCCATCCCTCCACAAGAAAACCTTTGAGAGTTCTTCACATCACTTCCATAAAAAACAAAGCAAGTTGTGAACCACCCTTTAAACACATACACTCACAAAAAACCTGCTTCAATCTGGTCACACATTTGCAACCAAATGAAACAAAAACTAATATATGACCCTGGTTAATGCAGTACCATGTCTGAAATTAAGAGTGTTATTACTCTCTTTGCTTAAGGGAGAGCTGATAGCAATGTCACATGTCATTTCTTGAAGCAGAGAAGGGGAAATGGAACACCAGTCAGGACAGTTCCCCAGTAGAACACACTTACGCAACCTGAAGTGTTCCAGCTCCTTGAATGAGGTGATTCTTGCATGGACTTTACGAGCTTTATCTTCTAGAAATACAAGAAAACACCTAACTACTCTGATAATAAAAACAAATATTCTGGAAACCTTTCAGGCTGGGACACTTAAAAATGCTGAAGTACACAATTTGTATTCTGCCTTGGTTTTCAAAACCCCTATCCAGACCTGCTCTATATCCTATAAATGAATGTTTTACATTTTGTCAAGGATTAGTATCTAACCATCAGAAAGATTTACAGAACCATGTAAAAACAGTTTTCCAGGTGATCATTCTATTACAGGACTTTTTAACTCTAGGAAGTTTCTTCCTGGGTATACACACAGCAGAGAACCAAAATAAAAATCAGAGGATACATCACCAGTACTAATGAATATAAACACTGTTGTATGTTCTTTCCCACACTTTCATACTATGAGAATTCATGGGAAACCTGGCCTGCAGATGGTCTTACAGCTATCAGAACATGTTTTACCTAAAAAGCTGGTTCTTTATTCTGTTCTTCAATTCCACATTTTGGTAAAACAAGCTCTAAGATCCCTTTATTAATTTGTTTTATGGGGTTTGTGCCTGAATAAATATGCAGAAAAATATATTAATGGAGGGCCTACTCATTTTTTTAAATTCCCAAAAAAATGGGAATTTTGGGAATTTAAATGCTGTATGTTCCTGCCAGCATGAGGAGCTGGTGATTGATTAGGATCCTGGCAGTGTGTCAGCAATGGGTAAGGTTGATAGAGCAGCCTTTCTTACCCACTGGAATGTAGATCAGATGCAACTGTTTGTATTTGAACTGGCACTAAGCAATTGCAAGTCAGGCTTTACAACATTATTCCATCAGCTTAACAGCATCAAGGCAGTTAGCTATTTAATTCTTTTTAATGGCTCCTATGAAATAGTGCTTTATCAAGACATTAGACAGGAAGATAGCAATAGCCATCCAGCAGTGGTAAGAGATGCAGGAATTTGAGCACTTGGTTTGATCACTGTATGCCACCACATGCATATGTTACTAGCAGCTATGGACATTGGACCCCACCCAATTTTTAGAAAACCAGTTAAAGTAAGCACAGCAGAAATATTAACAGAAATATTTTCGTCATCTAACTCAGAGATACTATCTTATATTCACACAGAGCAAGCACTGCTCCTAAGTGAGAAGGTTTTCACTACGTATAAGTGGAAAAAAGCAAAATGATGTTGTACATAGGCAGATCTACATGTCAATCTTTTCACTATTTCATCATTACATTCTAACAAATCATGTACTCCTCTCAACTACAGCAAATTATCTGTAGGTAGCAAGCCGGCAGTATCTTAAATTGCCTTTGCTAGTTTCAGCAACTCACTCAGCTGGGGCAGATGACAGCTTGGAAGAGAAATGACAGGACACTCCCAGGAAAGTGCTTCCTGCATTTTGGTGCATGTCAAATCTCACTGATTTCATTACAGGTGAAATTCTCTCACTTGCTTGTTATGAGGAGGATGGTTGCTCAAGCAGAAACTAACCACAGTATATCAGCACTAACTTTAAGCCCCAGAAAAATTATAAAATGCATCTGATCAAAGTGAAATTTGTATAAAAGTTATTGTCTTCTCTTGCATGAATTTAAGCCACAGCATACATCTGTGTACATTTAAAACATACAATGAAACTTTTTTACTGCACTAAAACATGTTGGGGCCTACAGGATTGCCTAAACCCTGACAACTAAAGGCTTTGAATCCCTTATATTCTAATGATACATATTTGGTACATGCACATTAGGTATTTTGCTTGAACTGGAGGCAGTCTTTAGAATCAAATTTCCTGGCTGTCACCACTCACTATATTTCACTCATGTTGTGGAATAGTCTTGTAGCACTTGAAGTCAATTCTTTCTGGATAGAAAGTAGTTAAAAATAGGTTTCAGGAGTTCATCTAATATGCCTGAACTGTAAGTAGACGTTCAGTTCATGGGATCAGATTACAGTTAGCTCTAAAGTACAAAAAAGCCCAAACCAACCAAACACAAAACCACCACAATTATTCTGCTCACTACCAAAGGAAACAAAACAAACAAAAAAGAAATGAAACAATTTTTAATAGCTCCAAGCCTCAAAATCTCATTAAAAATCCTTAACATCATATATTGTGGGTGTCTGATCTACAGATCTATGCCATTTCCTACTGAAAATACAGGCCATCAACCACAGCATTTACTACTTGCATATTGGTTGCAAATGTATACATGTGAGCATATAACTTTATTTAAGATGTAAGAGATTGGTATGGAAACTATTCTAATATGACCACAGGCTACAGCAAGTGTTATGTTTTTCTCTCCAACAGAATAAAGAAAAATGTCACATTCTTTTTTATTACGTACTTGTTAGATTTCCACTGACACGTTAACATAAGCAAGAATAATATGATTAAATTATTCTGAGTTGTGCAGTCATAAGAATTGCACATGACTCAGAACAACTGCAAATTGAAAAAAACAGCTGTACCTCCAAGAGGAACTACAGCAACAGATCTTGGCTTTCTCTCTGAAGAGGTTCCTGATCAGTGGTGATTCTGACTCATGAAGCCTTTTTTTGTGCTACTTCTACTCTATTATCATTGATCAAGTCAAGTGCAGCCCCAATATGTCTTCTTTATTGCCAGCCAAGCCTTACAGTTTACCCCTATCTCTTGGAACTCCATAGTTAGCAAACCTCTAGCAGACAAGTTTCTTCTCTAGTCACCAAGATTGCTGAGCCTGTAGAGCTCCAGCTTGTTTGAAGGTTTAGAACACAACAAGGAAGGTGGTCAGTTGGCCAGTAAATGCCATGGGGGTTGCTTTACACCTTTGAAGTAGACAGCACATTCAGCAACCTTTCAGTGAAGTGGGACAAGCTGTTTAAGGGACTCAAAGGTAAAAGTATACAGGCATCCCTCTTTCCTCTAGGATATAGGTCCACCAGGCTCCTTCTGATCTGGTTTCATTACATTCACACATGTTGAAGTTTTTTGAAGCTGTCCCTGCTTTGTCCCCTAGATAAGCTCCAGAGGTCTCCTTTCAACCCAAATTATTCTGTGACTGAGTCTCAGCTTCTAAGCTACTATTAGGGCATCCAGAAAACACTGAGAATCCAAGCAAAACCTAAAGCTGTAAAACAGCTTTAAGAAAGGTACTTGGCATGGGAACAGCTGTGAACTGAAAATACACAGAAAAAAACAGAACTAAGGATTCCAAATATAAGAGGAAGAATTCTAGCAAGACCAATTATCCCCTTTTCCAACTGATTGAAATCAGTTATGACAGCAAGAGACCACACTTTCAACTCTTAATTACAGCAACCTATCTGTAGGTTGCTAGCCATGAGAGTTTCAAGTTGCCACTATTAGATTTAGTATTACTTTATTTAGTAACAGAGGTGGTAGTTACTTTAACAATTCACTCAACTGGAGCAAAAGACAGCTTGACACAGTTTCTGTGGAGGCTTTTAAAACCTTCCCTTCATGTCTCCTCTGCAGCACACTTAGACTGTGGCTTGCAGATTAATTTACAAGCACCAAAACCTAAATGAGCTGAAGAGAGTAAAAACAGCTAGGGTATAGGAAATAAAAGAAATAATACCATCACAGCTTCGTTGCTCTGTAGACCCAGCCAGAAGGCTCTCAATCTGTGAAATTAAGTTCCTTAGTGATGATGGGATTGTTCACTTAGTAGTTATTAGAAGAATTCCTTGAAATTACTATAAACAACTTTGCTCCAGAAACAGCCCCAGATGGCCTCCTCTCAGGCCAGAAAGAGCAGGACTGGATGAGAACTACAGGGTTCTGACAGACCTTCCCCTCACAACAGCCACTTACACAAACAGAATGAATGCTGATTTCAAAATCACATACTCACAAAAAAATTTTAAAAAACCCCACACTTTCAAAATTCCACAAATAGCAGCAGGGGAACCAGAAACACAATAACTTCTCTTTTCTTAAAGTATTCAAAAACTTGCACAATATTGCTAAGAGGCACCTATTCAACAAAATGTACAAGTTTGACATAGAGGTCATGCACATAGGCAATGTGTATGCAAACACTTCCTCCTCCTGCTGCTGTTTTTATAAGAAGAATATAAATGCTTAACCAAGTAACTAAATCTCTGACTGCAGCAGAGTCAGCTGCAGTTAGCAGTAACAGTAATCCCATATCAGACTGATAAACTTCTTGTTCCTTGAGAACATACAAGGTAAGTCTCTAGATCACAGTTCCCTGTTCTTATGGTAGTCTTTCATCTCCTTCATTTCTGCTAGAACAACAACAGGACAAGACACAAACAATCCAGGAGGTTACTGGAAAGTGTCAGAGATGATATAGGAGATTCTGGGTGAACTAGTCAGGGGTGATGCAAAACTGGGTTGGCTTTTCACAAATTAGGAAGACCTGACTGGGGATACAATAATCAATGCCAGCCTTAGGTGTAATAACCATGAACTAGTACAGTTCAAGATCATAAGTGAACAGAAAAAGGCAAGCAGGAAATCAAAGACTGGACTTAAGCCAAGTGTAAATTATCCCTGATCAACCTGATTACCTTCTCTGGCAAAACGACTGCACTTACAGACAAGTAAAGACAGAATATGCCACTTATGTCACTTTAAGCAAGGCTTTGATAACTGGATCTAAAAAAATCCATGCACCCAAGTTGGGATATCACAGTGTAGATGGGTGGACAACCAGATGGGTAAAAGGCTGCCCTTGGGTGATGAGGCTAAGAAGGAATCAGTTAATGGGTTCTACTGCACCTCCCAGCACGAGTGCTGCAGGAGTCTGTAACAGGACCCATCCTGTTTAACATCTTTATCAATGACCTGGAGAGGGCAGTGGAGCACAAAATCACCAGGTGGGGCAGCTGTGGATATACACACCCAAGAGCAAGGCTGGCATCCAAAGGGACTTAGCCAGGAGAAATGGGCTGACAGGAACATTATGAAATTCAACAAAGACAAATGCAAAATGCTGCAATCCAGAAAGTAAATACAGGCTGCAATGATTTGGGCTGGCGACAGACTGACTGGCTGGGAAGAAGTGGCTCTGTCAAAAAGGACATGGTGGACAGCAAACTGAGCAGGAGCCACTGGTGTACACAGGCAAAGGCAGCCAGTAGTACCCTGGGCTGTATCAGCAGCAGTATGGCATGACATGGGCTGAGGGAAATGACCATCCTGCTTACTTGGCACTCATTAGACTGCAGAGTCCAGTTCTGACTCCCCAATACTGGAAAGACATCGATAGACCTGAGCAAGTTCAGTAAAGGGCCACTAAGATGATTTGGGCTGAAGCACATCCCCAGTTATGGAACTAAGCTTTTTTAGCCTAGAAAAGAATGTTTTGGGAGGAACCTAAGAGCAGCCTTCCAGCACCTATGCTGAGGCTATCTAAAAAACAGATCCAGGCTCTCTACAGCAGTACACAGCAGAAGGACAACAGACAACAAGCATAAGATAAAAAAGAGGCTCAGACTAAATATAATGAAAAAAGAAATTCCTCTTGAGTACAAACACATATATAGGTTGCCCAGAGAAGCTGCACAGTTTCTATCTGAAAGATTTTCCTGACTTGACAGGACACAGCCCTGAGCAACCTATCCTGTCTCCATATCTCACCCTGTCTTGAGTAGGAGGTTGGACTTCTGAGATCCCTTTTGACAGAAATTACACTATGGTTTTATAAGAACAACATTTCACTCACATTCCCTGTGATATTACAACCTTCTTTCACTAAGCAGCATTCAGACAACAATCTTCACAGAAAAAAGGATCATTTCAAGAAGCACCACAGTTTTCAGCAACAGAAAATAACTAATTCAAAAACCTTGGACAAAGTATTGCAAAGTCTCATTGAGACAGGCCAATTGCAGTGCAATACACAATAAAATACACCCCAAAAAAATTTCCCCAAAATTAAACTAACATGCTTTGACAAAACTTACTACACAGATAAAATGTCTGAGCACTGACTAAACTGGGTAAGTTAAATAATGGAAAACATTCATAAAAATACTCTCTTTGCAAGGTCCTTAGCATGGAAAACTCTAAGAGAGTGAGTACTTTTGTTTAGAAGGTATTATTTTAAAACCAAGACATGCTGTTGTGCTTACTTCAAATACTGCAGCCCCATATGCCACATCTAACAAAACCACTCAATGGTTAACATGCATTTTCCTTTAACTACTCATTTCAAGGCAGAGTCAAACATCAGCAAACACAATCTAGAGAGGCTGCGGCTCTCTTCAAGCTATGACTCAAAAGAAGTTTCCAACCAAAACAGGTTCTGCTCTTGCAAACATTTACTTTGTGTTGGAAACAGAAATCCATTTGCCTATAACAACAAATAATGTGAAGAAAGGACAGGACAGGTAGGAAAAATTCCTCATCGTACCGTCTTTTAACCTAAGCTGCATTTCTCACAGTGCTAGCACAACACCCACAGCACCAAAATGAGAGTAATGAGGATTTTACTGTTATTATTATTAATTAGATTTGCTGAGGATAACAGGTTGAGGGAATGCAGAGCAGACTCACCAAGAGATCCAGCTCTGGATCCCTACAGCTGTATGTCTAATACTGCCCTATTGCTCTGTTCTCCACATGGCAGCCTCGTCTGTGTAAGGTAATGAAGTGTAAGTAACAGGTCAGTACAAGATAAATGGGGCTTTTATGCATGTGCCACATTTCCTCATGGTAGCTGAAAGATTATTTCTTTGTATATAAGTAAATAGATGCATGTAAGTATTTTCAGGGACAAAAAAAATGCTTACCATGTATACTTTGAGAGTTGCACTGCTGGCAAGTTGGAGCACGGCCAGACAAGCATTACTTTTCTGTAGCTACTTAAATAATTATTTTCAGGATTAGATTCACAGATATTAATTTCTCATGCAGGCTTTCATGTCACTGCTGAAACCCATAACAGAAAAAAGGGATCCACTTTGAATAAGAAATAATTACAAACTAGGAGAGGATTAGGATATCATTCTATATTTTGGTGTGCAAATAAATTCATTTTGCTAACTGTTAAACCTGCATTGAGTTATCTTTCAAAGAAAATCTTATTTTCCTGGGTATTTACACTACAGAAGTGTAATTTCCAAAAATATAATAAGAATTCATACCTAAAGAAAATGTATGCAGCTCCTTTTAATTAGAAGACATATAAATGTATTTGTTTTAGCATATTTTAGGAAGGAACCAAAAATTTTTAAAAAGTTATCTTTGACAGTAACAGCTCCAGCATACAAGGTGCTTTTATTCAGCCTTTATACACAATTTCTGTGCAGGATATTTTCTCTAGGGAATCAACATCTAAATTGTTAAGTTTGGAAAAACAGTGGGTGTCAGATTTGTATCACCTCTGCCTATTCAGTAGTTAGCAAAATGGCCAGACAATTAAATATACCCTTAGCAAGTCAGCCTGCATTCACATCATGACATGCATTTAAGTCCTGGAGACATGAATTCTAGCTTCTTAAAGTGAAGTTTCACTGAGTTAAAAACTACTGAACAGTGCCTAGCTGGAGGTTAAAATACCTTTTCTTGCAGGAAGCACTGACCTGAGTTTCCCCAGGCATTCAGGTGATAAATACTGAACACTTTCTCACCTCTTCTCCCCATTCAGCTGGAAGGGAGGCAACTCTGAATGCTGCCCAGGACCAGGAGGCTTAGAGGAGGCAGCCAAGGGTCAGCTACCACTTCAGCTAATTGGAACTAATCTGCATGTGGCACAGCATGGCCTGAAGCCAGGTGCAGGTTTAGCTACACAGATGGATGAGTTCTTCCTGCCTATTTAGATCTTCATTTTACCCCCACAGCATTCAGTATGGGCCATGATTTGCAGTCCTGTCTAGTGGATTTTCATGGATCTAGGAAACTGTATGTTCAGGAGACTGCATATCCATTAATACCCTCTCTACTTTTAATTGCAATACAGCAGAAAGTAAAAGGACATGGGTAAAATATGTCAGGACTATACAGATTCAACATGGGTCCACTTAGATATGACTTTTAAGGAACTATCAGCTTGCTGACTGATTACTAGAAGATTATTCCACCACCAAGGAAAGAAACTGTACATAGAAACTATGCTATAGCAGTATAAAGACAATGTAAACACTATCTAAAATGACTAATTATACAAGACCAAGTACTTCATCCTGAACACTTCTCAAATACTGTTTGCCTATTCAGATGAGAAAACTAAATGACTATCATTTAATATTCTTAGTGCATGACCTAGTTTCCAGTCCAGTGCCCAATCTACTACAATATTTTGTCTCTCTTGATAAAGCAGAGCTCAGTAATTAAGGGGGGAAAATGTGTGTACTCATAGACATTACATAGTTCTGAAGTAAGACAAAGAAAGCTGTTAAAGATTTGTCAAGTGTACTTCAAAGCAGCCCAGAAAGGGTGTGTGTCAGCCACATCCCCTGCTTAAACTGCTGGTGGTACACTATAACAACTCTATGATGCTTTCCTATATTCATCTGTTCTTCTTGCCTGTGTTTTAACCACTACTCCTTACTATAGAATAGTTAGAGGACTTGGTAACTATAAAACTAAAAGAAAGTTACTTCTTGCCACAAATGACACAAAGTCCAGGAAGTTTAGGAAATAATGTTAGTTTGAAGGATGAGTGTCTTTATTCTACAGAAGTATTTCTTTTCCCAAGAATTATACCTCAAAAGAAAGCACTCACTTTTTATTTCCTATTTGGTGTTTATCCCTGTACTCCAAGAAGCACAAGAGCTCAGTACCCCAAAGAGCCTGGCAGGAGCTCAGAGGCTCCAGTTTCATGCAGACTCCTGACCTGGAACACTTTTGCTCTTACGGCAAACACGAGTGGCTGCCAGACAGAGCTACACTGGTTATGTTTCCCCAGGTAAGATGCAAAGTGAGATGCTCTACTTTTTCTGAGCTTAGATGAAGTTTCAAGCAGCTGCTGAGGATGAGCACTGCAAGCCCTCTTTGTACTACTGTACACAGTAAAGACATTTTTTCTGATACCTCTTTACTCACCCAGATTTATTTATTTATCCCCAGCTACAATAGATGCTTTTAGTTCAATGATTGCATTGTGCTAAATGTAAGAATTTGCATGCTCTATTGGAATTAAAAAACATAACTCAGAATTAGCAAGCTATTTTTCTACCTGACCCTTGACTGACCTGAAAAACCAGGCAGATGCCAAATCCTCTATTACATGAACAAGAGCAATGCTTTATCCAGACTTCATTAACAGAAAGCTATGCACTTGGTAAGCCTCAACCTCAGAGAATCTGTCATGAACTCTTGTCTAAAAAAAAAGTAACAACACAAAAACAGATTAACCACACCGATGGATTTTATCCTCTCCCAAGACTACAGTAAGTTACAAATTTGCATCACTGAATTTCAAAACACTCCTGGGATACAGGCAACTTGAAACATACTGAGATGATGTCTCAGAATTGAAAGGACAACTGTCCCACATGAGATCCAGCCAAAGCAAGAAAAGAATTTCAGAGAAACCTTTGGAATTAACATGTCAGGCAGTCACCCAAAACATATGATCTGAGGAAGACTGAAAAGACTGGACAAAGATAAGAAAAAACTGCTGCAAGATCCCACTCCTGCAGAAGGTCCAAGAGCATGAATCCCAGTCCTCTGAAAGAAGGCTCTCCATTCTTCCCCAGTCCTTCTTCCTAGGACATAACTTTGAAAACTGGCTTATGCCTGGGCAAAACCAAAGCTACGCAAAGCCAAGGACTTTAGGGAATTACTCCAATAACTGCTACAGCACAAAATCAAAACTTTGAAATTAATGTTCACATTTTTTCCCATTTTTTGGTAAATAGTAGCAGATAAATTTACCTTTCAATAGTAGAGATTCAAGTCAAATCAAACCAATGCTAAGTGCTTTGGCAAACTCCTTTATTTTAGTTGGACAATACTATGTTCTTCTATTCTGACTTTTATCTGCAACTATTGAACTCTTTTTTACAATTTAGGTAAAGAGGCTTTACTGTCTCTTTCGTAAATACATCCCACACACATAAATCTGCTTTGTAAAGTCAGGTACATGGAGGATGAAATCCAGTAAGTCAGCTGGACACCAGTACTGTAAATGTTACAGCATGCTTCATAATCACCACTATGCACTTCCTTCCAGGACTGATTTAAGGCAAAGATTTTTTTTTGTCTTGATTGTTAAAAAGCCAGAATTATTTTTGCCTTTGTGGAAAAAAGGAATTATTTCAAAATAATTCTTGATCTTTTCATGCAGAGCAGTATCATCTAAACTCCATGCCAAAAGAAAACTTAACAGGGTATCACTCACAAGGGACAAGAGGAAGAAAACTAAACTGTGATATCCAATCTGAACTGGATATGAAATTATTTCACATCTCACAGCACCTACTCTGTTCCAATAAAGATAAATACAATTCATTAATAAGACAGATAAAATACTAACAGAAGACTCAGGACTGCATCTATTTAAGCAAAGTTACATTGAACCAAAGGTGCTTCCAATTTTTCAAATAACTTCTAATGACAAGAGGGATAAGAAGAAGCAAAACAGTGATTTTGTTTTAATATCAGACTTTGTTTTTTGAGGGAAAAAAAATTCTAAGCCAGAAATGGGTAACAGCTGCTACTCAAACAAAGTAAGTAAAACCTAAGCATAAACATGCAATGATAAAATTCATGGTTGCTCTATGCCTCACTTATATCTTAGGACTGAGGAATGTGCTTTCTGAGGTCCCACACCAGACAACTACATCTTGATATATTTCCACATCTCTGGCTAAAAGTCAGAAGCAATTGGATCATAAGAGCTTTTTCCCCTTCAGTTCTATGTGTTCTTTATGTATATAAAAAGCGCTTCCTCTGCTTCCTCTATATTGTAAACAAATTCAGGTCCTGCTCAGAGTATCATGTTTCACACAGGAATAGCCACTAACAGTGTTCAAGCAAATTACAAACACTGATTTGAGCAGAAAGTACAGAGTGGCCTGCAAGGACTGCCTCCAGGGTGCCCCGTGACCTCCTTCTTCTAAGGAGGATTTTTCCTTCCGGAATTATGCAACAAATTACATTAGCAAAGCTTAAGACCAAAACATGTTTCCTTATGCAGGCAATGCACGGGTTATTTTTCATTAACTCCTAAAATAAACTATACCAAGGAATATGCGTAAGTAATTCTCAGACAAAATTAGAGATCTGTTTTTAACAGAAACAAATTTAGCTTTCTCCACAGCATTTTTAATCACTGAAATTACCCAAAAATCTGGATTGTTACAGTCATCTTAATTAAACATGAGATACTGTAATATTCATCACTTTAAACAAATTAGTCAGACCAGCCAAAGCCACTTACCTTGCAAACTATGAATATTTCAACATTTCTTTCTACACTGGCTGTCAGGAAATAAGCAATCTGCGAAGGTTAAAGGAGCTCAAACCCTCCAGATGACAATGGGTTAGTTTTTTTGGGTATTTTTAAGGATTAATGTACCAGGATTAATGCATTATTAATTTCATGGCAGTTTTGCAGCAGCTTCCTCTCTTGAATCCTTCTATCATTCATTTACTCTTATCTTACACTGTTAAAACTGGCATTAGGATCAGGTTCTTAGGTTTTTCCCTAATACCTCCTACACAAATTTATCATCCTCATAAATGCCATGAGCTTATTTGTGAGAATGGTCCAATCCTTAGCTTTTCTATGGCTGGGAGATCCTGTCAGATCCAGCTCCTGGAGCTATCTGTAATGTGTGTCACACTGGCAGTCCTTTGAGGCACCCTTACATTCCTACTATCATGCTGCACGTCACGAAATCAAGAAAATTAATCATAATGATAACCCAACACATAATTACATAATTACACATCAATTTTTTATTTCTCTGGAAGCATATAATTTCATTCTAGAAATAGAAAAGAAAAAAAAAGAGAAAAATATTTCTAAAATGTAAATTCATGGAGATTCAGTATCAATATGCCTGACAGCAATCATTTACTTCTCAATTAAAGGTATAAATTTGCTGCTGAGGGGAGAAAGGTTAAGGCAAAGAAAAGAGTGACTGACATAGCAGCTCAATCTATGAAGGCTGCATAGGGTGAATAGTAATAAAAATTTTTCAATTAATTTTGACAATTTCTTAAAGCACCTATTAGATGGCTTCCCCTATCTTCCTTGACTTCATCCATGACTTTGATTTCTCTTTTTAAGTTGAACAGACATACAACACAATCCACAGAGAGCTCGCACAGTTGCAATTCCAGAACCACAAGTCACTTCATAGGTTTTGAGAATAGGACACCAACAATAAATAACATTTCTTAATATATCAGCTGGGTAAGGCAGATTTTTCATGACTGCAAGCCTTCCCAGAAAGCAGTGCTGGTGACTGTGGATGAGTTGGTGACTGTGGATGACACTCTTCTTCCTGAATGGTACGGCAGAACATTCTAGTATCAAGCCAAATTCATTCTCTGCCTCTGAATAGAAACCATCAGCATCTTAATTTAAATATTTGAATTCCTACGTCAGGTAAAACACTTGGAAGCACCAAAGCCTTTCCCCAGTCTCCTGCAATTTAATGCATAGCCTTGGTACTCCTACCTGTCCATGGGAAAGTTTGTTCCAAGTCCCACCTATCCTAGTTTGTAGGTACATGTCTGCTGTGTCATGTTTTCTGCAGTTTCCTGTACAAAATTTTGGCTACCATATATTACAAACTGTTAATCCTACTCACATTCTATTGCCTTTTTCCTATACCAGATTTAGCTCCTTGGTGTTATGTAAAACCAGACAGTAGAGATAATTTCTGTAAAACTATTCCCAGTCACAGGCCATGCCTGATCTGGGCACAAAGTACAGAGAAAGGACCTCCATTAATGACAAGAACATTCAAACAAAGCTTAACTAATGGCCTACTAGCAACAAACTTTATTATTGTATAACCAATCTCATTAGATAGGCACACAAACCTGTCAGGAAGGCGTTATTCCTGTTCTTCTTTGCCCTTTCCATGCTAGTCTTCCAGCCATGATGGGCCACAGAGCACACAGGCAACCTCCACACACTTGCTCCATCCAGGGGAGCACAAATGATACCTTACAAGAGCTCTTCAGATTTGCAGAGGGGACAAACCACTTGCAACTGCAGCTGAAATCCCAGGATCATGTCCTCCACTAAATGATCCTTTTGAAGCTTCTTCAAAACAGCTGTTCCACTAAAAATTCTATAAACTGGTAAAAACCTAATGAAGGACCTAATTGAAGGGTCTTAATACTCTCTTTCAGACCTCCAGAGCCTGGAGCAAGGAGACCTTTGGCATGAAACTCTGCATCAACCCCTGCAGGCATGGGCAACAGCTGCCACAAGCAAGTAATAAATAAAATACACAGCCCACCTAGCAGGCAAGGAAGGAAAGCATGACAAAGCAAAGATGGCACATTTTAACCTCTGGGCATTGGTTAATAAGAAACATTCTGTCACACACAGTTCTCTTCCTCCTCCCCTCCACAAGGCAAGCAGGGCTGTGGGGAGGGAACCTTGTGCCTCCCAGAGCCACAACTTCTGGTTTTTTCAGCAACAGCTCGATACAAGACAATGATTCAGCAGAATTGGATATATAAAGTGCAGAATGCAAAAAAGAACCTCTCTACTCCAAGATACTCTCTGCAGTTTATTTTACCTAGACAGAAGTAAAATTTTTCAGTGAACTCTCTACTCCTATTTATTGTCAGCATCCATGAGCAGGATTAAAAAACAACACTCAAGTACTCTGGCCAGCATCTCTATAAAACCTACTGTCAAAAGGCACATTTAACTCAATTTACATACAGAAATCCTGCTTACAAGGTGCTCTGTGCCAAGATTAATGTTTCTATTCAAACAGCATTTATAACCAATGGCCATAGGATTTCTCAATCAAAAGTAAAAAGGTCAATTTTGTATTCAACTACTGAAGTTCACAAGAAAATTACACAACTGAAATAGTTTTTAATGCCTGAAGCAGATTTGCAGGAAAACAGTTCTAGGTTTCAGCTTCCTGTGACAAGTTACACCACTATTCAGTTGCTATTAATGCTTTTTTAGCTTACTGCATAACTTCTTCTCCTTCATTTTATTTGCTTTTAATTCAAGTCACAGAACTTTGTTCCCAACTTGCTGTCTCAGCACTCTGTTTCATAACTGCAAGAAAAGAACTGGAAGCCAACAGGAAGAAAAGAACATAACACCAACCACAGCAACTTACCTACTAGGTCAGGAACAAAGTATTGAAGGCAACAAACACTGTGAGCTGTATACATTATATAGAAGACAGTGATAAAATAATCTGATTTAAACACTTTGTGCTTTTTCCAAGAGTCTCCTTATCAACAGCATGCAGGACAACCTGCCTTAAAATAAGAAACATGGAAAAAAAGCACAGAATTTAATTTTAAAGCCCCTCCACACATACTGAAAATAAAAGCAGTCATACAAAAGACATCCTGCATGACTACTCCTCCCTCACACCTCAACAAGGCGTTTACAGAAAGGAGGAATATACTGCCAGTGTGACACCCTCCTCAGCCAGCCCTGAGGTACCCACCAGTGAGCCACTATCAAGCTCACACCCTTGCCCAAAACCCAAGCACACAAGGTGGCTGCATTCTGCCAGCCTGCAACTTATGATCCTCATTGGTAAAGAGCAAACAGTTCTTGCATGAGCCAACCTCACACTTGAGAAGAACCTCCTGGTTTAAGTTGTCGCTCCGCAGAACAGCAACTAGCGTCCAAGATCCCAGTAAGAGATAAAAAATGTCAAACACATGGGCAAAATTGATAGGAGTTCACTCTAAAATGCTTCAAAGACCAGATTTATTTACCTTTTGTGCTAGCACATCCACTATACCACATACTCTTGTCAAAGGCCTGAAAAATCCTGTGATTATCCCTATCAAGATCAGAATTGCTCTGCTATGTGATCTGGAAGGGATAAGAACCAAGAACTACTACTTTTAAAAACTTCAAAGTTTTAAAGGGCAAAAAGTTAAAGGAAGTAGAGATCAGCAGAGTAGAGTAAGAGTGATCAGCAACTATACTAAAAAGAATTCCTCAGATTATACCTTTACTTTCACACGGAACTAACAATCTTCTAATCTAAAAAGTACTCTGATACCTACTACCACTTAAAATTAAATAATCCCTTGCAATATGAAGTAACTTCCAGAAAAATCTATCTTACAAATTAATTATGAATTACAGATAATTCTAATATGCAATTTAAAGAAGTATTTTCCTCCTCCATTCTCAATGTCATCAGCTTTCTTCCAGACTACCTATCTACAGGTAAGGCCACGGCAACATTCATTGGGCATTGGCCACTCCAGAAGATCCACCCAAAGCACACACAAGTTTAAGATGTGAAAATACAAACACTGTCTATGGAAAGAAAAATAGTCTTCTATTGCTTGGTATTTGATAAAGGAATAGATTTATTTAAAGGAAGTTCTTAAATGCTTCTTCTATTTTACCCATCAGACAGAGAAAATCTCCCTGGAATACTTCTGATTTTTTTTTGAGGTTTGGGTTTCCTGAGACCTGTTGCAGGGTTGCCCACTAGTGTCAGTCATAAAACCCTTTTTACATATCACCCAATAAAAATCAAATTTTCTTTTAGAGAAGCAACTAGTTGTGTACAGAACAAAATCTATCTGTATTTCACAAGCATTCTTATGCCACTGTCTGAAATGTAGAGCAAAACAAGAAGTCCATGAGTCTCTCTAAGAAGTTTGCATTTGATTTTTAGTAAATTAGTACACCTAGCATATGTAAACTGATGGGAGAGACATATGTTCATATCTTAATGGCCCTCTAATCACCTGCTCATTCCCTCAGCCTGGAATTGATTTTTCACCAGAGGCACTTTCACTCTTCTGCCTCTCCTGAGGGCTCCAGTTGAGCCACTGTAGGAAATAGGAACTGGGATGAATGGACCTTTGCTCTGTTCCAGTATGGTCCTTCTGTAGTAAATCTCACAGTAAGCCAATGCACTGAAAATCAACTCCAACAACTAATGTCACTTAGTGAGAACTGCTAAGGTTCAGGGGCATCACATCTGGGAGACATAAGGGTGAAACACCAATGCAATTGCAGGTGCGATGGACACTGAGTGCTCTCAGATATTCAGCAGCCTTATCAGACAGTCTGTTCTGAAATTCTACAGTGCTTTAGTGCAACTTGAATAAAGAGAAAGGAAAAAAAGAGAAAGAAAACAGTTTACAAGCACATTATACTCAGCAATGACAACAGCAGTCACTCAGTAGAGGAGTTAAAATTAGTTTTCTGGGGAGGAGAAAGAGCCCTCCAGCACTTAGATCTAATAGAGTCACTTATTTACTGCTCACTGAATTGCTCTGCAAGAATATAAAAGCAGCCTGGAAACAAAGCATTTCTCCCATGGCAAAGTTTCTCAGTCAGGGAAGAGTTTACACTTGGCAACTAATACAGGCTATTGGGAAAGTTTTGTAGTGAAATGCATGTTTGTCTACCTTCATACCGAGACTCTGAAAATAACCAGCTCACAGGAAAATATGATTTGCTTAAATATTAAAAGGTTAAAAATTAAAGATGAAACTGTAGTGTTAAACTGTTTGCATGCCTTAAAACTGTAAATAAAGCATAAATGAGATTTACAGTAGGGAAAGAGCAAATTACTTCCACACTTCTGTAGCTCATCAGCTTAAAGAGCATACAACTCCCAGCCAAATCTATTTCAGTGAAAAGAAGTGAAACTGTGTTTGTTTTCCTTGTAATTGCTATTTACAATGTGTTTGGTTGCCTAAGGAAAAAGACAGACAATTACCAGAAAGTTTCTAAATACACTTTTAAATACTAACAGCCTAAAATTTCAGACAATAAACTGAATTACAATTATTGTCCATAGACTTGGACACACATCCTCAAGTAATTAAATTCAGTCTGTCACAATCCACTGTTTGGCATTTTTTTGATGTATCACTGCTGCTGAGATGGCACAAACCAGTCAAGGACCCAAAATGCTTTACAGGAGGTGGGGAGGGAAGGGAGGGAAAATAAATCACAAAACTACCAAACATTTTTTATTGAACTTTTTTGCACTGAAGGTTGGACACGTTTGTGAATTACTAACATGGTCAAGCATAAAGGATTTAAGAATAACATTGCCCAAGGAGTCAATTTTGCCATCCAAGTAGAAGTAGAAGCCAAACAGAAAAGAAGAAATTTGGGTGTTTACCCTGGCATTCACACATCCTTTTCTCTCAAAAGCCAGGAAGGTTAAGTATAAAAAGCAATGGACAAGTGTGCAGAAATCCAGTTTTACTGTTGAATGAGTGGGGCGCTTAAATGGAGCACCTAAATGCAGACAGGGTTTGGGGATTGGGTTTTCTGTTTTGATTTGGTTTGATTTTTTTTAAATCTAGCACTTTTTTCTTCTTACATCTGTTTTTAAAGATGTTCAAGTATGAATGGTCCCATGCAAAATTTTTAATTTGTGTGAGAAAAGGAATGTGTTATTTGAGGACATAGGCCCCAAGCTTGTACATACTGAAGCTTGCAAGCTGAAGCTGGCAAGCAGGTAAAACAATTCAGTTTCACCTGCTTGCCAAGGTATCTGTCTTAAGAGACTCTGAAAACATCATCTGCCTTCCTTCTCTACAAGTCACTGCTAGATACCACTATTCAGTACTTACAGTCTACTTTTGTCACACAAGTACAAATAGGCCTCTTAAAACTGGCACCATATCCAAAAGAAAGCGCTGATCCTAAGAAATTGCAACTCCTTGACAGGGCCAAGATAGCGAAAAGTTCTGGCACTTTGCAGGCCTGCAAGAAATCCCTGTACTTTAGAATCATTAAAGGAGATATTTTATCAACTTTAAATTGAATTCTCATCAACCTGATGCTTGTTTAATGACCTTGGTAATAGAAAGTGAACTGGGAGTAGCTGCTCCCACATGTGCAGGCAGGCCACAAGCTATCAAACTGGCAACCATGTGGGCAGTCCTCAACATATCTGAATTTAGTGCACCTACAGAGAATCAAATATACACATATTAGGGTGTACATACATATATTAGGGTGTAGTACATCTACACCCACAAAAACATCACCTGTCTCAGTCAGAAAATGGGATTATCTACCCTTTACCAGACCAGGACCAGACTCTTCTCACAGGCACAAAGACCAGATTTTTCAGCTGAGCATTTCTAACATCAAATTTTGTTCACTGGGTGGATGTGGCTGGTAATGAACAACTATTCTCTGCTTTACAGTACACATGTGCTACAACACAGCTGAGAGAGTATGAAAGAATAAAACCTAACCCAGGAAGAGCATGGTGCTAACCCACCAAGGCTGGCAGTCTGATCTTCACACAGGCCATTCACTTAAGAGCTGGACTTGGTAATCCTTATGGGTCTGTTCCAACTCTGAATATTGTGTAAGTCTTCTCTCCTGTATATAAAAATCAAGCAACGTCCTTCCTCTTTATCACCTCATCTGTGACAACCCATCCCTACTGTACTCTACCTCATCTGTGACAACCCATCCCTACTGTACTATGTTCAGAGGCAAGATGTAAGGTGCATGAGCATAGCCATGAGCCTGCCTCTGGCTGCCCTTCAGTCAATGCATTTTAGAACAGGCACCTTTTTATTTCTTTAAACAAGGTGAGTTTTCTGTTGGGTTGGCCTTCCTGGTTATGCTGAATCACTTTTTCCATGTATACTACAGCTGCTTAAACACAACCCCAAGCAAAACAGCTTCTCCTTGGTTTCTTCTTGGGAGTCTTATATTTTGGTAAATTTTCCTTTAACCTGACCTCAGGAGACCTTCTCAGGCCTGCACAGACTAGAGACAGCCTCTAAGGAAACTTTGTAGTCAAGCACCAAGACTAATAAATGCACTATTCATCTAACTTACACATGGAGCTTTTAGTGATGAGTCAACCTGTCCAGTAAAACTAGAGACACAGTTTTTGTCCAACAATTTATCCAACTCAGCAACAAGCAAAATGACTGTATATACATTCCAATGTGGATGTACAAGTCAGAGCACCATTCCAGTTAATGTGCAAGGTGAAATTTGGAGGTAAGGGTCTGACCAAGGCTTCATTTGCTAGGTGTGGTTTATTATCTACCTTTAACTAATTTTCATTTTGTCATGCCAATTTAATTATTCTACTATTTGAACTTTGCATCATCTTTATCAAGGCTGTAGTGCAAACACTTCTCTGCTCAGCTTTATGTTTCCCAGATTCGTTTTACACGTTTAGAAAGTTTGATGAAGCTGAATTGCCATTCTTAAGCAAACTGGGAATGCGTCAAAAAGGTTTTGCTGTGCTATGGCATCTCTCAGAAAAGCTGACTGCATTAGCTGATGCAGAGCGGGGAGGAAACTGCAGTTGCAGTTTAGAGCTCCAAGAGGAATAGTTGCGATTAACACATTTTCCACCCTGCCAGGGGAGAAAACGCAGGACAGCACCAACAGCCACTTCTGCCAGCAGGAAACGAGGTGAGGCATCCGTGGGGAAGAGGACTGGGAAAGAAGGAGGGTACCGGGAAAACAGAAGCAGGGCAGCAGGAACTCCTATCAGAGCGGCGTAACTTTCAGCAGCATCCTCCTCCTCCCCGTGCTGCTGCTGCAGCTCCTCTCCCCTGGGAGCTGCCGAGGGATGGCTCCGCGGCCCGGGCCCGCAGGGGAGGCGGCGGGCAGGGCACCGGCCGCCCCCCGCCGCCCGGAGGAAGAGGAAGCGGCGCCGGGCCCGCAGGAAGTGCGGCTGCCCCGCGCCCGCCGCCCCCGGCCCGGGCCCGGCGGCCGCTGCGCCGTGACAGGTGGCGGCGGCCCGAGGCGGCCCCGGGGCAGCGGCCGGCAGGACCGTTCGTCGCCCGTTCGTAGCCGCCCTCCTCGCCAGCGGCGCACCTGCCCCGCCCGCCCCTACCTTGTTGAGGTGGGGGTCGCGGAGCACGTCGTAGCCCCTCTTCATGGTGAGCTGCAGGGGCCGGTCGGCGTCCCGCCTCTTCTCGTCTCCCTTCCCTGCTTGCATGGTGCGGCGCGGCGGGGCTGACTGCCGTCAGGTCGCTGCGGGAGCGGAGGCAAAGTGGCGGCGGCTCCTCCTGCTGAGGTGACCGCCCGGCGGGGTGGGATGATCCTACCGGAGGGCGGGAGGGAGAGAGGGAGGGGGCAGAGCCGTGGCGAGGCGCCGCCGCCGCGGGAGGGGGTCACCGGCGAGCCGCTGAGTCACCGGCGGCTCCGCGCGCAGCCCAGCGGCCGCCCAGGTGCGAAGGGCAGCGCGGGCGCGGACCCGCAGCCCTGCCCTGCGTTGCCGGGGTTGCAGGCTGTGCTGCCTTCCAGCGCTGCGGAGGGGCCGCCCGCAGAAGGAGGCCGGTCCGGGATCACCTGCTGCGGGGGATCGCAGGCGCGGCTCTGCCTCGTCACGCCGGGTTTGGCTCGGGGGCTGCCGAGCACCGCGCCCGGAGCCCGCCGACCCCCCCGGCGCGGCCTCACGCAGGAGCCGGGCCTCCGCGCTTGAGTCACGTTCAAGTTTCACTTTCCTTCTGCTATTTAAATGGCCATGAAATCCAATCTTTCCCGAAGGGGACGGACTGCATAGCTTCGTACAGTCCGGAGCGCATGTTTGATGTAATTAGCTGTGGGCTGGCCTCAGCTGTGGTGGTCGGGGTCATGCCTGGTCAGGATGGAGGGCACCGGGGCAGAGCAGGTGCTTTGCTGGTTTGTACCGCTAGCCCTGATGTTTGTTTTCAGTAGGGTCTCAAATTCTTTGCATACAACCCATTGTGTGCTGTATCACTGTGGCTTTATTCCTCTAAATTCATGTATGTAAGCAAAAATAATTTCCATATGGATGCTATAGTCCTGCTGGAGAATTTACACAGCTTTAAATGTGTGACTAGAGGATTAATTTAGAAGGGTTTTGTTTCTGTCGTCAAGCAGCAATGAACAGATACAGATTTTGCAGCTCTGTCAAACTTACCTCTTCACATTTAATCAGTAGGCCTTGTATCCATACTACTACCTAATCTTATATAAAAAAAAACTTCCACAGAATCTGGCTTTTACCGAATTTCCTATTAAGTAGCTCTGAGAAGTTTATTTGCAGATAAGTAACAAAGGAAAGTTGGAAGCATTCCAAGTCTCTATTTCTGGAAACTTGACTTGCAAGTCAGCAGAAAATTCAGTAAATAGATTTGTCCCTTGCTCCACCATCTCAGTATTATGGAAAGCAGTGAACTAAAATTAAAAATTTCTTCAAAACTTTAAACCTGACGTCTTTCTAATCAATTATCCATCTTCCCTTGGATTTCTCTGACTAGCTAAATGTCTTCCTCCCTACCCAAGTCCTGAATATTACTATCAGGTATCAGGGATATGTGGTTTCATTTCAGCTCTTTTTTAGTTATAAAATTGAAAAGCAACATAGAAACATCCTTTCTCCTTTCTTTGTGAGTACACTGAAACCATTCTGATAGAATGCTTACTGGTGCAATATTTTGTCTGAGAGTAATGTGTACTGATGTAATTTTTATCTTCATGTTGCAACACTGTTTATAAAAAAACCCTCTTTGATTTATGTGAAAAGTCACTGCAGTCATTGTGAGTACCTGCTCAGAGGTCTGACCCCAGCCAAGTACTTGTCTTTGTCCAAGTACTTGACTCACTCTGCCCAAGTTATAAAAGGTATGTAATGAAGCAGCTAATTAAAGTCAAATGCATTGGGATATATACATTTTTTTAATGTAATCAGAATTCAAAAACCATTTACTACTGTGTTTTTAGTGTGAATTTACTCCTCCCTGTCTTCCTAAAAATACAATTTATTTCCATTTGTTATGTTCAAACACTAATAAAAACTAAATGATAACTATCTTTTGAGATAAATGAGTTGTAAGAATGGCAACAGATCTTTTCAGCTCAAAAGAAGACCAAAGAAACAAGAAAAAAAAGTGTCATGTGTCACTTGTAAAAATCTTCCACTTGAGACCTGGAACATTTTACCATTTAATGAGATTAGTAAGGATTTATTTGTCCAAGTCTGCTGTTAGTGACTACTTTTCTTCTAGATGCTATACCTTCCTTCAAATTCAGTTGAGCATTTGTATTGCCTTTACAGAATGTCTTTGATCAAGAGAAATTTCAGAGTGGCTTTTCTAGGACCTCAGAATATTCAAACTGTAAAAATAATTCAGGGGTCCAAAGGAGTAATGCTCAGCAGTTACATCTGCAGTCAAAGGTCATTATTCCAAAAGAGGACTGCATTGCATAATAATGGCATAATATAGTCCTATTTATAGAACTATAAATAAAGCTTTTGTAAGTGACCAAATTATTTGTAATGCCTGTGTACACAATATAGATTTTTTTTGTAAATGCTAGCCCACACTCAGATTATTAGTGGGCATTGTACACTGTTGGTGGGTTTCTGACAGAAAATACAGTTATTTTGCCCTTCTGGCAGGCACTTAATTCTTTTTCTCAAATGGTTTCTGTATGGAACACTTTTAAAACTCTTACTCATGATTTTTCATAAGTACTTATGGTTTCTTCCCACCTTCTGTATTTCTTGTCTCTCAAATCTCCTCAGATGTACTGAGGACATATGAAAAGCTCCACTTGAAATTGTCCTAGGAAAAGAAAGACTAGAAGGAAGATTGGTGGTGTGATTTAACCCTAGACAGAAACTAAGCACCATGCAGCTGCTTACTTGCTTCCTGAGAGGGGGAGAAATCAAAAAAGGTAAAACATATGGGTTAAGAACTGTTTGATAAACAAAATGAAGTAAAATACAGTGTAATATAGTAATTAAAAGTGAGGTAACAAAAAAAGAGGAGAAAAACCCAAGTGATACACAAGACAATTGCTCACTACCCTCTGATTGAACTCCAGCCCAACCCTGAGCAGCAATTGGCCCCTCATGGCCAAATTTAATGAGCATGATATTGTGTGATATGGCATATCCTCAGCTGTCCTGCCTATGCTCCCTCCCAGCTTTTGTGTCTCCTTGTTGGCAGAGCATGAAAGAATGAAAAGTCCTTGACTGAGGTTGAACACTATTGAGCAACAGCTGAAACAGTGTTATCAACATGATTCTCCTACTAAACCCAAAATGCAACACTATACCAGATATTAGGAAGAAAATTAACTCTATCTCAGCCAGGAACTTGACAACCTGCTTTTTCAAGCCAGTAGTAAGGACAGATAGGTCCAGAAAAATACATTTCTTTATTGTATTTAATTAAGATGACTCACTGTGTTTAAGAATTTAAGAATGGAACTTTGGAAATATCCTTGTGGTACACTATGAGTGATCAGAGGATTTGGATTCCCTCAAACTATTTTTTGAAACACTGTTGATTTTGGGAGCTGCGTATCCTGCTGTGACACTGGGGAGGGGTTATCTTTCAGGGCTACCAGTTTGGAAGAAGAGGAAGGGAACTCCTATGTCCTGATGAAAACATCCAGTTAACTACTTTTAGGGTGGTACTTGTGTGTCGTGTCTGACTTAGCCCATTAAGATCTGTAGTCTAACTATTACCAGTAGCAGTTGGGTGCTCACTGTGGGGTCACAGTACTCCAGGCAAGACCTCATCAGCCCTGAATCAATGGAAAGCTTTACTTCACGTGTTTGAACCATGCCAGTGCCCTCCATACTTGTCAGCACAATGTTTGCTTTTTTGCAATAGTGCAACACTGTTAACTTCTGCTGGGCTTGTGATCCGGTATAACCCCGGGTCCTTTTGTGAGCGGTGGAGGTTGGGTAAGTTGATTGGGAGAGACTTTTGAGATCATTCAGTCCAACTGTTAACCCAGCACTGCCAAGCACATGCTAAGCCATGGCCCTAAGTGACACGCCTACACCACTTTTAAATGCCTCCAGGGACAGTGACTAATTGAAGGATGGAGAAGCTCCTTTAACCCTCCTTGTGCTGCTCATGTATTTATAGAAACATATGTTTCTATACATTTGTTTACTGAGTTACAAATTCTTATTGAGTTATAAATGTTTTTGTTGGATTGGCAATACAAAGTCAAATTTGGCAGTTACACAAGGTTAGTTTTAAAAAAGATTAATTGTTTCATGATCTACAAACTAATTGAAGCATTTTTAAAGGCTCGTTAACATAAATATTTTACAGTAGTGGGTAGCAATCCTGACTTGTGCTAGGTAATTTGAAAATGAAATTGGATTTTTCATCATTGGCACATATGTTTTTAGTTAGGCTGAAGGAGAAGCAAAAATTGAACTGTATAAGCAGTATGAGGTTATTGTTTAATAATGATTTTTTTATTATCTTGAAGTGATTTTTATAGCACAAAAGTGTTTTTTCTTAAAGATATACTTCAAAGTAGACAATGCACTCCTGAAGTTAAGAGCAGAATCTGGCAGAAGGTTTGAAATGCCCGAGTGCCCACACTGACCGCTGCCAGCCTGCCTGTTCGTGCTCACACTCCCAGGGCTCCCACCCACCCACCCTGCCATGGTTCAATACCCCATATCAGCTCTCTGGGTCATCGATCACGGCCCCAGCAGCACCACAGCCCTGCCTGGGCCTGGCCATGGGCCCTGCTGTCCTGGACCCTGACCACCTTGCCAGCCTGGCCTGCACAGCCTTGTCACTACAGAGTCACCCAACAGTCATGAGGCTGCCCCTGACCACTGACCACCTGTGGGCTGACTTGCCGGCCTGGCCTCCACAGCCTGGTCACTACAGAGTCACCCAACAGTCATGAAGCTGCCCCTGTCCCTGGTTACCCTCACTGGGCTGACCCCGCTTCACGTCCTCAGCTCAGCCTCAGGCCAGCCTCAGCAGCACAGCACACATGGACAGGGCTGCCCTCAGCTGCCCCAGCCTGCTCTCCTCCTTCAGTGGGGGTGGTGGGACGAGCCATGACTGGTGACACCTTGCCCGCCTTACTGGCCCAAACAGGGACACCACTGGCCCCAGCCCACACTGCACCCTGGCCAGAAGATGGGTGTGGAGAAGGCAGAGCCAGGCTCTTTTCACAGATGAGGAGTGCAGTGCTAAGAGGTGGCAGCAGCAAGGTGTACTCAGAGAACATCCAATTAGGCTTAAGCACAACTTTTTCAAGCAGAAGGGTGGTGAGCACTAAGCAGGCTGCTAAGAGAGGTTGAAGAGTTTCGTGCCTGCAGCATTTCAAAACTTGACAAGTCTGTGAACAATCCAGCTTTGAAGGTCAATCTGTTGACAACAGAAGGTTGGGCCAGATGAACTTCAGACATCCTTTCCAACGTGGACTGTTACGTGATTTTGCAGGTAGTACACTGCTGAGAGTGACAAATTCTCTGAACATGCAGGCACTTCTACAGGAATTTCATTAGAGCCACAAAAGGCTGTTCCTCCTCATGAATTCACCAGCTTTCTTTGATCTCACTCTTCAGTTTCTGACTCTCCTTCTATTAAGGACTCTCTAAGGCTGTTTGACCAGTGGGATTTTTACTCAGAACTTGCTTCATACCTCTCATGCTTTATCCCTTTCTGCTAAGGGTTTTGTCCTACATGCATTAAATTTACTTAAACTGTTGAACTTCAACAACTAGTGGTAAGTATCCTAAGACTCCACTATTTTGGAATCCCTTGCTGGGTTCATAAAAATACTAAAATTATTTCAGCATAATACATACATAATATATATATTAATCAATAAAACAGTAAGAATGCTGTTACAATTGCTGTTACTCAACACCCCATTGTCCAGATGTCACAGGGAATAAGCCGTGCCTGGCCCAGTACATGTTGCTGGAGATGTTGAAGCGCTGTGAGAGCATGTCCACATCGCATGGTACCATTAGGAACTTCCAGCACTTCTCAAGTCAGATGTAAATTAGGAAGAGACATATAGAAGTAGTTGCATGTCTGCATAGCCACTCACACTTCACAGTAGGCCTGGAGTAGAATGAGACTTTAATTTTCCCACATGCCAGTGTTAGCATATTGACTGGTAGACCATGTCCTTGTAATTATAGTAAATCTAGCACAAGGCAATTAAAATATGCATGCCACAGTGCAGCATGTTCTCAGAAGATATTCTGGCTGTATTTATGCTTCAAGAAGATTAAATAATGCTCAAAATAAGCACCCTTTTCCAGTGTTTTTCCAAATAGTGCAGTTTTCTAAGAATTTGTTCTATTTCTACAAAAAATACCCCAAAACTGTAGAGACCCAATTATTCACTTGTTGTCTTTTAATCTCACAAGAACAAAACTAATGTGAGGAGTAATAGATTTCAAAGGTGATTTAAAATGCCAGTATTTTGAATATGCAGACACTCTGGAGTGGCTTAAATGACCTACATAAAGGCATGAAAACTCACATTCCTTCTCTTCAAAATATTCAAAATCAAGCAAATCTTCCTTGAAATATCCTGTTAAAATTAATTTCCTGAATTGGCTGGGGATGAGGAATGTAAAATATTTCTAGATTCCAAAGCCTGCATATCTGAAGGATAGGAAATCTTGATAGTGTTATCTTTTCATCACTAATGCAAATGCCTATATTTAACACTGCACCTAGTTTTAGAAATTTAGATGTGCACATTTATTTCCATCTCAAATATTTTTAGAGGTATTTTGAAGAAGAATGTTTCAGATTAGGAGAGTTAAAAATTTTTAGATTTTTTGGTTAACTGTCTCAGAACAAATTTTTCTTGGCTTCATTTTAGTTGCACTAACACTGAATTTAGAACTGAAGATTTTTGAATGCCAGAATTAAATTACTATGATTTTATGGTATGATTTGTATCATAATGCTGGGAGTTCACTTTCTTGCTAGGAATAATAGGATTTAGAAAAAGGCCCCAAACAGCACTTTTACTTAAATTGCTGTGTCAGATCTATGCTCCAGCAATGAGTGGAAAATCTGCAATACTCCTTCCATTGTTTATAAAAAGAGGGTGAATTCTTTCAGCTCTGCCAATTACAGACAAAATTTCTAACAACTTCAGCACCTTTAGGATAATTTTGGAACAGTATTAGCAAGTGCACTTCCATTGTTTGCTTCCATGGTTTTGTCTGGCCCAGGAATTTTAACAGTTTAGCAACAGACAAAGAATGCTCAGAAATTTTCCTCTTTTAACTACTTTGTCTCCTATACACAGGAGCCCATGAAGGGCTTTTTCTTTTCCACATGCTAATTACCATAAATATTTTGGAGATTGTTCTACAAACTCTGTTTTGTTTTCCAAATCATTAGCAATGTTAAAAACAAACCTTCTGACAAAAATGTTGGCAGAAGCTCAAACAGAAGTCCTAGTTCATCAAGGAAACCCTTCCCTGTGCAAAGGGAACTGTGTGGGGTCCTTTACATGCTGTTCAATTGCCAAAGCACGTGAGGTTTAGCACATGAGATTCCGGCCATACTTAGGTTTTTTTATGTACAAATCATTTGGACAAAACCAATTAAAAGTTAAAATCAGTTCAATCTTCAGAGAAGGAGGATGAGGCAGTACTTTTAGAGGTAGAGAATTGCCACTATGCTTTAACAGGAAGCTGTAAAGACTAGGTAAAGGGATCATGGGCATCAATGGCAATGATGCTTGGTTTGCAATACTTGTAAAAGGTCTAGGTAGCTTCAGCATGAGTACAAAACACAAGGGCAAAAGAAAGAAGTATCATGGAATGGCCTGGGCTGGAAGGGACCTTAAAGGTAATCTGGTTTCAACCTGCTGCAGTGGGCAGGGACGCCTCCCAATAGAACAGATTGCTCAAAGCCCCATTCAACCTGGCCTTGAACACTTCCAAGGATGGGACATCCACAGCTTCTCTGGGCAACCTGTTCCACTGCCTCACTATCTTCACAATGAATAAATTCTTCCTAATATCTAGTCTAAACCTGAAACAGCTCAGTCTAAAGCCCCCTTGTCCCATCACTGCATGACTTTGTAAAAAATTCCTCTCCCTCTTCCTTGTACGTAGTGGAGGGCTGCTCTAAGGTCTTCCCAGAGCTTCCTGTTCTCCAGGCTGAACAGTTCCAGCTCTCTCAGCCTGTCTTCATAGTACAAAGCCCAGGATGGGGTTGCCTGTCTGGTCTGCAAGTACACTTCTACAGCTCATGTTGAACTTCTTGTTGACCAAATCCAGGTCTTTCTTCCCAGGACTCCTCTCAGTCCTTTCTCCACCCAGCCTGTATTTGTGCTTGGGATTGTCCTGGCCTAGGAGCAAGGTTAGGGTTAGGATTGCACTTGGCCTTGTTGAATTTCAGGAGGTTCACACAGGCCTATCTCTCAAGATTGTCCAGGTCCCTCTGGATGACATTCCTTCCCACCAGTGTGTCAGCCATACCACGCAGTTTTGTGCCATTGGCAAACCTGCTGAGGGTGCACTCAGTCCCACTGTTTATCATTTTACCAAGCTTAACACCTGAAAGAGAACACTCAAGTAAAGGCTCATAGTTCATGCTTCACTAGAGCATCATGAAGAGTGTTTCTCTCCAACCATTTTTAAGATGATTGTCACCTCATGATTATTCCAGTAGTAGCAGCCAATGTCCCATGAACTTATTCACTGATAGATATGTTCACCTTGTCATCCAAAGAGTCTTTCTATACAGCTCTATAGAGGCCCTCAAAGGTCTGGAGACTATGACTTTAATACAGTGGTTCTGCATACCATAAATTCTTAATATGAAGCTAACAAGCATCTAATAAAGATTTCTACTGAGATAACAATAACTTCCCATACCAAAACCCCAAAAGGATACTGTGTTTCTAAGACAATATTTTGAAGATAAACTAACGTGGTCATTTTGAAGTTTGAAAATCTTTTCCAAACAGCATTATGTCCTTTTTCATAATTAAGATTATTTCCTCTGGCCTTAATTTGTAAAAATGTCCAATGTTATTTTCTGTTGTGCAAAAGAAAAGAAATAACAGAGACTTTGTTTAAACAGCAGATTTTCTGGTTGCAGGTGGTCATGTACAAGATAATTCACCATTACTGTGGATTTGCAGTTACAGGACAAGAATGACAGAGTTTCAGAAATAATGTGGCGTTGTTGCCTGTGCATAGCAATTAGTTGGTGGCCTAGTTCAGATGAGAGTTTCAGTGTCTTATAAAATGTCAAAAGAATAGCTGTCCTAGTTAATATAATTGACTGCAAGGGACAGTTGAAGGGCATGTTTTATTTATTTAAGGAAACATTATCCAAAAATTAAACAAATTTGGACAATAAATAAGCTGTAGGGAGAAATATGAGTAAATTATGAAATTTAGAAGTGGACTGATAAAATCATTACTGCACAGCATTAAATGTCTTACCTGGGAAATAATCAGGTGTCTTCTTGCTTAAGTTTGTGAGCAGTTTCATTGATTCATACTTGTAAGAAGAGACTTCTTGAAGAAAAACATTACTCAAAATGTGTTTAAGTGTTTATGTTCCATTAATAAATATGTAAATAAACACATCACTACTTGTTACTCTATCCTACCATTACTGCTTGTACAGTCCTTATAATTCTTCTAGTGAATGCTTACACCACATGTTTCACTTATGGCTTTACCCAAAACCTCTAAATCTCCATTAAAAAGAGATTGTTATTGATTTTCAGCAAATCCCACTTCCATACAGCCCATGCAATCTGTGCTGTGACTGCACAGCAGTGCCTCTAAAGGAAGGCACTGCTGGGGGAAGTACAACACCCACAATGACTCAGAGGCCTCTTTCCTAAGTGGTGCTAAGTAAATTAAAGTAATCCATTGTGTATGTTTAATATTTGGATTGAATATAATCTGCCATTTCGTTACTCACTCATTTGCTATTGAAAGGACTTTTGAAACTGCATCGCACTCTGCCTTCCTCCCTGCAGCCGTAAGCATAGAGTCAGACTTTCTTTTGCCAAGGTCCGTTTGGCAATGAAGACTAGTTTCATGAGTCAGAAAATACAAGACTTTCTCAGAATCCTGTTATCATCTGTCTTTCCAGTGTGGAAAAGTTGCTCTCTGAACTTGCCCTGACAGTGCAAAAATGCTGCAGGTGGCATTATTTATGGTAACTGACCTAATGGTACTATTAGTAATACAAGAGTATTACCCTTGTTCCCTACAAAGTATGAGTTCCCTGTTCTCTGAAAACCAATTCTTGGTTTACTTCTGATGCCTGTAATCTGTGGCCAAACCAAAGAACCTCCATTACCCCAACAGTTTTAGTGTTGGTTGGCCAGCACTAACCAGGCCTGCAGGAGGTGGATACAATGTGCACATGGCTGTACTGTGGAGCACCACTGCAATTTGCTGCTGCGCTACTCAGCTGCTCAGATGTGTCAACCAACTTGTCATTTAAAAGCATAATGGTGATCTTACTGTACTGTGCTAATTCCATGTGCTAGGAGCACTGGTCTGCAGAGAGGCAATTATGAATTTATTGTGGCTGTCCATGAAGTGGTTGTCATATTCAAACTCTGGGTGCTGCAGCCTCACTGGGTGCTTATTCCTCCATAAATTTACCAGCAGGAATAGATGTCAACAGCTTACTGCTTAATGTTCTGGCAGAAACTGCAAAAAGCAAAGAGAAAACCAAACATTAAGGGTTTTGACAAATACCTTCAAATACATCTGCAAGGAGGATGAGGAGGGGCAACAGTCTTCTGGCAATGCAGGCCTGTCCCAAAGCAAGTCCAGTCACTGTGGCACAATGAAGGTGGGCTATGTTCCCAGAAATCACAGTGTGGTGGAGATACTATTGGCATAAGGTTTAGTATCCATTTATCCTTGGTAATGCAGACTGCAGGTGGTGGATTGGACATGAGGAAATAATAATAAAAAAAGGTTCTACCTGGTACTATTAGCATATATTAAAGATAAACTTCAGAATTCCTTGTCACATGAAACAGTGCTTCTCCATCATAAGGTGACAGATCTTGCCTCATTAAACAGCCACCTAAGGGTGCTGGGGTTTTCCCCCCTTTTGTTACTAGAATTAAAAAAAAAAAAAAAAAGTTGCCTCCAGTGCAAGAGTCCCCAGTTCTTTTCCACTGTTTGATGTAAATACAGCATTAACTAGTGAAATATAGGTGGACTGGAAAGGAGTTTTGCAGAAGGCAGGAGCTTATGGTCCACACAGCACTTCCATAAAGTAGGTGACTGAGTAGGCAGGATCTTTCTCTAACTTTTCTTGTGACTGACTGTAGTCAGTTTCCTTGTAATGAAATTACACTGGCCTTGCTTTTACTTCTCTGATCATGCCTCAAAACTGAGCTAATTTGATTTCTTTCCTGCTAGAAATTATTTATTCTGACTGAGTCAGAATCCAGTGAGTGTTTTAGACCCCAAAGGAATTGTTTGTTCTAAGAATTAGCTACGTGGGATGTGCAGTGAGTCCAGACTCAGAGCCTTGAACAGATTGTTCAGCTGAAAGGGGGAGGGTAACCTCCTTACACTACAAGATATCAATTTTAACTTCTCTTTAAAAGATAATTCAAATAGTATAACATGGTTGCTCTCAGGCCAGATGTTGGTGTGGTCAGTTTTAGCTACAAGGTCACACACTGTGGTTGGGTCAGGAACAGAATCTGTGAGAAATGTAATCTCCTTCTCAGAAAAGCTCCACTGTAATCACTGTGTCCTAACAAGCATGACAGTGCCAAGGTGAACTGAGAGTATGTTCAGTTACACACAGCATTTGCACAACATTTAATGTACAAACTGTTTTGTAAAGACCAAGTGAATAATCTTTAAGCCACCTACCTGGAAACATGTAGTTGTACTTTTTTACTTTCGTTTGGCAAAACATTATGCTGAGTGTTGAGTACCCTGAATCTCCTTAGGTTTCCAGAATAAGCCTATGGCTTTTCTAGAACTGTGCCTTTAAATGATTTAGCAGCTTTCAAATACACGTAGTTGGTGTATATGTAAAGACATAGTCCCTTCCCCTCTGAATTGTAAATCTGAGGTCCTTATCCAGCAAACATTTCCCTGCATATTATATTTTTATGTGTGTGAGAGGTTCACATTAAACTTCCACTGGGAAATATTTACAGAAAGACCACACCTGCTGAGCTTCAGCTTTTTGGCAAGTGCACTACAGAGGCCTAATGGGAATTCATGGAGAAGAAAGGTTGCCTGCATTTTAAAAGGGTGTGAACCCTCCAAGCTCTGAAGCTATGTGCAAGTTTATATTTAGATAACCTGAAAACTCTGCCTATAAATTGTCAGGGAGAATTAAGGAGGAGTGCATGTGCAATATATCAAACTTTGGTGTCTCAGCCACTATTTTCAAATGCACCAAAGTACATTTGTGTTCATTACTCATGGCAGTATACAATAATATATGTTTAAAGGCACATTATTAGAATGTATCTGAATGCAGAAACCAGTGACCCGCTTTCTTTAATAGCTGGGAAGCACTTTTTGTGTTCCAGCAAGTACTTCTAAAGGGGTTTGTGAATCAAGCAGTTCTGAGACAGTTCATCCTAGAATATAATATTGATGTTTAAAAGAAATAAAATGCAAGCTCTATCTCAGCATGGCTTCAGTTTCTCTTTTTTTCCCTTGGCCACATTTTTTTCATGTCCTCTACTGTAATGTATTTTTAAGAAGCTATGTCATGTTTTACAAAAGAAAAACATTATATATAAAGTATATAACTTTTATCTTGCTTGTGGACTCCATGCTACAGCTGTAAATCTCACATTTCTTCTTTCTGACTTATTTATGATGAGAGACAGTATGAAGATATCAATGGCTTTGAAATGATATGTATTATTTATTTATGTCCCAAAGTTGTTAGCAATTATCTTAATAAGACTGAATACTCTGCAGCTCTTGCCAGCCTTGCAGTAGCTCTCAGTCCCCTTTCCCTTCTCACCCCAAGCTCCTTAGTAGGTCTATTATTTCATTTGGCGTTAAGGTACAGCGTGTCTCATAGTTTTATCTCCTGAGTCTTCTCCTTTACACCTAGAGATGGCATTCATATGAATTTGTAACATGATAAGCCTTTCCTGTAGTCTCTAAAAATATGTTTGCTATCTCAAAATACTTTCTCTCAAATGGCAATCCAGATTCCTGGGCACCATAGTTTAATTCAAGAATGTATTAAAAGACTGCATGAAGTGAAGACTTTAAATCTGCCTTTATATTTAGCTTCCTTTTTTTTCCTCACTGGTTGAGTGAACCATGTGTTGTAACAGCCTGCTCATTTCCAAAGAGCTGTGATGCTGTCTCCTGCAGAGGCTGCTTCACTATGAACTCCCTCTGCAAGATGCTGAGTTGCTCTGGCCCTCATTCATCCAAGTCTTAGATGCTGAGCTGCTGGACTAAGATCAGTGCGTAGCAGTTTTCAAGATACAGCTTTGTTCCAAGAAGCATTGTTCATCATTTATTCCTGTCAGAGGATGGGGCCTAAATAAAGGAAATAGTCTTGTCTTTCTGTTTTGTTTGTCTAGCAGAAGAGAGACTATTAACCTAGACTGGAGGACTTTAAAATCAGCTCAACTTACAATATTCCATCCGCTTTGCTCTGTAATGATGTTAAGGTCATGATAAGCTGTATATTTTTGTGTAAAAGTTAAATTAATAGCAAAAATAAATTATTACCAAAAAATAATCTAGCACATTCTAATTTTGTTATTATTTCATCAAGCAATAATGAACTGGGAATTTGGCCAGTATATTAAAAATATACTTAATAAATCCTACGTTATTCTTGTAACTCCCTTCCACATCAGCATATTTTGTGATTCTGTGAATTAATCATTTAAATGTATATAGATAGCACAGCAAAACAGTGAAATAATTGATTCATGTATGTGATTACTAGTGTACCAATTAAAAACTAACCTTTTCTTGGAAGGCAGGAAGGCAGTGCAACTTTGACTTAGGACTTAACACAGTAATTTATGACCTGCGAGGAGAGTAGAAAACTGTCTCAAATATACTGGGCATATGTTCTTTAGGAAAAGAAAAATTTTGGGTCATCTAACTGGCACTCATATATACACTGCATTTTAGTGTTAAATGTGGCAGTGTTGCCATTCCAAGTCACCGACTTCTGTATCTATAGCTGTTTGTGGACGCAACACAGTAAGCAGATCAGCAGCTCGATTTAATTAAAATTAAGTATTTTTCACTGGATTTTTGCTAACTGAAGTAATTATCTGCACTTTGTATGATGCACTATATACCAGCATGTAGAAGTGATGCAAAAAGGCTGGAGGGGTGGAATGCCAGCAATAACTTCACTTGGTAGTGGCACCATATATTTGTCCCCGAGGTAACAGTCAAAACCTGAAAATTTGTTCTCAGTGTAAATGGAAAACAAGTGTTAAAAGACCCATTCTAGGTAGATAAAAGAGCTTTGTCGTTGGCTCTGAAAAGAACTTGACCTTCTGTCAGAGACCCTGCCAGTGGACTCGAGGAATCTTGCAATTACTACTGGCTGTTCCATTTGTCAGCAAATACATTGTTGTAGAGAAGGTTGCGAAGATATGTTTCTTCAGGCTCTGAAGTGGTTGCATGAGAAAAGCCAGGTGGGCAAGAAGGGCTACAATGGAAAGCAAAAACACTCAAAAAATATTGTTATGTATATAATTTTGCTATGTTATGTATATAATTTTGTTTCTTAGGAAGCAACTTTCAGGGATTTGCAAAAACTATCTACTAAATATGCTGCAGTAGTTACCCTTGTCCTCCAGCTAACTAATTTCACTGTTCAGTTTCAGTTTGTGTGTGATTTCACATTTCCCAGGTGCTGGAGCAGAGATTCCCCTGCAGCCTGTGGTGCAGATCACGGTGAGGCAGCTGCCCCTCAGTGGAGGTCCACAGTGGAGCAAATATCCACATTGGAAACCGGGATCCCATGGAGCACCTCGCCCTGGAGCAGGGGGATGCCTGAAGGAGGCTGTGACCCCGTGGGAAGCCTGTGCTGGAGCAGGCTCCTGGCAGGACCTGTGGCCTCATGGAGCAAGGAACCCACCCTGAAAGAGGTTTTCTGGCCCCATAAGGGGACCCACTCTGGGACAGTATGTCCCTTAAGGGCTGAACCCTGTGGAAGGGACCCACACTGAGCACTTAATGAAGAACTGCAGCCTGTGGGGAGGATCTATGCTGGAGAAGTTCATGCAGGACTGTCTCCTGTGGGAGGGACCCTGTGCTGGAGCAGGGACCCTGTGCAGGAGTCCTCCCCTGAGGAAGAAGGACTGGCAGAAAAATGTGGGGAACTGTCTGAACCCCCATTCCCTGTCCCCTTCTTCTGCTGGAGGTGAGCAGGTGGGGAATTCACAAATGAAGATGGTCCTGGGATGATGTAGGGGTGGAGGCAAGGTGGATTTTAGATTTGTTCTTATTTCTTATTATACTACACTGATTTGATTGACAATAAACTAAATTAATGTCCCTAGGTTGAACCTGTTTTGCTCATGAGAGTAATTGCTGAGTGATCTCCCTTGTCCTCATCTTTACCCAGGAGCCTTTAGTTGTATTTTCTGTCCAATGTCCAGGTGAGGAGGGGAAAGATAGAAAGACTTTTGTGGACACGTGGTGTCCAGCTAGGCTCAACCCACCTCTGTCAGTAAAAAGACATTTTGTAAGTCCAGTCTTTGGACATGTGACAAGACGGCCTTTGTAATGTTATCCAGATAATCTGTAGTGATTTAAAATCCTATTGTAGTTTCTGTATCACTAGTTTTATTATTTGATTAAAATCCAGCAGAGCATTAAGGATTAAATTTGTCTGAGGATGAATGATTTACAATTAGTTAGAAAAAATGAAGGTATTAAAGAATATGCCAGGTTAATTTATTTGACAAATGAGTGTAAAGCTACTTACACAAACATCTCAGAACACAGCAGCACCTGGTAAGTAATAAATTTTGTAGAAGAAATGAAAAATGTAATTAGTTGAGGACTGTAAAAACAATGCCAGGAGGTATAACTAAGCTCTATCTCACTAAGAATGCAGGGATTGACTTCCGCTGCGCCCCACAGTTGTGCTGGGTCCCTCCAGTAGGTGACAGCCTGCAGGCCAAGGGATCCACTGGTAGGGAAGATATTCTATACTTGGCAGTTAGGACACGGTATGGTGGTATCCAGCCTGGGATTTTTACAATTAATTTGTACTACAATATCTGCTAATATCAAGCTTTTAGTATTTTCCATTTTAATGTCAATAATACTACAGTAATGTTGACATCTAGCTTTCTAAAACACTACATGTTCTTAATTTGTTTATGTTGGCAACATTTGTTATTTTACAGGAGTGTAGGAAATACCTAGTGGTGACTGATTTTGTTGTCTGTTTGAATTTGGTCATGATTTTGCTGTAACAACAGGATCAACAGCCTCATTTGCAGCACTGCAAATGTAAAGAAACAAACTATTCCAAAAAGTCTAACTGTACACATTTATGGCTGTGGGTATTGTTACCTTAGGTTGTTGCATTCAGTTATTGTGAAGCATTTGTATGTTCCATATCCATTACTTCACATAGATATTAATTGTGTTCCATATATTTTGACAACTGTTTAGCCATGAGGTGGTATTTTCATAGAAGCATCTCTTTATATGGCATGATTTCAGACCATAATAGTAATTATCTACTGTAGGTATACCACTGTATATGTTACGCTGAAATTGTTTCTTCTCATACATATAACTTTATGGTAATCTCTACTCAATTTTATCTGCCATTTTATTACCTGGACACTCAGTGAGTATCAATCACATACCACTTGCCTTGTATTTTTGCAGCTCTTCACATTGGCCACCATTTTTAATTTACCTCAGTCATAAGTATACCTGCAAATTTTGTCTGTGGTACCTACTTTGTCCTGGGAGGCCTTTCTTGGATTTGGCTTATGTAGTAAGAGTTTGAGAGGTGAGAGTGCACTGAGACAAGAAATCTTCAAGAAACTCGTGCTCATGGGAGGAAAATATTTCCCTTCCTTCTCCTTCCACGCTGGGCCGTAGCTACTTTTAGGAACAGAAGACCTCACAAGGCTCAAAGGAGGATGTCCGGGTACTAGAGGTACCTTTCTCATGTCTTGCCTACATAATTGGATGTTTTCTGCATTTAGAGAGACCTAATACATCAGCTTCCACACGTCATCTCCATGAGCTCAATTGCCAGGAAAGTTTATTATCTAACATCAGAAAAATTCCCTAGTAAAAATCCCTATTGAGAATGCAGATGCTATATTGACAGTAGGTAGCAAAAGCTAAAGGCTGAGGTTATATGTTAATACCTGCTGTCAGTAAATTAAAAGTGAATTTGACTGTTTCCTTGAATGAATGAAGAAAGGCAGTGGTTAGAGTTGGGAATGATGCCCTCTCCCAAGCAGGAACAAGGATGTGGAGTGCTCTCTTCCTCATGCAGCATGCAGGTTCTCTGATTCCTTACTTACTCTTTGCACCAGCCTTCTCAGTCCTCTTCCCTTCTCACACAGAATTAATGCTGACCTTGTACAGAAAAGCTGATTTCTCATTCATCTTCTTCCCTTATCCATCAACAACTAACCCTAAATACTGTGCCAAAGATTTCTAGTACTCTAGTACAAGTCGTCTTTCCTTTGGGAGCAGGAGTCCAGGGGGATTTTCCTGGCTCTTCATCTCAAGCAGGCATGGGTTCTTATTTACTAAACCTGTCCATGTCCTCAGGCCCATATTCCCAGACTCATGAGTTTTCTCTGACTCTGACTCCCTTCTGCCAAGCCTGCTGCATTCAATGATTGAACTTGTATCTAATTTCACTAGTCACAGTTTTCCTTGGCAGAACTCTAAAGGGTCTTAATTTGCTGATGTCGTTTGTCTAGTTAATTATTGAGTTTGGGTTTTCTTTCATATGATTGATATCTCTGCCAGAATTGCAGTAGCTATTAACAGAATTGTGGTTATTTCATTAAAATACAGAATGCTGAAATACATTATGATATTCTGCTTTTGCCCCTAATTACTAAAATATTTTATATTTTAGTATAATTTATTTATACTTCCATATAATTTATTATTATGAAAAAGAGTTTGACAGCCAGATGCAGTAAATATATGAAGGCATTCCTAAGTCATATCAAAACCTAATGCTGTTTTAATTTGAAACCTGAAATTACATGTCTAAGTTTGACAAGAAATACTTACTCACACACCCAGCTGTAGGAACAGTGTAAAGCACTTACAGGATTATACCAGCTCATGAAATTCCCTGTACTTAATCATTTTGTGTCTCTTTTTCAGCTATATGTGTTATAGCACAAAGACTTGACAAGATGTGAGCAAGTCTTAGTGTTGATGACTGTTAAAAGAAGACTTTTGCATGGCTAGAATCTGAAATAGGATGTATTGGAGATTTCTTTATCACACTGTTCATTTATGTAAGAGCAGGTCAAACATGAATGACATTTATGTGGATTTTTTGCATTCTCCAAAATCACAAAGTGACAGGATAGGCCTATAAAATAAAGACTGCTGCTTAAATGTCTTTCTTTTAGCAACTGGAGGTTATTACAATTCTGAAGTTTATGTAGACCTGTCACAATTTTTGTGCATAGGATTGTCTTGTACTGGAATTCCAGTTCAATGGAAAACAAGGAAGCAAAAGAAATATAAACCTATCCTATCCTGAGAAATACTGGATAAATAGAGGGAAAGAAAGAAAGAAAGAGAGAGAGAGAGAGAAAGAGAAGAGAGAGAGACAGAAAGAAAAAGAAAAAGAAAGAAAGAAAGAAAGAAAGAAAGAAAGAAAGAAAGAAAGAAAGAAAGAAAGAAAGAAAGAAAGAAAGAAAGAAAGAAAGAAAGAAAGAAAAAGAAAGAAAGAAAGAAAATCTGCAATTTCTGCTAAGCTAGCAAATATATCAGCTCAAAAGTCAATGTTCTTGAAACTAATTTGGATGCATGGTTTGCTAAGGAGTATGACAGTATAGAACACTATCTTCTTTGTAATTGATATTGTGGAGAAAGGAATTTGTGTAAACAGCCACCCCTGAAGTACAGGAATTTTTATCCTCTTTATCAGTTTTTTCTTGCAGAGAAGCATAAAGCAGTGGCATGGGAAAACAGAATGATAAAATTTTAAGTGTATTTATTGTGAGATATTTAGTTTCAAGACACAATCTCTGATACATATTTTGAAAGTGATAAAACAGTGTGGATCCATCTTCTCATAAAAGATAAACTCTGGAAACAGATTCCACTTTAAATAAAGATCTGGATTACCATCCCCATTTACAAAAACTTTCATTATTATTGTATCCTAAAAAAATTACAAAGGAAGCATTAGGACCACAAAACACAAGCTTTCAGACTTTATTCTAAAAATCTTTGGACTTAAATCCTTTAATTCAAGACTCATAGTTATTTGCTCATAAGAGCACAAGTATTACTTGGAGAATATATAGTCTAAAAAATTCTTGTTACCTTGCTGTTTGGGTTGATTTTTTTCTTTAAATTGATCAAAATAATTTATTCTTTAATGTATCTTCCAGTCCTAAATTGTTGATAGTTTTTTTTAAGAAATTACACTTCAAAATTATCTTTAATTATACTTACAACCCAAATCCAGAAAAAAAAATTATTCTTCTCTAATTTTCCTTATAGGAGACAGTTGCAATAAAGTAGTTCATGATTAATTGCACCACAGTCAGAATGGGACTTACCTTCTCTAAATTTAGCCCCCTGAGAGTTTGGCAAGTGTGAAGTATTCCAAAAAGGTAACTTTAGCTATTGAAGCTAATCTTTCAGGGCTCCCTCTATAGCTTTCAATAGATTCAGAGCCAAAAATCCCAACTGCTCTGCACTGAGCCTTGAAAGCCTAAGTAAATGCTCCTCCTTTGTCTGACATGCCTTACTAGCTCTCCTTGTCTTCACTTTCCTTTGATAACTCCTAGAAACAAAAAGCATCTCATCTTAAAACAGATGGAGTAGACAAAGCTACAGAATATTGTGAGCTTGTAGACTAAGTTGCTTTTTTTCCCCTCCATTGCCAAATACAGTTTCTGGAGAAAAAACACAGAAATAAAATTAACTTAGTAAAAGATACAGACATTTTGAGTCAAAGGTAGTGAAAGCTTTGAAGTAACTTACATCTAAGTCTCTCAGAAAGAAATCCAAATTGGATACCTGGAACACACAGAAGAAAATAATTTGCAATTACTTTTCCCCTGGTCCTGTCTCAGCTGAAATCAATAAACAAATGGACATATATCAGGTTAAAGGTTGGTCTGAAGGTTTTGTTTAACTGAAATAGTTGACTTAGAACAATGACTAGAATTAATAACCACAGTGAAGCATCTCATTCTTAGCACTTATTCTATTACACTGATATTGATACACTGAATGCATTAAAGTGTTATGAAAACAGTCAACAAAATGAGGCAAGATAGGTCATTAATTTTTAAATAAATGCTGCTTCACTTAATAATTTATTTTATTATTTTTAAGAACTCTATATGGTAGTATTGGATCAGTTATTTTAATATTTTTATGCAGACTGCAATTTATGACATACTAGCTTTATAAATTTGTGGGCTCGTACTCTGTGTTGCTAATACTATCATGATGCCAATCTGTGTGCAATTTAATTTTTAAATAATCTACTGGGAAAAAACTGACTGCTATGATAACAATGCACTGTGAGGCAAATAGCTCAAATGGCAATTTTTCCTTGGCATATGTTTTAATGGGTTTATATTGTGTGGAGCTTAGGTCAATTAAATGTAAAAGCAGATTATTGCTATTAGTTCTTTCTTATTGATTTGGTATAAACAATACCATGTAAAAATTAACAATGCTTCATATATTCTCCCTTAGCAACTATGCCTGGTGCTATGACAGGGCTACTGGCTGTGGGTTTGTTCAGCTGATTTCCAGCATGTTCAGGGAACACAAGATACTTCGGCCTGAATGGAAGTCTTAACAATGAGGCTTGCAGCTGTTTCTGTGAGCTTGTGAATGCCCAAATTGGGAAATAATACTCAGAATAGAGCACATGTCTATCACCTATTTATTTAAAATAAGCATCCTTTTTTTCTGTAAAGACAGCCCTAGACTCTGTTTTTCACCTTTTCTACCATATGACAGCAGTTGTGACATTCCCACAAAAATCATCTTCTACAAGACTTTCCCTAACTACTTTCCTAACTTCAGGAGAAATGAAAATCTGTTTGATCTTTATTAAATTATTCTGCCCATAGATAAGGACCTGATCACTCTCTTTATCAATCAGCAATTCCTGAAACCTGCTGACTTTTCATCAAACACAGTAAGAGATTCATCAATTAAAATACTTTAAAGAGGAGCCAGTGATGAGGGATTTTGAAAGCCCAGTGGGCTCCGTTGTGGGGTCTCTATCCTGTGAGATGAATTGCATTGACTGCACAATTACAAAGCACAAAGATTAATTTTGCTATTGTGTAATAGCACTGCATATGAAATCTAGGAAGCTATTTAAGAATAGCTGAATTGATTTTAGGGCTTTAGCTAATAACTGTAACTAGGGACTAAAATCAACATGGGTAGAAAGGTCTCTGCCAACTGCTTCACTGTTGTGTGCTAGGAATGAAAGAAAAATAAGAAGGTTTGGAGTAAACCAAATTAATTTTCTGTTAACAGGGTTAATAAATACGTCTTTGTTGTTTTAACTGCTGCGATTTGATTACCATATTTTTGAATTATGACTAAACCATGTAGTATTTTTAGCCCACTGATGTTTTGAATCAAAATTAGTTAAAACCTTGATTTTAAAAATGATCTTAATTTCCACATGGACAACTGACATTTTTAGAACTTCAAGTCTAAGCAATAATTTCAGTTTTGTAATGTTTGCTTCTTGCAAAACAATGGAATTTGACTTCTGCAAATATTAGCAGAACTGATTTGTTCTTTGGATAGGAGAATTGAAAAATAAAAACTACATAAATTAACAGATGTACATAAGCTCGGCCCACTCTACAAATTAAAACCTTTTCCAGTAGTATTTCACACTTCTAGTAATTTACAATCCTAATTAATACTTATATCTATTGATAATTATGTCTTAGAAATATTAGAAGTGAAAAAAAATCTTTTGTTGAAGGAAAATATGAATTTTTCATATAAGGAGAAATTTTCCTGTAGTCATCTCAAAAAAGACTCATTCTAGAATTAATAAATGAAACCCATCAGTTGTGATTCTGTATGTTTTACAGAAAAGAGCTGATTCAGTGGAACTGAGTGCAGTGTTTCCAATTCTTTCTGGCAAGTGGAAGAATAAAGAAGTAAAGAATGAAGTCAGGATCACACCATGGGAATACCATCATATTTTTCTAATTAACTCCATTCAAGAAAACCTTAATTGAATATTTTAGAGTTAAGATAATAATGCTGCTAAGCAGCAATGCAATTTGCTGAAGTCAACAAAGCATGACCATGATAATGTAAAGAAAAATTCAAAGAGAGTGAATTTTCCCATTATTCATATCTTATTCCCTTAGGATTTTATTTTCTATGCTTTATTTTTTAACCTCAGAGTCATATTCATGTATTATTAAATCACTAACAACTGTTGTTTAAAAATCTTGGCTTCCTGAGCCCAGTTAATAATGCAGATGAGCAGTCTACCTCCCTGGGGGAATTTTCCTCTGTGGAAGCTGGCATGACTTCCACTCAATAAGTTTACAAACGGAATTATATTTTTGATGGGCTCTGCTTGTACACACAATTTGAAAATAATTTGTAGTGAATTTTGTCTGGAAATTTGACCCATTACTTTTGCTTCTTTACTTTTACATCACCCATTTTAGTAAGTAAATAATACATTTTTTTGCCATGGGATACTCAAATAAATCAAATAGCTAGTAAGTTATGCACTTGGCATCCTTGCAGACAGTATATGCTTGCATTATTTGGCAGAAAGCAAAAGTACACATGTGTGTTGTGAGGAGCACCTCATATCTACGAACAGTTAAGCTGGCAGAACAGTGGTTATGCTGTTCTAGGCCTGTGTAACCACACATTTTGGAATCTCTGAATAAATTGCTGAATGAACTTCAGTGGCTATTATATTTATGAGGTTTACAGAGGGCAGATGCTCCCTTTCTGAGTATTGGTGGCTGCCACATCCCCATTTGGACCTTCAGCAGGTTCCAGGAAGCAATGCAAGTTAGTCCTTAAGTAAACAGTATTGATTGGTTGAAAATTTTGACGTCTTGAAATCTCTGGTCATGAGCAAAATCCCAAGCCAGCCCAACTGGGCTTTTCCTTTTTAGTTCCTCCCCTGCACTTTGACAGATCTTGTAGGAAAAGTGCAGAAGAGTTGATGGAGTCACTGACAATTCTCTAACTTTGCTCAGCCAATGTGAGGCTCAAACAGTCCCCCACAGGCTGGAGTAAATGTCTACACATTGTAAAATCTTCCTGGGTTTGAGAAAAAGGGGTAAATAACTGGAACAAGGAATTACAAATGAGAATGAAGAAGTTCTAAGCAACTGGGGACCTTCATTCTCTGGAAGAATTTTACATTATTCCAGAGAACTCCCTTTTATTGTGCTGTTAGCAACTGGGAAGCTTTTCTGCTGGCTGGATGCTTATTTAACTTGGAAGGCAAAGCCATTTTGTTCTGCAGTAAGTGTTTAAATTAGGCATATATTCTTCAGCATCTATTTCCAGAAGAAATCAAGGGACCAGCTATTTCCATATATTTCTGGCATGCTACAGTTAATTTTCTAATCCATGTGACTACAAATGGTGGTTTCCTACTTTTACTCAGCACTGACTGTCAAAGCATAAGGAAGTACAAAGCTGATACACTGTAAATGAACTATCTTTTTTTTAAAGCTCAGAGATAATTGAAATACAGAACAATATCATCACAGTTCTGAACATGGAAAAATAGAATGCTTTCTGGAACAAAGGTATCTTTTGTGCTCTAAGATAAAGCTGCTGAACTACCTGAATGTGCTTAAACAGAAACTGAAGACTGTAGCTTGAATGCCAGTTTTCAAATGAGGATTTATTTTTAGATGCAGCTCATGAATTGCTAAACTCAGGATTTTCAAGTGGAAGTGCAGAGCTGTTGCTGCAACTGTGTGCTAACAGAAATTGTGATTAAAACAGAACAGGTAATGGCACAAGCAGAGCAACTACATATATTTAGATTTCTTCCAAAACCTGTATTGTGACAACTGAAGTAATACATGTACACATGTATTTCATCCCATGCTGCAAAAATTAATTTACTATTTGTCTTACAATTGCTTATGTAATCTCCATCTTAAACCAGGACTCTACAGTCATCTGCTGATGTATATTGTAAATGGCATACAGACAGAATAGAGATTACAAAGAGATAATAAAACAATGATGGTCTGCATGCTTGGTTTTGCTTGGTTTCTGCTCATCAATAGCCTAAATGTGATAAGTATTCTTTGTGTGTCACAGAAAGGAAGGGCTTTAAGGAAGCATTTGAAGGGGCCTTATGAAGTAAAAGAGAAACTCCTTTTGAAGTGAAATGGAGAGAGCCAACATCAGAAACAGGTGAACCCTGATGGTCTTCACTCCAACATAATGTGTGGAAAGCACTGGATGGCGTTACAGGCAGTGAGGAGAGTTGGCATCATAATAACAAGCAGCACCTTAATGAATAGAAAATGGGGAACCACAAGCCATGGGTGAAGACACTTAGCTTGTGCTTGCTGTGGTGGGGAAGGATTGTACACTGAGCAGTGCCATGATTTCTGGTAATAATCTGAATGTATACATATGTCTGCCTCTGCTGCAAGCAAGGTGAGGTTTGTAGAAATATAAGATGCAGGCAAACCCCTTCTTAGGGAGTTTTTACAAAACATACAGCTAAGGAGGATTTGGTAACTGAGTCACATGTAGTTTTTACTTTAAAAATCTTGGCTGAGCAAAAGTATGTGGATGGGTGATAATTCTGAAGAGTATCAGTTTTCCATTACAAGTTGGAGCTATAACTTTCCATTTATTTTAACTTGCATGAAATTCATTCTAAAGTAAATCTTCTCACATCTGTTTTGTTTTAGTGTTGTTACACTCTGCAAGGAGACTGTGGTTTAGAGAGTTAATCAGAAGAAAAAATTGTAATGGGTAGAGGAGGAGAATCTATGTCGTTATTGAATCTCCACCATTGTTTTTCTCTCTTGAGACCTGATACAAAGTGAAGTGAAAAAGAACCCCTTTCACTATCTTACTTTGAGCTTTGGGTTTGTCTCCCTTACCTTATTAGTTGTACCAGCAAGAAGACCAAATAAATTAATAGGGATGAATATGATATTGGTATCAAACAATCTGCAGAATTGTTGACGTCACTGAAGATGCACTCTCCAGTACATTTAATTCAGAGATATTCAAAATAAGAAGTGCAGGTATTCTGGGATAATAAATAAACCAATATGCTACTTTTGATTTGCTGATCCCTCTGAAAGTATTGGTCTGATTCAACCTACTTCCAGGTGCTAGAGGTGTCCTGCTCTGCACTGCTTGCATTGCATGCTCTGCTGTGTTATAGCTGAAACAATCCACTAAAGAATTGTGAGGCAGGAATGAACAAAAGCAGAACTTTTTCCCAAAAAGCTTCAGCTTGTATCATGGTTAATTCAGCTCTTGTTTTTCCAATTACCCTCCAGACTTATGCCCAAATTTAGTTTTCTCAAGCAATATCAGAAAAATAAAATTATAACATATTTTCTAATTTCTGTCATCTTTCTTTTTTTCTTTTTAATTTTTCAAGGAAATTAACATGTTTTTTTAATTTGCCTACCACAGGTAAAATATATGCATGCTGTATCTTCCTTTTTCTGTCTTTGTCAAAGTGCTGTTCTTCTGGGAGAGACCCCTGAGTCTTTTTGTGACTGCATGCAGATGCATCTTTCCTGAACCTGGATGTGTCATGAATGACATTGAAAGGTTGCTAGACAGTGTTAGGACATGTCTTTATTAAGATAAAATTCAAATTTAGGTCAGACTTTATTAGGAAAAAAAAGGGCAATGTTCTTCCCTCAACAGATATTCCTGTTTATCTATAGGTTGCCTTTGAGGGTACTTCTGCCTGTAACCTCTTGATCTCCAGAAATCCTTAGGGCACTGGCACAGTTGGAACAACAGTCAGGAGATGTGATTCTCTTCAAATGCTACTGTAGAAATCCATACTGAGAAAGTGTGAAGGGGTGTCTGATGAGGGTGAGGCATTTCTGCTTTCCCTCTCCTTGTTGAACTATTTACTGAGTTGTTAGCGTGTGGAAATGATTCCAGCAGCAAACTGAAAACCTCCAGACAGCTTTAAAACTATCTGAAATATGCAGAGGCTTTGTGATCCAAGAGGGATGGTTATGAGTGATCACTTCCATCTCCTGTATCACCCACAAGAAAGATCCCCCATTTCTTTAGCTGCAGCTGTTCTTCCCCACTGCTACCAACCTGACTCGGTCCTGCCTAACACAGGGGTGGTCACAGGTGAGAATTCATGAATGACAGCTACATGAGGTGCAAAACAGAAGATGGGAAGCTGCATTAAAAACATGTCCTGGGTGCTGCTTGGTTTTAGTTTTCCATGCCAGCTTCAGAGGCACAAAGGTAATGTGCACTTATCTGGGTGGCAACAAGGAATACCTAGCAACCCTGATGCCATATTCACCATGGGTTTTGGCAATCAATATAATGTTGTTTTCCTACCAGTAATTATGGCTCTGAGAAGTATAGAATGCCTGTGTTCATTCCAGTGGAAGATTAAGTCTGAAGTCCAAAGTGAAACCTTAAAATTTCCACCATTATTAGTTATTACACTGTTAATAATTTTAGCAGGAATATCCAGGTATTTCAAGCTTGTTAATGGAATTTTTAAACAGTGTCACCAGGTTTTCTTCTGATTTGACTTGATACCTACATTTTATTAAGAATTTAAAATTAAAAAGTTTACCTTGTGATGGAATAACGTTCTGGAATATGGTTTAGTAAATGGTCTTTTTAAATGTGTTTTTTCCTCTCAGGTTTGTAATAATTTTTAATTAATGCATCTACAGTTGAAAAATGAGTGTTGTACTCTCCTGGGCATGTTTATAATGGCAGCAAATGGTTTATGGTCATCTTCAGTTAAGACTGACAATAAAGACTCTATTCCATAATACCCATGAATTAAAGCAAATATCCCCTTTTTAATTTTTTTAATGCAATTTCTGTTACTCCATGTTTCCCTACTTTGTCCATACTTCTAGAGGAATACTGCTTCCATATTCTGTTTGGAAGTAGAATACTCTGCTTGGAACTCAGTTTTATGCTGAATGTCACGTTTTTTCCAGTAACATATTGCTGTTAATTCCTCTGATTTCTCAGACTTTTTAAGATGTGCATTTCACTGCCACTCACCCTCTGCTGCTTTGAATGGTGAGATTAGGTGCAATGTCCCTTGCCAGTTCATCTTTCCCTGGATTCTTTTTCCCCTCTCTTGGGTCGATCATGCTGAAGGTAGCTAAAATCTAATTTTATCTAACATGTCAATGTCACTCTATTAACTTTCCTCTGTGGTATGCTGTTTCCATTATAGGACTTTAGAGGCTTGGGGAAGGGATGAATATCCAGCGTTAGCCAGGCAAAATTGGGGTTTCTTCCAAAGCTTCTCAGAGTCTTTGTTCATGTACTTCTTTTCTCCTCACACCAATATGTCATTTATCCATATCATGGTATGCTGCATTAGCATCTGTAATTCACTGATTTTCCAGCAAAGCTGCTGATGGGCTGTGCAATGGAAATGCCAGTCGGAGGAAACTATTTCCTTCAAAGTAGTATGCTCACAAAAATGACGTGGGTTGGATTTTTTTTCCTTAACAGTACCTGCTTGCAAGTTGCCAACACATTGCATGCATAAAAATATTTGCCAACTGACACATCTCCAGAAGTACCTCTTCTTGTGGAAATTTTCCTTGAAGAAAATGTTCACTTTACATATATATGTGTGTGTGTGTGTGTCTATGTATATGTAAAGTGAACATTACATATATATAGATGTAAAGTGAACATTATATATATGTGTAAATAATTTACAGGATGATACACATCAGGTAAGAACTGTAGGTTTTGTTTGTTCAGTGATGATGAGTAGGTAATCAACTCTGCTTTCCTACTAAGTGCACAAATGTTAGAACAATGAGTCCGTCCAGCTTCATTTTCAACTGCAGCTCTAGAGGGACATAAAAATGTGCGAAAAGTCAGGAGCTGGGTGGTGACTGGGCTATTAACTAACTTACTTTCTGCACTGTTAGAAGAGCTTCTCTCCTCTGATTCATATACTGAGGCAGAACCACATTTATTTTTCCTTGCTGCCTCACTGAAGAAAAAAAAACGTAAAACCATAAAACAGTCTATGTTGGAAGGGACCTTAAAAATGATCTTGTTCCACCCTCACTGCTGTGGACAGGGACACCTTTCACTGGAGCAGGTTGCTCAGAGCTCCATGCATCTGCTTGATTTGATCACAAACTTGACACTGTTTTAACTCAGAAATGAGATTTCATCTGTTTGCGCTACTACCAAGTGAGGCTTTTTTCATGTCTATTACTTACCCATATATCTTGCTCCTAAACCCATATTGTGAAAATCAGGTCACAATTAGACACCTCCACTTTCACATCCCTCCTTTTTGTCATCTGTAAGTTCCTGTGTTGATGACAGTGCACTCATTGCTAACCTCCATGTGTCTGGCACCACAGTACTTTGTACACCCAATCCTCAGTGGATATCTTGCTGTGCTGCAATAGTCCATTGGTCTGTGCAGCATTCTCCTGAATTCTAGCATTTCAGGAGAGCTAGCAATGCTGTTTGTCATCCTCTCTGTCCCCATTGTGTGCACTGCTAAACAATTACGCCACGTATTGTGGTTTTTGCGTCTTTTTCAAGTTCTCAAAGGCAGGGTCTCTAACAGAGGCCTGTTTCATTCAGGGTTTCAGTCTAACCGGTCAGCACTGTGTCACAGGCACCTCTGAACAGCACAATAACCAACCCCACTGGTCCACAAAACAAAAGGGCCTCTGTGGCAACAGGCTGCCACAGAAGAGACACTACCATGGAGACTATTTGTGATCCTGTAAGAAATATCCATTGTATTTCACATCCCTTTGTTCTGAAAGCAGTAGGAAATATCTCACGTCCATTCATCACGAGCCAACGGGTTATCCCAAGTTTAGAGTTTGGGAATTGGAAAAGTGTTAAAACTCACCAAAAATAGTCTGGGACCAAAAATCTGCCTGGGATAAGAAAAGTAGAAAGGAAAGGAAACATCTTTCAGCTGAGCTGGAAGAGTACCCACAACTACTCAAGCTTCAACTTGAGAATTAAAGTATGAAGAAAAGGGAGTTACCTGCACTATCCAAGTAATTATTAGTTTTGGAATAAAGCACGTGGGTGCATGTATACACAAGTACAAGAAGAACTGAAGAGAAAAAGAGAAGAGATTAAAGCCGACTTCTTGTGGGTAATACAACAACTTTTAATTTGGTTATAGGCATTTGCATTCTTTTTTTACATCCGTGAACCTTGTTTCAGTTGTCCTGAGTTGCACTGCCTGTCTTCCCTGAATTCACATGTGAAAGAATATTTTCTGGGTAGGTGCAGTACAAGGAGGTTGCAGACAAGGCATGTTGTTGCTGTGATCAAGCATTTTTTGGATGTGTGCAAGGCCCACGTGTTCATCCAGCACCGCAGGGCCAAATGACATTCCAGGAGCAGCTGCCCAGCCACGACATCCACACTCAGTGCACCTTCCCCGCAGGGAAAGCTGAAGCTCTTATCTCAGATTTCTACCTGAAAAAAAAAAAAATCTGAGACAATCTTACTTGAAAACATTTTGTAACCCATTCTGTGCATTATTTACTCCAAGATAAGAATACAGAAGTTCTGTGAATTCACTCAAACCCGGGCTACAAATCTGATGGTAAAAACTTGGGGGTTTTACTTTTTATTCTTTGTGGATATGCAGAAAGAATTTTTATAGAAGTTAGTGCATTTTTGATCTGAATGAAGATTTGGTTTTATTTTTTTCTCTGACTTTTTTTTTTTTAAATTTAGGTATCATTCTTTCAAAGTTGCAAGTGAACATCTCAGTCAGTATATGATCTCAAACTTATTTTTGGAACACATAAAAATACCAAAAGGGTTCTCTAATCTTTTGATGAGATAAAATTACTTCTGAAGGATAAAATTAGCACGCTGTAAATTTTCCAACAATTATATTTTTACAGCCCTAGCATGTATATTATACAGTGTATTTTTAAAGTATCAGTACTCTGAAATATACATTAGATACATCTTCTGCAAGCTATATTTTGAATAAAATTTTAATGCGATTATTTTTTAAATCTCATTATTTAGGAAGAATGATTCATATTGTATAATCTTGTTATTACAAGAAATAAAATATTAATGAAACAGACATCCTGGTTTTGGCTAGGCTAGAGATAATTTTCTTCCCAGTGGCTGGTTCAGTGCTGTGTTTTGGATTTAGTATGAGAACCATGTTGGTAACACACTGATGTTTTATTTGTGGCTCAGCAGTGCTTACCCTGAATCAAGGACTTCTCAGTGTCTCATGCTCTGCCAGTGAGGAGGAGCACAAGAAGCCAGGGGGGAGCACGGCCAGGACAGCTGAGCTGAAATGGCCAGAGGGATATCCCATACCATGGAATGTCATGCCCAGTGTATAAACTGGGGGGAGTTGGCCTGGAGGCACAGATCACAGCTCAGGGCTGGCTGGGCTTCAGCCAGTGGGTGGTGAACAATTGTATTGCGCATCACTTGTCTTTCTGGAGGTTTATTCCTCTTTTTTTGTTTTTTGTTGGTTTTTTTTACTACCTCCTTTTTTGGTGGTTTTTTTTTTTTTTTTTTTTTTTTTTTTACTATGAACATTGTTATGGTTATTGTTCCCATAGTGTCCTACTTTATTTCAATTATTAAAATGTTGTTATTTCAATCTATGGGTTTTAACTTTTTCTGAATCTCTTCCCTATCCCACTGTGGTGGGGAGAATGTGAGTGAGAACCTGTGAGGGGGTTAGGTACTGGCTGGGGCTAAAACATGACACAGAATTAAAGAAAAAATGGTTTGAAGTAATTTAAATTTGAAATTTAGATTCCAAAATCAGGAGGGAAGGGACTGATGGATCGAAAGCACACTGATCCCACCACCCAGAGCTCAACAAACAGAAACGAGCATGCGCCATCTGTATATTTTGAAAAACAGGAAAGAAAGTACAGGATAAGGGGGACCAGCTTTTCAAGAGATTATAGGTTACCAATAAAAATCTGCTTTGTGCTGCACTAATCAGTATATTCATAAATGGTCTCAAAAAGAGATGAGCAGTCAGTGACAAAGCCTGATGAGGCTATTATTTTGGTTAATAAAGATGAGACCACCTTGATTATGTGCAGGAAAGTTTAAGGGAGTGACTGACTGATAAAATTGCAGTGGAGGTCAGTGTAGATGCAATGTCCTGCACAAGAGGAAAAGGGCCCTTACTTCAGGTATGAAATGGCAGGATCTGATCTGGTCATTTCTTCTCAGGAAAGATCCTGGAGTTATGAAAACGGCCCTATAGGAACATCTACCTGGTCATCACCAGATGAAAAATTAAAATAAATAAAAAAATACTAGTAAGTAGTAAGAAATCAGCCAAGAACAAAACAAATAACATCTTTTTGCTGCCACAAAAATCCATATTTTGCTTGCATCTTCTGTATAGGTAAAGAACCATAGAAATATTGGTTGAGAGGGACCTCTGCAGGTCACCCAGCTCAACCTTTCCCCTGCAGCAGGACTACTGCCAACACCAGATCAGATCAGCTGTGGCTTTGTTTATCTGAGTGTTGGAAACCACCAAGGATGGTGATTCCACAACCTGCCTGGGTCATTTGTTCCAGTGTTGCATATTCCCTTTGCTGAGGAAATTTTTCCCCATGACCAGTTTGAACCTCCCTAGCTGCAGTTGTAGCTCACAACACAGCTGCCCTATCCAAGTAAACTCCTTGTTTTCTACTTGCCACTGCCAAGAAGTGTTTGGCTGCATCTTCCTTCAGATGCTTTTCTGGTCCCTGAACATCAGCAATAGGATGGAAAACAGGAACATTTTTGATGTAAAGCTTGGCTAACTTAAATAGAATTCTTTAGAGTGGAGATGAGTTACAGAGTATGTGATAGAGAACTAGTGAGCATCAAATGAAGATAGCAGTTGCCAGGTTGAAAAGACACTAAAAGAGGCAAGATTTTGCACAAAGATGTTTGACCCGGAGAACTTGTCACCAAAGCAAGTTGTAGATACTACAGATCCATGTAGGTTAAAGGGAAAATGGGAAGGAACCCAACAAAGAAATCTAGTGAAGGTTGCTAAGATCATAGAAACTGCACCTGCTTTATAAAATCTCTGAGTCTGAAATATTGGTGGCCGTGAAATGCTGGAGGGAACTACTGCCTTCAGTAATGCAACCCAATATTGGTCTAGCAAAGCCCTTGGTCCCACCCACTGTGGAAGCTCTTATGTTCAATATATTGTTTGTAAAACTTCACCACTTTGCCTGCATTTCTCTCTTGCCTTGTTACTTACATCGGTAATTCTTCAGGTCACTTTCTCTGGCACACAAAATGTTATTATATTATTACTATTTTGCTTTGTTTTTAAGTTGTGCGCACAAACAGCATACCCAGAACTGCAAATGAAATCTACATTTTGAAGAAATAAGCCTCAATCTTCAAAATGAAACTGCAAGCTGCAGTTTGCTGGTCAAAGCCTTATTTCCAACCTGTTTACAAATTTGGTTCCACTAAGTTTTTGAAGTTAAGACTTTTAAAGGAAGGATATGCCTATGATTAAAAACACAAAGCAGCACTCTGGAGATCTCATTCTGATCTCCAGCAATGCCACAAATTTCCTGCTGGTTTTGGCAAATCAATGGGCCTTCATTTAGTATGAAATGAGTTTTCAGCAGATGAACTCAATGGAAGTGCTTGTGTTAAGCACTAGCAGAACTGCTCAGTGAGGTGACTTTTCACCTTGTCTGTCTGCGTGGCAGTGGACAGCTTTGGGGAGGGCCCTGCTGTAGTGCCAGGAGGTGATCCAAGGAGGAGAGATCTCCACACGAAACTTTCTGCCCTGGGAGGAGAAACCACAGGAGCACCGAGGGAAAGGAGCAATGCAAAGAGCAAAGAGTGATGAAGAAAGGAGGAAGGTGCTTCTCACCTGGCCTCTGAGGCCCAGACGAGCGGGAATGGTGCAGAGGAGGGGACAGGGAGGGTCCCTGAGGAGCAAGGCGCACCAGAGGAGCGGGGCTGGGAGACAGGGGTGAGGGCACGGGGAGCGGGCAGGCCACGGTCTGTGGGATCGCCATTCCCGCTCCTCGCCCTGCCCAGGAGCGCTCCGGGGGGACAGGGGGAGCGGGCAGGCCACGGTCCATGGGAGCGCCATTCCCGCTCCTCGCCCTGCCCAGGAGCGCCCCGGCGGGACAGGACGAGCGGCCCTCCCCGCTGCGGCCGCCCGCACAGGTGGAGCGGTGCGAACGGTGCGAACGGTGCGAGCCCTGCTGCCTTCCCTTGGGACGGAGTCCCTCCACCTCCCCGCTTGTCCCCGCCTCGCCCCCGGCCTGCAGCCTCTCCCAGCCCGTCCCCGGGCGGGTCACCCCGGCACAGAGAAGCCGCCGTCGGGGCGATGCGTCTCCCCGCTCCGCAGGCAGAGCCCCTTCTTCTCTTCTCTTCCCTTCCCATCCCATCCGAGGAGACACCGGGATCTGCCTCCGCTCCCCTCGGCCCTCCCCCTCGGCTTCCTCTCCTCTCTCTCGCCTTCTTTTTCTTTTTTTTTTTTTTTTTTTCTTTTTTTTTTTTTTTTTTCCTTTTTCCATCCCCTCCCCCGCCTGGGAAGACCTGACCGCTCCCCCCGCCCCGCGCTCAGTAGCCGCGGGCGCTGGGCGGCGGACGAGCGGCGCGGAGCGGGGAGCCGGGAGCCGGAGCCCCGGGGCTGCGGCCGCCCTCGCCTCCGTCCGTCCTGCGGGCTGCCAGGTACGACCAGCACCCTTCCTGGCATCGGCCTCTGGGCAAGAGGCAGCCCCCAGAGACCCGGGTGGGCAGGAGCGGAGCTGGGGACGGGGGCTGAGGGGCACCGGGCACTGCGAGCTAGCCAGCGTCTCTAAGGTGATAGTTTTCTTGCGATGTCATTCTTCCTACGCGGGTCGTTTTTAAAAAATGATGGGGCTGAGCGATGTCAGTACCTTGAGCTTGGCAGCTGAGATGTTTTGTATTAAGTCCCTGCCTCTTTAGCCTGATGCATATATTTTGATAGGGCTAAAACGCCACGCGTTTATCTGGTCCTTGTTTTTTCATATTTGAAGCCGGTTTCACAAGACGGCTTAACAAGACTGAGGCAAGGGGAATATTTATCGGGTTTTCGGGGATTTGTCTCTGTGCTGTGCCTTCTGCGGGGAGCAGACAGGGAGCCTCTTCACCTTTCAAAACAAACTCCTTTAATTCTGATTCATCCCCTCAGTATTGGGGCTACCATCTCCGCGCTCCTCTGGAATTGACAGTAATTTCATCCAGATTCGTCACTGCTGGAAACAGATTTATCTTGGAATAGCAAAAATAAAAGAGCTGTGCCAAGGTATTTAACTTTCAGGCTTTGTAGACGGGGAAACTCCTTCGGATCGGCGCGGAGAGGCAGAGCCTCCTGCGGAAAGCAGGACCAGGGAATGCCTAAGGAGAGATAAAGGCTTACTCCCAAATCCTCCTCTTCTTCCAGGACAGCCCTGTGCTTTCACACACAGGAGCGGCCGGCAACAGCGGAGAGGGCAGGGGGAAGGCGGCCATCCCGGCAAAGCCCTCCCGTCCCCGCCGTTCCTCCGCCCGGCTCCCGGTCCGTGCCCACCCGCTGCCGTCCCGGGGACGCCGCCCGGCTGGCAGGGCTGGACCCCCGGAGCCGCTCAGCAGCCGAGCAGCGGCCGGGGCGCGACCTCCTCGCCCTCCGTCCGCTCCCGGCGCGGCGGAGCCGGAGAGGATCCCGGCCGGGGAGCGCCGGGAGCGGCCGGAGGGAGCGGGGCCGGAGAGGATCCCGGCCGGGGAGGGTCGGGAGCGGGAGCGGGGCCGGAGAGGATCCCGGCCGGGGAGGGTCGGGAGCGGGAGCGGGGCCGGAGAGGATCCCGGCCGGGGAGGGTCGGGAGCGGCCGGAGGGAACGGGGCCGGAGAGGATCCCGGCCGGGGAGCGCCGGGAGCGGCCGGAGGGAACGGGGCCGGAGAGGATCCCGGCCGGGGAGGGTCGGGAGCGGGAGCGGGGCCGGAGAGGATCCCGGCCGGGGAGCGCCGGGAGCGGCCGGAGGGAGCGGGGCCGGGGCCGGGCGCGGAGCCGCTGCCGGCGCTGCGGGAGCGCCGCCCCGCGGCCGCGGCGGGCACTGCGCCGCTCGCTGGCGGTCCTTCAGTTCCCCACCCGTGGGATTTCAGAAATGAGCTGTCACGCCCGCCGTGTAAAATTAGTTCTTCCGATGAGTACTGAAGCTGCCTAAATTTTTGCAAGAGACAGGAGCCGCAGTGGTTTGGGGTTTTTTGGTTTTTTGGGTTTTTTTTCGCAAAACAGAGAGGAGGACAACATCCATACACCACTGTACACAGTGAGTGCATCTGGAGGAGATCAGGGGGAGCAGTGCTGGATGAGATTAGGGCAATGATTTCTTCCCAGGAGTGTGAGATAGCAAAAATTTGTTCTCTGTTTTGCTTTGTCAGAGTAGAACTTTGAATTCCTACTTCCAGGTCATTTCAAGAATAAGGCCAAAAGCAGCTAAAGGAGATGGTTACTATAGCAGCCTCTATTATTTTAGGGCCTAGAAATCTGATTTTAAATTGTGTAAGCCGAGTTTGAAAAGTGCCGACTTTCCTATAAGAATAAGGAAACCTTACGGTAGAGGATGCACTGAACAGACCAAGATAAAACACTGTCAGGAAGCTGGACTGAATTTTTCTTCTGTCTGAGCTACCCTGGCATGTAAATTTCTTCCGTGATAGCCTGAAGAGAAACCTATTCTAGTTTGGCTTGACTATAAGCTTTTCCTGAGCATCTGACATCTATTCAGCTGGAGTAAGGTAGGACAAAATATTTGAAGGATATCCTCAAAAATTAGGTATTTTTTCTGTGGATGCAGAAAGGTTTAATGTTGGAAGCAAGAAACTACAAAAGCTAAAAATAGTTTTACTTGTATGGATACACCTGGCAGCTGGAATGCCACCAAAGTTATCAGCTGAGTTTGGAAACTGCAGGAAGAATTTCAACATTTTCATATAGCTGGAGATCTCTCTCTTTCTGGTTTCCATCTTGTCTTCTCTCAAGTAATTCATCATACCTTAAAGAGCTGACTCAAGAATTCCAATTACTGTAAGCCAACCCAAAATCTGTATGGGAAAGAAGTGAAGGAAAGGAGAGGGCAGAACATCTTGGGGTGTGGAGGAAGAGTGCAGAACGGGTAATTGAGGGTTTTTTCCTTGCAATCAACTTGAAGCCTTCTCAGGACAATCCTCCTTCCCCTGGAGGCTGTATTCTCTCTCCCTTTCTCCCCCCCTGCCAAGTTATCTTTGCACCCATCTACACATTTCCATCCTCATCATGTGGCAAAAGGAGCCCTGTGTTTCCCTTTTGCCTGCAGCCTGTGCTGTGCCATGGCAACTGCTGACATTGCCCTTGCTTGGAGCTGGCCTCCTCGAAACAGCAGGGATGGGGTTAGTAAAGAGATCTTAAATGCATGGCTGGAAATGACAAAGCTGCCTAGCAGAACCACTGCTCTGGTCTGTAATGAGAATTACTGTGTTTATCAAGTTCCTTGAACTTCTTCCAGTTATCCTGAAGTGTAGTTAGTTCATTCCCAGTGACAAGTGGTTCATTATAAATGAAGAAAATCTTGGCTTCCAAGACTGCCTTTGTAAGTAGTGAGCACTTGAGTGTCGTGTTTCAAATGGAGGGCTCCAAGGCATCGATGGAAGGTTCTGTGCTTTGACTTTTTTTTTGTTTTAATAGAGTGGCAGAAGGGAGCCATAGTACTCCACCCATTTGCTTGAAGAAAGTCTCTCTATAAAGCAGACAGAAAAAATGGACTTCTCTATAAAGCAAATTATGAGATCATCTGGGAAGACATCAGCCATCACAGTGGAATAACATCAACCCAGACTTTCTATGTGAACAAGCAGTTAGTGACTGAACTTTCCTCAGGGCTCACAAAGTTCAGCTAAAGAGGAATACCAAATATCCAGACCCTTATGAAAAGCTGAAAAGGGGAGGAGTATTCTCGGGAAAAATAGAAAAAAATAATTCTCAAGCCTGGTATTAGAACTGTTTTGTTCAGCAATAACGGAACCAACACTTTGAAGGTAACTTTGTATATCAAAGTTAATGTTTAAATGTGCACATTTCTGCTATACCAATAAGCTAGACTGGTGTGAACAACTGGTGTCCCTCTACAAAATCTTTTGTCTGGGATGATTCCCCAGCCCTGCTTTCAAAACTTTCAGATATCTTTTTATGTGACCACATACACCCCAGAGCTCAGACCTGTGAGTCACTGTAATCTCCAGATGTCTTAGGAAAGTCCTCACATCTTCTCCAAAAACTGAGTTAGCTACTTTAAAGCCAGGGAGGGTTTCCTTGTATTGTGAGATGTGGTGTATATACATATATATATATATATATATATGTCTTAGTAAGTAGACTCCAGCTCAAAGTCGGTGTTCCATTCTGGCAAAGCTGAAAAGTGTAAAACTATGCTTAAACAAATCCAGCCTCTTCTTGGCATCAGAAGCCACAAGCTGTGGTTGAACTGTAGTGCTTTCTTAACAATAAAAAAAAATTATTATAGACAACAAATATGACTATAGGGTAAAGGTGCCTCAAAAATCATAGGAGCCACCGGTCCATTATACAGCTTTGAAAGCGATGTTCCCCACTTCTTTTTCCATATACTGGCTGTTTCACTGGAGAGCACCACTTCTACTATTCTAAACTAAAATTAAGGAAAGTGGTTGTGTTTGCCCTGGCCTACACTGCCATTGCAATATAAACCAGAGAGCTTAACCACATACAAATCCTTGAATTGCTTGGCTTTTAAAGTTTAATCATAGACCCTTTCTTTCTTCACTGCTGAGGTTTCCATGTAATTGGAATGAAGGATGTTGGAACTGAGCACGGGTTTCCCAGTGGCAGCTGCCAGTAGTTGGATAATACCACTGACATCAATGCTGCCAAAAGAGAAAAATGGTCTTTTCAGTAATGTTTTGAGTTCAGAATCAAGAATTCTGGGTTCAGTTTCTGGCTCTGCCTCAGACTTCTAACAATGTTACATTTCTCCTGCATGTTCTCAACTAGAGATGTGAATAATACTGCTTTTTGTCTTTCCCATTTGAAGTATTCACTGCTGGTATGGTGCATCACCCCATCTAGGTGGGGCATTCCACATGTGACCATAAGGCACGTTCCTACAGCACAGGTCCTACAACCTTTGTGGGATCCTGAAAATGTTACTCATGCGATGAGTAACCAGAATTAACCCTCCTACTCAGCTGAGCTTTGCTGCATGTAATAAAACCAGGAGGCTCCTCTCCACCAGCAACATTCTGCTTTCCTCATTTGTCTGTCTGTCCTAGAAGACCTTGGTTCCTTGGGACAGCAGTTAGCAAAGTGGCATTTTTCATACAGGCAAATTCATAGCTCTCCTCTGTGCGGGTAGTGGAGAACCATTGGTGACTTTTAAGTCAGCTAAAGCCACGTTTTGGCCATTACATAAAAGAGCACAATTGGTCTGCTTTCCCAAAGGTTCCTAAGTCTCATGAGTGTAGTCTGTCTCTCCATCTCAGCTTGGATCCCAACTTTTGAATGCACTGAGTGTTTCCAAGCGTGTTCTACCTTCTACTGTATAGCTATAGGAAAGAGAAGCAGAAACCTAATATGTAACTGCATACCTTTGGAATAAGTAAAATCAGGGTGTTCTGCTTTGGAATGAAGAAAACCAGGATGTTCTACCAAGTGGAATGACTCAGACTGCTGTTCACAGAGGGAAAAACAGGTAAAACTCAGCTGATTTCATCTTCCAGTAGGTAGCTCTGCATGGATGCTGGCTGAATTATCTGCATCCATCTTGCTAGAAACGATTGGAAGAGTTAGAGGCAAAACAGGGAATATCTGAGGCATTTCTATTTTGATCAGATTGTAGAATTCTATTCCACTGATGTCAGTTCTAAAATTGCATGATTATACTTAGAAGATATTAAGATAACTGTATGTATTTCCAAAGTGTATTTTCAAATCTCTCTTTCTTGTTTTAGAAAAAAATAAAATAAAATGGAGCTCATGTTACTGCTACTCATAATTTTCATACCTATGTTGGGTCTCAGTAATGGAACAGAAACTGAACAAGATTTTACTTGGCACTTAAAGAAGATTCCCCAGATTGTGAGAGAAAGAACTTTCTCCCTTGACAGCCCTAAATTTGAAGCAAAAACCAAATTAGAGCTGAACAGTGTATGTGGAATTGAATGTCAAAGGAAACTGCCAGTGCCAAGCTTGTCTGACTTGAAGAGCCTCTTATCCTATGAGACTGTTTTTGAAAACGGCACACGGACCCTGACTGAAGTGAGTGTCCTCGGAGCAGTGCCTGACCCAGCTGCAAACACAACCAGACGAAGGCCTTTGAGGAGGAAGAGGCAGATATATGGGACAGACAGTAGGTTCAGCATCTATGACAAGAGGTTCATGACCAACTTTCCGTTCAACACAGCTGTGAAGATCTCCACGGGCTGCAGTGGCATTCTCGTTTCCCCCAAGCACGTGCTCACAGCAGCCCACTGCCTGCACAATGGCAAGGATTATGTCAAGGGCAGCAAAAGACTGAGGGTGGGCCTGATGAAGACGAAATCCAGAGGCAACGGCAGGAAACGCAAAGGTGCTAAAAGAAGTAGGAGAGAAATTTCTGCGGCCAAAGAGGATCCCAAAGCCGCCTCAGAATTAAAGCGACCATCCAAAGGCGATGAGAGAAAGCAGAGGGGATCTGGGAGGAAGCAAGGGACCTCAGATGGCATGCCCTCCTTCCAGTGGACCCGGGTGAAGAGCACGCACATCCCCAAAGGCTGGTTTAAGGGTGTCTCTGGGGATATTGCCCTGGATTATGATTATGCTGTTCTTGAGCTCAAGCGTCCCCACAAAAGGAAATACATGGAGCTGGGAATCAGCCCAACAATCAAAATGATGCCTGGGAGCATGATCCACTTCTCAGGTTTTGACAATGATCGGTCTGGGCAGCTGGTCTATAGATTTTGTAGCATTTCTGATGAGTCCAATGATCTGTTTTATCAGTACTGTGATGCTGAGCCTGGCTCCACAGGATCTGGCATCTATCTCCGTCTGAAGGAGCCAAACAAAAAAAAGTGGAAACGCAAGATCATCGCTGTTTACTCAGGCCACCAGTGGGTGGACATCAATGGTGAACAGCAGGATTACAATGTAGCGGTACGAATTACTCCTCTCAAATATGCCCAGATTTGCTTCTGGATACATGGGAATGATGAGAATTGCACACAAGGCTGAAGAGAGCCGAGCCTCAGTTCTGCTTAGCACCCTCACTGCCATAGAGTGAAAGGCGACAGTGACTGGAAGAACATCACTCCACGCCAGAACGTTCTTGAACTCAAAGCTCGCAAGTAGTGCTATGGTGACTTAAGGGATGCTAAATTTCTAGGGGAGGGGTAGAATTGTCAGACAAAGTATTTCTAACTGTAATCAACCTAGATACACACTTAAAATCCCAAACTATATTTATGTTTGCAATTGTGAAAATTCAAGTCATTTGTGAGGAAAAAAATGGCTGCACCTGTTTGTCATTTTTTTCCCCAGAGGAAGGGTTGAAACATCTCAAACTGGTGTTATTAAGCAATATCTATTTTTTTGCAATGGATTTACTTTTCTCAGGGTTCTGTTCCAATTCTTCAAATGCAAGTTGTGCATATAGCATGTTCCTGTATGTGCAGAATGAACTGCATGAGAGCAAGACATTATTCTGGCATTCTCTAAAGACCACAGGTCTGTGTTGAGAAGCAGCACTATAGCTGATGATGGTTAGTTTGGAAAACTTCCTCTTCTGGTTGCTGCAGGAACACTCCCATGGAAATTCCAAATTTATGTAGCTGAGGGTTACACCTTAAAGAAAAATTCACTCCATTGCTCAGTAAAAACAGCAAAAGAGAAACTAACAAAAAAATAGTTTCTGTGTTTGGAAGAAGAAGACATGTTTAGACATATTTAATGCCTTTAAATGTTCTTAGAGAAGCTATAGAAATCTTAAACACATGCATTTGCCTTCCAATCAATATTTGGAGAGGTGTAGGTTTAGTTTCTAGTCAAATGTTTAGCTTTACCCTTGGGAGAAGTCACTGACTCCCGAAGTGGCTACTTGACAATCATTTGGAGCTTCACAGATGATATATTTTCTGGGTGCTAAACATTTCTTCAGTTTTTATAAATTACTTTTATACAAGTTCAGCTTCATAGATAGGATAGTATGTGTTAGACTGGGAGTTGGAAATCAATATTTTAGTTTGGCTTTATACAGTTTTGCAAAGTGTGTGGTTTTAATCATGTTATATTCAGATTCCACCTCAACATGATTCACAGGGTTAACTAAAAATTTCTCCCAACTAAATTATAGCACCTTCTGAATGGTAGAACTATCCTGTGCTTTATAAAAGGTATTTTGTTAGATAGCAGCAGTAGTTAGCAAATAATTTGGTTCAATATGTTTGCAGAACCATGCATTTAATGAAGACACAAACTGAGCTTGACTTTTATACACCTTTAAACACAAACCACCTTCTTAAAAACTGTTGTTGATTGCTATGTAAGTTTATATCTTTTATTTTATGTCAAGATTTTGAAGTACACAGAATTCTTATGGTGCTACATTAATAACATAAAAACATACTGTGCCTTTCTGATCATATCCTTTGGGTTTCAATACTTTCAGAGTATTCACCACTGTATTATTTAAATTTTTTACCATAAATTTATGCTGACCAAAATACATTTTCTTCCTGTGCAGGAGAAAAAAATACAAGATTTTAAAATTTTTTTTTTAATCTTTAAAACATGCTTTTGATGATATAACATGGTTTTAAATAACCCTTTTTTTTTTGGTATATGGTTGAAAGTGTATAACCTGACATACTGAATGTGCAGGCAACTTTGTCCTATTATTGCCAAAGCACAAAAATTTAAGACTTGCTTCCATATCATAACCTAACGATATTTCATTCAGTGGAAGAGATCTCACTTTAAAGGAGACTATTTCTTTTAATGCCAACCTTTCCAGGAAATACTCAGCTTTCCTTCCTTTATTATGTTTTAATTTTATTTTGTGTGATTGTTTGCAGAAAACTAATAATAATTTTTAAAGTTTAGAAATAAATCTCTAAAATTTTAGGGTTAATTATTTCTTATTGTTGTTAACATCTCTATTAACATATGTGGCTTTGCTGACAGTAATTTTAAATCACCTCAGTCCAGTATTTAATACTCTTGCTCTATGCAACAGATTTATAGTATCCTTTAGTCAGGTCTGCAACGTTTTTCTTAAGTGCCTTTTTCCATAGTTACTGTGACAAATAAGGTACCACATCATTAATCTAATACAAGACAACCCAGGTCCATGGATTTTTTTACAATTATTGTCATTGTTGATTTGGGTCCAAAACTGATCAAGATAAAGGGGCCTTAGTAAATTCCTTGTTTTGTTGAGTCTTATTTAGGTGTACTCCTCCTCAGAAGAAATAAAATCTATATCTTTATCACTTTGGGAATTGGGAGCAAGGTAAGAATGAAAAATGTGTGATGTCAGCTTCCAAATAGTCTTCTTATAATAATCATCTGTTGTAAATATCTCAGCTGCAACCTGAGGTTTCCATACCAGGTTGATAAAAACTTTCTTTTCAGAGAATAAGTACTAGATGCTCATTCTGTAGTACTAAAAGATTAAAGAGGTTGGCCAGAGCAACATAAAAATTAATTTCAATCAAACAAACAAACCTCTGTGTCCCAGTGCCCATGCACAAACACATGCAAATACACAGGCTTGGAGACCATGGATGTTTTGACTGACTTTTGTGTGGTCAGCACCTTCAGGCCAGGAATGCAGGTAGAAGAAGACACAGACAAAATGCTTTTCCTGTTGCCTCAGCAGGCTAGGCAACATTTTTGTCTCCCGCTTGGCCTAATAGAGAAATAAATGCTTTATATAGACATTGTGACTACCTACTACAGGGACTTCAGTTCATAAATCTAGTACTTACACATAATCCCAGGAATTCAACATCCTGCAAAGAGCTCTTGGTACCCATTACTGCAAGTGGGACAAAAATTGTTGAGCCATCTCAGATTTTCTTAAAAACATGCAGTTATTATCTAGTTACCAATGAGAAAATATGAGGAGGAAAATATGATCCCAGTAGATTAGATCCTGCTGTTGTCTAGGATATCCGCAGGAAGGCTGGGTTTCCAGCCCTTCTGATGTTTCCCTAAAGGATTTTTCCTCTCTCAGGTACCAGGCTGTACATCACTTTTTAAATCAGTACCAATTCTTTTCCATAAGTGTTTGTATAGTAGATCTTTTTATTTAACTGTATTCCTGACTTAGGAAAAAACAACTTCAGTCAAATCTCTTTTCTCCTAGAGGGCTACTGGAATTTATAAAGTCAACAAGTAAGTTTTTTTCAGGGCCAAAGATAAACCTCATATGCAAGCCATTAACACACCCAGACCAGCTTCTACAAGGTGTTTGTGCATGTGTTTAATCTGAGGCTCTGAGACACAGAGGGATTATCTGCAGTGTGAAAAATTAAGTCAAAGTTGTATTAACAAAAGAAAAGCACAACATTATGTAGGGAAATGATTTCTGTTATATGAGGTAAAGAGTGGCCAATGTTTTAATAATTGCTTAAAGAAACTCCTCGACTCCTTAAGATTTACCATCTTAATTTTGCAGATTTATGTGTCTATATGGAGTGTGAATCAGCATAAAATGGCTTAAATAAAAAAAAATACCCTCATCCACATGTGGAGGAGAGAAGCAGCTGGGGAATTCTTTCTATTCTGCTGATAAGGGATGACCTGGCAGCAAATAGCAAAAAAAAAGAGAAAGAAAGAACAAGTAGATGGTATGAAAGGGCAGGAAGATGGAGATGGTATGCTAGGAATAAAGAAAGTGTGCAAAGTAACAGAGGAAATGGCTGCAAGGTAGCAGAGGCACCTATTGTGAGAAAGAGTAGGCAGATGGTGGACACTTAATAGTATTAATTAAGATGTGAAATTCACAAGTTCCATGATAATTTTTCACTGTTAAAGATAAGGCATTTCTTCCCAGCCAACAGCAACAGGGAAAGGGCTGTGAGAGGACTCAGGCTATGGCAGGGCCTGCTAGCAGGCAGGGGTTTTAATCCTGACCTACAATCCATGCCTGAATTTGCAGGGATTATGCTTCTGTTCATTCAGGGTCCTTGGAAAGCAGCAATCTGTGTTCTGACCAAAAAGCTTGGCAGTATGAACCTCCCAGTAGACTGGATCACCAAGAATGTAGTGAGTAAAGGGAGTTTCTCAAACCTGACCTTTTTTTTGGGATTCCTGTAAAGGCTGTTCTCCATTGGGAAAAAAAATGAAGCAAAAAAATCTCAGGCTTAAGGCATTAAAATGTTGGCTCAATTTTTTTGCATGCATCTAGAAATTCTAGGCAATAGATTTTTTTTTTCAAGTGTCTTCTGTTTGTGTTTGGCATCCATAGAAATTTAATCAACTGCTTCCAATTTTAAAGCACAGATTATTGCAGATAGTTCCATCTACAAATTCCTGGATTAAAGAATGACGGGGGGAAAAAAAAGAATGTTATTAAATTGAAAGCTTAAAATTTCACTCTAATCTCAAAGGATTTGGAAGTATATTTTGGTCCCCTTTGCACCAGTCTTTTGCTCCAAGTGTCAGAGCATTTTGATTAAAAACATCCAGAAGTAGCTTTGAGGACTCTTTCAGGTTCTTTGCTTTTTTAAGACTGACAGAAAACTTTAGAATGTTTTTAACTGTGCAAAATGACAAGCCATTTGAGAAAATAAATGCAAACCTTTGCTCTGTTATTATATGATGCACTTATTCTGTCAATAAATATTTTCTGATGTTTTTCTTTTCCTCTGTCATGATGTAGTTTGTTAGCCATGGTTATGTTACACAAACTTCATTCTCTAAGTGCCTGTAATGATTTTTTAGTGAATCATCTGGGACTTGGTCTTACAAGATATTAATGCCTCTTTAAACTTGTTCTGGGAAAAAAAAAAAACTCCCTGTCTTCAAGATAATTACTCCATGAGCAAATTTGATGAGTAAAAAAATTTAGTTCATCGAGGAAATGACTCATAGTCTATGCCGCAAGTCATTAATTCTAAAATAAGTAATTAGTTGTGTTTCTGCTATTTGCTATAGTTGCACTTTCTGCCTTGGAGAGCTGTTGAACAAGGCCAAATAAGAAGTATGTAAAATATTATCATCTTGGTTCTTAGAATTATCTTAACTCTGTGCCCTCAAAACTGGTGCTGATTTTATCTCTGAGGGTAAAAGGAGAGATTTTTGGCAAGCTGCTGGAAATATTTAATGGAAAGTTAAGAAATTATTGCACCTGTAATTAACAGTGTGTCTAATACAATCAATATTTACCAGGGGTCTGACAAGGGCTTGCCCACTAGCTCTTATATGGGGAGAAGTAAGTGCCACAGGGAAATAAATAGGATTGAAAGCTTTTTGACATGGAAAAAAAGTCCTTTTGGGGCTGCTAACAGGATCTAAATCTTTTCATTGCTGAAATCTACTTTTGGCCATGATCTGGGCAAATGCCTTGGTGCCTGAGAAATGTCTCTCAGCCTCCATTTAGGGAACACAAGCAGAGACCCAGGGGTGACAGCTGTGTCCCCTGCAGGCCATTCCCAAGCCACTGGCACGGATGTGGTTTCTTTGGTGGAAGATCCATTCCAACAATCCCTTGGGCTTTGGGGAGCTTGAACTGGAATCTTATCCAAATGTCTATTCAGCCCTAAAACGTTCCCATACAACCCAGGTCCTTGTGCAGGTATTTTCCAGTCATACTCCCATTTCCCATAGTGTTTAACAAATGTTCAAAAAGCCTTCCCCAAATATCAGACATGCAAATCATCCAAAGAGGTAGCACCTTATGCTGTTTATTATGCAGGTATTCCTGATGAATCATTCATTCCCTCTGTTTCAAATATGTCTTTAGATCTTGATAATGGCTAATCCTTCACTCGTTATTGCTAAGAAAAGAAATCAGATATACTGGAAAAGCCACATAAATATTTACTTGTGCCTCTTGGTAATTGTGTACACATCATACTTTTTGCAGTTGCTATGGCTCTACTTCTTTTTCATGTGAAAGAGATTGAAAACTTTGGATGAAACCATATTGGGCTGGTTTTCAGACAAATTACTCAGCCGCCCTTTGGCTGCAGTTGCAGCATTCTCCCACCCCTCTGCTCCAGTTTAATTTCCAAATTTATGGATAAAATGCTGTTTAAACTTTGCTTTATCAAGGATGAAAGCAGCCAGGAGACAGCACAAAGCAGTGGAGCCTTTGTGGCTTTATCTCACTGTGGACATTTTGAAGCAGAGAGAAGAAGAGGACAAGAGAAGGCAAAGGTGAAGCCCATGAACAGCAGTGAAAAAATCAGTGCCTTGCTGAATGGGAGAAAATGTGATTTCTGTTTTTTCTTTTTCAAAGGTAACACTAGTTTTTGTATTTACAATTATTTTGTGTTTTCTTGAATGATTCATGAGTTAAGTATTTTTGGCTCTGTACAGGAATGAACCAACGGTAGTGGGGATACAACATGGCCTTGAACGCCAGCAGGGACCTCCCCTCCCCAAAACACACACACACTAAAAGAATGCTAAATTACCCCAAAGGGAATTACTAGTAGTACAAAAAGGGAGCAAAAGTCACCTCTAAGAAAAGTACCAATGAAATATTTGGGAAAAAAGTTTATGCATAAAGGCAATGGAGGCTTTATAGCTACGTGTGGTATATGGGTTTTTCTGCACATGTCTGTGCAGGACATTGATGCATTCTAGAGCTGTGCTGAGTCACATGGTGAAAGAAAATCCACCTGCTGGTTGTCTGTGCCACCACCAACCCTCAGCAACAGGGACCTACTGTGCTACCAAACTCTCACTGCTTATTGTGAGTTTGGGCTCAGACCACTCATAAACAGTGGATGTGAACAGAGCCCTCCAAGGGTGTGGCCACTGACATTTTAGGTTTTATACATTCTGCTTTACATCTACATGGAGGATGTATGAACCCATTTTTAATAACAGTGAGTTGAAACACTAAGCTCTTGCAAAACAAATGCTGCATCACATTCTCCTCTCATTTACAATGCTTAGTCTTGAAGGGAAATTTGACCCATCACATAATGTATATATTTACTTATTGTAGAACATTATACACTAGCCATTTGTGACTCATACATTTATTTTTCTGAAAGAAATAAAAAGGAAATCAATACTCAAAAGGGAAAGTAGCTTTGTCAGTGTTCAATTTACTGCTCAATTTTTCTTCCTTGCTTGCCAATTAACCTGGTAAAACAGTGATCTGTGATCCAATAATGCTGCTCATTCAATTGAGGTGCTCGAGTCCTTCACTTCTTGAAACTGATTTTTCCTTACCAGTTCAGACTAGACAAAATCAGGCATCTGTGAGAAAACAGTGTTCAAAAACTTTAAAAAACCCACAAAAACAGCTGCTACTAATTGCATTTCATTATTTCAAATCAGTTCCCAACTTCATTTCATTCTTTCCTGCGTAATTTGGATTGTTTCTAAGTGAGAGAGAATTTCACTTTTAAATTTTTTTAACTGTGCCCATTTTGGATTTTCACCTAATTTTCTACTCTAGCACCAAACACCTGGAATTAAATTAAATAATGCCCCAGCATTGCTGTATAACAAGGAGATTGGGTTGCTGTTTAAGAGAAGCCACTTCAAGTTGCTATTAAGGTAACAACTGCAAACAGAGAATGAAAGACAAAATCACTGAAAGCAAATCAGTGTTCACAGCTCTGAGACAACACATCAAATCTGGAGCTGACCTTGGGAAATGCTTTTGTAAGCTTTGAGTCGACATAAACACAGACTGCCAGCTGAAGGAACAAACTTGTGACATCCTTACAAAACAACTCTGGGAAACCCTGACAGCTCCTCCTGCCACAGATGCTGATGGAGGGAGAAGCCACTGGCTCTGGACCCCAGCAGCAAGGAAAGGGTTTTATCTCCTAGGCACATCCTGGTCTCCAGAGGAAACTGATTTAATTTCACTGGTTTAAATGACTGCAAAAATAGCAATGATTTAATGCTATTAATCAAGTTATACTAACTGGGCTGCAAATGGCTCCTATCACAAGGTCCACTGTAATGACAGTTTCAAATAAAAAGCAAACAATCCCTGACATGGAGATCTGCCTGTGTGGGATCCACATGTGCTCAGAAATTTGACAGAAACTTGGTTGGTAGCTGGCTGTGGGTGAGGTTTATTACAGCAGTTATTTGAGCCTACAGCTAAGGTAATGTCTTGTTGCAGCAGCACAGGCTCCTAGGGCTAATCCAAGGGCAAAGCCTGGAAAAGGGCAATTATAGATGTTTCAGAAAGGTCTTGCAGCATTTCTTTATGTACCATTTGTGAAAGAGAACATCACAGCTCTACAGAAATTGCAGAATCTCCATACTCCAGTACGTACAACCCATGCTGGCCCTCATGTGCTCCTCTCTTGCCACAGCTGTCAGAGCCCACATCCACAGCCAAAATTACACACTCCTGGGACAGAGGCAGGCAGCCACCTACTTTTCAAGGCCACAATGTAATTTTCTTTTTTTTAAAGAAAAGGCTAGGCTTCCAGGTAAGTATTTTTAAGCACATAAGAAGTCACATTTCTAGATCCAGAAGCCAAGTCCCTCTTCCTAATTTGAAAGCAAAATTTTTGTGTATTTTTAGGCTTGTCTGGCAACATTACTGTGGAACCAGCTCCTGGTAGAAACATGATTGTGACGGTGTTCACAGGGGTCTCAGATTGAGGGAAGAGATGAGGATTTGACTCCATGTTTCAGAAGGCTTGATTATTTTATTATATACATTACATTAAAACTATACTAAAAGAATAGAAGAAAGGATTTCCTCAGAAGGCTAGCTAAGAATAGAATAAGAAGGAATGATAACAAAGGTTTATGGCTTGGATTCTCTGTCTGAGCCAGCTGTGCTGTGATTTGCCATTAATTAGAAACAACCAACATAGGCCAATCACAGATCCAGCTGTTGCATTCCACAGCAGCAGATAATCAATGTTTACATTTTGTTCCTGAGATTTCTCAGCTTCTCAGGAGGAAAAATCCTAAGGAAAGGATTTTTCATGAAAAGATGTCTGCGACGCATGATAAAGATAGAGCTCAGAGGTACAAGACTGGTGGGAAAAAAAGTTACCTACGCAGCAGATAATTGCTAAAATAATGGTAAAAAAATGCAAAAACACCCCAAAATCGACAAAATAAAATAACAGCCATTCTTAAAAAGATTTTACAAGACTTTTTCCTACTACCTATTGGCTATGTGCATTAAAAAAAATGTTTTGCTTTGTTTTGTACTGTTTTTATTTTGGTGAGATTCTAATGTCATCTCTTAGCAGAGGGCTTTTTAGGCAGCTCCATCAATTACAGTATTAGGATTTCAGCAGACAGTGTTACATGCCCCGGGGCAAGTCAAAGGCAGTAGAGATGATGATGATGATAATTAACCTACTGATGAGACTGGTTTTTTGAAAAACAAACAAACAAAACCCAATCCAGATATTATGGCCATTAATACTCACAAAACTTGCCATGAGAGCAGAGCAGTTCAGACCTATGTCCTGCCTCTCACTATTGTCCCTTCCATATTCACGGTTGTGGTGGTCTGAAATAGCTTGGGTTTGGTAAGGATGGTTCTTTTCCTTGCACAGGTTTCTTTCCCCTGCTACCTGTGTCACATACACGTGTGTCATGAATGAGTGCAACTGGCAAAGAAAAGAAACCTGCGCTCTCAACCTGTTAATGCTACCACCATCCTTATCTGAGAGACATCTGAACATGCTGTGTCCTGTCTCTTCCCTCACCTCTCCCATCACCCTCCAGAGACCTGCAGCTGCTTCTTGTTTCTGTCTCTCCTGCCAGGTGCATGAGCAAGCCACATGCAGGAGAAACAGAGTGTGAGATCCTGCAGTTGAGGGTCTGAGGAGGATGCACAGTCCCATCTCCTCCAGAGCCACTCTGCTCTGCCATCCTTGCAGTGTGCTGAATTCTCCCAGGACAGTTCCTGATGCACAAGGAATACAAACACATGAAAAGCAGGATGTGGAGAGACATTCAGCCCACAGCTTCCCTGTTCCTTCCAAATTTCTTCTTATTTTATAAAGATTTAGCAGTGCGCCGAGTCTCATTAATGTCACAAAGAGTCCAACAGTAATGCTCTATAATGATATTATTTAAACAGCCAAATTTCTCCCTTTTAAAGCTTTTTAAAATGACTTACTTTTAGAATTTTTATTTCTGTTCTTCTTTTCTCTTTTTCTTTTCATTTTTTTTTTTTCAAAATGGTTACACTCTATGAACCAATGTATCCTGAAGGGCAATTGCTTAAACTACAGCTCTTCAGGAAGCTCTCTAAGAGCACAGAGGAGCATAGGCTGCCCAACGGTGCAATCCTGCCAGGGTAGGCACAGGAAGGCACAGTGCAATCCTGCCAAGGTGCCACAGTTCAACAGAGTGCACAGAATAACAAGATTGATATCTAGAAAACTTGATTGGCAAGGGAATTTTGAAGACAAAGGGCATAAGCCAAAAGTGTGACCATGATAACTGTCCAAATACCATCACTGCTACTGCAAAGAGCAAAGAGGGTATCCCTGTGCACAGAAGAAATAACAGTTCAAGGTGCAGCAAGGAATGGTCAGGTAGTACAGCAAAAAACCTTAGCAACTCTTTCAGGGTGAAGGGATGATGTTCTTCAGTAGTGTTTGGAAAGGCTTTGGAATGATGGAGGTCTTCTAGGAAAAACCTGCTTTGCATTATCCAGTTTTGGTTTTAGAGCAGGGAACTAGAGTAGATAAATGAGATTTCTATCTTATCACCCTGCCTAGCAGTCTTAAAGTAGAACTTTCATGTGCTCTGACTGCATTGCCTTTGCAGTGGAATGCAGAAAGACCATTTCTGTGTTGGTCTTGTTTATCTGTAGCAGAAAGCCAAATTTTAAATGAAACAGTATGCATAGTTATGGTGATCTTTTATATTGGCAATAAAATGCTTTGGCTAAGAGAAAAATATTGTATTTCACATGAGAGTCTGTCCCAGGAAAGCATAGATTGGATCAGCTTAGCTCTTTAGTTTGGCTAGGGAAAAATTATTTCATTTCAGTTGCATCTCTCCTCCATCTCTGGCAGATCTATCAAAATACTGGATTTACCAGTTAAGTTTCCAGCCACTGCAGGTTCAGTTTCAAATGGAAAAGTGTGGCTGGCATGCAGAACTCTGCTACTAGAAAAAAAAAAATATTCTCAAAGCCTGCCAGCTATTTTAAAGGTCATTACATGACAGAAGCACATCCATGACAGGCTCTTCATGCAAACTGCTGAACTGGGTTATAATCCATACATGAGCCCAGCTACTTCATTTTAAGATTTCCAGAGCAACCACTTGCAATACTGGAGTGGTTACTAAAGTTAAACTGGTTAAAATGTGAGTTAGGACACTTCCTATGTTAGCCTCAAAGGGGTAAAGGTACAGCAAAGACAGCATTGCTGGTTTGAGATGATTTTCCTTGCTACTGACAGAAGTAGCTCATGGGATACAGCCTGGCTTAGGTGTTACTGCTTCCAGGGCTTGCAATTCTTTTGCAGTTCTCTTTCTCTAAAATATGCAGTTGAATGGAATGTAGCTGGTTTGCCCATTTCTCAGTACACACTCCTCATCTAAAGAGACATGGAGGTTGTTAGTGATATGTTTGCAAATTCTTGGAGGTATTTCTAAAAGCTGTTAAAAGAAGCAACCCACCCAGATCCAGACTTCAACATCTGTTTGGGGAGGAAAAAAAAGGAGCTGTCGGAAAAATCCACAAGCCAGGCTAAATGACATAGTAGGATTAGAGTCAATCTTGATGATCAGTCATGAAGACAAATGTCTAAAGAAAATATTTTAACAGATACATAAGCCACTTTATTGCAATAAATAATTTCCAGGATTCTAAAATTGCAGGGAAATCAATCCTAGACACAAAGTACTATAATTTGGGTGGACAGAACAGTGTAACCCTTCTAAAAATTACATTTTTCTTCACTGAATATATGTGCAAGACATATCTATCAAGACATAATATTGCATCTTAGTAATCATCAAGAATGTAATCTGTCAAGTTATGTTTTAGAACAGAAAACAACTCCCTTGGGAGCCACAAGATGCACTTTTTTGAGATAACTGAAAATCCTGGAGAAACCAGGTAGGCTTAAGTGTACATGGACACAAGTATTATGTGTCCTCCAGCAACATGGTTAAAGAGTTGCTCATGAGAAATGGGTTTTCTTGGTATGTCACACTAAAGAGTGTGCAGAGCATTAGAGAATTATACACACACACACACATTAGTTTTGCAATTGCTACTTACAATCCTAAAAAATAGCTGAGCATTTAAATAGAAAAATCTGTTTACTGTCACTATGTAATCTTCGTATGTTATTTTGAAAAAAAACAGTATTTTTTTGTATGGTCTCTGTTAATCAATGGGAATCAACTCTCTTGTCTGTACAAGGACTATGGTAACAAGGTGTTTTCATCTGCATGTTTTAGATTTTAAAATATAAAGTTCAAAAGAGAAAAAAAAATTATCCAAATAAGTAGCCTCACATAATTTCACGTAAGTTTAGGAATATGCTTAAAAACTGTCCATGCACGAGCCCAGATGCACTGCTGGGTGATGTGTATACAAGTGGAATTGATGGACCTTTTGTGTCAATTCAAAAATAGGTTGAGTGTGTTGAATGCTGCTTTGCCTCTCTCCCTGCCTGGGCCTCGATCATGCCTTAGAGAATAAAACATTTCAGTCATCCTGCAGGGATCACAGGCAGTCAAATGTTTTGAGAGAGAGGCACATTTCAGTACAATTTGCCTTGGAGCCAGAGGTTCTTTAGGCAAATTCTACCACTCAAATATTGAAGAAAACTAAAAGAGGCAAGCAGCTGGATTGCCATCAAGACCATTTCTGAAATGAGAGTGATGGGAAAATAATTCAGGCACAACAGTGCAAACTTTCACAAAGAGATTTGCAATACCTGGGACCCAGGCAGCAAGGAAGAGTTACCACCTACCTGCAATCTGAAATGTATTTAAGTATCTATACTTATTTGTATATTTAAATAAATACATAAATAAATTTATAAATCTTTTATATTCAAAATCAGGATGGCTCACGTGCCACAAAACACAGAGCTGGGAAAGCTCAGTGTGTCTGCTCACCCCTGAGCAGCAGGGATGATAGAAAGGTGCTGTCATGATGGGATGGAGGTGGGCTGGGAAGTGGGGATTTCCATGCACTGCTGGAAACCTCTCTTTTCAAGCACAAAGGGGAAGATGTGCTCCATCTCCCCAAGGCATGTCCACAGAAACAGATCCTAAACCAAAATCTCAAGGTGGCTGTGAACTTTTGTGCAAAGGCAGATTCAAAGATGCTCTATTACCTATGCCAGAATTTGTAAAGTAAAACAATCTTATTTATGCAGTATGCTGGTCTCAGTGTTACTACTGCCCCCCTTCCCCTTCTTCCTTTGTTAAAAACTTAGGTTTTCCATGTTTCAAAGAGAATTTATCTATTTTCTGTCTTGATGCTTTTCAAAACAAATTCAATCCTTCTCTTTTAGTTGGCTGGAGAAAGCGTGGGATTACTATAGAAAGGAAGAATCACTAAAAACCCCCTTGACTGATCAACTCAGACTGACAGGGTGTAATTACAGACACATTGTAGACACATAAGGCATAATCTTAAAATTAACTTCAGAATTTAACCTGTCCTACGCTTGCATCTCAGTAACATTTTAAAAAATCCTTTTTATTTATACGCTGACGCACTCAGAGTATGAAAGTTGTCTTTTAAAGCTTGGTGTCTGCTTGCAGCTGTATATTGTTCTTGCATACAAAATCTTTTTGCTGACATTTAACACCCACACTGCAGGCCTGCAGCAGCTTACAAGGCTGAGGGCACAGAGCTGCCCCCGCCCTGGGGGTCACTCTGTACCCACAATATTTCAGTGCCCACCCCCTTCCTTAATTACAGACAGCCTGCAGCCCCAGGAGCAAGAACACACCATTTATCCCCCACACCATTCCCTGATGCATCCATCTTCTCCTTCCCTTCCTTAATGCAATACTATCCCCTCTCCCACACAGCCTCTCTCCAGACTTGGAAAGGCAAAAGTACAGACAAGGACTATGGCAAGGTGATGTTCTTGGGAGGGCAGGGGAGGATCCTACCCTATGTCACCAGATCCTACCAGTCCCTGTACTTCCCTGGAAAACAACTTACCTGTATCCAGCTACCACTTTAACTCTGAAAGATTGGCTCAGATTGTGCAGGATGTGCCCTCATTGGTGCACTTAGTGGTAGGAAATCTCTGCTTCCAACAGAGTGGGATAGTGCTTTGGCAGGACCTGCAGGACCTCTTAAAAGGATGATTATTTTATAATTTTATTGTATTGAGTTAAATGGAGAAATCTCTTCTGTCATTGCAATGGGCCACAACAAGGTAATAATTGATATAGACTCTCAAGACATTTACAGAAGGCTGATCATTTTCATTAAGAAACCCATACTTTTATACCCAAGTTTGCTACAGGTGGACCTAACTGGTCCTCCAATCAAAACACCATTGGCAAAATAAGAAACCAAACCACCCTTTGGTAAACAAATCTCCAGAACACATTCCACATGTTCCCAATACCAGGCGCAGCAAGTTAAGAATTGTTTCTCATTCTTTTCTCTGATCTTCTCACAGCCTTTCCCAGAACAATGCCTGGGAAAGCTGTCTGTTTCTCTCTGTGGCCAGAGAGCTGCTGCCACACTCTTCCATCATAATAAACTATATTATGAAAATATGGCTCAAACTTGGCCATGTTTCCACCATGAGCATTTTAATGCAGGTGCTTTACAGTGCTGTGCAGAGTGGGCATTCACCAACCCTCCCACAGGTTCTCCAACACCATCAGACTACAGGTTTGCTCTCTTTAGTCCTTGCAGTGGATGGCACTTTTCTTCACTTGTTTCTGTTTCTGGTCTACTGCCTTTGCTAACTCTCAAAGACTATTCTTACAGCTCTAATTGCATGTCTTGGGCAATGAAGCAAGCATTGGAATTCTGCTGCCCATATCACTTGCAGAGTTTAATTAATGGAAGGGAAGAGGTGGTGAAGCTTTAGAATCCAAGATCTGGAGCAGAAAAAAACAGCAGAGCTGTCTGCTTTTAAGTATGTATAGCTGCTCTCCTTCTGTAGTCCCATCTCTGAAATTCTTATTTCAACCCTTCATTACCACTCCAGTGTCTGCCACTTCCCACACTGCTCACAGCACTGGCAGTATATAACACATGGAAAAAAGATTTTCTATTTTAATAAAATTTCTGATATATTTCAGGTCCTGGAAGGTCTGAATCACTAACTCAGTGTATTATCTTTATGTCACTGACACTACTCCTACCACGACAAGTTTCAAGGCATTAAGAATTATTGGGATGTTTTTCCTTCCCCATGCAGAGGAGGTTATCTGAGCACGCAGCTCTTATTCTGGGATGAGAGATGGCGAAGGAGGGGCAGGAGCAAATGTTCATGTCACAAAGACAAAAAATGTCAGCCATGGCCACCAGACATTTCATGAACTAGGTGCTGTCTGCTCCCAGTAAGTAGCACCCCATAGGATCAAAGCAAATCAGAAGCAAATCTTCCTTTCCCTCTCTTTTGCCCCCACCCCAGAACAGCTTTTGCTCTTGACTTTCCTGCTTGTTTTTAGGGCAAGTCACTAGCCTTTGCAGCTGCCTTACTAAATCTTAAGAATGGAAGTTCAGGTAGCAAGCCTGACTGTGCAACCAGCCTGAAAGGCCAAGGTGGCCCCCAGGATCTTAGAAGACAACTTAGAGGTTTAGTTCTCCCCATCCAAGCTTTCATCTGTGGAAAAACCAGCATCAATCCAAAAGCCATCAACTCAAGCTACAGTACATTTACAGCTAAAATTTTCAAATAAAGCCAATTAAAATTAATGAACAAATGAACAAAGGAGTGGAGTAGGAGGCAATGCTAACTCCAAACATTAAAAAAAAAAAAGTCCATTCTCCAGAAGGAGTTGGATTGTTTTCAAACCTCTGCAATAAGCTGAATTCAGGTTCTCCAGGTGTTTACCACTCCTTAAGGCACTCACAGCTTAAGGAGGAGCTACAAAAGCCTCGTGGCCAGAGGTGCCAGCTTTTCAAGAAGTCAGCACACAGGTCAATAAGAACTTGGATAAGGGACATATCAGCTGTCTGAAATCTGTCCTCCTCTCATGAAAAATGCAGGGGAAGGAGACAGTTTCTTCTTTATGCAGATGGGAGCACTCCTTTCCACCCACTCTTCCCTACAGCTTGTATTGAAAAGTGGTTAGTCATAGCAGGACACAGACATGTTCGTGCCTGGATGAGGAAACTCAGATGATAACAAGAACATATTCTTGTCTGCAGGCCAGGAGACAACCACGTGGTTGCCTTGCAAGCCAGATTTTATAATTCCTTTGTGCTAGGGAGAGCAAGTCACTTGTTTAGCCTTAGTCAGCACCTGGGGAAATACACTGGTTTTACTTTCCAGAGTGAACAAACTTGTGCATGCTTTTCCCACAAGCTTCCTTTTTGTCCAGGCTTCTATTTACTCACAGGCTAACAAACCACACACATAGACAGAGCTGTTGGCCATGACATCTACAGAAAACTAACCAAAATCAGGACAAGGGCTGTGGACATGGATGAAGCTAATGCAGAAAGCCAATTATTCTCTGGTAGGAGCATGTACCTGGCAAGGAGAAAACCCTCACCCTGAGGTCTGACCCCTTAAAACATGCGATGTTGTAAACATTCATTTGCAATTCAGTGAGTAGCAGCTCATCATCTCAATTTCAGTAAGACACTAATGAGCTGGTCTAAATATATTTACTTGTTTGGTTATGATTCTCCTCTGAAAATGCTGTCCTTGAGAAGACATGCACAACACAGTGGTAAGAAGTCAAGCATTCTCTGCATTTGGCAAGACACAGCACACAGGCAGGGTAGGAAAACCCATGGTGAGCCTTTCTGGGGGTGCAGTTACTGACCCTGTCCAGGTCCTCATGCTCAAATAGTGAGGAAACACAGCAATTTGCTGAGCCTTACTCATTTTTAATCCAGAAATTTGGGATGCAACTGAGAACTCATCATAAGGGTGAGATATAAAATTGATGTCCCCTTTATCCTACCCTGGGGCATTGCAAATTCTGCAGTGCCAGGTGATGGCACTGTGACAAGAGGGTTCTGGGCTCCCCCAAGTGCAGCCCTGCCCCCCAGCCACCCTTCCAAGGAAGGCTTTTATGGTCCTGGGGCAGTACCTGTGCCCAGGAGGCTCAGGAGGCTGCTCCTACCCGTGGTTGCCATACACTGGGCACAGCTGAAAACAGCTGGGAATGGTAAAGAGATGAAATTACTGATGGGGTCTATTCAGATACATAAAAGAAACTATTAAAAAAATCCTCTAGCACACCCTTGGTATTTAATTGGTTACAAAACTGGCACAATGAGGGCAGAAAGCTGTGAATGTGGCACTTAGGGACATGGACGGGCAGTGGAGGTGGCAGTGTTAGGTCAAGAGTTGGACTCTATGATCTTAGATGTCTTTTCCAATCTAAATCATTCTATGATTCTATAAAAATCATTCCCACAAGCAGCAGACTCATCAATCAGTGTCAGGACCTGAACACATTTTTCCCCTCTCAGACAATATTATTGTGCTCAACATCTTAATGAGTATGAAACTGGCAACAAGATATTTACTTTGATCAAGGTGTTTATTGCATCTCAGAGGGCACACATGCACTGGGGTTTTTTGTTTTTTGGGGTTTTTTTTGTTTGGGATTTTTTTTAAACTGAAATACAAAGAAAAGCCATTTTGAAATTAACTTTTTATAGAACTTTCCCATTACAGTGTATGTTATCCCCACAGCAAATTCAGATACAACCACTTTTAATGGTACCATACATTGATTAAATAGTTCATTTGAAAGACTTTAGGTGAATATCTTTCCAACCCAATATGCTTTTACAGAGAACTGCCAAGCCACTTGTAACACTGATCAACAGTGACCTCATTGAAGAGTCAAGATCTTACACCAAGCCATCAGCAGAAACAGTATGAGAACAAATAAAAATCAAAGGAACACAGTATGTACAGTAAAGGGCATGGATCTCCGGATCAGAATTAAATCTAATCACCAATAGTACAAAAGCTACTCACAGCGCATTCGGGGCAATGAGAAAACACTATCCTAAGGCATACACAGGTAAGCACTAAATTAAGAGATGTACAGAAGAACTGAACAGAGATGAGGAACATCACTTGTAATGTTTTGACTACAGATATACCAAAAAGTGCTCTCGTATTTGAAATCCCTTACTGCCAGCACAACTAGGGTTGCTTTTTCCCAACTACATGGAGAGAAACTGACCCTTTACTTATTTTCAGTGCGTTTAGCAAGAACTAATAAATATGCCAATTATAAATGCAAAAATTTAAAGAATTAAAATAGATTTAAAATTAAAAACAGCAATAAATATGGTATTCTTTCAGATATGGTTTTTCATTCTTGGTAAATCATTGAAAAAGTATTTGTTATGGAAGTTTTCCTTTATATTACTTTAAATTATTTTAACATATACAGTGCCACAAAAATAAAACATTTTTTTCACGACAATTGAGATTCCTGTGACTGGAAAAAGAAAAGGTATTTTGCACAATTTTGTAAGTATTTTCTTTAATATCTGATATTATCACACTATGTTTTTTAACAGATAAAGGAGAAATTGAGTCCTAGGGAAACTTTGGGTGTCCTCAAAAAGTTATATACATTGAAACCTTCAAAAACCACAGACATTGCTCCAAATGGCTCACCAAACAACAGCTGCATAATCTGCCCCTGTGGGATAGGTTCAGAAAAGCACTAGAAGGCATCAGAAACATACATCCATTGTTTAAATTGTAAAACACAAATAACCCAAGTACACAAATTTTGAGAGAGTAGGGATAACAGCTAAGGTAGTACACATTCCTAATGTTCACTTTCACAGCTGTGCTACACGTTTCAGGAGGAAGAGAAAGTCTGAGTAAGCACTGGGTTTGGTACTGGTGGCTCACTGAGAAACTCTGAGCATCCATTTGTAGTCTCCAAACTCACGTTTTTAGCATCCAGTCAGAAAAAACGCAGCTGTGAATATAGAAAAGCATTAGATGAAAACTGATATAACGAGTTAGTAAAGCATGTTCTACAAAGAGCATGAAATCTGCTCATCTCTCCACATCTCAAAGGATTTACCATCAGAAGCAGCAGTCTTCCCACAGCCAGTTATGAATCTCTCTATTATAAATACAAGTTGAAAGCAGTGAGTCCCAGCAGTGGTGTATCCCCACCCCTGGCTGTCTCTGCCAAGTGCCAGGTACACCTCTCTGGGGCTGGAATTTGGAGAAGGGTGAAGTGGAACTGGGAGATGCCTGCTAAGAGCAGCCTGAATCACTGCTACTAGTTCCAATGCAGAGTGGGCTCAGAACAAATTTTAGAATTAAGCTCTAGGAAGGAAGAGAAGTGACTCATGAAGAAGGCTTTAAAGTTATGTAATGATTGTCCTCTCCTCACCTTATTCTAGACACATTATTCTAGACTTAATTATAAAATGCATACCTTATTTCTGCATTATTATTTTTTAATTTGCTTAAGCGTTAATTCAATTTTATATTCCTACTTGGCCCTCCAGAACCATCAGAATAATGTTTTGGCCTTTATTTCATTCCATTATACAGTACTGTTTTTTGCTTCTCCTCCATTTTTCTTTGCATTTACTCCTCTGTTCCTCCCCATTATTGCTCCACACAGCACTGCTCAGGACCTCACAGCCTTACCATTCAGAAAAGCAGTGCCTTGAAAAATTGTATGGTAGGGTAGGACATTAGCTGGCAGCAGTGAAGAGCTGCAAACAACTTCCCCTTGATGACAAGAATATGTAAGTTTTTTCCCTTTTGACACCTTCACACCTATGACACCAAATCTGTTTCAACACCCCCAAGAGTGGAAAAAGCCTCTTCCACACCATCTGCCCCTCAGTATTTGTACACTGCTATTCTATGTGTTTCAGTAATAACTTCAAGAAAATACCCAAACATGAATGCTCGGACTGAATGGAAGCAAGGAAAAAATTGAAGTTATGCATCGAAGATACTTTTTTTTTTTTTTGCCAAAAGCAACTGTCAGAAAAAGTTTATCTGTGAGTCAAGACTTCAGGCTAAAGTTAAGAGTGTGGACAGAGAATTTGGTTTTCAATACAGTGCATGTTTCTAGCTCTGCAGCTGCAATTTTATCTGTCATATTCAACCTAAACAACATCTGTGTGCCAGACATGTACCAGAGAGTGACATGCTGGAGCAGGCAGCCACAGAATACCTTATCGTTTACAAGAAATCCTTGATGTTAAGATCCGCTAATGGGTCCTTTGTTGGAGGTTTCTTGGGGCTCTGAGTAGCAGGAGTTGGGCTTGGAGAAAGCTGACAGACGCAGGAGAAAAACAAAGCAGACAAGAATACACAAGCATTAGATAGACACAGGCAGTTCTCACACAAGCACATTGCAAGTATAAAAAGTTCTCATTTGTCTGCAAGTCCAGCCGTTTTGCTCAAGCATTGTTTGGATTCCATCCTCACTACAGGGTTAACAATGTTTGGCAGGTTTAGTGGCTAGGGCTATAAATACTGCAGATTCTAATTAGCATAGCTTGAGATCTCTCCCTCTCTGTAAAACAGGGAGGCGATAGAACCTTCAACCCAGAGAGAAGAGACAATTGTTAGATGTTAAAAACCAAGTTTCAGAGCAAGCAGAGAGCATCCTCCAGGGTACTGAAATTCCCTGTTACTGGCAGTTAAGTACAAATTATTTGACATTGGTAATGTAAATAAGAGTCCAAAAGAAACTGGAAATATGATTAGATCATACTGGGTTCCTCCTTTGGCAGGTGAAAAAATGGTCATTCAATAGAAAACATCAGTTTTGAAGTTCCATGCAAAACTTCTGATTATGGTGGTCAAATGATTCTCCCACTCTGTCCTTACTCCTCCCCACTCCTACCTCAACTCAGGGCACAAGAAGTATTTTGTATGTAGCCCTGGCACCTTGATGACCACTTTTTCAGTAAAAAATTTCTGTGTCCCATTATGGTATTCTTGGTAAGCACAGAGATAGTTTAAAGTGGGAGGAAAAGCAAGACTAAGTATATTCTTACTTACAGCTGTTTCAAGTTCTATTTTTACACAGAAAACCTTGACAAGCTTCATTGGGAATGTAGTTCCCTGCATAAAAATGGTGGTTTGCTATATGTTGATTGCTTAGTATTTCCAAAACAAGGGCAGCCTGGTTTCCAGGGTTACCAATGAGCTTCTACAGCTGCAGCATCAACTTCCATCTCCCTCCTTATTTGAAAGGCAAGATGGACTTCTGACTCACAAAAAGAAAAATACTACAGCTAAATAATTTCCTGCATCTCCTCAGGAAAGGTTCTTTCTTTTCAGTATTATTACAAACCAAACTCTAGTTGAAGTAATAGCCTGGGACAGGTGTTACAGCTTATGCTGCATCACCTGCTGAGCGTAGCTATAGTAAATTTTGGTAGGCTGTGAACAGAATAGCAGTGCCTGAGAGTTCCACTTGCAGCTTTATTCAAATATTCTCCAAAACCAGATCTTGGATGCAGTTAGCTGTAAGAGACTTTTCAAACCCGTTCCATTGGTCTCATACAAGGCAACTGCAAAAAAATCCAGGTGGTTCATGTGATTTGCTGCAAGGCAGGCAGCTGATCCTTGGCCCAGAGCTAGGGCTGAGCTGAGCTAATGCACACACACACCAGGAGCTGCTTTCTAGAGGCATGGAGAGCATGAAGCATTGGTGTAGAGCGATGCTCACCTGTACACCAGGGCCAGCGGCGGCTCCAAACGGGGGCCTCATCATGGGCTGCCCGTACATCACCGGCTGCTGGGGCATCATGGGCACCCCTGCACCTGCTGGGGGCTGCAAACCAACACCGAGTCAGCAGGGGCTGGGCGAGGGAGGGACAGCACTGTAGCGAAAGAGACTCACCATCCCAAATGCTGCTCCTGGCTGTGGGACAGGTGGAGTACCTCCTGCTGCAGGAACAGCACTTGCTGGAGGCACAGCTCCTGCCTAAAAAATAAAAAAAAAAAAAAGGGCAAAAAAGCACAAAAATCTAACAGCAACCATCTGGAAACCACACATAGTCTCCAGCACTCTCAAAGCTGCTCTGGAAAGTAGGACTGTTACGCAGCACATATGCAGCCTCAAAACCACAATACTTCAAGGAATGAGAGAGCTGAATGAGTCCTTATGCTCAGCTTCTTCCTTCATGAGAAAGCAATGGTGACAGACTCCATTCTCTTCATGAACAGAGCCCATTTACTGACTACAACTCAAAATAGGCCCAAGAAAACACAGTTTCCTTCTCCTTATAGTGTAAGAAAGCACCCCAATTTCATAACAGCTAACGCACTACGACACTTATTGTAGCAGTGTATTTTAGTAAAAGCTTAAGCAGACTGTAAAGCTAAAGGAAATAGCTGCTATAATGAGTTTACAGTGAAGAAAAAATAATTATGCACCAAGATTCATTGAAGTTAAAGGATATGTTCACACTCTTAAACCACAATCAGAACCATTACTAAGAACAGTTTAGTTTGTCTTGCTATGATTTTCATTCAAATAACAAAAGGCAAAAACAAAGGTTATCTTCCACGACAATTCAGGGAGAACTGTTAGTTTAGTAGTCTGACTGGATATACAGCACAAGAGCACCTTTAAAGAGGCCATCCCACCTCACTTATTTAGCACAGCCTACACATCATCCCTTTTGGCTGCCTTCTGTGTAACTCCCATGCAGTGTCTCCTTATAGCCTTGAAGGCATCTAAACCTTTCCTTTTCACAGATATATACAATCCAAATTATTAACAGCTCTGAGGAGAGGCAGAAAGTATTCAAGGAAGGGATGAAAGAAGGGCAGTAGGATTTCTTACTGCTCTTGTATGGCCTAAGCACACTGACACCATTTCAAAAAGTCCCTAAGTGCATGATTCTGAAGAAATATATACAACACAAATGTTTCATGAAATGCTACCAAAACTACCCAGCTTCCCAGAAAGACCAACTACTTCTCAGATGGTAAAATCACCACAAGATCAGACTGATGTTGCAGAAGCTCGAAATTTCAGGCAGTACAAGTCATCAGGTAGTTCACATCAAACTAAAGCAGTAAAGAGATAGTTTTCAAGCTTACAGCACAGAAATAGTTAATCACAACTGCCATATTCAACCCACTGGCTGAGAATTGTCTGTTGGACAGACAGCCCAAGAGGAGCTGTGTTAGAAGCTTCTAGCTAGTTTTAAGCCAGCAGTAGTAACTGCAGTGCAGGTGAGTGCTGTTAGTATCTTCATGTTTAGTAAGTGCAGTAAGAGGTCAAAAAAAATTCACTTACACTGTACAGTATTGCCCAGCCTTTCTATCAAGAAAAAAAGTTGGTGTTACAACTAACACATTAAGTACAGAGAATTCTTGTGTCTTCCATAACATTATGGAATGTGCTCAGAGTCATGTCAACACCTGACTGTGGCAGCAAGTGACTGAACTGGTTGTGGTCCCCTTTCAGAGCTCTTCTTTCCTTTGCCAACCCAACCTCATTCACATGGAGGCTGTTTTAAGCCTTGTGAGACATTTGATGAGGTTGAGGAGATGGGGTATTACTCCTCTTCAGAATACTTTTGTAGCTCACTCATTATCAAGTTGCTCTTGTTCCAAGTTTAGATTTTTAGCTCAATTTGACCCTCTTCTCTCAAAATTAGTGCCTAACCTTTTACAGGGTAATCTTACCTTTTCCAACTGCTCTACCCTGCTAAATAAGCTATCCACTCCTGATCTAACATCAGGTACTTGATCAATATGAATACTGTGTAGTCTTTTGATCTACTTCATCCAGTGAAACTCGAGGAAAACCTCTGTATATTCTCTCCTTATAGTACATCAGCTTTGCATCAATAATGTTTTATTTTGAGCACTTGAGCTGGGCCAGATCCTGGCCAGATCTACATGGCTAATCACACACTTGGAAATGCCCACAGGTATTAAATGTACAGGTAGAGCAATACCTTGATACACAAGCTAGTGTATTTTTCATTTACTACTCAATGGTTTATTTATACCCACTGTAAATGGGCTCTTAAAAAATGTGACTTGAAATACTCATATAATTTACACAGAAGCAAACTCTTTAGCCTCAGTAAGTGGAGCAGTCCCTACAGGTATGCTTGCACAGCCTCATCAAATATTGGAAGCCCAAAACCAGTGCTGTCTATGGATTAACCACCTACCAAAGGACCGCCTGGGACACCACCAGTTGACCATGTTGCAGGTGCTACTTTTGGCTGCCAGTTGGCTCCTCCTGTTAACTTTTTCTCTCCAGCATTCCACTGCAGGTCTCCCCTAACAGAGAGGGAGAGAGGCAGGCTATTATTTGCACACTTCCACAGTGAAAATGAAAAGCAGTCACAGCATACATTAGCATTAGACGTGCAGCTACATTAGCTTATGGTGTATGCAGTTATTAACAGAAAGATTTACTTTTAGTGACACTCAGTTTCAAGGGTTGTTAGCAGTAGACACCAGAACACTCTAAGCTGAAGTCAGTTACATGGTTATGGCCTTTGTGGTGAGAATTAAAGAGAAGTTTTACTTAGTATTGACTGAAGGCAACATATCACATATACCCTTGCAAAGTAGGAAGAGGGACTGCTACTGCCTATTCTACTGGGGCCAGGCAGGAGAGCTGCCTGCTAGATGTCTTTGAAAGGCCATTTCAGTGCTGGAAATCTTGCTCAGACAGCTGAAGAAGGAAAGCATTCAGTTCTGCAAAAAGTTGATAGATACAAGAGAAACAAATCATTCATAGAATAAAAGGGCTGTCGAAAAAACAGGTTTTGTTACAGGCTGCCTACCAGAATAAAATACACCATTTGAACAAAGTAGATTAAAGGAAGCTACATTTTGAGGCTAAACCTCATGATATGTTTGTGCACATCCCTCTTATCATCTTCACAGAGACACAAAACATTCTGAAGTCTTGCATACAGAGGAAGGCTCAGGGCACAAGCAAGCAGTTAAATTAGGAAGATAAAAACATAAACACAATGTTGTAAGTATTTCTTTTTGCAAAAAGAAAGTTATTGCTGCATGGAATGAACCTCTTTTCTATTTTGGAAGTGTTTCAATGCCTACACAATAAGTACCTCCAGCATCTGTAAAAATATAACACATCTATTACATATTAGCATAGATTATTGAGGGGAGCTATAAAAGTATATATTATCTGGACTATTTGTTCATTATAAGCCATTTGGAAATCAGCTATCCAACATGAAAACAGTAATTTACAGGAGAAAATATTTCTAACACTCAGATTCAAGACAGCAGTTTTGTAAGCTATATCAGGAACACTGAACCCTAATTATTCAGTAAACCTGTACAGAATAGAATACTTTCTTCAGAATTTTTCTGGATTGGGAGGTCAGAGCATATAACCAATTCATTGCTACTTAATAAACACTGAAATAGATGTAGTGCTTTACACCAGAGTAGAAAAATTCCTTTTATCTTTAAGCAAAGTTGCACTTACTTTTTAGAAGTAGTACCAGAAATTCCAAGATCTGAAAATTGTAAGGAAAAAAGAAAATAAAGAAACCACACATTTAGAAAATTGGAGCCTGTCAAAGCAACAGTTTACATTTCATTGCATTGGGGCCTACCAAGAGCAAAAATGTTTTGGCTGTCTTCATTTAGACAGCATCAGAGGACTGGCCACATCTACCTATTCTGCAGGACAAACATCTGAGAAACCTTGCAGTTGTCTTGCACTTGAGAAAGTAATTTTTGCTTCAAAATTTTTAGGCCCACAAAATGCCAAGTTATTTGAGAGCACTGAACTATTTACCATGAATGGTAACACTAGTTTCTGTTCCTCATTACACATACAGAAATAAAAAGCTGTATTCTACATACACTAAATGTGGAAATTGCCTATAAATTTTCCACTGTTTTATCTGCTTGGTCACACATGGAAACTCCAAATAGTTTCTTTAATTACCCTTTGGAAGAAGTCTTAAGTTAAATTTTAAAGAGTACTCTTCTAGCCAGACCATTATAACTCCTGTAATTCATAAACTGTTGCTTGATTTTCTCCTCCAAACTTTGATATAGCAGGTGATTTACAGAAGATATTTGAAGGGATTAAGAGTCTTGCTGACTTCCAAGCACAGTATTTTCCTCCACACCTAACAGCCATGTCTGCATCATAAGATCAGTTATACCTTTGCTGTGGTGTGTCTACATATACTAAGGGAGTATTCATTTTATACAACTTCAGCAGGATTACACCTCAGCCTAGGTGGGCTTCTGATAGGTTTTTTGGAGGGGTTGCAGCTACTGATCTCTAATTACAAAAGGTCTAGCCCTTTTTCCTACTACAGGAAAGTATATATTTATTTAAGTTCAGCATTTTAAGAACATATTTGTAAGTTCTCTGTCCCTGCCTGTTCTTGAGTGCACTCATCACCCCACTGCTACTCTTTATCTCATTTAACATGAAGTCAGCTATTTGTGTCCACCAGCTTTGCTGCTTAAACTGCCATCAGACACTTTGGACAATTTTCACCTTTCCATCTATTACAGAGGGGCACATCCATTAAGAGTCTGATGTGCCTCTGAAATGTAGCTGGGATGATCAGATATTACAAATCACACCCACCAAACAAATGCCAGTATTTGTCTCAGATCCTGGGCTCCAAGAAGGATAAACCCAGACTAAGAGAATCAGCTATCTGAACCAAGCCTTATTCCTGCTGATAGCTTCCCCAGTTTCCACAGCAGAACAGGAGGATACTGAGGCAAGCTAAAATAGGCAGGTATTTGCTCCATGGAAAAGCAACATGCATGCCACACCACTCAAAACCAAAATTTGTCACTTACTGCCGACTAAGTTTGCGAGAGATGAATCAAGATCGCTCCCGAGGCCTTTGCTTGCTGCTGCAGCAGGGACTGTTGCTGTGGCTGCAGGTGCTACAGGCTGACCAGAAGGAACCATAGTTGGCATAAGAAGATCACCTAAGCCATCAAACACTGGAAGTGAAAGGAAAGTGAGTTAGAACAGCAGCTGTGATCAAAAATACACTGCCTGCCACTCTGCTGTTGCTCAACGAACACAGCACAGATGACCACACCACAGATTTACCCAAACACCATTTGACATTGAAAGTAATGCCAACAAGGGCATGCATGTCATTTTACCAGACACTGAATGTACAGTAATCCTCAAAAAACTATACCAATGAAAACTAACATGAGAAGACATGCCTAAAAAAGGGATTTAATTGGAGCATTGAATCTACATAGATACAGCACCACTTCCACATGACACTATTTTTCTTACAACCATCCTTACAGAGATGTCAGATACACACACATTTGTCAGGAGATATTCATTTAAAGGTTTTTAAAATGAACATCTTGCTGCAAACACCAGTCAGAATTACTGTGGCAAAGGCAGTCTTATACCTTGACATCTCACAGCAACAGGATTGGCAGTCTCAAGATGTTACTATTCACTTGCAAGCAGCAGGGAATCGGGAAAACCTACTAACATCTTATGAGATCAGAAGGAACCAGAACCATCCACACAGACAGTGCTATTCTCCTTAGTCCAGTCATCTAACTCAGAAGCTCATTTTTTAGATCCCTTGAAGTCAAACTGCTTGGTACATCTCATGCCTGAGTTCTATCTTCTGATCTGTATTTGAGGTACATGCTAATGTTAAGTCAACAGGGAGGGGTAGCATGTGCACTGGCAAGCAACCAAATAACCAAGCAGCAGTATTATTTCCATCTTGTTTTCTTGTACGGTTGTAGAACTCACCAATTTTAAGTTTGTAGCAAGGACCCAGCATGAAAAATATAGAATGGAAGAGATGCAAACAAAATGATAGCAGTGATAAAAGTTTAAGCTTATAATCAGGCAAAGAACTCTAGGGCAGTTTCTGTTGTGTGTACCCTTGTGTGTGCCATGCAGGCTCCAGAGCACCATCAGAAGCCGTGGCAACAGGACTTGCCTCTATACTTGATTTACAGAGTAGAGTTTTCCTTGTTTGTGTAATTCCTGATTCATGCTATCAAGCACATGCAAGGATGATGTATACACTAGTTTGTCTTTTACTGACATGGCAGAATAAAAAATGAGTTCAGAGAGCTCTTGGGCACACACCAGCCTTATCACCACCCTGAGGTTCTTCCAGTAAGAAAGAAAAAGGAGGTCACTGATATTGCTTGTACTCAGAGCCTAAATATGGTGTCATTAACTCATCTACTACACAAAATGTATTAGAAAATTCACAGGAAGAAACCCTGTAGCTCACCTGATGCATCAAATGAACTGCCAGTTGTTGGAGCTGTTGTCCCAAAAGCTGCATCAAAGTTAGGCTGTAGTAATCCAGTTTGAGCTGGAGTGACTGGGGATGGTGATGGAGAGGGAGCAATAAAGGAACCTCCAAAGCCTTTAAAAAACAGAGAGGTGAGGATGTTAGAGCCAGCCTTGTTAGACTGTTTACCAACTCCTCAGTCTATAAAGGGTGGAAAGGCAAAAAACAATTCTTACTAGGCCATTTTAAAATAAAGAACATTTCAGCAGCCTATGTGAGCTTCCCTATGTTTATTAGGCTTACTTCAGTATAATGGAACCAAGAGGCCCTCATAACCCAAATCCTAGCCCACAGCAAGTCTCATGCTCACAGCAGCTAACCCTGAATACGGAAAAATGCACTGGCATCAGAGATCTGCCCTCATCTCTTCACAGTCTGTTCTTGACATGAGTTTGTCATGGAATAATGTAGGTTGGAAGGGATCTCTGGAAGTCAGCCAGCCACACATCTTGTTTAAAGTCAGTCTAACCAAATCAAGTTGCCCAGACATTTGCCTTAGCACCTTCAAGAGGAGCTCTTACTGGCTCTCTGGGTGGCCTGTTGTCATATCAGAGACCATTACAGTAGTTAATGAGTTTCCCACACACATTTCCTTTTTTTACTATCTTTGTGCACCTCCAAGAAGAACCTCCTCTGCATGCTCCTGTGAGTTTTGACATCTATAAGCATCTTTTTAAGGCTGAATGAGCCTAGGTCAGTCTCTCTGCATATGCCATAAGCACAAGTCATCATCTCTGTGGCTCTCCAGTGAACTCACTCTGGTATGCTCCACATTAAGAGATTCTCCAATGCATTCCACACTACCCATGCCCAGCTGCATTTCCCATCTCCCTTCCAGCACGTGCTATGGTGGTTCCAGCTGCACTCGTGCCAGAGCTTGTGATAGTGATGCTTTCTCAGGCTGCCTAAAAGAGGCTTCCTCTATGTGCCTCTTCTTGAGGAGGGGGTCTGCAGCAGATACCTGCTAAAACACTAGATCATCACCTGCCCACCTGCCCAAGGCAAGCTCTGTGCTTTAAACTATCTGCACAAAAGCACAGATCTCCACAGAACCAGACCAGAAGCAGGTTGACCAGATCTAAGGATGACAAAGGCAGTTCACTGCAGCAATTCCTAAAGCACAGGAGCCACCTAAAGAGCCTGTCTTTCCACTTCCTGAGGGAGAACAAGGAACCTGGCAGAAAGGTATGAGCCAATATCCATTAATAAGGTTCAGTTTAGAAATTTCTGTAAGCTTTTGCAAAGTCCATGAAGTGTCTGTTTTTCCAGCTACAGAAGAGAGGACTCCCCAGCTTCTGGTGATGATTTGTATGATGACTGGTCTTAATTTGATGGCTTTTTGCCTTGCACAATCTAAGAGGAATACCAGGCCCAGAAGCCATAAAATTCTTTAATGAACCAAGTTCCTAGTTGTCTAGAGACTGCTCAAGACCCCAGGAAAGGCGGCAGAAACAGCGGCAACTGAGTTAGATGTGTTGTGTGGACACCCCCAACTGCCTGATTTTGAGGTTGCTTTTACACAGTCAACTAAAATTTCATATAAGAACATGTTATTTGTATACAAACTAGGACATACAAGCACACATTTTAATTGAATAGAAAGATCTAGAAGGGAAAATGGCTAGACTGTTTTATTTATCAGCAAAGCTCTGGTTTTGTCTGCTGAAAGGCTTAGAGTAGGAAAACATTTCTTCCAAAATTCCTAAGCAAGCCAAGAAGGGGCAGGAACTCATTTGACAGCAGAACACATAAAGCAATTATGAATAGTAAGTATACTCATAACATTATGCATATAAACACTCAGTACAACCAAACACTCATAAACCATGAAGGACATGCCTTCAGCTATGATATGAACTCCAGACACTCTTAAATTTAAAACTGGATTACACTGCAGGCTATACATCTGCCATTATCTAGAGTGAACAAATGCTTAGCAATATGCTGCAATGTTTATAGACTCCCTCTGTCTGCCAAAAAAATAAAATCAAATCTACTTGGAGCCCTTTGGAATGTATATTCAAAACATAAATAAAATAAATTTTTAAAAATCATCAATTCATCCCAACTGCTTCAGGTCTGCTTGAGTATTTAGAGTTAGAACATCCCTTTTATAATTTAGGTTTTGATTTAATGCAACTCATCAGATTCAGAGTGCACATAGCTGAAGTTTAAAGCCATCTGGAGTACAATTCCTACTTGCATTTAAGGTTAGCTATGGATAATGACATAAAATATTTTGTACTGTAATGTTTGCATAAGCAGAATTGGAATTCTGTCCTTGTTGCACCCAGTCTCCTGATAGCACATGTAACTGCAAAAGATTTTTCATGTTCCAGAATCTATTAGTTAAAATTTGATCTATGGCCTTAAGCCATCTATAAACTACTACAAAAATCTATCAAAGAAATATGAAAAAAAGAGTAGTCTTCCACCTTAAAATCTGAAGCAGTCTGTCCTAAAGATTTAGCATGCATTTACACATTATGTCCCAATTTAAGAATCTGACTTGCTGATTGAGAATGGATGTATGCCTTATTATTATCTCGACAACTTCCTTCATTCCTGTAGCACAACTAGACAATGTCCACACTTTGAGAAGATATTTGAAAATGTAGTGATAACCTACCCATCAATTCTACAAATTGTGCTGGTTTTGGCTGGGGTAGCATTAATTTAAATCATGAGACAAATTCCCCTTTCAGAAACATGGGAGAATTTAAGACAAGTCTTCAAACCAAAAGTGCATGTGTTGGGATTTTGCTCTTTACAAACTTCAAATTGGGATGGGGAGGAGTCACAGCTGTATAGCTCAGCCACTACAATACATGGTGCAGCACAAATTTTGGAGAGTAGTACACAAAGAATTCAGCTGAAGCTGCTTATCTGTAGGTTGCAGACTAAAATAATACAGTTATCCAAACTTTGATATAGGGTGTGACAGTGGTGAGAGACCTCATCTCACCCAGTGTAAGGAGAGGGTCTCTATCACTTCTCTGCCCTTGTGCTCAGAAAACCATGCTCACATCAACCCACCCTCCTTGGCTAAATGCAAGACTGCTACCAAGTCAGTCATTCAAGCTACTAACATTTAAGTGCTCAACCAAATTAAAGAAAACCAAATTGAATGAACTCAAAGTTTAATTAGCAGTAAGGAACAAGAAGCATAGCCTGAAATCTTGCTTAACTTTAGTACTGCTACAGACAGCCAAATAAACTTCATGGAGACACTCATACTCAGTGAACAGTACAGAAAAATAAGGCTGTGTGGAAGGTAGGAAAACAAAGAACATGGAAAGAAGATAATCTAGGAAGTTAGCTTGTACTTCAGTATATTGCCTCCATTATAAGTCACTCTAGTTTTAATTAAAATATCTGAAGTACTAAGAAATCTTGTGCATAAGTATTTTATTTCACTATCTACACCCAAAGAACATAAAAGATTTCAAACACCATTTCTTAGTATTGCTCTAAAGTAACAAGTTTTTAGAAGTTCTTTATTACCAGCAAGTAGGTCTGCAGAAGCTGAGGAACTAGAAGCAGCCTGGGTAGTGGGCTGGGGTTCAGAAGCACTACTTCCAAAAGCATCTAAAGGGAATTCCAGAAAGCATCAAGAAAAAGTGAGACATTCAATATTAAATACATCAATTCATCACTTATCAAAAGATGACAAAAGAAAGTCACTTCAGACATCAGAAGAAGAAAATTAAACTGCTTGGCCATCCTTATTGCAGAGCAGTACCATGGATGCAAAGTTCAGGTGGAGAAAAGGATGTACAACAAACCAGCATCTGAAAGAAATCTCTTCTTTATTTGGACCTCTTCTCAGATACAAATCACAGCATTCAGGACAACAGGACTTTGGAGATTAATGCACTGGCTGAAAGTTTGGAGTCATTGCAGCCAGAAGCCACTAGCTCACATGAAATCTTCTTAGAGGAATGTATCACTAATGTTTGGAATTCACTGCTTCTAAGCACCACTTCTGGTCTTCAACATGCCTAGAGTTGATTGCGTCCATCCTAATTTCCACCTTATCAAAACCCATGATTCAGATATACCCAGTTTGAGACAAGTCACCCTCAAAAGTTCAGCTGCTTTGAGAAACGGAACTGAGAGGAAACAGCATGACCATGGAGATTAGCAAAGAAGAAAAAGAACAGAGCAGAATTTCACTGGACATCTGAGGAAGAGCCACACATGCACTAACTGGGGATAGAATGGCAAGTGTCATGACAACAGGACAACCAGACAGCTTATTTGCAGTTCGTTATGGTGCAAGTTTAAGAACCAGACGTGCCAGACTCAGCCCTAAGGCCACACAGAAAAGTTGAGAAGGGGAAACCCGCAGCTTTAGCAAAGCGCAAAGGTAATCGAAATGAAGTGATTCAACTCTGAAGTGGTGAGGAAACAAAAATACCCACCACCAAATAGGTCAATCACACCTGAAGAATCCACCTTTGCTGGAGAGGCAGCGGGTAGAGGAGAGGGGGCTGCAAATGCATCCACTGCAGTAAGCATAGGATAAATAATATTTAGTATCAGCAAGGCAACAGTGATAGCTAAATATTTCAAAGCCACATGGGCTCCAACAGTTAGTACCACAGGTTTGGTAAATTCGGGTAATAGTCTCCAGAACTGCAAACAGAAAGTGTTACATTTCTCACACAGCAACTGAAAAACCACAGTACTTTAAAGAAAACATTGTTTATTAAGCATTTTCTTATTCTTAGAAGAGGATTTGCTCTCCCAACAACCACATCACTTACTTACTGAACTTCAGTGTCAGCCACTTCATGATTTGCATCTTCAGCAAGTGCACATCTTGTGACCAAAGCAGCAAACCCAAAACTTAATATGTCTCGATATTTCAGCTTAAAGATGTAAACTGGCAGTAAGTTGATTTTTTTTTTTTTTTAACTTTTGGAAAAAAAATCCAAACCCAGGAAGTCTGTGGAATGGCCTGTGAAAACAAGCACTCACCAGATAAGAGATCACCAGTGAGAGAACTCTCAGGCACAGGAGAAGCTCCAGGTTGTGGAGATGAAAATGTATCTTCCAGGAAGAAAAGAAAGAACGAGAAGTAAGTACCACTCAAATCAAGTTTACATCATTACATAGGCTCAAAGCAGCAGAGTATCAGAAGAATTCTCTCTTTACCTGTACCAAAGAGATCTATGCTAGGAGTAGCATCAGGTTTAGGTGCTGCAGGTGCATCAGGAGCAGACTCAAATAAATCTAAGGCCAAGAACACAACACATCTTTAACTCATTTTTGAAAGGCAGGACTGAAAACAGAAGTTTCCAATTTTGCACATCATATTTGAAATTAACAGGCTCTCTGCTTTGAAAGCCTAGCACACAACACGCATGCAACAACGAATCGTTCATTTGGTACTCCTGACAGATCAATCCACCAGAATCAAAGAGTTAAAAACAAAATTACCACCAAATATATCTAGAGCAGGAGGAGCGGAGGTGGTGGCGGTAGCAGAAGTGGTGGCAGTAGTGGTGGTAGTGGCAGTAGCTGTAGTAGCAGTAGCAGCAGCAGCAACAGCAGCAGCTGGAGAAGGAGTTGTTGCAGGAACTGGAGTGGCTGCACTAGTTGTAGGGGTAACTACAGGAACAGCAGTCTCTGTTGGCTTCATAGCAAAGAGGTCCAGCTCAGGAGCAGCCTCTGCACTACCTTCGGATGGGGCAAAGGGGTCTTGTAAAAAGGAGAGGGGAAATATATGTGTATGCATACTTAGGATCAGTGAGGGAGGAAGTCAAGAACAAAGCAACTATAGGCAATGCACATACTGCAAATACACACACGCACACAGAGGAGGCTGCTCTAACATCTAGCTTACTTATCCAGACATGTTACTTAAGTTTTTCTAAAATAAAGACTGTCTAAAAGGCTGAGCAGCCTAGTTACTAGAGGGGAGCACTTTCAAATGTTCTTTGACGAGGCCAAAAAACCAAATATGACAAAGGACTATCCAGGCTACTGTTAAAACTCAGCACTGACAGAACTTCATTAGCACTACCAAATAAATACAAAGTCACTGGGACTTGGAAATAGGCAAATTTGTTAAGCATGCTCTTCAGTCTAAGGTTTGTTTTCACCAATTGCAAACAGTATGAAATTTTCAGAAAAACACACTGCCATGTAGTTTAAACCAAAAAAAAAAAAACAAACCAAAAACCAGCAAAACAAGAGACTATCTAATGACATAAAACCCACCATTTCCTGAACATGCATCAAGAGCTGCTGCTACAGGGGTTGGGGTAGCTGGTGCTGCTGCCCCTTCAGCTGCTGCAGGGGCTTCCCCAGGAGAAGCTGCAAAGGCATCTTGGGTGCAGTTTAAAAACAGAAATTAAAAAAACAAAAAGGAATAAAGAGAAGAAAAATATAGTAAAAGAACCAAGTTAAATTGCACAGGTAGATCCCCTTATACAACATGAATGTAATTACTCCAACAGCAAGACAACTCATGCAGCGCAAAACGCTTTGTCTCTCCCCCAACCCCACACAAGCAGGTTCTAGACAGGGTTTGCAGATGGAGCTTCTTGGGTTGCCCACAATAAGCACAGTGAGTGCAAAAGAAGGCATTATTCTCATTGTATAAGGGTTCAGAGCAGCATGCTCATGTACTACCCAAAATCAGCTAATTAACAAAATTAACTTAAGAGCAGATATTAACAACTTGCATGCTTAAAGCCTATATTACATGTGATTAATCTGCAACTGTGAGTTTACTAGCACAGTGCCTTGCACTGTTACAAATAACAATCCAATTACTCTGGTAGATATTTGCAACTACCATTTCTAGTCTTGGAGTCAAGTCAGTCATGCAACATCTGAAAAATTGAACTTACTTGTTTCTTAACAGTATTCCAACTGGATCTTTCTGAAGCCATAACGTGATGATAGGTTATATTTACTCAGCTTGCTTCAAACAGATCAAGATTGTTCGTCTTAACCAATTGCTGGCCAGCCATAACCTGTCTGTCCTTTTAGGATCACTTCTAGGCCAACCAGCCAAGTTAGAGAAAGTGACTAGTTTGGGGTTTTGGAATGACTTGCTCATTAGGATTTCAAAGGTTTTTTTGGTTTGCCACTTGCTCTTCGACTCTTTTTTTTTCTTTTTGTTTACCAGTTCCTAAATGGCATGCTTAAATTTCAAGCTATGAACAGCATTATTTCTAGGCTTAAACCAGCATTTGTGCTCTTAATTCTATGAAGTAGTCCTAATGGACAGTGCCATTTGGACTATCCTCATAGGCAAGCATTTTCTCCACAAAAAAGGACTGCACAATGAGGATTAAAGACTTCAAGATGCTTGTAAAGGATATTTTTCTACTGCTACAAAAATTAGCAAGTTAAAATAATCTTTTGGGGAATACTACAATTGCACTGTCAAATTAGCACAGGAAAAAGCTTAACATGCTTTAACTTGAATGTCAATTTTAAAACAAAAACAACCATTTTAAAAACAAATTCGTGCCAGGTAATCTAAAAAGCTCAAAAGAACATGCATCGAAACTTCAACAGAAGCGAAGAAAGCCCACTAGTCTTGTACAATAGAATTAAAATGAGTTAGTAGCAAAAATGCCTGCTAATAAGCCATTTCAAATATAATTCTATTTTTCAAGTAACAGGGTTGTTCAACAACAAAACTGGATGGCAGTTGTCCAAGTAAAAACATCAGAAAGAGTCAAGCATCCCAGTGCTGTGTGTGTACCAGACACTGACATGCTCTGTGTGGAAGGAATTCAGCACAGAGCTGAACTGAAGGGTTTTGCATCATCCTGCCTGAGAAGGTGTTTTGTGTAACATCATGTGTGATCAGTTTTGCACTACAGGGCCAGCTTTCAGATGAAGGGGCACCCTGGGCTCTTGCAAAGAAATGTATTTGTGCCCACACAAGCTTGTAAGCCAACAGCACAGACATTGGTCAACCCTACTTACAATTACTTCCCAAAATAAAAGGATAGAATCCAGATAACATTCAAGGCAGAAATTCAGAATGTATAGAGCTAGCCACTAGTTCTGTGTTGGGATCACTTCAGCCTCAGAGTGATACCTATTCCTGTCCAGATTTAGGCTACTGAAGTTCCACATATAACAGATAATAATATAATAGATATTAAGGGGGGCACAAGTTCCTTCCAGCCCACACATGCAAGGAAACAGTCTGGAACCAGCTTTATTTCTTTATTTTTTACTGACACTTCTGTTTAAGGTTCTTGTCAAGCGCTGTAATTTTTTTAGCATCAGACTTGGGTTAAATGGCAGGTGGGATAAAAACTTCAGTTCGTACTGGAATCTAAATGAAAAATATCATTGTAAAATCTCCTAATATTAGTTACTCTGATTAGTTCAAGAAACCTATACAAATATAGAGACACATCAACCTGAACAGGTGACCCTACTACTCACAGCCTAAACCAAGGGTTTGCCATTGGGTTTAAGCTAGTGCTTAAGTTCTTTTCAAAAGGCTCTGCTGCTCCTGCACAATTGCTCTCTGCTAAAATCTAGCCTAACATGCAAAAATGGATACAATTACATCTGCATATTTTATTATTAATAACGACAGTTTATTTTCTTTTTTGTTATTTCATATTGTAGTAACGCTACATTTGCACATTCAGCAGCATAAGAGATTTTCTCCCTTTAAAGCAGTCACTGTATTCTTTATATTTTTGCATCTCCTGTCTAAAAAATGAATTTAGCTTTTGACTTCTAAAATCAAGTAACATATGGTCCTCACTTGATTTTCTTGACATCCTGAAAACTTAACAAGATGTTGCTGAAACCTCTGCAAGTTCACACTGCATGGAACACCTGCCAGGGGTGACAGGTATGTATTATGTACTGCATTACACTTGAATTCATAAATATAGTTCTTACTGAAATAACGTGCAAACAAGGGGCTTTCAAAGTTGTCAAACACTGAAGCAGTGCTTCAATACATCTTGTCTGCAGAAAAATAAGTGTTCCTGCTGAGTGATCTCTTTCGTCTCATAAATTCAGGCTTTCTTTGATGCCATGGCATCAATACATGACAAATTTACTCACACAAATGAGACAACTGACTTATAATCATTCATGTATTATGAATCATGTGAAACAATCCTGTGGAAGTCACAAGTAGACGGAAGATTATAGAACTGAAGCATACACAAGAAACTGTTTCCAGAGTTTTTTCCCTCTTCAGTCACCCTTCACTACTATCTGACATAGAACACCTGACCTGAGTTATAAAGAAATATTTCACTATGCTCAGAGATAGGAAATAATAATAATTATGCAAAGTATCTGTTGTCTGTTTGGTATTTATTAACTAAGTGCTAACTTGCTATACCAGCATGTACCAGCATAAGGGACATTCATTAGCCCTTAACTGTCAAAAGTCTTCAGCACTTTGCCTGCAGCTTCTTTACAGAAGACCATAGTTGTGCTTATTTACAATTCAATTATCTTAATGCCTAATAACTGACATTTGCACAGTGTCTGCCATGACTTGCTACTTGCACTGATTACAGAGTAATCCCACAACAAATTGTAACTCAAGTGCACAATACACATATCCAAAAATACTATTCCCAAATTTTATTACTGAATGGCATATCAAGGTATTTTGCCTTTTTTCTACCTTTGCATTTCTCTTTCACAGGAAGGATTCCAGCTGCTCTTTGAAAACAGCCTCCTCTTGTTTGTCTTTGAAACATGATTAGGAGTTCCTCAAGCTGGCCCAGGTCACTGGAAGTTTGCCTCTTAATGAGATGGAGTTCTTTAAAAAAGCTATGCTGGATCAATCCTGCATTTCTCATCTGCTTTCCAATACCATACAGGCAATGAACACATAATGCAGATCTTATCTCTCAAAGACAAAGCCCAGCCCTAGGCAACATGCAGACTCCTATTAGCTGAAGTATCAGCCATACAGTGCAGCCAACAGTTATTCCAAAGCCTCCTCTACTGCTCCTTCCTTCAGCCTGGCTACCTTTTCCCAGCAGTTTTCAGCCTCTTTCCCTACACAGACACTCCCTGAAGACTCTCTACATTCTTTCTCCTGAGATCACTGCTCCTGTACCTTCTCCTACCACACCTGGCCACAAGAAATTGTGTGAAGCGACAAAGCCCTGGCAAGCTGCAAGAAGTTAAGGTGACCTTGAGGACCCTATCTCCAGTAGACCTCAAAGGTGAAATACCTACTTAATAGGATTAAGTGTAAGCATGTCTAGCAACACAAACACTAGAGAGTAGCAGTGTCTGCCCAAAAACGACCACTTCTAATACTGGACACAGTCTTAAATTAACAAGGAATGTTAGCATATGATGCTAGAATATACGTAGAGCACAGCCTTCAGGAAAAAATAAAAAAACAAAAAAATTCAAACCACAGACAGAGAGATGGAAGTTCTACACAGATTCACAGATCTTAAAAGCGTCTGTCCACTGGATGTCTTGAAGGCATTGCAAAAGTATCTTTACTGCTGAGTGTGTTTAGAGATTTTTCTTATTGAGAACAAGAAGCATTCTACTATCATAAATAAGAAAACCTCGCTTCATTCTGAAGCGTTCCAGGAAAAAAAAAATCAGTATGCATTTAATATATAATCCACTGGAGATTTATTGCATTTGAGTGACAAAATACACTCTCTTTAAAGGAAGAGATCAAGTCACAGAAGTCTGCATACCGCAAGAGTGAAATTCTTTCCACACTGAAGGGTGAAGCTCCACTTCTGAACATGCGTCAATAAGTTATCTAATGATCAGTTAAATCTCTAGAAACTAAACACATCCTGGTCCTTGCCTGACAAGCTTGGAAGCAGGCACATGATTTGGCAGTAGCTGTTTTTCCAGGCACAGAGGAGTGGAAAAGGTAGGAAAAAAAATTGCATCTTGTTGCTGTAGTACTGGAAGAACAAGAACAGGTACTTGTTTTTCTAATCCTGTTTCAAGTTTTCAGTGATTTCTATCCATTTAACTATCCTTTCATTTTTTTTTCAAAAAGTCATATACCTATTACTAAATTAATTACTAAATTACCAAGTTACTAAATTAATAATGTAATTTGAAGTTGTAGTATCCAAGACTGGCTCAACTCCAGTGCTTACATACCATAAATTTCACACTATGCATCTGCAGGGTTATTAATGAGCACAGGCCCTGGCTTCTGCAACAGGCACCTGAGAGCAACCAACATCAGACTCTCTCTCACTTCTAGTGGCATCCAGAACTTTGCCCATGACAATTTTGAAGATGCTTCTCAACTGGCTGATCTCGTGGCATTTGGATTATTATCAACCTTTGTAAATGTGGGGGTAAGCAGCAAGTAGCAGTTGTATTCCTTTCTTAGGGCTTTTCAGCATTTTATCAGGGCATATTTTGGTGCTGTCTGTTGAAGCCACTCCTAAAAATACCCCTTCTAACTGGGAATTTTCAGGCTTAAGGAAACACCTTTGTAGTCAAACTGCTTATGTATGAGACCTCTCTGGCAATCCTGTCAGTAGAAGTGATAAATAAACACACCCCACAGAGAAGATACTGGAATTCAGTTTTGATAGCAAATAAGTTATTACTTATTCCTGACATCCCCTGTCATGCTGGAAGTATACATGAGAGAAGAGAAAACTAGGAAAACGCATTGGTCAGGTGATCTTAAACATAGTTTGTAAATGAGAAGGTTTCTCCATTACTGGGCTGGTATATTGTTAAAAAAATGTAATTTCTGACATGCTGCTGGGAAGCCTCCTGCTCCACGGGAGTACCAAGAAAAATGACAACATACAGTGGGAAATGTATTCTTACTCAAGTGGATAGCAGATAACATTAGAAACTGAATGAGCACAAGTAAACTCTAAGGTTATTTTTCCTCTTTTTCCTTTACATATTATTGTTTGCATAGTTGACATTTAGTTCAAGTTCATCACCCCTTCAATTTTCTGCAAATACTTGTGAAATAAAACCCAAATTCAAGATTGCTGAAATGCAGTAATTTCAGCTGGCTCCATACTCTATTTGCAGGAAATACCCAAAACAAACACAACACAGCACAAGTATGGCACATAACAAAGGGGAGGACACTGCCACATCCATCCCTTCAACTACAAAAGCACAGCTGCTTTTCTCAGAAATTGTAGTAGAGTGCATAGTTATTGAATAATCTGGAAACAATTCCTGCTTACCCCCATGTGGACCTGAGACATAAGGTTACCCAGTCTTAAGGTTTACAGTTTTCCATATATTTTTCCATATACATGCAGCTGGTTAAACCAGAGGCCTTATTACGCAGTTGAGCTCGGTATTGCTTGCCTGCATCACGAACTGGTGTGGAGCACTACAGCAACCAAACTAACCTCCAAAGAGATCCACCTCAGCAGTGGCAGCAGGGACAGTGGTGGCTGTTGTGGCAGCAGCTGTAGTGGTTGCAGTGTCAGTAGTTGGAGCAGCAGCTGCAGTAGGCTCTGGGGCAAACGGATCTGAAATCTGTGGCTCCGAGGTCACACCAGAAAGTGCAGCCAGATTATCTATATGAGACCAAGTAATGAAGAGCAAACAGGAATGGTAAGGGGAAAAGCAAAGACCACATTGCTCAGCTCCAGAAAGCTGGAGCTTTTAGTGAGGAGTCTTAACATACAGAGGTCTTAGAAATCAAAAATACTACTCACCCTCTCCCAAGAGGTCTAGTGATTGTCCATTAAAATGACAGCAGAATAAAAAAACAGAGTAATTAGTAGAACTGCCAAATTGAAGATGTTCATTAGCCAAATGTTCATGCTAAATCACATGTCTAGGTTATGCCTAGAAACATAATTTCTACACTTGCTTTTCTAATATTCAGGAAGTTATTCTGACATGACAAAGCTCATTCTGTTTAATTATTCTTCAAAGCAGGACCAGTACATCCCCAGAACTCTTCACAGAACAGGCACTAAAGCAAGGATACTTTAGCAGTGAGCAGCTTGCAAATAGTGTTGTTACTTCAGGATGTGATACATGGCATCCCTAGTCCCCAAATACATTCTGAGAGACAAACAGGTGGTGGTTCTTGGACTTGGGACAACTGCCAAGTGCAAAATAAATAAATAAATCAATTGAGCAGCTCCTCTTGAAAAGCCTTTTCTGCATCTATGATAGAGCAAACATGCTCTGCAGGAACAACTAACTCTGTTAACACTTGCTATGAGGAGTATGAATGTTGACAGCACAAGCATAAGCAGACTGGCTCTGCTCCAAGTTTGGCTCCTTAGTCAACTGCTTCTGAAAGCCAATGAAGCATCTTTAATGACAGACTTTCCTACAATTTTATGTCCTCTAAGATCAGTCAGATTGAGCTCAAACACAGAGTTCTGTTTTGCCTACATAAAAATCAGCTACGAGATATAAAAACATGCAAAAACTAATTAGTCTGTCCTATTAAATTTTTATTCTGTAGTTAGGATAGCCTGAGCTCAGCAGCTCCCTGTTTACTAACCAGTATCTCAGTGCTGCTCCTAGATTCTTTGTACCCATAACAGGGTTATGGGTGTTATGGGTTCATCTTACCCACACTGAACAGCAAGCAAAGTCCTGATGCTCTACTGTGGATCAGCATTTGGAAGCAAAATTATTTGAGCAGGAGCAGCCCTGCCTTCACAAATTTGTCTTTATTTTTAAAACACTTGTAAAAAAGGCAGCAAAACCCTACATTTTAGGTTGTTTACAATTTTCATAATTGGTTCCTTGGGCGAGCTCTACTTGAGACTGACGGCACAAGCTGAACTAAACCAAAATACCATTCTAAAAGAGCAGAACAGTACATTAAAAATGCAGCACTCTGGTATCCCATTACTGCACACCAGGTGAATGTCAACAGCTAGACTTGAAATAAACAACTGTTGGCAAACTTTTAAGTTCTATTAGCTCAGTCTTCAATGCCTTTTTATTATTATGTTATAGAACTCAATATAGTGAAGTGACAATTATCCAGCACAGCAATCTATGCTTAGTCTTAATATAGGAATTATTAAAAACAATGGGTTTTTGTACAGTAATATTAAAGTAATAATACTGTTAGCAAATCCATGTTCTAAGGCACACTGTAAGGTAGTTCAGAGCAGAAATTCAAGTCAGTTTGCTTTTATATTCAAGAGTAAAAGCTCACAAAGAGGCAGACTTTGACCTACTGTATGTTTTGTAATACTATAGTCTACTCTACCTGCTAAATAGCTATCTATTCTCCTTGCAGTATGCTACAAGGCAGCAAATTATCCTATCTTGATGGTCTCCTGATACCATAGAAGTGTATATTTTCAGAAGTTACAGTTCACTTGGTAGACGACATATTATGTATTCAGAAATACAGTAGCTATACAACAAAATATACAGTGTACTGTACATAACCCCAAATATAATCCAAATATACTAAATATGCCATAATACATAGAATCTACACTGCCAGCAAGACTGAGAAAAGCAGGACAGCTTATTGTTGATATGTCTTAATGCTGCAATGTGAAGTATTTGATATTCACCTTTTCCTAGCTATTCTGAACCTGTAATAACTTCAGTGCTTCTTCCAGCTTCTTCCCTCTAGTACTATTTTCTCATGAGTTCCCACATTCACTTGCTGTAGCCCTGAAGAGCAAGCAGCTCAAGTAGCAGGGATGCATGGTTACACAGCCTCCCAAAATTCCTGGGTGGAATGAAGGTCATTTTGTCCACCCTTCTGCTCAGAACACTGGTCCCAACACCAGAACAGGTCACTCATGGCTCAGACTACTCAAGTCTTGAAAAACCTCCAGGAATGGAGAGCTCACTAGCTCACATCAGGGATCTGCCTGAGTACTGCCCTATCTTCCAGGTGAAACATTTGTATTCTGTCAGAGAGTTCAAACAAACCCAAATGAAACAAAACAAAAGCCCAACAAAACCAAAACAAAACAAAACCCACAATAACAAAAAGCAAGATTTCAGTGCAGTAACAGGTCATCATACCTGGACTGCTGCCAGCAGTAAAGCACACAAGGCTGAAGCTTACTAAGTTACCAAAATACTATTCTGAAAGATAAGACTGAAGTGTACTTAATGAGGGTAGCAACAACTCTAGCCATAGGAAAATAATTAGCTGTCCTTTTCTGTCATGGAGTAAGACTAAAGACACTACCAGACATGTTTAAAGTTTTTAAACTTTAATTCAGAAGAATAAAAACACTTAAGTTTCAAACTATGGGTGTTTTGTCCAAAAAGAAAAAATAAAACCAAATCAGCCTTCAATTTCTATGCAAATCAATACTTTAAATATTACTGGCTATTTATTTGTATTTCTATTATTGCAGGAATGAGCAACTGCTTAAAAAAGTTAGCTCTCTCAAACATCTCAAACTTGTATTTCAGTGCTTGGCAATGACAAAGTAAGACAAATAGGACACAATCAAAATACTGCAGAATAATTAGTCCCAGGCATCCTAGAATAGATGACTCTCTGGTCTTGCTGTCTGGATAAGATTATCTTACTGTTAATAAAATTAACATTTGCAAGGATAAAAAAAGAAATTAATTCAACAGATTAAACTGGAATATGCAATACAGTGTCTACATGACAGCCCTAGCTATCCTGTCTTAATGAAGTGGCTGAAGTACAATGTCATCTTTAATGAACTACAACTAAGAACAGAAACAGGGACTGCAGAAGGCACCAGTGGCAGTATGAGCCCTGACAGCAGAGTCAGCATGACTCAGTGTTGCATTCCTGCTGGGAGCAGGCTGGTGAGTTCATTAAGCTGCCACACAGGATCCCTTAAGATTACACCACAATTGGTTTACAACTGTATAAATTAAATCACATTTACTGGCCTAATTCCTTGTTTTAACAGGACAAGAGTGAGCACTGCCTACATTTACTGTGGTCCTCCAGATCACCAGCTGTTACTGTTGCCTGGAACAACAGGGTTGGATTTCAGAGAGCTGGTTAGTTACTCCTTTTTGAAAGCAGCTAGCCCTCTACTTCTATTTCCATATTAGTATTCTAAGCACACACAGCAGACACTTTAATAAAATACGTCAAGCCTTGTCACAGGTAATCACACTTGCAGCAGAACTAAGTTGCCACCGTTCACTTTACACGCATTTTTGTTTTAAAAGCTATTTTTGTTTCTCCTCCTATTGATCTGTGGCCTTTGCCCCATGAACAGAAGAGCTGGTTTCTGCCCCCACCATGCCAATAAACACACAAGCAGTTCTGGTTCTTCTGTTTTGAAGTGCCTACCCTACCTGCTCACCTTCATCCATCCCCCTCCTGCTCACTTTTAGTCACATAATCCTGGCTCCCTCAGCTTTGCAGTCAGGCCCTTATAAGCAGCTTATACTATTATGCATATCCCTGGAAAGAAGCAGCAGCCTTGAGCTGCAGAGGGATGCCTGACTGTCAGGTCAGCAGAAGCCTGGGAGTGGGTTGGGAACACGCTGTGCTAGCAGAGAAAGAGGCAGATTTCAGTTCAGCCAGGCAAGGAGATGGAGACTGCAAGGAGGGATGCTGACAGTGAGGTTTCTCTACCTCCCCACGAGGTGCCTCCAGCAGCAGCAGCAGCAGCAGCAGCAGCGCCCGCAGGAGCAGGTGCTGGAGCTGCCTGCCCAGTACCGGCAAAATCTGGCTGAAGATCCAAAAGATCACTGGATGGCTTGGAAGAGCTGCCAAGAGAAGGAAGAGAGACATTAAATACTGGAGGAATTTGTCCATTTCAATAATTTTTTTTTTTTTGTCATGACTGGATTAAGGAATCAACCATAGTCTGGATGAAATAGAGACCTTTTTTTTCAGGCTTTAGGATTAGAGCAGTGGCCATAAGCATCTCTAGTGTATTGAGTCCCAAGAATATGCTACAACCCAGGATGGGAACCTTAACTTACTTCCATTTCCTGATAATGGCATTGCAACAGATCTACGAGACTTAAAATTCTTCAAAAAGACCCCCAAATAACCAAAAAAACAAACAAACAAACAAAAAACCAAAAAAAACACCAAACCCCAACCCAAATCCTACTAACCAAACCAAAAGAAATCCCACCACAACACCCAAAACAGAAAATGAAAAATTCCAGGCAGTGCCTGAAAACAGAGAAAATAACTCTTGTGACGGAAACCAGCACCATTCTACTTCCATATTTCATCATGCCATGTATGAAAGCAAGAACCCTGCATTTCCAGGCAATGAACTGGCTTTGGGTGGAAGAGGATTGGCAGGATTTTTATGGGTTAAGCCAGTCAGTTATTTATTTAGGAAACCAGATCTTGCTCATCTAGAACATTTAAATACCAAACAATTGACTTTGGTACCTACATCAAGCTCAGTAACTCAAATACACTTTTTAACTTACCTGACTGGAGCAGGTGTAGATGAAGTTGCAAAAAGATCAACTGGAGGAGATGTATCAATAGTTTTTGCTGGAGTAGAACTAGGAGATGTAACAGTTGTGGCTGGAGAAGACTGGAGAAACATTTTAAATATACACTCAATATACCAGCATTTCTCCCCAACCAGCTTCATGCACAGCCCTAGTTTTAGTTTAAGAACTAAATTTTGACATAATGTCTTTTTATTGTGAGGTATTTTCTCCTCTCAAATAATTTAAGGAAGGCTGGACTAAAATTTCAGATGGTAGCAGAGCTGAGAAACACCAAGGTGACTTCAAAGAAGCAAAAAGTTTCTACAAGGTTTATTTTAAAGGAGCTGTTTCTATAACTGTCAAACTCTTCATTTTGTCTATGGAATTAAATAGTTGTTTGTCCACAACAGCACCTCAGTACTCTAACCACAGAAATGGTGAGAGAAGAGAAATGGTTAGAAACTAGTTAAAAGTTTAGTTAAAAGTGTGTCTGTAAACCTTCAGAAGAGAGTTTAAAGAGCCATCAACAGCGTTCAGGGTTAAGTCCTTGGGAAGATACAAAAGACAGCTCATCCTATGACTTTGCTTCATTAGCTGCTCCAATTCTGGATAAAGATACTTCAAGTATGGCAAGGACAGACACCCAGGAGAGTATACTGCAACTCCTCTGTGAACTTGAAGACTCAAGTTACCTTGTAGAGTGTCAATTTAATTCCAAAAGACACTGTAAGCTTTGGTACAGCATCTCACATCCTAGAGATCCTTTACCTAACAACTGAAAACAAGTCCTAATTTTAGTACTGTTTGCCATTCTGACCACTTCCAAGAAGGACAAAGAATGGCAAATTTGAAGAGATTTTCTCCTGAATTGTTCTACTGCCATCCCATCATCATAACTCTAGCAGATGGCTGTAAGCTTTCTGGACTCTCTTCAAAGCTTTAGCAAGGTTTGAGACTACAATGGTCCCAATCCCTCATGTGCATCAAGGAAGAGGTGGTTAAAGTTGTAAGAACACTGAGCCATCATTCTCACCAAACTGCTCTCGTAAACAGCAGTTGTGGGGGTTACTTTTTTGTTTTGCTTTCTTTTGGTTTTGTTGTGGCTTTTTTTAGTAAAGGGCTTTTCAGAAAGAAATTTAAGAGCTTTCCCTAGAATCAAGCACTGCATTATCTTCAGAAGATTTAATTGAGTTTTTCCCCCACAGCACCCATTCTGAGACACAGCTATGGCACCTGGCAATGCTCCAGGGATACCAGGAGCTACTATTACTAACACTATAAAGCTCATTAGTTTATCTGACACTCAAACCAAGGCATTTCACTGGCTACTCTTGCTTTAAAATAAGGTCAGCAATCTCACTACTGAAGGTCATTTCTGAAACTAAGTATATTGGATGAAAATTTTCTTCCTTTCTTCCTAGCTTTTCACATGAACATGGGTTTTGAAGAGCCAGAACTCCTTCCTAGAAAGCTATGGAAGGAGTGAAGGACTTGGAGGAGAAATACCCTGGAGCAAGTTTCTTGGTGACATGAGAATTAAGGTGGAATGAAAGCAAAAAAAAAAAAAAAAGAAGTTGAGATAAAAATATATGTATCTTTTATGCTTTCACAAGGAGAAGTCACCACATCCAGGCGAAATTCCTTAGCATCCTGACTGGCACAAGCACTGCAGCCCTTCAGAACAGCAACATGCTCTTATGGGGCCACTGTTTATAAAGACATTAAAAGACCTAATTTTGTCAATTAGGTGGCAAAGTCTAAAAAGCAGAATAAGAGATGGAAATTTAACTCCTTACAATGTTCTAAACCATATCTAAACCATCACCTGAACAAGAATTATCTAGTATAGCAACAGGCAGTATTTACCTTGCTCAGAGGAGAAGGAGCCCCAGATCTAGAAAAAAAAAGGGGGTTTTCAGATAAGTACAGCTTTAAAACTACGCTTCTGATCATCAAAACTCCTGCAAAAAGACCAAAACTTAAGCATGAAAGCTTTCTGAAGATCTCTTCAGTTGCATGCCCTCTACATTTCTCAAACTTCCATGTGCCACTTTAGACAAGAAATGCAAATTTTACTTCAAATCTTATATAAATCTTTTAAGCTAACTGGCATCAAAGGATTATTCTGCCTTTTAAATAAGCTCTACTAAATGGAGGAAATGCAGAGATGCATGCAAATATCTTGCTTTGGGGCCTACAGGAGCCAGCAAGAAAGAGTTGCTGGGGCAAGATGTCATCACATTAGAAAACCATGCAACAGCAGCAGAACACCACCAATACTGAAGCAGTTCTCTAACATAAGTCTTCTGAGGATGTGTCAGCAAATTTTCAAAGTCTACTTTCTTTTAAAGAAAGTCAGAATTACTTGAAAATAACTACATTTAAAAGTATGAAAACTGTGAGCTGGAAAGTTCAAGCTGAAAGTTCTCCCACATGCACAAAAATCACACTAACAGTAACTGACAGAGCCTTAATCATAACTTAAAATGCACGTCAGTGCATTTGTTTGCTTTCATTATGAGTTATGAAAATACTGCTACATATTTTTAGAGCTGCTTTGATCTAAGAGATGAAAGGAGGAGCTGAAGATAAAGCTGCACCAGTACTGAACTAGCATCCATCCCATAAGTTACTTGAATTGGGTAAGTCCTAGGAGCTGTAGAATAGATTAGAAGATTTCCAGATCTTCTAATCACAGAAATGACAAAAACATAACTTAATGACTATATACAAAAGCAAAGAACAGTTTACCTCAACTCAAAGAAAATATCTAAGTGTTCAAGAAAATCTTTAAAAAATACACATACCCATGCCTGCAAGCAAGTGATGTGTAAGGTATGTACTTACCCTTCACTAAATTGCAAGGATAGCAACAGTAAAAGAGAAAAGAGAGGTTTAGCTTAATCCTTCCTAGACTTAGCCTTGGCAAGTATCTAGTATGAAGATGCAAAATCATTAGAAAAGAAATAGATTTTGATGATAAAAGCCTTAGCAGCACACAAATCCCATTTCTTCTTGTTTTCCTCAAGTAATTTTAGCTCATTTTGCAAAGTGTCCAGTTGTTCTGTGTGTTTTCCCCACCCCCATTAATTAAAGAAAAGTTTGCCATTAAGATGACTTTGTAAAGGAAAGCAAAAGCCTTGTCTTATTTTCTAGGTAAGTGACAAAAGGAGGTTGGGGGAGGCAAACCTAAACATCAAGTGATCTCACACTGTCTCCATTATGCCCAGATACATGGTACAACATATATACCTACTTGTTGCCAGGCTTTTTTCCTTCCAGTGAGTTTAGATGTTGCTCAAGGGTCTCCATGAGACTGCTGGGAGCCTTGAAAGTGAAAACAAAGATACACATCTCAATGTATTGCAGCGATCTAACCACAGCTTGAAATCCAGCACCAACTTCCCTGAAGTCCATGATGTGCATGCTCATGCAGTTACTATATTTACATCAGTGTGGAAACAGTGGATTTCCATGCTAGAAGTATTCAGGCAAAGCCAGTTTTTAAAAATGTATTACTGCATCCAAATTTGCAGAGAGAAAATGTTTACCTCCACCATGCAGCACCTGAAGTCTAAATCCAGGATGTGCTGCTCATCATGCTTAAATCAGTGTTAAACATGCACAGAATCCACAGGGTTGATTTTAAGATTCATGGGTTCAAGGACACACTTGGTTTTGCTTGTAGTGAGATCCCTCAACACACCTTTCATGATCAGAGGGTTAGAAAGCATTTGCAGCCTAAACAAAAATTCCTTTCCAATGCCCCCAGAAGGAGCTACCTTTGGCTCAAGACTCCCAACATCACAAAACCTTACAGCTGTTCCCAAAATGGTACCCTGGCAGAGGTTACTGTGCAGCTAGCTTGAAGTGCAGAAAGATTTCTATTTTAGACTTCTATAAAAAACTAGGCTTTTTCAGGCATCCATGATCTTGTGTTTTATTTTAAGCAACCTTTTTGTGGTCAGCCAATACCCACAGGCACTTGCTGTAACAATGGCAGATAGAAAAAGTAGTTGTAAATGCACACTGGGCTTAGCTATCCAGTATAAAAATAGAGCCTGGATAAGAAGACTCAAAGATCAACAAGGAGGAAAGAAACCCTTGAGAGATACAGTAGCATATAATAATTGAATATTTCATCAGGGTTAAAAGTTCATCAGTCTCTAAACAGGGAATTCTCTTTATCGGTCTCTTTCAGATCAACCACAATTCCTGACAGCAATATCTATGATGTTTTTCATAAATGACATCTTTAATTTCAGGGCAGACATAATTATCAAACAAGTCAGTTTGTGATGCTTGGAAACAGGCAATCCTCTGCTCCTACACTGAAAAACCAGCTGGCTGGCTGAATCAGATCTCTCAGGATGCATAGCACCTGCTAGTACCAATGCACAGCTGTACAATGCACACTGCCTGCATATTGATTTCAGCATTAAACCCAGTAACTTAACACATCCAGAAATTTAAAATGCTCAAAATAATCTTAAATGACAGATTGAGTTTAAATACATACTACATATATAAGCAATGAAGAGACATCTTGACCTTGCTGCTTTTACAGGCATATTTATTAACTTTTAATTCATTTGGGCATAATAAGAATTGGTTAAACACAAGTGACCTAGTTATAAGAATTCTCCAGCAAAAAGTAAAAGGTAAAACAAACGAAAAAACGCAGAGAGATTCAGACTTTTATGTATTCAAAAAGGCTATATTTTAAGATACAATTGTGAGATTTTAACACAAAAGTAAAAGCTATGTTTAAAAAGAAGTGTTAAAAAAAAAATTGCATACTGTTACCAGTTATGTCTAGACATTTAGACAACCTTCCAGTATATTCAAAAGCTATATTTAATATATATATTAAATTAAGCTATATTCCAGTATATTCAAAGCTATATTTATATAGCTTTCCAGTATATTAGTCAAATGTTTCTTAAAAGCCAGCAAGGTAATATAAAACTTATCTATCAAACAGAACTCAGAGAAGAAGCTTCAGAAAATTTCTACCCAGACGCAACAACTTGGAAGGGAAATTCTATCTGGTACCCAATTTTCAACACTGAACATCGCTTAATTTCTTCGAGATACTGCTTTAACATTAGATAATCTATCAGCATTGTGCTGGAACCTTAGATATGGGTTCCCCACTAGCTACTAGGGGCAAAAACTGTCATATTTTAGGAAATGCCAGTAAATAAAAATGAGCCAGGATTTTTAGCTGCTAAGATGCCTTCTCAGCCTCCAAAATTCTGCAGGCAAACTATAAAGTCCAAAGATGAAAACTATCAACTCAAAATACACTATTGGCATCACTTGTCTAGCTTTACAGTGTATGTACACATGAAGTGTCAACACAACCAACTTCTTGCAGAACACTACCAATTATTGCCATGGCTTGCTATAGGAGTATAGGTGTACCATTGATACTACATAGAATTATATACCAATTGTCAGCTGAAATTCAGTTTTATTATTCACCTTTTATTTATTTCTCTCTGAAATACTCTGTCAAGGTCTCATCCATAGGCTGTACAGCCTGTCTCAGGCTAGCCTTAGCAAGTGAGTCCCCAGGTGCCTCTGGGAGAGTACAGCTGTGAGGGACCACCTGAGCAGAGACTGAAGTGGTCAGGAAGTTGGATGAGATGATCATTGGAGACCCCTTCTTTCCAAAAGAACAGTTCTATTCTAAAGTGCTGGCTCATGGGGTGGAAGGTAGCAGCAACCAAGGTGCTGCTGAGCAAGTACAGCACTGACTGATGACACAGAACAGGCTGGTGCAACACAAGCAGAAGCAGATAGAAGTGCCACAGAAATTTATAAAGTATATTTCATTAACTGGTTTCCAGGTGATTTCTCCTGGTTTAAGGACTTAGTTCATCACTGACTCCACTGTGTTAAAAAAGAGCCCCTCAGGTACAGAGTTAGGGGAAAACACTGCATCAGCTATTTCAAGATTAGGTCTGATACTGCACACACTGCTTTTGTCTGCTGAAAGGGTGGCCAGACTTTATAGCCCCATTGTATCTGAAATCCACAAAGATTAACAATCCCCACCTTCTCATGATGTCTCACTTTCAGAATTTTTAAGCGGTGTTTAACTGAGAGAGACACTATTCTGATATTGATTTAAACAAGGCTTTCAAGAGGCTATCAAAAACTGCATGAACAAAAACTATGAGAACAGTTGGGGTGTGCAGCTGCTAAGTTGTTTGGGTTGCTCTTATGTTCCAGCTTTACTGGAATCAAATCTGCCACAGGTGAACTCTTCAGCATAGATCTCCTCCTCTAAGTAAATATCCTCTTCACATTAACACAAAGCCAGGCACCCAGGCCAATTTGTAAATGATCCTTAAAATGGACCAGCAGCTACAGCATGTTAGGTGGTAGGACTTCACCAACATTTGCATTCCTGGTGTGCTTTCCTAATTACAGAACTTTTATTTATTACACAAATGCAAAAAGACTACAAGAGAAGCTTACCTGTGTAAGATCAGGGATATCACCTTTGTCAATTCCAACTTGCTGTGGAGATAAAGTAGTAAAGGTAAAATCTAAGTGCATTATTCCACTGCAGCAGGCTTTAATTTTGAGTAGAACTGCTCTTCAACTATAATGCACCCTGTCTTGAGAAAAATACTATGAAGTTAGAAAGGACATGTCCATCTTTCCAGTAGCTACCTTCAACAACCTGCAGCACTTTTTTTCCCCCCACAAATTAAATATCCATTTAAAATAAAAGGATAAGAAAATGGAGCTTGATTTCACACACATGGACCTCATACTCCATACTGAAATACACTGGTCATATACTGTTGTCTCAGAGGAGAGCAAATTAAGGTCTCAGTCTGCCATCTTCTATTAATAGCCCTGTTGCTTCATGCTGTGTTTCTTCAGAGGGACTGCTAGTTCAGCTTTTGCAGAAGAAGAGCAAGCCTCACTTCACCTCTTAATCCTGAAGCAGAGTCACTGTAAACCCCTGTCCAAAAACCTGACATGTGTCCCTAAAGTACTTTACTCCCTCAAGTTCAATATCCATATTTGAAATTACAAGCCATTAAGGAGTCTATCAGGCTTCTCCATAGATAAGTGAATTAGCAAAGAAACAAACTTTTTATTCAGCTCATTACTACTGTCCATTATAATGAAGTATGAAACATGGAAAATGTGCACCCTGTGCCAAAGAGCCAACTACCACAAATGAGAATCCAGCAAAGGAGTTAATTAACCATGTAATATCCCTATTATCCACATAAGAGGATGATAACAAGGAGCAAAACCGGGACAATCTCACATTACAGTTAACTTAATGCTGGCTGCAAACACTAAAAGAACAGACTTTAAAAATCTGCATGCTTCTATTCCCAATTGCTATATCTTCCTCTAATGTTCAACCCTGTTCCAGAAGTATGCATTTACCACAGCATTTCTCAAAAATATTGGAACATTTGAAGTTATGTCATCTCTTAATTTAAGCAGGAAAGTTGAGCTTGGCTGCACCACAGAGACATGTAGAAGTCCTAAGCAGGCCTAACTATGAGACCTGAAGAAGCAGATCCAAGATCCAGATCCAATGGATCCAAGATCCTTTGAGACAGATGCTTAACAAGTGCAATTAATATTTTACATTGGTGCTAAACAAACAAACAAAAAATAATCACAAAATACTTAAGTGCTGGCCTCCAGAAGACCCAAAGCCACTTACCTCTGCAACTTTAAGAAACTCTGATACTCTGGTCATTCGAGTTAGAAATCGTTTGTAGATTTCAAGAGCATCTTTACATTGTCCCTTTTTCATTTCAAAAAATTTCTCTAAAGAAATAACGTGGTAAATTTCAGTTAAGATGTCTTACATTACCCTTATATCAGCAAGTCTTGTTTTCACAAAAATCACATATCAAGAATATGACACTACATTAACATTTACTACTTGGACATTAATCTAGTGGCATCTCTTGCCTAGTATAAGTATAGAAGTTGGGCTTGCTGAACTGCTGAAGATTTACATAGGCCATAAAATTGAACCTCAGCTAGCCACAGCACTGCCTGTGATGTCACTTTTTTAAAGATTGAAAAGTAAGCAGGTGAAGCCGATACTAATTCAAAATTCAAAATAATTAAGGATACATAAACACATACTAATATATGTCCTTTCCAAATTGTCTTCACTCCAAAGAACTGTGGTTTTTACTTAAGTAGTCCCTAAAGTCCATTTATGTCTATTATTAAATACAGCTGCCACATATTTCAACCCAAACTTACACTTCAAGTAGCAGTAGACAGTGAAATTCCAAATGAAATTTTATGCCTAACCCATTGTGTCATGCTGGTGATCACACCAGGCTGCCTGAGCTTCAGAACATGCTCACAGCCTCCTTTAGACTATGAAGGCTGATGGTAGGTAGGATTGTGGAGGGAATCCAGCTTTGGCAGTCATGCTTTCAGGCAGATCAGAAATGTTATTCAGGAATATATCACTTCATACAAGGCTATCACATAATGTTATCACTCTCTACAACTACCTAAAGGGAGGTTATAGCCAGGTGAGGGCTGGTCTCCTCTCCCAGGCAACCAGCAAGAAGACACAGCCAGGAAGGCTTAGGTTGGACATTAGGAGGAATTTCTTCACAGAAAGGGTGAGCAGGCATTGGAATGGGCTGCCCGGGGAGGTGGTGGAGGCACCAACCCTGGGGGTGTTTAAGGAGAAACTGGATGTGGCACTCAGTGCCATGGTATAGGTGATAATGTGGTGTACAGTCACAGGCTGGACTTAATGATCCCAGGGGTCTTTTCAAACCTAATTGATTCTGTGATATATAACAAAAGAATGTGGGCATCTAAAAAATGCAAAAGCTTCTAACTTTGCAGGGCATATTACACATGCTCACACAGCATTGTACATTTCTTTAAGCACAGATATGGTCACTGTCTTTAAAGTATCTTTTTTAAGGACATGTGATGATCCAGCTTCAGATAAATACTAATGTAAGAGGGTACAGCTTAAATTTTTCTCTCATTTCAGACTAGAAGAGTCAAGAAAAATTAGCTTTAATGAGAGTAAAAAACTGAAGCAGATCTGAAACTCATTTTTCACTCATGTATGGTATGTGAGATAAAAGCCAGGTTACTTACCTAGTAAGTTAATAACCCCATCATTGTAGCAAGCAAAAAGTTTGATGAGATCTTTAAACAGAAGCATGAATGCAGCATTTATGACACCATTTGTCAGTTCATTTGGATGAACCTGCAAATAAAATATCAGTTATTTACAAAACAGGTGTCAAATGCAAACATTTTGGCTTACATCAGGTATTTGGTGCTGTTACAGACAGAATCAAGCACTGAAGTTTTCATGCTAAGACACTGAAGAGAATTTTGATTAGCAGATCAAGGATTGCTTTCCCCACCACTCCAAAACAATCCACTATAGCAGAGGAGTATCCACATCAATAGGAAACATCTTAGTTCTGTCTCCTTCATTTATCATGAAGAAGAGGAAGGCAGAGATGCTGTTTACAGTTTTAATGAAATGGACAAAAGATATCAGTTTACAGCAGAGCTCAACAAAAACTTAGTCTATGAGATAATGTATTTGGACTAATGATGTCAAGATCCTTTCTCACATTAACTTGGGAAGAAAATATGTGCTTATTTATTTAAAAGGTCTTTCTTTTCTTAAAAATATCTCCTCTTCTGAGAGCACTATCACAATTCCTATGCCATTTAAGGAATGGAAAGCACAATGAGACATGTACTTCAAAGCTTTTCCTCTGAGAGCTGTAGTGGGCTCTTCCTTCCAACTCAAAATGTATCTTGCTGCCCACCAACAAGAGAAGAACTAATTCCTTCAAAAACCTCTTTGAAATGTTCCACTGTGGCTTCTACATCAACTGATTCCTGTTTTTATCCTTAGGTCAGATAAACAATCCCACCAGCATTCATAACATGATAAATATACTGTACACACTTATTTCTATGAACAGCCTAGATTAAACCAATTAGCCAATTTAGTCCACAGCTGAAAACCAGATGATGATTTTGAGGAAGCCAAACAATGTACATATGGTATTTTAATGGGGTTTTTCCTCCCCTCAAAAGAAGTTGGTTGCCAAGAGACAGAAAATAGTGTTCAGTCCTGCTTTGTCCATTTCTTCCTCCTGACTGATGCAGAAGATGAAACTCCAAGTTCTCTCTACAAAACCAAAAGTGCAAGCTTTACATTTCATGCATATGGGCAAGGGCCATCCTTGGCCACGATACCTCAGTGGGACACTGAAAAGGGGATTTTTTGGCCCTCACTAAGGGATGAGGAGTAAAGCATTACCTACAAGGTGAAAGGTGTTCATTATAATGCATCATTTATAAGTCACTGCCCAGTGTCAATACTGTGTCAGCTTCAATACATACATCAAATTCAAGTAGTGCATCAATTTGTTCCTGTAATATTGGCATACTCTTCAGCAGCTTTTCAGGAGCCATTGTTCTCATTACACCTTCAGCTCTGCAAGAGGGAATATAGATTAGAATCCATGCTGTTTCCTCTCTCCCTTCCCCCAAACTGATCTGTTGTCTAAAATTTATGCTTGAAACACCTATACCTCATTTCAAACCGTTTCAAAACCACAGTCTGATTCTCCTGCTTCTCATGTCATCGTGAGAGCTGGCATGAAAAATCCTTTACCCAGCCACCCTTCCTGACAGCAAATGAGGAAAGGTTTTGTGTTAGAGTGATGAATGCAAGAGATTGATCTCATTATGGAAAGATGACACTGGGAGCTTAAATGACTAACTAGAAATACTGTCACAGAAGTACCCAGAGAACTGATATACTTTGTGCACCAAGTTTATTATGAATAACTAATGACAGCTCATTGCTGACATGTCCATGGATGAGCAGCATTCCTTAAGTGTCATCCATAGTCTTATAACAGTCATCAAGCACTGTCATTTTTATCTCTGATGATGACAAATCTGCACAAACATCATTATGTATTGCCCTGTTCTGCTGCAGACATGTGTATACATATGCAGACTGGAAATGCATACCACTATTCTTACTTATTTTATGCTATATTCTGAAGAAGCACCTTGTTCCAAGCACCAGAAATAACAGGCATGGAAAGCCTTTCCAGGAATTTAGAGCAAGGCAGGAACAGTAGGATCCCCAGCAGCCCAAACTTAACTTCATTTAACACAAATGTTCAAGAGTGAACTTGTATGGTCCCCACTAAAGGAATGGCTTCCAGGTACATGGCAAAGCTGCTGTGGTGGACCCCAGACTTCCTGGCTGTTTGAGAAGCAGGAGAGAACAGCCTGGTAGTGATGCCTGCATTAACAGGTCAGAATCACAAACTGCAGAACACACCAGGACTGCCAGAAGGATCCTGTATGCAATTCATGATTAGCAGGAGCATCTTTAGTATGCCCTCCATCAAGCTGCACCTTCAGGGGGTGTTAAGCCACTTGCTGTGTGAACAGTGGTTCAAGAGAGCATCTAGAGCTCTTAATGTCCCAGTCAGAGCAGTCAGAGACCAGAAAAATGTCCTCATCAATACCAACACACTACTCTGGGCTGGGTCAATTTTATTTATTTTTAACACAGTTCTTGTGGGAAATAAAGCCAGCAGTTTACAGGCTTATTCTGTTCAGTTTATAACTGCTTGCTCTGTTGCCTGCTAATAACTTCAGGTGTTCACTTCAGGCTTTGTTTGCAATCAGCCATCTCTCTTAGGGAAAGTGTCTGGAGAGTAATGAAACATCCTAAATGTAGTTTCAGAGTGTCTCCTTCTCCAAATCCTAAACTCAGTCTCACTGCAGCAAAGTTTAATTAGGGTAAGATTTAAACCTAGCATTAAATGCTCCCAGTTTCACAAGGCACCTTACTTTGGTCTTCAATATTTGTCTTACTACCCAGAGTAAGACAAATACCCTCTCCTCTTTGGGCAATTTTTAACCAATTACAAGTACTTTAAAAATAAGGTTTTTCACTGTAGCTACACAAACCATATAACAACAAAGTCACCGAGAAACTAAAACTAAGTGTAATGCCACAATTAAGAATTTCATGGGTCAGACAACCTTATTAATTTACATATCTGAACTTTGCTTACCCCTTCTTCACTCTTGCAAAGTCAAATGCCATTTGTCTGTAGGAAAATGCTTTTTCATTCAAGTATCTACTATAACGCCTTATAAAGGTGGACATGTCATAACCTGCAAAAAAAAAAGTTTCACATTTTACTATTTAATTTTCATGCTTGTCAGAAATTCTTTGGTAAATGATAAGATACAGCCAACAGATCCCAAGATTCTAGGATTTCTGTTACACTGTGCAATTTCACATACAGAAAAGTCATTACAAGACATCTTTCAGCTTCTGAAGAAAAACCAGTAGTGGCACACCAAAACAATCTACCACTGTCCTCTGTTTCCAACAGATCATACAATGCACCAGTGGCATGGTTCCAAGGGAAACCTGCTACAGGCCCCCACATAGTTATGGGGTAACATTACTTGGTGGCCAAAAAGTTACCCTTCTATTAACAGGGGGAAAATACCAATTTAACAAAATGTTTTTACTGAACTTGAACTTGGTACATGACTTCCAGGACAAAGCTCAAGTTCAACTTAAACACTCTTGATGTTTCATATACGTTAGCCACTCTGACTCTTACATGGACCTTCAAAATCCCCCTGACTTGGTTTACCAGAACAAAGAAATCATGATGACATCCTCAGAGATTCCTGCCTTCCTTGAACTGTTACACCAGAAACACTCAAGGCACATAATACTGTACAAGGCATCTCAAACTTCAGTGACTTCCAAGCCTATGACACCTGAGCAGTTAGTATTACAGCCTATCCTCCACAGTTTCTTCCTCTAAGGCACAGAAATGTGTGCAGAAGGCAACTCATCTTCCTCTTCAGTTCAGGCCCCTTTTTGCTACCTTCCTAACAATCCACACCCCTCAATTTAGTCACTGATCATATTTTCCCTTAATATCTTTCATCATTAAGTATCCCTGCCAATTCAAGCATAACACTACCAAATCTGATGCCTCTTTATCTATGATACACTGTGCATTATCTATGAAATGGCAATCTAAGTTTAAAGAAAGTAGTGAAGAACACAAATGCATTTAACAAAATAATTGCTGGCAAACACCAGTGTCTTTGAGCATATATATAGACACATATATCGTGTTTAGCTTAGATGAACACACTCAGTATTTGTTTAGCTTTGTTCCTTCTGTTACCACATCTAAAAGATGCTCAAGTTTTTTTATGTCCCATGTCTACATCAAGAGATGAAATAATGTGGCATTGCTTTGAATTTGCCCATTATTGTAGCATGTCTGTAGTCTGCATACAATTTACAAGTATTCTCTGACAGCTGAAGAATTCTATTTTTCCTCTTTTCTTTTCTACCATGAAACAAGCTTTTCTTCTGTTAATTGGGGGCACAGGAAAATTCTCTAATAATTCCAGAGGGAAAAATAGAAAAGCAGGCTTTGTAATATTCAGAGGGGAAAAGTCTTTAATTTCTGCCTAGACTTTCTAAATTTATTACTCAAATCAAATCAAAACCAACCAGTTCTTTTGGTGCCAACAGCCCTACCACTAAGAAGTTATAGTTCATGCCTAAAAAACAGTGTCCCCAGGCAACTAAATTACTATTTAAGACTGAGTAAAATCCAAAATACTAAATGAAAAGTTATCAATTTAAACTTTTAACACCCATAAGAGTTAAGAAGACAGCTGACCCAGCCCAGATTTCAACCAGCACTTAAAGGATTTATACAGTTTCACCTTTTGAGTAAAAATATTGCAGGAAATGAGAAAAATTGTTCTGAAGTTGTTCAGCAGTTCATTTGTGCTCCTGTATTTATTAAGTACTTACAAAAAGGCTTCAGTAGTGCATTTTTATCTTATTTATATCTTATGAATTTAGGAGCAAATTAACAATAGTATCTTATTTAAAATCTTGTTAAGATTATATGCATAAGTTGGCTTACCATGAGATCCACTTTTGTCCAGAAAATTGCTGAGATTGAACAATGTGTTTCTAGATGCCAGGTACTGAATAAATCTCTGAAACACAAAGTAATTTTTCTTATCAAAGGCTAGAAGGCTTTGTACCTTCTAGCAGCAAGATTACCAAGTCTACTTTCAGAATACAACATGAAACCACTGATTTTTGTCTTAGCCTGCAACACCTTCCCCAAAACGTTTTGTCCATTCAGATTAATGACTTTTACTCAGAATCTCTAGTAAGTATTCTACTGTATATATAAAAAATAGATTATGTTCAAAACATAAAATATATTGTGAAAGGAGCAATAAAAAAATGTTAAATTCTCAGGGATTTGAGGGAGCTCAAGATTTATGTGCCTAAAAAGCACATATCCAGGCTAGTCCCAGACTTTTCAACCCAGAAGCCCTCAGGTTCAGCCAAGCTGAGGGCCTGTTTTCATAACAAGCAAAGCCCCTCATCAAACACAGGGACTAACAGCCTGAAACAGTTAGAGAAATCAGATGAGAACATTAACCAAAACTTGGAATGGAAAAATAGAGGTAAGAATTTACACTGTGAGAAGTTCATTGCATGAAAACTCTGCATGTACAGCCAGGGAGGAATTGTTTCACAGTCATACTGAAGTTCTTTAAATGTGCTGTCTCTTTTTATACAGACATACCTGTCTATACAGGTCAATAAAAAGCAAGGATAAGGATAACTTCATCTAAAAGACTATCAAGCTAAATTTACAGCTCTAGGAAGATTTTAACACTCATGCAGAGAAGGCTATTTGGATGGCAGTTTACACATGCCAAAACATCACATTTGACCTTAGTCAAAAAATCCCAGGTAGTATTTAATCCTGTGTAGCTGTTTTCAGATTCATTGCATAAATTGTCAGCATCCTGGCACAGGCTGCATCTTGGTCTTATGTTATGGTTTTGTAAATGGAAAGACAGATACACAGTCCAACTCTGCTGCTAACAGTAAGTTTTCTCTTCATCAAGAATCATCCTTGCCCTTTGTTCCCAGGTCCTTTCTGGTTCAGACAAGATGCCTCTGCACTACTAACACTTTTGGCTTGGAGTGTGTTCAGCGCCAACGTGGCCTTGAGAGAGCTGTTCACACTTACCTCATTGCCATGGACCATGAGATGATGTGTGGTGACTAAGGCTTTGAACACGACCACCCAGCTGCTATTCGTCGCTCGCTCAAAAAGCGTATCTGCCATCTGAGGGATATTCACGTTTGTTTCATTAGTTGCTTGGATCAAGTCTGTAGGAGAGACAAAAGGAAGGTGTTAAGTGCTACAAGTATGATAAAAAGTTTACAGCATGGCAAAGTTCTCAGACCACCAGGCTGCAGGCCATGGTTGTGGCAAACAGCAAGTTCAGTGCTTACATTCCACATTCAAAAAAAAGAAACCAAAATAATAACAACAACAAAAACCCCAAACTGAGATTATACTAGTACATGCTGATAGCAGCAGTGGTCTAACTCTTTCATCCAAAAACAACAGTTTTCCAACAATTCTGTCCTGAGCTATGACCAAACATTGCTCCATCTTTACCCCAGATGAAGGTAGGGTGCGCAACATCATGTGACTTTACTGCCTGCAGGTTTTTAAGTTAATTGTCACTGTTCGTTACCTCTGAGTTAGAGAAGTAAGTACTATTGAATTCTTCAACTACAGGTAACATGTCCAGCACACTGAACCCAGTCAGCAAAAAGAGGCATCACCAGAAACAGATACTCTGTCATCCCAGAGATTGTTTTAATCAGCAAGCTCCAGCACACCTCCTAGAGCTTCTACAGACCCAGGAAGCAGAAGAGTGCATTCAGGCATGCATTAAGACCTCCTCAACAGCAAGAAAGAACACAAGGAATGACATTAGTTTCCACTGAAGCAACTGCACCTCACATTAAGAATAAGTAAACTTGCACAGAAGAGTGCAAGAAATTATGTTGAGCAGTTAAATCATAAAAAATGGGGCAGCAAGCTTTCCACTATCCTCTATATCCCTCAGGATCTGTGGTTCACTACATCCCCTGTTACCTACTGACTGCAGTTTGGCAGCCAGCGATTACCTTCTACAAGCTATCACCTATTTTTGCGACACAGCTGGAAACTGCACACTGAAACTGCATGACCAAAACCTTTGGGATGCCAGACACAGCCCTAGCAAGACTCATGGAGACAACTTCATGCAAGACAAAGAGTACAAAACACAGATCTAACTGTAGGGCTGAGGCTTAAAACTGGAAGACCTAAGCAAAAAAATTTACAAGTTTAACTACTAGACCAAGCATTATCTGAAATTAAAATACTCATCGTTTACTTTCTCTCAGAGGAATGATTGTTAATGATTTCTTCCATATCCCCAGAGTAGAAATTTTCCTCCAATTGTTGAAGTCATTCAGTCATGACAGATATTCTACCTCGAAAGCAGACAGGATATTTTGTGACTGCTCCTTGCACACCTAAACTACGTGAGTCTACAGGACTCCAATTCACTTGGGCAGTAGGGTCACCACTTGGCAAACTTCCTTTCTCTCCCCTACATAATCCCAAGCAATGGAGAGCATAAATGTCGCTAGGAGTGGAAAGTCAAAGCTCAGAATTCAACTACTGATTGATTCTGCCTTTGCAGGATAGGAAAATTCCAGAGGACAAATCTGTCTAAATAGATCAATGAGTCACATCAGGGACTGAGACCCACCTGGTGTGTACAGAAATCCACACTGCTGTACCAGAAGCATTCAAAAGTTCAGGTTTTGGTTGGTTGGTTGGTTTGTGTCTTTTTAAAATTCCTGGCATGCAATCTTTATGGGTTTTTTACCTTCTATTACAAAGACTTCATTTATTTAAGATCCAAGAGATCTCTAGCTCAGAGTCACAAGCTTGGGAAAACCATAGTGCTTGCCTGCATATGAAATTGTCTATTGTATGGGCATAAAAGCTGCAAGTTGTCCTCAGCTTCAGGCCAGGGGAATGATTTTCTGGGATGATACAGGAGACAAAAATTATGTGATCCATTTGCCAAGTTTGAATTGAAAATTTATGTTGTCATGGCATTTTGTTGTCTTGGTAATAGAAGATGGAAGTTTTTTGCAGAACACCTTCTGAAATGTGTTTACTTCTATAACCTCAGTAATACTACCCTTGAAGAAGACAGTTCTGCAGACAAAGTATTATAATAGCAAAGCCACGCTATTGAATGACAGCAGTTCAGGATCACAGAGCTCCAAGAATTCTCCTTGATCTTGTGGTACAAACAGACCAATGATATTTTATTCTGTACTGCTGATTAATGCATTATAGAAGAGAGTGGTTTGTAAAAGCCTAGAAGCAAGTCACAAGTGGCTTACTCACTGTTTACCCCGCTCCAAGATTTTACTGCAGGTGACAGCATTTGTCTTATTCATACAAGGAAATCCATCAAATTTGTCAGCTTTCAGTCTTGGGCTCCGGGATGTAGATTTCTGTGAAAGAGCGATGCTATAAATTGTGTATTGGTGCACTTTGGATAATGAAACCCCAGAGCAGTCCATCCACAGAGATGCTGGCAATGGAGACAACAAGGCACTGCTATATGATGCCACATATCACTGCTTCTGAAGTCACTCAGTCATTTCTGTCTCCTCTCCAAACTGCTGGAGGGTACAGCATCTCAGTCTGAAGCTCTGAATGTTTTAGGACATGAGTAATTATAGTGTGCAAAATAGAGAGGCATGATTAAAATTAAGTCTACTACTTTCAGTGCACAGAAAAGAATTAAACCATGCATGAAGATGTCGCTTGTCATCTGAGGCCAGAAAAAGGAGATTGGGGTGGGGGAATAATTCTTGCAGAGCTGTTTCCTATTTAGTCACACCACAAAGATAAGGTATTCAAATTTCCTGGGTTTCTTTTCCCAGTATCACAGAGTCACAGCTTAACCAGCAACCATCAGCATCTGGAATGAAGCACCAGCACAGCTCACTTTACAAAACTGAGCAGTGGGGTTTGGTGGCCAAGCTAAATTTTAAAATAAGAGTTGGAAAAAATAATTTTACTTTAATGTGGTAAGGAAGAACAGATACAAGGAAGAATAAATCATATGCAGGAAAAAAATCTAGAAACCACATTTTCAAAATATACAAATTCAGACATTTGCTGGGTGGACAAGAGACAATAAAGATTAGTCTTCCAAGGAAATCACAGGTACATTTGCTAACACAAAACAGGCAATTTTAAAAAGAAACAGATGAAAAACAACCCAACAGAAACCATATGAGCAATCTTGCAAAGTTGATTCCATTTGGGGCACACACAAGTAGGGCAAACAAGGATTAAAGGTACCTTCCTGAAGAAGTTTCTGCTACTGCAGGCATCCAGTACACTGACAGCTAATCCCCAAACCCACTGAGCTCAAATACAAATTACAAGCACAGTCAGAGATCAGAACTGTACTGCAGCAGCAACAAGTGCTCCTACCAAAAATTTCACAGAAGTGAGGTAACTGGAGAATGAAGACCTATATATGCTTTATTTGAATCCATTTGTTTACTGTGGGACTAAATCACAATTGCCAAATCACAATATGTGCTTTCTCCTACTTCCTCTCTCCCCATTTTCGTAGCTGCTATTTTAAAGACTTCTCCAATTAAAGATACTTTTAAAAATTATAATTTTACTTCAATATACTTTTTTAGTTAAGCTTTGAGATGGAAAATTGATGGAAAATCAATGCAGTAGAAGAAATAAATGGTTATCAATTCTCTGACACCGTAACTTAAATCTAAACTGCAGTCTTTAAGCTCTTGGACAGGCCAATTTTTTCACCCTGACTTAAGACAACTGCAACTTAATAATACTTTTAGGTTTGCTTCTCTTCCCTAATTCACACCTCCATTAACAAAAAGAAAAACCTGCCAAAGAGAGGAAGAATGGTGGAGGGTTCAGAGCCCACTAAAGGATGGGACTAGCTTTAGTGTTTGTTAAGGTCATAAGGCAAAAAAAGGGAACAGTAAGAACGTTTCAAAGGTTTCAGAATTTCAGATTCTTTCAATTTCATTAAAAACTAGTTTCTAGTTCTTTTTCTTAATGAGAGAGATTATACCATACTTTAAAGAAACTTCTAGTCCTTTATCTTTCCAGATGATATTCTGGATCTGGGCAGGGCTTTTTTCCTGTTTTGTTTTGCTCCCCCGTGCCCTGTCCCCTCCCCGCCAAATTCTCTAATAAGCAGACCTGGGATTTCCCAGTTCATGATTAATTATTCACAATTTACATTTCAGTATGGAGAGAAACAGCAGCAGAGCACAAGACCTCTCTGTTCAGAGAAATATCAGTGCCAACTTAAGAGCAGCTGTCATTCCAGACTGAAGTAACACACAAGCTGCCTCAGCATCTGAGCTGTGTCATACATTCAGTTCCTAAACTTTGCCAAATCTCTCCAGCAGTAACCCCCTTACAGACCCTCCTCACTACTACTCAAATGCTACGATAGACTTCAGGAGTTTTTTTCTCGCCTATAAGTATTTAAATAATGCCTTGAACCTACTGAAAAGGAAATGCAGGATTGTTCCAAATCCAAGCTAGTCAAGAACAGAAAGAAGCAGCTCAGAGTAAGAGTTTACAAGCATCAACTAAGAAAGTTAAGTAGGCAAGTAGGAGTAGAGTCCCTCCCCTGCAAGACAGAACTGTATTAGGAAGCTACTGGAGCACTGTGCTAAGCAAGGCAAGAGCTGAACTTCCCCGTCTGCAGAAACCTGACCACAAAACCATATCAGAAAGCAGAACAAAGTTACCAGTTTCTGCTTCTACAACAATTGCTCATAAGAACATCAGCTAATTTGAATGTTGTTGTCTTCGACTGTCAGGCAATTCCATGGAAAAGAGTTTGAATTTGTTTCTGAGGTTATCATTTATCATTTATTCTTTTCACTTCCAGCATGTCCTGTCTACACAAACGCACATCTTGGTCTGGCTTGTAACAATGACCCCAACAGCAGCACATGCTGTCTCCTCCTTCCTCCCCAAAAGTCTGCCTCAAGGGTTGCTGTATCTCACATTGATGCCAGCAAGTCAACCTTTTACCAAAGCCCAGCATCTTGCAGATATTGCCTTGGAACTTCCATGCCTGTGCCAACTCAACACACCTAAACACAATCTTCCACTGAGCATGTGCTCTCCAGGTATTTTACACTCCCAACAATGCAGCTGTAGCTCTCAGGGGTGCTACCTTCCTCTCTCCAGCCAGACTTCAAATAAATCCTACTTCCAAAATAAACCTCAGACTCTCATGAGGACAAATACTTGCAGCAGACCCTGAAGTTTGAGAGGTCACAACAATCAGTCTTCGAACCACACAACAGCACCCCACACCAAGACAAGCTTTAATATACTGTTTCTTCCTCTCTGCCTACTCACAGGCATATTGTACTACCCAAAATATTAATTGTTTTGCAGAACCTATCAATCACATGAAGGGTCTGCAGAGAGACAGGGTAAATGACTGAGTACTAGCAAATTTCCCTTGAAGTATCCTCCAATTTCATAGCCTGAGATTTTAATCAACCTTAGAATCAACTTATTACCTTACTGCTCCTTTTTAAATACAACAGTGCATCACCTCCTATGTTATCAAATACCTCTTTTGAAACAAAGTGGAAAATCTACTGCCCATACAAACTGCTGGATTTTATTCCAACATGCTTCCATTTGGTTTGCACCCCTCTTTAACCAACATATCATTCAAGATATTTGGCTTTAAGTCATCTGCAAAAATCACCCTAGCTCATTAGGAGCGTTACATCAGTTATGCTGCACTTAATTATTTACATGTATGGATTTTCCTCCTGAGATGTTCAGGTTCAGCTCACTTGGAAACAGGAGATAAAAGCCAACCATCAGATGGTCTTCTACTGGATCTAAAAGGGTGCAACTACAGCAGCTCTCTCTCTAATAAAGGGGGAATAAGCTGTCTCTCTAATAATGGGGGAAAGTGTGATTACACTGTTAAAAACAAAACAATCTTGCTTTAAGCAATTCCTTCAAGTTTCATGAACTATGAATACTTTTTACATAAAAGTTCCCAGAACTTAGAGCTCCACTGCTTCTGTGCACTGGGAAGAACAGTGTGCACTACCTTTAATGTTTACATTGGAGTTCTCTCAAGGAGAGTAGCAGAACTGACATTCAGGCCAGCTGAGCTGCAGAAGCTCAGACTCTTGTGAGGACAAATACTTAGAACACAACTTCAACACAAAGGACAAATACTTCAACACAAAGAAGTGTTAAGGAGCACTCAGTGAGGTTTTAAGTATAGTCTTTAAGACTGCAAATTAATTAGTGATAAATACAGGTTATAGATATTAATATATTTGTTAATATAAAATAGATACTTGTTTTATGAACAAAGTCTGAGACCTTGCTGACACCTGTGATGCAACCAGTCAGAAGAAGAAAAGTTTCATCTTTACTCAGGAATTGCACACCTGGAATAACAGAAGATAGGCTACACAAACATTCTAGTAGAAACATGCTATGGAAAGCACATTTTTACCCCCCCCCCACACAAAGCCAGAACACCAAACAAAGGGGGAAAGGACCCATGGTCCAATAATTCTGCCTGCTTTCTTCCCCAGCACAGCTACCACAGCTTTTTAAAGCATCTTCACTACAGGAAAAGTATTAGTTATCAAGCATGGAATCTTCTCCTTGTCCAAAGTCATAAGAAGTTCAGTCTTGAACCTCATTTGTACAGAATTCACTCACTTTGAATATCAAAGAATCTCAAGCAATAACACAAGTTCAGCAAAGTAGGGGAAAGATGAGAAATCACAGCTTTAATGATCTTTTCCTCTAACCCACAGAACCCACTTCCAACCCTCTTTCCACACAAATTCTGCTTCAAAACTAGCTCAACAGAAACATGCATTTTTCTGCTCAAATACAAGAATTAAGCATTTCTGCTTAAGTTGATATGAAACACCAAGTAATTCTGGAGCTAAATGCGCCACTTCTCTCTTTTATTGATTTACTGGAAGGAAAAGCTGAGTCACAAATCATTATTGCAGTGCCTTTTTTGCATAGTTCTTAACAGTTTAAGATATGAAAAAATTCATTTGCATTTGGTGGACACCAACCAATGGTTATAAGATTAAAATATAACAGCGGCTGTCTTGAAGAAATGCTATTTCCCATCCTATTGTAACAAGGCTGGGGGAAGAACAGAGATGGAAAAAACCCTGACAACATTATAAATAGGTTTTGACCAATAGCTTTGCATGAAAAGGAACTTTTATCCTGCATGGAAAATCTCAGACCTCATTCTACAAGACATTTCCTTCAGCACTTCCAACCTGGAAGCCTTAACCAAAATATACATTATTTTAGAGACAAAACTGGAACCACCAGTCAATCTTCTGCCTAGCCTTCAAAGCATTTACTCAATTTCCTCTAAGGGAATAGTCCTCTCTGTCCATACAAGCATTAAAGTGACAGTTCTCTTGCATCTTGGCTCTTGCTGCAAACAACAAAGCAATTTTAAAGGGATTATAGACTTGCAAGATTATTGCTTAGAAGGGTAACAGTCAATAAAGTCTACTTAAATTACTATTGTCAATTGCCTATTGACATTAGGCCCATTCACAGCCTGATGCCAGGATTCCAGCTGTGGCCTGTGATTATCTCTTCAATGAAAGTGACCAACCCCTAACATTACCTGTTGGCTGTATCAATTCATAACTCTTATCACTTGGGAGCTCACTGGAATATCAGCAACAGGATCAACTGCAGCTTTTAGGTAGAGAGTACAGCTACACTGGAAACACAGGGATTTCACATTTGCCACAATAGCACTGGGCCATTTACTGTAATCTCTGCACTACAGCAATTTCTAATCCTAATCAGCCTTTACATGCTGGGCTGAAGTTACACTCCAAACACATCTGGCAGAAAGTGGTAATCAGCTGAGGCATGGTACCTGAGCTCTTTCAGTTGCCCTGCTGCAGTCTGAGAAGAATTCTATCCCCAAATTATCTCCTCTCCGCAGAAAACCATCTGTTTTTAATAAACTGCTAGAAGTGAAACTATCACTACACTATCAACTCTGCCCAGAACAGCAATTTGTAATCCACTAAAAAGCTGAATGAGACTGAAAACACATTGCAAGAAGCCTGATGTTCCAGCTCCAGTACTTAGCTCTGACATTTTGGGAATACATTAACAAAACAAAACAAAAAAATATTGGGTGGGGATGAGACAATGTGCAAACAACTCCAGTGACATGGTAATTAGCTACAGCCTTTGCGCTGGAAAGAGATCAGTTGACTAAGCAGCCTCAGAAGCTGACACATCTGACTCAACATCCAGACCATGGTCCATGCTTTCACTACTCTCTCAGCAAGAAAATTCTGAGTCCAGTTTTCTCATCAGTGGATGCCTGAAAATGACACAACCAGAAATTTTTAACTAGGAATGATATGCCTGCGACCATGCAGGCAGCCCTGTTGAAAACATGAACATACCTGTAGGAAAAAGAAATCAAATGCAATACAAACCTCTGCACGAGCCAGTGCAACAGTATGACCTCCTGGAAGCACATTGAAGCAGCTCCAACCAAGCAGCAAGTACTTTCTAACATGGCTGCTATCATTTCAATCCATTGTCTTGTATCTCTGTATCTACCATAAAGCAGAAGAGTTCATAAAACCAGATGGCAGCCTCGTATGGGAATGCCATGCCTTGTCTTTTTAACAAAATGACACAGTTAGACACAGCTTTACCCTCTCCTTGCTAAGAAAAATAAAAAATAAAAGTAAAATATGAGCCTGCTCAATTCCTTTATGTCCATTCCCTCATACTACATCAGTTAAACAATATTCCTTTTCTTCTGCCACACTGTTAGGTGAGTTAAAATCTCAAAAATCTTAAAAACACTGAGGTCTACTTCCAATAGACTCGACTCTTCGACATGATCTGGTAGCCTTTAACATACTGCAGATTTATTGATGTTGCAAAAAACCCCAAAATGTTAAATTCAATGGAGCATCCACCTGAGAGATAGAAGATGCAGTAAGGACCATTAACATTAAAAAACCTGACAGCACTAAGTTGCTATCAACAGTTTGAATTCACTAATGCCTCTGGATGATGCATTTGCCACTGGCAGTAGAAGTCTCCTATCAAGCTACTGATGAGTGAGGAGCTTGGAATCCATCACACAGGCTCACATCCAGGCAGAGAAGCTTTGTGCAGAGTCAGATCTCTAGACTGGAACACCCAGAAGTGTCAATTTAACACTTTAGCATCATATGGAGCATGATATTTGAAAGCTAGTTTCTCATAATACTGTCTAAGCAATTTCCAGCTTTCTGATGAACAAGAAGCAGCTCTTTAAACTCACCTATTACAAACATAGCAAACCTTGCCTGTTAACACTCTTGCTATTCACCACCAATGAAGCCATTCTGAAGTTCAAATCAACTTTGCAAAACCAGAAAAACTCTAATGTAGAGTCTTTCACAGTCATTTCATAGAATGAAAGATCAGATCAGAAAGCTGCAGGTAAGGCTCACATATGAAAATACCATTGTTGCACTTGCCAGCAACAGAACATCACTCCTAATAAAACGTACGTGTTTTCAAAACACTAAATATTGTGAGCTGCTTCTGGCTTGCTGTCCCTTAGCAGAATGTACATTCTCCTATAAATACATTTAGATTAAGCTATAAAACTTAGATTAGGAGCTACAAGCACAAAAAACATACTCTGGATTCCAGTCATGCAACAGGATCCAAATCCAAGTCTCCATTTGAAAAGGTTGGATTTGAAAACTCCAGGGCTGCTAAAGGACTGATGCAATGATAAGATAAAGTTTTAATCTATATCTGACCTTTATATATATCATGAGAAACAGCAGCCTTCAGAGGCAGGAAACAGGCCAGCTGGCTTGCCCCCTTCATACAAGCCCTACATTCCCTGAAGCAAGAAGTGAAAGGAGAGTCCTGTGAAAAGCAGTTTGAACTCCCCCTGAAGTGCATCTAGGTCATCTCTCCAATCATGTGAGACGTGCCCCTCACAGTGCTGTCCTGCACTGTGGCAGGATCACCCACCACTGCCCCACTCTGAGCACCTTCCCCATCACTGGTAACCCTGCATACATTTAAACAGTGGGGGCGACAAGTCAGCATCTTTTATTCATGCTTCCAGCAGTCCTGTCTTTCTCTCACTTCTCTGAAGACCATTTTAGAACATTCTGTAAAGCACCAGAGTGATTTAAGATATATAACAAAACCATGCCAGGGGCACCAGGAACTTGCCAGGCTCTGCAGGCTAACCCCTGACCATCTGCTATGGAAGCACCTGCTGCCATCATGTCACCTGCTCTCGTGCAAAGCCAAGAGTCACTGTGAAGTGATGCACTGTACTGTCAGCAGGCAAGCCACAGCCTTGTATCACTTCTTAGGACAGAAAAAAGTTCAAGACACTTTCTTGAAAAGACGCGTCCTTTGGTCCCTTAAGTGCACGGTAGAACAATCTTAGCTCAAGTGGACACCAAACTCTCCAATCTATCTCTACCAGTGTTCTCATCTCAGTCTCCTAAACACTTAAAAACAATGAGCAAAGAATGCTGTTTTCTTTTTTATTCCTTCTTTGAGTCAGTAAAGAAACCTTGTCAAAGCATATGGCTCAACTGTTTTGTCAGAACTCTGAGGCCCAATTGCAACACAGGAGTTTGTGCCAATTTGCTTTTTACCTGTCATAATTCTGTATATTGGCTTACAACCAAAAGGAATTGATTGCCACAAGCCAGACCCAAACTGCAGACACGTCCTGTCAGCAACCTGCAGTTCTCAGTACACGGGAGAGGAAGGGTTTGGTGGTCTTCAAGCACGATCATGTCTATCTACTCACAAAATCCCCTCTACAAAAAACATCATAACACATTTGAGTTTTATCAATAGCTAGAAAAAAACCAGACTCTGGGAAAGGCAACTGACTGACATGCTGCCTCTGCTCAGATGGCCAGAGTAAAAATTACATAAAGACACAACATTAGCATAACATCGGGGCCTTTTGGCATCCAATCCCTTTCATTAAACTAAGTTAAGATACAGATGTAATCTACAACAAAGCACAAGATCACATTATCCTGGGCAGAAAAGAGACACAGAAAGGTATTTAGACTTGGCTGGTCCAGAAGTCAGTTGTAATATTGTGCACTGTCATTTCCTGTGCCTACAACCAAGCCCTGATGCCCAGTGAATGCCCCATTTGCCAGAAAATACTGTTCTAGTATTCCACCTACATTCATTTCAAGGTTGATGTCCAACATCACTTGTGATGCTAGTGCAGATGGATAATATACTATATTCCCTCCCTCAGTGAACTTCAACTCTCAAGTGCTTCAGTAAATGTGTTTCACAACCTAAAGAGAAGACTTTATGAGCACAAACGAAACATGTTTTGTATTGATTTTCAGTATTTTCAGCCAGCTCTGAAGAAAACAGGATCAAAATAGCAAGATAAAAAGCATTAAAAACAGTTTAAGGGTCCAGCATATGGTTTGCAAGACTCCAGAAAAAGCAGACCTTACCATACTCTGCAAGGTGACAAGCTAGCCTCTGCCAAGTATTCCAGTTGCCTTCCAGCAATTGCCAACATCTGGTTTATTCAGCTTAATTTAAGCCACCACCTCTCATCCAAGCAAAATTTTGGACAGAAGGAAAACCAAGCAGCCTTGCTGAATCTGTGGGGTGGGATATTCTAATATCAGCTCACCAGTGAGGCTGCACACTGCAATCCTGCTGATACTGCTGACTCAGAGGAACACAAGTACTGCTGCAAACCCTGCGCCACAGCTCACTGCCTGCCAGGCTACTGGGAAGATTTCTTCTATCCTCTCATTCAGTCTGAGTTCAGGGCTCAGTCCTGTGCCAGATGACCCATGCTTTTCTTTATATCTCCTGCAATGACATCCAGACCCTGATTTCCCGCTTGCTTTACTCCTTGCTTTTTCATTTCACGGTGTTTGAAAGCTCTCTCTCCAAACCAGCCAGGTTATTTCTAATCTGCATGCCATGTGTTGAAGCTTGGTGCAAGGTTTGTCACTCATTGGTGAGGCTCCTGTAATTACCCAAGGCACACAACAGAACTTGTGCTTTTTCCACCCTTACTATCGTCCTGATCTGTGCTCCAAAAAAGGAACAGGGCATGGTAACTTAAGGCCATTGTTTGATACTGTTTGGACTCACCTTTAGGCTAAGGTAAGGCAAAGGGAAGGGATATAACGTTATCACTCCAACCCCAATTTTTCCCCATCCTCACAAATACTGGAGCCAGCTCCTTCAGCAATACTGTATGTCCACAGCTGACTGAGGAAGGTCTACCCCTTTGTTTTCTTCAGTGCCAGGGAGTGAACTCTGCACATGGCAAGGTTTTAGTAGCACTGCAAAATGCTGCAGCTGTGACTTCTGAGAACAGGAGGCTCTTCCAGATGTTGCAGAGCATATCTGCTCCAGCACCATGGAATGCATCCTGTTCCTCCTGCTCCACCTCTAACCTTGGTGTTCTCTCTGCCATTTCTTTTTCCCACTTCCTCTGTCTGTTCAGTATTTTCTGCTTTTTCTTTGGTTTGTTTTCCTTGAGGTGCCAAAGACTTTGTGGATGGGCCCAGCTGTGTGTTGCAGCAGATCCACCATGGAGCTGGCTGTGTCTGGCACAGAGCATGTCCTGGTCTCCTATGAAAGCCAGCCCTGCAGCCAACAACTTGTCATGGACGCCCACCACTGGGGCAAGGTAAGCAGGGCAGGAAGAGCAAAGCAGTCTCAAGAACCCTGAGCAGCAGTAGGAAAATGCTAAAAGCAGTGTCCCTCTACTGCACTACTATTTCTTCAAAAATGGGAGCTGTGAGAGCTGGAAATTTTCTTTGGCTACCAATTTCTCAGTACAGCAAGAAGAAGGGAAAATAAATAGCCTTCGAAATGCTTCATGCCCTTCAAAGTTATGCTGTCATCTACTTTTAAGCACTTCAGAGGATCCTTCACATGGCAGAGACACAGAAGCATGGACTGACCATACCTACAGAGCATTTTCATGGAGACTTCAGAGAATTCCTCACTAGTGCAAAAGGCCTGCATAAAGCATGCACAGAAGATAAAGGGTTTAAAAGTGAGGCTGGGAAATCAGACATAGATGAAATCAAAACATAGGAAATCAATCAAACCTGCAGATTTTTGTTGTTGTCATTTAGAAGACGTTCAATTGCTGCCAAAATCTAAGGGAGCAACACTATGAAACTATTATGAAATATACTCAACTACTAAATAGGAGTGATTAAAACCATTCTCTGGTCACTGCCATTCTGACCATCTCATAAAAAGCTACTCCATTATCAAGGTCTACAATGGAAGTCAGTACAACAGAAAGCCCTGACTTGTCCCAGAATTTGTCATCCATGACCTTGAAAAAACATGTTTAACAGAAGAATCTTGCTTCCTCTTGAAAAAGACTAAGAATACCTGCCCTCAGGACTAGTCAATTTTTATCAAGTTAAACTGCTTACATGATAAAAAGTTTAATATTACAGTGCCTAATTATTTTCCTGTTCTCTCATCTTCCCTCTTCTTTTCCTTAGGCATTGCACCATAAGACAACTTACTCACAGAACAACTGAAATGCACAGAATGCAAGTGATCCTGCCCATATTTCAACATTTGGATCTTAAAATGAATTCAAACTTTTACCCTGATTCAAACGTATTTTGAAGAATTGGCCAAGTCTTAGTTTGATTAGGGCAGCCTTCTCTTGGTATTACACATGCCTTAAAAACAGTATGGGGCGGGGGGAATAAAAAGTTAATGCCACTTATATACTCAAGAACAACTAATCTAAAAAGTGTTCTTATTATCTCACCTTATCCGTGACAGACATTTATTTCTACTCCTCTTAAAGATCTGCATGCCTACAAATAAAGTGTGTCCTTAACACCCTTTTGGGAAAGGACATGGTAGAAGCCCACAGAAACAGCCATTCAACACAAAAACTGATGATGAGTCCTTACACACAATAAAAGTGCTAATCCAACATCCAATAAAGAATTAAAGAAAATAACTGCTTGCTTGGATGTTTTTCATTTCAGGTGTGAGAGCAATTCATTGGGATAACAGAGGAGTTCACACTTTAAAATCCACACCAGCTATGACAACAAAAACTGAGACACAGTATTCCAGCTGATCTTCAGCAGTCACATTTAAACAAAGTCAGTTCTCTGACACACAGAATTACTGCAATACAAGACATAGTGAGACATAAAAGCAGTTTCATTAGTAAAATGTGAAGGATTAGGCCCAGTGTGTACAGGAACTTGGCGATTTTCTTGAAGATACTCCCACAGCTGTAGAGCCCAAGTGTCACCTAGACTGCAGAGCAATGCAGTACATCTGCACTACTCCCACTAGGAGAGGGCCACAAGCGCCAACAGTCTTGGAACACTCCCCAGATCACTTCAACAGCAAAGACCTTCTGAAACATGCACACCCTAGTTAACCTTGTCCTTTAACCACTGAGTCAACACACACTGAACTCTAGGGACTCAAGGTAGCTCCACTGACCCCCAACTTTTCCCAAAAAGCAGAGACAGACATATTCCCCAGGAGTAAGACAGAGGTTTCTAAAGCTAACCTGTGGGACCAGGAACATCATCTTTACTGAGCCTAGGCAAAAAAGTTTAACACGCTGCTTTTGGTCAACGCACACTTCTATTTCAACAAAGACCAAAGTGATTCAAACTTATTAGGCCAACACCAGAGACTGCAGAAGGTAGAACATGGCAAGAAAGTGTCTGTACAAGCAAAATTCTGACAGCAGCCCTGCAGTTCAGTTACCACCATGAATTAAACTATAAACTTCTTTCTTAGAGCCTCTGCTTGCCAGGTGCATGCAAATATGCAAAATTAGGCTTGGGATGAAAATAAGTTCCAGCAGATACACAAGTCATCTTCACTGCTACAGAAAATCAAATCCTGCTATTCATCTGCTTTGTTTTGACTTTTCGCAAAAACATCTCCCAGTTCTTGATCAGGCTTCTGAGAAAGTCCTCTACCTTATGAGAATTGTTTTGAAGAAGTAAGGAGACACATGTGGTCTTTTCAGAATACACACTGCAGAACTTCCTCCTGCTGCAAAGCAATTCACTCAGCAAAACAAGTCAAGGAAAATCCCAGACATTTCTATCATTTTCACAAACAGGAACTTGTTACAACCACCTGCAGATGCAACAACTTCACTAGTTTCCAATCCACTTCCCTAAATGAAAGCTTGAAGGTCTGTTTCTGAGTGAGATCCTATAAAAAGAGCTGAATTGAGATCTACCCACTTTTCCCTCATATATCATGTGGTTTCACATTTGGAAGTCATGTTATTTCCCTTCTCCCAAAGCATCTCCCTGTTGATGCCGTCAGAGTCATTCTCATTTGATGCCTGAAGCAGCCTTTTACTTGGCCCACACAATTAAATCCTCAGTGAAGCCTTAACACATCTTTCAGAACAGTTCTAAGAATCAAGCTCCTATGCTGTGCACAAGTATTGCCTTCCCACTTGAATGATCAGCTTATATATCCTTAATGTGGCCCATTATATATCCTTAATGTAGCCCATATGCCTCATTCACCCACTGCATCAAAATAAAGTTGCTAACTCCCCACTTCTTCACAGGAATAATAATCTAGCTAACAAACACTGGTTAACTGAAGGATAGGAATTCTTATAATTGTGGTGATTTTTAGACAACTTTTGGATGACAACAGTTTTGTTATATGAAAATGATCAGAGCTCGACTGTCCCACACCATCAGAGCATCCTAGATTTACATTCCTTTTCCCACCACCGGGAAAGCTCATTTAATGCCATCTGGCACTACTTCCAGCAGTTGTTGAAAATTCACTAGTAGGAGATCTGGAGTTCAAGAAAATGGTAAATCCTGTTAACAAGCATAAGATAGCAACCAAATGATACTTTAGTGCTCCTTCTCATGACCAGCCTGTCCAGCACTGAGAGCCCATGCCAAAAGACAGCAGCACCTATATTGCAGTCTGGATTTGAAAGCTATAGCAAGTACAGACAACCACACAAAAGTAAACATTTAGCAGCTCAGCTTTTCTACATTGAAGACATTAATTCTGTTCTTTTCTCCCTTACTTACACACCACCTTTCACCTTGTCACCTGTGATCTCCCTATAACCCTCTGTAATTATTATCTTCTGCAGCAAACATATGAGAACAGGCATTATTGTATCCTATCCTTACAGGACTACTTAACCCATGTTAAATAGTTGATCTCTCAATTTAATTTACAAAGCCCAGTTGCTAAGTAGGGCAGTGGAAGAGAGGTTGTGTGACCTGACACCTGGCCTCTAAGACACTAAATAAAATTATGGAGTTCCCTAAGGACACAGAAGCCCAATGCCAATACCAGAATTACAGCTCTTCATAAGGCATCATTCTAACCATCACTCTGGAATCTCAATTTTTAATTGTCTAAACTCCTCATACATAAAACTTATTGTAAGGCACTGGGAAGTTTTACCTTTCATTCTTCACATCTTCAAATGCTACTTATCGGACCTGAAATACACCCAGACAATTAAACTCCGAACTGTTATTTACAGCTTGTAAAATAGGGAAAAAAAAAAAAAAGAGCAGACATATGTCTTCCCAGGAAATGATAACTTCTTTTTCTCTTTTATGTGTGACATGCAGGTAGGTAAGAAATTCTGTGGAATTCTACTTGCTTCTGTCTTCTATACACCAACTTTCTTGAATAGTACTATTAGCACCAATATCCAAACACAAATCCTTTACAGTCCTTACTATAACACTGGTAGATTACTCCTACCTCACTTTAATCCTGCCTATTCCAGATAGTATTTTTATTTATATATGTATATAAACACAGAGACATATAGACACAGCATGCTTTCAAATACATGAACTATGCTTTTTTTAAGCTAAAGCTTCTAGTAAGAGAGATGGTCTGTACAGGACAGTCCAGACACAGCCTAAAGTGTTTAAAAAGATTAAAAAGCGTTGACAGCTACCAAAAAACAACATAGAAGAAACATCAATAACCAAGATGATTTTTTTTAAATATACAATAAAACATGACAGAATATATGATATCAAGACCAATTATCTACTTAAACAGTTTAGACTCCAGTGAGTCTTCAATCAATGCTGCTTACATCAGCATTTCTTGGACACACTGCAAGAGCATCCAGATATACTGAAAGACCAGTCTACTGTTTGCTACTTGGAGAGTAAGCTACAAAGTCATTAGAAGAGAAATCTGGAATTATTTTCCAGAAGTAATGCTACCCCCTTTTAACAAATACTGCATCATCAGAACTGTACTTACAAACACCTGCACCAGCATTACTTAGTAATGGCCAGCAGCCAAGAGACTGCCTGGTATAAAACCTGCTGATCTTTACTTGAATGTACTTCTTGCCACGTCCAAAAAGACCACGGGAAGCCCACTTAGTTTTAGATATTAACACCTGCTGTTGATCTGCCAAGTTCAATGCTGGACAGAGATACTACTGGTAAACAAGGCCAATTAACATCCCACAACCAAATTCTTTCACCATTCTACTACTTGGTGTCTCCAAGCAGGGGCAGACAGTTGAAGTGAAATTGTCAGGATGAAACATTACTAGCTCATTGTTTTCCAGTAAAGGTTTTGCCTCACCCTTGCTTCATGCCTTAAATAGCTAATGTCAGTCCAGAATACATCAAAAATCTGAGATAAAGCCAACATCCATCTTCAATAAAACACTGATGCACACTACTGGACAGCTCACAAAGTTGCTGTCCAATATCTGGGACCTCAGCAACAGCCCTTAAACTCTCCAAAGGTTGTCCCAGTCCACAGCACGGCGTTATCCCAGTGCCTTGCCATTTAAGCATGCCATCATCTGAACCTCTTCAGAAGTGGGGATGCAGTGCTGTGGAGATGGCCCCGCTCACGCTGGTGCTTGGCCAGCTCTGGGAATATCATTTATGTATATCTCATCCTAGTTTAACCCTGACCAAAGCAGGCAGTGGCAAGCGCGTGTCCATTTTGCCCTGTGATTCTCTCCCCCCGAGCCCCTGCTCCATAAGGCGCTCTTTCCACTGTCTTCCTGGATAAAAGGTCATGAGGAGAAAAAATGGCCGAAAGAGCAGTATTATGCAATAAGAGAAGAAATGCAATAATAACTCATCCTCTCCTGGAGATTTCCCATCACCCTCACGCTTTGCAAGCTGGATTAGAGCAAGCGTGACAGCCAGCCGGCTCAAAGGCCGCTGAAGTGCCCCGCGGGCAGGCTCCTCAGCCCCGGGCCTTGGCTGGGGAAACAAAAAGGGATGCTCACAGTCCAGGTGCTTTTTCTTGGGCCCCATCACTTCATGCGTGGTGGCTTTGCAGACGGCTCTGGCTACGGCCGATCCCGTAACGCTGTACTGAGCAGCTGCGATGCGATCTGTCAGCGTCTGACCCGACATCTTCGAACGGCGTGCTGGCTGCTGCCGGCTCTGCAGGGGCGAAAGACACGGGAGGGGACGGGGAGATGCCGGGTCTGCGGCCGGGGGGAGGCACGGAGGGACGGGCAGGGGCGGCAGGGGCACGGGCACAGCCCCGCCACACGCACAATGGTCCCCGGGGCAGGCCGGCCCCTCCCGAGGCGCAGCCCCCCCGCCCCGTTGTGTAAGCCTCTGCCTCGCTGGAAGCCGCCCGGGGCAGGAAGGAGGGTATTTTAGGCGTTGCGAGGAACAGATGAAGGAGAAATAATGACGGCAGCTGAAGGAGGCTGCATACACACACGGTGCGAGCCCCGGGATGGGGGATGCAGCCCTCCCGCACCTGCCTCCGCCGCGCCCCGGCCCCGCTGCAGCGCCCGCGCCGCCGCCTCCCCGGTGCGAGATTATGGCACCGTTGCGCCATGTTCTGCCCTCCCGGTGCCTCCCCCACCGCCGCCCCCGGCCCCGACAGGGACTCCCCCCCTCCCCGCGCCGGGAAGCGGGGCGCCGCTGGATGCGGCGGCGGCGGCGCCCAGCGCCATGCAGCATCCCGGCGCGGGGCGACAGCGGGACGGACCGAGCGCCAGCGGCCGACCTGTCAGCGCGTCCTTCCCTGCCGTCCTCCTACCGCCGCTCCGGGGAGGGCACTGCCGGCCCCCGCCGCGACCGCTGCCCGGCCCGGCCCGCTGGCGAGGCGCCCCGCGGCGCAGCAGCCCCCCCCGGCCCCCCGGCCCCGGTAGCCCCAGGTGCCGGGCGGGCTGCCCCTCCCGCCGCCGCCGCCGCCGCCGCCGCCGGGGATGCGCTGGGCGTCCACGCCCGGGAGCCGACGCTGCTATTTCCAGCCGGCGGCTTAATCCTCCCGCAGCCTAATCCCCGCGCTACTGCCGCAGCAGCGCCGCCCCCTAGCCCGGTGCAGAGGGCGGGACGGAGCGGAGCCGAGCGGCGCTGCCGCCGCCGCCGCCGCAGCTCGGTGGCCGGCGCAGTCAGGTGACCGCGGTCCCCCACCCGCACCCCGCTTCCCGGAGCGGCGGCGGGCACGGCCGGGGCTGCGCCCACGCCGGGGCTGTCCCGGGGGGAGCCGCGGCCCGGGGGAGCCGAAGCTGCTGATGCTTCCCCGGTCTGCATCATGGTCCTGTCGAGAGCGCTTAAAATAGTGCCTTGAGATATCCCAAAAGCGCGCACAGACTAGATTTGTCCAGGCTGTTGTTATGGTGTTATTGTTATCAAAAACATCTGAAATATGTCCCCAGAAGGGTTTTTTCTCTGTTATCTAAGGTACCCTACGGGTTTTGGTTACAACCCCAGCCAAACTCGGGAGGATACATTGCTACAATTTTATTGTGTAATTGAAGCCTACCGGAGTGATCCGTGGAGTATTGGGAAGTGTAGCGTACATATATTACCATAAATTGGCTGAACTTAGTTTTGGAGTAAAGTGATTTAAGTGGGTGGGGTCTAAACGAAATGGCACTGGCAGCAATTATTCGAGCTGCCGGTAGAACAAATTTCAGAAGGCGATGTCAGCACATGTTATTAATTAGCTGGAGAAAACACTACGTACAGTCAGTATTGAAGAGTTGTGCACACCAAGTGATAATTGGATTGTGTTGCATGCAAAGACACACAGCACCATTTTCGTTTGTTATATCAGGAACAGAACACTGACAAGGGATTGTGATCTGTGACAGTATGAAACAGCAGATTTCTTACTACTTCATTCTTTCTTTTTCTTTTCTTTTTTTTTTCTTTTTTTTCACCTAACAACAGAGATTTTAAATTTTGAGGTATCCTGAAAGCTTGAGACTGCTTTTAAAATAATGCTTAAAAGTTCAAGGTATCTTTTCTGTGGGAAATGTCTTCCAAAACAGCTGTAAAATGGTGCTTTGGACCACTGAAGACAGGTGTTCAGATTTGGACATTTTCAATATTGGTTAAATCCCCTTCTTTTTTTGCAGAGCAGATAGAGATTTTTGGATTTCAAGATTCAAAGGTTTTCTCAAATACAGTGTTTGACTATGGAGAGGAATTTCATTTCAAAAAAAGATGTAAAGTGTATATCACTGTTAGCAATGAGCATTAGGAGCCTGCAAACTTCAAATATTTCCATAGAGAGACTCTCATATTCCAATAGTGAGAATGTGTCCATGCTTCTCAGCTCTGTTCCATATTTAGTAGCAAATAAATAAACCATGGAGTTGCACAGAAAGGTAATACCGTGCTCTTTAGCATTACTATAGTCCACTGTTCAAGTATGGACAAATTTCAGTAATACTTAGAAATTGTTTGTTACCACAGAAATGTTAACTTCAATGTCTAGGAATTTGTCATTAATGACATGGTTTATGGCAGCTAGAAGCATGTCTTAGCAGAGGCACACAAACAATTTTTCCTCTGTACTTCACCATCAGTTATTGGGGTCATACTCCCAATTGATTTCAGAGGAAAGAAACAATTGGGATCTAACAATACTTCATGTTCCATTACTGGTGTTAAGAGTGACTCTGAACTTTTCTTGGTAGCATTGACAGGAGTTTAGAATGGTTTGACTTTAAAAGAGAAACTTCCTTTGTACATTACAGAAGAGAAAAAAAGCTACACAAATTGTTTTATTGTTTTGGAATTTATTGACTCCACACAGCAGAAATTTAGAATGGTTTTATTTCCTGCAAGCAGGATAGTTTTCAACTTTATGCTAGCCAAAGTATTTAATTAGTGATACTGCTTTTATTATCATCTAGTGTACATCTTCAGTGTGCAGTTCTGGATATTTTCTGAACTAGTCCATATTGTTATCAACAGTCACTGTCACTGAGATTCTCATCTGTGTCACCAAAAATTATGATTGTTAATACCCAGCTATTTTTTTATCTTCATATTGTCAAAATATTGAAGCAAAAGATAAGTCAAATAATCTGTACTATTGCCTTAAAATTTATGCAGTTTCTTAATGAAAACCTAAGGTGCTTTAAGAAGGTAAGACAAGAAGACATTAGTACTCTTTAAATTCAGAGTGAAGGGATGTGATCTACTGAAGCTGTATTACTTTTGCATTTAAAACCAACCACCACTCCCCCCAAAATAACCCAACTCCCCAAAACAGGAGTTCGTGTTTGTAGTGAAAACCACACAGGAGACAGGAACCACCTTGAATAAGGATATACCACAGAGGGAGCTGTCCAGGACTAAATAGATGGAGAGCTGGGGTTGCCATTTCACTGGGTAGTTTTAGATGACGTCCCAAGAAGTTGCCTGGTGTGCTGGCTCTGTGAAACCCAGGCTCACAGCTTGGCTGGTGGGGGTCCAGATGAGGGCCACATAAGCGGCTGGAAAGGGTTCTTGCTGTTGAAAATAACACAGAATTGATGATGTCTTTCTTGACTCTTTGTAAATGTGCTTTCAACTTAATAATGAAAGCCTTAAAGAAGAGAAGATATATTAATGACAAACTGAATAGCCATTTTGAAGCAGAAAGATAATTCTTAACTGAATTTGAAGTAGAGAAAAATAGAGTTGTTCTGTGTTAACCTCACACTCAAGCACACGTGGAGGGAAGGAGGCATGTGTGAGGGCTGATTCATCACACCTCACCCCTGAATTCTGCCCCAGAGATGCCCATCTCTTGGCTGATGTAAGGCATGTAGACTCTATTTTCATGCACTAAGGTGCGCTGAAAATCTGAGGGTTTCTCACCATAATTATGCTTTTTTTCCATTTTTTTTCCCAGTTTCTCTTGTCAAGTCTTCCAGTTCTTCAGCCAGCTTCGATGCCCTTTCCTCCTGCCTTCACAGGCCAGGCAGAGACTGAGACCCCAGCCTGTCTGTGCCTGAGCCTGCATCTGACCCAGTGCTGTTGCTCTGCTTCTCCCTCTGGCTCTTAGGGCCAGTGGTACAAACAGAGCTCCTGGAGAGGCTGGCTGTAACCATAGTGATAGCAGCAGTCCTGAACAGATCTGTTTAGCTCTGGGGAGTGGGGGGAAAGACTTTTCAAAGGAGAAGCATCCTCCAGACTTTGTATCAGGTTGATGGAGCCAGGTAGTTCACATTATGCTTTCTCTACAATGCAACAGAAGTTGCAAAACAGCAGTAGGTACTCAAATCATGCAATACTCAGGAGTTTCTGCGCTTCTGCTGTCAAATATAACCTCATTGTTTGGTCTTGTGTAGGTTCTGTCCACAGCTGTTTGTTCAGCCTCTGTCCTCACCCTCCTTAATGGCATTTGTTTCAGTACTTCCTTTGGTTGCTGTGATAAAAAGCAGCAATGACAAATTAAAGATGTTTGTCAATTTTCCAGTCAGAATGATGGTCTGAGAAGGATGCAGCCTGAATGTGTTTGTACATCCCAGGCAGAAGATTCATCTCATTTTGGAGAACTACCTGAGCTACTGAATCTAAGAGAACAGCCATACACAGTGGTAAGGGTACAGGCTTGGTGGCATGAGTATATACTCTACATCCCATAGGAAATGCCTTTTTTGTGTCTTTGAGGAACTTTGAAAATTAAAAAGTTAATTTAGATAAGAGGGAGAGTTAATAGAAGAGAAAAGTTACACAAAGCATAGCTAATGAGCTCTTTTACTGCTGGTTAAGCCATGTCAGAGTGAGGTCACGTTCTGCAGAATATTGAGTGTCTGCACATCACAGAGCTGATGGTTACAGAGAGATGGCAATTGGCATGTTCTGTACAGATGATAAAGGTGTGTTCCTTCCCCTTACCCAGCACCCTGGTTCCCACAAGGACCACCTTAAAATCTGTATTTTCTTTGCGACCTCTGTTGACTGATGCATTAATGGACACCATCATCCACATCACAAGGACAGCTTTTGCTGCTGGAGTAGTTTTTTGGGTTATGTCTGGCAATAACACTGAGGTTAATAGACCAGAAAGGGGACAGATGGATGTATGTGTCAGAAATGGAGCAAAAGTCCTGTACTTGTGAAAGTCAGTACCTGTGAAATTCCTCACTAATTAGTATTTTGTAGATACAAAATAGATAGAGCTTCCCAATAGAGCTTCCAATGCAAAAGTCTGGAGGTATGAAGTGTATTGCACTTCCACACAACACATTCAGACTAGGCCTAAATTTGTCTTTTTCTTTTTTTTTTTAACCTTTTATTTTACACAGAGCATTAATCTTTTACAGATTTATTTTAAAAAGTCTGTGTACCAAAAGCTTCCTGCCTCTATAGGTAATATGTATTCTAATATAGTCAATGTGGAAATAGCAGCTTTCTTTTCATATTAGACAGAGGGGAGAATTAATTTAAGAAAGTTGCAAGTCAGCTTCAATACAAGCGTTTTGTATTCCATTGAAGCTGTTGATATTGGAAAGAAGAACATTTATCAAAAAAATTAGATGAGGACATACTGAGCTTCACAGACATCATAAAACAGATTTGCAGGAGTATAGAGAAACAGATAATTGAGTGCTAATTGACGTTTAAAATTTGTTACTCATTGACTAATTGCCAGTCATGTCTTTGAATACAAAGTAACTCTGAAGGCATTGATCACAACTGCATCATTTCCACAAAGAGGGCAGGATGCTGCCTGAAACAAAATCCAAATTTCATGTACCACAGAAATTTTGATCTAATGAAAGACGATAGGCTTTTAAGCTATCTTGGCTTTGTGGATATTCAGTTTTCCTTTTCAAGAAAAAACAACTTTTTTTGCAAAGATGTATTATTTTGGTATTCATATTTTGGTATTCATTATTTTGGTATTCATTCATGGCAGCATTTTGCTATAAATGGGGGATTGTTGTATTAATAATAGCAATAATTATGCAATTGTATTTTATATATATATAACAATTGTATTTTAATAGTTGTATTTTAATATATAACAATTATATTTTAACAATTGCATTTTAATATATAACAATTGTATTTTAATATATAACAATTGTATTTCAATACAATAGTGGCTGTATCCTGGCTATGACCATCATGCATAGAACCAGGGATATTTCACTGACTTTTGTCTGCTCTGCCAGAAGCATTAAATGCTGTATCTTACATTGAGCACAACTGGTACAAACTGGGCCTGAGAAGCAGCTAGCAATGATTTTCAAGGGAAGAAGCCTCTCTATATTCTTCCAAAAAAGAAAAGGTATTCAAGAGAAGGAAATTCCATTTCTTTGCTCTGCTAAATCAGTGAAGGCTGCCATCCTGAAGCCTAAGCCTGGTCTCTCACCTGCTTCTCTGGCTCTTGGCAAATCCCCAATTTCTGCAAAAGCAGGGCTGCTTTCAAAAGGTAACTGTTAACATGCTGAATAGTCCTTTGCAATTGATGTGTATTTACAGCATTTTTTTATTTTACGTGTTGTCCAGTATCTGCAGGAGCTCCTGGACAGAGAGTATGGGGCAAAAACTGTTAAGACAGTGGGCCTTCAGCCAGGTCCAGGAGGGGTGACCCACCTTCTCTTTAAGAGCTCTGCCAGGTGATGTAAACTGATTACTTGAGCTTTCTGACATCCCAGAAGCAGGTTTGATACAGAGAAGAACTTGGTGTGTCTAAGAATGAAGCTGACCCAGAAGAAGGAGGCTGTAGGGATTCAGTAATAATTTTCCTGATGGTCCATGGAAGTGTGGTACCATCTGAACTTCAGGACTGAGCTTTCAAGCACGTACTGCCTGCCCTGTCTGCTGCTGCTCTAGGCTCAGAAACCCTCAGCTGTATAATGAAGTGACAGTCAAAGTCTTCTAGGAAATTTCTGAAGTTATAATTTCAGTGACAGATTTGTTCAGCAGAAGTTCAATAGATGCCAGATATATGTCAAATAGGAGTACAACTTTCAACCCTGAGGGTAAAATAAATTTTAAGCAAAAAAAGATAAGGATGTATTTATAGGGAAGGGAGATTATGAATTGTGATACCTTATGACCAACTATGACCTCTGCTCACTTGAAAAAAAAAAAGCTGATTTATGCAATTAGATATATGAACTTGTGCTAAGATTTACATATGCAAATAGGTATATTATCATTATCATACATTTAGCAATACTTAATACCTACTTTTTAAATAGTTTTGGTATTTTCAGTGCACATAATAATTTTGCTGAGGGCTGTGAGCCTAAAACTCAGTCTACTAATGTAAGATCAAATTCTTCATCTATTATGCTTTTGAAGTGGTAGTGTGACTGGTGGAGCTTAGTGAGTTCTCACTTCCTACTCTTCCAGGCTTGAAGTTGCTCTTTAACTGAATCTGTACACCCACAGGAGGACATTTTTGATTGTACTGGCCTCCAGTGGCAACCTAAGAACCATTTTGGTTATGAGATGTAGTCAATCAACTCCTTCACGCCTTCTTCTTGACTTTATGACTCTCACATTTAATTGGTCTTGGTTGCACAATACTGACTGTGCCACAACTATGTAAAAGACTAAACCCTTCTGATTTCAGATTGCTTGATAAACTAGGATCATTAACAACACTAATGCAGTCAAGTGCATATATCTAGAAGCAAATCCTATAAGATTACTTGCTGGAAAGCTTTTACTCTGAAAAAGGATTAGGGGTCATTGCAGGCAAACAACATATTTGAACTTTCAGTGTGATGCTGTGTGGAAAGACCTTGTGAGGCTTAAGACTTTGTAATCAGATACTCCCAACAGGATTGGGGTGTCATTTCCATTTCTATATATGACTGGAATGTCACTGGCAGTACAAGACTGCTTAAATTCCTGTTTTCTTGTCCTCTTTATGGAATTTTCAGGAAATGCATTAGAGTTTTAGAAATCTCTATCTATCCTCCTTATAGAGAGGTCCATGCATACTCTCTCAGATAGTTGTATACCATGACTGTAGGCTGCTTTCCCTAAAGGGGAAGAATTCTTCTCTAAATTGGCTAAACCATTTGATAAAGTGGAAGCAGAAGAGGACAAATAATCTTTGTCAGGAGCACCTGTAAGCATTGCTTTATTTTTGACACTTTTTTCTGTCCACATGTAGATTTCCTGTGGAGAGAGAGAGATTCATCCTTTTGCAGAGAATGGTTGGTCAAACTACACCCAAGCCAAAAGATTTTCCACTGGCTCTCACAGGGCCAGGACTGTACTCAGGGTTTTTACAATTTCCAAACATAGACTGTAATGAACAGTGTTAAATGTTAAGTTCCCCTGCCCATTCTTTAGCTCACTGTGCAGTCTGATAATGACCACCTATTTGGAAAAAAACATATTCCAGCACAGGAAGAAAATTGGCTACTCCTATGTGTGCACACACTCCATGCAAGTAGGTATTTGGCATTGGATATGCCAATGATACAACCCTGGTGCTCATAGCTGCTCTTCCTTCTGCACTTCTATCTAGAGCACAAAATGAGACCCTTCTTTCTTGCCCATGGGGTATTCCTCATTTCTTTCCATGTGGCTTCTTGTTGTGAGATGATTTTCTAGTTTCATCAAAACTGCTTGTATATACTTGAAGAGAGATCCAGAACAGCCATCCTCAACTTCTTGAAAATTTGGGCTATAAAGGAACAGTGCCATAGAGGAGGAGATGAGCTCATTTCATTCTTAAGACTGTGGTAGGACTGTTTCTTCACACATTACCTCACAGTTAGGTTATCACAAAAAAGCCTAATTTCTACAGGAGGTGCAGCACCTGACATTAGTGAATTAAATTACTACTTAAAGAATATGCATCAAGGTTGATTTCTTCTCAAGTTTAGTGTTATTGGGTAAGCACATTGTGGAAAAATACTAATTACCATAAGAAGTGCTTAAGCATTGTCCTTAACAAAGCCAAACTTCGTTTATCCTGCTGCTGTGGAATACTCAGTGTAGGAGGAAAACAAATTACCTGTTAATTGCTTTGAGTACAGAAAAAGGGACAAGTATTTCCCGATGCTATGTTTAGTTAATCCTGTGCGAAGAATAAGCACAACATTATTGATATTTTCCAATCTTTATTTAGGTGTCTAATGAGAGAGTTTTATAGAAGTGCTGAGTGCTAGCACTCTCCTTGAAAGTGATGGTACTGAGAGTATCTTGCACCTCTAGAAAGTGTTGTTTTTTTAAGATGCAAAGATTGACAGGAGCAATTTATTGACCCTACCTCAGATTAGAAGTTACATGTGTGAGAGCTAATACTGTGCTAAATTTGCGGTGACTTAGAAAATTCAAGGCTATTATTAGAAAAATGCAATGCTCATTTAGCATGCACACTTGTATATGTAGCCTGCATGGTTTGATCAAGAAACACTGCTTCCAGGGTGCAGAATGGTGAAAATGATCTCCAGGAAGTGTGATAAAGGAAGTGATAATCCAGTACTCCAGAGTGGAGCCACATAAAAGGAAGAATAGCAGAGCTTGCAAGAGCAGAAGGTTAAAGATAGCTACAAATTTTTATGCTTGAAAGAGAGGAGCAGCCTCTAGAAGCAAACAGGGGTTGAGATCAATATGTAGACAGACATTGCCTAACATTATGTCTACTGGGCTCCTTATTTATATCCCTGTGTATGTAATCAAGTACCTATCTGAAAATTTCAATCTAAAATAATAACAGATCCACGTCTAGTGGGAGCCTCATTTCTATGTGTTGTTAATAGAAAAATTGTAGCCATTACTGAATAATATTGATTGTTGACGCTTTTCCTCCACTTGCTTTTGCCCTAATTTCTATGGTGTCTTGAATTCAAGGAGCTCCAAGTACTTCACAAATGCTAATTTAAACTCCCAGCTTCTCTGTGTGGAACGTAAATGTTATTACCCCCAGGGACTGCCTTCTCTTTGTGCCAAGGAAGTGCTCACCACATTGCTGGTGTTGCTAGAGACCTTCCATAATAAGCTGTTTGCAGCACGGGACACCTAAGGAGCAGAACCAGTAAAACACTATCTTTGTTCAACATGAAACAATTTGATAATAAATCTCTAGGCACTAAGTCTAAAATTGGTCAGGAAAACACAGCTGAATGAAAAAAAATTGAGAAGATGCAGCAGGGGTGGTATGTAGAAAATATGTATATTGTGTTACGCTCCATTTGTATTTTGGTATACAAACAGCATTGATAAGCACATGAGTGGCTTTCAGGTGTAAATTAAAGTCAGTAAGTCTTACTGCTGTACTTAGCAATTGAGAGTATGGAAGTTCATCCTTTGCATCTTTTTTTTTGTTTTTGCATTTACAGTGTCAGACTTGGCAGATCAGGGCAGAACACTCAGTATTTGTGGGTGTTTCATCTTGATGAGTTTGAGTGGGACTGCTGTAGAGGGAGGCTAGCTCACTGCATAATGCTAACATATTTACATGTCTTTTCAAATAATTGATTATTTATAATGCTTTAGTAAGCATTCATAGAATAAACAGATTTTTCTCTATGACATGAAGACATTGCTTTTTACTTACACGGAATTTCACCTGGATTATAAAGCTATTTGATAACTACTCATGGAAAGACAGAATGTTCATCCCTTTCATTTAGACCAGTAAGTTGTGCATTTTATGTGCCTTAATAGTAGAGTCATCATTAAATAAATTAATTTCTCACTAGGGGTGGTCTTTTTCTCTCAAGACTGACATTGGAGAGTTCAGCAAATCCATTATGAATATTTAATATCCAGAATGCTTGACAATCATTCTAATTACCAATATTGACCTTGGAATAGATGTAATGAAGTGGAATAATTCTTTTACATTGCATCTTGTCTACATTATTATTAATTTAAACCACCCATTTTTGAAGATTGAAGGTAGTTTTGAGGATCTGGATTGGCAAACAAATAATTGAGCAGAATAATTGAACTGCCAGTGCCCCACTCCTGCCCTATAAATGAACTGGAAACCTACCAGGCTCATCCCACAAGTATTTTTAGTGGAATAAAAACAACATATGGATAGCATGCTGTCTCTTTCCAGCCCTTCAGCAGAAAAGATGGCTGATCTTAACCAGAAATAACAGTAATGGGGATGCTACATCCCTTCATCATGGGTTTTTCCAGCCAGAGAGAATCGCAGTGGTGACTGAAATGCATCAAATAGACCCCAGCTCAACTGCACTGTTGAGGTTAAGCCTAAATTAAGCGTTGAGCCTTTTTTTTTAAATGCTAGAGCAGTTTGTATAATTAATTCAAACTTTAGAGATCACTTCGGTGTTTAGACAGTTTGGATGATATGAGGCAGTGGAGGAATATCCCTGCATGTTCTGATTTTTAGTGTGTTGGTTCTTCACTGCACTCAGAAATCCTTGAAATGTTATTCAACTGCCTCAAAAAAAATCTGAAGGGGAAAAAAAGGAAGGTTTCTTCTGTATATCACTGCTCACAAACTGGGAAGAACAAAATCAGAACTCTTTAAACTTTCTTTTTCCATTGTGCAGTGGCAGAAAAGGATAATGAGGTAACGCCTTTTCGCCCAAATAAATCAGATACAGGCAGCCTTGCCCATGCATCCCTCACACACTTACATTCTCTGCACTAGTTACCTTGGAGGTTTAATATCTGATTTTATTGTTTTACAAATCAGCCATGTTCTGGTCCACTATTCAGGTAGAAAGTTTTCATATAGATGCTTTATGAGAGCATTGAATATAAGAGAAGCGTTTATAAAAGTATAGAATATAAATGGTTAACTTTTGACAGGTTTTCTTTATGTGTTTGATGCAGATGTGAAAGAAGAACCTGGGTCTTACAGGCTTCATTACAGTAAGTGTAAAACCTTGCACAAAGGCTCTGTAAGAATTATGGGATTCTTCTGAGACAGAGTGAGGTTAAGAGAGGCAGAAATTTCCAGGAAAATCAAGCATAAGTGCAGGAATCCAAATACACCAGATACAGTAATTTTGGGAGCGGGGAGGGTTTTACCCTTTTGTCATTTGCATTGCTTAGGGGTTTATGGAAATTTTCAGAAATATCTCCCTTCACAGGTCTAGAAGTCAGGTTTAATATAACTTTGGTTGTTAATCCTGACACACAAATGTGTAAATAAATAAGAATTCCCTCTGAAAATCACCAAGCCATCTTGAAGCTTGCACTGGATTTGCTAATTCTAAGCAGTTGGATGAGTGGATTCTTCATGATCTCTCAGCACTGTGAGTCTGTAAAGTTGCTTGTGGCTTATGTCCAATTCAAGACAACAATAAATTGTTTTAGTCTTTTACAGGAAAATTATACAGCCAACGTGTCTGTTCAAGTGCATATGCATCTTCAGATTGTGGTTTTTTTGGGGTTTTAAGCAAGGATAATTAAACTTTTTTTCTCCATGTAACATACATAGTAAATAAAGAATCAGATAATATTTCTGAGTGGATTTAGATACATTTCAGCTTGGGTCATTATATTTCTGTTTTCCCAAAAGGACAAGACTAAATAACATAAGGTTCATAACAAAGAAGATAAAATAGGATTTTCTTAAAACAATAACAAAAACTGCAGTCAACCTGCTTCAAGCACCCACTTAAAACAATAATGAAAACTGCAGTGAACCTGCTTTAAGCACCCACTCAAGAAACGAGTGAAAAACCAATCACTTAACATTTGATGGTGTAAAAATGATGTGTTGACATATACTCAGCTTGAAATCAGCTGAAGATGCTTTGGGGAAAGTATTTTAAGAGGAGGTTTCCTAAATAGATAATATTGTGATGCTTTTTACAGTGCCTAAACGTAAGTATTGTCTTAAAATAGTAAAAAATGTGGCATTTTCCTGGAAAAATAATCCCTAGAGGAAAAAAAAAAGGGTAAAAAAATGTTCCACTGCAAGTGGTGAAACACAAGATCATTGCAGAAGCATTACTCTCCATTTCTTACACATAAGGGTGAAATCCTTGTCTCTGGCTGCATTTCCTGTACTCCATAATCTTCTTCAAAGCTACATGTGGTTTTAGCTCTCATTCACACACTGGTCACTTTTATGACAGAGTGCATTGTGATTGCAATGCCAAAAGTGGGAAGAGATGGAGATTTACCTCTAGGAATGCAATTCCTTTGTTGAAATTTGGACACTGAGCTAAGATATTTATCTGCTTTCCAGCCAAGAAGTAGCAATTCTGAGCTACACTCAATCTTACCATAAAATAGATGTTTTCATGAAGATCAGATGAATCCTGCAAGTATTTCTCCCTTGACAATAAAGGAAAGACAGGTAATGTGCTCAAAAACAAATACCCATGGTGCAGGCACCTAAAATGACCTAAGATGAGTGCTAGTCCTAGCTTCACCAATTTAATTTAAATTCTGTGGCCTTTACTTCCCCATTAATACTGTTACTTTTCTTGAATGAATTCTGCAGAGCAGAGACAATGGGACAGGACCCTTGAAAAGTATTAGCTCTACAAAACACATAACATACAGGAATCTGTCCAGTGTCTTTGCACAGTGTTTTTGTATCCAACCAGGGATTTCAAGAGAGTCACTTGTTCCTTACAGCTGAAAGTTGCAAAGGCTTCTCAAGTGCCGAGTGCACACCTGGCCTTCAGCAATAATAAAAGCTCCAGGCTATATCAATGGTCAATATATCTGAGATGGTGAGCTGCTGAAAATACTCCAGAACATCCTCCTTTGCAGCCCTCTTTTATGGGGAAAAAAAGATTTTAGAAGGGTGAATTTAGAGCTCCCCACAAATCCCGAGTAAATAGGCTTTAATATTCTTCCTTGAAACTGAGTGGGAGAGATGGGGAAAGACAAGGGAAAGGAAATTCCTTCTGTTTTGCAGGCACAGATGGAGAAGGAACAGGACATCTGCACCTCCAGCGGGCTGCAGTAGTAGCTGCTTCCATGGAAGAGACCATCCAGGAGGGTTTCTGACCTATTTGTGCCAAGTGCTTTTATCTCATTACTTACATGACCCAGTAATACTAGAGCAGAGAAAGTTCTGATGTGCTGTCTGCACACCTGCTGAAAGTTCTGATGTGCTGTCTGCTTCAGGGATTTCCCACTCACACAGCACTGTGGCACACAGGTAATGCCTCCCCTGTAAGCACAACTCTTTAAGATTGGTGAAAGATTTACCTTAACATCACTATCTCATTCCCTCAGCAAGTAGACTTTAACATGGTTTTTCTAGAAATACAACATTAAGATCTTCATCCAATGTAAATTCCAGTGTAAATCGGGGTTGTTTACCTCGGGAGATGAAATTCCGCAAAATTTAAGGAAGACTCTCTGTATTGTTGTACCCAGTTTGGTGACATTTAGAACCAGTGGCAGCTCTGTCCTTGTCAGCTGGCAAGGCTGGCAGAAGAGACACAGTGGGAGACTGTGTGTGTGCATGTGCATCAATGCACAGACAAGCACATGTAACGTGGTGGAAATTTGAGAGGTCACAATTGCACAAACCATGAAGGCACCACAAAACCTGGAAGTATATGAAGATGTGCTCACACAAAGCCCTCAGCGCTTTATCTTAGCTTAGATGAATGGGGGGGAAAAAAAAAATCTTCCCTTGATGTAAAATAGAATCGATTTTCTTATATGTAGGCACCAGGAAAGCAACTGGTAGAAAAGATGCAGGTCATTGTTTGTATCCACTGACAAGTCCCTCCTTGTGGAATGTGAGCACTGACTACAGGGCTAAAAAGGTAATAAACTATTCTTTGATGTGAAAAAAGTTTTAGAACTTGAATATAAGATAGCATCCTGAATATGTTTAGATTTCCCATCCCCAGTTTTTGAACTTGTCTAGAAGTGCCAGACATAGATCATCACCACATAGATTGTTCCAACCCTCTCAAGAGCCAATACAAAATCCTTCAGAACTGAAAACAGTTGTCATTTCATTTAATGTTTTTCTCTGTGGTTCAGTACCTTCTGTGGCTTCAAGATGCATTTGATTGGCAAAAAATAGACCTTTATTTCTTGCATTTAGTTCTTTAATTTAAGAAAACACAATGTTTTCACTGTCAGGGCATAAACTTTAATAAGTATTTTACCTTCTGGATTTTTTTTTTAAGTTTGAACCATTGACTAGTAAGGCACATATTTCAGTCCATGTTTCTATGATAAAACTGACTCGTATTTGATCACCAGCTAGCCAACATTCTTGCCACAGATTTTGAAGCCATGTCTAGACATAATACTAATTCTACTATCAAAACCAATTATGGAACAATTTACCACTCTAAACCTTCAACTCAGTCCCATCTGTGCACAAGTGGGAGAGGCTAATCTTTTTTTCCTTTTTTTTTTAATTAAAAATTTGTAAGGTCAAGGAACACAGTTAAATATGACATTTATTTTTTGTTCTTGTTCTCTTGCTCACTTGGGATGGCAGTGCTCAGAGCATGCCAGGCAATACTTGTTTAACATGATTCACATGTTGCTATTTTTTTCTGTAAAATCCAACTCATTCTGTCATTGGTAGGACTAAATATCAAAAATATAAATCAGTGCAGTAGTTAAGGGTATAATATATTTAAAGAGTTTTAAAATAAGCTATAATTTAATTCAGCAATCTAACAATCAGTAAAGGCTAAGTCTTATTTTCCTACTTATGCGAGTTACTACATTGCAATGAGATTAGTCACCTAACATGAGTAGGAGTTGGTTCTGTAATAAATCTGCAAACACACAAAAAATTTGAGTTAATCCTGAAATACCATTTTTAGCTTGCTCTCATTGTGTCTCTTTAATATTGTAGAGGTCTCCTAGTAGTGACAGTTTTAACCTTGACTTTCCTGCTTTTTGAGAGATGAAGCCAGCCCTTCATCTGAAAGGTTTTTTCATAGTTTAATATCCTCATCTGTTTCACTTGAAAGCTAGGCTAAAAAAATGAATAATAAATTTGATGAGAGCTGGTTAAAGAAAACATTGCATTGAATCTGGATTGCTCCCAGCCATCTTAATTGAACAAAGGGAAATTTTCCAAATACACCTTCTATGTTGGCTGACTGCCTTAGAAGTTCTCTGAAGCTAGAAGAAAAAGTCCTTCCTCTCCAAATTAAAACATATATTGTAAAAAAAAATCCCAATCTATTAAAATCTGCGATATGAAATTACACCAGAAGTAATATAAACCAGACTCTTTCATTATAAGCTGGCACTAGAATTAAGCTGTCTGGTTTGGTGCTGGAACAGATAACAGTTTTCTAGTTTTTAAGATTGTGTAATTTTGTATATTGATAAAAAAACTGGGTTTTGAAAGAAAAATTTCTCATTATATTTGGATAGGTGAAAATTCTTAAAAGTACCATCACTATTCCCTAGCAATGTGGAAGTTGCTCTGCAAGGTCTGACCCCAAACTGAAGCTGGGCAGCCAATACCTGAAAGCAGTTAAAGAGAGACAGCTGGTGGCATCAGAAGACTCAACTGGAGCATGGGTTATTTGAAGATTAACCCAAAATGCAGCGTTTCCTCAAGGCACATCATCCCTTTGGTATATTAGCCCATGGTCTGCTGTGGCCAGAGGTCTGCACAGCCTGATTTTCCAGCAGCAGTTGGAGGGCAGTGCAATAGGTGAGCTGATGACTGTCAGTGAAAAAGTTCCAGCTCTGTTATACTGGTGCTTTCTGGCAGCAGGATGGGGTTTCTTCAACATGAAGCCGCCAAGGAATTCCCTCTGGTGGTGGGAAGGGACTCTAGGAGAGGCAAAGCCAGGCTGGTGGTGGCAAAGCCTCTCAAGGGCTGGAGGAACAGCAGCACAGGGGTTGTGAGCTTTGGCAGCATCCCTCGGCCATGAGCACTGTGAAATACAACATCCATGCATCCTTTTGCAAAAATCCCTTTTAAATTAGCAGGTTCTGGTTTTTGCCTGTTGTGGCACTCCCAGGATGAGGTCTACCAAATCCCATGTTGATGGCATGACCAGGACTTTATGCCTTGCTCTGTAATGCAGTGTTACAAGGCAGCTCACGTGGAATTGAAGGCAGTGGTTTGTATGTCGTGTCTAACAACAGCCTGTGCTCCCATCATGACACCAAAGGCTTTTTCCACATGGAAAGTGTACCTGCTTGTCCTGCTTCTCAGGAGCAGCAGCAACATGTGATTTTCATAGCAAATAAGCCTGAGCAGAGAAAGACAGCAAAAATATACATATTTAAAATTAAGGGGAGTTACTGATTATTAGCTGTACGTGGTATTTCTGTCTGCTCACAACAGCAATCTGCCTTGTCTTCTCTAGACATAATTCCCTGTACTTGTCACATAAATTGCAAGTTCATGGAAGCTGCAATTTAGCATTGGGTGTATGGCAATCACAGCCACATTATACTGAAAAATTAGTATACATAGAATTTAGCTTGCAGAGGCATGTAATAAAAGAATGCTTTAAAGAGCTATTCAGGGTCTTAAGAGTTAGGGAGTGCCAAATTTCAAAGACAAACTGGAATTCAGCTCAATTTTTGGTAATATCATACCAAATGGCACAGTCACATCCATTTCCCTCAGTGTTCCTGCCTTGTTTGTCTGAAGGATGGACAGACCTCACTGAGGGACAAGCAATCAAATGTTCCACTTTCAGTAAGCTCAAGCATTACTTACACATTTTTTAACAAAATTATTCACATCCTCTATTGAATTATTAATCTCCTCATGAGATTTACTGTGATGATCTCTTTGCAATATTATCAATGTTTACCAACATTATTTAATGTGTTCTTACAGCTCTGCTTTGAAGTTACTCTTCCCATAATTTTATGTCCAGGGACCTGAGACAGAGAGACCAGAAGAACAGATGTGAAACCCAGAATTATCAAGTATTATCTAAATTTGAGAATGCCCAATTTTAGAAACTCAGAGCCTGACTATTTTTTTTATCTGTTCAAGTTGCAGCTAGCAATTTTAAGTGCAGCTGTGAATGTTGAGCCTTTTTCTAATTTAGACCCAGATGTCTCCAATTGGGCCACAAGAAAATGAAAAATGACAGAGGCAGGGATAGCATCAATCTCTCCAGGGCAGCATTCAATTGCCTGCAGTCCCCTGCCTCATTTTCTGCACATTTTATAACTTCTGGAGCTTGTGAAGCAGGAGTCATGCTGACAACAATGAGAACAGATACATGACCCTGAAACCCTCTTTAATTATTTGATTGCAGATAATTTTTTCCCAGCTTATTCAGTGCAGAGAAAGAATGATCTCCAGAAAAACACTGTAATGAAAACAGAGCAGGTTGCGTATGAGCCTCACATTTCAAACTCTGCCTTCTCTAATAAATCAATGGGAACATGTTCATGCAAAATATTGAAATAGTTTCTTAATAAAATGACCTTTTAGCTTTTTTTTTTCTTCTCGCTGCTCTGTTCTGGAGAGAAATGGCCGTGTGGTAAAAGCCTAAGGCAAGAAAATAGGAAATTTATTTCCAGAATAAGCTCTGCCATAGACTTTCTTAGTGACCTTGGGCACTCCTTATCCTTGCTGTCATTCCCTTTCATCATCTGGAGGCTTGGACTAGCACAGGGGCTGCTTCAGGGTAGTTTTGTGGTGCTTGACTCATTATTCTTGGTAGAGGGTCAGATTCTTAGGTGCTATGAAAGTGTGAAGTATTGTGCAACAGCATGCTGCAACAGAAGTGTCAAACACAAAGTGTTGTTATGAAATACTAATAATGGCATAATTGTATTAGGAAATAAGCCCTTAAAATTGTTTGTACAAGACATCTTTATTAATATCACTATTTTGTCTTCGCTTGAGCATGATGGTTAGGTACCAAAGTTCTTATGACGAATATAAAATGTGCAGCATTACTGCCTGGCTTCAGAGCTGTCCTCCAGAGAAAAACAAGTAAATACACACTGTAGGACATTCTGGGCTGTCCTACTCATTGATCTGAACTACTTGGTTACCTGCACCAAAATATATTTTGATATAGTCCAAAACAATCTTATACAAGGAGCAAAAGTACTCAAGCTTGAGCAACTCACTCAAGCTGTGTCTTTATGAGGGCCATGTGTTTGGGACAAGCAGCTCTCCAGGAGAACCCAGCACCACACAGGATGTGCTTGAATGGGGTTTGCAGGCAGCAGAAGTGTTGGAAGATAATGCTGTAGGTGGAACTGGTGAGATGGATATTGAAATACCACAGAGCTCTTTGATCATTTTAGAACATAGGGGAGAATGCAGGCAAAAAGCACAGAAGCAAAATTTCTGGCAAAGGGTCAGAAACCACAGTTGCTAATTTGGGTAGATGTTAAGATTTTACAAAGAGATTAAATTCCTCTAAAGTGGTATCTTTCTGGGGAAAATATGATAGGTGGGATAAGTCTCTTCAATTTGAGAAGGAAAGCTATAAGAAAAGTCAGTGCCTGTAATTTTAAACTGGGTAAGCTTAATAGGATAAAATTCAGGGGGTTTTTAGTGAGCTGGTAACTAATAATGGAAATACATCCCCACCAAGGAGAGTGGTGGATTTTCTGTCCTTTAGGAGTCACAGTTTGGATGCCATCTGGAGGATAGGCAGTAGTCCAAGACAAAAACATCAATATCAATGATATGCAGGACAATCTAATGATCCCTTTTGGCCTGACACTCCAGGAACTGAAGTTCACAGTTCTGCCACTGACTTGAACGAAGGCAGGATTTCATCTTCTGTTCCCAAGGCTTTAATAATAGAAAAGGTATTAATTACCTCTGCTCAAATGAAAGGAGTCAGAGTGATGTGCAGTACCAAGAAGAAAAGCTGCCAACAGAAGCAGCAATGATGTAAATTGAAACCAACTTTTTTTTTTTTTTTAAGTGAGTATTTTCTGCATTTCATCTGCATAGTCTCTTGAAGCACATCTGTGTGGTCAGTTCTAATTATAGAGCTCTTCTGGGACATAACCCTGCACACAGTGGGAACCAGAGCTGCATCGGCGACTTTGAAAAGCAGCAGATGAGAGGGGGAGATCCCAGTGATCCAGATTTTGCAAAAAGAATGGATGCAATTTTGGTAATTGAAGGCAAGGGAGGTTGTCAAAGATGGGTCAAATTGAAGGTCAACTACATTCTCAGTGAAGAGAAGCAGGATTAACAGCAATGGATAATTCTGGACTCTGGAGATGACTGCATCTCTGTCAAAGAGCCAAGAGAAAAGAAAGATTCTTCTGCTTCAGTGGGGTTGACTATTGCTTCAACTTCAGAAACTGGCTTATTTGTGTAGCTGCATTTAGGTGCCTTGCCAGAAGTGAGGCTGCTGGCTGTGTACTAGTTTCTGTTAATAAGACACATTTGAATGTTACAAATCTTCACATTTTCTATTTCTTTCTGTCTCTGTTGAGGGCGTGGGGGTGATGCACCATGGCAGCAGCATACTCTGCTCATTAATGGCTGATGAGTTATTTACCTTCTCCCATGGAAAGAAAAGCTAGAAAACTTTCTATAATAAAAAATTATGTCTGGTCTAAAAAAAGATTTGTTAAAGGTCAAATACAGGAAATAGTCTGATGATACTGAAGATATTGAAGGAATACTTGTGATTTTCCTGTTTTCATTTAGATTTGTGTTTTGATGGACTGGTTAATGAAATGCAAGAGATCCCTCTAAGGTAACAGAATCCAGTAAAGCATGGGTGTATATCCAGAGTAAGTGCACACCTACAAACAAAACCACAAACATGTAATTGATCAAAATGTCTGTGAAGTGTCCTGTAAAAGAATTTCAACATCAACTGTTTTTGATAGTGAGTATATACAGTGAAGCCATCAGCACAGTCAAAGAATAATGGTTAATGCTATGCTTTAGATCTTTGAAAATGGAGAGAAAAGAAAAGCATAAATAAATGGGTTCCAGTTTATCAACTCTGCCTTTCTCAGAAAACCTGAAATTCCAAACTGAGTTTGTAACAACCTCGTTCTGGAACAAAGATTATGTGCCTGCTCCACTGAATCAGTGCTTCACTGAATCAGTGATTCACTATCACATTTTATTTGCATGAAGCTGCACTGTTTTTTTCATGATAGTTAGAATTAGGACATACAAATTTTGCCTTGCTCTTTTCTGACATGACCTATGATCTAAATAATTCACATAGTCTCAGTGCTTCTCGATCTCCTTATCCAAAAATACAATGCCAGTTAAGCTGTACCAAGAATCACTTCAATGGAAATATTTGTATTTTTAAAGTTCCTTGCACCTTGCTCTTCCCTTTTCTGCTTTTTTTCCTTTCTCTCAGGTGGTAGGAGAATGACAGCATGTCAAAGAAATCTGGCTGGTCCAGCTGTACTTCTGCCTCTGGGCTAGACTGGAAAATAAGAAGATAATTGAGTAAAAGTCTTCTTAGGAAATGTCTATGATTACTAGATTATTACGGGATAGTTTTACCATCACTGACCAAATTCAGACATGACAGTGCCATATCCAATCCAATTTTCTGTACTTTTGATATTACAAAAACCATCAAAGTCTTTATAGGTACTGCTGAAATGTTATATCAATTCACCATGAGAAGAAAAGGTCCCAGTACTGCAATGGTTTTTGTCATTTGACAGCTTCATCACATTAAACTTTCAGTGTCCCTGCACCCATTTTTGCCATATTCTCAGTTGGTTTTTGTTTCTCTTTAATAGTCTATATATTTTTCTTTTATGGTATGTTTTGGATACACATCCCTTTTCTTTTCCTCTTTTGTTTTTTTAATTCCTACTCCCCAGCTACACTTATTGCTTTCTATTACACGTATATCTCTTACACAGTTTAGGGTACTAGCATTATTTCATTGCATTTGGTTCCTTCTGATCCTGGAATACTTGGAAGCCATACTTTTTGCTAAATATCATCATTTTCTAAAATCCAGAAAAGTAATTTAGGGCTTATTTGCAAAGCAAATGTCACAAATAGTGAGGGACTTTCAAATTCCGAACCTTGAATCCCCTAGCTAGTGTTATTCTGGCTCTTGTGCAGTCTAAAGCAGTGTAACTATCAATGTGACACAGCTGATCCTACTCAAAACACAGGAATGCATCTTCCATGTCCCTTCCTGGTTCACACACAATATATGCAGATGTACAGCACCTTCACTTGAGTATTACCTCAGAAACCTCACTGTTGTTGTCAGGAGATGTGCTGCATGGGTAAACATCAGATGACTGAAGCTATAGATTCAGATCTGTAGACAAATTTTGAATAATTAGGCCATTTAAATTGCCAGTTAAAATATCCCTCTTTTAAATTCAGAAGCAGTTCCCACAACCTAAACTGACTAACCATCATTGCAGCCATTAGTCATATCAGTAGAATTATTGGTGCAATATTATGAGTAACTGGAGGAAATTCTGAAATCTGTTTAGTGTAGACTGCACCAGCTGTTTGTGGTAGCTCAGAGAAGATGGCAATGCAGCCAGTGGGGTCCAGCTCAGGACAATACATCTGAAATCAACCACCTATTTTTGCCCACACACAGGCATCTAGAGCCTTTTGAACATCCCTTGGGCATCCTGCTGGGCCCTCAGCTCCAGCTGCAGGAGGGGTTGGGTCTCCTGCAGGTCTTGCTGTTGCATGTGGCAGCTCTGTGTGGATGAGTGAGATGCACAGGAGCACCTTGAACAGCAAAAGCAGCTGGTGGGTGTGTGGGTGCTGTCCCACTCCTGCCCTCTCCCAGGGGCTGTGGGAGTTGGGACAATTGTCTCACATGTGGACTTCGATATGCAGACATCTATGTGCAGGTGTTTGCCTCCTTCTCTGTATGCCATTGAGGGAGAGAGATTCGTTTCAAGAGGTTGTTTAGACATACCTAGGGCTGGTCCTAGCTCTGAGGTGCTCTGCAGAGCACATTTCTTCACAGATACTTTAGGAGGTCTCACAAATCCACAAGCTGTCCACAAATTCAGAGTCAGACCCTGGGACTGAACCAAGAGGGAGAAGAGAGAAGACACAGACTGTGGTGGTGTTCACAGGGGTCCCAGGACGAGGGAAGAGATGAGAATCTTGACTCCATGTTTCCGAAGGCTGATTTATTATTTTATTATATATAATATATTTAAAGAAAATTATATATTAAAACTATACTAAAAGAATAGAGAAAGGATTCATCAGAAGGCTAGCAAGGGATAGAAAGGAATGGAATGATAATAAAGTCTTGTGACTGACCAGAGAGTCCGAGACAGCTGGACTGAGATTGGCCATTAATTAAAAACAACCACACCAGACCAATCAAAGATGCACCTGTTGCATTCCACAGCAGCAGATAATCATTGTTTACATTTTGTTTCTGAGGCCTCTCAGCTTCTCAGGAGAAAAGATCCTAGCAAAAGGATTTTTCATAAAATATGTCCGTGACAACAGACCTCTGCCTCGGGCTGGGCAAGCTCTCCAGGCAGTGCTGGGTTTGTGCACATGCCCTGCCAGCACCACTGAGTGCTCCCCTCGGAGGAGCTGCTGCTGGGGCAGGGGTCCATGGGGAGCAGGGCTTGCCATGGATGGATGTGCAAAGCACAGACACACTGCAGCACAGCTGGAGATGGGCTCGTCACCCCGTGGTTTCTGCATCTGGGAGCTGCCTTTGCAAAGCCATGGGCATGGCCAGACAGCACCCCTAAAACTGCACAGGGGTCTCTGGCTGTGGCACTGAAGGCTGGCTGTCCTTGAGGATGCAGGGGAGGAAAAGGGGGATGACACAGCAGCTGCCATCTATAATGAATGCATCATTTGTGTCAGAAAACAAATGCTGTACCTTCTCTAGCACTCTGCTTCCTTTTTTCAGTAAAGAAGAAACTAACTTCCTAGCTTCCTATGAAGTTTCCTAACTCCATACCCCAAATTCATGTTCTGTGCTTTGTACACAAAGGCCAATCTGAAATTATTTAGCCACTCCAGAAGGTACCGACAGCCTTTAGGAGCTCACATGTAGCATCAAACAGCTGGCAGAAAAGTGACACGTTAATATCCATGGACAGATATAAAGGTGCATTGTATGTCAGTGTCATTGCTGGTCTCATTAAACTCATCCACATGCATGCTTCTCTTCCGAAAATGATCCTGGGGTGTGGGAGCCAGTCTCCGGCCATAGATGGCACCAAACAACCACGAGCGAAGCAATCCCCTCTTACAGAGGGAGCAGCGCCTGCGGCTGCAGCCGGGACAGCCCCAGCAAACGCGCTGCCTGCCACGAGGGGCCAGGAACGTCTCAGCTCCTCCCAAGACACGGTTCTGTACATCACCCCACATCAAATAACCTTCCTGAGTGTCACAATTACTTTTATCTGTTCAATTCTCCTCCCTACCCCCGGGTTATTTCTTTTTAAATACAGCAGCACATAGTCCTACTGCAGTCACAGGTAGAGAATATTGACACTTGGAAAAAGTGTGGAACAGGACCAGTGCTACCTTGAAGATCTAGCAGTCTGAATAGGTTTTTGCAAAGGGCTGAATGCCACGAAGCCTAATTTTTATATTTTTGTGCAATTAGGTAAAATAATCCTATTAATAAAATGATGAAGCTGTATTTTAAAACTTAATCACTGGTTTTTATTCCAACAATAATTACTTGGATGTGTTACCTGTGTTTCTCCTGTGCCTCTCTGAAAATTAGAGAGTTTATAAATTCCAGCTCAAATTAATTTGTAATTATGCTCTTCTTTTTCATTTCTGCACCAATTTAGTCTTTTGGCTTAAAATGTTCTTCTCCCTACCCAGTATTTCCTCCTCAACAGAGCTTCCCACCATTAGACAGTGTAACTTGCAGCCACATAGCCACAGGCTTAGGAGGAAGACATTTGCTCTTCTAGCCTTCTCTTCCATACCCTGAAGATATTCCCAGAGGTTTTCCCTCCTTGTCTCCCAACAAAATATCCATCTGCCATTGGGTCTAGAGCTTCATGGGCGAAGGGTTTATAAAGACATCAGCTCTATGAGGCCATTTGGAGGGCAGGATTCAGCTAAGGTCAGGGGAGGGATGAGTGAGGAATAATCAGGAAAGGGAAGAAGTGAGGTCATGGGATCTCTAAAGAAGAGGTGATGGGGTTGGACAGTGCTGCAGATAGCTTGGGCCAGACTCTCTTGACTAGCTTTGGAGGCTTCTGTCATTGCCTGCTGCAGACATACCAGGGAGACTAGGAAACAGACATTTTGGGCCACATGTGAGGCCTTTCTCAGCTCACTATTATCTGTTGTCTGGAGTCTTGCCTTAGGGTCATCAGCCTCCTGCAGCTCACTGGCCTGTTGGTCCCCTGACCTGCTGGTGTCTCACAGCTCTGTGCACCTTGGAGCCCACATGTTCCCCAAACCTGGCCAGCAAATGGATCCCAGCCTGATCCTCCATTTCTCAGAATACACTCCCTAATCATTTGCTTGCCTTCAAGCACGGTGTGCCATTATTCTCCATCCCTTCTCCTTCCCTCAGTTATGGCCACTCCCCTCACAGTGCCCTCCTTGCACAGCTGTGCTGACAGCTTTTTCCATTTGGGAGGCTTATTGCAAACATTGCAAGGGTAGAGTCAGGCTTCTCTCCTCTCTGAAATAGGTCATTTATTTTGAAATTAGAAAAGTTGGATGAAAATTAAACAAAAATCTGATGAGCAGGCAGAACTGGGGACTCATTTACAATACTTACCCAGAGCTGGGCAATTTGTGCAGAGCTGCTATATTTTGGTTAGCTCTCTTTGCAAACTTAATTGCATATATTGAGTGAAGCTTTGTGTATCCTTAGTTAAGAATGGAGGCTAGAAAGACTGCATGTTGCTAAGTCTGAATGTCTGCTTTCATAATCCTCAACTTCGATGCCCAATATTATATTTGGGAAGACTCCTTTCCTTTCATTTTAGTCCATTTCATTTTAGTCAATTAGTATTGACTGATACTGAATGATTGCTACTGGGACTAAAAAGGGGAAAGTACTACATGAATATGGAAACAGGATAAGCAAATTTATTTTGCATACACAAACTTGGATTTTTAAGACTTTGTTCAGGTATATCATTAAACAATAATAACAATAAGTTCCAGAGGTCAGGGGGTTTGTGTGTATTCTGTAGAACACCTTAGCTATGGAATCAATTATAGTGTCATTGTGAGTTTTGCCTTGGTACATGTGCAACACAAAGTGCAGAAGTAGAATATTAAAAAGGTCCAATTGGCTTAGCCCAAAAATTTTGTATTAACAGTGACTCCCTCTGAATTAAGACAATATTTTCAGCTTCAGCTTGGAATATATTTTCCATAAATTCCTTCACAGAAATTAAGTCCATATCAGAGTACCAGATAAATTCCCCTGCAGACCCCAGGAAACCTAGCATCAAACTGCTGTCTGTTAGATAGGCTGAATATTACCTGGTTTCCAAAACTTAGGAGCAGGTTTTGTATGACCTCAGGCAGCAAAACCATCCCCACGTGCACAGGCAGGTAGAGTGTTCCCAATGTCCTCAACATGCCTGAGCTCATAGAAAATGAAAAGACTCCACTGTCAGGCCCCAGAGGTATTTGGAGCATGTACTGATGGTGGCATGGAGGGTGTTATTTTTTCCTGACCCTGAAGCTTTCAAGCATGAGATTTGATTATAATCATTGTCCCATTGCAGAGCTGCAGAGAATTTATGAGTATGAAGAACATGGCAGGAAGTTTCCTTTTCTCTGTAGAAGACCACCAGTGGGTATATAGGGTGACCCTCACATTTCAAGTGCACACACAGACACACAGAGCTTTCCCTACCACACCCACAGGCAGGAGGGGGACAGCTAATTCACCTGGAAGCATGTAAGCAGCATCTCTTTCTCTCCTGGTGAAGCATTCAGGTATTCACTCCCCTCTCTGTTCAGCTAAGCTCAGAGGGAAATTCCTAAATAATATTTCTGTTTCCAAGAGTGGAACCACTGTGGCTTCTGCATATGAGACATGGCTTTCCAAACACCTCCCACCTTTCTTTTGTGAAAGGTTTTTCCTAATCTCTGGAATTCTTGTGGATCTCTTCCCAAGGCTGGTGCAGTGTGGGGCACTCTCCCAGCTGGGCTGAGTGGGGGACAGGTTTGCCCCCTCACTTGCAGGCCACCCTCATCCTGACATGACCTCTCCTTCCTTGCAGCACCGTGATTTGTCTTTCTCATTTTCCCATTCCTTCTCATTGGAGTTGCTAATTTCCAGCATATTCTCTTACACTGAAAATGTGTAGAAATATGCTTTTCCCCCCAATAACAGGATCTTTCTTTTGTAGATGTTAGAGCAAACCCCGCTGCATCGGCACCATGCACGCAGCAGATCCAGAGTGCTAAGCAGCTGATTTTTGGTACACATTACCAATGCAATCTTCTGAGATCCAAAATCTTGCCAGCAAAGACTTTGTGACTCATCCTGTGAACCATCAACATAAATGCTGAATAGACTTGGACCAGAAACTGAGTATTGGGAGACTTATCAAAACCTGCCCAATTCATTAGAGATTTCCATTCTCATCTACCTTGGGACCTGTCTGTAAATTTCTAGATTTAGCACTTGCCTTTTTTCACCAGATAAAAGCTTTTAGTTCTAAACATATAAATAAATTATATAAATTAAATATGTATATATATATTAGATCCATATCAATATACTAAATATATATAAATACTTTGCCAAAACCCAAGCAGATGCTATTGACATATTGTCACTATTGTCCAAACTGTAGTTAAGCCAAAGACAGTGAAATTTGATTTAAGAAGATCTATCTGTCATGTAACTGTGACATTGATTACCTGCATTTTTCATAAAATTATAGAATCATTGAGATTGGAAGACACTTTCAAGATCATCCAGTCCAACTGTTGACCCAGCAATGCCAGTGTAACCCCTAAACCGCTAAATCACATCACCCAGCAGATGCAGATGCATCTTGAACACATTTCTAGCCTCACATCTTTGCTGATACATCCTTATAGAAACCATTTCAGTGTTTTGCCTATCAGGTTCCACATATTTTTCCATCTTTTTGATGTTGCAAATGAATATAATGAAATAGTTCAATACATTGAAATATTAGTGCTAGTAATGAAAAAATCTCTTTGTTTATTTCCTTTAAAATCCTAGGTGTGACATTTCTAGGATGGCATATTTGAAAGGGTGTAAATTTGACAGGCACTGCTTTGAATTTTCCCATGTTAATTTTATAAAAATGGAAAAGAAAACTTCTGAGGCAGTTGAAAATTTGTTGCTGTGGTTTATATTTTTCTTTTTGCGAAAAGAGGACTGAGTAGAGAACTGGTCCTTTTATACCACCAAAGTATGCAAAGGAAATCTTTGCTTCATGTGAGAGCTTCACCCAGAGGCTTTTAGGAAGTAGATTTGGGGGCCCTCTCTGCCACAGTGGTGATGAGTGTTTGGGGCTGCCCTCAGTTCCTCAGTGCCTGCCACACCTACCAATGCCCAGAGCCATTTCATCTTCAGATTCCTCTTGAGAAGCCAACACAAACTAAATACATTTCGGCTACATAGCTGGCAGGGTTTGTGTTTGCATCCTGATCTCATGTGGTTCAACAGATGATTTTTCTAAGCATTCAAAGAGCTGCAAAGAAAGCAACATTTCTGGGTTTAGTACTTTAATCACAGTTTAATGATGTACTGTGCTTTTACTGCTCCCTTGCTCTACAGTTTTTCTTCCCCAACACTTATTTCTGATCTTCAGGGTGTATTTAAGCACCACAAAATGTAGCAGATTGCAAAGCACTTACTGTGTATCTTGGCACTAATTGCATTAGCAGTTCTGTTTTTCTCTCCACAGTTATTACTTACGATACTTATATGAGGCCTTCCCCCAGATATCTTAATTGATATTGATGTTACTGATGACTGTGGTTTGAGAACTCTTGCCTCTGTTCCTGTAGGGCATTTTGCTCTCAGATTGCACCAAATACTAGTTATCTTTTTTACTGTATAGTATTTTAAACCACATAGATGTTAGTGGATTATTTAAACAACTTTTCCTTCAGTGTGGAAATAGGCTTCCTACAGCTAGTTGGTTCCACTCTTGGAAACAGAAATATTACTTAGGAATTTCCCTCTGAGCTTAGCTTCCCATCATTCCAGGGAAGTCTGAGAAGATATCGCAGTATGGCCAAGGGAGCCCTGGGAAGGCGACTGGTGGGGAGGTTCAGGATTGCTCTGTGCACTCCAACATTTATCACAGGAGCCACAACCACCTTTGGTTGTTTCTTGTCACATTGCACAATGACAATCAGTAGCTTTTTTCCTCTTAACTGTCACAACTAATGAAAAAATCCCAAAAGAAATCTTGCTGCTTCATAGAATCACGTAACAATTTGCATTGGAAGGGACTTTTAAGGGTAGTCTAGTCCAACCCTCCTTCAATGAGCAGGAAAAGCTTCTACTAGATCAGGTTTCTCAGAACCCAGTCCAACTCAGCCTTCAATGTTTCCAGGGATGGAGTACCCACAACTGCCTGGGTAACCTGTTCCAGAAGTTTGAGACAGCCTCACTTAACCTGATTAACAAAATTCATGGCATGATATAAAAGTTCCCAGAATTGCTTTGGTTTTGTTCTAACCTAAGCACCAGCTGCTTCAACTGAAGTATTAAAATAAATTGTAGAGGATTTCTACAGTCAGTTGATTTTGTAAAACTTCTGATGCTTTACCAAAATTGTCCACAAGAGCTGAACATGTTGGAAAATTCATCTCCAGCTGAGATAAATTCAGATATGCTTAAATATTGCACTATATTATTTTGGACTTTAGTTGCTTTACAATATCTTTCTAAGAGAACAGAGCTTTGGAGGCATTTGTGTGTGAGTTTAACTCATTCTTGCTATGTTTGAACTTTTTGTGTATAATCTCTTACTGCTGTTAATTGAGACAATCAGTGCTCAGGGAACTTACATAATACTAAGTAGAAAAACTAAAATAAATTAAAATGTGTCCCTGGTACACATCAGAAATGCTAAAATATGTTGATTAAATGCTGGCATGTGTGAGCCAAGCATGTGAATCAGGTGAAGAACAATATAAGTGTAAACATGTAATTAAAGGTGAATTCTTTTTCCTAAAGGAGCCAAGCCAGCCCTTCAAGAAACAGGAAAACCTGAGAAGTTTCCCAAACACAGGAGCCATGCACAAGTTGAGAGCAGTTACAAATCCTCCATGAGAGACCAGACCTGGGAATTACTCCTCAGTGGCAGTTGAGGAATTAACCTGAATTATAGATTTGGTTGTAGTAACTTTAAAAAAAGATGTTCACTTCTAACATGCCTAAGCTAGTTGAGTAGGAAAATAGAATAAACATTAAAACACAGGACATGCTCAAATGAAACATTACCACTAAAAATCTTTGTATATCAAGCGCCCAATGTAACTAAATCTGCAGTAAAACAAGCTGAATGGGCATTTCTGAGACTTTCTGTATGGCTGAGAAGCTAAAAAATAAGGCTCTTTATTTGTGCCATTACAGACCTTCAGCCTCAGTTTTTGTTGCCTTAGATGCTCCAATATCCCTGTGAGTACCAGTCTCCAGTGAAATTAACTAGAGGAGATTTATAAAGGAGATTTAATTATAGGTCCAAGGCTTGTATTTTTTTTTACTTCTATCTTATATTCAGTTACTAAGTTTCCATTTTTCAGATTTCTTATTTCTACGTACTGATATAATAAAAAATATTAAAATGTGAAAAGAAATTACAAAAATGTAACACACATAGTTGTGTTTGCACAGCCTGAAAACCACAACTTTGATGATTTAGTGATTGTAACAAATGTGAAATAAAAAAAATTCTAGGATAAAATGTCTGTCAGGTATGCCTCAAATTGAAATTCTCAAGACTTTGCTTTAGTTTTTGGCTGTTGAAAGTAGCTGGAAGAAAACAGGACCTTTGTTTCCTAAGACTTTATTTCCTTCCACTATTTCTTTCCTATCCTAAGCCACAGATTGTAATCCTGTTGTCACCACAGTCTGTCGTGGGAATATGATATGATGCTGTTCTCACTGCTGGCAAAATGTGTTTCAACTCAGAAACACAGGGAACCACATTGTATAATCCCTTTCCTCAGTTTATATGACATAGAGCTGAGTCAGCCCTAACGTATCAAATGGGTAATGAGTAAAGTGTTGAGATAAGGAAAAGAATTAGAAAGAAGAATGTTCAGGGTGTATGAGAAATAATCTCAAATTAATTTCTTCAAAAATGTTGGTACCTGCTACTTACTGAAAACTAGCTTGTGCACCAGGCTCAATGTGTTCAAATATCTTACATAAGTCTCCTCAGGCTTGAGACACAAGGTCAGATATTATGAACAAAAATTTCATCCTGGGCTCTACGTTTTCTGCATAAAACTGTGCAAATTGTCTTGCAGAAGCACATGATGTGCAGTGGCAGGATCCCCCAGTCAGAAGGGCACCAGCACTGCTCAGCATAGCATGGTTCATGGCAATGCAAAGGGATGCTCTGCAAAATGATTGAATCCTCAGGACCTGCCTTATGTCATCTGTTCTCTTGCCAGGGTGTGACTCCAGGTTTTGTATTATTTCATCACAAAGAAGTCGTGACCTCTTTCAATCCCAGCTGCTGTTTTCCTCCACTTCCCTCTTGTTTCACAGGAAGTGAAATTTGACTCATGAATGCTCACATCTAATCTTATTCTGTTAAAATTTGAAAAGAAGAAAAAAAATCAATAACTGTACAGATAATTTTTTTATTAGACACAAGGATCTTTATCAGAAAAGGAAGGTTATATGAGAAACAACATAAAAGATATTGGATGCACCACAATGATCTGCAGATTTCCTACTCAGCTTTTTGTGTATCTGGAACAAGGAATGTACTTAGAATCTATTTTTATTTTTCATTATGGAAATGTGAAGATTATAAGAATGTTACCCAAAATCTCCATGGTTTAAGATAGAACATAAAGATCATCCTCTAAAGAACTGCTCACCTTGAATCTCTCCATAGGTTCTGGCCAACAGGAAGACAAGAAGTCTCAATACTTACAAGTAATCATAGCTGCAAACCCTGCATTTTGCTTGCCTCATTTTGTACACTGAGTTGATTGAAGGTAGAGCAAGATCTGCTCAGAGGATTGTCAAGGTTTTCAAAATACACTGTCAAAGTTTACAGCAAGGAAGGAAAATAATGGAAGATTTCATACTACCAGCACAGTTAATGAGGGAAGAGACGCAGACAGCACACATCAGTTTCTTTTCTCTGCTGATCTCTGAAGAAAAGGCAGGTCATTCTCATCTTGATGAAATGCCAACAGGTGGAGTTAAAATTGGAACTCCAGGAAGAAGCAAGACATTGTTGGAAATAGATCTGCACAAGGAAGTCTTGAAAACAAAGGAAAAATAGACATACATATTTGAGTTACAAATTACATTTTAACTACCTAATCTGTGAATGAGGACCTTGAGCATAGTGTGACTTTCCTACTCCTAGGACAACCAACCCTTCCCCATCTGCATGGCCTGGTGTTTCTTGATAGGCCATTTTCTGGGGAAGCTGAAAACCTGAGCTTTAGTCCTTTCAGTCTGAGATAAGTCAAACAGACACATTCAGGTGCAAAACACAGCTGAGACCTCCTATAGTTTATGAGGATCAATAATCCCTTTTCAACTGATAACTGTGGCAGATGAAATGGACATATCCCAGAGCAGTTCGCAGTCCACCCTGCCTTGTCCCTGAATTTAGCACTCCAAAGGCAGTGACTTGTTTGTCTACTCAGTTCAAAATACACAACTCTGTGAATATGAATAGGAAGTTCCTGTGCACGTTATGTCTAGAGCATTTCTAATTGTAACATAATTCTGAGTTTCAGGAAGGCTGGTCAGATGTGAAAATGTAAAGGGAACTGATCCTGATGATAACAATAAGGACAAAGGAGCGTTTGGTGTTTAGCTCATGTTTTCTTAGAACAAGGCCTGATAATAAAAGGGAACAAAAGAAATGTGATGAATGAGAGTGGGGCTCCTAAGAGGAAACAAAACATAGTTGCAAGCAAAGATAGTGAAATAATAGGGATCCTTTAAAACAGTTGGTGCTTTCCCGCAGAACCTAAAACACACAAAATTCACATAGGCCAAAAAGGCTGATTGCTAAATATTTATGTGTTTGTAAACAAGGTGTAGTTTGGAGTCAGAAAGAGTCAGGGCTGCATGATGTGCTGACTGAATGGAACATTAATTTGGTCAATTGAAACTTCAGTACTCCTAAAACTTCAAAGACCTGTTTAAATAATATAGCTATCCTGTATTTCAAATGAAAAATAACCTTGGACACAAGCAATTCTCTGTTTTCAGATTTTGCAAAATGGAATTTGGCGCTTAGCAGTAGAACACAAAATGGCAAGCATAAAGACTCATCTAGTGTATCTGCATTTTTTGGCATCCTGTTTATAGAAATAGAAACAATAAAAAGTATTGAGGCAAGGCCTGATACCAGGTCAAGGCCTGATGTCTTCTAGTGTAAACAAATGCAGGTTTTGGTTTCCTTTTAGAGAAATACTGACAATATATAAACCCCTTCAGCTTTCTTTGTCTCCATTGTAGTCAAAGACATAAGAAACAACAATAGAAATCACATTACCATATGTACACTGCCAAGTTTAAACATGGATAAATTAAAAAGCAAAAATTCTTGTATTTCTGATGCATCACTGGGCCATGTGCAATTAATTCATCCCCACAGTGCTCCAAAGATGCCTGGCCTAAAATCCCTTGGGAAGAACCTCAGATACTCCAGCAGGCCCCCGGGACCTCAGCTGTGCTGCCACTGGTCAGGCAGCACTTCACCATATTGTAGCTCCCCAATACTCCTCTCATGGGTGAGTTCATGGCTCTGATGCTTTCCTCTCTGAGTTTGGCCTGAGCAGAGCCATTCTTCCCCAGGAGACCCAGGAGCTCCAAACATGTGAGATCATGGGGCACTTCCACAGAATGAGGATGGATAATTCCTGTACAGCTCCTCTGCACCCCCACCTCAAACACCAGTCAGCAGATAAAAGAACAACTCAAATGAAGGGAATTCTGGAGAGTGGAGTGTTACACAGCCCCTCAGATGGAGAGGAAGGTCTGCTGGGGCAGACAGAGCAAGTGGCTGGCCGGGCACAGAGATGCAGTCAATGCTCATGTGCCAATGTTGGCCCCTGTTGACCAATATACAAACTCACATCTAACCATGCACATCTGCATATATGTGCCTTTTACTTCTCTGTGTAAGATGTAGATTGGGCTGATGCACACTTGGACAAAAGTAACTTCACTTTTCTCGACTTTGGTGGTGAAGCTGTGAAAATCTGACCTTCTTCTTGCAGTGGGGAATAACTGCAGATATAATTCTAGTAACTTGAGGGTTTGGGATTTGTTATAATTTTTTTTTTTTTTTTAGCTATGGGAGGACTACCTAGAGCCCTCTTAGCACACATTTCCCCTGTCCTGATCCCCACTTATTGACACGAAAGATTCTGCTCATAAGATACAGAATAACTTCTCCTAAATGAGAAGTGTGATCAACACATTCTTGAAAGCATTTCAGGACCATTTGTAGAAATAGCTGTAGTTGTGTTGTTTGCATTAGCACTCTGAACTATTCCCAAGCTGAGACCAGATCTTGGTGTTTGCTCAGGCATAAGGGGAAGTGTTAATGTTTACTGAGACAGAATGCTGTTGCTTAAGGAGCTTAATTAAATTTATCTTTCTTGGCCTGTGGTGTCTCACACACAGAGCACCAGGGAAAGGGAGATAAGGACAACCCCATTAACTGTGTTTTTCAAGTAACTGTGAGAAGTGGAAACATCAGTCTGAAAACAACCCTATGCTATTAACAGTTTTTCTTACCAAATCCTCATTATGAAAGAAGAATGTGGAAATGGAAATCACCAAATTATGCATTGAAATAGATATATTTCATATGAATTAAAGATACTTATCTTCATTAAAATAACCTGACAGACAGCTGCTGTGCTTCATTCAGTTAGAAAGACTTGGTATTCATGTTTATTTTCCATTTACAAAAGAGAACCCCTGGGATATGATAACTTAGCTGGAGCTGTTCATCTTGAAATTTTTATTTGGAATCCAGCCTGGTTTGCAATAATCAAAAGTTATTATCTGATGGCTAGAAGTGGGGAAAAGAATATCTTAGAGTTTTTTTCTTGCAATTTTAAAATAACTTTGGTTAGAATGTGAGAACAGGAACCTGCAGATAGGCAGGGCACTGGTCCAGCTCAGCCCCTGACACTCGATGCTGAGAAGGATGTGATGGATCTGCCTTATCTATGTCTGGTAGCTTTTAAGCTTCTCCATGCTTTTGGTCTCTGTGAAACCCTCTAGCAATGAGTTTGTAATTTTAATCACATGTTATATTAAAAAGCATCTTCTGATAATTTTAAGCTGGGATGCCCCCCAGCTACGTAAAAATAGCTATTTACATTCTATATCATTAATGCTTTATGGATATCCAATAAAATTCTTTTGGCCACCTATTTTTCTATGCTGAAGAGTAACATAAGAGAAAATAGTCTGTATTTTTTTCTCCCCTTGCCGAAGTGTGGTTCCCATTCTCTGATCCTAATTGCTACCTATCTGTACCTTCTTTTAGTTACTGTATCAGTGGAGCCAAAGTCCATGCAATACTCAAGATACAGTTTCACCAGTGGCTCAAAGGGTGGAGTAATCATGGTTTCTGTTTCATTTTTATGCCTGCACCTAATGAGATTTGATAAACAATGTTTAGTTCATTGGTGAAGTCTGACTTCAACCTCTACAACTCAGGCTTACACCCTCAATTATAAAGACATATTAACTCATCTTTAATTTTTTTTTTTATTCTTGTCATTTATTTTTGACTAATTTCGCCATTTGCAAGAAGCTCCCTTCTTGAACTTGGGATGTTGGTGCCTTTTCCACTTTTTGCAGGGATACTGTATTTGAACACCTTAGACTGCTCCAGTGCTATCCTTCCATAGTCATATGTAGAAATACTTCCTTTAAACTGCTTAGGATTAAATCTAGAATGGCTTTTCTTCTTGTGGATCATCTGACTAGTTGGGCCAAGAGCTGAAACTATCTACACCGGTTGTCTCTGAATAATAGCGTGCTCTGAGCTCTTCCTAATCCCCCTGCAGACAGCTGCAGTCCCCCCTTGCACCTATGTGACCCTTGCAGCCTTTAATCTGAGGGTGCTTTGCAGCTGTTGTCACCCTCTGTGTGAGTCACCAGAAGCACAGCCTTGACTGTCAGCTGGATTTATCATGCTGAACTTTTCCCACTGAACAGGTAAATATTTTGTCAGAGTTTGCCAGGCAGACTCCCACGCTTGCCATGGACAGAGAGGGTCAGGCATGCACAGAGTGTTGCTGGTTCTACCAGCTTTGGGATGGAGGGGCTGTCCTCTAGATTGTCCAGGCTGACTTCCCAGTATCTAAACAGAATAATTATTTTGTTTCTGAAGAAAAATCAGATGATTAAAACTGGTTTTTAACTATTGTTCCTTTCTGGGTAGGGAATTCCAACCCTAATTGATTTTACAGCACATCTTCTTTCTGTTACCAATGTGAAGCTGAGCTTTCTTTTAACAAACACTACTGATCCTATAAGGCTTCTCTGTTATTCAGATGTATTTGAACTCCACTGTAGTACAGTATCACACTGATTATTTTCGATCAGATTCTTACTACTATAAACATTTAAAATGAAATGTTCCTGTTCACTAATCTCCATCCCAGCAGTCACACAGAGCACTTCCATGTGGAGTGCTGATCTAACCCATTTATATGCCTGACTCCTTTTGAGTGCTTGCACCAATCTTTGTTGTCTGCTGTTTGGATTTTGTCATCTTCTCTCAGGCATGCAGAGTGTTTTCAGATTTGCCGTTTCAATAATGAGTCACTCCAACTGGCGTGCTCTCCTGCATCTGTCACTTTGTCTTCAATCCTCCATTTTAAAGCACTTCTACATTCTCTTTTTTCTTTTAATCCTCAATGCTAGCAGACCCTTTCCCTTCTCCACTGAAAGCTGGGGTTTTCACACATTCTGCATTTGCCTCTATTTACTGGAAAGATGGTTTATGGAAATAAAGACTGTTAAACACAATACTTGGGATGTTCAGGGAATAGAAATCTTAAATTATAAATATGAATCTGTGTAGTGTCCTCGTGGGACACTCAATCATAGCAGCCCAGTTCAACAAGAGAGCAGAGAGATGGGGTGAGTCTGTTGATCTTGCTGACAGAGTTCCTTGGTACACATCAGTTTGGGTAGAAGGAACAGCAAACACACTTTGTGCATAATTTATCAAAAAAATGGAGATCTATGTTTTTAAATAAGCAAACAAAATTCAAGTATTTCTCCACCTGCACATACTTATACAACAGAAATAAAGAAACGGACACATTTGCACACACAGAGATGAACCTTTTGAAGTAAATGATTTATTAAAAATTATATCCCTGGCTCAGGTGCTCACTGAGGCATGCTATTCAGCTGAGCTAATTTCTTGTGTCTGCCTTGGAAAGCCATCACCCCAACTGTCACCATGGTTTGCATGTGCAGCGCAGAGGAACACACAAAACCTGCGTCCTCCCCCTCCAGGGAGAGCTCCCAGAAAGCTTTCCAGCCTTGAGTTCCATCACAGATTTGTCCTGCTACTTAGCCTGTAGGGAATCCCATGTCCCTGTGAAGCCCATAGAAATAACACGTGCTGCACGTGCTCCTCCACAGTCAACCTTACATGCATACTTAAAGGGTGTGCTGGGAGGCTGATGCCGTTCATAAATCCAAGCCTTTGCAGAATATTCACCATGCTTCCTCTCATTCCACAATACCAAGGGCACCTTGAATACAAAGGAGGATTAAGCTTGGTCAAGCCAGTACTTTCAGGGGCATCTCACTCCTGACATCCCCCCTCAAACACCCTCATTCCTCTAAAAGTGGAATTCTCCAGAAAATTAAAGGTATTTGTATTTATGACTAAGAGCAAGAAACTGAAAACTCCATGTGGAACATCCTGTATGTGTTGTGCATGCATAAACCCTTGGGTATTTTACACAGAAATGTTGATTATAATTATAGTACTAGAACATTTCTATCTGCCAAAGCGTCTGCCTTGCACCTGCTCTCCTACCATGGAAAGAGAGAAATGAGAGAGAACAGAAGCTGCATCAGGAAAGGGAAGAAAAATAGTAACCTCTTTAGAAAAGCACCATCAGTTTTTATTCAAACAAATTTTTTCCTGGCTTCAGTGTGAGAAAAAAAACAAGCATGGATCTTCCACTCTTTCCCTGCTCATGTTATAAGAAAATTCATGAAGACATCTCAGATCTATAGTTCTTAAAGGAATTGAAATGACAGGATGGATCCTCAGAAGCTGGTGTTTTCTCTTTGTCTGATTGAACAGTAACAGGTCTTGCAGTGTCAAAACAGGTTTTCTTTCCCTACCTCTGAATGTTACATGTTTGTTGGCACTGTGGCATCACGTGAGAATTCATATAGCTCCCTTGCAGGTCAAAGTAAAGTCACTGCAGGTTTCAGAGGCAGCCAGTGCAGGATTTAAAATTTCCTTTTGAGGCATTTTTTTTGAGGTCATTGAATCCTTTTTAGATTTCCAGTGTGCTGCCAATCAACATATGGTTTTTTCTGATAAAAGCACAATGTGCACCTGGAAATGAAACTCTCAGTTATTCTGAGTTAAACATAGTGCTGGGTTTCATTTATCATGAAAATGATATGTTAATATACATACTAATATATGTTCAAATGCAAAAAGAATCCCCAAACTTGCTGTCAACAAGGTACTTAAGAATGCTTATGCATAAAAGTTGCTTTAACAGAACATTCACTTAATATTTTTTAAAATTATGCCTACCATTCCATATTCATGTCCCCTTAATCCTTTCTATGTATCTCAGTAAATAAATAAATTAATAAACCCACAATTAAATATATAAGTTTCAATGTATTTAAAATATTTATTTTAAGCAGAAAGGTACTTGGTGTGCATGAGAAGCCATATTTTATTATAGAGTATTCGCCAACAATATGAGACATTTCTTGCAGTACTGAGAGAATGAATATCTAAAGAAATAATTTCCAGGATTAGCTCTGCATTTCAGATGGAAAACATTCTTAAAATTTTTTGTGTTTTAAATTTCCTCTAATAACAGCACCATTTAAAAATACATATTTTTTGCAATTTTTATTTAGAAGATACATCTGACAAAGTTTAGATTTCCTATTTTTTCAGTTTCCAACTAGGCCATATATATTTAGGTGAAAGTTAATTTAATATGTACTTCATACATATGCAAAAATTCCATATATATTTCATGGTATATATATATATATATATGAAATGTCAGTATTCTTGGATGGTAAGAATATATATATATATTCTCCTATATAATGTATGTTTTATACACAGTATATTTTTACAGTATAAATATAGCTAGAAATAAATATAAATTCTGTAAAGGTGAAAACCAGAGAAACAACAATGATTTATGTCTGTTATAGCTACAAAGTATTTCAGTAACAAAAAAATCCCCGAATTTGTTATGATATGAACTGCTATTTGAAGAAAGAACCAGTTTAGGAAGATGGAAGGTAAATGTAATGGAAAAATGTCAGACTCTTTTTTTATACTCATGCTGCAGCAATGCCTGGAGGCCAGAGAGATACTTGGCTGACTAACAAAATGCTAATTATCCAGAGACTTCTGTTTCACAGAGTAAAGCCACATCAGTAACTTGGAAAGTGGAATCTGCGGAATTCTTAAAGCATGCTAATGAAAAAAAATGCCAAGAGAAAATTTAAAAGATGAGACAGTAAAAATTATTAATAATGTGATATCACACTTATTGCTATCCTGTATTTCTTATTGTGAATACCAGGATGTGCAGGAAGGCAATGTCTCCTGATGAGACTGTGGCTATAGCTTAAACAGGAAAGAAATCAATAAAAATGTGAGCAGAGGAAGGTGATTAAAATGTTGAGGATGCAGCTTTAAAAACATTGTGATAGTGTTCTTCAAGGTCTTTAAAAATGACAAATTTATGACTATCAGAGAAAATTTTCAATTATGTATTTTGAAACTTTTACCTGTATATGATACCTGTATCTGAGTATCTACATTCATGTCAAAACCAAATATTGTATCCCATAGTTTTCTGCTTGATATGAAATATATTGAATATTTTGATAAATTTGGTGATGAATAGTATCTTGAATATTATGTCTGGGCATATAAAGACATGCACAAAGGCTTTTGAGGGAAATTAAAAAGGGGAGGATCTTAGGCAAAATTTCCAGCTGGAATACACCACAGACAATGTCTTACACTCACAGACAATCGTGTGTCAAAACAACATTATAAAGACTGTGAGAGTGAGCATCAGAAAGTTAGAAAAATGCCAGGATTATGGTTATCTACACAACCTAAATTCAGCTTGCATGTGTCTATGCATTATGGCAGTCAATGGCACCACCACCTCCTGTTTTTCACAAGTCCCTTCCCTCTCTCAGTGCTCAGAATAGGTGATGAGAAGGTATTGATTGGCTTTTCAGCAAATCATTTGTTCTCTGCTCAGCCTGCACACTCTGATGGCTTCCTTTCTTAGCAAAAACAAGACAAGATTTCAAAATGCTGCTCTGATGGCTGGGGGAATTGGACCTAGATGATTTTTAAGGTCCCTTCCATCCCAAACCATTTGTGATATTAAGATTCTGCCAGTAGCCGTGGTGGCTGCAGGAATTAAACAGACTCCACAGAGCCTTTAGGGACTACTGCTGCCATTTTATACCAAGTGGCTACAAAGGCTCTTTAAGCCTGGCTGGCCAGTTTGAGATAATTAGGACTTCATTTTTCCATAGTATTATATAGTACTGAATTATATAGTACTGCATTAAAGGCATGATTCTCATTAATTTCAAATGCACTCATGAGCCTCAGATCCATAGTGTTCAAGCTATTTAGGACACAAAAATGAAAGAGGGAATTTGCACTTGCAAACCCTGGGAGGGATGGACTTAAGCACTTCTACAAATCTTACTGCAGCCTCATATCAGACAAACAAATAGAGAGACATGTCATTTGGATTCACATTACCTAGCCTGAGACATCTAAAAGCTATTGTCAAGCTAAACCTAGGCATTTCTAAGTTAAACTGGTCATCTTTCAGAGACAGTAGAGACACAGATTGAGCCAGAGAGCTTGCCATCTTGCCTGCCCGTTGCATTTTTGACATTTTAGGACATTTTTAGAAGACATTCTCTTCTTCTAGGACACAATCAGTTGTCTGAAGGTTTCTATTGAACAGCAGCCTGAATTCATGTTAGATTTAAATAAAGAACTATTAAACACTTATATATGATGAGCTAAAGGTCATATGTGAACCTCACAGAATTTTTTTTAGGTTTCTGTTTTTTTGGGTGACTGACTGCAGCATTAAAATTGTTCCACATTACAGTCTAGAGGTGAATTTTACTATGTTATACAAATACAAATGGAAAAACAAGGTGGGAAAAATCATCAGGTCATGCAATAATAGGACCTAGATAGAAAAATGTCACAGACATCTTTTGTGAAAAATCCTTTCTTTAGGATTTTTCCTTCTGGGAAGCTGAGGCCCCAGAAAAAGAATGTAAACAATGGTTATCTGCTGCTGTGAAATGCAACAGGTGCTCCTGTGATTGGCCCATGTTGCATGTGTACAATTAAGGGCCAATCAAAGACAAACTCTCTCTGGGACAGAATCAGAGAGAGCTCCTTTGTTAATTCATTCCTTTTCTATTCTTAGCTAGCAAGCTTCTGAGACTTTTCTCTCTACTCCTTTTAGTATAGTCATAATGTAACATATATATCATAAAATAATAAATCCAGTCTTCTGATCATGGAGTCAAGAGTCGCCTCTCTCTTCACCCTGAAAGACCCATGCAAGCCCAGCAACAGAAAAATTCAGGCCTATGACACAGGATTTTGTTCTTTGAGGTAAAAGAGTAACTGTTAGTGTTACTAACTTGGAGCCTGTCTAGAAGACTATGGGACCTTTGCAGCAGGTTTCTCAGGCCTTGCTGGAATAGAGTCTCCTGAGGTCCACACAGGCTTTGGAAAGGCGTACACTTGGGCTACAACTCCTACATTGATTTTATTCCCAACTCAATTACCCTCTCCCTTCTCCTCAATGTACCAATATTTTAGACATGTATCTTCCCAATTTTGACTTTTCATCTTACTTCTTATTAACCAGTCCCAGGTTCTAGCTTTCAGACTCTCTTCAGATTATGTCCGGGAACAAAACATCCAGGCTCAATGTTCTTCACTAAGACTGTTTTCCCAGTATTTTCCCATTTGTAAGCACTTGGATGTCTTCCTGTCCCCAATCCTTCACCTCAATCTTCTTACCCTGTTCTAACATCACCAAGTTATAATTTTCCAGTCCAAATTGTCCTTCCCATGCTAAATGCCTTCTTTTGCCAGCTCCTATTCTAGTCACTCTTGCTTTGCTTCTGCAGCCTTGCTCTTTGGTGACTGTCCTGCCTCTTCTCTCTCCCCGTTCTCTGATGCCTATCGGGGACTTGGATCCAGTCTCCTTGCTCCCACATCTTTAAATGACTTTCCCCATATCTACTAAAACCTACTCCTCTCCAAAAAAAAAGGCATCAGAACTTTTTCATATTGCAAGATGATCTCCCAGTCCCCAGAAATGTACAAGCCAAGAATGGATGGGGCCCTGAGCAACCTGATCTAATGAGTGACATTGCTGCCCCTGGCAGGGGGGTTGGAACTAAGTGATACTTAAGGTCCCTTTCATCCCAAAACATTCTATCATTCTTGAAAATGGCTCAGTGATTTGAGCTGTCTTGTTTTGTTTGCAGTCTCCTCCACTCCCACATTCCCTCCTGCACCCCCGCCCCCAACTAAGTCCTCTACCACAGGAAAATTTAGCTCAAATAAAATTTGGAAAATTATAAGCAATGGAAATTGTGGTTTTAAGGGTACTGTCAAGCAGCCTGAAAAACAAGTGATAACAGTTTTTACCTTTGGTACCTTTGGCACTTATCTGCATCTTCATTAATAACAGACAGGCTAGCAGCCTATCCCTTGTGCTCAGTGCTACCACTCAGGATCCCTGGGAGCATGCTCAAAGAAGTGCTGAAATTCTGACACGATGGAATTGGCAGCCTCATAACATCAGTCACAAGAAGCCAGTGAGGAGCTGCAGGCTTAGAGGGTCTCTGTCAGCACCTATCTGCAGGCATCTGAGTAAGAGCTCTGACATCCCTGCAGTGCAGTACGAGATACCGAGTGTGCGCCTCGGGCTGGCACTACTTATCTTCAGGACTCACATTGCCTTTCTCAGGTGCTTGCTTCTCAGAGGTACAGCTCTGTTTCTTGCAATTCATTCCCTCCTGACAGAGGTTAAATGCTCCATTATATACATCATTCTGCATTATATACATCATGCTTAGTGGCATGCATCTTTAGGGAGAGTTGATGCTGTGCTGATAGCTTGGAGAGACAAGGGAAATTGAAAAACAACCACTCTGCTTCCATCGCTATCTTTGTAGCTAGGAAAGCAATACATCTGAAGAAACAGTTAATTGAATGGAACATTGTGAGAGAGGAGATGACATTGTTAGGGACTGTATTACCAGAGGGGTCAGATCAGGACATTCCAATGGTTATCTTAATTTCTCCATCTCTTCTGTCAATAGCTGTTGACTTAATTTCATTTGGCTGCTTCTCACTTATTTCCAGAGGCAAGAGGGCAAATCCTGCCAGTGCCACACTGCAGCACTCTGTGCTCCAACTGCAGCAAACACTGTGACATTATGCTGCATTATGCTGAGCCAGAAAGACACTTCTGCTGAGCCCTGGCATCAATGATATATCAGTGTTTCACTGACTCCCATTCTATTAAAAGAAGTTAACAAGATTGGTGTTCAGCACTGACGTCTCTGTTCCTTATCTGCTTGGAATTTAAAGTGCCCATAACTCAATAGCAAGTGATACTCCTATTTTTTAAAAAGATCCCTGTAACTGGTGGCTGATTCCATTACACATTCTCAGTCCCTTAATGTGCTGCTTTCCCATGTGGATACATTATCCTTTACCATTTGCCAGCCTGGGCCTGGGAGTGGAGAGCAGAGGGGGAGGGAAAGGAGGAAGCCCAAGGTGCTGTGTGCAGTCACACTTTGCCACTTGACACGCGGGGCTCGCACGTGTGCCATGAACACACACAGCACATTGCTCGTCCCCCCGCAGGCTGCAGCGACCGCCCCAGCACAAAGTCTGTAACAGCACCAGCTCTGGCATAAACCTGAGGAAGTTGGAGGGTTTCAGTCTCATTGGCAGAGTGAAATGTAGAGCTGTGCCCCTTCAAGTGAGGCCATTTACTCCTGAATCACCAGGAGCTGGTTCCCAATAGCAAAAAGAGGGTGAAAAGACATCCTTTCTTGGAATTGCATCCCTCCATTTCACAAAGTTTTCTTTCTGGTGTTTCAGTTAAATAGAGGAGGGGGAGAATAATTTTCTCCATAAAATGAAAGAATGATGTTTAATACTACTGTGATCTAGTAAAAATCCAGTGAAATGAGGAGAAGTGGGATGGATATGTCCATGAAAAAGGATTCCATCTTTAGATCTCCAACATACACCTCTGTAGGAATCACCTGGCACTTTGGTTTAAGTGGAATGACTCTGATTATAGACTGCATTTTTGTACATAAATAGGATGGAAAAAATACACACCAGCAATAGGAGAAGCACCACCTTTATTAGCCAAGCAATCATTTTATAGCCATTGGTAACACTGGTAATGTGAATAGATTGGTCTGCTGACATAGTTCTGTTCCTTTTTTTTTTTTTTTAATTTGTATTTATTTTATTTCTTGGAATGTAGTTTGGATCTCATATGATTTATTGACAAAAAGAAATAATTTTGTGGAAATGCTGAATGAAGCCCACTTTCAGGTACATTAGGTCTATTGAAAATACTGTATCAAATCCAAACAGTGGCAAAGGTTGGTGAACACATCTGTGGTGGTCTTTTTGCTTTGCAAATTGATGTTTTATTTTCAAACTATAGCAGAAAGAATGCCCTTTGTGTCATATCACAACTAAAAAATTCTTAAGGCTTCATAAGATACAACTGCAAAGTTTTCAGTAAAATGTTATTGCACACAGATGAACATCTATCAAAGTTTTTCACAAATTTCCTGTGTGAACTTTGCTTTCAGCGGGCAAAAAAAAGATCAATTTATGAGCTAACAGACCAAACACATAAATAAATGACATATGCATGTACAGTCAGTACCCATATGCAAATATCAGTCAGACTTAATTTCAAAACCTGGTCCTAAAGTGTTGCTAAAAGTGGAAGCATCAAGATGAAGCTAGGCTATAAAATAATCAAGATCAAATTTTGTCTGTTAATCAGTTTTCTCAGTTCAGTTTCAGTAAGCAGAAGAACAGTTTCACGTGTTTGACCTTGCTTTTGTCACTAAAACAAATTCCTGACTAGATCAAGCCAATTCCCTCCCTATATCTACTCACGCAATAATTTTCATTAAATGTCCCTGCTTTACTCATAAGTGAGAGGTATTTCTGCCTTAAGGGAGGTGAATATGAAGCCAGCTGACTGTTCTCTGTCCAGATATTCCCATGCCCAGTGTGATTAGCACTGTCTTGTCAAATTTAGCTCTAAGCCATTTGTGAACACCTTTTCACCTTTTTGTTTATAGTAGCACACTGAAATCTGCACAGATCTCTGTGTTTGCTTTTCTGTGTGTCCTATTAACAGTGCACTACATTTCAAGATGTCACAGAAAGCCACAAAATCACTTTTAATTAATTTAAACCAAATTTTTAAAAATTACTTTCATTCTGGAAAAATACTACATGGTATAATTCTGATAAAACAAAATCAGGGTTTTGTTCCACTGTTATAAAATCAAAGTAGAAGAATCACTGTACAAGAATTTTTGTACTCCATTTGAAATTCTTCAATTGCAATTTTGTACAAAAATTCCTATAAAAATCAACTTATGGCTAAGCAGGTTTGAACCCTGTAAATGACTGGCTATGATCTGCTTGGAAAATGGTATAAGGAAATCTTCTAAATCTATGACCTTGTGAGAAATTTTCAAAAAGCCCAGGTATTTTTATTATTGCACAAGAGTAAATAAAACTATAAACCACAATTGTTCTTTTTCATTCCAGTATAATAAAGCGCAGTGTATTAGATCCTGATTAGCAGCCTTCCTTTCCTAGAGGCAGTCTAGTTATACATGCACAACCTAAACTCAGGACTTGCACTTTTTTTAAAAAGTGGAAATACAAAAAAGCAGGAACTAAGGCAGAGAATGAAAAATACTGCTTTAGTTAGATGAGTCAAGAATGCATGAAGGAACTGCTTCTATTGGACTTCATGTTGAATTCAGAGCTATGTATTCCACTACTGTATTAAAAGAACCAGTTTAAAGAGTATTCCATCACTCCTATTACACCAACTATTTGTTCAGCAGTGGTATGTAGCTCCTACCTGAAGAGATTTTAGCATGATGAAACAATGAACAATGCACTGTTACTACACAGTGCACAAATTGTAGAAGAGACAAACATGACAAAGCATCTTCTATCCCTGATTTACCAGTTTCCAGTCTGTATTTCAAGGTCAATGGGAAGATAGCAAAATGTTAAGGATTTGGGGTTTTTTTTGTTGGTGGTGTTTTTGTTTTTTTCTTCTTGTTGTTTTTTATTTGGTTTTTTTTTATGATGTCAATGATAACAAGTAATTATTGCAATGACAGACTTCTGTATTTCTCTCAACAAATAGGACTGCATTACTGAACTGAAAAGCCAAGAAGACTGACACAGTTTGAAAATATGCAGGGGAACAACAGCTGTTAGTCATTATTTTCTCCTTATCCTTTCAACACCTCTATTTCAATTTGCTCTCTAATGGGTAAATCACACTTTCTCCCTAGGATATTTTCTCATTTCAGGCAGGTACTAAAAAGAATCCTGAGACAATTAAAAGTCATTGGTCAAAGACACCTCATCTTTTCTTGCTTTCACTGTAGACATTAAAATTAATTTTTATGCTTTACCAAACAGATAAAGCTGATGTTGTGTTCTTCTAGCCCTTTGTCACTACTAATGCGATGGAGGATGTTTCTGCTTTTCTTCTTTAGACAATGAACTTTGCCTCTTCTTTTCCCTTACATAGCTTGTGTTAAACTTCTCAAAGGAGAAATGTGAAATATAAAAATTACTGCTTTCACTTCATTTAAGCCAAAGAAGAATCTAGTACCAGAGAGCTTTTAAATATTTCTTTTATGCTTTACCTCACCGACAAGCATCACAGTAGCTATTTGGAAAAAAATGTAGAAACAGTTTTGCTTATGATCACATTTGGTTTATTGCACGAGTTATTATACTTTGCTCTATTCTCTATTTCTTAGCTGTGAGATGAATATGAATTGTAGTTTGAGCCTTTTGTTCACTGATTTTAATTAATCTCATTCTAGGTCAAAGTGAAAATGAGGCAAGGAAAAACACAAAGGGGTACAAACATCACGTCCTACTAAATTGGATTTTCACTGGAAAATACCTTTTCTTTTATTAACTCTTAAAGTCATAATTATCAATTTTTCCAAGTGGCCAAATGGCACAAATCTCCAAAATGACAGACTATGTCCACTGATAAATTTGGAATATATCACAGCACACACAAGCTTGAATGTGTGCATTCTTCCAACTATTTCTTGTTCAACATAAGTGGTTGCTTTCCTTCAGAAAGGCAAGTCGGTCTACATCTGGTTTTGACTTTAGGATGTGAAAGATGACCCTGATTACATTTCCCACACAGCTTCTAACACGTAACATTTTTTTACAACTGGTACTGCTGGTGCTATTTAGTGAAATGGATTGTGCTGAAGATGATGTGGAGAAGGCACAAACCTGTAGCTACTCTTTTTAGAGCAGCAGCTACTTGCAGTTACTCTTGGGCAATGCTAAGGTAGACACATTCCTTATGCCTCAGACAAACTCAAGGAGGCAAAATACTATTCCAAACAGTGCCTCAGTAATGTGGGTATTTAATGGGACAACAAATTACCTAGGGTTTAAACCCTCCTTCAGCATCTAGGGCAGCTCCATCCCACCAACCCTCCTAGTCCTTAAGGCTGATATTATTACTGTTTATGAGCTCTTATGTAACTTGTTTCTGCTCCTCTCACATGCATCACTGATTGCAACCTCAGAAAAAAAAAGGGGAAACAAGAATAATAAATAAAAATAGAAAAAAAAGTAAACTCCCTTGGTACCGGGGAACATGGAAACGGCAGGAGCTCCATGTAAAACCTTGCACGTGTAGTGACAGCATCCAGTGCTGGCAGCGGAACAAAGTATTGGACCACAATAAAAAGGAATTAAGGCAGGCACGGTAAAAATACCCTATTAAAAAAAGGGGGGGGGGGGGGGGGTGTGCGCATATATTTAGATACAAATATATAAAAATAGCCACCACTGTTGCCTGAGGGGGAACACGTCAGGGAGCGCACTGGGGCTGACGCGTTATTGAGTAAGAACGCCTCCGAAGGGCGTCATGTCCCCCGCCACCCCGGGATGGGGTCCGTGTGTCCGTGGCCTGCCATCCGCGGTGCCCACACGCCGTGACTCGCCGCTCCGGGGCATAAACAAACACGGCTAGAACAACACAAGGCCGCGGTGGCGGGGGCCGGACCCCGCCGCCGGGGCGCAGAGCGGCCGGGCGCATCCCCGGTGCCGCCGCCCCCCGCTCCGTTCCCACAGGGCTGTCCCCGCCCGCCCCCGGGCAGCTGCCATGTGTCTGCTCGAGTGCGATTAACACCGACTCGCCAAATCCCCCCCACGCCCGCTTCCCCTCCCCGGGCCATTTGGGGCATGCCCGCGCCCCGTGTTTACGCGGCGGCGCCTTCGCGCGGGGCCTTTCTGCGGATGGCGCTGGCAGATGAGCCGGGGGAGGTGGGGGCTCCGCGCCGCGCAGCGCCCGCCGCCGGCTATAAAAGCCTCCGGGCCCGCGGGCGGCGGCGATAAGCGAGCGGCCGCGCACCGGTGGAGGATGGAGGGTGGCTGTCCCCGCCCGCTCTCGGCGGCGCTGCCCCCGCAGGGTTACTCGCCCCTCTCCTCCTCTCGGTGCGGGGGACGGCCCGGTCATGCGCTGACGGCCCTGCCCTCGCCCCGCAGCCCTGCGCCCTTCTGGAGACCGTGGGTGCCCGCGCCGGGTGAGGCGGCCCGGCGGAGCCCCGGCCCCGCCACGGTGAGTGGGGAGCGGCGTGGCGGAGCATCTAGCGCACTCGGCGGGCGGGGATGCTCGGGGAGGGCCCTGTGCCGTGCCGGCGGGCTGACCTCTGCTCTCTTCTCCGCAGCCTCACAGCCCCGGCGGGCTGGCAGGAGCCTCCCGAAAGCTGGCGCAGTACACGCACCCCGTCAGGTAAGCGGCAGTGCCCGGCCCCGCCGGTTCCCGCGGGGACCTCGGGGCGCCAGGGGCCCCTGGCGCTGCGCGGCCAGCAGAGAGTCCCTCGCTCGCCAGTGTAGTGTCGTAGCTTTAGCTCTCCCGCCCCTTTTGTTTCCACCCATATATTTATGTAGATATTAAAGTGCCTTGCGAATGAATTGGCCGTCTACGTGTTTTTTAACAGACAGATCCTTGGGCAAATGATTGCCAGGATATGTGTTTTTAATATATTTGAGTTGTTGATGTGCTTCTGTGGTTTGAGACTTAAAACGTATTACACGGTTACGTGGGTGTTTTTCGGTGGTAGTGGAGTTGGCTGAAGCACCCTGTTACTCATTCCCGTGATTAAAAAAGGCACGGGGCTGTAGTTCCTAGGCTGTGCTGCTGCGCAAACATCCAGCGCCCTCCCACAGCAAAGAAGCAGGTGGAGGCGTGGGAGAGAGTGGCAGGAAGAGAAGATATGCACTGGCTAAGCCACCATTGCCGAGGAAAATACTTGTGTAACTGCTGCTTTAATGATAAAGGCAATGATAGTATCTGCACTGTCAGTTCTGAAAAGGAAATAAAAGAAACTAACAGCAGTTGAATCTCTAGGAGAGTCTGTATTCAGAAATGCTGCTAGGTGTTGCAAGATGCTTAAAATAATTGCACAGGTAGTTTTTCCAGACAAGAAGTGGCTTTCTTTCAAATCTAGGCTCTCAACCTTCAAATGGTGATGCACTAGCTAAGCAACTGTACAGGCAGACTTCACTGTGACTGCTCCAATGCTTAGGTTTGAGTGAATGCTGGGAACATTGGGAATGGCGACCTGTTACAAAGCCAATGTCAGTGACTTTGTGCTGCCAAGGAAGCAGTGGTCTGTTAAACAGTAGCCTAAAAAAGTATTTCTTGTAATTGCTAGAAAGCTGTCTACTTCTGTTTCTTCATGCATTTCTATTTTAAACAATCTGCAGTCAGCATTTCATTATGTTGTAGTGTGCTAGTCTCTTGGCTCTTGGGACTTCCTTGGTCTATTCCTTCTAGCTAATTCTAAACTGTAAGCAAAAGAGGACACTAGTTGAAAAGGAACAGGAATTTGGAGTATATCAATTGCAATATATTGTCATTAGCTGATAGCCCATGCTAACTGTGATCTTATCAGCATATTTTGTTAATTTCTGAATACAACACAGACTGCTTTAAAATCTACATCCATGGGACATCTTCCTTATGGAGCCTGTTGATTGTTTTTGGAAAGACAGATGAAATACCAAGGTCTGATCACCCCTAGACGTTTATCATTCCTTTGAATTTTACAATGGTGTGAAACAAGTATCAACAACTACCTAGGCTGGGGACCTTCAGTAAGAAAACTTCTAATTTGATTCAAATGGTTTTTTTTATCCTGTTTGATGCCAATTATATTCCCTATGAATAGTTCCAGTAGGGGCAGTACAGTTAATGAGGTACTGGAGTGGGAAGTTCCAGATGCAGAGTCTTGGGCTTTCGTAGTTTTGCTGCAAAACTCGCACTCTAAATCATCTTTTTCTCTTCAGATGGAATTAAGATTTTTTTTTTCTTAATTGAATATAGAAAGCAACTTAGCAATTGAGCTTGTAAGAAAAAGCTCTATAGGATGCTTGTTTTAATAGAATTTCACTTTGCTTTTTTGCATGTCCCTCCATGTAAAATACATAATAACAATAAGCAAATCTATTGTATACTTGTTTCAGACTATTTTGGCCCAAATCAAGGTGCTATGATTACTTGTATCAGGAAGCTGAAGCACTTCTGAAAAACTTCCCAGTTCAGGCTACAATTTCCTTTTATGAAGACTCGGATAGTGAAGATGATGAAGATCAACTGGAACAAGATTCAGGAACAGAATCAGATTGCTGACTGCAGCAACTTCTGACTTAATTTAAACAATATAAATATGTATTATAGTATTTTTAAAGATAATTTATTTCTATGTAAGTTATTCTTAATAAAACTGAGATGCCTTGTAATTTTATCCTTTTTCCTTGGTTCCTTTCCTGTCCTGGTTTAAGTGGGGAAGGTATTGATTAGTACTTTTCTGTCTGAGGTCCTATAGTTTGTAGATCATAAGCTGAACACCAAGCGGAGAACAGATGCCTTATTTTGAAGGGCTCTGTGGTTGTGATTTTCTCAAAGGCTGAGGACACAAGGAAAGCTTGTAATTGTGATTTAGTAGGCTCCATATGGAAATGTATCAAGGAATCACTGGATTAAGTATTCCAATTGTGCAGTGCCTGCTGTTACAACCATTTCAAACATAGAGAAGAGAAACAATACAGCTATTTTTGAAATGGAGAAAAGAGTCCAAATTCTAATCTAGCTCTTGTTGTGTAGAAGAGTTTGCCTCACATCACTTGTGTTCTCATGTATATGTGCTGCGTTCTTATACATACAAGTAATAGTTTCTGCATTTGTTTGTAAAGTGGACATCGAGAAACAGATCTGAGTTGTTATAATAGTGAGCTTGGTTTTAACAATTGAAACAAAGTTGGGTATCAATCATCGTGAAGGCCAAAGCCCCTAAAAGAACAACAGAACAAATCCAAAGCTTTAAATTAAAGGCAGTCAGTGCCTGTGTCAGGTAGCGCCTGTGCACTTACCTGGACCTGCCCTTGCCTTGTGTGTGCAGCTGCAGGCCGCGCTGGCTCAGTGTGCCGGCACTACTCAGGGAGCGCTTGCCCCGTGCTCCCCGGGCCTGCAGCAGGATCGAAGCGGGCCCGCACCTGCAGCCTGCCCACACTGAACCTTCGGAGCGCGGGGTGCACCGGCTGTGTCCGCCACAGCCTCCCGGCCTAAGCACCGGCGCTGGGACCCCTGGACGGAAAACCAATCCTAGTGCAGGGGCGTGCACCCTCTCGCCGCCGGGGTGGGTACGCGCTGCTCCGTGCCCACAGCGATGTCCGCTCCCGGCCGGTCTCCCCCGCGCCGCCCCCGAGCCGAAGCCTCCGCTTCCGCTCCCGGCCGGGCCGCGGCCCCGCCCGCCGCGGCGGAGCCTGCGCGCTGTGCCCCAGCGCTCCGCCCGCCCGCCCGCGGGGGCCCGGCTGCGGCCCGGCCCGGCACGATGCTGAACGTGCCGCCGTCGGCCTTCCCCGCGCCCGGCTCCCAGCAGCGAGCGGCAGCGGGTGGCCGCAGCAAGGTACGGGCGGCTCTGCCGCTGTTGGTCGCTTGGGGGGAGGTGAACGGGCCCGCGTTTTTCCCGCTGCGGCGGCGGCTGCCTGGCCTGGCCCCGCCCGGCCGAGCTGCGGTGGTCTCCGGTCGGTTCCCGGTCAGTTCCCGGCTGCAGCTGGGGCAGGGCTGCTGCCGGCCGCCCTCCTCCAGCGGCCGGGTCTCGGGCGAGGGCCCGGCTCGGCTGCGCTGCTGGAAAACACTTGGTACTTCTGGTTAGAGAGGGCGGCGGTGACAGCGCTTCCGGCACTTCCTGCCCCGGCCGTGCCTGCTGTGCCGCGATGGAGGCTTTCACCTTGGAATTACTGCCTGCAGCTCATGCTTTAATGTTGGATCTTCGTCTTTGGAGGGGTTTTGAGAACACTTGTTGTCTAGAGACCTTGCTTGGAAAGCAGACTTGGACTAAAGTAGCTTTAAGAAATGTTAGTTTATCTACGCTTCAGTTTTTTTGCTTCTGTTTTTCCTGTGGTTTTGTAAGACCGCAGTTCTTTAACCCTGTTTCCTGTTGTTAAAGCTTGGATCAAAAGGGTTCCCAAACTGTGGTCTTACTTGTTTACTATTTCTTCGAATGCTTTGAAAATGCTTGGAAAATAAAGGTTCTGCAGCATGGGTGTGCTTTCTGCAAGGAATTGCAAACATGGTGTTGTAAATTGTGATCCACCGAGTCGGTATTTTTTAGAAACAGGCAGTGGGTCTCCATTACTCACTAGGTGCTGTTGAAAAGGAAGGTGTTAGATACCCTGAAGATCTTGTTCTGCCTTTCAGGACAGGCAGGCCATGGCAATACTTCTCTGGAAAGCTACTAGATCTGTCCCAGCTTTCTCTGGGTCAGGCTTCCAGTTGCTGTAGGGCTTGTGAAAAGTCTTTATGAATGCTGTGAAGGCAAAACTTGTCTTACCTGACCATGGTTTTTAAATTTCCTTTCTTTATTGCTCATAGTTTTCCAGACAGTATCTCAAATGATTTGCCACCACAGGCAGACTTGGTGTCTTCAGCTTGCTTTGGGAAGAGTCAGCTGAATGTTTGTTGCTGTTCAGTAATTTCTGTGTCACTACCCAGAACACTCCCTTAAGCACCCTTTCTACTGAGTAGGGCGCCCAAATATTGGTGAATAATATGAGTTGGGTTATTTCTCTTTTGTTTTTGTCTGAGCCCTCCTATGGAGCTTAGAAAAGTGTATTCTTAGAATGGCTTTTTCTTCCTTTAGAGGTTGAAGTTGTTTGTATATTTGTTATTTTTCAGGTCCCTTTAAAACCAGGAAGGAGTCTTATGGATTGGATTCGGCTAACTAAAAGTGGGAAGGACTTGACTGGTTTGAAAGGGAGGCTGCTTGAAGTCACTGAAGATGAGCTCTCTAAACACAACAAAAAGGAGGACTGCTGGATATGTATAAGAGGTTGGTTGTTGTGACATTTTTTCTGCGTTTTTTACCTGGTTTCTCTTTTCTGTACTTAAAGAAGAAGCAATAAAACTCAAAAAACAAGAATAAAAGCCGTGCTCCGAGAGAAACTATGCACCTCCTGTGTTTAGGCCAGGTGTAATCTTGACATACTTTGGCATAACTTCAAGTAAGAGATTTTGTGTTACAAAGATTTTCTTTGCTTTCAAGCCTTTCAAAACAAATCTTCCAAATTGGCATGTTTTATACGTATTTTATAGCTGCCTATGAAAATAATAAAATACAAAATTTTAGGCAATGTATCAAATAAAAAGGACTTAGCAAGAAAACAGGGCTTTGAAAATGCTGACATGTACACTTGTCAGTCTCGGACAGTTTATTATTTTGAGCAGTTGACTGTTTTTAAGGATTGCTTTAGCGCATCCAAAAACATAAAAATTAAAAATACTACTTAAACCTGGAGAATGGTCTTTAGGAAATAATTGTGAAAGCACACGTACTACTTCATAAAACTTAGTAGTGCAAATGACAGTTGCCAAACAGAGCAAATGTAATCTCTGACTACAGTGACAAATACCTGTGGTGACTATGCAATTCTATTTCTGTTATTATATTAATGAAATTTTAGCTCAGAAGTTGAATCATATGTTATATGTTTAGCATTGTGTGAAGGTGGTCTGGAGCAATAGCTGTGGCTAGAAGAGTATTTTTGGAGTTGGAAATGAAGTTCCTAATTTTCCTACAGAAAGGAGCAAAACATTTGCCCTGCAATTTAGTCATTTAGATGCTAAAATATACTAATATCACTGTAAATTTATTAGGAGGTAACACAAATTTCTATGAAGATAGAACCACTCTTTCTACAGATATGTCCCATTAGTGTCTCTGATCTTCTTAATCTCTTAGTGATAACATTGATCTGGTAAGGAGCAGCATTGATATTTAATAAAATGTCATATCTGAACTTCAGCAAAAGAAAGCTAAGAATTTCTGTGTGAAGGTGATTGTATTATTGTTGGGTGTTAAAGGTGATGAGGGTGAAAGTAAAGGTAAAATGTTATTCAATACTGGCCTTTGACCAAAATAATAAGGTTGTTAATTTCCTGTGCTGCAATTTCACATGCTAGTAAAGCTACAGTAGGAGGAGAGATGAAGAAACCTTGTCTGCCATGTTCATTGGTTCATTTTTCACTCTGAAAAAGGAACATCTACTGCAGACAGAATTACTGCCTAAAGATGCTTCTGTTTTCTTTTTAATTTCATTTTACCTTGACTGCATCTCTGAGGCTGGGTTTTACAAGAAGTCCATCAAGTTGCCGCTGTATCTTTCCTTAAATTTTTCCAGGTCTGCCTTTTCTGTGTTCTCAGATGACCAGTGAAAAAAGCATCATAACCAAAAATGACAGTAGCCCTCATACGTGGACACGTAGTAAAAGAATATAATTATGGAAAAGACTAAATTAGGTCTCTGTGTTGGTAGTTAGACTGTATCTCTAAAAGAAAGAGCAGAAACCCATGAGAGCAGTGTGAAGTAAAAGAAGAACAGGAACTAACTTGGTTCAAAACCCCAGTGTGATCAAAGAAAGGTGTCATATAGAGCACAAATTTGTACATAAAGGAGAGTTCAGGGAAGTTAAAAAATGCATGAAGGGTGTATAAATGATATATTTTTTTTGCTCCAGCAAGTTTGATGGTAAATTTGAGTAATATTCAGGAGGCCATGGCTATGCAGAATCTTATAATTTATTGTGTGCAGTAATCATTGCTGCACACAAGATGGCCCAGTGAATACAGCCATCAGAAGAGCAGGTTGGTAAATGTGCAGATCCTTCCTTTGTTTTTGACTGGGTCTTTGTTGTTGGCTGGGATGGTTGTTCTTGCCAACTAGGATTGCTCCAAATATGTCTGGCCCAGGCTCAGTGCTGAATGCCTTTCTCTTCTTCTGAAGTAATTAATGTACAATTCCTAATGTCTTCAAAGCTTTTTCTTCAAGCACTGGCACAGTTCTGTTTTTGGTAGCTTCCTGTTTTGATAATGTTAAATATCTTCAAATATTCATGCAGGTAGGGATGCAATGATCACGTTAGGAGCAATATGTCTGCAGTTAACTCTGTTTATAGCTGCATGCTTCAGGCTCCAACTAAGCCAGTTGCCTAGCAACAATAATTAGCCTTCATCATTTCAGACCTGTGAAGAAACATTGTTTTATGTCACTGGAGGTGTAGAAACAATGCTGAGCCCTTTCACTGGGACAGGTACAGCCAGACTTGTAAGCCTTTAATGAGCACGAGCTAGGTTAAGTTTCTTGTATTGCTGAATCTGAAGAATGAAAGTTTTGTTGCTGATGGTGACAGTATTTCCTTGTGTGGGACAGTTCATTCCTGTAGGCATTTCATTCCATGATGGTGGGGTGGTACCAGAATGACAACACTTCAGGGAGAGCTTAATTGGAAGGGAAACTGAAAACCATTTTATACACTACCTGGTTCAATTTTGTCTCTTTTTAAATCTGCCTGTGGTACTTTTACCCTCTAGCTAGGATACATCATATTCAATTTCTAGGTTGAAGTCTTAACCCAAGGCGAGTGGTGTGGCATCTGGCATCTGTTGGGCTGGCATCTTCATGTAATAAGATACCTCTTGTGCTCTATACAATTGTGTCACTTACGTTTCTGTTTTTGTGAAGTCATACTGTCTGTTCCAATTATGCCTACTGTTTGCTAGTACACTCTTTAATTTGTGCTATCCTTTCCATTATTTTTGGAGACAGGAGTGGTTGTAGAAATGCTGCTCATATGCTTTTATATTCTGTTTTCTTCAGGATTTGTATATAATGTCACGCCGTACATGGAATACCATCCAGGTGGTGAGGATGAACTAATGAAAGCAGCAGGAACTGATGGTACAGATCTCTTTGATCAGGTGAGAGCAACTGGCAGCAAATGACACTTGCTCACCATACTTGAAAAATGGATGTTTTGCCATCATTTTTAGGGCATTTCCGTGGAAATGGTGATTTGAACTTTTTCAGTCCCAAGGAAAGGCAGCAGGTCACTGCTCAGAATGACACTTAAATGTGCTGGAAGAGACATGTAGTTTAAACTTTGTATCAAAAGACAGTAATGAAAATGTTACTTTATGTTGTTAGAATTACACTTCAATTAGCTTTTTTTTTAGCAGAAATAGCAGTAAAGCTAGCAACAGTTTGAGATACCACCTTCTTACTAGATTGCTTCAATGACTGCTGTTGTTGGAGAGACCTGTTTTTTCTAAGAGCGTTCACTTTTTGACAAAAGCTTGTAGAATTCTTTGTCTATTTACTTGGCAGATGCATTATCGGTAAAAATGCTGGAGCTTCTATTAACTTTAACTGGTGAGCAACTCACAAGATGACAGTTGGTCTCTTATATGTTTACTATTTCTTTAAATGCTTTGAAAATACTCAAAATAAAGGCTCTGAAGCATGGGTGTGCTTTCTGTAAGGAATTGCAAACTTGGTGCAAACTCAAAATGCTGAGTTGGTATTGTTTAGACATTCTGTGGATCTTCATTACTCACTAGGTTTATCTGAGAAACTGCAAAAGAGCAGAAAAGAAATCTGTTTCAGAAAGGAAATATGTTACCTCTTTACATGTCATGTATCATAATATGTTATGTCTTCATTTGCAAATATTTTTAACATTGTAAATAAAGATGGATAATGTTTTAGCTTTGTTGAGTCCTTTGTTTAGCTTTGTTAGTCCTTTAACAAATGAAGTGTTGGTTTTGGGCATAATTCTTTGATTTCAAGAGATCTCTAGTATTGAGTACCCATTATCAAGTTTGGGCTTGGAATTATGTTGCTGGGTCATTATATGATGTCCTTGAAAACAAAAGTCTTGACATCAGGAGTATTTGGGGAAGCTCCTGTAGTTAAGTTCAGATATATGCTTGCAACTTTTTAATTTTTTGTGATGGGAATGGAAGCAGGTTTAGATCCTGAAAATATGCTTTTCACTTCTATTGTTTCTGGTTTATGACTTTTATGTTACTGGAGATGTTTGTTTTCCCCTCTGCTTTAGCATTCTATGTCTGTCAGATAGTATTTTTTTTAAGAGCTTGGTAGATTGCTAGTGTTCCCCAAATTTCTGGAAAAATTAACTGTCATTCATAATCCTTCATTTCTTTCTGTTACCTGTATATGAGGAAACTGCAACTGATGGGATTCTTTATCTCATCTCCTTAGCTAGTCCAGTTGAAAGTTTATATTTTTAAATCTAGGTACCATTCAAATTTGTCATGCAACACTTTGTTTCCTTTTCTCTTCTTGTGATGTTATCCTGGATGCCTTATCAGAATTCGCTTTTCTGCCATCCATTTCCTCTACAAGTTCTCCAGTTCTGGTCTGTAAAGCTACTGCTTTTTCTTCACTTTATTTTACTTTCTTAAATAGGGAATTTCCAAATGATTCAGTGATAGTAAGACAGAAGCAAACAGAAATACACCAGCTTGGTAGGAGGTGTTTGTCTTAACTATTATTTTTTTGTTTGTTTCCTTCATCCTTTTTCCCTTTACTTGTCTAAACAAGACTAATAAGCATTGTGATAGTGACAAGGTCTTTGTTCTGTTAGTTGTGTAGCATGCATCATAAAAATGCTGTTCTGAAATATATTCTGTTAAGGTTATGATGTTCAGATATTGCAAACCATAAATGAGTAAATTAAACTCTTGTTACTTTTTTCATAATCCTATTGTTTCACTTAATGACATGATATCTGTAATAGTAGTAAAAATAAGTACTGACTGATGGGATAGTGACTTCTAATGTGTTTAAAAAATAATCTGCTAAATGAATTATATTAGTCAATGTACAAAAATGAACTTTTCTATTTCAGTGCATAGAACAACATAGTAAGAATTCCAAATTTTATGAAAAATATTTTGTTAATGTAGGTTCATCGTTGGGTCAATTATGAATCAATGCTAAAGGAATGTCTTGTTGGGAGAATGGCTGTCAAGCCCATTGCTGTTCCAAAAGGTGAGTTGCTTTAAGAAAGAAATATTGTCTATTATACTTTATTCCAAAATTATGTGGAAAAAATGAGAAATCCTAAATCGCCTCATATTTATGAGGAGAATGTCTATTCTTGTGTAGAGTTGAAGGCTTTTGCGTATATTACTTTTTTTACACCAGATACCTGAAGATGAAATTGTTGTATAATTGAAGACTTTTAGTAATGTACTGCTATGTTTCTTCTTTTGTTTTTAGTAATTAGAAAACAGCTGTGCACGTGTGTTATATGTTTGTGTATATAGAAAAGACCTTTTACTGTCCTGCCAGCTCTCTTTTTCTTCTGATCCCAGAGGGAAAACTGTCATAGGCAGCTATTGAAATAATTTTCATATATTGAAATAAAAGTCAGTATTTTCAGTCTGGTGATTTCAGCCCCTTACATACATCTGGCAAATTGCATATGTGTTGAGTTATTTGAATACACTTCATGGGCAGTTATTTTTTCCAGAGGTCCTTTCATTTGAATTTACCTTGAGAAAATTTTGCTGGTACAATAGACTCCTCTGAGCCAGGAGAGCAAGAAATGTAGCATAGTCTTAGAATGCAGGTGTTGGTTTCCAGAAAGTTTAATCTTCAGTCTGTTTTTTGGTTTGTAGGCACAGCCAAAATTTCCTATACCTGGGAAGCAGACACTGTTATTCAGTATTGACCCTTAGCAAAACTGCAGTGGAAACATGAAAGGATTAATGATTACAACTATTTTTCTCCAATTCTATGACATGCTTTAGTTCATAATTTCAGCTATCTGATCACTCTTCAGCTCCTGAAGAAGTGCACTGCATGTCTGCTTAATACTTAGATAACATTGTTTTAACAGTTGAGTTTGGTCTTTGTGTGAAGTGGAATAGTATTTTACATCTCCATGATGCTAAGTAGCTAATTCCAGTGTGGAACTTTAAAGTAAGTGCTACAAAGTATGGAGAAACCTCAGCAGCATAGCTGCCTCACGAGTTGAGGCATTACAGAGACATTACTGCTACTCTGTCAACTGAGTTAGAAATCTAAAAGTAAGCATGCATTTTGTTGATTTTATTAATCTAACTTTTCTGCAACTGGAAGGAATTCTTGTCACAGCCAGTCAGTAAAACATAAACACATCTTCACCCCTGCTGGCTCTGGTGGTCCATTTTCTGCTGTTCCCTTCTTCTGCTTTGTTTGTTAATAGGACTGTCTGTTTTGCTGTAGTAAAATTTGCGGGATAAAGGTTGTCAACTATATACAACCAGTTCTGTTGCCTGTGTTGCTTTTAACCATTTCAGACTTGAAAATACTTAATTTTGTTAGTAAAGAATCAAACTGGTAACAGAACTACAGAGTCATTTAGGTTGGAGAAGACCTCCAAGATCGAGTCCATTTTTTGAACAGCCACCACCTTGTCAACTAGACCATGGCTAAGTGCTGTGTCCAGTTATTTCTTGAACATATCCAGGGATGGTGACTCCACCACCTCCCTGGGCCTGATACAATACAATACTTGACAGCTCTTTCAGGGAAGTTCTTCCTGATCTCCAACCAGAACCTCTCCGTGCACAGCCAGGAGGCTGACCCCCACCTGGCTACACCCTTATTTGAGGGAGCTGTAGACAGCAGTAAGGCCCCCCCTCAGCACCATCTAAACAACCCCAGCTCTCTGAGCCACTCCTCACAGGATTTACTCTCCAGACTGTTCACCAGCTTTCTGGCCCTTCTCTGGAACACTCCAGCACTGGACTTGCTGAAATCCTTCACTCTAAGATTCTCAAGGTTTACTTTGATTCCTGTGGGGTTATATATCCTCCTCCTTTGAATTATCAAAAAGTGATTGACTTACTTCACTATTAGCCAGCAATAATTCTAGTCTTTTATCTTTTGAGACCATATTCTGCAAAGTTTGCATTTCAGAATAGAAGAGCAAATTACTAAGTTAAGGTGCATGCTTTTTAGTAGAGGATTAAATGGGTCCCATAAGTATAGAGGGAAGACAAAACTTCAAATTATGGATTACATTGCTTTCTTTTTGTGACAGAGAATGAGTGTTCAGCAGTAAGATGAACATTAGTATTTGCTGTTTGGTGCAGTCTCAGTACAGAGCAAGGAAGGCAGATGTAGGTTTGTTAGGGCATTGCTGGAAGATTTGTGTTTTTTTTACCTTAGGGTATATTTCCTGTGGTGTGGTTGTTTCTTGGGAGATGGTACAATGGTTTGCTTACTGAACTGCTTAATGAAGCTGAAGTTGTCCTTGCACACTCTAGGTTGGGGATTTTTGAGGAAGAGTCTTTTGAAAATGCTAATAATAGTTAATGTTTTGTCAACTTGTATTTTGAGAATGCTGCTTCATGCTGTGGTGGTGACTAATAGGAAATTCTGAAGTGTCCCTTCTGTAGTGTTACAGTGGATCTTTGCACTGAAATATGTGGTGTTTGTACTTGCTGAGAAGGCCAGTGCCGTACCTAGGTATGTAAAGGATGATTTCAGAATCTCCCTCAGCAAACCTGTACAGCTTGAAACCGTTTGCTGTCCCTTCAGGGTGCTCAGCTGTAAATATTAGCACAGTCTGAAATATTTTAATACTGCTGGTGTTTCCAGAGACACTGGTTAGTGTGTATAGTAACATAATCCCTATGTTACTTTAGTGGTTACTTGGGAGTCAGAATGTGTGTTGTATTATTGTTAATTCAACAAGATTAGACTGGGAACTGTGATGTCATCCAAGGAAGAGAGGTAGGGCTCTGCCTTCGATGTATCTCACGTCATCCTTAAAATTGCAGAGCTGATTTCTGTGCAATGTGTTAAAATATAGTGAAATGAGAATAGGCTTCTAAATACAAAGAATTACCTTTCATTAGAACACAGTTTTTGTGAACAACTTGCCCATCCTGGCAGAAACCATAAAGTGGTGCATAGCAGAATATGCAGAAAATGTTACCTCAGCCAAAATTTTATGGAGTATTTTCTTTTTACCTCAGCTAAAAATGTGTGGAGTATTTTCTTCTTACATTGAAATGGCACAACGTGAAAGCCTCTGAAGAAGGGTGTTCTTAAAGAGCTCTCAAGTAATTTTGGGATACCATTTGGTTGGTGCTTTGCTTTATAAGCCTTTCTTAACTTATTTCTAGCATTTTTTCTCTAACCCTTGCTAGTGTGATGCAGAGCACTGGGAAGGATATGGAAGAACAGGGAAGAAACATTCCTGTTTTGGTTTTTATTAAAGGGAGTAGGAAGAACAGATTTGTTTCTCCTACTTCCCAAACTTGGCTCCTGTAAGAGAGAATATAAATGGGGCCTTTCATATAATGAGATTCTGAGATGTGCAATGTGGAGAAGGGCAGAAAGGGGCCCCAGGTATATCCAGAGGTCTAGTTTCCCCACAGATTTACTGTGAATGGAAGGACATGTGGCTGAGAGGTGAAGTGCCTTTCCCATCAAAGTGAGCACCCTATAAAAGAATTGATGCTGTGCAATTCACCTGCTTGGTCTCTCTTTTTTAAAATTTTCTGCTAGAGTCAGTTGGTTTGGAATAGTTGTAGCATACTGTAGAATAAATGAAAAATTGAGATAATAACTTGAAAATAAAATCATTTGGCAGAGGACACTTATAGAAATATTTCCTTTTTCCTATGTTCCTGCCAAGGATTGGGTTCATATTTCTAAGGATTGGATTGGTCAGATTTGCAGTCTATGTACTATGTGATGTTGTGAGACAGGTATAGTTGGAATTCTTAACAGATTCAGTGAGCTTCTTAGCTATGAAGTTTATAATTGCACAAGATAATCTGTGATGGTTTTTTTGAAGTGTCAGAGTTCCTACATATCCTATCCTTTGGAGCTGTGCAATTTTTGGTGCTTGTAATGTAACAATTTTTTAATTAGACATACTCTTTTGGAATGGTCATCAGTGCTGCATTTTTTTGTTGCTTCTTGATGTCTGAAGCATCCTGGTCATTCCGTTAAGACTTTTGGAATGTTTACTCAGAGATCCTTACTTTGGCTAATTTAGCATGATGTGGGGAAATACTGCAGCTTCTTAACTGTTGTGCTTGTTTTTTATTAATGCTTGCAGAGATTTCTTCTGCTGTGTCTGAAGACAAGAAACAGCTTAATGGTAAGTTCTCACCTGGAGCAAAGTTGGGAGTGAATCTCAAACTTATGTGAATATCATTGAATGAGCAGTATTTATCCACACTTCTCTCTCTTTGCATTTGAATCCAGTCGTCAGGCTGTAGTGATCTATGGAAATTTCAGAAGGCGAAATCCTACCCAAGTATTGTGAATTCTGTATTATAAGACTGCAGTAGAATAGTGTAGATAAGGGACATATGAGATGGACGAACAAGGTCATCTTGTCTGTGAAATGCTAGGAAAATTTTCTGCTCAAGGTTTTTCTATCCAGTCAGGTCTTCCACTTATTTTGCCAGATCTTTTTTTTTTTCTTTCAAAGTGCAAAATTTTGCATTTCCTTGTGAGCTTCATGAAGTTTTTGTCAGCCCATTTCTCCAGACTCTCTGCATCCCTTAATAACCTTAACCTTCCATGTTTGCCTGTTTGCATGATTTGTTACTGTTCTGACTGGGAGAATGTGTGCCCTGTAGGTTGCTGGTGACTGTGTGAAACAATATCAGCATTCCCTCTTCTCTAGGGAGTGCTTGCAGTACCTACCCTCCAGCTGGACTTGGTATGCTGATCACACCTTTTGTGACTGGCAGTTCTACTCACTTTCTGTCTGTGATGCAATCGACCAACCAAACCCAGCTCTTTCCAGTGTGGCTGTGAAGGTGGTGTGAGAACCTCTGTCACTAGCCTTGCTGTCCCATAGGATTGTGCAAAGCAGTCCTGTGATGTGCAGGGTTATTTATAATTGTGCTGTTCATCTAGTCACATTAAACTCTTCATTTCATGCCTGCCATCAGCCTTTGGCTTCACCCACAGCTTTTCTTTATTTGTGATCACCATGACTAATAGAGCACTTTGCTTAATTGGTTCACTGATCACCTGAATCATTGTCTTTTTATTGCAGCATGAATCACTGTTTTCATGTAGCATCTTACAGTATTTCAAAATAATTCATAAATAACTTGTTTTGCCAGAATGTTCTGTTTTAATGTGGCTGTTCATATATTTCTCTGGACCTGCAAAAGCAAATAAGAGTATGTATGACCATGGATTCCTGTTATCCCTGGAGACCAAGCAATTCATATGTGTGTCCTCAAGAAAGGCTTAGCCCTTGAGAAGGCTTTTATCATTAGGTGATTGGTTTTCTTTTGCAGTGATCTGACTGCTCTGACATTTAGCTTCCTTGGCAGCTGCAGATGTTGTGTACTTAGGAGTAATTAAGGATCAAAGAATGAGTAATTCGGCTGAGTTTTAATTGCTTTGGGTTAATTCTGGATGATCAAATAGTTTTGACAGATTGGGTTAGACCAGAGTGGCTCTTTTTGTTTTTATCTACTTCCCACGTGTTAGAGCCACTCAATTATGTGTTTAAGCTTTTAGTCATACTAGAAAATTTACTGGCATTTAGAAGATAATAATCTGGGTAACTGAGAATTCATGTGCTAGTTATTTAATGCATAGCCATTTCAGGTTTGCAAGGTTTGCCTTTGAATGGGCTTGAAACCGGCACTTACCAGCTGTTCAGTCTGCAGCTTCCTCCATCATCATTCCATTTAGCTTCTTTGTGTTAAAACTGATGCAGGATTGCAGTTGCTTTTATCTATCTCTGTCCTCAAGTTTTTGCCAAATATGTTCAATTTCTATTCTGTCAGAGATTAGTACAGCTGACATTTTGAAAGACTGACCAACTGTTGCTTCCCAGCAAAAGCTGTTCCAGACTGTTTCATGCAGTTAAGTAGTTCAAGTGAATGTCTGAATTCTGTGAAAATTCCTAGCCAAATGCTGTGTAGAAAGATTTGGGCCGCTATCTTTGCTTAATTGACTGACACGAAATGTTACTTGCAAATTAGGTTAGATCAGACATCTCAAATTGAATTTATTCATCTGAATTGTATAAACAAATAGTTTGTTAAAGGAAAATCATTCAGATAACCTTTTTGTGCTACACTATCACAAAGTGTAAAAACACAAGCTGCTAACAGATGAAATTGAGTACAACACAGGTACTGTGGTGTGTACAACTCTGTTCTGAAGTAGACCTCCATGTTCTAGAACATGTTCTCTGTTCTGAAGTATACCTCCATATTCTAGAACACTGCTCTCCAAGAGAAAGTGCTGAATAAGAACTAAGTACAAAATGTATATAGTCTAGCTGTGGAAATAAAGCCACCAAATATTGTTTGAGAACACTTAGAACATTCAATTAAAAAAACCAAAACCATAAACCCCAAACATACCTGAGTATTATTTATATTAAGCAAGCATCCCAGCAAATATTTTAATGACTGTCTGCTCTTTGCAGGTGTGCTTCCTGAGAAGAAAGTACTGGCTTCTTCTGCTAAAGATTTAAGTCCGAGGTAAGCCTTTGTCTGTAGTTGTCTGTTGAACATTCTGTTTAAGAATTCTGTACAATTCTTAGTAAATACAAGGCAAGTTCTTCCATGGGTAGCTCTTGAAATTTCAGTAAAATGAGTGTATATCATTACCATCCTTGTATAAGTAGAAAAGTTGAAGTTCAGGTTTAAAACAACTTGCCAGAGGTCATATGGGCAGATGATGGTTCTTTACTTGTTCTGTTGATTCCTAAATCTTGTGCTGCCTTGATTGTATACAAATGCTTGGCTTATATTTGCAGGCTCCTCACCTTTGTTTCTTGGGAAAACTCATGGAAAGGGATTCCAATTGGACTGATTACTTTCTTGACTTTAGTGAATTTGTCCATAAACAATTGCTGTGCCTTGAGAAAGGGCATCATTTCAAGCTGGAATGTATTGAGATTGATAGCTGCATTCAAGTTTCTACAGTATGTAAAGCCAAGCAGGCCCTGAAAGCTCACTGTGACATGCCTGCCGATGTCACTGATGCATCATTTTACTCCATGATACCTTTGGTCCTCAAGATCTAGCTTCTCACCTGGCATCAAAATCCCCAGGAAATATGTGTTCTCTGGGCTAGTTGCATGCAGTCATGAAATACTATGGCTTGTAAACAATTGGAATGAGGTTTATTTTCTGAAGTGCTCTCCAAACCTTGCTGCCTTTCTTTCCATGTGTGTCTGGCATATTCTGGCAGGTGACTGGAAGGTGTGCAGCCTAAGATGTGTTGGCTGTCAGGAGTATTTTCTCCTCCCTGAGTCCCTGTTTTTCTGGTCCACGAGTTGATGGAAGTTACTTCCTGGCAAGTGTAAGGCCATGCAAATAATTAGCAACTGAAAGCTTTCTTTTCTTTTTGTACTTTACACTGGATTTATTACAAGGTTTGGACTTGGGAACATAGGAATGAATGCAAAAACTTGATTTGTGGAGGTGAAAGGAATTGTGGTTTTGTGGTATGTGCATCAAATCTTTAACTCTTGAAAGCCACCCTGCCTATTTAATGCTTTTGTCTGGACTTAAGATTTTAATCATCCATATGCAAGGTTCATATACTACAAAGAGAATATATATGCTTTTTAAGTAAAATTAATGCCATACAATTTTAACTACAGTGTACTGACTATAAGAATACATAATTAGATAGTTATTTTAATAGTTTTGTTAGAATTACTGACTTTGAACTTAGTCTTCAAAAGTAGTAAGTAATATGTTTGGCTTGTAAATTTGTTATACAAGCTCTGTTTGAAGGCTTGGGGTTAAATATGTTTTGATATGCTCAAATAAAATATATGCTTTTTTATTTATTTTATTTTTGTTTTACAGTTACGACTGGTTCCAAACAGATAGTTTGATCACCATTGTCATATACACTAAGCAGAAGGTAAGTATATTTCATGAAGGAAGAATTACAAGACGCAGTTGTGATCTAGCTTGAATTCTGGGAGAACTTTATAAAAATTTTTGGGTTTTTTTTTCCCCTTGGCTATGAAAGGACATGAATGCAGACTTGGTGATAGTTGACTGTCAAGACAAACAATTAAGGGGAGAAATCATCATGGATGATCACTCATATCTTGTACAAGTTGGTAGGTACTGTAATTTTGCAGTTGAAAGTATTGTATTTTCATTCCACTGTATTAAAACCTTTTCATCACACCATTAGCATTTTACATGCACCAATTAATATTTTATTCCTCTTTCATTAGAGATGGTTAAAGTGCCTTGATGTAAAGGAATTACATTGTTTATCAACTCACATCTTCATTTTTTTAGTATGTACTAAATTTCTTACATATGGACTAAAATGCAGCAAGAAATTGATTTTAAAGTTGTGTAAAATTTTTCTTCAAGTGTGTTTTTAATGATTATTGAAAAGCCCTCATTCACAAGGGCAAGTGCAATAATTGCAGATTGCCTTAATGCATGAGGCTTGTAGAAGTCATGAGTAAAATTCCAAGGCCAAATAAACATGCATAACTTTTTGTAAGTATTAGTAGTTCACTCAGTATTCCTAGACTTACTTATACTTTGTGTGTATATGATGGCTGTAATAGAACTTCTTTAATGCTTAACACACAGTTTGTTTGTTTTTATTTCAGACTTGGATCATGCAGTTTCAGAAGATGTGGCTGGTAATTTCTGTCTCTTGCAGCACTTCTGTATCTCTTCTAGGATAGTCCAGTCAGGAGCTGAACTTCCATGATCCTTGTGGGTCCCTTCCAACTCAAGATATTCTATGATTCTGATACCAAAATTCAATTTAAATTGGGAATTTCAGTTTATTTTTCTGACTCATCAGATACTTCACAGTTTTACTTACCACCAGGTCCTGACAGAGTCAATCAAATCAAGTCATAATATGAAATATTTTTTCTTAATTGTGGCATTTGGGCCTGTGAAAGTAATAAGCTGATAGTGCTCTGATCCCTCTTGAGTATGACTGAAGGCTAAAAGAGCCAGAAGTTAGATCTGTTGTGTATTTTTAAACTGTTCTTTTCTTAGACTGAGACTTTCTTGGATTTAATTGTAAATTCAAATGCCCTTGAAAAGAAGGTAGTAACAATTTCCAGTACATGAGGACTCTGGGTTCATGAGTATTTTTCTTGACCAGATGGTCTGTGAAGCTGTCCTGGTTCCATGAACTGTCAAGCAAATAATGTGTATTAATTATGCATATCCAGTTAGTGCTTGTTTTAACTGCACTCTAAAATATTATAGGGAGATAGCTGGAAGTACTAATTTGATTTGATACCCTGCTTTAAAGAATTAATTACAAGTGTCTTGAGAAATGAGTAATTGTTCTGAATTTCTTTATAGTTTATATGTGAAATATTTTTTTGTACAAAGTGTAACTAAAAGTAACAATATGAAATCTTTTCTCTTTTAGTAAATATTGCTGAAAAAGTAGGGAAAGTAGAGATTGTCTTAAAGAAAAAGGATAATGTTCATTGGAAAAATCTGGGCCAGCCCTCTGAGGGTCATAATACTTTTATCAAACGCACAGACAGAGGTAAGCAATTTTATAGCCAGCTGCCAGCTATTTTAGGACTTCTTGGAGCTTGTCAGTGATATTTGGTTTTTTTCAGGATTTCTTTTTCTGTTGTTGTACCTTCACTTCTTTTACAATTTGGAATTCTGATCTTGAAAGCTATTCAGGAATTTCCCTAGAAAGGGTTTGATTTGGAGGAGGGTTTTTTGTTTTGCTTTAGTTTGTTTGTTTGTTTTGTCCCACAGTGGAGTTGAAAGTGAACCTAATATTGGAAGGGGAGCACTGCCTGAGTGTTGTTCCATCTCATGGTTACTTGTGTGCTTGGTGACCTCTCTGTCCATATGAAAACCTCAGTAGACCCTGAGGAGAGCGTGCCTGGACATGTGTCAATCATTATGAGAGTAACTGGAGTGAAGTATCAAAAACCTTCACTTGCAATTGTTACTGTAGATACAGTAACATCTGTCAGTGCTGCAAGCTTGTTCCAATACTCTGCATCTTTGTAACTTGAGCTCAGATTAAATTAGAGACTTGAAGTCGTGTAGGTACTAAAGCCAGCTCTGAATAAGCTGTGTCTACAAGAAGCAGTAAATGTTATATATGGATTCATTTTGTAGTAACAGAATAGTATGAACTTGCTGCAGCACCAAAGTATGTTAGAGTAATCCGTATGGGTTTGGGGTTTTTTTCAGCTAAATTAAAAATTTTTGCACTATTACATTGTGTAATATAATCACACTCCTGATGTTATTGCTGTCACCTAGTTTCTCAAAAGCCCTCTTGGTCCTCTATCTAATAATGCTCAAAAATTGACTGTTGGATTATATTCTTTACTCTGTGTGTTACTCTGTGTGAAAGCAAAGCTGTGCATTTTTAAGAGCTAATGAAATGTTGCTCACCATGTTTTACACCTCTTACTGGCCCTCAGTTACGCTATGTGGGCCTTTAGAGTTGAGAGATTATTGTGGTACAAAAAGGAAGACTGCAGGAAAACTCATCTCTCTAGCTACCTTTAGCTTATGTTGAATGTAATTTTCCTTTTAAGAGTTTCAGAAACTTTTGAGTCATCCACTTTAAAATTAGATTTTTCGATACAACGCTCTGTATCTAAGGGGTTGCAGCCTGATCTAATGTGTTGTCCACTGTCTGTTGCTCATTTTCTCCCTCATCACTTTTTGTAATTATAGGAAACAAAGAGAAGATAATCTAAAAGAATAAGAGATATAGGATATAGTGGCTTTGTAGATCCTTTGCAAATGAGGAAGGTTAGATGCAATTGACAAAATACATATTGAGCATTAGTAACTAATGCTTTCTAGATAATGTTATCTTGTTACACTTTTTTTTGTAGTTTATTTTATTCATTTTTTGTGTATTACTAGTTCTTTTGGTAACTGTGCTTTCTAATATGAGTGATCATTTTAACCAAAATGATTCCACTTTGGTGGCAAGGCTGTGAATAGTCAGTGCTTATGGGAGCAATGGTGTTTAATTAATTAGGATTTTCTTGTCTTTGAGTTTTTAGTATTTCTGTGTGTATTGACCAGTTAAAACACTTCTTTGTATTCAGAGCACGGGAAGAATTGCTGAAAACCAGCCAAGATTGACACTTGGAAGTTCGCTTGATGTTATGTCTTTATTACTTGTTGATAAGACAGCATTCGTAAATGAGTTTGTAAAGGATGGGTGTGTGACTACCACATGTGCAGAAGCATCTATACTTTATAAAGTTATTTAATAATTATTTTTTAAGCAGGCATGTCTAAATTCTACAAAAAAGTGATAAAGGTCTTCTTCAGGAACAACAACTTAATGCAAAGATGGTACTGGAAGCCTATGGAAGAAACAATTAAAATAACCCCTACTTTTTTCTCCATAAACTGGGAAAGCAATACTCCCAGATAAATTGCCTATGTACTCTCAAATTCCTGCTGAGTTTATACTAACATTTTGGCCAGTGTATTTTAGTTAATTGGAAGGAACTAACAGAATTGTTGAAATTCCTCAAAGTTGAAGGGGATTTTTTTTTTCAAAATGACTTCAATTCTAGTTAATTGCACTGTGTCTTAGGATGGTCAAGAGACACAGAAGAATATTCAATACTGCTTCTACTCCTTAAGAAGGATTAAGTGCTTGGTTTTCTGGATAAATAATTATTTATAATCCACAGTATTCCATAGAAAACAGAATTCAGTATAATTAGATTGTCAGTATAGGGGGCTGGGGACATTACTTTTGGGTAGGTATTGTGACACTGGTCATTAAAGGTGCAAACAAAAACTTATGGTCATAGGTCTGGCATCCTGTGAAATTCAAATGCTGTATAAAAAATAAAATAGAGCTTTCTCATTTAACCAAACAAAAAAACCAAAACCCTAAAACCTGACCCCTTCCAACCAACAAAAATATCATACAGCACAGTGATAGAGTGCAGGTTTTCATGTAGGTATTAAGATGTGATTTTCTTGTTGCTGCTTTTTCTGGGAAATAAGGTATGGAAGCCCACTCATGAGGGAGCATGCACATAAATGCAGTAACCATATGCAGTTAAAAATTACATGTTAGTAGGGATGACTTGGAGGTGTGTGTGTGTGTCTTTTCCCATGGAGAATAAACTGCTTCTTCCTTCTGAAAATGATTCTGAACTTTTACTCAGACTCTTGTTTTGAAAATTTATCTAATTACTAATTTCTGCTGTTTTAAAGAGTGTGCAACTATTGGCAGATGTTCAGTAAAGAAATAAGGTGCTGCTGCCTCTGAGGGCTGAAGCAGGATCCAGTTTTCCTTGGTTTGTGCAATGTTTTTTGTACAATCAAGTGGAAGATCATACAGGTTTTTTGGTTGGAAATACCAGAAGGGAGCAGAGTGCTGCTGCTGCACGTACTGTGTATCAGCAAGACTGACACTTTTACAGAGTGCTGCATAACCTGAGAAAGTTTAGAAGGTGTTGATTCAGTGGGAACTTTATTTTGGGAGGGGAGAAAGGCCATCTAGGAAGAGCATGGCTGGCCTTCTTAGGTAATATCAAATAGCTTGTGAAATCTGGTAATTAACTGAAGCATTTGAGGGTACTGATGATTTGATGGTCAACAGTGAGGGGTCGTGGTTGTCTTAACTCCTAAGACTGGGCTGCTGCTGGAAGTGGTGGGAAGCCACCTTCCTTTAGCTGTGGTCTAACCTCCATTAGCTGTACTATCTCCATTAGCATACTCCATTGGCAGGAGTAGTACTTGAGGCTCCATAACCAAGAAACCTGAACAAAATAAGGATTAACATTGGTTGGTGGGCATGTTTGGGTGGTAAATGCTTTCTGAGAATAGGGTGGAATTCCTCTACCTGAGATGGAAGGGTAGTGGAGCTATTAATTTTTTTCCCCAAGCCAACAGGCTAATGTTGCCACTGCAGCATCACTAGTTTTATGACTAGTAACTAAGAAATAAGAATTGTCACTGAAGTTTTATCATTGAAGAAAAGCAAAAATCATAATTAAAGAAAAATTCTCAAGCTCCCTTTCATGACAAGGAAGAACGTGCATTATGCAGAAGAATGATACTCTCCAAAAGCTATCGTTATCTGTACAGCAGCTCTGTTACTAAAACTGAATTTGTATGCCTATAAATCAAGGTACTGTAGTTCTTGAATCCAGCAAAGGTGGAAGATGAGTTTAGAGACTGATATCTCTAGCCCACGATTGTATTGTTTTTTGTGGCAAGCCTTTGGTAGTGAGAGGCTGCAGGGCTGCTTCTCCTAGATCAGGAGCTGCAGTTCTGCCACTTGATGTCTGCAAAGTGTTTAATCCAACCTAATCTGCTCACTAACTACTTTGGTCACTTTGAAAAATTGAGATTTGCTGCTAGACACTGACATCAAGATGAAAGAACAGTACCTTTTGCTTCTGTATAGTAGCAAATTATAAATCTTTGGCATCTGGCAGTAATGTGGCTTTGTGGGTTGACAAAACCAACTGGTTCGCTTCAGCTTGCTACTAGGGGCTAGCTCCTTTTGTTGAAAGGCTTTTCTGCTTTGACAGTTATTTTTGCTTGTGGCCACAGATTTTATAGGAATGACTGATAATGAACTAATTTTATTTAATGTAGCAAAGAGTACAGTCTAAAGTAGAAGTTTACTTAGAAAGTTTTCAAAAGTTATATTGGATGAATCAGGACGAAAGTTCTGTGTGGCAATTGTGAAAATATGTGTATTAAAAATAGGGAGATAAAGGTTATTTATGAGGAAAAGGCTGGAATTAGTCAGGTTGGAAAGGTGAAAAAATTGTCAGGGAACAGTGAATCAGTTGATGAATCAGTTTTTTAACTTCTTTCTCCACGCCCAAATATATGTAAGAGTATTAGCTGATGAGTGTTAAGGGTTACATGACCAACCTCACACATCCTTTTAAGCAGTTTTTAAGTCTGCAGAATTGACAGCAATCTTGGCATATTTATTTGACTATTGTACTTTGCAATCTTATTGTGTATTGTTTTTCAAAAGAAGGATAGAAAACAAATTCCCACAAACTTTTCATAATATTTATATAGCTGGAGAGATGATGTTTTGACTTTAAGATTGGTATGAAGTAGAATTACTGACTTCCACTTTTTCAGGGCTTTAGGCATTCTTTTGATTTATCTGAAATGCTTGTTCCTTCAAAAGAAGGGATTTGTAGGATGTTAGATAAAAGATGTGAGAAAATCTTAATAAAGAAATATTTATTCCACGTCAGAAGCTTTACATCGTGTTTCTGCAGGCATTTGTAGTGGATAACTCACTAGTAGCTATTTGAATAATTTAAGAAAACCAGTGTAGGCAGAAAAATGCCAATTGTAGACTGACTTAGCTGAAGGGGAGCTCTGGAAGTCATCTGATCTGACCTCCTGCTCAAAGCTGTTCAGTCAAGGTTTGAATACTCCAAGGACAGACTCTCTCTGAGCTCTGGTCCCAGTGTTGGACCAGACCATCCTCATGGTTGGAATTTCCTTAGCATCTTCTCCTGTTTCATGAGTAGCTCAGCTTTTTATGTGAGCAACATGAGTATTTTTCAATACCATGGAATAAAAGGGAGAATAAAACGTTGCTTCACTGAAATTGCTCCAATGTAGAAAGTGTTGTTAGAAGGGTGTCATGCTCAAGTATTCTCATACGTGAACCTGCCAAATTTTGAGAGGCTTTACATAAAAATATCTACTGGGATTGAGTTATAAACCTGTTTAGGCAGTGTGGTGCTGTGAGCACATTGGTATTCCAGGTTGGAGCTAAAATATTGCAGTGCTGAAACAAAGGCCTGGCTAAAAAATGCTCTCCTAAAGGTAGAGGAGAGAAAATCACTCATGATCATCTTTTTTGCTGGAGGCTCCTATAAGCTCCCTGGAGCTTTCTCTTCTCCAGGTTGAACAACCCCAACTCTCTCAGTGTATCTTCACAGGAGAAATGCTCCAGCCCTCTGTTCATCTTTGTGACCCTTTTCTGGACTTGCTCCAGCAGGTCCACAACATCCTTCTTGTATTGGGGACCCCAGAACTGAACATGGTACCCCAGGTGAGGGCTCACAAGAACAGAGCAGAGGTGCAGAATCACCTCCCTCAGCCTGCTGGCTGGCTGTGGGCAGTCTGGTGCTGTGCTGGTTTCTGTTTCATTTGCATCCCACCAGCTGCTTTTGGTCTGCTTAGGTGTGTACCCATGATGTACTTGTATGGGGAGCTCAGTGCACGTGCAGTGTGGTACAAATGGTTCTGATAGTTTTTGGTGCTTTTCTACTTATTCCCAGTCAATAACTCAGAGGCTCTTAAAATAACATTATAAATGAGTCCTTAGTCCAAAATTATAAGAATTGTTACAAGTATTCATACGAGATGCATCTATTTATTGTCTTTTTATAAGTATATAGTGTCATACACACATTTGTCTCTCTTATTGAAAGATACGTAATTACAGAATGACAGATTGAGACTTAACTAACAAATTAAATGTTTTTAGGACTGTTCTACAGAAAATGCAAGTTGGTTTCTAAGACAGAAGTTACCCATGACACCAAACTCTTCTGCCTAATGTTGCCTAAGGGAACACATCTCCATGTTCCTACTGGACAACATGTTTACCTCAAGCACATTATTGCAGGTAAGAAAAATTGAGAATGTTGTAATGGATATATTTACATTAATTCTTTTCATAGTTTTGGGAAAATGCCAAGTCCGTGGCCACTAACTCCCTGATTGTCCTCAGCAAATCTCTGCTTCCAGGATCACAATCAGTAATTAATAATGAACTGACTGGATTAATATTAATGGACAGCTAGTTATTGAGATGGCTGGCATTTACTGGTGACCCTACTGGTGGTCTCTACTGCCATCTCTTCCTTTAAAAAAGCCAAAGCAGTGCTGTTCATCTTTGAAGTGTGGGAAGGTTATTGTATATGTATGCAGTGCATGTATATGTATCATTAGTCAGTTCCTTTTAGTTTGCAGCTTTTTTGAAGTGAGGAGGGTACTGTTGCAATTTTTTGTTTTTTTTTTTCTTCTGAGGGATTTATGGTAGTCATGGTTACTCTGCTTTACACTCCAGTTGTGCAATATTAATAATAATAGGGGTTAAGAGAGGAATGTGTCTTGAAAATCATGTGCTTTTCTTCAATGTACTATTCTTCAAAATTTTACAGAAGCTTAGAAAACAGAAGGTCAAAGAAATAGCCAATTTACTATTTTAAAGGGTACTTCTTAAAATTTGCATATTAATAGTTATACTGGTCACTGCACTTAGATTGCAGTATACATGGTGGAGACTTCTCAGAAGAATTTTTAAGCATCCATTAATTTAGAACTGTTATGACCTTCTCCTCCTCCTCCCTTCCTAATTCTTTAGTAGTGTCCAGCTCTTGAGGTATTACTATCATTATACAATAGCTTTTTGAAATGATTCTGCAAGAAAAGATACTTCTGCAGTATTAAAAATCTGCTGTTTAGATTTAAAATAAATCAAGCTGTGATACTTGAAAATTAATGAAAATGTTTAGGTTTTCATATTCTTTGGGGATGACTCAAGATCTTTTCATCCTGTGTCCTGAGTTGCTAAGTAGCATGGAAATACCATACTCAAGTTTTTAATGGGAAGTAGAAGACTTCCAATTCTGTAATAAAAACTGGTGCAGTGGAAAGTAATAACTTGTGCAAAAGCATGGGATGGTTTTATTTTCATGTTAAATATAGGTTATTTATTTAATCTTTGCTTATTTTGGTATTTGTAGTATCTGGATGTAGAGTACTTCTCATATTTTTTGAGCTGTATTTCTGTCTGCTCTCTAGGGACAGAGGTAGTAAAACCATACACACCTGTGTTGCCTTTTTTGCCACTGGATTTCGAAGAATCACCTTGCCATGATGGTGTGCATATATATTTAATGATTAAAATTTATTCCCATGGACTGTTCACACAGGCACTTGACCACCTACAAATTGGTAAATATATGCTGGGGGGTTGTGTTTGGTTTTGCAACAATTGCATTATTTTTAAAGATTCACTGAGTATTTGTCTGAGTCTTGTGATGTTCTGATTGTTTACCTGCTTAATCAGGAATTACTTAAAACTTCTTTTAAATCTTACTCTCCATTTCCTGAGTGTAAAGGCTTGTCCTCACTGTAAACAGGAGTTGTCCATTACAGAAAGCTCTCTCCTGAGTGATGCGTGTGAGCTGTATCACACATCATAGTTGATGGCTTTGATGTCATATGCTCTGAGAACAACTTCTTGTACTTTTGCATAAAGAAAGGAGGTCTGTTTTATGGGACTTAGGATGTACTTCCTTTTCTATTTCAGATACAGAGGTAGATTTTTAATACTGACTTTGCAAATGTTTGTGTTCTCATTGTGTAAAATTCATCAAGACAAAACATTTTATTTGTACATCTCTTCTTTTAACAAGAATGATCCTTTTGTGTATAGTACCTTTCTGAAAGAAACCCTAATATTACAAAGATGAAGGCAATATGAAATGGCCTTTAAAAAATCAGAATGCTAATTAGCCTGTTTTCATCAAATTAATGTTTACTTTTTATTTTTTAATAAAGGAGACTATATTTCTGTCAGCAATCCTGAAGGCAACTTCAAGAAGTCACAAGTTCAAACTTCAGAAGATCTCCTCTTATTGGCAGGAGGCACAGGTTTCACACCAATGGTTAAGCTGCTGAATTTTGCTCTGACTGAAGTCAGCTGTCTGAGGTATGTGGACTTCTTGACACACAAGCTTCAGTGCTAATGAAACAATTAACACAATAAAATGGTATGAAAGCATTTTTCTGGCATGCTTTAGGGAAGAGTCTGTCTGAGGCTGAGGCAACTTCCACTTATTTGCTTATTGGCTACGATCAACGTAGTGGACTCATTTGCATTTTGAATTTTAGTTGTGGTACAAATGAGCTCACTGAGTAGACACTTCAAGGAGTTGTTTTTTTTATTTTATCACCTTTACATTTAAGTGTCTTTTTTTAGTATGGAAATACTACAGTGTAGATACTGAGTTTTGGACTGAGGATGGCTGCAACTGTTTACTTATGGCTTCTCTTTGATACATTAGAATAGTTAGCTAATGGTTTTCACCTGCTAAGCAGCAGTAACACATTGTTCCCAGACGAGTTCCAGTTTTCACAGATTTATATGTCACTTATGTAAATACAACATTAAGTATATTTGAATTCATGAAAAGATATGTATTGCATATGCATTCTGTACTCTGTAAAATCTACAGAAGAAAGCATTACTTGTTCTTGCTCAAGGGAACAGGTTGTTATTATGTCTTGCAGAACTAGCACTTCTGCTTTTGAAACACAGAGAGATTATTGTACACTAATCTTCATACTAAAGCTACGAAGGATGACATAGACTGCAAAAGTTTGTTTCCATAAAAACAAACCCCAAATCCAGACACTATTTTTAGATTGTTATATTTCAGCAGTTACATATAATCCTGTTTTGTGAGCAAAGAGACTGTACTGTTTGGTTCTTCCAAAATGTCCTGTATTGTCAGTAGCAGATAAAAAGTGGTTGACTGGCTTTGTGAAGCCAAAGGATGAGTCTATCATCTGACAGAGTGGGAACACATTTTTAGCTCTTTTCAGCACAATTTCATATGGGAATTCAGTGTTAGTTTAGGGTGCAGCAGCATCTGTTTCCTTACTAGTCAAAGTAAATGAATTTTTCCTTCTTGCTGTGGAGGCTGGTTAGGTGCTGGAGTGACTTGAACTGATGCAGGTTCCATTTTTAAGGATTTGTTTTTCTGACTGTTCTAGGCAATTTGGTTCCTTGGCCTTACATTTGTTCTTTAACCCTCAATTTATTTTTTGGGGAAGTACTCCCAGACTGTCTTTAATATATGTATGTTTATCTGTATGAGATACATATGTGTGTATATATATGAGCAGTATTGCGTAGAATGATCTTACTTTGCAAAGTAACTAGCCATAAGCTTGGTTTGTATATGCTAGGACACAAATTGCAGAAAGCTGAGGAATAATCTGTACAATGACAGACTTGTCTCCTGAGGGTGCCAGAGCAGCCTCTGTCTGGAGTTCTGGGTGAGTGGTGTTGAACCTCTGGGGCTGCACTGTGAATGCTGGAGAATCTTCAGCTTTCCTGGGCAGCATCTGCTGTAATGGGCTTAGACAACTGGATTTTCATTCTTACTGTCTAGACAAAGTCTGCCTATTGTCTTGTCAGTCTATTTCTTGCCTACTGTAAATGGGCAAAACAATTTGTTCCCTTCATAGCTGCACCATCCTTTTGTGCATCAAGTCATGATGCATTTTCTGCAGCCTTGTTTCCTCTCTTACAGGCCAAATTAAATTTGGCCAAAGTATTAACTATAAAAGAATATTGGTCCTCTATGCTTCCTTTTTCATATGAGGATTTTTTGCTCCTTTTACTGGTTGTGTATAACTGCAGTCAGGTGGGTGCATTTCTTAAAGAAGACTGAAGCACAAAGACACTAAACACTAGGTAGAGGGCTAATTCTCTTCTCAAGTATAGGATGCTGGTAATCTATTCTTGATTCTCCTTGATCATTGTATCTTTGTCTCCAGCTTTTCATTCCTAAATTACCCCTCTGTTGTCATATTCACTTTTAATATAGTGTCCCACTTTCATCATTAGTCTTGTTCAGAAGGTAATTTTTTAGCTTTCTATCTCCTTCCTCCATTTTAAAATCTTTTAAGGGTCTCCATCTCCTCTTTCTGAGCAGTTTTCCATATGACCTTGCATAACAGTGTTTTTAGTTCATTAAAATCTACATCCCTTGAAGTAGTTTCCAATATGTTAGATTCACTCTCCTTCCTTACAAAGGGTTGATGAAGCTTCTTATTTGTTGTCTAAATTTTTGTTATCATTCTGTCAACCAGTTTTTCTTTACTGGTGGTGATCATACTTAATTTACACTTCTTCATTTTAGTTGTGTTCTCCCTTATTTCCAGCAAGACTGCGACCAGTTTATTCCAAGTTTGCAATTTTCTGTTCTTTATAGTGCTGAGTACTGAGCAGAACTGCAGCAGATACCTTTGTCTACCCTGGGGAATAGGGTGTCTCAAAGCACCATTCTCCAAATAATCAATTTCTACTTTTGTGCCCATGAACAAAAAGCATGGCTTTCCTATGCACTTTTTATTGATTTTCCACCACCTGAGTAACACTCAATGCTATGGTGCACCGTGCCACTGTTTAGAGCTCTACTTTAGTGTAGTGGGCTTTATTTTCCATGTTTTCAGAGAAGTGGGCCCTGGGAAGCATGTAAAGGTTCTGGCACATTCTAGTTTCTGAATAAGATGATTTTAGTATTTAAAGATGGAGCGTAGCTGATTTGGGACTGTTTTGTCTATACCAGGCAAGTTTTTCAAAGCTTGTTCAGTGAGCCTCATTTTGACTTATAATGCCTCTGGAGAAAACAAAAAATATAAGTAAAAGGTTTCTGTATGATGCATTAAATTCTGATTCTTTACCAGAAACAATCTGCAGTTAATTTTAATTTTTGTTTTGTTTTTTTAAGGACAGTGAAGCTGATCTTCTTCAACAAAACTGAGGATGACATACTCTGGAGAAACCAGCTAGAGCAATTAGCTCTTAAAGATGAAAGGTAATTAAAAGTCTTGTGGAGAACAACTTGTAACATCTCTGGGCTTAGACTAACTGTTCAGCTTTGGCACAAGGCCAGATTCTGATTCTGTAAGCTCTTACTTAAGAATATGATAAGACCTAGGGAGTGGAAGGAGATCCATTGCTCACAGATGCGTAGCAGAGGCTATGTTGTTATGTTTTGTAGGTCCCATGGGAAGCCAGGGATTTGATTTGCAGTGTTTAATAGATGGTTATTGGAGATGATATGTTGGCTTGGATGATTTCTAAAATCATCTAATCATCTACCAAAAAAGTTGAGAAGCTTTTTGATACAGAAAAAATTTGCCTTAGCCTTAACGATAGAAAATAGTTATGCAAAAAGGAACACAAAATAGAGAAGGAGAATGTGCCGCAGGAGAAACATTCTGAATTTAGAGAAGTCTTCTAAAAATCATTTTGGTGTTACTGGTTATGAAAATGTTTATATAGAAATTCGGAGTTTAAATAGACTCATTACTTTAATTTTTTTTTAATAATTGCTGCATTTTGCCCTCAATTACTATGTAATTGCAGATTAAAATGCAAGTAGTGCATGTGTAATGTTAAATTATTTCAGCAGGCCATAGTTCTGTCAGGAGACAGAGGATTATCAGATTATCCTTTAATTTCAGTTCCCTTGCTGTTACCACAAAATAAATTGTCACTGCTTAGATTTTATGTGATAAAAATATGTTTTGTTTATGGTTAATTCTTAGTTGAATTCTTCCTCAGTAGAAACCACTTGTTCCTTCACAACACTGAAGTGAAAAATCAATACTATTTCATACCCTAGTGATGTCTGGCACATTCAAAGCTTTGTAGTCTAGATATTGTGCAAATGTGAGAGTAAAAGGCTGCTCTCCCTTTCCATAGGAGCCTCAGATACAGAAGTGTTTGGTTTTTACTCAGTTACTATTCTGTTAGTGAGTTTTTGAAACCAACGTTCAGTAATGAGTATTTTCTCATTACTGAAATTGTACTGACATTTTCACAAGCTTGGCCAAGCATTCTTATCTCACTGCTTGTTTACTGAGCTGCCCCAAGGTTTGTGTAAAAGTGCTAATGGAATAGTAAAATCTGTGCTTAAGTATCTTCATTGGTGCCCAGCTTAATGTCTGGGGCTTTTTGTAAGGTGAAATAGAAAGCTGGAATTTTTAACATTGGAAGATTTGGCTAAATAAATACACAATATTGAAGGTGATTTGACTGACTTGATCAGTAGGAATGACTAAATATCTGTGAGATCTGATACTGTGGTGGGGAGCTGAGCAGACCAGGAAGGTAATCATAGGAAACATCAGTGTCATGGTCACTAGCATTTTGTGTAGCAGATTTGTAATTGGGGGTAATATTTATGAAATATTCTTCTCCTTACCAGGTTTGAGGTTCAGTTCATTCTTTCACAACCATCAAAAGACTGGGTAGGTAAACAGGGGAAGATTTCTCCATCTCTTCTGTCTGAGTTTGTGAAAAGAAGCAGAAGAGACTCCAAAGTGCTTATCTGCATCTGTGGTCCAGTACCTTTTACAGAACAAGGAGTACAGTGAGTATTTTAAATAATGAACTGGAAAGTGAGAAATTTTTTAGAATTTGATCACCTAATCACCTGTAGTGTTTCTGATTTGGTAGTCTTTAAAAAATGACCTTCTGTTGTCTACTTTCTAAGAAAATTTTCAAAATTTAAACAGACAAAAAAAGGAGTTAAAAATCACCTTGTGCTGTACTTGAGGAGTATATTTATATTTATGTGTAGCTAAGTAAGTATCAGCAATGTATAAGTTTCCTGAGTTTTCTTAGTACGTTGTCCAGAACTTTCTAAAAGCAACTCTTTAACAGTGACCTTTTTCCTCCAAGGTTTTAAATGCTGCTTTTAATTTGATGTTCATAGAAAAGTTGTAATAATAGGAGATAAGCTTTCTTTCTTGGTGTTAGCTTGATATATTAAGTTACAGAAGATCAAAGCAGTTGTTCTATCAGAAGCATTTTTCTCAATTCTTTTAAAATTAATGCATTTATTTGTGTCTGTACCTAGTATTTTCCTTTTTTAATACATGTTTTAAGATAAAAGGTCCTCTAAATTTCTCTTGAAATTCATTGAAGCCCAGCTTCAAAATATTGAATATGATGTCATTTGCATTTCTGCAGTCCTACTGAAGTCACTGTGTATTGGCCAATAATTATGCTGCCTCTTGAGAAATCTGAGATAATTCAGATTATATCTGTATTTATTTTTAGAAATTGTTTTCATCACCCAAAAAGTTTATGTAGCATATCTGAGCTCCTGGGCATTGATTGTTTTCTAAACGTTATTTGCAAGGATAAAGTAGAATGTGCATGTCTGAATAAAAACAAGGAAGTGGTGCTGAAGTTATGCTTCATCTGTGTCTGTGGTGGGTTTTGAGTTCCAAATATTAATATTGCCAACTTGATTTCTGACTTTCAGATATCTGAAGGACCTTGGATACTCTCAAGAAGAGATACATGCTTTTACTGCATAAACACATAGGAGGATATCAATGTTTGTTTGTATAATTCAGTGTCATTTATTTATCTTCATGAATTTAAATAAGTGAGAAACAATTTTGTAAGACTTGTAATTTCACTCTTGGTACCAAACTGTTTCTTGGAAGAAGCATATCTTGGAAAAGAAGTTTTATATTGTGTTTTATCTTCTTTTTGTAAATATTTTTGCTAATATTTAAATCATCCAGGGTATTAATTTATTGTAGAGGCAAGCAAAAAAGTGTAGTATACATTATGTCAGGTGTTTCATGTTGTTGGTTCATGAGAATTCTGAAATTTGTGACAAGCTCTGATTAAGGTTTTGACTTGATAAAGCTTATTATTTCTTACTGTAAAAAGTCCAAAGAGCAATACTGTCTGAAATTAAATATTGCACTGCAACTCAGGTAATCAGTCATTGAAAAATTTTCCTTTTCGTCTGATGTCTCTTATTTGACTTGCAAGTGATCCAGATACATTTCTGGCTTTGTAAACAGAGAAGAAAAGTACCTTTGGTAAAATATAAAATTTACATCAAATAATAAAAAAATAATAATTTTACATTACTTCATGTATTTCTGCAAATTTTTTTATATTTTCATTTAAGTGCTATAAAGAAAGGTTTCCACAAGCTTAGTACTCCAGCTGAGAAATCAAAACAGAGCCATGGATTCTTGGTCTCTCACAAAACTTCCCATGTGACCATTTGACTGATGTCAGGCATCCTTTGTTGTGACGCAATCTGAAGATAAAAACATGACATCACAGATACCAGGGTCGGGACCACAGAAATATCTAAAAATATTTTTAGATATTTAGACGGGTTGCACTAGTATTAAGTGAGGTTATTTCCATCAGTGTGGTTTTTTACACTCCAGTATGAAGAATGAGTTATCAGGAGGCAGTAATCTGCAGCCTAATGGTATCTGAGAGAAAAAAGCGGTAGAGCAGCTGTTCATCCCCTTCTAGATGTTGTCATTATTTTATGTGGGTGTTGTTTTGTGTGACTAGTACTGTTTCTGTCTTCTTGTTGTGTTGAATTGATATTGCTTCCTCCTAAGAAGCAACACTTGTAGTTGTGGCATTAATACATTCAAGAAAAATATCTTAATTATACCCTTCAAAAAGGCTAAAATTGCTATCTGATAGTGACTGGCTGTGCTTAACTGGACTGTCATCTCTTCAATAAACTGAGTGGCCCTCCTCAGTTTATTGGACTTGAAGTTAGAAAAGGATCTGGTTTTCAGTTGTTGCCCATAGGTCACAAGTTATTTCAGAAGACTGTGGTTGAGAGCAGTCATAATTTGGTATCTACAGTGCAGTTAAGTGAAGGGACACTTTTCCAAGTCCCAGAGTGAACTTTCTGCTGAGATAAGCAGAGTTATGTGTTTTCCCCTGGACTGGCTCTCAAAACAGTAGGCACTTAGAGGATTTTTCAGATGTAATTTAGGATTTATTATACTTCCAAAAACCTCAGATGTTCTTTGGAGTTTTGAATAGATCTGTTATTACTGATAACAGATCTTTGTGTGAGTAGCTCAGCAACAAATGGTCATTTGACTTCAACTTGCTAATCCAGATATGATAGAATTTGTTAAAAATGCCTGAATTGGATCTTTTAAGTTTTGCTTATATTGTTCAAATACTTGAAAGACTTGTTGCAGGTCATAAATTTTATAATACATTTCTAAAGTGATGGCCACCAGGCTGAGCATCTAAAATAAAGGTGAAATGTTTTTTGAAGGCAGCAATGCTCATGGTCTGGGTGCTTGCATAGGAATTATCCCAGCCTTAATGCTGATGTTAAAATGGAGCTGCTGGCAGGCAAGGTTTTTTTCTTGTAATTAACCTTTTTGGCTGGTGATGAGATCAAACAGACACAAAATGTTTTGACTGGAGAGCAGGCCAGTGCAAAAGGATGTGGAGGTGCTGGTTGACAATGGCTGAACATGAGCCAGCCGTGCCCAGGTGGCCAAGAAGGCCAATGACACCTGGCCTGTGTCAGCACTGGTGTGGCCAGCAGGGCCAGGGCAGGGATTGTCCCCCTGTACTCTGCAATGGTGAGGCCACACCTTGAGTGCTGTGTCCAGTGCTGGGCCCCTTTACTGCAAGGATGACACTGAGGTGCTGGAGCAAGTCTAAAAGAGATTAACAGGGCTGATGAAGGGTCTAGAGAGTGCCTCGCTCATATGAAGAACAGCTGAGGAGGGAGCTGGGTTGTTAGCCTGGAGAGGAGGCTCAGACATTCTCACTCTACAGCTGCCTGAAAGGAGTGTGAGCCAAGTGGGGGTTGGCCTCTTCTCCCAGGCAGACAGTGACAGGACAAGAGGGCATAATCTCAAGTTGCACCAGAGAAGGCTCTGGTTGGACATCAGGAAGAATTTCTTCAGGGGCTGTCAGGCATTGGAATAGACTGCCCAGGGAAGTGGTGGAGTCACCATGCAATGGAATGTTCAAGAAACAACTGGACATGGCACTTACTGCCATGGTCTAGTTGACAAGATGGTGATTGTTCAAAGGTTGGACTTGATGATCTTAGAGGTCTCTTGCAACCTAAATGATTCTGTGATTCCTGAAAGTTTTCTGTGTTAGTGTGTGAGCTGGTGCTGATATCTCACAGCAAATTGTGTGATTTAAACAAGCAAGAGAAACAAAGTACTTAAAATATTCAGTTGAGTGCTTTCAGTACTCAATACAGTGTTCTGTGGTTAGGTGAATATCAAAATGTTTTACACACAAAGCAGTTATCTCTGCTCATATAAGCACTACCTTATAGCTTTTCTTTATTCCTTTAAAGGATGATATTGAAAGTACCATGACTGATCTTGTCAAGTTGAGATAGTTTCCCACTCTTTCATTCCTTGCATTACGTGTGCAAGGGGTGAAATGACAGGGGAAAAAAATCATAAAAAAGTATTAAACACCTTGCAGTTCAATGCTTTTTTCTATTTGATCTCCCCAGAGCAGGATTTAGGTTGAAAACAAGATGTCTAAAATGAGCTGCCTGCAGCAGAGCTACGTTTCTGAGCTCTTTGTAATGGCTAGAATTCAAATCAGCACAGCCTGTGCAGGTCTTGAGAGCTGCTTCAGCTGTGCTGGATGTGGGATTAAGGATGCCCAGGGCCATTTGAAATGTTCAGTGACAAGCCAGACCTGTCAACATCATCCTTTCTGTTTGTCTCTTTGTTTTTCCTTCCATTTATGCCTGTCAGACAATGTTTTCTATACATCTGCAGCCCAGTTTGATGCCTAAATCTGTCTCAATATCTGTGTCTTTGATCACTAGTAATGTAAATAGTACTGATAAATAGTCACAATAGTACTGTGAAAATAGGTTTAGGTTTTTTGGTGGTTTTGTTTTTTAACTGTCTTTAGGTTTTTCTAGTATATGTTTATTTTAAAAATATACCTGCACTCCTAAAGAGTTAATATATGGTTTTCCTGATCTTATTTTAAATGGTCCTATTAAAGTAGCTGTTTTCACACAAACAGCAGCAAGAATAAGTTTACTTCATTTCGTATTCTACAGATATTTAAATCTACTTGGAGAAGGGGTTATGTAATTTTCCTAGGCTAGTCTGGAGAAATTTGGATTGACAAAATCCCAAACTCTCTGTACCACAGCCCTTTCAACTTCTTAAGCAGATATTATAAATATTAAAGCTGCCAATCACTGAGGGGTAAAGGAAATCATATTTTTACGTAGCTGTCCTAGAGTGTGTGATCAGTGGCTTAACACTCTAGTCAGAGTCCAGATTTACTTAGTTCTTGGCCAGAGTAAATGTTCTGTGGTTGTCTCTCAATACAGTCCTATGAGTATGCAGTATACAGATTCTCTTAGTTAGCTACCTGCCTTTCTTTCTTGTTACTGGATAAATGTCATGTTTTCCCAGCTGAAATTTTAGGGCAGGCCTGCATGCATAGTTCCCATAGAAACATATTACTGTCTTCACACAAACTGGACATGCTGAGTTGCTGTGGCAACACAGGTAAAAAATTCTAGTAGGTGTAGAGAATTGTCAAGTCCATGCTGGCTGCCAAGCCTGAGCATCTGGCATCTGCCAGGAGCTGCTGCTGGGTGCCCCAGAAGGGAGTGACACGCTCCCTAGGGTGCAGATGATGGTGTTAAACCTTAAAATAGCAGAATGCTCCTCCCAACTTGCATCTATTTCTGCATTTAACCATGAGAAATACACTTCCCTTGTGTGTTTTGTAACTTCTCAAGGGATGTATTGATTCTGTTATTGATCATTGGGCATGTAGAGGTCTAAGAGGAATTTCTGGATTTTGTCACCAACTTGCAAATGTTTCTAACTGATATGTGCCTGCTGGTAATCCTGAGTGTATTGCATCTTCCCATAGAAAAGGTGATCCTGTTGGAACTATTTTCCCCTATTTGAATTAAGAAATCAGTTTAAAATGCAGTGAGATGAGGTAAGGAAGATCCATTTACTGTGCATTTAAAAGCAAGTAAAACAAGAAGTTTGAATCAACTTGCAAAAGATACAAAAATATTTACCTGTCAGAAAATGGAGGGGTGGGAAAGCACTTGAGATTATATGATAGAGGAAAAAGTGACTTCATGCTCATTTAATTGTAGTCATACAAGAGCAGCTTTTGCCAAAGTCTGTAAAGACAGGTATGTTAGTTAAAGCACGGTATGATACCACCTTTCTGCTCACTAAGTCGGGAATGGTGCCTGGCTCATTCTCAGTAAAGTGGAAAAAAATTGCTAAACCAATTGACCAGCTCAGGATGGGGAGAAGGGGCTCATCTTCTTTTCCTTTTGATCTTGCTGATCTGTGCTTTGAACTGTGTCCCTCTTGATCAAATGAAGGTCAGTGCAGAGCACAAAGTAAAATGTTGAGCATCAGCTCCATAGAAGATGAAGAGGAGACAAACCATTTTAGAGAAGAGTTACCTGCTTCAGTTAAAGTAAGGCCTTATGATGTATTTTATTCATATAAAAATAAATAAATAAATAATCCAGCTGTTTTAAATGTGAACCTATAAGGCTTTGGTTAACTTTTGAACTCATCTCCTAGACTCTATATTTGAGACATAACCTCTCAAAAACTCCACTCAGGAGATGTTTGAACAGGCCTTTTCAATGGTGTTCTGCACAGCCACAGAGGGTTGGTGAACAAGGGCAAGGGAGGGAATTCTGTATTGATAAGATACCAGATGTTTGGTGTATTATTTTTCACACTTGTTTATACATCAGTTTGTCCAGTGACACTAATCTCTAGCATAGCTTGCCTTGCTGTTGTCTCAAAATGTCTCTCTACCCTACTCCCTCCAACCTAAGGTCTCAAACCACCTCATATGCATGAACCTGTATTCCTTATATACTCCACAGGACTCCTGACTGGTGTGTGTGTGTCTCTGTCCCCTGTGCCTAACACTGTGCTCACCATTCTCCTCAGGAGCACTCTCCTCTGCTCCATGCTGCTCTCTTTCCTTTCCCCTTAAGCTGAGTAACTGAGGAACAGAATCAAGTTAAATTCAGATCAACCATCTCAAATTTCAGCTGGAAATCTTTCTGTTTCAGACACAAAGGTGGTGTGCACTCCTTTTTTTTTTCTTATTTCAGTTTATCTAAGACAAGAAATAGCATCTCCCAGCAAAACACATCTTGTTAAGATTATAAAACCTCAACACAGACCTTTAGGATGTGTTGAGGACATAGGAACATGGTGTCTTGCATATGTAAGGGAGATATTTGCCAATCTTGATAAGGCCTTGAGCTAGGGTATACCTTACCTTGGTTAGCATTTAATTCTGTGTAGCACTTCCTTACACGCTCTTAGAAAAATAAGAATAATTTAGTAATAAAATATGCCAGTGTATCTATAACTAAAAAAAATAGCTTCTCCCAGCCTAGCACATAATTGCCTTGGAAAATAATTTCTAAAACATTCATAGAAAATACAGATCTGGCAACAAAATTTGCACGTAAGGGCCAAACGTTTATGTAGTCTCTTTCTGATGATTAGTATGACTACTTCAAAATGATTACAAAGAAAAATTGAGTGCAGCTCCTTTCCTTTTTCATCCTTTGCCAGAAGTCAAGAAAATGCATGAATCCTGTGCATAACTGCTTACTTTTTTCAACTAGGAATTATAATTTTGTATATTCTTCAAGGTAACAGAAAAAAAAAATTCTATACTGCAAGCTAAGGACAATTAAAAAGAACTGCTTGAAATGAGTTTTCATCAATTATTAACCTTTTATTGTCTGCAAGTAGTAAACACACTGGTTTCAGCTCCCTCAGCCCATCAGTTGCCATGGACAGAACTTACAGTGAGCTCTACTTTGATATCCCAATATGTTCTCCAGTAAAATTATGCAGCAGATTTAATGCTCCTAGTTTTGCCTGTAATGCATCATAGAGGTTGGTTTTGTGGTACCTTTGAACCTTGGTTGTTATACCAGAAGCCATAAACTGTGACCAATGGACAGCTTAGACTGTGGTAATAGTCAAATCAATTAAAAAGCCAAGCAATGTCTTAGAGCAAGGCACTGAGGTGTCCTGATCTGACACACAAGCTGAAAGCACCAGAACTTTTTTCTTTCAGGCACTTTGATTCTCTGTATTAGTTTCTCTAGTCCAACTCTGAAAACTGTCCTATGGAAAATGCCTGTAACCTTGCCTCTCTGCATATGGCTGAGCTCCCTTTGACAGTGTAAAGTGTGGCCTTCTTGACAGTGGCAGGCATGTGTTTTTTCCGTTTGCAGATGTGGTTATAAAGAGGTTCAGTCATCAGTGAATATCCCTGCTCCCCAAAACATAAGTGGATATAGCAGAATAGGCATGAGTTCCCTTGGATCTGGGGAATTGAGAAATAAAGACCTAAACTGATTTCCTACCCCAGTCATATAACAGCTGTATAGTTACCATAGCAATGAAAATGTTGCCCAGCATAAGAGAGAAATTAGCTGGACTGATGGATCATGCCATGGGTGGTTTGGAACAGCACTCGCTTCAGATTCCATTCACTGGGAATAATGCCAACAGAACAATGTCACATTTAATAAAACAGGAAAATAACAAGACCACAGTATGTCTCAGGTGAATAAATTCTACAGAAAAAGTCACAGGATACAATTTTTGTTTGTATTCCATGCACAGTTGTATTTATAATGGCATACAGCAGTTTTGGCAGTCCAGACAGCTTCCTAAGTGAAAGTGTGTTTGCTTTTATTTCCCCTTTCAAATAGTCTGGTATCACGGCACTGTTTGCAAATAAATTTTATGTACTCAAGGGAGAATGAGTGTGAGGCAAATTCAGAATTTGTATCTTGTTAGGCTGTGTACAGTGAGAGCCAAAGACAGTGGAATTTTACTCAGTAAATAATTATATGTTTTTTATAAAGATAATAAATAATTATTATACACATTTTTTAATGCAGTGGAATCTCCTCCTAGTAAAGCTCTTCAATCAAATTCTAAGTTTGGAACAATGCTTGTGAATTGTGTATTGGGATGCTCACACAACCTGAACATTTGAAAAAGGAGCTGACAGATCAAGACCCTGAGAAGTGGGGCTATCTGGAAGTGTCTCTTAACGTGTGCTGCTTGACAGGAGAGCAGGATGCATGCATCACTCAGGCACAGGTTACTTTTTTACTGTTAGGCATTGGAGGTGACCCTGCCGCTGCAGAAAGACCCCCAGTGCAGGCTGGGGCTCTGTGCACTCTGCTCAATGCATGTTGGGTTCAGGAAGCAGGGTTCCTGTGGGGTTTTCTGACCTTGCTGGTCTTCTGTGAGGGCACAGCCTCAGGAGGACATTCCTCTTTCATCCTCAGTCCTAACCTTCTGCTCTTAGCTCAGATTTAAATCTAGGTTGCAAATTTGATATAGTGAAGATGCTTCAGTCTTGTCATAGTTCTCTCATCAAATTGGCTACTTGTTCCCACAGAATGGAAAACTGCTGGCCATCCCTTGCCCAGTAATGGCTGGGGAGCTTTGCCAGGAAGCCAAGAACGTAAAAGCATGCAGGGCACCAGTGGTTTAGTCTACTCCGTGTCCCCTGGTCATGCAGGGTGGACCTGCATCCTGCCAGTGAAGTGGCACAAACACCTTGGGAACCAAGTGCAGGTCAAAGGTTGTAGTAGAAAGAAGATGGATGAAGATGGGTGGTCTCTTGGGAAGAGCATCCTCAAAGGCAGCCCTGTTGTAGAGATGGTCTTTCTCTGGGGCTTGTAAAAGAGTGCTCCCTTTAGCCCAGAGGAGACAGGTAATGCTCAGCAAAGCTGCCTGTCCTGTTTCTGCTGGAAACAAACATTTCTCAGTACTTTTGCAGAGCAGCTGTTACTGTACTCATTGCTCTGTATGGTGGAAGGTAGGTCCAGTCCACACTTCCTTGGCACTGTTTTCAGCAAGGGATGGGCCTGGCCAAACATGGCTGCAACCTACGAGTCATGGGCCTCAGCACTTGCTTTGGCATCGCACCCTTGGAAAAGCAAATTGAGGTACAATTGGCTTAGCCCACTTCTATGTCCACTACTCATCCATCCCTTTGGAACTTAAAGATGCTCCTGATCATAAGGTTTAGTGAGAGAGCTCTTCTTTCCAGCCTAGGTTTTTGTGTTGCAATGTGCAGAAAATAGTTTTAGCAGTAGTTTTGTCACCGGCAAGGAGAGTGTGAACTCCTAGGCACTGACAAAAACCCACTTCTGGCTGATCCTGTGATAGTGTCTATTTTAGTACACAATTGGCTGTATAGATGTCTGTGCTGGGAATGAATGTACTGCCTAGCCTGGGTGGTGGTTAAAACTGGAATGAAACAACAATGAGAACTGCAGTTCTTTATCTGAAGTTGACTTGGGCTCTTCAGTATCTGTCACTTACAAAAATGTCGACTTGAAAATAGTGCCTGCTGTCTTTTTATTAACTTGGGATGACTTCATGTGTTGGTGGAAGTGAAGGGCAGCAAACACTTTATTCCTTCTCTCTTCCTCACCTCAGCCTTTACTGAAGAGAAGAAATGGCAGCATAATAGAGAGACACAGGTGTTGAGGAGGACATGAACCTGACACAAAAGGCAATTTCAAAATGCCTCAGAGTATGCCTTGAAAAAATGCCAAGAACCAGGGAAAACAGATGAGCTAAATGTAAATGTTTTGACCTGTGAGTGTTATTCTACGGACATGTTCACAAGGGTGTTTAGAGATGGGAGTGTGATGGCTGAAGAAGTGTTTGAAAAAGAAAATGAAACCAGCATGAAATTCTGTAATGCAGAAATCCAGGGGCGATGCCAAGGAGCAAAGTGTTACCTTTTTTTTCCCTTTGGTGTCAGTGAGCCCAAGGTCAGGCCCTGAATGCACATTCTCCTGCTGTCACCTGGGCTTGCAGGGGATGAACATAAGCAGTAAATGTCTTCTCCTTCCTTGCTTCATATTGGGGAAAAAAATGTTTGGCACAGACAGAATTTAAGTGCTAATTTGTTTCAGGTCTCCCCTGCTTCTCCTGTAAACATGGTCATTTTTTCAAGTCTGCATTGCTGTTGAAAACAAATCCTGAAACTGTTTTTTAATAAAATCTACATCATCTGTGAAAACAATCTGTTATGCATTGAAGAGGTATAATTACCACAGTCACTGTCAGAATTGCATAATTTAAATCCTTTATCCCTTTCTTCCATGGAAGAAAAGGAACTAATTATTGCAGGGATTCCCATTATTTAGGAAGAGCAAGATTCTTAAAAGAAATTAATTTCTTTTGTGACAAATGACTTGTCTCATCCCAATGAGCGCTGCAAGCTTGTCTGTGTGACCCCCAGGGAGATGTGGGTGTGAGGCCTTGTTTCAGCTCCTGTGTTAGCTAAGTGCAGGCATCTGAATGTATATACTTAATTTGCAGAAAAAAAGTCTCTGTGCACAACATCTTCTAAAGCAGAGTCTCTGCTAGTACTCTGAGATGAGAGTAAACCATGTCCTCCTGGATCATTGGCAGCCAGTGCTGCTGGGGATGCATGTTTAGGCTGACAGATGGAAGATTTATTTACAAAATATGTCCCATCTTCCTTTCACACATATTCATGGATATATTATTTTATTGCCATTGCCAAGAAATTCTGTTTTAAGGACCTGGAGGTCTGTGGGGAGGATCTTGTGTGTCCTGCCTGCCTGATCATTGGCCTCTTTGTCTCTTCAAGGATCTAAAACATCTTTATTTTGCCTATGACTAAATTTCCTGGCAAGCTGTCTTATATTTATTCCAATTACTGTCTCTGTCTTATAGGCTTCTCACTCTTGGTAAGGAACTTTACATAACAGAGCAAATGTGTCAAGACTTGTTTACTCTGTCCTTTGCTTCTATAGTCGGCCATCAAAGAATTATCCTGGCACTATGGACCTATCTTGTCTGTGCAAGTCACTTTCTGAAATAGCTGGTAAAACATATTACCTGGCTGCTATTGCCATTAGTTCTGTTAAAAAACCCACCAGCTAAATATTTCAATTGTTATTTTATCTGCTATGCAGCATGATACTCTTTTAAACCATACTCTGGTAGGTTGGCGCTGAAGAATGGCATTGTCAAGAAGTTACCTTTTAGCTATCTTTTTCTGTCCTCTTTAGACATGAGATATTTTTTCCAAAGTGATCATTGTCCTGCAGTGTGGAATACTTGAAGTGTCTTTATTGAGTCTTGCTGAGCTGGAGCTCACTGTTCTGTCAGTCTGGTCCTCAGCAAGCCTTCAGTGACAAGGTGAACCTTAGCTTGGGGTAGATCCTCAGCAGTCATGGTTTTCCCAGAACTTACTGCTAATTTACTTAAGTTTTCCCAGAACTTACTGGATCTAATTTCCATGTTTCCTCCCCAGCTGTCAACTTAACAATCTTCTCCAGAGTGGAAAAGGGTAAGGACAAAACAGACCAGTCTGGATAGGAGGTGGGATGTGTGCAAAAAAAGGCTGAAGAAGTGAAAATGTGCGAAGACACAGCTTTTTATCAGCTAGTTTTACATAGAATCATAGAATGGTTTGCATTGGAAGGAACCTTAAAGATCATCTAGTTCCACACTCCCATCAAGACTTTTCTTTTTTGTTGTGGGTTGTATCCTGTAGTTATTTCTGACACTTATAAACCTGACATTCCTTGTGCATTAGGCAGTACCCAAACACTGTCCATTAAGTTGGTTGATAAATAATCAAATTCATCAAGCAAACGTGCACAAGTGCTCTTTGCTGTTAAATTGGATAGAAAATCTTTCTGTATTGTTCTAATAACTGAAAAACCTGAGCTTAGGATGGGAAAATTGTAAACTGTACAACCTACTCTATTCCTTTTTAAGTTATGACATCCATAACAGCAGGGCTCATCTAGAAGTAAGCCTAGTGTTACTCTCTGCTTTTGGGAGGGTAAGAGTTGAACTTAAACACTTCTTCAGGAGTTGCATAGCAATGGAATTTCTTGCTCTCACATGGTGTATGAGCCTAAATTTTTCCTTCAGCTTCTGATAAAGAGCATCTCAAAACTGGGACAATTCTTGTTAAGCCTGCTGTAGGAAATGGAATTTCTTCCATTCCAGATGTTTGTTTTTTCAGTAACTGCCATTGTTGATCCACCTTCAAACAAAAGCATCAGTGAACAGGAAAGTGTTCTACCTTAATATGTAGTGGGGGTGACAGAAAAGTGAGATGCATGAATCACTTTCCTTGACTACCCAGAAATCAAGCGTAGGATGTTCAGCTCACTCCTGCTTATAGTCAGGGGGAGAAGGACAGGAAAGGGCTCCTACAGTGGATGTGTCAATTGCAGAGAGATGTTCCCACTAGACCATGATTCCCATCTTTCCCTCCACTTTCCCTGGACTGATCCTGGCTGGAATGCTCTTTATTGCTTTCATAGCAGCTCATATGGTGCTTTGCTTGGGTTTGTGACCACAGAGTGGTGATAATAGTGATGTTTTAGCTATAGATGAACAGTGTCTGCATGTTTTATCTGCAGATGAACAGTGTCTGCACAGCATCAAGGCCTTGGTTTCTCACTCTTCATGTCCATCCCCACCAGGGAATAGATTGAGGGTGGGGAGGGCACAACCAGGCAGATGTCCCAAACTGAGCAAAATTATATTCCATGCCATATAATGTCATGCTCAGCAACAAAATGGACAGAAGGGTATTTAAAGAGATGAGACATCTTTTTTTTTTCTTTTTTTTTTTTTTTGCTCATGGCTGGCATTGTAGGGGGATAGAGTATGGGTAAATGAAGGTGGTATGGGATGTAATATTATCCCCCAATGAGTTGCTGGACCGATTACTAAAGATTAGGAGCAGGCCTGATGATAACAGGCCACACCTGTAGCAAACAAAAGCAGTATTATAAAAGAGTGGATTGGTGAGAACTAGAGTCAGATGGCTGTTGCAAGGACTAGGAAAAGTTAGTGCTTAGAGGAGCTGTCTATTAGAAACACTGAGGAGGTATGAAACTCTAGCGCTATGGAATCCTTGCACCATAATGATAATAGAACTCTTGATATATATAAGAGGTGGTAAGTGATTGGTTTGGTTTGGTTCAGTTTATTTTCTTTCTTTCTTCTTTCGCTTCTCCTTTGCTTATTAAACAATTTTTATCTTGCTTTTGCTCTTCCTTTCCTCTTCCTCTGCTCCACTGTGGGTTGAAGTGGGATGCAAACGAGTTGTGTGGTGCTCAGTTGCCTTCCAGGTTAATGCACAACACAACATTTCTGCATTGAGAAGACAGCTCCACTTCCAGTCAAGCTGTGTGAGTTTCTGAAGCCTTGGTTGGAATGGTAATTGTTAGCACATTTATATATAGCAGGTTGCTGAGGCCACTAAAGCAAAGCAGCTCTTACAGGATAGAGCTTAACAGTGAATGCAGTAATCAGCTCTCTTTGGTCAAAGCCAGAGAGCTTCTAAAGATGCACAGGCAGGAGCATCTGGGAACACCTGTATGAGCCTGGGTGTTCTCCACAGCTGTAACAAGAGCTTGCAAAGCCCTGGTGTCCTCTGGTGCTGCTTGGGGATGACCAGTCTGGCCATGCCAGTATGTTGGCCAGACCCATGCAGCAGCAAGAAAGAACGGTCTCAAGCGCCAGCAGCATTTGGCTCATGGCTTTTCCAGTGTCATCTGGCTTTGGTTCCTGGCTTAGCCATGGACTGCTTGGGTCACATCTCTGCCAGGGGTCCCCTCAGTCTGCTTCAGTACTCTGGCAATGAGAGAGTGTTACAGAAAAGCTTATTATTAGGCTTAAATAATGATACACACAAGGAGCTTTCTCCCATGTTTTGAAGCTGACTTGCCCAAATTGGATGATAGAGAATGAAGGATGAAGGAGAGCTCTTTGTCTCTTTTCCCCTGTACAATGATAAATGTTCCTCCTGTGGTTTCATTTTTAAATTAAAGCAATTTAAACCCATTGTGCTTTCTCTGCACCTTTATTTAATTTTCAGCCTCTTGGCATTTTGCTTTCACTCTTCTTCAAAATTTGTTATGATTTTTCCTGTCTGATTAAATTATTTTAGGGCTCTACTTGTCACTTGTTTATTATCTAATTCCCTAGCTCCCTTCACTCTCCTACTGTTTAATACTTAGTACACATTGTATTTCTCAGCTTTAGCAATCTTTTCTCCATCTTCCTTGGCTGTTGTCCAGTATTTTGCTTGTGAGTAGCTTTCATGACATAAATTCTTCCCATTGTTATCCATCAGCGTTGGAAGTCTTCGAGTCAGCTTCTCAGCAAGGGAGCAGATTGTGCCATCAGTCCCGCACTTTTCAGTACTAGCTAGTAGCACTGTGAGTGGTCCAGCCACAGCATTTGTTTCTTTTGTGATACCAATTGTAAGTTTTTGATAATCTGAGAGTGGTGTTATTAACCATGAGGTTGTGCTGGTATCTCCACCCTTATGTTCTCCTGACATACCTTGCTTTTGTGCCCTTGTTGCTTCTGTGAAGATGGTAAGAAAATTGAATTCAATTATGTTTTACTCCTGTAACTGACTTGTTGGTTGGATTTTTCCCCCTCCTGAAAAGTCATAGAAATATTTGAAGCCAAACAATATAGCATAGTGGCAGGATACTCTATCCACAACTCACCAGAATATATTATCTCACTGCTCATGATGGAGGATTTAATCATAGTGACAAAGGTAAGAGTTGGGAACAAGGTTTTTTGTGCACTTTTATATTTCTCCTCAGGACTGATAGCTGGGGTGTTTTCCCTGGACACAAAGTGTGAACATATTTTCATGCTTTGTGTTTCTCAGATCTCCTTTTGAGCATCTTGCTATAGTATCCCCCCCTCCCATTTACCCTCTTTCTGCTTCAGGTCAGAGCTGCCCCATTACATGGAATTGTACTCTGCTTCCTACTATGAAGTGTCAAGAAAAGGATTTTTTCCTAGATGTTATAATCATAGAAACATAGAACAGTTTGGGCTGGAAATGACCTTTAAATGCCATCTAGCCCAACCCCTCTGCAGTGAGCAGGGACATCTTCAAGTTGCTCAGACCCCATCCAATCTGGCCTTAAAACCCCTTTTCCAGGGTTTTACCACTCTCATTATAAACAACTTCTAAATTAGATATAAGGATTGTTGTATCCTACAACCTCAGAGGACCTCTGTCACTTTTCATAATCATAATGGAGTTAGCAAATATATACAAGAACTTGCTTACTATGAGCTTAAGTTACAAGGAGATATATGGATATTATAAGTTTCATTTTCATTCTCTCCCATGTAATCCAAAAATTCTTCTTGAAGACACGGAGAAGCAGCAAGAAGTTAATAATCAGCTCTTGCTGGAGAGAAGCACTGCAGCATTAATTCTGTCTCTCTTGAGGAGGCTTCAGGCATATCACTTCCACTCACACTGATCTTAAAACCAGCACTGTGAATTGTTTCACATTTATATCCATATCAAGCTGGTGCCAATTTATGACTGTTATGTTCTTTTTAAATACTAAAATCTTATTTTGTTTTGATCTGTACAGATAAGGTCCATTAGTTTCATTACAAGGTGTACAGTATGATTTCAAAAAGCTGCCTATTATTGATATTACTGAGCTGTTAGAACCTCACTCCATTCTCAGACACCACCCTAGCAAGAGGAGTAGCATATCAGGCCTATTGTCACTGAAGGGCTTTATCATATTTGACAGTTTGAACATACTTGGTATTCTCATTTTAGCTTAACTTTCTAAACCATTTGCTTAACTACAGCATGTTCTTGTAGCACTTTGTTTTGCTCTTTCTGGGAATACTTGTGCCATGTGTTTGCCCAGACTCCAGGGAGGACTGAATGCTGCTTGAAGCTGGTGGCACTCACCTCTGCCCTTTTCTCTGTCCCACTGAGTTTCATTTGAGAACAAGTTGTCAATGGGGATTTCGGGAACAGTGTGGACTTCAAAACACAGTGTGGCTTGGGTTAGGCCTGGCAGAGTCATTAGACTGTTTTTGACCTAAGGGAGTTCAAAAGAGTTGGTTTTTCTCTGACTAAGAAAGATTTTGGACGGACACCAAAAACCTTTTCTGAGTACAGACTTATAAATTCCATACTCACACAGCCTCTGACCCAGGACTCTCACTGAGGCAAGGCTGCATGCTACCTAGCAATGCTGTAGAGAAAAACTTTTCCATACTATAAAATAATCTTTGAACTGTTGGAAGCTACAACTGGCAGACCCTCAGGGAAGGAAGGGCCTGCAGGTTAGCAAGTTCAGCCTTTTCAATTTACCAGCAAGACCTTTATGATGGGGGCAGCCTCATTTAAAGGTGAAGGAATGAGTATAGCTCACCTAGTTGCTGGGGAAAAGTCCTTGACCTCCTGTCCTTGTGCTGGCCAGAAGGATTCCTGTATTGATCATCCTTGTTCTCCATGCTCTCCAGCCACAGAGATTATTTGGCCTCTGGAGCACTTTAAGTCTGATTGTGCAGAAGATAAAAGAGCCCGAGACCTTTTCTGTGACACAGGAGGCAGCTCAAACCACTCTGTTGAACTCAAGAGTTGGATTTGAAGTTGGCCTAAAGTCTTGAGACCTCTAGATGGAAGGTATTTTGCTATACAAACAGCATGTACTTAAATATTAATACCTATTTCCAAGCTCTATTCTAGTCCAAGCAGAAAGATTATTTCTTTGAAGAAATATGACTTACAAAGATTAGATGCTTTAAAACCTGTTTGTAGTGCAGAATATCTTGCTTTATCAAGGAAAACTTTTCAAAGCTGAAGAGGGCTAAAAGCCAGTTACATGCAGACTTCAGGGAGCTGTGGTTTTACACAAACTGTGTGTGCAAAATGAATTTGTTACAACAGCAAGCACTTTAAAGAGCTATATTTTCACTGGAGGTTAAATGAGAGATGTTCTAAAGTGATGTTTAGTATTTAAAGTGCCTAACAAAAATGGAAACTCTTAAAATTTTAGGAGTCTCTGCTAACCATCTTGAAGAAAGCAGTCAATTCCTTCCCACCAAGAATTTGTTCTGTCTATAGATGGTGGGTCACTCTTGATTGTGTATTTCTTCCATACACTCACCAGTGCTGATGCTATGTGGCAACTTGGCATGTATTATAACCAGGGGTTGTTCCTATAACATAATAAGGTCTATTTAAGGGGGTCCCCAATCCCATGATGTTTTAAGAAGGAACATCCTTAAATGAATGTTGTCATTGCAATGACTGTTCCGTATCTGAGCTCTTTATGTTGGACTGTAGCTGTATTTGTAGAAATGGGTATGTTGGTCTATGAATTTTGAAGAAACCAAACTGCTGCTGTGCCATAGCATGGAGCAAACACCTCCTTACAGTCATTGTCAGCATTTTCAGAGAAGTGCTCCTTTTTTACCTCTCTCATGGGCCTCAAAGTGCTTACCTTAATCAGAAGAGTCTGGCAAGCATCCTTCATAACTGTGCTGCATACTGAAAACCACAGACTGAAGAAGAATGTTGGTTTCTGCCTACTTCCCATCCTTTATTTACCTTTCCAGATCTATTCTGTAAGGAGTAAACTACTTTTCTCTCCTTTTTTGGAGCTACCAGTCTTAGAGCTGTATGTCTCTCTAATATCATCCTCTGCTGTACAAGTTTCAATCACATATTCTTTCAAACCATTTACAGATTAACATAAATCAAGTTAAAACCTCATTCAAATTGCACTTGGCTTTGAGGATGTAGGTTCTCCTTCAGACCACAAGTACTGTGTGCATGTTAGTCTGCCTGTCTGATTATATGAGTTTCTCCTGGTTTATCTAATAAAAGAAATTGGCTCCCAGCAAACAATACCCCACAGAAGGCAGTGTAATAACTTTTTATGGTGGCTTGCCTGCTAGTTCAATGACGTGATTTCTGAAGAGGTGCAGACCTGGTTGATCCACATCTGTCGGATTTTGGTGCTGTCTAGATGGTCTGGGAAAAGCCCAAAGATGGCCTTGGGTCCCCGGGGTTCGAAAGGACGAGAGGAAGCTTCAGATTTGTTCTCGGTCTCGGTGTTTATTAATTGCTTATCTAAAAGATTTTCTCTTGGCCTGACAGAGTTCTGCTCAGCGGTCAGCCATGGGCACACACTGAGAGCCCCTGGGGCGGTCGTCTATCTTTATACTTGGAGTTACGTATACAATATTTATCATTTTTCTCCAATACCCTCTACCCTTATTAACCAGTGCACTTTTAGTAAAGACCAATCCCAAAGTGCCAACATCACCACAGAAAATGGAGGCCTAGAGGAAGAAGAAGGAGGAGAAGGGCACGCCCCAATTCCTCCATCTTACCTCTCTAGACCCCCCTGTACAGAAATTTTAAACCCTGTATCTCACACTCCAATTAACTTATCCCTTCACCATTCACCCCAGTGAAATCCTCCCGTCCTCATACTGATGTCATCTCCCATGTGGGATCAAAGTCCAGCCACCAGACATTTCTGGCAACATTCCAGGACTCCCGAGACCCCCAGGGGTAGTCTTGTTCACTCTGCGCCCCAGTTCTGAGAGACTGAGATCCCACACACATCCTCTCTGCAGCAATGAATACATGACTATAAATCTTCTGTGAGCAAGCATGCTTCTGGCAGAAGGTGATCCCTGATGTCAGTATCCTCCTTTACTATGGAGGAGATAGCAGGAAGGAAAATACTACAAATTCTAGGTTAGATTGGAGCTTCACAACCTGCCTTAAGGGTTCAGCATAAAATGAGAGCCTTTGTAGAGGATCAGAGAATGAGTACCTGAATGTCCTTTCTCTCATATCTAAGGGAACGTGGAATTATATTCATGTCCTGCCTTTGCAGTCTCCAGCTGTCTGATCACATACTGTTTACCCCTGCAGGGGAGAATGCCCCACTCACAGGCCCATCTGAGCTATGACTTGGGCTACAAGAAGGAGAACAGGGATTGAGCAAGCAGCATGTGCACTAAAGCCTATCACAGCCTGGACATCTGAGTCAATACCTGCAAGGCACACCAATATTAACATGCTTGGCAGGTCATCCCTGCCTAGAGAAGGACGTGAATCTGTGAAAATACAACAGATGAGCTGCAGAGAGAGCTGCCCTTGCTAGGAAGCCTGGGGATAATTGCAATGAAACACTTCCTTTCCTCCCGTCTCAGATCAGCCACTTCCTTACAGACAACCTCAGGACAGCTGAATTTCAGTGCAAGGGTCTGTGAGGACTTGAGAGCCTCATGTCTGAAGGCAGAATGGAACTTAGGCTTACTCCTTCCCTTCCAATAGTCTGTGGAAAGACACAACTGCCTTGGCTTCCACTGCAAAAGTGCTCTTCTGCACAGCACAGCAAAATCTGGGCAGTAACAGGAAATTAGGTTTACCTGTTTCCAAAATAAAGCAAACATAACCTGGAGGAGCTTTGGGCAGTCAGGCACACTCGTGATGTGTGTTGACATGACTTACCAATTTCAGTGGGTGAGCGTGGCCTTCTGGAAAGGCTTTGTGTCATGTAGCTTACCAAATCTCGGTGACATGGAGCACATTTCTGTTTCATTACTTACTAATGCTGGGCTTGGCAGGCACTGCAGGTTATTATGATAAATTATGACAGAACTGTCATCTGCAGGATAAACTAGGATATAATGCCTGTGACTCATGAGTAGTTTTGTTGGAATAAGTCTCTTCATACACAACACAATATTTAGAAAACAATACCTGGAATTTATTAGAATGAAGTCTGCCTGTCCCTCTTTCCTTGTGTGGCTTACAAGATTGAACCAGAAGCCTTTAAAGTTGTTTTCCCCTCTACTCCTCAGAAATAGGAGCTGTTCCAGGAACAAGGCTCTTCATGAAATAGGGTGTAATATGATCCCTCAAAAGAATTCATTCTGTGATCAAAACACCAAGAAAAAAGAATGCTGTGCTAAGGCATTTCCAAAAGGACCAGATGAGAGGATCTGTACAAGGACAACCTTGATAGGTTGCCACAGGTGGACAAAAGAGCACAAAGTTTGGCACAGGATGAATCAAATAAAATTAAAGCGAAGACTAACTGCAAGCACTGTGCGTGACTTATTCTTTCTCTTCAGGATTTAAATTTTTCTAGAGGTAAATGCAAGTGTTGGGGAAGTTGGGACAATTATCCAAGAATCTGATTATTGATATTTGCTGGCTGTCAGAGAAACTGTTTTAACCCCTGAGAGTAGAGAGGTGAGCTTATTCAAAGCCTGACTAGCACCTCGTACTTTTAAGGGAAGTAGGGTATATATAACAAGTATAAGTCAGTTTTTAAATTAGATTATGAAAGTGCCATTTCCCCACTGTTTTTCTGCAGCTTCCACTTAATATTAATCCCACCTTAAAATTATCCCTTGTGAAAGTGATATCACTGCAATGATATGAACACAGTGTGTGAGTTATCCACTTTTTATTAATTATTTATATCTGTAGATTCGCATCAAACTTGAAGGGGTGGCTTCTGTTAAAACTTCACTCTGCATCCATAAATGTTTTAGTCCAAGCTTCTAATCTAGTTTCATCTTGTAAAGTATATAAAATATGCTTTCCAGTTGAATATTATTTCTTTTAAAACGTGACAAACAGAGTTTGAAGGAAAATCAGAATCCATTTTTGGCAACTTAGAACCCTGAATTTTTGTAAGTATGATTGCCTGTCAACAACACCATTGAAAGTCAGCTTGGACAGCTGGTTTGTAGATCTGCAACCTTGAAAAGTTTTTTTGAGAGTGTAGTACAGAAAAATGACGAAAATTCAGAAACTCGTTTCTTTATATCATTTTTATTAACATGCAAATGCAACCATACAGCTTTATTCTTATAACATAGTCCTAATTGTTGTAAGTGGTGCAGGAAAGCTTCACTCTTTCTTTCTGTTTAAACTACCACAGATATGGAAGGAATTCAAAGCTTTTAGCTCTGTAGTAATGTTCCTTTCAAGGCTGTTGTTCTGTTGTTGTTTTGTTGTTTTTTTTTCTTTGTTGTCAGTTCTAAATCAGCTGCAGTGAGAGGTGGTGTTTACTTTCCTTTGCTTTCTAGGTGTCTGCCAAACCTCAGGCAGCTGCTAACTACACACAAATCTAAAGATTTGGGAAGTGAAAAGGACTGGTGGAATGAATTTCTGCAGAATTTGTGCTCTAATTGTAAATGCAGTTTCTGGCTATGTGTCACTAAACGCGGGGTTGATGCTGCAGCTGCTGCAGATAAAGCTCCACTCTCATTCTGGTCAGCCACAATTTGAATTTCTGTGCTACCTCTCCTCTTCCCTCAGCTGAATTCCTTTGCATTTTAAAAATTCCCACTGCTGTCCCTGCTAAGAGGAAGAGACAGTAATGATGAGCACAAAGAGTCAGAAAACCAAATGACAGGAGGAATGGAAAAAACATTGTGCAGTGCCCTTATCCACACTTGCAGTTGTGCACCTGCAGTTCCACATCTCATCAGGCAAGAATATTGTGTTTCTTCTGCTGTAATCTCATCTGCATTGCTATTACTGAACAGTCATTAATTCTGCATTTCCACTAATAAGAACTGTTAGAAACAAAATTTAGAATCTTTAGAAAAATGCTACAATTCTGGTTCATTACTCTGTGTTTTGGTTTTGTTTGGCTTCTTTGCATTTGGGATAAAAGCTCTAAAATGTTTTCTTTCAGGACACAGCAGAGATGTGTTGGAGGTGGAGTATTGGCTACCTGAGGCGGCTTCTTTTTAGAGAGAATTTGAATGCCAATTATTTTTTAAGGCTCAGAAAAATGATCAAAAGCATTAGTCATTCTGTGTTTTCAACAGCAGCGCAAATAGCAGGAGATGGGAAGTTCCTGACTTGCCATTGTGCTTATTCACATTTCTGATTACAGTCATGAGCGTGCATAAGCATCAGTTCTGTGTTTTTGAGATGAAGATGACAGTATTGGTAGCTTTTATGATCCCTGCTGGAGAGGGACAGTACAGTCCAAGAGCCAGGTCCTGCCCATAAAGAACAGATGAAGACAGTGCTAACAAGTTACAGAGCCCAGGCAAAGATCCATCATCCCATTAAAGGGGGCTGGCTGCTTTGTTGGATTGGTGATGTTTCAGACTTGTTTCCTAGCACTGGATTGAAAAATGAAGCCATGTGATTCCTTACAACACTTGGTTTCCATGAAGATGATGAAGAGCCTGGGTGTGTGACTAATGGATCTGTGATCCCTTAGCTTAGAGGAGGCTCAGGGAGCTCGTACTGATGTGGATGAAGACCTACAGCGGGAGCAAAGCAGATGGAATGGGATTGTTCTCAGTGGTGTCCAGTGACAGGACAAGAAAAAATGGGCATGAATTGGAATAATAGACACTTCCATTAAACATGAGATTTTATTTTTTTTTTCCAGTGAGGGTGATCAGGGTTTCTCAGATAGATTGTGGAGTCTCCATCTTTGGAGCTACTGAAGACCCAACTCATGTCCTGAGCAAAACACTCTATGACTTATAAGATGACCTAGCAGGCTTAGATGATCTCCACATGTCCTACCAACCCCCAGCGAGTCTGTCAGAGCAAGCTACAGACATTATGTTCCAAAAGGTCCCTTTGTTTGAAGAAGCAACAATTCATAGGTTTGGAAGTTCAGATGATTGGTTTACCTCATCAGTGTGCATAAGCATCTAAACAGGGATGTCAAGAGGATGGAGCCAGGCTCTTCAACAGGCAGAAACTGATGCACAGGAAGTTCCTCTTGAACATGAGGAGGAACTTCTTTACTGCGCTGGTGACCACACACTGGAACAGATTGCCCAGAGAAGTGGAGGAGTCTCCCTCACTGGAGACATTCAAGAACCATCTGGACGCAAGCTTTAACAGAGAGATTGGACCGCGTGATTTCACTTCCAACCTGATCCATCCTGTGCTATGGTTCCAGAGACCTGAACCAGATCTTTGAAGATTTAGGGCACTGCCCTCCACCTCCTGGCGGCTGAGACAGCACCTAAACCACCCTCACTGCTCCGCACCAGCTCCCGCTCACAGACTCCCCGTGTGCAAGCGCGCTGGCCGCTCTGTCCCCGGTGGGAACGGGGAAAGGGTACGCCATCCCTCCTCGTCCAAAATCGATATTTCCCCTTGGATGTGCGAGCTCCGGCCCGGCCAGCACACGCAGGTGTCGCTCCCCGCCGCTGCTCCGCCCGAAGCTCGCCGCTCCCACCCCTCGACGGCCGCACCCGCCCCGGCCCCGCTCCGTGCCCGCACCCGCCCCGGCCCCGCTCCGTGCCCGCACCCGCGGCCGCTCCCTCCTTCCCTCGCTCGCTCCTTCCCGCGCTGCCCATTGGAGCGGGAGCGTCACGCGGCCCATCCATGCCGCCCGCGCGGGCCGGGGCAGCGCGCCCGCTGCTGATTCATTGGCTCGGCCAGCAGCGAGCCCGCGGCGGCATCCCCGGAGCTCCAGCCTGCCTGACTGCTCCATCCCATCCGCTCCATCCCATCCGCTCCAGCCTGACTGCTCCATCCCGTCCGTTCCATCCCGCCCGCTCCCACCTGCCTGCTCCGTCCCGCCCGCTCCATCCCGTCCGCAGCGCTGGCTCGGCTCGGCTCGCCGGGGCCAGGGCGTTCCGGGGGGGTTGCGCCTGTAGGCTGGGACGAAGCGGCGCTCCGGGATCTGCCCGGGCGGACGTGCCCGGCTCGGTAAGTGCGGTGAGGAGCCGGAGCTGGGGCGGGGGGCGAGCGAGCGGACCAGAGACAGGCACCTCCCTGCCCCGCCGTGTGTCCCTGCCCGGGGCTGGATGTTCCCGGCCGGGCTGGGCGGTGCGGGAAGCCCCTGGAATTCAGCCCGCGGGTAACAGGTGCCCCAGGCGGTTCCGAGCCGGGACAGGCGGCTCCCGCAAGCCTTAAGGTCTGAAGCGCTCTGCCAATTTTTTCTTTCATTTTAAATAGTAATAATAATAATAAGATGCAGGAGGTGGCATTGTTCATTTGGATGATGTGGGGAATGTCAGCTGTAGAAAAGCTTGTGTCTCCTTTCTGAGATTCTAACGGAGTGATTCCTTCTGTATTCAAAAGCAGAACAGCTGGAAAGCACACCGGCTGCTGAGCGTTTGAATGAATTTAACAACTGAACAGAAAACGTTTGAAAAAATATCAGTAGGGGAAAAAACCCAACAAGATAAGTTTGTTGTGTGTTTGTTGTGGGGTTTTTTGCCTTTTTTTCCCCATCCAGGTAACATCTCTCTTCCTTTGTGCTTTCAGACTGAAGGGGTGAACATCTCTCCTCAATACAGCCTTAGATTACTTCTCCTGCTCTGTCCCTTTCTCTGTGTGCTCTTCCCTAGTCTGTTGATTCTCATAATTTCCCCCTGCCCCCTCCCTCCTTTCCTTTTCCTTTAACAATCTGTTTTTAACAGTTGTCATCCCAGTGGTTTCTTCCTCTGGCCTCAGCCTCAGTTGGCAGTGACTGGTGTCTAAGTTCAGGGCTCTCTCCTGACCTGTCTGCCATTCTTTCTTTGCTGGAAACAATCACCTCAGTGACAAGCTCACAAGACTTCTTTCTGAGCAGTCCCTGTTCCCTGACATTTGCCTTTTCATCCTGCCTTGTTTGGTGCATAAAGCTGGACAGTGACTGCAAGTGCAGACACACCACAAGTTTGGCACCTCTGTGACAGGTGCACTCACAGAGAGATGGGACAGCAGTGGCAGTGCTGCCTCAAACTGCCCCAGCAGGGCTGGGTGGACTCCTTTGGAAGGAGCACTGAGGCACTTTTATTTCCAGGTGTGTTTCCCAGCCCACTGCTCTGTCTTGGAGTGTCTCCCTGTTTTGGTCTGTTCCTCTCATTAGAACTTTGCCAGAGGCTGTGCACACAGGGGTGCAGATTTACGTAACCACTGTGGAAACAAACAGATTTTTGGTTTCTACCCAGAGATAATCAGGTAATAGTCCCCAATTCTGGCTGCTTTTCTTGTCCATTTGTGGCTTTCTGTTCAGGTTCTGAATCAGAGAGTCAAGATAATTTTGACCGCAGGAGTAAATGCCTGGAAGAATGCCAGGGGAATGGCAGGTCTCCATTGACTGAGGACAGCCTGGCTCCATTCTTGTCAAAATAATGAGACATTCTGGGTGTCTCAATCACAACCAAATATATATAAAATAAATCAAGCTATTGCAAGAAATTTTTTTTAAGGAAAAAAAACCCCAGAATATTAATAGCTGGACAAAGGAATTTACTGCCTACTCTTTCCCTGGTCTCCCATGTACACTTTGCCATGGAAAAGGTTTTGAGTGAAACACAGACTATACACTTGTAGCTTGTTCAAGAGTTTAAATCAAATTTAAAGTATTTGTACCTATAACAGCAGTGCTTACTGGCAAAATTATACCACAAATCTTACTACAAAAAAAATGAAGGCTTTATTCTGTGTACACACTGCAGTGGGTTGTGGTTGTATTGGTTCATTGATGTTTTCTTGGCATCTAGTTACTTATTTATAACACAGAGACATGGCAGGGATAAGAATGGGAAAATTCAGACATGTGCCTGTGAGTTGTGTACTGCTGTCTGATTTACCTGAGGAGAAATTTGTATTTGAGGCACCACAATAAATTGTTTGCTTCTTCAGCAGTGTTGGAGAGAAGACTTAGATTTAAAGGAAAAATGGAAAAATCCCCCAATTCTTGTTTGAAACAATAGGAGATCTGTTTGACTTTGGATAAGCAGCTCAATTTCAGTGAGTGCTTAAAATTGTCACTGAACAAATTAAGACAATATTTCTGCATTATGTTGTAGGATAACTACAAAAGTTAAGAAAATATTTGTCATGTAGGTGTGGAAATTTTAAAGAAAATCTCTATAATTTTATTACTTCTTGAGGAAATGTAGTATATGATTCAAATGAAAAAGCTCATATGTTATTTTGCATCTGAAAGATTATGGCTTCCAGTGTCAGACCCCAGCTGTGATGTACCCACGTGTGGGAGTAGCTCTGATAAATGGTCTACCATACCTGTGTTGTTTGGGCTTTTTTCATCCCTGCTGGCTGGTTTATCTTGCTCTGGCTTCAGCAGAGGCTGGGAACAGAACTATATTTGCAGGGAAAACATTGAGAAGTGAAGAGGTGCTATGGGAAGCGTGTTGTGTCCTGTGCTTCAGACCAGATGAATGCTGTGTGAAGATTAGAGAATTATTTTGTAATGGAGAGAGAGGAAACTGACATTGGTTTCCACTCTGCTTGCCAGCCTCTGTGGTGACTTTTTCAGTGATGCAAAGCCGAAACAGAGCTATGAAATGAGGCCTGATCACTCTCATCCATTGTCTGGGCTGTGCGGCAGCATTGAGCCCAAGCCTGGCACGCTGCAGGTTGGCTGGGCTGCCTGTGCCGCAGCAGCAGCAGCCCTGGGGACATCTCTGGGTCTCTGACACCAAGGGAGCCCAGGTAGTTTTAGCTGCTAATCGCTGCTGAGTTTCCCGGGAGTGATCACACAAGGGTAGTCCCTTCCTTCAGTCTGCCCCTGTCACAAATGGTTGGTTTAGGTGGGGGTATTTGAAGCACACCTGGTTCTTGGGCTCCTTTGGGTTTTCTGGCTGCACAGAACACTGTGCTTCCAGTGTTTCCTCATGGCTTGCAGACTAGGCAGTTTGAGTCAGTCTAGTTTGGTAACCCTCTGCATTGAAATAATTTCTCAGTGAGTTTTTTTTTGCTTTCAAATTGAATGCCATCTTTTAGTTATTAAAAAAAGGGCAGTGTTTATTCTGTCCCTCCTGCAGAGACTGTATTTTTGTTTGGCTTTTTTTTTTAATAGGTTCTTACATGGTACCAGAAATAGGAGGTATTTTAAAAGCAACTCTTACAGGTAGGTCATATCCTGATGGAGCCATTCCAATTGAGCTGCAGTGTGCTGATCAGTGAGAGCAGATGGAGAGAGCTTTCCTTTCTCTCTGCTCAGAATAAGGTATTGGATTGACAGACTTCAGGCTTGAAAGGAATGCAGAACATTCCCATCTCAGCACAGAGCTTTCTGTGAGAATAAAGCTAATAAAAATAAACATTTATTATAACTTGCTTTACAGTTTAATCTTACCTCATTAGTAGATATGCCAGGGCTCTTTCACTTCAAGGTTTTCAACAAATCAGCCTGAGAGGGTAAAAAATGCCAGTGAGAAAGGTTAAAATAAGCATTATTATAAATAGCTAAGGGAAAGGCAGCCTTTCTCTTGGGAAGTGTTGTATATATGTATATATACTATTGATGGCAGCATTTATAACATTATAGGACTGAACAAGGGTCAGTGCTTTAATGCTTACTGATTTGGCTTCTTCTGGTCTGGTTGGTCGTGAGGGAGCTTGGGTTTGAGGCTGCCATACCTGCTCATCTAAGAGGAGGTTGGTTTTTAGTGGGGAGAGGAAAATAGGCTCAGTACTGTTGGTGTAATCCTGCCCTAGATGCAGGAAATAAATGGAATTATGGCTAATCTTTAATACTTTAGAAAATGCTGTCTCTTAAGACTGGCTGCAGTATCTAAGGCTTTTGGTACTGGAGTTAAGCTAAGTTTCAGTGTGTTTTGGGAACAAGTCCCAGCAGCTCCCACTAACAGTTCCATGTCCCTTTACTGTCAGTGCAGGCCTGAAAATTTTAAGAGAAAGAGGAATGAAGTTGTTCTGTGATACCATGTTAGGTATAATTCATCTGCCTTCTCAGACAAGGCTAATGAGTGGGCTTGTGCAGTATTTGCTTTATTCATTTTTAGAACCACACAGTTGTCAGTGAACTCATAGCATGGTATTATTTCATATTAGTTTCTGCCTTAACTTCCAGGTGGCACCTACTGAGTCGGACTGCTAAGTGGGCATTATTGTTTGATTATATTGTTACTGTCTGTAGGAAAATAGTTGGCAAATCTCTTTAGCCTTTATTAAATTTCACTTTGAAGTCATAATGTCATCCCTTTTTAACTAGGTACAAACAGCAGCTATACAGTTAGCAAGCAAATTGTATATAATGGTGTGGAGTTTGTTTGGGGTGCATAAGAGAAGTTTGTTGTTGGAGTTTACATTGCACAGTTATAGGACAATAAAATACATTTTATATGATGTGTAATATGGTGCTATGAGGCAAAGATGTCTGTGACTGTAACCCCTCTTCCTTAGTTCACAGTTTAAGCAGTGACTAAAACCAGCTTTTTTCCTTTCCATTGTTATAAACTCCTTTTGTGTTGAATCCAACATTATTCTTGTTACTTTAGTGCAGCAGCTCAGACCTTGCTGTTTGTGAACATCAGTAGCAAACACAACCACGGTTAACATTGTACTTTCTTTTTTCTCCAAGAAAAGACTTAGGTATCAGAGTTGGCATTCATGATTGATTTTTAATTGTAAAGTCAGTTTTCAGGTATCTTTCTTCTTTTTTTTTTCCCTAAATTTAACTCATTTTTATTGCTTGCTTTCTACTTTTTTATTGCAGGTGGAATTTGGTATTCCCCTGAAAAGATCACAAATTTGAACTCAAACCCTGCCCACCTAGGGTACTGAGAATTAGCAAGAAACAAGGACCCTTAGGTGAGTGTTTCCTGCAGACTTTGCTGTCTGTGCTTGGGAGCAGCACAGCTTGTTCAAAGCCACGTGGCAGGGCTGTAGAAAGATGGGGGCTGTGTTGCTTTTCAGCTGATGCAGTGCAGCAATGTACATAAGTTTGTGGTTGGTTTTCTCCTTTGTTTTTTTCTGTGGCTTCACCTCCTGGTCTTTGGGATGGAGTAAAAAGGAATGTGGGGGTGGCTGACTCCCTTTTCCCTCATGCACAATGTTGGTGCTGGTATGAGAACACAAAGATGTGGGAACAGCCTGAGTTGTTAGTTTCTCATAGCATACAACTTCTGGGTTAACTGTACTGCCCAGCTGATGCACCAGGGTGTAGTGCTAAGCTTTCTCAGCCTGGGACTTGCCACAGTTTGAAATGTTCCTTCTTTTTTCCCCTGTGTGGGCCTTGGGATCTTCAGAGTTTGCAAGCAGGCAATGGTTTGTTCATTTTTTCTTTTGAAAACCACAGAGTGCTTAGAATCTGTGGCACTAAGCAGAGCAGAAGTATGTGGAAAATAGATGTAGTTTGTGACTGAAAATTCACCAAGCTCTGTGTGTCTACCATACTGGTAGTTTCTCTTGCTCCAGAAGCAAACAGTACATTGACAATACACATGGGTTTTTTTTTGTGCATGCAGGTCAGCTTTGGAGGGAGTTCCTGCAGGTTACAAGGACAGTTTCAGACTTACACAAAACCAGATATACCTTTGTGGTCTCAGTGCTGGAAGCCATGAAGTTGTGTTGCAGATGTGGTGTGTGTTCCGTTTTGCTTTCATTTTGAAAGGTAAGTGGCTGAGAGCCTCATGCAATGTATCAGTGATGTTCACATTGGAGAAAATAGTCCAGCTGCACAGAGTTTGATATCCTGCTGCTGCTGTTCAAGGGCATGGGATTTATGCAAACATAGACAGCCAGACTAGCTTGCCCAGGTGCCACTGGCAGCTGTCAGGCCAGCTGAGACCTTACAGACTTTCATACAGATTGCAAACAAGTTCTCATGAAGGCATAATTCAGCTCCAAGAGTTGCAGTTGGGTCTCCATGGGGAACATCTGGTTACATTTATCTGCAGAGAGCAACCCAATGCTTCAGAAGAAAACCCTGAGCACTTGCCCTTTTTAGGATGCAGACCTGCCTAAATTTCTGCTTGGCAGCACTGAACACAAGTCCTGCCGTGGGGTTTCTCAAATAATCAAAGTGAAGCTTTTTGTTCCTGACTTGCTCCTGAAAGAAGAGAGCTGGAGTGAGGGAAGCCTGGCTGCATCCATACACATCAAATTCAATAGAGGGGCTTTCATGTTTGCCTCAAAAGGCTCCTGTACCTTCCAGAAAAACCCTCAGCCAAGTGAGAGGAGGTCCCTGTGAGGCTCCAGAGCTGTGGGATGAATCATGGCTCTCTGTGTCTCACAGAGGAGTGTCTGAGAGCATCTCCTGGAGGAATTCCTTCTTAAAGGCTCTTAGCTCTTACCTGAATCCCTGCATGACCTGCTGCAGCCAGGCAGATGCCCCTGACAGGCTGCAACCCTGCCAGCTCAGCCTGCCTTGCTCTTCCCAGGAGATGTAAGGTCTAAATAGCCACCTCCTCCACTGTGCTGGTCCTTGTACCACCATGCTAGACTGGCTTTTCAAGTAGAATAAAAGCTTTTCACATGTTTGGGGCTGAGTTTTTGGAGCCATTCAGACAGACAAATCTTACAAGTGAGCTGAAAGTTGGTTTGGAGCAGGGCTCATGCTTAGCCCTGCTGGTTGATTTAGAAGCATGTTTATATGTCCGTCAAAGCACAGATTAGCCAGAGAGCTGGTGAATCAGCTTTTGTTAGCACCTCTCCCTCTGACAGTGGCTTGTCTACAGTGAAAGCAAGTCTCCACATGCATGCAGTCAGTGGTGAAAGGCTGGAGCTTCTAATCCTAACCTAATGCTATTAGGACACAGATTCTTTGTGTCCTGGAAGTGGCTATCCTCCCCATAAATCATAAATGGACACTAGTGACCAGAGTGGGAGAGAGCTCTGCGTGTGGCCCAGTGAATCCCATCTGCTTTGAGGTGGGAAGAAACACTTAAGGTGGAAGAAACAACATTTTTCAGATTTTTCCCATACTCTATTCTGAATTTTTCTACAAGTGGATTTCAGCTCTTTTTGCAGTACTAAAAGAAGGGAGGAGACAATGGCCATTATTGATGCCATGTGAGGAATATTGAAATGAAATGCTTCATGGAAAGTTATAAAAAAGAAAAACAGCCTTTAAACAAGACTAATGTTGTCAAGAGACATGTCATCAACAAAACTTTGAGGAGAAGGGGGAATAAGATGGTGGGAACCCTGTGTGGCTCCATGTTCTGTCACAAAACAAAACACAGAGTCTTTTAACAAACAACTGGCGGAGCTGAGATGGGAACAAACCAGGACAGGGATCCTAGGGTCTTCTCTGTGCCACCTCCTCCCAGAGGCAGCAGTTGCTTTACTTGATTAAAATAAGAAAGCTTCTGTCTAAAGCTTAATCAGACATTCTTTCTTTAATTTGAAGAAATGGGAAAGCCAAGGAGGAACTTTACTGCCAACACAGGCACTTTTAGTTAGATTTACCTCTTCCTCTCTGTCCATTTTGAAAGGGTTGGAAGTACAAGATGGGAAACATCCTCAGCCATGAACTGCACTCTCAGTGATATCCATGTTTTTTTTCCTTCTCTTCTGTGCTTCAGGCTATTTGTTAATGCTGGAGGCTTTCTAAATGGCTAAGGGGAGGGTGAGGATAATGTGGTGAAGCTTCTTATCCTGATCCGAGAATGGGGTTGGTCACTTCTCTCCCCAGCGCACCCCTTCACCTTTCCTGCTGTCAGGTTGCTCATTCTGAAAACTCAATTGGTTTGGGTTGAAAAATAGATCCATTTATTGTTTTAAAAGATTTATAACTTGCCAGTCAAGTTTTTTGGCATGTGTTTAAAGTTCTGAACATTGTATTTAAGTGTGAAGTTTACTTTTTCAGGCATGCTACTTATTTAAAATTGCTTTGAGGCATTACTGCCAGCATTTGGTCATGGTAAAACAGCTGCAGAAAGAACTATTTTACAAATTTAAAATGTTGTTCATATTACCTGAGTGAAAGTGTTTCTTATTTTGTGCCTGGTTTTTGTTCTTTATGATGGCTCTCCTAGCACATGAAGCATTAGTCAATCCTGCTGGGTTTTAATTGAATCCAGAATTACCCAAAGCTCAGCTTGCTCTCACAAAAAGTATTTTGAAATATGTTTCAATTTGGGTTTCCTGACTCCAGCTACTGCAGCATGTTTTGTGCAGAGATGTGGCTTCTTTTGGCATGCATAAAACTGTCTCATATTCTGAAAAAAATTACTCTGCAAAATGCAAGACTCCGGTAGAGAATGGTGGTAATGATAGAGATATCTATCAAGATAATTTCATCATGCTCAGTGTTGCTTTGCAGTTTTTTGCTAGTCTGTGAGGGAAATCACTCCTGTTTTCTTTTCCTTCGGTAGTGGCATATTGAGCCCGTTTATCAGCATAGAGAAATTTAGGTTGGAAGGGACCCCTGGTGGTCATCTGGTCCAACCTCCTACTCAAAGCATGTTTGACTAGATCAGGTAAGCTTTTCCTTTTATCTAATATGAATTTCTTGTTGCCCAATTTTTGTCCATTCCTTCTTGTCCTCTTACTGTGCACCTCTGAGAAGAGCCTGGCAGTGGCATCTCTGCACCCTCTAAGTGAAGACAGCACTGAGGTCTCCCTGCAGCTGTCCCTTCTCCAGGCTGAACAAACCCTTTGTGCTTCAGCTCCCTAAACATCTTGGTTGCCTTTCTCTGGGCCCCAGAGTCTGTGTCTGCAGTTAGGGGAAGGAAGGGGATGGGATGGGGCAGCCTGAAGAGGCAGTGGCTGCTCTTGGGAGCAGGGGTGGGGAAGTGATCCAATAGATGAGAAAGAGCAAAAACCCAAAAGCTGTGCTGCTAGGTGTATCTCCATTAACACATTTCATCTCCACAGGTCTGTATTTGCTGAGGTGCAGGATGTCTGCCCTGAGGCTGATCTCTAACAGGACCTCCCAGCAGGCCTTGTCCAACTCTGATTACACCTGGGACTACGAGTACTATGAGTACGGACCTGTGTCATTTGAAGGCCTCAAGGCTCATAAGTGTAAGTTCAGTGGAGACACACTTCATGCAGCTCAGCTTCCTGTGTTCCTGTTCTTCACTTGTGACTGCATATTGTATAAAAACATTCCTCTCCTAATTCCTAGGAGTCTCTGCAATTAGCAGTATCCCTCTATTAGATCATCATTATTATTTATTATTCTGTATCCTTTTGTTGACTTGTGCATGAGAGAACCATGGATTTGTTGGCTGTGGTAGGAATTTGTCAATACTGAGGAATATCTCACTGTCAGGAAAAGTTAACAGCAACAAATACAGATAAACTGCCGCTTCTGGTGACTACTTGTTAGATCAGTGTTGCTTTGTTTTGGTTCTATTTGTTTGTATTAATGGTAATATTCGATTCTGTTAATGGTAAAAAGGCAGTGATGGGGAGCCTTACCTGCACTAGCTGTGTTTGGTTTTCCTGATAGAAAATAAATTTTCGGTTTTTAAAATGTTGAAAATAGGAGAAGAATTTTCTCCTTATGAACAAACTTGCCATTGGTACTTTCTTTGTAGGAGGAGTGTGCTAAATTCACTTCTGTTAATACTGGAGTTGTTTTAGAGTAAAAGCAAAAAATGGCAGATAGGTACCAGAAAGATGAAAACTGTGGATTGGAACTTGGAGAAGGTGTAACTAGGACAGGCTAATACAGCTGGACTAACATTTTTCTAAAAAGTAGACAATGGATTTGACGATCTTTCCTTTTAGAGGAGATGATTGTGAAGGACAAACAATAAAAGAGGGAGGAAAAAGTAACAGAAACTGACTCAATTACCTGATGTGTCTTGCAAGCACTTTGCAGAAGAGAAAAAACCCCTCCTGTTTCTTTGTTTCTGAGGTAGATACACTGTGGAAGGGTTTGATCCCAGACTTTAAAGTTCTGGGGAAGGGTTCCCATCCAGTGCTGGAGCACTGGTCCAGGATGGATTATATACTTTGTCTCATTTGTCCCAATGAGCATTCAGCCTGGGAAAAAGTAGTGCCTGCACTGGCAAACAGCAGCTCAGAAAGGCAAATCTCCCTTTCCTCTACACAGTCAGAAGGTTTTGGGGAGGCTCTGCAAGGGACAGAAGAAACTTGTTGAAATTACTAACACTTCTGAAAAAACACGAGAGTAGAATTTACTTTTTATTTTTTCCCTCAAAAAAAGTCTGCTGATTACTGTCTCTATTTTTACAAGTGATAGGTAATTGAAAAATGTGGGTTAGCTTTCATTATGTTTTTATCTTCCACTCTTACACTTAATCAGAGGTTAAACCTGATTGCTGTCTGTATTTTTACAAGTGATAGGTAATTGAAAAATGTGGGCTAGCTTTCATCATGTTTTTAATTAATCTTCCATTCTTCCACTTAATCAGAGGTTAGACCTGATTGCAAAAATCAGCTGAAATGTTATGCACGCTTCTTTTCATCTCAGTGTCTCAAACAGCATGATGGGACAAAAAGGTATAAATGACATCTGCCTCTGGATTGCAGAAGGCACAGCTGCAAGTCGGGTCTTGGATTGCCCCCAAGGTTATTGCCATGCTGAGCATGGCAGCTGAGCTTCCCTGTCTGCTGTTCATAGAGCAGAAGGTCCTGAACAGGTCTTAGAGAATGGGGCAGAAGTAAAAACTGCTTTTCATGTGGAGCTTGATGAAAGATGGCATTAGTAGTACTTGAATCAGTGATCTAGGCAGTCCTTCTAGTTAGGGTGGATTTTCTTTAGTTTTTGTTTGTTTCTTTGTTTGCTTTAACTGATAGATTGGAGTTGCCTCTGTTTCCTTCACTGTTGTTGCATGCATTCCCCAGAGGGCAGAATTTAATCTACTAAAGGAATTGTCTGTGCTGTGTATGGAATGATACTTCTTGACGTGGTGTGTTCTTGTTCCAGCTATTGCCAGCTGAGCTGAGATTGTTGTGAAATGTGGAGGCAATGTGATCAGACGTGAACTTCTCTGAAATCCTAAACTGGGGAGAAGGACAGGAGATTAAACAAGGGTTGTATGAGGAGGGAGACCTTGAATACTTACAAAGAAAAGGTGTCAATGAATACTTGTAACTTATGTTGGAGAGTTCAACAGGGAATGGACTCCAGTACAGGTGATTTGATTTTAATATAAAGAAATTCAGAAGCCTGTTTTCTGAAAGCAGAGAAAAATGTATTCAAAGTGACCTGTGAGAAAAAGAATTGACCAAATAATCTACTACACCAGAAAAAAAATAAGATGCCACAATGATGTTTCAAATATATGACTGCAAAAGGAAAAAAAAAAAGGCAAAAAGTATGTTCTGTTGGAAAAGAAGTGAAGCTATGTAGTGGGATAGACTATAAGAAAATAAAGATAGTGTAGAAAGTAATCTTACCCCTAAGGAGTTGCAGCTGGGCCAATTATCAAAGATTAGGAACAGGCCTGACTTTACCAGGCCAGAGCTGTAACCAATGGGAAGAAGAGTGCTATAAAAGAGTGGGGTGGGTGGGTGAGATGGGAATTGGGGTCATTTGGTGGCTTTGTGAGGAAAAGAGAGTCAGTGCTCTGAGGAGCTGCCCACGAGAAACACCAAGCAGGTATGGAACTTTTGCGATAAGGAGACAACGGTATGGAACCCCTGTGATAAGATGAGAACAAAGGCAGGAACTAGAAATCAAAACATCTGGAAAAGTAGGGACCAAATATCTTATACATAGAAGCTTTAGAAAGTAAATAGACAAAGATAGTGAGGAGATACTTGTGACTAGCAGAGATAAGAACAAAATGACATTTTTGTGCCTTTGAAAATGAGGAAGCCTCAGCATATTAGTTATGCTAGTGAGAGGAAAAATAGGTAGCAATGATCAGAGGATTGGAACTGCTGCCAGGATGTTATGAATCTGTGTAATGAAGAAAAGAAAGGTCAAAACTGCAACTTGATAATGTAAAAGTATCGTATGAATATCTGCTTGTAACTTTGGGCAGCATAAATGTCCTTCATACCATATTTTTTGAACAAAAGTTAGGTTATGTCCTGTTAATTTTGAATAAGTGTTTAGAATTTAGTAGGTTTGAATAATTTCCACTGAAGTGAGTGAGACCTAAATCAAATATTGAAGAGAACTCAGGATACCTGCTTGAATTTTAAATTAATTCAAACAATGTAATTTATGCAGCAGAGAGTTGGAAGTGTGTCTGGAGGCACAATAAAGCAAGGAAGGAGTAGCATTAGGCTCAATAAACTTAAGAATTCTGTTGGGAGCAGGGGCACCAAACCAACCAAAAAACAGACTTGTTATTCAGCACACAATAGCAGGTGTGATTTTTGTGGGGAGCAGTAGTTTACTGGAGTCTTGATTTTCTTTTTTTTCTTTCTTCCTTTTAGTTAAGTTTTTCAGCTTGATTGAAATAATCTATGTGTATATTTTTTTAGTCATCTTGATTGCATTTTACATTCTGGTTGTTAATGCAGCTGCATACCATCCCAGCATATCTGACTAACTGGAAGGTACTAGTAGCTATAAATGCTTAAATGGTATTTTTTTAAAGGCAGTACTTATTTTTAGATTAAATCTTCAGGTACTACCAAGTCTATTTTATATTAGGAAGGTAAGGTACATCTTTAACCAGTGAATACAGGCTGTGCTTACAGAATGATTCTGAAAGTAATTTAGTGCACATAATATATGGAATTACAGAAAAAAGCTCATGGCAGAATGCTTTAAGCAGAAAGGGGTATTAAAATCTCCTCACCTCCATCACAGAGATCTATACTCAAGCCACATTCCAGTTATTTTACACAAGGTATTGAGAGGAGAGATGGCATAGGAGAGATGGAATGAATATTACAGTGGGAGACTTGAAACTTGACCTCCTTAGCTACCTAAGAAAGGGATTAAGAAGAGACTTCATTGTGATAGAGTATTTTCTCAGTGAGAAAATCTCACGTTGGAGCAGGCATTTTGACTTTGCAGAAAAAAGAGAGAATGGTTTGAGTTGATTTCCAGTTTCCACATCTGCCTTTTAGCATGGGAGATATTCCACAGTGGGAGCATGATTAACAGCTGGGCCAAACACCAGGTAGGATAGCTGATTCCTTGTTTTTTCAGGAAATTTAGCAGTTTTGTGCTGTGCCTGCTGCACTGGGTCAGACATTACAGCCAGTGAGGTCTCTGAGGTTTGGTAGTGGCTGTGTCAGGAGAGGTAAGGGTAGAAAGGATTCCTGACCAAGCCTTCCCTCCTGAATGTTTGTATGTTACTGTTTTTTATCTTCTACAGTGGAAGTGTTGAATACTTGTATAGGTAAAGAATAACTTACTGAAATGACAGGTGAAAAAAACCAGAGTGCTGATGGGTCCTGGGCCAGGTAATATTGAGTGTTGGTGCTCTCTAACTTTGGTCCGTGCTAATCAGTTGATTGTGTCTGGAAATATCTTTGTTCCACTTGAACCTCTCTAAATCAAATTCCTGGAGACTCTGAACAGCTTGGAGCAGCTGTGGACCCACCTTGAAGTTGTAAATGGACATAGATTTGTTTTTAGTAGTGCTGGCAAATTGCCTACATCCATTTGCTGTAAATGAGAACAGTAGTTGGAGTTTAAGCACACAGGCAAAAGGCCATGCTCTTCCCAATGGCTGCTGTATTTGGCTACTGCACTGGTTTTCCTATTGATTAACTGCTGGTTTGATTTTTTGTCCAAATCTATTGTGCTCCTTTGACACTGTGTTGCACTTTTCTATACTTTAGTTGGAAACCCAAATTGAAAATTATTCAAAAACATCTGGTATCTGTTGGTTATTGATATTTATTGAAGTAGCAAGTAGTTTTATCTGTGGTTCTGTTTCTTGCAGAACCCTCTGTCCTGCCACTTAAAGGTCTTCCTAAACATATTTTGTCAAAGAATTATATTTGAATCCGGAAACTTAATGGTCTGGGGCAGAAATAACTTAAAATAGCAGGAGTTCAGTTCTACAGAGACAGAGGATTTTGAGGAAAATCATATAATCCTCCCTTCCTAGTTCTAGCACTGAAGTTCCAAAGCTTGGAAATGGGCCTGGCATCACACAGAGAGCTCCTCTTATTTTACTTACCAAGAGAATTGTCTTCCCTCTGTTATCTACTGTCTGGTTTGCATAGATATCAGTAAGATTTGGTCTTGAAATGAGATTCTCAGTGGCAGCTTTCTGTTTAAAAATAGATAAAAATAAATTTGATTTTCCCTTTGTCACCCAGAAATAAGCTGCAAATTATTTTGGGTTTGCACTCATGCTGCCTGTAGAAGGCAACTTTTTGCAAGTGCAAGTAAAATATTGATAATTTTGTTTCTTTTTCTTTCACCAGATTCCATTGTGATTGGATTTTGGGTTGGTCTTGCAGTTTTTGTCATCTTCATGTTTTTTGTCCTGACCCTGCTGACGAAGACAGGAGCGCCACATCAAGAGTGAGTCTGAAAATGGGAATAACAAATCCAGGCTGCTGAGTGGCACACCTGGGCTCTTGCAGCCCTAGACCAGCAGTGACAGTGCTGACACTCTACCACCTTGTTTTAGTCTGTTCTTATGAAACAGTGCAGCCTGTCTTCATTTCAAGAAATCTTAGCATTTTCATTCTAAAAGGATGTTTTGGGTGGGCTGCCAAACAGGAGCCTTTAGTGGGATGGTTCTAAGTAGGCTCAAGTTTTCATGGAGTGATACTGTGAATATCAACAGAGTAGGTACAGATAAAATGCAGTGCAGATGTTGAATTTGGTTAGTTTCCAAATGTTTGTTTGTTCAAGTCTAAGGATAGATTTGGGTAGTGTTTGCAAAATCTTCCCTTAACCCCTGAGACCGAGTGTTGATTTCTGCTGAGAAATTGCAATAGATGCTGAAGTAGAGACCAGCTCAACATTTCTTTAAAGCCAGGGTCCCTTGAAAGTCTTCAGTTTTTTATTCTTTCTGGCTGATAAGTATGTGCAGACCATGCCTTGCCTCAGTGGTTTATCTGCATTTGCAGAGGATGCAGGCTGTCAGTGTCCCTTCCTCTGAGAAAGTGTGAACCCACATCTCCTCTCAGGCTTGTGTGCCATAAAGTGGAAATAAAAAGCCTCTCTGGAGTGTGAGATTGCTTGCAGGCAGGTAGCAGTGATGAGAAGATGATTGTAAAAGGCAATTGCTGGTGTTTATCACTTCCTAAAGCAGCCTGTCTCTGCCTCCTGGAGCCCCTTTGCTATTTAATCACATGTAAACTGGCTCTGGAACTCTGTGTAATAGCACATCTCCAGAGACAGGGCCATGTTAGAGATGGCTGATGTACATCCTCAGCCTCTTCTGTGCTCCTGAAGTTTTGCTCCTGTGAGAAAAAAATAGAATCAGAAGAATCCAGCTTACCAGAACTGATGTGCTGGTATTTTTGCTTCCCCTACAGAGTGTTATGAAGTAGCCAGACATTGGTCCCAAACAGATTTAAAATCCCTGTAATTGTTGGTGTGCTGCCTCCTTTTCACAAAGATTTTATTTATTAGCTGAGCATGAGTCTGGATCTCATGTGGACAATCTGAAAAGGGAAAACATGATGAAGTAAAAAATACATATATTGAGAGAATTTAATATGGATATTTGCCAAAAAAATTTATACTTGTAAAAATTTACTTCCAGGTAGCAGAGGCTTGCTTCATATCTCCCACTTTTTTCTGCTTTTTTCATCAATTTTCTCAGAACACTGTCCTTAAGAGTTTGTGAAATGCCCACCTTTGGTTATCTTCATCCAGATAATGTAATCAGGATTCAGACTTGCCTTTCTTGAGACTTCCAGAAGTCCCTTCTATGCCTTATTATAATTTTTCTTCAGTTGCTGGAGTAAGACCAATTGTTCCTTTTTATATTTGCTATGGATCTGTTTGCAGCTTTGGGAGCTGTGTGCCTGAGTGCTTGCCATGCATGCTGAGCTGGCATCTTTAACAAATTTGAGCAGTTTTTTGACATTTGGTAATGAAATTCTCATGGTACTGAACATGGATCCTCTGGGAATATGCTAAGGGCAGGGAATACAGCTGGATTCTCTTATTTTTGATACATGTGTATAAAAACTGGAGAACAGCTACCTGTAAACCACTTGTTTTAGTTTGCCTGCACCTTCTATTTCCATGCCTGACTGGAGTCTTCCTGGCTTGGTATTTCATTAGTGGGCTGCCTTGAGCCCTCCTAGGAAACAGAAAATAGATGTTAACAGGATTCCCAGGTCTCTGACTTCAGGAAGGTTATCTGGCTGCTCTTTGAAGTACCATTAATGTGAGAGATTAGGTGTGTCTGGGCTCAGATGGATGGATCCAAAGTAGAATACTCTGGTTTTTTTTTTTTCCTAGTAGTAGGCTTTTCTTGGCTCAATATAAAGGGCCATGATAGGATGTACTTTTCAAAATTACACAAGATGTTCAGAATTAGGTACATTCTCAGACCAGAATGGATAGGGTATGGATGGGGACTGACAGAAATTTAAAGAAGTTATGGAAATTAAGTCTGTTGCATTTATCTTTTGTTTCCTTGCATGCATGAGTATGTGTGGAACATTAGCTTGTAGCAACTGAAAAAAAAAATTTCGCAATATCTGAATTTCCAAAAAATGCTTTTATTAATCACTAGGAGAGGAAAGCATGCCATGTTTGTTTCTGCATTTGAACACATCCTTAAGAGCACATTTGTGCAACAAATGCAAGAGATCACGCAACCTATTTGTACAAAATAATGGCTGGTGTAATCTCAAAGCAGTAAATGTTAGATAACGTTTTTTTTTTAAGAAATCAGTTGATCTTGTTTAAGTAAACCTGGGATTTTTGAGGCTGCTTTTCTTGAGTGGGCTGAAAAGATACCTGCTGAGGAATTATTGCAGATTGTAATGAGCAAGACTATGCTAGTTTCTAGTCTAGTTTTTAAAAAATGTAATAAAATTGCACTCTGAATTTCAAAGATGGTGTTTGTGAATTTCAAAATCCAAAAATATCACTATATATTAGATCATGTTTTCCCTGCTCATGAGCAGGGTTTATGCTTCATCATAGATCCTTAATAGTCTGAGGCATTGTGAAATTTATTTGCATCTTCCATTAAGATCAGGTTGCCATTGCCAGTCTTGTGTGCCCCTCTGCATGGTCAGCTTTTGCTCCCTCACACTTCACTGGATTATGAAGCACCTGCCATACCTATGAAGTAATTCCACTCCTGCAGTGAATTAATTTTAAACTTTCTCCTGCAGTTGCTTCTTCCTGGGCTTACAGGGCTTGTCCTTCTTTCTGTCCTTATTTGCCACTTCTGTTGCCTGTGCCGCAACACAGACAATTTGCCAAATTATATATGAAACTTAAACTCAGAGTGGTGCTTTTTACTGCATTATAAATACATAAATGTCAGTTGTCAGCTCAGAATTATTCCAGGCTGTTTGGCCCCTGCTGTGCATACAGCAGATTATTACTTGGTTACTGGTCAGTCTTACATCAATTGAACATTATTGTTCTACCTGGTTCACTTTGAAATGCAGAGTGAGCCAATACAGTTTTGACAAACTAGAGAACTGCTTTGATTTCTGGGCTAGTGGAAGTGATTTTGTGAGGATAGAATTCCCCCATCATGTAATGGAAGTAAATTAGCTTTTGAGAGGCAGGGATCTTTAACTGTGCCTGAAAGACTAATGGTAGGTATCCCGTGAAAATTTTAGTGGGTGGATTTCTGAAGGTGTCATCTGAGGCACTTATCTCCCTCTGCAGGCTTGAGGAAATGAAATTTCACTGAAAAACTCTTCAGTGCTGGGTGGACCTTTAGGTGTGCAATTATCTGACTCCAGCATCATTTGCTACATCTCCAGATCTAAACAGTATGACTTATTAGTTCTTAAAAAAATTCATGTTCTGAGAATGTGTTTCATGGCTCATTCTCTGAATACCTCTACTGCCTTCCAAATGCAAATAACTTGCATTTTGTGATGAGAGCATGTAAATTCAGCCCGACAAAGAATGAATCTGTAGAACTGCTCTCTAGCTTGAGCTCTTCTCACCCTCAACTGCAAATGGCTCCTGCTTGAGTCCATGCAGACTGGTGCTGGTTTGAGCTAAGGTTTATAAAGAAAACTGCCAAAAAACATGTTAAACTATCCTTCCAGCTGCTGGGATGGTTAAGACTGCCAGTGTCTAAAGCAGTCTTTAGTTCCAGCTCTCCTAATTTGGAAATCTGAATGTCATTGACTGAAGTCAGTGGAAAAGAGGGTTTGATGTCTGGACAAGCAAGCACTCGGTGCCCTCAGTGAGAGCAGAGCTGCCTGTGCCTCAGAAACATTTTGTCTATCAAGGACTTTTCTCAAACTGTTCTTATGAGCCATTTAAAACAATTGTTACTACTTGAAATCAAGAGTGTTTATAAACTCCTTCAGTGAGGTGATTATTACAGTCTGTTGATTACTAGAAGTGCCATTTAAGAGTGCTGGCATTAACTTATTCCCATGGAAAATTGTCATGACAAATGAAGACTTAACATTGCTTCAGCTGAAAATAATAAATAGTGCTGGCTTTAAAAGTCTGTGGTAGATAAACTGTAGGGTTTCCTTTTATCCTGATCATAATGGTTCCTGAAACCAAGCTAGTTGATAAGAATTCAAATAGTTTTACTTTTGTGTTTACTGCATTTTTCTTTTTCCTCTATAGCAATGCAGAGCTTTCTGAAAAAAGATTTCACATGAAGAGCTTTGTGGCAGAATTCGGAAGACCTTTGGAGTCTGAGAGGGTCTTTTCTCACCAAATGGCTGAAGAATCCCAGTCACTTTTCCATTTCTGCATTAATGAAGTGGACCATATGAACAAAGAAAAAGAAAGTCAGAAAGGTCAAAGTCTGGAGAGTAATACCCACTTCCAGGAGGTTCCCAAGAGCAGTGCAATGTTTGAGGAAGACCTACATTGTCTTACAAAATTTAACATTCCTAACTTTGTGAACACTGAGCAGAACTCTTCATTAGGTGAGGATGATCTCCTCATCTCAGAGCCACCAATCATTTTATAAAGCAAACTGGTTATGCAATCTTAACATTAGATCCTTGATTGAAGAATCCTTTAAGGTAAACATCTCCATTATTGTCCAGTTTGAAGCCTTTCTTGGCCTCCTGCTCCTTTGACGGAAAGCATTTCAGACCTGTGCTTTTCATTGTATGTAAGACTGGCTGTACTGATAGAGCTCAGTTTAGACAAGAAGAGAGACACTGAATGCTTTATTCTGATGCCTTCTGTGGTCTAAAACTTCTGCCCAGTATTATTTTTGCTTTTTGGTTTTTTTTTTTTTTTGTTTCTTGCACTGTTCTTCATTTTTAAACAACTACTCATGACCAGCTTCTGAAGGATAATAATCCACTGTGAAGGACTGTGAAGGCTGAGCCTGGCATTGGGAGGTCTGTGAAAATTCATTGGCCAAGAAAAGTGTAAATCTCCAAGGGGACTGAAGAAAGGAATAAACAGCCCCTGGGGATGCTCTGTGGTTTCTGCTGCTCCCAATAAAGATGCCTGAAGCTGAGCACCACAATAAATCCTGCTTTGGACTAACTTCACTTTCTGATCCCTAACTGCTTTTTGGTGCAGGTTAAACCCATTTTACAAAGCTTCCAGAGGGAATACCTTGCAAGTGAAATTGTTTGGTTACAGTGTTTACAAAATGCTATCTCCACCTGCTGCTGAGTAAAACAAATTGGTGCCTGTAATTATAACTCAGAATGACACCTCAGCAGCTGCCCCTGATGACATAAATTAGTATTCTACACACAAACTGTGATTTGACTATTTTCTTTTTTTTTTTCCCTGCTAGTTGCTGATGTGAAATTCCAGTTCAGTAATTACAGGATTCAGTAGCTAAATCATAGGAAATAAGAAAAAACCTATTTTTCTTCTGCCAATAAAGTTACTACATGCAAATGGTGGTGGTATGTTAAGCTGGTGTCATGTGTTCTGAACCTTCCCATGCTTTTTGCCTTTATAAAAGGTAATTCCTTTATTCATTGGCCACTGAAGAGCTAGCAGGCTTTGAGCTGAGAGGACCAACTCCAAAAGTACAGCTAAACTGGGCTTGCTCCACCTTCTTTTTGTCCTCAGCTGGGCTAGTGTTGCAACCCCAGCTGTTCTCCAGTGAAAGATTTGGTAAGGATTTGAATAGGTATAGTTTCAATCTTTATTTTTTTTAGAGATGGAATTAAGTTCTGAACCTTTGAGAGTACTTAAAATTGTATTTCAGCTTTCTTCAAATGACTGAATGGTTTTAGAGCAAGCATATAAGATGCAGAGGTACCAGGTTCAAACCCTTTGCTGGATTTCGAGTATGCTCTGCAGGAAGTCCTTAATTGAAATGAAAAAGAATGGATTCCGGACATGCCTAACTGGATTTTCTTGAAATTAACATGCTTTGTATCCAACACATCTGTGTTCCAGATTAGAGACCTGCTGATACATTCTTCAGCCACTAAAATGCTGATTAATTCATCCTTTCTTCACCTTACAAATAGTGAATGGGTTAAGCATTTAAAGAATACAAATTGTGTAGGAAGAGTACAAGGAAATGTTTTTTGTTTTTATGTCCTGTACCCTTATTAGACACCACTTACAGCACAATTTCCTGTTTTCAAATGTGATTTTTGCAGGACTTGCTGGTGTTTAAAGCAACAGGATTACAGTTAAAACAAAGCAGACACTCTTTAAGACTAGCAGGTTATTGCTGAAAATAGTTTCCAAAGACTGAAATGAGCCCTGTTCTGAATGAGCACAGCTCCAGTAAAATGTCTCCAGTGCAGAAAAAGCCTTGTTTCACAGGAAGTACATAACTACAACTATGAAGGCTATAGGTGTGGACTTTCCTTTTTCTAAATTTGGGAAATCTGTCTCTGAATATGGCATCTACTTCCTGCTGAGGCACCTCAGTAACTATCGGCTATCTGATGGTTAAACTTTGAAGCTCAATATTGTTCTTGCTAACATGTTGTGGGACTTGTACTAAATGGGGTTTTTATAGCTGCTTTCTGCATGTGAGCTGCCTTCAGTAATGTTTGAACTATTATTTTTCTTTTGTTTTATTTTTTTATTTTATTTTTTCCTTTGCTGTGCTTGAAAACAGCAATGCTGCCTGAAGGAAGGGTGAATCTATATGGAATCCATCTCCTTTGCAACAGAGAAATTAAGGGTATTTTTAAGCCATTTAAGATCATTTAGGTTGGAAGAAACCTTTAAGATCATAAAGGTCCAACCATTAACTCAGCACTGCCAAGTCCCCATCTAAATCATCTCACCCTGTGGCACAAGGCTTTTCAAAGCCTCTAGGGATGGTGACTCCACTGCATCCCTGGGCAGTCTGTTCCACTGCTCCACACCCCCTTGGGGGGAAAAATTCTCAAAAGTTTCAGAAGTTCCCAAATAATGCAGATGGGGTTTTAGAAAATGCTGTTATTCCCTGTAGGCTAGCCTATGCTTTTCTTCTGCTACCTTAAATCTCAGTGGCTTTTCTTTGGGTACATAACTACTACTCTGGGGAGAAAAGAAGCATTTTGTGTATGGATATTGGCAATAATGCCTAGATAAAATGACCCAGAGGTGATGCCAACTTAAATTACAACATATTTGCATAGTTAATATCCTTCTGCAGCATGTATTAATCCTGTAGAGCTATTTAAGTGTTTGGTTCCTGCTTCTGTTCTTTCCTGATGACAGATCTACTTTTTCATCTTATCTCCCTTCTATATTTAAAGTCCTTCATGCTGCTTTTCTCAGAAAAATAACCTGTCAGTCCCCACTGTAGAGCTCCCACACCACTCCAGAGACACTGTGGCAGCAATATCTGATTCAGATTTTTGCTCTGCCGCAAAGCAGAACCAAAGGCAAACGCAAAAATGTTCTGCAGTCTTCAGAAGCAGCTATTTTAAGGCTGTCCTTTCTTTTTTTCCCTTTTAAATAAAAACACATATTTTGCCTCAGGGGAAAGGGCAATATATAACCTGTTAAAAAAATCATCTTTTCTCAGAAAATCAACTCATTGGTGCACTAGAAACAGAATAGAAAGTGTCCTAATCAGAGTAATCCTCAAAAGGAGTACTTGGAATATAATGGTCTTTGAAAATGGAATTTTTGTGAGTTTTCTTAGTGATTGGCCTCAAGCCTCTTCTCAAAACTCAATACAAATGCATCACCTGCAGCAGATTTAACTGCAGAGAGACATACCTCCTCTAAGCCAGCTATCTATGTTTGTTTACCTAAACTTGTCTTGTATTCTGGAAGAACTTACTAGGTCAAGTTATTTATCCCAGTTTTCAAAGGTAAAGACTTGCAAATTATCTTCTATATAAACAAATTTTAGTTGTGTATTAAAAAAAAAAGAAGGCAAAACCCCAAAACCTATAATGTAAAATCAGTAAATGCCTGCTCATAGAGAAGAGAAAGAGAATGGTAAAACTGTGATTGTCTCCACTCCAATCCAGAGCCATTCAGTCTCTGAGACTACCAGGTGAATTAAACAGGGTATATTTGTAATAAAATTAAGTATTTATGCACCTGAGCCCTGAACCTTGAATACTGTAACACTGACATGTTTGGCCAATTTTTAGCCTTGGATATTGACAGGTAGCAAGGACAGCAGAGAAGAACCTTCTACCTCACATTCTCCAATGAGAGCAAGAGAGGCCTGTGCTTTCTTATTTTTGGATGAGATATGTGGTTAGCTATATGAAAAGCTACTTTCAATTCAGACTTATCACTGGATTTCTGTTCAAGAGTCAGGGCAGCACTTGATACATGACCCCCTCATTCCCTGCAGTAGTGGATTTGCACAGCTAGTGCTGGTGTATTTGTCCTTTTTCCTTGTATTTTCCAGAACAGGTTAAATATGGGATAGAGGGGGAGACTTGAAAATGTATTATGTGCTATCACATTAAGTCTTCATTCACAATAACCTACTGAATTTGTTACATGAACAATTCTGACATGTATTTCAGAGAACTTGAAATGGAATATACTGCTGCCTCAGGTGCCATGATGAAATCTGATTCTTTTCTGCACATCATGCTTTCTCTCTTGAAGCAATGTAGGTCATTGAGTCACCTAGCCAGCTGTTCACATGAGTTCTTAAAAACTTCAAACAGGACAATTCAAATTATTATACTCCAGCTCTTTGCTGTAAACAGATGAGGTCCAGCTAAGCATTAGGCAATGTTTTACAGATACTACATGTAATTCTTTAAATCTATCCATTATGCCTCCTGGAAACGGGATGGCACAAGAAGAGGAAAAATATACATGAGGAGTATATAATTATGTAACTCCTTAAAAGATCACACTGAAATCTTCAGAGAGTCAGTAACAACTTTAGAAGAGAACTTAAAACTTGCACCTTAGTTCTCTAAAATGACACCCTAACTGCAGCCACTGAAGCCCAGGGAGTCTGTTTCTGTGCAGAGGGACCACTTCATGGTAAATGCCTAAAAACTGAAGATCATGCTTCAGTGAGTGTACAACTGCATAAATACTTGTAGGAAAATGGTATAAACCATCTGATAGTTTACAATAATGGTAAATAACACTGTCCCTGCTCAGTAAAACACACTCAGAGAGAGAATTTAATTCCAGCTATGTAAGAAAACAGCAATTGCTGAGAACTGACTGTAAGAATTGTAAAAAGTGTTTGAATGAACTGCAAGAACATTAGGGCAGCCCTCTGTTGCTGACTTAAGCACCACACACATGAGAGAGTTTCCAGTAACTAGAAATGCTTCCTCTAGGATTCCTGTCCTAGGAACCCCCATCCAGGACCTGGCCTCTCTGGGAACACAAGGCTTGCAGTAGTTGAAAAAACATCTCTGACTCCAGGTCACACAGTTTAATACATTATTACACATACAGCAAATTATACAGGAAATAAATTAGTTGAAATGATTCAATTTTTATCCTTTTCCTTTGCAAAACAGACCCAAATCAAGAAAATGCATTATATTTATACATAGCTGATATTTTATATACAAAGCATTTTTATATTCACACATTTTTTGAATGTAGACTAATACTTTGTTAGATGGGGACAAAATAAAAATACTGACAATATCTGAACGTGAAACAATCAAGATTACCATATTAACTGGCAACTGACTATCCTTTTAAAATATCTATATATATATGTGTATACAGGCTCATTTTATGTTTGTGTATGTGCCAAAAAGAAAAAACCTTGCACTTAGGCACTGTCTATGTCTATATGGTATAATTTGTTATACTCTTTTGTTTTTTATGCATGCTATGCCACATGCTTGTATGAGAGAAAATGCAGGTTTACTTCTGGTCCCTGAAGAATATACTACATAAACAGACAAGCACAGACCTGAACTATTTCACATCTGATTTAAATGCTAGGTTCAACCAATACTGCAGTTCCTCAGGGACCTAAGGAGTACAGTCTAGCTTTCATCTTCTCTTTGCCCTAAATAAGTAGAGTTGATTGAGATACAACCTCAATATATGTGCTTGGGAATTCTTAAGGACTTGCAGCCACTGAAACTTCAAACTAATAATGTACTGATTCATTGGGAAAGCATGCCTTCCAACCACCAAATAGTTATCATCATCTATTTTGAATTTCCTTTATTTTTAATTGCTGCTTCTTCCTTTTAGCAGCAGGTTTTTCATATATGTTAAGTGCAATAGCCATGCTCATCATCCCCCCCAGGCTCCTCTCTGGAGCAGTGTAGTTCCTATGGCTTCACAGGTTCCTTGGGCTACATTTCCTGGAGTGATGAGTCTTCCTTCCCTCCACTGGGTCCATCTCTTTCTTGAAAGAGACCAGAAGTGCAGCACCCTCAGCTACACATTTGTGCTGCAGCAGGATTTGCTCCTATGTGCCAGCTCTACAGCACAGGTGTGTAACTGGCAGGGCCTGAGGAGAGGGAGAAAGCAACAGCCTCCAACATTCAGGGTGTTACCTGCCATGATGCCTGTCAGTTCAGCAGAAAGTTACCTCCCTGTTTGGTGTTTTGGTCTGGTTTTCGGTTGGGTGTTTTTGGTTTTTTTTTCCTTTTCTGTTTTTTTTTTTTTTTTTTTTTTTTTTTCCCTGGCCCCTTTCCTAGCTTGCTCAATATTTTAACTCTAAATTTCCCCACCTACACATCCCTGAAGTCTGAGCTTTATCCCACTGTCTTCACATCTGACTAGTTTCTTAGCCTGTCAAGCTCACCTAAAGAGGTACTTACTGTGTCAGATCCTGAACAGCCCATTGCAAAAACCTTATCAGCACAGCCTTCCCTTTTAAAAGGGACACCAATAACTACACTCACACTGTATTTTATAGGTTTTTTCTGTATCTGCCCTGTAAGAATTCAGCCAGACCCACTCTGCCATCAGTCTTACCAGCACAGCTGGAATAATCTGAAAAGGAAACAAAGAACAGCTTGAATGCGAGCACCACCAGGAATGCCTGCTCTGTTCCAGCCCTCCAATCATTCACTAAAGTGGGAAGTGGTCTTAAGGGAAGGAGTATTATATGAATTGGAGGGAGAGAAGCAAATGTTGGAAAAATACACTTTTCCTGCCCTATGGAATGAAATACATCAATGAAATGTAAAAAATGAAATACATCAATGCTATACAACAATGCTATATAACCGAACAGCTTACTACTAAAATTTTCACAAAGGAAATACTACAAGACAAGTTAGAAATCAAACTTTGAAATATACAGGCATGTTCTCCAGTCTGTGAAAAAGGAAATTTTCAATGGTAGTTGAATTTACAGAAGAACCTCAATATTTCTATTATTAAAAAATTATGTAAATTTATTACTAATAAAATAGAAGACATACAGTATGACTAGAGTATTGCTCATTGCAAATCTGCCTCTGGACATGAGAGATTCCAGAGAAGATCAAAATGCAATGCAATTTATACATGGTGCAATAATGATTTTCAATAACATTTCTATACCGTAACTTTGAATATTAAAATTCTGCTGCTCTGTTTAACTACTACCTAATCATGCCTTCTAACAGCTGCCTGTCACTCTGAATCCAGTGGAATCAGGTGCAGGAATCACAACCCCTTGTTTCTGCAGTTCACGTAAAACATCGAGTATTGAATCCAACTCCATTCGAAATTTCTCCAGTTCCTGATTCTTCTGCTGGGCCAGCCTTCGCCACTTCTCAACCTCCTGGGTTTGCCTTACTTCAGAAATGTGCTGTCTTAGTTGGGTAGCCTGCAAATTAGAGGAAAGCACGGTGATTTCCTATGCCAATACTCAGCCAGTGCTGCCACTTTGCAAAAATCTGCCACGTCATTTTATCTGATGCTCAGTCTCAAAGCTGAATGCTCACATTAAGTGGAAGCAATTTGTTCTGAATATTACAAAAATCATTCTGATAGCAATGAATTCCTTTAAATATTTGCATTAATGACAGAAGGGTAGAATTGATTATTGACTAATGAGCCCCAGGAGAATTTAATTTATCCTCTCCAAAGCAGCAATTAAATTTGAATATTTAAGGCAAAGCTGAGCATATAACATAAAACCCTCTATAAATTAAAATTAACTTTTTAAATTTCCACTTAAATGTGGTAATTAAAATAATGCTCTGCAAAACAAAGTAAATCTGAATGACATGTTATAGCCTACTACTCTACTTTTAAAAACCACAAATTCTATGAATTATCAGAAAATGTCCTGTAATCAAAAAGATCTGATGCTGCTGCAGATAAAGGTATGAATAACTTTAATGAATCCCTAACAATCCTATTAAGTTACACAACATAAGAAGTATCATAACATATCAAAAGCTCCACAATTAATTGTAATAGATCCTTTAAAGAGAGGTTATAATTATCATATTAATGATAGGCCATAAATTATCATATTTGCAGTTTGATACTAAGGATAAACTGTTAACTTCATGCTCATTAATTTCCTTTTCAACACTATTCATTTTGATATAATTCACTTGGGCAACTGTTCAATGCCCCAGTGCTGATGGTTAAAGGAGAAAAACTGGGACAAATCAAAACCCAAAGCATAATACATAACAAGGACAGGAGCACCACAAAAAGATGAAATTGTTTAGTACTAAATATGTATACTATTATTTCTTGAAAAAAAACCCCAAACATGACAAAATATCTTAGTAAATACTATTGGTATTCAGTGGAGCTAGATCACAGAATAGGCAGCAGCAAACACTTCACAGAAATGGTAAAGACATCCTCACATTATATAAAAGCAAATTAATAGCAAAAAATGAACTGTATTACAGTCACCTTTAGGAGGACAGAATGTGAACAAAAATAACAAAAAAACAAAGTGGCAATAGGATTTATTTTTAATCCAATGACTTGTTTTATGCATGGGTCTTTTTTGAAAGAAAATAAAGATCTGATATAGGAATGTACAAGAAGAAATCCTTCTACAGCAAAAAAAATCTGTACATTAAAAGCATGTTCCTTGAGACCTGGTTTTAAAATTTAAAACAAAATAAGATATTCCTATACTTTTAATGCAGCTTTTCTGAATAGGGCTGCAAGGACTAGATAATCACAGTTCCATTGAGGAATATATCATAGGTTAGACTCTGCACTCCAAACTCTTGTCAGTTTTCAGTAGCTTGCTTTCACTGTGAAACTGAAGTATGAAATAATGATATTGACTCCAAAGGTCTGTCTGGAGTCCAACCCTCTGGGACACCAAGACCTCCTTAGACCAGGCAGCAAAAAAGTTACCCAAGTAATCTTAATTAGCACAGCAGGGTCAAGCTGACCAGACCAGCACCTACACTCACTTGCATCAGAGGCAAAGACAAAACCATGGCTGCATAAAAACTACTTTCCTCCTGCAGTGTGAGCTAAATAAGCCTGAATAAATACCATAAAATTACATTTAAACCAATAAATTGCTCTTGAGAAGTAAATGCAGCTATGAACTGGTATACCTTTTGAATTTCATGCTCCCTTTCTGCATGTCTGCTCTCTATATGCTTGATTTTCTTTTCCAGGCACAAGAAATGTTTCATTTCAGGACTCTGGCTCTCCCTAGCCTCTCTCAGTTCTTCCAACAATTTTGTCACCTACAGTCAAAAAGAGAATTGATGAAAATTGTTATAATTGTGTTAGGCAGTGTATAAACCAGATTCCTTTAAAAATGTATTTGCATTGTTTAATTGTTACATTCAAAAGCTGAATAAAAAAAGACATAAAAGAGCAATCTCCTTTGTTCAAAAGCTTTAACAGGGACTCAGGGATTTATGCTAGGATTTTTCATTTCTAAGAAGTAGCTTGAGGACATGAAAGTCTAGTCCTCTCTGATAAATCCAGTGCTGTTAATAATGTTATGAAGGGATTGTGTTCTGTCACATTTTTTACTTCATACAACAAAAGTTAACAGAGAATATTATGATTAGATGTTCTTACACTTTCCCTTCTCACACCCAAGATAAAGACCAAATATAAAAGATACCAATGTATTTCTAAGGACTAAATTAATTAGACATGCTGCTGAGAGAGATGATTACAAGCCTGCATGTAAGCTTAATAATTGCCAGGTAAAATAATTTGACAATGACTTAAAACTGATTTCCTAATCCTCCAGAAATTCAGGGAAGTTTTCTTATAAAGCCCTAGTGGTTTATTCTCATTCTTTGCCTGTTCTCAGTAACTTGATACTCCTTCATCCAAAGTATTTTTTGGTCACTCTTAATGTATATAAGTAAACTAAAGTGACAACTTTGACATCTTTATCCTTTATGATAGTCCTCAGCTTCCCTTAGCCAATATATTTGAGAGCTGCTACCCCTCTTCAAGCACTCAGTCATCCTTGCCTCTCTGCTGTGAATTCAGGTAGCTGGCAGCTTTGTGTCTTCATAAGATGTTATCACTCTTACTGAGAAGTGACTCTGAGGCAGCTTACTATTACTTACACATTTCAAGGTGGCTTTCTAAAATAACAAGGCCTGTGTCAGTATGTTTTTGCCTGTCCATTACTCCAGCAGACAAAACTTTTCAGCCACGTTTTTCAGAGGAGCAGAAGTCTTAGTTTCAAAAGATCTGTGCAAATGAGTGTCTGCTGCTTGGCTGCTGAGTTGCCCCACTGAAGGGAAGGGCTGATGTGTGGTCTCAAGTATATAATTAAACACAGTTTAAAAATCATAGGGGAAAGATCTCATGAGGGGAAAAAAGCCCCAGGAGAAAAGAGGCTCTGTGTATTTTGCCAGCGACAGAACCACATCAAATACAATTCAGTGCTATGTGCAAGCTGTAAAGGAAAGGAAGCACTCAGTTAATGGAAAACATCCATGAACAGCATTTCTGAGATTAGTATTCAAATAACAATCTTCCAAGAAGCCACAGGAAAAACTGCCTTTTTGGATGTACCACCATTTTAGACACAGGACTCAACACTATTACCAGTGAGGTGCTTTCCCCTATCACTGCTATTTCCATTTGCAGGTCTGGTTGTCTTCTTTTCTCAGCACAACTTATTGAACCATTTAATGCCAAAGATGTATTTTAAAAGCAGCACAGAAATTGTGCTAGAGGGCAAAAGCAAGGCATAGATATTTCTCTCTGTACAGTCTTGCAATGATTTCTGTAACAAAGACACTCCTTTACTTTTTCTTAAATACCAGCACCTTGAAGTTGGCCTCTGCCATGTGGGTCAGACTGGATGATCTCTTAAACCATCACTGTCAATAACCTGTAAAGCAGTCATAGAGGAAACAACATTTGTCTCATTGTACTCTTGCTCTGTTTTTCCAGGAAGAAGTACTACATAAACGGACACCACTGGAATGAAACAAGCTGTGTAAGGAAAGCCAACATCTATATAAACCCAAAGTCTCAGCCCTATTCTGCAAACACAGAACTTGTTTAATAGGACATCTTTTTTCTCCCCATACAAACCCACAGTTTTACAGAAATACTTCACAACAGAGGTGGAATTTTGCACATGTAAGACAAATACCTGGATGAGTTTAGCAAGATTAAGATTAATCACTTTTAATAACCCTTGCAAGTTAGAGTATTACCAAAATTAAGTTAAAATAGTGATCTTCATACATCAGGGAGATGGTGAATAAAGTACAGGCACAATGCTGAGACAGGCTACATCCTCCTGAACAGGAAATGGCAACAAAGACTGGCACTACTTCAAGAACAAAAAGTGCGTAGCCAGTGATTCTAAAAGCTGGAGCTAAAAGGTGGACAGCAATTTGATCCAACATTAACCCAAATGCAAAGATAAGAACAAGTGTAAATTTTAGATTATTTGCTATTGAATGAAGTAGAAGAGTGGAAAAAAATCAGCCTATATACTTCTCTCAAAACCCATTGAATTTCACAGATTTTATAGCTAACTCTCCCTTCTTAAGACACATTAAGTTTCAGAGATAGCAGAGGAGAAAACCAAGAATACAATTGCCTAAGTCAGTTTTACAGCAATGGAGGATGAAAAAAGAAAAGCTTTTGAAAAAAACAGTAATTAAAAAATCCCCTTAATTAGAGGAATAAAAAATAAGTCCTGTGGTCTATTTACCACTACCCACCATAACTCTCAGAGGATATGAAAACCTGGATTAACCTACTGATCAAACTTCATACAAATGTCAGACATTTCAAACAACATAATAATAAAAATATTAACATCAAAAAAGGTCAAAGTTCTGCATTCTGTTCTGTGTTGTTCTCCTGGTCACACTAGAATAACCTTTCATTCTCAGGGATAACTGATGTAGAAGCAATTGACAAAAATTGTGTTTCTAAGACTTATTTTACTACATATTATTCCATGCTTGACATGAATTACGATGAAAACTCATTAGACTAAGGTATCCCCATTGAAATTTAAATATACCTCTTTTTGTAGAAGTTGCTCTCTTATCTGTGAAACTAAAAGAGCTTCTTGACGTCTCTCTTGTTCACCAAGTTGTTCTTGAAGATGTTTTATTAATATCTAAAAAAGGTTTAAAAATATTTTGTCATTAGCATACACACCCATGACAACATGTGAAAACCAATGCAGGAGAAGTACAGAAAAAAATAACCAGCACTGAGAAAGTTGGGGCCATTCAGCCTGGAGAAGAGAAGGTTGTGTGGAAACCTCATAGAAATTTTCCAGTATCTGAAGAGGCCTACAGGGAATCCAGAGAGACTCATGATCAGGAACTGTAGTGATAGCACAAGAAATAATGGGTACACATTAAAATGGAGGAAGTTTAGGTTAAGTATTAGGAAGAAATTCTTTATTGTGAGAGCAATGAAACACTGGAACAGGCTGCCCAGGAAGGCTGTGGATGCCACAAACCTGGCACTGTTCAAAGCCAGGCTGAATAAGGCCTTGAGCAACCTGTTCTAGTAGAAGGTGTCCCTGCCCATGGCAAGGGGGCTTGTGAGTATGATCACAAGTATGATCAATGATCTCTGAGGTCCATTGAACCCCTTAACATTCTATGTTTCTGTGATTGCAGCACTGCAGATGTAAGTGCTGTGAGCATTAACAACACTGCCTCCAACACGTGTGTGTGTGCATGGGCTGTTAAATAGCACACATAAACTACATATGTAGTATATGAAAACAAGCCTCAATCTTCAAGTTACTTTCCTCCTTTTTAAATGTTAAATAATCTGAATGAAACAGCTCTTTCTACCCTTTATACCATGTGTAAAATAGCCCAGAGAAGTGCTGGAATTACCCTCCTTAGACATACTCAAAAGCCATCTGGATGTAGTCCTGGATGATCTTCCTGAGCAGAGCAGTTGGACAAGATGACCTTCAGAGGTCCCTTCCAACCTCAGCCATTCTGGGATTTTATAAATACTGTGGCACAGGATGATTTTTGAAACAACAGGTCCGACCTCCAAGAAAGTAAGTTTATAGTAATACAGAAAGAAGTAACTTTAAGATATATCTATATGTAAGTAATGTATCTACTGTATCTTACTTCCTGTGCTGAAATTCTGTTCTTTAGTTCAGCTACTTTAGAAGTAGAATGTTCCTTTGCATGCTGGCAAACAATCTTCTCAACTTCCCTCTGGTGGGAAGCTTTCAGAGATGCAATGTATTCTGCTGTGTCTTCCTGCATCCTGAACAGAGCAAGAGAAAAGTGAGATGTAGTAGTGCAGCTACAGACAGTTCTTCAAAAATGCAGCAGCTTCTCACTTGAAGCCACAAAATAACCAAAATGTTACAGGCAGCAGATCTTGTATATTTCATAACAAAACCTCGCAAGACAGGATCATCATTACTTCTATTGCTCTGAAGGGAGAAAAGGGTGGGAAACCTACAGTGGTGGATATGTGCATCATCTAACTAGAGGCAGTGAGGATATAAAAAATTCAGTCAATCATCTTTGCTGGTTCTCTTATTAAAACAGTGGCAAGAGAACACATGCTTTTTAATCATAATGCAGCAACTTTTTAGATATCTATTTTAGAAAAGAATGTGTTGTAATCTAAATTGCATGTCAATTTCTTCTACTTTGATTGTCAAGGGATGTAAGGGATACTAGGTAAAGTATAAGGTTTCTACTGTTGGCCAAGTAAATTCCACTGAAAGCACACTCCAGGTTTGAAGGAAAGAACATGGACCAAGTATTAATGCCATACAACACAAAGTATCTAAGATATGATGATTTAAACTGAGATATTTTACTTAAAAGCGTAAGAAATTGTAGCATTAATAAAAGCATTAACACAGGTTTGCCTATGGAAAGAACTGCTTTAAAAAAACCCCAAAGTAACAAAAGAACTCCCAAAACCCCTCCCAAAGCCAGAAACAGCACAAATGAAGGTATAAGCAACCTTCACACATGGCTGAATGTTAATATGCTACTTCAATCCTATGCTTGCCAACACTTTAAGAAGGCTTTTAAAGGAATATGTTGAGCATTTACCTTCGCATGTTGCTTTCAGAATAAGCCAGAGCAGCCTGAGACTTCACCCGCTGCTGGCTCATTTCCAGGGACAGTTTCTCCAGCTCCTCTTTCAGATGGGCATTTTCTTGCACAACTTCTGAGAGATGAGAATCAGAGAAGGTATGTGGTTGCTGTGTTTTGTCATCATTGAAAATGCTTAGACAGGCTTCAGTGTTGTTGGAATTCCTTCTATCTGCGGCTGAGGTATTCTTTTTCACGACCTCTGTAGAATTTCCATTAGTGTTTGTTTTATTTCTCAAATTATTATCAGACAACATCACCATCCTTTCTTTTTGAAGTTTCTCAACAGTTTTTGTGAGGTCTTGTATTTCTCTATTTTTGGTGACCAGTTCTTCGTTTAGTTTTAACAACCTGTCTTTTATGCTTCCTTGTTTCATCTTGGAGTCCATGGAATCTAAGTCTTTATTATCATTTTTGCTTCTGAGTTTTAATTGGGAATTTTGACTTTTAAGATTTTCAATTTCTGTTTGGAGGTTTCCAACAGTGATCTGATGGGTCTTCTTTAGATTCTGAAGCTCCTGCTCAAGTTCTGCAGAAGTGGCTTTATCACCATTCAGTTTTGGTGGTTCATTCATAAATTCATAGGCAAGTAGTTGCTCAAGCTCCGCAAGTCTTTGTTCATACTGTATCTAGGAGGGGAGTAAAAAGTAGGGACAAAAAAGCAGTTTTGTAAGTGTACTGTTATTATTAGCTCTTCCTATTATTCTTTAAAGTTACTGCCCTTCTGAAGAAAGACTTCAGAAGACAAAACACAAATCAGGATTACTAACAAACTACTCAATCAGTTCAGAAATTAGTGAGTGAAATAATTAAGTCTGCTGTAAAATAGAATTACTTGAAGAATTTGCTACAAAAGAATCTAATCACAATGGATGCAAGTAATTATGGGATACACAATTATATTGACAAGAAAATATTTCACTTCTATGTAATTGAGTTCTCTTCAGATTCTACCAATGTTAATTTTGTCATTATGTACTTGGTATATGTCAGCTGGCAAACATTCATGTCACATGTTCAAAGTTGTATTTCACATTTTTCAAAACATGCTAAATTTTAACAGAACAGATCTTTCTTTTTATGTATTTATAAGTATGAAGAAAGAAGTATGAATTCAGAGAGACACACAATCTTTCCCCCTAATGAGCTGAGGAAAACCTAACCTTCTTAATAGCTTGGATGGCCTTTGAGGAAAGTATGATGAGTGACTTATGGAGAAAAGGTGGAACAGCTGGCCAATGCTTTCTTTTCTTGCTCATTAAGCACCTGTGCAGTTCACCTTTTCCTTAAAGTAAAATTCCAGACTTCCAGGCTTCCTAACCCAAGTCTTTAGGCTCACTATCATGTAATTTTTGGACATGTGTAGTGGTTCCCAATGTTCTCTGCAGAAATGCTTAGTCAGCAGACCTCTGAAATCACAGCCTTTGGTACAACAAGGAATTAGAGAAGCAGCTCTACTCTGACCCACAGGGTGAAAACTACTTATCTTAATTGTAAGAATTAAATTATTATGCTTTGAGAACATGCCCTCTTCATTTCAACACTACTCTAACAATTTCAATGCTATTTTTATTTATCTTAGGTGCTGAAGGTACTGAAATTCCGGTTCTGAATTCTTTGAATAATTTTTTTCCCTTGAATGTGGTCTTTGCCTTCAGTTTTAACCACTACCCTCTGTTACACTTAGCTGCCTTGTGACTGTTACTTGCAAAGTAGACTACTCAACTTTTACCTTTATTTTTTGAAACTGTTGTTCCATGGCACGAAGGCTTTTCTTAGCTTCATCATCTTTACCTTCAAGTTCTGTTTCTAATTTCTTTATTCTTCTCTCCAAAAATTCAACTGTGTTTGTTTTAGCTGAAAGATCATTTGTTTTCTCAGCAGCAGCAGCAGCAAAAATCAAAGCAGGCAAAGAATTTGGATACCTTCTTTTTAGAATTCCTTCCATTTCTCTGATCTAGTCATAAGAAAATTAAGTCAAAGGTTAAAAATAATAAAGTTCTAATAAAAAGGGAACAAAAGTAAGTGACAGAATGTTAACAAATTTCATTCTCTTAAGGTGGAAGAATGAAAACCATAGATGCATATATTGAGAATTACTTTATATTCCTCCCATTGATGGTTTTGTTTACAGAAAAGCAAGACTCATTGTCTCTTACTGACTAACTTACACATGATCTTAAACAAAATAGTGCTCGGGTCTTCAGATTACCCTATATCAATAGTCTAAAGAAAGTCAAAAAACGTGATTTGAGAATGGCTTTTAATGCTGTGAATATGCTTTTTTTATGGATTTGCATTCACATTCTACTTTTCCAACTGTTAAGGATATTTCATACCAATATTGGAATTATTCTCCCAATAGCAGATTATATGTCTTTTATTTTGTAGTATGCAATCATGTAAAACTAACACTCTGCATGCAGCATTAATAACAAGTCCCTCTCTTATCTATAGATAAGATATTCATATCAGAATTCTGCAAAGGCGCTCGCCCATGAGTCCCACATCTCTAACCAATGCAACTGCTACCTCCTAAAATTCAGGAAGGCTCACTTCCACTTGATGTTTTTTTTAGTAGAAACATGGATTTTAAGGTGTCCACTCCCCCAGTTTTCATGAATCTTGTATGAATCCAGCAGAATTTAAACCCCTACTCTTGAATCAACTTGGCTGAAATTCATCATACTGTTAAGGAATTACTGAATGTGGACAGGAGTCTTAGCAAGCTTTGGCTTTTTCCCTCTTGCCCCTTTTAAAGAAAATCTAAACAGTTATTTTAAAAGATTTTAAAAGGGATACCAGCTTGTTGAATATAGTAGCTAGAAGACTTACTTATTCTAAGTACATAATTGCTCTTGTGTTTATGAGTTTCCAATAACACAAGTTACTTTATCACAGAACTTCATGCTATGCTTTATTCTTATTAAGACACTGGGGCTTTAAGAGACTTTATCTGAAACAAAGTTTAAATGAGAGTTCTTTTATTGCATACTTGTCGCTCAAGATCCTGAATTCTTTTAGCATCTGCTGCTCTGTCTCGCAAACGTTTCTTCTGCTGCACACACTGATCTCCTGCGTCAGCTCTGAGCTTCTCAACCTGCCCAGTTTATGAGAAAACAAATTGGAACATGTATTCAGAGACATTGTCCTGTAGTACAAAAGCATTTCAAACACACACAGTACAATGGAAGTATGCTGCCATTTAAAAGCTCATAATGGTAATTTCTGTACTAACTGATTCTTCAGACTCTAAACCTCCATGACAGCTTCCTTCTCCAAAGCAACTGAAACTAGATATGGAAATCTAAAAGAGAATTTCAGCTCTGGGACACTCTTGTCTTTATACCAGGAATACTGCTCCTTTCTTTCATACTGCCAGTATACAGGCTTGATTAGTAAGCTGTCATATAAAGTGCTACAGTGCATTCCATGATTCCAGGATGAGTTTAGGAAATGGTTTGTGATTTGCAATGCTACACTATGTCATGAGATACAGAAACAGCCAAAAGGCAATGTTATGTTGTGCCTAAATAAAAGCTGAGTCCCAGCTGAGAATCAGGACCTGGCTAACTCATGTTCCTGCATTCCTGTGATGCCTGGTCATGAGGACTCAAAGCTCTAATCTAAAATTGAATTTCCTACCTTTATTAGCCACTATGATCTCTGTACAAGGATATTATATCCTGGATATTTAAAAATATTCCTATCTTGAATTCTCTCCCAGATTGGTAATATTACCAAGTCATGCTAAGTCATGCTTTTATTCCAGCTTTTTATAGTTTGACTGATTTGATTATTTCTATGAAGTCACAGCTCTAGCTACCAGAATTTTTAGACACCAGTCCAGCCAAGAGAAAATGCCAATAAAAATATTTGCTTTCACAGGAATGGTTTCTTGATCAGACACCATTGATATCTTGATATGGTGGTGTCTGTCCCTGGCTGCTCCTTCAGAAGCATCTCCTTTCATCTGTGATCTCTCTAATAAAAGATCATAAAAGATTCCAAGGTCAGTTATATTTTAGCACTGGTAATTTTTTTTATGAATCCTAAGTCTAACGTACTGACAAGTAGACAATGCAAATCTCACCAGTATTCAAGATTCATGTATTAATTTTGTTTAGATTTCAAATGTTTTGGGTTTTCTCCCCCTGCCACAGTAACCAGGGAGCTTTTCCTAAGAAAGAATTTAGAACTGGTACTTAAGAGAATAAAAAAGTGTTGCCTAGGTCACTATGGAGCAAAAAGGAGGGAAAGAGAATGAGAAAAAGGGTGTTCCTGGTTGTTAACATAAAAATATACTTCTTTCCCTTAGGTCAAGAAATTTGAAGGTTTTAGGGAAGCACGTTACTTGTGTTCCCAGAAGCATCAGCACAATGTCCAATAGAACCAATCTAATATACCAAAAAATGGAATTATTATGAAGGAAATAATTACATTACACTCATCACTGGAAAAAGAAACAATTTTCAGCTCCAACTTCTTACATAAAGCTAGATATTATCACCTCTAGTCTTAGTTTCTCAATTTCTTCTCTTGCATCTCTAAGGCGGGCTGCATCTTTATCCAGAAGATCTTGATTTTCTGCATACCACTGAAGTCTTTTTTTTAAATGAGTAATTTCCTGTTTGTACGATTCTTCCATAACTTTAAATTCATAAGACTTCTCACCTACAAGAATAAAACATTCTTAGAATTGTTTTATTAGTAATTATGTATTGATGAAGTAATTAGTCAACACTGTCTTCCTCCGCAGATTTCATACATTTACCATTTTTAAAACACTGTTACTGAAGCAGTTTTAAAACCAGATCCTAATTGGGATTTTAAAAGCAACAGTATTCGTAAAAAACCCTTTATTTTTCTCATACACAGCAGTAGTCAATGGCTTACAGTTCACTATAGAAAGTATTTAAGACAGAATCTCAGGCAGATCTGTTCTTGATCGTGCTCTAATAAACAGACCTTCATCATCAAGATGAATGACAACACAGAATATATGCTTTGATGTTTATTGATCATACTCCTCCCATTTAGGGATCAAGCATTTTCAGAAGAGACATGGAGGTAAGTATTACTGCACTTAGCATTTGTGATGCCTGACACTGGAAATGGGAAAGTCCAATTTTGAGCCTTCTCTCATTAATTCAAACTGGAAAAAGCTCTGATAAGAATGCTGAAAAAAGTCCCAAGGTGTAAGTTATAGGCAAAAAATGGGGAAGAACTAAATAGGAGACTAAGATGTAACACAGTAAATCTTTTCTTTTGAACAGAGTTGTCACATAATTGAAATAATTTTTTTTTCCACATCCAGTGAAAGACTGGCAAGAAATCAAACCTAACAGGTCACAACAAAGAGTTTGGTTGGATACAGGAAGATACTTTCTAATAGGGTACCAAAAGTACTGCAGCATGTCCTTCACTGTATACTTTTGTTAGAAGTTTAGACAGTATTTGTAAATGGTCTAGATGCATTTCACTAAGTAATACTTTAATAAGAAACAAGTTTTTCTTACATATTTATTCACTGAAATGCAAAGTAAGCAAAATTATTCAACAAAATGAAGGTGCTTTACTTGATGCAGATGCAATCTGGACTTTGGCTAAATCTCTCTCTTTCTTGGCTTGTACCAAGTCTACCTCAAGAGCTTGCTTATCTTGTTTTAGACGTCTTATCTCTTCTTGTAATTTAGCTTCTTCTTTCTAGGTTATAAAGAAAACAGTAAAACATGAAAAACTAAACACATAATATCACCCAAAACCCCTGAGCATGCTTTTTCATCACACAAAGATTAAATCACAACAATTACATCCAACCACAGCAACAATAAGGTATTTTAATTTTGGTATTATTGTCAGGCCCTGCAATAGAAAACCATGGGAAAACATAAGCTAAGCATTAAAAAAAATCCAAACTCTAGATTTTTTAAGCCTTACTTAACTGTCATAGAAGTAGAAAAAATCTGCCTTTTGAAAGGGTCAGTAAAGAAAATGGCTTGACTTACTTCTGAGACTGAAGACTGTAGGATCAGTGGTCAAATGATGGTCCAACAGTTCACCCTACTACATTCTACTTCTTGCCATTTCCTGCAGGCAGTCTCTCTTTTTGCTACACACAAACACTAGGAAACTTCAAGACCAAGTAGGACAAAAGGTCTCGGTGCCAGAGCCACCTCTAGAGCCCTTTGATCCTAGGTATGCACAGGTACATCAGAAACCAGCTGGGGGGGCTGAGATTTTGGGAGCAGCCAGTAAACAGACTGAGTGTCTAGGCATGTACATGTAGGTATGTCACTGCTAGTGAGCTCCTATCCTGAACTGCTGAGCAGGCCATCTCAGGCCTGTGTGCATTGGGCCACATGTGCTCCTTGTGTTTCCAGTGGTATTAGTTGTATTTCTGTGCTACATGCAAAGGCACTACACTCTGTTATCTTACAGGCTTGGTATATCCCTACCTGTGCTACTCGAAGCTCTGAAATCAATTCTGTGAAACTCTGATTTCTGGCTGGTTCAGAATGCTGCATGGCTCGTGACTGGTTGTTAATCTTCTCCAGCTTTTCTCTAAACAACAACAGAAAAGCAGTTATGCAATGTGGTGATTCAGCATACTATCAGTGGCCACTGAAAAACAAACACAACCCCTTGCCCCCAAAACTGTAGCACACAGTCAATCTGGGCAGGTTCAAAACAAAAAGAGAAACAAACATAATTATACACAATATTTATACACAAACAAAATTCATTCTAAGGTGAAGTCTTCTCACCTCACACAAACTAGTTTATTTGGACTAGGAAGGTAAGGGAAGGAAATAAAGTTCTACCCTGCATCAGTGGAACTCATTTACAGGCCTCTCCATAGCAAAGATCTGTAGATTAGGAGTACACACAATTGCTAGGTTGTTTCTCCTCACTAGCACAGGATGCAAATCTCACAGGACCTACAATGCAGGGAATAGAATTGTTTCTCCACTAGCAGAACCTCTTGTGCCCCCTGATTTACTCTGTGTCTTACAAGAGCATCAAAACATCTTAATAACATCAGCAGAGCCAAAATATCAGAACAAGTGCAGCGTAATGTATTATGTATTCTGATAGGAGTAAGAACACTGAAATATCTCCCAAGTGGAAGTCTCCAGTCTTCCCACAGGTCTGCAACACCATCAAGAAAACAAAGAATTAAGCACCCATAATCAACACAAACCAATTCTCAAAAGAAGAAACAAGACCACGAACCTGAGAAACACTAGAAAACATGCACCTGATAGACTCTGCAATGGTTCTTCATTAAAAAAAAAATAGCAGAAAATTCTAGAGATTTTAGGTCAGATATGCAAATGAGCCTACCTTAACTGTATTAATTCAGACTTTAAGCACTGATTCTCCTTAAACATTCGTTCCTCATTTTTTTTGTTTTGGATTTGTAGCTCTTTCATTTGTTTGTATAACCTCTCATTTTCCTAAGTTGAGACAGACAAAGTTAAAGAATATTCACAGATTACTGTTTTCTTCAGTTATAAAACAATTTTCTATGAATCACATAGTTTACCTGCTGCAACAGTGGAAGAAAACACTGAATGTTTAATTACTGAGCTTCTAAAATGGGTATCTACTTTCACTATCTACAATCTCATCCAAGTGTCTGCTCACTCTGCAGGACGGAGCTAAGACAGATCCTCTGCTCACTACCCCAACTATATTCTAAAAACGTGTTCAGGGGTGAGTGTTGATAGATCAGAGCTCAGCTTGCCCACACTCCTGTCCTGGGGACACAAATCGTCATTGTCTGGGATGCTCACAGCCATATGTTGGAAAGACACTGTGTTTATATCAAGGAATCATGCTGAGCATCAGCAGGAAGCTGGTTGAGCTACCCACTGGATTTTACAGCTGCAAGTATTCAAAAGGATTATTAAGCTTGAATTATCTATTTCTCCACTTGACTAAGTAATACAAATCAGGCATGCTAATGAGGTTACCTTGAAATCTGCATGCTCAGATCTTGAGAAAAACATTTTAAAAACCAAAATTTTTCAGATTTCAAATGCTGATTAAAAGTACTAATTTTCAGCTACATTTGGGAAAAAGTTTGTGGTTCTCATTGACCATAAAGTTCTCAACTGTAAAGTTACTGATTTTTACAATTTAGAACATTTACATGGATCTGTGGAAAAACTTGGTCCAAACTAGACATGTGAAAGACTTTTTAAATCTGCAATATGTTCGCCTTTCACACCCAAATTCCATCCACTTTTCAGAAAACAAGATACTTTTTTTCAACAGAAAAGTAGTAATCATTAAACAATTTTGTTTCTGAAACTGGATAGAACACAGGTCAACATGATGTGTGGTGTTACCTGTTGATAACCTTGAATAATGACCTCTTGATCTTCAATTTCTTTTTGTATTTGGGCCAGTTTTTCCTCAGTTATAGGAATTGTTGCTGCATGGGTCCACCTCTTTTCTTGGGTAAGCTCTTCCATACTTCTTAGCTTTCAGAACACACAAACAATAAGAAAGTTTTGTTAGCAACACGGACTTTTCTACAAGACTTACAAGACTGTGGTCTCTTCATTATGGTATGAGAGCAGACCAACGAGTGGCTCTAACTGGAGTTTTACAGAAGCATTACGAAAGAGAGAATGTTTGGGAAAAGCTAGAAGTTTCTGTTCTTATGTCTCTAGACAGGAGGGTATGTTATGATGCAGGGAGTTATTCTCAACAAGGGTATAGTGGAATAAGTCTGGGAATATTTCATACAGACAAAACACAACACTGAAAAATGCATCAAGAACTATAAACAATATCTCAGCATATAGTACTTATCAGTAACAAGTGGTATCTGTGGGAGTGAATCAAGTCTTTGCAAAAACTTGCAGCAAGACTCTCAAAATAGCAAAGTAAAGGAACTCAGGATAACATGGTTTATCTCCAGGAAAAAAAAAATCATGTCTTACAGGTATGCATTACAGGGTGTCTGTGTAAATTTGGATTTTCTCCTCATCAACACCTCATCTGAAATAACACTGATTCAATTTTCAAAAGCAATGTTTCCTCTCTTCTATAGGCACAGGATACAAGATGATAAAGTACCTTACTCTGAAGAACATAGTTTTCCTGACCCAGACGGGAGAGCTCCTTTTCATGCTGTGTTTTCAGTTCCACTACCTTGGCCTCCATCTCCTTCTCTTTTTGTGAAAGCTTGCTGGCCAGCTGCTGAATCAAATCCCGAGCTCTGCTCAGGTCCTCCTCTGCTGTTTGTAGTCGTTTTAACAAGTACAGCTCTCTATCACAGCTTTTGAAAGGGGAAAATGATAAGTCCTAGGGCAGACAATTCAGGGAAACATTACACTGAGCTGATTGTTTACCAGAACTCTGCTCATCAGCTTTATTTAACTGGTTTGTCTAGCTCTCAGCAACAACACAAGCCACTTGAAAAAACAACCCAAAATACAACCCCCCCCAACACTTTAATAGCAAAACATCCTATATTTATTTTAATGAGTGACCTCATTTTCAAAATATATATGAGAAAAACAAGACAAAAAAATCCAAAAAGAAACAAATACATCTCATATGACAGCCACTATGTTGCTACCATAATTATTATATTATGCATCATCTTACTTTTAGAAAAGCAGCAATGCTTTAGGTATTCAATGAATAGCTTTTTTATGCAGTTGATAAGGGAGAAGGAAAAATCATTATGGCACTGTAAATTCAGTCATCTTGGAGAAGTCAGAAGGTACTATTAAATATTTAATGCAATGCAAACAGGAAAAATCCCTGAACAGTAGTACTGTTTAAACATTCATAGCAGAATATTAGAAGTAGAAGTTATATTTAACCTTCTTTTACAATGAAATAGTAATTCTTAGAATTTAATAAGCGACTTTAATTATATAGACCCACCAAAGCAACAGCACTATCCAAGCAACTGAAAAGCAGTATAATTATATTTGCATATTTTAAAAGCAAAAAGTAGTATTTGACAAAAGGGAGGTCTTCATTCACTATTTCAGTATTTTCCAACCTTGTGATAATTGTTAAAAGCCTTGAAAAAATAGGCTTGCAAACCAAGTTGTACATGCTATAATTAGGAGCAACACTGGTTATTACTCACATGATGATATTGCCTGTTATAATCCTCAGCCTGGTGTCCAAGATTACTAACAACTGATTGGCCAGACAAAACTCTGTTAATACTTCCCTCCAAAGTTGGTTCATTTGCTGCAGATCTTATTATCCTAGTAGCAAATAAGGCTTCTTCATTTAGGCAGAAAGTAAAATAGAACAAATTATATTCAGAATTTTATGTCCTTTAAGAAAAATATGTATTCATGTGATCCAGCCTGTAGGTATATAAAGTATTCTACAACCTGAACTTTGAATGAAATATAGAAAGTTGAGAACAATGATATACTATGGAAAAGCTGGAGGGGTTTTTTTTAAGTAAAGAACTGATGACAAGATGAACAAAACCAAAGAGAACAACTGAAACATGCAGCTGGATAATAAATCCTTCACAAAACAAGGTTAATCTCACTCCTCCACTTTAGAAGCAGCCAGTTATCTAAGTATATATAAACACAAAATATTTCAAGCTATGGGGAAGATAAGACACAGCAATTTTCGAAACAGACTTTGGAGTGCAGACAGTACAGAAAAAAATGCAACATTTATTTGTTGCATCAAATAATGACTGGAGGAAGAAATCAGGCAAGATCCCTCCAGAGTCACTAACATACATGGAACTGTTCACATCTCAGCCTTCTGACAGTAACTACAACTGCCATTTCAACTGCTCCTGCTTAGGAATGCTACATCTGAATAAAAACCCCACCAGACAATGATTCTTTTCCAAATCTCATGCCTTTTTAGTGTCACACACCCCTCAGAAAGGTACTCCCTTAGCACTGATGACTTGGCAATTGCTTGATTCAATGCTATTCTCCTCCTAGCTATAGAAGAGGCCCCTGCAGAATGCAGCCAGGTTAGATTAATTTTCTGAAATCACATAAAATTGAACTGTCATGAACAATTATCGCTAGAGAGGGAAGAGCAACTGTGAAAGAAGCCTGTAGTCTTATTTTCTCAGTACTTGTCATTCACTTTACCACCTTCACCAGGCTGTAAAACCTCTTCCTCAGGGAGAGACACATCACTGTACTGAGGAACTGAGGTCCCTCAGTTCAACAGCTGCCACTGAAGCACCTCCCTACAACAGGTGAATAATCCTGAACTGCTTTTCCTGACACTTCCTGCAGGGCTTTTAAACACACTGCATGCTAAAAGTGCATTAAGCCTGGGTACCTGTGGTGTTACTTGCTCATGCCTCAGGGATAGCAAACATTGTCTGAATTGAGCTGAATAAGCATAAGATGAATTATCTCATGAAACTCTTTGGGCTTCACCCCAAAATAAATGTTTCCTTGCAACCCAGCTTTCACAGTATTACACTGGCATTCTCCTTTCCATAGTGTTTCCAAGAGACATGAACAGAAAATAGGACTTCCTTTTTAGTACCTTCTTTGTACTCTAGGAAAGCAAAGATCAAAAGAAGCTCAGAACAGGAATTCAGCCTCAAACATATAAATTAGTGAGTCAGCAAATCTTTGCATTTACTGTAATGAAAAATGTCACCTCATAGATATTACTTTTTGAACACCAGCTTTTTTTACTCTTTCGGTCCTGCTGGTGAATAATAGATGTCTCAAATATAGTGGTGGTAAATGTGAGTGGAAAAAAGATTCATATAAAAGTCTCTCACACAGCTATTTCATGCTAATACAGAAAAAAATCAGTACTTTACTGCATTTGAGTTTAGATTTCTCTACGACATTTGGGGTTTTTTTGATGTGAAGCATAAAAAGCAAATCTCTCTGGCTCTTAAACTCAGAATCAAAACTTACAATTACCTTTAGATTTTGCTCTATCTGCAGGACTTTTGGCTTTCATAGAGGTCTTTTTGAAAGTTTCTTTTGGTGTTTTCTTATCACTGACTGGAAAAGATTGCTTTGAAAGTAAACTGGGCTTCCCATAGCCAGAACCTCTAACCAGTCCATGAGGACCATGTGAAGGTTTCTTTTTATGTACAGGTGCTGGACTTCTAATATTCTTTGGTTTGATTGACATTGATTCTGATCTTTCATTCTTCAAGGAACAAGACCGAAGAGCCTGTGACAGAACACATTGGTTTAAAACAAGTTTTAGGCTCTGCTGTAAACTGAGGGTAGCATTCACTAGTGAAAAACATAGAAACAGTTACCAAAATTACACAACAATAAGACTCAGGGTAATGGCAAGCATTGTTTTTAAACAAATTAGTAGTAAGTAATTTTGCAGAATTGTACTACTTCAGAACTACACAAGGCAAGTACTTTGTACTGGCTCTATTTAATTGATCTGGGAAAATGTATCTTTATTTTAATTGTACTGTACACTACAGGGTCTTTTGCTTACCAAATAAGGTAGGTCATGACTAAAGGCTAATAAACACATTGGATATAGAAACCCAGCCATGAATAAAGGAACAGTGGCAGGCAGAGGAACTCTGCTAAACTTGATCATCAAAAACAAAGCACACAACTCCCAAAGCCAACAGATGAAAAAGTTTAGCCTGTTTGCCCTAAAGAGCAATCCACCAGGATAAATCAGCCAAACCTCTGTCCCTACAATGCCTTACACACACAAAAGGTGATTCCTTAAAGGAATGTGAAGCTAATTTAGGGGATGCAAGGAGAAAATAATTTGGGGATACAAGGAGAAGATTTGGGATTACATGAATCTTGTACTGGGATGTGAGATGATTGCAAAAATATGCAAAATTTACAGGATCTCTAGGGAAATAACAAAATAGAAGTAAGAAACAAGTCTGGGAAATAGAGGAAAAAAACAGATTAAAAAAGCTGGTGACATGAGCAGGTTGCTGGTCAGCACACTTGTCTGACTCAGCTGGACAGTGACCACTGCAGCCCCTCCTATATTCTCACTGAACTGCATTTCTAACTGTTCTCTCTGTACAAATGCTCCCTGTTCTGAGCCTGTTGTGCATTTACACATGTTCCCCCAATGCTCACATGCTCAGAGACATCACTGTCCTGAGCTGGAAACATGGCATTGCAGCAGCCTTCCACATGTTGGGCTGGGATAAGAAGAATCCCACTGGACCCAATGTACACTGGATTTGGTGACCTCTAACAGTAGCAATGGCAACATGAGAATTTCAAGAAAAACAAACACAGTCTCTCAATTTCTTAACATCAGAGCATAATCAAGTGACAGGCAGTCTAAAATACATACCTTTAAAAATTACTTCCATACAACAAAAATCTGGTTGGTAATACTTACTTTTTTAGTTTTGTTTCCTTGTGAAAGCAGAGAGTTTTGTCCTGTTTTTTCTCTTAGTAGATCAGGCTGCACTTCACTGGTCTGAATTTCCTTCTCAGTCATCCTCTGAAATTTATTGTCATTCACGCTTGTCTGTAGTAAGATGCTTTCTTCTCTGCTAAACTTTTCAACTAAGTTTTTCTCCCAAGATGTATTATTCTGGGGGTCTTCCAAGGGTGAGTGGCTAATGAGGTCATTGTCTGTGCTGCCTACCAGTTTCACAGGACTGCAAGAAAAAAAGAAGTCATATATAATAAGACTTTTGCCTTTTGCTTTTCTATCACTCTAGAAAAAGCAGGACATTTTTTCCTTACGTATCAGCTGTAAAAATTGCCTGAATTTCAAAGAGCTACTAAGCCTCTTTTAAGATTCATCTTGCAGATTTAGTCATACAGATTCGCTCCCATGCTGTGTAAAAAGAGCTGCTTCTCAGCAGCAACTGTTTTTGTAGAGGTAGCAAAACTGGCTACAAGATAAACACCTGTAAGCCTGCAATTACCACTAATTAAAAAATGAGCAGTATTTCTGCTGAGTGCAGTTACATGATAAGCTCCCTGAACTCATCTGCTAAGCATAAGCTGTATTTCTGACAGCTGCCAGGCCTGTGCTGTCTGCTCTAGACAGAACAGTTGCAGCAAATAAGAGGGAGGTACGGAGCATAGGTTAGTAAGAATCACAACAGTGAGGTTTGATCTTAAGAGAATTTGAAATGAAAATTATGGAGTTTGGAGAGCTAGAATAGGATGTGTGTGGGCTGAAATGCTTGTATGGGGAAGGGGAAAGAGCAAAAGACTGCGAAGGCAGAGATCCTAGCTGTGAGAGTGATGAACACTCCTCCAAATGATTTGCCAAACATTGCTGCTTATTACCTGAAGTAAGTATGGGAATCCCTAGTCTAAACCTACTAACACTGTATAATTAATTTAACATTCCACTGCAAATGCCATATTGCCAGTGCAGGATATAACAAAATTTCCGAATTTAATTAGAGAAAGATACAGATAAGTTATTCAGTGAGCTATTTTTCATAAATTATTAGCAGCTTTAGATTACTACAATTCTTAAAATGCATCTTGAAATAAATACCGTTCAGGGTCCACATCAAAATGTCTGGTATTATACATATGTCCTGTAATTGTTTTCATCAATTCTTCCACAGTAGGTAAATCTAAACAATGAGAAATAAATATAAAATAGATTAAAAGACAAACTAGAAAAAATATTCGTTACAAGGACAACATTAAAAAATGTTTCATAAATGTTTCTTATCTATAAGTCTTATAGATACCAGTAGTTCAGTCATTTTATAAGCTTGTACAATGCATGCCTTCCTTTGAGCTATTTACCTGAATCAACAGTTGACATGTTTTTTGCACAGATATCATTATTTTGTGCAATGCTTTGCCCTAAGCCTTCTGAGACTTCCACTGCAGAACTGTGCAGTTTCTGCTCGCCAGTGTCCCCCAGAGACTGATCAATGTGATGATATGCCTGGTACAGTGCTTCCATGTCACTGGTGGCTTGTCCATAGGAAGTACCTGAGAAAAAAACAGCCTTGTAAGAGACACAACTGCATTTTCTGTTTTGGGAAACACCTCACTGGAGCTTGTGTTTCAGTTACTAGCTTGATCTATTATGTGGGGAAAACAGTGATATCACTTACATTAAAAAAAATAATTTAAAATCTTACTCTTCCTATAAAAAAGAAAAGTTGCCAAGTTAATTAGTGCCTACTAAATTATCTCATCTACCATTTGCATTCCTCTCCCCCATTCTTCCCCATCTCAATATTATAACAGTACCAAATTAACAGTACCAAAATGCCTATTTGAACAGGTGCCATCACAGCCATAATCTGGAGATTAGTGGCCTGTACTGTTTTGTGAAGTTTGGTAAGAGAATGTATTCAATAATTCAGTTCAATGCTGTCAAAGAAGAATTTCAGATATGAGAAATAACCAGAGGCGATGGTATTTAAATATGAAATTGCAGCATCAAAAACTACTTTTCAATAACCAAGTGTTTGGCAGAAACACCACTATTTCCTGAAGTATTTCCTCCTGCTTTCAAGATTTGTTGGCAAAAGCAAAGGGCTTCATGTTCCCCAGTAATCTAAGAACAAGTGAGTTACCTATTTTAAAAAGTCACCTATTTTAAAAAAGGAAGATTTTAGGTTTTGAGTTTTGTTGTGTGGTGGGTTTTTTTCATTTTTCATCTTTTTCTAAAGTACCCCTTACCTGCTTCATTCATTTCAACTGCACTGACTTCTTCAGGCTGATCATGTTCCCCTGGAGCTGCATCTGATGCTTCAATGGCCTTCTGAAGCTCTACTGCAGAATCTTGTGAATCAAGCAATACAACTAAGAAGATAAATGTTAAAGAAAACAAAAATTCTCTTATTTATACTTCAATTAGAAGTATACCAGAGCTTGATGCCTTAAGTATACAAAAAATACTACATAGATTATTTTATTGCCATTAGTGGAAAACCAATGAACTCTGATTACAAGTCTGAGTTCTGAACAGGTGTAATAAATATAAAAATACATTGATGATCACCTTGAAGTGTTAATATGTAGATTATTTTAACTATTTAAATTCAATGTATTTTCAGTAGAACACAATAAAATGAGGTGAAAAATATCAAAATAGTAAAAATCAAGTAAACAAGTTTCAGAAAGTTCCATTTAATCTTCTTCCACTGAACAAAGTTTATATTTTACCTTTAGCCAGCATGCCAGTGTCTGCTTCTTCCTAACACAAAAAAAACAAAAACCCAAACAATTACTTTTTGAATATCAGGGGAAAAATTGGACAAACTTTAGAGGTTGGTCCAATACCTAAAAACAGTTTTTAGAACTTAGAACTAACCAGTTATTCATTCTCCAGGAATATGCACTTCTCTAAAATCCTCCTTAGAATGCCATAAAGTTCTCAACATCCTGTGCTCTATAAATATTTTCACAGGTGAATAGAAATGAAATGCTCCTCTGCATAGAGGAGCATTTGGCACCTTCCTGGTTCTCTTTTATTGTAATTTGAGAAACAAAAGTTAAGTAGCAGTAAGGACATTATTTACAGCTCCATTCTAACTTTTCAAACATTTACTAGAAATACCACTCTAATAAATTTATTTAAAAAGAGCAAAAAAAACCAAATAAGTTTACCTAGTGAAAATGAATACATGATGCCCTATAGACTTCTTTTGAAAAAAGCCCAAATCTGAATGAGTGCTCCAGGGATGCAGCCATGTGCTCCAACCACATGTGCTACACATGAGAAGACCTGACCAAGCCAGTGGACAGCAGTGCCCTCACAGCTCATACAGTGAAGATTTTTGGGTCCTCTGTCCAAAGGGCTTCTCTGCACAGAATTAACTGCAGTAGTCTGAGTCAATTGCACCTCAAAAGCTCTGAGAGAATAATCACTACCCATCCTGAGGCTGAGTTTCCACCTGAGCTCCTAATTTGTGCACTTCCATCTTCATTTCTTAACTCAAAGGAGGAGTAAGCAGGAAACCCTGTGAAGAACTTAACCCCTTCTATGATCTAGCACAGGGAAGTGCATATCCTTAACAGAAAGACATAGTCTGAGAGCCACAATATTCTTTCAGACAGTATGTATCATATAAAGGTTTACTATATGTAGTTACATATTGCAGAGCTTTTAAAATTCCTGCAAGTAACAGAAACATTTAGTAAGCTATACCTGTTCTTGAAGACTTAAATCAACTTCTGACATGATGTTTTGATTCACCTGATCTCCTTCAGTTTTAAGGGCAGGATTAGTATCTGTTTCTTCTTCAAAATCTTCACTGTAGTTACCTAAAAGAGTAAAAGTAAATGTCAAACAGAATGAATACTCAAGGACCAGCTACTCCTAATGTAACTCCTTTTACAAAGGCAACAGAAAGTTTCCAAAACTGAGTGTGGTACTAAAACTACAGTGAAAGTCACACATAATATCTCTAAATTCAAAGGAAGCTGCCTTGTGATCAGACATGCTTTGTCTCAAGGTGTACTTGAACTGACCCCTTTTATTCAATTACTCTCTCTCACTTAGGGGTGAAATGATGCAATTCCAACCCTGTAGATAAAGTACTCTGTACATTCACTTAGACAGTTTTGAGGCTCAAAATCTGTAATTTGGCTTCTTATGACCGGCTCTGGTGGGCCAAAAGCCACTCTTAAGACAAAGCACTACTTAAACCCAAGTGTGTCAGAGAATGAACTTTACAAGCAAGCCAAAGGCTTTTCCTGCAGTTACCTAGATCCTTTCACAAGTTTCAGTTCTCTTTTGTTGTATCTCTCCCACTCAGCTCCTGTGCTTAACAGGCTCCAGTGTCTGCATTATCTGTAACACTAGAGCCTAGAACCCTTGCAAAACACTGGATCATAATGTGCTCTTTATGTGTTTATGGTTTACAAATACATCCTCCTTATGCTTGGGAAATTCAATCCTGACAACAGGACCTCTCAAAAGTTCAGCTGAATATATACATTTGAAAATACAATCCATTAAATTACATGAATGCACACCATCATATGACAGCAATGAAGCATAAAATAAAGAGACATGACAAGTGAAAGACAAATAAGCAAGAAATGTAGCATGAAAATTTTGTGGGGAAATCAGATAAGAGTAATACTGCAGATTACAGAGATTAAACTCAGGCATGAGAGGATGGCACAAAAATACAGATGACAATTAAGACACTGGAGTAAATCAAATTTCAAGTCAGAGGGGTTTTTTTTTCCATTCATGAATGATGCAGGATTTTTACTAGTTTTTTCCCCCTTTTGTCTTTTGGTTTACAATAGATTAAAATCCACTTAAGAAAAGAAAAAGCACAGAAGCAAAAGTAAACACCTTAAACCCTCTGTATGAATAACAGCTGCACAGTCATAATGCAACAGCAGCCTAAAAGGCTGATGTAAGAACTCCAGGTGAAATAAAAGATTGTATTACCAGATTTCTCTTCATGTGCAGGCTCTTCTTCTTTTTCAGCATTTTCATTTCTGAGAAATAAAATGAAAATTCTACTCTCTTTTTGGACAGCAAATAAATATACTTTTTTTTCTTGGAACTCTACACTCTGATATTTCTTACAATTATTAATAAAAGAAAAAATTGCAATTTGTCCAACAAACCAAATCAAAGGTAAGAAAAGTTGTAAAAGCGTCAGAAATTATTAAAATAAAGTATTTCACAGCTAAAATTCTCAATCTAACTCTTAAAAACACTCCCTTTCTGCATTCTTTTCAACATTTACATTAACTTCTCAAAAAATATTTTTACCATCAAGGTTTGCTTCCTATTCTGACCCGGTCATTCTGGATTAACAAAATAAATTTAAAAACCACCCACCTCTCCTTTCTTTCCCCTTTTCCCATACAACAGAAGTTTTGCCCTTATCTAAAGCTCTCCAGAATTCTGCTCCTCCAACTGTTTTCACATCAGAAGTTGCCTCTGAACTCAGCATTTTCACCAAGAGCAGCCTGAACTTCCCCTTCATCCATTTCTCTCACAGATGTTGGAACTTATTTTCACGGAACTGATTATAAATGGGTTGCCCTAGTCTATGAAGATTAGGTATCTTTCCTCTAGATTCATTTGTAATATCACATCTAAAGTGACACAGAATGTTTCCTGATCTATTTTCTTGTTATTATCAGTTGTTACCTCTTTGTTTAGTTACTCTGTATAATTATGAATGTTGAGTTGTTTCTACTGAGTTATGCACAAGACTGTGGAGCTACATCCACTCATCACTAACTCATGCTCTCACTTCTATTTATTAAGCTCATTTCTTCCCTTGTCTCGAAGAAAAAAAGCAAACCACAATAAACAAAAAAAACCTGTCTGAAATTATATAGAGGATATCATCCAACAAAATCTCAGTGACCATACCGACCCACATGTGCCCACTAATACAGTCCACAACCTTTCTTCCTCCTAAATTACCGTACAAATGGTGCAAGTACAACAGAATCATTGGAATCCAGCTCTTTATTTAATCTTGAATAATCAATAGTAGAGGAAGCTTCTCGTTCAAGCTTGGCAAAGAAGATCTCTTTTTCTTCTTGTTCTTCCAAGGTATCCAATCCAACTCCTATAATACTTTGATTAGGCCCAGAAGCTAAAACTGAATCTGAATTTCAAAAAAGAAAATAAATGGTGTCTGTGCTGTATGTCCATACAGAATAGCCAAAATAGTTAACAACAGCTACAGACAGACTTATAAAGTACTAATGGTATCAAATCATTACAGACTAGTACTAGGAGACTTCAGTTCATGACACAGCTGACAGAAGCGAAGAATCCCATCTTGAAATGAATTAAGGTAAAAATTTTAATAGTAACTTATTTAGATTTAGTTAACTTGATGAAATGGTTGGGCTCTCAGTTCTCACCATTTGTTTCCAGGCTGTCTCTACTCAAAGAGACAGCATCTTCATTACTTTTCTCAAGCTGCATCTTTTCCACATCCATGTTTTCATGACCTTCTCCCACAGGCTGTGAAGTGTTCTGCACCTTGAGAAAGTTTCCATTGGCTTCAAGCATTCCTAGGAACAAAGTTGCAATATTCTTGACTACCATCCAAAAGTTACTTGTATGACACATCATCTTTCTAGTCTCCTTCCAGAACCACTAGTTTTAATCACGCATTGCAACTGCAAAGATGTGCAGTCTCACAAGTTGCATTCACCTAATTTCCACTGATTCTATATGTAAATCTTGTTTAAATAATTAAGCTATTATAAACATTATCTTCCTATCCTTCATATTTGCACACATACCTAAGGTTCAGCGTGAGTCAAATGCACCTGAGTTACTGTCACATTACTCATGAAAGACAATCTCACACACAGACCCTATACAGAAATTGATATTTCTTTCTTAAAACCCAGCCCATTTCATTTGATTTACTACCTCAGATCACCATAGATTTTTTTTAAACTTGCTAAGCCATTGGCTTGGCAGCTACATTTCATTTGTTGCTTAAAGGCTGTAAGGAAAAAAATAGTAATCGAAGTCTCTTAAAAGTCACTGATGAACACCCAGTTATGCCATTCTACGCATTTATGCAACTACAATTTGTAGCTGCTCTCTCCTAATTGCAATTTCATTGTTGTGAGGGTTCAACATCACCTTAACAACTTTTTGCTGGCTCTCAGGCAGAAGACTGCCATATCCACTTCCTTACAGAAGACTAAAAGCCAGATATCGCAGGACACTCCTAGTTCAAAAACTCCCTTCTGCCTGAAAAACACACAGGTTTATACTCAGATTCTGGATAAGTTCTCATTGGAGGAGGGATAGGAGAAAAGCTGCTTACGCATTTTATCAAATGACACATGAAATTTTTTAACAGTTCTCACAGAAGGGAACAGAAACTAAGTCTGTTTTTTCCAACATGAATCGTCAGTTGGTAACACTCAGAATTTTTCATCCTGCCTGGCCACATGATGTTGAGATGCATTTGTGTCCTTGTACTGAGCACAGCAGAAGGGGTGAAGACACTGACAACAGCTCATTTCCTGCTGCAAGAGACTGGAGGAGATCCATACATCAATTACACTAAATCAGTCTTCCATGTGCTGACCAAGTGCTTCAGCTCTGAGATCTTCCTCTGCTCCCTACACAAGCCCATACAAGTCCCATTTAAAAATGCCATACTTGCCTATATCATGACAATGGACAATCCTTTCCCTTTGGTACTGAAAATATACTTAAGGTGAACTTTTCCCTCCCTACTGGGCAGCCCTCAGCATATTCATTCTGATTGTAAGAGCCTCCTTTTTAAAAAAACATAATAGGTTTATTTTCTGGATTTTAATGATAAAGTCCCCTTGCATGTCTTTTTGGGAGGCTAAGCGCAGAAGATTCCACACCTTGGAAATCCACATCCCTGTATCTAACCTCAGCTTTGTCCTCAATATAGAGTTCTGACTGACTTGCCCTGCACGCAACAAACAATGTCAGAGACACTGTCTAAAAGGCAAGCTCCACATGTACAAAGGCTAATGCCTATATAAATACATATTGCTACATTGAAAAGCAGAAAATGGAAAGCTCAAAGCGCTGAACAGAAGTAAAGAACTACAAATAGCCCGTTTCTCAGGTAGCCAAATGCAGTAATTTAAAGTAATTTACTCAGATGGCACTCTATTCTAGTTATCAAGACAGCAAATAGGGGTCTGTTTGCAGCTGGGTGACAGGTTTTTTGCAGAGCTTTAGAGTAGCCATACCCTTGCCAGACCTCCAGCACCCTACTTTTGAATGAGAATATATTAGCAGAATCAAATGCTAACTGCAACTGACCTCCTATCTGGAGATTTGCAAGAAAGAAGGGATTATGCAACAGTAAAAAAACCCAATTAAAATGTTTAATAAAACAAAAGTTTAAAGAAAACATTTTCCTGTTTTTTTTAAATTTAAATCATCTTATATAGAGTGAAATTTCTCAGCAGATGTACATTGATCTTGAAGGTTTCAAGGGTTTATCTTCAGGGTTTATGCAAGCTATCTACTAATTTTTAAATATTTTGCTAGTCAGAGTTTGAGTCAAATCAGAGGTTTTTTTTAAAAAGCACCTTCCTTAATAATCTGAAAATCAAATACTATTTCTGCAGCCATTAAACTTTGCAACTTAGCCACTCTCAACACCCACACACACCACTCACTGCTAGTGAAGGCAAAAATATTTGTTTTCTCTCATCTTACACAATCTGAACTCTGAGAAACTTATCAAACCTGGAGAAATTATCAACTCATATGGATTTAAGTCTCTTCATTGTGTTTTTGTGTTTGAATAGTCCCAAGGATTTCAGTGAGGTTAGCAAGAGCCATTTGTTTTTGTGGGGTAGGTACTTGTTACTTCTCTTAAAAGCTTCTTAAGTAGTTATCTTGAATGCCAAAGATTTCACTACCTGTATGTTTCTAAGCAACATTTTGTAAGGCTAATGATATATGGTATTCCTTTTTCAAGTACAGCCACTTGAAATGAATTAAAATAAGAACCTGAGTTTCACTTTGAATATTTATAATGACCATATTTGCAGAGAAACCTTTAAAAACAAATACAAAGGACTCAAACTGATAATGACAAACATCTACTTCAAAAAAGTAACTTCTTTTTTTCCTAATCTGACCAAGACTGTCAGAATTGAGTCATTTTACTTTTAATACCATATAAAATAAAGTAAATTTGTTACCCTCAGAATTGCATGGACTGTCAGAAGTGAGGGCTCCTTCTTCTTTGTTTAAATACAAATCTTTCTTGTCCTTATGAATTTTTTCCAACATTTTGGATTTAGACAAAGCCTTGCTGCGAGATGCACTGGAAGATTTAGAGGGAACTACTTCTAAGTGTACATAAACATTATAAAATTTAATGCATAGTGGACAGGGAATAAAGAGAAGAACAAGATGTGAGACTTCAAAGTGACATTTCTGAAAAAGTAATACAGTTCAGTTTCTTGTACACTGAATTACTTCTGATTTTCTACCTGTAAGTAAAAACTAAAGTTAATACTTATAACTTCTGGAAATAGAACTACTCTTCTCCATCCTTTTTTTCTTATTTTTAAAAAGATTCTTGATACAGGTATACTTTGTATTCAATTGCACTGTTCTAGGAGCTCAATAAATGACCTGAAAACAAAGAAAACTAGTAAAACTACTTCAACAGTGAAAGGTTTTTACTACGAGGTTTGAAAGGAAGCATGTAGGTTGGCACAAAGAAAAGTGGGAAAACAGAGGTACATAAGTGTAAATTACTACTGTCTTTATCACTGTCAGATATAAGAACTGCATTTGTTTGCTCTAACCCTTGTGGGGACCTGCTCAGCAGCAAAGCAAATTTCATTCATGTTAGCAGAATTAAGTTTTAGATAACAGCAGCTATGCTGAAAACTGCTCTCATGATCAAAGACCCACAGAATGGTTTGGAAAGGACCTTAAAGACCATCCAGCTCCTGAGCAGGGACACCTTTCATTAGACCAGATTGCTCAGAGACCCATCCAATCTGGCCTTCAACACTTCCAGGGATGGGGCATCCACAGCTTCTCTGAGCAACCCATTCACCATCACAGCAAAGACCTTCCTCCTAATACCTAATCGAAAGCTGCTGTCTCTTAGTGTGATACCATTCCCCCTTGGCCTGTCACTACATGCTCTTGTCAAAAGTCTCTCTCCATCTTTCTTGGAGGCTCCCTTAATGTACTGCAAGGGCACAGTTAAGTCACCCTGAAGGCTTCTCTTTCCTGGGCTTAACAAAGCCAATTCTCTCAGTCTTTTCTCATAGAAGAGGTCCTCCACCCCTCTAACCACCCTAGTGGCCTCCTCTGGACTCTTACAGCTGCACTACAGCCTCCATATACCTTAGGCTAGCCAGACAGGGTGTGCTGGATTTTGACATGTTGAAATTGTCACAGTGGAAGAGGCTTCAGAATGGAGTAATTCTGATAAAACTCCTAGTTATGGGTCTTTTGAGTTCATCTTGACACAAGAGAGAGTAGTCTAGGACATCAAGCCAAATACTCCAAGATAACTAAAGGAAGCTGGTGCAGCAAGGAGAGAAATGGAATAAATCAATTCTGATACAATGCATAGGTTCTTTATTCCCTAAACTGATGTGTAAGTTCACTAGCAAGGCACTACTCCTCTAAATCTATATTCTCCCACATTTACCGGGAAACTAGAAGTTTTTTCAGCATACCATCTATTATAAATAATGCAAACACCTGATACCTTTTAAAAGAGTAATTTGAAATAAGTACAGAGATCCTCATATTGCTCATATTTAAAATATTAACCCTGATTTGAGAAATTAATTAATTTTTAGTATTTATCTCCCAGACCTAGATGCTTTACACCTATTCTATGCAAATGAGACTTATGAAAACATACATTTTCTAGACTGCACATACACTCTAGAAAACTAGCAGAGGAGATGTTCTATAGTCTACAAACTATATCACCAATGTGATCCAAAGACCAAGTGCCAAATATTACATTTTCATGGCTCTCCAAAACATTACTGATCTGCTTGAATTTAACACCAATGCCACGCTTAAATCAGGACAAGTTGATTGCTATTGTCTTTTATACAGACAATGTGTATGTGGCAGCTTGGTCAAATGGACAGTTTGCTAAGGATTTTCTACAGGAAACACACTAATAATACAAGGTTGATACTGAATAAATATATCAAAACATATTTAATCAAATACCAGACTGGGAATGGGGACTCTTTTGTTCAGTATTCTCCACTACTTCGGCATGGCTTTCTGTCAGTTTCTTCTCTTTCCTCACTTTAACAAATTTTATTTGAAAATCTTGAAAAGACAAACAGCAGGAACAGACATGCAAGCAAGACAGGACAGGAATTCTTAGTATCCAATTTCTTTTTATCATTTAAATGACAAAAGCAAGTAGAAAGGACATCACCTAGGTCTGCAACCTGTCCAATATGGAAGACAGTGTCTTGAATCATAATTTGCACATTTCAGTTTAAAGCTGAAGAGCAAACAGTTTAAACGTGCCTAGAATAACTCATGTAGTTATTTTAAAATGTACTTTATACTTGTCAGTGAAGCAGGCTATTAGTTTAACTCTCCACCTATTTCCTGGCACTTCTGCAACAAGATGCCTTGGGAAACAAAAAGAACAGACAACAAGTAAGTGTAGAGCACATATTTAATCTTCTTCTCTTTGTCTTTCAAGAAAGTGTGATATAGATAATGAAGTAACACAAAATCAAAACTCAAACCGCAAGCAACTTATCAGCTTGGTGTATTACACAAGCTAATGATCCAGGCTTTCTTCAGATAACATTATCTCTAAACAGTCACACCCAAAGACATCAACTTCTACATGTGGAGCATGCATTTGTAATAAATGCACTGCCACACTGTGGGTGAAGGTAAAATTCAAACATTTATATAAGTTTGATTCATGATGATAAAACAACTTTAAAAACATTAATTCTATTTGCTGATAGTCTATTGACTATGTCCTATCTGAAACCAACACAAAGGGTCCAACCTAGAAGGACACAGAAGGGTCTCCGAAAATTTTTGAAGCATGCTGACATTACACTTTCCTGAAATTAAATTTAGTTTATTTTCATGTTTGTTAGCATCACAGCAGTGTTATTATTTTCTCCCATAAGAAATTGTTTTGTTGTTTAGGAGATGTTTACATATAACCTTACAAAGAACTACAAGTCTAAATCATCATCTTCTCAGTCATCCAGTGCAGTAACTTATATTGCAATGTTGCTGTGCCATCATCCACTTTTAATAGGTCTGAGCAACACACCACACAACATACACATGCTGAGAATATTAGACATGGCAAAATGGTATGTGACAAAGTACTTGGAAGCACACAAGAAAAACAGAGAGATACAGAGAGGAAAACATGAGCAGGTCTGGAGGCCTATCCACACTGAACTCCTTACAGTCACCCAACCTGTCATTTTAAAACACCACAAATATGTCTACATGAAATAAAATCATAGCCACATAAAACTGCAGAGGAAAACTCAATTTATCCCAAAGGTGGTCAAGAGGTGGTCTCTGCAAATGGCAAATAGGTTAATTGCCCTACAACTAGACCCTACCTTGCAGAAGGGGATTCATCATAGCACATATTTTGCAACTGATACCATTTACAAATGTCCAGTGTGACAAATACATCCCTTTCCTCATGGGATGCCACAACTAGGAGATCCACTTCACGCCATGGAGTTACCACCCTCTTGCTAAGACAGAAAGAGGAAGGCCCTCTAGCAGGAATTAAAGGCCCCTCTGCTTGGCAGTACTAAAGTAGTAGGTGGGATATAGCTTATTGCATATGCTCCATGAGTGTGGTATTCTATGCAGAGTGGTGACAGAGCAGTAAATGAAATAAAATGAATAATCTGCCAGGCAAAAACACTGCTCAGGGAAGAATTCTGTGCACGGATCTGGCACACTTGGTGTTCACTCCTATATTCTCAGCTTTGTTATGTCCAACAAGATGTTGGATCTTGGGAGTCAAAATGCATTACACACACATTACTTTCAACTCCCTCCAAAAAAAACCCCAAAAAGCAGTCCCTCATCAACAGTATGAATATGAAAAGGCTAGCTTCTTTTGCATGTAAATTGATTCCATACTAGCAAAACTGGGTAGGCTCAGCTTCTGAATGTTTTTCCATTAAATGAGAAGCTTTTCTTAAGAGAGACCTTGAAAAGTTTACCAGGTATTTCACACATCAGTAAATTGTAGATAAAATTTGTTCCAGTTCTAATAGCTTTACCTCTAGTTAACCTGCACAACTGATAAGATATTCTTAATTTTAAAAACAACAGTGGTAGAAATTGTTTGGATAGAACATCTCAATATAATCACATTGTTTCTTGTGACTCCGTTTTTAATTTTACTTAATCCACAGAGGCACTGTTCTCTAAAACCTGTAATCACCCTGCCCTTTAGGAACCTATTTCAGTGTGTTTTCTACCATAAGTATCAAAGTTGGGTTGCCTCAAGCATCTCAGAAAAACCATGGAAACATGCTGAGCTTCTAAAGTAATCAGAATTTTCTTTGAGTATGTAGAAAAATGAGGTCATGGTAACCTCTTAATTCTCACACTGCCCAGCAAGAACACTCCATCCTTACATTATTTGAAAAGCTGAAAGTAAATCATCATATATCATAACCACCTGATAAGAATTTTCTCATATCCATGTGAGTTTTACATCAACATCTTAAAAGGCCAAGACAGACAGGAAGTCCGGGTACCACCTATCAGGATTAAACCTAAATGGCGCAACTGCTAACTAGGATTTGACTCCTCACTAAGATGACACTGACAGATAGTCTTAAAGTCTGAGACTACCAGCAGTATTTTAACTCTGTCAGATGAAAAAAATTATTTTTGTAACTTTCTGTTAGGGTGCACTTGCAATTAATACAAATCATGGAAATTAAGAAGCCACCAATTACTACACGAAGAAGAGGGCAAACATCCTGTGGAAACTCACTACTATAGGTTTTACTATCAAACAAGAAGACAATGTAGAAATTTAAAAAAAAAATAGAGGTGGAATGCTTGCAAACAATTATGTATTTTCTTCCAGAACTATGTGGCCGTGTCAATACTGAGCCAGCAATCATGTCATCATAGCCCATTTCGCCTTGAGCCACCGTTCTTGGCAAGGGAAATGCTGGGAATACTGAAGACATACATCTTGGATTCAGCTGGTGTTGAAAAGTTTTTCTTTCTTTGTGCTTTTCCAACCTACTACAAATATTGCAGTTAGCATGTTTATACAAAATGGTCTTTTCCACTACAGTTTTGAAAACAGAAAGTTACAAAAAGTCAGTATAAAGAACAGGTTGGCTACAAAACACATATACCAATATTTCTGTGAGTTTGTAAGTTATATTTTCTAACTATTTTACTATTTATAATGTGCTTATTTTTTACAAGTTTGATTAATTCAAAAGCTACAGAAAAAACTCCATCAAACAGCTTGCATACAATTTGAATATAAACCATTAAAAATACAATTCTATTTGACTTTTATGCTTTACAAACTTGCACTGTAACATTCTCAAACACGAGTGGCACCAGTTTAATCTCACACCAGGCCTAACATGCAGTATGAGAAAGGACTAGCCTGACCCCCTGTGGACAAAACATTGCAAAACTTTAAATTTACCACCATCATCCGAGTCTTCCTCAGATAACCACCAGGGCACTGAATCCTTTTTCTTCTTTTCTTTTTTCCTGGGCTGTCCCAATTTCTCAAGAATGCTGGACTTCTTCTTTGAATTTCCAAGTGAATCATCTGAAAGAGACTGAATAAATTGCATACAAGATTAAAGAGATCTTCTACATATTTACATTGTTTCAGCCACTCAGTTCTGGACTTCTGAGTCCAGATGCCTCTCATTACTCCCCACTGTTTGCCGTTCTTGTATATGCATGACAAAACTGATTAAGGAACAATAACTATATTCATATGGAATAATACTGTATATTTTAATAATCCCACTGCCAGAATTTGGATATATTAAAAGTGGATTGCTTCAGAGAAACTAAGTTCAAATGAAAAGCAAAATCAGCTCTTTTTCAATTAGTTAAGACATATAAGAACCAAAACTCTGACTATATCCCTGAAGATAATGAAGTGGAGCAGAAACAATTTTACCTTATCCTTGCTTTGTATGTGAACATTATTATTAATATTCTAAAAATAAATGTGCACTAGCAACATTCTGGCTGCCAGCAAATCAGACTTCAGAAATTAATTTTATACTTTGTATTCACGTAATATAATAGAAATGCCAGAGCCATTCCTACCCAATTGTGTATTAAACTTTCATATGTGTTAGTCATCCATGCTGATTTTGACTGATGGCTTGAATCAATGGAAAAAAAATCTGAGTATGGACACCATATGAATTTAAGTTACTGATAAGTAACAGGAAGGAAAAGACAACTAACCTCTGCTCCTTTCTTTTAATAAAGCTCTTTATGGCCTACAGCAGGCTCAGAGTCACAATTAGCTATCCACACATGGAACAAGGAAATACTCATTAATCTACTGCACTGCATCCTTATGTTCTACATATTCTTTGTGCAGCAAACTGGGGTTAAGGGGAATGGCATACTTTAAATCTAAATTTTTAGCCACAACTGTTAAAACCAATTGTCCTAAAGTGTCTTAGAGAACATGGTGCACAGAGTTAGTAAAAGCCATAAACGGTAAGAAACAAAGAATTCGCATATGAAATGCATCACATGGGAAAATTTCAAAAGCTTCGCTTTTGTAATAGTCACAAATAAGAAAATATGATAGTATAAACCCAGTATTAGAGGCAACAGGATTGTGGATACTTAACATAGAAAACACAAGGGTATGTTTTATTAAAACAAGCCTCTGCAATCTACTGCCTCCTATTACATTAAAAACACTGCCATAAAAGCCTACTTTTACTATATGACTAAAATTTCAACTTCTTCATTCAAAAATCAAATGCCAATTATATAAAACTATAATTTAAGGAAAAATAATTGTAATAAAATATTCTTTTTAGTATCTCTGATGAAGAACATCTTTAGAGCTTTCAGTTTCACTAAAGAAAACTAAATGTCTGTCATACATCTTAGAAAGAAAGAAGTGCTCTGAGCCTTGCACTTTAAAAAACCCACAATTTTAATAAATTATGAAACTGCTAGACAACAGGATGTATTGTAATTTCTCTAAGTTGGCTCTGTGACATTGAACAAAACAGCATTAGATTTCTAATAAATATCCCATTAATAACAATTTCCTGACACTAGTCACAACACAACTACTGGTGCCATTGTCCCCAAAGGTCAGACTACCTCCTGCTAGCTGGAAGCACTGACAGGTGCTTGATGCAAGCAAGCTCTGTTATCACTTGCTGTTTCTTTTACAACTAACAGGATCCTCTGCTCTGCAAGCAGAACTTCAGTGAATGCTCACTCTCCTTAGTGGATTGTAACTAAAGAACCTGCAACTCCCACAGGCTGTGCTCAAATTCTGGAAACTTTCCATATCCAGCCATCTTGTCAACTGCAGACAGTAAAGGTGCAGCAGCTGGGAGAGAAATGCTGACACAAAAATACTGGTGTATTTTCCCCAACATATCAGTTGTCTCAACAGCAAAACTTCCAGATTTTTTTTCCTTCCTTTGAAAAAAAGGTAAATCAATCAATCATCAATCAACTTTTTGGACTTGTAATGACTTCTCTGCACCAGTAAGTGGCATCAATTTGTACTTTCCCCTCCTCCATAAGATGGCCTCTCAGCCTTTCAGGAACACAGACACACAAAAAGTGTTAGTTGTTTAATCTCAACATTGATAAAAGCCTAAAGAGGCAGTTTTAAGAATCAGAACAACTACAAGGCACATCATCAGCTTACCACCTCCTCTGCATGTGAAAGAACTTAAAAAAGATTGGTAATACAGAATTTGTTCTAAACCACTCGGACTTTCATGACCAGTTGTCCTAATTAATCCATGAAACCAGTATTTTTCAATTAAATAAGTTTACTCCAAAATATGCTTTTATTATACAATATATTAATCTATTTGATCTTTTAAAAAAAATTTAAAATGTTTCTCTAACATGGCTTAATGTGCAGTCTTTCTCTTCCAGATACAATTCTACAGATATTCTAATAAGGATGGTATAGTCTTTCCTTTTGAGTCTTCCTTCTCAAGTATCCATGAATATCAAGTAGAACAAAGGTCAACTGAAAATACTAGAAGCAGACAACAACTTTTTCACAACATTGCATTGAGTCATCAAAAAAGGGCAATTAATTCAATTAATTGAAGCACTGTGTATTAGAAAGACTTCCTCACATAGCATATCCCAAGAGAATGTCACAGCAAACACTGAAAACCTGGAGCTAAACCAGTATGACAGCTGATGCTCAAGGGAAATCCAGTTGACAATAGGAGGAAGCACACCAACACAAGATACTGATGGTGAGGAGTGGATGGACAGGAACACAGACAGTGGAGGAGGAAGGATTATGGGAAGAATTATGGATGACAACAGGGTGTCTTGGCAAGGGGCTGGGAATAAGCATGACCAGGCAGAGGGAATAATTAAAGGATTTATCCTACATGCAGTCATTGTTATTACACATTTGTGTTTCCTTCTGCATAGTAATAGTCTAGAAAATCCACTGATAGCTTTTAAAGTTCAGTGTATATGCCAAAAGACTTAGTTTAATCCTCCTATTAGACCTGCATCATCCAGCTGTATATACAGCCTTTCTTTTAACTTCATATGTTTTAATCACAAACATACATACACAGCCTCACCCCAAACACAGACTCATTAAGAGTTATTTAAAAGGGAAAAATCCTGCTCCATTTCCTTTTTGAAAGATTTGTTTCAACAATATTAAGTCTGCCCCAAACTACTGAGAAACAGATTTTACTATTCCCCACCTGCTGCGACACTCTCAACACAAACATCACCTACAGACAGATTTCAAGAAATGGACCACATCAGTTTCTCATCTTTCTAGTATTAAAAGGCCAAACACTTTTTATAAAAAACAAAAGCAAGGAGAAGGACATTGCAGAAGATGCCTGTGTAAAAATAACAGAGAGTAGAGAACATAATTGTTATCTGGGTCTCTATCTAGCTAGCAAAAATCACAGTGCATATTTTTAATAACTGGATTAGCAGTTTGAAAACAATTTTGGATTGAAATTATAAAAAAAATTAAGACATGAATTGTTAAAGTTACATTCTCTGGGACATTCCAAATGCCACTTAGAATAATTCAATAGTTATATGAATTTTTTTTATGAGCATCCTCAATGTGGGCAATAGCTGAGGGGGAAGAAGAGTGTCAAATGAGGAATGGAATACCAGAAGCAATCACATGCAGAGTTTTGACAGATGTACATAACAAATAAAAGAATAAAACTCTTTTCTCTTCCCCAGAGCAGCTCCCTCTGTAACAACTGTAAGTAAAAAATTTTGAAGGAAATGCAAAGACTAGTTTTCTAATTTTACTAACATTAATAATTTCAGTGAGTTCAAGAGTGCTAACTTAGTTACATCATTAAATTAAATTACTTTTCACAAGTCATTAAATTGTAACACAGCCTCTACTTAAAAAAAAAATAAAAATTCATGCATACATTACATATAACAGAGACTCCACAAATATTCTCTGCCGTCACTAGTTCTGCTTATATACAGAATTAAAATCTAGTGAAGGCCTTACGTAGCAGTATTTATGCTTTAGGGTTACCACACCGTGTTCTGACAGACCAGAGGGCAAGTTCTGAAATGAAAGGTCTATTTGCATTGAAAAAAACATACCTAGTCAGGGCATTTAGATCATGTCTGATTATTCTTAGATTAAGCCACAACCCACAGACTTGCATGATTTTGCCAGTATTCAAAACCATGAAGCACCATGAGGAATTAAAGGAATCTAATTCAAATTTTCTAATCACTACAACATGCTTCATTTCATACAAGAATTTTTGAATATAATTCAGTGAGAGTAAGCACTGCACAGAAAAATACAGAAATTTTAAAAATGTGGCTTGTGTTTGTATACAGGCAGATTTTTTTTACCTCATTTCCAATTATACATCAATTTGAAGCTTCTGGTACTAAGTAGCACCAACAATAAAACTGAAACAAAAATCAAGAACCAAGGGCTCTTTCTGAAGATACAACCAGGCAACGACAAAAATATTTATTTAATTACAAAACTCTTCTCTTGATTTCTATACAGCAAAATAATATGAATTTAGCTTAGCAATTAAGACCCATAGATAAGACAGCTGTGTTAATTATGTGATAAAAGGAGAGCTGAATCTTACATTTCATATTCTTCCATACTCAATTTTCCCCATTTTTAACAGAGAATAGGCATGTGACCTTGCTCTCAAACATACCTCTTTCAGAAACTCTTCAAACTGCTCATCTAATTCTTCCTTTGAAAATCGATGAGCCATAATTTGCAGCTGGATTTTACCTTCCAAACAACTGAGTCTAAAAACTAAAATTTAAATTGAAGTTAATTAAATGCATTCTGAAATTGATGAAACCTAATGATTTGCTTGAATAGAGCTATAAACAAAAAAACCCCAATCCAGAACTTGAGAGATGACAAACACCATTCTCCCATCGCTTATAAAACTATTTACTGAAGGAGACAATCAGCACAAATGTACCTAGATCACCCAAATTCCTTACAAGCAGAATACTCATTTCCAAAACACCAACTTCAGCATTTAAACTTTGAGGGGTAAATAAAATATGATTCACTTCATCATCTTTATGTTTTTCTTCAAAACCCAGCTCTCTTAGCAACCCAAGCATTTTATTAATAATCAAAAGAGAATCTAATGCAGTAATATTTTCCTTTTAAGGGTTTTTAATTCCTTTCTATGCTTCTTTTCCAACACTGGGAACATCTGGCACTCTTAGTTTTGTTTCATCATCTCTGCTGTGCTTTGGATTTAGTAAACAATAAATACATGTAAATCTTTTTAAGGTTAGGGAATGGCATTTGGTTTGATCTGCCCTGATGGAGAAAGCCAATGACATTTGCACCCCTCTCCTTCCCCTAAGTCTGCATAAACTTCTCAGGTACAAAATATGCCCAACAACCAAGAGGCTGCAAAGCTTTTGTGTATCACACTGCTCAACACATATGGCTGCCTTCAAAACTGCAGATGTATGGCAGCATTAAACTGCACTAGCATCTTCCAGCCCGAGAAGTGTGATGTAAACATAAAAGGGCTAAACATTTGCAAAAGTGCTTTTACCATTAAATAAAACTTCTCCCAGTATGGAGCCCACTCAGTACACAGGACTGTTACCTACCTAGTAAATTGATTCTGACAGGCGAGTTGTGACAACTGTTTCCTGCTTTCACTCCTTATCCATCCATAGACCACCCGACACTTCGGCTTTGGCAGTTAAAAAAAAGAAGTTTTATAGCAGGCTGGCAAGGCGTTGAATTCAGCACGATATCCTTATGTAAGCATTTGGACAATATCTCTGAAAACATGGTAAGGAGATTAGGAACGTTACCTCTCAGGGCACACATAATCCAGCATCCTTTTATACTTGCACATCAAAGCACACTCGATGTTAAACGCAGGATGCTTCAGCAATTTACTAACTGTGCCAGCTACCTTACCAAGTGGGGAATATTTCATTCTAGCCTTGCCAGAAAAACCAAGTGATTCTCCTGACATTATCTTTACTTTTTCCTACATTAGAATGACAGGTTTCTTCTGCCTACCCCCTAATTACATTTTTTATAAAAACTAACAATATGTCACTTAAAGGGCCACAAACATGTTTACAATTTCGGTAACAGAAGATCACAGGCAAACATTAACCTTAGCAAATATACTTTTCAGCCATATCTTCAGACCTGGCGGCTCACAAATGACTTCGTGCACAAAACAAAGGCGGCACTTGCTGGGATATATGCTACAACACAGCGCAAAAGGCGGAAGTGTTGAGGAGGTATGGCTAAACCACGGGGATGGAGGGAAACTTAAACAGCCTAACACATTTCACGTAACCTTTTAATCATCCCAGCCGTGACCTGATCCTCTTCCTCCTCCTCCTCCTCCGGCTTTTTCTGGAGCACACGCGCGGCGGACGCAGGGCAGCGCGGGGGCGCAGGGCAGGGCTCGGCTCCAAGGCCCGACGGGCGCCCCGGGGAGCAGCGGGAGAGGGAACTGGCCGCGGCTCGGAGCCGAGCGCTGCCCGGGCTCCGGGCCCGTACCTGCACCGCGCCGGGCCCCGCTCAGCCACGGCCGCCCCGCTCGCCGGCGGCGCCGTTACCCGGGAAACCCTCCCGGCCACCGTCCCGCCCGCCAGCAGGGACCGCGCCACGTGATTCCGCCAAATCCACCCGCTTCCCTCGGCTCCGCCCGCTCCGCCGCGGGACACACGGCACCGGGGCGGCCGTGCGGGACGGGAGGGGACGGGCCGGGGTGCCATGTCCGCCGCGGGACACGCGAGGGGACGGGGACAGGGACAGGGACGGGGACGAGCCCGGGCGCCATTGACGGGGGGCACTGGCGGAAGGAGCCGGCGTGCGGAGCGGCGCCCCCTGGCGGGTGGGGGTGGTCCCCAAGCGGTCAGGGCGGACGGGGTTGGGTCCGAGCGTTCGGGAACCAGCCTGGGCCTGGGGGCATTTCAATGTCCGAGCGTTCAGGAACCAGCCTGGGGTTTGGAGGATTTCTGTGTCCGAGCGTTCAGGAACCAGCCTGGGTCTGAGCGGTTTCCATGTCCGAGCGCTCAGGAACCAGCCTGGGATCGGGAGGTTTCCATGTCCGGGTTCAGGAACCAGCCTGGCCTCACATCTCACCACCTCAGCGGGCACCGGAGGCTCTTACCTGCTCCAAGACCCCGCAGCCACACGGTCGGAGCAGGTTTCCTTCCGCCTCCGCCCCAAGCGCTTCTCCAGAAGTCGGGCAACTGATCTTCAGGAAAAGCAACAAGAAAAGGGTTAAAAGTGTGTTTAATTCCCTAATGCAAGGGTCAAACTCAAAGCATCCCTTCTCCCTTTTTCACACAAATCCCTTTCTAAAGGGATTTCAGCCTTAGATGTCGGCCGTTGTGCTTTTAATGCATTTTAGCACATCTCTGGAAATGTTTAAAACACGCAGGGAAATTAATGACCCCTGTTTCCCTGACCACTGCCTCTCAAATAACCACAGAACAATTGCAGTCTGTGCTTGCATGTGCTCTCCAGCGAGGTCTGTCAGTTGTGTTTGTTGTGAGAGTCACGTTGCTTCAGGAATTTTTATGCCAGCATTTAGTAAATGGCAAAATAAAACAAGTTCACTTAAGAATACAAATGGACATTGTTCACACATGCACACACACACACACACGTTTTGATTCTCTATTCAGCACACTTGGAACGAAAAGATTTTGAAAGGAAGTTTTCTTCAACAAGTGTTGGATCCTCATTGCAAGTGAGAAACCAGTTAAAGTCCTATTATTGCCTCTCATTTCCTGTTAGCTTGAGAGATAAAGACAGCGCTTCCAATGTGGCCTTTATGTATCCCAGATTTTTTAATGCTAGCATAAATTATAGTTTAAATTCAAAGAAGCAAAGAAATATGGGCTCAGTATTTTTCACACAAGTCTATAGGAATTACTTTGCTAAAGGTGCTGCAGCACTTCTTTCAATCAGGCCTATTGTCTGCAGATGGAGTATTATGTTTCCATTTGCAAAGTATTTTTTTCATCTTTATGTGCAACTTCTGCTGCTGGCTGTGGGAAATGTGGGAGCTGATCAAGGACAGAATGCCCACATAAACTAATATACTAGAACAATTTGTTACACACGACAGCCCATTGATGGTGAAAACATCAATTTCCAACATTTACTCTTTTCTCTTGTTGCGTGAAAAAGCATGGAGTGAGGCACGAGAATTAAAAAAGAAATATGGAAATTAATTAAAAGAATGTCAGTCATGCTTCATGCCTTGATCCTGCTCAGATTTAAGCCAATGCAAATTTTACTATTAACTTCAAAGTGATAGCTGTGACATCATTCATTGATCATGAGAGTTACTTCATATATGATCAAATAATCACATCAAGGGCTCAGTCCTTCAAGCTGCTAAAAACTGTTGCACATTGAAGCTTTTCTGTTTGCTGAAATATGTTCAAAGAGCCTTGTACAAAGTATAGAAAAATGTGCAGAGGGATCAATGCTGTTGGAAACCTCAGTGCCCATATGGGAAAGAAAAAAAACCTAAACCACTCTTGATGACTGTGGTGGAGAGGAGGCATTGCCTGGTGTTGAAATGTCATCCAGTGCATTCAAATAACATGCACAATAGCCACTTAAAAGATTTTCATTTCCTTCTAATGCCATCCAGTTGGAGCAATTTTCTCAAGAGCTCTTAACAGCAGAACTTAAAAAGTGGGAGAGTGGGGCTAGCCATGAATTTCAGCCAGGAGCATGGCAATTTGGGAAACAGTGCTAATAAGGCAGAAGGATGGGTGCAAATGCTAGAATAGATCCTGCTGGACAGAGCCCCAAATTATAAGGTAAATTTCAGGCTCTGCTGACATGGGTGGGAAGCCTTTGTTGGCTTCTATGAAACCAGATTTTCCTGCTGTAGTCATTGGCTTTTCATTTAAATATGTGGCATATGCAAACATAGTACATATGTTTTTTTTTGCTAAACAGCAAAAATATGAGGCTTCATGGTTTATTATAGTAATTTCCAAAGATTAATGGCAAAATTAAAAGGAATAAAATATCCACACTTTTATTCTGTTGTCTAATTTCAATTTTGTATCATCCATAAAAGCCAATAGGGGAAAAGATACCAAATAAAAACGGAAAACCTCTCCCACATTCACTTTGGCTGAAGCATTGCATCAGATAGTATTTCAGTTCTGAGCCTGCAAATATGTGAAATACGAGATTATGATAATAAATATTTCACCATATTCTTGGTTATGTTTTTTTAAGGGTTAACAGTTTCCTACTGAATCAAAAGAAAGCAAACAGTGGTGGACTAAGAAGTTAAAATTGCATTCTCTGTGTGTGCTCACCGGGATGAGACTTCCTTAAGTGACGATACAATAAAAGCCCTTTCCAGTATGCACATCCGAAAAAAGAAAAGCCTTCCATAACTAGAAATTGTACAGAGAACATAAAGAATCATGTGGAACCATATTCCATGTGAGAGAAAATGGTAGTCAAATTAGGATTATTTATAAAATAGTTCACATAGCTAGAATTGTAGTTTAAAAGAGCATTTTTAATACTTTCACTTTTGGCTCGCTGCAGGTCTCATTTTGTTCCGTCACTGATAGCAAGTCCTCAGATCCCAAGGGTTGAATTTTTGGTTGATTCAGTTACAGTAGCCTGAACTCAGTGTCTCACTGTAGGGTTTTTTCCATCATGAATTTTCTCCACGGGCTGAGAACTAAATTCTGTGTCATGTTTCAGATTATTCCAGAGACTCAGACTGGTCACAAATCTTGTTTCTTCTTGCATCCTTTGAAGGGAGCCGCAAAGTTGAGAGTTTGGAAGCTGGGCTGTTGCTGGCCATTTCCCGTTTTCTGGAAGTTAGCAGACATGCACTGTTTCTCATGGTTTTTGAAAATGGATCCTCCCTCTGGCTTATTTGTGTAAATGTTTAATTGCCTTAATGTTGTGCCCTGCACTGCCAAGTTTTCAGTTTCTGTGGAAGAGTGCAAAGTTGCTGTAATTACTGGCTGCAGGAATAAATCCTTCACCATCATAGAGGAAACTCTCCTACTGCCAGCAACTGTAAGCAATTAAAAATTCTTTCAAGAGGGTGATTGTTTGCAGTCAGTAATTAAAGGTGCTTATCACTCTCTCAGATTAAAGTGCATTTTCCAATGTTTAACACTGCCTTTTCTTTCTTCTCCTGATTCTCTATAAACTTGTTGGAAAACATTGCTCCCCTTTGTAATCCAGCTAGTGGAGCAAGATCCCTTCTGTTGCTTTTGTGAAGTCCTGGGAAAATTATTGTGCAAAGACTGTCACACTTTTAATTTACTCTAATGATGCTGCCCTGTGCCTACCGTAGGTCCCTCTTTGCCAGTGAAAATTCTCAGTTCTTGGCATCAGGCAACATGTTTACAATTCCTACTCTGTGGGACTGGAGAAATAACTTGGGTCGCTTCCACCTGAGATCATTTGAAGTGTAAACCCTCATCTGCCTTGAATATTCTCCTTTGCATATAGAAAGTTTTGTAGTAAGTTTTTCTCTTTGTGTGAAAACACACTGCATGTGTTCTGTTCAGAAAATGTCAAGGTAAATATTTTTATAAAAATTTCTTGGTGGCTTAGGAAAGATCAAACCCAGAAAATTCTGCAGAGAAAAACTAAGTATTCTGATTTATTAAAATTTTTCAGATCTGTAACATCCTTCGTTGATCCTGACAACATATCTGCTTAGCACTGGCGGGAATGTTAGCTTTGCATTTCAGATTTTCACTTGGTTATTTTTAGTTCTTCTGAAGCCTGGGAAATAAGAAATATAACCGCTTTGAACAGTCTGAAAGAGCCAACTCTAGCAGGGCCTCTGAATCTGATTAGATAAAACAACAAAGAGGTTCTGTTAGGGCAGAGGCAGGAAGAACTAAGGTGGGTGGCAATATCTGTCATAACTCAGGGGAAATGTAGCCTCAAAGCACTCAAAAGTGGGTGAAAAAATAACATAAGCAATAGACAACTTTCCCACATCTTAGGTCACTCTACAAATGCAGTTTGAAGAACTTTTGCTGCGCTCCACTTTTTTTTTTTTTTTTTTTTTGGTATTTTTAAAGTACAATAAACAGCACATGCGTGTGTGTTTATATTAAAAAGCTGATTTAGGGGAACATCGTTTCTCTTCACATAAGTATCTGAAGAAGTACAGTGTGGCAAGTGCAATTAGATTTGTTGGTACAGAAACTGTGTAAGATTTTAAGGGATAGATTTGCAATTTTCAATGTTCTCCTCAGAAAGTTGGGTAGCTTAGGGATGGACACAGGGGATTTTTCCACTAAAATACAGCTAGTCATAACACCACATTTGATCATATTGTACAGAAAAAGAATCAAACTGTTGTGTTTAGTGCCAATGGGAGGTGTTCAGTTTTTTGTGGGGCTTGATTTAAAAATTATCTGTTATTGGAGGGGTGGAAACTTGAAACACCCACTCAGCCAAGGATTGTGCTTCCCTTCATTCAGTGTAGGATGCTTATTTTGGGTTGGAAGAGATCAAAAGTGAGATTTGTGCACTTCCTCAGGAATATCAGTCAAAATGTTTGTGAAGTTGCTGTGCATCCACAGTGTTGAGCTCAGTCTATGTCAAAGGCTGGGAGTGTTACCTGTTTAAAGCCCACTGCTAAGTGTGCCCCAAACTAGTCCTGCAGCTGAGGAATGTTGTGCTTGTTCCTCATATTGGAGGCATATGAGAAAAGTCCCTCCAAACTGCTCTTTCCCTGTGTGTAACTGTGGCATTCCTGCAGTAACTGCAGGTCTGTCTCCCTCCCATGGGACAGCCGTGGTGTGGAACAGGATATGCATCCAGGTGTGATAACCACTGCTAACCCAACACCAGTTTGCACTGTTCCAGGGGCTCAGCTGAACTAAGGGGCTTGTAAGTGGTATTTTTCATCAGGCTAAAGGTAGTTACAGTGTACATTTGGGCAGGAGAGCTGGAGTGTGAAATTTATCCCTATTACCTTTCTCCTCAAGTTTCTTCTCATTGTAATTTCATCAGAAAATAATCTGCTCCACAGTTTTTAATTTTCCTTGCTATCACTCTGTGAGGTTCAGTCTTATATTCCTGCAGAGGGAATTGAGCATCAGATTTTAAAAGCTTGAGGGGGAAAAATCAGATTCTTGCCAGGGATTGTTGCCAATACAAGTTATGCTTCACCAGCTGATCTCTGGACTGTCCAGGTGAATGTATAGGAAGACTTTTTCCCATGATGAACGGAAAAAAGATAGATAAGTGGACATGGATACCCCTTTTTTCTTTGGCCAGTGGAGGAATAACCCCCTCACAACCAGGTTCACATGTAATAACAAAAACCCTGGGATGTGTTAACCAGTATTGATGGGGAGGACAGGGTGACTGTTACAAGTCTGTTCTCTGTGAGAAGCAAGTTTACATGTTTTGTCTACTTAATGTAGCTGTCCCACTCATCATCTTCTCACTCGTGGAGACAGAGGGCCCAGTCCCATGCTGTTTGTGCAGATGCTGTTGGTACAGAGAATGGGGGGGGAGGAAGTCAGGGAAATCTGAGGTCTCCTTCTCTGTAGCACATCCCCAGCTCTGCTTGGAGACATTTCAGGTAGGTGCAGGTCCCTCACCTTGAGCACATTTCTAGCATGATGCCTTTGTTGCCTTGTGCTGGTATAAGGAGTTTTCATTCTGCACCAGGTTGTGGCGAAGAACATTCTGCACCAGGTTGTGTGAAACCACTTTTCTGAAGTCAGCATGTGACTTCTGCTTTTTTGGTTTAATTTTTCCTTACCTGGAAAAAAAGATAATCTAAACTGATGTTCTGTGTATGTGAAACAAGAGCCAGCCAGATAGGGACTATGGAATAGAAAACCTCACTACTCTGGAATTCAAATCTGGACAGACAGATTGATTTATTTATTTTTTTCTCTATAAACAGTGCTTTAGGAATATGACCTGTCATTACTTAGAGATTTCCAGCAGTGGAACCTTTGGTGTCTGTCTACCACCCACCTAGTACCAAAAATGCCAAGAGATCAGCTTGTCATGGGACTAAAATAGTCCTTAATGCTTAGCCTCAAAGGACCATGGCACCTGTTCTCCTGTGTCTTCTCTTTCTCTCCATATCTACCCCACTAATCACCTTTTAGCTCCTAAGGTACCAGAAATAAACACCAGCACTCCCTAGGTTCAGACAGTGTATATTAAGACCTGTGAAAACAGCCTTTTGTAATCATTTGTCTGGAAAATAATACCTAGCTTAAGGATTTAAAACCTACTGAGGTTTCTTTGTTATTTCAGGCTTCTGGGAATGGTCATTTTCTTAATGTGATAAGAAACTGGGAAATGTTTTCAAAGAAAAGACACTTAGATGTGTGGCCTGCCTGGATTAGTAAGGCTGGAAGCTGCTGTTCCACGAATCCCTTAATTTGACAAACCTTCCGTGGCAAGTTGCTATATTTATTTAATTGAATATTAGGCTATGATTTTTACATGCATACTAAAGGTATTTAGGTGTCATAATTGTCTCACAGTGTAATAATATTTGAAGTGATTTAATTTAAAGTTGGATAAACTTGGACTTTTTGTTCATTTCCTCCACTCTGAGGGATAAAATAGCATGGTGTCAAAGCCTTTTAAGATTCAACAATATTTTTCAAGCTTAGCATCTGCAACTAATAACTATATAACTTTGAATGAAAAAAAAGTCTAATTATCATGGAAAAGAGAAGATGGTTGACTCATCTTCTGCAGTTTGGATTACATGTGTGGGATTGTGTTTTGGATGGAGCACTCCAGAATAGCAACACTCCATCAAAAACACAGTCATGCACCTGTACTCCAAATGGCTGAATAAGGCAAAACACATGTCATCTGAACACTGTGAATCAAATAAAAAAAAAAAAAAACTAAAAAAAAAAAGAAAAGAAAAGAAAAGAAAGGAAAGCTGGAAGAGAAATAAAGACAAGTACTATAACATTGGTGTGTCTGAAGAGTTGTTTCTTTAAAGCTCCCTGAGTGATTTATTTATCACTAAACCTCTGTTCGCAAGCCATGTTTGATTTTGCTCGATGCTGATATAGACACTGAAACTGGATATTATGGAAAGGGCTGCCAGCAACTGTTTGATCCTGATAAATTACAATAACAGGCACAATTTACAATGAGAAGCTATTGCTGCTTCTGGCTCTAATGTGTGATGAGGTTTAAAATGTGGTGGGCCAAAATTCCCTTACCTGGTGGCCCCCTCAGACCATTTACAGAAGAGCATTTAAGAGAGCCACTGAGCAGAAGAAAATTACATTCACAGCAAGGGCCAGGCCCAATTTTATATCAAAGGTGAGCATGTGTGTGTATATCTGCCTGCATTTGGAGTGAAAGATGTGGGGAAAAGAAGTGTGTATAATCCACATGTTTGGAAACTTTTGTGTTAACTGAGCAGCCCATTCCCTGGATCCTTCTACATGTGTGCACACCCCGCCAACACCCCCCACACCACCAGCCCTCACCACCCCCCTTTATGCCTGCAATGCATATGTGTTGTGAATATTGAACTATATGCTCTGGGAAGTTAATTGATGACTGGCTGCTTATTTGATCTTCACAGTGTCAAGTTCAAAATGTAATGGATGATAAAACCCACCCAATAGCTGGGCTTGGAAAGAGGTGCAAATTCAGAAAAGTGATATGAATTAGAATCCCCTGCATATTTTCTTTGCAGTAGCATTCCCAGACACCTGCCTCTCATTTCAGAAACTTATACAAGCTACAGTCCAGACCCAGGAGAGAAAATAAAGATTTCTTGATGTATTTCATTGCCTAGAAACTTTTGATAATCTTGTCAGGTGCTGTTTTTCCTCTTTAGGGGACTTTGAGTCTAATCAGATTAACATACACATTTTTAATGATGTGCCAAAAGTTAATTGTCATTGGAGCTAATGAAAAATGGAGTGAAAGGGATGCTGGAGGAAAATGAGGAACAGGAAAAAGATATCGACTACACGTACATGAAACTGTTTAATCTCTGATCAGCTCACATTGCTGGTGCCTCCTGTAGTGAAGTACAAGGGTAGAAGAGACAATTTCATACACTTTACATGAGGCTTCAGAAAGTCTCCAGGAGCAGTGGTGATTTTCAGTGTCTCTGACAGGTTGTTTACTTGACTTCTGAAGGACTGTAAAGCACCTCACCTAACACTGGATTCCTGTCTCTGGGAAGTGTTCACCTAACCAAGACTGTATCATACCTCGCTTGCCTGACCTCATCTTCTGTTAGTTGCCTCATCCAGCTGCTGTTAGATTCACGTGGGATGTGTCCAGAGATGACCAGGAGAGGTTTTTCTGTATTTGCAGCATGTTTCTCCCTTACTCCAACGTATGTAAACACTTACACACGAACAGCAGAAGCTGTCCCCAGTTCCATATCCACAAGCCTACTTTTTCTGTGTCCTCTGCCTTTGACAAGTAAACTTTCCCATTGCTTTATTCTTCCTCTCTAGTTTTCCATTTAAAAACCCTATATATATATATTCCACTAACCATTGCTCTTTTCCTTGGAAGAAATGTATGTATGCCTACCACCCCTTCTCCCAGCCACTGCTTTCCCAGCCTTTATATAGGATCAGTATTTCCAGGGTCATCTGCTGGAGAGAGGCAGGCAGAGCTGCTGCATGTCTTTAAAAAGTGAGTGTGTGTCCATGAACACACACATGTGCACACACATGCTCTCATGTATAGGGCATTTTGTCCCCTGTCTCCAGGAGTGAGGGGTTCCCTGGATCACAGAGAATGAAGCAGAAGGGATGAACATGGGCTTGTGTCTCTATAATGAGGACCCAGTTTAGCAAAGGCATAGTATGAAATATAGATCTGGAATGCAAAGGGGACAGGTGTTGAGGACAAAAGGCACACACTTTCACCTGATTCTAAATATAGACAAATGTTTAATGTCAGTATCTATGGACTCTGTGTGCAGGTGCAAACTACCTCAGAAAAGAAGCTGAGAATAATTTCTTAAGATGTGCCCATTTCCATGCTGCTGGAAATTTTCTGCCAAGAATTAGGTTGGATAATTCCAGTCCAGGGTCCAAGTTTACATGCCTACCAGGGGAGCATACATTAGAAATTGAAATTAGATATGACAAGCTGATCACAGGAGAAAAAAATGCTTAAGTCAAAATATTTTGTAAGAGATCAGCCTGAAATTAGATTAATGGCAGCAAAAAGTGGTCTGAATATTCAAAATGACGGCAGTCTATGGGAAATGCCTTAAATAAGTATTTTCCTTTCAGAGCAGGCTGTTCAAATTGCCAAAAATGAGCAGAATTTAAGGGATTTGTTTTCTCCATTGGTCCCACAGTGAAAGAAGAAGCATGACTGTCATTTCCCTATACTTCTGGGCAGTGTGAGTTTTGTATCTACAGCTTGGTGGGCTCCCAGCATAGATAGGTCTGATCTTATGTCCGTTGGAAGTACTGTGGTACTGGGACAGGTAACTTGTTGACCGTGACTTACCGCCTAGGAAGGCAGCCGTAAAAATGTTGCTTTCCCTAGTAATTGGTTCTGGTCAGTAGTAATGATTACTTCTTTTAGGATATGATTAGGATAAAAACCCTAATTCAGCACTGAAGTGTGTTTGACTTGAGCCTTCCAACTTGTGAGACCCCCTCTGTTAGATTAAGGAGCTCAGAAGTGCAGCCTGTTTCTTTTCTGTGGCAGTACTAATACATGGAAGCCAAACCACTTCTTCTTGACCAGCTGTGACTTAAAGTCAGCAGACTTGCAGTGGGGAGCTTCTGCTTTCATTTTAAACCAGCTTATATGAGAATAGAGCAGCAGGATGTGCGAGTCACTGGAGTTTACCTTTCCACCTGCTTGTGCGGGCTGGAGCAGGGAATGCCGGCAACTGGAAAGTGAACGACGAGCGCCAAGGGAGCCGGCACCCGCAGCTCCGTGCCTGGCAGCTCCGCTCAGCTGAGCCCGTGGTGCCGCGGGGGCTGGCCTGGCTTTCAAGAGAGAGACTTCCACGTGTCCCTCCTGCCTTCTGTAGGCAGCAAACTACCTTGCATAGTTCGGATTTCATCATGAGCCGTGTTTACTGAGCTGTCAGAGATAGGCCTGTCTCTAGAGGCAAACGTTAGGACTGGGAACAGGAATGCCAGCAGTGAGCACATATGGCAATGTTTGTACTCTTAAGTTTGAAAGAGCTAGACGAGTTAACAAATACAGATGTTTAAAATCAGTAAGAGTGTTTAATGAAAACAAACAAAATACTGTAGTCTATAAAGCTAAACCTGTTTTCCTTTGGCTCCTTTTGACAAGCTGGGATTAGTGTTTTTCTGAACCTATACCCTTCTTGACATATGGGACGTTTTTGAGAGACGTTAGTCCCAGCAGATGCTGGGTGGCACTTGGGTGGATGCCTCTGATTTTTAGTTAGTTAATAAATCAGCTTTTACAACCATGTGTATCCTATGATTTAACACATGCATAACAATAATACTGGATTATGAAGAACAAACTGTTTCTGCAAAGGATATTTTATTTCTTAGTAATATTGCATACAATAAGAGCTTTTCTGTAACATAAACAAAGGATTCATGCTATTTTTTCATTTAGCCAGTGCCCTTCATCCCCATGGGTCAAACTGTGCTTGGAATTGCGTTAGTACAAATACAGAGTACCTCCACTGAGCTCAGTAAAACTCTTTCCATTCACTTGAAGGGATGCTGCCTCAAACCTCATGCAGCCTGCTTTCCACAGGCATCAGCAGCCACTTCCTGCCTAGTAAACTGCTTAAGTGATGTTCCCTCAATTAAAACACTCATGTAATGCTTTGCAAAATAAGAAGGTTAAATAGCGTCACGTTGCTTTCCTACAAAAATCTTTTTCCTGCTCTTGTTTTTGGAAGGAAAATTTTCTTTTTAATCTTTAAGCTCCCACTGCAGATATGTGCTAAGCTACTAGAACACATGACATCATCCTTGGCTTCAGCCTTTGAAAGTGAAATGGTATTTAAAAATATGAAATTCTGGTAGCAATGTCAGACCCAAAGTTGAAGTTTAAAACAAAACCGACAACAAAATCAACTGCCAGGAAACAGACTATTTTTTAAATTAGACATCTATCATGTCAACTTTGAGCTAATCTCTGGAGCCAGCTCAAGAATGGATGAGGTAATATTTGCACATGTTGTGGATAAGATAGAATGAAAATGGATTTTCTCTCTCTTTTTTTTTTTTTTTGGCTAATATGCTACAAAGGTTATGGAGTCTGATGGTTGGAATCACGAGCTGTGATTGAGGGGTTATGTGTGAAGCAGCAGATTAGAATGGCTTTAATATGTTACATGATGATCTATGAAAGATCCCAGGCTGTATACAAAGTGTGGTGAATAGGGGCACTTGCAGGAGGTAGGAAGATAGGTGATAAGTGGAGGGTTGACATAATTCTGGAGAAAGCTCTCAAAGCCAACACATTTAGTGGATAAGTTTAAGGACTTGGTCTCATTGCTTTAGTTCTGAGTGCCAGGGGTTGAGGCTTAAAAGGGAATCAGGACTTGCTGACAGAGCCAGCTAAAGATGGCTGGATGTAAGTTATAGTGCATGAAAGAAAATGAAACATTGAGTCATAACCTATTACAAGAGCAACCTCTTTTGCTATTACAGAAACTATCTGAAAATTTGTTTTTGTCTGTGTTAATAGTGCTTAGAACATGCTTAGAACACATGCGAATTACAGCTGGGAAAGGAATTTCACTAATTCCTGTTTTCTGTGCTGTTTGTGAAAGCTTTTCTTAGCCTTTGTCCATGCTGTTCTCTAAAGCATATTCCTGGCAAAGGCCTACATTCCTTGCTCAGTGTTTGTACCCAACTGCCTGTGAAAGGTTGTCACGTGCAGAAACTCTCAGAGGCCTGGCTTAGGAAGTATGGGGCTCAGGTGGCTTATTCCATCTTGTTCTTTTTTAGTGGTCTCAGTGGTCTTTTCTATAATCTTGGCAGTTCTGGAGACCAGCTAAGTTAAATCAGTTCTTTCCAAGACCCTGCCCAGAGGTCCATGCTGCAGCCTTGTGCATAATGAATAGCTATAAATTGCTAGTCCTTTGATCTGTTTCTCCACACCACTGGAGTAGCTTTGCACCTCCAAGAAGTGTTCAGGAGCAGAGGCAGGAGAGTTCTACAGAGTAGGACCCCACCCTCCAAAGGCAGACATATGAGGCTTTTTGGACCTTTTGTGCCAGTTTCCCTGAGGGTTGTCAATGGAAGAGGACTGAAGGACATACAACAAGCAGGAAGAAAAAGACGTGTTCCTATGGGAATGTGAGGGCTAGGAAAATAACTGAGATGTTGAATCAGAGCAGGAAAGGTCTATTCCACAGTCATCTCCATCTCTTTTGACAGATATGCAGACAAGAGATTGATTTCAGTCACTAATGTCAGGTTTACAAGTGTAAGAGCCGAATTTTGTCTCAGGCATTTTTGCTGTGGGCAACTGTGAGTTTGTTACCATCTTCTGGAAACCCCACAGTCAGGGGTGCTGCAGTCTTTATTCACAAGTGACCATTACATAATCAGCTCCATTCATATCTGCTCTCCAGCTGAACAATAGGTCTGAAAACTGATTAGCTGTGTTTAGGGCAAGGACACCGTTCTGCCTAAAAATGCCAGGGGATGTTCAGGTGAGAACCAGCAAAATGTGAAAGAACTTAGACATGACTCAACCAAGGAGCTCAGCTTCCTCCAAAGAAGAGCACCTAACTTCTTGTAGAGCAGGACACAGAGCAGGACACAACACAGAGTATTTTCACAGCAGTTGGTATTCTGCAAATGGAAAAAGAAGTAAAATCATTAAAGAAAAAAACAAACCCAAAACCAAACGAACAAAAACCCCATGTTTTTGAAAGTTTGTGGTTTTTCAATAGAACACAAAATGAGTACACAATATTCACCACTTTCAAAAGAGAGTCAGTGGAGAAAATCTGAACTAACCATGACTAGGATTGGGAAGGAATGGAAAAGAAAAGTTTGGAAAAACTTGCAGTTCTGTTTTTTTTTATTTCCCTAAGTGTCTTGGGTTTTTTTCTGTGTTCATTTTGATTTGTGGAAAGCTGTTTACATGACATTTATGCTGTATACCTCTCTGTGAAGAAAGTTATACAACATATGTGTTAGTCTATGCAGGTGTTTATAACTGTAAATGTTACTTTTGTAGTTTGCCAAATGGAAAATGCACCCAACGGCATCCTCTTGAACCTGTAAATAAACTGTTTTCCAGAGCAGCCATCAAGCACATCATGAAAGGAAATGGCAGAGCAATTCCACTGACAATAGCATGAGAATTATTATGAACCAGATGTGAAACAATACAAATATTAGTGAAAAGAATAGTTTCTGTCTACCCAAGCATGACAAAGCTTCAGGAAACGCAGGGATACGGATTGGATGTGCAATGAAAATAAGTGTGTGATTCTCTGACTGGAACTGCAGGCTGAAATTCTTCTGGACAAGCTCACAAATGATGTGTTGTTGGTATGAACACTAACCAAAAGCCACTCTTCCCTTTGACTGGGGCCAAACTTGTCTTGCTCCCCATGGGTGAGGAGCTGTGGCATTCCACCTGGGCATCAAACCCACAGCTCCTTTCTGCCCTGCAGCCACAATTCCATGATGGGTCCCTGTAATGCCTGATTCCAAAGGGACTTAGCAGGTTTACACCACAGATGTAGAGGATTTGATTCAGCACTTCAGCCTGTGGTGTCTGGTTCTGCTTGTGAGGTTCCTCTGTCTGTGTGTGCCTCCCCAAGGCAGCTGGCTGCTGCTCTGGAAGGGGAGGCAGGGACATGAAGAGTGGTTTGTGCACCCTGTCTGCCAGACCACTGGGGATGTCTCAGACACACAAGGGCATTTGAAGGGCAGTGAAACCTATTTTTGGGCAACTGAATAATGCACTAGGTGTTTCACGCAGCAGTAAGCTCCAGCAAGCTTGGATGTGGATATGGATGGCAATAGTGCACTAAGGACTATGGCTGAAGGCTGAATATACAGCAACACTGGCATTTCAGAAACAGAAGATAAGGTTTCGCTCTGGAATTTACCAGAGTACCAGTGCTAACAGGTAAATTAGGTGGAATAATCACATTTTGTCTTTTAAACTAAGGTTAGAGCTCTTCCTAATCAGCAAATGAAGTGTTTACCAACTGACCAGGTTTCTGTTGAGACTGGGCAAGGGCAAACTGATGTGATTAAAATCTCACACTTTTTTTTCTGCCAGTGTTTCATGTGAAAACTTCAGTGGCCCATCTGGCCTCAGTTGGTGGTTTTCTAAGTTGCCAGCTTTACTTCAGCATATTGTGATAGCATTATTTCAAAATAGCCACATCATCAAGTATCTTTCAAGATGTGAAATATTTATAAAAAGATATATTCCTGGTTAAGTTTATACAATCCCTGCCATCCTTTACCTACCAAACTTGTGTCATGTGAGCTTTTATTCCATTATTAAAAGGGAGATGTGAAGTCATGTGGCCATCCTATCACAAGCTTTTGCCAGCTGTAAACCTCATCACAGATCCTGTAAAGTACATTTCCACAGATCAAGTTACTGCCAGGGAAGACTTTAACAATCTTCTACCCTACTTTCAACCCTCAACAATTAGTATTAGCAAATGGCCCAGGCCACTGCCTGAATCACATATGATTTCTATTCAAGAAAGACAAATTTTTATTCAAACCAGACCCATAAGCTAAACACATGAGTTTCTCTGCTTAAAATAATGAATCTGAAGTAGTTTCTATCATTCATTTTAAAAATCACTCTCACATTTGAAATCAAGTTGGCTGTTTTCCCTTGTCTGTATTAGCCATCTGGTAAGGGTGACTTTTCTAACACTGGTGTCTAGAGCTAGGATTCATTCTTTAAAAGAAAAAAAACAAAAAACCCCAAACCAACCATCTTCCCCTTCCCACTTTAGTTTTTTTCCTTTTTGGAGCTTGTCCTCATAATACGGACAAAACTCATGCTATCTTTGAAAAGAAAAAAAAAACCCTCCACACATGGCATAACTTCCTCTATAAGATTCTTAGTACATTTTACAGTCAAAATGTAGTTTTGTATGTGATGATTTAAGAAGGCACACACATGCTTTCAGGTCATTAAAGTGCATTGTAAAAATAATAGAGACACAAAGGGCTTATTCTCAAGAAACGATGCACACCCTCTTCTCCATGGAATATTGAAGATCTGTTTCATTTTTCAGTATAAGGCAAGTTCAAGATGCTATTTCCTTACCACATACCTCAGTGGTGCATGACCCCTGAAATAAAAAAAAGTGAGGGGATTTATATGCAAAAGAAAAATCTTGGCACTTCTTAACATTTTGCTGCTCTTCCTAAATAAAAGACCTTCAGAACAAATGCTCTTACTGCTGTTGCAAGGGAGTTGTTTTGTCAGAGAGCCTCATTTTCTGTGAATGCTTCCTGAGTGAGCCAGGGAGTTTGTCAGATGCTGTTTTGTAACAAGCTCTAGTGAAACAATGTGTGTTTAAAGCCACCCTTTGTCCCTACCTGATGACTGACTATTCACAGTAGGTGTGGATGAGAGATGCTATGTGTGGTTCTGATGCACTGACTAACAGAATTGTAATTAAAATCTGAAAGCCAGATCAACCAGAATATATTTCCAATTAAGTATACCTCAAGGTCTCTTAACAGGTACTTTTTGGCAGAAGTAAGCTGTCTGTATGCTTCCCACTTCCTTTAAAAATATAAAATAACTTGGCACACTGAAGCAGAGATCAATAAATTGCCTCTCCATGCAGTGCAATGTGCACAATATTTCTTATTGTGGTTGGTCTTGGCTTACTGGCTGTCCTTGCAGTGGTTGAAGCCTCTCCTCTGTGAAGGTATTGGCTCTCCCTGGATGAGTGAGTGGGAAAGAACTCAGCATTTGCCACAAATCTTCCTGTATCCCTGCCCTGTTAACAACAGACTGCCCAGACAAATTCTACTATACAATTATAGAATCTTGGGGTTGGAAGAGACACTAAAGTTTATCTAGTTCCACCCCACCTGCAATGGGCAGGGACACCTTCCACTAGACTGGGTTACTCAAAGCTCCTCTGAGTGTGGCCTCTAACACTTCTAGGGCTGAGGCATCCACAGCTTCTCCAGGCAACCTTTCCCAGTGCCTCAGTGTAAAGAATTTCCTCTTCATACCTAATCTAAACCTACTCCCTTTCACTTTGAAGCCATTCCCCATCATATGATAATCTGAGAAAGCCAAGTGTAATGAAATTTGGTAACAGCAGTCCCTGCAGGTATTCCTGGTGGTGCAGCAGCCCTTAGTTCAGGTGCTGTGCATGTGAAGGAGTCTGTGACAGTGTGGCAACATCAGCACAGCAGCTTTCACGTGTCACCAGCCACTTGCCAAGGCTGCCCAACAACCCCTCCCACTCTGCATCAACCAGCTGCATCCCCAGCCTAAAGACAGCAGGAAGGGGCACTATGGGGCTCACAAGCACCAGTGTGGAGGGAGGAACAGCCCCGCCAGGGTCCTGAAGCCTGACAGTCCCTCTGTCCTCAAGCCTTGGCCTCCATACTGCTGTGAAGGGTGTCCAGCAGCTGTTCATAGTTTCTGCTGGTGCAAAAAGGGGCTCTGTAGCACAGCCTGGAGATAAGTAGCCAGAGGTTTCAGGCATGAGGAGGTCAGTTTGGTTTCTAACTAAATGAGAACATGCCTCTGCCCTTCTAATCTGAATACTAAAGAATTGCTGGTAATAATATTTTCAACATTTTGATCAATGTTTGTAAGAGAGTGAAATATCTTTTATTACACTAGTCTGAAAAAGCAGGCAAGATTTCAACAGACAAAGTCTTCCTCAGGTCAGTAAGAGTATGCCTAGAGAACCATTCATGTTTTGTGTTTGTAATCACTTTTGTGGTAAAAAAATGTCCTAGGGTGTAAGAAAAATTGAAAGAAAATTGAAATTGCACAGTACCTGAGAAAGCTTTTTTGTAATATTTATACCACTTAAATGAATTTTGGGAATCTGAAATTAATCATCAGTTTAACATCTCATAAAGATTCCTGGTGAGGTATATTGCCATTTGCTCTCCAATTAGCAAGCACTTAGGAAGTGTTTTAAATATTCAAAAAATATTTTTCAAAGTGAAATAGTAAATAGACTTACTGTTCATAGAGATAGATGTGGCAAGAGCAGGAAGGACAAGCACTTGCCACCAGCTCTCTTGAGCTACACAATGCTTCCTTATTCAGCAGCCATTGCTGCACCACATTGTTTATTTGTGAGGACCTAACCCACACAATCCTGCAGGAAGATGCTGTTTGACTGTTCTCACCATTATTGCTGCCATTTGCAGCTCCAGAGCTGTCACAGGGCATTGAAGACCCACCCAGTGCACACTCCTAGGGAGGCTCTTCTCAGTCAGTGACTGCTGGCCCAGAGCATCAGTCCCACCTCCAGAGAGGTGTCTGACATGGCCCACAGCCCCTCCTGTGCTCCCCTCAGCCCTGGGCTGAACTGGGAGTGCAGTATCACACACAATGGCCCATGTTAGTTGTGTCTGTCTAGACCATTTCCTTGTGCCTTTGGCTCAAGGGGAGCCTTTTCAGTGTGATTGCTGGAGCGTGCACACGGAAATGTGCTGGGCTGTCTGCAGGTGATGCTCACGAGTTGGAGCTGCATTGCATGGCCTTTCTGTGGGTAACACGTCAGTGTACTCCCACTTGGGTCCTTTTCCTGTGGTCTTTGCCGGGACATTAAGCTTTGCTATTTGCTGCAAGGGTTTTGACAGTGTCTGTGAGCCCGGAGAAGCTGGGATGCAGCGTCCCAGCAGCCGGGGGCTGTCCCCCAGCAGGTGCCCGAGGTGGCCCCAGCGGCCTCAGGGCTGCGGCCCCTCGTGGCAGTCAGCAGAGGGGGCTCCTGCAGCAGGGCAGCGCCGCCATGCAGGGCCCTGCGCTGCACAGCCAGCCCGACAGGGAGGATTGCTTTGTGAGTTATTAACCGCAGCGCTCGGACACGCCAGCAGACTCACATCTGCGGACGTTTTATATAAAGGACAAGTAATGGGAGAAGGTGAGATCTTCAAAGTGTCTTGTAACCCAAGAAGGCCTGTACTGTATAAGCACAGGAGGCAGCAAGAGATTACAATAAGTTGTGTTTGTTTGGGCTACAGGGAGAGCCCCTGCTCTTTGGCCACTGTTTGATTCCCGGGGCCAGCACGGAGCCTTTGTCAGCAGCAAGTTTCCTGATGGTGATGCTGAAGGGAAGCCCTGGAGGGGATATTTCAGCTGTTCCTTTTTGGGTAGGCAGGCCATGGCCAGCTGCTGAGTATTTGCTGGCTGCCACAGGATGTGTGGGAACGTACAGGGGTGTATGGGGATGTGCAGGGATGAGAGTAGGATTGTGGCAGAGAGGTAGCATAGCTAAGGGTCGAGAGCAAGAAAGGGCTGCTGCCAGGAGGAGGATAAAAGTAGAGGGAAAAAGCAAAAAAATAAAGAGAGGAAAGTCTCCAGTGGCCCCAAATACCCATAGACTTTGTTGTATTTTTTGTTCCACACTGTGGTTACTTTTCTGGGCCTCTTAAAAATGACATGTGTTCCTTGTGTGTATGTGAGAAGAGGAGGTTGTAGGGATGCTTTGAAATGGGTTTCTCAGGGCCTGCTGTATGGAGACAGTTTTATAACTTGGAGGTACCCTCAGCTTGATGATCTGGATGATTTGCTGTAGACAGCTGGATTCTGGGTACTTTGTCATCTCATTGAAGCCAGTTAATGCACTGTGGAGGTCACAAATGCTTCTTTCTGGCTCATGTTTTTCTACTCAGTTACTTGCTGGTGTCGAAGAAGTTGGGAGTTGGGGAAAACAAGATTTTTTTTGTTTCTTAAATAATTTTTGCTGTTAAAATTCTCACTCAGCATGTTCCTCTTGTCATGTTGAAAAAACCTAGTACAATTAGCAAGCATTTGGGTGTAGGCAATAATACAAAATAAATAAAAGCATTTTTGTACTATCTCACACTGTTAGCTCCTGAGGGAAACTCTCATAACAATGAGAATGGAAACGGACATAAATTAGGCTGTAACTACAGCTGACTAAATAATAGCTGGGTTTTTTTTTGTCAAGTAAGTTGTTCAATTAATATTATTGTGGTCTTCAGTGGGGAGAAATTACTTGACCAATATTGCATTGTTTTTTTCTGCAAATAAAGCAACATTGATAAATATGTTCTCTTTTGCCTGGAGTCACTGCCTGACTTTGCTTTTATATTCTTTTTTTTTAATCACTTCCTTAAAATGGACTTTTCTAAATGGCTTGTATGTGTTCATTTTGAATAGGCATTTTTAAACCAGAGGAAAAAATCACCCAAACTGCCTTCCAGACCCTTGTAATGAGCATGGCTTCTCCCAGTCCATTTTCATTTCCCCTTCTCTTGACCCATCTCTTCTATCTGTAGGGATGTATCTGCACTTATTTGCTGTTTCTCCATGTAAGTAGACCCAGCTGCTCTTCCTGGAGCCCCCTGATCACAGAGGGATGCAGAGTGTGTGTGAGGAGATGCATCTGCCCCTGCAGACAGGGCCTGTAGTTGGGAAGCTATTTCAGTAGTGACCTTTTCTTTTGCTCCACAGTAAAGCCACTGGCTGGCTCTCAGTGCTCACAGAACAGCAGCCTCCACATGCACTGAAATTGAGGTAAGTCAGAACTCGTGTGCCACAGCAGACATTGAAAAGTAGCTGCAAGTCAGGGAATATGTGATTGTTGGGAATGAGCAGGATTGTCTGGTGGATATGAGGAAGCTCAAGTCTGCTGTGTCCATTGTTGCTGACAGCAAGTGCAGACTTTTAGAAAGAAAAGCAAGGTGTAGTATCAGCTATCCCTTAATCCAGAGACATTTCACCTCCTGTTTATCTCAAATTCCTTGGATTATCTTCACCAGTGGCACTATTAATTTGCCTTGCCTTCAAATAACTCTAAATCAAAGCATTTGTCCAAACTATTTCCTTTGGATATTTCATTGTACAGTTGAAACAGACTGTGTGAAGTGGCTTTTTGTTCCCTGGATTCACAGGATTAGCCAGGAGCATGTATCTTGTGAGGAGTTATGAGAAAAAGGTATTTTAAACCAATGCAAACATGGAACACCTTTAATTCAACTAGTTTCAGTTTTACCCCACTTTCATAATAGATCCAAGCAGACACTTGCAAGGATTGCAACTACAACATTACTAAGTGGAAATGCAGATTTTGCATGCAGGAAAATTTTCTGCAGTAGAATATCAGTGCTGGGTTAAAACACAGATTATGTGGTTAAAAGCATGTTTTCCTCCATGTTACAGGATTGACCTAACCCTGGAGTACCCCTTCAACACCAGTGGAATTCAATGGCAAAATTCCCACGAACTGGGAATGGACCAGTACTGGGAAGGAGGGGATCCTTGAAACCAAAATCTCTCAGTCACTGCAGTATTCCCATTGAACCTGAGGAATTCACACACATCAGGGTTTATTTAATGGACTGCTATATGTGCTCAACAAATTGTAGGATCGACCTGCCTGCCAAATGAGTAATGCAGGGTTGCAGCTGCTTGGCTTGGCCAGATTCAGAGCAAGGCTGGTTTGAAGTGGCAATCCTGCCCCAGGGAGTCTTCAGGCTCTGACTCACCTGTGGCAACAGAGTAATACTGACTGGCTGAAGGGGCCCTGCCCAGGCCATGTGTGGAGGGGGCTGCAGTCTAATGGGAAGGTGTCACCACCCTCCCATGGGCATCACTTACCCTGCTAGTGGCATTGAGGCAGGCTGGCATTCCATCTAATTTCAGACTGACAATTGTGACTGTCTTGTCTTTCAGTTGAGCTCTTCCAGAACAGATAATTTGTTTGGACTTCAGTGGCAGGGATGGAGTGACAGGGTGGGGGTGAAGTTACTCCAAACCTAAACCATTCAGATAGTTTTGGTGGATAGCATAGTTAAAATTCTAAAACACTAGAAATATTTATTGATCTGTGGACTTCTTAACCTTTTTTTGTAAAAAACAAATAGAATGATATTGTGAAATGAAACATCCTATTTAATTAGGAAACATAGAAATATTTTTATGCAATATCACTGTGGATGATTGGCATTTTTAAAGATTTCCTAATATATAAGTGATTTATTTAAAGCAAAATATGTTCATAAACTATGTGTTCATAAACCTCATGTATTTATAAACCTTATGCTGTCAAGTCTGAATTTATTAAAAAAATGCAGCACAAATGAATGTGATAAAAACTCCTTTTATTTGTTGTTCTAAAGTAAAAACAATGCCAAAGAACATTTTGATGTTCCTCATATGACAAGTTCCTTGATCCAGCTGAAAGCTTAACTACTTCTAGCACTGGGCACATCTGTAAACAATGATATTATATAGTTAAATTTCATGGAAACACAGTTAGGTCTTTGTCTACTGCTTTTGTTAGACCTGAAATCTAGCTCAAATTTTAGATAGATTTTGCTTGATACTTGCAGTGAATATTCTGTGTCTAGTCTGCAACCTGAAAATGATATTACTTTATATTAAAGAAATAAGCAGTCAAATTGCAGCAAATTACAAATTACAGGATATTTATAAATAGGAAAAAAACAGCCAAAACCTAAAATCTGTAACTAAACTGTTAGCTATGGCTATACCAAGGGCTTTTCATTTGCCTGTTTCTCTGCAGGGCTGGGAGAGTCAGGAAAGCCTGGAAAGCATAGAAACCTCCATCAGTGTTTCATGAAAAATGCCTTGAGTTTTAAGGATTTGGGGTTCAATTAGTATCTGGGGATCAATGACAAAATATTATTTTGGTGTCACAACTATTTCTTTTTCTGTAAAATTTTGTTTTATGCTTACTTAATATAAAAGAGAGTGACTGAAATGCTTTTGAATTTAATTCCACTCGGCTGTTGGCACATTTTGTCTCCTGACAGTTGCAATTCTGAATGTTTGCATGCTCTGTATGAAATTGGCTATTTTACAAAAGAATTATACAAATCCTAGAATCCTTGGCTTGCAAATGGCCTGGAATGAATTATGACCTAGTTTTCATGTGTAAAATTAACTAAAACCCAGAGTAAAGCAAAAGACCTTCAGCAAGTGCTTTTCTGCTACTAGGCTTTTTCTGAGAGATCATGTTGAATTAACTGTTTCTTGAACTTCCAAGAAATGTAGTGACTGGGTTATTACAAAAGTCTTGGCTCTATGAAACTGAGATCCTTTTGTTTTATGAAAACAATAGGAAGGCTTTTTTTTTTTTTAATATGAACAGATTCTCCTGGGCTAAGCAGTGTGATGCCTGTGCAGTTACATCATGGTCAGCAAAGCCTAACAAAGTGAATTAATTGGTTCTAGTCCAAGTGTGTTTATTCCTGGGTGCCTACACAGAGTTGCCATACATAGGAAAACTGAGGGGTCAACAGGGAGCCTATGTGACACAAATGAAAATTTGAATTCTTGAGTCAAATGATAGGAAAAAATCCTGTATTTGGGAACAGATAAGAAAGCGAACAGGATGTTTAATAACTGGAGCAACATTAGATGCACTGTATAGATGAAATCTGTATTCTGGGGAATAGTTCTTACCACAACAAGAGATTATGTCTTTATTCCTTAGAGACAGAGGGAAAGAACTGGGGATTATGTATCACTTAAATGTGCCACACACATTGTCTCTGAACACTCTGGTAAAGAGAAAAGTGCTTTCTAAGGCCAAGGCTTCTTTGCTCAGTTGGATAGCTTTCAAGGAAAAAGAAAGAAAAGAATGAAAAATTAATAAAGGAGGGGACTTTTTACATGTTTCACATTACCTTTGTTTGTTAAGCTGGAGTATGATGTGTGGAAAAATTTTAAATCTTTAAGGCATCTTTTAATATTTTAGTTACCTGAAATATTAGCTGATTTATTAGGTTCTATGATATTGGATCCAGGTCAGTACAGGAAATACTCAGCTGCAGTGAGTCTCTACAAAAAAATAGGTCAGACTATCCATATATCTTCTTATATTATTGGGAAATTCCTTCCCAGATAGCACTGTAAGTAGAAATGTGAGGTTTTTTTGCATTTCACCATATCCCCAGTGGTTGCACTGTGACTTCCTGCACATGCTGTTCCAATGCCCCACTGTCCTAGTCCATAAAAGAGCTCACTTCATATTCCCCAGAATATCATGAAATATGGAGACAGTGATATTTTCCATTTTAAGAGAAGATAATGTTGTGACATTCTAGGAAAAAAACCTTCTTGGTTACATATTTGTGGAGCCTTAGCATCTCAAAGGCAAAACAGCTTCTAAAGGGACGGATAGACGGTATAGTATTTTTATGGAAAAATAAAAAACATTTTTGAAAACACTGTGTATTTATTTTACTAATAGAATGCAAATCAAATTCTACTACAACTTCACAGATCTGTGTGAATTGTTGTACAAAACGAAATTGTACTATTTGGTCCAGAACCTTCTTCCATTTCATGTTGTAGATGCACACAAAAAAAAAAAAAAATCAAGAGAATGAGCGAAAAATCTGCAATGCCACTGATAAAAATCTGCAAAGTTCTAGTCAAGAATTGCTGTTTCAGGTACTGGGCTTTGAGATTCTAATTTATCTTAGCCCTACTCACTACATCGGACAAAAATATCCCCAGATTCTCCTCTTGTTGCACCTAGAGGAAGCTGCAGCTTTCTGCTGCTGTATTGCAGCCGAAAGGAAAGAGCAACAGTTGGATCCAGTGTGTTAGAGCTGAAAAGTCCCACTGAAAGTCAAGTGCTTTTAACTCAAGCTAGTTGCAGCTGGTTGTTCTGTAATTTGCTGTTATCCAGGACACTTCCTGCCAATCTTGGTCATGCTGTAGAATAAAGCATCGAAAAAACCTCAAACCTTTAGGAGTGGAAACGTACAAGCCAGTAAGCCCCATTTGCCTCCAAAACCAAGTTTTAAGTGTTTTTGTATTGCCTTGGATGCCCAAAGGCCTATAGCCCACCACAGGAAACCCTAAGTATGGGGATTTATGTGAAATTAGTCTGCCCAAAACCTGGTCCAAGGAGCTGTAGGAACTCTTCCATCTTGAGGATGCGCAGGAAAACAGTTTTTCCCCTGAATTATGAATCAGATTCAAGGTGCTGATTCTTGCTTTCAAAAAACAGGCAGGACCTGAGCTCAGGTTTTCCAGAGGACTTGCCAGAAGGTTGGGGAGGAAAGATCATGAATGACTGTTGGTCTTCACCTTGAAGACTTGCTGAGGCAGGGACCTTCCATAGCTGTGGAATAACCCACTACAATAAGAGAGGATCGTCTGCACCTGACTGAAGATGAGGGTATGTGTCTTTCCAACATATCCAAGCTCCCTGTTGTACCCAAAAGCAAAGTAAAGGAAGGGCCCAACAACCAAATAAAGCATTGTCACATCCACAACTCTTGTCCAGACAAATGGGCCATATATGGCAGACGCTGTGCTAAGGAAATCAGCTCCCATATTTGCATGCTCTTGTGATGACCAAAGTTATGTAGAATATAACAGGAAAAGTGATTTTTTTCTGGCCTCCAAGTCCAGACCTTGAGCATATTTGAGGAGTTACTTTGCTTATATCCTCACTATGACCCAGGAAATGTCAGAGTTCTGTTGTATTTGCAGAGTGGGAGGACCTGATCTGTTGTTCACGCATTACTGTCTGAAACACTCATTTATACAATTTTAGTCACATATCACAGGAAGAGGATATAATTTGTCAATTTCTAAAGTAGAACAGTAGGTCTTAAGAAGGTCTGGTGATAAGAAAAAGTTACATAAGCTATCTTTTTTTTTGTTTTGTTTTTACCTCAAAGGCAAAGAAAATCTTTGAAATGGCCTTGTCTATTAACTCAAAATGATGAAACAAAAATATATATCTAAACTGTTGACCAGGTCCCCTACATTAAGTCTAAGTGTAGTTCCTTAAAAGAATTTGGTGTTTTAATGCCCAGATTCTAGATGTCATCTATATAAAAATGTTAGGATTAGTACTTGTTCAATGTGATGCATGGGTCAAATGCCTATGAACCAAAATCACAAAATCCAATAGGCTGAATTGGAGTCATATAAACTAAGAAATGATGAAGGTATATCTTAAAGTCTCATCCTAGTGTGTAATTTCAGTTATTGACTCTGGACTCATTAAGACTTTTACCCATGAATATCCTTTTGGAGTTAGGTACTCTGTAACCCTCTTTATGCAGCATCTCCAGTTTAGTTATGCAGAGCTTTGGAGAAGCATTTGTTTATTTGCCTCATTGTGTTTAATGTCTTCTAGGTGAGAAGTGATTCTATCCTGCGATAGATTGATGAGGTTTGGTGGGTGTAGTAGGGATGACTGCATGGGTAATGGGCTCTATTTATCCCATAATTTGCTGGATTAACTCAGCATTTGAAACCACCTAGTAAACTGCTCAGTTCTTTTTTCCTCCTTCCCTATTTAATGGTATGGTCTTTCAGTGGAAAAAGGCCTACAGTGTCCTTTATATCAGTGCTCTGTTAGATGTTTTTTCTCTAAAATCTCAGATTAGAGGGCATCGAAGGGCTTGCCTGGATCCTTTCAGATGAACTTGTATTATTATACCTCAACCAATAGAGTTGTGGTTACCTAATTCAGACAGCACAGAGTGGTTCTGCCTTGTACAGTTGGAGTCATATTGTTGGCTAAGGAAAAATGCAAGCAAAACGAGTTTGCTCACTTCTATTTCAGGCCATGGGAAGTTTGCCCATTTGGGAAATGCAGTTAGCCAGTGGATGAGTTGTCATTACTCAGTGGTGCTCCATATGGAAAGGCTGGAACCTCTCCAGCAGCAGGACAGATCTTCTGCACAGTGTCCAAGTCTCACACCTGTGAAGCAACAGCAGCTTTGCTCACCTTTCCTCTGGTGGAGACCTCAATTCCAGGCTGGCTCCAAGCTTGCTGGGTGAGCCTGCCAAGGCCTCTGGGATGTGAAAGACTACCCCTCTGTCAATGCTAGCACGACTGTTTGCAACACATCCAAGGTAAGTGAGAACCCATGGTTGTTAGTAAGGAACCTATCCCTGTGGATTAGCTCTCCAGCATGAGACTGCTTTCTTTTCCAACCCATATATCTCCTTTAAAAATGTTGCCTCTGGATCAATCACTGAGAACATAGAAAGGTTATTTCTATTTCTAAATGGACATGCAATGAATTCTTATAGAAGAAAAGTCTCTGTTTTATCTCTTTCACATTGCCAGTCTTCCTGCTGTTTTAATCCTTGTGGAACAGAGCAGCTGTCAGAATGTGCATGTGTTCCACTGCAGTTGCATCCACAGTGACAACTAAAAATAATACAGGAGGGAGATAATTAACATATTGCTACTTTTCTCTTTGTACTGTGCTGCTTACACATGTATTTACTAACATGCTGCTCTATCATGGTTCCCATTAGTGTTGTAAACTTTCCCTACATATGGACTTTAAGCTTTTCTAAGCACAAATTTGACTTTTATTAGAGAAACTTGATATAAGACAGTAATTTCAAAACTGACTTATTGCACACTTATTGGCTCAATTTGTGAAGTTTTATAAGATGCCATTATTTAATTCCCAGAGCATGCTTACAGCTGCTGCTGCTCTTTTTGGAACACCTTTTTGCTTTGGCAAAATTGCATGCTGCGAGCCCCTCCAGTTGGTAAACACACAAACAGACCATTGAGCGCTGGAACAAAGTATTCTGTATGCTTCTGTAAGTGCTCCTAATGCCTGCCTGAAGGCTTGAGGCAATGCTTTGGAAAACCAGAGTTTTCTGTGCGTGACCACAGGCAATGGGTTATCTCTGGAGCCAAGGGTGCCTGCGCTGTGTTTGGGATGGTGAGTGCAGCTGGCAGTGTGAGCAGTGCAGACATACTTAAGCCAGTTTTGAGCAAGGTGGCTGAGGTATTGAGAGGAGGCCAGAGGCTAGGGCTGCAAAACCCAACTGAGAGGCTGGCTAAACCCATGGGCAGTGACCCACCTTGCTCTTGGCACCACCACAGCCACTTGTGCACATCCTGTCACCTCCAGGTTCTCAGCAGCACTGCTTGGTTTGGCTGCTGCACAGAGCATGGGGAGGAGGAACAGGGGGGAGCTGCAGAAAAGCTCAACTCTGGCCAACTGTCTCAGCAAGAGTCATTGCTCCACACGTGTCCACCTCTGGGGCAGCAGCAGCTGAGCAGGGCAGATGTCAGAGCAGCGGGTGTTTTCTGGCCCCAAGAGGCTCCCTGCAGCCTTCCCTTACTGTGCCTGTGGTGGTCCACAGCCACAGGCTGGCAGGCTGGGATTAAAGGTAGCTCAAGGGTGTCCATGCTTACACTGAGGCTCCCAGGCAGACAGAGGTGAGGAGTCAATGATATTTAGTAAGCATCGCAGGGAAGGTGCTGTGTAAGGCATTGTGCTAAGGTGTAAACCAGGACTAAACAGATCATCATTAGTTTTTCCACCCTATGTCCAAGTTTTCCCTTAGCATAAGGTTTAAAACTTTGTTGATGTTTGTTGTGTGTACCATCTCTAAGGCTGGACTGCTCGTAAGAGGTCAGTTTAAGCTCCCTGAGTGTTTGGTGAAGAGACCCAAACTGGGCAGTGAAGAGCCTTAAATTTCTTTCAATTGCTGTCATCTTGCAACTTTCACAACACATTATATAGTTACAGACTGTTATCATAGGATTTCTTCTGGAATTGCTTCTTTTGAAGAGCTGAGCAAGCGTGGCACAGCATTACAGTGTTATGGCCTGCGGGAGCTGATAATGAAAGCAGAAACACTAGTGCTCCATAGAATCCTTCTGCCAGTTTGTTGATGTTGTCTTTAATCTTGCTCATCTACCTCTGAGGAACCTACAGTGACGACTGGTAGCTCATTCTTACTGTAGCTGATTTTGTTTTCCATATGTCTCAACATTCCTACATCTGGTGCAAGAAACCATAGATGAGCAAGCAAAACAATTACATTGCAAAAACCAAATGTGAAATGTTCTCATGTGCACTGTGTATGTGTGTGTTTTAAAATGTGGCCATTTAGAGAGGTGTAAGAAGGCAGAAACCAGTCAGATTCATTTCAGCAGATCTATGGAACAGTGCCTTCATTGGGAGGCTGGTCCAAGGCCTTCCCCCGCTCTCTAACCACTGAGAGCTCCAGGCTTTTCCAGAGGGAGGTGGAGGGAGGGAGTCTGGTGCCTGAAGTCAGGAGCTCTGAATGTAGCTACACCTTCTGGAGCACCTCTAGCACCATCCTCAGCACAGATTTTTTTTTACTTAATATAACTTCTGTCCAAAATACACCTTTGAAACTGACCTGCTAAGATGCAATTTCAGAACAGAGGTGCTGGTATAACTTTAATTATGCTTATATTAATGCTAGTGATTCAACTTTATGGAAACATTCAACCTTATTTCATTCAATATACTCATTTATAGAGTGCATGGTCAGGGTAACCCAAATCTCTTGCTGCCCTAAGGGAAGCATACCTTATTTTCTGAAGCTCAGGGTAATTTCGTCCATAGACTTGCCATCCTTCCACCAGCTAATAAGTAAAGTATGCTGGAGATTAAAAGCACTATTCAAGATATCAGGTGATAATTTGGCAATCCTGTGATGGGAACATAAGTTTTCACTGCTTATTAATTTGTTTGCTTTGTACTGATTCAGCCTATAACTTTAATGTTTGAATTCAATACCTGGCAAGATGTCCTACGAGTTGTTAAATTCTCAGGAGAACATGAACATGGTCTTGGCACTGCAAAAAGCTGAAGACCAGTCAGACACAGTATCTTGTTTCTAACAGTGTTGGCAGCAGGCATGAAGAGACAGAATACTAACTCATGGCACAGAGAGCTTCACTCGCCTTCCCCGCCTTTAGTTATCAGTGCCTTAGTGATAGCTGACAGTGTCATCACTGTGATCAGTAACCTGAGATAGACCTACTTCCCATGAATCTGTTTGTTTCTTTTTGGACTCTGAAGCTTAACCACATGCAGTGTTAAAAACTTCTCTACAGGCATTTTAACCACATGAAAATTTCACAGGTGGCACAGTCCAAAGAGTAGATTCAAAGACAGTGTGGCTACATCCAAGCAGTAAATAATAATTTTTTATTTCTCTTTGCCTTGCCACTTACAATGCTGTCTGTTGCTCTGTAATATCCCTTTTCTGCTGTTGTTTTTTCCAAACTGAAGACACACAACCTGTGCATTCTCTTGAATGGCAGATGTTGTGCCAGTGATGCAGCTGACATGCCTGAGCCATGGGATGCCATTCAGAGGGATCTGCACAAGCTTGAGAAGTGGGCTCATGTGAACCTCTTGAGTTCCCAAGGCTGAGCTCAAGGTGCTGTATCTGTGTCAGGGCAACTCCTGATATCAACACAGGCTGGAGGATGAAGGGATTAAGACCAGCCCTGCCAAGAAGTACTTGGGGGTGCTGGTGGATGGAAAAAAAATGGACATAAACTGGTGCTTGCAACCCAGAAAGCCAACTGTACTCTGGGCTGCATGACAAGGAGAGAGGTCAGCAGGCCAAGGGAAGAGATTGTGGAGTGCTGCATCTGACTCTGGGGTCCTCAACCCAGTAAAGTCATAGATCTGCTGGGGAAGGTCCAGAGGAAGGCCAGGATGATGAACAGAGGGCCAGAGAAACCTTCAAGTGAGGGAAGGCTGGGAGACCTGGGGTTTTTTGACCTGGAAAAGAGAAGGTTCTGTTATTGTGGCATTTCAGTACTTAAAGAGCACTTATAAAAGAGCTGTGAAAATAGAATTTTGGTAGTGTCTTTAGTGATAGGACAAGAAGTAAGGCTTCAAACAAAAGGGGGTAGGTTTAGGTAATATATAAGGAAGACATTTTTTACCATGAAGATGATAAAACACTGGATGCCCTATCCCTAGAAACATTCAAGATCAGATTGGACAGGGCTTGGAGCAACCTGGTCTAGTTGAAGATGTCCCTACTGTTGCAGGAGGGTTGTGCTAGGTCACCTTTAAACATCTCTTACAATCCAAACTATTCTGATGATTCTATGTGGTTGTCTGGATTGTCTGTCTTGACATTTTCCCTTATTTTAGTACATAGATTCCTAACATTTGAGGACCTGGTCCAAAGATGTGTATTTACATATACACTTAAAATTAATATCCAGGACCAATAACTCAGATTTTTACTTGACTTTTTTCCATTGATATATTTTTCCTCTAGGCCTACCCAATGGTTGACTTAACACTCTAGGATATGTGCAAAGCAGATAATATGCATACATTTAGGACTACAGGCAATAAAACCCAAAGGCTATTTTAAGCCAATGGAAACTAAAGTGCCCTGGTGTCCCTTCAGCTTGCCTGATTATCTGATGCTTTGCCTGATTGCCTGATTTCTTTGGGGGAATAACCCAGTAGTTAACATTTACCAAGTATGTAAATGTTTTCACAATGTAGGACTGCATCTTCACATTATGTGCTCTATTATGAATGCCAGTGCTGTTTTCAAGGAAAAGCACTGTGACTTTTCCAAATCTCTTTTGGTTGAACACCAAGAGCTTCCCCTGTCATTGCCTTCATTCTATTCCTACAGTCATCGTGCTGTCTACTATGAAAAGCAAGTATATTATGAAAGCAAGTATATTATGAAAGGGATGCTCATTTCCCAAGCAAAATCAAACTCTCTCCAGGTCTCGTGCTGCAGTCCTCTCTGTACTTACCCTGTTAGACCACTGTCAAGGGCTGCTCTTGTTTTTCCCTCCCAACAATGGTATATTTTGGCAGTCAAATCTCCACAGTGCAAATCCACCATCCTCAGGCCTACCCCCAGCATGCCGGTCATGCAGTGATTGTTTTCTGCAGCCATTGTGTTTCCACTTCAAAGCTTTGGGAAAACTCAGGAAAGGATAAACCTGGTCTGCAGAGTGCATGGACCACAATTTTGCCTGGGAAAGGCTGGTTGGCCCTGGAGGTTTTTGGGACCTGCAACTACTGCCCTTCTGTGTGCTTAATAAGGCCTGTGGGCATAGAGCTGATTTAGTGGAAACTAACAGCCAGAGTTTAAATATGCTCTGATGACAGCTGACTTTACTTGTTAGAGGTGTTGCACAAGGCTGTTGTTAATGATTAAAGCAGATGGACAGGAGGAAGAAAGCAGAAAGCTCGAATGTGTGAGAGGTGAAAGGGCAGGAGAATTAGCCCAGAGATTTCCTGTGGTCTGTGGGTGTTTTGTGTTAAGCGCTAAATCAAAGAATTGTTTTTAATGAATGAAAGTGCTATACTTCAGCAACTTAATTACAGCTAGCCTTCCTCTCCTGCCACAGTGGGAGTGGGTATTATTTTAGATATACTCATGGTGGAGTGTAAAATCGCCTTGCTTTACCTTTCTGCTGTTGTTCTGCAAACACTTAATTTGCAGGGACCTTGCGAACGGTGAGGCTGTGGAGCATTGCTCCCCTGAGCAGCAGGACACGGAGGAGGTGAGGGGGGAGAGCCTGGTGGGGCTGCTGCTGGCCAGCAGCTCCCTGCAGAGCACATGCAGTTGTTGCATTTTTGTACTGAAACCTTGCAGGGTTTCTCTTCACACTGGCCTTCACACGGCTGTGCTGCCATGCTGTGTTGTGAATTTGGTGTCACTGAGCAGTTGCTGTGGGCACACAGTCCCAGCAGTGTGCCTTGCCAGTGTCCCCATCAGCCTTGCAGGAATGCAGGAAGGTTTGGGTGGCACAGGCTGCCATGCCATGTTGTGTATTTGGTGTCACTGACCAGCTGCTGTGGGCACACAGTCCCAGCAGTGTGCCTTGCCAGTGTCCCCATCAGCCTTGCAGGAATGCAGGAAGGTTTGGGCAGCACAGACAGCTTGTACACAAACATCCAACTCCAACAGGGGTGTGCTCTGATAGTAGGATTAGAGGGAGAAACAAGGCCAGGCTGAAGCTCTGAGGAACACTTTTCTCACTGTCTCTTTCCTAAGCATAATGCATTACATTTCTCATAGTCTCATTAGCTATATAAAAACCCTATTGATTTTAAACCCAAACATAATCACTGGATTTTTTGAATTGCACCCAAAAGGTCCTGATTCTACATCCAGTCATGAAAATGAACTCATAACTACATCATATTCTGCTTTACTTGGCCAAGGTGATACAAAAATATTCTTCTTTAGCCCCTAGTGATGAAAATATTAAATATATTTTAGTTTTCTCTTAAGACAAATTGAAGTACAGTTATACTTCAATATTTACTCCACCATCAACTGCATTATAAATTAAATTAAATTAAGTTAAATTAAATGGAGTCTTCTGTCAAGGAAAACATCTGCAATTCAAAGCAAAGTTATATTTGGTTTGGTGAATTTTATGATTCAAACCTGAAAGGAAATTATTTTGTGCAAACAAATGAGGAAAAAATGTAGTGCTACCTGCCCAAGTTCTTAATATTTTGCTGTTTTGTGTCTGGTTTTTTGAGCAGTTTGCCATGTATCTGCATTAGCTTCAAGATATGGATATATTTAATTTTCAAATTACTTCTATTGCTAGGAGAAAATGAAATTTATGCAAAAATTTTAAAGAAATGGAAATAAAACTGCTTGCAACTTGCATTCTACAAAACCTCTGTCTAGAAAACAACATTCCACTTGATGATTACAAATAATAACAAGAGTGATGATGAAAAAAGGAAGTGCTATAAATTTTGCAACGCATGTGAATTCCAGAATGGCAGAATTAAACTCTTTTTAAAATCTTACTGTTGCTATTTTATTGTTGCTTTCACGTGCCTATTCCCTGTAATTTAACATTTGGAATGGCAATTTGGTTTAACCTCTTCAATAAAAGTATAAGAGTTTCCCTCTGTCTTTTTGGTTGAAAGACTGCTTATTTTAGGCAAAACCACGTCTCCATTCTGGAAGAATCTGTTTGCTGTGAAGAAATCAACCTTGACAAAATTGTAGGACTTCTTACATTCTGGTGAAAATAGGTAAATAATGATCAGGGAAAACCTTGTATTAAAAATCAGCATGATTTTCCATTTTCATATATGTAGGCAGACGAAAGGCACAGATAAAATATTTTATAGAGTTTGGCTCAAGATGAAAAAAGAATCAAACCAAAACAACTTTTGTTCCTGTGAAGAAAAAAGAAAAAAAAACAAAAAAAAAGAGAGAAAAATCCAACAACTTTTGTTCCAGTAATGTCTCTCCAGCTTTGATTTAAGCTTTGTTTCATTCAAATTAAACCACTTAACTTTGTCTGGTTTGAGAGTCATAATCATACAAAACAACAATGTTTTGCCAAACAAAATAATTCAGCCCAAGTTCAGCCTAAATTTGTCTCACATTTTTCCAAATTCAATAAATATTTAGCAGGTTGGACCGTGGTTTGAGGTTTCTAATGGATTCCCTGACTGTGTTTAGCCTCCTTTGATGGTTTGATGCAGAGAGAAAACACAGTTCTATAGAAATCTAGAAGGAGCTGATCAAGAGAGGCAGATGGAGATCTGCATAGACATGTTTGTCTGGTCCTCCAGAATTGTTTAACCATTAAAATCTCTGTCTGCCAGAGCACTGTAGCAATAATTGGCCATGCACAAGGTAGTAGGCATTGCAGATATTTCTGTGGCTAAAAAATATCTACTAAAAATATCAAAATCCCCTGTGTGCCTGCTGAATGAACTGCTCTTTTCCAAGACATTCAAAGTTTAAGTCCTTTGATTTCAGGCAGTATTTTCTGTATTTTTTTTTTTTTGTCTGGTTGGTGTTGGGTATGATGATGAAAAAAAAATATAGGATACTTTTAATTTCTATTTATCTTCAGGATCTTGTTGATATGACTGCATTTCTGTATCTGGATATATATTTACTGAGTCTGGACACAATATTCCCTATCAATGGAAAGGTTTGTTGTTTGATGGATATTCTTAATTTGTTGAGGAGGTAGGGAACCATGGTGACCATGGGACTTAGAGATTGAAAAATCCTGATTTATAGCAGTACTGTGAAGTTTGCAACAGTGTCTTTCATTTTATAACTTCGTCCTGCTATCCATTCAGAATTATTTTATTTTAACTTCCAAATAGAAAAGTCTGTGGTAAAGTAACGTCAACTTCCCTTGAGCATAAGAATCGTGAAAGTTTCCTCATGGCAATTTTGAGATTAGAGAGTGTTAAAATTAACAAAAATGTGAAAAAAAAAAAGGCGTTGTCATTAAAGTAAGAAACAATCTGAGACAAATTATGCTCATAGCTTGAATTGCATTTTAGCTTTTTAAGAATTAAATAATGCAATTTTTTTCTGTCATGTTGAGGCAGTATTATTGCTACATGTGAGGAAAAAAATAAAGAAATGTTACTTTAAAATGTGTTATAATACACTTTTGCTTTAACCAAATAACAGTTAAAGGAAGAGACACAATTGCAGCAGGGAAAATACTGCAGTTAATATAAGTAGAAGTAGAGAGCTGATTTAAGCTGATTTGAGCTGATAGTCCCTCACAAAACACACAACTGAAATGAAAGTGCTCACGAAAATTAGTCCAAGCTACTGATTGTGCTTGTTTTTGAACACTTTGGTTCCCACTTTTGTGCAGCTTTGAGGGACTTCTGCTGCATATGCTGTGATGCAGCACAAGCAAATAGCAGAACGGATATAAACCTATCCTTCAGTCACATTGCACATAGAAACATATGATGGCAATTATGAAGGACAATGAGCTTGGACAAGGCAATATGAACAGGTACTTGAAATATCCAGGCTGGCTCCAACCCTCCTGGTTTTGTTTAAACCCATGCATTGCCTGTGCTGGTGATGCCAGTGGAACCCCAAATAGGGGAGAACTGATTTTGGGACTGTTGGGCATAGCCTGATTTATGTTCAGGCTCCAGCTATGTTCAGAGCTGTGCTTGCATTACTGGTTTATCTCTGGAGATAAAAGTAGGTGGCAACAGAATGTATCTAGAGTCAAGATGATTTTTTTTCAGGTTGCTTTATAAATCTACCATTTGAGCCAAGAAAACAAACAAAAAAACCCCACTGTCTTTGCAGCTGTCTTTTGCAGCTGTCTTTGGAAGGAAGAGCTATGTACAAAGCAAACAAACTTTTTTTTTCCTCAAATGCTCCTAAAAGTCTGAGGCGTTATTGTCCTCAAATTATCAGTTTTCTCACTTGATCACAGTTGCCCAGGTCTTCCTTCATCTCAGTTGTATCTTAAGTTGTAAGATAAAGATAAATTGCATAGGCAAAGGCAGAAGAAAACTTTTGAAGCCAAGAGGGGAATCAAGAAAAATCATATTCAGACATTAGGAGAGAGTCCTGGCAATTTAAATTCTGCAAGCAAGGAAGCTGTCAAAACAGGAAGCAAGGAAAAGGTGCATTTGAGCAACGTGGTCTAGTGGAAGGTGTCACTGCCAATTATGTGGTAGGGACAAGATGATTTTAAGGTTCCTTCTAACCAACTATTCTATGATTATACACTGCATATTTTGTTTGAGTTCCGAAATGGCATATGGAGGAGGTATGGGTAAGATTAAAGGAGAATGGAAGGTGCCAGGACCAAAGAGGGGAAAAAACCCCAAGTCAAGAATATGATTTTTAACTTTGTTTTGTATTCTTTGCTCTGGGAAGTAGGAGGGGCATGAGGCAGTGAAAGAGCTGGTTTGGAGGAACTGATGCTAGCCAGAGATTGCCTTTTGTGGCCCTGAACAGGCATGGTGAAGGAAAAGAAGCCCCCCAGACAAAGACAAAGGGTGGCAGAGCATAACAAGTGCAGAAAGCCCAAGGTGGAAATCAAGGCTCAATATGTCTGTTGAGACATGTGTGTTCTGCAGTGAAAGGTATATTATAGAGGGAGAAAGGAAGTGAAAAAAAGGGAGTAAAACGTGTTGAAGACTAGAATGTAATTTAGAAAAAAGGGCTCTTGCAGAAAGGGTACAGCATTTTCTACATGTAGCCTAAGAGAATTAAGTGTGGATGTGTGGGAGCCAGTCCAAGACTGTAAGTTAGAAAAGGGTAAGAAAACATAGCTGCAGGAGTGCTGAATTGAGATCAAGAGCAAGCGTCCTTACAGGTCACTGGAAAAACAGTGTTGGCCAGTCATTACCTCATTGTAGCCACTGATATCTTCTACCCAAAGTGTAGAGAAAAAACATACAAATCTCAGATATCCTTCTGTGTGAATTCTAGATCTGTGATAAATGCTGATGATACTAACTGAGGTCTTTTGGTCTGACTGGCTTCAGTAGAGAAATAGAGCTTTAGTTTCAATTCTGGCTTGCAATTACTTGCTCTGCTGTTTTATAGCATGGCTGTGGACTTAGTTGCTAGTTGAAAACAATCCAGGACTTGTCTTACATAACTGAGGACAGGAGAATGTCCTTAGGCCCACAGCAGAATGTCGTTAGGCCACAACTGTCTGAGAAGTGACAGTTCAGTGTTCTTGTAGTGTGCTGGAAGATGCTGGTTGTGGAACCAGCTACCATCTTCTTTCATCTTGACAAATTTGCAAAAACATCACAAGCTTGGGACAAAATGAAAATGAAGCAGAGGCCTGGACTCCAAATGTTCTTTGTTTCATGGGATGTAGTGAAAACAATGGTAGAAGCAATTGACAGGTCATTTTTTAACAATCGAATTTTACCATTGTTTCACATTAATTTTCATAAATACTCAATAATGTGACACATGGAGTTGACTTGTGCAACAGTTTGCCATATCTGAGGCTATTCTGTTAGCCTGATCACTTTATCACTTGCACATCTGATAGACACAAACTGGGCATGCTGAATGTGAATCTGCTTTGTTCCTCCAACTGTCTCAGTTACTCTTCTCTCTTAACTCAGTTTATTAACCCTGTATTTCTTCCTTACTAGAAGATTATCTAAAGAAAACTTACTGCACTCTTGCTTCTGCCCTTGTAATCATCCTGAACTTCTCATGTGCAGTGTCTCCTTTCCATGCTGTGCAAACTATACCTCATTCTCCAAGGAATCAGAAAGCCTAATGCATGATGCAACACTCGTGGAAGAAAATGTAGAGATCTCTTTCCTAAGCAAATCACTTCTTGCTTCCTTTTCCCAGTATTTCCTGCAAGCATGGAGCTCCCAGTTCATGACTCCCTGAGATATAAAGCCTTAAGTGTTTATTATTCTTATCATCAACCCCTACTTTTAATATTTAAAGAACAGTAGTGGTTCAAACCACTGTTTTCTCAGCAACAGTACAAATGATTGATATGTTGAAAGAAAGTGGCTCTGTCACAGACAAATGAAAATCTTGGTAGGTGAGATGAGGAAATGTTTTGATTAAATAAACAAGAAGGCAAGGAAAGCAGAGAGTAGACATATCCTTTCTCTGAAATTTTGTGACAAAGCTTTGTTAGTAAGAGCAGGCAGCATGGAAGGCTTTTGAGAGCTAGGGGTCAAGGCTGCAGAGATATGGCCAGTGTCCCACCCCTGCTGGACACAAGCCCTTGCACACTCAGGTCACTGTTAGCTGAGAGGATAGCAGGGACTTCATTCCTCAGCATCATTCTGTGTGCAAAGCTGAGAAGGCTGATTGCTGTTATGGACTGAAATACACAAGGTATTAACATGAGCTCTTGCTCAGCTATTTTGTCAAAAGCTCAAAAAACAAGAAGGCAAGTAGCTGTTTCTCACCTATATGCATATACTTCTTCAGGTTAGCTGAAAAGCTCTCCCACTGAGTCCTTAAGGATTTGGGATCCTGTGGGTAGCTTACATCAGGTAGTCAACAACATCCACCCCAGAGCTAACGTTGCTCCCCAGCAGGCTGTGGCTGACACACAGCAGGATTGCTGCATGGTCTGAAGATGGGAACCACAGTGTTGTGGAGGGGGTGCCTGTGAGAGGCACCAGGTCCTGCACCCCACCTTCATTAATGTCAGCCCATGACAAGTCTGGAGAGAGAGGCTGCTCAGTGGCCTCATGCCTCTCTAGTGAGCAGCAGCTATTCCTATGGGAACACATAATTTCCATGAAAGAAAAACCTCATCTCCCATAAAAATTTGCCTGCTTCAGGCCTTAGCAGTCTATGTCAACTCAGTCAAGTCTTTCATTGTGTTGGCTTCATATTTTCTCTGAAGGCTTCACATCAACCACCTTGTGAATGAAATAAAGCAGTCAGGAAACTTGGATTGCAATTTCAATGTACATGGCATGTCCATTTGAGGAGCAAGGAGTCTACGGCTTAAGCTTTAAATCACATACACAGAATAGGATCCTTCTGCCATCAGACCAACCCCAGCAAATGCTCTTGGCTTGATTTCCAAAGTTGCTGAACATCTGTTGTTCTTGCTGATTTCAGCGCGCTGTGCAAAAGCTCAGCAAGAGCTCAGCAAGTCTGAATGTCAGACTGGCTGCGTGACATCCTGGAGTCTCCTGTGGTACAAGGAGGTCCACAGTGGGTTTGATGCTGGCGCGAGACCAGTTGTTTCATATGTGGGAAGAAAGAAGCACTCATGCTCTGTGGCCAAACAGGCAATTGATGGAGGAAATGCAGCAGTGGCACAAAAAATGTGGTGCAAGCTGAGGCAATCATCACTCCAGCAAGCACAATGAACACCTTCTGGCTACATACATGGCTACATGTGTTATGCATTAGAGTTACACATGTTAACTATACCCATATATTTTTTCCTTCTGTAGAGATAGCCAAGCCCTGGTATTGAAGGCCAGTTGACTGACAGACATAACATGATCCACTGGATTCACAGGTCTATGGGCACAGGAGGCCCAAGATGACTGCAGAGCTGCTGACCAGTAGATTGACCTTGGGTGAGTTTCCTTCTCTGCTGCTGCTGTTGGTCAATCCCTTCCCTGCAGTTGTAAGCTCCTGTCAGGAAACACCAGAAGGAGCTGGGGGAATAGAGTTAGCTTTTTCCAATGAGTGCTACTGCCTGCTGACAATTAACTTCACCTTAGGAGGGTCAGCAGGGTTGAGTGGGATGGCTTAGGAGGAGGAACAGGTGTTGATATGGAGTTAGTCAGGAAGAGAGACAAAGGCCAAGCATAGACTTAGAGATAGCAGAGGTGTGAGAAGCTGTGGGAGGACATTATCCAACTTCTTGAGTCAAGGCAGGATCGTCGGTACTGAAACTCGATTTGACTGATGCATTTCTTCTTACAAATGCTGCCAGTACTCAAAATTGTGCAACCTCCCTCAGAAACCCCTTCCAGTGTTTAAAGATCCTTATGGATTTTCTTAATGCCTCAATACCTCATTCTTCTCTGCTCAAATTTAAGTATGTTACTGCTTGTTGCATCTAAACAGAGGTGAAAAAAGCAAGAATGGGTTTTTCTCTTTTGGCAACTGTCCTTCAAAGCCCATTACTATTTCTCATCTCAGTTTTCTTTTTTTTTTCTTGCTAAGCATTATGAAATTTCTTCTCTCCCCTTGCTTTTCAATCTCAGCTTATTCTTATTGTCTTTCTCTGAGTCCCTCCCTTCACATCATTTTGAAGAGCTGCATTCAAGACCAGACTCAATACTTCAGCAGAAGTCCTTCAATCATGCCATAGAGTGTATCACAAATGTCACTCCTATTTATACCCCCAGCATTCCTGTTTTCTGCAGTTTCCAGCACCAACAGCTCACATTTGATGTCTAAGGTATGAGATACATACCTTAGACCTCTTTCTGTGGGGCCTGCTGTGTAACAAGCTGTGCCTCCTGAGGAATTGAGGAATTCGGGCTGCCAGTTGCTGAGGAATAAAGCACTCAGAACAAGCTAGAAAGCCAGGGCTTTGACACATGATTCATTTTGAAATGGACCATTATTTACCGAGCAAGAACTGGGGAACTCAGGACAAATAAAACTGTTCTCCCAAGCCCATGGAGAGCTGCCTGGCCCCAAAACCAGTTTAGTTTAACCTCTGCTAGCCAGGCCCCTGTAGCAAAGAAAGCTGCTGGAACAATAGTAGCAGTCGCGGCAGCAAGGAAAACAGAAGCAGCGAGGTTTGTAGGATCTGGATGCTGGCCATACATCTGGGCAAGCCCATTGCACACAACCTGTGATGCAAGCCCTGCACGATGCAAACAGACATGTGCATTTAAGTCCAGCCTACATGTGAGCTTTTAGCAATTGGATCCCCTGGAGTGGCCTTCTTCAGCATTAAGAGACCACTCATTTCCGTGTTGGAACATGATGGAGAAGGGCACAGCAAGGGTATAAGGGGAGAGTCACAGGGTGTTCTCATCAGAAAGGAAGACTCTTTGGCCTTCTGGTAGACACTGATGCTTTTTTCCTTCACTCTTTGTAGTCTCTTATTTGGACATTAGATTCAAATTCTAAAATAAATCCATATAGCGAAACACAAATCTCTCTGAATAAATAGTTTGAAGGGATATTTTGCTTTTTTTAACAGAGTGCTATCAATAATCAAATTAATGGCAGCATTTCAGTTGTTCTGTTTGGAAAAACAGTTTGCAGAAAGTACTGCATTGCTGTACATAAGGTTCACATAAGTTTAGGGCTTACTCTTTAAGTTTAGATAAGACACAATCTCTCGATATGACTTAAAGAATACTGTGGTTAAAGAATACTCTGTGTGTGTGTGGGGGGGGGGAGAGAGAGAGAGAGAGAGAAGAACATAGTGGCTTTTATTTTCTTACTTTTAATAGGGCTATTTTGCGAGGCTGAAAAAAAATTGTTAAACTTGCCTTAATTGATTGTTTAAAGTACCATGGTGGATTTGTCTTTTAAACATAGCCCGTGGTTAAAGTTCCCGTTGCATTGTATTTGAAGTAGGTCCTTTGTGCTTTAAAATGAAAACTGTAAAACTTTTGGTGTTTAAGGCTTTCTGACTCCAAGTTAATTGTTTTCCTTTAATATGAGCAGAATTAAAGATATTAAAAATCGACTGCTGGAGCACATAATTGTGGCCTCCCATCTATTCTTCTTGTGGAAATGAAAGGAATATTGAAAGAGTTTCTATTTTACAATACCAGAGGTGGCCATGCATTTACAACTCTATATATTCTTTTAGTTGAATTCTTCTAAACCTCACGCCTGGCTAGCAGTTTTCTCCCAGACGATTTTCATTTTCAAAACATTCACATCCAATAAACTACACGAAACATAGTGTGAGAGAAAAAAGGGGACAGGAAATGGCTCTGTTGCATGGTTATTACATCCTATTGCCTGTGGGTTGCTTTGTTATGAGTTTTAACTATGTAAATATGACGTATATGACATCAGAATTTAATCTAAAGCTACTAGGTGGGAGATAGAGTGTGACTTTATTGTTAAGGCTAAAATCAACTGGGTGTTGACAGGTCTCAAAAGTCACTGAGTATAAGTTTGAAAAGGAAAAGCTCAGACTGATAAGCTGTTCCTTGATTGACAACTTCAGGCTTGACTGCAAGTATTGAAAACAGTTGAGCAAATGGAGGGAAAAAAGTTTTATTTCATACGAAACTACACTGGGAAATACAGGAGGATTTATAGGCTGACGTAGCACAAAAACCTAAGAAAAACAGGTGTGAGGTTTATAAAATCTGGAAACTGGGAAAGCACATTGTCCATGAATGATTTCCCCATTATAGTTTAATTAACCTTGCAAAAGCCCCTATGCAAATATAATGCCAGAATGGAGGGAAAAAAAACAACCACTGGTGTCCACTAGCTTCGACTTTCAACAAATCATATGTCAACAGCTTATGGCAAGGAGGTGGGTTGAAAAAATGAGAAGAAAATAAGAGAAAAAGATTTCAGTGGGAAATAAATTCACCAGGGAAAACAACACACTGATTTTTCATCTTTCCAGTGAAGTCAGACCAATTTTTGGCACTGTAAAATCCATTATGGAGACAATAAAATAAATACAGTTTAAAGTAGCAATCATGGGTTGATTGAAATGTTATGATAGCTACACATACTATATCTTATCAAATATTATCCACGAGGAAGCATTCAATTCATTTTGTGCCAATTATCATACTCTGTGCATCATAAACTTTTATTGCTTGTTATGGAATGCCACTCAGCCAACTTTTTCTTCAGATATTGCATCATCAGATTCAGATGGAAAACATCTTTTAATGTGGCAAAGTGTTAAAGAAATCTAATACTCTGGGGCTGAATGAAAATGTTAAGGTTCATCTCCTGGATAAGAAAAACAATTTATGAATGCAATATTCATTTCCTGAGGTGGGCATAAGCAAAAACCTCATCTGAAACTTAAAACCAACATGTTTGCCTTCACTAGTTTCCTTAGTTTAACTCATTGATGTCATGTATTATGGTCCACTGCTAAGACCACATCTGGGAAGGACTCGCTTTTTTCAGCTCTCCAGATCACTTTTACAGGGAACTCCTTGTATAATTGCTTGTGCTGAGATTTGAGCCTCAAGGGCCAGCGGATCAGATTTCACTTTTAATATATTACTGGAGAATATCAAAATAATCTACTTGTTTAATCTTGATCATGCCAGCTGATTAACACTTTGACACCCTGAATCACAGATGTTAAGTACTACAGGGTAAGGTTTCAGTGAAGCATACACACTATAATGAGGCTTTGTGAAGTTATAGATCTGGGGTTAATGTATTTACTTAAGCATTTGCAGTACACAAGGCAAGGCTGTAGCTATCAAAAGATAAGTTGGGCAACATTTGTGAAAAACACCCATTGTACGTGGGGGTAGGTGTTGAGATTGGCAGCAGCTTGCTGGATGGGATGGGAGTATGCCTCCTGGAGGAGGTGACAAAGTGTTTCTAATTTCTCTTTTAGGGGCTTCATAAGTGAAGCAGGAAGAGGTACAGTAATAAAAATTCAATTTAAAAGGACACATGGATCAATGACTTGTAAGGGAATCTCAGTTTCTGATGAATCTCCTGTGTAGAAACACTAACGGTAGTAAACAGCACAAGTCCTCAGACCTGCAGTGAACACTTGGAAGCAACTGAGACAGGGTACATCCCACAATGTCCTCAGTCATAGCTGGTACAGCTGAAGACCAAATTGAATTGAGTTTTCTGATGTATTGGATCAGCTTGCACAATTTGTAGTATTTGTCTCTTCATCCCATCAAAAGCCCCATTGTTATCAATGAAAATTCAAAAGCGTAACTTGACACAGCCCTAAAAGAATACTTTTCTAAAGAATATTTTGATTATTTTCATTCTAAATTCTCATGGTTTTCACTTGGTAAGTTTACTGACACCAACTGCATGGTTCAGTAAATCATCTGGGGATCATAATAGGTGTAAAATACATGACAATATATCAAAGAAATGAGACAGTGGGCTTGACTCTGCAATCCGTATTGATCTAAATACCTATTTCAAACTTTATTCATCTGGATCATACTTGGTTAAGAAGAAACTAGAGGCGGGAGGCAGTATATAATGGTCAATTTATCTAATGTGTATGATGGAAAAGGGAAAGACCTGTACTTGTCTTCTTCAAAGAACTTTTTCAGGATTCTCTATCTGTCCTGCAGTTGAAGACAAAGCTGAAGTATCCTACTGTAGGAGACCTCTCTCTGAAGAGTGGACAATATGTACCTGCAGGGGTTAAGTCTGACAGCCTGTCCACTAGCCTTCTCTCCCTGTGTGGAAATCCTGTATTGCCATATCCATTTTCCCCATTTTTAGACATCTGAATCAGTGGACAGTGACTAGGGCAGGAGGTATTGTCTTTCATACAGTGAGTGGGGGACCAGCTGGGTATTACTGTGTCTGCTGCTCCCACAGGAGTGGACTTACAACAAACAGAGGTCTCCAGCCAGCCCTGATGCCCCACTGAGTAGGTAAAGCTCCTCACCTGGTTGAAAAGCCCAGTGTATGTACCACTAAAAAGTCAGGGGGAGAAAAAGCAGTGAAAGAGGGCTGATTGTCTGCAGGTGTCCACTGTCCCACTGGGAAGGAAGCAACCAGGATCCTGGGAAACCTGGAGACCACCAGCTGCTGTAACCTCTGATAGGCCCCCTCTTCCTGTCCCACCAAAACACTGCTGCTGCCATTCATGCAGAGCATAGTCAGCTGAGGAAAAAACTCAAGAGTCATAGAGTGGCCATTTCTATTTCTTTTTCCACTGTTTTGTTTAGCTGCCTGCAATAAAAAACCAGCAGCCTACTTCCAGAAGTGCATATTTCCATTCCATGAAATACGAGCTGAGTCCTGAGTCCTTCATCTCTCTTTCCTAACTAAGAATTCTTAGTTATTCCCAATTTACCCAGAGAATTGGTTGGCATCTCTAATCTGTGCATGATACCAGGCCCTGCTTCTGTAATGCCTCTGACTCACCACTGCATCTAAGGGCTTTCTAAATAAAAAAACAGGACTCCAGATATCCTTCATTAAACTTCTGTACATGACCCACTGCTCTCCTAGGGCTGCATTTTTCTCTTTTTGGTGACAATTAAGAATGAGGTTTGCAGAACTCACCAGTGGATTATTTCTGTTATTTTTGAAGAATATGGTATCAGATTTAAGCCAAATCTGACCATTAAAAAAAAAACTCTAAAACCAGATAAACAAAAAACTACAGTTTCTTGAATGTGCTGTTGAACGTACCCTGGTAACATACTGAGAAAGCTACTGTATTTCCTTCACACAGAGAAATACTCTCTATCTCTTCTTCCCACTTCAGTGGCAGGCACAGACAGATTCCATGTACTAAAGAATAAGGGAATAAGCAGTTTGGGGTTTTTTTTCTTTCAATTTTTTTTTTTTTTTATAGACTGTTTCTGGTCACAAATACAGCAAAACACCAAAGCCTTAGTTGCAAAAGGGAAAGGATACAATAATTTGGCTAGGTCTGTTTACCATCCCAAGGGCAATGATAAAGGAAAGTTACTTAGGGAGAAAAAAAATGTTCCCCATTGCATCTCTCACACTCTTATTATGCTCTCAAACTTCTATATTCACTTTTTGAATGTATTTTCCCCCTCTTTATTAGACCATAGAGCCAGAACTCCCACCTCACACCTCTGGACTCCGGACTTGGCAGTGTCATAAAAACAGATCCATCAGCTGCCACCAGATCTGGTCCAACAAACCAGTGACAAAAGAAATATGTATATAACCAAAATTGGTTCCTTGGGCAACAAAAAAAAAAGAAAATAGGGATGCAATGTACAGCACATATTTTTAAACTCTTTCTGGAGTAAGATTATTTTTTCCCATTCAGTTATACTACAAATATGACACACTATATGGGAACATTTATCAATGAATTTCATAATCCTTCTGACAGAATTTACCACTAAGTTGCTGCTGTTGTTACAGCTGCAGGAAGACTAGGGGCCTTGATCCAAAACTCAGTACTAAAAAAAATTGTGGGAACTCAATACTAGGAATTATGTGGGAACCTCAGCCATGCAGAAGATCCAAAGGGGGAGAAGAAGGATGTCTGTTTACCTCTGTTTGTGCCTTTCCAGAAGAGATGGAGGGACATTCCAATTAGAACAATAGGTCAGAGAGCCTGGCATTTCTAACTGATGTCAGTTTGATCTGGGAATAAATACCTTGGCCAACCATTTACTTCAGTAGCAAATTAATGTTTCTAAAGCAAATATTCCTGGCTGCTCAGGTGGTGGATCCAACCTGTAATCAGCTGAGCAGAACACATGTACTGCAGTTCTCAGCAAAGGCTGGGTATTGATCCCAGCTACTTGGGCCTTCAAACACCAGGGAAAGAAATGAGTGGTACAGATGCTCAGGCAGCAGAGGTGGTTATAGGGGAAATGTGATCACATTCGCTGAGTTACAGCTCAAAAGTTTTGTTGTGACCACTGTATTTTTAATGTGACCATCCATCTTCACTTTTTATCATTCATCAGTAATGTTCCCTCTCAACCTTATCTCACTCTTGCCAGTAAAAGCAACTTTACTTAATCCTTCTGCCAGGGGTTGTAAAGTAGTAACAAGGGCCAGGTCCAAGCAGCTGGGGTCGTCCAAAGTGGATGTGACAGCTCCATCAGCTTTATTCCTGCTCTCTTTTAGTTCCAGGATCTCTGCATAACCTGTAGCTTGCTCTGGGGCTCAACTGTGGATCAAACCAAACCATCTTCTGCAAAAGTCAGCTACAACACAGAGGAGAGAATGGTTCATGCTGAGGTCCCCTTCCCCTGGTGGGGCAGTGGGGATGTGAGCCAGTTTCTACCAACAGAGATCTGGCAGGGATTCCCAGAACTGCTTGGACATATTCTCTAAAAACCAGCCAGCATATCTGAGGAGACAGAGGAACTTAGCCTGGCATCTGTGCAAAATCTGGTCTCTCTACTAATCTGGTGTGAAATAAAAGGATTTTGCTAATGGTGGAGAGGACCTGGAACAGTGTATGTGTATAGTTAAGATAACAGTCTCTGACAGTAAATGTAAGGGAACTCTGTTCCCTCTCTCCCAACACTGTGAGTTAATAAGAAAAAGTATTTCACTCTTGTCCCTTCTCCTTCCCCTAAGCCTTCCTCATGGTTGGCTACCAGCGGGTAGCAGCATCCCAAACTATGACACTATTAGCAAATTTAAAGGGACCATCCTCAGGCACTAAGGGCAGGAAAAGACAGAGCTCCAGCTCTTCTTGTATTCTCCAGAAGACAGAGGGTGGAAACCGTGCATTTCCTTATTTTAATAATATGTAAAAGCAGAGGATTCTTTTCACCTTGAGTCCTGTATAACAGAAATTTTGGGTACAGCATCATAGTCCAATGATGGTCTGGTCAGCATATGGAGGCAGGTCCTTAGCCTTGCAACTTCAGGATTTACACTTCTAAGTAACTTGTTGAAAGATACTATGGTGGCCTCACCAAAAAAAAAGGACTTTTTTTGGCAATATTTATTTTGCTCCTGTGCCATTTGGAGATGTCAGGACTGTGCACACGTATCTTGAATTTTAGCTTTTTGTTACATACTACAGTGTAAGAAGTGAGATCAATGCACATTAGTTTGGTTTGTGTGGCGAATGCTGAAATGCATAAACAAACTGTGAGCATGTCAGCTGTGTTTGCTTAAGGATGTTAAACATAACTCTAGTTTCTAAGGACAGACATATCTTTTGTCCATCTTTTCTTCTGTCTTCTTGTAGCTGCTTGGCTATTCTGGAATGGCTTAAACTATGTGAGGAAAAAGAAAATAAAGTGACATAAGAATCAAGAAACATAGGAGGACTGAGGAGATCCTGCTTTTTCCAAGTTGTGTACTTTTTTCAACATGAGAATCCTCATCATTCATTAAAAGTTATCCTCAAAAACATGAATTGGAAAACCAGTGGCTTATTCACTAAGTTTCTATGTATGGCAAAATGCAGCTGTAAATAGATTCATTTGTTTACTTGCTGACTAAACTTTGGTCAAATTCCGCTTGGAGTTACAACAATGTAAAGTTGGAAGGATTCCATGAATTTTCAGTGAGAGCAACTTTTCTCACTCCCAAAAGATCATTAGGTTCCTTCAACACTTATTCTTTGTTTTGCCAAGATAAAGATTCAGATGTTTTGATTTTTCAGTTCCATTTCTAGAATGCAGTTTTTCTATGTTCTGGCAACATATGGAATGAATATGTTCTTTTCTATTTAATACAGGAAAATTATTCAAAAGTTCAGACTTGCTTTTAATGCTTTTTATTCCCTTGTAAATGCTTTAGTTTTTTTTCTTTTTGATTGCCTTCTGAGCAATGTCAAAAGCCAGGACTGAGGGGAAAAAAAGACATTCCACTGAAGCATCTTCCTATTGAAGTGTTGGCATGGCTAATAAAGCAAAAATTTGGGAAAGGACCATTTTCAATGTTCACTTGGTTGGACAACAGGCCTGCCTTGGTAAAGGTTACAACAACGAAATTATTGTACATATATTTGCTTTAATGCCTCTGTTGTTATCATGTTTTTTTAACAGCAGTGTTGGTTATTGCCAGATGTCCTGCTCAACAATGCTTCAGCACACATGGGAATGCTTGTGATGGCCAATCAAGTGAGCTGGCAAAATAGAAACAGATGGCTGTGGATGTGTGCTCTAACACATCTTTAATGAAACTGGGCCCTTGTGTAGATGGTTACATTGCACTGATCACCATTTGCCTATCCTAGGTCCTGCACCCTCAGTTGTAGACCATCTAGTGTCCTAGCTCTGCATTACAAGTTGTTTATTCTCCTATTCTAGTTTCAGCTGCATGGGATACTAGCAAAGGATGGTCCAGCGCAAGAAAAACTGCTTGAAAGAACAGATGTAAATCAACTGCCTGGCTTGAGAAGTACACAAAACGAACTAGAAACATGCTAGTTATTTATTTTCTGTCTTTTACCTCTTGGTGGCTTTTACCAAGTAACACTGGAGCCATGTTTTGTTGAGCTGCAGTACAGATCTGGTTGTGGTCCAGCATTACAAATAGAACCAAACATCACTGGATGCTCTGTGAGAGCAGAGATGTGTGCCAAACCAAACCCTAGCTGTACAGCTTCCCTTGATTTTCCTGGGACTCTTTAGCTGAACAGTAACTGGCTTCAGGTGCAATTAGATGGGCTCAGGAAATCTTGCAAGAAAAACTGATCAGTCAGTACCTGCTGCAAGGTAATTGTATCTTCTTTCAGTTCTTCCCTGTTTTGGCAATGAACTCCAAGTTAATTCCTAAACTCAGGAGACTCTGGGGTGAGAAACATGCTTTCTCTTATCTATAGGAAGGCTGTGTATGCTTAAATATAAAATATTTTTATTAAATATAATGTTTAAAACAATCACCAAGCTCCAATCAAATATCCAAAACCATTTGATTAAGACAAATTATCAGTCTGGAAAGGGATAATAACTAAGAGGCTTTTGCATATGCATCTAAAATAGGGATTCAAGTGTTCTGTTTTTCCTTGCAGCCACAAGAGCTAGAAACTAGAGAGCTGGCTGAGATTTGGATAATGAAGGTCTCCACAGACACCTGTAGGAGGCTCACAGTACCATGGCAAATGCTGGATAAACACAAGCTAGAAAATGTGTTCTGGTTTTTCCTCTGTTGCTCCTCCATGGGTGCTGTTGATTTTGCCTTTGTCAAGGCAACAAAGCATTTCAGTGTTGCATCCAAAACATTAAAAATGGGCATGGATTTTCAAAAGGTTGTTAAAATGTGGGTGGGAGGAGAGACAGGAAGGTTCCTCCTCCATTTGATGGAGAACTACACAGAGCTGGGGGATTGTGGTGGGGAAGCTGAGCAGGCAGCTCTTGGGGAGCACCATGCATCATGTCCACGTCCACACGCTGTGACCACTGAGAACTTGGCTCCCTCCCACCCTGATTCCATCATACCAAGGCACAGTTCTTAATGCTCTCACACTGCACTGAAGGTAACCCTAATGTTCACATCTCAGCATCTTCATCCCTCAATGTACCCACTGGGAGACACCAGCTATTCCCTATTCATGTTTAGATTAGCCATTTAGATTTTTCTGTCCTGTTTAGTGCTTTATGGACATTTTTTCACAAACTCACTGGGAAGTTTTATGCAAGGGTCCCCTATGTAATTTTAAACTAATCAGATTTTTTTTTTTTTGCATTCCTTACAAATGAGCACGAGAATCTTTAAGCCCCACAATAACATTTATTTTCAGTTTCTGTCTGACATAAGCTTGTTTTCAGCCAGACATAAATGGATGGTATTCTTTTAAAGCATGTTCTCAAACCCTCTTTGCACTTTTCAAGTAAAAATGGCTCATGTATTTTTGGAAGAGTGCAAACAATAAAATGTCAGATTTCAGTTACTGCTCTTAATATATTTAACTATTCAGCGTACTGCAATTGGCTCAAACAAAAGCTATTTCACACAAAACCCAAAGGATGATGAAATAAATCTAAAATGTCAATCTTTCAAGATTTGGATAAGTTTTAATAACATTACAGAAATTCCAAAGGTCTCAATTTGGAAAAAACAATAATACCAAGTATAGGCAAAATTTTCAGGGGAGAACTGATACAGTTATTTGTTCTCTTAACTTCCATTTTGGAGTAAGTCTTTAAAATTTGGTGTATATATATATATGAAATATATATGTAATGTATATATTATATCATTATAATAGAATATAAAAAATATTATATATATATATATATGTATTTCAAATATATTCTTATGTGTAACCTTACTTGAGGAAGAAGTGGAGACACTAAATCCACATATACATAATTGTATTTATAGCCTATCCTTTTTTACCCTTAAGAGCATGACAGTATCTGCTCTAGTACTCTTCTGAGTTCCTTGATGTTCTCATCTGCTAAAACATAAGTGTTTTTTTCCTTTCCTGCAAGTATCACTACACTGGGTAATTCAGCCTAGACCTATTAATTAGATTTTTAAACCACAAAAATATTGAATCAATACAAGAATAATACCATCCATGGGTGATGATGATGCCCTATTCTGTGTAGCTGCCAAGGATAATATATGTTTTACCTCTGCTATTCCAACACATCCTCAAATAAATTAAATGACAGTACAGCTTTTTCATAAGTATCTTGGAAGCAGCATCGCAGTGTTTTGGGAGGGCTTGAATCTGGTGGTGGAGGAGTGGACTTTTCATGCTTTGTACTCAGCAGGATGCTGGGTAGGTTTAAATTTGCTTCTGAAAATATAAAAATACCACTCAATGGAAAAAAAAGAGATAGCAGAAAACACAGTAAACTCAAAGGATTTGATTTTTTACAATTCCAATTTTCCATGGCTACAAGTGGTAACTCCTCAACTGTACTCTTGCATTCTGAGCCAGGACTGGAATCTGGGTCAATTCGCTTCTAAAGCATTATCCCAAACAATCCACATATTTTCTTCCCTGTCCTTATAATCTTCTCTCTTTACATGTTGCAACTGTAGTGCTAAGAGTTCCTTCTTTCTTCTCATTTTGTTTAATGTAAGGGAAAAAAATTATGAAGAAAAATAGACAATACTCTGTATTCCTATTTCACAGGGCTAATTTACATTTCTTCTGGAAGTTTTACTAGTTTTGACTCTGATGGCACAGAAGTTTAACTTTTAATGTGTTATTGCAGAAGAGATCTAGATAGGTGAAGCAACAAGACATTAGCATGATTAATATATATTGACAGCTAACCAGCAGTGAGAACTTTTAATGAAGCTGAAGAGCTGTTGCTCAAAGTTAGGTTATGAGAAGAGGAAAATACTTCACACCATGCCCATACCATCAATATAGAATGGGAAGGTCAGTACCTAAGACATTTTCTCTTGTGTAGCCTGTAGCTCACTGGTGCTGATGCTTGAGCAGCTGCAGCTGTGTCAGAGGCTCCATGCTGGGTTCTGAGGCATGTCTGGCATTGACCTGGTCACACTGGCCCTCCTAGCCATGGCCTTTGGCTTCAGTTACAGAAATATAACTGGTCTGAAGGATAAATTTCCCACTTCAATCATGTGGGCTTCAGTCAGCTTCTCAGCACAGCCAAAAAATAACAGCCTTCCAACATCACCTCTTACACAGGCAAGTCAGAAAATTACTTGGTGTTTATATTTGTCTACTGCTCCAAAACTTGAACTTCACATTGTGTGTGGACAACCAAGTGACTGCTGGGCCCTTGACATTTGTGACCACCCACACTTGCCATGCTCCTCACAGACGCAGAGGTGTCCCTGCCAGGGCTGTGGACAGGATGCCATTTATGCTTCACTATTTGACCCAGTCCAGCACAGGATACAGCATGACCTGTGGTCTTCATGTACTATCTGTACTAAAAACCAGCAAGTGTTTTTGGTGTTGCTGTTCTAAGATGGAAAGAACTGATGCTCTCCATGTCTATACTATTAACCAAACCAAGCACAAGCATTGGCCACCTCTAAGGGCTCAGATTTTGGAGGAGTTTGGCCAAAGCAAAGGATGAGTTCCAAATGGCTCTTTTTGTGAAAGCCATTGTAAACTGGAGGTCCTAGGGCCATGCAGCTTTAGCAAAGCTTCTCAGATGCAAGCTGCTGAGTGGCATCATGCATTTATCCTGTTTATATTGTTATAAATTGCAACTTTTGTTATACATTATTTGTGCTTCCAAAACACTTAGAAGCTCTTGTGGTTAATCAGAGTCCTGACATATGTGGCAGACCAAAGTCTGTGCCAATAGTTAATGGGTGCAAAAGAAAACTCATTTGGAAGAGTTAAATTATTTTCTTTAGAACTCTGTTATGGTTACCTTCCTTGTAACACCACTACCTCATAACAACACCTTAGATGCCTGGGATAGTGTTATGATGAGAGCAAGCTCAAGTATATTTATAACAAGAATAGGTCAATGGTCCAGAGGGTAGTTTCCTATTATGGGAGGTATAAAATAACTAAAATCAATAAATCTCCAGATCATAAATGTAGCTACAGTCTGGGCAAGGTTGAGAAAATTATTAGCAGAGCCTCATGATGTCTGGATATTGTAGCTTGTAAATTTATACATACATATGTGTGTGGTTATGTACACGCTTGCTATTCATCCCCCACAGAATTCATTGAAATGCTAAGAGGAATGTGCATTTGGTGCTCCTTTCAGTGCTGGTAAAAGAAAAAAAAAGAAAGGGGAAAGAGAAAAAAACCAGAAAAGACAAAAGGGGAAAAAAGAAAAGAAAATAAGAAAGAAAAATTTAAAAAATAGGAAAAAAGAAAAAGCAAGAAGAAATAGAAAAGAAAAAAGTTTAAAAAATAAAAAGGAACAACTAAAAGGGAGGAGGGAAAGAGGCAAGTGAAAAGAAAACCAATAACTTCTATAAGGGCTTGTATCTTTCAACTCATGGTGAATTTTTTCATATAACTGACTCTAGAGGCATGACAAAATGGCTTCATGTATTAACCAGAGAGCTGTATGCTTTGTGGTACATTAACTGTTGCATCTTGTTTAAAATAAATATTAAGTCTTGTCAACCATTCCCATCATTTTCACCTTTATTGTGAACTGTCATCTCATCTTACAATTCCCTAAATTTTATTCAAAGGAAATTACTTCATCTCTTCAAACTTCAGTTATCTATAGGTGTGTTGTTTAAGGCTGATATATTCATTTAGGCTGCCTTTGTTATCTGCCAGGAGAGGAGCTAGCTCCAGGGAGTGTTTGGTCTCAAGTGTCTAAGTGTCTAAGATTGTTTTTTCCCTGAACCCATCTCTTTCTTCCTGTATTGGTTATCTAAGGAATCTTAGCTATTAGTCTCCTTTGATATTAGACTGGATAAATCTTACCTACTGAGCCTAAATCTCTTCCTGTTTTGATGTAATCACAATTAATGGGACCTCCAGTAAATATGTACAATGTAGCTGAAATGCCATGTTCATGCTTTAGTGAACCTACATTAATCTGTAGGTAATTTTTGTCATAGAATTGTAGAACTGTTTATGTTGGAAAAGACTTCTAAGATCTTCAACTCCAACCATGAGCCCAGCACTGCCAAATCTACCACTAAACCATGTCCCTGACTGGCACACCCACACATCTTTTACATGTAGTGACTCCACCACCGTCCTGGGCAGTTTGTTCTAATACTTGGCAATGCTTTTGGTGCAGAAATTTTGCCTGGTATCCAACCTAAATATGCCCAACACAGCTTGAGGCCATTTTGTTCTATTGCTTGTTAGCTGGGAGAAGAGACTGACAGCCACTGTCCATCTGCTATTCAGCAATGTGGTGTAAGCGTATAACAGGAAAAAGCTCAATATTCTCAGTTGACAGAGCAGTTAAAAAATATGAGGTGTGGGAACTGTTTTCCACAGGCTGTTTGATGTATTTTCTAGAGATGAGCTCAATCTAAGTCTTGACTGAATTCAAATACTCACTAATTTGAGAAAAGTATGAGTCTTGTATTCAGATATGAGCTTTGCCCCCCAGGCAGCTCCAAGACTGAACTGATTATGCTGTCAAAAGACATGACTGGTTTGGAAAGCTTTAAAAAATAAAGGAAAAACTATGGAGAAAGTCATGTTGCTCTGATGTAGCTGGCGATTCCAAGGCCATAGTCACCCATGTTTTTATTGTTTTTGTGTTTGCTAACCCCATTATTGTGTTCCTTTCTGGTTTAGATTAAAAAAATTCTGTGAGAGCAGAAATAACAAAGCCTGGTGTCTTATAATTTCTGCCTAATGCACCCATATACTCCTTCTGCAGCTTTAGCACACACTCTTGCCTTTCTGTTCCTCTTGCTAGTGTTCATCCCTATGTTTTCAGTGTCCCCTATAATAAAGAGGTGTCCCCCCATAACTCTGCTAAATCTTTCCTACATACCCATGACCCTACTCTGGCAGTGCATGTGGTTTTTCCCTCTGGAAGCAGTCTCTGCCTTGCCCCGAAATGTGGGAGAAGCCAAGCAGTCATATATCCTCTTTTATCCATTTGCCAGTGCAAACTGCCCCATATATACAAAAGTCACCAGGAGAGTGATGAACAGGCAGATGGAGAAGCCTCACCAGCAGAAATATCTGCAGCTATTTATTGGTTATGGCTGATATTTTCTACACCACCACAGTGTAGTAAAAAAATCCCTGAGAGAAGAAGATATGGGCAGATGTATTTCATAAGCCTGAAATGTGCTCTCCTGTTTGCAGGGCATTATTCATTACAAAAAAATCATTTAAAAGATCAATGATTTTTAAAAAGGCTTTAGGTATTTGTCCTAACAAACTGTTAGCAGTTATAAATAAGGAATGTGTTAAAACTCTTGCCAATTATCCCAACCAATGGAAAGCTGTGTATGAGCCTGGAGAGGCAAGAATTTTTCTAGCTGGGGCATTTTTAAAGGAACTTAGTTTAACAAGGGTGTAGAAGAAAGCATGGAAAAGGAGCCAGAAAACTTATGAGTAAATGAAATACCTCAATGTTCAGAGCCTAAGCTGGTGTTTTTAGGAGCTGTCAGAAGATTTATTAAGTCTTTTAACTTTACTACATGCAACAGAGAAATTTAAAAATTATAGACCAAATCAGAGGCCATAAGGGGACTTGGGAGAACCAGCAGGCTGCAGAAACTGCATGGCGCTGATCAGTCAGGTCTCAGACAGTCAAGGATTACCTTGGGATGGCTGTTGCACTTCTCCAAATGGCAACAATAAATTCATAGAAATGATTGCATTGTAGAAACCTGGGTCCTGTCCATCCCTGTCTGTTGGGGCTACAGTGGTGTCAGCAAAGAGAATGGGCCAGGTCTCAGGGAGTGGGGAATAGGAAATAGTAGCAGTCTAAGACCTTATTAAGTTATAAGTGGCCAAACGCTTCCATCAAGTCTGGAGCTGTCCTGCTGAAGAAAACTTCTCATGTGAGTGGGGTATAAACCATGCTTGGCACTCCAGTCCCAGGAAGAACATTACCAGGGTCCCACATGCAAAAGAAATAGAAGGTGTTTTCCACTTTGAAAAAGCATTAGAAGGGTTTGGAAGGTCACCAAAATCACCAGGAAAACCAAAGAAAGAAAATGGCAGAAGATTAAGAAACAAGGGGGGCAGGGGAAAAAACCCAGACCAAAACAGTGGAATGATAAAGCAATGTAACAGGAAAAAAACAAAGAAAAAAAAATAAAAAAAGAAAGGAGGTACTCCAGAAAGTACAAATGGGAAATGTATTTAAGACCATTTAATGTTGATTCAAAAACCTCAGTGAGCAATAGTCTCTATAACAGATGAGCAAAAATTAAAAAAATTATTAAGGAGGGACTTACTGGACATTCAAAATAAAATTAATGAATTCTGGATGAAAACTGCTGAATAAGGGGCATGAATCAATAGCCCAAGGGAAAAAAATACTGTTTCTTGGTTTTGCCAAACAACTATCCTGAAGAGTGGAAGACATTTCCCAGAGATCCACATTTAAGCAGCAGTTACAGATGAGATGAACCCCCTCCACACACTCCCCCCCCCCAAAAAAAAAGAAAAAAAGAAACAAAAAAAAAAAGTACCAATTTAACAAAAAGCCCAGCTCAGAGAGAAGTACTCTTAGGAGCAGAAAATTAAAACCATCAAAATTAAATTAAACATATTTGTCCTTTCATAGAGACTGCAGACACAGTGGAGATCAAGAAAGCTATGCAGATGGCCAACTAGTGAGCATGGAACTGGCCAAGAAAATGTTATATTAATCTTTTGAATGAGTTTATAACAAATGCTAAAAGTTGATAAGTCTCTTTAGTTTTTTACATAAGTCAGTAGACAAAACAGGGAATATATTACACGAAATAAGGCATCAGATAAACAAAAGATATTTGTGCAGGTAATAGCATTCTTGCATTGAAATATTGCCTGGCTGTGGTTGTTTTTGTATAATTTCTTCAGTGAGACCTTGCAGTGGTGTCTGGCAGCCTGGTAAGAGGTGTGTGCCCCAGGGTGTGTGCCCCAGCACTGTGAGGGCCTGTGGGTGAGAGATAGTGCAGCTCTTTGGGCACACAGGGGCACTGGCATCATGCTTTGAGGGGAGATATGGATGATGACACTCTGGGGCAATCCCTGCTGTCTGTTCCTCAAAGGTGGGTGGCATCCAAACGCTTTGGTGCTGGCTTAGAGAGGCTGAAACCTCCTCCCAGCACTCTCATCTGGTTGCACAAATACTTCTCCAGATGAGCAGGAGAGCCAATGGTGTGGGTGGTCTTCAGCTGCTCTCCAAAACCATGGCAGTAGATCCCGTGGGAGGTCACTCTGGCATGGATATTAAAATTCTTTTCTTGAAAGCCAGGGTCTACTTCAGTGCAGCAGAACAGCCCATGAGGCTGCTAGACTGGCAGTTCTTGGGGGAAGCCAGTCATTATCCCGTTATTAAGTTTTCCCCTAATCTATTAAACTTAATCGTTTTATTAGTAAGTAATATTAAATACCCAAGGAAGCAGCTGGCGTTCACTCTGTTCTGTGGTTTGTAGTAATTTTGCATGGATCAGAAGTAGGAACTTAACTGAGTTCATCCCCTTCACTACCCTTTATAAGCATGTCTTAGGCAGAAAGAGGCTCAAAAAGGAGACTTTGATGGTCTTGGAGAGAATCTACATTTTGTTGAGATTGACCAGATGGTCTTACTTCCAGATGGCTGAAACCATCTCCAGGCTTCTCCCTTTCAGCTCCCTCCTTCTCCTTTTCATGTGCACTGCTTTTTATGCCACCCACTTTCACAGTAACGTTTGAAGGCAAACCTGAAAGTACTTTTTGTGAACTAATGTGATAAACAGACACCATGAAATTGTGTTCACTTCATAGTTAGATCAACACCTGGGATGGGACTGTAGAAATTCCTGAATGTGCTGCAGAGCACTTCCCATAGGCATAACATGAAATGCTGCAGAATATGGTCCATCCTGGCATTTCTGGAGGTAATGTCACTTTCTCAGGAAACTCCTCTGGGAAAAGTTGTGTAGGGTTACATAGGAAAAGCTTGTACAATCATGAGACCACAGAGAGGTGTAACAGAGTCGAAAGAACATTTTGCTTTTGAGCCTATGAAGCAAGAGTTGCTCCAATACAGTTTCACAGGAAACTTTGCATGTCTGACTCAGTTCAAGCTACAGAAAATACTTGATGAAATTTCTGAGAAGATGGTGGAGGCCACTTACACTTTTTCAAGAGACAAGAGACCACTTATACTTTTTTTCATCTGACACAAGTGGATTAGTAGAGGGATCAGGGATTTTTTGCTGCCTTTCTGTTCCTCCTACAAGTGTTTGTGCATTAACCCTCTTGTGAAAAATGCTCTTGAAATGGCCTGGTAATACTCCTATTGCTACATTACTTTGTTTTGGACTCTCAGCTGTTCATTGCTATTGTGTTAAATATTCATATTGTTTCACATTTGCATGCATTTGATAGGATTTTGAGGGCTGTCTACACATTTCTTACTAGAAAATCTAGTTTGATGCAAAGATGATTACAGTACATTCAACAAAATCTGAGAAATTTAAATATTGGCTGCACTGCTATGTGTTGTTCCTTGGGTTTCGAAACAGAGGTATGGTTCCAGTATTTTCTTTACAGGATATGTATGACATGAAAACATCCCATGCTGATGAGATACTGTGGGAAATAAGCTGACCTTGTGCATCAGAAAGTGAATCCAGCTAAAAAATTTAAAGCAATATAATCTGTTTTCCACGTAGCCATTAGTGCTCTTTAATTAATCTAAATAAAAGGCAGACTTTTAGTTAATATAAGAAAAGTTTCTCCCATATTCCTTTTCAAAATCTAGACTTACATAACCAGATTAGAAAATCTTCAAAAAACGTCAGTCAAAATGCGGCAAAAACCAAAATCAGGCATTATTTGTCAGAATCATTGATGACATCTGTGGCATACTATTGATGAATTATTTTAAGTTATTCTTTCACTGTTTTTCTTATTTTTTTTTCTGAGGCCCAGTGGCCTCAGTTCTGACTGAGCATTATTGTTCTGAAGTATATATAAGTATATGTATGCACATACATCATATGCACAAAGACAAATACATGAGGGCATTAAGTCTAGCCTTTAGAGAAGATCAAAAATTGTTAAAGCTTTCAACTCTCCCATGTGGTTTTTTACGGGTGTGTTTTTATGAAAACCAAGGAAGAGAAGAGTCTTTGAGGGAGGTGAAGGACAGGAGAAAGAGAAAGAAATCAGTAACCATCACTTACGGATCACAGAGCCTGGAGAAGTAAGCATGAAAAATTACTGGATTGACTCTTGAGGTACTTAAAACCAACAAATACTGAACCTTTTAGAGCAACTTAACTACCCAGATCATTATTTAGTAAAAAATATAGCCAAAGCATGCATAATCAAAGAGTTCTCTAAATTGCATGGAGACAGCTTTATGGTATTTGGCTTATACATCAGAGCACTGGCCTGTCGCCTATAGATGCATTTGAGACATTTGGCAAAATAAATAACAAATAATAAATGCTCAAACATTTGATGTAGGGTTTTATAAAACCTTGCCTCAAAATTAGTTCAGAATTGCCTGGGATAGGAGAGACAGCTTTCAAAATATTCATGAAAGAATTCCAAAATATTTACAGTGCTTTGCTTTAAAACAACATCATCTGGAAGGGGAGAAACCTGGAAAGTGTTAATGCTACACAGGGCTGGATGCAGTTGCGGAGTGGGTACGGAGGTTGCCAGGAACATGGCTTGTCCCAGCCTCCCTGACGTGGGGGCTGTGCTAGATACAGCTAAAGGAGAAGCCAGAAAGGAGGCATGAAGGCATGAAGGCTGCCTTAGCTCCTCAGACAGACAGATGCAGACTGAAAATACTTGAGAATGAACTAATTAATATGGCACTTCCGGCATAGCTGGGCAGGAAAGTAGGCTCATGTGAAAATTGGTCTTATATTTTATTTACAAAAAGATCTTATATTCTCCCTGGAACTCTGCCCTGATCTGTTGTGTGCATTTCAAGGACTCCCATCAAACACATGTGCTGCATATTGGAAGACATCAGAGGAGAGCAGCAAAAGAGATTGGAATAATATTGAGACACGCTGATAGATCACCTGTGCTTACATCTCAATTATGGGACTGGGCAAGGTGGTTTGGACAAAATGTGACAAAATGATAATGGAACTGGGTGGACACTGCAGGCCTGCAGAATGAACAGGGGGCCAGAACTTGACTGGGAAGCCTTGAGGTGTAATATAAGGGCAGTTTTCCATACTGTGAAGTCTACAGATCTAGTCTTTGAAAAAAAGGGTGAAACTCTTTCTTGGAGAGTACTTGAATGAGAGATGACTTGAGCAAAGTAGTTTCTTGGAGACACTCTGTACTGCTGAGGTGTACCAACAGATCTCTCATGTTTACATCTCATATTTCTGTGTGCTAAAACCAGCAATCATGATTACTGGGCACTCGTTTGAAAGGAAAAACAAAACACTTGTCTCATGCTTCAGAGGTTTATGGAAAGGACATCCTAGGTACTTTATAGTTTCAACATTTTGTTAATGCTGATGTGCATCTGGAAAGGGCCAAAAAAGGTGCTGGTGTAAATTATGAGGTCAGTATATCCATCCTATACTGGCAAGGGCATGCATATATGTGCACACAGAGAGATAGAGGGAGGCAGATATTCTGGCTCATGTAAATTTTGCTGCATGCCTCATGCTCACACATGCAGATCATAGCAGACTGATGCATAAATCCTCCTCCAGCTTATTTATAAATGCTTCCACTTAGCAAATATAAAAAGAAAATTTAAATGGCAATTGTTTTTCCAGCCTCAGTCTTTTTTTGAAGGGGTGAGGGGTGTGAAGAAGCTTTGACCAAAAATAAAAAATGGGACAAGACAGAGAAAACAGTGAAGATGTCACACATCCAAGGCTTAGCTGATCTGTGAGCACATACTTTCCCTGCTGGACAGAAGGCTTCAAGGGCAAGGACAGTGCAAATACAAAGGGTGTTTATTTTGCTAGTCTTTAACAGCGCCTTCCACCGATGTGGAGAGAATGGAAGTGCAGCAGGAGCAGAAAAGAAGCAGAAAATACCTCCCTCCATGGTCTTGGCTGGATTTTGATCTATCAACCCTAGATCACTTCCTGGGCAAGATTTTCCCCAAAAATAATCTACAAAACACTGCAATGTCAGGATTATGTTGCCTTCACGCTGGAGCAGTGCTCCTCTTCCTGTGTCTGTGCTGAAGGCTGAGCTCTAGAAGAGGGTCAGAGACCTTCCACTGTCCCTTGAATGCAAGGAACCCTCCAGCCATCCCAGTGCTCCACTTCATCTGGGGGAAATACAGGATTTTGGCTGTGCTCAGAGCTGTCCCACAGGGTTCAGTGTTTAGCACCTTTTGCCATGCGAGTGAAGAATGCAAGAGTGGTTTCTGCTGGGAGCCCTGGCACAGAGAGGCCAGGCTCACCGTCTGCTCTGCGCCAAAAATCGCGGGGTTGTGCATTACATGCAGGTTATTAAAGATTCTGCTTACTTTACAATGGTCTGTTAACAGCTCTAATGTCTTTAACATGTGCAGTCCATTGACTTTTAAGTAACATTTTATTGAAGTAACTGCCGTGGTTATTAGGCAGTAAGATTTACGCTTCATTTTCAGTCCTGGAGCTGGAAATCTGGAAAGAAAAGAAAAGGGGAAAAAAGAAAAAAAAAAAAAGATGAGGAAAATCAGAGGGGTGACATCTAGCAAGAGAGAGGGAAGGTGCTGCTTGGGACAGCACTCACTGTGCACCCACGAGATATCATCCACAAATTTTCCAGGAAATGATTCCTCCAAACCCATGGATACTGAGTGAACTGCTCACAGAAGAAATACACAGAGCTACCTCTTCCTTGGTGGAAATTCAGTGTGAGTTGCTTTCTTTCCTCCTTTTGGTATGAAATAATATTTGCAGATGTGAACTGTGAGAGAGGTTTGTGGCACACTTGCATCTCAATGCGGTTTGCATTAAGGAACTGGCACTTGATTTTTGTCAGTTGAAGAATTAGTGTAAACCTTTAGCCTTCATAATCCACTGGCATGGGTGGCAAATGAGGAATTTCAATGCAAGGCTTGCTGCGTGCTTCTACTGGCTGGGTTTTTTAAGTCTCACATCTTGCATAAATCTTCTTTTAATGTGAAATGAAATGTTTAAAATAACTCATTAAGCAGCAGTGCTCAGAGATTTTTATTTTTCTTTGTATCTGAAATTTTACGAGGTGTGTTTTTTCATTCCCTAAACTGTTTCTTTCAGTCTTGTCATTTTTCTGAGCCACCACTTAGAGCTGGCTGGTGCGCCCAAGAGCTGCATCCACTCTTGCACAACGTTGTAAAACCAGAGATAAGACATTTTTGTACATTTATGGTAAAACAGAGATTACAGCCTAGTGGCTGGTCTTGGCCTGCATTAGTTCCTTTGTTTTCAGAGATGTAATCTTTTCTTTTTCATCCCATCACCCGTGTCTGAACTGATGGAAGATGATTGTCTGTCATACTCCAGGCTTAAGTTACTAGTCTTTCAGCTGCACAGAGGCCTTGAGAAATGCACTAATATATTCACAACAGGAGGAAACTGCCAACAGAAACAGATCCTGAACTGGTTCCCAAACAGGATGACAAAAAAAGTCCACTCGGACCACACACAATCCCTCTGCTTTGCATGTGGGTCCCGTTGCACACATTCGCTTTGCCTTTTTTTGTATAAACAGCAGACAACTGAACTCTTTATGTTGGTACACAGGAACGTCTCAGCTTTAATAAAGTATTCCATTTAACTCAGCACCTCAGAATTTGCCCTCAATGAAAAATCCCTGTTTTTCTTGAAGATGATCTGTGTCCTTTGGAAAACATCACCCCGGCCTCCTTTTACCAAAGTGCCCAAATTCCAGAGGAGGGCATGGCACCTGCACACACAATATGTTTCCTACAGCTCTGAGGAAATCTTTGATCTCAAGTTATTCTTATTTATATTACTGTGGCTAAAGCAAAGCAAAACCAAAACAGAAACTCCATTTTGAACCTCTAGAATAAGTCCAAATCTTTCTCTTTAAAGCAATGATTAATCAAGCTATTTATAAAAAATATTACTTTGATGATACCATGCATTTAAGCTATCTGGAAAGAGAGGTTTTCAGCATGAATCCTTTCTTCAGCAGGAGAAATAAAACTCTGGGGAAAAAAAAAATCAGATCTCTGAAAAGGGATGGTGAATCTAAAGCACAGAGGCACATATTTTAAAAGTCTAAAGCCTGAAGTACCTGCAGAGCTTTTTTCTGGTTTAGACTAATTGTGAAAATGCTCTGCCTTGTGCCATGAAGAAAAAAATTTATTATGGGCTCAAAATGCTTGGCTGTTCTGAATTCCCAGGCTATTATAAAGCTTCTATAGGGGACTTTTCCAGCACTGGATAATAGCCTGGCCCAACACCTTTAATAAAATCAAGGTGACAGACCATGAAAACATTTGCTTCAGCACTATAAGCAAATCTGATACTGTTGCTGAAAGAAGCCTCGAGGCATCTGCACAAATCTTCAGCAAAGTGGTGGCGGTGCTGGTGTGTGGGGGGCTCCAGAGCAGCCGGCCCAGAGCTCCGCACAGACAATGCCTGCACCTTTGAAATTTTACACTGCCTTCGAACGCCAAAAGCTGGGCTCCAATCCTATACAAAGATTAGGGGTCAAAATTTGTCATTGAAATGCAAAATTTATTTTACCATTAAAATTAGAGTGTTTTTTAGTACTTGATCACATGAGAGATGTGGTTTCATAAATTAACACTGGTAGAACATGAAGGAGTCCAAGAAACAAGCATGAAATAGTTTCACACAGCAGTTCACAGCTCACACTTCATCAAACCCAACACTGCAAGTGTAAGATATGCAACTTCACATCTAAGGCAAGACAAAAAGAAAAAAAAAGACTAATACAGCTCACTTTTGTTACTTTCAAATGCTGTTTACCATATAAACAAGTAGAGCTGGTTTTGTAAATCCCTGGACAGGAAGCTGACAATAATAAACCCTAAGCTGAATTCAGAGTTCTTTTGGGACAGAGGAGTTCTGTTTAGTTAAGCCCACATTTTTGTGTTGAAATCTACAGTAGATTTATTTTAAACAGCTTGCTAATTTTTCTGCTTACCTTTTTTTTTTTTCTTTTCTTTTTTAAAATTTATTTTAAATTTTTAAATAGATACACCCAGATTCAAAGCTCAGATATCAAATGTGATTACACAAAGACATTTTTGGAAAGATTGCTTCCCAATCATTTTCTTTTTGCGTCCTTTCACTGAATGTCTGTCTTTAAATAATATCACAGCTCTGACTGGACAAAAAGTACACTGAAGAATATGAAATACAACATTTAAAAATTCCTTGTAAAATCTACTTTAATTTTAAGCAAACCAGCAACCAGACTTCCACTGATTTACTAATAGAAGCTGGACACAATTTTTTCTATTTTCCACCCCAAAGTCCTGCAGAAGTCTGATACTCATGAGGGATAATTTAAAAGAGGCGTTTTCACAAGGAAAGCAGGGGATGAGAGGATGGTGGACTGTTGAAAAGGTACTAGAATTGTAGTTTTGCTTAATCAAGCCAACATTTTATGCTTTTTTTTTTTTGAGTGAGATAAACAATTTAAACCCATGTAGTTTTTTAGAAGAAAAACAACAAAACAATAAATCTGGTGTGTCAAGTGCTATATGTATAACATGTACTAGTTAGAGATGGATATAGAAAGTGCTAATGCAGAATGTCCTTTTTAATCTTTTTGTTTTAAGGTTGTTGGTAAAGAAAGAGTGGAAATCAAAAATATTTTAAAAGATCTAGAATGCAGCTGAACTTTCTGTCTTGAAGCCACTATGAACTTAAAATTCAGACACGTGTAATAAAGTCCCACAAGACCAATAAACTCCTTAACTCCCTCTTAATCAGTTTTTTTGGAAGTTTTAAGAACTGCTTAAGTTTTGGGCTGCTCCTCTGTGCAGAGATAATGTGTCCCAGACAGAAGGTAAATTGTAGTAGGTAGACTTCCTCATCAGGAATGAAGTTCATCATGTGACATAGCAATATTTCACATTTATTTCCAGTTTCTGGAAATCCCCTTTCCTTATTCTTTGAGCACTAAAACCAAGATAATGAATTTGTGAGCGGTTAGTTGTGTTATGGTAAGGAACCATGAGGGTAAAAGTTCCCCTTTGGGTTTGGTTTGAGCAGCCCTAGACCATGTTTATGTGGAAAGGCGCCTCAGGTGCTCAGAGCCTGCCATCAGTGCCTGGTGTCCTGAGGCAGGGGGAGGAGGGATGTGACTTTCAGCACTCTGGGCACTGCAGAGCCTCTGAGAGCTGCTGCCTTCTCTGCTGAGCCCTCCCTGCTCTCTGGAGAGCGTGGCTGCAGCATCAGCTGCTTCACCCCTGGGCTTGCCTGGGGGTGCTGTGAAAGCATACCTGGGGAAGGGGTTAAAGCATATTTCCTGTGCCTAAAGCATGCAAAGCATTTATAGCTGCTGGAGATGGGCACTGCTGTGCCGTGCCGTGCTCAGAGACTCAGGTACCTTGGGACAGAGAAGCCAGGTAGCCCTGTCCCTCCCTGGTGTTTGCCATGGGTGTGCCTAGCAGTTTTTTCTCCCACTTCCAAAGCAGAAAATACCTTATGGCCCTTAACATTTGAGAAGCCTTAGATTTTTGTCTGTGTTTTTAATTTAAAATATCATTTGAATGTTCTGTTCAAACACTGTGTGTTAGAAGTGAATGTGGCACTTTCTGCCTTTGGAGCTTTGGTTACTTCTGCTCTCTCTCTGTTTTCTGAAAACAAGAAGATAAAAAGGAATGTTTCATTTCAATATAAGTGAAAACCAGTTCAAGAATTTGGGCAGCTATACCTCTTCACTTATGTTTGAAGGAGGTGTTTTATTTTTTCCTTCAAGTGCTTTATGGAGTCAGCAGGCACAGAACATCTTGATATGAACACTGTGAGATCTGGGGACAAGGAGTCATAGTGATTGTCATTATTTAATTCCTTATTAAAATTTTATTCTGGGTTGAAATGAGACAAGAAAGTTCCTGAGTCTGGTTTTATGTCTTCATTCACTTGTTTATTATTTTGCTGAGCTTTGAAAAGACAATATTGAAGCTGAGGTACAGAGGGGTACTATCTGTGTCTTTATCTATTTATTTTAAAATTCCACTAGCTCCTGCTTGACACTGGGATTTTTTAATGGCAAACAGTTCCAGCCTGCCCCTAGTGCAGATTATGGAAAAAGAGCAAAATAAAAAGAAAGACAGCTTTTCAATGTTTAGGAACACCTCAAGTCAAACATGCACGTTCCAGTGTTTTTCCTCTGGAGGCTGCCCTGTGACGAGCTCATTGCTGCGAGCAGCTGAAAAGCGCTGAGATGAGAGAGCCTGAGTGTGCTCCCAGCAACAGCTCCCTGCACGTCAGGTCAGAGCTTGGCTTTTATAACTCCCCAAATACATATTTATTCACATGTTGTTTCTGTTAAAACTCCAAATGAGGCTTCGAGGTCTATAAGAAGAATATGTGTTGGGAATCCTATTTAAATCACTGCTTATAGGTACAGACTGGAGAGGGAGCTTGGAAAAATCTGTATCTGTGTCAGTCACGGCATTATTTTGTGGTGTAGTTGACAAAGAAAAAAGAACAAAAGGGAATGGAAATATTTTTTCAGTTGAAGATGTTTCCATCAGATGCTTAGATGTTTTTGAAACTAATATTAACGAAAAAATTGCTCATTGTATTGCAATAATGAAAGGTCTAATATAAAGTATTTTAAATGGACGACATATTGCGTGATTTACTCTCTTTTTCTCAAAAATATAGCATGTCTCATTCATTCATCAAGGACATTTTTAACTCCACAGTTATGCTGGTATAAATGATCCAAGGAACAGCTTTTTAAACTAATGAAGATCAGGTGTAACTTTAAGTTAAATACTTTTTCCCCTGGAATTATTTGAATTTCCATTGCTGTAAGTTAAAAAAAAAATTTAAAAATGCAATTCAATAAAATTGTTCATGCAGCAATATTTTTAAAAATCCAAAATTTGTCCCCTGCTGGTGTTGGTCTGTGACTTGCTTGAAACCATGGCAGGAGGTTTTTGTAAGATTTCATGTAAAATGTAGTTCTTGATTTCTGTTACTAGCTACTAAAAGGACAATGAAATTCATTAATCTTTTTAAATGTGTTGCATATTTTAGTCCAGGCACCAGGGCACAGTCACAGTTTGAACTTTAGCCACTCTATGTCCCTAAAAATTCTCCCAGCAGTTGCAACCAAGGGGAAAAAATTCTTCCCTTTATATCTAAAAAATTTAAATTGCTTTTACTATTTAAAAATGGCACTGAGAGAGCCCCAGTAGCACAGTTTTTCTCATAAATATATTTGTATAGAAAATCTTCACTAAAAACTGAAATGTTAGCCTCTTGAAGCAATCTCCTTTTTCCTTACTCAGTGTCAACATTTACAAAGGAAAAATTGCAATAATGTGGAAGATTACCCTTTATTTTCTAGCATCTGTATGTAGGCTAAGAAACAGCACCTGGGACTTAGACAGCAGATGAAAGCCATAACACTGGGGCATGGCAACCAACTGAATCTCAAAAATCATTTTAGCAAGTAGTTTCTGCCTTGATGCTTTTTACTCTAACACGATCTCACCAAGCAAAAAATGAAACAAAGAATTGATATAAGGAGGTTCTGGAAGAAATGAATTTATAGCTAATAAAGCCAATGCAATTTCTGTTTATTTTTCTCTCGAGTTAGATTTGAAAATAAGTTCGTTTCAGTAAAAGCTGCGGGAAGACTGCGATGCCGGGAAAATTGCAGATAAAGCGGCCACATCCCCTTATTCCCTGCTCTCACCATGTGGTGGCAGCCTAAGGCACGCGTTCACCAGGCACTTTCGTCTTTGTGACTGCAGCCACAAATAAAACATCCAAATATTGCTCCACTGGTGCTTTCCCATTGCCGAAAGCAAAGGACTTGCTTTTCAAAATGCTGAGCCGTATGCCTCATCTCTGTCAATAATGATGATTCTTTTTGAAAGCATGGTAAGACAAAAAGTGAGAGGTGAGATCAACATAATAGCAGAAGTCGAAAGCTCAAGAGAATGTGCTGAAATAGTTTTGGAAGATAAGTGACATAGCACCTTCATATTCTGCCATGGTTTTTTGAACATTGACTGAAATCTTTGGGCATGTTCACGAGCTGTTCCCTCTCTCCCTCTCCACCACACCCTGCCTTTTTCATTTTTCTACTTGCATGTGGTTTGGTTTTTAGCCCCCTGCCCCCCAGATATGCCAGGCCAGTCCCAAACTACAAGCAAGCTCCAAAGAGTGGAGCTTTGTGCACTGTGATCTGTCCCTGTGCTGCATGAGACTTTTGTGACTGCTCCTTTTGTCTTTGTCTTAGGTTCCCGGTGAAAATAATTTGTGGAATTCAAAAACAACAACAACAGACAATCTTTCTTCAATTTCTAAACATCATGAAAGAATGTGTTCCATCTCGCTTTAGATCTCAAACATGTAGAGAAAAAGAGTAAGTATTTTTAATTGAACTTGCTCATGGAATGCTCATTTTGGGATGTCCGTGCATGTCACTTCTGCCATATTGTTGTCTCTGGCTATTCAATTTTCTCTTTTTCCTTTTTCAGTCTTCATCAGGCAAAGTCACTGTTCCTGTTCATCTTTCCATCTGTGCAGCTTTTCTGTAATGGTCCATGTCTTGTACCCATGCTCTTCTCCTATAAAACTTCCCACTTCATCCAGCCTTGTTGGATCCTTAGACTGCTAGGACTTACGTTATATGCTCCTTAGCTAAATTACATACATGTTTAATTATTAGGATTCCATTTCTGTGTTCTCATGATAAATCCTATTAAATAAGTAATTCCTTGAGGTCTCACCAGTGTTCCCTGAGGTAAATTGAAGAAGGCAATTACTACTATCAGTGTACTATGTCAATGGCCTGCTTAATTTGACCTCCTCATTTAAACTCATTAAGAATAAAATTAAATAATCATAATTTGCTCGGACCTATGCTGAACGTTTCTTCTCCTTGCCCTCATTCAGCATGAGCTGATTTAAACCATCTTCCGATATGTTTTTGCTCATGGTGCATCACTCAGTTTCCATTCCACGTGACAGTAATCACATCCAAACGAAGAAAGAATTAAATAAATGTGATGTGTCGTGACACACTGTATCAGATGCTTTCCTAAATTAAAGGAAACCACCCACAGCTTTGGAATCCCTGCTAGGCACATCACCCCCTTTTTCCTTTGAAGCCAGGAAGCTGGACGTGGATCTGTGGCGGGACTATCACAACTGACTCCCATCCTTGGTGCCAGGGTGGCCATTGTGCACCGTGTGCTGCACTTGCATTTGTTACCTTCATTGTTACTTACTTGTTGCTACCATGACCCAGTGATGGGTGTGTGCATGCCCAGAGCCATGGTGGGCCCAAATCACAGGGGGTTGGTGTCGTGTCTGCATGGTGTTAATGCTGCTTTTGGCTCAGTGCACGCCCACAACACCTCGTGGGTATGCCAGAGCCAGGAGCAGATACCACCACAGGTTTGTGTGCCTCAGGGAGGGAAGGGTCACAGAGGGGACCATCCCTGGGGTGGCCACAGGCTGTTCCTGGCAGGAAGGGACTGAGGAGGTGGAAGGAGCTCCGGTTCCCACCTGGGTGAGTGCGAGGCGCCCGCCAAAGGGAGCTCGTGCTGCGCCATGGCTCGCATGCATGTGGCTCAGCCGGCTCTGTTCTTCCAGTAATTCAATCGGGACAGTCACGTCTTAGCCATGTGGAGTCAGTTACCGAGTCACAGTGAATTACTGAGGAAAGGATTTCATAATTAAAAAGGACAATAAAGCAAAGAGCTTTCCACAACAGTGGAGTCCAGAATCGCAATGATGACATATGAGGAGAAAGAAAACAATTGCATTTGGGCTTGGTTTAAGGCTGGGCAGCACCTCGTCAGAAGACAACCTGGTCCTGTTCTTCTCCTAGCAGCTTACACAGTCTCAGAATTGAGGGGGTGACAAAGAAAGAAGGTGGGAAGGAAGATGTCCCCTCTGACCTTGATGGTTAGACACAGAAAGACAGTCCTCTGGGGGCATCAGATGGGAAGTAGGCCCATGACTTGGTATCAGCTGAAGCATTCAGACAGAAGGAGAGACACATTTAGGAGTAAACACATCCATGAGAAAGCACAAGGAAAAACAGTACTAGCAGTGAACATTATGAACCAGAGAATTTGCTGTTGGTCCCAGTGCCCGGACCCACAGCACCCATGGAAGAGTTGTATTTCAGGTACTGTTCATCTTCTTGCACTGCATCTTGCTGAGCTATTCAAAAACCTTTGTGCCAGCCGACTTCAAGGCACCAAACTGAATGACTTTCCTTGCAGGGTGAACAACAAGAGCAAAAACATATGAACAAGGTTGAACTCAAGTTGTCTTGCACTGTTCTGCTTTCTCCCTCACTCTCCAGATGGACGATCAAAATTTCCTGAAGGGGCTCATCATAGGTCCTCACCAGTTCCTCCTTAATCTGTCCTACCTGGGCACATGTGGCTGCATGCAAAGTGAGACCTGTTTGTATTGGGCCATATCTTTTTTCTTTGAAAACAAACAGAACAAACCCAAAGCCCCTAAAAGCCAATTAAAAAAAAAAAAAAAAGTAGATTAGATGATGCTAGCTGCTTGCTTTCCATGTGACACCCCTTGCTTTATATCTTGGTGTGTCATATATAGGGTCATCTGCAGTCCAGGACAGAATGGCTGGGACAGTTGTTCAACTCTGCCAGAACTTTCAGATGCAGTAGAGAACAGGGTATTATACAGATCAGGATACTTACATTTTATCCCAACCTTTCTTAATGATGAGAAAGTCAAAGTCTCTCAGTTCTGTCCTCTAAAATACTCTGCAAAGTAATTTTTGTAAAGCAATTCAAGCTTCTTAAAATGAAAACCTAATCTTTACTAGATAATTATTGTTGTGATGCTCCTAGGTAGTTATGAGGCACACATATTTACACTTTATATTGTAATAAAAATGCTGATTTTATGTAAGAACATCTGTTTTCTCCTTTGTTTCCCAGACTAAATGAAAACCCTCATCTGAAATACAAATCTGGAATTAATTCTCACTTTTGAGATGAAAAGGAGGTGAGTTGTCTCCTTATCGGATTATTAATCAACTGACCAAAAGAGCTCATCTCTGGACTTGCCTTTGGAGTATTCCTTGCAGGTGACAGTCCTTTCCACACTGTGAGGGACCGTCCTACTGAGTGGAAGAGCTTATCTGTCTACAAAGATCATCATGGAAAGAGATGAACACAGTAAAGTGCCAGCAATAAGGGCTAAATTGCTAATTGTACCCCTTGCAGGCACAGAAATAGGAAGAAGACCAAGCCAAGCACTGCAATGCTTTAGCTGGAGAAAGATCCCAAATTTCAGAAGTTGGTAAGTCACACTGGAGACTCCAAAGTATTTACAGACCTGCTATGTTCAGATGAATATTGTGCTCTTCTTCAATATTTGCTCATCACTAAAGGACCACTAACATCATGTCAGTGAATAGTTAAACTAATTACTTATTACCTTCTGCATGTCATAACAGTATTGCTTTGTTGATAGTCTCTCACTTATAGTTCTTAACCATTCTCAGTAATTTCCATGTAAAAGTGAAAACAATTTTTCCTACATCTTTGCTTATGTCCACAGTTGTTTGGTATAGAGCCATGTAATGAAACTTGTTTACATCTTTCAGGAAAAAACAAAAACAAGCCCACATTGTGGAGACAGGCTCTCCCTCATGCAAACATATCTATTATCCAGGTGGCTTGCCTAAGAAAAAGACATTACCAATAAAAAGATAAATAGACTCTATTTCTGGTCTGAATGCTGAAAATCTTACACAATTAAATCTCTCCCTAAATTCAGAGTTTAGCTCAATGGTGGCTATCATTAAAGCTTGGGAAGACCTACTGAAATTAAAGCCTGAGGCATTTGAAAAAATATTGGTTTACTGACAGTTAATTGAATAGAGCAAGAATTCCTGCAGAATTTCCCAAGGATATCCTAGTGATGGCAATGAAAGTGGACCAGGTTTTTCTAGTGTAGCTCTGCACCCAGTGCACTTCCTTTAACGGTGTCACAGGTAAGTGAAACCAAAGTGAAACACAATTAAAGGTTTACTTGAAACCATCAACCAGGCATGACATGCACAAAATAGAGCTCTGCTTCATGTCTCAGTGAACATCATCAAACACTAGCTGAGGCTCACATTTACAATAAAACCTGAAACCAGGTGAATATTGCAGATCTCTAATTGATAAGTCCTATTGTTGCTACCTAGTGTGTCTGAAATGAATGATACTATGCTGTACTGACCCATTAGGACAATATTTAGAGTGTTAATTGAATTAAAAGATGTACTATCTATTGTTCTGTCCACCTGATCTAAGAATTTACATTGATTTTTTTAACACCAAGGTGCTGTTATTACACCTTAACAATTGGCAGTGATTACCTGTTTTTCCAGATGCTTTGTGAAGCAATACAGTACCTTTAAATATAGTTTTTAGTACCTGATAATTATAACATCTAAGTGAGAAAAAATGTATTGTGACATACATTTTTCTCCTTGATCTCATGGACAAGTGTTGTCTGAAGACTCTGAGGCATTTAACAATGCATCCTCTCCTGGATCAAAGAAAACTCACATCTGCCTCTCAGCTTGGCATGGTCATTTAAAACATCCCCTCTCTCCCCCAGTTCCAGAAAACAACTCTGAGACAAAAACCATACACAAAAGCCATTACAATTTGTTCAAATTAATTTTTGCTGGCATTTAAAGCAAATTCCGTGAAACTGACCACAAATATTTAAAATGTCTCCCCTGGGTAATGGTAGCACAATGGGAATGGAAAGGGAACCGTGCACACCTGGATACACAAACTCCCCAAATCAAAGGGTTAAAAACAAGGGATCATTTGTTCTTAATGGATACTAAACCCACATTCACCAAACAGCTGTCGTGCGACTTGAAACAAATCTTGCACGCGGCAAGCTTTAATATAAAATATGAATGAGAGGGAGCACAAAACATCTCTGATCCTCACATTCCTAAACCTCTTCTTTTTCCTTGCGCTGGTAACAGCAGGCAGCCAGTTTGCCTCCTTTTGCCTGACAGGTTTGCCTTCATCTCTCAGACGAGTGCGGCTGACAGACCCTGCCAGAGCTGGGCTGTGTCAGCTTGCCTCACTGTCCAGCACTGCTGGCTGCACACAGAAGGGTGTTAGTGCCTGCCTTGTGACCACTGTAGTTAAACACCTTAAAGCCTATAAGTAAACTTGCCTGTAAATCAAAAAGGCAGAGAGTTTTCTCATTTCATCAGGGGTAGTTTTACTGTCTGCTGTCACCACAGCTGTCAGCAGGATGCTTAACTGCTCTAATTGTCTAAGGGCTCATTCTCTCACCCTAACTAATTGTTTAGATCTGCTAATCTGCATCCATCATCTGTGAAGGGGCTAAGGCTGTTCTCATCTTCCAGTTTATAGGAATTGGCTATAGCGAGTCTGTAACAGGATCTGCAGGGTTTCCCTACTACCCTGTTGCTTGCAGTCAGGTCAGTGATGTCCTGTGAGCTGGTGAGGATGAGGAGCATAAAATCTGTAGGAGTCAGTAAATTACAGCAGCCACCCAAAGGATGACATAACAAGAAATAACAGCACAGTGAACTGCTATGGCCCTGTAATGTTGAACCCAACTAGGGATGGATAGAGACACTATGTCAAAACTTTAAATTACTGAGCCCTTAGATAGATCTCACTGTATTTGCAATGGTGTGTTCTTTGTTTGTGTTAAGTATGAAAAATTAATGATGTGAGCACACATTGCTTCTGTATATCAAAACCTGTTTTTAGATGATTCATTGCATTGCAAAGGACTTTCATCTCAACTTATTTATACAACTTCCATACAGTTAATAGCACTTCATTCAGTCAAATATTTATCAAAATCCATTTATTTAAAGACCCTTTTCTGCACATATTGTTTACGTATGTAATGTCATCATTTTTTTTTTGTGTCTTTTTTCCCCTTTTTTTGTTTCAGTACCCCTGGAATGAAGGCTTGGGAGTCCTTGGGATTTTCTGGTCATTCACTGAAAATTTCCCTTGAGTAAGCTAAATACTTGTTGGAATTTATATTGAACTGAAATAATTTGAACTCTGTAAGCAGAATTCTGGCTTAAGTGAGGACCATCCCCCAGTCGGCAAATCCCAGGTTGCATCTATTACCAGTCACAAGTTACCAGCTGCTGATCCTGCACTATTCTACCTAAAGTCTTGGCCAAATCAAAGAAAATTATCTTTGTGACCATAAGTTAGTGTCAAGATTTATTTACATCTTACTTCATATTTTTCAGTCTGCCTAACTTTAAATTCGGGTTCATCACATAGGCGTGTAACAAAGCTGGCATGCTGGCACCATGAAATTAATTGTAAATGTTTGCTCTGGTTACTTGTCAAATGACCTCTTTTTCCTTGTTTCACCTTTCTCTTTCAGACTATGTTTTCTGCTCTTTCTTGTCCTTGTAGCCTTCTTTCCCCTAGGCCAGATGCCACAGCTGCCTTGAGTGCCTGACTGAGGACGCTGAGCCAAGCTGGAGAAGCCACGTGAAGTCAAGCAGCAGCACAGCCCTGCTGCTGGCCACAGACATGCTAGTTACCACCTACAGGGATGGAAAGGCTCTCACCAGGCTAAGGAAACACATGAATGTTATTTAAGGTCTTTGGCCTTTGACACTCTCTAGTTCTTCCAATTAAATACGTGCAAGCACTCAGGCATAACCACAAGATACTTGTCATATCTGACACTTTCCTTCTACAATCTCCTTCCTTACAGCAGTTGGAAACTGCTCCAAGGGGTTTTCAATTTAGTTTGTGCAGATATGTTGAGTCCTATGTGGAGGGCACACTATAAGTGCATAAAATCCAGTACAGATGGGTTTCTCAGAAGGATTAAATATTAATTGGAAAGAAAGGTGGAGCATAGGAAGAAAGGAACATTCTGGTTCAGAAATGGGCAATGTAAATGCTTAAACATCATAAATGTTAAAAATTAAGGGCACTTCTTTAAAGTATGTAATTTAATAGATTCCTCTGTTGATGACTAAACCAGGTAGGGTTTGCTACATTTGCTTAAGTGAAAAAGACACCATAGGGTAAATGAGGTCCTAATCTCAGCTTTTCAGCTAAGTTTCTGAATTGTGATGGGATGACTTTTGCCCTAAGAGATTAACTGAATTGGTCTCACACAGGAAATCCATGGCAGAGCCAGGAAGCAACTTTACTGCAGGGCTTTACTTCTACGACAGGACCCCATAAAATCAGTAGCCATGATAGCCAGGAGATGACCTGCTCTCTCCCACGTTCACCCCTTCTCTGTAGACTTTTATTTTCAGGGGAAGTGATTACAGAAAACTCTATAAGACCTCATTCCTCATTTTATAAATGTTCAAATCTTAATAAGGGCACAATTATAAGAAAAGAGGTTTTAAATGAACCAAGTCTGTGCCAAGTAGATGAAGGAATCTTTGAAGCAATCCCACCTTTGATTTATGTACTGGCTAAACCTTGAGTTTCAATCTAGATTTCCTCAGCAAATCTCTTAAATCAAAAGTTTCATTGCACTGCTGTTCAGAAATTAATCTGACTGTGAGACTAAGGGGGAAAATATTGTACCGCAGAACAGTAAACTGCTGTAACTCTGAAGTTAAACTGAAACTAAAGAAAAACATGCTTTGCCTTATTAGTGTGATAGGGCTTTAGCCAGCCCACAACTTCCCCCTGACTCTTGGCCTGCACCCTTTTTCTCAGGGAGGTTTCTGATTTTGGCTAAAAGTTTACAGAAATAAGCCCTCTCTTCGTGGCTGGAATCACAGGCTCCAATCTGCCTAACGTAAGGACAGAGCAGTATTTTTGATTGAACTTATCCAAATATTATTGGTATATTATGTTTCATAATTACTTTGGATCTTTCTTCTTCTTACCATGGAAATATATTTTGGCTCTAGAGTCACACAGGCCTGACACCTCAGATGTAATGATTCTTACAGAGCCATGAGGTGGTTGTTGGTCTCATTTCTTTATGAACCTAGTTTAGCAGAGCATTTAACAAGTGTTAAAACTCATCCCCCTTCAGCAAAATGCTCTGGGTAAGCTGTGCTTGACCTCAGGGCAGCAAGCCTAGGTCTGAGGGCTGACGCCTAATGAGCTCTTTTTGAGCCACTATAATTGCACAGTTTCTGGAAAGCAAGAGGGTTGTGTTTGAGTTTGTCTGGCAGAGGAAGGACCTGAGCCCCAGCCTTTCCCTCCTGGGAGAGGGGCCTTACCACGAGGGCATGTTAAGCAAGATCAGTGCTATTTGGAGAACAGGTCAAAAAGACCATTAGGGGACTGACCTACATTCCTAAATCTAGTCAAAACTTCTAAACCTTGAATCTTAGGCATGCTCAGACAAGATATAGACAAGATTTCAGACACAATCTGTTTCAGGGCCCTCAGCCCTGATGTTGTGGGTGTCTGCAGCTCTTCACATTTATGAAACCTATTTTCCTGTCTTTGCTCTCTGAAATCTTTTCCCGGAGCTGGGCTTTGCAGTCCCTTGCTGGATCATGCTCTGGTACCTCAGGTCCCTGGGAGAAAAATGATGTTAACTACATTTGCAAGCTAGTCACTCACTGGGTTGAATGTAACCACACAGAAAATGAAGACTTGTACAATTCAGCAAGCAGATAAAGACACTTGAAGTTAGCTTTTGAAATTTCTCTAGTGATATAGCAAGTAATAATTCTTGCAATTGCTTTTAACAGTTTCCTGTACCAGTCTTGACACCTATAGTAAATGGACAGAAATTTTACAGTACATGTGAATAGATCATCACTTGCCGTCAATTCTGACGAGTAGAGGGTTGAAAAAATTCATTGTGAAATAAAGAAGCCTGTATTTAAGAATTAGAAAAAACAACTTGCTTCTATCAGATCCAAGGTCAGCTGAGGGGAGACACAGGATTATTTCTGAGATAATCAAAGTAAAGAGGTATCAGCAGAAGAAAGGTGGGTGAGTGCAAAGAGGAAGGGCCTCTGTAGGAAGTGACCAGGCATGTTTCTGCTGCTGAATTTGGCATGAGTGGTGGCAGTTTTCCCTGAAAGAGGAGGAATGGGAAGAAATAGCAGAGAAGGAAAGGAATCAGCAGGGGCAGGCGACCTTCACAAAACATGACTGAATATTGCAGATGTGCAGCCTTTGATCAGAAGTCAAACTGTAGAAACATTTTGTGCCATCTTCTTATGGGAATAAATGTTGAAGATGTCAAAAGAGCATAGTAACCTCTCTGGAGCATGCTATTGCACCAGAAAGAGGAGTCTGACTCCTCTGTTTTATTAAATTTTGCTTTCCTGTGAGCAGAATGTCTCTTAAGGATTCCTTGTTGCTGTTTCTCTTAGGATTGTATAAATGCAGTCATATTTCTTTCCAAGTCTTCTCATATACCACCTGCTGTCTTCCAAAATGGTCAGTGTCCTCAGTTGTTTTTACTGTGGGAGAAACTATATAAGAAGAATGAAGCACATAAGAAAAAAATGAAAAATTTGGGAGACATGATGGCTGGGACAGTTGTGAGATACAAAGTTCTGAAGGCTGGTGGTTGTTTTATATGCAGGACCCCTTTGTGCAGTGCTTTCAGTCAGCATTGCATGCTGTTTGCATGCTTTTGATGTTACATGTATTGCTGGGATGAGTGAGGGCTGTCACACAATGTTTATTCATTCTTAACTTATAAGTGCCTGGATATAAGTTTTCATGACAAATTAGAACATGTTTGAATTACATAAACCCATTTTTTTCTTTAGAATGCATTTCCACATATTTCCTTATGTTTCAGTAGCAGCAAGTATATTGGTTAGAGAAAATTTTAGTGGCTTTCTTTTCTCATGTGCAAATCTAGTGTTATTAATTGTAATATATTTAAAAGGCACAGGGGAGTAGAGGAGCACCTCACATGAATTAGCCTGCAACGTCTGTGGGAGCTGTAGGCTTCAGTTGCCCTTGTGGCTCTGATGTCTGGGATGGTTGCTACATGAGGAGTCAGGAAAAACTGTCTCACATATGGAAAACAGGAAATTTTGAAGTGCTCTTGCCACAACTTGGTTTAAAACTAAAGGAGTTGAAACTCAAGAAGTCTTAATGCTCTTGCCACCAGAGCATTAAGACAGAGTGACTGCCATTTTGAAGTAGTATGTTCCCTGATGGCTGCAGGAGAGAAAAGGAGAGGAGCTGACAGGGCTTTTGCTTTTCTGTTGGTGTGCCATGACAGTATTCGTAGTCTTGCTCATGGATCAGCAACACGGTGGTCCTAGAGAACTCTGGTGAGATCTCCTTTCCTTGGCAGATCCGATATCTGGAGGGTGGTGAGGCACTGGAACAGTTGCCCAGAGAAGTTGTGGATGTTTTATCCCTGTTCACGGTCAGGCTGGATGGAGCTCTGGGCAATCTGATTCAGTGAAATGTGTCCCTGCCCCCTGCAAAGGGGCTGGAGCTAGAACATCTTTAAAGTCCCTTCCAACCTTGGCCATTCTATCCTGGGGAATGAAAGCCCTGATCCAGAAGCCACATTTACCAGAAGCTCTGCCTGCAGATACGTGCCAGAGTGCATAAACAAACAATCACCTGTGTTTATTGTGTCATCAGTGGAGATGAGCCAGATCTATACCAGACTACTTTCTGATTTTGGCCTACTTTGGCTTACTTCTGAGCAGCCAAAAAACCTGCTAGTGGCAAGCCAAGAGGCCCTGACTCAGTGGAGTGTGCTGTGCACTGGCTGAAATTCCTCCTGGTTCCTCAGCACAGGGCTGCTGGATGCAGAGAAGACTCTGTGACGGGCCGAGTCACTGTCCTCAGGAGTCCTCATGCTTTCTGCAGGGCTGATCAACTCTGTCACAGATCTGGGTGCTGGTGTGTTCCTACGTGATAGGTGTTCGGGTCTGGGACTGTCCTAGCAGTTTATTTCTTATTACATTAGTGGCATAGCTCAGTGTAAATAAACAAAGCCTTAGTTTCCTGGGAAAAATGATGCTTACATAGCACTTACAGTTCTCAAAGAACTTCTGTTCGATCTCCACACTAATGTGGTTTCACAAGGAGACTGAGATTATTTTATTGCCCCAGGATGCCAGGAAATTTTCATTTGACTTCCTCAGATCTCTGGGATAAAAGTGGAACAGTAAAAAAAAAGAATTCCCTTTGCTGTCTTAGATTTCTGTTCTTCAGGAAAATATGTTATGTTTTCTAAGATCTGATATTCTGTAGTTTATTTTTAACTTAGTGACAGTATTATTTTACTTTTTTTTTTCCACAGAGGAATATCTTGCCCTCTGTTGCTTCCTGCTCCTGGCCTTTTTTATAGGCTTCTTTTTCTGTGTGGTGTGTAGATAATGCTTTTCACACTTCATTGATTTTTTTTTCAGTGTATATTTCCTGTCTTTGAAGAAAACAAAGGAGTCAATAACCCATAAAGTGCAGAAAATATAACTATCATTAATAAACTGCCAAAAAAACAACAGGAGACCATTTGTTTGGTAGTGTCATGTGAAAGGTTTGGTGCTGGTGAAAAAGTTATGCTGTAGCAAGCTGATAGCTATCAGGAGGTGATATAATGAACATGCGAGAAAGAACCACGTGTTCTTTAGTAAAAAAAAAAACAAACAAAAAAACTCCAAAAAAACACCAATGAAACCCCGCCCCAAACATCAAAGCAAATCTATACCCCACATTTTTACCCAATATGAATGTCAAGGGCAAATCTTTCCAAAAGCTTTATCCTCTTATTCAGTTAAACTAGGTACAATTGGCATGGAGATGATCCACACACATGATCCATAGTTGCTTAATCTCAGCAAAACTGTATTTATCTTGACAAATGGTATTTTTACTTGTCAGGCTAAAGTCAGAAAGCTCCTGGATCTTTCTGTGCCCTTCTCCTAAACACCAGCTCCTCACAGAAGCATTCAAGCATTCACAGATGTACAATCTCCTGTACTTTTGGAGGTGAATGCCTCCCAGCTGACAGCAAGAAGAGGGGTGTGGGGGCTCTGCCTGTCTGTCTGTCTGGAGTGTGAGAGCCTGGCAAAGCAAGGTGGGTGGTTTCTGTTTGTGGGGCTGGGGGACAGAGCTGATGGCTTGTGGTGAGGGGTGAGTTTTTGACTAAGAACTTCAGCAGCCCTGACTGTAGGCCTCAGCTTTGCCTTTGTTCCCACTCTTGATGTCAACCCAGCTCTGGGCATCCTTGGACTTGCTTGAACTCAGTTTTGTGAGCACTGAGAAGCAGGAGCCTGCTCTGTGTCTGTTCCCATCAACTGAGAAATGCACAGAAGTGCTCGAGATGAGATTAGCACAAGTAGTCACAACTCTCTTTAATTCTCTTCCAAGTTAAATCTATTTGCCCTTGGCCCCATCAGGTCTGGAGTTAGCTCAGTCAGGAGCATTTCTAACAGCCCTGCTCATATGCTACAGACAGAGGATTTCAAGTTGATACAGCCAAAAACGCTTGCAGGTTGGTTTCTTTTACAAAAACACACACTTTTTTATTGACTTAAACATTCTCCTGCAGCTACACTGTGCTCCTGTGTGGTCACCTACCTTGTGTCACAGCCCAGACCAGAACAAATGATGAATAGTGAGCTTGTAAGAGAAACATTCTGTTCCCAGCAACGTGCCAAAGCTCTTCCCACATCCCTTCTGCAGCAGCATAGTGAGGCAGCCGAAACATCCAGGACACAGACCTGTCTCTCTAGGTGTTGTTCTACAACATAATTTTCATACATCCCATTTCAAATGTCCCATTTCAAGCATCCATATTTGTTAATGCAATAATATACTGGGTCAACATCTGGACTTTTGAAAAGACATGTGAGACAAAAATCTTAGGTTGTAATAATGAAACACAAAGTTTCATTCATTTCTGAGTCACACACATTCTTTCCTGCTTGTTTATGGTTTTGTTTAGATTTTATCATTTTTATACTTTTTGTGTAGCCTTTTTTCTCAAAATGTCTGCTGGATTAATTACAGATAAAAACCGAACTGTAAAACTAAAATTTCTGTCTGTGTTTTCACAAGCCTTTCAGAGACTAAGTTGCACAAGAAATGAAAATCCTGAGCTTTGCCCTTAAAAGAGCACAATCCTACCATACCTAAAATCCATGACAGGAACTAACTCGTTCAGATCTGGTTCCTCTATGCACCCCTCATTTGTGTACAGAAATGTCTGGATCATCTCCTGTCTCCATCCAGATTTAGTAGCAGAGCGCTGCTGTGGGACTTCTCGCTGTAACGCCAAGCCTTCCTGCACATATTCTGTTCTATTGATTTCACTGAAATCCCATTATAGGTTACTTTCATTCCTCTGTTTTTAAAATATGTTACCGGTGTATTTATTTGATATTGCTAAAGGAACTCTACACAAAAATCTTTGGCAGTAAGACTGATAGAACCTAATATATTACTTACCAGATTGTTTAAAGATAATATTACTTCTCAAAGGACTAGATTTCTTCCAGGCAGCATCTTTTGCCCAGTGATCTCCTTATCCAAACAAGTCTATGGCTTTGAAATGGAAATGGTTTCTTCTAAATAGCTGTATTAGGATTTCCATGAGGCATGAAAAACTGTCCCTGAATTCTTTATGAAGGAATTGGGTTCAGCATATTGCATTTCTTGAGTACTGTGCTTGCTTCTATGTTTTAGGGTTTTTTCTCTTACTTAAACAGTGAGAAAAGGAGAAACATTTCAACATACACATGAAAGAGGCATGAAGTAGATACAGTACAGTATAGACAAAAGCTTAATATTGTAATCACTTATGTATTTTGACCATTAAATCAAGTGAGTTTAAAGTGATAGACAAAAGATCTCTTCTATGCCAGATAAATCTCCATCAGAGGAACCTAAGATCTTACTCAGGTTATGGCATTAAATATTACATTACTTTCTCATGTTAATGTTTGTTCAGACATATGCTCTTTTCCTTCAAGTCTTGTTGGACTTCTTATGCCGTTTTTATAAGACAGCCTTGACTCTGCACTAAACCATGCCACTAACACGTTACTTAATCTAACTGGCACATTGTAAAATTTTACACATGCGCTCATCCAGATAATTACACAATTAATTTTCACTTAGTACAGCCGAAACGGGGATAATGAAATTTCCACTGGTGTACTGTTACGTCCGGGGGTTAGGGGTCAGCTTCCTGTTTGGATAAGGGTGAGTTTAAAGAGGATTTCTGACAGTCTCCTTACTTCAACTGATTCTAAAAACATTGCAATGGAATTTCAATTTACAGCTAAGTTCAATGGAAGGAGCAGATGTTGGGAGTGTGCCACTACCATTGGATTTTTTTTCTGGGAGTCCTTTCTATGCAGGTGTAGTCAAAAGTCAATGTTCTTCATCCCAATCTTTATTTGAAGGTAGAGTTAAGCTGACACTGGATATTAATTTCTGCACTGACCTGTGGCTGCTTTGCAGAACTATCCCTAGCCTGAGCAATTTTTCCCTTTTGTATTTTTGGCATTTCAAAGGAGCACTTTCAGAAGACGAGAGCGGAGCTCTTCCCCCTGAGGATGTGTAGTAGGAAAGTCACCACAATAAAACATGGCCAGAAAGAACTAAGTCAACTTCCACATCTCTAACAAGGCCTTTTCTTTGGCACCGAAGTATAGAGTGGCATATAAAGCTAACAGTGATTTGATATGTAACTGCAAATTTTGTGACCCTAAAATAACAATGCTTCTGATTATTGCCCATCAAATGTGGAATAAGATGTTTAGCTTACTGTGGGAAATGCCTATGCATGGGCATTTGCTGTCACACACCTTTCCTGTCTATAGATACCCTCAGTAGATGTGCTCCTATCTGCAGAGCTCTATTTTCTGTTCCTCACCATCCCAGACCTTAGCTTTGGTCATGCTGGGCAGGTGATGAACCCCCCAAGCACAGACTCCTGCAGGTAAGCTGTGGCCAAAGGTAAAAGGGGTCTAAAGGAAAGCTCAGCTGTCGGACCAGTCTGTCCTGTGTTTTCACTGCTGCACAGGACTGACCTGGCATGCAAGAAGAGGTGCTTTGTAAGAGGTGCTGCAGCTCAGAGCCATATGGACACAGCTTTCTCTCTCTCCAGGTCCCCACAGCACACTGGCAGATGCAGGAGGCTGGTCAGAAATGGGTAACCTCACCTTGCCTCAGTGGCAAATCTAAGTCAAATCCTTCCATCTCAGAGCCAAATAATGGTAATGCTAACATTTCTATCAATGTCATGGGCTACAGAATTAGGGGCAGAACACGCTGTCAGCTGTGTATGAATGTGTAATATATCAGAGTACACCTCTTGCAAACAGCAACTCCATGTGATGTGTATTTCTGTATCTGCGCCTTGATCACAGGATGGACTTGCACCATCCTTTAATAAGTGTAAGAAAAGAATTACTTGCAGGACAGACAGATGTTTACACAGTCATTGGTTTTGTGCATTTCCTCTTTCTCTTTCTGTCCAGCTTCTTCAGTGGGTTTTACACCATGCAGTTCAGAAAGCACTAGCACTTCTTATGGTAGGCTTGTTTCTTCATTCTCTCCTTTTCTTCTCTTCTAATATCTCTGAAGTTTTGTTTAGGTGTTTTTGAAACTCATTTAGCAGTCCTGCTTTATTCAAGTTTCATGCTGTTTTCCTCTATTTCAATTTCTTTGATGCCTTAAACATATTTCACATGTTTTTAAGGCTTCAAAGTGTCTTAAATAATATGCTTTCCTTCCTCAAGTAGCTAAAGATGTAACTAATAAAATCCCCCCTCTGTAGACCACACCTTATGTTATCAGTGCCTAGAGACCAGCCTTAGACACCTGGAGCTACAGATGGATGCACTGTACAACCCTGACCATCAGACATGTCTACACATTCATAAAGAAGGAAACCCTCCAACTCAGATATTTCAAAAGAAGCATAAAAATTCAGTTTTACTGATCCACTGGGAAAAAAGACACATGAACTGAGTTTTCTAAAGATCCACAGACAGTCCTTGCATCTCCTTTCTACATCAAGGGTTACTGTGACAGCAAAGGGCATGTATGTTTTACAAAAGGACAGAGATGATGTAGTACACTAGAGGAATTGCTGCTTGTTGTTACTCCTGTCTCAGAATGCAAAGCTCTAAGTGAAACCCCTGTGTCTGGTGATCAAGTATACAAATATTCATCTCCAAAGAAATACAAGCAATATTTTCATTAATAAGCTTGGTATTACTAAACTTATTAGTGTTATATAACTTGGAAAAATATTAATTGTATTTCTAAGCTAGTGATTGAACATAAAAGATACAACACCAATAGAAAATTTGTGCATTAAGAAAGAGTACAAAACCCCTCATTTTTAATTTTCAAATTAGACCACCTATGTTCCAACAGAGAGCCATTGTCAAGAAAAAGTTGTGCTTGTTCTACTGATTTTGTTCTTATGTGCTTTTCCTAATGCTCCAAGCATTAGAAAAAGTACTATTTCTCAAGAAAGCTGGTAATATCAAAATAAAATTGTATTATACAATTACCATCTCTATAAGAGAAAGCAATAGTATAACAATGCATTGTATTGTAATAGTAGTAATTTAGTAATGGAAGGGTCTATATACCACATAGTGATGTGGTATATATACCCTTCCAATCATCTTCATTGTTTCCCCAATGATAAGCACTGCAATTCCCTCTCTGCAGGCAGGGATGCCCTTGGAGGGGAGGCAGCCATGGGAAGCCCTGGCACACAGCTGGCGAGGAAGAAAAGCACAGACATCTCTCCTGTGCTCTCCCTGCTCGAGATAATCCTGGCTGACAGCATAACTCACTTTGTGAGTTCCATGGAACCCAGAAATACCCTGGATGGAGCCACAAAGCATATTTGGGATAAAGAGTGATCTAAAACACAAATTAGCCCCTGCTACACAACACTGCACTGCACTGCACGGCACTGCACTACACTACACTGCACTGCACACCCCTCACCCCATCGCCCTTCTTGTGCCCTTCACAGTGACAGGCTACCCCAGCAGTTCTCATGGTTGCTTTATAAGCTTACTTTTAATGATATTACTGAATTTTTTGAGTACTATCTAGAGTTTACAGCTCTTTCCTTAACATATCTCTGAGCTATGATTTGTCAGTGAAGAATTAGAACTAGAAGAATAGATTTAAAGGCTCTCGAACATGTTAGATCTTTGATTAGCAGGTGAATTTAGGCACCATCCTGGGCTACATGCACAGGATACACATAGGACAATTTTTTTCCATAGTTAGCAGGTATTTCCAAAAGCACATATTCTATTCTCTGAGTAACTTTAATTTCTAAAAATTTAGAAATTTTTAGTTTGAAAAACAGTATTTTAGTTTACTCTGTAACATTTTTCTTGCATCATTTCTCTTTTTGAACTGATGTGAAACAGAGGGTAGTTTCCATTTCTACTAATTCCTATTAATAGAGATGAAAATTCTTGTTTAGTCATCTTTCTTGCTTCTCAGGTCTCTGTTCTACAAAACTGGCAGTGTATTGCCATGGTGATCTTCTGCCACAAAATGTGCTTTAACAGTTGAACTTGATGATCCTTCTGGGACCCTTTCAGCTCAGGTTATTTTGTGATTCTGTGATTCAGTAGACACTCAGCATGGGAATCAGAAATCCACCAACCTAGTTTCAAGCACACAGTCAGCAGAGAAAGATAGTCTGGGAGGAGAGGGATTTTTTTTTCTTCTTAGGACAATTAATTCAAATAAGGAAAGAATTGTCGTCTGTAATTTTCTATCAATTTAGCTGAGACCTCAAAACAGGGTGTGCCAGTAGCAGCTAGGAATCTGTTACATAACAGTGAGATCAGGAGATTCCTGGTGAGATGTATCCCACTGTTATAAAACCACCTTTTTTACCTTACCTTCTTAGCTTTACTAGCTTCTCCCTGTGGTGCCAGCAGATAGGCTCCTTAAAACCTCCTGCAGAGGTTTTCCCTCCATTCCCATTTGAGCAAATGATCTTTTCCTTAAGGCTGGTACATCCCACACACACAGTTTAAAAGACAAAATGAACTACAGCTTTCCTGACATTAATGCAGCAGGTATGCCATCCTTCTCAAGATTTCTTTAACATTTCTTGCTTTTGGTGCAGGGAATTCCTATGCACAGCTGCAGTTTAACAGTATCTGTAACAAATTGCTATCTATTTTAACAGGTGCTCCTCCTGTTGCTCTGCTTCTCCAGAGTTCACTCATTTTCTTTCTCAGGCATTTAGATGTGCTGATGAAGATACAGTCTTTTGCCAGGCAGACTATTTAGTGGGGACAAATTGTGTGATCATAATAAAAACAAGTAGTTATCCATGCATTGAACTACTTCACTCACGACAAATTGTCTATGTTTATGTGTCCCTTTTTGGTTAGAAATAAATCTTTCTTATTTTCCTAACTTGTGCAGATTTTAAGTCTGTTATTTCTGGCATTCTGATGCCTCCTTTTCCCCCTTCTCCAGCTTTACCTTTTATTCTGTTTTTGTTTATTTTTATAATTTTTTTTATCGTGTTCATTTTTGTGGGGATTTTTTTTGTGTTTATTTTTTGTTTGTTTGTTTTGTTTGGGCTTTTTAAGGAGCTTCGCTTCTTTCTCCTTTCTCTCTTTTCTCTCTTTACTCTTCTCCCCTTCAGTCTGGCAATCCTGGAGCAGGTCTATGAGTGAAATTCTCTAATATCTTATTGATTACATCAATGTTTTTGGGTTTTTTTCTCTTCCAAAATTTATAATAAGCTTTAGCTTTCTTTTAGGTATTTTAGGGAAACCTACAAGGTAATAAACCCCATGTTCTCCATGTACAGCCATTTATGTACTACAACATGGCATTCAGCCAGTGGCTGTCACAAAAGGGCATAAGAAAGCTCCTTCCATGAAGAGCTGTCAGTGTGGCTGTCTTTGCAGGACCACCTTGTGCTCTTCTGGCCCTTGATAAATGGATATGGAGAATGGAGAAGATTGGATATTGCAGAAAAAAGTGGGAGAGAAAATGGCAGTCTAGTTGTTCACAAAAATCTCAGGTCCCAGTGCAGAATGGCGATTCTCCCTGCAACATGAGAAAAAATTGAGGAGGAAAAATTGTTGCCATTCCACTAGCACAAACCCAGCCCAGTTAAATTATCAATAATTCAAATGTTTAAAATACACTGAGTAAATTTTATGGTGCTTTCTGACACACGTCTCAGGAATGGCCACAACATATTTTTGGTGTTGTGGTGGTTTTCCCCTCTCGCTTTTTTCAAACAAATTTCTTATGGGAACATAATATGAGATCCTTCTGTCATCTCTGTAAAAGCAAAATTTCCACTAAGCACACCTGGACATCAGCCATAGCTTTATCCATATCCTGACAGCTGTCTGCTGCTTGCTGCCTTTTTTAGGAGTGTTGGCTGATGGAAGCACTGACCTTCCTGCTGGTCATGCCCTTGGAGGCAAGCTACATCAGCAGTAGGTGTTGTCCAGGCTGCTGTGGACAGCAAGGGGCTGGATTGCAGACCTGCCTTGCCTGGCTCTGTCAGTGGCTGGGATCTCTTGGAAGAGACAGTGAGCATGCATTGAGCAGTTTGAGAACAAGTGCTGGGGGATCCTTGGCCACCCCCACATGCTCATGTCTGACTTCTGGGGAAGACAGACCTGCTGTTCCTGATGCTCAGGAAAGCCAGGCAGGCTGGCTGGATGGAATATAGATGTACAAATAGCAATCACCGCTTATTTTCTCATGACAAGAGACAAGCATTTGCCAGGAATGCCTCTGCAGCTACTGAGCATTCACTCTAACTCCCCCTGCAGTGTTGCAAATGACTGGAGGAGGGAGATGGAGCAGAGAGGAAGTCCCATAAGTGCACGCTCTTCTCTCATGACTCTTATCTTCTTCCCTAGACTATTCTTTTGGGTAGTGTAGGAGGCAGACTGCTGGCTCAGATGGACCTTTGGTTCAGCTGGCTGATGTTCTCAAGAGAAGAGCACAGATAATATCCCCCCGTGGTGAACACTGCTCCTGATATATCAGTACATTTTTATGCTGCTTCTGGGCATAAGCTCTCCATCTAGAACAGCAACAGATCTAAAAATGGGTTTACTTTGAACTGACATTTGTAGGTCCTCTCCTACTGCAGAGATAGGGCATTGGGGATAAAAAAGTTACAAGACATTTTGAGTATTCATTCTTGATAGATAGATCTTTTTTCCTAAACTATGATTTAGTTTTCATATCTAAACTTGGTCAGTTGCTGTTTGTCATAAGAATGGTAAATATTTTGAGTCTAAATTAACAACTTTAGCTTTAATTAGTGAGAAAAGCTGCTCATTACTCTCAAGTAATTTACTAACAATATTATTATGTGACCAAAAAAAATTAATGTAATCTGGCATTTATAACTTCCACATAACATCAGTTGCTAAGGTAAGAAAACAACAAAAATACCCCTTTTATTCAGAAAAATTCTTAAACTAATAAGCATGTTCCTAATATTAAAATCAAGTCAGCGATCCTATTGACTTTCATTACATAAAATTTATGATACTTGGATGTAGTTTAATAAGGTCATAAAAATGCCAGTTGTGGTATCTCATAATACTTTTTATAAACTGGTTTTACAGTCTACCCTTTGTTCCAAAGTTCAAAGTGACAATTGAAATGCACAGGTTGCCCAGGGGTTCAGACTTTTTGCTTGAAGTACTGACTGGCGAATACCTTAATTTCTAATATATCTATATTTTTTTTCAAAATCTCAGTAATTGTGGAGAACATTCCTTTCCTCCAGATGTGCCAAAGTTGATACTTTTCATTTTAAAGAAAAATATCAATAATTCAGTACAACGAACACATTTTATTGCTATACACTTTTTCCTTTTTCCTTTTTCCATTTTTATATGAAATGAAAACTGTGCAACATTTATTCCTAAGCAGGTCAAATTCAAACAATACTTCTAAGTGCTGTTACAATAGTGGCATTATATTGTCCCTTGTCAACTTTCAATTACTTCATCAACCTAGCTGATCACTGACTTATTTCCTGGCTTAGGTAAATAGGACTTTTGGTGCACTTCCCTTAAGTCATTTCAGAGAAGATAAATTAAATAATGATTGCAATTTAATATTGTGATAGTGCTAAAATATTTCCTTCAAGCTTCGAGTTTGACCACAAGTTTCCAATAATATACTTTTTTCACTTGCTAGCTCAAACCTGAGGTTTTATTAAATTCTACAGCTGCAGTCAGTATTTATGTTTTCATCTAGCAAATTGGACATTTTAAATAATAAAGAGCATGAAGTTATATATATAAACAGATAACACTTGCAATTCATTTAAGGTGGAAACTTTATTTAGAATTAATAAAATTCCACACAATATGGCACAGAGGTCCAAATTCTTAGCTCATTATGCTGAAGTAAATCTGGGGAAAATCCATCGACTTCATTGAGGTTATTCCAGGATCATAGCCAAATACTCAAAACCTGGTCTGGGTATATATTCCTCAGGGATGCAGAGCCTTGTGTGCACAGGGCCCTCAGTGTGCAGAGGCTGGTCCATCCAAGGAAGGATGTCCCCTTGCTCCCAAAGAGAGGGACAAACTTTCTTGACACATTGGGGAATCGAGACATTGGAGGAGACTTTGCAGTGAAGATCTTGGCCCTGCAAATTCCATGGCTTATCTTCTTCAGGGAAAACTGAAACTGGAGAGGAGGTAAAAGCCTGAAGTACAGCTTTAGAGCTTGGCCCTGTGGATAGGCACAATCCTAGTTTCACTTTGCCCTTGCCCTTTGATGATTCACCCGGTGTTCTCTCTTTAGGAGAAAAAACTAATAAGCAATAAAGTGTATAGTCTGTGCCATTTACAGATAAATGAAGTGTGGAGTTCTCATTTTTCAGTTTGCAATCACTTTTAATATCCTCTGCTATTTATAGCTGTTTCTGCCCATGTCCACACTGAAGAACATCACCGCAGCTTCATAGTAGACAAATTCTGCATGTGGTATCTCCAAGTAGAGGAGCTGCTCAAGGGACAAGAATGCACCCGTTGAGAAATTCCTCCTGCTCTGCATCAAAGCCTCCACAGTGTCTTGTCTTGGACGTGATGATAGCTGTGTGTACTTGTTTTGCCCTCATGTGTGACAGCTTGTATGCCAGGTTCATCTCAGATGTTAAACTGCAATTTTCCAAGAGGGCAATTCCCAAGTAGATATTTCAAGCCAGTGCCCAAAGAAACACTTTAGTATAAGTATGTTGGGTTAACTAGCTTAGATAGAAAAATTTTTTTTTGCAGGTAAAGTTCCTAGGGAGACAAATTGCTCTTGCTCCTGTTCCATATAGGAACTTAGAGGTTGATGCTTAAGGACAGAACTTCATCCAACTGTGCTGACCCAATGCTAGCCCAGCTGCAGGCTCTCCCCACTCTCAGGAGTCTGCAATATTCATGAGCCAGTCAGAGGTGGGTGAGGACATGGTTATACCAGTGACAGGACAGCAGCAGCTGCTCGCTGGCAGGTTGGGCAAGGAAAGAGCAGCTTAGGTCTTCCATTTCCAGATGTTTTTTTCCTATGGAAGCATCCATGCTGTAAGAACATCGCTGAGCACAGGGAGATTCACCCTAGAGATGGTTTTTTGGCAATTTGTACTCTGCTATATCTGAAACCCAGAAAATCTTCCAGTTTTGTCTAAGAGCCTGCAGGTGGTTTTAAAAAGAGTGAAAAAATAAATTAATAAAAAGGAAAAAAAGGAAAGAAACAACTGAAAAAGAAGCATATCCTGGGAAAATAACATCAACATCTTTCAGCTGATCTGATCTCTCCCCTTCCCACTGTCCCGCAGGAAGTTCTGACTTTATGTTTATTTTCCTTTCTTTAAGATACTAACTTTAAAAACAAAAAGTAAAGGAATCCCAGTTGCAGCCAAGCTCAAGTCTCACAGAAACAGTTCAATGATACATAATGCAAAGGATTCCAGCAGATTTGCAAGTAGGAGGCTAAAATAAGACAGAAAGTAGCAGGGAGAATTCTGGTATTTACATGGGTATGGGCCTTCTACTAATGCTACTGTAGAAGTAGGAACATAAACTAATATTTAAGTGTGTTGGGCCAAGCTCACCCCTGCATTAATTACATCTTGTCAAATAGTGGAGCCAATCTTGGAGATATTTGACACATGAGTAAGGGAGCGCCATGAATGAAGGATGTCTTCACCAGGCTGACAAAGTTGGAGGTTGGTCAGGCAGCAGCAAAGGAGGGGACTTGGACTTCCACTCTGTGAACACAGTTACACCCTGTGTGTGGAAAGTTCAGCTCTGAGAATCCTGCCTCATCCCCCTGCTCTGCATGGAGGTCAGGGACACCTGCAGAGAAGTGGTAGAGGCAGAGAAGAAGCAAAGACAGTAGATTTCCTCTTCATAAGAAAATAAAATTATTTTTGTGGATAAAGGAGTTGAAATTTTCCTGTTGACATTGACGAGCTGGGTTTTCTGTCTTGATGGCCAAAGCACATATCCTAACCCCTCCTCCAGGTCACAGGCACCCCTTCAGTTTGTTGTTCATATAAGTTCATAAAAGCCTGTGAAAAAAAGACTGTGAGAGAAACAAGAAAGACAGTTGAACTTCAAGAGAGATTTCCCTCCACTGAACAAACTCCAGGAGGAGTCACGCATGCATAAAATACCTCTCCACTATCATTTCCACTGGCTCCTTTGGGAAGATTCAGCATTTTGCAGCCAAAGACCCATGATCAGCAAAGCATCTGGCCTCCTGACTCCCCATTTGAAGTCTAAATTCCAGCTCAAGTCAGTGGGGAGTTTGAACAGGAGTTGGGAGATTCAATATTTTGCTGAGCACTGGCCATCAATATCAGTGCACTGCTTAACTCATAAACTATATTTACAATTATTGCTCATGTTCATCCACTGACACATTTCAGGTGCTTATAGAGGTTTCTAATAGTATGCCGTAAATCACCCTAAAGAGCTGGGATACAATTTTTAGAGTTCAAATGGGAATACTTACTAGATGTGAGTGTTTGGAGGATAAGGACCTATTTTCCAGAACAGGTGCTTAAATGAAATGATGAAGTCATTACAGTTGAGCAACTTAATACAGAGAAAAAGCTCACATTATTCTAGTACGTATAGGGCTCTAGCAAAAATGTCTAAATTAAAAATTTGAGGACTTATTAGGCAGGAGGATTAGATTTGCCATTTCACTTGGAGAACATTTTGCGGATGTGGGAAAATAAAATAACTTCTTTTTGTGCATATATAGGATTTTTTTTTTCCCACCTGGAGAAGTTGCATGGTTTTGACATCACTTCCATTTTTTCTTTTCTGCTTTTGAGTTTGCTTCTTTCCTATGCTGCAGACCTCTTCAGTGCTATGAAAATCAGGGTTTGCTCTTGAAACAGGCATGTGTTCAGGAAGATACAAAACATCTCTCGCAAAGGCAATATAGTGCACTCTTTGTGGTCGAGAGTGTGGGAAACTCCATTCGGTTCATTTTCATGACAGAAGCACTGAACCACATTAACACAGAAGGAAGATGTAGAAAACGTTTAATGGTGCTGCAACGCTTTGTTTATTCTCAGCTAAGCCTACAGGCTTCCAAATGAGCCCACTATGCAATGTGACTACATAAGGTTAACTGCTGGGTACATTAAGCAAAATACTCTCTCTTAGATGCTTGTTTAAGTCATCATTTCTGATCATTTATCAGACTTAATGTGCTACAGCAGACTGCAGGTCACAATGTGTCATTTCCAAAAGAACTTTGACTTTTCCCGTTCCAGGGTCAGGAGCTGGTAATGTTTAGCTGAAATGACTGCATTGCACTTCATAGCTTCCAGTATATCCACTGAGGCTTTGGAGAGCTATTCTTGATAGACCTGGCTCCAGGTATTTGGGCATTAAAATCTAAGGGAATTGCTTAAGTACGGGGACTGAACCAACATTGAAGCTGGCTGCAAAAACAAACAAAAAACCCCTCCACTTCATTTGTTGGAAAAAGATGAGACGTACAAGAAGGATAATTGTTTTTCCAAACTGATAGTAGGAGTTCTCTCTGGGGAAAAAACCCCAAACCAAGCACATAGACACCCCTACCGTATGAAGGTTATTTACATGGAATTTAAGAGCAAATTGAAATAGTTTGGGGTAAAATGTTGAACATGCCATGGGAGCATTTCCCCAGTTCAAGGTAAAACAATAAGGCTATTTATCTGGTGAGTTCTACAGCTAAGTGACTTATTTACAGCAAAAAGTTTCCTTGATGACTTTTGGTTGTTTTTTGGTTTGGCGTTTTTTGTTTTTTTGTTCTTTTGTTTTTTTTTTTTTTAATTTAGAAACTATGTGCATTTTCAAGAAGTTTGATTTTTTTAACAGGCTGGGGTCACACTGATGGGGATTGGCCAAGGATAAGATGGGAATCAACAAACATCTTCTGTTTTCTCCCATATCCTTTTTAAATGCTGGGCTAAAGCCTGTTTTCAGCTGCATTTGTGGCTCCATAGTAGATAGAGTAAGAGGAGCGTCTGTATTAAAAACATAAATCACAGATCTAACATTATATGCTCCAAGTATCACGAGACACTGTTTTCCTGTGTACCAATCCTGTATTCATATCCTACATGGATGCACAAATATTTTAGGTGAAGACGGAACTACTGCATCTCTTCTCAAACCATTCTCATTATACTGAGTTATTTAGTTTAAAAAAATAAATTAAAAAATATTATTTTAGTTGCTAATAATTTTACCACATTTCAACCATTCAGAAATGACAATTTTTCTTTCCCGGGATATCTTTTTGTATCCGTTATTCTTTGGAAAATTTTCAGCAAAGATGTTCTGGTGTTTCTAAGAGATTTGGAGAGAATGTATTACTTTTTGAAGGCTAAAAGAAGTTCTTCTCATAATTAATTGACAAGAACTGCACAGCAGTGCCTTGGGGAAGAGGCCTGAGATTTGTATTAGGGATGTGCCTTTCACTGAATTTCTGTGACAAATTGCTGAAATAGTGAAAAGCTTGAAGTACCTACTTCTTCAAAGGGTGACTGCTGAGTCCTCCAGAGCCTCTGGCTGCTTCCACAGAGACAGACAGCACCTGTGAGCCCATAGAGGGCAGCTGGGCACCTTCCCATCTGGGGCTGTGGATGCAGCACCCTCTCAGCTAATGCATGAGGATGTAGGGAACCTGTTGTGAAGTGGAGTTGGAGAGGGGAGACTAATTAGGAGGAGGGAGCACTGAGAACATCATGCTGGAGCGTGCTGGGGAGATAGATTCATCCCAGCTTCTCAGCCACTGAGCCAGGGTCATGGAAGTCTTAAAGTGCCTAAGAAGAAAGGAACATTTTCATGCAAGCTGGTGTACATTAAAGAAGCCCACTCTACAAAAGTCTTGGAAGTGAAAAAATATTGACTAGCCACCCTGACCCTAAGTGGGATGACAGTCCAGTCAGATAATAGTACACGAAACTTAGTTAAAGGCCATTTCATAACACTGTATATTCAGGGGAGCAGGGCAAGTTGTTATTTGAGGTTCTCAGAGTCTTTTCATCTCCTAAAATTAGTTTTTTTTCTATCCTACTAATATTCTACTACAATGTCTTATATTGTAGCAATTAAAAAACAGCCATCATGTAATTCTGAAGGTCTAAGAGAATTTTTAAATTTATAAGGAATCTAATTTGTGAGCAATCTAAATCAGAATCTTTTTGAGAACTATGAAAGAAGCAAACAAAAGACCTCATTGATGTTATTAGAAAAATTTGATTCTATTTTAAAGTGCTCATTACCCTTAAATTGGTAGATTTCAAAAGAACATGAGGAGATCCTCTGTAAATATTTTCTAGATCAGTACTGTTAGAAAAAGTTGCCTCCCTCTCAGGATGTTCAGAAATATAAATTGTAATTTGCAAAGGTAAAGCTTGAGAACATAACTGCATTTTAAAAGCAAGTTGCTTCTAAATGCCTCATTAGTAAAGATGAGTTTTCTGTCTGTGAATGAAAAACTTGGTGAAGAAGGCAATAAGTGAATAAAAAATGTATCTAATACAGAAAGAGGAAAAAAAGTCAGAAAAATTAAAAAATCCTAGAAATCTCCCACCCACAGTCTTTCTTTTCTCCCCACAAGAGTAATAAACAGTACAAGAGAGGGTTGGGTTTTTCTTTTAAATTAAATATTTACTATAAGCACAGAAGACCTATTCTTTCTTCAAAGAGGAGTCACTCATTGGTAAATTTATAATGTTATTGTTTGAACAGCGTGTGCACATCATACAGCAAGAACTTGTGAGATTGCTGAGTTACAAGAGTCTTAATTCAGTATCCAGAGAGCGAGAAGGAAGAGGGAGGATCAAGGACAAGGAGAGAAAGAAATGAAGTGAGTTAGTTAGGCACAAACTCTTTCTATCTTAGAAAAAACCTCAACATTATTTTTAATACTGAGTGCTTTTCATCAGGTAGAAAGGAGCACATGAGACATAGACTTACAGAGGCTTGAAAGAGTCCTTCAGGTTCAAAACACTCTGAGATGTCTGCAAATGCCAAAAATATTCACACATTTCTAGTTGCACCAGTGAACACTTGTGTGCCACACGATGTTATCCCAACAGGCTAAGAAAGGGTCGTGACATGCCTGCGTGTTTGGTATTGTTTGTTCATTCCCAATTTCCACATTGAGAAACACAAGAGAAGCTTTATTACAGCTGCATTTACAGAGTGGAGGGCTGAGCTCTCTCTGTGCCTGAGAGAAAACTGAGGGGATAATAATTTTTCAGCTGGTAATTACACTGACTCTAAAATTCTGTACCTGGACATTTCAAGGTGAAGAGGAAAAGTGTGTTGCATTATTCCTGTTTCTTTATTGAAATATTATCCCACACTTGCCAGCTGCTGGGACATATGTTAATAGTTTAAAATGTCATATGAAAATTAAATGAAATAGAAAATCTAGCAATCTAGCATAAATCAGTTCCAATCCACATGTTTACATGAGGGAATTTAGCAAAAATTTCTCTCTTCTTTCATTTAAAAAAAAAAAAAATGGACATGCTCCTTTTCCCTCAAACTTTCAAAAAAAGCAAGAAAAAAAGCGCCACAGTTTGGCAGAAAGCAGGACCAGGACTGTAAAAGTTCAGCCTTATAGGTGAAAGTTTTGGAAAGTTATGAGCAAATGAAAACAGGGGCTTAGCATGGAAATGCATAGGCATCCTTAATTACAGCTGTTGGTAGCTCTCCAGCTATATTGCAAACGACACATGTTTTTTCTACTTAGAGTCCTAATCCTGTTAGTGGATGTGTCAGCGTGGAGCCCTGCAGCTGTGGCGTGTTCCGCGGCATTGGGGCACATCCCGTCTCGTGAGCAGAGGAGTCTCCACAGTGCTTCTGCCTCCCCCGTAGACGTCAGCTGCGGATGGCTGCAAACACTGGCAAGTCGTAAGAATAGGAATCTGTGAATGGTGCTAATGTCTAATGTGATTAGTGAAATTCCAGTGGTGTTAAAGCAGTCAAAACTGAACATGGAAGCAGCTAATTAATTCCACGGGTTTAGGAACACAGCACTGGCAAGGATTTGGGGTCATATATTACATATACAGTGCATTAATAAAAGATGAAGATTGAATGATACGCCACCCAAGCTGTGCAGTAATCCCACAAGAAAGTATTATCTGGAGCATCTTACTGAAATTAGTTTTGCTGAGAAAATTGGATTAAAGTCTGAACTATATGTTTACTGGCTATTGTTAAAGTCAGTATGAAATCATTGACAGTCAGAAACTTCCAGTTATGTTTATGGCCGTATTATTTCCAGAACACATGCAAGAGTCATGCTTTTAAATTATTGCAACATCATTATTGTGGGTCCAGAAGCCCAGTAAAGGCAGGGACTCTTGCGGGAAGCGTTGTAGAGGGGACTGCTGGGCAACCACGTTGGATATGGCTGAATAAGGTAATCTTTTGGTCCTGATTTACAGGAAACCCCATCTGTCATAAAGATTACTCAATCAACTTTTTAATATATTGAAACTAAATGGATGCTAGAAAGCATCTCTAATGCAAAGCTAAGGTCCAAGTCCCGATGAGTCAGTGGAGGAGAAGGCTTGAGCCTGGCTGTGAGAAAGGGAAGAAAGGAAAGGTGGGAGGAGAACAGCACACAAGGACACCATCCTCTGTGGGCCTTGTGCCCCTTGCCGTGACAAAATGACCCAGAGAGTACTTAGAAAAAATTGCTTCCTGTGCTGCTGAAAAGTTGTGTGTACTCAAAAACGGAAAGATGGAAGGCTTTTTCCCATTGTCAGCACATGCTGTTGGGTACCAAAGCAGGCAAACAAGCACTTCCTCATGTTCTCCTTTGATAGAACTGAAAAGTAATCTACAAGTTTGAGATTGCCAATAATTTGGCCAAAATCAATAGCAGGTGGGTTATTTCAAACTGTGCCTCACTTTTGAGTTTGTGCAACATCAACACCTTTAATCTTGTTAGTAGTGACAGAGAAAATGTTCCTTTCACTCACTGCAGCCTCCTTATATGGCCAATCTGGGTTGAACAAACATTAATTAGTTAATAGTTGGGTAACACTTTAGAAACCTAAAGTCCTATGTAAGTGCAAAGTCCTATGTAAGTGCTAAAAATTATTATTGTTTTTGTGAGCCAAACAAGAATTTATTGGGCTACACTGAAAACAGTTGCTATAATAAAAATGCTAGAAATATGGTTTAAGCAAAGCAACATGAAGTGTAAATTAAATAGGCTTTAAAAAAATTCAAGCTCTTTCTTTGTGTACAAACTACCACAAGAGTGACTCAAGTAACATTTTGAAAAAAATTTGCAGAGTATGAACTGCATTCCAGTACTCATTCTGCATTTTAAGAATGATCGCTAACAGTCTCAGCAACAACATAGGAAGTGTGTATTTGAAAGATGACTACTGTATAATTGCCAATAAGTTCTGTATCCAAGCATTTGCTGAGGATATTTTTTTTTTTTAGAAAGAATATTCTGAGAACCCCATGAACTTTTATATAGCATAGTAATGAAACAGAAACACTTTTTCTGGTGCCAAGTTTCTATTAAATCAGTCTTTTGGAAAAAGAAAAAAAATTCATCCCACTACAGTAAGAAGGATTTTAATAGAAAGCTTTACAATGGTTCTGGCAGGGGACGTTCTGAAATAATGAAAATGAATAGAAAAAGTTCCAACCTTAAACAACAGTGGCAGTTGATTAGCAAAGCTGAATAAAGATTTTAAAGAGATTTCTATCTCTGTTTAATAGTCTTCTAGGAAATCTGTTGTATAATAGCTGCTCGTTAAAAGGCCACAGCTTTCAGGGATTATTGTTGACTATTGCTATGGAAAGGGGACAGTCAGTGTTCCTCACATGTTCTCTGTAATCTGTAACATCAACAGTTAGCCTGGATCTTTCACATGACTTAATGAGGATTACATTTAGGGAAAAAAATTCTATTGAAACAAAGATAAAATAAAACTGATGGAAATCCAGAACTTGACATAAGATATTTACCGTCTGAATATCTTCACAGCTGAAAGTTGTACAATACTGTTTTTCTTCCTCCCACACTAGGAATTTACTGTATCCTCTGAGTTGTTTGGATTCAATTTCTCTAGTTTATCTCATTCCTGTTCAAGGCTCTGGATCCTACTCATGTCCCCAGACTTGTCTCTGTATTTTATCCATGGACTGTTTCATGCTGAGCACAGAAACCTCCCAAGAGCATTCCAACACACACACTAAGAAACTCTCTTTGTGAAAGCTCCACATTGTGGCTTGCCTTGCCCTTCCTGTGATGCTCACTCAGTATTGCCTTCACAAGACACAGTCTGGGCCAGAGGGGGGCAGATGCTGAATCGGTTGAGCAATGCTGGGCTCAGTTCTGCAACCCTATGTGCTTGGTCAGACTCTAAAATGAGAAGATGACAGCAAACATGGCCACTATGACCAGCACCTCCTTCTCCTCCTTTCATCTCTCTCCTTCATGGCCACAGCACTGTGCTCTCAGACCATCCAGGCATGGACATTTTAGGCTGACACAGTGATGAGGCTGGAGATGACATTGAGAAAAGCCTTCAGATGGCAGCCAGCAGGCCTCCAGGTTCCCAGGGCATGTGATGTTCTTCTGAGGACCTGGTGCTCGCTGCCTTGTAACCTGCCTCTTCCAGCTGGAAACTGCAATCACATGCTTTTACACATGACTGCAAGAAGTTGTTACTGTCACCTGGGGAAAGTAAGAAGAAGGGAAGAAGGGAAAAATGTAAGAGATGCAAAGCCATCACATCACAAATGACCTCATTAGTTATTTATGCAAGTTACTGGTCTGAAGACAAAAAGGAAGTGAATTGTATGAGGTTTCTAAAAGCCTAAATAGAAGGCAGATTTTATCATATGATCTATAGCAGACTGTACTGAGAGTGCTCATCCCATTGCTGAGGATCACACCAGAGTCTCAAGATCCCTACACCAGCTACTGGTGGGAAGAAGTCATCTGCCCCACTGCAGCCCTTAACACAGGTTGTCTTTGAAATGGTACTCAAAAAAGTTGCTTACAATGTTTGGAAATGTGCTCAGGAGGTGTGCAGCCATGCAAAGGTGCTACATCCAGAAATGCCAAGTACCCAAGGCCCTTTGTGACACTGGTGGAGCAGCAGGCTCTTTACCACTCTAAAATCAGATCATTTCTTTGGGTACTTTGGCTAAGGATGGAGGCAACAGAGGTGATCACCTGTGTTTGAAAATGATTAAGTGCTTAAAAGCAAATATAGAATCTGCTTTGACTAGAGATTATTCCAGACCTGTATTTCTGACTTCTTGATATGAAAAATATGTACATGAAAAAAGTAGATGTGCTTATGGAAGTCTGTGGGGGAAAACAAACAATGGCTCCATGTGTTCATATTGAAATGCAACTAAAATTACTGTTTTCTAGCAGTTAAGGTCAACCCTGAACTCTCACACCTAAGAAAAGCTTAGTTCACATTTTAAAATGGGGATTTTAATACTCTGTGGTATTATTCTTACATTTTTACTAATGTATAATTCTTTCTCTGCTGTTGCGCATTTTATCAGAGACATTACACTGTCCAACAGCTTAAGCACCTCTGCAGTTATCAAGGTTTCTGTTTTAATATGCCTTGTTTTAAGAACACAAAGCACTCAGCTCCTCCCTTTTCTGTCCTTTTTGTGAGCTACCAGCCCCCAAAAATCTTAGAAAAGTTTTTATGCAGTGTGGTTTGGGAAAAACTAATGTGAAGGAGGTTGGAGGCCACCGGGAAACATTAATAGTTCTCTTCAGTTGTGTTTTCTTTCAACTGTTAGAGCCTAATGAGAGTACTGCTGTGAAATTTTGGATACAGTTTTGACAAGGCTGAGCTGATCCATCAATGAGGCCTCCTTGCTGAAATGAACACCTCCAGTAAGCTTTAAATGGCCTTTGTAAACAAACAGAATAATTCCCACTCACTGCAGAAATGAGTTCCATATTTATTTGTTTTACTTCACAGCTCCTATTAAGTTGATTTAATAAAATTCAGCACATAATGTTTTTTTAAAACAAGCCTTAAGTAAACTGAAACTGGGTACTGAACTCTGCGTGGTGCTGCCAGTATTAATGGGTTCAAAAGAGGCCATAATGCTCCAGCAGTCATGGTGACACTGAGGCTGACACTCCATGAGAAAGTAAAGATGGTTTTAGGGTGTCTGACACCAGCTGAAATGCAGCAATCATACAGTGGCCAATGGAGGAGCTGAGTGGCCGATGTCTCAAGACCTTTGGCTCAGCTAGGTGTCCTGCATCTCCCCAGACATATTTGGACCTTCTTCAGTTGACCCCCAGCTTCTCGTCCCTTCTTGCTCTCTGCTTTAGCACCACAATGTCACATTTATGGACACACAGGCCCTTTATCAGCCCCAGCCTTGTGTTTGCTTACAGCCGAAGGTGTGACAAACAGGTCGCATCTAAAATTAGGATATGAGCATAATTTCTGAGAATAGTCAATATTCTCAAGGGGAGTCCAGGACCTTCCTCATTCCTTAAGATGTCTTCCAAGGGAAAGAAGAAATGTGAAGATTGTAATGCAACTATTCACAGTGAAAAATGAAGACAATGGGAAAAACCCTATGAATTTCATGTACTCTGAGAAGTCATTCAGGATCCAGAAACAGAGCTGGGGCCAGCTTTGCCAGCAAAATCCAGGCTTATTGCCGCACTGGATTTTATAGTTTTTTATTTGTTTACTTCTTATTCCTTTGCCAAGTCTAAACTCTTCTTTATGGGGACTTAACCAAAGTATCTGGCTTTAGAAGAAGTTATGGAACAAATTGCCAAAACACTCAACCAGAAATCATCAAAATCATCAAGACTGGGCCATATTTAAATGAAGTCAGAGGTAAAATAGCTGAATTACTAAGGGTTCTGTGTAACCTCTTGCTTAAAATGTTACTGGTCCTTGAAGATTGAAATGAAGCATAAGTGATGCTGACTTCCAAGAGGGCTTTGTGAGATGCTGAAGAAATACAGACCTGGAAGCATCATGGCCATGCCAAGCAACCTGAGACAAAGTTTAACAAAAGGCAAAGCTAGAGGATACCTTGCAACATATGAGTTCCTGAGGAAGAGCTAATAACAATTTTACACGAAGAAGTCCTGCCTGAAAAACCAGTTAGTGTCTTCTGAAGGTGTCAGCAAGCATATGATGATTTGCCTGATGAAATTGATGTATTTTCAAAAGATTTTTGGCAAAAATTTTCCCTAATTTGGAACTTTAGGGCAAATAAGTGCTGTTGTGTAAAAGTAAGGTTGATTAATGGCTGAATAAGTGGTTACAAGGCAGGAAAAGAAAGTTAAGAGCAAATGTCCAATTCTTTTTAGTGAGATTCTCTAGGTTTGTCTTATGCCCTTGCTCTGTTTGGATACATGAGTTATATTAGTTTGTTCCTCTTCTTCTTATCCCTTCACATTTTTTGAAGAGGAGCTAATATATGGTACTACAGCATGGGGAGCAGTGATGATGGACCATTCATAAAACCACTCCCCACATAGTGCCTGAATGGCTTGGACTGTTTTCAATAGGGCTGGACATGGTTCCAGTTGAGCTTTTGACACTAATTTTTCAGTTATTTTGTCCCTCTTTCTCTCATAAACACCATGCAAGGCACAGAAAATAAATGGCATCCAGATTAAAAAAGCAACAGCCTAACCTTGTCTTGGCCTCCTAGATGCCCACTCCCTTTGCAGAGGGGGTCACCTGCTGAATGGTCCTCCTGTCTCATAGGAAAGGTGTTGGCTACAGAGCAAAGAAAGTCATCAAGAGCAGCTTTCAAATGATTACAGCAACTGACTTTCCACCATGTAGTGGCTGCTGGCCTCCCTTCACCAACCATTGCCTAGATTTTTGTGAAATTTTTTCTTTTCTCTGTCTGTTCATTGTCCCACACTGTAGAGCACAAGCTTCTGTACCTAAAACTTGTTTCTCTGTGACCTTTGGAAGGGATAATGTCTAGCAAATAATTCAGTCCTATTTATTTTCTTTCTTTATTTAAAGACATACAGAAAGCCTATTGGACTGCACTTGATGCGTATTGACATGGAAACAATGCTGCCTGCACACTGAAGCCACTTGCAGGGCCAGTACCATGCCATGGTACTCTATTAGTCTAGATACTTCAAGGAAAGTGAGTGTCACAGTGTGAGCCAAATATTTTCCTCAGGAAGAGCTTAGGACAATGAAGATTTTAAGGTTAAGGCAAAATGAGAAGGTGAGGACAAATGTTTACTAAGAGCTTCCACACGTGATCTGTACAGTATGAGAAGAGGCTTTTAAAGGTATGATCATACTGATCTGGTACATCTAGATTGCTACAGCACAAATTCATCAAACATTCATGTCCCAAACTGACACTACAATGCTGGAAAACTCCGCTGGAATGGGCAAGAAGTAACTCTTGTTGGCTCAACCCAGCAAGGTCTGACTTGTGGCCGGGAGGATAAGCCCATCTGGCATGCTGCCTTTTCCCTGAGGCAAAGAACAACAGCTTGGGCACTGTGTTCAGCCCACATGGCTGAATGCCTCCTCTTGCCCACAGGCAGCCACTGGCCAGAAGTGAAGCCAGCAGTACTTTCCGCCTGAAAAAAGCCAGCAGTGCTTTCTGCCTGAGTGCAGGGAGAAGAGTGGGAAGCAGGTCTCCCAGAAGGGGCAGCTCCAGCCACTGTGCCCAAATGCTGACCTATCCAACTGGTCACACGGCATTGTGTGGCTGTGTGACTAGGCCAGTGACAGCTAAACTGTGGTAATATGTTGTGTTTCTCCCAGGGAGCTCTGCAAATTATGGCAAAAGTGGCTTTGTGGTGGTGGCAAGGCCTAGGTTGTAACACCTGTGTTACCCACACACAGGGACACAGATGAGCTCTTCTGGGCGAAGACCCGAGGCAGAGGGATAACATGTTTTTTCTCACTTCTTCCCCTGGCTTTTTCAGTTATATTTAAGCAAGCTTCTTCATTATTCCCTCTGTAAAATAGGAGTAATAATGCCAGGCTGCCTCACAGAGAAAAAAAACCAGGTATTTTTTAACTGCTGAAAACCCTCTTATAACAAATGCTGAAAGGCAAGCCATGAATAACAGCTGACTCTGGTTCAACACCTACAGATGTCCTTTAATTTTTGCATGATGGGGACCTGAAAGAGTGGTGGGAGCCATCCATGGGGATCACTGCCACATTGCAGGGCCAGTGCTGGCACCAGGGAGAAGGACCATAGTGTCACAGAGGGTGCTGTGGCCACCTAGGAGCTCAGGACACCCAGGAAGCTTTCCCAATTGAATTTTAAGAGGCAATTCTCATCCTGCTTACTTTAGGTTTATGCACGGTTTATTTATATACCCCTGTCCTTCCACAGACTGCCCTGTGATTCTGATTTTCTGACCCATGCCAGAAACCCCCTCCTCCTCCTCAGAAAGGCATTGAAGCCTTTCCTCAAAGCTGAGCAGGGTTCAAAGTGCTTTCCTGAGCAGGGATGATCTTCTAGCAAAGCAGATTCATGCACTGGGGCCAGGATGCCACGTTTCTCAAGGGTGACGGTCACAAAGAGGCGTTTCAGGGCTTGAAGGGAAGATTTACGAGCACGGTTCTGAAAAGGGAGCACAGGCAGTTCACTGCGGGCTCCACAAGAAAAGCCAGCCCCACTTGTGTTTAAACTGGACTGCTCAAAATGAAGGCATTGTGCATGCCGCCAGTAAACAAAGAAAGAGATATCTGGAAGTGATAAAGCTCAGATTGATAAAAACTTCCCTTCTTCTAGATGGAGGCCACACATACTCTAAATAAAATGTGCCACTTAGGAGATGATTTGTGTTGATAAACCTCGAGTGCATTGTTTTTCCAAATGTTCTCTCCCAGTTGGGAATTTCACACTTGGGCAGGCTCCAGCCGTGGCCTCATGAAGTGCCAGCCTCCTTCCCTGACCTGACCTGCTGTTGTTTATACTGCTGTTTACACATTTCCAAACAGCCCTTGCAAACAGTCCCTAATTACTTTCGCTCATGGCAGCAGCGGCGGCCGTGTGGAGGTTTGGGCAGGCTCTGAAGCATTGCCAATGTTGTGCAGTTTGTTGACACAGAGCTTTCCCTGCTGCAGCAGCAGGTCAGAGGGAGGGTTAAATGATGGCTAAAGGTAGCTGGAGACACAGCCCCTCAAGGCTGGAATCACCCTGTAAACAGCCAAGGGAATAAATAATCCGGGTAAGAATCGGCTTTCTAGGTGTTCCGACCATGAGACAAACCCTGGAGGCATCGCTGATCTGTCATAGTACTTGGGTTTGGAGCCATGCATGTGCATCTCCATGGAGTCAGAGCTGTTTTGAGGAGCTTAATTTGGATGCAATCTGGATGCAATGCCACATATCCCTCCCCTTTGAGACCAGAGCTCAAAAGAGTTAAACAGCAGTATGCTTTAGATTGTGATACCACTCTATATATACACCCTTCCTAAACACATGATTGAGGAGAATCCATATAGTCTTTGTGCTCCAGACATATTTGACTTTAACAGACAACTCATACAATTGTTCTGAAGATGGGGCACAAAGCCTCTGGAATGAGTATTATTTCTGGTTTATTGAAAAAGAAATTTTGTTTGAGACCAAGTGGTTTAATTAGTACCTTGGAAAGCTATGTAAACTTGATATAAATTATGAGGGTGTTGCCCTCTCTGATTTACTCTGTTTGAAAACATTGAGGGCCTCCAGCCTGCCCAGACTTAAAAATACTAGCATTTGTTTCCATTAAAGCCATATTTTTAAAGCTTGGACAGGGTGTGGGAGTGCTGATTTCCCTTGATTAGCCACAGATATTCCACAAGAAAAATAAAGTTCCTCAAAATTTTTTTTCATGGATTTCATTGAAAAAAGCTCACCCCATCGCTTCCTTTTTGATCCACCCCCTGATGTCTTCAATAACAACACTGCAATACAGAATTACAGATCTGAAAGTTTGTGAAGGGCTGTGTACCTCAAAGAGTGGCCAAAGCACCAAGGGCTTGCTTAGCATGTTGCTAATTTTCAGACCACTGAGGCCCATCAGTTAGGTCTCCAACTCTCCTCATGAAAGCCAATATATCACACATTGGTTGATGAAACTGACTGCCCCAGATGTTTGGTTTGCATTTATTTACTAATGCTCATGAGACTGCAAAAGCAAACAAAGGATGGTTCATGAAGGTGTTTCCAGAATGCGAAACTATATCACTTAATGTCAACAAACAAAAACTATAGCCACAAAATTGGCCACTCCAGCAAAGCTGAAGCATTTTCATGCTATTTTCATAATCTTTGAGAGAAACACTACACATGGCCTGCTCTCCGTGCCAGACACTGCTATACAGGAATTGGAGAAATAACAAGTCTATTAGTCTGGGATAGCCAGCAGTGTAGCCCTTACTTGGGGAGGAGGTCAGGAGATCAACTCAGGCTACTTAATATCCCAGACCCTGAGCCAAGCTGTCTATTGCTGGACATGTTCATCTTGGCATTAGATAATGCATGCAATGTGCTTTAAAGAAAGTGCGATATGTGGGCTGTTTATTAAGCAAACTGCACTCAGAGCAAAGCAAACCTGCTCACTGCTACTGAAGTACAGACATGCACAGATACTGCAAATGTGGCAGCATGCCTGCAGGTGTGTCAGTGCAAATGAAGAAGAGCTTAACTCTGGTGATGACAGCTCAGGTGCTCCATTAGTGATGGCAAGGACACTTGGAGAAAGGAGAATGGGCTTGGTCCTCACAGGCCGCACAGGACAAGCATGGCAGACAGCTAGAAAAGTGGGTTTTGCAGTCTGGATTTGTCACTCCACTTCTGAGCTGAGATATTCTCTGAAGAGGAACTGGGACATGGGCATGAGAACCCCCCTCTGATGTATTTGGTTCCCTTCTGAAGGGCTCCCAGCCTGCCACGGAGAAGGTTCCTGCTGTGCCATGAGGATGCCCCTGCCCTCCCTGCTGGAGGAGGTCCTGCTGGAGCACCCTCACCTGCCAGACAGCTGTTGTTGGCGAGCTCGAATCCGTCACACGGTCAGTTCCTCTCTCTCCTTGGGATCCCCCTTCCCTCCTGAGCACACAGGCTCCCTGCAGCAGCCAACTGGCCTCTCCCACCACGGGAAGGTGTTATCAACCCCGTGAGGAGTGGGCTTCCTGGGATATGGGGCTCATCCCACTGATTCGAGGAGGCAGATCTATCTTAACACTTATCTCCCTGTTAAAGCCTCCTCCCTCTCTGACAGTTGTTTCTAGGCCTGTACTTTATACTCATCACCAGCACCAGGAGTGAACCTTTCCACAGGCAGATAAGTGGCACCAAATTAAAGAGCATTAAATGGATGTCTTTCCATATATAAAGAGCCAGTAGCAATTTGTACATCCCCGGGCATGCCAGAGATGGTAAAATCTAATCACTTTCCATGCTTTAAATGCTGTGTAAACATGAGGTAATTGTTCTTATATGTGAAAAATGATGTGTCTCATGTCAAGAATGTATCAAGACTGAATTTTTAGCTTTGTGAAATATTATCGAGCCCAGCCCCTGCTCAGCAAATCTTTCCAGACTCAAATAAGTCACTAAAGCAAATAAGTATGTTCTTATTTATGAGACTGAGAGTTTATCTTGATTAGATATAAAGGATGTAAATAATGACTCTCTTGTAGACAACTTCTAACATAAAAGAAATAAACTATATATCTATGTGTTTTCAGTATATCTAAAATACACTCATCATTCACTGCAAAACACTTAACGCTCTTGATAAATGAAATGCACATAGTTAATCTCATCAATTTGGCCCCTAAAAACTAAAAATCCATCTTTTCTGCCTTTTTTAGAAAGGAAATAACAGCAAAATTTACCATTAGTTGCAGAGTATAATCTGTTAACATCAAAGCTAAAGGCTTACTGAATGGTTTTTCAAACCACTGTTTCAATGTCTGCAAGCATTTCTTCAGCAATTATTAAGATAAAGTAATAGGGAAACAGAGTTTTAGTATTTCATCAGTGCTAAGGGAATAACTAATAACACCAGAGCCAGACCCCAGGCATGATGTGGGCATGGCTGGTGGGTTTCCCTACCTTAGCACTCAACCTTCAGGGACCAGATGTCTAGAAAAAGGCCTCAAATGAAACAATAGTAAGGGCAAAGAGCTTTTGAGTTCTTTCATTGGAGGACATTTATCTCCAACTTGTTTCATCATGCATCTTTCTTGATGAAAATTTCCAGCCTTGGATACTGAGATAGCATCTACTCTGGGTCACTTGGATAAAAATTTGCCCTAAAGATAAACCGTCTTCTAATCAGAAGCAGGAGAAAAGAAACCAATGCACTCACAATCTTATCATTGGCTGTGTGGTCTTTACACCATTTCACCAGTGAGGTGAAGGCTCATGTGCAGGCCAGGTGAATGCAACAAGGCTCTCTTTCCTCTGAACTGTAATCTTATTTGTTCCTTCTAAGTATTTTTCTCTCCCCATGACATCAGTGCGAGGTTCTGTGACAGTTTTACTGTCAGGGATCATCATCTCTGGAACATTTCAGTGTCCTCAGTAAAAGGGACAGATCTAAAAAAAAAAACCCCAAAACAATCAAACCAATGCTGGAAGTATTTTTGGAAAGGCTACCATCTTCCAACTGCAATGCAAGAGACCCTTATCTTCACTACCAGACTATCTGCAGCTTCTGGTATGTAATAATCCATTACCTACAATATTCCATATTTACCTTACAAAGCTTTGAATTTGGCACTTCCCTCAGCAAGGTTTTCTTCAGCAAGTCCATAACTGACAGGCTGACAAAAATCTTTCAGGCAGCATCCATTGTTTACATCAGGGATAAAAGGAGTATCCCAAACAAATAATTTCAGTGCAAACCCCCAAATAAATAATTTCAGCGGTAAATGAACATCAGTGTGAAATATCACAGGATGTCTTCTGGGGCCTGCCAGTTACTAGAACCTGGTAAGCTTTTACAGACTTTAAAAAAAAAATCCTGCCATCATAGACTTCCTATGCAGAAGAAGAATTGAACCTCTTCATACTTTTCTTTGTTAAAATAAGGTTCACAAATTTATCTAGATGCTCTCATAAAACTCTTTTTCCAGATTCTTTCTCTTCTTTTCATTGAGCCCTACGAATTTTGTCAAAATCCTCTTATAAGACTGAAGATTTTGATCTGAGGTCATATGCACAGCTTTTTTAACAGTCCACTTTAAAAACCTGGTTGCAGGAGAGCCCAGAATTGCCTCTTTCTTGTATAAGCTTGGAAGATATGAAAAAAACCACCAGAAATTCAGCCTTGCAGCAGAGCCAGGTGTTAGTCAGTAAACGTAAAAAATTAATTTCCTCTGGTGGCATTTCCAAGCTCTCATGTGGCCAGAAGGAATTTTCTTCCTCTTATTTCCTCCTCTTCTTTTCTGCCCCTGTGCTGAAAGGCTTCAAGCCCTCCAGTTTCCTGGATCTTCTGCAAACTGAGGGAAAACACGTTGCATCTCAAAACATGATCTCAGAGGCACAGGCTCCTGCAGGCACCTCACAGAGTGTCTCAGCCTCTCTGTGGGACTGCTCAAGAACTTCAGCCACTCACAACACTGTCTTCCATCCAAAACTGTCCTGTAATATGTCTTTCTGACCTGTCCTACAATGGGAGCATGAACATGAACATGTCACTGGAACTTCTGAGGAGCTAGGTCCTTCTGGTTGTTTCCTGTTTATGAATACAGAATATCCTCAGATACAGGTTTTGGTCAGCATTTTGAGCATTAGTAGTCTCAAATCCAATATATATTTACTTTTTATCCTAAGATTAGATATAGAACCAACTGTTTATGCTCTCTGAGTTGTACTCAGCATGTAAGAAACATATTACCTTTGGCCTGAACCATTTTTAAGTGTGGAGAGTGAGTAGAGGAGCCACAGGAATTACATTTGTGTGTAGTGTTTAAGATATATAAATGGGGTGGAGCTTAAATCCCTGAGCTTTTGGAGATTATGCTCAGGAAACCATACTTTATGTGGTCATAAATAAAGCAAGAAAAATATCAACTTAACTGCGACATATACCTTTATGTGGGTATATTATGGAATTTTAATTATAATGAATGCAGTAATAAACCAATCCACCCTTACCAGCAAAGCAAAGAAACCCCCCCACCCCCTTTTCTGCTACTTTTATGGCATTCTGAATCCCACAAATAAAACTGGTGAGAATACACATCCTGTTCTTACGCTGTTAAAAACTCTAGTTGTGGACTATTGCAGTTTCTTATTGTTTCAGGACTCTTTCCAAGTCACAATTTATCACACTGAATACCAGGTAGTTCAGGACTTTTGGGATACCAAAAAATGTTGCAGCCAATGATCAGCATAGGTGAAGAAGAGCCATCAACCAGCTCTCCACAGCAACACCAGGTCTGTGCTGTCTCTTCCCTGCACTTCCACATTGCAGGATCAGGCACAGAGACAACTTCTGTTGTGAGACCTTGTTTCATAGCTCTGCTCACACAGGGGAAGTCACAGCTGCACACACATGCTCCATGCCCAAATGCAGAATAAATGCTCTGTGCCAGTAGCCACACAGAAAATGATGATGTTTGCTGTCTAGTAAAGGTGGTAGGACACGCGATTGAAGACTGCTGAGACCTCCCTTTCCAAAAGTGGAAAAAATAACCAAGCAGGTATCAGTAGGATCAAAATACATCACAATTAGAATAGAAACACCACTAGGATTGCCTGTCTGGCAGGTGCTAATGTGGGATCATTTCTGACAGGTATACCAGTGTTGACTCTGAAAATTGAAAAGCTCAGAACTCTTTATGTAAGTGTCTAACTACAATCCATTTTCTTCAAACTCCTGACCTCTGGGAATGTTTCAATGTCACTATTTATTGACATTCTGCTTTTTGGGAGGAGCAATAAGAACACGGGAGTTACCACCAACAAAAGAATGGTGTCTTCCAACTTTGATCCTTTTCCCAAGAGTGTGTTTCAGTAGATTCAGCAGTGGATTTCTATAGATTCATTCAATGATCATTTATATTTAAAGCAAAACTTTTGATTCCATTTCCTAAATAGTTTGGAAGTGTAAATCTTCTTAAATATTCTAGAAGTGTAAATCTTCCTAAATACAATACTATTGAGTGGTAATTTATTTTCCAGCTGGATGCAAGCTTTCTAAAACTTGCAAGATGAATTAAGTTCAAAGGAAAATCATAAATTATGGAAAGGGAGGCTCAGTATACTGATATACACTTCTGACAGATCTTGATCTAACGTGTTCTTAAAGGCTGCTAGGCATAGAGAATACAACCTCCCCAGGCAACCTCTTCTGTACTTCTTGGCATTACTGTTGGAAAGGTTTTCTCAATGTCTGATCCGATTCTTTCTTCCTGCAATACAAGCCCACTGCTTCTTGCTTTGTAATGCATGGGCATGGAGAACAGATTGTACTCTTCCTCTTTGTAACAGCCCTTTCTATACTTGACATATAATTTGGTGTGATTTTATGGGACTGTATGTTCACCAGGGACTTAGAGTTAAAATGATGCTCATTTGAAGTCACTGGGTAAAAAACAAACGGAGAACAAATGCACATTTGTTTGCAAACAAAGATAGTGAAGATAAAACTGAGAATCTGCCATATGTTTTCACCAGCTGGAATTCATTCAACATTTTGTTAGTTCTGCACTTAAATGTCTTGTGAAGCTTACTTTTGAGGTCCTTCTCGTGGGCTATGTCACTGGCAAGAAGTCCTCAATCTATGGATGGCAAAATGCAAGGGAGTCTCCTGCAGTTGTCTTAGAGGGGAATATCACTAATGTGTTTCCCATTCCCTGTGCTGAAACTTCCAACACAGTGTTTTTCTTCCTCTCTTGTAAGTATTCTCCTGTGATGGACTGAGAGAATCCCAGTGAGAGAACTGGATGCTTGCAGCAGGTTTTGGAAGTGCTCCTTTCCAAGCGTCAGGCTTCTTCAAGAATTGCAGAAAGTCCAAAGTCAGTAGGGGACTAATTAAGACTAGTCAAACAGGATGTGGAGAATAGCATGAAAGGGCTCACAGGGCTCTGGTCTAAGGCTGTGTCTGCACTGTGTTACTTGGTGTGGTGCAGATTTATTCCTGTAATTCTTTTCATCACTGGGTAAAAAACAGGACAAAGAAAGAAACAGTCGAAATGAAGCCAGAACTGTTCTTTGAGCAAATTGAGAAAAAACTGTTGTTGTATACATGCAATTAATATCAAACCCAAACTGTTTACATAAAATTTATGGAACTGGGGTTCCATGAAAGAGTGAATTGCTGCTGTGAATCAAACTGAATTCACTTTTGGGGATTTTGGCTCAGGACTGCAAAAGTTAAATTATAGCATATAACACAGTACTGTATAACATATAACATATAAACCTCACTGATCTGTGAGGTTACTGCTGTTTAGAAATGAGAGCATAACATGTACAGACACTGTATGTGTGAGAGAAAGATATACCCTGCCTTGCCTGGGCCAGACTTAAATATTCAGCAATGTTACAGCAAAGTAACTCAGTACTTTGTATAAGATGGTGGTGCTTTGAGTTTGCTGATTGAGAAGTTTGTACAGAGGGACAGCTTTTGTTGCTTGTGCACTTCTCTGAATTAGAAGATGTGTCATATAACACTTATCTTAGATAGTGTGGGGGCAGTCAGTGAATGGTAACTGTGTTCTCCTGAAACAACAAGGATGTCATGTAGCACTTCTGGAGAGATAAGTGAACGTTTGGACTGGGAAGGGTATGCAAGGGATACCAAAGTTCAGCAGCTAATTAGAGTGTTATCACTTGAAAAGTAACATAACTGAATGAATGAAGTCATGGCATCTAGGGAAAAAGCTTGTCATTTGTTAAATCATATTGTGCTGTACATAAACCATACAATGGTGACATTCTCAGGAATGCAATGTAGCAGAATTGGGACGAGTAGAGGTTTAGTTTAACTCTTGAATTTAGGGCATCTGTAAATGCCTTATTAACTGGTAACATGCACATCATTGTGTTATCAGTAGGAAACCAAAGCTACAAAAAGTTCCAGTAGATTAAGCTTGTAATTTGGGAACATGAAGTCATTCTGGTACACTATTTACCCAACAATTTCTTGAACTCACACTAATAATTTTACTGAGTGAAATTATCATTTTTCTTCAGAAAGAAACAAAAAGTGAATATGCAGCGTGACACACAGTTTTCCATTCAGAGCTAGGTCACATCTTACCCCATCCCAGGCTGGGCCTCACTCTGGTAGCCCACAAGTTATGCAGGTGAGCTAAGTGAGTAAAAGATTTCTTTTTCAGTCTGTTTGAGTTAGCTTGACACAAATAAAAGGCTCTGTACAGAGGAAGGCAAGCTCATCTGAAGCCAGGCTGTGTGTGGGAGTGAGGCCCACTGCAGCAGGATCTGCCGGCTCTCTGTGAAAGGCTAGGAGAGCAGAGACACTTAATTTCTCAAAAAAAAGAAGTAGGATTAGCCAGTAAATCACATAACCTTGAACTGTCCAGAACTGTAACATGAACGTGGTGATAGAATAATCACGGCAGCCCATTGACGTAAACAGGACGACGCACAGGGACACACCAATGCGGGATGCAGAAAAACGGCTCCACGCGAGGGGAAAATGAATGCCTTGAGTCTTATCTGGTGTGATAAGAACCATTTACTTCTGAAGAAACTATTAAAGGGCCAATTCTCTAGCATGCACTTAGTTAGGGAGTACTAATTTGGCAAATATTTGTGGTGAAGAATGTGGCCACTAATGGGCCAGTCTTGGTGCCCCTGGGGAAATCTAATAATGGCTGGAAAGGAGATGCAAAGGAAGACGTGGAAAGATGCAGAGAGTCATGTGAGCTTGCAGGACAACTTTGCAAATCACACAGGAAACGTACAAAACAATCATCTCCCTGCTGCTGTTATGAAAGAGGCATTTTTCAAATATGTCTTAGAAACCTATAACAAGCTTCCCTCAGCCCTAAGTATTTTCCTTACTCTCCATGTGTAAGAACATTTATTCTTTAGGGAAGCTTTCTATTCAAGTGCAGAGGCTTTCTGTGGGATGTTTGCCCAGTGCAATGGTCATTCCCTCTCCTGCTCTTTTATTGTTTCAGTCTCCAGGCAGAAAAATGCATCCAAACGTGGATGCATCCCCAGACAGTTGTGAAGCAGATATTACACCAGTTCACCAAAAGCACAAACAAGAGGTGTGCTTCAAGCTAACAGGCAAAAATGCCCTCACTTGCTGACTGTGTCCACGACCACTGAAGTGAAAGGAAGATGTCTCCTGTTATTGATGTTGTCTGCCTCACATGATGAAAAATTGCAAATAAGATTGTGCGAAGTACTGATCAGACAGAATACAGGACAGCCAATAAATTGTTCATGACAATTAGAAAGAAAAGGCTAGGCCACCTTTAAGTCATGCCATGGTGTAGTGGATATTTGCTGGGAGCAATAGAGAAATGAAAGAAAAGATAAATGTTGAAAAACAGAAATTAAAGGAATAAGAAAAAAATAAAAACCAAGGGGGTGTAATTTATACACACTTTTCTAGGCTTTATTTAGTTATCTGTTCCTGCTTACTTATACAAAGAAATAGGAAGTCACTGACTTAGGATGTGCAGAATTTTTCAGGCAGCCTTTTAACATAATATGTGACTGTTGGGTCTGAATTGTAGTCCAAAAAATACTTTGATAATAAAAACATGGAATGCAAACTAAGGCAATAAACACGTAAAGATACAGTGTGTGGCTTAAATCTTTCCACATTATTAAAAATCCAACTCATCCAACAGTACATTTTCAAACTCTTTTCCTCTGTGATTTATTAGAGAGGCTATCATAATCAATTACTTTTAATTAATAGAAGATGGAAACATTAATTGGTCCTATTTAAAATTTGATTGTATTAAATAATTCTACCCATGATCAAAAATGTATTTTGAAAGAGAGTTTAGGCTAATATATCAGCAAATGAGGCGCTATAAACATGATTAATATGCACATTAGACTTTCCTTATCACTTTTTGTTGGCAGTTTTTATCCGGTCACAGCTGAAATTCCATTGAGTTCTTTCTCCTTTTGTATAAAATACAGATTATGTGGAGACAGCCGTCTGAGTAACTGGAGTTTCATCTCGTATGGCCATTAATTATTATTGCTCCTTTAGTATTTCTTATCTATCACAGAGACATAGGACTGTATTTTTATAGACATTTGCTGTTTGGAAAAAAATAAGCTTTTGTGTGATGGCGCCTCAGCATTCTTTTATTGCAGAAAGGATTGACAACACATTTTGCACATCTAGGAAAGGGTGGGATAAGATGTTTATAGCTGTCATCATTGTAGAGGTGTGTATATTTGGTAATACACCAGGAAAGTTTTTGGACAGTATAGCCAGCCTTTGTTGCGATATTTTGACTTGTGTCTTTTAAAAATGCATCCACAATCATGTTGTATTTATTTCAAGGGAATCACATGCACTGTGAAATTTTTCACCGAATTATCCTGAATTTTCCCCTGTAGTTGGGGAAACTTAAGAGAACATTGCTTTCCTGGTAGTTTGTTAATGTTCAAGTGTTATTTTGCACTATACTCAGAATTATTTTCTTGTCTTGATTACTTCCCATTGCTCACAGGGGAAAAACTTGCACTGACTCGTGGCTCAAAAACAGAAGTGATGTGCCAAATACCTGCTGCTACCAGAGCCCTTTCAAACAGCCATTACCATTGCTGCCTTGAGAGAGTCAGATGCATAACACAGGGGATTTCAGACACTGAAGTTTGGCTGCAGTGCTCCCAGGAGGATCCCTCCCAGACATCACTGCTCCAACAGACCCAAACCTTCTTGCTTCCCACTCAAAATTGCCTGTCACCAGTGTAATGCCCTACTCGTTCTGGGACCAACATTTAACCAGTCAGGTGATATCCTTCCCAGTGTCTTTTACCAAAGGGTGTTCAGTGCAGTGTGGGCTTCTCTAACCCAGCCTGGGCTGCAAGCAGCAGCACATGCAACACACAAAGGCAGACCTGGACTCCTGTACACACTGCTTCTGCCTGAACTCACCGCTGACATATGCTAGTAGCTGTTTGAACTTAATTCAGATTTTTGGCACAACCATCTCATACTCATCTGGTGTCCTTCTAATAGTCAGGCAGCTCTCTTCCTCAATTGCTCCCTGCTGAGGAACACCCTGCTTATATTAGAAATTATTATTAGTCTGAACATGATTTCCTTACTGTTTAATTTCTTTCTGCTCTAAAGGCCACCCTGTTTGCCTTATGTGATATTCTTACACAATCACAGAATGAGCTAGTTTGGAAAAGACCTTTGAGATCATTGAGTCCAATCTATAATCTAGTACCTCCTCATCAACTAAGTGCCACATCCAGACTTTTTTTTAAAAACATCCAGGGACAGTGACTCCGCCACCTCCCTGGGTAGACAGTTCCAGTGACCAATTACTCTTTCAGTGAAGAATTTTTTCCTGATGTCTAACCTAAACTTCCCCTGGCACAGCTTAAGACTGTCCTCTCGTTCTGTCAGTCGTTCTTCTGTGTGTTCCACTCATCCATTGGCATGCACTGTATTTTCTTGCCCAGTTTCACTGTTGAACACAATTGAGCAAGAACATCTCGAAACTGACAGAAGCTTATCAGCAGCTTCCTCCAGCTTGCTGCACCTTCCTCCTTAGCTCCTCACACATCCCACAGTTTTTACTGAGCTCTTCCTTAGGGTTAACTGTGTGTTTCTGGTGTTCTGTGTAAAAAAAATGTAGAGAAGTCTGGATAGTTATGGAGGGATTGCTCCAGTTTTATATCAGCTTAGATGATTTCCTTACCTTCCATGTGTATTTCCTCTGAACAGACGATCATTTTCTGTTATGTTCATTCATCTTTGGTAACATTTGTTCCTTTTGAAAGAAAAGAACAGCTTTTTTTGTAGAATCTGGCAAAGAGAATACATTTTCCTGGTCTTTTCTGTAGTCAATATTAACGGTAAATATCAGCTCTTTTCTTAATTTAATTTCTTGAAGCAATATGTGGGCCATAATTTCCAGCTGCTCTGGGGAAGCCTTTGGGTGAGGATGGAGAGGGCATGAGGGCCTGGAGGCTGATGGCATTGTACCCAGGGGATGGTGTGGTGGCACCCAATGATCTGAGGGTGCATGAGAGAGCAAGCGAGGGCCTCCAGGAGCCAGTGCTGGATGCTGTGCAGAGGAGAGGGCTCTGCACCCAAAAAGAGTCAGGCAGGATCCCATCCCCAGCAGCCAGGCTCTGTCCCAGCCCCAGCACAGGCACCTCCACCCTGGTGCTCACAGCCTGCTTAAATCCACCTCTTACTGCATGGGTGCCGACAGTTACTTATTCATAAAACTATTTTGGAATAGTTATTCTACCACAAATTTATCTTATGTCTTTTTCAGGAAAAAGGCCTTCATAGACAAGCTGTAATGAAATACAGTTGGCTTGCTGCATGTCTAGGGGCCTGATTTGCAGCAATGTAAAACAGACACCCCAAACTAGTAGATACATTTTCTTTTAGTCTTTCTGTGCCTCCATTTCATAGCTGTGGAATGGATTTGAGTTTTATTTATTTATTTTTGTCTTTCTGTCCTTTGGGGTCAGGGTGAAAATCAGATTATATTTGTAATGGGTTCACATTTCCAGAAAATGTTTGAACACTAAGGAGGAAAAATGGCCTAAGATTTCACATAGAAAAGATATTTTGAAAACTCAAAATGTTGATTAATGAAGTGAGCAGTTTACAGTCATGTGGGCGTTTAGAAAGAATAAATATCTCCTGATCTTGATGTCTTTTTAACATCATCTGCTGGATGTCATTCAATGCACATTGCAACACTGCTGGAGGAGACATGCAGTGAACTGCCAAGGGAATTTCAGTCAGAAGTTCAGGCCAAACATTTAATATTTCCATTATTGCCTCAAAAGTTACAGGTGATAATAATTGAAACATGTAATATTTGCCAACATCTTTTTTATGGTTTTGATTGAGCACAGTGCCAAGGGACACTACACATATAAATAAAGTCCAAACAAATTTGGGTCAAAATAAATAACTTTTAAAAACCTCTGAGCAATCCAAACTCAGCTTTAAACATATTTATTACAACATCCATTACAACAGAGTTACTCCTGATTGCTGGACTGCTAATATTAATTTCTAGATTACTTTTCCCTGAAGTAAACTGCAGGAAGAGTTCAGGCACAGGCTCAGAAACTCACAGACAGGCTATGTCCACACTAGTAAATTAAACAACATTACAGCATGAGCCCAAGCTTTAGCTCACAGTCACTATTACGTGCCTAACTTGTCTTGATCCTCAGATAGGTTTGGGGGCTTCTTGTCACAGAAATTTGGCTCAGAAGAAGCAAAGGGCAGGGAAAAAACCTTAGCTCTAGAGAAAGATTGCTGAAGAATTACACTAATACTAAATAATGAAGAAGAATGTAAACAGATTATAGATACAGAGAGTCTGAGACCAGCTAATGGCTGAAAAAATAGATGACAGAGATAAAAAATGATAAGACTCGTCAGAAAGAACAAAGCCTCTGTGTGCATCATGCAGATTAAGGAATTAGAGTCAAAAGGTTAAGTGTGAGCAACAATGAATATGAAAAATGAGTAAAAAAAGAAGAAAAAGGCAAGTTTGTTTCATAAATCAGTTCTAGTTTTCAATTGCTGCAGGAAAAAAAGCATATTGAAATCTCTTATGTCAGCAGGCTGGACACTGGGAAGGGTATTGGCATTTTCAGCAGCAGATGAAAAGTGTCTTGTTTTAATTGCTGCAAATATTGGCCTCAGGTTACCTATCATCATGTGCTTTGTTTCATGGTGCAAGCCAAACTGATATTCAGTCTTAAAGTTCATGAGCCTGGAGCATTTTTAAACTGACCTCATGCACATCCAACCCTATGCATCTTAAGACTTTGGTTACTTTATAGAACAGGAATGTGGACAAGAGGCTCTATCAAGTGTATAGTAGGTGCTGCCCATGAAATCCATGTTCAGAACAGATAATCATTTTGGGTGTAGAATCTGTTCTCTTTACTGCAGGAAATTCTTCTGAGAGAAGCTCAAAGTGGGTAGCAGATATCTAAAAGCACTTTTTACTGAATAAATATGGAATTTTATCTGCCATTTTTAGAATGAACAAAAATATATTCTGGATAATTACCAGCAACAATAGTTAAATTTACAATGCTTTTCTCCTATAAGTTAAATATGTTGTTGAAATCTCCTCCTGCTGGTGAAGACAAATCCAATTCGTTTTCATTACATACATAATGGAGCAGGAGCTCTGCATTGGCAATATCTCCACTTCAGGAACAAAAGTAGGGAACAGTCTGCACTGCAAGTGGATTGGTCCTGTCTATTCAAATGAAGCTGCTTTCATGCCATGTGAAAGGAGTAGCTATTCACATCCTGTTCATCATGTCAGTAGGGCATAGCAAAAATCCAAGCCTATTTATTCTAAAATGGAAATGAGCTCTGCTCATAAAATCTCCCTCAAGAACTACATGATGACTTGTGCACAGGGGCTATAAAGATGCCTTTGCTGTGACTAACATGGAAAAAAAGTGCTATTCCTTTTCCAAGTACCCCAGCATCCACTGAGATGCACTTGTAATGCTATTAACAGTACCTAGGAACTGTTGGGCCACAACAGCCCCATGCAGAGCTACGGGCTGGAGGGGCAGTGGATGGAAACCTGCCAAAAAGAAAGGAAAGCTGGCTTGGGGTGTTGACTGGCAGTGGCTGAATGTGAGCCAGAGTGTGTCCAGGTAGCCAAGAAGGCCAATGGCATCCTGGTGTGGCCAGCAGGGCCAGGACAGTGATCATCCCCCTGTGCCTTGAGTGCTGTGTCCAGTTCTGGGCTCCTCACTACAAGATGTACATTGAGGTGCTGGAGTGAGTCCAGAGAAGGGCAACAAAGCTGTTGAAGTGTCTGGAGTACAAGTCTTAAGGAAAATGGGAGCTTAGAGGGATCTTGGAGAAAAGGAGACTCAGAGCCTTATTGCTCTCTACAACTACCTGAAGAAAGATTGTAGCCAGGGGGAGGTTGGTCTCTTCTCCCAGGTAACCAGTGATTCAGCAAGAGCAAATGGCCTCAAGTTGCACTAGGGGAGGTGTAGAATGGATATCAGGAACAGGCTGCCCAGGGAAGTGGCTGAGTCACTGTTCCTGGAGGTGTTTAAAAGATGTTCACTTGTCTCTTAGGGCCATGGTTTAGTGGCGCACTTGGCAGTGCCGGGCTAAGAGTTGGAATCAATGATCTTAGTGGTCTTTTGCAGCCTAAATGATTCTGTGTATCCAAGAATGGTCCAAACATTTGGATAGAACTCCCCCTGTCCCAGCTCCTTTTTTCTGGTGGTGACCATGGGTAGATACACAAAGCAGGATGTACCAACATGATGGGTGTGTGTAATGATGTTTTTACCAGTTCTCCTGATTTCAGCTAAAGAGTGAATTTCTTCTCAGTGGCTGTTCCAGTACTATGTGTTGGATTTGAACAAAAAGGGTAACGATGCTTTGGTTTTCTTTCTAGGTTGTATTTATCCAAAGTCAAGGACTTTGTCTCGTCTTCTGCTAGTGAAGAGGTACTCAAAACAACCCTAAAACTGGGAGGGAGCACAGATGGGGGAGGTGACCTGAGCTGACCAGACGGATATTCCACACTCCAGAATATCATACCCAGTATATAAACTGGAGGGAGTTACCCAGAAGGATAATTTCATCATCATCATCACCATCATCATCATCATCATCATCATCATCATCATGATGTTAGTATTATTATATTATTATTTACCATTAATATGGTATTTTACTTTGAATTATTAAACTAGTCTTATCTCAACATATATCATATTATTATTATGATATATAACAATAATTATAATATATATATTGTGTATACCATAATAATATAATATAATATAATATAATATAATATAATATAATATAATATTATATTATATTATATTATATTATATTATATTATATTATATATATGTTAAATATTATATTTTTATGTAATATATTATATATATTATAGTACATAGCCTATATTATATTATAATAATAGTATATTATTATGATATTATTATTTACCATTAATACCGTATTTTACTTTAAATTATTAAACTGGTCTTATCTCAACATATAAACTTTACTTTGATTCTCCTCTCTGTTCCACTAGGGTTAAGGAGAATAAAGGGGAGATTGAGCAAATGGCTGTGGGGTGTTTCATCACCAGCTGGGATTAAAACCACAACAGCAGTACACCAGCTTCCAGTTTTCTGTGATTTTGATGTTTCTTGGGGATTCTTTTACCATTAACAAGTCTAATTTCTTTTTCAACCCAGGAAAATTTCTATATCTACAGTGTGCTATGACAATGAGTTGTATATTGTAATGATATTCTATATAACGAGACACTCCCTGGCTGGTTGCATGGTGTTTAACTTCAGCTCCTCTGTGGTGGAAGCTCAGGAAGGACTAAAGTCCCGCATGTTGTTTGACGTCCCAAGTTCCCTTTTCCTCTCTGCTTCACTCTTACCTCCTCTCTTTGCTGTTTGGTGGGTGCTACATAGACCCATTCCACCCTAACAGTTATAAAAGTTAAATTAATTAGGTCTGCTTTTTGGATTTAGCTACACAACATGATGTGCAGTTTGATGAAAATTAATGTTCTATGCTTGGCATGGGATGAAGCATTATTCATTTCTTCATGGGCTTTTTTGTGGCATTGTCTTCCTTCACATCCTCATTAACACAGAATAGTTTTTCTTAACAGCGAATCTCTAAAATGAATATGCAGGTTTTTAATTAGTTGTGTTTTACAGCAGAAAAGCTGAGGCACAGGGTGAAATGTTCACATTTGCAAAATGCCTAGCTTGGGTTGGCCAGTTCAAGTCATGCAACGTGTGATTTTTCCAAAATGCTCTTGTGACTAAAGACTGTGCTTGAATAGGAGCAACAGCAAAACTGCACAACTGTGACTGGCAGCTGACAATTAATTACAAATGGTTTCAGACACCAATACATAATATATGTTCTCTCTCTTCTGGGGGCAAGAATCAAAGGTGAATCAAGAGCACTAACCAAATAAATATGGCAGCTTTTTAGTGCCTGCTCACAGTGACTACCTACATTTAAGCTTAGGGCTTCAGTTGTCTCAAATGCAGGGCAACAGGCAGTACAGCATGTCTGGTTGCCATATATGAGCAGGATGCATCTATAAACAACAGCAGCAAGTGAAGTATCATCTACAAGTGATTAAAAAAAAAGGAAAAAAAGGGTTTATCTTGCTTTAAAAAAAGATGAAAATCACCCACCCTGTATTCAAGAAGAGAAGGTTTTGTTTCAAATTCTCAGTGATAGAAAATGATATTTGTTCAATACACACACATTTAGACACAATATTTAAATCAAGAAGGTAAGTGGGTGGAGTAATTTATCTAACTCTGGAAGGGCAGAAGCAGAATTGGTATGCACACCATGGGCATCTTTGCTGGCTTTGGAAGCTGTTTTGAGTGTTCCCAAAGCACTGGGCAACCTTGCAGGACTGGAGGTTGGCAGAAGACTGGAAGGAGACTTGTATGCCTGAACAAGTTTCTCTTCAAGTATTGTTAGGATCAATCTGTATGATGTGTAAACAAGTTACTGGGCTCCAAACCTGAGTGAAGATTCCCCAAGGGAGTAATCAATCATTATAATTAAAAGATATTTTGCGAGTTGGCATCAATTGAGAGAGGCCATGTTCACAAAATCAGGCAGATTTCCATTTTTTCCCCACCACCGCTGAAATCTGTCCAGGTCTTGGAGCAATGGCCCACCCTTTGTCAGCTACAGACAGAGCAAATATGCCCAAAATATGACTGAGAAAGTGGCTTTCCTTTGCTTTGCTTTGCTTTGCTTTGGGCAGTTTTGTTGTGACTGCCTGGTATGAGTAAGTGATTGCAGAGCTCAGGAGTGATGGATAATACACATAAAGTGCAGCGAGGTGTATTTGGCCTTCTAGAGCTGAGAAGGTCAGAGTCCGGCTAGCTGAGGTTAAGGCCGACACCCAGCTGCATAGTCTACCAGCACCCCTCAGCGTTGTAAGGCCTCGGGCTGTGCTGGTTGCGGACTGGATCGGTGCTAAACGACGAGAAGGAAGGAGCTGGACACTCGCTGGGGGCTAAACAGGTTTATGAGAAAGCCCACGGTGTATCAGCGAATGACCCAGAACAAAAGGTGCCTCAGGGTTATAAAGGGAAGGAGTGGACCCGGGAGGGGTTTACAGAAGACCAACAGGGGGAGAAGAGGGGATGAGCTTAACACAAATGACATAGTGGAGAGCCCAATAGGTACCAGGTATGGGAGGGGCCCTGGGACCACAGCCAACCACAACCCCCAAAGAGAAGCTTCTGGAACACTAGGTGGAGTGAGGGAGTGATTGACTTGGCCCAGGGAGGAGAAAAAGCATACATATGAGGGAAAAAGGGGAGGAGGAATTATATAACCTAAAAGATTGACAATATAACTGGCAGGGCTGTGGCGGGAAAACTGAGGAGGGCAGAACCATTTTACACAAAATGGGGAGGAGCAGATACATAAAATGGGGGAGGAATTAAATGAACTTAATGAACACACTACAACAATAAAGCACATTAAGTGACCCCTCCTGTGGATCCCCTGGGGATCAAGGGAGAACACTGTCGTGGATGTATTTAATACCTGTAAGCATTTAATAAGAAAGTATCTGTTAGATTTTCTTGTAGCTTTTAACACTTTTTTTGTTATCTACTAATTCAGGTACTCAAAATTAACTGCATTCCTCCAGTTTTCAGGTATTAGGTTGCTCTTATTATGTAGAATTGAAATGAAAGTTGATGCAACTGGTTCTCGTTGCTGTGCATGCTTTGAACATTTCATCACCTTCTTCCAACATAAATTGGGAAGAATTTGTGGTAAGCAAATTACCACAGAGAACTAACAGAAAAACTGGTCCCTGTTACTGAAACAAGCAGATTAGGGTTTATTTTTAAGTACTGCAGCTTTACTATACGAACAGACTCATATTTGCATACACACAAACACAAATACGTATTTATATCCTGCCTTTAATTATGTGACAGATTTTATCAAAGACTGATTTTATTAATGAATTATGTTACTAGTTGGAGTAAAATTCTTGCTTTCGGCTGAAAGTATGAGCAACAGAAAATGACTAGATAAATATTTTTTTAAAAAAAGGTTCTGCCTTAAGCATCCTGAAGGCAAATAATTTTCATCATCCTTAAAGGTCATTTTGGGGCTCATTATTTGATACTACTTGGGCACCTGTGGGCTCCCACCCTCAGTATCCTTGGGTGGGTTGGGATCTCCAGTCTTTGACACTGCTGACAGACTGAAAGATCATAGTTGCACGGCATGGGAGTAGGGAAGAAAGCAAAGGGGCTAACCAGAGGACTAGAAAAAACATGACCCCTAAAGAAAGATGAATGAATGGAGTTGTTTAGTCCTGTGAAGACAGGACATGCTAATGATTTTCAAATATGTAAAGCACCACTGCAAAGAGGAAGAAGGCTTCTGATTTTCATGTCCATGATAGGTGAGACATAAAAATAAAAGGATTCACTACTTCCCAGAAAAGGCTGAGGTGAAACATTTTAAAAATTCCCTTGCTACTCGCAGGTAGTAGTAAAGACCTGATATAGAAGGATTTTAAGCAAATATTTACATCTGATTACCTAGATATGGACAGAACAATGGTTTAGATGATTTCTTAAATTTCGTTCCTAATTTAGTGGCCTATTAAATTTTAATTTCCATTATCTTTTGCTTTAGATGACACACACTTAAACTGGTTATGCCAGCCAAATAACTCCTCTGAACACAGGGGGGAAATAAATGGACTCCTACCCCAGAAATGAACTTGGCCTAACTCAGAATTTCTCTCTCTCCTCCTGTGTCAATCTGCAGCCATTTCCTCTTAGGTAAAACTATTTTCTCTGTACAGGCTTTGTTTGTATGAGGCAGGTACAGGCTGCCTCTCTCCTCTCTGAACTTCTTGGACTCTGCTAGGGAGGCCGAGGCTGCCCTTGTCTTCTGTGTTGGGAGCTGGATGGCAGCTTGTCCACTGCAACATGTACTGATGTTCTGGTGCTCTTTTCACCTCTGTTACACAACAAGTTTATGTGAAAGGACAACATCTGTCCTTAAAATTTAGTGAGAGAGAGAGAGAGGTGGGGCAAGAGAAAAAGCAGACAGCTAAGAAATGCAGGTAGGGTTTCAGAGCAAGAGAGCTACTGCACTCATCTGCAACTTCCATCATTTTGCACATATCTCTTCCATCGTTTTCTGGAAGTCTCAGATTTTCTAGAACAGCTTTCCCATCAGCAGCAATCCACAAATTATCACTCAAGGAATGCTAAACAAAGAGCTTTGCAAACTCAGCAGCTCTATCCTCTCTCTTATTAATGTGATACACAAGTCGAGGAAATAAATTTCCTTCAAACCAGTAGAGTGTATGAGTACTGTGACCAGAAGAGGTTGTGCAGGCCATAAGAGCTCTTCCAGGCCTTGAGGCAAACAAAACATGCAGCTGCCTCCTGCACCTCCCCACCAAGTCCTCTGTTCAGGTCCTGCCTTTCCCCCTGTATTTGGGGTCAGCAGAGCCAGCCAGCTTGTGTGTCCAGGGCAGGCTACACTGAGGAGGGTAAATTGGGGCAACAGGGCAGGGCAGGGGGTCCCAGCTGCATCTCCCCTGACTGCTCTCCAGCACAGGGTTAAAAGCCCTCAGCTGCTTGCAGGATGGGGATTATGTGTGTAGGAAACTTTGCCCCTATGCCAGGCACCACAAGAACACAACCAGGACCACAGACAGGAGGCTGCAGGGATATTGTGCTGGGGAAGAGAAGTCATCTTTCAGAATTACCAGAAGGTATAGAGGTGAGAAGGCTGTGGTAATGGTTAAATAAAGACGAAAAACCCCAATAATCTTGGGGTGCTGGATTTCTCAGAACCTGTTTATAAAACATCCAGTGATCCTACATAAAATTGGGAGCGTTAGCAGATATGGGTGAAACCATCTAATCCTATTCCCCAAATCCCATTGTTTTTGTGCTTATTTTCAAGCTGATACCTTGTTTTATAGGAAACAATTAAAAAGCAACATGCATAACCAGGCATGAACAGCACCAGTGCCATGTTCTAGTAGGAAACAGTTTAGCACAATGATCTTCATTTCTTTAAGGTGGCTGAGATCTTTAAGGATCTACCAAGAAAATAAAAATGGAAGGAAGGAATGTGGAAAGGAGGGAGGGGAGGAGGTTAGGAGAAAAGAAAAGAAAAGAAAAGAAAAGAAAAGAAAAGAAAAGAAAAGAAAAGAAAAGAAAAGAAAAGAAAAGAAAAGAAAAGAAAAAAGAAAAGAGGCAGGCATGGAAAGAAATAAGGAAGAGAAGGAAGAAAAGAAAGCATCCTGTTGCATGCAAAAAACAGATCCAGCAGTGGCAAGAGCTGGGCAGAGTGGAGCCTTTCTTGATAATATCAGTTTACTTTTTAATTAGATGCTGAGCTTTTAAAGACAATGGAGTAGACATGATAAAGAGCAGGCTATTAAGTTTCCCAATTACGGAGCACAAAGAATCCAATAATTTATGTGCTGATAATCTCCTGGTAATCCTCCGGGTGCTGCCGGAGCGTAAGCGTCCTGATTACTCCTCTGCTCTTACATGGATTTGTTCTCCTACCATAGCTGAATTTCCCCGTTATGTTTGGCACAGCTCATTTAAAACAACCACAGTTACCTCACAGCCAAACCGCTGGCCCAAGTTTAGCTAAGATGAATAGGCAGCCGTTCATCTGCGACAGAGCCTTTGGTGTAAGTGTGGCCAATTAGTCACACGTTTGGTGTTCTAATTAGGCAACGCTGGGCCTTTCAGAAAATGTGCTGTTGATTTAGGTACTTCCTCAAACAATGCTAAATTGTGTTATGTGAAATTCAATTAGTTCTTTTCTAAATGTTTCCACATCTGTTATTCTTTAAGCATAAAGTGATGAGGAGAGAAGGAGAAGTGAAAAGCCAGAGTCTCCACTGGTGAAATATGTTAGGCCTCTGGGACCAGCCCTTTTTCCAGCTTTTGACCCTGAACAGTGATATACAGGAAGGAACAAAGTTGGAGAGCTATCATGGTGAAGCCCTTTAAAATAAATCATTATAGAAGAAATACTGCAACTGTAAGGGAACATAATCTCTTATGATAGCCATAAACTAAGCTTTGTTTGGAAACGGATGGCATGGGGAAAGCACCATTAAGCAAATGATTATAAATTCTTTTTTAAGAACTCCATTTTTTTTACGATAATAGTGATATGTTTAAATCCCAAGATTAACCAAAAATAAGTGCAGAGCCAGTTTACTGTTTTGTGGAATCTTTTTGAGTAGTTGTATTTTTGTTTCACATTTTTCCTCTGAGGACTAAAAAAGGTGGCAAGACCTCCTGTAGGAGGTTTTCAGGGGGAAGGAATGGGATGCATTTATTATTTCTGTTGCGGCATTTTGCAATTTTTCTCCACGTTTAGAAGAACAAAGCACCACAATCCTTTTGATCCCTCGAACAAAGCGCCAGGCTTTCAGTGGAGCTTTTCAGCGCTCCTCGTGACCCATGAGGTTTACATTTGCCCAGGGCTTCTCCCAAAACGTGGGCCACCTCTGGCCCTTGTCGTGGCCATGCTGTGTGTCCGACCTGCAGCACGCAGATGTCGGGGTACGGGCGAAGGCAGAGCAAAGATTTCTCCAGCGTCGTGACTCAGCCAAAAACCACAGCTGTCTAAAGGTGAAGTTGTACATGCATTTGATCCTTGTTGCTGTTATCACCTTTTCACTGACCAACATTTCAAGCCTTATCTGTGGCTGGCAGGCCATGTTTCAGGTTTGTCAGAGCCCGGATATAGCCCGTGCGGTTTTCTGATGATATATCTTGATAAGATTTGTGGAATGCAAGAGATGAAGTTGTCAGCACTGCTTTGTGGCACCTCCGTACATGTCAGAAAATGAAAATATTTTCAGAAGCGATGGCATTATTTTGACTGGTGACACAAACTTCTAAGACAACACATGTCCTTGAAAAGAAGAAAAAGGAATGTAGAATATTTATAATAAAAGACAAAAAAATGGTCTGTCCTGGAAAGGCATCAAGTTTGAAGGGGGAACCAGATGAGAAAGAGGAGGAAAATCAAGTGTTTCTGGAGCTAAGCTGATAAATTACTTTTTCCAGCTGTAATTACTGCTATTACATATTCCTGTCATCCTTGTAAATCAGGACCTTGAAGTCTTCCTTTTTACAAAAGAATCTTACAATAAGGTAGAACCAAACAAATGCACAGAACCCTCTTTTCAGCTGCCATGTTTGCCTCCAGGTTCAATCGTCACATTATAAGGCAGCTCGATCATGCCACAGCTTCCCAAACAGAACTATTTTGTTTCCCCAGATGATGATGAAATAAAAGAAGTGCAAAGCTTAGCAGAAATCTAGAAAGCCCCAGCTCCATGTCACTTCACATGCCTCTCTGCAGGACTCACTGAGGTGCTGAGCTTGAGTAAGAGCACGCTGCCAGTTTTAGCAATGGCACTAATCTGTACCAGCCACAATCTGAGCATTATGATCTCACAAATAATACAATATTCACGCATTATTTCTTAAAAACAAACAGCAGGAGGAGGCCAGCTGTGAACTCATTCTGCATTCAAAAAGTCTTGAAAGCTTTTTGTTCAAGAGATGAAGGAGAATTGGAGGCAAATAAATATCCTTAATAGTTGTTGGAATAATTCAGGTATTTTTATTGAAAAATCCTGCTGCATGAAAGCCAAACTATTAGTAGCAATGCATATGTTTTTGGAAAAAATATCTGGCCTCTTCCAGAAAAATAATAAAAAAGAGCTATCCAAGTCAAACCTTTAGACTGTTGATACAAAAAAAAAAAGGGGGGGGGAAGATTTGGCAGAATCTCTTTCCTTTAGAATAGAAGATTTTCGTTTCTGTTTTCAAACTGCAGAAGTTGTCAGAAAATAGGATAGTTCTCCTAAGAGATGAACAAAAGTTTTCTTCTTAAATTCAGGCTAAAGGTATTAAGAGAGAAGAATATTTTCCAAGTTTGATAGAAAGCATTAAAATAAAAACCTTTCAAAAAAGAAAAACAGTTTTGAATATGTCTAGAGGTGAATTATGTCTAGAGTTATGAATTTTTGACAGAGAAATGTTCTACCTACTTCCCATGGAGTCTTTGAATTTTGTTTCTAAATCAGATCAGGTGCATGAAAAGCCTCTCAATCTATCTTCTTCTGAAATATGATGCAACAAAAATTAACAAATTCACTAATTCCCTAACCAATATGGCTTTTTAAAGTCCATCCAGAAAAAGATTAAGTCTAAACAACTAAAAGACCAAGCAACCTAGATTTGGATGAGAACTTCTGTTATCTAAAACAAATGAGGTTGTTTGTAACAACCATGGTTTAGTTGCATGAAGTTTTGCTCCAAATTCCCCTACTCAACAAGCATCTTTGAGGCTTCACAACCCCCACCAATTCCAAAAATCTAAAAGTTGCCCTGTGCAAGGCCTCTATGTCATTTATTAGGTGATAGCCATAGCAGAGACAGATCCCTCTTCACCTGAATGAAGAGTGAGGGGAGCTGCTAAAATGACTTGTTGCCAATGGCCGCAGGTCTTGCCTACAGATGTGCTTGTGTTTGTATGTGTCACAAATAAAATTAAAACCCCCACCATCATTCACAGGCAAGAGTTCAAACATCCTGCACCAATACCTTCCTTGTGGCTCACTTTAAGGAACTAAGTCCCATACTATCATTCAATACTCTTACAGTTTTCTATACCAGGAAAGTAGAAATCTTCAGGAATGTGTTTAGATGTAACAAGCATGTACAAGGAAATATCTGAGGGGAAAATAAATTGTTAACTAAGGAGGATTGGACAAAACCAGCAAATTGTCTGGGAGTGCACTGAGGGAGAAACTCCATCTGTAATGATCCTGCAGTGGAAAAGCACAGCAGTGGCAGAGCTGTTCCTGAGCTCCCTCTCATTCAGTGTCGACCGAGCGTCTGGCTTGCCCACAGAAATTGCCCTCATATTAAACCCTGCATGTAGGATCAGAAGCACATCAATCTTCATCTCATGAGCTGATAGTTGCATTCCTAATCCAGGCAGGTTGAGCCCAAGCCCTCCCAGTGAGGGGGAGTACTTGGGTTTCCTGAAACTGGCTTTTAATGGGGGATAGATTGACCAGATGAGATTCTGGTTTTCATCTCTTATGTTAATAGAGGCCTCCACGTCCAAAAAAGTTTGGTCTTGGCTTTGGGCTGGTTTTCTCACAGTTTGTGGTTGTATTTTAAGGCACGCTCTTGCCTACTGTATATTTTTGAGTCAGAGGAAAGGAGCATCTTCCTTCTTTTACCCCTAGAGTTGGCATGCAGTGGATGCAAGTCAGCTTCACTCCTCAGAGCCACAGACTTCAGGCTGTCAGGGTGGGCAGACATGCTCCTCCATTAAATATTTTTAACAAGAAACACTAACACAGCAGCCCACTGCTGCCTCAGGCCTCTCCAGCTCTTGGAGGGCACCTTTCTATGTTTAAGCTCCCTGCTCTTCCTTTTGCCCCACCATGTCTATACATGTCCTTTTAGTTATTCCTAGGGTGAGTCTGCTCTCCTCAGACTCCTGACTTTTATCAGCATAATCAGAACCACTATTCTCCCTACTGTGGGAGGCTAAAGCACTTTATCTTATCTAATTTCTTGTCTCCTCTCAGGGCCCTGTCCTGCATCTCTAAATTCAGCCCAGTGTCTGCAGCAGCAGGTGTGGCAGATGACGCCTGAGGAGCCGCTGTCATTAGAGGTGTGGCTCTTCCTTGGCTGCTGTGCCACGGACATCCCAAGAGGGATGGGCACAGCAGCACCCCAAGGCCATCTCTGCCCCAGCACCCTGGTAAAGGGATCTGCTCTCCAGGTACCTTGTTCATCTCTAACTGTGCTGTTTAAAACCAGTCTTTTTCACATGTTTTTTCTGACAGCCCTGTGAACTGTTCTCTCACATATGGGTTGTATTGTTCTCTCACATACGGGTTGTACCTTTTATGAAGAATAGCTGCTATCATTTCTTCCTCCTTTTTTGTTGTTTTTTTTTTTTTTTTTTGAAGTTGCAGATATATGAAAAAACTAAAGGCTATTCTAGCAATGAAAGGCATGGCAGGATTTCTTTGAAATAGGCACTTATGTCATCCTGCTCTGTTAAATAAGTGAATGTGTAGTCTGAACCTAGAGAGTCACAAATTCTTTTATGCAAGCCTTCTACCAACAAAAATCTAACAAAATCAGGGAGTTCCACTCACGTTATGCAGTTTTGTAAGAGTTTTGCCAGATGCTGTCAGCAGCAATAAACCTGGCATCCTTTTAAAGAGAAATAAGCTTATTTGTCCAACATTTCTAGGCTCACTAAATAGCTTTCCTTAAATTTTCTTTTTCTAAATAACTTCTGCATGAAATACCTTAACAGATTATAGTCTCTGCGCTTGGTATTAGGACAAAAAAACCCCTAAGAACCTCCTCATACCCTTCTGCCAGGCAGGAACTTGCTCTCCCTATGCTCTGCCCAAAAACTGCGTCACCAGGTTAGCCTGGAGCTGAGCCCAAGCTAATAGGAGTAGTTAGGCTTGTGAACCAGAGCATATTTCTGTGCTCACTGAGTCAGACCTGGCTCAAACCTGGCTGGGTTTGAGACAGCCCATAGCTGGCTGCATCACATTGAAGGCAGAGCACATTTGCCCCTGCTTGCCACAGATCATGCAGATCAGCCTCCTGCCTGTGAGGGAATGACAAAGATTTTACTTGAGGTAAAAGGGAACTCAGTGCAGGCTTCAGAAAACAGACCAAGAAATTTATCTGCAGCCTATTAATCAGATACTCCAGCACCATACAGGCTGCTGATGTTCACATTATAAAAAAGGATATTGAAAAACTGGAGAAGGTGCAGAAGAGAGCCGTAAAAATGATTCAGAGACTGAAGAAAGCGCCCCACACTGAAGCACTCAAAGAATTCAATCTGTTTAAGTTATCAAGAAGAAGACTGAGAAGCCACTTGATTACACTGGGTAATACATTCACCAGGAGAAACCAGTGGTTTACTTACACTCCACTTACTAAAGAAGCAAAGAAAGGCATGGCCAGAACAAATTGCTGGAAGCTTGAAAGACAGGCAAATTAAAACTGGAAAAGCAATTGCTTTTTCACAATTATTGTTCAGAAAATATTTACTAAGATCGGGGAGAGTCTGGCTTTTCATATCTTTAAATCAAGACTGAATGTTCTAGAAATTGTATCAATTACTGGTGCTGGCAAATAAGTAGCTCAATAAATGACAGAATATCATGTCCTTTTCTTTACCCAGTAAGATTCACTGTAGCTACTCTCAGTGGCTAGTGAAGGCCAAAACCCTGATGTGAGCTCTGGCAGACATAATCTTCATTCCTAGGGAATGCTTCCTAAGTTTGCCTGAGACTAATCCTGGCATACTGATTTAGACTAACCCTGGCATACTGATTTTGCCTGTGATTGGTGGATAATTAGGAGGAAGTTACCTGGCAGACGGAGATTTTTGCAACATGACATTTACTGAAAATTAGTGGGAACATGAAGGACATTATGGACACTTAGAATATCCAAAGACCCCTGAACTGACTATTCTGCTGTAACAAATAGCCCTGTGATTAGATAAGGACAATGCTTCTATCCCAAAGGCAAGTTCCCCACAGAAATTAGAGTTTGTAGAGTGAGGACAAGATGGGAGAGGGAAAGAGAAACATGAATCCTGGAGCCACCCTTTCGAGAATAAATTGAGAATAGCACTCAGGGTGGATTGTGGCCTATGGGAACACATGAAAACTTCAGTCAAGGAGGCAATTCCTAATGTCTGGTTTTAGGAAAACCATGAGAAAAGGCAGCGAGGCATGTCAAAGCGAAATACCATGGCAGGAAGAGTCTGGGCTCATATTGGGACACGAGGAAGTTTTGCTGGGTCCACAGGATCCCTTGGGGAGGCACACCTGAAGCCAAACATTGCTCTGGGCATCTTTCCTTTAACTCTTTCCTGTTCCTTTCCCTGATGGGCTGACACGGTTTGTACTGGTGTAAGACAATCCTCTGAAACACACAGGGGAGTTCTGAGTAGGGATGCATGCAGATGCAGTCTCTGTGTTGCCACATTGCCTTTGTGATAGTGCAGCTAAAAGGAGAAAAGTTTTTTCTGGGGAGCATTTGTGTAGCTGGGGTGTGGGCAGGTCTCTGAGATGACAACATCCAACACACTTTCTTTCCCCTGTTCACCAACAGATGGTGGCAGAGAGAGCACCTTTCCTGCCCAAAGCCTTCAGGTCAGAGCAATTGTATTTCCTTTTAATTACCTGTACATGAAAGACCGCTGTATTCCGCTGCTTTTGTCCTTCCCGAGGCATTTTGTAACAGAAGCACTGAGGAGCTCTGGGAAGGCATTTTGTGCAGCTACAGCACAACAGTGTGACTTGGGACAAAGATCTGATTTCCGCATTGTACAGGAGTTATGTTCAGTGAAAATTATATAAATGTAGTATACCAGCTCATATGTCATTTCCACAGAACGTTACAACCATTCTGTTATGTAATAGTGAGCTAATAAAGTCAACCCAAAACTCACTATATCACATTCTACATGATGTCACCTCATTCATCCTTTTCCCCTTTTAATTTCAATCTCATCTCTATTTCTACATTTACCTTCTGAAGTATTTCTAGCACAGCATATTCCCAACACTCTTCTTATTTTACTGTGTGATCAAAATAATGCAGAGTAAGAAGGCCTGAAAATCTGGACTGGAAATATCATGAGAACAGGCTCTGTCAAGAGCTTTCCACTATTTCCTGCTTCTGGTTGAGCTGGAAATACTCAAAGGGTGAAATCCTGGCCCAGCTGAAGTAAATGGGAATTTTGCCATTAACTTCAATGGGGCTAGAATTTCACTCTTGGTATTTACTCCATGTATCCAGTCTCAACTAGATCTGGTGTGGTGTGAAAAGGAAAACTTTTCTTCTTTCTTTTCCTTCCTCTTGCAAGATTTAATGCTTAAAAAAATCTTGCACATTCAGGTTAGATGTAAATGTTGAGCCATGCCAAAAGGGTTCCCATGTTACTCGAATGAACCATTTCTTCTCTCTAAGCAGTTGCACAGCAGAAACGGCAGTATTGCAAATATAAAATGATATAAAGATTCAGAAATGAAAGCCGCCTGCATAAAACAATTTAAAATATGTACTGCCTCTCTTTTGTCAAACTCTATAATGTAGATAGCTGCCCCCATTTCAGGACCTTGATGCTAAAACCTTTTGCTGCTGGCAGTACAGAGGTTCTTGGCTGTGCAAAATGGATTTTTGCTTTCAGACAGAATTCTTCTGTCAGAGGCCTTCATTATCAGTGAAGGAAGATTGCCTTGTTTTAAAGCTGATACATTGTGATCTCTGCTTTAGACGATGCAAAATCTTAAACCTGATTTTGGGGAGCAGATGGGCTTCACCCTGTTTTACTTGCTTTTGCCACTGCCTTCCTGGAGTTGCTTTGTAATTCCCTGCTCACCAAAGACAATCCATTACAGCAAGTCTTTTCCCTTCAAAACATGAAGTCAGTTCTCTTTTTGCTAAAACATCCATCTCAGTAGTATGTTCATGTTTTACATTAAAGAAACATTTTAATTATAGGCTATATAATTATGACAGTCTCCAAAAGCAAACTGGCCAGTCTGATATTTGGCATTGTACTGATGAGAATTCAATGGCAAAGGATATTTCTGGAAATCTCCATATATTTTTGTATAGCCCCAGAAGACCTGCTGATTGTCTAATCGAGAAAAATGTGTGCTTGAGCTGAAACACCATCCCCAGCTCTTTCCTAGAAGCAAGAAGTTTTCTTCTAGAAAAACAATAGTAGAAGCTCTCAGTTAATCCACAGCTATTCATTTTATGTCTTCAGTGACAATTAGCAGGCTCCTAACGCACTGCCGCCTCACTTTGGCAGTCAGAGAAGCCCTGCCAAGCGGACTCGGGCTGACACACTCATTCTTCAGCCTCTATTTCCTGGTGCAAATAGTTTCTAGCTCCTTTCCAACAGCCAAATCCAAAGGAAAAAAAAAAAAAAGAGAAATAAAAAGGGCTTTGTTCCCCATGAAAAAAAGCCGCGGCTGCGGTCAGGAGCCCCGAGCACCAGGCCAGGCCGTGAGGAAGGGAGGGAAGTGCAGCGCGCTGTGTCCTGCCAGGCAGGCCCACAGCAGCCCCACGGCTGCCAGCCCTGCCGGGGTGCCCCGACAGAGACCTCCGACCACCCAGCTCCTCCATCCCCACTGGCCCACAGGGAAAACCTGCCCCTTCTCCAGGCTGTGCAGAAGCCAAGTTCTGTTTTCTTCAAAACAAACGAGGAGGAAGTCTGCAGCAAGGGAAAGGGAGCAGATCTGAAGAGCAGATCTGCTCTCCGTCACACTCCACCATGTGAGTGTGGCTGGGCCAACACACCACGGGGTCAGACCCTCTGAGACCAGGCAGCACCCTGTCGTGGTCACTCTCTAAAATACAGTTGTAGAGTTGAGATGGCTTTTCTGGCTGCAGGAAGGTAAAATGGCTTTAATCATCTCTTTAGACCCTGCTTGCCCATATTACCAAAAGAGCAGTGCTGGAGATATGCAGACCAGTGCCACAATCTCTGTTTGACCTGTTGCCTTCTTACACAATTTCGTAGACAAAGTATCCCCAACAGGCCAGTGCCAGTGTCGGACCAGCACCATTCCTAGTTGCCTCCTGTATAACCACTTAGTGCTTGCTTTGACGAGTTCAGCTGTAAATATTTTCTCACATTTGCTCTTTTCAACTTACATTGAAGCCAACAGCCCATGTCATCTGACCCTCCCACCATCCTCCTAGGGGATCTTCTCATCAAACCCATTCAGTGTGTGGCAGTATCAGGTTAGCTCTCTAGAGTCTGCTAACTGGTATAAATCAAATTTTACCCAGCAGACTGCAACAGGGCCTTTGTTACCCGCTATGGTTTAAAATCCAGGTTTCTGCACAACAGCTAGCTGGTTATTGATGTATATAATTTTTTGATTGGCCTTCAAGAAACTTCCCACGCATCTGCCAAACCATGTGCAGTTTTCCATGAGGTAACATCAGGAAGGATTTCCCCCCACCTCTTCCCTCCAACAGTTCAACTCCTGATTCCCTCTCCACACAGCTTCCACTGGATAATCACTGATGGGCACATGGAGCTCCCACCACTGCTGATGTACCTTGTTTGCAAGCCCAAGCCTGCATGATGATTTTTCAGCTGATGAAGAATTTCTCTTCTAGACCAGATTTACTGTGTCTTGGCAGATTTCTACTTACCGCTGTGGCCTGGGGCATAGTTTTTGTCTGGCAGGATTGTCTGAGATTGGTAAATGTGCTTTGTACCCCACCAGCACAAGGCCCTCTCACCCAGGAGGCACCAGGTCCAGGATCTCTTCTGCCGCTGACACCAAGATAATGTCTTTAAGGTTGAAATGTTTGCCTTAACTGGTAGTGGTACAGGATATTTGCATGAATCCTAGCAGCCTGCAGTGTTTAGGAGGACGGGGTATATGATCAGCCAGCCCCTTCTGTCTTTAATTTCTAGGAAGCTATTATAGCGCCTTCCAAAAAGGCTCACGTCTGCCTGCCAGCACCACATTAACATGACTACTGCTTTGAAACACAATAGCTGCAGCAGCTCAGGATCTGAAATGCATCCCGCGCTGCACCGCGCCGCTCTGCGCACGCCCGTGTGCCATTAATGGGTCATCACGTGGGAAGGGTTTTCATTATTCCTCGCTTTTCCAGCCCCGGCGTTTCTTGGCAAATGTGTAGCCCAGGCCGCAGCAGCTGTCTGTCTTGCTCTCCTGCCTTTAGATTAAAAACATTTTCTTCTTGTTGTTGTTTTGAAGTGCCTATTGAAGTGACAGGACAGAGAAGAATGGCTAAACCCAAGTCCCAATATCTTCATTTCAAGACTACACTAATAGCCTCTAAGAATTTTTCTCTGCTGCACTTCAGATAAGAGCGGTGAGCCTATAAATTCATTAGCGAGTAATGGAGCTGCCTCACTTTATCTATGTCTTTTCACAGGACTAGGGTTTCATTCTGTGCCAGGAGTCATACATCACACTCAACATGTACGTCTCCAGAGCCAACTGAGAGAAAGTGCAGAAAAACTACTGTTAACAAGGGAGTAATTACATTCAGCATAAATTAATTATTGGTCACTCAGGACAGGTGGGAAAGGGCCACACAGACCGTGTCCGACTGAGTTCCCACCTCGGAGGGAAGAAATATTTAAATATGAATCATAAGACAATACGAGGTGGGTCTTTTCTGGTCTGCTGGTCTTTAACTGCACATACTTGCTAATATGACATGTGGCTTATTTGCTTTAACACTATAGGTACATTGTATTTTTTTAGGGCAAACATGAGTGATAGTCATTCGGGACAAGGGTCATTTCATAGCAGACAGCATCAGACCCGACTGAGGGAAGCCAGGAGGGACTTTAAAATATAATTCAGCCAAAAGAACAGGACATGGATCAGCAAGCGAGTGATGGAAGGTGTTCATGAGGAATTTAAATTATCACACACTGCAAATAAACCCTGAGAGGCTGCAGCAGCCAGGGGCCAGGGAGACCTGCCTGGCAAGTAGAGAGGAGCCCTCCTGCGGGGAAAAGAAGGTGCACAGTGCACCCAGATCTCCTTGCCAAAGTGTTAATGCCAACTCAGGAAAGTCTAGTTGTGCTTCAACCTTGAAAATACTCTCTTGGAGTTGTGTAGGGGTGTGTAAAATAATGTTAGGGTAGTCTCCAATAACCAACCAAGAGATTAAAACTGCTCATTACATGTAGAGCATTAAAATATTCGACATTCTGAAAAAAATCAGGAAATTCAAAGTTAAACAGAATCCTCATAAATGGAAATTCTTGATGTCATGGGAAATATGAAATGTATCAAGATGCAAATGACATATGTACTGTCAACTGGGAACCTCAGCTTGTAATTTCCTGGCTTTTTCTTTAATTTTTTTCTTTTTTTGCTCCTAAAACAATGTGTAATTTAGTTAGATCAGAACTCATTCCTGCTCTTGTTTCCTTTATTCACAGATATTTATTCATATAAATAAACAGTTGCACAGAAACAAAATGCAAATTAAACTTCTTTTTTTGTTGTTACAGAATGTTTTTCAAGATTTTCATTAGAGAACTGGGTAGCAGAGCTTTCCAATTTGTGGAGGCCTAGGTTTATTGAATCCTAATGACTGCAACACTCAGATCCACTAGCTCTGTTTTCCCATAAAAAAGAAGCTAACATATGTCTTCCAAGCTTGGTGCTTGGAAATTCACCTGTAATATGAAAAATACAGTTTCCAGGCTCAACTCCATCCTGTTCCGGTTGGAGTGCACTGAAAAGCAAGTTATTTTGCCATGTACTCTCTTGTTTTGCTCAGAATTTTCATGTCAGACTTCAGAAACCTTTCTTTTAATGAAAATACAGGGGCCAATGACCTGGCATTTTATAACAACAGTGTTTTGTTGGAAAATTCCCAACCAATGCTAACTGCCCCCATCCCACTGGAGAAGACAGTGGAAAGCTTTGTGTCTGTGGATCTGGTCTATGGACCCCTGTGAGTTACAGCTGCTGGAGAATTTCAAAAAGTGCTGCTGTGACCTCTGGGGCTTGTTTCAGTTTAAAGATATACCTGGGAAAATAATGTAGCTTATCCAATGACTGCACTGTACTGCGCCGTCAATGTTTCTCTCCCTGCATTTCTGACACTGTCTCTAAATCCTTTCACTGTCAATGCAAAAATCCATAGTGGGATTTTGCATGTCCAGTTGGAAGTAAACCCCAGGACTGCCCTCCACCTCCAGACTGGCAGGGAGGTGATGTCCATGCCCTGTGGTCAGGACTGAAGCCGAGAGGTTCTGCCTCAAAGGCAGCAGTGTCTGCTGGGGTGGGGGGTAATGAAAGGCAGTGGACAATAACAGCTTGAGCAATCTGATTTAAATACATGGCTTGCATGTCTCCTCAAATTCAGATGTCTAATTCCTTTTATCATTTATTTTTCTGACAGGAGCCATCATTATTTCCTGAAGAAGTCCAGCATGGTGACTGAGCTGCAGTGCCTCCAAGAAAGTAAGTGTGGCAGCCTGAAGCTCAGATGTCTTGCTCACGAAGAAGCACTCACTATTACACAACACCCACCATAGCTGAGTCACTTGCACCATTTGTAAGGGAAAGCCTCACCTTTTGCTGCCCAGAAGAGGCCTTTTTATTGTGAAATGAGGCTGCTTTAGCATCAAGCTAGATTTAAAAGTAGTTTAGAAAGAGGATCCTGCAGCTTGAATAAAGTGAGCCTGCTGGCTTCCCCCAATGACTGGCACTAGAGCAGATTATTCTGGAAGAAAGACATTCTCAAACATCATGGCTTCAATTTCTCCAGCCAAAAAGCAGAGAGAAATCCCACAGTTATTAAAGCCAATAAATCAGAGCTTGAGAGATCTTGTGCATGGAATTGGAGAGCGCTTGCATTTTTCTGCCCTCTGAGCTTTAAGGAAGGGGCTTTTTTCCTCCTTTACCTCATCCACCTTGGGTATCTTAAAAGCAGAAAGGCACCCCTGGGACCTGGAGGGTTCTATGAGATGTAATTACGGAACCTTACTTTTAAAGGTTTAAAAGTGCATCTTTATGGGCTCATGCAGTCCCAGTAACAGTAACAGTGGTTTATGTGTTTGATTGACATAAAACATGCCTCGACATTAAACATTTGCTTGACATCCAGAAACACGGGACCCCGTTCGTGGTCTCTGCCTTGCTTTTGCATCCCCGGCCAAGGACCACCCCACAGCTGTCCTGCACCCCTGGTGCTGGTGTGGATGCCACGATAGACCCCCCAAAAGGCAGGCACTCCCAAAAAAATGGGAACTGACTGGTCCCACATCCTTTGCTCTCACCATCACAGATCAAGAGAAAATGTAAACATCCAAAGAAGCCACAGTAGTTTAGAGGCCATCTTTATGAGTGATGCTGTAACTCTGTTAGTAAATGGGATCTTTCTGCAGCTTCTTTTCTGTCCCTGAGATTTAATCACAGCAAATATCAGCATCAATTGTTTTTAGCAGACCCTAAATCTGTGACGATTTAGAAAAAAAATCTGTATTTCTAACAAAGCATAAACTCCTTTTTAAACCTGAGTACAAGTTTTGATTAGCCTGTGTTGTGCTTTTTGTCTTTTCTTAGATGAAAGCAAATTTTGTGGCATATGAAAAGCTAGTATCTAAATTATGACGAGGCTGTGTCCCCCAGAAATACAAACCTAGACAACTTATCTCATCCAACCAGACGATGAAAAGAAACCAAACAACCAGCTGAAAGACTCCGCTTCAAATTTTTATTATCAGAATTTCAAATCTAAAAGATGGCAGTGGGAAAAAAGTGCAGATCAAAAATTACCAGTGGAAATTGGAAACAAACTGCAAATAATAAATCAGATTAGGGGGGAAAAAAAGTCAGTCTGTCTGCAGATAATTCACAAGTGAAAAAGTTCATTACAAATGACTTGCCCTGCTGCAAATTTTTAGTAGCACGTGTATACAGTACATCATAAAACTTCTACACTTGACATTTTTTAAAAGAATGCCATTACTGACTGGAACTTCAGTTGGCAGCTGGAAACTTGCCAGAAAGCAGACTCTGAGTCTGTATCAGATGGAAATCAGAAATTTCAGGAGGCAGGGAGGATATACTCCTGCAAGAGCAACAGTTTTAGCAAAAAAAAAAAAAAAACACTCAAAAAGTTCACAAAATTAAAACGTAGTGTCTACATTTGACTGGTTTTTTGAAAAGAAACCTAAACTCATGATTCTGGAGCACACGTAAGTACAAGTCCTAGTATTTAGAAATGGGAAAAATGTGTCAACTTTTAAAAAATTTAATTTAGCATAATTTTCAGCATTGCCTCAACACCTTTCCTCAGAAAGATGTAACTTTTTATTTCATAGGTGAAGGGGGCATACTGGAAAATTTCAGACCAAAGTGCCCAAACTGAAAGAAAATCTTCACAAATTAAAGCAGGGAATTGCAATGGAAATGCACTCATTATATCAGCAAACTGTCTTGTGCTTCAGCTAAGCAGAAGTCTAAGAAAATGGAAGGGAAATAATAGTCTGGTTTTGTAGTGCTTTGATTTCCCTTATTTCTCTCCTCCTCCATTTGTTTTCATGGTGGATTGGGGTCAAGGGAGGTTTGGGGTTTTTTCTTTACGGTAACATCTAAACATATGGGTCTATGTACCAGCCCAAAGCAATGTCTTCCTGAAACACTTATCAGCAATCTTTTCCTGTCTTTCTTTGCATGTAGCATAGAAGGGTAGTTTTGTTATACACCCCAAAGTTGCTCTGTTAATTCTTATGCCTTATTTAATTTTTCTTTCCAGGTAGCTAGTTTAGTAATTAATTACTGCACAACTACTTTTTCTCTCTGCTCCCTATGCCAATATGAAGACCTCAGGGCAAACTATTTGCCTCTGGACTTTGTTGTCCTTTTTCTTGTGCTTTTCCTGTTGTAGCAGGCTGGCTAGAAGGGATGAAAGCTGTCTGGGCAATATCTTCAAGCAGCCAAGAGCTGTCTATTTTGGAGGGGATTGTGGCACACTTTTATACGTTGCTCAAGATGTCCATTTGTGTGCAAGTGCATCTATCTATATAGAAGTGTATATATTGCATAGAAAATTCTTGAGTGCCTTTTAATTTAATTTTACATCCTGGAATTAAGCTTTCTTTAAAAGAAAAAAAAAAAGGCACATCAATTTACAATTTACTGCTTTACACTATTTTTCCCCTTTTCTATTTTTTTTCTCAAATTACTCTTCTATTATCATCTTACTTTTGACCCCCAGCCTTAGGATGTTTTTTCTTCTTCCCTTTTCACTTTCTTCTTGCCTTATGTTCCTCTGCTTTCTTTCTTTCTCTTTCTCTTTCTCTTTCTCTTTCTCTCTTCTTCCTTTTCATCTTGCCTTTTCTGTATTCTACAATTTTCCTTTGGCTCCTTTATTGCTCAGCCCTCTTACTGTCAGTTCCCTACATATCCATCTCCTCTCTGCTGTTCCTGCACCTACTCCTTTCTATCTAACACATGACTGCTGAGGTATCTCCTCTTCACATGGAGACACTATTTGCTCCCTTCCTTGAGATTTTATGCTTATCATGTACCTAGATGCTCACATTGTCAGTAAGAACACACATTAAGATAATGTTTTAGGGGAACACTAACATCATGCTCAGAAAAGGACACTTAACTAATTATTTTCAAAATCTGATTTGTTTAGCTTTTTTAAGTGTGTCCAGAATTTTGGCACGTACCATTTTTACAAATGTGCATGAAGGCTTTGTTCAAATTCCAGCATAGGAATTTTGAGGATTTTTTTTGTAAATATTTATTGCGAAAAAACTAAAAAAAAAAAACTCCAAAAACCAAAACAAAAACAACAAACAAACAAAAACCTCACACACAAAAAAAACCCGCAAACCAAAACAACCAACCAACAAAACTCAAAAAACCCCAACCAAACCGAAAAACTTCCAAAAACCAAAAAAACCCAAACCCTTGAGTCTCAGTCTAGTAGCAAAACTAACTGAGCATACATACTGCTTCATGGCTTCTTGGTTGTACCAAGCCAAATGCAGCAGCTCTTCAGGGAAAAATTCTGTGTGCCCTTCCTAGGAACATGCACTAAGGTCTAAGTAAATCAGCTACAATCTCCATTGGAAAATCTGCCAAGAACTTGTGAACAGACGATCAGACACACTCTTAGTGTAGTTTCTGGGTACCAGATTACCTTTGATTTCAGTATACTTAAGGTTATGTCACCTCAGTGAATCCCTTGGGAACTTTTCACCAGAAAAGCCAGTCTTGGCGCAGGCAGATTTGTTCTGATCTTCTTATCAGGGCAGAGGGAAGGTCTCAGAGCAGCAAACTGCAGCATTGGCTTACTGCAGCACAAACATCCACAGCTCTTCCACCCTAGAAGAAGCCTGAATGTCCCCAGGAGGCCAGTGAATGTAGGAAGAGCAGTGCAACTATTCAAAATCAGAATTTAGCTCCAAGGAGCTGATTCTGCAAACACTTTAGCACATGTACAGCTTTTCTTTACAAGAAACCTCAAAGAGAGCCGGCAAGTGTTGCTCCATGCAAGTCAAGTCAGTCATATGGCAAAGTGTTTATGGGATTTGGATCTAAATTTTGAAATCATTTCAGGACTCTAAAAAGCAGGCGCTAGATAATTGTAAATTCCCTGGGTTTTTTTTTTCTTTTCCAGCAGGAAACAAATGCATAGCACTGTTGTGCTGCAGTTGAATCCACTGCCTGGACTCCCGGAGCAGTATGGGATCCCCTCCAGTGTTTGAGGTCAGGGAATGCCAGGCAGCCCTCAAGTGCAGGACAGCCATGGGATCACAAATGATGCAGGAGAGGCCACTGTCCCCTTCCCTGGCAGCCTGTGTTCATTCCCAGAAGTTCACAAAGCAAAGTCAAGGTGGATCAGATTTTTCTAAGGCAAGCTGAGGAATGGAGAGTTTGGCTCAGGAAGTGGGATGGTCAGAGACTGAGCTGTTTGGGCCACCAACAAGGACAGAGGCTGTGGGAGGTCAGAGCTGGTGCCTGCTGATCAGCAAAGGGAAGGGGTTATGATCATGGGGATCACCAGGACAGTAATGCCGGGCTGGGCTGCCACATCAGCCAGATAAAATGGCACAGAGACATCAGGAATGTGGCCAGCAGCAGTTTTAGTTCATTTATGGTAATTGCAAAGGGTGTAATAAGGTTGCCTCCATGCATATATCCCACACAAGGCAGCTCTCCCTAGATAATTGTAAAAGGGAAAGCAAACTTAATGTCAATTAGCTTTTCTCCTCTTTGTTTTGCACAAAAATTAGCGAGCATTTTGAAGCTTTTGATATTTTGTCTGCTCGATGGCAGCAAGCCGGGAGAGTCAGGTGAGTTTCCAGGTGGCTCACCCCAGAAGGTGTACTTCTCTCTGCTCGCTCTAGGACACAGCAACTTTTAAAGCTCTCCTGAGACAATTTACTTCTGCCTTGACTTTATGTGCATGTCGTTTCATCATCTGAGGCCTCGTTTCATACATACGTTTATAATATGGGTTTCATTTCAATAAGCTGGGAAAGCAATAAATTTAAAGCTGACTAACAGTTGTTTTATGTGGCTGCCAACCTGCCAAGTAGCATTCTTAATTATTGCCAGGAAACTAAGTGTTTTGCAGCCATGTGTTTTACATTTGAGTGTAGTATGTCTTGTCAGCCCTCTCCACTGGACTGATGGATAGGCCAGTAATTTTTCTATGCAGAGAGGCCTGGGATGGTGGGTGGTTTCTTTGTCATCAGGTAGGCATATCAACAAAGCATGATGGACGGGAATATCCCAAGTCGTCCCTCTCTCCTAAAAAACTTGTCGCAGCAAAGCTGGAAGGATGGGGTTAAACCTGAGCCCAGAACTGTAGCATTTTTTCTGTGCAAGACTATAGGGCAACTACTTATTAAAGTTGTCAGCAAAAAAAAAAAGGCATAAGCATATTATAAATTATATATGTTAGAATAAGATGGATGACTGTTTTGTTCCTTCTGTGCAGGATAGGGTGAGATGCTGCTACAAGCAGGCTCCCCTTTTCTTTTCCCCAGACTAAATTCATTATTTTTGCACCAAAACAAGCAATGGTTGCATGGCTTGTTTTCTGCAGTCTGTGTTTAGGCTCCAAGATGTTGGCCCATGTTTTGGAAATTAGCCAGTAAAAGGAGGACAGAAAATGAATACTAAAAAAGGAAGCACTGACCCAAACAGCCTTGTTGCATGTATTCTGCTCTCCAGAATGCTTTGAAGTCTAAAGAGAAACTTGACTGAGTAAGTTCAGTGCCTCCAGACCCTCAATTTGCACAACTCACACTAGTTTTTGTTGATTGTCATCATTGACCCTAGAAGGACTGTAAAGGTTGTATTTTTTGTTTTGTTGATAATGTAAGTCTTGAGCAATTTTTTAATAATGGGATAAACATAAACACGCTGTTAGGAAACAATTTTTTGTGTTCAGTTCGGTTTTTTTTCTTTAGCGTGAGACAAATCCCAATTAAGGAAAGGCTCATCTCATGAGCATCTTGGGCAATGCTGCAGGATATTGTTCCTCTTGCACACACGTACCTAATTTTAGAATGGTTCCCATTTTTCTCTGGTGTTGCAGAAAATCCTAACAGTGTTTACTGTTTTTTCTTTTCTTCAAGTATTCTGTTGTTTTGTTAAGGAGGGATTAATTAGTGAATCATTATTCCCACTTTGGCATGTGAAAATCTGGAGTGTGCTTTTATCCATTTCCCAAGAGTGCACATTGGCACTATAGCAGAGGATGTGGAAGAAGTGTTTTTCAAAGAAGCAGATGTAGCAGTTTTGGGAGCATCTGTACTGGTGTGTTTGGCTGAGGGATTCCTACTAACAATTTCCCCTTTAGCCAGACAGTGCCCATGTGCTTCTCACAGGTGAGACCTGCCTTTTTGAAAAAAACACTCTCTAAGGAAAATTATCATTAAAGTCTTGTGGCATTTCTATTCATTATTGCCATTTTGGAGTCATTCTCTGTTGCTTCTCAAATAAATCAATTTCTTCTGGTTTCATATGCCTCTTTGTATCTCTGGGCTGCATTTTTCCAAGGAGGTTTTGAGTAGGGCAGAAGCTGAACACAAACAGCATAAAATTATACTCACACTAAAGTCCATAGCAAACTCACACTGACTTCAGTCAGGTCAAATCTATTCATAGGAAGTGAAAGTTTACCTTGGCATTACTTAGAGAATCTGAGATACATATTTTTGAAGTCCATCAGTTCTCCAAGGGTGCAGTTAGCCTACTTATCCCAGATTTGCTCAGGGTACTTTGCAGAGAGGGTCCATACTGAGGTGCAGACCCCAGAGGACGCTGGAAGCCAGTGAAGAGTGACCAGAGGCTGTGGTGATGAGGTTGTTGGTGGCCAGAGGACAGGACCTCACACAGGACCCAATTAGCAAGGCATTTGCAAAGAGAAAATGTCCTCCTTTTGCTGATCAGCAAGGTGAAGTCTGAGTTTCATTTTGACTCTGTGCTGACCGAACTCTGCTACTATTTATATCACTAACCAAATCTGAGACTCTGAAAATGTCACCTTAACCTTTCAAAACTGGCACACAGGTTTTTATATCACTATTTGCCCTCCACTTCAGGGTCACTTACAGGAAAGTGCTGGCTGTGACCACTGCAGAGCAGGCCAACATAGGGGAGCTGCTGCCAGGGTTGCTTTACTCACTAAGCCAAATGAAAATCAGGTACAATATGACATTAAACAAGAGGATGCTGACCATGCTCTGAAAGCATGGCCTAATTCTGGTTCTGGAAACTGCAATGGGGCAGCTCTGTGTTATTCAAAGTCATTTAAATATGCTCTGAATGACCAAGTCACTGGAGACACTGCTAGCATCCTGCCTTCTCCTCTCTTCTATTTAGGGAGAACCATTCAATGAGCTCATGGTGTATCAGGGCATCTCAAGGAGGAAGACTGAAGACAAGACCCTGTGTTGCTGTCTGCTGTCTGAAGACAAACTGGGTGCCCCAGCAGCCACCACAGAGCACAGACTCTGCTTGAAGGGAGTAGAGGGATTGACTTCTTCCTTAAGCAGCAGTTATCTTGGTATTTCAGAGTTACCCCAGATTATGACAAAGCAAACAGAAAATCCATTTCCACTTGTATAAAGAAAGCATATCTGAAATTATTCCCATGTGTGCGGTGCTGCTGCATGACATTAAGTGCAGCAGCCAAACCAGTAACAGTTAAATCCCGCAGATCCCCATAAAAATGCTCAGTACACAAATACACAGTAAATGAAATGACTGAATTAGAAGCAGAGATAAGTGAAGGACAACAATTTGCTGCTCTGTGTTTAATATCATTGCCAGAGAGCTGAGGCACTTTCAGATTAAGGGGATTTTTGCACATTTTCCCCAGTAAAATTTTTGGCAACTGCTGACTACCTTTTTCTGTCTTGCTGCGTCATTAACAGCCCAGGCTCTTCTCTTCAGTGGCATGCCCCTTGGCTAACTTCCCAATTAAATGTAGACATTCATTTATGTTTAAAGTTCAATTTTTACTACTTCTGCTCATAGAGAAATCCTTCTGGCCTCAGTGGTGTGTGGGTGAAATCCAGTGGCAGTTAAATCTCTCAGTGATGTCCTCACTGACTGAAGCATTATAACTACAGAGGGCAGAGCAGTCTGGCCCACCTGAGCGCCCTGAGATCAACTTTGCTGCTCTGTCCCACCATGAACTGTAAAAAAGTGCAAGTGTGTTTAATAAAATGCCTTGTTATACTTCAACTTATTCCAGATTGAGCTGTTGAAGATATCAGCAAAAGAGATAAATTATTTATTATCACTTCTCTTGTATGCTGGACAAAAAAATAACAGGACGGTACTTAAAACAAAGTTTCTGTTATTTTCCCTGCTCCAACCCACCTTCCCAAACTCTCCTTTCAGAATCTGAGCCTATGGTTTCCCTAAGATGGATAGATCTTAGAGTCACCTTCTTCTGACAGAGGCAAACCTGGACTATCCCTGAGCACCACCACACTTCAGTGGGCCAGTTCCATCCACGGGGCACATAATGCACCCTACAGTGAAATCAAATGTAGATTGTACCATACAAACGCCTACGAGGAACCAGGACACTCCTTTGAAGAAGTGTCCTTCTTTTGAAGTTACTTCTTTCATGATTATTGTGTGATTCAATTGTGGGTGTGAATTCTTAAAAGTGAAAGTAAAGATTAATTCTAAACCTGCATCTCTGCTTGGCCCTTCCCTTCCCTTCCCTTCCCTTCCCTTCCCTTCCCTTCCCTTCCCTTCCCTTCCCTTCCCTTCCCTTCCTTTCCCTTCCCTTCCCTTCCCCATGAGCCATTGCACATTCACCAGGGACTAGACCATGTAACCGTGTCCATGCTGCCTTGTAACCTTATCTTTCCTCCCACCCTTTGAAAATAGCAACAGAAGAGGTGAAAGCCTTCAAAACAAGCACAGAAAAAAGCAGGAGAGGATATTTGAAGAGAGAAGCCTCTCCCCTGGGGAGACGGGGAACTGACGTGCCTGTGATGTGGCTTTCAACATGTCAGTGCCACAAGAGCACTAGACAGATCTGCCGTGTTGCAGTCCTCACGTAGCAAAGGCAAACTTGTTTTTAATAGACAACACATTGGAAATATAGCCCTGATTAAATCTCTCTGTTCTCTTTCCTTTTCCCTTCCCCTGTGCTACCTTGCGATCAGTTTGGCAAATCTGAAGGATTACAGATATAGCACTAGAGTAAACACAAATATGGCACATTAGCTGTATAGGCTGCTTTGAAGATAAAGACTGACTTTAAATTCCACAATCCTGAGGGCTCTTGTCGCCTTGAAATCTGATTTCAAAGCTCAACACCACTGAAATGTCTTGTTGAGAGTGATGACAGCAGGCAGCGAAGTGTACACTGTATTGTCACCACCTGTGATTGGTGGCAAAGTGCATACTTTGGCTACCACATACTGACTCCCTAGCTGTGGGCTGCCTGTAATAATGCAAACAATAACTGCTGGCTAATTTCAGCCCTCTAAGTGTGGTGATGAAGTATTACATAAACTCAGAAACCAAGAGAGTTAAGTGGATGGTGTCCATTTTCACTGTTTTCAAGGGGCACAGGGAATCTTTCCTGTGTCAGTCTGTGGGAGAGAGAAGGAGGTGAACACATTCCTCCAATAAAGAGAAGCCAGCAATTAAGGAAAGACCAAGAGGCCATGAGGCTGTAAACACTGACAGTTTGCATGAGGAAGAGCTGTATCTGAGACAAAATCTTCAGGACCCTGGGCTACACAGCTTCCTGCAGAGCACTGAGCAGGAGCACAAGTCAGACTGCCAAAAGGGTCCTTGCTGGGACCCCAGCCCTGTGGCTTGGTCACCACAAAGCATCACACCTTGGAGGGAAACAAATAATGGAGGGCCAGGTAGGCCCAGAGATGGTCAAGGACTAGTTTGCTGCTGCACTTCCACTGGTCAGTTCTCGAGGAGCAGTGGAAATGGCCATAGGAAGGCAGGAGCCTGGCTGCACTGGGTCTCTGAAGACATTCCTGAGTGTATCCTGCCTCTGCACCATGACTCCCATCCCAGCCTGGGGACCAGGGCTGCCTGGGAATTAGGCTATTCACATAGCTCACCATAGTAATGGTGAATTGAGTGTCTGTAATGATGAATTGAGTGTGTGTAATGGTGAATTTAGTGTCTATCTCCTCTGACAGTGAAACAGTGGAGTTTTTCTACTGACTTCAATGGAAACAGGCTTTTGCCCACTCACTTACCTCTGCATAAATGAATATTGATTACATAAAAGTTTGGCTGATCGTTAGCTGACAGATTCCTCAGAGGCTTCCTGAATAGTCCCAGAAAGACAGGACAAGTGGCCTCTGACTCAGGGGAAAATCCAAGAGCAATATAGAAGACTTGCTGTTGGAAAAGCAGGCAGATAACCAGCCCAGGCTATCACTATTGACAAACTGGGACAACAAGGAGCTGGGAGCGACACAATGAGGCTAATGAGTATCAGCCCATTTGGTTGTGATATCTGACCTCTTGCTGATGAAATGAACTTGAACTCTTGTCATCAAGAGAATGCAAGATATCTGGGCCTAAATGAGACAGCACCCACAAGGTAGATCCCATTATAATGAAATATTTTTCTTCCAAGATTAAGGGAATTACTGCTTCCCAGGGCTCATTAGCTCTGATCTAAGGCACCAATGGAAATGCTATGCTTCTTCCATTCTTATTCTTCTTCTCGATATGAAAGCCACAAAACCAAAATTCATATTCTGTAACTCCAGTGAAGCCCATAGTTGGTTGGAAAGTGTGTATTTCTGCTCTGTCAAAATCTCCAGAATGTTTTTATTCAGCACTCCTTTTGATTACAAATTCAGTGGTTTCATTTATTCCCTACCAATACGATGAATGTATTGGGTGATTTACAGTAGACAAAACTTGAGAACCACAGAATTTGCCATCTAAACAGGTAAGGAGAAGGCAAAAGAAGAAATATTAAATATTACAAGAGGTGTGCACTGTTTTTCAGTGTTCTTGTTTTTGCCTTTAGGGTTCAATACTGCAGAGGGTTATGGGGATTGGTAGGATCCTTGTGTGACTGGAGGTCCTATGGCCCAAGAAGAGGAGGGCTGTGAACAAGGAGGAGCATCCACCTGATATACCACACTCTCTAAAATTAAACTATTGATTAGGGTCAAAGTGTGAGGAAAAACAGAGCAGTGGCAGGGAACTGGGGGAATTTAGAGATAAAACCCTCTAAATATGCTAATATAAATCTATTCCTGGCAGTCAAAAGCCTAATGAGATGTATATAGTTAGGTATAAGAATCCTGAAGGATAAAGCATGAGAGACTCTGATCAAACAAACAATTTAAGCTGGGAGCCATGTAGGAAAAAAATTCAACTGTGTTAAAATGCCAGGAGAGAGATCTTGCCACTTTGGGAATGGCAGTCCAAGCAACACTAACCAATCCTTAGAGCATGACTCAGGAGAGCATGTCGCATCTAGGCTGAGTGAGGGGGCTCTGTTTTCATGCTGTGTGATGATTCAGTGGACAGGAGTAAATACTGGTGATAGCAGATCCTTTCCTTTTTGAGAAGCAAAGCCAAGCAGCAGTGGGTTCTGTTTGCTACCAGCTCCAAGTTAAAAAACATTTGATGCTGAAAGCACAATGCTCTGTCCTCCTTATTTGCTGGGCATTTTGGGACAGTCTCTCAACAGAAATATGGCCCTTCTGCATCATCTTCACAGTGATACGAATAATTGTGACAAATATATACCCCTAAAGGATCAGCCTTTTTAAACTTTTCACACAAACACAAAAGGACTCCTGCAGTATCTGTACTTGTATCTCTTCCTGACTTTACAGTTTTAAACCATTCCAATTAAGACAAGAAAAAAAATAAGCAAAATGCAAAAAATCATTATCCTTACCCAAAGACATTACTTAAAATGGTCAAATTTGCTAATGTCATGTCTTAGTAATAATACTACTGATAATACTACTGATACTACTACTGATACTACTACTACTACTACTACTACTACTACTAATAATAATAATAATAATAATAATAATATTGAAAGTTACTTGAAAATCAACAAGGTAAAAATGTTGTGAGCAACCTTGAAGTTTATTAACTACTTTATTTTTTTTCAATAAAGTATTAAATTCTTCAATAATCAGTAAGACTGAAAAACTTCAGGTTTTAGTAAAATGCCAAAGGTTGTGACAGTTGTCAATTGTATGCAAGAAACTTCACCAGGGTCAAACAGAAAATCCCTGGGAGAGCAGGAAATGTCACACCAGTTTTCCTAGTGCTCAGGTTGTATTTTATAGCCCAAACTATTTTTCCTGTGAGAAAAAGTTGACATCTTCTCTAAAGAATCTGTTTCATTTTACTTTTCTTTGCAACCTGAGATTTCATTATGTTTACTTTGCTTCATATTTTCTTATCTTTCTCTAATAACTAGTACAAATCTGGAAGGGAAAACAATTTTCCAGTCTCAGGGGTTGGGAACAGCAGTGTAGTTTTCTTAAATTCTAATCTATGACTGGTAATTATGGCCATTTCAAGGTTCCCTGGGAGAATTATTGTCTTCTGAAATATTTTAAATAGCTAGCTGTCCACAACTTTTCTTTGCCTCAGAAAATGGATATATTATCATTTTAATGTCTACTGTTGCTGCTGCTGAGAGCAATAAAGCTAAGTTCATGTTCTCCCACGGTGTGTGATTCAATGGGAAATAAATAGTACTAAAATATGCTCTGGAATTCTTTTACATGACAATCTGAAAATGAAGGTGGTGAACAAACACTGAAAATCCCAAACTGACTTAACAGCAAAGATGGAGTTCATCTCACCCCACGTAAGTAACTCAGGCAAATGATGCCGAGCAGTCATTTAGACATGCTGTGAAGACAGAGATGGAAATGCATCCCCAGAGACACTTTATCTCCTTACCTCAGGGTGGGGTCAAACCAGCCTCAGGAGACCTTGCATCTCTAGAGAGACTTCTGTGGAGGCATCTTGTTCTGCTGTGTTAGCCTGCCTCATGCAGCAGATGATGTTTTGCACTCATTTCTTTTCAAGGAGAAGGAGGTCTCAGAGGGCCAAGAGGGTGCAAAAGGGGCAGTGTCACTTTGCCACATTGTGGCTCAGTTGCACATTTTTGTCCCTTGCCTGCTGTGAATCGGAGCACCTTTGTCCTTTGCTGCTGCAGCCAGGTAGCCACTGGGCAGGTGAGAACAGAACCATGTTTCCATGCTTGCGTTTGCTGCCTGGTATTGCTCTGAATGGAGATGTGCAAAGCAGCATTTGAAGTTGGGAGTTCTCAACCAGAACCAGAAGGTACCATTTGCTCTTCCAAAGCAGAGATTATTTTCACTGTATGCAGATCTGAAGTGAAAACTACCAAGAGTGTGAGAGAGGATGGAATGTTTGTCTGCCTCTTTCCAGAGACATGTTCATAGTTCTAGCAATTCTTTCTTGCCTATTTTTTCAATAGCTTTTTAAATTCAGGCGCTTTTCTTAGGAAAACTCTGAATCAAGAATCAAGTATTCATGACCACAAGGGCTTAGTGACTACAGGATTGTCACAGCAAAAACAATGAGCTGCCCCCACTGCTGTGAGCATTTGCAGGATTGGAGAGTTTAATGACAGTCTGCACAATTATGTTTATATAAGAAATAACCTGACAGAAAATTAGTCCTCCTTGACTCACATATTGAGTTTCTTTTACTTCTGGAGATGCCTATAAGGGAGACTGACTATGAATGTTGTACTTAACAGAAGCACTAAGCGAGCACTTAAAAAATATTGATTCCCTGAAGGCCTTTGACTTCACTGATGGTGAAAGCAGTGACTCGAAAGCAATTTGCATCTCTCCAGTTAGCAGCTCTTAATGTCCTTAAGGGAAAACATTCTAGAATTCCCACCAGTAACAGAAGTTATTTTCCACATATCACATTTACCCTTCTACCAGGTAAAAAATCTGACTGTGTAACCACTGTGGAAAAGGTACTCCCAAAAGTGCCCACCCCACTTCTGTCACCTCACAATTGCTGCATCACTTAGACATACTTGCACCCTTGATGAGCCTCTGGACCGCACATAGTACCAAATCTGACTGTTATTTATGCCATGGTTTTGTGCTGCCTCTTTCCCCCAGTTCTATCTGTTCAAAGACCGCAAGTGGGGAAAAAAATTACCAGGGATAATTAATAATTAGGGTTATGAAAGTTGTGCAAAAATGATTAATTTTCATCCACTTTAAATCCTTTTGTTTTGGTTTGGTTTGGTTTTGAAATCATAATTCCTTTAGGAAATGTTTAAAATTGGTGGGGTATGTAAAAGGACTACTAAACAGTGCTGTTTAAACATATTTTTCTATAGAGGAGATTCCTTTCAGAGGAATCATGGCACTTCATGCTATAGAAGCAGCTTACTGCAGTGAATGGATTTATGCACCTCTTTAGTTGTAAATTTAAACTAATACTACTATTTCATCAGCAGAGACAGGAAATATTACATTTAGAAAAAGAAAATATCAATCTCTTACAGGTTTGTCGTCAGACGTGTTAAATACTGAGTATATTCCTCCAGGAAGAAAAGCTTCATTTTGGTCAAGGACTCTGAGATTCAGATATTTTTTGGAGGCTTTTGGTTGTTTTTTATTTGGTTTCTTGGTTTTCCTTGGGAATTTTTTCTGCAAATAACATTTTCTGAAGGAATAATAATTTTCATACACATTGTTCATTTAAGTCAACACTTTAATTATCTCTAGCTCCTTTGTTTAACAATAAAGTACTTGTCATACACCCAAATGGCAAAGTAAATATTTTAATAAATTTGCTTAGAAGTATAAACATAGTGATAGCTCTTTTAGAAATATAAGTTGTGACCCAACTTTAGAAATTCACTTTCAAATAGAAAAAGTAAAATAGACCTCAGTGCATTAAATTTATCATGTTCCATATGGACACAAATTGATGAAATTTTCACCTACAGGTCAGTTAAGAGTAGGAGGAAGACACATAGCAAAATTGTGAATGCTTAGAGGTTGTGCTTTTTGTCGGGAAACATTGCTGAGTCTGCCAGCGGATAAGCTCTGCATTACAGAGAAAGTGATAAATGCTCGCCAATGAATGAACAGATATTTTTTGAAGGTGCTCTTCTGTCATTAAGGTTTTTTAACATTGATAAACTCCTAACTTTTAGGCATTTGAAGAAAGTTTCATAATCTGAAGAAATATTATCACTGGCTGCTAAAAATTCCATTGGTCATATGTATTTGTCTGGCTCGGTGAACCTTTCCAGCTGCATAAATATCTGCATAGATGTCTACAGGGTTGTATCTATATATTATATATGTGCACAGACATTATTATATGTGTAACTCTACCTAGATGTATGTATATGTGTTTGTATGCCATAATAACTGTTCTTTCTTCTTTTTCCAAATAATTTTCACACTCATGTAATCCCATTTAAAGACCTAAAGACCTACTGTGCTATGAAGTTAGTATGGAAAAGGAATTTCACATTAGATAAAATTGGCAGATGGTGGATATGTACAGCCAAAAAATATATTTTTACTTCATGATGATACACTGTCATTGCATAGAACAGTATTTATTAAAAAACAGGTTTTTGTTTGGAAAAAAATTGTGTTATTACGAGGGGGACCATTAAGCAAAACTGATCAGTGGGGATTTACATTCTTGCTTTGTTAAGGCTAACAGGCTTCACTTTATCATTTTGATTTTCAAATTGAAGTTGATTTGTTTAGAGTCACGTGCTCCAAAAAAAGTTACAAGCAACCAATCTTCAATTTAGGTGATGGAGAGATCTTCCAGAGGCTTTCAAAACACCTACATAATTGCCTTGTTCACTTTCTATAGAAATTGCATTGAACGCTTAAAATCAAGAGACAAATTGGAAGAGTTAGAAGGGACATCATCCCAGGGAAGAATATCGAAAAGAATGACAAAGTACAGTGTCTTCCATTCACTGCTCAATAAAGTCAGATGCTGGCCTGTTCTACGGTGAAATTATACTCTGTACATGTGATTTTAAAGTTAACTAAATAAAATAACTTTTTTTTGTTTAATTCTACTTCTACTATGTGTTGCAGCCATTTCTTTGATTTATCAAGGTATGGGCAGGGGCAGCATTACACATAGTCAAAAGCTTAAACCAGTGTTAAGCATGTCAAGCAAACACTTGCTTCCTCAATGTTTCAGTATTAGTTTCATATTTTACAAAAGTAAGCTGGAAGAACTTTCCAGGACCATTTTTGAATTACAAAATGCTGTTATAAATGAGCATGTAACTTCTTGTGCATCTGACATGACTGTTTTCAGATAATCTATACCTATATTTGTTATTGCCATCATCCTTTACATCCATTTCCAAGAAAACGTGGAAACACAGGACATCTCAATCTACTGTTATGGTTACTGTCCTTGATCTAAACATTTTTGACAATGCCTACAGATATTCCATGTTACCAGTGATAACATTTTTACCTGCCAGAATAAGTTGAATGAGGTGCATAAATTAATATCAGCATTCAGTTTGGCAAAGTGGACCAGATGGCCTGTTTGTCCATTTGTCCAGGACAAACATGTTATGAACACTTGACCAGAGGTTGTGCCTTCTCAGATGGAAGATGGGTGAGCAAGACTGAGATATAACAAGTGGTTTTCAATATGCCTGAGAGGTAGAGACACAAGCTGACTAGCCTGGGAAATTCTGGGAGCAAATCAGAAGGGAGATGATGGCAATTTCCTGGAGTCCCGTTACTTCACTGTGGAGGTGAGGAGCTGGGTGTGCAGCAGAAAGATGGATCAAGCTGATGAAATCAGCCCCAGGAGACCTTCAAGATTTGGGATCATGCAATCTTAAAGTTGGTCTGGTTACATGGCATCCTTATTAGAAATTCCCTCCAACTGTTCATGGTCTGCATGTAATGCCAAGGGCATGGGTTGATTGCCATGGGTAAAGCATTAAAAAGTTTGGTTACTGGGGAAATAGGCTGGTTTTTTTCAGAAAAAAAGTGAAAATGAAAGGAAAAAAAGAAAATTAAAATATTTGAGAAAAAATATATCTCAAAAGCTAAATATTACTTACCTACTTGTACATGACTAGATAGGAGATGAATTAATTTTATTACTTAATGTTTTGTTCAGAGCGGATGTTTTACTAATTTAAAGTAACTTCTGACTGGTAATTGAACATTTCTCCTAAGAAAATGCTGGAGGTGTGGAGGACATACAAGTAATAATCACTGAATAGAAACTTCAATTCCCAGTAGGAAAATCTTTCTTATATACAATATGTGTGAGACAAAGAACAGTAAAGATACCTAAATTGCAGTACCTACATATAGGAAAGAATATAATTTATTTTTCTACTTAGAGTATATTTTTAACCATGACAAGAGCTTAAGTATTGTTGTCATAAACTTTCCTGAACACAATTGTTCAAATTTACATAAAAAGGAACCTTTATATGGCTCTTGTAAGTTTATAGAAAGTTTTTGCAACACATTTCCTCTCATTTGCTGTGCTCACCTTAAGCTTAGTATCAAAGTGAATGAAATTTTCTCATCCTGCAATGGATGCTTAGATCTGCACAAAATTCATTGTTCTGCTCCATAAACTGATGGATTACTTGATGCTTATATGGGTTGCCACTCGCACAGGGGAAAAAAAGCAGTTGTGTTCTGCTGTTTATTTTTGAGGAATGTCTTTTCTAACTCGGCACCACCAGAAAGATTGCTGTTATCAGTGCTCAAATACCAGTCACTCCCTTATGAAGCAAGAAAAGATACACTGAGAGGTCCCAGGGACTAAGGAAACTTTGGCATTTCATCAGTTTCAGGGCTAGAATTTCACTGTCAAGCTCACTATCTGCTGGGCCCTCACAGATAAACAGTAGATAGGAACTCGCAACACATTCCTTTCATGTTCACTAATTTCAGAAAGAGACTCTGCAGTCTAACACCAGCACATCCCTTGAAGTCCTATCTCTCTACTTGTATCTTTGGCAGACGTGTAGTAATTAGTACAACAGAGTGAAGATATTTTACACCGCTCTGTCCACTTGGCTCTGCCATCACGAACAAATGCTCCAAGTTTGGGCTGGGAATGGCATCTCACACTCTGTGCTTGTGTTATAAATCCCTATTTAAATCTGGAATTCTTTTAAATTATTTAGGATGTAAACTTGAACTTCAAACGATAAAGGACGCTCGCTACTGTAATTTATAGCTTTAGGAACTAAGGAAGTTTATCTCCTCCATATTTAATGGAAGTTTAGGCACCATATTAAAAATGAAATTAAGATAAATAGAATCATGTGATCACTGCCATGTCTTACAGAAATTAAATAAAATACTGTGTAAAAGTAAAGTTTCTTTATAGCTAAAATAGGACAGTTTTTTTCTTTAAAAATATTTATCCTTTTTTTCTTTTTAAACTTCATGAAACACTTCCTCCTTCTGGAGTAGATTTTGTCACCCTCAATCAGAATAATGGACATGTCACAGCGGGTCTTGCTGTTTGCAGTTGGTCCATGCCTAAAATAAAGTGCTCCTCAACAAGGGCAGAATTGCAGCCAAGGAAGGACCTATGTCCTCCTTGTTAATAAGGCACTGTTGGTTACTATAAATAGATAGATAGATAGATAGATAGATAGATAGATAGATAGATATTGTAATATTTCTCTTATATTGTATGTAACACATGTTTACATCTCTAAAAGTATTGCTTGGCTACAGTGGCTGAGCATTTGTGCATTACTAAGTTGGAAAAATCTTCCTGCTTTGTTGAATCTGTGAGACAAATACTGTTGCAGCTTTGTATTTCTTTCACAAGGTAGAAGATACCAAGGATCAAATCCAAAACTTAAATAAGTAGCCTCCGTTTTCCCTGATGATTCTGGCCTAAGACATGAATGAGTCAATGGTACTGCTCAAGGTGTATTAAAGCCATGAAGGGGTTATTATTGGAGAAATGGGTTCATTTCTACCAAATATCTAATTTGTAAATGTGATGAAGGTATCATCCTGACATTTCATGGCAAATCTAGCCATGCTGCAAAGGTCAAAAGAAGGAACTAAAATCAGAATGTAAAAAAAAATCTCCAAAGCTATTACAAAGGGAATATTAAGAAGGGCAGTAAGGGAGGCTTTGTGCTGCTTTAAACTTCCTTTTATGCAGCTAGTGGCTCCAAGTTAATTTCAGATATCTTCTGGAGAAAAGCTGCATTTTGCTTAGACTACAGACTTCCATTAGTACAGAATGTTAGAAAAGTTAAGAATCCCATTGCTACTGAAAGCCAAGTCATTATGGGTTACCCGCTACTGCCACTCTAAAAGTTGCAGGGCTACTTTGTCACCCTCAAATTTCTGAAGTGGGAGAGATAAGAGTACTGTGGAACGATTCCTTCTAGGTCATTGGGAAGAGCATTCCCCTGGCAAGATGCCAGTTCCAAGGTCTTGTCACACCTCTGACTTCTCTGTGTAAATAGCACAGGAATCTGTGTGCTTCCCTTTTATTCTGTGAGACAGGAGGGCAGCAGTGTTTGCTGGTGTAAATGAGGAGATGGATGAAGTTCAGTGGCAGCCTGAGTCACTCTGTCCAGTGCTCATCTAAAAATGCTTAACAATCTTGTACCAAACACCCTGCATTAAAATAAGAAAAAAAAACCCCAACCCTCAACCAGCAGATAATTCTTTCAGCTCCTTCTGATGACTGTAGTCTATAATGGATTGCTCTTTTAAAGCATTACAAATCAAGTCACAAGTCTGGCAGAGGCAATTCTTTTTCGTCTCTGATCCAGTCCATCTGAGCAGGGAATGGTACATTCAGATCTTCAGGAAAACATTTTAAATTGAAAATACAAAATGAGATTCAGTGACTACTTCATATGTCACCTTGCCCCTCACTACCATTAGGTAGAAGGTAAGGAGTCACCTACAATGAGTGAGCTTGTCATGATCTTGTTGCCTTTTATTTACTGTCCATTTTAAAGTATGGAGCAAGACTGGACAAGAAAACACTCTGCTGAAATTTAGAAGCCCTGTTTCCCATCTGGTTTGAGTCATTAGAAGTCTTTAACCATCCTGCAACCCTCTCCACCTAAGCTGCTCCACAGGACAGAAGAGACATGTTGCTCAGGAAGGCATCCTGCCATTTTCTTCTGTATGTTCTGAACATAACATTGCTGGTGGTCTGGTAGGATAAATGCAGAACATTTTTCATATTAAATCACAGACTGTGAGTGTCTGATCAAACTGCTCGTGACATGTAAAGGATCCCCTCTTGAGTCAGATGATGAATTGCAGCTTCTACAAAAACTTGCTCATCTGAGGAAAAATAATCAAAGACTTTTACAGTAGATAGTAAATAAATGTTCTTTTCATGCTGTTACTACAAGCTGGTCAACCTCATTATCCAGATCAGGGAATGCATAAGGGAGAGTGTTTTCCAAAATAAAACCCCTCAGCTGAGCCAGTTATGTATTTCACAGTTGACAAAAGTGAATTGTGGCTGATGTCTCCCACAGGAACTTAATTAAACCACCACACTCCACTACCAATCAGCCAATATCCTCCAAGAAAGTTACTTAACCCTTCCAGTTAAAGGAATGTACCTGCCTGTGGAGCATCTTGATAATGGTTTTACATATTTTGGTCTTTGAGCTTTACTTTATAGTACCATTCTACGAAAGGAGTGTGGAAGGCATGCAAACTAAAAATAAGGAGTGTTTTAGATGCTGTTAGTCACCTAAAAAAATTATTCACCAGGGAAGCAATCAGTTATTAATTACTGCTAATAAATATTTTGTGCAAACTGCTGACACAGGTTTTATACTTACAAGATACCTGCCAATACATGATTTTTACTGCTTGCTATTCTGCCCTTTTACTACTTGCTCTCCTTTTATTCTAAGAGGTTTCAGTTTCAAAACAGGATGTAGACTGTGTTGGATTCATACATACTTTATACATAATCATGACATACTTTATACAGAAACACCAAGTAAATGAGTCTTCTGGTATCCCATCATCCATAAAGGCAGGATTACCTCATTTTTTGATGTTACCTCTTTCTCTGTGGGTCTTTGGGGACCAGAGTGCATCCAGGCAAAACAGTTGCTCTAAATCCATCACAGCACTAGCACATGACAGGAGTGTGTGAGGAGGTGGATTTTAACTTGTGAGTGGGAAGAAATTATGGACACACACAGACCATACCTTTTGAGTGCAAGAGCCTTGTTCCATGTGTTTTCATAAATGAACAACTTTTATTCTCAACTTGATTCGTTTAGTGGATGACCAAAACATAGATGGAGATCTATAATGACGAGGCCTTGTAGTCAGCTACAACCTTATTTAACACCATAAATCAAAGAGAATCAAGGTCAGCCTTTCATGTGAAGTTAGGGACAATTCTGTTACATTTTACTTCATATTAATCAACGCATTTAAGGCTAAGTCCCAACAGGCAGAAGGGGAAGTCGTTTACAGGATTGGGTGTGATATGTGAGGTGGCATAAGAGAAGAAATCTTTTCTTTCCTGTTTGCAAGAAGAAAATCTGATGGCAATTGCTTAAAGAGGAAAGTGGGGCATATTAACACAGCAGTATGCTCTTTTATTTCCAGTGCATTGAGTGACAATCATTCCATTTTAAAGTTGTCATTACTCCCGATGCCTTAGCACTATTCAAGTAAATCTTTGTGAATTCACAACTTCCATTCTACTTCAGTAATAAGGGAACAAGCTTGGGAAGCCTGGGGCAGATTTCTGCACTCTGTCAGTATCTGGCACTCGTAACGAGGAACCTCACAGACTCTGCTATTATGGCAGGAGGAAGGAAGTGCTAAAATTACCAGCAATAATAGGGCATCTCAAACTCTCTGGCTTATGGGAAGTATCTAAACAGCTACAGACTGGTAAAATAAAAATATTTTTATCAGGACAAGAAATTGATGAAAGATGACCATCAGCTTAGTAGTAGGTATTTTTCTAGTTCACTAGCTGAAAAATTCTTGGTCTTGAAATATTCAACTATCACACACATTTCTTTTAGACCTTCAGGGAAATTTAAGTTTCTTTTAAAACAGTGTTATTTTGCTTGCAAAGGTGATAGAAAAGTGGCATCTCCTTACTCATTGTTTTTTCCATTGAGGTTACATTCTTTATTGCTTTTTCTTCCTTTCAGTGCTCTACCTTTGGCAAAATGTAGAGTGCAATATCATGCATCAAACAGATGCAATTCAAGTAAAATTGTTCTGCAAATATGACTGATAATATCATTTGGACAGCAAAGTATTTGCCACTGGGAGAAAAAACCTTTGTATTTTCCAGAGCACAATTTATAAAGTGTTGGCTGCATGTATGTTTGTGGTAAAAGAATGGAGAGGAAGAAAATAAGACAAGGAGGGTGAAGGACAAGTTTTTGTCTATTCTGTGGCCCAGCTCTAGGATGGAGAGGACTGCTGCTATGACACCTTTTATAGAATAAATTTTCATATCTCTGTTGAGTAGACAAATCAAGCACACTGAAATGAAGACCTACCAAGAATTCAAGCTTAACATTCAATTCTTTAAAAACATGAATACTATTTATTTGGGCCATTGTCCAAAACATACAAGGAAAAGCTTCCAGTCCTTATGAAGCTACTTTATCCTGTTGCAGTGTCAGAAGTCTGCCTAAAATGCTGACATTACTATCACCCCTGAGAGAACAAAACATAGAGTCGGAAGTTATTTAGCTCCACATGAATATTTCTTGTGAGGAGGAATGCTAGCAAAAGCATTGCTACATGCAACTGGTCCCCGCTCAAAAACACCTCTTGTATGATTCCTGTTCAAGACAATTTATTTTGAATCTGAGCACTTCGTGCTTTTCCTAAGTGACATAACCATGACTTTTCAGCCTACAGCCTGGTGAGCACACTGGAGAACAACTACAGCAATTTATCCAGATAGAAAATGCAGATTCAGGCACCAGGGGATGGAACACAAGGTAGAGGATTTACAGTGCTGAGCTGGACACCTATAGAAGTTTTTGAATTCAGGACGATTGGGTCCCTGAGTGAAACACATCAACCATGGAAATCAAAGGGTCAGGAAATTCAAAATTTTTTTCTTCCTGTAAATAGGTTGGGGGGAGCATTTTCTCTTGAGCTGAAATGCCTTCCCCAAATTCTTGTGCAACTGAAACTTAAACCTTTCCCTGAATCCAGCCTGAAGGTCTATATATTTAAAATGTTACCATACCTCCCATTAAAAGGTCTAATATTTAAAATGTTACCATACCTCCCATCAAAAAACTACCATAAGACAAGGAAGGGCTCTTGGAAGTCAGACCAGTTTTCCTGGGGGCTCTCGTCAGCTGCGTTGAGCAGGTTTTCCCAGCACCAGCCAGGTTACAGAGAGCTTCGGTCGAGATAGGAAGGGCAGGTTGGGCCTGAAAGTCTCTGTGCTCATGAGAAAGTTCAGAGTGGTGGCCCCTGACTGAGAGAGGCCTTTCAGCAGCCGCAGAGTGTTTAACCCCAAGGCCTGATCTCAGCTAATGTGATGGGCTAGAGGTTGAGAGGCAGCCTTCGAGATAACACCTCGCTATCGGCCGCGCATTAAGGCACAGCGCAGCATTCCGCCTCCAGCGCTCTTTCTAGTGGTCAGCAAATAGGGCACAAGATAAAAGGGTACCATCTGCTTTTTCACTTCTTTGCAAGGCTAAAACAGACATTAATTTCTTCAAATAGAAATAGGGAAGAAGCTTTCTTTTTTTTTTTTTTTTTAATTCTCAGAACAGCCTCTCAATAATTTCAGAATAGTGTTTGAGTGGCACCTGAAAAGGTACAGAATATTTTTCAATACTTTGGCTAATGCTTTAGTGCAAATACATGAGCACTGTTTTGGTGGTACCCTAATTGCTGCATTATTTATAATTATTGTGATAAAGTTGTTTAAAATGGGAAATTATTGGCAAGGAAATATTAATCTGTAATTTTTTAAAAACAAAATATCAGAACATTCCAGTATTCACATATCTTCATATTTAAAGTCTGTAGTTTTAAAAGCCCTCCTTTTTGTTGCTGATAAATGTACAAAAGTTAGAATAAGAAAACAATATTGTTTTAAGGAAATAATACTCCCTGTATTTAGAAAGAAACACTCCTCTTTTCCCCTCTTTCGTTGGACTCCTTTAACAAACTTAATTATATTTACATGATATCTTTAAAAAGGAAGATAGAAAGTTAGAGGCAAAAGAAAGGAAGAATTTCCTCTAAAAATTAAACCCTGCCATAATAGTGGAAGAAGCAGGAAAAATAACTAGAAACAAAGATAAGGCTTCCCGAAAATTAAGCATGTTTCAAAACCAAAATTCAAGATTAATTTCAAATCAAGGATTCTTTTTTTGCTCGTTTCCAAAGTCAAGGAAAGGGATTTTTAATGAAATAGATGGGATTAATTCTCTTATAAATAATATACATTGGAAAAATATTAAACTGCTTTAACATGATTTATGAATCTGGGAAACCCTTTTTTTTGGAAGCTACACCTTTACTGTTCCCAGTACTTTTGCCCATTTACAGAAAACAACTTGCTTCAAAATGACCACGGTTTCTTTGTGTAACTCTCAGCCTGCCAAAGCCCAAAGGTGCAGCTGAAAGAGGTTCTGCCCCATAAGCAAGCCCTGCTTCAGTTTTACTCCTTGCTGTGGCAGAAAGATTACTTGTGCCTTAGTTTATCCACAAGAAGTCCCCTTCTGTTGTAGTTTTGTTTTGGTTGAATGCAGAAACACATATTGCTTGGGGTAACAAAGACTCAAAGAAAAAAAGCTTTTGTTACTTTTTAGGTTCAATTTTCCACAGTGCCAAGAAAATCCACCTTTGAACTCTATAAAAACGAATACAGTTTTGGCAGTGTGAGTGGAACTGTAAAACAAACAACATGCTCAGCCTAAGTTAGTATGTGTCCTAGTTGAAAAAATGGAAAACGGGAATGATGAATGGACAGTTAATCAAATAATCCTTTCTTCCACTACACAAGAAAGGACAAATCGATTTGAAATATAATGTACAGAGATATGATTGGTATCATATCAGTAACATTTCTTTCATTATAATGAACATAAAAGTATCTTTGACTGTCACTACTGAGAAAGTGAATGCGATGTGCAATACCTGCACCATGCAAACTAAACCAGAACACAATTATTTAGTACAAGTGCTTTTAAAATGCATTAGAAAAAAACTGCATTAGAAAACCTCAGGAAGATTTTGGTTTTTCTTTTCATGGTCAAGACTGCTTCTGTACAGGAATTTCATGGGATGGTGAGCTGGGGATACTGCTTCACCCACTGTTTTCACAGGGAACTCTGACCTACAGTTACAGAAAGTGATACTGCATTGGAATAGCTCTTCTGCAAATACCTATTTTTAAATGTATTATATAACTGGCATATATGAAGCTGAAACGGTGGAGCATAGGACTCACATACAAATAATAAATGGAAAAGATGATGCAGCCCAAATTAAACAGCTCTGTAAAATACCTAGCAAATTCTTGTTGAAGAAATTCCATTTCTAATAACAGGGACAAGGGAATGACTAGAGATCTCAGAGCTGTATGATGCATGTAGAAGTTACCTGAATGAAACCAATGTACAAGCTTTAATAATCACACCATGGAAACCAAAAAGTAAATTCTTCATTGCTGTCTTCCCTAGCAGCAACAGCGACCCATTACAATATGAAGGTCAAATAGTTTATAAGTTAGAGGTGCCAGTCTTGCAGGAACTGATGTCTGAAAATTTAGCTGATCATTTCATCCTTTGTGTGAGCGAATTAACTGACAGATAACAACAGATGAGCTCATAATTAAATAAAAATATTTTTTGAAAAATAAAAAATTAGGAAAGTATTGGTTCATTGTATTCAATTCTGTGCTGTCAGTATCTAAGACAGTCTCCTTACAAGTAGGAGTAGCCTACTAAAAACACTCAAAACTGTAAGGGAAAGCAAACCCTACAATTTCTCAAATGGGATTCAACCCAGTGATTTTGATCTGAATCAGAAGCAAACTCCAACATCTGGTGCACTAGCAAGCTTATGAGATCTTCTGCCCCATAAAAATGTGTGACCCCAAGAAAGCCAGGAAAAAAAAAATCTCACTGTATTTCAGCCCAGGACACTTTTTTCCTTATTTTGAAGATGTAAGAGTTTTATTTCACTGTGTATTACTGAAAGGGAGAATTGAGAAGGGGTATGAACTGCAGGAACATTATCATTTCTAAGCCCTGTACTGTGTCTTCCATTGATAGGATTTTTGTAAGGTTATCTGACACAAAGCAATACATATCAATAAAGTATCACAAAGCTTTTGAAACACTTCAGAAATCTCCTTGCTCTTGCTTGCAATCACTAATGCAGACATGTATCATTCAGAGAGGAGGGGTTTTGGTCCATGGCTGTCATGTGGTGACCCACAGCAGTCCTCCTAGGAGCTGTGACAGCCATGGCATGTGTTATACAAACACTTGACCTTGCCTCCATCATTTGATTGTGCCAGATCTGACTGATGGAGAATTTTTGCTTTCCTGAATTTTCTCTTCAATTTTACAGCTTTGTAAGCCTCCAGGATGACAGAAAGCTTTATCAGAACAATGGAACTTTTTTGGAAGCCAGAGCAACATATTTTAATTTTTTTTAAGCTTATCAATAATTTTCACTCTGATCAAATAAGCTTTTTTAAAGCACTGGTCTTTTTCAATAATTGAGAAAATCCCAGTCCCTTACACCGCATTTTGGTTGCAGCCTGTCTCCAGCTCCACAAAAGGCACTACCTTCCTTCCATGGATGCCCTTGCAAAGCTCCAAGAGCTTGTGGTAAGTTTATTTGGGTACTTCTGCAGTAGTACAGAAATGGTTGCCCTGGCTGCAGATTTTGAGTTTCCTGCCCCGCAGATAACTGGTGCTTACCTTGTGTGCCTTGTCCAGAATGAATGTTGGACTCCAACCCAGCTGATCATTTGCATGCTTAAAAGATTTTCCTTTCCAGTTCTCCCTTTTCTTGTCTCCACATATCCAAATATGCTTTCCATTATCTTTATTCCTTTCTCTGAAGAGTCTCCCTGGCATATTTTAATTGCTGACAACTATTCGAAAATAAACTTGGTGCAATCAGCAACAGTTATAAAGGAAGACCTCCTCTAAGAAATTAGATTGAAAGCAAGAAAGCTGGATGTGACTTTTTAGACAAGTTTGTGCTTTTAGAATTTGGTTTTTCTCCAGAATCTCAGCATCATAGAAAATCATGGAGAGCTAAAATAAAGCAGAGAACAGAAGCTGCCTTGTGAGTTAAGGGCTACCCCAAATATCACACATCCCAACTGTACTTTACATGCCACCATCCAATGCCATCTTCTACGAAAGGATCTTCCAAGCTGACTTCTGATGACCTCTAGGGCTTCTCTCTTGTCTTGGAAGGAGAGCTTTTTAAGCATGCAATGGATAAAAGGGACTAGAAGAGTAGCAACTGGCTCCAAAACTGCTGACTGAAGGGGATGCAAGACATGTCAATGAATCCAAATAATTATATATGTGCTTTTCAAATTTCATGCTGCTGCAGGGCAATTTGCAAATCAACTTACAAGAAAATAAATAGCCCATCTCATTTATCAGTGTAACTGCAAAGTTATAATGCTGCTGTATTAAAACTCTGTACCCGAATTGTGTATATCCATTTAGTTCTACAGATCAATAGCTTAGTCTCACATAGTTTTCAGAATATTTAGTAGTGCTTTCTATTCAAAAGCATGGTCCTTCCACACAGCTCAATTGAACAAAGTCAGATATGGGATTTGCTGCTGAGCAAAACTTCTGGCATCTCCCAGACCACCCCCACCCCTTACACATTGCTTCATGCTGTTGTAAATAAAACCCATGCTGCAAACCACCCCAAAGAGATTTTGTATATTCTGATGTTCATGCAGCAGATCTGTTTCAGTTCTCACTCAGTAAGAGGTGCTAGAACCTCTTGCATTCCCTCTGTATCAAAACAGTTGACTCCACATGGAAAAGAGACACTGCTCCACCCCCTCAGCAACCCAAAGTCAGAAACAAACCACTGGTGAGAAGCAAAGCCTTAGCTGAAGCAAACTGATGGCATAACTTTTTTTTCTTTGCTGCACAGATTAGAGGTGCTCACAGTACTAATAAGAACATAATTATGGAAAAATTGCTAAATTAATCTTTCATCATACATTTTCAGACCAGGACAGGTTTGACAGAAAATTTACTTTTGCTTGAAATTTGTCAGGCAAAGTCATCCATTATGGTTACACATAGCTGGAGAAACTAGTGAGTTTGAGGAATTTTAACATAAGGTAATATCAAAATCTCTTACACCAGCAAAACGTTACTTTTCAGCTAAAAGCAAATCCCAGTCAAAACTGGTGCCTAATTAGGCCAAATGAGTTATTTAAACACATCTACATAAAGTAAAAATGTTATATTTTACACATATCTATATTGTATCAACATGCATGTTTGCTTTGGTAAGGACAATATAAACTGCTTGATTAAACCAAGCTAATTTCACTGGTTTAGATTTGTTTGTTGTTAAAACCATGTTTGTCTGATTTATTGTTCAAAAGAACATGATTCTGTATTTGGGAGAGGTTCTTACATAGTTCAGAGTTTTTTTGAGAGTGTCATGTAAGTGATGTAAACTTCCACATCAGCTTATCAAAAATCAAAAAGGCAATCATTTAAATCAAAGCAACAAAAATAAAATCCTATACAAAGGGGACTTGAAGCACACCTCACTGAAACTTCGGGAACTACAGAGAAATAATTTAAAGCAGCTAAAAAGAAAAGAAAACAGTGAAATTAACTATTATGACTGCGATAAACTCTGGTTATTTCCCTTTGGCATTTTCAAGATCATGAATCTATCTATCTATGGCATGGAGGATGTCTGGGTTTAAAATATGTCTTGTTTTTCTGTGTCTAGTCCATGCTTTTTGCATGAAAAGTATGCGTTGTCTTTGTAAGTGTGGGGCAGTGATGGAAAGACAAGTCAGAGGGAGGTAAAACGGCAAAAGAGAGTTATGGGAGGTTTTGTTGGTGGTTTTTTTTTTAAACTTACTGCTTGTTTTTCTACCAAGTCTCACTGACTTGTTAACTGCTTAGGTTGCCTCAAGGGTGTCATCAATTAATTGAACTCTGGCCTTCAGGAATTTGATTGATAGGCAGGTGATTGAAACACAGACCATCTCAGCATTAATGACCCTTCCCAGAATGCTGGATGTTACTCAGCACCCCAGAAAAACTGCAGTGGTGATAGAAGGGTGGGTTTGATGTCTGGAGGTGTTGGTGTCATGCCTGCACTATGCTCTGAAATCTTTATATTTGAGGATGTAGGAAACAGCAGTAAGGCGCACAGAAAGTTCTCTTCTTAGAAGAGAGCCTGTCTGTCCCTGCAATGAGAGTAGCTGCTTGGCTTGTAAAACCCTGACCTGCCTATGATTCCTATCAGGACTTTAATATTACCAGCTAATTTTTGGCAAGGTTTAAAGCTCCTGAAAATCTTGGCTAGGCAATAATAAATCAGTCACTGAATAATCCCAGTAGATGGGATTACTATCTTCTCCTTGCTACCCCTTCACAGTAAAGATGTTTACCTTATCCAACTCTTAGAAAGAAAGTCCATGGTCAGGCAGATTTATCATTGTTCATATGATATATATGAACAACAACAACACTAAAGAGGCCACAGTGGTACTGAATGAGACTGAAAAGTACAGATCCTCCAGAACCCACCTTTCTGCTCTGTAACCACGCTACCTGAAATTGCTTTGTCAGATACCCTGTCACCTCCGGAGGCATACCAAAATAATACCCGTAACTGTCACAAAATAATAACTGTTTCTTTTAAAACTTTTCTATAATAAGTCAAATAGAAAAGTTTTAAAAGTAACAGTTGGACACTTTTTTGGTTTTTTTGGAACACATATTTGTCTTTATAGTTTTAGAAGTCATACAACAAAGGTTGACTGGATAAGCAGAAAGAGTTGAAGGATGCTCTTTCCTAGTCAAGATTTCTTTAGAAATTTAGTATGGCTTTAAGAGGGCCATATCCAGTAAGTATTTGTATTTTGAATTGCTTTCCTTTACCTCCAAACGCCAAGTGGCCTGAAGTGGAAGATCAACGTCTACACATCTCTGCAAACCCTGGGCAACCTGAGCAAGAAAGCACTGTTCCACACACTTTAAAATTATTATTCCTGCTACTCTCTGTACACATCTCAGCTGCCTTACCTGTCCTGAACCTCAAAAAGGTTATGAAGATGCACATAAAAGGAATACTCCTTTTCTTCCATGTGCACAACAATCTCAACATCAGGGGCCATAAATTAAATATCAGTTTATTAACTACTAAAATAAATGTAATAGATTCAACAGACTATAGTTTAAATGGTTGGAATGGTCCCAGGCATGGTTTCAGCTCGTTCCCTGTAGCAGTGGGAGTCAGTATGAGGTAAAGATCATCCCTGCAAGATGTCAGCAATGTGGCTTGGGTGCTCTGTGACAGCTGACCTCACAGCCAGGGAATGATCCCTTATAATTCAATTGCTCACGTAGATACAGCCAGTGAGGGCAATCTTGACACAAGGCCAACCATGACCAGAGATGGGTGGGGTAGAATATACTACTCTAAAAAAATGTGTTTTTCTAAGCAAGAAATGCAGGAAAATGCCTATGTATAACCCCATCTAAATAAGCCCTTTACATGCCTGTGTGATCCTGGGTATTAGCAAGCTCTACCATTCCTATGCTCCCAGTTCTAGTGCTGAACAAACAGCAGATATTCAAAACATGAAAATGAGAAAATCGTAACACTGCGCATTTATTTAAAAAGCAAATACTTACATTACTTCTTATACAGTTTCAAGCATTTATATTGTTAGAAGTATGAGACTAAAGAGACTGCTAGACTAAAAAGACTGCAAGGTAGCATTGCTCCTTAACTTCCCACCTTATTTATATTATTCTTCAAGCCCAGTCAAGAATCTGTCATCCTGAATTATGCTGACACAGTGGAGATATTCTCACATTGTTGTTCTCAAATCTGGACTGGATGATGGTGAAGACACTTTATATTTTTGTGTTTCGTGCTCCAAGAAATAAAGCACTGTGTATGCTGAAACAGCAATGGCAAAAATTGCAGCTTGTAATCATTAATCTTGTGATTTTAGTGATTTAAGCAACTGGACGTGAGCCACAAGCAACCAGGAAGGATGTTTTTTCCCCTACAAGAAAGCATTTTTACAACAGATAAACACTGCCTTGAGCTCAAATTTTCACACACAGAGCAGTAAATTGAATTATATTGTGCTAGAGAGCTGACTGGATTTCCTAATTATTTCCAGACTTGTTAACTTTGGGAAAAAGGGGAGAATGAGAAGAGTGCATGGGGAAGCAGTGGAGCAGGTCATTCCTGGAGAGCAGTGGAAGGGGCCCACACATATACATAACATTGCTGAATTTCCCAGGGAAAGACTTTTTTCCTACTGCCACTGAAACAAGGAGTGGAAGACCCTGAGTTCTACTATCCAGGATCTCTACTATCTCAGGACCTGTCCCCTGAAAAGGCAGAAAATAAACTGCCCTTTCCCTTAATCCTTGCGGGTTGATTTGGGAAGAAACTCTTTTTTCTTCTTCCCTTTCTCCTTCACTAGCTTTTGTAGAAAGGGCAATTTATAAAATTATCAATCCTCAAATCCCCATAATTGAAAAGGATTTTGACATGAAAACTCCTTATCTCCAGGACAGGAGCAATGCATTTCTCATCACAGATTCGCCACACAGGGAAATTTTTGACTTACAAAAATCACTGATATGAACCTTTGATTTTATGGTTGAATGTTCTTGATGTGAATGAGAGGTCAGCAGTCTTCTCCCCCTCATTGTTTTTTCTGTATACAAGGACTTTCTGGAGGTTTATGATGTCACCTTTAACCCAAGTTATAAATACACAACACTGAGATCATAGGACACATTAATTTCCTGCTCTGACATTACACAAATTTAAAAATCTGTGTGAGACATAAACATATAAACAAAAATTCATTCCTAATTTAAATCCATTTGCTTCTGAGTTCACACTAATATGTTGGCAAAGAGACAACATTTATTATCAATTAACACAGCAAAACCAGAAGGCAATGTTCACATAGAATCCTTCTCTAATATCCATGTGATTACCCAAAACAAGATGGACTCTAAATTCTCCAGATGGATTGAAACACACATGTAAAGGCTGCATATTGCAAATACTTGGCATTTTTCTAGGTCAGAATAGCCCTGCTGCCTTCAAGTAAACTGCCTGCATATGCAAATTTAGGCACAAGAACTGGGGAAAAAAAAATCAGGGAACCACAGAACACATGGTTTTGGTCATCCCAAATCTATTTGCAGGTTTGAGTGGTGAATGTTTAACAGCTCTGTCTGTGAAAATGTTTTTCTTGGTTTGATTTTTGTAGAAAATAAAGAAATAATAATTTTTCTGACTTGTATGCAATACTTCCTTTAATTTCCTTGCATGCACCTGAGATTTTGTTTTAGCTTAAACTAAATGTTTTATTCAATGTAGGTTTTTTTTTTAAATTTCCTTTTGAGAAAAAAAAGTACTAAAAATTAGCAAGAATACAATTTCCCATTTGTTTACATAGCCTTAATCATTACATCCTAAGTGCTTGCCAGATTGGAGCCCACCTAAGTGAATGAAATGATCCACATGTCATTATGTCTTGAGTTCTCACTTCCCAGCCAGGGTGCCCAGCAGGTCTGTGGGTCTTTTGATTGTTCATATGCTCTGAGACAGAGGGAGAGTACTGTTAGTCCAAATTTTATACTGGTTATGGTTTCCTGATTACACTTAAGAAGCTTTGTACTTTCTGAAAACCAGCCCTAGAAATTATTTGCTTTAAGGATACCCATATCTGCTCCAGATGCAAAGTTTAAGACGTTCTGTTTTCTTTTTCTGCTCTCAGATTCTTCCGTGTTAAAAATATGAAAGATATACAGTCACTGCTAAATACTGTTTGTTTTTAACTTCCTTTTTTTTTTTTACAGTTTCCTCATCTCTGTTTAGAAGTATTCTTTCACTTCTTGCCTACTTTTCTAGTCTGTGAAGATTCTTTTCATCTTGAGACATCACTGAAGCTGATTTAAAACATAAAATAGAAATGGACTCTGATTTTTGTTAAGCGTTTGCTCCTTAGCCTGTCAGCAGATTCGTCTGACATAACAGCTTTTCAATGCATCAGTAACCATTTAACGTTCTCGATGAACATCCTGTACTGGCCACAGAAAACCTGCAAGATACCAGGGGAGCAGATTGTCAAATATATTTAAAGGTAAGAAGTCATGTAAAGCAGTCCTAAGTTTAGTCTGTTTTGGAGATAATGTCTTCCACTAGATTGATTACATACAGCCTGAAAAGTGTGCTCATGCATCCACTCTTGCTGTGTGCTGAAAGATAAAAATCCCATTTGCTGTATTTTATATTGGTGGTCTTTCACACTGGTAATGGAGATCTGTATGTTCCTTGTAAATCACATATATAATGATTGCCAGATAACAACGCACTTAACTGCTGAATGAAGTGTTTCTTAGCTGGAGACTGAGCTGTGCCATGTTCGTGATCTAGCAGCTTACAGCACAAAGCACTGGGTGAGTCACTGGTTTGTCTCCCCATTAAAACAGCACATGCAGAACTCTCTGTAGGATGATGCTGTGGTCGTGATCCAGCACCACTTGTTAGCCAAGCCTCTGTACTGTACTTTAGCTGAATTTGTTTGTTTGCTCATGTTCCTCTATCACCACCCTCAGCATCGTGACCAAGTACTCTGTGTACATCCAAGACAAATTATAACACTTGCTTTGAGTTCAGAGAAAAGCACAAGATGCCTTCCCTCTCAGTTTCCTGTTCAGTAGGTAGGGTTGCCATCAAACCAGGAGTGTAGCCACTTCTGAGCCCACACTTGTTACTGCTTGTCGTTCAAGGAGTAGTCATTAAACTGCAGTAACAGTACTGCCAGGGCTTCTCTGCCAGCTTCCCTCTGCTCTCCTTCATAAACTATTTTGGTACCTAAATACTCTGATCTAGGGGGTGGTAAAACACAGGAACAGATAGAGGCCCCATCCCCAGAAATATTCAAGGACAGGCTGGATAGTTCTCTGAGCAACCTGATCTGGTTGAAGATGTCCCTGATCATTCCAAAGGGATTGGATTAGGTGACCTTTAGAGGTCCCTTCCAATTTACACTGTTCTATAATTCTATGCAATTTTATGACTGTAAAACCTAGATTTTATTATCAGGTATGTTTGGAACACTAACAGGCACAATGCTCTAAATTAATTTTTTTTCATTCCGAAATCTGATTTGTAATTTTAAGCAAGAAATATTCAACCCTGCTACATCTGCAGTGCTCACACCTAGGCTCCCATCCTTCCTGAAGCCCTCACACCACTCTTGCTAGTCAGGGAGCTGGTAGTGTCCAGCAGAGAGATGGTTGTCGCTATGTAGTCTGCTGCAACAGACATGTTAACTTTGGGAAAAATGAGAATGAGAGGCTTTCCAGGTGATCAAGGTTCAGAAAATGCCCAGAGCAACGCTCTGTTTTTGCCCTTTCCTGGAGAACTGCATGTCCTTTTCTAAGCAGACAATGAGTGCCCCTCAAAAAAATTCCTGTTCATGAACTTCCATTCTCCTTCTCCTCAGTTGCCCTGGTGGCCATTCCCTCACCCAGTGGTTACTCAGCTTCTCCTCTTCTTCTCCATGAACCTGCTGGTCCCAGTAAGAGGCATAAACAAGGCTGTGTCCTCAGAAAGGCTCACATGCGGCCACATCCCCAGAGCGGCCAGATGTGGCTGTGTCCCCAGCAAGGCCCATGTGTGGCCACCTCCACATGGACAAACAGACACATCTGTCTCCCAGCATGGCCTGCACAGGTGGCCAGGGTGCCTCTGATCCGTGCTGGGTGCAGCAGCGTGGCTGGGCTCAGGGCACAGCAGCCATCTGGCAGAATTTACAGCCAGCCCTGAATCCGCATGCCTGTGCTTTCCGTGGGCTTATCCGAGACTCCGCTTAACACGTCCCATGGTGGTTCATGTAACACACAGGCCCCCATCTGCCCCCTCCCTGAAAAGCACTTACTCACATGTCTGCTGGGCACTGCTGCCCAGAGGCTGGCTATTAGAAACAGAGTTGTAACTTATTGACAGGGACAACAAACCAGGAAAATCTCCCTGAACCTCCCTTTTTTTCTGGCTGCCGAGCCTATTGCCGTCACAGGGAGAAGGGTACTCCAGGCAGCCAGGGTAATACAGCTTGTCTAAATGGGTTTCTTTGTACATCTTTATCTGCCGACAGTATTGCTTGTTATAGATGGATAATGAGATGATTGGCTCTCACAATTAAAAGATAACTATTGTGTGAATATTAATAAAAGCTCTAGTGATGTATAGTTATGTTATTGTAGTTTAGATGTCCTCTGTTCTCCCCATGGTTCCCTTTTCCCCTCTGTATTGTGACCATCAGACAGCCAGGGTGGTCTAGGACAGGTAAAAAGAAGGCTGCACGTGTGTCCCTTGCATGGGCCAGTTGGGAATGGAAAAGATTGTTGCTTAAGGGGTGTGGCATGGCAACACCTGATGTCCAATCAAGTTACAAGAAAGCAGTTTACAGCAATAAATGGCAAAGAAGAGCTGACTGACAGACTTTGGGAGGGGCCAGGGCAGGCTGATGCAACCCCCTCTGGGGTATAAAAGACTGAGCGTCCATCTTGAAGACACACTGGCCACGTGGTATGCACGAGGGGCAGTTCCCAGTGCTGCAGCTTTTTCCTTATGTATCCTTTATTGTATTTTTGTTAAGGTTTAATAAACCTTTTTAAATTTTCAAAGTGAGCAGTTGTTTCTCACATGCTTAAAATGAGATCAGGGCCTTAGCAGGCCAGGCCTATCCACAGCCCCTCACAAAGGGGATCCAACACAGGGCCTTTCATCTGAGGCTCTTCTGAACTGCATGGCCACGTTGAGAAAGCCCACAGCCATGGATGGGGCCATTGGCGTTGCCCTTGCTGCTTCTCTGTGCTCCCTGCCCCGCCAAACTCTTAACACAAAATGGACAAATATTTATTTGCCTTAGATCCTATGGCAGGAGTGTTTAAGCCCAGAAGGTGACAGACATGCAAGTTTGTGTTTTTAAAACACCAAGGAGTTTACAGAACAAATACAGCTCCTCATCTTAAGCTGAATATTTTTAAACAAGGCTGTCATAACGTCACATTTGCCAGCACCTTGTGGCTAAGGCAGCACTGGGGAAGAATGGCCATAGTGCTGTCCCAATAATGGGAACAGCTTAATGTAAACAGAGTTTTTAGTCAGTGTTACACCAAGAACTGCAATAATAAATAGAGCTAGGGGGTAGTCCCACACTTCAAATAATTTGTGGAAACCAACTTCCACAAACTCAGCCCATTTCATATTTGTGCAGTTGCTGACCATAAGGATGGCAATAACCCTTGCTGTGTCTTGGACAAGTGCCGTGCTAATCACTCCTCACATCATCCCCAGCCTCAGGAACTGAGATCACTTGACACTGCACAAGCGTCCAAACTAATGAATTTCTTCAGCTTTCAGGACAGCCCATTCAGTTGACTGGCAGGTCAGCACAGCAACTGGCTGCCTGGGTGGCAAAGAGGAGCTTATTTCTATACCTTCTGGAAGTGCCATTACCCAGACAAAACTTGGTCATTTCAGATTTTTATGCAAAGATAAAATCATAAAAATATACCAAACTGGGGTTCCATTCAGCAGCACTTTAAAGCTTTGTATTGGAATGTACAGAACTAAAGGACAGAAAATCAACACTACTACAAAAATCAGGCTGCTAAAACTACTAATGCTTCCTCTGAAGATGTCTGATTACTCATTTATTTTCTCATGCTGACAACAGGATTCACTGTTAACCCTGAAAGCACAAGTATGACCATGATATTTAACACCAAAAACCCCACAAGTAATAGTGCTTAGTGTAGAAAGAATCAGCCTGTTCAATAAATTTTCTCTAATTTACTTACGGTTTTCACACTGGATATTGTTTCACAAGGATGTGTGTGAATTTCTTCTCCACTTAACTGCCATTCTCAAAAATCGCATGAGCCAAATAATTTTCTGGTGAAATTTGGCTTGCTTTGACTGCAGCCAGGAAGAGCTGCCTTGCTAGCTTTGGAACCGGCCACAGAGTAACTAAAAGTTATGTTGCAAAATCCACAGGAAGGATTTTTTTCAAGTTTGCACTCCAACAGGATTTCCTTGCTAAGATTTCTCATCTTTGACAAGGGTAATACATTTATTCCCCATTTTTACTGCCCAGAAAAGTATGCACAAGCATGGCAGATTTCAGGGATTTCTTGCAAGGTCATGTCCATACACATGGAGGTCACCTGTGGTGTTGCAAGAGCCCATACTCCTGGTGCCTGGCAGTGCCACACATGTTCCCAAAAACTCACCTCTGAGAATCTCGTGTTGTTTCACAGTGAATTTGGGCAGCAGAAGTGAGACACATTTTACAAAGAAACTATGTGAGTTATATTTAAAAGGGAAAAAAGCCACATGACAGATGTTGTCCAGGGTACATTTTTACTCCTGACCCCACATCTAGCCTGCCTTTTTCTCCTACTTCGCTCCTATTATAAGCTAATGACCAATTTAAACAGTGGCAATTAGTAGCAGCATCTAATAGAAAAAACAGCGAGTTACAATCTTTTGGTACATTCCTGGGACAGCTTTTAAAGATTTGAAGAATGCAGCCCTGTTTGAGACCCCAGCCCAAGCACAGAAAATCCAGGAAAGTAATATTATCTTGCCATGTGTCACTTAGGAACTAAAAATGAATATCCCAAAGAGTTTGATTCCTGGCACTTAGTAGATGGTAAATATTATTATTATTTTTAAACCAATGTTATTATTGGAAAGACATTAATAATTTGAAAATAAGATTAGTGTTGAAAAGACTTCTTTGGTTTTGGCATTTTATAACCTTTAAATCTGGGTAGACTATTCCTGGACAAGAATTTCAGCTGGAATTTTATTTTCATTTTTTCTCTATTTACTCAGTGATCTATTCCAGTATACACAGTGCAGCATTGACTTTGCCTTGGGATATCATCTATTTTTTTTTTTTATTTTAATGGTTTCAGAGAAATATATCTATTAAGCTCCAACTACAGAAATAAACTAGGCTCATATACCATTCTTTGAGAAGCTCATACGTATTCCAGTGGCTGTGGCCATCATATTCAACAGATCTGTGGAAAGGGTTTAATAAATATCTGAATAATTCCATGGATTACTCTGTATTTCTTGGACATAAATGGTTTAAAAACATTATTTTCCTATTTTCTTTGGGGGTTTTTGTTTTGTTTTGTTTTGTTTTTTTTGATGCGTTTTTTTTTTTTAAACTAGGGCGAGTTTGAGATACCAGATCAACACTTCACAGAACATCCCTATGCAGCTTTATGGTCAGTTCCTAGTTCTTTACTTGAGAAGCAGCTCACTCGTGATGAGCAACAACAACAGCAATCAACTACAGAGTAATGAGAACTAATTTGAGGGTGTTTCACTGGCTTTTTACAATTTTTTAAAAACAATTTCACACAATAACTTAGAAGATGCAATGGATCCCAGATCTGAATGGCAAAAGTAGATAAGACTCCTGCAAACAAAACCAAGCAGAATAGAATGTGCTACATACATACATGCTTGCGTATTAACCACAGCCTGGAACTACATAAAGAGCACACAGAAAATTAATCTGCCATTGCCAGGATGTTCAGAAGAAGGAAGAATCACTAGGAAGAAGCCAGTGCTCCCTTTTTCTTCCAATCTTCAGGAGACGGGAGCAGATAAACACTCTGATAAAGTGTCACAGGCATGAAATCATGCAGCAAGTATCTTCAGTGGAGCAGCCACTTTCCCAACAACTGAAATGAGAAGGGGGCATTTGGACAGGAGGAAGCAGATCCACTGTGTACCATCCAGCAGTCCCCACAGCCTGCTTGGCAACCTCAGAAGTGCATTGCCCTTAACAACCTTTTTCCAATACTGACTTAAAATAACATAGTTGGCTTGCATCAGGCCTATAATGTGCTGGGTATGTTCTAAAAATAGGACCACATGGGCCTTGCCCCAAGCAGCTCAATATCTAAGATGTCAACCCCTAGATTAAGGGAGGGGAAGAGGGATAAAACCTTTCGAAAAAATAGTATCAGCTACTTTGGCATGTTATCTAACCACTATTATCTGGGAATTTCTTGCTCAGAGGCATGTTCAGTGTGAGAGAGAGCCAAGCTCCAGGCACCCAGAGGGCAGCACAATCAGAGTTTGAACAGCTGCACAATCTACTGTGAGCAGCAATTCATCCTGACATATCACAGGGACAGAAGTAATTTTGTGGGAGGTCCCTGAAGAGCTGCTCTGTCTGTCCTTCTTGCCTCAATCTGACCCCAGATACTCAAGCAGCATCCCCATATGGCCAGCAATGTGCATGCACCCTTGCTGGGTAGGGGACTCCAGGTTCTTCTCTCTCTTCTCCTTCAAAGATTTATGAATTGTGACCAGAGTCAAGCAGATTAAGGTTCAAAATCTCCATTCCTGTCATTCAGAAGCTGTTCACATTTATACAGCACCTCCCTATTTGTGATTAAGATGCTTTCCTGGGAAATGGAAATTTGAGCTCATCAAGACTGAGCAGGGCACTGATACCTCCCATTCAATTCTCTGCCTCCTGGCCAAGGGCTGCAATACTGGAACACTACCAAAAGACAAGCAGGGCTGGCAGAAGCTGCCTGTTTTCTCAGGTCCTGGGTTTGGGGGACTGTCTGTGTGAGTGGCTGCCAGGTGTGCAGGTGGCCATCAGTGACTCCTTGCAGCCCAGCCAGGTGTAACCACTGAGCACTGCAGCCCCTCTCTCCCACTGCACAATGCTGGAAATTTCTGTACCTGACTATGGAGACTAAATTCCTCTCTCAAGTCTGACACCTAATCCATAAGCATCTAAATACTTTGTCTCATCTCGTTCTTAAATAGAATCATAGAATCATAGGTGGATTTGAGTCTGAAGGGACCTTTAAAGGTCATCTAGTCCAACACCTCTCCAACAAGCAGGAACTTCTTCAACTAGATCAAATTGCTCAGACCCTCATCCAACCAAATGGAATAGAATTTTTTCAGGATTGACTGAAGTTATTGCAAAGGGCGAGCATAAATTGCAAAAAAATTCCATTCTATTTATCCCTTAAATATATTCAGGAATTCCTTTCCTTCCCCTCACCAACTTCCAGGAAGTTTTACTGCTTTTCTCTAACAAACTCTACCCTCCAGGCTATGTCTCTCAAACACAGCTCCTGTCCTGCAGTGGAAGGTGCCCTGTGCCTGTAAGAAGTGCCCAGTGCTGACTCTTGCTGTGCAGCACTCGGGGTGAGAACCTTGAACTGGAACCAGGCCAGGGAGCACACACTCCTGCCAGAGCACCCGAGCCTCATATGATCACAATTTCCATAGGCATGGGTGATGCTTCCAAAGCTGACAATTTCAGAGGAACCTGCATGATACAGCCAACTTCCTAGCTTATTTCTGAATATATCCAACTCACTTTTCTTCAGATCTCTCTTGATGAAAAAATAGTATTCTGCAAAGTAAATCTTGCTCAACTGTTTTTAAGGCTAGTCATTTCCAGTCTGAAGCAGATGGGGAACATTTTGAGTTTTAGGTGTTACTTTTTTAAAGAGGAGAATTTAAAAAAAAACCCTCTCTTTTGGCCAAGACTACATGGAAATAATCTGTGGGTAGCTAGAAGTGTTTCTGTTCTTACTATTATTATGATTATTATTACTGAAAATCTGAGAAAATAAAACAGAAAATTAAAACACGGCATTGCAGTAGGGAAAGGTATAATATGGTATAGCCAGTGTTTTACAGTTTCTGGAGTCCTCTTGTCTTCAGAAACAGCAGATGAACTCCAAGTATAAGATTTCAGGTTTTTAAGGAGTAGGATTAAAGGATCAATAGAACTAAAAGAGTGATGCCTCATAAACATGCCACAGGATGAAGTCTGTCAGACTCCATGTAAGTTGTTTTTTTTTTTTGGCTGGTAGCATGAATGACAATGAAATGCATTGTGAATTTATGATCTGTAGATTCAGCTGATAGACATGCTTGAGTCTTTTTTTCTTATCCTTTCCTAGGTTTCCATCCTCATGGGCATGGGTGTTAAATGTTTCAAATGTTATGAAATTTTACACAGACTGGTGGTTAATGAATTTTAGAAGTTGTGAAGCTCAACAGTGTGTGTTCCTAGGTTCTCTTAAAAGCCTCATCTACCCCCTACAGTCAGTGATGTTGTGGTAGGGACCCAAAGGAAAACAATATGAGTTCTGATGTGTGCTACTTAAAAAGAGTGTATCCATACTGGCATATTAACATGCAAATTCTATATGTGGGTCTGCCAAAAAATATAAGTGTTCCATCCAATATATATAAATACAGTCTACTTCTCTGAAGAGGCATCATTTTAATCAAAAGTATATTTGGAGCATTTCTCACTAAGAATTTATACTCCTCTTTTCAGTGTTTATATTAATATGAAACAGATTGCCAAGTTTTAATAAAAAGGCAGTTATCTTCTTTTGCTAGTGGATTAAACACAGGACATTTGAATGTCAATGTTTAATCCAAGAGCATAGGTGGCCCAAGTGTTTTTGTCCTATTTCAATGTCCAGTTATAACACCACATAGACAGAAACACATTTCTGTCCATACATAAAACTGCTGGTGTTCACAGAGGGGATCAGGAGGGGATCAGGAGGAGGTAAAGAGTTTATTAACTTCTGTCCACATCAGAGTGCAACGCCTTTTCAGAGTACCTATCAAGAAATAAGTCTACCTCTCAGAGTTGACAGTTCCTCATTATTTCAAGGAGATCTGAAGATTTAACAGCAAAGCAAAATATAACTTGATGCTTGTGCTTATCAAATTTGTATTTTGACTCATACTAAACAAAATTATATTGTATTTGAACATCCCTACTTGGCCAGAACAGAAGAGGTGATGTGGGTCAATTATTTAGTGCTTTGAACATCCTAATTTTTCCATGCAGTTTGCTTTGCTGACTAAAAGCAATCACATGGCTCTATGCGAGGTGGAAGGCTGACATGTGCAAAAAACCTGGGATGAATATGACGACTGGGGCTTACCATTGTTTTCATGCTGGGATTTGTGCAGATTTAAGAGTCTTCCCAAAATCTGCTGTAACAGTTTCAAGCAAAGGCTTTTGTTGAGCTGTTGATACTTTCTCCTTTTTATTTAGCACTGCAAAACTGGTGAAACTTCTTTAGATACAGAAAAAAAATCATAAAACGACTGGGAGTGGGTGTCAGGGAACAACCTGGGCTTCTGGCTGCTCCGTGGATTTGCTAACTGCACATATCCCCCTGCCCCTCTTATCTTGTCTTTTACTTGAGCTCTTCCTGAGTTCAGGTGACAGGGTTTTGTCCTTTAATTGGGGCAGATCCTGAGGTAGCAGGGCAGTGCACTAAGCCTCCTTTCCTATGATCTGAGAAGCTTTCTTTCTTTCTTTCTTTCTTTCTTTCTTCCTTCCAACTTTTCCAAGCCTAGTGCAAACGGGAAAATGCCTGGCCCTCCTTAAAGGTGCTGGACCTGCCATCTGAGCTGACACAAATGCATGGCCATCCATCACAGAGTGTTGTTGGGGAAAGCTTAGCTCCCTGCTGATGCACAAGAAAGCCCATATTGTTTGAGGGTTTAAATAGCTGTTTAATACATTCAAGCTTGGTTTTGCTGTTGTTGTTGGGATCTATTTGTTCTTTTCAAAAAAGCTAGGGCTAACTTTCAGAAGAGTGAACTCTAACTTTGTGAAGAGCTGCAGACAAACATATTTGGCTGTATTGGGACCATGTTTGGAAGCATGTTCAGGCAGTTTTCCTTGTCTGAGGGACCGTGCTGTACTTTGAAAACAATTCTTTGCATGCATGTGAAAACATATTTTTGTGTATCAAAGGGTTTTATGACATAAGGCAAACTGAAACACTAGAAATGGAAACCTGATGGCAATTCCTTTCTATATTTCTTCTTCAAAAGCTGAAAATTTGGCAAATGGACTAAACCCACATTTAGTAATGAGGGAACTATAGCAAATAATTACATGTGAAAATGATCCCCTGGTCATGCATGTGCATGTACAATGAAAGCTGGCATTTATGTATATGTGTAACTGTTAAATGATAACACTGTAAGTGCTGGGCAATCACAAAGATGTTTATTAAGCTATTTTAATTTCAGGTAAAAAAAAGGCAAAGTAGTGCCACCATATTGTATAACTTTTTAGGACAACAGCTGATGACCTAAAGAGGATAAAAACTGAATGGCTCACAAGACAAATCACTCTACTCACATAGCTAACTGTAAATTGCAGATTTTTATGATATAACCTTTGAGTTTAATTCTTACAAAGTAAAACTGATTTTTATTGTAGATCCCTAACAAGAAGCTCTTTTAGAAAATGAGGTTAAAATAAAAAAGAAGTTTAGGGTGGGTCATTTCTTTTTCCTTTCTTCCCCAGCTGATGCTCACAAGGGGCTCCCAGACCTATCCATCCTGTGATGTGTGGTGCTCTCAGGCCAGTCAGAGCTGCTTTTCTCTTCTTCATCAATAGATGTCAATAGCAAGCTTCCTTCTCCCAGAGACTTCAGCCATTTCAGGGCTCTCACCACAACATTAAGGGGAAATAGTGACTCCTTCCCCAGCAAGAATTCTGCTGTTGGGACAAACTTTCAGTTTGTCTTTAGAGGCTTGTTCCTGATAGGACCAGGTATACTTCTATATTTCACTCTCTGAGACTCTGAAACTGAGCCAATGTTTGTGAGCTTCAGTCATCTCATGACCCATAGAATCCCAAATTTTGATGCAGATTCAGTGAATTCAACAACATTTTGCATATTTGCAGGAACATGACTCAATTTCAGCCCTTTCATTGATGAGTGCTAAAGAAAGCACAAGTTAAAAAAGCTGGGCAGTGCACATGTTAATATCTTTTTTGTTTCTTCTCTCTTTCCTTGGTTTTGGTTTTTGATTTCCACACATGAAAAATTCTGTCCAAGAATGGCAGTTACACGCAAAATAACCTTGTAAAAAAATGACTGCATTCTCCAGCAGCTCATCACATTGAAGATGAATGAAATTTAAATGCATTTTGCTTATCCATTAGTGTAGCACTGCAGAGAATCGAATACTGGTGATGATGCTTCTGATATCCTCTGACTTCCCTTCATTTCCTTCCTTCCTTTCTTATGCTGCAAGGTAGCAATCCACAAGTGATACTAAGGATGACAAACTCCAAGAAAGAGTCTGGTAGCAAACTATATCTGAATCTGCTGTGTCACTTGCTTTCCCACTTTCCTCTCAGTCCCTGCTAAAAATAAATAACTAGGAAGGTGGTGGTGGCAGCAGCCAAGAGGGCAGAAATGGCAATACTCTGTCTCTCTTATATCAGCCAGGGATTTGGATTGCGAGGGCAGGCGCCTGCCAGCTGAGTGCACTGCCTGCATTTTCCTGCTGTTCTCCTGCCCAGAGAGCAGATCACAAATCATGCCAGTTGTCCACAGAGGCACCAGCAAATGTCAGCGTGCTTTGAGTGCAACAGCCAGCAGCCCTGCTGAAGCTAGCACATAGCTGTGATGGCAGCAGAAGCTGGCACATAGCTGTGGTGGCAGGAAGTCTGTGTCATAATCTTCTTCTGAACAGCTTCTATTTTATTACTTTAGATGGTAAGTGAAAGATGGTGTTTTTAGATGGTAAGTGAAAGAGTGTCCAAAGAGTTATGGAGGACTCGGCTACTGATAAATGCTGAAGTAAAAAGAGTTAGTGTCTGGAAATCCATGACCTCACATCAGAAAAGCTTTATGGCATCTCCTATTGCCCTCAGATAAATTTGCTTTCAATGTTTTGCCTTTCAAGACAAGAATTTTCCAAAATATTCCCGATTTCCTTATCATCAAGATTTCTTTACAAAGATGCAAGGAGATGAGGTATCTAAAAGAAATTGCAGGGGTTTATTCTAATCAGGTGCTTAGAACCATATATAAATCACTATTGTCCCCCATTTGGTCTTGCAATCAAAATTTGAAATTATTGTCATGGTAAATCTATTACATATTCTTCTCTGATGTTGCTGTGCAGAAAAACAGACCTTCCAGGAGCCAAAGTAGGTTCTTGGAACCTGTAAGCCAGAAGCTTTTAGGGAAAAATTAAAAATAAAATAAATAAGACCCTCATTGGCATCTTACTAAATGCATCCTTTCACACAAGACATTTTCCTTTCTCTGTTAGATTAGGAACTGACTAAAAGCATCAACAGCTGGAATGTAAGAAAGAACCCAAGAACATGTTGCTGGTGGAATAAGAAGAAGCCCTCAAGGAGAACGAGCTCAGACTTATTACAAATCCCATCTCATCACCTTGATTGTCTTAAAGAGACCCTGCCTTCTTCAGAAAGGAGGATCAGAACTCCCATCTCCTATGCCTATGGGAAGTTCTTCATTTCAGTTTGATTAAGCTGATGTCAGAGTGTGCAGAGAATGCTGCCTTTGTGGTGTCTGAGCAAGAGATCAGGTGCTGTCAGGGTGAGCTCTTCTCCAAAATGGAAAAGAATTTCCACCAACCTGGAATTCCTTATTTGCAATGAGAATACTCGAGCTGCCACCAAGGGCTTTTGAAAGCGTGGGCTTCAGATTGCTGTTCACACAGCCTGAGACCCCTGAACTCAAAGTGATCCCTCCCCAAAGAGCCCATGTAATAGCTGGTTCTGCCAGACTAGCTGCCAATCCTCAGTCACAAGTGGGATTCACTTTAGGGGGCCCCACCTTTACCTATAAAGGGGACACATTGCTCTTGAGGCCCTCAGTAATACAGGACTTTCCTGATTGAATTCTTACTTGCAAATCAAAAGCTGACATTGAATCAGAAGTGTTCTATATAATTACGCAGCCTTCGATTAAAATTTCCCGGAAGAAAACCTTTATCAACTCGGTTATTTCAATTGCCAGTTAGGTTTCTGTCTTCCAAATTGGGTTTTTTTGAGTCATTGAAGGATATTGGATATTTATATCTCTTACCAGAGTTATATTCCCTATAAGTTGTAACTAGAGGCCCTGTAAATTCTTTCTGACAAGCTAGAGAGTTGTAGGGAAGTCTGAGTTGGCACATTTTCTGGATCTTAAAAAATTATTGTTAGAACTAAGGAGGAAGAAATTACGGGTGGTAAAGTCTTTATTTTTCTTCTCTCTGTCTCTTTCTCTTATAATGAAAAATACTGAAACCTTCAAATTACTTTCTCTACTTAAGACAAAAGGAAAAAGCAAAATAACTTTTTTTTCTCCAAGCAACAACTCAAAGAAAATGGCATTGGATTATTTTTTGCTACAGCAAAAGACATTTGCAGCTGAAAAACAAAAGCAAAAACAAATACAAATGTCTCACATTGATTAAAGTGAAATTAATAAGTGGTCAAGAAAAGTTTCATAAACCAAGATTTCCTAAAAACTTTTGAATTTTTCTGTGATTGACAGCACATTCAGAAATGTTGGACAGACATTCTGCTGCAACAGGCAACTTTGACCAGGACAAGTTCAAGTACAGGCATCACAGTGGCACAAGGCAGTGCTACTTTTTAAAATTTCCACCCCTGATGCTGATTTCTGCCACAAGTTCTGTCTTTCTCTCCTGTTTTGCATCACACTCTTCCTTTGCAGACACTTTGGCCAACAGGAATCCCCTGACTCAAAGAAGTTCTGCAGAGATGTGTTGTGTCTGCCTGCCAGCTGAGGACTCCTTGTCATTGCAGCCTGTCAAAGATCCCCTTGTGTTTAGCAGCAATTGCTCTTGCTGCTCTTCCTTCTGGTTGGCAGCATTGTTATCTCCTGTGCAAGAGCAGTATTCACGTCTGTCATTTCAACGACTCTGAATTTCTTATTTTTGTTAGGATGGATGGCAGTGCTGCTATTCCTGTTTGTTGCACAGTCCCCCTATGTGGGACTGACATAATGACTCATTCTGGTGTGCTCTGTGATTGCCAGGTCAAGTTCTTTTCGTGCAGGGGAGAGGCTTGTAGAGAGATTGGATAAGGAATATTGCCCAACTAATGCCGTAATAATTTAGCTTTCCATTATGTGACTGAACAGTATATCTCAAAAGTTTGACATATAAGATGATTTTATTTGAGTAAAAAAGTGAGCAAATGGAAAGAAACTGAAGTTTCTACAGTGGCTCATGGAAGTATTCCTGTGGCCTTTCCAATAGCAGCATTGGAAACACTGTGGTGATTTGATGCAGAAGAGAAATATGAAGGTGAGTTTGTTGAGCATGGAAGGAAGGATTCACATCAGTCACCTGTGGTTCTCCACATAAAATTCAAATGGCCAAGGAAACATTTGTGGCCATCAAACTATTTTCTGATTGTAAATGATTATTCATCTGAAGTTATACAAGAATTGACCACAAATACTTGGGATTTTTTTGTCTTGGGGAGACAGGGAGCATTTTTGCTTTTCCTAATTAAAGGTTCATTTTCCCACGAAAGTGTAAACAAGCTAACATAGATCTTGAGTCATAAATACAGGAATCTAAGTGTAGTTTGTCTAGTCCATACCAGAGGTCCATCCAGATGAGTGTCCTGTCTCCAAGAGTGTCTGTAGCAGATGTCTAGGGAAGGCAGCAAGAGCTGTGCATGTCTGCAATAATATTTCCTCAAAACACAACCTCAGTCTCACAGTAGTTGTAGCTTAGGGAGTGTTCTAGTCTGGAACTGCTTTTTTGTCCACTGTTTTCAACTTAACCGCCAGTTAGCATCCAAATCATTCAGCCACAAGGTGTTCCACAGCTTACCACTGACTTATGGAAGAAATAGACCTTTTTTTCTTTCACACCCATTAGTTCTATCGAAGGTCTCATTGTTCTATTTTGACTGCTTTTGTGTTGCAAGAGACAGTGGATATCTATTTCCTATTTGTCTTCTATAGCAGAAGCATGATTTTAGAGAGCAATACTGTATCTCTTGTCAGATGTGTCTTATGCTCTCCTCAGTTACTCCTTACAGAAGCTGTGCCCTGCTTTGACAGTCCTTCTTTGCCAGCCTTTTCCCAGCTTTGTTACACCCTTGTGAATGCAGAGACCAGAACTATATGCACTGCTCCAGACAGCACCACCAAGGCTCTTTGGCAGCATAATCATAAGTAGTTTCTGCCCTCTCTTTGCAGCCAGTGCCTAACAAATATTTATTTTTTCATGGTTTCTGCAAATTGAGATCGTGTCTCTATGGAAGTGTGTATTGTAACACAAAGATCTCATTTGTGCAAGGCTGTGGCAACAGACCTTGAGACCCACCACTGAACAGGTAAAACTAGAATTGCTTTTTCTTTAATACATTATTTTACATTTACCTACATCAAATATCTTCTGTTTACTCAGTTACTTTATCTTGTCAGGTCCTTCTTCAACCATGAAGAGGCCCTTGTCCTTACCACCCTAAATAACTGACTATCATCAGTGTACCTTGTCACCTCATTATTCACTCCTTTTTCCATATCACTTAGGAACATGTTGAACAGCACAGGCCAGTACACGGATCCTGCAGGATTTCACTCTTGACTTCTCTGCACCTTTCATTCCTAACCTTTTCTTTCCTGTCTTTTAATCAGATGAGACATGTCAGAGTTTTGGTTCTCATCCCATGGCAGCTTAGTGTTTGTAGCGGGCATTGGTGAGGAAACTTTGCTGAAAGATTTCTGAATTTTCATGAAGGAGAATACAGCTTCACCTTCCCTGATCTGTGTGCTTCAAAGAACTAATATGAAAGCTTGTAACTTCAAGCACTGAATACATGGAGCAAAACCTTAGACATTTTTTTAAAATTGAGATCACTCTACACATACTTCTCCTTGCTTGCAGCAATCAGCTCTGCCATGTCTGCCGTGTCTACTTAGCTGACAGAAGGCAGTGATGCTTATTCAGCCTCACCAATATCCTCTCTGCTAATCCATACAGCATTACAAGACTGACTGTTGTTTTAAGCTGTGACATTTTTTGCTCCACAGCATAAGGCAATTGATAGTACAATTGACCCAAGGCCAAGAAGTGTGTGGTTTGGTTGTTTGAATGATACCTCCTGGAAAATAATCATCTTTTCTGCTCGTTATTTTGGACCTAAAACACACCCTGGATAAAAATCTTCACTGAAGTCTGCTTTGAAAACACACATACCACATTACAAGCATGTACTAGGCTAAAATATTTTTGACATGTATATACACTCAGAAGGTTATTAAAAAATATTCAGCTTGATATTATTTGAAATGAGGGAAACACTGAGGTATGGATATCAAGAGTTTTAATCAAAATTCCATTGGGACTTCAATTTGGGATTGAAGCTATACAAAATATTTGCATCTGAAGCAAAATCCACCAATATTTGGATTTTCATCAGTTCTGCTTGGATGAAAAACTGTCAGGCTCTGCAGTTTTGGCAGTCAAAAATTGCTTTTCCTAAATGTTAACTGTGTTTCCCACCCATTGGAAAAATTGCAGAAGACCCAGGGGGGCTTCTAGCTTGTATAAAGCCAAGTGCCAAAGAAAAGAACTTCCTCAGGGGTTCCTTGTTTCTCCTCAGGGGTAGTCTGTCACCTCCAAACCTATGCTTCATTGCCATGGAGGAATAATTCCTTATGGCAATTTTCCATGATTCTGCCTTGGAACACGGCAAGTCCCAGCAGCCACGCATGCTGCAGTCTTACAACTTTGTTTAAACATCTGCTTAGATAAAGAAAATATTAGCACAATACTGGGCACAATGGTCTTTCCATAAAAGGGCTGTAAAATGTCTCTGCTCACAACGTATTGTTTTCCACAGTATGCAAGGGAGGGAACCAATGGCAGGTGTAAAATTTCAGTGTGTGTATGTATTTTCCCAAAATCCTTTGAGGAAAATGTCACAGCTTGTGTCATAGCTTCAGAGATGCAAGAATCTGATTCCTGATGATGAATGTTCTGAAACCTTATTGCATGACAGAAATACTGACTCATTCTCCCTTCTCAGCTTAGAATTCTCACATATAAATCTACCAACAAAGTTTTCAACTTTTATGTTGTTTTATTAGCTCAAGATATCTTTTTTTAATAACAATAAATTCTTTAGTGAAGAGTGTTAAGCAATTAACGGGGGAAAATCCAGCCACTTTTTCTGTTTTTCATCTTTCTAAGACCAACTTTGTTAATACATACTTTATGTTTCTAGATATTTAGAGAGTACATCCCAATTATAAGTAAAGTTTAGAAATTAATTTTTAATTCAGCACTGATCCCTTCACCAAATGTAAATGAACTATATTGTGAGACTTGCTCATGCTGACCATTTGCTGTGACTACTATTGCAAGATCTGTTTTCTCTTCACTGAAACCTTGGGATCTGTGACTGACTGAAATAGGAAGCATTGCTGCCTCCTGCCTGAGGAGATGACTCCTGAAAGTGCAGAGCTGTTTCCAAGATAACTGTTCAGGAACTTGGGGCAGCTATGTGTGCATTAGCACCCCTCCTTCTCACAGATACACTCACATGGGAAAGGAGGGAGGGCACAGAAGGAAACCATGCCAACCTCTGTATCTAAAGAGATGCTTTTGCTAGTGCATGGATGAGTTACTGCACACCAATCTCTGCCCTGCAATTTCAATAGAAGGATAAAGTAGTGATGTTGTGCAGTGGACAAAAACACATAAAGCAACAAACATATAGATCCTTCCCATATACATAGATCAAGGAAAACCAAAGTTGTTGCACTCAATTGAGCAAGATTTAATTTTTGCCAATATACAGACCTCATTCATTTTTTTTCTTTTTTTTTTTCTTTTAGAGGCTACTCAGCCATGGGAAGTTTTTGTGTGGAAATTCAAACCTTATTCTCCTCTGTATTTTAACTATAAGACTGTCCTGCCTGCTAAAAATAAGTTGACTCCAGCCTGGGCAAAGTATTGGACTGAGTTTTGTGTTAGTAATGAAATCTTATAGCCTGTAAAGGTTTAAGTTTCATTGTGAATCTTTCACTCTGTTCTAACTTCACAATTCCTTGAAAGCCTAATGCTGAAATATTTTTCCTTATCAGTTTATGTGTCTGTGTATGTACGTGTACATACTCATAAGTACTCATATAAAATAACAGTTATATATGTAAACTTTATATATATAGAATTTGAAGGCAAGATAGTGTGGCTATTGTGTGGTATGAAATAGAAATGACAACATTACTCATGACTGGTAAAACCAAGAATGCTTTTCTCAGATGAGTGCAAGTACAAGGTTTCAGCCAAGCAAAGCTGATACGAGACTGAGATTAAGATTAAGAACATTATAATTAGATATATAAGTGGGAGCTGTAACTGGAAGTTTGACTTCAGTCTTAACTGTAACAGTCACAACAGCAGCAATGTAATTATTTCAGCACAGATAAGTAAATATACAGGGCTAGTTTACTGCTAATGAATTACACTGAATAAAGTAACAACTATCCACTCTATGGACACTACCATTATTTACAAAACTACAGAACTTTTTATTGATAAAGTTCAATTTTTGCTAAAAAAGCAGGAAAGAGAGGGACAGTCACACCCAATTCTTAGTTATAATAAGCCTCTTTGAGGTCTTTGACAAAGGAAAGGGATTTTAACTTTGTGAAATTACTGATCTCTCAGGATTCTGTAAAAGGCACAGTGTAGAAACTCTAGTCAAGCCTGGTTTAAGAAGAGGCAGCTGAGTTGTGTTGCCAGTGCTCTTTTACAGTGCTGGAGGAATTAGGCCACACCTGATGTTCAAAACACTAAGGTTTTAGGTTTCTGAACAGACAGTTGTGCATGTCCAGCACCAAGTGCAAAATGTTCCCAAGTGCCACTTCAGGAGGAGAAATAGAAGTAGCTCATGTTCAGCCCAGCAAAGTTTAGAGGGTGTTACTCCAGGCACAGGTATAAATGTCACTCTGCCTAATGGATAGCACCTTGCAAAGCATTGATAGAAAAGCACTTCCTTTTCCAAAGAAACCACAGGACTGGAATGAGCAAATCTTAGACAAATGACAAGCAGTTGCTGTGTGCAAGGCCTGGGCTGCTCTGTGTTAAGGAGATCCAGAGGAAGTCAGAATCATTAGCACAGAGATTTTAGACAAAGTTCATCCCACCTGATTACAGACATCTTGTTACATCTGAGCTGGGTTTCTGCAATTGTCTTTTATAATTCTGTGAGAGTTAGCAGTGCTTGTAGAAAGTAGTTTATCTGACCTGCTTTATATATCTTCTTTGGGGGAAAACGAGGAATCAAAACCTAGAAGCTTCAACTTTCTGCTGTGGGCCATAAAGAAGTAACTAGACAACCATCCATGTGTTGTAGCTGTGTATGAAAAACACGTATAAAACCTGTGTACATGAACAGACCCCATCTTTTCAAATGGTGGCTGCTCAGTTTGTGTTTCCCCAGCTGCTGGTAAAGCTTCCATGGTACAAAATGACATGACTCTGGCATGGCATATTCTTGCACGCATGATATATTCACATTTCACTCTATTTCAATATTCTTATTCCATTCTTATTCAATATTCTATTCTTATTCCAGCCTTGCCCCTCCCCACACCCCGAATTCTGTCCCTGGACATATCCTAAATGATGCAGGAAAGATAATGGCATTGGTGAGCTGATCCTTAACCTTGCTTGTTCAGAGAATCACTTTCGTGTGTCACTTTGATCTGCAGCTTAGGCATCCTGTTAACTAAAAGGGGCAGGAGCAGCAGAAGCAAAGTGGTTTCTGCTCATGGATTTTACTTAAGAAAATGTTCCCTTCCACTCTAACTACTTCTCCTTTCACGCTTGCCTCTTTTTTGATTCTTACTTAAACACAGATAAATGTTTCTGTATTTTAAATCTGAACTTTTGCAAGCATCATGATAGACAATCATATCCTTACGAAAAACACAGCATGGTTCTAATTAATTTTTTCAAACATCAGTATCTCAAGGCTTCAAAATATTTTTCTTTAGAAATGCTAATCATCAATATATATAAAAAAATCTCTGTGTTCACTGAAGTCTAATTGTTTGCAAAGATTGTAAATCACCACCAGTTAGAAATCTGGGTTTTTAAAATGTCCTTTGTTTCCTTTTCTCCACTTTTTATTTGTGGGGGAAGGTATATGGAAGTAATGAACAGTATGTTAGAGAAAAAAAAAAGCAACAAGGCTGACAGTTTTCTGGGCAAGTTTCAGCTCGATGTGATTTCAAGTGGCAAAAACTTAGAAACCCTCCCCAATCATAGCTGACGGGGAGAGACAAAGCAGTATCTGCTGAAATGCATTCACTTTCCCAAAACTTAGATGCTTCACATTTCAAAAGATTGCAGAGTGCAGTGTTATGCAAAAACTTGCCATTTTACCTTTTGGGATAAGACAGCAGTGCTGGCAGCTAATAATATACCACATCAAATATACCTTTTTTTTTAATAGGAAACCCTTATAACATAGCTTGGTCTTAACACCTGGTGTATAGAAATAGCCAACCCGAGAACAACAAGATCTTAAGAACATGTGGACAAAATCTGCTCATGTGCTGGCATTTTAATTATGCTTGCCCTGACCCTTTTCCCATGTTCTATAAAACAGACCAACAGAATGGGGGATGGAAGAACCCACTTCAGCAGCACCACCTCAGCTAAAACAGATGAGCACCATGTTCAGAATACTATTAGCAAAGAGAGTTCAGAGTACTATTAGCAAATAGAAGCAAAACAAAAAATATATTGGAAATTAACAAGGAGCTGATACTCAAAATAATTGTGTAAAGAGCTGTCACATAGTTCCTCTTAATTGTTTCAAGGACACCTTCCTCTGGCTTTTAAGCAGGGTCACAGGCAGTGTTTCACGATTTTATGGAGTCAGACTGTTCCTCTTCCCATCCTCCATGCAAAAGGCGAGCCGGGTGAAATGGATTACAGGGATTACAGATGCTTGTGCTCGAACACACCGCTGAATCAGGGGAAGCGCCCTCTGAGGTGATGAATTCCAGCCCCCAGATTCAAACCCGAAAACAGCCTGGGTGGAATTATTCCATTTGGAGTGTGAATGGAAGAGCCAAAGTTCAACACAGTCAGGAGCCTGCTGACGGCCAGGGCACCTCCCCGGGCATGAGCACTATGTGAGGAACCCTGCTGGCGCACGCCAAGGACAGCCTGGCGTCACTTTTCCACTGGGGAAATTGTACTGCGTGCAAAATGCTATCACGTTGCAAATTCTCCAGCTGAAGGTGCCAAAGTGAATGTGTTTTTTCTTAGAGTTCAAGCACTCCAATAGTCAAAGCTTAATCTTACCACTAATAGCGCTGCTCTGTCTTGTTGGCAGTATTTTCCGAAAACTAATTAAAACAAACTGATAGCGAGTCCACCTGGGACATGTTTTTGCCTCAGAGTTCTGTCATTTAACAGCTGAATGAGGTTATACAGATTGCATCTAGGAGTATGAAAATAACCAAAGAAACAGCACAGGGAAGGCTTATTTCCTCCAATAGCAACACTTGAGCTAGTAGTGATGATGGACTGAGCAGAGCGTGGATTCCCTGCCCTGAGCCTCCAAACTGCAAGAAAAGAAGAAGGTTAGCCAGTGATCCAAGCCACAGCTGTCCATAACACCTTGTGCAGAGCAGTAAAGAAGGGGTAAATGCCTGAGCAGCGCTGAGAGGTGGTTGGGGTACCCATAGGCTCCTCAGGGATGATCTGAGGCTCTTTCACAAGGACAGGTTTTGCAATGGCAATGTGCTTCCAGAGAAGTGCCACTGCAATACACATCCTGTCTCTGTCCCCACCCCGTGTCAGCAGGAGCAAGGCAGCACCTACAGCCCTGATGCTCAGGGAAAGCAGTTACCTGCCCTTACCACTCTGCTGCACCTCACTTGGAGTGTGAATTCTTAGCTGCTCCAGTATTAACATAAAGCCTGTAAGCCTGAGCAGAGGAAGGAAGCTGAAGTGGCAGGGACTATGACAGATGTTGCAAAACATCGACTTATTCATAACAGAAAGTCAGGCAATCTTTTGAAAGCTTTTTTTCTTTTCCCTCCCCCCCATTTTTTTTTTAATGTGCAGACTTCAAAGCAATGAATTGTGGCATCTGTAACAGCTACCAAACCGTGCCAGTTGAAGCCAGTGGAGCACAGTCTACAGTGATAGAATGCAAGTCATGCAATTATTCGAGTTTGCAGCCCTGGTTTTTGAAAAAACATATGGTCTGCAGCAAGGCAGCCAGGATATTTTAAAAGAGCTCCTACAGGGTTTCAAACTTTGATTTTACAGAGGTGTGGGAAAAGAAGCAGACTCTGATATTTAAATACATGTGTTGTCGTTTTGCTTATTGAAGAGAGCTGTGCTGTGCTTTTACATATGCAGGGTGTATTCTGAGTTTCTAAGACACAGGCAGCAACATATAGGTATTTCACACATTTCCTCCTTTTTGTTGACATTCAGGGAAGCAGGGTGCAGTATTAGACCCGTAGCAGACAGCAAGTGAAGTGAACAGCTTTTTAGAAAGTCTAATATCTCAATGTGAGAAAATTCTTCCTAATTATCCAAATGAAACTGTCCATCCAAGTATTCTTAGTCACTGACTATATTCTGAAGCACTGTTGTCAATGCAAAGTGAGGATCCATGAGATCCCATCAGGACTTACAGGCATAAAACCTGGTGACAAAATAGTGTCAAATGCTCTGGTTGAAACAGCTGTCAGGTCAAAAGGGATGATGAGTATCTGTGCTGTGTCCTTGCCTGTTCACACTGAGGGCTGCCAGAGCTGAAAGGCGAGCCTAGCCAAGCTGTGATACCAGGAACTCCAGTTTGCATGTATTGATGATTTATATGTGCAAATGTCCCTTCAGTCTCCTCATTCCCTCTCAACCAGGAAGCCTTCTTAGTCTTAACTCCACCAGGCAAAGACAGGCTTCTGTATCGGTACCTGTCTCCAGAACACTTACTTTTAGGTTTGGTATCTATATTTACTAAAACAGAAAGAAAGCCATTAGCTTCTCTATGGCGTTATCTTATAGCTAGCTACCTATAGTCCTTCAAAAGCCCTTATCACTATTGGATGTTGAAAAGCTAATCCTGGACATAAAGCAAGCCTTATATAAAGCATATAAAAATCAACACTAGGCACCACCACAACCATGGTATAGGATATTTCTGTTTATTACATGAGTTATAACTCTGTTTCCAATGCCACTTTTTTATTGTCTGCCTTTTAAATATATTTTAAGTATCTATTGCCCAAGGCTAAGCTCCCAGGAAGTGTGGGACACCTTCTCTAGCTTTCAACACCAGAAAGTATCCCTGTCACATCTGGTTTAAACCTACAGCTGACACAAATCAGAGCCCTGACTAGTAATTCCTGCAACAGGTCCAGATTATTTGACTGAGCTGCAGCTGCAGCAAAGCCCTTTGACCTCAAATACAAGGAAAGATATTAAACCTGTTCTGAAAAGTTGACTGGATTGGCTTCAGAGTGTGAGATCTTAAGTACATATTTTTCATGAGGGGGAAAGAAACAACAGTAAGCCCAGAAAACTGGATTTGTTTCTTATCAGCAACCAGGTGCTGGTGCTTTATGGGACTACCCAAACTCTTTACCACATGGTTGTTTAAGCTTTCACCAATACTCTCTATCTCCAGAGTCAGGATCTTCCTACACACATCATACTGGTCACTCAATTCTCTCTGGTTTTGCATCAGTCATCCTCTATGAAGCTTCTGCAATCTTCTACTCCGTGCCCATGGTCTGAGTAACTCAGAAAAGAGTCATGCAGGATGGGAGACGCAGCAAAGCAGTTTTCTCTTGAGAGGCTGAGGGCCCAACCACTCTGCTTTCTGCTACACACTTGCACAGAGATTCTGAGCAAGCTGCCTCAAATTTTCTTCTGGTCTCCCTGGAATGTTTTCACAAAGGAATGTTGAAAGAGCTAAATGCATATTGCTTGGCTACAGGATCACTGAAGAAGGTTATGATAGATAATGCCTGCTAATATATGAAGTACATTAAAAATCTATGCAAGAGTAATGCTATTTAGACTCACGTTGAATGTGTAACTATCAAGAATGGGATGGTAATTATTGAAGCACACAGTCCAGGAGCATTTCCTAGCAGAAAGATCTATGGCTCATGAAATCATCTCTAAAAGAAAGTTAGCAGCAGCCAGGTCTCAGTCAACTGTAAAGCAAACAGAGTATGTTATTACTGACTCAGAAATTACTTCTATCTGATTTTGCCTTGGCCCCCAGGAGCCTCCAGTGTTCACATGGTTTGTACAGAACTGACAGATATTTGGAAAATCACTCCCCTATTCATAGTGAATCACTAGTTTTAAATTGTGCTCCCACTCTAAACAACTTTCTTCCTCTTATTGAACCATCAAAGCCTTAACTCATACTCCCGTGCAAGGGGTCCTCTTGCCTAATGGAGTGTATTTGGATGTAGTTGGTAAGTCTCATTCTCTGCAAATTGCTGCAGAGAAGGAATGGAAAAGGATGCACTCAGAAGTGGTTAAAGTAAGTTCCAAACCATTTTCACAGGTTTGGATTCTTGAATCTGCTCTTGGGGCTTGGTGCCTGCTTATAGAATAGAAGCTGAAGTTTTCCATTTTGGAGCCTTGGAAAGTACCTGCAAAGGGAATAATTTATATTTGATTTGGTATTATGCATCCTCCAGTGGTAAGTTAGGAACCTTCTTCACCAGCCATTATGTGCTTAGAAGAGATTTTTGCCTCTCTGGAGAATGAAGCCACTCAGATGAGGTAGCTTAATGAATCCTTTTTGCATTGCATGCATTTTGCATGTGTGTAGACCATCTGCATGTACTGGATCTTGTGATTATACAAACTCTCAAGTACCAAAAGCCCAACAAGTAAGTACAGCAACAAAAACAACTAAAACACAGCCCTTCCAGCTGCAAATTTGGTGTGCAGAAGCACACATGTAGGAGTGCAAATCAACCCCTCATGGCTGCTTTCAACTTCCTTTGAAGTCAGTAGCAAAATTCTCATTGAGTTCACTAAGAACAAGAGGCAGCCCTTGAACTAGTAAAAGTCCTCATGAGGTTTTATAAGCTCTTTATACAAAACTTTATTCTATTTGTATATGAAATACATTTTGACCCCATATCCACTCACAAGTTTGTGTGGCTGGTTGAGAATAATGTGACACCTCCGCTGTGCCCAAGCTGTGACTGTCACTCAAGCCCTGGCTGTGCAGATGTCTGAGGGATTCCAGGTTACCTAAGCAAGTTTTGCTTTTCAGAGAAGAGCCACTAAAGAGAGGATGACAGCTCAAGTAGCTCATGTCCAGCTATTCAGGAGCAGGTTAGGTCAAGGCCGCTTTTGGCCACTGATCCAGCCTCCCTCATGACACCAGACACATGACAAATGTACCAGCTAATTCTGCTTAGTTTTGTGGTAGTCTTGGACACAGATCATCACAGAGTATTAATACCAAGACTAGAAAACCTGGCACAGGAAAAGAATGGCATTAGAGCTGTTCCCTTTCACTCTTTTCTGATCCTGTCCAGAGAGTGGTGATGGGCAGCTATTCCTCTGCTTGAGGGTGCTCAGCTGTGAATTCTCTAAAGGATCACTCATGTTGCTTCAGCTGTTCTACATTTATATGAAGTCTCTGCAAATTTGTGAGACAATTTGGGAAAATTATTATACTTGGTACTTTGTCTGGTCTCCAGCTGACTCAGAAAGCATGGTCACTGGGCTTAACCAGTACTGACAGAAGTAATGTTTTAGCCAAAAGCCAGCTGGCAGAAAGTCTACCCCAAAAATATGGACAAGATGGTGATCGACAAATATAAACACTGTTGGCGCTGGCAGCAGTAGAAGCTTCAAGGTGGTGATTTATACCTCTGTTGTCTCTCAGTCTGGTGGCACCCAGATTAGGAGATCCATGTAGACCAATCAGGAGAAACTCTGGGGATCCCAGGCAGCTCCATAAAACTGCTGCTCAGAGACTCCGTAGTGGCTCTAGAGAAAAGAAACCCCTTCTGCACAAATGCTGGGGTCATGAAGATGAAATGCATGAGCAAGTCAGCTGAGGCCAGACTCTGTAGCCCTGTACTTTGGCCCTAAAAAAAAATAAATTATCAGACTGATTCACAATTCATATTCTCATCTTGAAAACTGCCCCATCTTGAAAACTGCCTTATGGGAATTTCTCTACAAAATATGCAGCAGGACAGAGATCAGAAAGAAATGGCTGCTTTATGGTTGATTCATCTACAAAAAGATGAATGTTCTATTGTTTAAAATATTTACCTGAAAATAATTTTTCTTTGATTTTTGAAATCTCCCTGATTAAATTGTACCCAAATACTGAAAGAACTACTTCAGGAAGACAGACACTATCACATCCAGGTATTGAAGTCCTTTGACTATCTGGAACAAAGGCACACATTTTGTGGAAAAGTACACATTAGTAGGCCGAATTCATTAAATGCTAGTAATTTTAGCCCAGGTTAAAACATCTGAGCCCTCAATGGGTTCAAGGGCACAGTATTAATCAACAAAGAAAGTTTCTAATCGAATTTGGCCTTGGGAAATTTTCTTATATATTCTTTCTGGGTGATGTTATTGTTTTTGGGGAGCTTATCTACTATCTTGATGGGAACAACTATCCACTTTAATAAAGTGCCTAAAATAATGTAATAAACACACAGCTTATATCAATAGCATCATATTTCCCCACACAGTATTTGTGTGTGGTTTAATTAGATGGAAGGATTACAGGAAAAGTTTGTGTCATAATGATTCCTTAAAGCGAAACCATAGATCAAAGTTCATAGCTGCCAAATATACAACTTTCGAAACAAGCTCAAGTGCTGCTATTAATCATGGCTGCTGGGGGATTTGATGACAAAGATTAAACTGCTGTAAAGGATACTGCTGTGCATCAGATTCTTGCAACTGTCATCAAATAGTCTGCCAGCTATTAACAGGTCAGAAGAGTTGTCCAGCATTTACCATGGGTGGCTCTGTCACTGCAGTTGGTGAGGCTGTCTGTGCCATGGTGACAACCAGTGACACCCTCCCAGACAGACTTTTGTGGGTTTTTATTTTTATAGTGTGGCTGAAGCCTTAAGGTCTGCCTGTAGAGCAAACAAGAGGGAAGCTGCCTCAGCCTCAAAGCACTGCATCCTCACAGGAGCATCCCTTGTGTGGAATATTTCCTCTCTTATTTTTCACATGGAGCACCTTCTCCTAACTGCATGTTAAGAGTGCCCACCTGTGGAGCTGAGGTGTTGTAAATTCACTCCTAGTTTATTTCTCAGCAACCACTCTGCATAGATAAGCCCTCAGAGAGGTCCTCAAGAAGCAGCTTTTGTCCTATTTACAATTACACCTACCCTCTCTCCTTCCACACTGGATCATGTAATACCCCTGTGGGAAGCTACAGCTCTCACTTACACAGAAACATAATACGAAGGAAGTATACAAAGCATACTTTGCAGGGTGGGAGCCAACAGCCTGTGGCCCACCAGCCAGAGCTCTGTGGTGGGTCATCGATGGCCATTAGATGGAACATAGAGAGGTGCTAACCTACAGAGCTACAAAGTGCTGCTGTCTCTGCCCATGTGTAACAGTGAGCTTGACAAGGGGCCTTTCTGAGCTTCAGCTCTGCCAAGGCTGAAACTGGTATCACCGTCTTGCACCGAGCTGGTGGTGGAACAGATGTTAATGACAGCCTGACGCAACTGGCAACTGGAGATTCAAATCCAAAACCACAGATCTGACTACAGTCTTCAAAGTTGAGGGGAGCTACAGATCTGAATCCAAACTTCACAGCTGCAGCCAGCTATAAAACAAACTTATCTATATAATGGGTTTCATTCAAATTACATCTAAATATCTGTCATCTCTGGGAAAGTTTGGAGCCACATCTGGCTGGAAATTTTTAAGCATCATCTCATCTTTGCTAATAGCATCTTTAAAAAAAAAACAAAAACAAAAACAAAAAACAAACCATACAAGAATGCAAGAATGTTAAGACTTAAAATAGATGACATTCAAACTTAGAAGTAGTTCAAATTACCAAAAGTTTTCACTCTACCTAACACTTCACAGATCACTCCTTAATCTAACTGTTCTGTTCTCTGCTGAATGCAAGGATGTGACACTAGACAGGACATTTTTAGACATTCATGATGGTATATTTTGATGTCTAAACAGTCCTTACTCATAAACCAGTCTTCATTTTCCTTAATTTTTTTTTCCCAAGGCTCCTCTCTTTCCACAAAAAATTTAGTGTGGGACTGGAACCTTCAGTGCTATAGCCCATAGATATTTAGTTTACTTCTCACCCTCCCCAAAATGTTCAGGAAATTAATACACCAATGATAGCAAACTGAAAGAAATGTCTGCTTAGATAATTGCTTTTGTAGTCACTTTAAGATGCTTTTTAGTTACTACCACAAGGGTAACTGGATTGCATGGGTTTGGCCTGTAAAGAGTTCTCCCCAAAACCTGGTCTCTTAACACAGATCTGAGGTCTGTTTAACACTTGCGAGGCTCCACTTCTGCACAGAATTACTAGAACCACATAAATGGTATTTGCTTACACGTCCTTGTGTGACACTGACAACACCCTGCCTGAGTGTGTTGCAGGGAATCCCTGGAGCTCACTACATCCATCAGTGAGGCCTTTATCACACACCAACAGCAAACGTCTGGGGGACGTATCAAAGGGCCTTTGCAGATGTCTCCGGAAGCATTAGTGTCCATATTGCACTTCAAAGAATACAAAGACTATCTGGGAACACTTCCCTGAATTGGGACTCCGTTTTTCTGCTTTTCTGGTTTCAGCCATCTTACATTTAAATATGGCATCTGGTTTTCTTCTTACTGAGAGCCATATACCAAGTATAGCAACTAGGAAAGGGTGGGGAGGTGTTTTCCTTTGGGTTACTGAAAAACATTGCCTGAGGAATGGAAACACTGCTTTGATTGTGATACAACCTCTATTTTTATTACTTTTTTCTGTAAAATACAATAAAAACATTGTGGGGAAGTATATAGTCAATTATCTGCAGTGGAAAGGATACACCATCCATTGGCAGGGCATCTGGGGGATGGAGCAGCGAGTTGCAACCTTGCCTTGTCTTTCAGTCTATGTCTCAAAAACTGCAGAATCACAAATTAAAAAACAAAATACAAGAATGTGAAATGCAAAAAGCTAGTTATCCATCTGAAAAACATCACAAATGGACAGAAAAATGGCCAAGACCATTATGACTACAGCTGCTGGGTGGGTAAAGCACTCTGGAACAGAAAGGGGGATGTCTTAGGATCTGGAAATGTGGTATCCATAAAGCTCAAGTCAGTGGCAACATTACCACTGGCCACAGTGGGTCCAGGTTTCCTTCAATATGCTCTAAATTTATTCTTGGCTCTCTATTATAGCATCTAAATAAAACCAGTGGTGTGCAAATGAATGTAAGGGTGTGGATTAGTCAAAGTGGCAGCGGCATTGACAAAGGCCAAGTCTGTGCTGGGTTATGCTTAACACTCACTGCCATGGCCCAGCTTTCTGGTGGAGCAAGGATTTTCACATCACACTTCATCCTTCCTGGCTAGCCTTTGATGTGAGTTCTCAGTTTAGGCTACAGCCTCCTGTGAGAGGTGCACTGACATGTGCTTGGACAGAACTGTACATTGTGGGTGCCACCACAGCACCTGTGACATTCCAAAAGTGTGTGGTGGCACTGCAGGCTCCATTTGTGTGATCTCCATGTCTCCTGCCACTCCCTGCTGCAAAAATGGTGCCCAGGTGCTTGTCTTGAAACCTGGGTGCTATCTCCAACATTTAGAAAGGCTTCAAAGAAAAAAAATTTGAAATTTGTCCATCTCATGGAAGCTTCATGTTCATTCTGCAGTAGTGGAAGATGTGAGATATTAACTATTTAAGTGCCAATAAACCTCTGAAAGTGACACACAAATGAAATTCAGCTGAGTGTTTCTATATGCCCACAGTACTTCAGCAGATTTGGTGCTTCTCATTTTGTTGTAATTGCTCTGTTTGGGCACCAGCTGAGATGGTTTTATGGCCAATTAATTCAACACTGCTTTTCAAGAGTAAGTGGTGAACACATAGGATTTCAAAAATAAGTGGTGACTGCAAAGGACTCCTTTTTTTGGGCAACAAACACCTTCCCAGAGGTTGAACACAACAGCAGTGACAGAAAGCATTTAAAGAAACTTGAATTCTCTAGAAATGTTATTTCCTAATGATGCAAGTCATCATATCTTAGAAGTGTGTGTCACCTTCTGAAATCAGTGTTTTGAATCAACCAAGTAGTTGAGGAATATGATGGAATATAAGGCAAAAATAAATTTTCCTGTAGTTTAGCATATACCAAATTGACATATCGACAACTTTGTGTTAGACACAAGGCAAAATATTGAATCTTGAGGATCACATTAATGAAGAGCTCAACTGACAAATTAACAAGTTTTGTCATCTGAAGCGCAGAGTCAGCCTCAAAAAAGCACTAACTCATTGTGATGAATTGCAACATTTTTAAGCATATTTCTATACAGATTAATTAGATATATTATCTTTACAAGAAAAATATACCCATATAACTTGTGAGCTACTTCTGAGTATTATTTATATTTTTTTCTGTTGAACTGCTTAAGGTACAGGCTTACTAGCATTAATGACAACAATGTCCATGACTTTTAAGTTGCTCCAGTTGTCTCTCTGCTGAAGCAGAAATGAGCCCTCTTAGAGTCTGATGGTGCTATAGCAAAAAAATAAAATAAAATCATAATAAAAAAAGGACTGTTCTCTTATTAAAAACAGAAGCTTTCTTCCTCCCTGGAGGCCTGATATTTATGATCAAGCATTTCATGCCTACTTCTCTTGCCCTAATTCTGGTCATTTGCAACAATGCTGGTGTTAAGTGACTACGAAACCCTAGGCTCTGAAGTAATCAGATTTTCAGGCCCTGTGCCCTACATCACATGGAATCGTTTACTGCAGTACAATAGGAAATAAGGCCACTGTGCCTAACAGTATTCCTGGAGGGAGAAATGCTGCTCATTGCTGAGTAACAGTATACCCACATGATTATTGGTTGTAAATTCTGCCTTCAAAATCAATGGCTTTTTGCATTTAGAACTAGCAGAACCAAAGGGCAATTACCAAAGAAATACAGAGAGAGAAAAAGCTCAGAGTACCAAGCTCCTGCTCAAGAAAATGGTCGTATGGAAGTGCTAACTTCTCAGATCCAGTTGATACAGGGCAGCTGAACTGGTCTTGGCAGCTGGGATAACATGGTCTGTGAGAAGTACCAAAGTTCCATCACTGGCTAAAGATCCTGGCAAGCAGCTCAGCCCCTTTTCCCCACAAAAAACCTCACAGCTCTGCTTCCAGCCCACTATCTCCTTATACACAGCATTTTTTGGGACTATTCTTTTACATAGAAATAACAAGAGAGGTTCAACTGCAGGTGGTTAAAGAATTGTGGGCTTGTTGGTCTTGCTGTATTAAATCTCTAAAATTCAGAGCTTACCTTCGAGTCACTGCCTTTGGTCTTGCTGAAGCTGTAGTGAAAAAAATAGGCCCAAGCCTCTCAGTTTTCCAAAGGTAGTAAAAAGTGTTTGAATACACACTTTAATATATTTTCTGTGGCACTTTTGTAAAATACAGATATATAATTATAGATATAATGCATATATAGCATTTACTGTATTGATAAAAAGCTAGTCTTTTCACAATGACAAACCAGTATTTACAATATTATTCAAATTTTAAGGAACAAATAAAACAATATTGGGTGGTTATATGATAAGAATAATTTGAGGAAAAATAAGAGACCAGTTCTAAAAAATTCCCAGACAATAAAGTACATAGTCTTGACAGGAGCACCACCATGAACATCCATGCGCAACCTTTTTTTTTTTCTCTCCTTATAGGAACACTCATGATTTAGCTCTTCCACATTTATACCTAGTCACAGCTCTTAAGTTGATATGGCTATTTATGCTTTTTCGAGTATGGATTAGTTGTACCATCTTTCCACTTAAGTGTTTTTCCAACTACAAAATTTGGAAGTTTTGCCTAGAGTAGGAATAACTACACACAAGTTACTTCTTAATTTAAACCAATAGAGCTATGACAATTTGCATAGCTGAAAATTTTCCTATCATCTTCTACGCACCTTAGAACCATTTCACAAACCAATAGCATGAGTTTGAACAGCATTTTTAGCATTGCAGGTCTTTTCTAGGAAGTTTGCCTCAAAGGAGACTGCACTGCCAAGACCAGCAACAGAGTTGAAATACACGAATTTACTTTTTTATCCTCATATATGAACATCACCCAGCCATTCATCTGTAACATACTGTCCACAGCACAGCAAAAGTAAAGATGACCTTCATCTTCAATGTACTCTCACCCCCTCCTCAGAGGAAGAGAAGAGCTATTATCACAGTTTTCAGAAGAAAAAAATCTGATAGAGACTGAGTGAACTTAGATTTACTCAGAAAGGTCACTTAGAAAGTTTAAGACAGCAAAGAAGCCAGCCCATATCATCTCAATTGCATCATCTTCTCTTTCTAACTTTGAAAGAGAACTTTATATGTATCTTTAAGAGAAACAAATACATAACCAATAGAAATAAAGCATTCTTCAGGCACAGGCTTAAAGATTGCTGTCCTATTCCCAGATAAGAGGAGGTAGCAAGAGAGCTGTTTCTGCATATATTATTTCCATCCCACTGAAGAAATATTAGCTGAAATGAGTCTTTTTTGAAGTGAGAGTGGATAAGCCCACTATTTGCCCGAAAAGATATAAGAACACGTGAGACACATAAAAATTCACCTTCACCAAAAAGATCCAACAAACATACACCTGAAAGACCTTAATCTCCTTTAATGCTGACTGGGGAAGCGTTTTCAAGCACATCTGTACCCACCTGAGAATGCCTTTACCTCACCTGCACAGTGTAAATTAGGATTGGCATACTGTTGAAGATGACCTGTTCTGTCAAGCACTAAAATTTGCTTTCCAGCCCCTGTGGCTCAGCTCTGACAGACGGGCAGCTGAGAGCAGCTGTTGCAGAAGGACTGATACACACCTGGGCTGTGCAGGTGCACATGAGGGCAGAAATTTCACCATGGTGTCTCCCTGTGTCCTTGGGACTCTGGAGAAGTCTGGTCAGGAGCAGATGGCGATCTACATTCTTACAAGTGCCATTTAGAAACCAGAGGCGGGAATGAAGGAAACCTCTCCTATTCCAAGACAAAACCAGAGCAACAGGAAGGCAGCTATGACAACGTTCTGCTCCCAGAAACACTTTTGGGCAAACTGGGTCACTTTTGTAATACTGAGGATGCAGGACCTTTTGCCCTTATTAAAAAAAAAAACAAACAAAAAAAAAACCAAAAAAAAAACCAAACCCAAAACCAAAAAAAAACCAAAACAAAACAAAAAACAACCAAGCAAACAAAAGAAAAAAAACAAACCCAAAACATGTCACACACACAAAACAGGTGAAACCAATAACAGAATTTCTCATTCTGCTCACTTTTTACTTTTTTTTTTTCCCTAAATCAAACGGAATTTTCCTTTAAAAAAGTAAAAATATAAAAAACAAAGATACATTAAAATATCCTACTGTCCAGTAAATGTCTTATAGGCAATATTTATGGAGGAAAAAATGCATCAAGTCCTACCTTTGACAAAAAGTAAGCACCCCAATGTTCCTTTCATACAAAGGAATGCTGCTTCTAGTGCTGTTGATTTGAATTATTCCTATCACCACAATCTGAATATGCGTTATTTGTCTTCAGATATATAATCATAAATCTAGACTAATGCTGAAAAAAAAATTCTAGTGAGAATGCTGTGCCATTGATAAGCTAAAACCAGCATATCATGAGAAGGCAAACTAATCTTTCCATTTACTTTGTAGGCTGGATGCTTGATGCTTAACACCAAGAAGTCCAAATACCCTTTTTATCACTTATAACAGAAGAAACCTGTAAAATGCCTTTGGTGCATCAGCTTATTGTATGAATGTTTTAAAGAAACTCACTAGTACTATAGGAAATAAAAGTGGGCTTTTTTGTGTTGTTTAATACTCCAAGTGTCACTTCATTCTTTAAAGGGGTTAGAACAGAGGAGGGGTAAAGGGGAGGAAGTCTTACTTAATTTGTCGCATATGTCCCAACGTGTTATACAACTAAGTGTATTATACCAGAAAACCAAAGCAGTCTGCACCGTAGCAAACTCTGTGTAACTCAAAATAGGAGGATAATCTGGCCAGAAGCAAGTCAAAATTTCAGTGAAACTTCCTCTGATATTATATATACACACACTTTACAAGCTACATCGAGTGTCCTTTCATATTCCAAAAGAAATACATTGCAGACACCAAACATACTGTACTTTTACTTAAAGGCTTCATCAAACCATATGTGCAGACACTTGAGAAGATGAGAGTGTCAAGCTTCCTAGGGTCCTAGAGTCAAAGAAATTCTGCTGCCCCCCACTGCTAAGTAAGTGCACTCCTTCCACGGGGGGCAACATCTGCCGATCCGTCATGGTTCCACTTGGCGAGGACCCCAAGAAACTTCCTTGGGAAGAAACGATTTTCTCAGGACTGGCAGCCAGTTTAGGGGATGTGGAAAAGTTATATCCATAGAGCGCACAGGGACTGTGCAGTCTAAACGTGTTGTAGGAGCCTTGGTGGGTCTGGTTAGTGGTAAAGGCATTGCTGGATGGGGAGGGCATGATGTACTGGAGCTGTGGAGACATCCCTGAAATCTGCATGGATAAGCCAGTCTGCGGGCAGCTGAAGGCATCCCCGTCGCTGCCGCTCATGGACATATTCACAGTTGTGCTGCTGGACACGCCGACGTAGGAGGGAGTCCTGGGGGCAGCAAAGGTCTCGCCGCCCTGGCTGGTGAGCCGGTTGTAGGTCTCAGCCAGGGAGGTGCTGTACCTGTTCAGCGCCAGGCCTGAGCGCGCACACGCGGTGTAGTCAGCCGGGGCAAGGGTGCACAGCTGGCTGGTGTTGGGGCTGAGGTGGAAGGCTGGAGAGGAGCAAGGGGAGCCCGGTAAAAGGTGAGGGTGGGTAGATGGCACTCCACTGCCAGATCCCTGGAGTAAAGTAGAGGAACCTGCATTTCCTGGAAGAGAATGTTACAGTGTAAGAAGCACATTGGGAAAGGTCCACTTCCTAGGTGAAAGATCAACACCTTTGTCTTTTATAATAACCCTTGAGATGAAATCCAACTCATATTAATTAAAAACTTTTACATACATGTGCAGGAAAATGTGTGAGTGAACAACATGCATGTTTCTAAAGAAACAACTTGACCGAGAAAGAGAATTTAGGTTATGTTATGCTTTTACAACCATCACTCAGTACTTAGAGTTCCTGCCCAAAAGGTTAACTGCTTCTTATATGACGTGGAAGGAAATTGCATGGCAGTTAAGATGTAGCCAAGTGAGTACCCCATCAAAAGAAGCCTTCTTCAAAATTATGATTTTTGGTTTGTATACAATCCTGCTACAGTCTACAGTCATTGTGTTTCAAATGCTCTGTGCCTGTCACTCTCAGAGCACCAGCTGGGGAACCAGATACTTAGCTCAGAGGCTCTCACAGATAACAGCTTCGGGAAAATTCCCAACTTCAGAACAAAAAAACTTCTGACTTCAAACCAAAAAAATTCTGAGAACAACCAAAAACTTCAGAATAACTTCAGGAAAAGTGAGGGCTGAACACTGCGCATAGCTGCTTCATTTCTGGAATGGATAGGTTTGCAGCAAACTGTTTGCAAATTGTTCATTTACTGGTATCAGAACTTTATATCACAAATACTGAGCTGAATGCTCCTGAAAGCACAATGCTTGCCACAGGTGAAGCCTTTTCTCAGGACTGAAAGTTTCCCAGCTGCAAGAAACTCCTGCTTTTCTTAAAAGATCGCATCTTCCTGAAAACTGGGGCCTTTTACAGTCTCCCAGGCAGAAGACACTTAACGAGGAAGATGTCCTGTTTATGAATCACACTAACAATCAAACAGCTTGATGCTGCAAAGAGAGAAGTTCTGTCAATAAGTTAACAGATTATCATAATAGATGAGCTAGTAAAAAGAAAAATACATTATTAAAGGACATTGCCTGCTACTGCTTCTCTGTTAACAGGACACCACAATCACAAGGCGTCATTAGGCACTGCCACATTACAGAAATGATAAGACACATTTTTCTTTTAATCTCCATCAATGCCTCCGCTCCTGAGGATGGGCACTTTCAGCATTAACAACCAGGACACATTTCTAATGGGGTCTTTCACAAAGTCTCTATGTCCAAGGTATAGATGACTAAAGAGTTTGCAAGTTTCCATTCCCATAATATCATGAGTAACTTCAACAATCTTCTTAACCTCAGGCACCAGCAGAAAAGGAAGTGAGAAGCTCATGGCAGCAGCTCCCCTGCTCCCAAACAATGCTCCTACACACAAACAGCCAATAAAGCAGCTCTGTCTCCTAAATGGATTAACTGCATCATCAGTTGCCTTTCAGTCTTACACAGTCTGACAAGGTATTTCAGGTCTCATTCTATCTTCTCATTAAAGGCCTTTTTGATGAGACCATCCCTCACCCCCAAAACTCTGCCAACACTCATCCAATGACTTGGCACAAATCTTCCTTTTAGTTGCCCACATCAAGGACTGATACACAAGATTTCTCAAAGGAGTGAACCAAAAAGCTGACAAAAGCAATTTTTCTGAATTTCTCTATGTTCTGAGTTTTTGCACTGAAGATGTTTAACAGCTTTGCAATCAATACATTATCAAGAAACCAGACTGTATGTCTGTAAATTTGGTAGCAGAAAATGCAAAGAATTGGGAGCAAAATGTCTGATTTAGCTGGGAAAAGGCCAAGAGGTTTTCTATGTGCATTGGCGTATAATCAGGAAATAAAAGAACTCAGAAAAGAGTACAGAGGTTCCACTCTCTGTCCAAATGGACCAGTGAAATATTTTTCTCATTCATGACACTACCTGCACAATGGGAAAAGTGGAAACAAAGTTTTTCAACAAAGAGTGAAGAGCAGCAAAAAGCAAAACAGAGAGGTGATGCATTTCTTTAAGCTCTAGGATGTAGAAAAAGTTGTTGGCCCATTTACTGAACAATTTTCAGGTCTTTAAGACCATGAAGAGGTTCTAAGAAGAAAAAAAATTAGGCTTCCTCCTATTTATTCATTACTTAAAAGAACATTTCTTCTCTCATTCCATTTTAAATTTTTTTTTCTTAAAAACACAAGTAATTCCTATGCTGCAGTTTGGATGTGTACAACAGAATTCATCTCTAAGTGATCTCTACCTTTTGTATCTAGCCAGAGCATAACACTAAGGAATAGGTCATTCAATCCTTAAATAACTGGTATTCTCCTCCACATGTCATCTGATTTTTCTTTACAATCAAACATTTTTATTACCACAGTGGTTGAGTTAGCATTAGTTTTCTAACTTAGAATAACTCTGATGAGAGGGGATGGCTGTACTGTGGTTAGTTGGTTGCTTTTGCCTTGTGAGTGACACATTTACCTAGAGCTTTGTAAGGTATGATGGGCAAAGTTTCATCTTTCATTTTTGCTTTGAAAGAGCACAAAGACACTTGTTACCTTGTTTGGGTATCCCAGGTATGTCTTCAAATGTAAGTGTCCTCAGAGAAGGTCTCCAGAAGGCATAAGACTCTACCAGAGCTTCCAGTCCCATTCTATTTAGAACAAAAGAATCATGGTGTCATGAAAGCAAGCTGTATTTTGCCACACAACTCTGAATATTCCATCTCAGAAACATATAAACATTTCAGGATTATTTTCAAGTTGATTTTACTTTTTAAAAAAGAGTCTTACAGCCCATCCATGAGACCACAGGGACCTGCAACCACTGGGCTGCACAAAGTGTTTTCCAATTCCACAGGCCCGGCTCTCTATTTCAATATTTTGTGCCTTTTGGGAGGGCTGTTTGAGTGGGAAGATTTGGCTAAAATGATTTTAAATGTTTTGCTAGTATATTTCTTAAAGAGATCATTGCTCTGGCAGTTAGTTAGAATAAAGGTGATCCACTGGCAACTTCTATTAAAACAGGATTCCCAGCCATTACTGATGAGCTGGAAAATTGCACTTAGAACATGAGCAAGGCAAGGATGTACAGCTATTTTGCTACCAAAATCATGTGCGAAAAAACCAATGTTGTTTTGCTAAGCAAAATACCTTTAGAAACTAAAAGTTTTAGCTCATTTTTTTGCAATAGTGTCCTGAGAAATCAGAACTGTGTAGACAATGGTGTCAGACACTATTCAGAAAACTCTCTGCTTCCTGAAGATAAAGGCCCATTTGTTTTCTGACAATTATTTATGAATAATACACCTCAGAGGTATACAAATTTAGAGGTATAATTGTGGTGTTATTTTTGGCTGCTGGGCCCCAGAGGCCTGTTGAGTGTCAGCATCAGGCACACACCAAATACAAGTGCTTGCCTTTGAGCAGCAGTATTTGTAAACTTGAATTATGCAAATAGCCCAGTCTGAAGCAACCACATGTTATGGTACTACTCCTTTCCCCAGGAACACAAATGCCTGTCAGGAAACATTTATAAAGCGTTTATTAGCTGAACCTGGCCTAAAAAGATAGCCTTAATTTTCTGCAGTAATGGTGAATTTTCATTTCTAGTTAAAGCGGAGATAAAAGCCACCTCCTGGAGGAGTGTAGCCAAGGCGATAATTCATACAAGATGCCTTTGAACAATTTCCACATTTTATCACCACCCTAATTTGCGCTATCAAATGCCCAAGTTTATTTAACAAAACAGTTATGTTTATCACAAAGTATTTTAAGGGAGAAATTCTGGTTCTTTCCTGAGTAAAAGGTTTTATAGGGTCAAACTTAAGGCCCATCTGAAGAATGAAACTATTCTCAGCACCTAAAGTCTGTTGCACTTTGCAAATGCACTGGGAATGTTTTTAAAAGGTGAAGCTACTGATTTCTGTAAAATGGCCCATGGGACTGAACAGGAATGACCTAGAAGGGCATATTTTTAATTAAACTGGATTACTGCATGCAGCAGTGCAGAATGAGATAGCTGCATAAAAACAATATTGAAAAGTTTGGTATAATTTAACCACAGTATTTTTTTACCTTGTTGCAGACTAAAATGCCTCAATGATAAAAACACCGGCTAGAACAATGAGGATAACAGAACCTTAACATTTAATTTCAGTATTTAGTAACAGAGCAAAACAATAATCTGTGAGTATAGCAATAGAAATTTTCCCTGACAATTAAAATTCTGAGCTGAATTGCCAAACATACTTATCCAGTAATGCAGACTACAAAAGAAAACAGTGATACTGACTTCAGTAAAACAATGTCAATTTGCAACAAACAAGAGTTTGCAGAGTCAATTCTGTAATGAGTGTGTTTGTAGAGTAAAAACACTCAGACCTCATCTAAAGGCTGCTCCAAAACATTTTAGAGATGCTGGCTCTTCCTTCAGAACTTCCCTTCCTAATCAATTTCCATTTAAAATAACTTTCAATCAAAATATCTTGCTTTTTTTTCCAATGCCTGAATCAGACTATTCCTAGCAGCCAAACAAAAACCCCCTCTCTGGATACACCCAGTCCCATAACTGTATTTGTGTGGTTGCAGGTGCAGCACTCCTACATCCTCCTCAGATAATTCCAGAGCTGTCCTGCCACATCAAAACCTGTTCAAAACTAATTTCTGAACAATTCTTTCCTTGCTGTCTAAAAGGATATCTTCTCTTGTTTCTCACGGAAGAAATTCTAGGTCCATCTAAATTTGCACTTTTCAGAGGATCGGGGTTTCACACTTAGGAGATTCCACAGTACTTATTTTATAGTTCTGCAAACAGCAAGCACAGCAGAGACACTGCCTAGGGGAGAGAGAGCTTTCAAACAGGGCACGTACACACAGCATGTTTTGCTTCTTCAGTCACTGCATTTACCTGGAAGCTACTGTTCACTTCATTTCCTAACCAGAAACCTACAAAAGAGGGCAAAGCTCTATTTATGTGAGTGGCCAGAACATGGATTCTTATTTCTTGCTAGAAGACAAAATCTCAGACGTACTAAAAAGAATAGAATTCATACAGTGAATGTCTGTAAATCTTTGCAACTACGTCATCCCTTCTATAAGGAGTCATTTTCCAAAAGCTACTGTCATTTACTGTCCAGCTTCAGGTTTTATGTAACTTGGGTTTTATGTAAAATGGGCTTTAATGCTGTAACTTCTGCTAACAGAGAAGCTCAATAAAACAACTATCAAAAAGAAACTCTCTGATCATTCCTACCAGCACAGTCAGATCCCTTCTCTGCAAGGCCTGGTCATAAATACAGCAGCTGCAGACACCAAACACAATGTGGTAGCTGGAACTGATGTATACTGTACACCACAATGAAATACTGCTTTTTTTTTTTTTTTTTTTTTTGCTGAAATGGTTTAACATACAATTCAAAACAGGCTTAAGTAGCTTGCATTAAAGTCATTGGATAAAATACCTCATTGGCACTGGCAGCCTGGACCAAACCTAAGTCTTCACTTTGCACTACACAGATTTCCCACTGATATTTTGAAAGATTCACGGATCAAGAGAGAACAAGCAATTAATCAGTCCATCCACCACAGAAGAGGTGGAAACCAGCCCCAGTTCAAGGCCTTCTATAGCCCGCTAGGAAAGGTATTCACCTAGGAAGTGGATTTAAAACTCTTTAGACTAAACAGACACTTGAATACAGGTCTCCCACCTCCCAGGCAAGTGTACTAAACATAAGGTTACTGCACAAACTAGTTTCTGCCCCTTAACGAGGAAACAGTCATTAACCCATCCTATGTGCCCCTTACTTGCAAGAGAACCTGAGCTTGTAGTTTGACAATGGCATCTGCAACTTGTCTCCAGCCAGGAGAAAGAGGAGACTTCAAGCACAGCCTGAAATCACGGACCTGAGTGTATATTAAGCCCATTTGCAGCCTCCATGGTGTGTCAGGGCTTCCACTGAAAGGAAACTTGAGCACATGAGCCAAGCCAAGTGCCAGTCTGTTCCTGACCCAGATGGTCAGAGGTGCAGCAATGGCGATTCCCCACAGAGAACATTGCTGGGAAGTCTGAGTGGTCCCTCAAGGAGTCTGAGTTCTCAAATTAGTTTGTCTGTAAGTACAAGTGCTGATCCTGTCAGCAGGAAGCAGCCCAGCTCCTCCCCAACACCTACCTGTTACGGCCCGAATCTCTAAAGCCTTTGGCGAATGGGTTCCTATCGATCTTCAGACGAGTTATCTGTGAATATTATTAAGAAAAATTATTGCCTGTAAACTCAGATAAGTAGCACAGAAAACAACTCTACTGACAGAAAAAAAGCTGACAGAGGAAATATCTTCATATTTGAATGGTTTTAGATTGCTGTCCTGAAACATAGCAAAAAAGGGACCAATCTTCTGATTATTATTTTTGCATGTCCCTGGAGAAGCTAATAGGTATTTAAAGCTGTCAAATGGCAGCAGGAATTACTGAGAAAAAACTTCAGGCAAATGTCATTCTTCATTTAAGAGAGTTCACTGCCTAACTGCAATGAAATTTAAATTAAATTTTATTTCTGTACTTGTCAAGAGGGGAATGTGAAAAGAGAGATTATCTCTAGGTTATTATCCTCCATGAAAAAAAAAAAAAAAAGCCAAACCAAACAAATCTACCAAAAACCCAGCAAAACACACCACACCCCAAATAACTGTAATTTATTTTAATAAATGGGAAAATCACCAAAAACTTATATTTCAGTATTTACATAGCTCTCCTGCTCCTCTCTTTGTGAAGTTATCAATGAGTATTTCAAAATTTCAAAAAACACAGCTGACATAATTTATACGGAAGTAATAAAATGTGATAATAATAACTATGTACGCTGAAACTTAAACGAGAGGTAGAAAGAGCTGAGTGATACAACCTGCAGTTCACTTTTGACTTTGAATCCATGTGGACCCAGATAAATTGTCCTTAATAATATAGGCTGAATGCAGTTAATGAAAATAACTGCAACTTTCTTCAGAATTCAGCTTCTCTGTTAAGGTCCTGGGAGTATTAAAGGCACTGGAGTCAGGAACAAAAGTGCTTTAAAAAGTCTCTCCTGACACATATCCACATTTAAAGGTACAGAAACACCTTTAAAAATTAGACTGCTCTTTGCCTTGTTCTTCAATACTGTTTTTATAATCAAGACACCATTAAGCATGCTAATTGGACTGTGTGATCTCAATAATAAGAAAGATGTTTTTTACATGCATTATCTCGGAAGGCTCAGCTACAGCCTCCAGGCACTACAACAATACTAACAGTGAAAACAACTTGTAGTAAAAAATAGATAACTCTATTTTCATAAGTGATATAATGACAGCGTCTACTTTTCTCCTATCTCTTACATCTCTGGTCTGCTCTGAAAAGCCCATAAAGTGCTACCCAGAAAGCCTGAATTACCTGTTGATTTTGGTATGCTGTGACAGTAGTGAAGACTGTCTCGGGGAAGGAGAAGGCTTTCACCCCCTCTCCCGAAGGGATGGGCTTGACAGGGGACAGATCATCGCCACAGTCTTTTCGGATGACGTGGACACGAGGCTGATATTTATGCATAGAGTGAAGGATAATCTATGCAGTCATGCAAGGAAAAAGATAACATTTGTTAGAAAGGACACCCTGCTGTTTCAGGACTAATAGCTTTTTGGAACACATTATGGTATGTGTTTACCATGCCACTTACTGGAAATCAAATGTTTTCCTTAACCTCTGAAGGTTCTTGTTACAGTAGTCTAATCCCTGTGCATTTATGTTATTACCAACCCTAAGCTTTTAAAAATTACGACTCAGGAGCTCCAAATTCAGAGATTGGCTCATTTGAAACTGGCTCAAAAAAAGGAAAAAAACAAAAAAACCCAAAAAACAAAAAGAGAATTCAGGAATGAAGTCTAGGTCCCACTAGAATTATGAAAGTTTTGTCACTTTTTTCCACTGAAGTCTGGATTTGACCTAACAGGATTAACAGCAGCATAAATTTGCCTTTTGTTTTTGGAATCTTCAGGATGTACTATTAGAAAAATTTTTTCCTTATATCCCAAAGGCTGGAAACAAGTCTTGGTTGGAACACAAGCTGAGACTCTCACACTCTGAAGAAGCATAAAATTAAGAGTAAAATGATAACAAAATCCAAAGCTCCAAAGTGTTACTAGCAATCTATCCATAAAGCAGACAGCGAATTTCAATTAAAAAGCCCTCCCAGCATACAAAAAAACACAATCAAAAATAAATCATAAAAGAGGAGTGGATGCATACTGCATAAATTAAACACACAGACACCTCTTGGTACTGTACCTCAATTTTAAATGACATTTAAAATACAGAATTTTTCCTCTATTCTACTCCACTTCAGCTAACCACTATTAAAATAAAAAAATTCAAGAAAAAAAAATTGAAGTTCAGCTATTATTGTTGGAAGACCTAAGAAATTAGTAACTTGATAAATAAATAGTCCTATGGCTATTGGCCTGTGGAACCACTAATAATCAACATTCTGGGGAAGCCTTTTAATTTCCTGCTCCTTGAGTAGGCTCAGAATGTGCATGTGCTCAAGCACTCAACAGAGCCCCTATGTCAGACAACATGGAAGTTCATTCACCCAAATTATATAGAGGACATTACATTTGTTTGGATAAACAAGAGTTTGGCTAGTTTAATACACTTGGTCCTGGCCAGATGACATGACCCTGTTTTGGTAAGGCCAGTTTCTGGATAATCAGGGGTTTTATTAGCCCTTAAGTAAGGTTTTGACAATGACATCACAGGCTCCAATTAATTTGCTCAGGGAGTGTCCTATGGATGTTCTCATATGAAGTCTTTTTCGAGTTTCTGAACAGAGCAAGATTTTTTATTGTGCAAAAGTGTTTTCTCTTTTACAACACTCCTTTCAGTTCTCCAATGGCAAAGATCTACAAAATGAAAATGCAGAGAGGGCAGCACATTCCTCACCCTGTTTCCCTGTGAACACCCAGTGGTACCAGGGGAGATGCTGGTGCAACAGAAAAAGAAATTATCAAGGAAAGATGTTGCACAGTTCATATCCACTGCAATTCTGTGCCTTGCCATTTGTCTGGGTGCCACTGAGCATGCCATGTTCTCTCCCACACGGATTACTTGACCCCATCAGCTCTGTGGTGCAAACCACTGCTGGTCTACACATCAGTGATAACCCTGGCAGCTACAAAGAGCTCTGCTCACACATCAGAACAAGTGATATCAAAGCAGCCCATGGATGAACACCTCCCACTGCTTATCTGGGTGGCTATTACAGCTAAACTGATCCATGTCATCTCCTAGGAACAACCTGTCTGGCCTCTGTCTTTTACTGAAATTTTCTGTGCTGACGTGCTGTTTTGGCAATTAGCAACTCCATAGCAATATTTTTTTTCTTGATTTTGTACCATGTCTTCTAACAATGGGATCTTTGTTCGTGATCTGAAGGACTCCAAACTCTAAATAATGCATAACTGCAAAGCCTTTGTGAATTAAAATGCAACATATGCAGACAGGACATAAAAGGAGAGGGAGATGCAACATCTCCACTCCAAAAGCAATCTAGTTCTATTATTCAAAGCATCACCTAAAGCTACTGTAAAGAAAAAGCTAAGGGAAAGGAGACTTTGGCATTTCATTTCACAGGGCTTTCACATTTAAAAGCACCAATGGGATCTAACAGTTTATCGGCAGTAACAGCAACTTTCCCTTCATGCCCTTAAAATCCAACACAAAAAACCCCAATCAGAAATCTCACTGTGTTCCCAAATATGAACTGGCATTACATTCAACTCACAGCTGAAGAGCCTGCCTCTCTCTACAAAGTCCTCCCAGAACAAGATGAAAACACTTCATGCGGGAATAAACCTCTCACAAAAAGTAAAATTAAACTTTGGCCACAGCAGCTGTCAAGAAATCATGATCAGACAGAAGACACTGCAGGCAGGAGGCAGAGCAAAGGCCACCAGAACTCCTGCAGCCACACAAAGCTGGGATTACCTCTGCAATGGCTTTTGAGAGCTGCTGCCACGATGAGGCCTCAGAGCTGACCCTGAGCATGAGCACCACCATGGCACAACCATCTCAGCCAGAACAAATGAGAGCCAGAAACTCCTTCACAAGGGAGACACCAATCCTGCAGCCACTTGGCTGTGCCAAGACTACACGGTCACCTCCCCACCACCGACACACTCCTTGCTGCTGCTTTTGCCGAAAATCCTCCTTTATCCTCCCTCCAAAGCACAAGCACTCAGGCTCTCTGCAGTTAGGGAAGTGTGTGGGGCTGAGGAGCACAGATTCCCTCTGTACTAAGACGAAAACTGCAAGTGCAAATACTGATGTTTCACAGCTTTTCATTGTGACAAGAACATATAAGTGCCCATTGACTGTAAGCAGAGCTCGCTACTTGGAGCCAAGTCTGGGCAGAGTTACAGTCCGCCTCTGCTTCCAGCCTCGCCCCACTTTCAAATGGGGAAAAAACCCACCCCAACCACCAAGGAACAATTAACACACTAACAGCCTCATTTTCACTAAAAGTTAAAAGATGTTCCTCTGCATCAAAAAATACTCAGTTGAAAAGCATGGAAAATAGCATAAAAAATGTTGACTTTTCCCCTCCACTGAAATTCAGTTTAAAAACTGCATTGAAATAGAAAAATTAGCCAGCTCTAACCAGCCAGAGGGAGAGACTGCTTTTACAATGCAGCACTCACTCCACAGATGAGAGAGGGATGAGAGGCATTAACAAAGAGCATCCAGACCATGCACTTTTCAGTGACAACTGCAAAATCCAGGTTTACTTTTTCTTAGTATCACAACTTAGATGAAACACATAAAAGCTATAGTGTGTGTCTTAATGACTCTATAGTATTTCCAAAGCAGCAAATTCACTCTGGAACTTCTTTTGAGATCAGAAACACACAAGGAAAACATGTCTGTACAAATTTTGCTTCATGTCCGCAGACTACAAGTGGAACCCATGTATCAGAGAGTGTCCTGTGTGCAGACATGTACTTCAAAAACCTCTGAGCTCAGCAGCACTATAAAACTGCACAGTCACAAAGTCACACTTGAAATGCTGATGAAAATAGCAGCAGGCAGCATGGAACCTGGAAAATGCTCGAGCAGAGAGGCTCTTAGAGATGGCTGATCTCCTTCCACAGAATGCTAATCCCAGGGCAACACGATGCAAGGGGAATGAACTGGCTGCCACCAACTACTGCCACAACATAAATACTGCACACAAATTCTACCTTAGAGCCTGTTTGCAAATACTGTCTCTATTCCCACTGACATGAACCACTTCCCTCAGAGATCCTGAGAGTTAATACTCTAGAATAGGTAAAAAGGCTCTAGACTGACACAATGCAAGCTCCCTACCTCAAAGCCTTCAAGATCAAAACCGACCCCCAGAACTTTAACACAAAAACTCTGCAAAAGCTTACACCTCCAACAAGCACAGGAAGCATAAAGGAACAAGTTCAACAAGGATTAAATTGCCAGAAGCAGAAAGCAGGGAAAGCGTTCCCAAAGAACAACAGCTAAAGGCCAATGCTGCTTGGTGGAAACCCCACTGAGGTTTCTCTGAACCACTCTGCCTACCCACAAGAGGAAAAAAACTACTTTCTAATAATCTAAAATATACCCCATGTCCCATAAGGGGTGGGAGAGTGAGAACTTCTGATATAAGAGTAAATATTGGAGGGACTCTACAGCCTTGACTCCTAGCTCTTCTAATTCGCCATCCATCCCCTGGTACCCTCCTGAGAAAAATGGTTTCTTCTTGCTTATGAGAAACAATTGTTTTTTTTATATTCATCACAAAATATGATTATTCGTTTTCCATTATTGCTACAGGCATTCAGAGGCTACATAGCTTTTTCAATACAGCATTCCACACTACCATAGCTTTAAAAGAAAAAATGTACCCATTGGAAGAGACACTTTTCTGCTTTCTGCTTTTGCCTTTTCTGGTAATTATGAATGACATGTTTGCAATTTTCCAGATTTGAGAAATATGAAATTATTTTACAGTCATCCTTCTTTTGTCCTTTTATTTTAATACTTAAATTTCCATTTTGGGGAGGAGGGGCACTGCCATAGCTCTGAATCAGTTCAATGTGTCTCAAATCACTGTACTTGAGCTTTGCTTCACTCGTTTCCAAGCCAAAATACTTAGCTAAAGACCAGAAAATTTATTTCCCCCCATATTACAAATAATGGTGTGCTGTGTATACTACACAGGTTTCAGTTCAGGACAGACACAAAGCTAAAATCTGGGATGGAAAAAAAGAATAACACAATTCTCTGCATAGCTGAGATTTTACCACAGGGCAGTTTGCAACTGCAAGTGCACGGATGGACCACACAGTACCCACAGATCGTCCCTCTGCACCCACTGAGTACAAAAACCAGCACACTGCTGGAAAAGCAACATTTTATCCATTTGCATCTGCTTCACTTTCAAATCCCTTACACCAGACTCAGGATTCGGGAAAATCAAGTCCCACTTTAGAGGAATCACAAATACACAAATGCTGGGGAAACTAAAGGAACTTCATTGCTAACCTTAACTCAAATGGACACGGCCAAATAAGACCCCATAACTGTAATTCTAGAAAGAAGCAATATAAAACCTCTTTTGTACTATCCTAAGAAAAGCACTGCTAACTTAAGAGGCATGAATACCCCCCCATTTCTTTTAAGGAAGAACAAAATAAAATAATGAAAATTATTGCACAAATGGAAGTCTTTTTATCCTTGTTATCACATTTGTTAGGTCAGCCATGAGCCCGTATTCCCGCCTCTGATCAGTGCATTTTCAAACACAAATTAGGGAGAAAAATCTCTGACTATGTATTAGCAAAATACCTGGCTCAATGTCACAGAGCTACAACCATACCGAAAGATGAGTGTGGTATCTTTGTGCTCCATGCCAGGTATATTTTCTTTCACTCCTTTCCTTGAAGGAGAAAGTGTCCTGGTTAATAAATTGGGTTACGCTAAGGACAATGGAATCCACATCCTGTCTCAAAACTTTCCTCTAACATCTTAAAACTCTACCACTTGGAACTCGATGCTTCTTCTGAAAGGATGCCAACATTTGTCATTTATTACAGGGGTTTGTAAAATCAAAGACTTCACCCCGACTAAAAACAATCCTCATTTTTTAATTATTTCTTAAGGTGTCAAGTAAAACTATTTTAGGGATTGCTGGAATGATACTGGCTTACATCTGTCATGTTTCAACAGTTTTGAAGAGAAAAGGAAATATTAACATAACACATTTTGTCACATTAGATAATGTCATAACTAAACAATTTAGAACTTGCAAACAGAACACTCATACTGCATACGTCTTCGCCAGCTTTTCCAGAAGTAATGAGCCTCAGCTGTGAAAGGGTCTTGCTTCATAAGGTATGCAATAAATCATCATCGGAGCAAACCCAGCTCCCATGTTGTTCGTTTTTGACTGCAATTATTAACACCTCACGGGATTTCACACAAATGTTTGGGTTAAGAAAATACTTAAATGTGTATTTTTATTCACGTGAAGTTATTACGCACTATTAATGTTTCTCCTAGCCACTTGTGAATTAGAGTCCTTTTTGATCGGAGGAGAAGTTGCGAGTAACACGCTCGGTGGGAAATACTGAGAGCAATTCTGCCCCTCTGTATTAGGCAATTTAGCCTTGTAAAGTCTTACTTTGCAGAAGGAGTTCTCTATTTGAGGGCGGAGTAAAACAGCAGGCTCTAATAAGCAGTTAATTATTGGAGCAGAAAGTAAGAAGCTTTTAGATGTGGACAGTGAAGTTCCAAAACAGCTCTGAAAAGTCAAGCCTATTTCTGGCACCCTGCAGCTGCACGTCAGAGCCTCTCAGGGCTGAGCAACGTGTGCCTACACATAATGCCACCGAGAAAGAGCAAGTACTCACATGCCCCTGATCATCCAGCTCGTTATTGGTAAGCTTCAGTTTGTCGAAGCTGATCACTTGTCTCATCCACGTCTCCCCCGAGGCGGGTGAGTCAGGGTGAATATAAACGCGAGGCGGCACCGGGGAGTCAGCATTACCAGCCACCATCCACTTGGAACTATGATAGACATACCTGTAAAAAGAAAACAAATACCTCTAACCACGAGCACCAAAACAATCTATTAGACCCATTCAGCATGAATAAATTAGGGCCCATGCTTATAGCAAAAGCCCATCAATTAACAAAACATGAAAAAGCTCAATTTTGCATAAATAAAAAGAAATTTTGTTTGTTTGTTTGTTTATTTCAAAACATAGTCCTGGCACCTGCAAAAATAGTTAAAATCCATGCTCTGACCTGACCTTGCTCTTTCTAAAATCAGTCACAGTCTCAACACTAGGTTTCAAAATGAGATTTAAACTGGTGTCAGTTCATTGACTGCTACAGCTCTGCTCTGAAAAGGCATCAGCAAATAGGGAAGAATCTGGTCCTTCTTTTATCAAATTGAGTAGTAATTCCATATTTGGAAGATTTATCATGTTGAGTCTAATATAAGACTCTATAAATAAAGCTATTGAAGGGAAAGAACATTATGATAGAGAAAAACAATGAAAGTATGAGAAACTATGCTCTTGATATTTCGGTAGACCATATTAATAGGTAGACCATATTAAATAGTATTGCAAAAAGGCTAAAAAATGAAAACATGGAGTCTGTATTTCATTTGATAGGCCAGTGCTGACAAGATGATTTTATAACAAAACTTGTGCCTGCTTTGGTTAAAAACCTATTTTGAAGGCAGGCACTTCACAAAGCAGTTTAAAAAGCATTAATTGAAAGTTATCTTTTTCAAGTACAGTAAAAATCCAGTGCTTCAGCTGTATTTTTAAATGAAAACAAGAAAGACTTCATCAAACCATATATTTGCACAATTCAGTTCCTTATTAGAAAAGGACAAGCAACACAGTCAGAACAGAAAAAATTATCCAATGCAGGTGTTGCTCCATACAATTCAGACCAAGCTGCATAGCTAAGATCTAGAATGGTGGAGAAATTCTCTCCTGCAGACAAATTCTCCACCCCAGAGCACTGTTGTAACATTTTTCATTTATTTTATATATCTTGGTTTATACTAAATATATGCTTTTCCTGGAAAAGTAAATAAACTTATAAATGCACATAAATGAAAATTCAGTGATAAATACACATTTCGAGCTACAGCGTAAGCTTCCAAATATTTATAAGGTAAAATTTTGCTGGAAGTCCAGACCTATATGTAATTTTCTTCATTTCCATTAGTTTTGCTATCTGCTCTGTCAGCAGTCTAAAGACTAGGCTCCATGTGATTGCTGTCATTTCTATGAAATTTAAAGATCTGCAAGACAGTGTGTGAAGCTGCACAAACAGCCAGAGTTGAAATAACAGACAGCAATAAAAAGCACAGAATAGAAAGAGAAGAGGCACCAAGTAAAACATGTAAAACATTAACATTTAGTGGAAAGCTTAAAGGCATGAATACATGATAAAAGCTAATACATACTAATACATGAATTAAAAAATTTTTAGTTTGCCAACTAAGAAAATACCATCCTTCCTACAACTCTCATTAAGTTACTTCAGTTATCTGGGCACCATGTAGCACACTGTGAAGACAGTGTAGGTCAGTATGACTGTAATTATTTTAAATGAAATGAGGTTTAAACAATTCATACTCGGTATAACCGCTTTTAATTTTTAGTATTAATATTTTAATAAATTTGGAATTATTACCTTGCTTTTTCTATGGATTTATGAATTGTTCAGACCTTCTAGGAATTATACGTTTAGATAGTTAAGCAAATGCACACATGTAACACAAAGCAAAAAACAAAAAAGCTTCCATTTGAACTGTGCTGCACTGGTACAAGGAAAAAGAAGCTTTTTTTCCTTCTATGGCAGACACAGGAAATAATCCCCTGACTGTATATACTGAGCATCATCAGCCCTGGTATCTGGTGCCCATTGTAGAAAAACTCAAAATCAAAAATGGTCCTAAGAAAGGTCTAATACACCACACAAGAAAATGGCAAAATAGGAGTCAATGAGGTAAGTACAGGAAAAACACAGGACAGCATTTGCTTAGGAAACAAGGCAGCATTCCTGCAGAACCAACCTTTTAATCATGGTCTGAAATATTCCTAGTTCTAGAATTAAATCTGCAGCGGTTTTCCCTACATTATGCTAAGTATAGGTTAAAACAATCAAACCCGCAATTGGTAAAGACCTGATCCTGTCTCCTCTAGCTACTCTGGCCAGGCTTCCCCCCTGGCTACTCTGGACCATGGGATTGCATCTGGAAAGCAGGACCTTGGAAACGGCTTCAGCTCACCACAGGAACTGCTGCGTTCCTTGCAATCCTGCAAACGTTTCCACAGGACAAGTGGCTTCTGCAGAGCCCAACCAGCTCCCTCAAAACACAACTACCCTCGAAACAGTGAGAGCTTAGCACAACATTACTACTCCTAAATGTTCAGAGAACAACCTCTTTTGTTCCTCACATCATTCTCCAGACAATAATGCCATTAATTCTTTAAATAACAGTAATTAGAAATATTACCTTTTTTAGTTTAAGCAACCAAATATCGAGCTTTTTAAATTAAATTCTATAAGCTATTTGAAGCATGACTTACTTATTAAGTCACATTACATAGCTTGTAAGTTATTTAAATCAGATATCCATGCTAATAATGTTATCAGTTAATGGTAATACCATTCGGCACTAAAAAATGTACATTTTCATATTTTTTGGTTAATAGGAAATAATTCCTACTGACAGGAGGAGGAATAAAATATTATAGCATTTCCTGACTGCACTAGAACTGCACTCTGAAAGCCAAACCTGAGCATCTGCCCGCAGTACATACACAGTGTGAGGCAAATGTATCATAAAGAGCTTCAACACAAATTTTAGTTGCCTTCGCATACTTGGCACAATATGGTCTTCTAAAATACACTGGGATGAAAATAAGAACCTTCAAGGAGAGTTAAACATGATCTTCTGCTAATTTATGTTGTGTTAATATTTTCCTCCAACAGCCAAGCACCCCATGGCTTACATCATATGTTTTTTGCCTTAAAGTCACCATACCTGTATCTTTTGTTATCCACTGGCACAATATCCATAGCAATGTAATACTGCTGATGTGGGTCTAAACCTGAGATCTTCACTCTCATTGCAGGAAACATCCGCCTGAACATTGGAAAGAGAGAGGTCATTTTTAATACGAAACAGACTCGGGAATGGTTGTTTAAGAAAAGTAACCGCTTCGTGGGATTTTCCTCGTTCTTCCTTTTAGCCTACAGAGTCCTTTTGGACGATTATAGTTACATAGCCATGAAATGGCCCATTCGATATGTCAAAACAGATTTCTAAAGTGCATTTACTCGAACAATGCTTTGTATGTTTGGGGATACGCTTTGGGAGTACAGCTATTACCACATCATTTCAACTTTATTGTTAGACAGTAAATCATTTGGGTTTGAGACTTTACTTTAGCAGTACACACATTTAAAACCCATTTGAGATATTAGTAAGAAATGTATTCCTGGAGATGTGCAAACACCACCTCCACCCAGGAAGCCCAAGGCTTACAAAAAGGCAAATTGCCATTAAGGTTCAAGTGACAGCAGAAAAATGGTGTATCACTGCTGTAGCAGCGAATTAGAAAGCTAAATCTACGGTGATACAATTATAACACCGCAAGGATGCAGTTATAAAAGCCAATGTGCCATGCTCTAACCCAACAATATGGTCTTTATTGACACGGGACTTCCTGTCTGCAACTTACTAAAGGTGAAGTGCGAGAGCTACTCTGTCTTTGAAAGGTATAGTAAAACTTCTTTATTGAAAGCAGAAACGAACATACGAGCAAATTTCTGGAAAAAAAAAATAAAACAAAAACGACGAAAACCCAAACGTTCGAGATTTAGATCCTTCTGTGGAGAAACGGATTAATTAACCAATGAGGTGGTTTGAACATAAAACTGCCTTTAGCTCTTAGCTTGGCATGCTTTTTAACAGAAAATTTCATTCTTGAAGCACCAAAAAAACCCAAAAAGTCCTAACTGCACGCCAATGAAATACTCTTCTGTATTTTATAAACCTGAAAGTTATTCCAGCTTACTCAGTATTTGCTGCTGTGCTAACAAATATATATATTAAAAACCAATCCATTAAGAGTAGTTACTGGAAACAAAAATCCTATCTCTGCCATTTCTGAATGAGCAGGAGGGTAAAAACCTGACTACGGCTAACTAGTTTTTGCTGTTATTTCAGTGCACCTGTAAGATAAAACAGAAATTCCCCGACTGGACCCTCTTAAGACAAATGCAGCTTTGTGCTGTTTAAGACTGCGTTTCAATCATTAATAAAGCCTCTCTGAAAATGCAGACGGTAGCATATGGATTCAATAAAATATGTTTTTGTAATTTCTAATAAGTTCAAATACTTTTATACTTCCCAGGTTTTTACCATGTGTGTCCCCTGGAAAGGGGAAAAGCTTCCCCCCAGAAGGGCACGGCTCTCCCAGACCTCGCCCTAATGAACAGGAAACCCGAAACGCCGCATGCTCCCGTGCCCATCTAACATTATCGCCATCTACCTGCCTCGTAAATCTGGAGGGTTCCCCCGGTTCGGGCCCGCTTTGATGTGCCCGCCCGCCCGGGAGCGCGCGGGTGGCGGCCCCGCCGTGCCCGTTACCTTCCCGCCTTGGTGATGATCATCTCGGTGCCGATCTCGTGGAAGCGCTTCCAGAGCTCGGCGCCCTGCAGGTCCACGCGCGGCGCCTGCGGCGTGGGCAGCGGCGAGCCGGGCCGGGAGCCCTTGGGGGAGCCGCCGGGGGAGGCGGGCGGGGAGCCCGCCAGGAATCCCTCCTCGCAGCCGCCTGCGGAGAGAGCGGGGCAGCGATAGCGGCCGGGGCAGCGCCGACGTCGCCATCGGGTGTCCCTCAGCCCCGGCCGAGCGGCCAGGCCGCAGCCTCCACTCCGGGGAAGGGGGAAACCCGAGCGCCGGGACCGCGGCAGCACGGCCGGGCTGCCGGGGACCAGCTGCCCCCATGGCCACCACGCCGGGCCCGGGCCGAGGCGGGCGCAGCCCGTGCGGCGTGCGAGGACGGCGGCGCATTTCGTTTGGCTACGGGCTTCTGCTCTTCAGCGTGAAACTGCGCTCCCCTCCACACACAGCAAATTACACACACACATATATGTAGGTGCTGTGTGTGTGTCTATGTGTACACATACATTTACATATATATATATATATATATATATATATATGTATGTATATATGCACACATAATTATATACATTGTTGCATATGCACTTTCAGCAGCACACATACACATATATGTCATATAAGCTTTTGCCTTTCCTCGGAAACAGGGCTCGGGACAGCCCCAGCCGTCCTGCACCGCGCCGCGGCCCCGACAGCCCCGCCGGCAGCCGCCCTGCCCGTGCCGGGGCCGAGGGGCGCCGCGGATCTCACCGCCAGGCCGGCGGGAAGGGTGGTGGGTGCCCACGCAGCGTGGAGAGACAGAAGGGATAGCGGGGAATGAAAGCGCCGGTCGCGGCGGGGAGCGGGGATGCCGAGTCCGGCCGAGGAGCGGGGCCGGGCAGCGGCGGGAGCGGGAGCGGGGCGGCACTCACCGGCGGGGCCGCGGGCGGCGCAGCCCAGGTCCATGTCCCCGCAGGTCCTGCCGGCAGCGGCGGCGGCGGGAGAGCTCTTGGCGCAGCAGCCGCTGCCGCCTTCGTCCTCTGCCGCCTCGTCCTCGCCGCCCAGCTTCCTCCGCTTGGGCTGCCGCGGCGGTGGCGGCTGCTGCTGCTGCTGCTGCTGCTTCTCGGCCCCGATGAGAGCCTCCACGGAGAAGGCGTGAGCCTTGAGGCTCATGGTGGTGCTTGGCGAGGACCTCCGCTTGTCGGCCATGCCCGCCACCCTAGAGCCCGCGCATCCAGGCGCCCCGCGGCCGCCGGCACCGGCACCCGCGCCCGGCCCGCCGCGCCGGCCGCCCTCCCGTCCTCCCGACCGCGCAGGCAAGGGGCTGGGGCTTTTCCTCGCCTTTCTTTTTAAATCCGAGTTATCAGCCAAGTTTTTTTTTTTTTTTTGGTGGGGGGGGGGGATTGTTTTGGGGTTTTTTTCAGTGGAAAAAAATTCTATTCCTTTCTGCAGATGCGTTCCTTCTCTTCCCCTCCTCCTCCTCCTCCTCCTCCTCCTCCACGTTCTGCCCCGTCTGATGGGCCAGGCAGGGCTGACATGGGTAACAAACGCTCTGCGGACACAAATTAGGGCTTGTAATTGAAATTTGTTGCCTTGATCTGTCAGCACTTCCAGGCAGGAGACCTGTGGGAAGAACTCGCTCATTAGTGTCACTGCGGCGGCGGGGGCCGGGCGGAGCCGCGGGGCGGGGGCGGCGCGGCTCGGCCGCCCGCAGGCCAATCAGCGCCGCCCCGGCCCCGCCGCCCTTCCAGGGGGCCCCGCCGCCGCGGCCGGGGGAGCGCCCCGCGACCCGCGCCCGCCCCGCCCGGCCCGAGAGCCCCGCGGCCCCGGCCCGCGGCAGATGCGCCCGCAATGAACGCCAAGGGGACACCCCCGCCCCCAGCCCTACCTCCCCCGAAACGCAGAGGGAAGGGGGGGGCTCCCTGGAGCGCGGCGCTTCGGCCGGGAAAACCGTTCGGACGTTAAAAAATGACGTTTTGCCCTGTTTTGCTGTAAGGAATCAGGAATTATTGCTGTTACTGTTGCGCTTGGAGATTCATCGCGTTGTTATTCAAGCCCTGGCTGCAGTGAGGTTCCAGCGTAGCATCCACAACCTCCGCTAAACCCAACCCATTAGCGCTGAGGCTGCAATAAAACGAGGTTTAAACCGAGCCTTGTATGAACATCAAGGCATCCAGCCACAGCAACTTCAGTAATAATCATATTCAGGTGCATGAAATAGTCACAGGGAAAATCCTCTTTAGTATCTTTCCAGTGAGTAAAAACTACTGAAGTTTTGGAACCAGATATTCTTTTCTTTGCATATCCAGGGAAATGAAAAAGCTAGTGAGATTTTTGTTGTGTTTTCTTTTTTGTTTTTTTTCTCTCCTTTTTTTTTTTTTCCTTCTCTTGTTGGAACATTTTTCCTTTTTTTTTTTTTTTTTTTTTTTTTTAATCCTCAGAACTAAATGGAGTGACTTGCTCCCTTGAAAGAAACAGAATAGAAACCCTCCAGCTGTAAAAAAATATCAATAGGGAATATTTCACTGTTTAGGGGACTAGGATCTCAAACTCATTCTGTTTTGGGGAACGGAGAGAAGGAAATTCGTGATGTGGTTCGCCTGTGTCACAGTCTTGGAGGTCCTGTTCGGGCCGTCGAGTGGCACAGCTGAGATTTCTGATCCTAATCTGAAACGGAAATAGCTGCCATTTAGGAGACGTAACCGTTTCCACTATCGCGTTTTACCTACCCGTAAAATGCAAATTTATCGCTAATTTCAATAGCTGTTTCATCAGAGGCTGTGAGGAATGGGCTGATTAATAAATATACCCTTGAGATAAATTATCCCTTCGAATAAGGTTATCAGCGTTAAAATTGTAAAAGTACTTTCCAGACGTGAAAAATTAGGTATGTGACAAAAAGATAATTAATTAAAGAAAAAAATAAAACAGAAACGAAACCGCCGTAGGAGCACTAACTCTTTCCACATTGGAAGAGATGGCAACTTGTCTGAGAAAAATTCGTCACTACGAAAAAAATACCCCTGCAGTTTCTGCCGCTCTGAATTGATAGGAGAGCAGAAAATGCTTAATGCCTGTCACCGACGCACAGTGCTGTGGAGTTTATCTTTACATTAAATCTGGGACATATTAACTGTTCCGTGGTCTAAAGTCAGTCTGCTCTGCCTTTCCAGCCGTGATTGAATCTGAAGGAAATCAGATGTGCGGGAGTGATCGAAACGTGCTAAGATAGAGGATCTTGCAGGAGTTTAAACGCCGTCGCGGTGGAGATGAGATCGATAGAGGAAGGAAGGAAGGAAATGGATGCTATCTGTCCGAGGGCGCTCCCGCAGCCTCCTCTCCCGCCCGCCCATCTCCGACGGTGCCTTCCGCCGCCCGCGGCCGCCGGGCCACACACGCCACCGCCACCGGTGCCGCGGCCCCGGCGAGGCCCGCGGGAGCAGGTACCGACAGCACCTCCGCCGCCGCGGCCCGGGACGGGCGCGGAGGAAGAGGAGGAGGAGGGCGAGATCCGGGCGGCGCGGCCCGGGTGCGAGCGACGGGGGGCGCGGGGGCTTTGGGGCGAGACTGAGCTGCTGGAGAGACGCGGCCGGGCGCGGAGCGCGGGCCGGCCCCGGGACCTGCCGGCGTAGGGGCGACTCGCTCCGCTCCTCGGCCGGGCTCTCCGTGCACAGCTCCGGCCAGCGCGGCTGCGGCGCGCCGGCAGGGACCGGGACGGAGCGGCAGTGGTGCCGCGGAGGTCCCGCAGAAGCCTCTGGGCACGGGGTGGTTGATCCTGCCCGTTTTTTACTCTTTTCCCTCCCTCTAGAGCCAGCCGCCGCGCGTTCCCGCCGAGGAGACCCTGAGCCCTTGCTCCGCACCGCTCCGCGCCGCGCAGCGGGGTGCGCGCAGCTCGCCCGCTCTGCGGCGGATGGACAGATCGCCCGGATTGTTTTTGTTTTTAGATGAATGCCCCTTGTTGTTGATTTTTTTTTTTTTTTTACTCCTTCCTAGATTTCTGTAGGTTGCTATGTGGCATGTTGTTTTCATTTCTTGACTTTTTGAAATAACAATTTGGATTTAAATTTATCGAACAACCTGTTATCCATATGTCTGTCCGATTAATTTTTTATGGGATGATGAAAGAGAGAAGAATCTATATATATAGTGATCTGCTAATAGAATAATATATATATCCAAAACACCTTTCTGGGGTTACTTTTATTTCCGGACTTTAAAATGCAGTCTGGGTTTTTAGGCAATTGGTGAGGCAATGCTTATTGGATGTAGGAGAGTAACATATTTAGACTTGAGGCGAAAAAAAATGTATTGTTTTCCACCAGAAAGATATTTTCCTGTCCTTCCTTCGAAAATCTTGAGGGGCATTTACAGGAAGGTTATGGCCATGTTCTCCATTCACATGGGATTTTTGCAAATTTTTGCGAACATTGAAGCCGGACGCCACCAGAGAGTAAAATACCCACAGGGTCCTTTTCCCTTCAAAGACATGATTTTCTGTAACTACCCAGCAGGGATCCAGAGAAGCGGTCACTAAGGAAAACATATTTATATCATTAGCCTCTTCTTCCCTCCACCCCCCAAGTGAGCCTAATCGCTTCACCCTAAGGAGACGTGGCATGTAAAACTGACAGCAAGGAGCTGACGGCGGCTAGTCAGGCAAACATTATCAACCCCAGAAAAAATTATAGGCGCAGGTTAGAAACTGGTCTGTAAACCCTTTTTCTGTACATCCCAAGCGCACCTTCGCCGTCGTCCCTCTCCCTTGCCCTTGCTTGCAGCTGAGCGTGTGTCGAGGGCCAATTAGCACTTTCAGCTCTTTTATAACAGAGTGAACAGCAAGCCTAGAGCGACTGTCCCAGCGACAGAGATGACCTCCAAAAGGGTTGAGAGAAGGTTAAGCATGGCTTAAACTTAAAAGAGGCAGGAAAGTTCCGTGGAGCCCTCACGTCCATCTCCACCGGGGATCCTGCGGCCGGGCTGCTTTCCCCGCTGCCAGGTGGGCTGCAGCCCGAAGGAAGAGGTGGCACTAGGGAGCCGGCAGGAACGCTCGTCCGGAGCGGGGCTCTTTATTGGTTTCCGATGAGAGCGGCCGGGCCCCTGCTCCCACTTGTGTGTGTCACCTTCCTCGGGCGCGAAACGAGCGCGGCTCTCAGCGCGGGGGGCAGGCGATGCCGACTGATCCCGCGCAGGGCCCAGGCTGGCGGTGCCCCGGCCCGGTGGTGTTCGCCCCGGGGTCTGTCCCGGACACACCGCCTGGTGCACCCGCCCGGGCTTTAGGTTTGCGGCCGAGCCGGAGCGAGAGGGAGCCGGGTCTGTTTCCCGACGCTTGCGACTCCCCAGGTTCAAACTACGTAACTCGACTGCCGGGTCCCACAACGAGCGGATGACGAGGCCGCTCTCTACCCAGCCCCCAGGACCGCAGAGCATGCAGCATCCCGTTCGGTGCTCCTAGCTCAGGAGCCGAGGAAAGGGAACAGGGCTGGGGAATAGGGGGAGCCCCCCGCGCTTTCATCGCGCTCAGAGCCCCTTGTCGCCTGGAGTGACCCAGCTTTAGCCTGAACCGCGGGGAGCCTCGTTGCGGTTGTCGCCGGTGGCGCCGAAGCCAAGCCCAACCTGCCAGGAGCGTGGCCACGGCGGCCCTCAAACAGCCGCCGCGAGTGGGGTTGGGGAGGGCTCATCGATACGGCGTGGCGAGATTTGTTCCCGCTTCAGCGCCGCGGGACGGCCGCGCACCGAGGGAGGCGAACGGGTCCGGGCCAGCCCGGCGCAGCCGCCGGCGGGGCGCGCGGTCCTGCGGGCGGCGCGGGGCGTCTCCCGCGCGGTGGGCACCGGCCTTTCCCCGTGCGCCCGCCGAGCCCCTCGGGCCGCCCGTCCTCACCGCGCGCTGCCCCCGCAGCCTCAGGTCTCGTTTTAAAACTTAGGGGGGAAAAAACAGTCGCTCCCCTGCTGCGGTGTATAAATAAGATCAGGGTACGGAAATAAACGCTCAGCCTACCGACCGGCTTTCCGGACGGATGGAAATGCTGAGGAACGACATTAAAACATTGAAAACACAGTTTAAAGGCATCCGTGTTAAAATTATAAACATTCTGGTGACTGCGTTTTATAGCGCTTCTATTACTATCTTAATTCCTAATTACACAGCCACGAGTATGAATAGTTTTTAAGGAAATCTCCAGCCTTTAATACGCCGCTCCCACTTATATTTATTGTTCGTTTCAAACAAACGATTTTTAAAAATAGACTTTTCATTACTTCAGTCACAAAATAAGCATTTACAAACGCTAAATGAGGGTTGAAGAAACCTTTGGCTTTACTTTTTTATTGCTTTCTTATAAATTTAACTCATATTTTCATTATTGTCTCAGGAAAAAAATGAAAACGTGCATGGAATAAAATTAAATCAGGTAGCTTTAAATCACTGTAGTTTGGGGTAGAGTCACTAATTGGAAATATTTATGTTTGCGAAGCTGGGATTTCAGTGGTAAAAAGATATGGTATATCCCATTTTTATCGTAACGTGGGTCTACGAGAACATTTATATCATACCATTGCAAGAAATGATGTGTAGTTAAACAACATTTTTTAAGCAGGGTTTGTGTCTTTTTATGGCAACCCTCGGTCTTTAGTCAGGGCTAGTTCTCATATTACATGAAATGTACTTTAAGAAGTACTACCTGCTCCAGCTGTCCAGGAAAAACTGAATTATGGAACTAGGAAACATATGGCAGTTGCATATTGCACGAGTAAGGTACATATGAAAGTTATAAATTTCTTTTTTAAGTAACCATTGTAAACGCATTTTTATAGGTTTCACAGTATGTATTACATCTGTAATTTTAATTTTTGCAATATACCTTTTTAAAGATATCTATGTTTTCTGTACTCTGGGGGAGGAAATGCAAAGCGACGTTTACACGTTTAAAAAAAAATGCTGCATGCAAAACAAACAAGGCAGGTAAATAAACGGGGAAGCGGAGCTTCCTCACAATGGAAAGGACACTATGCCATCTATTGGCAAAGCAGTTATTTACAAAGCCAAGGGTACCCTAGCGTGTATTTTCTGTTCTTTCAGTGTTGTGGAGTGTCCCAGTTGTAGCTTTCGTGTATTTTAACACATAAATAAAGACATGTCCACGGAGGTCCAGGGAATTTAAAAAAAAAAAATTAAAAAGATGAAGAAGGAGAAAAAAAAGGAAGAAAGCAAGACAGTTCGTGAATTTATACTTCACAAATTAGGTCCTTAACTCACAGGGGATTTTGCAGCTAATTGCGAACTCCCTTCTTGGAGCGCCCGAGTAGGAGAGATTTAACTTTTCCGATTATTTTATTACTGAACCGTATCAAAGAAGGCTTTTTTTTTTTTTTTTCCTTCTTGTTTTGTTTTTCCCCCCGTGTTTTCAATGCAAGGTTACCTAAGGACTTTACGGCCAGGAATCGGCCCAGCGGGCTGCTGCGGGAGCTGACCTTACGGTCTGTGCTCAGTCCGAGCGCCGTGCGGGGTGACTGCGGGTTCGGGCCTCCTTTCCCCGCCTCGCAGGGCTCCCCCAAAGGCGAGCCTGCCGTGCCAGGGGCTCCAGGGCTCTGTGGGACACGGCAGGGACAGCGGCGGGGCAGCAGGGCGCGGAGCAGCCCCCGCCCTGCGCATCCCGCGGGCAGCGCTTGTTCTCGCCGGCAGAAAAGCTCATCCCGTAGGAGAGAGCTACCAGTGCTTTTCCTGCTTCCAGGAAGGCGAAGGAGAAGATATTTTCTCCATCAGATATAAATAAACCGAAATGATCGGGCAGATGTGAAGGGAAGAGTCAATTTTTCATGTTCCAAGCGTAGACCAATTTCTGAACGAAAGTCCCTGTCTCTCCGTCTCGAACTGGCTTTCTTCCTTCTTCCCTTCACTTGCTAAGGACTCGGCTTTTTCCCTGCCATGACTAGCCCACTACTGCTCAGTGGGAAACACGAGAAACCTTTGTTTTAACTTTTAGCGTTGTAATCTCTCTTTCCCAGTGCCGCAGAACCCAGTTTGGCCCTTCTGTCTTAGATGTGTGAGTCGGGGGGCGGGCGGGAAGAAAGGAATTCCTGGAAGCACCTGTATTTCTCAGCTCGAAAGGCTAATCTTTCTCCACACAGAAAAAGGAAAAAAAAAAAATCCCTAAAATAAAAAGACACAATCCCCTCCGTCTAAAACCAGACCCCAGAGGACAGGAAAATATAAAATCCAGACCCTGCACTCATATCCTTTTACTGCTCTTCTCGGTGTGAACGTGTGAGTAGATGGTGTTTTACAAAGTTGTCTGAATTTCATGAAAGGCCGTTCCTGTGTTTATATGCGCGGGGAATTGCGCTGTCTCGCTGACTGAAGCGCACCTTGGCCGATCGCTCTTTACCCGAGCAGTGGGACGGGGCGCTGGGAGCCAAGGCTTCGCCTCGCAGCCTCACGCCCGGATTTTCGGATCAGCCCCGCGCATCTCTGGCTGCCGAGGAGAGCAAACACGCTCATTCTGGAGCAGCGCTCGCTTTCTGCTTTTTTGCCTTCCCTCACAAACGCCCCCGAAGTCCGGGCGAGCGGCGGGCTGGCGGCGGCCCACGTCTGGGCACGGTGATGGGATGGGGGCACCACGCACTCCGGGACCCGCCGCGGGTCCCGCAGTCCCGTGTCGGTACTGGAACATCACCACGGCCCGGTTCCGCCTGCTCGCTTTTTGGGGGCAGTCTGCCGGGAAACGCCCCCGGCCGGGATGGGGACACCAAAGAAGTGGCGGGCGAACGCGTTTGCGGGGAGCCGGCGGAAAAAGATGCAGGCGGGTAGGCTGTAGGGTTAGAAAGGCATCGATGAAGGGAAAAACTGAGCTCCATATGGGCAGCGATTTTTGAAGCAGGCATCAAACACGCTTCTCTGCCGTGCAGCCCACGCACGCCGGCTGCAGCGAGGTGCGGCCGAGCCCCTGAGCACGGCCCGGCGCAGCCTGCCACCCGAATGAAGGGATTTGGCTCGTCAAAATTAAATTCCTCCGCAATCAGTCAGACCAAAATGCTTTCAGAGTAACATCCAGGAGATCATTTCCCCCGAGTTATCTATCAAGCGTTGCATACAAGATATACCTTTTAAATATATTGTTTTTCTCGATGATGAGCTGAAAAGAAGACAATTATTAAAACTGTGCGAGCACTCTGCTCGTAATTACCGGGGGAGCGGGACGAGAACGCGGCGCTAGTGGGGGGGACTCTAGAGAAGCGGGGCTTTAAAATCGCTATCCTTTTAAGTTTGCGTGGGTAAACCCCTTGGCGCCTTTTTAGTAACAAACAAATGCCTGTGTGCATGTTCAGTCACATATACATAGTAACATAAATCTATAGGCATGTCCAAACACATATACACACATTCGTGTATATCGATTGCACTATTCTATATTAAATATAGACATGCCTTGCGGTTCAGATTCTTTCAGTCATTCATGTCTGTAGATAAATTAAATTATTTTCTTTAGTGTTTTCTTCTTTCACTCTATTGGTTTTTTTTCTTCTTTTTCCTCCTTTTTTCTTTTTCTTCCTTTCTCCTTCTTTCTCTTTTCTCAGTGGAAAGTGCACAGTAAGTGTGAAATATACATCATCGCCAGAGGAATTTGTCTTGAAAAGTCCTCTCAGCCCCCTGGTGTTCAAAGACTAAAGGATGATTATTGATTATTGCACTAGATCAGAGCCAGGGGAACGGAACGGACCGGCGGGGAGGGCCGGTCCCCGCGGCTCGCCGGGCCGGGGCTGCGCGGGGCCGCGCTCCGCGCCCGCGGAGGACGGGACGGGCCGCGGTGCCGCCAAACGGCTCCGAGCCCCGTGCGCACCCGCGGAGCCCCGCGCAGCCGCTCCGCTCTCCCCAGCCCCGCGCTCGCCGTTCCCTCCGGTCCGGGTCGGGCGGCAAAGCACCCGTGGTGTCCGTCAGTCCGGCTGTACCGCCGGCGCTCAGGCTGGGAGTGCCGGACCGCAGAGACAGGCCCGAGATGTGCAAGTGTGAGTGTAGAAATGTGCACACACGCATAGAGAGGGCTTCCGCTGGCTGCAAGGGGCCGTGTATTTAGAACGATGAGCTCTTGGAGATGCTTAGCTGTTCTTGCCACTCTCAGGTACCCTGAGATCCATTACCTGTTCCATCGCTGAAGGAGCTGAAGGGAATGCTGAGGTGCGGGGCGGAGGCTGAGAAGCTCGCTGGCAGGAGAGCGCAGCGGGAGCCGCAGTGCCAGGTGTGGTGCAGGACGGAGGGAACGCCTCGGCATCCCGCGGCAAACACCCCGCTCCAGGGGATGTGGGGGGCTTCGCCACATCCCTCCCCCCGCCTGACCACAGCTGCGTGGGTGACTGGGGTTCTCCCAGCCGGGGCTGTGGGTACCCCCGGCCTTTACTGCCCGACATGGGCGCAAACTTCCTCCCGTGCCTTGGAAAGGGTGAGGGATTGACTGGCGACCGCAAGCGCTCCAGAACCGCTGCTTCTTTGCCCAATGAAAAACAGAGAGACCATCTTTTGTCAGTACAAGTTGACCAGCAGTGAGAAAAGATAAAGCTGAACGTGCTCCATTCATCTGGAGAGCGATGGTGCTGTTTAGGGAGGGGGGTTGTGGACGGCAAATAAAAGAGGAGCTTTGGAAAGCACCGTGACCTTGGGCTTTAATTTACAGCAAATTTTGTCTTGTATATAAACAGAAGATTAAGTATATTGTGGAAAACTTCAAAATGCATTTTAAATTTTATTATTTTTCTCTTCCTTTGGGCTGCAAACACTTGAATTCATGACAATCGAGAGGATTTTCTGTATGAATAAGAACATCAACAACCCCATTGTGTCCTGTCACAGTATCCTGGTATTTCTACATCCTCTCTGAGGTTCACTTTGAAACTTGGAGGAATGTGATCTGGGAATTAGGTTTTAGACCATTTTGTTTCCATTTTGCAAATGCAAAGATGCTACAGTGAAGCACACAGTGGTTTCTATTTCTTCTCCTCCGTAGGCATGTTTAACTCTCATTGACACTGATGTGAGTTATGCACATGTCTAAAGAGGAGAAGGGAGTCTTAGATCTTTTTCTCATCGTTTACATGAGATCAAAAGAAATCAAATAGAGTTAATGAAGGGCCAGATGGTGCTTTATTTGTGCTCTGGAAGAGCACAGTAGAAGAGAATGGGAAGGAATATCTGTAGTTTAACCTGGCAAGGAGGAGGAAAACTTGCTATCTCATTTAACGGGCACTGAAGCAAGTATGCCGTATCTTCAGAAGTGGGAAAGGTTTGTTTGTTTTCTCTCCCTCAGTAGATTTTGGATGCAGGGCTAGGGTTGTTTTTGGAAGGTACTGATTGAAGGGATTCCAGACTCTGAAATCATTCTCATTTTGTCTTTTTTTGGAAACACAAATTTCTTTGGACCAGGCAATTCTTCAGGTTTTGCTTTTAAGCTGTAGGATATGGGTGCTCCTCTAGTCCATGGAAAATGTGTAATTTAAGCTGCTACGAGGAGGCAGGGCTGCAGAAGTAGAAGAGCCTTTGATTTGGATCCTCACTGTGAGCAAGAGTTTGGCAGGAGAGGCACAGGATGCAGTAAACTTTACCAACTGTGCACAGAGAGCAGCTCATATCCCAGAGGATGCAGACAGGGCCAGGGCCCATCCTGTGCTGTGCCTCTGTGCCATCTCACAGCCCTTGCACCTGGCTGGTGGGTTCACAGCTCAAGCTGCCCCCAGGATCTTGTGGGAGGAGATTGCAGCACTGGGCATAGCTAATGACAAATTACTTTCGCCCTCCCTGATGGTAGGGTTATCTGAAAAGAGAAGAAAACCTTGTTTCCTCTGTAGACCTTACACTGATCCTGGCAGGCTCTTTCTGGTATAGAATACCCCAAAGGGTCCTAATTGGTAAATGTGAGGGAAAATAGAAGTTTTACAGAGGATTACCCCTGCCTGTGATGATCTCGTAGGGATGAGTCTGTGGGGGCAGTAGAGGCCATCTTATTACTTGTTCTCTGTACATCCCATCATTGTTCTAATGCATGACACACCTATGGAAGGATAACTTAGCACCAGACCACAGATTTCCCAATAGCTTAATGTCATGTGTTGGCCTTGCATGATAGTGTAATGCCAGTTGACCAAAAAAAAGGTCACTTCTGTGTTGTTCCCCAAGGCTTCTTTTGTTGACAAAGTAGCTCTCTGGATTTGGACGTCTTTGCAGTTGAACTGAAGGCCTGGAGGGTTTCCTATTTTAAAAGCAATGGGAAGAGATGCAACTAACATCTGTACATTTGTTTGAGGATGACAGAAGTTTTTTGTGTTTATGCTTTCTTCTCAGAATATTGTATCAAGAGTACTTTAATAGCAGTACAGCCACATCTACTCTTTGCCCCCTGGTACAAACCTAACATCACAGCTGCAGCTGACATTATTTCCACCTGCTTTAAATGTGTTCATGTGCCTCTAATCCTGTGTGCAGCTTCACATTTGTACCCATTTCCTGTATTTTATAGGCACATGTGGTATGTCGAGGTTTGGAAATGTAAGCCCTCATTTTGTGCTGCTAGTTTTCTAACATTCATTTTCCCTGGCTGTATTCCTTGCTTAAAAAAAAAAAAATAAAAAAAATCCAAACCAAACCAAACAACAACAACAACAAAAAAAATCCCCAAAAAATCAACAAAACAAAAAACCTCAAACCAAAACCAGTTATTTTTTCCCTGTTGAAGTTTAAACAAAACCTTGAGAACTTCCTTGATAGTTTATATATCTAGCACTTTTATTGAGTGAGTGTGCAGTAATTTGGTGAGTTTACTAAGTAACTTGACAGTTAATGGGATACATCTGCAACAGATTCCAAAATAACTGGCTGCTTAGGAATATGGAAAAGACTAGAATTTTCACTCCTTTCTGTCCTTGTAAGAAATTCCTATCTGCTCCAGCTCCACAGAAGTCAAGATTCCATTAAAGATCCATGTATGCCAAGAGCTGCTACCAACAATAATAAAAATAATTAGAGCTGACTCTTCCAAACTTTCTATTATATTAGAAAAATATTATGGATTTTAATCTAGAGCGTTTAAGAAGCCAAATTAAAAACGCACAAAACCATGCATACACCTGGAGCTACATGGTGGTGTTATGAGGCTTGAGAGCATAAAAAACCCCTCAGCCATGAAAGAAGGAGCCCAGACTTCATTTTCCGCAGACAAATCGGCTGCTTCTCGTCAGTGACCCGTACCTGTGTGCGTACCTGCTCCTGTGCAAAGCACTATAGCAGCAGCAGAAATCCTCCAGCTGCTGCACCATGGCCCAGGAGGGCTGGGAACCCTTTGGTCTTGGGGAGTGTAGACCCAGGCAACTGGGGATGGAAGTCTCCAAGAGGAAAACCCTAACAAGCAATCTCATATCCCTGGGAAAATGTCTGCATTTCCTAAACTGACTTCTTCATGACACAACAGCCAAAAGCTAGTCCACCCTTTACAGTAGGGCTGAATTTTAGGGATGGCCTGCACTTCAGGGAGGCCCGTGGTAGTGTGAATCCATAGGAATGAACAGGATGGGGGAGGAAAACCAGACATTCATGCTGGAGATACAAAGTTCGAGTGGGTGCATCTAGTGTCCTGTGGCTCTAGAGGGAATAAAGAAAAGGAAAAAGATGAAGGGAGCTGAGCAGAGCTCTCCTGTGAGCAGCTTAGTTGATCTAATATCTTCACTGCAGCCTCATTAACTTTAATTTACAAAATTTCATATGGCTTCAGATAAGTATTTCATGGTAACAAAGAGCATTGGTAAACAGCTGAAATGTCCCAATGCCCTCATGACACTGATGTGTCTGGACTTGCAATGTGTGCATCACTTTTCACTTCTTGGGGTTAAAAAGTTGGTAAAAAGAAGAGCCACCTCAGATTCCTTCTGCAATTTGTGAACAAATTCTCTATACTGCTTTGCCAAATGTTGTTTAAAGCCCTGACATGTGTCTGTTTATTCATTAGAATTCAACAGAAGGGTAGGAACATTGTGCCAATGTTTATGTTTCAGTTAAGGAATTCATTTATGTTGCCTCACTTAAAAATATTCTCCTCACAGAAAATATAAGTCCAAAGTTGATTTATCAGGTTTAAATTTAAGAAAACTATATTGTCAGAACAACCACACATTCCTTTTTGCACCACTTTTGAAATCTGTTTCCTATTACCATCTCTGCATCAGACAAATACAACCAAGTTATTTACAGGCTGTGAAAGATACTAAATCTTTTCTGAGCAATATTACACTGGATCACAAATTCTCACTTTTAATAATAATTGACAACAAACTAAAGTGAAGGATATTCACAATTAGTAACAACAGCACATAATGCTCTCCCAGTGCCTTGTATCTCCAAGACCCAATGCAGACGTAAGCTGCTGAAGTCTCATTAACATTTACTTTGGAAGGATGTTAAGTATTGTTATCTCCTGTTTACAGATGGTGAAAGAGGCTCAGTAGGATTGTGACTTGCCTAAAAAAACTTAGAACAGTTTAATTGCAGAAGCCAGACCAGAACTCTCAAGCTCTTGGCTCCTACTTGTGTGAGAGAGCGAAACACAATTTTAAGAGCATCCTGTGACTTAGGAATCCCAGTTCCAGCACACACCGGGGCTTGAGCGGCGCTGGGGCAGCGCAGCTCCTCAGGGGCACTTTGGGCTCCCGGCTCCCATTAACTTGGAGTGATTTTGGAGCTCTTGAAAACTCCTTTCAGTCCGTGGAGGGAAATGCACAACACCTGTGATTCATAGAAGGGCGCACGGAGAGGCTGGGGCGGCAGCCAGCTCCCCGTGCGGCTCAGCCGCGATTCAGAAGCTGCGGGGCCGAGCTGAGCCTGTGCTCCAGGGCTGCGGGGCCGGGGCAGCCGCCGGCAGCGCTGCCAGCTCCTCTCGCTGACATGATTTCCTCGGGAGCAGAGCCAGGAAAGATCTAAAGACACAACTCCGGCCCTCTAATAAATTGCAGTTTCGCCTCTGGGAGGAAGCCCTCCTTGCCTGGCCCCCTGTGCCGTGCCCCTACACCTTCAGGAGAAGGGAGCAGCTCAGGTGGATGCACAACCCCGGGCTTTCTTCCTGGGCAGCCCCTGCTGCCATGCTGTGAATGGGAAAACTGGGAGCAGGAGGATGGGCACAGAGCAGTGGAAATCCCTGCAGGAGCAGATGTACCAGGAGCGCATTTGTGTATGTGTGATGGGAATGCGAGAGTGAGGAAGCACAGTGCAGCTGGGGAAGCAGCCCCTCGGGGCTGGAAATGCAAAGAGAGACAGAGCTGGGCAGCAGGGACAGGCAGGAGGCACACCTGGGGCAGGTGGAAAGGGGCAGCAAGCAGCATCTCTTGTTGTTAGATGGAGAAGTGCACCGGTGCAAGGCATGCAGGTTGTCAAATGAACCAAAAGCCAGGAGAATCCATCAACATCTAATGACCCAAAGACCTGTGACAAATATTCGTGTGGGGATCAGGATTGGGCTTGAGATTGAGATTGGAACTGGCTGTGCAGCTCTCACTCACCTGCACATGGCCTTGCACCACCATGCACACCACAGCCTTTGGAGATGAGGAAGTGAAAGGAATTTAGGCTCAAAGGAGGGATCAAAGTCATCCCACATGCATGTAGGTACCTGGCAGTGTCTGTGTCTTGCTGTTATCCAATGTTAACTTTTTCCTCTGGCAACGCCAGTGTACAACTGACTGGAAGCCTGGAATAAAAGTGGTTAGAGCTGAGAGGAAAATTTCTTCTTCATCAGGAAAGAGAGTGGATGTTGCATGAAGTTGATATTTCTTCCCCAAAACACTGCTGAGAAGGGAAAGAAAACCTTGGGTGGAAGGAGAGGATGCTGAGGCACGTGCAGGGAGCTGGGCAAACGCCAGCTCTGGGGGAGGAAGAACATCCCTGCAGCCTCAGAGGGGGTGTAGCCCTCCTTCGACAGCCAGACACTGAGCCTTGATTTTCATGGCAAGGTTTTAGACTTGCTTCCTTGGCTATGAGTTTTGGCCTCAGACAATGCTCAAAGGGATGCAGAAACCATTTACAGTACAGTCTCAAATTTGCATCTATGTTTGGAAATGTTCAACAGCTTCATCACATTAAAGCATTTTAGGAAGGTGTATAGCTAAGCAAATACTCACTGCTAAGAAGATCTTGAGGTAATTCTGAGTAAGGAAGAAAGGCGTCCCTTATGTGGGAAAGACTACCAGGCCAGAGGATCAACTTTCTAGGCCAAACCCCATTAAATTCAAGGGAAAAACAACTTTCAAATGGCCTTGTGCCTACACTTAGAAATTTAATTGAATCTGGAATAAGCTTTATAGACTGAGGGACTCACAGCATGAGATAAATTGTTCACTGCAGTGATGGCAAATGCAAGCAGTGAACTGGCCAGCTGGTTCTATCGGGGTGTAAAGAAAATCTAGTCAGGATAAATCAGGTAAAATATCTAGATGATGGAATGTCACTCCAGGGGCCAGGATGGGGAAAGGTTAAGGGTCTCTGAGAAAAAAGTTGCTTTTTAATGTCCTTTTTGCTTGAACATGTTAATGTCCCAGAGGCCTATTCTTTACATAATTCTGTTTGCACAAGATGAAGGGGGTACCAGAGCTTTGCCAGCTTCATGTAGCTCATTGCAAAATCCTTGAAAATACTGTTTGAAAATATTTATGCAGCAAAAAAAAGCTATTTCACACATTTTGAATCAGCAGCCAGATTTTAAAATAAACCAATCTGTCCTCAGAAATTAAAAGAAGAAGAAATAAAGATCAAAATTCACAGTTGGTGTAAATTGCCAGACTTTTCAGTGAAGTCAGTGCGGGGCTGCCAATTTAAACTAACAGAGAAACCAGTCCAAAAACCATGAACGTGATTTTAGAAGTCTTCAAAACAGAGTTTCCAAAACATTACGTGGCCACAGAGTACCTTGCAGAATGACAAAGTGTTGGGTCAGTCTCCAGGTGCCCTAGGACGGAGAATAAATGGCAGAACTAGGACTGAGGAATGTTAAATCTGTTTAAAGAGTACCAATAAATAGCATGTGTCAATCAATAATTGCTTCTCCATTAAAAACCTGGCACAATAACTAGAGTTTTCTCATGCTAAAATAGTTAAATATTTAACCAAGTCCGTGAAAACTAATGGAATACTGTTTTTTTCATTCTTGATATAAATTAATGAACAAATGAGCTGTGGGCTCCCATGTCTCTCCAGCAGATCACTTATCTGAACCATGGAAAACTTCTTTCAGACAGGCTCTGTTTGGTGACATCTCCTCTGTAATACTTTTCCAGGGCACTGTACGATTTTTAAAGGTGTGTCTGAGGGCCAGAAGTTGGGAGCATGTACATCTTCTCTCCCTTTTGGATGTGAAAGGGTAATCTTGGAATCCTGGAAGGGAACACAAGTCAGTTGTTGGTTGCCCTAAGCCATTAAAAGTCTCTCCTTCAGAAAAATTATGACTGTCTTATTCCTGTTGAAAAACAGACTGATGCTGATGCACAGAGCAGATATTCTCTTACTACTTCTGAGATGGGCACTATGACCTCTCTATCTTACCCTCTGCTTTATGTTACATACTGTAACTTTTCTTTCCACCAGGCTTCTTGAGGGTGTGGAAAGGAGGGTGAAAACCTGCCCTGAGCACAGAAGACTGGGTATTTGAAGAACAGGCATGGCTGGTGTGCACCTCATTCCAGGCCCCTGGGTGCTACTATAATATTAGCATTACTGTCCCACAATAATAACAGGAGTACATGTTTTATGAGAATTTCCAGAGGGTGGGAAAAAGCAGTCAGTGTTGGAAAGGGAACACAAAGCTTTTTGGCTGAAAGTTGCCCCGGGAACTTCAAGGCAGGCTCCTCAGACCGGGGCCAGGTCCCTCAGGTGACAGAACCTGGCACAGCCTTGATGGGTTGATCAGGTCAGTCCTGGTGCAGGAGGATTAAACAAGAACTGACTGTGCTGAATTTTCATTTTGTTTACCCCAGTGGTTGCCACCAGGCAGCCCAGAGAGGCTTTCAGGCCTCTCTGAGGGCATGGGAAAATCAGTGTGTTTGGCTTTCCTGGGCTGAGCACTGGGCCCAGCTGGAAGTGTGGACCTTGAGGTTAGCCTTACATCACCGGAGGTGGGTGCATAAGCCTACCCTCTGACTTTTGCCAGAGCTAAATTTAAATCCTTGATGGCTTAAATGAGTTCTGTGGCAACACAGTGATGGATTTGAAAGAGAATGAGAGAGAGGGAAAAAGGAAAATGCTCCCCAATGACAAAAAAAAAACCAACAAACCAACAAAATCAAAAATGCCTCACAAACAAGGAGAAAGCAAACACAGCTATGACATGTCAAAAATGGAGAAAACAATATTTTTTGCAGTCAGCAGTTCAGAACATAGCCTGGAGGGACACCAAAGGTTTTGTACCCTTGCTCTCAGCTGGGGAATGCTCACTTGCCTTTGGTGAGGAGCTTGTAGCAGCCACAGCTGCCTGGCTGAGGAGCAAATTACTTTCTCAAGCCTCTGACCTCTTCAGGGAAGCAAAAATTTTGCTCTTATGTGTATGTGAGGTTCCTAGAAGAGGCAGGTCCCGGTCACTAACAAAGACCTCTAAGCATCAGCAGGACAGCTAATACTGAAGAGCTGTTTTCTAAGTCCAGGTCTAACATGGCCACATTGGCCTGGTCAACAGTGAGTGCTATCCTAGTTCTGCATGAGAGGGCTGAGCCACATGAGTTTTACAGGAAAACATCCAGGGGGAAAGATTTATGTATTTGCCATGAAAAAAACACTGATTCTTGTATTAAATGAACACGGACTGCTTTATGTTACAGCAATAAATGCATCCCCATGGAAAAAGAATGCAAATATTTGCATTATTTGTAATGTCCTTCAACTATCTAGCTACATGTGCACTGTATATTAAATGCATGCTTTGCAGTAATGTTTGTTGCTTACAGCTAGATAAAGTCATTAATAGAGATTTAATAGCTGCACAGTAAAAAACTCAGCCTTCTAATTTGCCTTTATAATTTTATCTTTAGCCATAACTAATAACTGTAAGAAATATCTCTGTCCCAAATAGTCTCAAAGAAGTTTATTAAGCAGATCTTCACATTTTAAAAAACTGTCCTGATAGCATTCTTGTTTCACCAGGGTGGGGGAAGAGAAAAAAAATGGAAAAGTAGGGAAAATATGAAAAAAGAGAAAGAGGAAAGGGCAACTCTCCTGCCAAAATAAACCAATTAGCTCATGGATTAAATGTTTCTTCAGAAACATGTAAAGACGGGAAGTAATGTTCTCCTTTTTCTTGGAGGAAGCGCTAGGACACAAATTCTGTTTCTTGTAGCATAGATATTATTTGTTCTTTGGCAGCAGCCCTCTCAAAAATGTTGCTGGTGTTGCAAAACTATAACTACAGGTCCAACACTGGATGCACAAATGGTTTATAAACTACAGGTTGGGTCACTTGCAAAAGAGCCAGTTGGATTCATGAATAGCACAAGCTACAGTCCAATGCTGGATTCACAAATAGTCTGGGAACTATAAGTCTGGTGGACAGGTAGATTCAGCATTTAACAATATCTAGAAAGTATAATGTGCCATTTCTCATTTTTAACAAAAGAAGACTACCTATAATGTCATAGAAAATGAGAATAAAGCAAGATAATTTCTCTTTAATTTTCTTTCACTGACCCATTATTTTTCCTTTACTGTAATTTCTTACCTCCAAGGAACAAATAACAGAAGAGACACTATAAATGGGAAGCTAACTATGAAAAGCATTCCTAGGAATCTTACCCTAAATACTGAAAAACAAAGATGGAAGTTATGAAACTGGAAAAAAATTGGAATATTAATATTATGATGGTATATTTAACATTTTCTTATTACTTTTGGTTTAGACATACTTTAAGTTATAAAATGCCTGGACAGCAAGCTTTCAACTGAAAGTTCATTTTCTGGTTTGATTTAATTTCTCATTTTCTTACTATTGTTATTACCAGATAGATGCAATACTTATTTTTCAGATTTGTCCGTTACTATTATTGTTATTTATAATTCTGTGTTTTATTACTGTGACTGAAGTGTTCTAAGACTCATTAAAATCATTGTGATATTGAAGACAATTTTATCGCATTACATTTTCTTCAGGATTCAAATGCTATTAATTTGGAAGGGGATTTCTGTACAGTCATCCCACCCACCTCATGAAATCAGTATTTCTAAGCAGTTTCAGATTTTTTTCCTGATAATTCTTTACAGTCACTGGTCTGAGTAAGAAAAAGACTTTGATAATGTACTATGAGACAAGTCTTGCAAAGCAAAAGGAATGAGTTTAACTGATTTTGGTGGAGATATTACAAACGTCATCATGATTGAATGAATCTTCTAACAGGAACCAGCTGATTTTATAGACAAAAGTCCCGATCCTCACTTTGATAAATCTCTTCTTATTTGAATGAATATTGCAGTATTGGACCCACATGTAACTTGGTCAGAGGCCAATAATGTGCTGTGAATGGAAACATTAGTTTGTGATTAGAAATCTGATTCTATTGTTGTGCAGATTTACTCAAACTATTGTCCTATGAGAGTGAAAAAGGGCAAGTGAGGTAAAAACCCTTTTCCCCCAGTAAGAATTGCTTTTTATCCATGGTCACAAGACCCCAGTGTGCTTGTTTACTGCAATGGCCTGTTGTACATGAATGGCTGTATGCCTTATTTGCACGAAGATGGGAGCAATCTGAAAGTGCACATCCTACTCCTAGAAACTCCCCAGGAAGGCTGGGAATCTGGCTCAGATGCTGTCATCAAACTGTGCTTGCGCATGGCAGTTCATGTTAGGTGCTCCAAAAGTATTCCCATGATCTCTGCAAGGAGGGGAATGCTCAGCTGAGGGTAGTAGGACTTCCACTGCTGCACCCCAAAGGTCCTTCTCAGTCACAGGATGACTTAGCAGAAGCTTGGGTCAAGCTTGGGGAAGACAAAATGTAATTAAATACTCTCCTGAGAGTTATGGGTCAAGTATTAAACATTGTGCAAGACTGTCAGCCCAAAAGCATTCTCTGCCATATGAAGATCTTGGAGAAATAGCTCAAGTCGTGACATTTATGAGGAAATGTTAGTTTTTCAGTTATTTGTCTCCCATGGAACCAAAACTAGGAACATATTCAGCCCTGCATCTATTCCCAAAGCTTAGCTGTCCGTGCTACATGAGCTCTTGCTCTGTGCTTTGGCAACTTCCACCGACCAGGCGCGGTCAGATCCATCTCCACTGTCACTCCACAGATACTGCACTCATTGCTCTCAATGCATCACACAACACACGGGACTCTGGCAGATGTGGAAATACCACCAGGTAGCTTTATTCATTATATTATCCAACAATGACCACAAACAGGCATTTTAGTAGTTTGTCCAGTCCTATCAGGAAGGTGGGTTTATTGCTGAGTTCTGCCCAAATTGCTAGATTTGGATTTAGAAAGCATGCTGTCCTCATTAACATGCACTTAATTAGCAGCAGTGGCGAGTCTCTGGAAAAGCTACTGATGCTTAATAAGTCTTTTGTGTCTGGCTTCTAGAAAGTTTTGTATTTGCAGAAACGTGATAGATCAGATTCAGACAGCAGTGCACTACACATATTTCTTACGAAACAGCTACCGTTGAAATGGAATCTTTATCAAGCAAGAACATAGCTGTGCTCCAAAATCCATCACAGGATTAGCATTTACCACTCTGCTTTCAGATGTGTGCTGGAAAAAAAAGTGTGTTTTGGTACATGTGAGGATGTTAACGGGGAAATAAGCCATGCTGTGCAGAGCAGCTGGAGAAGGTTGCATTTAGTGGCATCCAAAATAGAAGCTGTCGGGTCAAACTAATTTCTGGTTTATTCTCAGGCAGATGAATAACCCCTTGTCATTTTTTTTCTGTCACTTCTCCCTCCCCACTTAAAAAACTTCATTGGGACAAAACTAATAGGAGCATTTCACTTCCCCTCTTTAAAAGAACCTGGATGCACCTGCAAGAGGGTGCCTTCTGTGGGTATTAAATATGAATTTTGAGCTGTCCTCAAGGAAGGACAGGTGTACAAATGCCCAAATGAAATCCTGGGAAGCAAAAAGGGAAGTTTTATGTCCTTAGCTCCCTACTACTTGGACTCATGAAGTTGAAAAGAATTTAGCTCTTAGGATTTTGAGTGTTCATTTCTGCCACTTATGTACATCCTAAATTTTTGGACTTTCCTTTGACCATATTTACTTCCTAAATAAGCTTTTGGAAGTGATATTATTCTTATATTGTGACTGCTTTGTAGAATGAATAAAGTTTTAATATGCAACAAAACTTCGATTTTTTTTAATTAACAAAATTTTGATTCTTAGACCAGCAACCTCAATGCATTATAGAGTCGCTGGCTTAAACTATTATATTTTGTTGCTGGCTTAAACTATTATATTTTTCAAGCTCTCTATGCTTCCTGTATGCTGCACACGTTTATATATGTTTTCATATGTTTTCATACCAGGCGACAATGACTTCTTGCTTTCTGTAGATCAAAATAAGATTATTTTGCTTTCCCTATGTGTGCTGTTCTCTCTTCCTCTTCAGTTTTGGTTCTGCCTAATACTATAAGAGCTAACATTTTTCTGATATCACTGTTTAAGCTGAAGAATAACTGTACTGCTAACAAAATTCTTATGGATAGAAAAAAAAGGGGGAAAGTGACAGTTGTCAAGAGCAATAAAAACATGCTACAGAATCTTTGTACCAAAAGATGATTGGCATTATCAAAGTCCCTGAGAACTCTGCTTTACAGTTTAATATATTTAACACCATTTATATATATATATACATATATATATATTTATATTCCAGGCTTTTGCTAGTCTCTATGCAACCTTAACAGTAATAGTGTTTTATGTTTTAATTTCCTTAAAGGAAAGTCTTCTTTGGAACCCATGAATGCTTCAATGTTTTGGAAAGATCTAAATATATGTCAAATATCTGTTGAGACTTATGATTTTTTTCATTCACTCAGCATTCATTTCATGTATTATTTTGAGAAACAGCACTGTATGTACTGTAAATAAAATGGAAAAATAAAAAAGAATTATCTGATAAGCTGAAATAGCTCTCTCTGTTGGTTAATTACCCAAATATTAAAGAAAAGTTAGGCTAATGATTTCCAGACAGTTGTCATGCCATATCATGTTAAAGCAGCTGTTAACCATATGCACTACTGTAGTTCTGCTTATATTAACCATTATGAAATTTTCCTTGGGGAAAAGTGCTCACGTGCTTGCAGGGAACCTCTGTGCCCTCTTTTTAAATGAAATAAGTTGGTTATTCTTAGAGCATGGCAAATAATTTGTAACAAATCACTTGGTGATTTTCTCCTGCTCGTGAATGGAGATTGTGTTTTCCAAAGCCACCATGCACCCAAGGAGCTGGGGTCTGGGAGCTGCACTAGGGCAGAGGGAGCACTAGGAGAGCCTCCAAAACCAGCCCTGGTGTCACCGCACCAGTGCAGCATTCATTCTGGTGGTCTCATGGCTTTGGGACACGAGGTCACGTTTCTTCATGGCACTGCACCCTGTTGTATCCTCCCATGAACTCACCTGGGGCTGACACAGGAACCCCTGACTCTGCTGTTTTGCACAGGAGTATGGACCTGGCGTGGGATACGGTTTCATCTGACCTTTTTCTTTCTGTCTTTTTGAGAGGGAGAGAGACAGTCATCCATAAACTCCTAGGGGCCTGTGGTGGCAAATATCACAATGACAACCACTAGAGAAACAAGATCTATGGAGAGAGGCCATCTCTTTTATTAGGCTGACTAATATAATTGGAAAAAAAGAGACAAGCTTTCAGGTCAGAATCCCATTGTCAGGTCCAAGACAGAGGCCTGTTTTGAGGACAGCTTGTGAATGATAGCTCATTGTTGCTGTATTTTCCCTTCTTGTTTAGAGCATAAGAAGACCACATATTTTTTATAAGCATTGCCTCATTTTTCTTAAAACATTAAAACTACACCATGATGTACGTCTACTACCAGTTTGATAAATATATGCAATTTTTTCTTCTCAGACTTGCAGAATAATTTATAATCTTGCATCATCCTAAAGAAGGGTACCTATATTAACTCAGGATGAGATGACATTTACACTTATTTTAGGGATATCTGTCTGAATTTGTTACAGCTGCCTTTGTGTCCTCAGTTGCATACACCTTCCGTGTGTATTCAGGCAAATGTTCAGGAAAATAAATGGAGTTTAAGATGAAAATGGTTTTATTGGATAAAGATCACAGAAATGTTTTGTCTTACAATACCTACCCTGGTCACAGTGTGAATGATTCACATCTCTTCTCTCTGCCTCCTAATCCCAGATGTTTGAAGAAGCCAGCTGACAGGGATATCATGTAAGACATAAGTCATATTCCTTCTATTCAGTGTGTGTAAACCCTGGGTGTTGCATTCCAAAAAGACATGGTGGGCACCAGAGGAGGACATCAAGAGTGGGCAAAGGTCTAAAATCACATCTTACAAATAACAGCTGAAGGAATTTTGATTGTTTAGTCACAGAAGAATCAAAAGGAATTGTGAAAATAGCCTTCAGATACATGAGGGTAGCAGCAAAAAGAATGAAAAAAAATTTCCTTTGCCCTTTGTGCAAAAAAAAAAGTTATTTTATTTTATTTTATCATTTTATAAAATTAAATTTTATAATTTAAAATTTTATTCCTTTATTTTAAAGGAATGAAATTATTCCTTTAAACAAGGAACAATTCTCTTAGGTAGCAGAAGAGTAAGAATATTGTTTCTATTATAATAAATAACCAACCATTGAAATAGATTGTCTAGGGAAACTGTGAAGCCAAATTATCAAAAGGATGAAAGAACAGGTTAGAAAAGCAAATGGTAGGAATGATGTACATGTAGTTATATGCCCTACCATGTTGGAGGTGGATCAGCTAGATAACTTCTTAGTGTCCTTTATAGGTGCCTTTTCTCTGACCTTGTGAGTGATAACTGTATGATGATGGCAAAAAAAATTGCACAAAATATATAACCTCCAAAATAAGTTTTCTCTCTTCAGTCTGAGTGTTTGACAGTGATTAAACAAAGGATTTTTTCCCTTTTAAAAACCGTCCATGTTTTTCATCTCAAACCTGATTGCTAGTGGTGTTATACTAGCACAATTCATTCACCCTCACAATGATCAGTAACTTAGTTTCACAATTGTATTATTAGATTATAGTATAAGTAGATTATTGAACAGAAGGAGCCCACTGATTCAGTGCAGAGAAATATCCAGATGACAGGACCTTGCACTGTGTCCTAGTGGGTATTTCTGAGGCCAAACAATTTCTCTCAGCAATCCAACCACTAGCTCAGATGTCTGTTCTTGCTTGTGACAGAGCTGAAAAATTCTGCTTTGCAAAGAGACCAAACCTGCTCAGACAATGACAAACCATTTGAAAATAACTGGTCTGACCGGGTGTCCAAATTGCTGACAGAAAGGAAATTTTCAAATGTGCAACGAGCACAAAAGATGAAAGCCCTTCCCTGGTGCTGCTCTTCCACTGAAACCCTTGCTCCGACCTGTGGCCTCACTAGTTGACCTGCGAGGAGAGAACAGGGAGAGTGTAAGAAAACAGCTCCTACTAAAGCTTATTTTCTGAAGGAAAGTCTGCCCAGATGTTTCAGTCATATTTTTACATATTGCCTGCTAAAAAAATCTGTAAAAGGTCAGTAAAGTGATCTGGAGAACCAGTAAATTTTGCCTTTTGGATAGAGAAAAACTGTATTAATATTTATAGTGCATATTTATGCATTTTCTCTTTATATGTTTGGGTCCACCCAGGGCAAAAACTGCAGGGGTGGGAGAGCTGTGCATGCCTCATTCACACCCCTCCTTTCTTCAGTGTCCTATGGAGTCCAATGGCTGTAAGACCAAGAATTTTGCTTCTGACTTCTCAACTTTTCTTGCTAGGTGGGAACCCTGTATAGCCTGACTCTTGCCTTCTGCACTCCCTGACACAGATATCACCTTGCATGTGAAGTATTTCATACATGGGAAGAACTGAAATTATACTGGGACAGTGACAGCTTCACCCCACGAGCAGCTAGAGTGCTAAACACAATGATACTCTTGGCTGGACTAAGAATCTATCCTAGTAAAAATAACTCCCAGAACTCTATCCACATGTCTGTTGGTCCATTAGTCTTGTTTATCTCAGAAACTAGGCAGAGAGTTTTTTCAGATATTTCCCATGGGCAAAGAGCTTCATATGATCAGATTAAGTGGAGACACTGCTTTAAATGACCTAGAGCCTGCAAAATTCTGTGGGTTTTGATCCATTGTCATGCCTTTTTCATAGCTTAATCTAAATAAAAGTGTGTTCCAATCCTTTTCATCCTGTCCTCCAAACTCTTTACCAGTGCAATGGCCTGCTATGGCTGCAGCACAATCCTGGCTGGAATAAGTCTTAATTAGCTGCCAATGATGTCATGTCCATGTCTGTGTTAAAGTCACAGGACTAAGTATTTGTCCTTATTTAATGTGCTGTAGAAATTCCATTTAAGGATAGCATTAAGACGCTTCAGAGCCAATCTTGTATTTCTCCCGTAGTTGAGACGCTTGGCCTTCAGCCTTCTGACACTACCCCAGTTGTGCTATAATGCTCCAGAAATACACTGCCTGTTGTGTTTTATTGCTCATGTGAAAACTGTCCAATTGCTTGTCAGCTGACAGGGGAGGAGCGTTGCAGTGAAGGATTGCACAGCAGTGTGTCTGGGAGCGATGTTATTTCACACCAGCAGCAACCTTTCAGTGTTTGCTCGGCAGCCCACTAGAGCCTTGGTGCTCTTGCCATAGAGCAGAGAGCAAACCCCATTGTAGTCATTCTCTCTGCCAGAGAGACCAATTCATGCTGCCAAATATCTCCCCTCAACACATTTATTGAACATTAAACCAGCAGAATAGCATTGAATGAAGTCCAGTAATTTTATAGGATATATTTTAGTCACTAGACTTTGAAGACTAGGCCAATGTTAATTATAACGTTTCTGTGTCTGGATAACATATTGTTAACAGTTATTTTGTAAGTGCTAATGGCAAGATGGAAGATTTCCAATAGTTTTATTGAGGAAGTGGCAATTAAAATGTTGAGCACTGCAACATACATACAAAATAAAAATAATCCTGCATACACAGCACTTTGTGTCTAAAAAAAAACCCCAAACCAGAAAAAACAGGGACGAATATTTTCTTTTGTAATAAATGCAATCCATTTTATTTCTAAAAAGTTTTGCTTTTGGGAAAAAACCCAAACGTTGACTTACTTGCCAACTTCAAATGTCACAAGCCTTGAACAAGTTTGACATTGTTTAAAAGCACATCGTGAAACTATTAGAAAGCTAAGACAAGTTGCTATGTTATGTTTTTCCACACTCAAAGAGCAACAATATGTTCTCAGTTTGAGTAATTTCTTTTACATTAAGGGAAACAAAACAAGAAAGAACAAAAGCAAAGTGTTCACAAGAGTGTGTGGAAGTGTGTACACAGGACAATTTTTAATGTGTGAGTGGAAAAAGGTGCTGTGCAAGCACTGCCCCACGAGGCCAGCTGGGTACAGGCTGATGCTTCCATGCCTATGTGCAATAACATAAAAAATGGACTACCTACAGCTCTGTATCAGCCATCAGTTAGCAAGTTCAACAGAGATTTTGCATTGCAGAGCAAATGCCTACCACCTGCTGAAAAAAGGGGTCCTGGCGGGATCTACAGTTAAGGTGGGAGTAGAGCAGCATGGGGGCTGGCTGCTAGTGTGAAGCTAGTCAGTGTGAGGCACTTAATCCCTGAAAGCTGAGCAGGAGCTGGGTCTCCAGCCATTTGAGTGGGTTTAGGTTTGCTTGCAACATACCTGTTTTAATCTAAGCCTGCTGCAGTGGGCAGGTTTTAAGGCCCTTCCTTAACGCTTTTCCAGACAGCTCTGTTTCCAGACAGCCTGGTGAGGCTGGATTTCACATCCTCTTCTGGGAGCCAAAAGCTTCTCTGGGCTCCCAGGGCATGTCCTCAGCTCCCTTGGCAGACCCAGAATTGGATGCTGGGGCTCCTTGCAGTCCCTGGGCAAGTTGTAGCAGAAGCCATTCAGCTTCCTTTAAAGTTCAAAGCTGTGATGCATCAGTGATGTCTGGCTGGACACAGAGGAAATATGCTAATGTAGATCTAAAGTAGCTCAATCCTGCTGACCTCCTGTGAGAGCCAAATTCCTTTTCAGTAAGCTTTTTAAAAATTACTACCTCTCTTCTGCAGTGCAAAGCTGTCTGAGTGCATCTTACAGAACATTGTTTGAGGGTTCAGCACCTCTGAGCACCGGGGAAGTTTGACTTCACACCTTGCATGATGTACCTCAGCTGCACCTCTCATCCAGCAGTAGTCTTTTTAGTCCACAGCCCCCTTTCTAATTTTTTCAGGGAATATGCCCATCACCACTAACACAAGGATTCTGGGAGGAGGAGGTTGTCTGTTTCAGTCGCAGTTTCCAGGCCCTTTCTGAGTAGTGTTCAACTTCCAGCTGACCTTTGGGCTGAGACCCATCCCACATCTGAATGGCACGTCAAATCTATTCCTTGAAATTATGAATCTGTCTGATTTTAGACACTGAATTCAGCCCCAGAAGAGATCCCTGGGCTTGCTTTCAGCAGGGGGTGGGCTAGTCCATAGCATGTGGTCTGGAGCCTCCTGCCTGCTCTCATGACCACCTCCTGCACAGAAAGGTGGACAGATTTTGTTCCTAAGGGCCCTCAGCCTAAACTGAGCCACATAGCCATGAAAATCTCACCTCTGCTTCTGCTGATGTGGGGATCTGCAGGCACATCGCCTGTTAAGCACGTGCTTCCTGAAGAATAGCTTTTAGAAGCAGTTTTAGCAGCAGGTTTTGTGAGCACTGTTCAAGTTGATGAGTCCTGAACAGGGCAAGGAGTGGCTGTCCTGGGAGAAGCAGTGGGAATGCCCTCAAGGACACAGCTAGTGTCCCCTGTCCCTGTCCCTGCAGCTAGTCCCTGCGCTGCACAAAGGGACCAGCCATGGAAAACCCAGTAGTGATAAAAGAGCACTTTGGAGATCTTCAGCTGTAAAACCTGCCACAGACACTTTTCTAAATCAATCCAAGCTTTATGTATAACTTGATAAAAGATTTATTAGGTGAAGGATAATGAATATGTTCAAATGAAAGGTATGGAAAATAAAAGTAATGTACCTGTAAATGGTCTGCTATGCTATACTGAGCTGAACTAAATAAGAGCCTGCCTGGAACAAGTTGCTCTATACAAGGTATTTACAAAAAAAAAAAAACCCAAAAGAAAAAAAAAGAAAAAAAAAAGAAGGGTACCATGACTGTGGTAAAGAGCAGAATTGTCTGATCACTGATGCTCCATTTCTCCAGCTGTTTCTCCAGGGTCTCTGTTAGCTTAAGAGTGGACTTTGAGGCGTTAGGTGTCAGTGTTAGTGCTGCTGTTCACAAGAAGTCACAGCCAAACTGCAGCCCAAGATCAAAAGGCAGCAGACTCTGATTGGGAAACACAGACCAGTGGGGCAGATGCTGGATACCTTCTGTGAGTGGTTAAATGATCCATCTGGTAACTAATGGGACCCTGACACTGTGAATTACTGTTATTAAGAAAGTTAGGAACACCTGGAGAGAGCACTGAAACTTTCCAGGAAATGGTTATACTGGTACTTTTAGTGTGGCCTAAGTAGTGATTTAAGGGCAATGTGCTTGAAAGCATCCTCTCACTACACTCTGAAAACTGTGCCAGGGCTGAATTGCTGAATGAAGAGAGGAGAATCCAAGAGAAAAATTCACTATTCACAGACAGACTTCTGTACTGATGATGTTAGAATTTTTCTCTGAGAATATTTCTGTCAATAGAGAATCATCTCCAGAAGAAGTCAGCAGTAGTGAACATTTATTTTCATTATTCCATCACCTAAAAACATCAGCAGTGACCTCTATGACAGGTCTCTTTGTCAAGACATATCTATTCTGTAGGAAGAGCAGTGAAACACTTCACACCAAGTAAATGTTCACGTGTGTGATCTGTTAATGCCATTTCTTTATTATAATTGCACTCTTCAAAGGCAGTATACAATATCAAATAGGCTCATTAGAAAACAGTACGTGATTCCTGATTTGTCTCTGCTCATGGAGAAAAGGTTGAAGATGTGGAGGTTTTTTGTGTGTGCTTTGTATAGGTTTGGGGATTTTTTTCCATTGGACTCCAGTTTAAAATGAAACAATGCTAGAACAGAGGTCAAGAACTTGGAAGAATTCATTCAAGCGGAACCAGGTACAGCTTGATTCAATATCGATATTTCATATGTTCTGAGATTGTGGTTCAAACTACGAGATAGCAGAATGCCATTTTTATAGCTTTCCATCTGTGAGAAATTATTTCTCAAAGCACTCTGTATGAACAATCTAACAGATATTCATTTTTGAGATCATATATTCTGCTAAGTGGGATCTTTTTGATGCACAATCTGGCTGTGATAGTAATTTTAAAACTAGAGAGAGAATTTTAAAGCCAGATTCATAAAGTAAATGTCTTTCACACAAAGTAATTTTCCATGATGCATTAACTCCTCTTTTCCAGGCATTTGTAGGAAAGTAATATACTCAATATTATATACTGACGGAGCAAAGGAAGAATGGATCAATGCAATAATCATAAGGAGATGATAAAATTTATATTGAACATACCCTTTCTTTTAAAATATTTTCTTGTTTATTTCAGGGCATAAATACAAATTCTTTGAGCTTGAGAACAGCTAAAACTCTTTGATGGTACAACACTAAAAGCATTTTGCAGTGATGCTCTTATAAACATGGTGCAGTTGTAGCAGATCACATACCTGGTATTTAAAGCATTTTGGAAATATTGGAAATCAGTTTCACCTACCCAGAATTCAGGAACCATCTGAGACTTCCTGTCTTGATGGGTCGTGCTGGAACATGGAACCTTGTTTTCTGAGGCCAACAGGACACTAACATGGCCATCCCATACCACTATCTTTGATTTCCCAAACTTGATGAGCAGGAGCTGATTTAGAGCAGGAATGACTGGTGGTGGCCTTGGTTACCAATCTGTAGCCAGTCTTGCCAGTCTTTGGACCCACTGTGAGGATTCTTAACCCAGACTGCAAGTGCCACCATACACTTGGTTTAATCTTGCCATCCTTTTCCTGTGGTAACAAGAAATCTCTGATGTATTTGTAGACACCACACTGCTGACCCACCCAGTCACTTCAGTCACTTATGTCAGGGCTGAATTCAAAGCTCTGTGTCAGATGTTATGCAGAAGAACATGAACCTGTGGATAAAACAACTTTTTCTGTCCTTATCATCCACGGCCCTGTTGAATTACAGAACAGAACTGCGTGGAGGTGTTAGCAACTGTTGCATTCACCATCACCCAGCTTTTGTGGTTCTTATTCATCTATCTGCTCTAAAGCTTTCATCATCCTCCTCTGTAGCCTCTCAGAGTCTTCTGGTATGAAAGGACAGTGACTAATGTGTCTCATGGAGTCTTTTGCTCTTTTTCTTCCCTTGCTGCAGGTAACTGCTTGACTGAAATATCAATTGACAGTTGCCTGTCCCCCACCTCTGTTGTCTTGTTCCACACACTTGAATTTCATATGTTGAAATTTTGCAAGAGAAGAATTCTTGCACAGGTTCCAAAGGTGACAAGGGGCTAAAGGGAGGTTTAGCTTTCACGTCCCCTTGTAAACTACTTCCATAGCAGGATCTCTTGACAAAAAGGGCTATTTTATCTACTGGTTTGGGTTTTGGTGGCTGTATTGACCTGGAAAAGTTGTCCTAATGGTTCTTGGATACTTCAAAGTAAATGCAAAATATCAACAGTAACATCTAACAGCAAACACTATATCAAATAGTTAATAACAAAAGCATCCGTGAATGAAAGGACCAGTTCACAGGAAGGAAGACCTTAAGATGCTTATATTGTTACAGGAGAGAGTGGCTTTAGTCTTCAGGAGTTAGAAGCTCTCCACTGCAGTTGTGTTAAATGCCAGTTTTTAAGGCCAATTTTTTTTTTATTCTGAGAAAAAACCCCAATGATATGGACATAAAGGAGATTTTATAGGAGATTTAATAGATTCTCTGAGAATTGCATTGATATCCAAATGTTCATTCTTTTCCTCTCTGTCTAAAGACTCTTCCCCAGTGTGAGCATGGTGAGGGGCCTCAGGGGGTGCCTGCTGTATGCAAACACATTATAAAAATGGCATCAGCTTGAGTGTGGGGGCATGTGGAGGGGTTGAACATGGGCATGGCATTGAGTCCCAGATCACCTTTATAATTTAAAACTATGAGATCAGTGAGCTCCTTGAAGGAATAACTCCATCAGACAGCAGAAGGGGCTTCTCCCAAAACAGTCCCAACAATGGCAGCATTACTGGCTACTAGGGCCTCCTTCAGCAGAAGGAAAAGATACATTTTGAAATGCGTGGGGAGACCTTTGATATTTCTCCTTCTCCAGGTGACCAGACATCTGGAGGAAATCAGTACAAGTCAGCTTAGATCCAACTGTGAAACCCTTCATGTAGATCTCCATTACAGGAATCTCTGAAACTTTTAATCTGAAATCTGCTTTGTACAGTCTGAGAATAGAAATGAGCCAGGACTGAACAGCAGCACAGTGAAACAGGCTTTGTAGACCTCAGAAAGGAACAAATAAGATAAAGGGTGCTTTGTACAAACATTCAGCTCTGGAGATTTTTGCTCCAGCCTCTAACTCTCCATTCCAGAGAATTTCAGAGGTTTGGAATGGCACTACCAGGGCAATGTGTGGATGCACTGACATTTTCCAGTGGGGAATATTAAAAATAGAAAGAAATTAAAAACTCATATGTCGGGTATAGCTTCAAACATTTTGACAGGATAAATACATGCAGAGTCCTTAGCAATGCTGTGCAATGTTTTTTTGAAATTTATACTCCCTAATGTACTTAGTGGGAGTTCAAACAGCAATCATCCAAAACTCAATAGGTACACTCCATCTGAATAGATTTTCCTTATAGTTGCCCTCAAAGCAGCATAATTTCTCATACTACATGAAGCTGATTTAAGTGCTGGGCCTGTGCCAATTATTTGTTAAGCCTTCTGTCTTTATTTTATAGCTTCTAGATACAACTGACCAGCTCACAGAAACATCTGTTGCAAGTAAAGGCAAAGAATACTAGAATCCTACCAATGTTTAGATGATCACTTTGTCCCTTTTCTGCCATCACTACCTCTGAGTGTGGCCTCAAATGAAGATTATGCTACTCTGAAATGTCGTTGTGTTCATTTTGAGGAGCTGGGAATTCATTGCTCATTTAATATAAATTGGTCTTTGTTAGCTAAGTGTACAATTAAATGTATAGTATTTGATGGAGATCGGGGTGGCTTATAGCACCAACATCTCACTTCTAAGCATAGAGTTAAAGTTCAGCCAGAGGTCTTGCATAATATGAGTTTTCAGGGATTTTAGCATAGTCCCCACTGGAGTGTTATCTACAACACAAACAACTATACATCATTTGGCAATTCAGGACAAAATTTGATTAGGAGACACTCTATTCTAGCTAATTTTAATATATTGAAGAGTGTTTTCCCTTTGCACAGCAGTTATTTCTGGCAAGACCTGGAATTGTTAATGATGAAGAGGAGATTTGCCATATTACTAGCCTTCGAGCCTATCAAATTTGGCACTTCTCTAAACAAATCTATAGCATGATATTTCACCTAAAGCATTTTATTGAAAGGTGACTGATCCAGTGCCAAGGAGATCTGAATCTCTTTCTCAGAAACAATACTTTGGCTTTCATTATGTTTTATAGGTTTTATTCAACCCAACACTGCCTAGTGCCTTCAATGCCATATTTTCTAAACACCTTGTAGTGAATGACAGCATTTTATAGAACAGTGTCCCTTCCTCAGCAAAACTACTGCATATTTTAATAATGGGCTTCATTTTGCCTAAGCCTGTGTCATAATTGTCCAGTCTAATCAAGTTTCTCCTCTAGTAAATGGAATGGCCAACCCCTAGTGAGGACTCCCATACCAACTTCCTGCAGAAATGCTCTCTTCAAGGTTGTCTGTTCCCTGAGGTTATAACCTTAAATGATGGAAACATTCAAATCCACATTGAAAACAGTTCAAAAATCCATGGTGCCAAAGAAGACGCTGCTGAGAGAACAGGTTTTTCAATGACCCATTCAAATTAACAAAATTCTCCTAAACTATAAAAATTCAGACAGACAATTTTCCTTTTTAAGGACTTGCATGAGGAAAAAAACAGTCTGTGGAGCATTACACTGTTGTGAATTTCCCCCAGTTTCTGACTGCAAAAGAGCCTTCTGCCAAGCAAAGTCACAGAGACTGATTGAAGCAGAATTCAACTTCAATTGTGTGACCAAAAGTGGGACCAAGATTTTTCTTGGACAAGTGCAGTTTTAAGGAGACAGAAAAATCTTTAAACTGCCTTAAATTTTTGCACTTCCTCTCACCTCTTTGCGAAGTATGACCTGTATGCCAACTTTCTAATAATATTTTGAAGTGTTTTAAATTGGATTTTAAAAACTTGGAGCCTATGAAGCCCAGCAGAACTTCAGTGCCTCTTCCCTGTCCACCTGCTGCTGTAAAAGAGGCAGTCAAAGCCCTAATCCTTCAGCAAAACATTTCCATGCTTTTTTCCAATGTTTTTGTCCCTCTTCTTTCCTCCATCTATTCAAAGTTCTTCACATTTTACCTTCAACGTCCTTCTAAATGTCAGCCTTTTGCTATATGGCAGTTTATAGCACACATTTAACCATCAGCTTTGCTATCAACTTTTTATATACCTTTTATTTTTTTTGTGGGGCTGAATTTGCCAGCTTCTCGTTTTAAAGAGCTATTATTCATTGAATTAGATGAGTCTTTAATTTAGTTTTTTCATGAGAAGTAGTTAATCTCTTTCTGTTGGCTGTTAGCCAATCTCTGTAACAAGGCAAATGCAATTTGTTTCCCAAAGATTGGTTCTAAGTGTCTTCTTTTCTGTTTCCTCCAATTCTGTCCACATGTATTATCACATTGAACATCATATTTAGATGAACTGCCTAAGATGTTCTTGTGTTGGCATGTCATGCCTACTTACACACTATTCTCAGCATTTATCTGTGTCTGTCAATCGACAGAATCCCCACAAACATCAGTCCTCCTAAAAGACCAGTCCAGTTTTAGAGGAGTTCAAGAGATGGTTGAATGCCTCAGAGTTACAAAGTGCCTTAAACCATTAAAAATATATCTTTCTAAACAGAGGAGGGAGTGCTTATTTAGTACCTCCACCAAGAAATATGTAACAGATATTACATGGCCTGTCTTGTCCACGTGACGCCTGATCCATCAGCGCTGGACCAGCCACAACACAAAACAACAGGTAGGTGAGAAAGGACAATAAGAAGTTGAGGATGCTGGAAAAGCTGATAAGGTGCACTGGACAAAGCTTTTGGGAAAATCAAGTTTCTTTAGCTCTACTCTATAGTAAACAAACTGTTTACTGTAACTGTCTCTACTAAAGAGCCATTACTTGTTGCTTTTTGCTTCCCTGTTTCCTTATTTTTGTATTCTCCTCACATCTCATCTTCTCCATCTGACTGCTATGTAGTTTCCCACTCATACAGTCATATAAAGTCTAATATATGCTAAAACCAGACATGGCTAATGATTTGTTTTCTTTTTCTTTTATATATAAAAGTGAGGGGGCAAGGTGGGGAATTCTTACCTTGCAAAAGAACCAGATGAGTTTACCAAAGCTGCCCATGCATTCCCAGCCAGCTTGTTCAAACAAGCCCTTCCAATATTTCACAGAGCCAATGCCTTGACCATTGAGGTTTTACTAGCCCACTAAAGAAAAAACACCTCCCTTCCACCAGTTTCCTCATCTCTACCAGTACAAAATTTAATTTTACACATTGACAAACTAGAGGGGTTTTTTTCCTTTTTCCTGCAGCAAAGATACAGAAGGCACATAATTGGCTGAAGACACTGAGCCTCATACAACATCATAGTGTAAAGCTTCATTACATTCAGGTGACTGACCAGTACAAGAGAGCACTTGGAGGTAACTTCTAATTTGCTTTAGTGGTCAAAACTGTGAAACAAACTTTGGGCCACATGGCTTGTCTACCTTGCAACAACAAATCTGTCATCTCAATACTTGAGATTAACCAGATCAACACATTAGGAAAAACTTTTTAGACAAAGAGAAGTCACAATATAAGGAGAAGGAAACAGAGGCAGGAGCACAATTCAGTATTATTTCAAGGAAGATGAGACTGAATATTGATAATCACTTGCAAAGGATACAACAAAAACTTCATAGCAGAAACATCCACTTCAAACAGAGACTGGAAGTCAGCCAAACCCCTAACCTGTCTGTGACAAATCATGGTTGTACAAGACATCCTCCAAATCATAGTAGAAACTAAAGAGGGGAGGGAGCAGAGCAGATGTTTGGAGGTCATTAACAGGAGCTCAGTTTTCCTTGCCTGGTGGCTACCTCTAGAGATATCTGATTCCCAGAAATTTCCTTGACCTCCAAACATCTGCTCCCTTCTCCTGTTTTCTTTACATCCGTACTGCAGAGAGCCTCATGCAGTCATAACCTTTTCAGTCTTTTCTTATAAAGTATTTGTATCTCACTCCCCTAAATCATGAAGAAAAATATTCAACAGGTCTGGGCCTATCATCATTCATGGTAGGACCTTCATGTTCATTGCAGTTGATGCTAAACTGTACTACTTGGCACTTCTTTCCTTCCATGCTGTGAATATACACAAAAACCGTAAAAATAAGTTAAACTAGAATATTTAGTTATTTTGATTTGAACATTTAGACACTTTCCTTATATTTTATACTTTGCCATTTCTGTATCAGCTGCTCTTTGTCAAGTCCTCAGACTCCATGAGAACTAGACATGCCTGAGACAGCTTTATTACTTCACAAAACATGGGGGCCAAACACATATTTCCAAGTATGATTGCTACTACTTTTCTTTCCTCTAACAGTCAAGTATATCTAGGGAAAGCTGTTGTGTACAATGAGCTCTGGTATTGCTCAGGAGCCCATTATCTATAGCCATTTACAATGTTTTCCCCTGGGACAATGATAGCCAAAGTCATTCTTCTGTTTTGGATGTGTAGTACTGTATTTGTGCCTTTTATTTTTCTTTAATTTTCCCATACCTCCCAATTTTAATTCAAATAAAAAATAGATTACATGTGCTACAATAAGCTTCCTCGCTAATCTTCTCACATCCCTCAGCACTCATGTCTAGCAGATAGTACATTCCTTGTGTGATCACATATTCTAAACATCTCCTGCTTATTAATATAAGTTTCTAGAGTAAATATTTTCTCTATATTATCTAGTTTACTAGGAGAGTTTTTTAAAATTCTTTTTTACTGAAGTGCTTTGTTAATCTGATTCTCAGAAAGCTCTGGGTATCCCAGACATTTTGGAGTCATTGTTCTCCGTTCCTTTGCTCACATCCTTGCCAAGAAAAATGGGTTTTGGACTAAGGAACTGATTTTTCGTCACAACAATCAATACACCTGCATTCAGAGAAGGACCAAGTCACTTTTTCATTATTTGTATTCATGGGAAAACCTTGAGAGTTTAGAAGTGAAAAGGACCTTGGAATTCAAAACTGCAATCTTTGCATAGGAGCCTAGCTCAGAGACTGTTGAGAGAGCTCAACAGCCAGCAGCCACCCCCAGCCTGCAGGCTATTTTGTGGTTTCTTCCTTCCTCTCTCACTCTGTTGATGTCCCTGGGGGGTCTCTCTGTGGCTGCATTTTCTTTTACTTGCTATTCCCTAATATTGTTAAATGGGTCCTTTTTTTCCTTTTTACCATTTCAGTGCTGAAACCTCATCAAACCTGTCTCTGCCCTACTGCCCTTTGCATTTCGGTTCCTGCCCTCACTTCTTGGGAGAGTCACGCTGTTTGTTCAGCTCACCTGTGCTGACATTGAGGAAGAAAGTTCTTCCTGAAGGAACTAGTGTGGAGTTTGGGGAGTCAAGGTTTGATTCTGCACTTCACCCCATCTTCCTGTGGGCAAACCTTAGGGTCCACCTACCCTAATGAGGGGGAGTTGCCCACTCTCAAGGGATGAGCACATGCAGACATCCTTCTGGAGGAGAAATGATGGATTGAAGCTGAATCTGAAATGTTTTGAACTCTTTGGATGCTCTGGACCTGGACTGAGCAGTGTCAGTGTTAGCCCTCACTTTCCAGGGAGATAATCCCTTCCTTCCAGGTGGGAGCAAAACCCATACTCTCTTCAGGTTCAGCCCCATCCTCCCATCGTGGTTTACTCTAGTTTATGTGTCTTGAGCTAAATGCACAGACGATACACAGGCCCCAGCTGACACAGAAAAGAGACATATCACATCTCTATGGCTCAGGCCACCATATACACATCATTTATATTCAAATCCCTTTGGTGGATTCCCACCAGCTTCTACCAGCTGTTTGATGACACAGTCCTAATTTCCTACCAGAACATTTGAATATGTCCTGCCTAGTCATGTCTCCACGGCACAGAGACCTCCTAACTGATGTTGGTTTCTGCTTGCAGTAATTTCTTGCATCAGTCTTTGTGTGAGACACATGAAACTGTCTGAATGGACTGGAGCACCAACGAGAACAAAGTGAATCCTTAGGGGAATCCTTCTGTCTTAAGTTTTATAGAAAGAAGAAAGCTATGGCCAAGTTACAATTAAAAATTGAAGGAGACATTTTTTAATCAAAGGTCAGGACTACCCAAAATATTCAGTGGGTTTTGGGTGTTTCTTTTGGATATGTCAACCTCTTCTGCCCTTGGAGGTCAGGGTACTATTTACTGAAAGAATGGCTTGGACAGAACCTGTATTTCAGGATCTTTTCTGTGAGGGAGGCAGGAAACTGGCTGTGTGTCATGGCAGGGTGCTGGCTGGAGGTGCTGGTGATCTGTGCGAGTGATAATGAGGTCAGGACATGGCTCTGAAAAGTTCTGAGTTTTGGAGGGGCCAGGGACACAACCTAAACTAACAACTACATGTAGTGTGCTAAATTATGAGGCCAACAGAGAGAAGTCAGAAAGGGGAATGTCTGGGGAGCATGGGAGGGAGCATAGAACTTAAAGGACATGGAAGAGTCCTGTAAGAAAAGGGAATCTTATGCATTGTCTGCATCAAGCTGGGAATAGATGTAGGAGGGCTGACAAGGTCAGCATCTTCAAGTCACTCAGGGTATTTCACCCAGGGATAGAAGTTAAGAATTTGGGTTTCTGGCTGTGGGCAGCCATGAGGCATTTGTCCATCTGGGAACTACTAGGAAAGACTATGAAGGACTTCATTACAGAGTGTAGAAATGTTTTCCCTCTCCTTTTCAGCTACCATGTGCTGCTTTGTGCACATGACAACTGCCGTATTCTTTTCACTGTATTTAGATGGGACAACCTTCCCCAAAAGCTTGGGTGAATCCAGACTCTGTCAGTCTTCAGGTAAAATTGGAAACTAAAATTAGAATTTAGATCCTTTAATCTGTTCCCAAAGTCACACTCACACTAAAACCTGCATTGTAATAAAGAAGTAGCTGTCATAGAGATACAGCAGCTCCTGAAGACCCCTTTGGAAAAGATTTCTGATGCTGAAAAATACGGAAACAAATTCTCAAAACTGAGTGACCCTACGGAAACTGTAGCTCTTCATTTTCATGTTACTGTGGCTGATATTTTTTCTGGTTTAAGCAATGTAATTTTTTCCCCCTCTCTGTCCTGGTCACTTTTTACTCATTTCTCTCTCTGTGTAATCCCACATATTGCCCTCTCATTCAGAGTATCTAAGATCTAATAATTTTCTCTTTTATTATAGCAACTTCTATGTTACCTCCTTTCTTGCATAAAAAATTACAATCTTAAGAACTAATCTAGTATTTTAATGAGGTGCATGCATCCCCTCTGGATTTGTTTCTAAGTTATTTCAGCTTTAAAAGCTGTATAACATAGGTCTTGTTCTGTATTATCTTCAGCCAGGCACCATTTGGCCTTATCAAATTGCTTTTCTTCACCGTCTTGTTCACATATAGACTTGTTTCACTCTATTCCAATGTGAGAAAAAGTCTTCCTTCAGCTTCTCCACTGTGTGTTCTTCTTCATATGCCTTCCATGGAATCCATCAACTTCAGCCCATTCAAAATTATTGTATTGGTTTTTTTCCTTCCAGCACAAGCTCAAGCCAGAGCAACCAGTAATACTTCCCTCTGATGGTACATTCTGCATTATTAATGTGTACTGTTTTACTTGCCCATTTGTATTGCAACTAACTCTTCATGCCAGCTTATGAGCCTCTTTGGATAAACAAATAGCCCCAGAATACACAAGGGAACTCAAAGTCCTCATTAAAAGAATGAAATGGTCGTGTTCAAAAGAATGAAACCAGCAAATTATGTCCTACAAAATCCAATTTTCTGAGCAAAGTTCCCCAGACCATTCATTTTTTAAAATCACATTTCATGTTATGAAATGTTTCAAGTCTTTTAATTTTCCCTTTAGCCACCATTATGTCATATTTCAAATTCCTGGCACTCTTATTTAAGTCTTCAATAAGTTAAAATGTTACTTTGAGTTTGTAACACTTTTCCCAAATATACAGCAAATATAAATCAAATATTCATCATATAATCATGATTTGAGTATATAACATTCCAGAGAGGTTTAAGTCAATGGCTCAACATGGAAGGGGACACCACAGATGAGTGACATTCCTCAGGGGTCAGTGTTGGGACCAGTGCTGTTTAACATCTTTGTCAGTGACAGGGACAGCGGTACTGAGCGCACCCTCAGCAGGTTTGCTGATGACACCAAGCTGCAAGGAGCAGTCAGCACACTGGAGGGAAGGGATGTTATCCAGAGGGACCTGGACAGGCTTGAGAGGTGAGTCTGAGTGAACATCATGACGTTCAACAGAGCCAAGTGCAAGGTCCTGCCTTGGGATTGCCAGGGGAATCCGAAGCACAAACACAGATTGGGTGGAAAGCACCCAGAATGGGTTGAGAGCAGCCCTGAGGAGAGGGACTTGTGGCTGTTGGTTGATAAGAAGCTCATCATGTGTGCTTGTAGCCCAGACAGCCAAACATGTCCTGGGCTGCATCAAAAGAGGTGCGGCCAGCAGGCTGAGGGAGTTGGTTCCTCATCTCTACTCGGCTCTTTTAAGTGCTGCATCCATCTCTGGGGCTCCAGCATCAGAAGGATGTGGACCTCCTGGAGCAAGTCCAGAGGAGTGGCCACGAGGACGCTCAGAGGGCTGGAGCACCTGTGCTATGAGGACAGGCTGAGTGAGAGAGCTGGGGTCCTTCAGCCCGGGGCAGAGAAGGCTCCAAGGAGATCTTAGAGCAGCCTTGCCCTGGTGGGTAGGTGCAATGCATGGGAACTCTAGATCTCTAAGGATGCCAGCAATCTGTTCCCTTTTAAGTAGAAGTTCTCCCTGTTCACTACAGCTGTATTTTGTATTTCATGTATAAAGCCCGGAGCAAGGCCACTGCTATCATCAGTGGAACAGCATGTGGAGATAAAAAGAAAAATAAATTCTTCCTCTGCATCCAGAAATTCAGATTTTCTCCACAAAGGGATTATTTCCATTACTTTTTCTGTGTTCAATGTAAGCACCACGACTACAACCACATATGAGCAAATAGACCAGCAGCACTTAGAGCAAGGGAAAAAGGGTGGATGTACTCCAAAGGTCACATTTCCATCAAACACACCCAGCTGAGTGCATTTGTAACCAGCTGGAACCAAGTTAGCATTCAGATCACCTCATAGGGTGTTACACATACATGGCTTCTTCACTGTGTGCAAAAGTAGAGACACAGCCAACATACTCAGGAAGTCAAGCCTCATTTCTGCCATATCTTAATTTACACTTACTGTCTTAATTTGCATGGAGTTTTTTGATCAGGTCAAGGACAGTGGTTACTGAGGATTTCCATCAATTTTATTTTTTTTACTTAATTCTGGATTTTTTTTCCCTAGAATTCTGCAGTATGAAAATTTCTCTCCAGATTTTTTTTTTTTTTTTTTTTGCTGCTGAGGAGCTGAGACTGCTCAGCTGTGCCTACAAGCATAGATTAAAAAGACAGAACAGGTGGGAAACCTCTGCATCAGTGGGAGCACTCACACTTCAAACACATAGAGCAGGACCAAGACAGACACAATATAAAAAACACCTCTTCTCTGCCCAATTTCCTATTTCCTTCATTCTTCACCCAGCTCCAGCCCCTTTTACTTTATATTCTTGAGGAGACATGAGATGACATGTGACATAGCATAATTAGTATCAACAAATGGGTAAGGAATGAAATGGGAATTCCATTGGCCTGTGTGCATCCTCTATTTTCACCAGCTCTGCAATCGTGGATCTTGATGTGGTTGCAGTGTTTGCATGGTTAAAAGCTATATGAAACTGGGAAAGCTGAAGAGCTGTCAGAGCACTCTGTGTAGAATATTTATTCTCTCTGGTATCTGCAAGCAGCCTTCACTCATCCTAACTTATAGGAAAGATAAGAATGTTCTTTGGTTTCACCTGTCAAGGAACTTCAGGATCGTGGCTTGTATACAAAGACCTATATTAAATCATAATTTAGCCTGCTATGTATTTAAATGCATTCATATTGACACACACACACGTAAAACTATATTTACACCTCCAAGTATATATTCTCTACATGTTAAATATGTGCTGAACATACATTCAATGGAAATTTGTTTGGAATGTTTGATGAATAAAGTTAAATTATCCAATTTTTGCGTTAGAAAGGAGAAAAAAGAAAGGCAGATAGAGCAGACAACTTGGCTGTACTCACCTAAGAAAAAACGCCAATATTTGCCTTGATTTCAAGGCCAGATGGAACCAGTCATGATCCTTTAGGCTGATTTCCTGGGAAATGTCAACATTATGTTCATAACTCCAGGTTGAACTATTGAGTATGAATGCAGAAAAGCAGGAGGAGCATTCCTTGCATTGCTGGGAGGCAGAAGATAGGCTTGTCTCAGGTGAGCCATGGAGAAAAAGTAATAAAAGCCCATATGATAACTGTGTTACTCAGAAAACAAGCAGAACCATGTAAGCTGGCAGAGGTTTGCTCTGTACAGGCTCCAAGCTCCAAATGAGCAGCACAGGAGGAGCCAGCACATCTTAAAACCATCTTTCCCTACAATACTATGGGTTTAGCTCCTCAGGTAAACTAAGTAGGAAAAGACAAAAGTATGTGGGAATATGATGGGGAAATTCAATCTTAATGAAATAAAGAAAGATCCAGCCAGTGAACAAAATGAAAAGAAGGAAACCAATTCAAACCACATCTTTGAAAAGGTAATGGTAGATAATCTATTTTTGTTCTGCTCAAGGAAAGTGATGATCTGATGGTCTAGATTAAAGCAAAGAGATTACAGTAGGCTTGTACTGAAGTCCCTCCCCAGTTATTGAAGTATCTAGAGGTGGGGAAGACTTCAGGAGACTCCTGAGCTGCAGGAGGCGGTAGAGGCCATGTGCCTGTTGGGGAGCATGGGAGTGGCAGGGAGATGGAAATCAGAGCAGCTCTGGGCTTGCTCACCCCTGTGTTAGTGGGATGTCAAGGATTGTGAGTGATATTTGGTGTCTTGAGCTCACCTTCAACCATCTCCCAAGATACATGGCCCATCTACTGGGCTTTCTTCTTGCCTTCTCTGCAAAATCACATGCTTCAGCTATTCTGAAATGTTGTTTACAGTTCACCTGGGGAGGAAGGAATGAAGGGGTGAATGAACTAGGACTTGCAGCTGGGTAATGCCTTTAAAAGTGACCTTCAATCTGTTTCCTAAAGAGAAAAAACAGTCTCTTCTGTGCATTTAAGCAGTGTCATTTTCTTGCAAAGCCAGGGACTTCCATTTATGCCTTAGATACTTTTTCCTGCTGAGAAAACTCTTAAATTTTATCTCTAAGTACCAGCATTCTATGCCTAAATATTGCTTATGCAAGGACCAAACATAGGTTAAGCAGAGGATAAATATTCCATGTTCAGGGTTGTTTTGGTAATAGTTCATTAAGGGAAAGTGAAGTACAAGAAGAGTATGTTAGAGAGCAGACAGGGAATTTGAAGTGAGGTAAGTGAAAGGCATATGATAATTTACTGCCTCGTTCTGCAGAGTACCACATGGATGTCATCAGCATGTACGGATAGCTTAGGCCATGGATGTGCTAATGATGGCTTATGGCATCCTGTCTGTTCATCCTCTCTTGCCTGTTGTCTCTCTCTGCTTTCAGATTATGCTGACAAAACTGTTCTTGCAGCAGCACAAGATCAGGTGAGGGGTCTGGATTTGCAAAATGCCTTCTTTTCCGTAAAAAAAATAAACTGAAAGTTTTTCCTGAAGCCACTTTCCTGACATGTTTCACAGCCTTTCCACACAAACAGCTGTCCTGGCGAAGCTACAGGGGCACAGTGCTGCAGTTTGGAAACCAGGAGATGAGCAGGGGATGGAATGAAACAGCAATACCTCCGGCCATTACTGCCACTGGGGAAAAGGCACCACAGAGCTGCAGCCTTACATTCTGCTTCTAGCTTGGCTCAGACTCACACTGGGACTCTGGAAAGTTGCTTGGCACTCCAGCACCTCAGTGCCTGGATTTCTTACGCAGTAAAATGGAATCACCAATGGTTACCCAACCTGGTGAAGATCTGAGCTGCACATGAGGTGTTCTCTGTGAATGTGTGCAGGATATGCTATGTTGCACACACATAAATTATATGTAAATTATGTGCTTTGCAAACATACCTGCACATACAATTTCTTTCCTATGGACTTTTTTGTGTGTCAGAAGCAGGCTTATGGCCAGAAGTGAACAGGACTATTTCTCTGGGAATATTGTTCAGTTGCTAATTTCACTACCGGAACTGTGTTGCTGCACAATCTGGCCTCCTTCCACAACAGCCTCTACTGAAAATACAGGGGACCGATGAACCTATGGATAATGGTAAACATATGGAATGCAGGCAGTGCTATACATTAAAAGCCAGATCACATTAAAAGGTATTTGAGTTATTGGCAGCATAAGATCAGGGTAGGAAACATCATCTAACAGAGAAATCTCATACCAAAAGGTTTCATACTCTGACAGCATTTGGCATTTTTCTTTCACTTAACAGAAAAATAAAATAAAAAATTACTAATTCAAAGCAAGGGTAAAACCTTTAAAAAGTCTCAAATTAGTTTGTCATAACTGCAAAAATACTGGATCTTTGGTTTTGTTTATGTTGGAAAGTGGTTTCATTTCTGACTAGGTCACTTGATTTTCTTTTGAGTGTACACGAGACCTTTGACTCCTCAGAGGACACAAGAGACAAATTGAGTAATGTGATGTCATTGCCTCATTGCCTTGCAGAGTTCTCATAACACTAAATATATTAGTCACTCGCCTTGCCAGTACCAAGAGGGTAGAAAAAAAATACAGCAAAATGATGGTATTATGTAGATGGACAACAATAATTGTTCCCTGAGATAAATGTAATTTCCATCCTTTTTTGTGAAGCCCATTAAACCATATTTCAGCTAGGTGATATTTCTCACCCAAAGATTTGTCTTCACCTTGCTGTTTATATTTTATATACAAAACCACCAAAATTTTTTAATTGGTGACATATTAACATCCCTTAAAATAAAATAGCCTAAAAACATGACACTAACTTTTTACTGGGAGTGGGGATTTTTCAGTCCCAGGAAGTTACAAGAGGCTGGATATTTGGGAAAAATGTGTTGCTGGGGATTGCTGGAGTTCTCTCTTGCTGAGTGGGGAGGTATGAATGAAAGTACGGTTATACTTAGCAAATACCTGTTCACACAACGACAGACCATCCATTTTTATAAGAAGCAGAGAAAGTTGCAAGATTTCTGTTTCTCTTTATAAAGAAAGTCTAAGTGTCAGATCCTTGCTCCAGGGAAGTGCAAAGTTGGATTTCAAATACTTATCTGTTAGGTAATGACAGCATATTATCACATGGGATGCCAATAAATATAAAGATGCAAAATTTTCCTCCCTTTAAGTTTTCATAGCTAGCACTCAGAAAAATGAGTAATTTTCCATACTGACACTGGGATTACTTCAAGCAGATTTTTTGAGTGACTTTTGCTCCTGTTTTTAATGCCACAAATTTTATTGTGCAAGAACTATTTTCATCTTTATCATGTGTTATTTTCAGTTATATCACATGTAACACAAAATTATTTATGGAGATTGTGGAAACTGTGCTGGGATTCATCTGCTAGTACAGAACATACTTCTTTTAAATTCAGAGATTTATCACAATGTGTAGATGGCTAAAGACTACCTTAAAGGATAATTAGCCATTTGCCAATTCTAAAAGCAATTCAATATGTCAGGACTTTTTTTCAGAAAGAAATCAACTATGCAAACTGTTGTCCAGTGAATAAATTATGGTTGTGAGATCCCAGCTTCTGACAGGCCTAAAAGTTAAATAAAAGGTTAGTCAACCCTTCTAAAGATCTCTACAATATAAATCAGCTTGAAGCACTACTTTGGTTTTATTGAGTCAGTAGTGGAAAAATACCTTCAAAGAACCCTACCATTGAAAGCCTCACACTGGCTCTCTCAGTGCTTCAGTGTCTGTGCTTAAGTGAGAAGTGACATGGTTTCACACAACTATGACTGCACTCAGAAATATGTGTAGTTCAGAACAGCCAATTCTTAGAGACTTAAACCAATGAGGAATTAACTCCTTCAGCTGAAGCTGGTGCCTCCTCCACCCAGAACTAGGAAGCAAAACAAGCCTCCCCACCCTTATGGCTGTCGTATCTGAAGCTGAAGTCATGTAGAAAACATGATGTGTTCATAGGGAAGATAATGCTCATAAGTAATTGGTCATGAAACAGATAGGATCAGATTAAAGAGGAAGGTGGAAAATCCTGTAGACCCCAGGACTAATGAACTCCTCTCTTTCCTCAAATCCTAAAATCTCATTCTTTCTCAAACAGTAACTGTGTTCACTATAGCTTACTAAATTTATGTAACCCTATATATTTTACATACTGTTGTGTCAAGTCATTAAAAAATAAGCAGAGGTTTGACAAAAGGACATTAGCATAGGGCCAATAGTTTTATGTGTTCTGTAAAGTGATGTTAATGTGTGTGCTGAGCGCTGCCAGCTCTCTTCAGACTCTCGCAATTTGTAGTACGTGTCAGTGCCTAAGCCATCTTTGTGATTCAATTCCATTCAGTCACTCTGTTGTGTTGGGAAACTTAGAACTCACACTCTTTCCTAATCCATCAAACTAGTCAAGTTATGATAGAAGGCTGTCACGTGTGTCAAGCATGATTTATCCATTGAATAGCAGTGCTGTTGTTCCAAATAGCCCTTTTGCTCTCAATATTTTGGAAACATTTTCACTATTATTTGCCCCATCCTTTCCCTGGGGTACAGGTGAAACTGACTGGCCTCACTCCTCACATAATTTTCTTTGCCTTTTTTGAAGATAGAAGATGTATACTTTACTCTCTTCCTCAGGAATCCCTCCAATTTGCCATAATTTTATTGCAGAAATGGTCAACAGTGGCCTCACAAACACATTGGCCAGCTCCCTTAGCACTCATGTGTGAATCCCTATAGGTACCAGGAAACTGTGCATGTTCATTGTGTTCATTAATCTGATCTTCCTCTACTGAGGAGAGTCCTCTCATTCATCTGAAAATTTATCCATTAAAAGCACCCTATCTAAAATCACAGGACATGGGCCCAGGTCTTTGCCTGAAAATTTGAATTAAGTTCTTCACTTCCAGGAAGGAACATTCATTTTATGTGCTACAATCTATTGATTTTTATCCAGGAATATTGCTTCAATACTTACATCAGGCTATGAAAAGACTAAAAAGAGATCTCAATGTCCACCTTTATTTTGTGCATGAATACTTGAGCAAAAAGCTTTTTGTTTGCAGCCTAGCATCTCCCTTTGTTCTTCTCAGATATTCATCTTGCGCTGAGATGCTTTCCAAGGAAGTTTTTGTTTGCAGTTCAGGCTTAAGTTGCAGAGGCAGCTTTGGAGAGTAAGCCTTGAGCCTTACCAATTTTTCCTTAATGTTCTCTTCTCAGACATAATTTTGATGTTATTACAAGGTGTGCTGTGTTCTGGGAGATTGCAGGGAATGCTTTTCACTGGTTTCATCCTTGTCCACAGGCTATTCCTCCTTGTTAGTCTTCCCCTGCATGTAACCTTTTCAGTTAACACCAGGATGGTGCAGATATGAGATATCCATCCTCCAGGATTATTTTTAGGTGTAATATATTCACATAGCTAAAAAGTGGTAGATGCCACAAGCAGAGCAAATGTTCCAGAGACTTTTGGCCCAGATTTATGTTGTTATTTGGGCTTCCTGACTCTCACAGACAACAGGAGTATAAGTATCTCTAACCCTGGTGTCCCAGTGCATCAAAGGGCCAATTCTCAAAAGGTCCCCCTTGTCTTGGTGCCCTTCCCACTTGGCTGCTGCTAGATTCAAGGAACAGCCACTATTGGCAGAGGAACTTGTTCCAGCTCATCACCTGTAGTGAGCCACAAAGCCAAGAACAGATGAATCACTGAGATTGCTAAGTAATGAAATCACTGGCCTTGGAGAGAGGCTCCAGATGGCTCAGAAAGCAAATGTCCCAAACTGGGCTGCCAAAAGCACGTCATCCAGGTGCCCTGTTCCATGTGTTGCTGGTTCCCAACTGAATGCCAAGCCCAGTGCTTCACTTCTGATTTTTAAATCCACATGCAGAACCAGTCAAAGGGGCTGTTTCATTCATATTTTCTGCTTTATTAAATTGCCTGACTGTAGGGGTGATTCATCTTCCACTTAAACATTCTTATCCCTCTGCAATTCATCTAGAAAAAGGCATAGTGTAATTAAAGAAAAAAGCCTCCAAGTATGAGATGGCTTTGTTGGGCTGATGGGATGCCCAGCCCTTAGTTCTGAGCAGTCTGAGAGCAGGGCAGGGGAGCAGTCCAGCTTGCAGGCCAATGCAATATTTGGCACCCCAGACTGTAGTCTATTCAGCATTTCCCAGATTCCCTTTCTGGAGTCATGTTTGTTGGCTGCACTAGAAGGTTTTATAATTCTGTATAGCAGACCAGCAGATGTGAGTGGTAGTACGGCAGCCTGAGGACCAGAATCTTTGCTGAAGATCTATAAATATTAGCTGTCTGAATCAATTCCAGTGGCAATTTGGAAAAAATCAATGGTGACTCCTGTTTATATTATTTAGATAATTATTTATCAGAATTACACATTCCTACCAATGCATAAAATGATGTGTCATTATGTTGAAAAATGCTGTAAAGGCTTCTCAGTTCAACCATTTCAGTTTTTCTCAATTTCTTAACTTTTAACTATGTTATACTGCATATTTCCATAGTGACAAGAAAATGTTTTATCTTCTCATTCCCAAATCCAAACCAAGAACTATATCTCCTAATGTGTTTTGTTTGGGTGATGGGATAGGGGTCACCAGCCAGTTTTCAGTTGAGGAGGTCATGGGTCGGCTTTGTTGCACAAGAATACATTGAAATTCAAAGTTATTCTACTGCGGTCTGTGGCATTTCACCACTGTAATAATGCAAAATTTGACCTTTTATGCCCTCTTTGCAGGATATGAGAAAAGTTTTCTGTTCCCTGGTCTGGAGTCTGAGTTGCTTTTTTAGCTGAGGAGGATTTGTCCATAAGGTTCCTGTGGCTCAAGAGCTCTCCTCCATCTCTCACATCTGTATGGTGAAGGAGGGGAGCACTACTGGGGGAAGCAACTGCCAAAGGGAATTGGGAAATTGCAGTTTATGTTATGGAGGGATCTAAACTCATGGATAAAAGCAGTACTATCAGAAGAAAACCTTGCCTTTCTTCCAAAGTACTAGGTGAAGAGGCATGTCTGACTTGAAGAAAATAAAAAGGGCTCAAATTTCCATGAGCAGCGAGACAAAAACCAGACAGCAGCTCTATACTTATGCCAGCTATTTTATTTTGGTCAAATATTTTTCATACAAGAGGCAGTTCAGGAGATCAAGAGAAATAAGAAATTTTCCTTTTGTCTGTGAGTCCTATCTATCTGCAAGGAGAAAGGTCTGGGCATGGACTTAGACTGGCTGGGAAATACAGCAAAAATTGTGTGAATGCTCTTCCAAGCATCTTCTATATAACTTTGAAGAGAATACATATGCCCTGAATCAAGATTGGATGGAGAAATGAATTTTAACTGTGTGGATCCATCCCAGGCATTTTAACCAGGCCTCAAAGCACAAGGATAATATTATCCCATGGGCAGGTTCCTATCTAAATTAGGTCTTTCAAAATCCATCTCTGTTTTCTTCAGTCATTATATTAATTTGAAGACCAGAATCCAAGGCCTTCTCTTCAAGGTGGCCAGTGGAGATGTGTTCAAAGAATGAGATTCTAGGTAGAGCTTTTTAATTGATAGATAAAATTCATCTTCATCTTGTCTGTAAGGGCAGAGGCTGGGCTTCAGTTTTTCCTGCATTTTACTGGTTTTCGTAGCCATTCTGGCCTGCCTCTGCATCTACTAGCCCTTCTCTGACGAAGGTTTTTTTCTGTTTTGTCAGCATTTATGATCATGGTTCTTTCCTTGTATCAGTTGGTGCATAAGGACATAGTTAATGACAGTTTGGTTATTAATCCTACCAGAAAAAAAATGGAGAATTATCTTGTGAGCAGCTGTAAAGTAGAATTTATTTTCTCCTTTCACATATTCAAGAAGTAAAAGTAAAAAGACAAAAACCTATTCACATAGGCCTGTCCATCTCAAGGGAGTGTGTATGAGGAAATACAGAGATGGAAGAACTTGGGTTTTAGGAGGCTCACATGAAACCCAGCAATATTGTAAGCTGACATCAATGTAGAGATAATATACCCCTATGAATTCTAAATAAAAATGTTGACACTTTTCAAGTTAAGGTGAAGAAGTTTCCCAAATTATCAGTCCAGTCCCTTCTGTGGGACATTTGCTGGAAACAGATATCAGAAATACTGCAGAAATACTGCAGAAATACTACTAAGAAATACTGCATAAGAAACTGCTAAAGCAGACATCATCAAGAAAAAATTTTTGAGTGATTTTTGTCTTATCCTTGGATAGAGAATGAGTGCTGTGGTTGTTTAAAAATAATCTCAAAATAAATAAGTTGTTGTATGGGAAAAGATTCTCATGTCAATGCTTGTTTCCAAGCCAACACAAATCCACAGAGATTGTTTTTATCATATAAACAAGATATCTTAGATCTAGACTCAGAACTCTCCCTTTTTATACCCATTATTGAAAATGAAGTACAATTAGGGCAACCAGTCGTTGTTTGTTTCAGAGACATTTTAGACTTATTAACTTGAGGTTAAATCACTAAATCATTGCTCAATGTCTGAAGATAATTCTAATGCAAAACATTAACTGACGTTGAAAGCTTAAGAGTCTTCCGTTCATGGCTGGCTTATTTGATTGACTTAGAGGAGAACCCATTCAGACAATCCAATTTTCTGGAAAGCAGGGCCTTTCCACGTTGAAGACCAAAAAATTTTTCAAAATGTTGATTTTTATTGGATTAGCATGATGTTTGATGGTGAAGTCCAAAAACTTTTACTGGAGTCTATTACAAGGAGGCTGGATATCTAAACTTTCTCTTGTCTCAGCAATTCTTTTGCCTTCCTAAATGCTAGAGTGGAGACAGATGGGGTTTGTAGCACATTTGAATGTCACCAGAGTCAGTCTATTTCAGAACAAGCATGGGAAAAGGGAAGCGCAGGGCCTTCACAAGTAGGTCCACTGGGGAGTTTGCTACTAGCACTTCCTTGCTTCTGCATTTCTGAGCTGATACCAGAGCAGGAGACTGGCACTCAACATTAGACCTATGCCAATAAAAGCTGCATAAATCAACAAAATCTTAACTTAACAGCATGATAAAGATTCTTATAGTATTCATCTCTAGGAAGAAAATTTAGTGTACAATAACATTAAATGAGTGAGGGCCAGTTTCAGGAAGAGGAAATAGCTTGTTGTTGCTTCGAGGTTGAATATGACCAAAGGTCATAAATTAGTCTTGCTTCAGCTGCCTCTGTTGCCTGTGCCACAGCCCATTAAAGCCAAGCTGGCTGCCTGAGAGTATATATAAGGAGGTAAATACTTCTGTAGAGGAAGATAAATTTTCTAACTCCCCATCCTTCACTTTCTCTGGCAGCACTCAGTACCATGAGCTAATTCTCCAGAGCTTTCCTGCTTCTCTGTCCTAGGAGTAGTGCTTTTCCTTCCTACACCCACCCCATGTAATTTCATTGACTCAAGTGGTCAGTTCTTGCCTGGACAAACCTTTATACACAGAGCAATAACAATCCAGTGACATTTGCACTGCTAAAAATGTGAGCTCTCCTTGCACCCACCCAAGAGTTTCAACCTGAGTCCAGCTTTACAGCTGAAATATTCATGAGAGAAGCAGAGCTTCATTCACTTTTCTAAAGCCTCCTGGTTGTCATAGAATAGTTTGGAATTTAGTTTAGTGTGGAAGACATTATCAGGTCCAAACCTCTGCTCATATTTTGAGGTTAGGTCCACTTCCAAAGTTAGATCATGTTGCTTTGAGTGAGATCACTGAGTTTTGAATATGTTCAAGGGGATATTGGGCAACCTTTTGGATGGTTCTACCATCCTCAGTGTGAACAAATTCACCAAATATCTAATGGGAACTTGCCACATTGTAATTTGTGCCCATTGCCTCTCAATATTTTACTGATTAATATCAGCTGATGAGACAAGTCTAACCCTTCTGTCTATCTTCAGATTACCTTCATCTTTTCTTCTGGACACACTTAGATCAGCTTCTCTTTGTAACACTTCTAGTAAGCTCAGACTTGGTAAATGATTCCCTGTTTGTCCAATATTTTCTTATGTTTTGGAGAACAAGAGTCAAAAAAGCAGCTGGGGAAAAGGTTTCTTTTCTATGGAATATAATTGATTTAAAAAAAAATTTATAATTCTCACTGATTAAGACAGGAGGAAGGAAACCAGAGTTTAGAGTTATTCTTCAAGCCAGTTTTTCTCACATAGATGTGTTTTATACTATCCTTTCCCATGGTCATTGTATGCCTTGTTATAAAGCAAGTTGGTGAGCTGACCTTTTCTGGAATCCACCAAGCAAGGAGCAAAAATATTTTGTGAGCACAATACAAATCCCAGCAAACTCTGCAAGCACAAATTTCACAGGTGCTTGTTTTGCCTCAGGAAAGAGAAGCAGGCTTTCCCAAAGGTTGGCATAAATCCTTCAATGGGTACTGAAATAAAAGAAAGAATAAAAATAAAAAGAATACGCTATCAACAGAAACCTTAAGGTCTTCAGCTGACTTTGAGATCTATAGGAAAAGTTGAAATTATTCCTCATATGCAGTGTATTAAGAAACATCAACATCCCTCCTCCATTTCTCCAGCACCCAGGCCACTAGAATTGAAGGGTGCAAAGCTGAGAGGCCAGTGAATGTCTGGCTCCAGACACAGAGCTGTCATCGCTTACCATCTCAGCTGGGAGATGACAAGACGACTGAGGTGAGCTGAACAAGAAGGAGGTGGCAGGCAGGTGGCAATAGCTGGGAAAATAGTGTCATGGTATGTCTGCTCTGGATGAAGGAAAATGGCTTCTGACAAAAAAAAAAAATCCTCAAGCTTCCCTTTTGCTTCCTCAGACCAAGGAATGGAAAAAAAGGCCAGAATTGGCAGAGTCCATTTGATCAGGGAAGGAACTCTGTGTGGGGAGTGACACTGGCAGGAGCCCCAGAGCCACCAGTGGGACTGGTGATGGAAGATGATTTTAGTTTTATGGATGGTGCCTGCCTCTGCTACAACAGGGGGCTATAAACTCAGGAAAGGAATACACACACAGCTTCTGCCAGCAGAGACTGGATCACGTTCAGAACCATTGTGTGGAGTGCTGTGCATTAGATCAGCTTTGGTCTCATTCAAGCAGCCTTAAGCCTACTTGCATCACATCTGTTAATGTGCAAGCCAGGAGTAAGCTGGTCCAATGTGTGCTCCAGGCACTCTGAAAGATCTCCTCTTAGAGGGTGCTTTACATTTACACAGAGGGGGGTACTTAAACTGAATCTTTTTTGGGTTTATGTGGCCAATTTATGTCAGTTTAACTTCAGTCCCTTTGCTCCTCTCTTTGCAAGTCAGTCAAGCATAATATAAGGAGACCAGAATCTCTCACAGTGTAAATTATGGGTGGGTGCAGTTGGCACTCTTCACCTCAGTCTTCACCTCAGTTTTTAATATAGCTTCTTCAGCTAGCTATGGAAACAGTGTTTTTCCTAAGCTTGTCTGGCAAGCCTTATGCCCTAGTCTCTCTCCTGTTGCAGATGCTGCTAAAGTTTCCACACAGAAAAGTTTGGAAGCATGTCTGTCCGGGAGGAAATCTTGCACCTCCTTGGGGCTGCTTTTCAAAGGCTTTCACCACAGCCGGAAGGAAAACCTTATATGTGAAAATAAAGCAAGTTTCTTTTATTCTGAACATCAAAATGAATTAAGCATTGTGCTCTGTAGGTGTCCATGAATTCATAGAAATGTTTCTTTCCCATGAAAATTTAGTGGAATTAAAAAGCCAAATAAACACACACCAGAAATCTGTCCTTCACCTCTACCAGTTGCAAGCTTTAAAAGCCACAAAACAGAGCAGGGCCTTTCAGGTTTCACACTGAGAAGTTGTTGAAAAGTGTAACCAAGCATGACTAATGACTGCTGGGGTATTTGCATGGATTCTGTTTGCAAGCATCAAGTGTGTGAAACCAGATAATTTGAGGAAAAACGTAAGCAGCACAGACAGGAGCTCGGAATTTAAAAGGCATGTTAAGTGGAGGATAATCACAGCAACACAGCCAGTGTCTCCTGGTACTGGGCAGCTGCTGGGTTGCATCCAATGAGAGGGAGGTACCTGGTTTTCCTGCAAGGACTGTTGTGCTTAGAAACCAAGGAGTAGTAGAAAGAAGATAATCAATACCATGTATTAATGCTACGTGTTTGTCAATAACCTGAATTATGAGAGTTGCTCATTCCACTGGAAGATAATACACATCACCAAAAAGTCTTCAGTATGTGATACTTAGTGCTCCAGACTTTCCTCTACCATAAGCACTCTGCGCCATAAAATAGAAATTCCAGAGACTTGTCAGGCTGGCACACACACCCTGAGCAGCCATGGGACACCTTATGTCTGGTTGGAGTCAGTGAGAAGAGAGGTGCTCAGGTACTGCTGTGGGCTGGACTCAGTCACAGGGCATCTTTAGAGAGTCACTGGAAGAAAACCCTGGTTCTTGGTCCTGTAGATATATGGATATTGATCCTGTATATGGCCTTCATCAGCCCCCACCTGCATGACTCTCAGACAATGCTGCACACATTTTTCTGTGCTTTCCCAAGGAGGGGAAACAGATGATTTCTGGGGCTGCCTGTCACTGGGGGTAAAAGCCAGACATACCAAATTCTGAAGGGAAAGAATGCAGGAAGGAGTGGCTTGTGGAGAAGGCCTGTCTCCAGGAACAGCTGAGGTGCTGGCCTGAATGGCTCATAGATCCTGCCCAAAGTGTTTGTTCGTGGTCTCACAGGGAAGGTGAGCTTGGCTTTCCCTGGCACCTGAAGCCCTGCACATCCTTCCTTGCCCTGTGCAGTGTTGCCTTCAGGAAATGCTGAGAGAAAGTTTCCAAAGCAAGCAGACGCTATCCAGGAATGCCTCTGGTCTTGCAGCTGTGTCAGACTTGCACCCACATGGAAAGCCCCAGCTGAGAAGGGCCCACCCTCCCCCTAGGCCTGTGCCAAGGTGGGGCTGGGCTCCACTCGGGAAGAGGAAGGACACTTTCCCTCACTGTCCTCCTTCATGGGAAAGGGAAGCAGCTTTCCACCCTAGGAATGCTGGATCTCCAGCATCGGTGTAATTCTGCCTCCATACAGAATCAGGAAGAGAAGCCTGCACAGGGGGAACAGGAGGGACAGAATTTTGCATGGAGGGAGCTGACCACAGTGATACATAGCCACAGGGCTCACCCTGTCCTCCCTGGTAGGGGTGCAGCCCACAGGATAAAAGCCTGCTTCCGTCTGTCCCTCCCTCCTGCTGCCATCTGGCACTGCATGGCTCTGTGGAGGATGAATCACTCCCCATTCCCTCTCCTTGTCAACAGCGGTGTCCAGCCAAAGAAGCACAAGGTTTTTTATCTCATGACAACTTCAGACAAGAAAAGATCAGAAGTGTTCTGGGATTATGAAAGAAAAAGATTCTCAATTAAAACTTCTCTCTTTTTTATCATTATTTTTCCTGCTATCAGTGAGAGATATAGGCCAAAGTCTCTATGAATTCATACAGAATTGCCAGTCATGAAGGCAAATCTGAAGGCTCAAAGACATTATTTTACTGGACTGCTGTATGCCCCCATCAGCACCTCCAAGAGTCTCTCAGGATTTCCTCCACTCCCATTTACTCTCCTATCTTAGTTAAAATTTCGAAGTGTGGTTACCTTAGAGGAAGAGGAAGGCAGACCAGGGTCCATTTTTAGGCTGAATATGATACCTCTGAATCTATTACAGAGACAACAGTAAGGCAATACACAACAATGGCACTTTCCAGAACTTAAATCCAGTTGGTGTTGCCTTCCCACATCACCTGGGAGACAGCAATGCCCACACTGGGGGGGACAAGGGGAAGGGAGGTACGCATTGCCTGTCAATGACCTCCAGTCTAAAGGCACTATGGTATTACTGAAGATATTAAACATCCGGATCTAGAACTGGGGGGTTGAGATGCTCTCTTGTATGCCCATGGTCCCAACCCAGGATATGTGGAATAGTCTATGTAATTTTATTCCCCTTAGTGCTTCAGAGAAGTGCCAGTGACTGTAATACATGCTAACTTAATCTTAGCCACAGAAAAATATGTTTCTAATTTACAAATTCGGCAATTTTTCAATAAAAGTTGTTGCACTTTGTCTGATCTATTCTCAAAATACGGAAGTGCTTGAAGCATGACCACCTGCAATAACAGATTACTGTTCCCTAAAATATTGCCATACACCTACAATGTGGAGGCGTAAAGCTTCTCTAAAAAAGATCTTTGTTATTTTTTCTAAAAGAAAGAAACGATCCCAAAGTAAAGCTGGTTTTCAGCAGCCTCCCTGCTCCCCAATGCAACTGGCATCAAAGTCTAATGAAAACCTGTTTGCGGACACTGGATCTGATCCAAGGTACACTATTGGCATATTCTAGATCCCTTGGGACATGACTCATATAAAAAACACAAGGCTGTCATCAGATGGCTGGTGGCTCAAATAAATCAAATTTACTTTGAAAATTGAGGCATACCAAAATTTTATTAGGTGAAACTTTGGCATTTCTTATGGCCAACTTGCACATATATATTTTTATTACTTACAGCAGTTTAAAAGTATGCTACCAATCATATGCAAAACAAGACGCGATTGCAAACATACATTTTTTACTGGGTGGCAGGAGGAACTCTGTTGTTTTCTTTTAAAAGCCCTGAATAGCGCTGCATGTTTGTTAAAGGTGGCACAGCAGAACGGGCCTCTGTGTTTATTTTCCTGCAAGTGGCTGGGCACACATCCTCTGTTTGTGGTCTCCAGCCCTGACTTCAAAGAGCAGCTTCTCCTATGAATAATTACTCACTAAAGCTATCAACTGCAATACAAAAATTACATATAATGTTTGCAACATATGTTTACAAGAAATAGGCATGAATGCTGCTGAAGTCCCTTGAGGGTTAAGGAGGGACTGGATCTTCAGGCTTGAAGAGGTTGTTGCTGTGGCAGCCCACATGCAGGGGCAGAGCCTGGTCTTGCACAGCCAGCCCGGCATCTGCTCCTAGCTCAGGTGTAGGGAGCTGTGGAGGAACCTTTTTCCCACACAGGAAGTTTCACCTGAACACAAGGAAAAACTTTACTGTGTCAGTGATCACACACTGGAACCAGAGAGGTTGTGGAGGTTCCCTTCTTGGAGATATTCAAGAACCATCTGGATGCAATCCTGGGCAATGTGCTCTAGGATGACCCTCCTTGAGCAAAGAGGTTGGACCAGATGACACCCTGTGCTCCCTCCCAACCTGACCAGTTCTGTGATTCTGTGATTCCTGTATCCATACCCACAGAAGTTCACTGATTGCTTCAACACCAAAGACACTATCAAACAGGGCAAGACAAAGGGCTGATTCCTCTAATCCTCCGGCAAATTAATTAAAATCAAGGAAAAGGCCATATTTTGGAGAAGACTATATGCTTTTGGAACTCATGATAGAAGCCAAACCCACAAATTAAAAAGAATACATTAACTTTTTAAAAAATCTCCCAGATTTTCTTCTCTTCAGACAGAAGAGCCAAACTCCCACTGATGTTTCTAAACTTCATTTATCTAAGAGAGCAGCAAGATAGCCTCTCCTTTGAACTAATACTAAAAGGAGTAGAAAGCTGCAGATTTGGTCTAGTTTTCCCTCAAAATACAATGACAGTCTATGGGAATATATTCAGATATAGTCTGAGAATGATGCTGGCTCTGCTCCAAAATAACTTAATTCACTGTGCAAACACAAGGAAAGGGAAAATAATGGCACTGTAGATAAAAACCACAAGATTGCTGTATCTGACAGTGTGCAGCTTTGGGACCAAGATATTCTTGGCCAAAGGCTGACACCCCTGCCACACAAAAGTGAGCTGCTGAGGTGCTCAGGAGCTGGCTCCCAGGGAGTGCTGTGGTCTGGTGCTCCATCCTGCTGAAGATGGGGGCTGTGTGCTTGGAGGAGCTCACCCACGGATCAGGTGCTCCTCAATGTGGTGAGATTCTTCCCAGAACAGAAAAAAGTGTAAATCAAAACAGTTTGGCCTCAAGTATGAAACCCCATGGACCTTAATAAATATAGTATTAATGAGAATACTATATTCTTGATGATGAGCATTTATAAGGCAGTGGGAAGGCACTGTCTTGGCAGTATGAGCTGAGCCCTTTCAGGAGTGCTGGGCAGAGGGTGCAACTCTTACAGATCCTCAGGATCATTGTATTTGTCTTTCTTTGAAGTAAAAGCCAAAAAACTCCATTTTATTTCCATGGGAAGAGTAAGGCCAGGGCTGAGCTGCTTCTTCCAGAGTCTGCCATCACAGATCATCTAATCAGTTCTTTTAGGAATCAGGAAACATTTTCCATTTACCATTTTTTCATACAAAGAAATGTTGTTGGAAACTACCTCTGATACACAACATTTACAGCAAATTTAAAGCATGAAGGTTCATGGAGCAACATCCTCTCTTAAGATGCTCCTAATACAATGGGGCTCTGAAGTTTTTTCCAATGGAAATGTGAGGTCTGATGCAAAGCATTTGAAGAAACAGGTTCTTTGATATTAGTGGACTTTATCCTTAGCCCTTAATTCCATATGTTGCTGGGTGTATTTGTTTAGTCTGAAGCTGGATGTAATGGCACTCCACAGACTTGAGAAATTTCTGCAAAATTCAGGCTTCTTCTCTTATCATGAATGGACACATACTTCCTCTTGAAATAACAGAAAAGTGAGTCATTAAGAGAGACATCATCAGTATTAAGTCACTGAAATGCACTGTTGTGACTTAAAATTTATCCCCACAGATATTTGATCAGCTTCCAGGAAAAAAAAAAAAAAGAAAAGGGGAAAAATATAATAAAAATAATATGAACTTGCAAGTAAAGAAGAAATAAATTCTGGTAGCCTGTGGGTCTCTTGAGATAATCTCTTGTCACTTCAATCCGCTGCTTGAATATTTTCCAGTATTAGTGTTCTCCATCTCATTGTTTTGGCTGCTCTACATATTTCAACAATTTTGTTCCCCCTAAATAAAACAAAAAAGTCAACAGGTCATAAAATGTTTCTACAATTTAATTTTTAAAATAATATTTACTGTCTGCACAATTTAAATTTGGCCTACTTTACATATGTATCAGGATGCAGACTTTAATTACATAATCACATAGTATTTTTCCCCACAGGGTTGCAATATTTTCATTTGCAAGATAACTTTTTTGCCAAATCCTTAATTTTTGAGTTACTGACTCTGAGACTGGGAAAAGAGGGCAGCTGAGAAAGAGAAGTTTGTCCCTGCTGCCTAAATATCCCAGGACCTGTTTCTCAGATTTCACACCTCCAATTCTCCCTCCTAAATCCTCTTCTGATCTATTATTCCTTCCTTGTCTCCATCTCTCAGACCATACCTCTTGCCGAAGTAGTCCCACATTTCCTTTCCACTTGCCGGTGATCCTACAGGAAACACCTTGCTGCCATCATGTGTCTCTTTCCTTTCCACCTGGCTGCACTAGGATCAGATCAGAGGACTTCCTCCTTTTCCAGAGGGATTCCCTGGCAGATGGCCACAGGAGCCCTGGAGGAGCCAGGGATGTGGGACAGAGCTGGGACATGTTCATTGCTGGAGTGGTGACACTTTTGTGGGCTGAGAGCAATGCCAGCATGCTCAGCAGCCCTGCACTCTCCCAGCTGATCCAGTAAAACTTCCTGCCTACAGAAACAGCCTTGTTTCCAAAGCTTAGCTAGTCTGGGCAAGCTTTCACAGGAGCAGAGCTAACTCTGGTAGAAAGGCCACATAAGAGGGGATGGGTCACTCAGTGTGACAGTACTCGAGCTCTCTTTTTTAAAAAAGAAAAGTCACCACTTTCTTCAAGAGGAGCAGAGCTGATTATTTTTTTCCTAGTCCAATCCTGTCTGTAGATATAGATATGGATACATTTTCTTCTGCCTGCTGCCTATATGTTCAACTATTTATTAGAAGATTGACCCAATCACACATGATAATTTAAAATATTCAGATCATAGTTTTGTAGAGTTGTTAGCAAAATAGGATATTCAGTTGGGATGTGTCAATATTCATAGCAAATGGTAGTACAGGTAGTCCTGCACTGTCACCCTAAATCCCACCCCATACACAGAGCCACTGGAATCTAAGTGTTGGCCCAGACTCCAGCCTTCCTCTCAATCTGCTGTGGAGGTGATATATGACAACTGTGATATTTGACAACATATGAATGAACTAAAAGAAGCCGTCAGGAGACCCTGCTGGTAAGTTAATTTGAAGGTGAATACTTCTAACACCTAGAGAAGAGGTGATGGGGCATGCCCAGAGAAAATCTCTACCTCCTGACTCCAAGTAGACACTAGGAAGTTCCTAATAAAGCGACCCTAATTCTTAAAAAAATCAACTTTCAGAGTCTGTGATATTGTGGGAATATTGTTTGGGGGAACACTGCTTTATTTACAATCTTTTTTCCATAATTTCAAATTTCTCTTCTCTGTGAATTGCAAGCAAATGTTTCAGAAAGCTGCATTTATGCTATGGTCTCCCGAATGTGAAACACTCACATAAAGTTCTTTGTCTAAGGTATGGCAAGTTCTAGACCTTGAAAATTGAAGCTAGGGGATGCAAGTTTCACAGAAAATAATAGAAAATTAGTAGAGGTGAAACATTCATGTGCAGCTGAAGGCTGGGTCCACAAGGACCTCCGGCTCTACAGAAAACCTGTCACAGTCTTGGGTTTTTAGTCTAATTAAAGAGAAGCTGGAGGCTTTGGAAAAGTAATTTCTTTTCTACATACATAGCCATTTCATGAACCAGACTTACTTCCTCAGTGCCAAATTGCATTTCAGAATGTGTCCTTGCTAAATAGAGTGAAATGTATTTCCATTTTTCATGACTGAACCATATTTTAGCTGAGGGGGAGGCAGAAGTTCCAGTACCATTTCCTGAAATTAACAGCAGACCTGCCATTAATTTCAGCGTCCCAGGATTTAAGAAAAGAGATAACAGACCCTCAAATGGTTTTAAGTTCATTGAAATGTTAATCCAAAATGAAGCATATGCCATTCAGTTAAGATGCACGTTTACACAGCTGAAGATGACAAGTTTAGTTTGACTGAAGACCGGAGGAGAAAACGATGCCTCCTCCTACATGATCTGCCCCCTGAAGAAAACATCTGCCTGCATGTTTAACCAGGAATGTGAACTGCTAATGTAATCTGACCTTTAGACAAAGGGAAGATCACTCCAATGTACAAATAGAGAAGACGCCTGAATGTGATGTACTGTTGAATGTTTTCTGCACGTGGGGATAAAAACAAAATGAAAATATATAAAGGACTGAAGGACATGACTTCTTAGTGAGTCAGGGCTTCCAGGCACTGAGGGGAAAATATAAGAGCTTAAGTTCAGCCTGGCATGATTCTTGGAAATTACCTGAAGTGGATCCACCGATGTCTTTGTAGAAATAACAATGTGTATCAGGGCTGTGAAATCTTGTTTCACAACCCAATTTGCGCAAGCTCCAATTTAGTCCAAGGATCAGCACTTTCTGTGAGCAGTAGGCTTTTGAGGGAAGGACTTTTTGTAATGTTCCTTTGAGTTTAAAGAACTTCCTAGGATCTAGTTGATTAAACTTAATAGGCAGTACAGTGGAAATGATATGGCAGGTGTCACTAGCCTTCTGTCTGTGGAAAGAGCAGGAAAATAAGGAGATGAAATAGACTCGACAGGACCCTTGTTTTTTGGGTAGATGGTGTGAGGCAGGATATAAATTTAGTTATTTTTCTGCTGCTTTGTACCCAAAATGCATTTTGAGGTGCTATGAGGTACTTAAGGGATGCACAGTCTCTCTCTTTTCATTTTCAAGCAATGGCTATGCACAAACCCAGTAAAAACCACAGGCACAAGTGAAAGACTTGGGTCCTGTGGCTGTGTTCCTATAGTGACACAATCCAGCTTTTCCATCATGAGACTCACTGCCTTAGCAATGGTTCACAAAATGATGTTCTTTCAGGTCTATTCTTTTGAGTAATGAGAGTTAGCTCATTATCAAGATGATGTCAGACAGACTGACCCAAATGATCCAAACCCAGGCCATTTAAACTTTCTGAGAACACCTGAGGCACTTGGCTTCAGAAGAGCCACTGGAGAAAAGCTACCAGTTCTCTGGAGCCTTAGAGCTCTGTTCAAAGCAGCCATCAACAGCTCAGATCAATAGTCTTGGGTTCTGCCAGGGCCTTCCTTGTCTGGTAGCACCTGCACTTCACATTCAAAATGCTGCTATAGCGTAAACTGTCTGGACATGGTAGGTCTTCTCACAGTGACAAGCTACTCAGTAATACCATAACTTTCCGATGGTCAAGATTTTCTCTTCATCCTGGATTTATTATGCTTTCATACACCCAGCATGGATTCTTTCACCACCACAATGCACAGCCATTAAATTCCATACCATTAAACTCTGCCTAATTTCTGCTGCAGTGGTCATCAACTTCTCATTGAGATCCTTCTCCACGTCGGAAGTGCCTCCTCTCTGCCATCCTTCATCCACAGGCGCTGCGACCTCTTGCCTTTCTGGTGCAGCAGATGTGGACAATCTGCCTTGTCCCAGGGGTGGGGGGATGTCCCTGATCCCAGTTGGTGGAACCTTGGAGCACCACACTCTCGTGGGCTGGCTCTACCTCTATGAGAGTAGTGGTTCTTACAGTACCAAACCATACACCCAGCTGCAGAGCTAGATATTGTCAACTGGTTTCTAAGGTATTTAGCATATTAGCTCTTTTTTTTCTTTTTTTTTCTTTTCTTTTTTTTTTACTTTCTCTGTAGCAACAAGCAGTCTCTGCAGCAAGGATTTCCTTTGTGTGTGGTTTAGCGCTGCTGAAGTCAAACCCAGATATACTTTTGAGCAGTCCCTGATGCTTTTATTGCAGTTACAAGCAGCAGACTGTGAAATGAGCTCTGCATTACAACTTGCTCCTCTAATTGCAAAGTCCAAACACCTCTTAATTGAGTGTAGATCTGCCACATTGCTCTCCATAGTCTCCAGAAGGTGATCTGCGATCTGTTGCTCTTTCCCTTCTAAGATGGTTGTTCTTTTTTTTGTCTTTTTTTTCCCAGTGTTTTGCTTGTGCTTGAACATGCTTTGAAGATTATTTACCACAAGAAGAAGGGAAAAGAATAGTCCAAGAGCCGCCTGTGATGTCTGCCTCACCAGCAGTTTATCTGCTGTAAAGATTACCAGATGCTGTCAGAGCACCCTGGCATTCTAGCAGTTGTCTTCATTGCTGGAACAATTTGTAGCACAGAAGGGATCAAGTCAGCTTCATTCAGTTGCTGGTATTTTTTAATGCCTTCAGTTTGCATTTTCCTTAGAGCATCATTAAACTCTTTTAAACTAGTAGTACTCTGTTAATTTCATTAATCCAGTCACATATTCAAAAATTGCCCTTTCTATATTTTTTTTATGATTCAGTTTATAAAAAGAGAAAAGTTTTGTGCTCACCAGTGGCTTTTGGGACAGGAGATGTAGAATTTCCACAGTCCCAACAAATGCTTTGTCTGTGGGTTTAATAGGAGCTGTTAAACTACACAGCAGGTTGTACCTTTTAGCATCTATTACACTCAGTAAACCCAGCACATTTTTCCCATCAGTTACACTCTCTGTGATTATACACTGCTCCAGTCTCACTATAGGTGGGCCAGGCCTCCTCTGAGCAATTTAACAAGTCATTTTCCCGCCAACAGCCAGACATATTAATGCTTTTCAAAACACACACGCGCACACACACACACACACACACACACACACAAACACACACTCACACACAGGCACAGCCCTCAGCTACTCCCTGCAGTTGCTCCCTGGCATGGGATCAGGGTTCCCCATTCCAAGCCAGCAGCTGGAGCTGTGACATTGGCCCAACATCTGGGTCATGGATGCGTTGCACACCAGAGCCGCTGCCTTGCCACGCATTGTGTGGGAGCTGCCCAGGCTCAGAGCACAGCTCTGGGCACAGCAGTGACACCCCAGGGCCCTGGCACACCAAACTGAGCACCCTGCTGTTAATGTCCACGGGGAGGGCTGATGCACTGCCACACCACCCAACAGCACACTCTGACCATGGCTTGTGCCTGCTGCTGCTACAGCACAGTTTGAACAACTCCAAGGTGAGAGAGAGTGAGCACGGGAGTTTAGGCGATTCCTGCCCTGTCCCACACAGCCTGCAGAGAGTAGGAAGGGCAGTTCACCCACTAAAAGCAATTGATCTTTCCAATTGATTACTATGTTGAAGAGGTACAGCTGAGATTTTTCAGCAAATTAGGCAGAACAAGAAATACAAACTGCAGTCAACATCCCCTCTGAGAACATCCCAAGAAATTGAAGAAGAAAGTCTTTGTTACTTTATTGGAGCTGTTCTTGGAAGAAGGATAGTTGGCCTGTGCTGAAAGCCCAGGCCTGTGTCCTGATCTTGTTTATTTTGCTAGGAAAAACATAGTCCTAATTTTTCTATTGATGACACTGGGATAACTAAGAGGTGTTTGACAACTTTAATGTAAAAAAATTTCTGTCCACTTCAAGTGTGCTTCTGGCTGCCTGCTGCTACATATTATTATGATAGGAAAATTAATATTAGTTGATAGGAAAATAAATGACTGATTTTAAAGAGCAAGGCTTTTCAAGCTTTACTGCACCCACTGATAGTCACTCTTTTCATGGAATAGGTGGCCATTGAATCGTGCAGCTCACTTTCTTTCTGCAGAGAAGTTTTTCTGCCTTAAACCTCAGTGAAATGTAGTGATCACTGCAGAAAAGCCTGGTGGGAGGTAATGCTACAACTTTATGTGAGGACGGTACGGGAAGGTCCTTGGAAATGGTGTTCAGCAGGACACCCTGCACTGAGCAGTCATGAACTGTGTAGAAGAATATTCTTTCTGGAGAGAAAACGGATCTTTTAGAGGTTGGATTTTCGCAAGGGAATGTTGGCAGTTAGACTCTCATGATTCTCCATGCTGGGAACTTTCATCAGCTACAATAAAAATAAGAGGAATTGGCACGTGGGATTTCTGTGTCCTGGAAAAAGCACAGAATATGAGGCCTACAAGGCTAGTGCTAAGCGCCACTGAAATTTCTCCTTTCATCTCCTGGACACGATAAAGATGGTGAAAATATTTTCATTTGTGCCTCTGGGCCAAAGCCTGCGTGGTGAAGAACTGTCCTGATTTCCCATTAGCTTCAGTGAGATTTGAGGCTGGTTAGCAAAGGGGAATCTTACACTTGTCAAAAAGCACCTAAGGAGCAGAGGGGATCCTTTATGCAAGAACCTGATGAGAGCAAGACGTTTAAAGCGTTTTAGCACACTGAGGTACAATGGGGAATGCATTTGTGAAACAATAGCTCTAGCAAATTGGAGACATCTTTTTGGTGGTTTTCTTTTTTTCTCTTTCCACCACAGTTTCATTAGTTTCTGTTAAAACATTTAACAGATGTTTAATTGACACATTCAGAAATAGTTTTCCAATCATGTATCACTTTAATTATCTGATGGTCTTTTCAGATCTCTCATGGATATTCCATTTTATTGAGATAAATAATTTGCTGCACTTCAAGGTTCTCGGCTTGAATTCTGCTTATCTTCTCATTACTTTTCCCATAGGAAGGCTTTGTAAGAAACTTGGGAGGGGAGAGGAGTATAGAAGACAGGACAGGACTTCATGCTGCTTCAGCCACACGGTCCATTTATCGGAAGATTTCATTTGAAAGTTGAAATCTGAGTGCTATACTGTATTTTAATGAATCAGCAGTATAACTCTGACCTAATAGGAAGTGTTTCATGATACATGTTACTTGGGATTTTGTGCTTGTGTGCTTGTTCTCAGCTGCATATCCCAGAGCCATATTTGTGAGAGGAGCCTCTGACTATACATTCTTTTTCTTGGTTTTTTTTTTTTACATAAATAATTTCCAGCTTTAGCAGAGATAGTGCAAACTTTATCAATGTTAAAATAAAAATGTTTAAGTCAATGATAAAGTTGTAATCCATGACAATATAGACAGGATTTTTCCCAAGGTAGAAGGTACTGGATTTTTGTTCGTCAAAATTATGATATCTCTGCATCCCTAAAACACTTTAATGAAAGATTAAATGTTCAGCATCTCTGAAAAATCATCTTGCAAAAGCCTAAAATTCTATAAAACACCATCACAAAGAAAAGGTACCTCTTTAAGATATGTTCTCTCTGTAACTTGCTTTCTAATGAGGATTAATACTGCAAAACATCTGACAGTTGGGTTTGTGGAGAACAAAAATGCAGCCCTGTAGATGTCATGCTGTAAGGCATATCACAGGACACCTTTAACCAGTCATGTTCCCCTAATTGCAGTAATGCTTCTTTCAGTAACGTTCTCATGCCTTTAAAACACCAACCTCTAGGGATAGGTTAAAAAAATAAGTTGCCAAAAGCAATTTAGAGGGATTTTTTTTCCTGTCCCTCCTCTAAAATAATCTAAGCTTTTTTATGAAGGTGATAATGTCACCAATCACATTCACAGTTCTGGTCACTGAGGGACATCCAGATCAACATTTCTCTTAACACTTTGAGCCAGACATCACTGTCCATGCTCTCCTCACCTCCCTAATGTTTTCCTTGGGTTGTCATCTGTCCCTATCATCAAATTTTCCACTGGAAATACTATACAAGTCCTCTGGTTTCACAGATCACCCTTGTCACAGGGCCTGCCCAGTCATCTGTGCCTCCATACATTTGTTTTATGGAAGCATTACTCTAAATGCTTACAACTTATATGAATGATCTTAATGATATTAACAATCTAAAAATCTTAAGTCTGTGTTCAAGTGTCCACTTCATGCTAGGCAACAGCTGAAAGATTTGGGATCCTCCATGAGACTGCATGTTGATCTGGAATGGCCTGGGGTTTTCTATTCCGTCTGGACTGAGAACAGGCTCTTAGAAGATGGATAGTGTGATCTACGCCACAACATTGCCACTGAGAGGGGAGAAAGCTGCAGGGGAATGACAGAAGTCTATTTTCCACAGCAAGGTGATAATATCAGCTAAGCTGCACGCTGGTTAAACATGTTTAATCAGCAACAGGTACAAAAAAAAATTAAATAAAATTAAAGAAGAGGAGTTATAACAATGAGGAAACTAGTCTTTCCAAATCCTTACCACACCTGGCATGTAGCATGTATTTTAGCAGATGATCTCTTTTACCCCTTATGACTGCATTATAGATATATGTTAGATTTGCCTTTTTAAGAAAGGGATGTTAACAGCCTTGAATAAAATTGGGACAAATAGTGTAAACAGGATAGCATATAAAGTGTGATACAGTATGCAGAGGGCAAAGTATGTTTGAAGGTTAGCTTATTAATAAAACATGGCTGGCCTTGATTTAGTTTATAAGAAACTTAAGACATTTATCAACATCTGTCTGAACCCATTTCCAGTCTCTTTGGACTCTGTTGTGGATAAGCTGATTAATAAAAGATGATGCCTTAGGAAGGAAACTTAGATCTTTGCAAGCAATGACAAAAGAAAATTCAGTGCTTAATCTACATATGAAAGGAAACTGGGAAAGTAAACTAGTTTACCACTACATCCCAGGATGCCAATCTCTTATAACATTTCATCTGACTTAGTTTTGGCTGGAGTCTGAAAAAGTAAGAAAGAATTCCAAAAATTAAGTGTGGAATTAATTTACAAGAAAGATCCTAGTGCTCACTTACAGAGACTCTGAAATCTAATCCCATTCCCTTGTGGCTTCCTCCCCTCAGTGTTTTTAACTTTGCAGCTTTCCGTGTTTGTTTTTCATTTGTCTCCTTGATCCTTTAGTCTTTCCTTTCCCTTAGGCTAGAATAAAGTTCTAATACTAAACAAGTGCCACACTTTGCTTATTGATAGTTGTTGCCCAATAAAATGTTGCCCTCAGAAGCCAATTAGTGAAATATGTTTCTCGTAATAACCAGTAATTTGTTTAATTTTCATGCATTCTTGCCTGATAGTCGGTCAAAGGGATGCACATGCATAGTTCCTGCATCTGGGACACAGAGACAGCCCAGAGTAGCTGTGTGCTGCAGGGTGCTCCCTGCACAGGCCCCTGGCACCACAAATGTTACCCCTGCCTGGTGTCTAATACTGAGGTGTCACTGGCATCCAAGGAACCTCCTCCTAACTCCACAGGTTCACAAATTTATTCTATCACATCACTGGTGTTTGGAAATTGGATTTTGCAACCCATGCTCCAACCTCTGTCCCAAGCACAGCATAAAAACAGTCCCTGGAATTAGCCTCTGGAGATATTCTTCTGCCCTGCTCCAGCTTCACCAGGGTGCTGCAGCAAGGATCATGCCAATACAGTTTCACTGCCTTTTCTCTTTAAAAAGGGTGGCTGCAGATGCCTTGCCTTCTGGGAATTATCTCTGGCCTGCGACAACCTTCAGGCAGGAAGGGAAAAATCCCAGACTGCATATCCAGTTCAGTGTTTTAACATATGGGGAGGCAGCCAAACATCCCCCTCCTTAACACTTCCTGGCCTGGACTAGTGGGCATTTGAAATCATGTCTCACTTCCCAAGGGAGGCTGTGCCAACTAGCAAAACACTGAGGAAAGAAAAATGGATTTGGTGGCTCCTCATTCAGCTCTGGAAAACATGCTGAGCTGAGGGACAGCAGCAGCTTGAACTAGACAGCTGAACTAGACCAGGAAAAAAACCTAAAACCCATAGGCCTTCTATAATAAAAATATGTAAATGCCAACCCAGTGGGAACACTGAACTTTATGAAAGTTGGGAGGGGAGTGACATTTCTCTTCAGGCTGGAGAGAACCCATAAATGTCAGTGAAGGGGAACGTGTGTTACTGCTTCATTTCATTCTTGCTGCAGGTCTTGCCTAAAGAGGTTAACAGTGTCTTGTAACAAGACATTTTCCTATCTATTTATCTGAAGTTTTACACTGTAAATTACACACAGTTGCAGGACAAATCCAAATTTTCTTGAATGGTCCAATGAGAGATTCAAATTTAGGCCCTCTTTCTGTGCCAGCTGAGAACTGAAGACTGCTGCATATTTCTGCAGAATGGGAGATGAGCTTTTGAAGGCCCATTTTATAAGGAAATATCTCTGGATGCCATTTTATCCTTGTAAAGAGGATTTTGTTCCTTGGGGTATTTTTAAATGATATTGAAAGCTACTTTAGATTAACTCAGATTTACACAGATTAAGAAGACACTGTGGAAAGGGCATGCTGAGCCAGATCCTACACTGGGTAAAATTGGCATGGTGCTCTCAAAGACAACAGAGTCACAATTAAGACCAGCTGAATATCTGGCCCATTGCATTTAAAGGCCCATGTCAGAGACCACCTACCTTCTAACACAGCTTATAAACATGGTTGAAGACATTTAGAGCCTGTTATGCTAGCTGGAAATTCCCTATCTGGTTTCTGCGTCAATGAAAGCACCAAAACAAAGACATTGAGTCCCACATCCACTTGTCATATTCAGTATATATATATTCCTACCCAAAAATATGGAATCATATATATCAAGGATTTGGGTCAGGATTCTGTTAAAAAACCTGATTTATTAAGGAACAAATAGGGCAATGCAATTTTTTAAAATGTTGCTGTAATCACTCTTGGAGCACATCACGCCACATGAGCAGATCCTTTGATAGCAAATACTGATAGAACATTCATGTGCCCTTTGTTGCAGTTTTGAATTACAGTCCAAGTATATTTCTCCACAGTCTGTAGAAGCAGAGGAGTTATAATATTGGCTCTTATTCTACATTCTTACCAGTCAAGATCATTCATTGATTCCTGGATATGAGGATCAATGGTGGTGGCCATATGGCTTTGGAATGATCTGTTGTCTTTTCCATAATGGCATTGTGGCTTTGTGTTTCCCCAGCAGTGATTAATAGACACAAACATGCGTTACGCACATGTTGATAGATTTAGATGAACTTTGAATTTTCATGGCTTTCTTCTCTCTTCCCCCCTTCCCTCCCCACTTTTTCTTTTCAGGACATGGGGAGATGAAGAGTGATTCTGCATTGAGAAAGTGAGAACCAGGTCTTTAGCAAATATTCGCTTCTTGAGGACATGGTGTGATTTGATCAGTGAGGCTAGATGACAGACACCCCATCTAGATGTCCAGGAATAATTATGAGGCTAGATGACAGACACCCCATCTAGATGTCCAGGAATAATTATGGTACTTTCCCCCAGGAGGACTATCTGGCTGTCTAAGGACCACTTGCAACAGGCAATCCCACAGTGGAGAACAACCAGTGACTCCAAATGCCTCTTGCTGCCAACTGTGTGACAGGGATGTGCAGTGGCGAGCTAATCCCACCCTCGGATCCCCAGCAGCTCTTGTAATCAGGACGTGTCACTCTGAGGGGAGCAGGTTTTCTTACCCTGCCAAAGCTAATGAAGACCTTTCTCCTGGGGGACCAGAGATAGGATGGATAGAATTCCTTCCATGAAAGAGTCCATAGCAAGAAGTAGGGTGAGACACTGTAGTTGATAGTCCTTGGGTACCCAGCATATACCAATAATGGACTAACAAGTCATGGCTGTTCTTGACTACTTCCAAACTTGGACAAAAAAGCTGTTTGGATAACCCTCTTATTAAAATTTGAGGTAAAACTGTACAGCACTAACACAGAGACCAGGGAGGAGTGAGGAACAGTGGGACACAAAAAAAAAGTATCACAGGAGTATGCCTGAAGTAAACTATGGTCTGTGTATTGCTGCTACAGATTTAGCAAAGTCACCTCATCTTGAATGAGAAATCGAGTAGTCTTACATAGAAATTCACAACTGGGGAGCCTAGATCAGGAGTTCCTGCCTATCCTATTTCTTTTTTCTTCCTACCTTCTGGATTCATTTAAATGATTGGAATCCAATGCAAAAACAAAGCAATCCACAGTTTGTGTTGGTATCCCCTCAAGGGTTACAAAATTAATAAAAATTACAGCTCTACATCTGCCATGAGAAATACTTGTGGTGCAGGTGGTGGGCGGCTGGGAGACAACAGGAGAAGTGCCACATGCGTTTGCTTTGCCCATTTGCTCTTCCTCTCTGGTCCTGTCACACCATTAGATGTCGGATACTGGATGGACAGGCCCTTCATCTCACCCACGACAGCTGTTCTCATGTTTGTAAGTTATGGGACTTCAAGCCTTTCAAAAATCCAGAAAAAAAAAAGGCTTCTTGCCCAAGTACCATGTGGGTTTTGTTTTCATCTTCAAAAAGGCAGATAAAATCCAAGATGTTTGCAAGAAGTAACAGAAATTTTGCAAGAAAGCAACTTTTAGAGTGCATCAGATTCCAAGGGTTGTTGGTGAAGCAGTATATGCAACTAAATGTTATGTTGGACACCCTCTGAAATGCTAAATGCTGTATGTGTTTAGAAACCCTCTCACTTCTGATCTTTTATGATAATACTCATAAACACTGGCAGCTCTTGGGTGTCTTGGAAAGTTTTTGTCTTTCAGCCCTAAAAAAAAGAAAAAGAATAGTAAATTCCTGGAATGATAGAAATATCCTGTTCCAGGTTGGAAATTTTCAATCTTTTCACAGGTCTCAGGAAACTCTGGAAAGAGTAATAGAAAATTGTGTCCGCATTTTTTATTGAATTTGAGTTTTTTGAGGCTGGTACCACACAAGCATTCCTAATCAGAAAACCTAAAATCCTGTGCATTGAAAAGCATTTTGGCAGGAGTAAAAAATGCAACCAGAACATGGCAGCTGCCCAAAACAAGGCGAAGACCTTTGAAACTTTTTGGACTTTTTGTGTCTTATTGAACACAGATGGTCTGTTTGACTTAATAGAATGAAGAGTACAGCATTCAACTCACTCATCACCCTGCACACACTCTACTCCCAGTGACAGACTACTCTGGGAGTCAAGGAAGTGTCTATGACAAAGCTGGGAAATTACCTTTGGTCACTTCACAGCCAATGCTGATGTCTTTCTTCCCTCTTTATGGATATTGAGTGGGTTGGAGCAGAGCAGGGGACCAGACTTTAGCACAATTCATAGGAAGGGAGATGACCCAGCTGCTGCCCTGTTGTGCCAAAGGAGAAATTTGCCTGGAGATATAAGGACAGAGGTGATGGACACACAGGAAATCAAAAGAAAAACCTTTAGACCATAGGATGAAGTTAAGAAATATTTGCCTGTGAAATGGTCCCTTTGAACAAATTTGAGCTAATATCTCAGGAAATTACTGTTTTAACCACTTTAACAGCACACAGAGCACGCATTTTTTCCTTTACTAGTTATAAGTTCTAGTAGATATAACTATTTGCAGTGAGTAATGTGTTACAAGAGTAATCTAAATACCAATAAAATCTCACAGTCTGGGATCAGGCTTGTGCACAGGCTTCTGGATGTCACATGGTGCCAGGGGATGAAAGGACAAGACCAGGACATTCTTACATTTTGCTCATTTTTTTTAAGAGACGGTAATGTTTTCATGAGATTATGCCTTCTGGTAGCTTCATGACCCCTATCCCAGACAGGAAACATACAAAGCTTTTGTATTAAGTTGGAGTTTTTACAGTTCATAGAGAACACATTCAGGACACAAAAGTTTTCTTTGAACAATAACACAAGACTGCAACACGGAGACCAAAGAAGCTAGCTCCGAGGAAACAGAAAAGAAATTTGCAATATTTGGCACTTTCTCTGTGATATAAAGTGCATGTTATTCTCATTTAGCAGAGAGCTGACTAGAACAATAGAAATGTTTGTTAATACATTCTGCTCTGCAGTGACTGTAAAAGTGTTTGCTGCATTTGCTTCTTAGATGCTGTAGCTCTCTCATTTCACACCTTTCTCCAGATTTAATCTCTGCAGTATTATTTATGTGGCAGTATTAGATTCAATTTACAAATTACAGCCTGCTGCAAAATGGAGCTGTTCTTTTCCCTAGAGGTACCAGTAACAGTTACATTAATCTTCTTTTAAAAAATTATTCAGGGGCTTTCAACATGCTGCCAAGAGCTCCCTCCCAGATTCCTTTGTAGTCCTGTTTTTAATTGTAAGAATATCTGCAGAAAATATAACATGTAAGGCCTGGATCCCAGTGGAACTCCACGCTGGCAGAGGTCCTGCAGTGAGCACCAGATGGGTGGATTTGGGTTTATTTTATCTCTTCCAGCTCAGTTCTGTACATGGAACCTGACCTTGGGAGGTGGTTCATTGCTGGGTCACTGAGAAGGTCCTGGTGGGGCTCTAGTGGAAGGGGTGACTGCAGAGGCACTGCCACCAAAACTGTGGGAAAAGCCATGGCACCAAGCGCTCCACCCTGGGCATCTTGCACCTGCCTCTGCTTGTGCCACACTGCAGAGACACCCAGGGCTGCTTGGAAAAGCTTCTTCAGGGGATGTTTGCACTGACTGTGAGGGGCATCACACCAACACCTCCATTAGGGATTGTCTGGAGCACCATGGCAGAGCCCTGCCTGTCGGGCATCCATCCCAGGAGCTGGCACCAGCTGCTGCGGTGCCAACGTTGGGCAGTCTCAAGCTGGGGGCAAGCGCTGTTCATGCCCCACAGGTCTTCACAGAGACATTCCTCCCCCAGGTCCTTGTCCCTCTGCTCCAGCTGTGTCTTGATCTCCGTGGCCTATTGATAGCCAGCAAATCCTTGGCTTTCCTTAGAGCACTCTGGGGGCTGCTGAGCCTCCTGTCTAGCACTGAGAGCCTGGTGTGAGCTGGCAGTGAGATGATCTCACCTGTGCTGGCTGTTGGGGTGACAGCCTGTTTGGGTGAGGCATCATGGTCTGCCGAGCATGAGAGCTTGGATGAGGTGAAGTGATGCTCTGTTCTGCTCTCCCTTTTGAAGACAAAGGCATTCTTTTGTGTCATCATTCTTCTGCTGATGCCAGGCCTTCAGCAACACAAGCAGCAGCCTCATGGGAGCACAGAGATCCTGTATCCCGGGTCAGGTACTGTGATCTGGAGGAAAGTACCCAGTCAGCTCACTAGGAAGAAAAAAGGTACTTTTAGAAGTGTGTTACAAGAGCCTTACTGTTGGCATCCAGCCCTCACATTGTAAGACTGCTCTGTCCAAAATCTCCTCCAGAAGACTTCCTATGGAAGCAGCTCCCAGGTGTTTGAGTGCTTTTGCCCAAGCCTGGTTCATATAAGCTCTGCCTCCTTTGAGCCTTCCCAACCTGAGCTGTAGCAACCAGCTTCTTTTCCCCTCATACATTGCATGGGGCAAAAGAGGCTAAACCCCGCATAAGACAAGAAATGCCTTTCATAAATTTACAAGAGGTATGAGAAGAACTTCTGTGAGTCCATTACTAAATGTTGATGGTTAAACTCCTAGTAATGAGATGTTATGAGACAGATGCATTCAATAAGTATCTCTGTTCTGGTGGATCAAAGCTGGAGGAAGTATGAGTATCATATGATGCTGATGAAATGTTTTCTGATCTAGCAGTAAACTGAGAGAATGCAAGCCTGCTTAGTTCTGTTCAGTTCAGAACAGCTGGATTAACTGTCCCCAAGATGTCTTGAAGAGCAGCTAAGGATCTTACTCTTTCTTTAGGTGGGTAGTAAATGCTATGCTTGTAATTTAAGAAAAAAAAAGCAAGAGGGATGATCCAAATAAATGTAAGTTGACTGCCCTGGCATTCATTTGAGAGTAGCACACTGGAAATAGTGGTACTGAAGGCAGAGATAAAAATCTCTGCAGAGTACTATGACTGTAGGGAAGCTGGAGCTTGTCAAGTCAACCTGATTTTATTCACAGAAAAATTATATCAACAAATGAAAGTCTGACAAACCAGTCAGACTGTAAAATTCCAAGAAATAGCATTTTTAAAAGTACCTACCAGAATTCAACATAGATATTTTATGGGCAAATATCAATGGGTGGCTACTTTGTGAAAGGGAATCCACCCCTTTCTCCTTTCCACCCAATACAATCTTTATTTAAAACACAAATACCACAGAAATAATCTCTAATACATCATTTTTCAGATTACACAGATTTGAAAGCAGTAGAGAAAGATGACAGTACTCCTGAGAGTGAAGGTGATCTGGCTCACTTCATAAACTGGGTATAATCAAATGCAGCCAAGTACAGGTTTATATTTAGAAATGAAAATGTTTACGGGATGGGGCACTGCATCACAGGAAGTAGCAAAGGGCTGTGGAAATTGTTAAAAATAATCGATTATCCGTGAATTCCTAAAATGGTTTTGCGGTTAAAAAGGCAAATATGATAATCACAAATACAGAGGTGGTGTCTGGGAATGGGAAGGAGATACTCTATTATAGTGACCACTGCAGTGGGTAGAGAAGCCAAGGGAGGAGTAGTTGAATCTCTATATAAGACACATTCATTCCATGATTATTTCATGATGGATTACTCCAGAAAAATAGCTTCCAAACACATTTCCATGAAAGAGCAGAAGATCGTGAAACTCCTCTGCTGGATCCTCCCTAAAGTCATGTTTTCTGGATTAGGTTCCAGGGGAAAACAGTAGGGGTTGCAGCGTTCTGAGGCGAGTTTCATGTTGGATACCTGCCTGTGTGCTGAGACGTGCTGCCTTGGCTAATAAATCCTGACCTGTGTGGTTATACTGGTCAAATGCTTTCTCAGCCAGAACAATTCCCAGAAAATCAGCGGACCCTTTTCACAGTGCCCATCTGACAAGCATTGGGTAGCACACAGATGGTTTAGATATAAAAAAGAATGCTGCATCAATGCTGAATGTGTGAAATGTTTCAATTATTCCTAAAATATTTTTAACGCGTTCCAGATTTATCAGGCAAAATGTTTAGGAAGTAATTGGAGTTTATTCTGTTTTTCATTTTAGTATGGTATATTATAATAAACACATGCTCAAAGTACATTTTAGGTATCACCAAATATTTATAAATTGTCTATAGGTGGAAATCCCAAGGTCAATACAGTAGCTTCACTTTCCTGTTTGTTTACAGGAAAATCAATCACTAAAACCTATGGCTTTTTGGCAGTTGGAATCCTTTTGCACCTGCAGAGACAGTGGGCAGCCTATTAGGTTAATTTACAAATATGATTAAACCTTCTTTGATTGCAGAAGTTCAAGTTAAGTCACCCTTATATTATTGTCTGGAGTAATAAAAAACTTCAAATAGCATTTCAAAAAGATATGTGTGTCTGATATTTAGTATCTGATTATTTTACTGGCATTTGCCCATTAAAAACCTAATTTGATAAATGTTTATCCCAAGTAATGCTAGTTAGGAAATAAAAAGTAGAATGGTATCAAGTTCCCTGAGGTACACTTGGGGCTTTTGCAATGAAAACTAATTGATCTGTTGCAAGCTTTGCTACCTGTCTTGAAAAATACTAGTTAGGCTTAGAAATACTGCCTACCAGGGAACCCTTTCCACTGGTTTTAAGACAAAACCAGGCTGCTTTCTGTTGATTGCCTTGATGTCCCTGGAGATTTCAGGGGAAAAAACAGCAACACATTTTCCTAGCCTGAAGTCTGGAAAATCTTGCACTTTGCAATTCCCCAGTTATGGTAAGTGAGCTCATTTTATTTTGGTGGTTTTTATTTTTTATTTTTGTATTTTATTTAGTTTGCTTGTTTGTTTTTGATATTTTTTTCAATAATTATATCTAAAGTTCCAGCCAGGCAAATATCCTTGAGACAGGAAAGTCTTGCATTGTCTAGCAAGGACTCGGTGCATTTCTGCCAAGACTGACCTATCTGCTTCCATGCTTGCCCTGGCTGTCAGGCTTGTTTAGACAGGCTTGCTTTCCTTTTCAGCTCGGTGAGCAGTTGTGGCAGTGGTGGGATGAGAAGAGGGACATATGCTGCTCTGGGAGCTGAGCTCTTCGCTGGTGTAGACTCCCTTCCAATGCCAGACTGGCAAAGAAGCAGCTGGTACCATCCACAGAAATAGCTTCAAGCATGTCTTTAATCCACAGATCCCATATTCCTACAAAATGCCATCACAGACAAACATACTATCCTTTTTCCAATTAAAAATACAATGTTGTGTGGTTTCAGCAGGTAGTAGTAGAGTACTCAAGAAAACACTGTGAAAGATCAAAGCTTTGAGGGTTTCCTTTGTCATTGATCTCCTCTCCCCTCCCTCCTCCCCCCCCCCCCATACACCCTACCCTTAGGAAAAAAAAGTTAAATTTAGGTCTGTTGCAATATTAACTCCAATACCAAGCAAAATCTAGACATTCTGGGCAGACTCTCTCCTGCTGCTAAGTAAATACTGACATTTCTTCAGAAACGATTTGTGCAATTACGGTTTTCATTAAAATTACATTGTTTTCATTACAAATGCTGTTCTGAAATATCCTTTTGATCTGCTCTACATATTTATTTTATATATCTAATCTGCTGGAAGATCCTTATTGTCAGCCCTTCCTCTTACCCCTTCACACACCCCTTCTGCAGGTTCACTGTCTGTGGGCTAGGAAGTAAGGAGAGCTGGGGATGGAAAATGACTTGTGATACTGGGAAGATGTTACATCTGGGATTAGAAACAAACTGTATCCATGAGGACCTGAGAGTTCTTGTTTACTTTGCATCACTCACGGACAGTAATGGCAAAAGCTCTAAAACAACATTTCAGAAAAGGAGGTCAGTGAAACAAAACAGCAGTTGGGTTTATTTCTCAGTGTTAATAACTCCAGACTCCAGCCCATGAAGCCAACAGGTGTGATGATACTAAGGATGCCTGCATAAAAGTTAGTGACCAATTAATGCAAAGAAGTTCACTATAGTTAGATTTTTTCACCCTTTTAATAATAGTTTATTTTCTAGAAAAAAGACAGGCTTTATATATGTACATTATGAAGCAGTGCAATCAAAATATGGTAAAGAGTGTTTCAGACATAATTCAGGAACTTGACTTCAGATAAACTTTAGAAGTAGACCTTGATTATATTTTTTTTTAATTTCTATTTCCTACAGCTATATAGATTAGGACAAACTATTGCAGGCCATGGACTAAAATTAGTTTTAAACAAATCTCTGCCTAAATTAAGAAAATCAAGAATCTGACTACAGAATAACTATAGTTTGAATTGCACAGATCCATTCTATGTGAAAGAAAAGCTGGTTCAAGGGCTTGGCTGCGAGTTTCCCCATGGGAATCCTGTTTCCAGTCTAGCTTCAGCAAAGTTTTCCAGTGAGACCTCAGACATGCCATTGGGGATATGACAAATCTCACGAAGCTACAGCAACCAAAATTCCAGGTGTCTGAGCATGAGTCTGAGTTTTCTCTGCAGTTAAATGGAAAGAGGATCACTCACTCAATGCCTGTCTCCTCATTTCCAGGTGGCATAAGTTAGACATGGTGAATCTGGGATTGAGAGCACAGTTACACAAGCAGCCAGAGGAGCAGCACTGTAGGCATCTCCTGCTGGATAAATAATCTTAAATTCTTCTGCTGAGCACTGCAGCAGAACTACAGACAGGGAGTTTGAACCAAATCTGGGGTTCTGGATGCATTAGAGAGTGCACACATGCATACACAGATGCACATTTTTGTGTGTATGCATATATATGTGTGTGTATATATATACATATACATGTACACACATACATGTGTAAGTACATATGTGTATATCAACATATGTACTTGTGGGTAGGGTCTGAAAAAGGGAACAGCCTAATTGTCCTCAATTCAAAGCTGCATGCAAATACCTCAGACAATATAAACAATTTGTATGAGCAAGCATTAGTTACATGTTTTCTAATTGCAGGCTCGAGCATTTAGTACGGCCTTTAGTGTAAAGCTTCTAAACACCCATAAGTTTACTAACTGCACCCTGCTGGGACTCACATTAACACTTAGTAAATAGACTACTCAGAAAATGGCATGGCAAGAGTTACACCTCCAAGTAATATTCTATAGAGCTGCATACAAATTGTAACCACATTTTCATAAGTGATAAAATGTTTTATCCTCTTCTGAAAAATAAATGCCATAAAAACCAAATACAGTCCACAATAACAAAGGAAAGGAAGGATATAGCTTGTTGGGATTCAAAAGGTTTTGATTTTACTTTGTCAAGCTGGACACTTATATGGGAAAGGGCCACCTAAATACCTTTGTGGGTCTGGCAAGAAGTTCTCAGCCACAAAGTAAGGACAAGGAAATGGAAGAAAATTCAAAGTTGCTAATGTGCGGTTCTACTTGAAGGACTAGTGAAGTGAAACTGGCACCACTAAGAAGTTGGTGAGATTCCTGAGCTTATTCCATCTGCCTTGCTTGCTTAAGTGATGAAAAGCCCTTCATTTGAGGCCAGTTTCAACTGTACCAGCATGAAAAGGATGTTCCAGGTTCCAGCTCATTTCACTCATGTGGCCCCTTTCACTTGCACGGCTGTGATGGAGAGTTTTGTGCCTTCAGCAAAGCCTTTATCCCTGCTAAGGCAAACTAGGGAAAGAAAAAGGAATTTTAAGAAAAAAAAAAAAGAAAAATACTAGATTTTTCAAACACAAGGTTTTGAAAAAGAATATCTTCTGCTGAGTAAACCACTTTAAAAGAACAGCAGTGATGTAACTAAGAAAATATGGACAGGGAAAAGTTACAAAAACTCAAATGTTCCTTCTTTTCCACTCTTACATATTTCAAAGGGTTAAAAACCTCAAGTCATATAAGCAAAATACCCCAAAGCATGGCTTTGATTAAAAAGGAATTTTTAACAAAAAGAATAAATGGAAGGTTTCTTTGTGCATACATCCCCACATCCAGTTGCTGCTGCATTAAAGCGAGACCTGAGAATGATTTTCAAGTTCAATTTTCTCAGTTAGCAAGAATCTGGCCACTTTGAGACAAATCTGAACAAAGAAAAATTATGTGGAACAGACTCCTCACATGGTGGGAAAGCTGGCCCATGATACCTGTTCTTCCCAACACAGCAAGGACCTTCTGGACTCCAGGTGTCCCTGTTACTATAGGTTATTACTGTTGCATCCTTTCTTCCTAGTAATATGTATGAATTAAATCTAAGGTTGCTGTTTGCAGAATCTTTTATAAAAACAGTATGACTAGAATACTAGAAGAAAAGAAGGGCAGGGTAGAAACATCTTTCAAGATATTTTCCTGAAAAAAACCCAGGAAATTATTGCCTTTTTTGTCTAGAAAAGAGTATATATCCCTTTAGTCAGAATTATAATAGGTGTATTTGGAAAGAGTATGAACACTTAGGTTATTGGTATATACTTAGATGGACAAGTTGTGAACAATAAATCAGTCATCTCCCTGCTTCAGAGTTTCTTACAGCCTCTAAAATCTCTACCACTGCTCAATCTGCTAGTCTGAATGTGGGGGCCAAACTCTTTTTTTGGATGAAGCAGCTCGTGTATTTTGGCAAAAGCCTGCATTAGAAAATGAAAACCACACTAGAAGTTAGTAGTTCCTAAAATTTCTTTACCTCTTGTTTAAACCCTTTCTACAACTGCTCCTAGGAACACAGTCATACTTCTGTTGACAAATTACAGTAAGGTGGAGCACAAGTGCCTTCTCCAGGGCCAACTCCCAAGTCGTGGACAGCCTCTGCCAGATTTGGATCATGATCCTTGAGTCTGAGCTCAGGACAATTCTTTCATCATTCCTCCATAGCAACTAGAGACCATACAGAAGATAAGAGAAGCTTCACCTTCCTGATAACCCTCTCTTTTGGCCAAAGGTGTGATTCCAGTTTCACAGCCAGTGACCCTTCAAATCATGGTGCTCCTTGAAGCTGGCAAAGCAAGGAATGAACATGTTGCTGTGAGATGCCTTTCTGTGTCATTTCTGCAGCATCTCTGCTGGAGCAAGTTAATGCAGCTGCTTCTTTGGGGACTCAGAAAGTGAACTTGGAGCTTCACTAGTGGGACACAATTCTCAGGCCAACCCTGCCTTTACACTGTGGGTGATCCCCAATTGCTTCCAGGTGCTGCTCACCAAGTACAGCATGTCCCAGATTTCTCAAGGCTCAGCTGATGCCCTTCTCAGACTTTCCACCATTTGAACAAAGCTGGAACTTAGCTGTGCTACAGAGAGCTGTGCTTACACATGGGAACAGCCTTTTTGTCACCAGCCTCTCTATGCTTTGGCATCTGACCTACCTTCCTATTTATGATTCTTTACATCTTTCATTCCAGTTTTATACCACCACCCCCGGGAGTCTTTTGCAAAGTGTTTTATAGGCAGAGGAGCTCTGGAGTGTGGTGCCAAGTGTAAGATAGCATCAGGCATCAGCCTGGCAATGCAGCCTGGTTTTGGGAAATAGTGATGTGGAGCTCCATGTATTCAGAAGTAGCTACTTCACTTCCAGCTCTGCCAAGGTAATTTCTGCTCCCCAGCCTTCTCCCTATGGTCACTACAGATGGATGCTTTTGAAGGCTCCCAGAAAACAATTCATTATGCCAAAATTGTTTTTTCTTTCTGCCTATATTGACAGTGCTGGAAACTCTGACACTTCAGGGATTCTTTATAAGGGCTTTTGGGTTAAGTGTTAGGAAGGAACAGGAAGTTTTCCTCCTCAGGGCAGTCTCTGGCCAGTGTGGCTGGGATGGCTTTCGTCTCCTTAAAAACTAGGATGGTGCAGATTTTCCAGCCCTGTTTGATCATCCTCACCAGTTAAGTGGTCACACTTTGAGTCTTTTCAGTGTCTGTAACTAAAAAACAAACGTGGCCTTGAGCACTGGTATGGGATTGTCCAGCCTGCATAGCTGGCAGGCTCTCTCCTCCAGGCTGGGGCTGATGTCAACCCACCTTCTTCCAGGCAGTGCCAAGCCCTGCTCAAAGGACTCTCACAGGGCCAGGGACTACTTCCACAGTCCTGCCATCTTTTGGACGACACAAGAGTATCTGTGTGGATGTGAGATGTGGCAGCCAAATATCTTAAAGCAAAAAAAAAAAAAAAGGCTCTGGTCCATATGCTGGTAAATCTTTGGGTGCCTAGCAGCAGGTGAAGGATGTTCCCTCTCAAAAATGTACTGCAGTTTGGTAGTGAGAGGACTGTGTCTTCCATGGGAACGTGGCAGTTCTACCCATGGTCCTTTCATCCAGGCTCAGCAATTTGTTAAAATGCCTTTTGACTCATCTCCAGTACTGACTGTGCAAATGCTCTTTGACAATCTGACAAGGATTACATCAAGCAGGGAGAAAAAATAAAGGGGATATGAGAGCCCAGAAAGCAGAGCAGCCTCCCTTGCACTGTGACAATTTCTTGGAGAGAGACAGTGTTTGCAATTTTCACAAGGAATTAGTCTAATTTATCTGAAGATCTGCTTGTGATTTGTGGGAGATGTTTGTTAAAGCTGATATAAAAGGTAATGCTAGGATTTAATCCTCAGGGCTTTAGCAAAAACCCACTATCTTTTAATAGGAAGTGGGTGGCATGTTGATTGTCAACTCTAATTTCTTCTCTAGACTGAAAGCCTTCTCCATACTTTTTCTATTATCCTGTACTGCTAACTTTTACAAGGATACAGGATCTGGCTTGAACATGGGATAAAACCAGAAGGTAGCGCCTTTAACAGAGATTTGCCATGTTTCAAGAGAGTATATGGCATCAAAGTGAGGGACAAAGTTAGCACTGAAAAGATGCTCTCAGAACACCCATTGCTCCTGTGGTTTGTGCATTATGCTCTTTTCAAAGAGATCTGGATTTGATGTATCGTCCTTTGCTTTCTGGGGCAAGGAAAATTCTGAGCCCTTTGAGAGTGAGGAGGGGTGTTAAATAAGGAAATAAAGGACCTACGGCAAAGTTCAAAAAGGAAAAAAAAACAATACACAGAAAAAACAACAGAGCTGAGAAGATTCAACCCTACAGTACCTAACAATTTTTAAAGGCGTAAGTTTGTCCAATGTGTTGCTTATTCATCCAAATTATTTTAATGATGAACAGCTTTAACATTGGAGTAGAATGCTAATTCATACTTTGTGTGTGGAATAAATGATAGGCAGCTGTGGGCCAGGGGGCCACTGGGAGCTCTCTGGCAACACAGACTGTACATGCAAAAGAACGTAACTCGGGGTCTCTGGCAGCAACAAGAAAATATATATTGCAAATTAAGTAGTTCTTCCTGCCACTTAATGAAAGCTCTGTGCATGTGACAGTGCTGTTGTCATGCAGTGATTAATTTGATGTGAATTTGGCCTGTACTTAACACTGTTCTGGGGAAGACTTCCTGCGCTATTCTAATACTTTTGAGTATAGGATCCGCAGTGGACTATAGCTTTTCAGCAGACAGGTGATAGGGTGGTAGGCTGGTAAGTTATTTTGGAGACACCTTGAGAAGCAGGAAAAATGAAGCATGCTCATTTCACTGTGCTACTGAAATGAAATACTGGGATGGATCCACCCATGCTTAGAGGGTCAGCCAAGGGCAGTGTGATCCATCTCAGCTTGCCCAAGAGCAGAAGGTTAGTTCTTGCATCTGCTGGTTTTAGCTGGGGTAGAGTTAATTTTCTTCATGGTGGCGGGTAGGGGGCTACTCAACCCCTGAACACAGGGCTGATAACATAGAGATGATTTTGTTAGCAGTGCTTACACAGAACCAAGACCTTTTCTAATTTTTGTACTGCCAGGCTGGGGAGGGGCCTGGGGGCACTTGGGAGGCTGGGAGGAGACACGGCAAGGACAGGTGACCCAAACTGACCAAAGGGACATTCCAGACCATGGAACATCATGCTCAGCACATAAAGGGGGAAAGCAGTGAATTAATTACTAGTTTTGCTTTGCTTGCTTGTGTGTGCAGCTTTTGCTTTCTCTATTAAAATGTTTTTATCTCAGCCCACAAGTTCTCTGGTTTTTACCCTACTTATTCTCTCATCAGTCTCACTGGTGGGAGAGTGAGTGGCTGTGTGGGACTTGTCTGCTGGCTGGGCAGGAACCACAACAATGCAGATGTTTCCACATCTCTGTGCACAAGCAAGATGAGGCAGAGACTTAGTTTGGTGACAGCACGGTCTTGATAGCAGCACATGTGCCACAGTGCCACAGAGGTGAGGGTCACAGGATGTCTGCTATGGTCTACAGCAACCCACAGTCACAGTTAGGGCTGGACATCTGGAGAGGGTGTCTCATTTTCTACACTAAGAACCTATCTACCCCATCTGCCCAAGATGATATTAAAAACAGTACACGTTTTCCAGTAAAATGCAGGTCCAAGTGCATCTTGTGTGAGCCCAAACACTGGCACAAAGACGCCACCCATCTCACTCTCAGCAGCAGAAAGCCCAGCTCCAGTTTGAAGGACACAGGTGAATGCAGGAGCAGACTGTGGGTGACTGTGGGCTCAGACTCTGGTTTTGCACCCCGTGTGTAAAAGGAGAACTGTTTGCACAGGGTAGTGTGAAAGGCTGCCAGTTGTCTAAGCCAGCTGGGTTACTGGAATGGAAAGGGATTGAACGTGAGAAATGCAAACTAATATCTAAAAAACTAAATGATGGACAGAGGTAGAATTTTCACTAAAAACAAATTTAAATCTTAGAATAAATCTTAATTCTAAAATCCATTCAGGAAACCCTGACAGACACCAAAATAACCATGGGCTCCCTGGCACTTTTTGTTGAAGTTATTAAAATAGCTCAGTAGCTATTGATTGAACAGTAACTTAGGACTAATGTCCAATGCCAGTCAAACCCTGATCTCCTGAACAAATGAAACTCAACTCTAAATCCATAGCCAAGAATAGGCCAGTAAGGAATGTCAGACTGCATCTGAATACAGAAGATGGAGCCTGATAGTAATATCCACCAAACCTATCTTATAAGTACCACCTTGATTCAGCAACAACTCCAACTCCTGGCTCAATGACAAGTGAAAGTTTGACTCTGACACCAAACCTACATATGTCTTGAATCCTTGTCCTATCTCCAGCTGCATTGTGTCTGTGGAGTGACCAGTGGCTCTCAGACTCAAAATTGCTCTCAGCTAGATGGTTCTTTTCAGCTGCAATGCTAAAACCTGATCAATTAACCCTTGTAATCCAGGAGAAATGCCCACAACTGGGTCTGCAGCAATAACTAAAATTAGACATGGGGTCTAGGACAACATGAGGATGTTTGATGGCTTTTGGAGAAGTCTCCTATCCAAGTATGGGACTAACATGATGAGGCCATGCATCTGTGTATGGAAAACAGAAAGAGCTTGCTGATCTTTGCTGAAGACAACTGTACTATCTTCTATGACATGCTTGGATTTTGAGTTGAAATGTGAAGCATGCACTGGATCTAACAAGAGTTATCTAGGTTTACAACACTTGCTATATGTATTTTACTTCAGGATTGATGTCAGGGTGATGTACTACAAAAAAATCTTGGTGACAGATATTTGTGTTTTTGAGCAAGCAAACTTCAGCTGATTTGGTACTATACAAGTCACTTGGGCTAGTTGGTGGGAAGTCTCAGAATGAGATTAAGAGTTTGGGATAAAGCTGCCATTTGGCTGCCTGGACTTGCAGTACTGTTTTGTAAAGAAGAGCACTGTTTGTGCTGATTGAAGCATGCTAATTAAGCGCAAAGTTTTCACATTGACTGGTTGTTAAGTTTTGGTGTGCACAGACACTAGTGGATAAAATTTACTGAATATTATTATTGTATATTATTATTTATTATTACTTTTATTGTTATTATTGTTAACTTTGCTGTGGACTATGTTTGTTTTTTTGTAATATGAACTGAAATATACAAACCAAGAGACAAAGAAGGAGGAGGAGAGGAGGTCAAATCCCACAGTAGTGGGAGCTGCTTCCCATGAGGCCCTGTCCTGACAACACTGCCAGGATTTGCAGGTGCAGACGCCTGAAAATAACAGCAGAAAAACAACAGCAGAAAAACAATTAAGGAAGAGTACAGCCAAAGAGAGTCTGGAAAACACTGCCTCATCAGCTTCGGGAGAAGGTTTTGGAGCTGCAGACCACAGACCCTGAACATTACAAAAGCAATGGGGTACTTAAGGCACAGTGCAGCACACATGTGAGGCAAGCACTGTTTTCTAGCGGGGTGACAAGCCCTGGAAGTTTCTGTCCATCTCCCTGAGGGCTCCCAAGCCTTCCCAAGAGCAGCCTGTCAATAAGGGACGCAAACAGCAGTTCCCTGCAGCGCGCGGTGACGGAGCGCGGGGTCTGCGATGGGTCAGGCACAGCTCGTTTGCGCACATGGAGCCTTTTATGGATCGCGCCTGCCGAGCTAAGATGTAGGTGTTCCCGGTCCCCAAAGGCTTCCTCAGCACTTACCCCTGAGCCTGACAGGCGTCACTGCTCCTGGCCAAAGGACAGGCTGGATTTGGGCGTCTCAGTCAGACTGGAATCACTCAGTGAATTACGTCTAGGGATCACTGATGTTTTATTTCCAGGTGTGTCAGAGAGCAAAAAAAAACCCATAATTTTTTTCCCTTTTTATTTTCTATTCCAAGCAGGGTGTGACATGGTTTGTTCATGGCTGCTTAGCTAAAAGTGACATGAGACCCAACCCAACTCCTTAGGTATTTGCTGTGAAATAGATATGATAGCAAGTCAGAATGAAATGGGAAATGACTCCTTTCCCTCCTCTGAACATGATGTCAGGCACTATTCACCCACACACTTAATTACTGATTTCATGCTATTATTCCATTGTGTTAAAAGGATTCTCTGAAACTTATAACAGATCTTTACCAGCAATTTAAACTAGCTACCAGTCTCCATCCTGGTTACTGCACATCTACTGCCAAGACACTGTTTTGGTAACAGTTAATAATCATCTGTCTGGACTACCTCACCATAAACATTACAGGGTTTCATCACTCATGTTTTATTTAATTCCGCTTGTCATCAAGGTCTATTATTGGAGCCTTACAATTTTGTTCAAGAGAGCTGATTTTTACTACTGTTGAAAGCTCCTCTATATACTTTTTGCACTTTATTCTCCTGAGCTGGGATCCTTTCCTTTTGGATCTCAGGTTGACATAAGATGTTTATTCAAATAAATTCTTTAGATGATTGACAGCATATAAGAGTCCCTGGTGGAATATGCTTGAGGTGCCAGGGGGAAAAAGAGGAAAATTCAGGAGGCTAGTAAATTACTTGCACTAAATGTAACCACCTGTCTTTGATTCTATATCCCTTGTTCCCACCCTGAAAAGTTACAAAAGCTACACCCAGCTGAAGGAGGTATAAATTGAAATCATCCTTTTCCATGCACATCATCCTCTTCTCATTGCCTTGGTTTTTGTCCTGTTGTGACCTTGCACACTTAGCCCGAAAGCATGCAGCATGAATGAGACAGATAATAAACAAATGGTTAAAATGGAATAAACAAAATGGTTAAAATGGTCAAAGACTGAAATGGGAATAATGAAGTAAGAGTTCTTTCAAGCACTGCTGTTGCACAGAGTCTCAGGCAGGACTCACATCAAGCGAGCACGTCAGGCCCTGTAATGAGGAGTGATGGCCCCACCACTCACACGCCTTTGCTCTGCTTTTGCTCTGTCCCCTGACTCTGCTTCTCCTCTGCTGCCAGGAGGAGAGGCTGTAAGGGAAAGTCTGGCAGAGAGCATGCAGGCTGTACTCCTGAAGGGTGCCGGAAGACAGGATGAAGTTTTCTATGCCAAGGAATGCGTGTTTGTGCACAGCAAACTGAAGGAGTCCAGAAAAGGCAATTGCTGGGTTGGAATGAGCCTCCTGCATTCCACCAGACCCAAAAGTCCATGAATTTGATGTGTTTTAATCAGAAATTCACTTGTAGACCTGAGAATCTTCTCATCATCAAACCTTCTCAGAGCTGCTGCCTCTTGAAACAAAGGCTTAGACAAACCAGGATTTTTCTGATAGAACAAATAAAATCTCTCCTTGCCCTTTATTATGCAAGCCAGCAGTAAAATATGCTTGAATAAAGAAGAAACAGGCATTTCTTTAAAGTCAATAGCAGATGCTGCAGTGAGTGTGTTTTTACATCCGCTCTCTCAGCACACTGACACAGCCAGGCCTGGGCAGATGTGTTTGCAATGTGTTCAGGCACCACCTCGGTTCTCCTCTGCAAGACATGCAGTCACATCAGTAACCCAAAGCCTGACTACAGTGCTATGCCATGGCTGCTATGTGGTCAGAACTAATGGGCTTTTGGATTGCTCCAAGAGCAAGTAGAGCAGAAGCACAACATTCTGTGTTTGTTCATGTAGAAATCTCCCATCCTGAGGCTCTTGAATGTGTTTTGCCAACAGAAACAAACAACTTTTCTCTTTATACCACAGTTCCTCCTGTCTGTCCTGTGATTTGTCCTTTCCCTGTTGTTCCTGACCTTTCTCAGATTCAAACCGGCAACTCGAGACACAGCACTTGGAGTAATCACTGATTATCGTCCAGCAACTAGAAGTCTTCTCTATATTGCTTTTTCACAAGCAATCTTTTTTTCAAAATGATTTCTCTGCTTTCAGATAAGTGTTATTTCAGAAATTCCTTCACATCTGTCATTTGTGATCTTATTGAGTTGGTCTTGCTGCAGCATCTTTCCTCTCTTTTCCCTCTCTTCTGGAGGATGTGTCCTAGGACTGGACACAGCTGTGTTTTGGCTGCATGTAGGGGTGAAACTCTGTGCTCCAGGTGTAGACTGGACTTCAGATAATCTGAGAAAACAAACTTGGTCAACAGTGCTGTCCATAAAACAGAGCCTGTACCCTTTATCCTTTGCCATAGTATTTTAAAATGATAGTCCTCTCCTCCAGAGAGGGCACAGAGAACTCACCTATGCCAGACTGTGAGCAGGTGTTTTTGTGGAGAGCCCACCAGGCGTTCTTCTCTTTGGGCATTCCTAGGGGCTGGAAGGCTGATGTGATGTCCATGACTGCCTCCAAGTCATAACATGGCAAAAAAAATTCACCTCTTCCTCTTTTGCATATCCTGCCCAGCTTGCCCAGCTGAAGCAAGTCCTTTTTCCTGAATACTTGGGGACACTGAGGCAGATTGATGGTCTTGCTGCATATTCTCATTTTCTTCTTCCTTAGAAGGAAAGTTTCCCTCAGGATGGCAGATGAGTCAAACTGCCGACAGGAATCAGTACCTTTGCCAGGATTTATTTCTAGTCCTTTGCTTAGGGAGCTGAGGAGCCCCAGGCAGCATTAAAAGGTGGCAGAGAAGGAGAAGGAGGGAATTTGGGACTCTAAAGAGCCACCTTCCTCCCTTCAGTGGCTGGACCCAGAGATTTTCAGGAAATGTCCTTTGTACCTCTGTGTGTGCTCTTGCCATGTTCCTCTCACCATTTTCTACCCCATTCCCACCACCCCCTGCCTCAGGCTCAGGAAGAAGCCTGGCAGAGGCAAGCACAGGCAGAACAGCTGCAGGAGCAGCTGGGTCAGATGCCAGAGTATTTTGCACAGTTTTTGCTGGCCATATTCAGCCATTCATTGCTGTTTGCTCCAAAGCCCATCTCCCCCTCCTGCTCATGGCTCTTCATCACAGCTTCATTCCTTTTGGCCTCTGGCTCTTGCTGCCTTGCTTCTCCTCTCCTGGCTGGGCCAGCCTCTCTTGTTCCATTCCCTCCTCCCTCCCCCTGCTGCTTGCCCTGCCTATTTTGGACATGAACTCCCTGTCACTCAGAGAGCCACACAGAGCCTGGCACACTGGGGTCCCTTTCCAGGCACTGCTGTAATAACAACCACAGAATCACATTGTGCTTATATCTTTACTAGTTTATACAGGAATATACAGTGGTGTTTTACAAGGCTATAAAATATATATCTTAAAGGAAACAAGCACAGGAAAACAGGAGAAGTGGGGCCAGATCAGCTGATGTAAATAAAGGCTGCATTGAATTAAATAGTGCTGCAACTATTTACAGCAGCTGTAGGACCTGACCTGTGGCCCCTTCCCAAAGCAGGGACTTGCTGCTGCCTTCTGCCTCCCTTATGGCAGAAAGCGAACCGAGCTCCCCATGCCCACCCAGTGCAGGGGGATGCTGGCTGGGAGCAGGGGGAGCACCCCGGCTCCAGCCACCTGGGGCTGGGACACAGCTGTGTGGCACTGCAGGTGGTGATGCTGACAGCCAGGCTGCCGTCCTGTGCCTGGGGCTGGGGCAGGGACACATCCTCCCTGCCCATCGCCTGTGCCTTGCCATGGAGCAGCTGCAGCTCCTCTGGAGCTGGGCAGGATTCACAGCACTCGTCAAATGGTGCCATTTCAGATCTCTAGAAACTGCTCTAGAAATGTGAGGTCAGATCAAATCCAGCTTTGATTTCTAGGTGCTGGAAAGAAATCGTTTGGCAAAGGTCAAACTTTTTATTTTGACATTTTCTGGTTTGAGGAGAAGCTGAATTCAGTTTTACCTGAAATGAGTAGAACTTGCCATTCAACCACTAAAATTATAAACTTGTGCCTCTGTAGGACTTTCTGGATTACATACACAGCATGTACAGTAAAGCACTTCTTATTTTTCTGGGATCCTATTATTTTCAAAAATAAGAATTCCAACAGCAGCCTTTGAGGAGAGATGGTATCCCACTGAGGCATCAGAATGACATGAATTTTTATCTCTGGCAAGTTGCTGTACTGAATATTTACAGAATCCAGTTATACAAATAAAACAAAAGGACTAACTCTGTAGAGCTAAACTAAGAAAATGGATAAAGCTATTTTTGTGTCTTTTTTTTTTTTCCAGGACTTTTCAGAAGAAAGGGATGTTTTCTCTATAGGAATGCAGTTCTGTGGACAGTCAGAAGGGGTAGGAAGTGCCAGCTTTACCCTCAACCAGACTGTCTCAGTTGCCATGAGTTATTTACAGATGTCAGTATCTTCAAAATACTGCCTTACAAAAAAAACCACCTGTATCAAATTTTAATTTTGAAAAGAGTCTAGATGTCAAACAATAGGACCAGCTGGAGTTTCCTTCTGTGCTGAAATAAAATACTCAGAGAACAGCAATGATACACTCTAAAATCTGTTTTGTCACATCTCCTCTGGAAAACTGTAGATTTCAGTGGTTCTTCATTTCATTAGGAAAAAAAACCAAAAAACCCAAGGTAAAAATCCCTAAACCTTTCCAACCAGCTGTAAAGAAAAAGTGTAAAGCGCAGCAGTCAGCTTCCTGAGATGGTCACAAAGGGTGATGAAAGGAGGTCATGTGTGGAGCAGCTCTTCCCGCTCGCATCTCCGGTGGCTGCAGTGGGCTCACCCTGGCCGGGCTACAGAGGGTTTGTGTCCCCGGGACGCTCCCGGCACAGTGGCCACTCGCACCTGCACAGCGGGGCTGGAGAGCCCTGCCAAAGCACCACGGCAGGTTCCTGCTCTGGGGACAAAGCAGTACTGAATCAGGCCTAGAAGTGCTCGGGTTTGGATTTCCAAGGATCTTTCATTCTGGTTTCCAAGACTGTAAACACGCAGTGATTAACAGTCTGGAAGCACTCACCATTTCCTCCATGGCCTGAGCCTTAATGGCAATCCTGGGGGGGGAGGATGATGGGCTAAATCCCATCTTTTGTTGAAATCCATGAGAAATGACCTGCCAGCGTGCATTGGAAGCGAACGCTGTGCTTTGGCTCTGCTGACGAGCTCTGCTCTTGGCCTTCTCAGGATCGTGCACATCTGCAGCAGTGGAAAACTGCTTTCAAATGCTGCAGAGCACACCTTTCAAATGAGCTGAGTAGGCACATCAGAGAGAGGCAAGAAAGGGAAAAGGGGCTAAGATGTGATTGCTAAATAAGAAATCAGCAAGGCCCGTTTGGCACCGCGAACACTCCTCCCTGCGATTTGGCAGGGCTGCCTACATGCTGCACAGGTGCAAATGACTTCTCCAGGGACAAAGCACTGCAAAACTGAGCCTCTTTTCCAGAAAAAGACAAGCAGGGAAATAAAACCTCTGGACCAAACCTTGCTCTCATTAACACTCTTGAATTCTACTGACTCAAGGCAAAAAGCCTTCTCAGATTGAGCAAGAAAAAGCTTAATATCTAATTTTTCTGGTTTGACCAGAAGGTACCAGCAGGCATGGTGTCCTCCATGCTGAAGGAGACACTAACTTTCCTGGAGTAGTGAAGGAGAGGTTTGCTCACCATCTTGTTACCAGTGCTCTCTACATACCGTTTAAGTGTTCCAAGCATTACTAGGGGTTTACATATTCCCTCCATCTCCACCTCAGCTTGCATGCGTGCTGCTCACTAGGATATGTACAATGTGGTCCTGCTGCATCCCACCCCCTCCCTGGAGGTGGAGATGGAGTCAATTTTCCAATATCAGGGGTGTCACTGACATCCAGCAGCTCTGGAGCTTCCTTGACTCCTGTGTTTACAGTGCAGCAAATCCCAGGGCAGAGCTCAATCATGGGCGTTACAGCTGCACGGGGCTTTCTCAGTGGTCTCATCACACAACAGAGAATACATTACAAATACCTCTATTTGCCTTTTGTTTGCAGGGAATACAAAAAGAAGCCATGAGGAAGCATGTACCATATGAAATCATACCAATGGGCATTTTTCTTAGTTATTAATTAGGAATTAAAAGGAAAATGTGCTAATGGTAGCCAGATATAAAGAACAGCAATTTTTACAAAGTATCACCACTTTTTCATTTTGGTTTTTTTTTTTTTTTTTCTGGAAAAAACTGTTAAAGCAATTTGGATAAACTAATGTTTATCTAAATGTTCAAAGTGTGCAGAGGTCTTTGATATCAGAGCAATCCCTTTGTGGCCTGGCTTTTTGACATACACCCTGCTGGCCTTTACTTTGTGTGCTGCAACACTAGAATATTATACTCAGATACAAAAGAAGTCAATAAATACAAACTTTAATTAAAATAATGTCTCCTACCAGCAAGCTGCTGATAAACATCACAGTCTTCTAGTCCTCTGTTTTTCATATTTTATGCTGTTTCAGGAATTTACTGAGCTACAAACTTGTTGGTTTTCTTTATTTTATAGATCAAATGTACACAGTTGTTATCATTTTATGCAAGCTTCTGTTATTACAGAAATATGAGGTTCTTGCATAATTACAAAAGAAAATTGTAGAAGATCAAGACAAAGAAGACATATTATACACTTTACACAACTTCCACTTTCATCTCAGCTGTCTTTGCTTCAGGACTTTCCATTCTTTCAATACTTTTCTCCAAATGATTCAGTTGATCCCCCCTAATATCACCCTGCTGTGATGACCCATTGGGCTATACATAATAATGCTGCATGCATCCAGCACCAGTGGGTTAAAACGGCACTACAATATGAGTATTATTCTACCAGCTTGATGAACTCATTTACAACTGTGGTACAGGTGATAAAATTACAGAGCTGCAAATCCCTTTGGTCTTCTGGAGTCCTCTAGCTGATGTCATTTTTCACCAGGAATTAATATGTTATTTCTTTCTAGAGAGCTGAGAAGTGCAAGGAAGGCAGATAGATATGATTATTAAATGCAGTGTATGCAAGAGGGGAAAAGATGCTGAAGTCAAATATATACAAAAATTAATAGCTTTCCTGATCTGAGCTCATGTTTCTCATGCTCTTTGGATTACAGTAGGGTTACCCTTCTGGTGTCTGCACCCCAGGGATTCACATCTGTGTAAATGTGGTAATAGAAAAAGGCCCTCATGATGAATTCATGAATTGTTCTCATTGACACTGGTTGATACTTTTACTTGGACAAGTCTCCTTTGCAGGTGCACTGACCACACACTAATTGAAAGGATTATTTTCATAACTTTCTGTGCAGTCTGCAAGGCTTTCTGTGAAAAGCATAATTGTTTCAACCAGCTGCTTGGAGTTGTTTTTATTAATTTCTTTAAATCCAACAATGCTGGATCGGCATATTTGAGACTCTCCTCCAAACTGCATATGAGTATAAATAAAATTAGTGAATGTGGATCTTGTGTAGGAGTGAAATTTGTTTGCAAGTACAGAATTTCTGTGCAGAGGAAAATTGCTTTTGAAATGCACTTTTTCTCCCAGCCTCGTGCTATTTTTACCCTCATCCCCACAACAAATCCTTAATGTGCAGTATGTCTGCATGGCACCTGTTGGGATTAGCTGGGGCCCAAGCAGACACATTACAAGTCCACGCATTTGCACTGCCTGAAACATCTAATCCTGACTTTATGCTGTGTGAAGCTCCAGCCATAAAGGGTTCTTCAAGCAGTGTTATTCCCCTTTCTTGAGTGAAAGGCAGGTCTCTTCCCATAAGACTGGTCCTAAAGCCTTATGAACTCAGTCCTTAATTCATATAGCAAACAAGCAGTATTAAAAAGGAGTCCATGGAACAATTACTTGGATGCCACCTTGGTACCTCCCTGCTCCTTTGTTTGGGGGAAATGCTCAAGATGTGGAAATTTCTCTGGACAAGCTGAGTAAAATCAGGCTGGGAACAATATACAATCTCCCAGAAACAGGGGGTGATCCACTCACCCCTCAGCTCTCTTCTCACCTCAACTCATCCCCTCAGCATCTCGGGGACCAGAGGGTTTAGCTTTCATGCAAAAATCCTGCCATCTCCCACAGCAGCAGAGCAAGATTTACACAGGAAAGGGGATTCCAGTCCTACTTTCTTCTGTAGCCGGGGTGTCTGTACACTGCCTTCCTGTCCCAGCCCCTCTTCCACCTCCATTTCCACTCCATCCCAGATGGGAGACTACAGCCAAGCCCTTCTCTGGTCTCACCCCTTCCTGCTGACATTCCACACGCCCAGCCATTGAGTGGGGCTCCAAACACCTTCTGAGAGTCCTGATCACCCTTGATAGTGGGAAAAGCACCCTGAGCCTCTTTCTTCCCTTACATTTGGGGTCTGGCTTGCACGTGTCACATGCCATGAGACTATGGAAACACAACACATGCCATGAGACCTGACTTAAAATCCATCAGGAGGATGACATAACTGGAGCAACACCCAGAAAAGGTGCAAAATGGTGCTTTGGTGGCTGGAATATGATGCGGGAATTTCTGAACAGATAGCACTCAAGATTTTGAGCTTTCTTAATGTAAAACATCTGTGTGACTGTCAGCCTCCTTGTACTCCCACAGCCCCACTGGTAACACCTTTGCTCCTATGGGAAAGGTGGTTTTGTAGGGCAAACTGAGACTTCCCTCTTACTGCTGCTGTCTGGGACACAAGAAAACAATCACACATTTAAAAACCAGGCAATGAGCCTTGCAAAACCAAGGGGCTGTGTCAGAAATTACTATTAATATGCAAGTAAAAGAAAGGTTTCCTAATTTTCATTATTTGGACTCACCAGGGTGGGATATACTTTTTACTTTTTCTCTGCTCCCATTTAATATTTAAAAAAAAATAAACAAAAACTTGTTTTGGAAAAAAAAGATATGCAGGAATAAAAAAAAAAAATGCAATAAATATTTTGGGTACTTCCAGGAAAATAGCAAGCATTGGAAATACAGATGGTCCAAAAAAATGGAATTACCATTTCTGGACATATTTGGCATGTTCAAGCTTTCCATTAAAAATCAGAACAAAACTTCAATAGTTTAAATTTCATGGTATTTCATACCAGGAACAAAACCACCTCTTTTTTTCAGTGAAATCAGTGTTTTGGTAATAGTCTCATGAAATTAAGTAAAGCTTGTACTAGTGTAGCAGAAGAGTTTGCTGGGATAAAACAGCTAATGGTCATAGGACGCACAGACTGTGTCCCAGAGAAGTTCCATAAAATACTTAAGCAGATGTCAGGACAGCACCTCTAAGGTTACTTTGTCTCTTGTTCGAGTAGGGAATGAGCTTCTATGCCATCCTATGTCTGACCTGCCAAATTCCCACTTTCCTCCCTGGCCTGCTTAGATGCTATTCCTTCTCCTGACCTGCAAGGAAAACTCTCCCCACACTGTGCTGCAGCTGTGCCTCCATCAGTCCTGGGCACTCATGGGGACTAAGGACATGACAAACAATCACTTAGGGATTTGGGGCCATTGTGTTAGAAGGGTAACATTCAATTTTGCTGCAATGCTGCTCTGAGCAAAGTGTTCTTGTGTGGACCTATACCCAGGATTTGATGTATGCCAGTCAGGCTTACGACTGCTGCCTCTGATGGCATTCTCTAGGCACAGATGAGTCTGGTCAGGCATCCCAGCTACTTTCCTTTGGCCCTGGTGCTTCAATAGAACCAGCATTTCTTCAGGCCATGAACAGCAAACCTCCACAAAACCTTTTACCATGTTCCCACCTTCTGCTGCTGTTCACTTCCCAGTGCTAGCAGTGAATTGGTCTCTGAGGAGCACAGGTTGCAGCCTGTCTCAGAGCAGGCAAAGGTTTTCTTTGGCAAGAAACAAAAAAGCTTTCTGCACGGAGCCCCGCATGGCTCAGCGTGGCCAAGGGCTGCACAGTCCTGCAGTGCAGCTGAGGAGCATCTCCTCTGTCTAAACAGGTTTGTAAATCAAACACTGCTTTATTCATGTTTGCTCTCACTGTAGCTTCATAATTCCTGATAATCATACTCAGCTCCAAAGTTTGCTCCTAAACTTCCCAGAAAAGCTACATACTGCACTGTAAAAATGCAGTGTATGTTTTTCTACTGAAAAAGGCAAAGATAAAGCAGGATCTAGTCAGTAAAAAGCAGGATCTAGTTAGTAAAAAGCAGGATCTAGTTAGTCACCAATCACAGCATTCCAAACACTTCCAAGATACAAAGGGCACTGTAACATGACTTTCTGGTAACACTGTCATGGGTCTTATTTAGAAAATGGCAGGGGATGATGATAGGTCTCGTCCAACAGGGCCATCCTTGTACAGAATATGCTCCAAAGCAAGACCTGCAAGGACATTCTCCAAAAGATCCTCATTAAAGGGCCTCTCATGTCTTGCCAGGATGGTTCTTCCTGCAGCCACAAAGCCAAATAGGGCACCCAGGATGTGCCTCCTGCTAGTGATCCATGCACAGCATCTGTGTAAAGCTGCTCATGTACACAAGGGGCCTTCCCACAGCTATTAGGTTTTGTGCGCCAGGGTCTTACCTGAAGATTAGCATTGAAATAAATTTTTGTTCATAAAACCATTTATAACAAATAAAGCATGCTTTACTTGCCCTTTAAGAAAACACTAAAGCCATGTTATGGTTACTATTTTTCCCTAATAAAAATTAATTTTCTATCCTGCTCTGCCTGGTATCACTAGTAAATAAGGATGGCTAAGGAAGTGCTTCCCTGATAAGGGACAGCCCTTGTTAAACAGCCACTAAAACCACTGCTATCTAGACCACAGCTGCATCTGCTACAGCATGGGGTTCTTTTCATCTGTGATCCAAACCCTGTGTTCCTTGGCGAGACGAGACTCACTCTGCTCTTGAGTGGCACTTTGCTGGCCTAAAAACTGATTTGCCCACATGTTTGTCAAAGGCTGATCCTCAGCAGGTGGCATTTATTTGAAACCGGACATGGCAGGTGGTTTCAGCCCAGAAACACATTTTTGCACAGATTCCAGTTAAGTGTTTATAAGCTATTGGTTATATAAAACTGAAATGGGTGATGTTGGCAAGTTTTCTGTACTTTCTCTGTGTGCTAACAGCTCGGCTTAACTTTTGTTTGTTGTTGTGAGGCTTTCAAGTGTGTGTCAAATATTAACATTTTAATTCTCAAGGAAATTAGTAGTTGGAAAACTATAATCCCTTACAAGTACGCATGCACACACACGTGGACACGCTTAGTCCATTAAAATCACTTATGTTATTAAGTTTGTAATAAATCCTCAATGTGGAATGGCACGTGCTGAATCATTGAGGTATTTGACAAAGATCTGTTTAAAGGGTTACTCTGGGGCCCCAAATTCCATTTTTTAAAACAAGGCCCTATTGAACCTAATCAATGGGTTTTCTGTGATTCCACCCCCTTCACATCCCCCAGCAACTTTAATTAAGAGCTTTTGGCAACTTTAAAGGCTGCTATGTATTATTTTTAGCTGTAGCTGTGAATTGCTATGGAAGACCATGAAAACATGCCTGCGTTGATCTTACTGCCTCCCTCCAGGAGCGGCTGCAAAACTTTCCCTTGCCCATGGCCGTGGCTGGCATCGAATTCTCCAGCCCCAGCTGGAGGAACAGGCAGGTTCGGTGGCACTGCTGGCAGGCAGGGGACATTCCTCTCCAGGTTCATGCAGGGAAGGTCAGGAACCAGACCTGGTACTGCCAAAGCATCTCAGGGCAGTGGCAATGGTTTTGGCAGGTGAGAGGCCCAGCCCTAGGGTGTAACGTGGCCACTCCAGGCCAGACTGCAGACAACAGCCTTCAGCAGCTGCCAGGCTGGCAGGAGCAGGCTCCTGTGCTGAGCAGGCACACAGCCTCCTCTTGTTTGTTTACTTTTTAATCAGGGTTTTCTGCGCTACATGTAAAGGAAATAAAGGGGCTAGTGGGTTCGTTGAGTTGGCTGGTTTTTGTTTCAGGACAAATTATGATATCCGTTCCTTTTTAAAATTTTTCCCGGTATTCTTTGAATGAGAAATGGGGTCGTCCCGCCAGGACAAAGAGACTTGGCCAGCATGCCAAAACTGCAATTACAGCAAAATGAAAAAAGTAAGAATGAAATGTATTTTATTCATTTCAGCTGTTATGTCTTAATGCAAAGAAATCCCTTTGCACAGTTCTGTAACTGACACCAATTTCTAATCTCCAATACTATTAACTTCTAAATCCCTGTTATAAAGAACATTGGCAGAATACCAGAGTCTAGTGCAGCTAAATAAACTTAGTGAGACCTGGTGTTTTATTTTCTTTTTTCTCAAATGCTGAAAAAATCATTAAACTATTTTGTTAATTGCTGATAACATTTGATTAGTTGGATTTCCTCTTTTGGCTGCAATAGACACATTCCTGGAGCATGAGCATGTTTGCCTTTGGGACAAACAAAAAAGAAAAAATAGAAAGAAAGAGAGGCCATTTTTTGAAATGACAAAATGTATTGTTACAAGATTAGAGACAGGATAGCTCCAGGATTATGCTGTATCGCTAACTCAATTTAAGAGGCCTATGAATTGAAACTAAATATTGAATAGCTGTAGGGAAAGGCATTGTTAAGAAGTAATATCTGTGTGAAAACTTGTTTGTTTCATCTCAGATGGATTGAAACAGTTTTCTGACAACTCAGAGACTGTCTCATACAAGCTAGCAAACCTTAAAACATTTATTTCTCTCTACTACTTCACTAAAATGGCACTGGAAGACCAAGTCTCAGATGTGCACAAATAAATACTAACTACAAACAACCTCAACAGAAATGTTTCTACAAGTCAGGGACAGGCTTTGAGTGAGACTCCTGCCTTGACATCATCATTCCAAAGGAATCTGCAAAACTGTCTTCTGCTAACCTTGACTTTAGTGATGTTCTAAACCAATGTATCATCACTTCTCACTTCTACGCTACAAGATTTAATTGGGAGCTTAAACAGAGCTGTGCCAAGTGGGACAGTGGAAGTAATTACCAGATTTAGATATTCTGGCATCGTGGACAGAATTACTTAAGCACAGGAAATGAATTATAGCAGAATATCCTTAGACTCAAAAATTATTGGCAGGGAGGAAGGGAAGAACAATGCAGCCTTGGTTACATGCTGACGAGCTTTGGCTGATTTGCTGTGTTACCATTTTAGTCTGTGTGTGGCTATTTAATTTTTTTTCCTCAAGAGAGCTGAAGTTCTAACACCATCTAAGTCAGAGCTTGGAGAGCTTTTTTCATTTTGTGTCCAAAGCACAGTTGGGTTCACAGAGGACTGAACAAAGGGAGAATATCAAGAAAATATGGGTTGCTCTTACTGGAGCATAGGATCTTCCATGAATAAGAACTTCTTGTGATATTAAAAAGGGCTGTAAAACCCCCTTCTTCTGTTTCTGACCTCACAATCTAGCTGTACCTGTGTCCCAGTATCTTTAAATAAATTAATGAAAAACTCTTGACAGAAGCCGTAGAGGAAAATATCTGGATTTATCTCACCTAATTTGAGACATTTGCATGAGATCCCTTGGCATGGTGTGTGACACCAAAGGCTCCTTCAGTAATCCCTGCAGACAGACCAGCACCCCTCTTCCTTCATGGTCTGAGTTGCCCTCTGACAGATCATCCATTTAGCAGGCAATTCTCCTACCACACTTATTATTTAGGTCCCAAAGCCAAGACCTTAGAGTGGCTGCAGAGATGTGAGCCTGGGCCATTGGACAGAGCAGACTGACAGAGCAGACTGACAGAGCAGACAGACAGAGGACCATGAGCCAAGGGCCCCGTGGCTGAGTATTTTCACTGGGACTGTCAAGGCTACCAGCAGGGCTAGCAATGTTGGTCAAACACTGCAGACCCGTGACATGCTCAGAAAGGAGATAAGATTGCATCACCTTTACCAGATGTCACAAATGGATCTCAGATGGTAATTTTCTACTGTATGTACTGGCATCTTAAGCAAAATATGATCCAAAAGAGCAGGCTCTGTATGCCATTATCAATCCCCTAAGCCTGTTGTCTTACCAGCTGTGACATCATTAGCTGCACATCTGTCTCTAAGCCAAAGGTGGTTTTCTAGCCTAACTCTTATCCCACATCTACTCTGAATAAGCTCTGAATAAAAGACACTTGTTAAAGTTCAGCTGTAGCAGGGGGTACATCAAGAGATGGCAGATGGGCAGGCCCAAGCCTCTATCACTGAATACAAAGATATATGGCCTATTGTCTCCTTATGGCTCATGTGATACCCTTGATAAGAAGAATGTAAGTGTCTGGCAGCCATAAAAAGTGAAATCTATACCCGAGGAATGCATATAAGTCAACTTCTACTTAAGCCTTAAATGATGGGTATATGTATAATAGTAGCACCGAGAAAATGTGAGGGTTTCCAGTTCAGTGGCCTAAACTGATGAGAGAAGAGCAAGTTGGAATTGACCTGAAAAAATATTTGAAGGGAGTTTAAAACAGCTAGAAATAATTTTTCCTCTGGCATTTTAATAAAAATTAAAAATAAGATTCCAAAAAAGATGAAAAGAAGGAAAAGATGGCTCATACTGTGTGTTAGTTTACCAGATTATTATGAAACCAATAACTACACACTTTTCCCCTACTAGTTCTAACCAACATAAATTTCATGCCCCGGATTGTAAGGCTCAGAAGTTTTGCTGTGTCTACATCTACATTCAGCCCCATTGAAACTTTGCTAAAAAAAAAAGCCTCATCACACAAAAAAAAAAGCCTATCTGAGGCTGAGCTGGAGAATACACAGGTCTTTTTTTCCTTGAACTTGATGGCATGACAGCAAACAGAAGAAATGAAAAAATTGTCCCTTCTGGCACCATATTCATAGGAGGGAAGGTCTCACGGTCAGATACTGCACAGTGATGGAGCCTCCTGCATCCTCATGCTCCCTTTGATAAGGAGAGGGAGTCAATGAGAGCCGAATCCTGACACAGCAATGGCCTTTGCTCCTTAGAGCAACAAGGCCTTTTAGGGATAATTCAACTTAAGCATAAAAGAAAAGAAGCAGAAGTGACCCTGTGTTCCCTAGCAGAGAGAACTCTGGGCATGTCTGGGTGATACCTGCAGGCTCACTGGAGGGGTCCCTCTGTGCCAAAAATTAGTGTATTCTCCCATTCATGCATTTGCTTTGCAAGAAACACTGGGGGCCATGCTGTGAACTGCAAAAGCACAGGCTGGCTACTGTTTGTGTGGCCTCATCCCACCCCTGTTCCAGAGCACAAATAAGGAATTTTTGCTCTTTAACAGAGTCAGGAGTACTCTATAATCCAAGCAGCTTCATAATGAGCAAGCTCTCATTTAGTGTGAGGCCTTATTCATTACATGCCTTACTTACAGCATACTGTTAAAACAGCCACGATGTTGCCCTGACTCTGTTTTGGTTTTGGACTAAATACAGCACAGTAAGTCAAACATTATTGGTCACAATGGTAATGCGCAGTGTGTATAATGTGCTTTTATTGCTGCAAGGCATAGCTGAAATATTTACACAGAATACATGAAATAACAGCAAGATTCATGTTCTGTTCCTTATTTGTAAGGTATTTTATTAAAAAGAATCTGAAGTTCATAAATAAAATAGTAATATCACTTATTTCCAGATACTAGTTCCAGCTTGTTGATTTTAATAGACAAGTATAACACTTCAAATGTGGAAACACAGTGGGTAATATTTATATTGAAATCTCCAAGAACCGTGGTATTTTGCTCATGTGGAATATCATGGCATTTTGCCTGGATCAAGTAACCAGCAGATTAGCACATTAACACTTTTAAGAAACATGCGTGTAATCCACTCTGAATGTGGTCTTTGACTCCTGGTAGGAATACCTAATGATTTTCAAATTGGCACGTTACTTTATAAAGCAAATCAAATAAACAGGAATTGCAGAGCAGCTTTGGTTGGGGTGGATGGCATAAGCACACTCATGTTATCAACAGAGGAGACAGGATCAGCTCTACAGCCACAGAAAGATTTGCAGTATCTAGAGAGATGCAGGAGCTTTATGGCTTTATTTCTCCATGTGAGTGGGTAAGTGACATTCACAGTCACCAGTTCAAGGTGAGAGTAATGACAGACCTCTAAGACTGACCAAAGCCAGAAAAACCTGCAAAAACCATCACCATTGCCAATGATAAAGCTCCCACTCCAGTCTGCAGCTAGAGGAATATGTCCGCAAGACAGACAACCATGTCCAGGCTGCCACAGGCTCCATTCCTAACCAGGAATTAAGGAGAAGAGCAAGAGGCACAAGGGTTGTCAGTCCTCTGTTACTTGGCCAAGGATGTGTGCCTTCAAAGCTGTACTCCAACACAGACTCTTCACATGGTTTTGGTCACACTGCCAGTTCCCTGCACTGCTTTTTCCACTTCCCACAGAGAAAATAATCCATCCTTCCCTTCGTGGGAGCTGCTGCTGACTGCAGTGGTGTGCTCGTGGTGATGAGCTGCTCCACATGCACAAAGTGCTGGTTGTGTGGAATGTGCATGCAGGCTCGGTGGTAGGGTAGCTCAGGGCTCTGGCTATTTTAACAGCCATATAGAAGGGAAAAATCCTTCCATTTCCAGGGTGCTTTCAGTGTGCTGTAGCAACTGAGTTCAACTTCTGAGGCAGGAGACAGCAGGGAAAACCCAACAGCCTCCCTCCCACGAAAGAAGCAGCGGAGTCCAGGCTGCATGCCAAGGAATCCTATCTCCAATCTTATAAAAAACTCACCAGGGCCACCTCAAAAACAATAGTGAAGTCACGCTTGGCTGCAGTTGGTTATGGTTTGAGAGCAAGACCACGAACAGGTCTCCCAGAACTATTGTGGCTGGCTCCATTTCCTGCTAACTCAATTCATCACACTTGTTCTCTCCTTCCTGGAGACAACTTTTATAGCCCCATTAATGTACTTACAGAGTGTCCCTGCTTTCCCCAAGACCAGATATAGCTGCCCCAGGTCATAGTAATTAAGGCTGTTCTTTGGAAGTTACTACATAGAAGTTAATGGTACAAATCAAGAGATTGTTCACAAAGGTTAATTTGGGGATTTCACCCTTCATCCTACTGAGGGCTGATGCCCTTCTTGCTTCTGCACTAGAGAATCAGGAATAAGTACAGAGTTTCTGGTTCTCCAAATAGAAGGTAAAATATCCTTGCTAGATCATGTACCCAAGATTAAAAAAACCCTATGGTTTCAACTTTGGTTAAAATAACCTGGCTAAGAAAGCCCCAACATGGATATTTGTGAAATGAAAGAATTTTAGAAAAGGAAATTCTGGGATGTGAAAAAGAGTGAGAGAATTGTTGTCATGGAAAGAGTCAAATCAAACTATCTTTTAAAGCTAAAAAACAAATCAAGAATCTGTTAAATCTGTTCCCACCTCTTCTTTAGTTGCCTGGACGCAGAAAGGATTTTTACCTCTGCATTGAAGTCATCTGTTGAAAAAAATATAGTGGGAAATATTAAAATGTTAATCATGAAGAACTTGGAAAGCTCATTTAGAAAGCAGCTCAGATGTCAATAAGCATCAGTTGCTGTGAACCAAGCACACACTGAGTACACTATTAACATCTTGTCAAAACTCTTGGGTATACAACATCAACAAAGCAGAAACAGCTCTGAGTAAAGCTCCAGTGTCAGGACAGGATGAGGTTTGATGGACTATTAAAAACCCAAACCAACCTCCCCCTACTTAAGCTCACACAAAAGCCCAGATTTTTGGAACATCACACTGGAGTCAGGCCTTCCCCTCCCCACTGACAGCTGAAGCTATTTTTGAATTTGGGTTAGATTTAGTGACTAGGCTCCAGCCAAAAAATTTAGGGGGGGCGTGGGGAAATCATTGGAAAAAGTCATAAGACTTTGCCTATTTCAGAAACAAAAGGTTTCCATTTTTTGGGCTGGGTTCACAGGAGGATTTGGGAGCTGACCGCTTTCAGATGTGCATGCTGCAGAGGGGTGATTACACGCCTGCAGCTCTGGTACCCCAGGAATGGGGATCAGGGAATGCCATCCCTGTGCTTTTATATCAGCACCCTCCACAGAGGCAGCCAGATCTGTAGGGAAGTGCTTGAGTAGGCAACTTAGAGCAGCATGCAGAAACTGGTTATGCTGGAGCCTTGTTTAGGATGGCAGAGCTGCTTGTTTGGGATAGCAGAGCTGCCTTCACATGAGACCTTTCTCAATTCATTTAAAAATTGACTTCTAAACAGAATATAGACAATGTTTGCAGTAATAAAAGGGGTGGGGGGACAAGGATGTGCTTCGCTGGAGTGCATGAGGATCCCCACTTCCAAGGCCAGAAAGGATGTAATTTGGTCTCTCCTAAAGTCTTATATTTTTTAATCCATACTTTTAGAGCAAAGCAAGTACTCCTGCACAGTGTCCTGTGGAGGCTTTAACCTTTTCCCTCCCTTCAGAGACTTCTTTTTAAGTTCTTTCATTCAGAAAATGTGGATGTTTGGGCTTGCTTAGTCAAAGAGCAGCAAGTGAGGAAGCACCAGGAGAACCTTAACATAAAGCTGCCTTTTATCCACACACTTAAACAGTCTTCACTACACAGCAACTGAGTCTCTTGCAGTCATTGCTAGATTTCATCCTCACAAGACCGTTTATTAGATAAATATGTTTTCTGCTTTTATCAATGCCAGACAGAAGCAGTAGGTGGGGGGAATGTCTTGGCAAAGGTCATGGAGGACAATTCCAGTTGAAGGATGGGGGAATCTGGGTTTTCCAGGTCCCACCAGCTCCTAGGACATCTCTCTTCCGTCAGAGAGCCACTGGGGAGGAAACAAGGTCAGCAGCAGTCATGAAGAAAAGATCTGAGCATAGGAAAACCTGGGGCTGACCCAGGAGAGAATAAAGCAGAAAGCAATGTGTTTATTTGAATGCCAAGGTTGTTTAACAGTGCTGCATCTCCACATGCATGGAGGTTTCCTCACTGCTCTCAAAGGGCAGCTTGACTGCAAATTTGGCATTTTCCTCAGAAGGTCCCTGTGAAGAAGTCAGAAGCTGGAAGAGAACAATTCCCATTTTGATGGGAAAGTGCTGATCTTCAGTCATAGAACACTAAATAAATCACTGAAACTTATAAAAAAAAAATCTAAAAAGGGCTAAAAAGCCCAGTCAGCTTAGGTGTCTGGTCTTACCTTCTCACACAGTCCTTTGTGCAAAAACCATCTTACCTTTCCCTCCAGCATGCGTCTCTTCCCTGGCTCATCTAACCATGGCCACAAAGCCAACACTTTCTGCCTGGTGGGGTCGGTGACCCTCCTCAGCAGCCCCCACTGCCATGATAATGCCACAGATAACAGCCAGCTGGCAGGCAAGAACGTTCCCCTGTCTCTGAACACATCTGGGTGGTCATGGAGCTGGGGCGTGGAGGCCACAGAGCGAGGAGGAACCCCTTGCCTCCACAAAACTAGGACAGTACCTTAAAAAAGACTGATGGAAAAACTGATGTTTTCCAGTTATGAACTCTGCCAGATAACCTTGAAAACTACTGAGACACAAGAAAGCTTTGGTCCTACAAAGCCTTAGAAAAGTTGGTTGCCTCTCACACAGGTGACATGAGGCACATGCTCAGAACACCACGGGATCACAACCCCAAGCAGAAGGACAGTGAGCACCTTCTGGGCCTTGTGTGTAATGTTTGTACGAAATATTTGGGTTTTCCACTGGGAAACAGAAGGAGTAAAACCAAACAAGGATCCACCAGCTAAGGACATGTAACTACATACCATGTGTTCTCCAGGGCTGTTCAGAGGCGTCTTTTCCAGATTTCTTGTGCTATTTCAACACCTCTGCTCAGCCTCTTTTTCCTGCCAAAGTGTTACATTCAAACAAAAGCTCCTTTAAACCCCACAAGCTTAAAATTAGGTCATGCGTGTGCCAGAAATAATTTTTAAATATCCTCATTACCTTTCTGATTCTTCCCAGAGTATTTATTATTTGTTTGGGACAGAGGGAATGGAGCTGTGCTATTTTTTATCCCAAAGCCATTTACATAGAAGCTTTAGAGAAGCTGTGCATTTTGTAAGCCTAAAGCCTGTTTCAGTGTCTAAAATAATATAAATCTTTCAAACAAATCCTTCTCAGTCCAATAGAGATTCTATGGCTGATTTTTTTCATTTCACTCAGGACAAAGCAGTAGGCAACCTGAAAGATGCATACATGAAGAAAAGCTGTTTTAATGGTGTGTGTATTTAATGCATGCCTTCCTGGTCAGTCTCCTCTTTCCCTGCTTAGCAGAGAGAGCTGAGCTAACTTTTGGGTTGAATCTTGATTACAGTGTTTTACTGCTTAATTGTAACCACTTTAATTCAGATTTGCTGTAAGCAAAAATAAGCATCAATTAATTATTAGGTATTTGCAAAAAGATGACAGAGTTAAAAAGCCTAAATTCAATATCCATCTTCAGAGGTTTATAACTGAATCCATACTTGAATTTAAATACCAAATAATCTGCTGATTATTATGCATACTTTTCATTCAGTGTAACAAAAACATGATGTCGCAGTCATGCTGTGAGCTCTGTAGCTAGGTTTCCTTGTTTATATTAACAGCTGTAAACACAGTCTAACTCAGCCTTGATTTAAACACAGATTTCCCATACTTTCAAGAATTCACCACGTTGTGAAAGCTACAATTTCAGAACTTTTCTCACGTGCATATTGATTATGCCCAGGAACAACCCGCAATGCTATACATGCACTTGCAATGATCCATTTTAGAGACTATATTAAAAGGGCCAGTTTTTCATTCAAAAGTAAAACCAGCTTTGTGAATGTTTGTGTATAAACTTGTTCTGAATGTTCAGAATGTTCTGAATACAGCCTGCAACCTTCTGCATAAGGTACTTCCACTTTACTGGGTCAAGGTTCTACATGTTCATTCCTTCATTTAAAAATACAGGTTGTGAAAACCTCCTAAGGCCACTTAAATCTGTGCAAAATATTTCATTCAATCAGAAATGGATTTTAGTGCAAAGTTTTATATTCCTATCTTGTAATAACAGTGCTGGAGAAGCTGAGCTTTTGCAAAAGCGACGCTGCCTGGATAGAGGACTTTTGAGCTGTCTTCTTCAAGAGTGTGGTGAGACACAAGCTCCGTTTAAGCAGAAAGTCAGGTGAAGCAAACAAAACCTGATAGGAAGATTTTGTATTATTTCTGCCTTGAGAGGGGCAGCAGCATGTCATTCTAATGGGTTCCCCTGACACAGATTAGATCTCCCAGCCTGTGAATGCTGAGCAAAGTCAAGCAGCAGTGCAAAGCAATCTTGAGGGCCAAGCTGGTGGGCATCCATCCCTACAGGAGGAAAACCTCTCAGTCCTACAGAGCTGCTATTGCAATTTACCAGCACAAGGGCTTCCATCCACTGTGCCTTGCACACAGAGAGAGAAAGTAAGGGAGGAGGAGGGGATTTTGTCTGATATTGCAGGGTCCATCAACCCAATCAGAAAAGCTTTTGGAATCACATTGCTCTACCATGACCTAGAGATGTTCCTGGGAAAGTTGATGCCATGTCTTCACCACTCCACCACTGCTGACCAAATTTCCCCGTTACACCTCTCCTCCTAACAATCTGTGCCTGGAAAACCTGATTTAGACCATCACAGACCATCTGCAACTTTGTCACAGTGCATGTGGTCCAGGGAAATACATCTCCAGACCAGGAGGGCCAAAGTGCAAGACTGATCTCATGAGCCCACTCATCCATGACCAGTGGCGAAGCCTCAGACTCCCACTCAGATCCTGTACTCACACAGAGGTGAGCACAACACTGACCATCCACATGCCACCAGCTTTGCTCCTCCTGAGCATGAAGGGCAGGCTCAGGGGCCCAAGCTGTAGCTAGGCTGGGCCCAAAGATAAATGCACAACTTAGAATCCAAGCGCTTTTGGTCTGCGCTGGGGCCAGTTCTCTGTCAGGATGCTCCCCAGAGTGCTACTGCATTTCTCGCTGTCTCTTCCAGGCAGTGAGGGCTGCTGGAGAAGCACACAGAATGACTCATATAGAGCTCCAGAACATCTCATGGAGAACTCTGCATCCACTCCTGTGTAGACTAGGACAGGTTAAGCAACCTCCTACTTCAGTATTTAGGTCTGTCTCTTATACCCCTTCCCTTCCATGATGTGAAGTACACTTGTCCAAAACCTTATTTTTCCCCTTTGAAGTCACACATGGATGAGATGTGTCAAGTGCCTAGTCTAGCCATTTGTGGTGATGCTAGAATACAGCCTGGATTTTGAAAGGATCCAAAAGGAGTTTAGCAAGGCCATTCCACATTATCCTTTGCAAGTTATTTTTACATGTCTGAGATCTCATTCAATTTGCTTGGCTTCTCAGAGGACAATTAAAAACAATATGCAGCAGATGAGAGAAGTAAGACAAACAGAGCTTAAATGACTTGCCTGAGGCTGGTAGAGTCTAGCAGAATGGGCGACAGGAGTCCTGGATATTAATTAGTTAATATTTGTACAATGCTAAGAAAATATATAGCCCTATATAAGTATTATTGTAAGGTGGCCCCTGCAGTTTGGAGAAGCAGAGGGCAACAGTGCACAGGCGAATGCAAATATTCTTTCTTGTTTTGTGGCATTTCGGTCATCATGGGGTCTGGGAGGAACAGAGCATTCCCAGGACATGTGAGAGAGGGAATGAGAAAGCCCAGGGAAAGAGATCCCACTCAAGCAATGCTGTTGTGCACCCCCAGGCTGCTCTATCCACGCATCAAGTCCGGGATCAGCTGTTTGTGCTTCCACTGAGGCCAGCAAATCTGTACAATCAAATCGGGCTACATGGGCAGCTGCCTTCAGCAGAAACCTTGGAACTGAATTTGAGATATTTGGGGGTGTTTACAGCATTAAGAGGTGCAAATCTCTCTGAAGTGCCACGGGACCCACATGCCACACTGCTCTGTGCTCTGCTGAAGTCCCAGGAGGAGGGTCAGGCCCATCTGTATTAAAGAATGATCTATGGGAAAGGAGGAAAGGGTCACAGTGTCAGATTTCTCCTTTTTTTTCCCACCTCTCTGGGGCATTCATCCTGCTCCCATGACTTCAGATCTGATTTCTTCAGATGCCTTTTTCAGTCCAGCTTCCCTTCACACCATCACACATCCCAGCCTCCTGCTCTGAGCCTCCTCCAGATTCCAGTATCAGCCTGAATGAAACACGCATCAGATTTTCTCCAGGACAGCTCTCTATCTCCAGTGTTTTTAACATGATTTTGCTATGCAATTTCAAGAGTGGGGAGAATTTTTGGCCATTTCCCTTTATTCTCTTGGCTAGAATACAAGAACATTAGCTAAGCTGTGATGTGCTTTCCTCTGCAATTTTTAAATCATTCAGACTTCCCGTGTAGTCTACTAAAATTTTCATCCAGTTTTCATCACCTCATATCTTCATTATCTGAACCTGTGATTTCTTTTCCCATCAGTTTTGCTCAGACTTCACTGAAATGCAAAATTTTCAGCTGAAAATTCCAATGTTCATTCTCATCCAATATGGGATAAATGGATCATATTTTAAAAGCACCTCCTCAGAAAGTCTAACATTTGAAGTTTTACATATTTAGGCTAAACTTTCCAGCATTTCTAGTTGCTAAATTCCAAATGTTGAATTTTTTTTTTTTATTTATTTGGCAGGCTTTATTTAGAGTAGAATCAATGTCAGGCTGCCTTACATTTCCCTTGCAGATTCTGCTTGCTCTGAGTCAAAATCCATAGGAAAATACACTTCAGTGTCATGTGGTCTTTACTGCCTCTGTGGCATGGTACAGTGGGAAGAGCATGTAGATGTGCATTGAGAAATATATCTGGTATGGCAAGGGACCCCACCCAGAAAGGAACAGAGAGCAGAGCCTCGTGGCTGCCCTACAGCTCCCGCCAGGCCCCAAAAGGATGCTCATTTCTCTGCCATGCAACCTGGTGAGTTGATTGCACATCACACAATGGGAGATATGTGTCCCACATCCCATTTTTTCCTCTAAGTGATACATCATGCTTTTATCTGATTTTTTTTAATGAAATGGTTTGTATCATTTTAATGAAAAAAAAATAAAATCAATTTGGTCAAGCTAACTTCAAATTAAGCCTTTTCTTTTTGCTACAGAAAATGTTCTTTGCTGAGAAGCTGCGTCCTCAACTGTAAAATCACCCTGATAAAAACATTCCATAGCCTCTAGTACAGCTGCCAGAATCATTATTTTTGCTACTGCTCTAATCTGAGCAACCTGATGCCTCATTGAATTCTTCCATTTCTTTCTTTACTACCCTCTTCCCCATCAAACCCTTAAACTGTCCCTCCAGTCACCACTGCAGCCTTCCTTGTGCCAGGCAATCTCCTTGTGATTCCCCAACCCAAACCCACCTGCAAAGCCATCCAAAACTCTATTCCTGACTGAGAAACCTTTATGTTATATAGTGGCAATTAAAGAAAAACAGAAAATTACTGCTGTCAAGAGGTTTGTCAATGGTTTCAGCCAGTGTTCTGAAATGGCTGGAGAAAAATAAGTAACAAAACATAAATACATTTTTACCAGATTCTTACCAATATTTAAAATGTTCAACATAATTTTTGATTGCCAAAAATTGATGGACTGTTCTGCAGAGTGTTTTAAAAGCACTAAGTATGCAATTGAATTTGTGGTTTGAAAATCTTTGGAGCTTTTCTTCATCCGAATTTTGATTTCCAATAAGAAATATAAAAAGAAAATGACATGGAAGCCAATAAAAACATAAACATAAAAATAAAATCTACAAAATATAGTCCTTTCAGCCAGGTCTGTTCTCTTTTTCCAAATCTCATGTCAAAACTTTGCTTCAACAGCTACAAGAAATTGGCAAATTAACAAATATCAAGGCAAGTCAGGAAGAAGTGCTTCTAAATGACTCTGAAGTATCACATTCTGGTCGTAATTAATGAACATGGACAAAAAAATCCTGCATTGCAGAGACCCTCCAAAGTCACCCCTGCGCCTTCTTTTAATTTCTTACAGTCGTATGCTGTATTTTTGTCATGTGTGTAACCTTGGGTCCTCTGGATTCCAAAAACTCCTGGTGAAACATCCTCTTTTGACAGTGCTCTCCACGTCTGGCAAGTCGCATCTGACCTGCAGTCAAGGAGCATCATGCTTGGATTTCAGGAGGCTCAAGCTTGGTGCCTGCAGTTGGGCTTGGTTCTGTGCTGGACTGCACATGCCCAAGGAATGCCAAGTGCCCTCAATTCCATTAACTTCAGTGGGAATTAGAGAGCTCAGCTGTATTTAATACTGTGCAGGGTCAGGCTCTGAAAACTGTATTAGCATTCTGAGTCCCCAATAGCACAAAATTCAGCAAAGCATTTGGACTGAGATTTAACTGTAAACATGTGAACACTCCCCCTGATTTCAATATGACTATTCTCATGCTTAAAGTTAAGCACATGCCTAAGCTATATGCTGATTTTAAGCCAAAAACTACTGTTTTCAAGGGCTGCACAAGTTCACAATAGGCAAACTACTGGTCTATAACACCAGTTGCATAATCTAGTTTTTCCTGTTTCATAAAGGCTGACACAAGATTGTCTTTTTAAAAGGGAGCAACTACCCTGAAGAAGATGGAGCATTCTGGTACACTGAGTATTTCTCTAAAGTAACTAATCTACTATTATTATTGTTATTATTACTGTTATTCCTATGTGAATGCAGGAAAATCACCTATCCCAGACTCAGAACTCTTGCTGTTCCTGAAAGAATATAAGCCATACAGCAAAGAATAACAAACTCTCTCTACATGACAGCAAACATCAGTCAAGTGACAGACAAAAATATCCCACTGTCCCCAGAGATCCTCAGAGTCTTGTACATCTGAACCCTTTCAGGGCCACTAAAAACCAGAAGCATCTTATGGTGCATTCTGAATGTCCCCACCTTTCACCACTCCAGGGGCCAAGGAAGTCTGTGGGCTCCTGAAGAAGGATGGGCTGGCATCTCTCCTTTTTTGAATTAGGAGGGGGCTTCTCCCTTGAAATGGTGCTGGCCCTCAGGAGACAGCATCTTGGCTAGCTCATGGCAAGGGATAGATGTGGCTCTCAAGCAAATTCCTTCACCCGGAGAAGCATCAGGGAATGTGGAGCCTGCTGTGATGGCTCTTCTCCTCTGAAAGCAAAATGCTCCTTCCTCTGGGAGGACACTGGGGCTCAGAAGCCAAGGGACAGAGGGGCTTCCCAGGGAATCTGTTGGGGCACAGGAAAGAAACATAACTATGCATCACTCTGCATTTTGGGATCCATTAAGGCTCTTACTATACCCTGCCAAGTGGGAGGACACAAAACAAACCAGCCCCCACTCAGAGGCCAGTAGGAAGGGAAGAGCTTTTGGGGCTCATTTTTCACTCAGACCCCTTAAGTGCATGCACCTCACAGCACTGGAGCCATGATCTCAGAAGCAATAGGAAGCCACACAGAGGATGAAGAAGCAGAGTATGGTTCTCACTCCTCCACTGTGCAAACTGGGGCCAAGCCAGGAATTGCTGATGTGCCTCCAGGCCAGCTCCAGAGGTCCATGCTGGGGCTCCCTCCACTGGACTTTCTTTTCTCCTGTAGCAGCAGGTTGTCACTCTGGTTTGTTATATCAAACTCTGGCTTCTCCATAACTCCACAACCTACAAGCCTTACAATGCAATTAACTGACTGCTGCAAAGGCACCATAAAGGCAGAACAAGGACCCATTTAAGATGGGACAACCGCATGTGGGCATAAGCCCAGAACCTGCTGCTCTCAGTCTGCATCTCCCTTTTTTGACACATTTCACAATCATTTCTTCACACAATTTTTGGTACATGTGCAGCTACTGGACTGACAAGATAGCTGAGTGTTCAATTTGTCTCAGAGAGACGTTTCCTGAGCACCTCCACACCCCGACTGTGGGTGTGCCCAGTCCAGCCTGGGTGGTACGGCAGAGAGGGGCTGTGCTTGCTGCTGTGGGGTGGCTGTGCCTGAGAGCCGACTGTCCCAGCTGCCAGGGGCAGTCACCGGGGTGACGAGATTTACGGCATTCTCCTGTGCTGACAGAAAGGTAGAGCTGGGGAAGGTTCTGGACACTCACCCCAACGCTGTGGAAACAGATGAACAACAAACAGAGCCAGGATATCTACACTTTGTAAATATGTGCTGGTGCCTTCATTTTGCTCCGACAAAACTGGACCTTCCAAAGACTCGCATTCTCATTGCCGCTCTTGCAAGAGCGCCCACCGTGGGATTTTCCCTCGACAGCTGCCGCCGAGGGCTGCCGGGCCACACACCCATCCTGCTCCTCACACCCATCCTACCCAGCACACCTACCCTGCTCCTCATACCCCGCTCCGCACACCCATCCTGCTCTGCACACCCACCCTGCTCCTCACACCCACCCTGCTCCTCACACCCACCTTGCTCCTCACACCCACCCTGCTTCTCACACCCACCTTGCTCCTCACACCCACCCCGCTCCGCACACCCATCCCGCTCCACACACCCATCCTGCTCCACACACCCATCCCGCTCCTCACATCCATCCCGCTCCGCACTCCCGCCCCAGCCCGCTCCGTCCCGTCCCGTCCCGGCGCAGCTTCCCCCAGCGCCGCCCCTTGTGCTGCCACCTCCTGGGCGCCGGGGCTCGGGGCGGCGCTCCAGCTCCCATTCTCTCTCCTCTCCCCATTCTCGCTCCCGCTCCCATTCCCTCTCCTGTTCCCATTCCCTCTCCCGTTCCCGTTCTCTCTCCCGCTCCCATTCTCTCTCCTGTTCCCATTCTCGCACCCGCTCCCATTTCCTCTCCCGCTCCCACTCCCGGCCGTGGGTGACCACTTGTGGGCGTGGGCGGTGGAGCCGCAGGTGCGCGCCCGTCCTGCTCCTCCGTCCCATCCCGTCCCGTCCCGTCCCGTCCCGTCCCGTCCCGTTCCTCCATCCCGTCCCGTCCCGAGCCGCCCTGCTGGCCAGCGGGAGCCATCTCTGCCGTGGATGCGGTGCTGACATGAAGCGCCCCAACAGCGTCCTGCTTTCCCGCCAGTGTTTTTTGACGTTCGGGCGTCCTGGGGGGAAGACCCCAAAGCCCATTAATCACTTCAGGATGTCTGAGACGTGGGCAATAACACTGCGGAGAATTCAGGCCCTCTGACACTCCAGTGCAGAATCTGAGCATTTAACAATAACAGTCAACACTGCTGATGCCTGTGAAAATACAGATGTAAGCCAGCTGTCTGTCAGGGTGAAAAATGTGTTTGTCTTTTCGTTTTAACGTGTCATTTCCCTCTTGGACATTTGCTGTGTTACTGCCAGGATATCGTGTGCTTCCAGCACAAACTCTATCCCAGGAAGACGAACCACGTTCACATCGAGGGGGGCGTCACTGTGCTGTTTCTGCAACGTTTTTTCTTCATCTGAAGCTGAACAAAACATACCTGACCTAATTCCTTAATTTTTATTATTGTTGATGTAATTGTCAATATCTGTTTCTAGCCAAAGGTAATTGCAGATTTATCCATAAAACTGTCATAGGAGGCGTGAAAGAGTGTGTGCTGGAGGTGTCAATATTGAGATTAATAGGAGGCAATGGACGTACATATATCATGATCAAAAATTAATAGGCATAACATATGCTTGGGATGGTGGGATGACTGAAAGAGGGCAGATTTGGATCACATATTAGGAAGAAATCATTTACTGAGATAGAGACGAGATACTGGAAGAAAGTAACCAGAAAACTTGTGGATGCCCCATGCTTGGAAGTGTTGAAGGCCAGGGTGGATTGGGCTCTGAGAAACCTGGTCTAGTGGCAGGTGTCCCTGCCCATGGCAGAGAGGTTGGAACAAGATGATCTTCAAGGTCCCTTCCAACCCAAAACATTCTGGAATTCTATGATAACTCAGGATTGGCATAGAACAAAATGATGCAGATATTCATGAAGGACCAAAAAGGGACTTCAAGGACATGGATCTCAATATATTCAGAGAACAGATAAGTATGTGCATATGTAAAGACATCTTATGTAAAAAAAAGAGTTAGGGAAAACTGACTTTTTTATTTTTATGAGAAGCAAATATTGCAGATAGATGCATAAACTATTCCAAAGCAAATGAAGAAGAAGCAATGATAATAAAATCAAATTGATTACACCACAAGCTCTTTCTTGACTTCAAACACTGGAATACACACAAGCAGTCAAAACAAAGCTAGATGGCTAAAGGCAAAAATAATTAGTGTGACAGTAAAAAACTAAGTCAGGAAGGCAAAGGCACAAAATGAGTATGAGAAGTCACTCCATAAGAGGAAAATCAAGAAAGTACTGAAGGGGAACTTCAGTATTGGAGAGTGATCTTCTGAAGGCCAAAAGCTCTTTTGCTTCAGCCTTCATTGAAGCTAATTACTGAATTGAGTGGCTTAAATACAGTACAGCAGACAGAAAATAAGATCTCTTGCTAGAGTATGGGAAGAAGAAGCAAGGGAGTGCTTACATAAATAAGAGCCTTTCAGATCAGCCACACCTCTACTCTAAAGCATCTGGCTAAAATGCTCTCAGAGTATTACTGGTTGCAAAAATGCTGCAAGAATTTGTAGAGTTCAGGTGAGAATCAAGAGAAGCATGAAGGCTAAGAAATATTCCTGTCTCTAAAAGAGCAAAGCTGGAATCATAGCCACCTCACACTGGGTTGAATTCTCAGAACAGGACCAGAGCAAATTTTAAAAAATCCAAAAGAACCCAAAAGTTATCAATGCAAGTAACAGCTACATGAATTTCTCCAGAATACACTGAATCAATTTAGATTATTTCCCTCTGACAATGTAACAGATCTCATAGATGGATAGAAGAGAATGAAGAAGTATTGGTGTACTGTGATTTAACATGATTTTTGTCACTGTCACATAATTGAAAGACTGAGACATGGTCTAGATGAAATCATTATTGAGTAAATGTTAGAAAGGGTGGAATAGTACCCACAGATAATAGTTAACCATTAACTTACTGTGAAAATGGTATTCTTTAAGAGTCTGTCATAAGCTTAGCAACATTTGCACACTCCTTAATGATCTGGATGTTGTGTATTGAAGATTTCAATATACAGACTGCAAAAGCTTCAGGACAGAAGAAGCAAATTGGAGAAATTATCTGACAAAGAGATAGGATGTTGCTCACTTTGGATTCCTTCCTGCATGTAACACCTAGCCAGGAATAACCACCTGGACAATAAAGGATGGATGGATATTCTGGGAAAGATCTTGTGCTTCTGGCAGATGATGACTGAGCACAGGTCAGCAACATCTTGTTGCTGCAGAGAAGACAGAGGCAGGGGTGGGCTCCATGGCCAGGTCTTTGCCCTCAAGGCAGGGAACAGGGCTCCTCTCAGCAGGGGCCAGGCTCTGGCTCAAACAGTGCATGTGGGCTTGGTGTGTCTGGGGCCACACAGCAATGGGCGTGGAGGGAGATCTGGTGAGGTCAGAAACCATCCATAAACTGTATAAAGCTTTTGGAGTAGATGTCAGGGAGGCAACTATTGCAGTCTGGCTGGCTCTTTTTTATGTTTTAATGCAGTTCTGTGATCACCCTGATGAGTACTTCTAGCCAAGAAGCTAGAAGTTACTTCTAGTTGTTTGGTTTTTTTAATCTAGAGGACAATTTAAGCAATGTTGGAGCAAGCAGAGACAATCTATCAATCGGAGTGGATATGTTATCTGGAGACCGGCAGGTTAAAAACTAGATTTTGGTTTTGTTGTCTAACAGACCTGATTAACAGTGTAAATACATGTAAATATCTTTGACAAGGACAACGATCTCAGGTCTGTTTCAATTCATTTTATTTCAAGAAGGAGGTAATTCCCCCTGGAATCCAAATCATTTGGATCGCTTAGGCTCCATGACAACCTGTATGGAGGAAGTTGTGTTGGGGCAGCTGGCTGCTCTGTTTCATTTTTTAGAAGTCAGATGAAATTATCTTGACATTCCTGAAAGGAAAAACTTGCCAGAAGTTTCATGAGAGATTTTTCCTTTCAGAGGGAGTGAAATCTTTTTTAACATGCCGCATTGTCACACGAAATGGAAATCTTGAATTTCCAGACATTTCTGCTGGTCAATTAACTCCTTCAAAAAGCTGCTTGCTCTATTAAAAAGAAAAAATAGCTTCAAAGTTTATAAGATTTACAACCTCTTCAAGGGTGGAGGCCTGGGACACAGACATAGCAGCTCAGAGGTCCAAACTTACTTGCTTACTTCCTTTAGCTTCCACTGACACTTCAGTATCCTGGTGCTACAGTTGCCTTTGGAAATGTTTTTCTGATTTATTTTGTCTTACCCATACAAGAGAACTACAAAGGCAGGTGTGAGACTCTAATTTTCAGAAACAGTAAAGGGAAAGTTATTCATTTGTGTTCTTGTCCATCTGCTCTGCAGTGTTCATGGGACCTAAAGCAGAATTTCCACTCAGTTTCTGTGGTTTAATAATCATCAAATTCTCATACAGAGTCTGTGGCCTGAGACAAGTTTCTCCATTAACCACCCTGAAACATCTTTCATCCTGAGATGAAATAAGATCAGATTCATTAAGCCCTTCATTGCCATAAGGAAAATATATAGATATTTATTGGGGAAAAAACCCCTTAAATTCCTTCATCCCAGATAATTTGTTCCTGCTAAATGTCACGTGTAGCAAATGCCTGCAGTTCATAACAGTTTTATGAATCAGAGCTTGGGAAGGATGATTAATATAAAATGGGCTACGTGGCATGGACTAGGACACAAGAGAATGGTATGACAGGAAACTGTGCTGGGGATTTCAGCTTCTGATGATACTTTAGTAAATGCTAACACAGAATCCACCTAAAAATCTGTAGAATAACACACCTCTTCAAGCAGAACTTTTCCCCAGTGACTTATTTGCTAAACACAAAGTGCCTTGGATTTTCAATGGTTGAGAATATTTTGAGTTTGACTAAGGCATAAAAATAATAAAATAATAAAAGTTTTCTTTTTTCCCTTTGTCCTGCATATTTTTTTCCTTTAACATGAATCACAGGATAGATGAGGTGAAAAATGTAATTCAAAGTCTTATATTGTATTCGTACTCATTTTTTTTTCCTGTAATATATCCAGAAAAATTGCATTTTAATATTCAGGTCATTTGAAGATTTTCTTTTTATCTTTATAGGAAATGGAATAGTCATACTGTGCTTTGCCTTTTACTCATAGATTTTTTTTGGCAGTGGTCCTCAGGACAAATCTTCTCTATCCTGAATCTGCTAAACTGGCGTTTTCCACAGTGCTATAGAGCAATGGCACTTCTTCACCATGGACCTTGTGCTAAGCATCAATCACAAACAGAACCAAAAAGACAGTCTAATTATCCAAAAAATGTTAAAAGAGAAAAATGTGCCTGACTCTTCCCCAGAAGCATGGATGTAGTACCAGAAGAAATTTGCTATGAATATCTTAATTGGTTATTAGATGGAAGATTTCCTGCATATGAAGTTCTCAACACACAACAGCTATTTCATGAATTTAAACGCACAAGGGGAAAATATTTGTGGATGATACTTTATCAATTTCAACCAGCCAAAGATCAATTTAATTTTTTTTAAGATCAATTAATGTTTTTTCCTAAACAGATCTTTGTTATTCTGACAAATTGTTTTATTCTAAATAATGGCAAAGAGTAATTTCCAAAGAAGAAATGCCCACATATAGGTCATTGCATGTTTACTAAAAAGCATTATGGTCAGCTATCAATAATTTGGGAAACAAGTGACCTAAAGCTACTTTTTAGAAATTATTTCTTTTCTTTTGTACCCATATCCAATATAAATATTAATAAAGTTATAGATAATTCAAAATTTCCAGAAATCTTTAAAGAATTTTTGCAGATGCTGCATTAAATAGGCATCCTGTCTTATATGGAAGAGCAGCCCTGTGAAGTTGTCCCTGCTGTTAGATGATGGAATTCAGGTGCTCCAAAACCAACCCGTACACTTTCTCCACAGGCCTGGAAATCTGCTCAGTCCTTCACTGGCCAGCTTAAAATGCTCTTTAGACTTTTGAGCAGTGGAAAAGTACAAGTTAAAAGTGGTGATACTTGCTGTGTTTCATGACAACAAAATTATTTCATGTTCAGGATTGAAATTATGTCAGTGTTTGGCGGTAGAGTTGCAAAAGTACAACTGCTTATCATTGTTTGGAGGGAGAGTGAAGATAAGGGGCCCCCATCTCTCCAGGGGACCTCAGTACTCACCCTTCCCACTCCTTAAAGAGAAACGAGTGTCATAGTTGGGAAAACTGAAATCCAGAGTCATCAACAGCCTTCCTTCCTTCCTTCCTTCCTTCCAAGGCTGGAGCTCTGCAGAAGCAGCAACATTAACTCTCTATTGCACAGACCAGCAGCTTTCTGCAGGCTTCACGTTCCAAAGCACTCAGAAGCACTGAGTCAGGGCCAGCCTCAGCAGAATGAACAATTACACAAAACCAGGCCATTTTCAACACTGGCAAAGCTTTGTTAGCGCTTGCTCAAGGAAGATGCTTTTGAGAAGTGGAAATATGCTCTCCCAGCTGGCCCACCGGCAAGGGACTAAGCATTTATAGGGTCAGTACTTCTCCAGGTACTGCCTGTATGACTTTAAGTAAGTCAGCTGAGGCTTGATTTCTTCAGCAGCGATGACCAGGTTTCATTATATATCCATGAGCAAGAGGTAGAGATGGCCAGCGTGGCTGAAAATCAGGCAATTATCTCCTCGTGCCTCACCTTCCCCCACACTAAAAGCAGCAGTGATATTTCCCCAAGCATGAATGGCTAAATTCACATGAACGGGGCGAAAAGGGCCATTTCAGTCCAGCATGGAGCTCTGCTCCTTTCCCTAGGGGAACAGCTGCACAGCAGCTCCTTACATTAGCTGCAGCCTCACAGACCTACATTATCAGCCCTCAACCCCGAGCTAGCAGCAGTATCCAAAAGCTCAGTATGGAGCAGGTCCAGGTCCTTCAGCAGTTTTACAGCTTGTGCTGTTTTATAGCTCTGTGCTGCCTCAGGCAGGCTGTTACCTGTACCCAAGCAAGGGAATTTAAAGCTTTTGTGGCTTAGAATTTGTGGGTGACAGCACCACCCTGTCTTACTGCTTCAGTACAAACATGACCCGGGAAAAACGCCTCCTCCCATGTCCCCCACTGCCCAGGTGACCTTGGGGCACAGGCCCTGCACGGCCACACTCCCCTGCTGGAGCAGAGTCCACTGTGCTGTGGCAGGAGCGTGCTGGCAGCAGCAGAGGGTGTCACTGTCAGGCTGCAGTCACCCGCAGCTTTCCCAAGTAGCAGCATCATCCCACGATGCCAAAGGCTGTAATTTGAACGCTGCAAACTGCAGGGCCTCAGCTAGAAGGGAAACAGCAAAGCAGGAAGAATGACCATCTCTGTACAGATTATGAGAGATATATTACAGTCAACTGGAAAAAAAAAATCACAGAGCAACAGAGAGGTGGCTGGAAACCTTGGAAAAAAACCCAATTCAACAGAACATCAGTATTTTGAGAATCCCAGCCAGGAAGCAGGACACAGATACCATGCAGTAAAGTGCTGCCAGACATGTTGGTTATTGATTTTTCTGAAGATCCCACCTGAACTGAATGTGTGGACTGAATCCCAATGAGAGTCCCAGATGGAGTAGGCAGTTGGGGAGGCAATGGACTTATTACTCTTTAGGACTCAAGAGACCAAGATAGGTTTTTACAAGCAGCTAAAACGAAGAAAGAGATCATATGGGAAGGTGCTAGGCTCCTATTGTTTCCGGAAACAAGTCCTATAACCCAGGGCAAAAGGGAAGAATTAACTGTGGTTTAACAAAAAAAAAAAGAAAAATATTTGAGATATAAAATGTGTCTGCATCAGTTTCTCTGGCTTGCAAAAGTGTACAGTTCACAGAGTGAGAAAACCAGCTTCTTTGGGGAGCAGAGGCAACAGGAGTTGCTGTCAAAATCATTGGAGACAAAGAAACTCTGAAACTGCTCTCTGCAATGTGCTGGGTCCCCACTGCTCCCCACAGCAGGGAACTGAATACTGGCGCCATGTGGGAGTAGGGGAAAAGCTTATTTCTTTTTCCTTTCTCTTTATTTTATGTCTTGTAGCCTGTGCTTCCATGCTAGCATCTGAGTGGTTAAAGTACCTGCAACTGCTGCCAGGAGTTTTAGCATAAGCACATCCAGTCCATCACAGAACTGCATCTGGCTTTGGTATGTGTAGTGGGTGCAATTGCTACACAAACACCACACATGTGGTTATCTATTTTGGCACTTTCATCCATGTCCTGACTGTGTTTAGTGCATAACAAAACAATGTCAGTAACATCAGAGCCCCCTGGCTTTTGCAGCAGGGCTGAGTCCAAGACTGCCTGCTTGCTACAGCTTGAAAATTAACCTTGAATAATGTCAGCTTAAATGTCCAGAAAGGTTTGGATTTCAGTGTCTGTCCTCTTCCCTGGAAATCTGGGGTTTTCAGAGGTGAAAAACATGACTGCTGTCCCTTTCCAGGGTACTGTACCTGTGGAGGAATAACCCCAAGTACCAGTACGGGCTGTGGGCTGACCTGCTGGAGAGCAGCTCTGCTGAGAAGGACCCAGGAGTCTGGTGGATGGCAAGCTGACCTTAAGCCAGCAGTGCCCCTGCTGCCAGGAGGGCCCGTGGGACCCTGGGGTGCCCAGGAAGAGCGTGGCCAGCAGGTCAAGAGAGGTGATCCTCCCCCCTCCACTCGGCCCTGGTGAGCCCCATCTGGAGTGCTGTGTCCAGTTCTGGACTCCTCTGCACAAGAAAGACGAGGAGCTACTGGAAAGGGCCCAGTGGAGGCCATAAAAATGATCAGGGATTTGGAACATCTCTCATGAAGAAAGCCTGAGGAAGTTGGACTTGTTTAGTCTAGAGAGGAGAAGACTGAGAGGAGATCTCATCAAAACATAAATATCTCAAAGATGGGTGCCAAGAGGAAGGTGCCAGACTCTTCTCAGTGGTGCCCAGTGAGAGGGTGAGGAGCAATGGCTGTAATCTAAACCACAAGAAGTTCCACCCCTCAACTTTAGGAAGAATTTCTTTACATTGATGTGTCAGAGCCCTGGAATGGGCTGCCCAGAGAGATCATGGATCTCCTCTCTGGAAACATTCAAAACCTATCTGCAGGAGATACTTTCCACCTGGAAATGTTCCTGCATAACCTGTGACCCTGCCTTGGCAGGCAGGTTAGGCTGGGTGATCTCCAGAGGTTTCTTCCAAACCTAATGATTCTGTAGTTCTGTGATTTCCTCTGACTGAGAGGGAGCCTGAGGGCCACTGGTGGCTCTTTGCCCCTCAAAACCACAGCCTGGGCTCTTGGGGGAGGCTGGGGAAAAGGCCTTTATGAAGCTGAATAGGTGGTAGGCAGAAGGCCACAGTGAAATCACACATGAACATCCATGGTGCCAGGTGCTCCTGGTGTTGACTCTGCTACTGGCTGTGTGCAGCGTCCCTGAAAGCCACCACACCTGAGCTGTTGGCTGGATCCCCCGCACCTTAGCAGGACTGCTTCAGCTGCTTTTAATATATGCATCTCCATCCCTCTCCTGGCATCTCTCCTTCCATGAACAAGCACAGCTTAAAGCCTGCCAAGAGGTTTGCCACCCCAGTAGCTGCTCCTTCTGAAAACATCCCAGGAACCACACACCCTCCCTTACCCTTTCTCTCCTCCATACATCCTCCTTCCCCTCACAGCAAGAAACAGAAACAGGCTGGAAGAGTAGATTCATTTTTTGAGGCGTTCCCGCCTGCCATATCAGTGCTCCCTCATTAGGGGCTGGACTCACACCCCCAGTTCATGTGAATACTTTCAAATGTGTAGAACCAAAACAGGAGGAGAGCCACTTGCTAATAAATATACTGCCATTTGACTGCCCTCTGCTTAATCCTTTCATTTTCTTCCACAAATGAGATTTGCTGCTGTAGCCCAGACTGCAGAGCAGTAATGAGTGAGGAAGGAAGCTCCCACATGCAAAGAGAGGCTTAGCCAGAAAATAAACAAATTAATCAAATAAATAAAACACCATCCCACATTAGATGAAGTTGTACTGCCACCTCAGGTTTACCATCTGTTTCTACTTTGATTCCAATGTTTCTTTCTACTACTTATGAGTTCAGCTGGCGGCTGTTGTTTCTAAACACAGTGGGGCCCCAGGAGAACCACAGTGCCCCATTCTCCTGGTCCCAGACCCTGGGACATGATCTAGGAGAGAAAGAGAGGAAGAAGGAAGAAGATAATGAGTGGGGGAAAGAGTGAAAGATGAAAGAGAGAGAAAAAGAAAGAGAGAAGACAGAAGAAAGAAAGAAGAAAGAGGAAAGAAAGAGGGTTCCTTCCCACTTTCTTTTTCTTTTTAAAACAACTCTTCAGTTTGTAGGGATATTAAAAATAGAAGAGTGTTAGATTTGGCAATAAATTAATGTCCAGATGAAGGGAAAACAATTACAAATTGGAAACAGATTTATTCACACTCAGTGTATTAATGAAAACGTTAAAAAAAAAGCTAAACTGGGTATACTGTGTGGAAAAAAATAATGGCCCAGCAGGTCTACTTTTTATTAACAACTCATCAGTAAGCAGGTTGTAATTCATAACAAAGAATTTACCCCAAGGAACACCACAGGACTGTGAGCTTTTTAGTTTCCTAAGAAAATACATATGTTGTTCCACTTGGTTTCCTTTCAATAAAACCCACCAGTTAGCACTTCATTTTCGAGCTGTTCTGACAAATCAGGTGAGTTAGCTTTGTAGAAAAAACAGAAGCCAACTTTTCAGCTGAGAATTTTAGGGAATTTTTTAATAACTTAAATAAATTTCCCAAACGGCAAGGAAGTATGATAAAAGGCTGTGAAATGAGTTTGTTTGGAATGGCTTGAAAGAATTTTTCTTTTAATTTGCTTCATTAATTTTTCCTGAGGAAATATTTAGGGATACATCCCTTACTGCTAAGGTATGTGTTTGAGACAAAAGGAATTTTTATGATTTTTGTTGTGTTTTTATAGTGTCTTGAAACCTGATTAAAGATACTGATGAAAACCTGCCCACTGGTTTGCAGCTATGTGCAAGGCCTGGAGGAGATTGAGGCGCCAAGAAATCGGTTTTGTGGAGGTCACTCCAATGCGATGGATCTCTTACAGGACACAGAATCCTGGGTTGTTTCCTTCAGCTGCTCCTATCATCTACATATAGAAAAGCCCTCTTGAAGGAAGAAAATAATCAAGAAGGCAAGTAGGAAAACAGAGAGAATTATATCAAATTAAAAGAAATGAAAAGGAGTCGAGGTGCAAAATTGGTACAGATCTAAGTAAATCACTCAAGTTTAAATTACTACAGTGCAGTGCTGGTCATGACATGCAACACGTCCAGCCTGGGTTCAGTAACAGACCTGCCACAAGTGCCAGGGCCTCTGAGTTGCACCAGTTCTGTTATACCTGAACAGAATTCTCCATTCAGTCATTTTTCAGAAGGAAAAGAGCAGCTTTCACACTATCAGCTTTTCTGCATGGTTTGGGAGAGCAGAGTTCTAGTGCGAGGCTCCAAGAGACCACTGAGAGCTTTCCCGTCAACTTATACACTGCTTATCAAATACCACTGAAGGAGAAGGAACTACCTACTCCGCTATTTCCAAGCATTATACTGAAATATAATTTGAGATGCAGAGGAGACTGTGTTCCTAGTTATTTATTATTCTGGAGTTGATGGGAGAAGCACTGAAAAAGCAAGGACTACTGAGGAACACAGACTTTACATGCAAAGACTGCCTACAGCCAACAGCATATTTACACTGAGGAAATGCAACTGAAAATTCTAAACCTTCTCCAGAAGGAGATATAATTGTATTTGAGAGTCAGCTGTTTCTCTTGTATCTGCTGCGTCTCTGATGACCATCACTCCCCTGGGGGGAAAGTTCTCTGTGTAAAAGATATGCAAAATTACCTGCTTCAGAAATAGTGAGATGTGGGAGTGTGCTGGTCCATGAGTCACTACTGTAACTATGTGTGTTCCAAAAGCACCTGCATCAAGTGGCAAAAGTCTCTGTGGCACACATGTAGGTTATAAAGCTCACATGAATAAACCTAGGAAGGTTCCCAGGCCCAACTGTAACCTTGTAGCAGGACTGACTCTCCATACAGCCGTTTAAAGAAAATTTAAAGTTGTAAAGACTGTGTCTGGAGATAATACTGGAATTGTCTAAGGTGGTGTTCTTAGGTCTTTACCTCCAGACCCACTTTGCAGGATCCAGCTGCAGAGAAGGACCAGCCCATCTTGTCAAAATTAACCTATTTTGTGACGGTTGGGCTGGAGCAGAACATGGACACTGACGTTTCCAAAGCACTTCATCTGAGAAATGCTGGTCAGGCAAGTGGTTAATGCTCAGAGACCTCTGCAGTGACCTACGAATGGAATCAACCAACTCCCTCTTCCATTTCAACAGAAACAGACCAAGGTATCCTCCGTAATCAGAGACACTCTAAGTGCTTAAGGATGCAGCTCATAGCTTGGAAAGTGCAGGCAGCTGAAGCATTTAGGCACATGAAATCACTGCAAGATTAAAATACTTATTGTGCTCATCCGCTTTCAGCCAATCTCCAATTTGTAATCTGTCCAGAAAAAAATGAGATCATATATCTGCTACTCAAATTATTTTGCTATCTGCCAAAGAATGCTTCTGGGAAGGGTTTTTCTTCCCAGCAGAAATGTAGGAAATAAGTTGGAAAACATTAATTCATATTAATAAAAAAGGCCTGTGAAGACAACAGCTGTTTGATCCTTAGATAAACTGTAGACAGTTTTCACTATTTAAGTCATCATGAGTGATGTACTGTAGGCTTAGAGAGAAAAATGGAGCCAAGAAAAAGAGGAGAGAAAAGAAAAAAAGTCTGGAGAAAATATTTACTTACATACTTTTCCTAGGAAAATAGAAGTGTAGCTAATGAAACAGAGTTGTTTAGATACTCCGTAGCACTCCCCGAGGGATCTGCGGGAGATACTTTCCACCTACTCCTGAACTCGCTTCGGCAGGCGTGGCTGGGGTGCTGAGGTGAGACCCTCGCGGGCAGGGGCTTTGCAGAAAGCTGTATTTGGGGCACTGACGGTGCCTTTGGGGCTGGAGGATGGCGACGTGGCAGCCGCTGATGTTTGACAGGGCAGCTGCTCAGCCGGGAATCCGGCCCAGGGGGAACCCAGCCCGGGGCAGCCAGGAGCTGCAGGGAGCCAGTGGGGATGGGGTGTCCACATCCAAGCACAGCTACAGCATGAAGGGGAATCCAAAGCATGAATTAGTTTCCATTGTCCTGCCACCTGAGAGGGGCTGTTGGTGCCTTTCAAGGTGGGCAGTGCTCTCGGGCAAACATTCACACTCTTTCCTCTGCTGCAGCATCTTTCCCTGTTCCCAGAGCACAGTCCTCAGTAGCTACAATTCAGATACAGGTGACTTTAAATCAGGAAGTATACTGAAAAAGAAAACAGAAACTAGCACATGGTTTCTGCTCCAGAGGCAAGCAGACATGTGTGTGACAATGAGGATGGACATGGCTCTTGGCTGCTCTCCACTGCACTTTGTTCAGGGAAGGGATCTTCTCCCTAGTGTGGAGTAGCCAGAGACAAAAGGGAGGAGACTTTCCCCAGGTCCCAACTAGGAAAGAAGGTGGCCCAATGCTGTGGTTTCCTCCAGCCTAAACTCCAGAAGAAATAGTTGGGCAGCAGGAAAGCTTCCTCACTCTCAGTCCTAACCTCTGCTTCTGCTGGTGAAATCAGTCTGGGTAATGTCTTTGTGGTTTTTTTACTGATTGCTCTGGATACCATATTGGCTGGATGTCTCATACATCCTAAATTTATATTAAATGAAAAAAATCCAGCTTGGGGGTTGTTTTTCCCCATAATTAATATTTATTCCCCGAGGTCCTCATGCAACTCCCTTTCCTGAGTGCTTGGCAGATGCTGGGGTTCACTGCAGATGCTCACACAGGGGTGGACCAGGTGATGTGAGGAAGCTTTGGGAGGCCTGTTGATAAGTGTTTGTCAGTGGAACAGACAGCTCACTGTGGCTCCCATTTACAAGCTTCTTAAACTAGCTTCTAAACTAGCTTTTAACAAAGAAAATGTGTCAAAGTACCAATAAAACTGCTCTAATAAGCCCTCCATAGCAAACTCCTAATTGAAGCTCATAAAGAGAGCTCTAAACAGTATTTAAAGTGCAAAGAAAACATATTGGTCCTCAATGCAAACAAGTAGATGTGGTGCTGATGCTTTTTATTTGACCTACATGAAAGCTGCAGAACACAAAAATGTAGGTGTGGGATGTGTGTGGTTAGAAAGCTGATTATTGGACTTAGAGGCAGGTTTAAAACCCCTCCTTCAGCAAACAGGCAGTTCAACTCCAGCGCATTCAACCTGCCCAGAAACTTGAACAAATGCCCATTTCACTTGTACCCTTTCCCACACACGTGGATGTACCTGCAAATGCAGGACAGAGCCTGCATGCGTTTCATTGACTACTTACTGATTTACTTTTGTATTTCAACTACTGCAAATGATGCTTCACCTCTCCTTGCTCTTGTGCCACAGTCTAGGCTCTCAATATCAGCACAGAAACTGGAATTACTCTGCATCCCACTGAGGTCATGCACTGACTCTTTGTGGCTCCTGCTGAAAGCATCTGGAGGGCTTCTAAACAGTCCCCTTTGAGAGCTCCCCATGAGTCACAATGGTAAACCTCCTCGAAATCCACAGGTTTTTCTGAAGCCTAAGGAAAAGAAGCACACACAGATGTTAAAGAGGAGGGAGAAGGAAAGGAAAATATGTCTGAGAATGGTGTCATTTGGGAGAGAACATAGCATTCATGGCAACCCATCCAGGCCTCACTGTGTTGCCCAATTGATAAATGACACAAAACTCAGATAAGTTTTGTGCGGAGCTTTATTAAGGGCCCGGGAGCCTGTGGACTAGCGTCCCAAGTCAGAGCCCCAACTTCACGCACAGGTGCTTCCCTTTTATACATGTGATTCATAACAAGGTCTCCAAGAAACAGTTCCCCTTGACTAGCAACAGACCCCTTGTAATACATTCTTTAGTTCACAAACAAAATCATAAATCTTCTGCTTATCTTATTCTAAGAACATTGTATGCTGTCTCCAGACAGGTTAGCATTCTTACTTTCCTACACTAGTTTAAATATTTATTAAGTTCCTAAGACTACCTGCTAAGTTACACACAAAACCCAACACATACTATCAATGGCTACAGAACTGTTTTAACAAACCAATTCACACACAACTCATAACTAAACTGTAATTAAACATTTCGCTAAATTTATTTTCTTTTTCCAACAACTGCAACTCCTGCCCCATGAAGAAGCAAAATTAAAATACATTTTCCTCCTGGTTGTATATCCCGCTATGAGCTCTACAGAATGATCTTCCCAACAAAGAGTTATTTCTTTGCTCTTCCAGTTGTTGCAGCACTTGCTCCCACTGAAGGCAATAAGATTATGATGGCAGGGTTATCAAATGTCCTGCTGGACAGGACACAGCCCAGGGTGTGCAGGTGCCACTGAAGCACACCAGGGAGCTCCAGCCATGCCCACAGCTTGCATGGCCCTTGGCCCCCCTGGCTGGTGGTGGGAGGCAGACGGAGCAGCTGGGCAGCCACATGTGGAGGGGACTGGGGATGGGAGTCAGTCTGGGGGGGCAGGGAGAGTTAAAAATACCATGGGATGAAATTTTGGGATCAAAGGAGAGGAAATAACAGACTTTGAAGATGAGGAAGGAGAGAAAGGAAGACTTAGAAGACATGGTTAAAGTCTTTGAACAAGCACTCAGACCTTGAACAGCACATTGCGGCTGTGAGGCCGATACACCTGGTGGTGGCATCTCCTGATCTCTGCCTTCCTCAAGCTCCTTTCAAGGAGGAGCTGCATTAAAATCCATTGTGCTGCTGATGAAACACTTTGTGGTTTTGCCTCAAGTAATTCACTGGTTTCCACAAAACTAAAGGCATTTTTTATAGGCAAAAGCTGTCATTTCACTGTGCTAAGCTGTTTCTGCCATAAAAAAGGTGTGATTTCACTTCCTGCACATGTGTGAAAATTTAGGATGTGTTCCAGTATAAAAGAACATGTTGCCACATGAAAAGCTGTGTTTTTAACAGCATTTGCAAAATCTCACCCTTGACTAAATCTGTCAGTTCTCACAGAATCTTGAAGACCAGACCATGACTTGGTTTTCTGTCAGTGCACAGAAGTGTTAAAATACTGCAGTGATAGGGAAAAAAAAAAGAAGATGGAAAAGAAGAAGAAAAATAAGAAGAAAACAAACCAATAAGAAGGAAAAGAAGGGAAAAGGAAAGGGAAAGGAAAAGGAAAAGGAAAAGGAAAAGGAAAAGGAAAAGGAAAAGGAAAAAGAAAAGGAAAAGGAAAAGGAAAAGGAAAAGGAAAAGGAAAAGGAAAAGGAAAAGGACATCATAGGTGCAGGGACCTGACACAATTTTAAGGGTGAAATTTACAAAGAATTTCAGTGGTATGAAGAGCATCTACCTCAGATAAGGCAGTTTTCCTGGAAGATTAAGATTATCTTACCCTTCATTCAGCAGGAAATGGGAGCCTGGACACCTCGTGGGACTGGTATGCTAGAGAAGGAGGGGAGGACTCCTTCCCTGAGGCACTCTGCCCACTTAAGGGATGCTGCAGGCTTCCTGTTGCATCTGGAACCTGGGGGACAGAACAGCAGGTTCAAGTGGATGATGGAAGAGAAACAAATCTGAGTTTCCTTAAAATCAGCCATGTACTTCTTGTTAGGGTGGACTCAAAAGTCTCTCCGTGTACTGAGAATCCACAGACTGGGATGCATCATGTGGAATAAGGTTAAGAGAATAAATGTTTGATGAAAGCTCTCAGGCCATCAGCACATCCTATGAAATCATCATAAGACCAAAATAGTTTCTCATTTTCAGCTACAAGTCTAGAAATACTAAAACACAAAAGGCTGATAAAATTATTTGGCTACTGCAAACTGAACACTTCTGAAGCAGAGAATGGAATGCAGCTGTTTCTCCACATTGAGGGGGAAAAAAAGTAAAATGGGAATTTTAGACATTTATTTACTTCAAAGTAGCCTTGTTCTTTGTGATACTCATGTTGTACATATGGCCTACAGTATATTCTTCAGTGTCTTGCTAATACTCAGATGTACTCAATAATGCTTTATAATGCTTCACTGGTAAGTTTAAGAAATTATTTAAAACACTATGAAACAGCCAAGGCACTGTAATGGAATTCACCAAAATCAGCAAGAAATTCTCCTTTTCAGTTGCAATTGTGAGTCCTAATAAAAACTAAAATCAATAGAGAGCTTTGGATCAAGCTGTGAATCAGCTCTTCAAAACAGGTGCAGAACAGTGAGTTAGTCTAGGGCTGAAGTCAATTAGACCCACTCAGACTTGGTCAATTAGTCATTCTTTTGATCTGTCAATCTATCAAAAAAGAAAAAAAATGCTCATTTTTACACAATTCCTTAGCTCCAGGGAAGGGGGATCCTCTCTTAGTGTTGAAGCAGAAAAACTTGTCTGGATTTCTTTATCTTTTCTGTCTCACACATTCTTAGGCTTTCTGCAAGAGGACAGGTTTGCAGATGCTCAGATGGAATACTGAGGAACAGGTTCCTGGAAGGCACTGGGGGCAGAGCTTCAGGATATTAAAGGAGAGTAATCTGATGTTAAAGCAGCATCAGCTGCACGTGGAATGGCGTTGGGCTGGGCTCAGTGATGAGGCACCTAAACTTCCACACACTGCAGCCAGTGAGCTCACTTCCTCAGCAAATGCACTTGGGGAATGAGCTGGGATGGGTCCTATAAAAAGCCCCCACAAAAAAATGTTGCATAAACAGACTGGGCTTTATAACTGGAAATGACACAGGGAAGAGCATGGAGAAGTGGGTCCAAAGGAAAGGTATAGAATTACCTTAATGAGTTCCCTGGGGTTCATGTCTCCAGGTACAAGCAAGAAAATCACCCCAGCTCCCCTCCCCATCACTCCCTTCCCGAAGCTGCCTGGCATGGCACTTTCCAGCTCCTCAGGGAAACTCTCTCTGCCAAAGAAAAAGTAATAAACTCCAACTTTGCACGTTGAATATTCATTTTTTAATTTTTTTTTTAAAGTTGTACTTATCTTGCAATGTAAGTAGTTGTATCCTATAAGTTAGTATTTATCCTCTGAGAGAATAAAGGAGTTTCCCTGCTACTGTTAAATTAATGGAAGTGCCCAAGCAGAACTGCTATTTTAGACTAGTCAATTCTGCATGCTTAGACAAAGCCTAAGACCTTTAATAGATAAAATAATCATAAATGTGTTTCCCAAAGTAGAGCTAAAGCAGATTCAAGGATTATTTATAGTAATGCACACAGAATTTTGCATTTGAACACAGTCTGCCTCACTGAAACTATTGGTAGAACTGTGGATTAATTTCCTGCACCTTGGCATAGTAATGTGTACTCGAAACCACACGGACCTGTAACTTCAGACCACAGCCATTCCTGTGGAGAACAAAGCACTGGATGCATTGAGGATGGCATCAACACAATACTGAAGGCTTGAGCTGCTGGAGACAAGCCAAAGAACATAAATTGAGAAACATTTTACTGTCCAAATATGTTGGAACCTGTGTGCAGAGCTGACCCTTTCTAGGGTGATTTGAAAAGCACGTGGCTTTAGATTATTTTGGTGGATTAGGTATCTCACTGAACTGTCTGTTTTAGCAGGTTCTAATCAAATATCAAAGAATAAAATTCTACCATGTTTTTAAATATTTAAAATATTTGCGTCTTGTGGGATAAATGAAACAACTTGTAGAGTGAAAACTTGGTCCTACTGAAATCAGTAGGAGTTTTCCTTTTGGAAATTCATGTTGACTTCTAGAACGGCAGAATTTCATCCTTGAGAAAATATCTCAATACATAAATACCTTGAGAAAATACCTTTTTTCATCCTTGAAAAAATACAGTGTGACTTTTCTTCCTACTAAAGGACTCTGGAACAAAAAAAATAACATTATACCTTTTTGGCAATAAATATATTTCATATGGGGGTCCTTTAGAACTGAGGAGATAGGAGCCACATTACCACAATAAGGTTTCCATATTTCTTCCCCATACAATTTGTTGTAGGAAAGCTGTCACACAGTATCTGTTGAACCTGACTGTCTCATCATTCAGTTTCTATCTCTGTGTGGACCCAGCCCTGACAGACTCAATGTGTAATTGAGTCTAATAAACTGCAGTTAGTGCATCCATTTTTGGATAAGCAAGAGCTGGTATAGTTGCAGTGGGCTGGTTGCTAGTGCAAATGTGCATCCTTCAAACATTTTCTTGTGCTTCTTCACTGACAATGAATACCTTGCCATAAGCCAAACAGAAAGGAGAGGAGGGCACAGGCACAGGAAAGTGGTGAAACCACTTTGTGGCCTCAAATTGGCCATGGCCCTGCTACCCCTCCAGCTGTGCCCACCTGCCCTGCAGGATGTGGCGGGCTGGGCGAAAGGGTGGCTGGCTGCCAGCTGGAATGGCCCCCTCGTCCTTTCCCCCATTCTGTGGCAGTCACAGGGCCCAGCCTTGCACAGGATAAAACATACCACCTTCCCTGCTGAGTCAGCAATCACTTGTGCCCTTGTGGGGTGGTGTTTGCAGGGCTCCCTGGACGAGGGAAGAGATGAGAATCTTGACTCCATGTTTCAAAAGGCTGATTTCTTATTTGATGATATATATTACATTAAAAGAAAATTATATATTAAAACTACACTAAAGAATAGAGAAAGGATTCATCAGAAGGCCAGCAAGGAAGGGGATGGAATGATAATAGAATCCTGTGACTGACCACAGTCCAAGACAGCTGGACTGTGATTGGCCATTAATTAAAAACAACCACATGAGACCAATTAAAGATGCACCTGTTGCATTCCACAGCAGCAGATAATTATTGTTTACATTTCATTTCTGAGGCCTCTCACCTTCTCAGGAGAAAAATCCTGTCAAAAGGATTTTTCATAAAATATGTCCGTGTCACCCTTGTCACCTGCCCTTTACCACTCCAGAAAGAAATTTTCCAAGTCAGTTGTGATTTGCCAAATTTTCCAAGTCAGTTGTGATTTGCCAACAGATGAGAGGCCAGTGAGATTGTCTAAGGGCACACTGCCCAAATTCATCGGCAGATATATTCCTTTATGTTGAAGAAGTCTTGTGTCTCCTGACTTGTGTGCCAAAAGTGGATGGTCAGTTATCTCTCTGGGATAACTTTGGAATAGCATCAGGAAAGTTCTGGGCCTCCTGTAATCTGACCTGATGCCACAGGACTTGACTGCGCAATTCCCCTTGGCTTTGGTCAAACCCTTATGACTCTGCTGAGGTCAGGGAACCCACAGGCACATCTCTAGTGGTTCTAGGACCAGCTGTGTTGATGACTCTTGCATGTTTTTATGTCCAAATGCACAGAAAGGCCAGAGCCACACAACAGAGTTTAAGTACACAACCATCCTACTATTTGCTTCTGGAGGTCTGAGCCCAAAATTCATTTCCTGTGAACTGCACTTGACTGCCCATCCATCCCCTCAGAGACATGAAGTCCATGTGTCCCAGTATTTCCTGCAGTTAAAATCCCTGGGCATCCAAGAGCCTGCTGCTAAAGGTAGTGGGAAGTAAGAACAGTTCCAAATCTGTCCCCATCCATAAAGGATTTCTCACCCATCTGTGTTGGGGGATGCAGATGTCCCCCTCAAAACTGTTGTATGACTAGAAGGCAGGAGTGTTTCTCACTAATGTGAGACCCTGGCAGGCAGAGTGTGTAGCACCTACACCAGAAGCACACAAAGAGCTGCTGACTGGGCTGAGCAGCTGAACCTGCAGCTCCTGGGCCTTCTCACCATGAGGGGCAGAAGCGGTCAAGCTTCTCATCTGAAAGCAGAAGGGCTATCTCCAGCACTGCTCCAGGCAAAATGTAGTGTTGCATATTTCAATATTAAGCTGGAGTTTTTCAGTGCCCCCAGAAAACTGAATAGTGGTGGAAATAATTAGTTAAAAGCTGCAACAATTATTCAAAACCTGAGAGAAGGCAGATTGCCTTTTTGCTCTCTACTTCTACTACTCAAAATCCTGAATTGCTTATGAGCTTATAATAGTGTATAAACTGGTGGCAGACACAGCTGTTAGCACTATTGGGGCACTGCTGCCACTTTGCAAATGACCCCATTTGCAGGAGTTAGTGCAGAAACATCTCCCCACCCCTGATCTTATAGTTGTCCTGGAAGGTGGAATAAGAAAGCAGTCTACAATGTTTGTAAAACAAATGTCTGTCTTTGCAGTTGCAAGCTGTAGTTCCACTGAGGGTTTTATCAATATACACATTTCCTAAAGGCTACCATACTGCACACTGATGTTACAGCATCAGCAGAAGTCTCTGCACAGAGTCAGTCTCAGAAGCAGCAGAAGTGGGAACTCGCTTTTGCCAGCCCCTGGGGAGGGAGCTGTTCCATGAATTTTGTACATATAGAAGTTGTTGATAAGCCCTCTTGCAACATCAATGCCTTTCCCATAGGTACTGGAGTAACCACTTCCTTTCTTCTAGTTTGCAGCTGCCTGTTTAACTCAAGACAGAGAGCAGAGATTAAGACCAGCTTAATAGGAGAGAACACCTGGAGCAGAGCCTGTTAGCAGCTCCTGCATCCCCAGGAACAGCTCTGTGAAATGAAAAAGCCATGGCAAGGTCCATTCCTTTGACAGGGAACAGTGACATGATCCTAATTGCTATGGGGAATGGAGTGAGCCTCCTGGTCTGCTCCACAGAGAGCTTGGCCACTATAAATTTTTATTCTTGTGGCATTTTACTTTCCTGTGCTCACAAAGTTCTGCATTTGTTGACTCTGTGTCAGCTGATTAATTGGGTATTAGCAATGCTTTGGGTGAAATCCTGGTCCTGCCAAGCAGGAGGGGAATTACGCCAATGAATAAACTCAGGGCTTTAAATTGAATTTCCAAACTTTTACTTTATACATGACAGAGAGTGGGACAGGATCTCAGGGTAATTCACAAATAGGAATGTACTTCCTAATTGTTGCGCCCATCTATGGACATGCTAGATATATTTCACATATTGCAAAAAGAGGAATAATTTGAGGAATAATTTTCCTTGGATGTGAAGATTATATGATAATGTGCAATGCAGTGTGGAAAAGTCCTTGGCTACCTTCTGTAGGAAGTATGTGTTATGTTATTTATTTCTCAGGGATATGAAAATAGAGCCCAGACCAGGGAGAACCAGGGCTGCTGCCTTTGTTTGTGCTTGAGTCAGACCTGGCGAGCACACTGCGAGGACTTGCTCTGTCTAATTTCAGTAGCCAAGCTGATGCATGATGCACTTCCTTTGGCAGTCAAGTCTCATTTTTCCTGCTCCCCTCTACGTGCAACTGTTCATTTCTGCATCCTGTTTGCCAGCCCTTACCTGAGGAGGCAAGTATGCATGTGGGGACTATGTGTGTTTTAGACTGAAAACAAAAATGACCTTCTCCTGGAAAAGATGTGTTGGTATATTTTTTAAGCTGGATTGTTATTGTTATTTTGGTTACAGCATGGCTCCCCAGGCCAGCCCCACTGCCAGGGCAACAAGTTGCGAATGGGGAGCAGAAGAGAGCAGCCAGGAACTGCTTTTGTTGCCTCTTCCTGCCAGAGAAAATGTATCCTGAACTGCCTGCAGGCAGGGAAACACCTCATCACTACCTGCTGCAGAGCAGGGACTGGAGATGAGAAGCTGCATTTAGTGAAGGCAGAGATGATGTGGGATAAAACATCCCTAGCTTTCCCGAGTACAGAAAATACAGAGTGAGCCTTAACACTCCCTACCCCATTCAGGTATCCCCCAATTACATCTTCAGATAATGAAGCCATATACCTCCAGTTTGCTCCTCGTCAATTCACTTTTGTTTCTATTTTTCAGGGCCTGAGGCTGTAGGGTGCCCTTGAATCTCAGGCCTAGAGGGATTGTCTTGTCTGACCAAAATGTGAAGACAGTTAACTAGCATTCTATATGGAGTTTGGAGTTAAACGCTAATGCAACACAGGATTTGAAAAATATAAAAGCTAAAATTCTAAAGCATTAGCAGAAGTGACTGAGAGCCACTTCAAGGGCTGAGAAGAGCACTGATGTTCACCTGACAGGTTACAAATGAATAATGTCAGTATTCCCAGCAAGACACTGGCAAGGGAAACACCAGACCACACTTGTTCTGTCAGCTTTCCTGATCAGAGCAATAAACACACTACCTGCCAATAAAGTTTCTGTGAGAGCAACTCTCCCACCCAGAAAGATGCAGTTGTGCAGGGTGGCATGGAAGGAGTAAAAACAGAGTCATCAGGGAGCCCCTCAGCTCTACCCACTAGTTAAACCCCAGTGATGCAACATTAAGCACATGCCTAAAGGATAACTTAAGGAGTAGGTCCCCACAATATTTGCATTTATTTCTTTAAGCCAGATAAATCTTCATCACTCTAAAAATTACTACTCAACTAGGCTCCAGAAATGTACACAGTTTCTTCTAATTGCCTTCCTTCATTTCTTATTAAAGTAATCACATCTACATTTTCAATCAATGACCTGTGATTTTATTTTGACCAGGTCTCTTCTTTCGCCCAAGGATTTCTTTTTGCTGTTGTGTTCCAAGATAGCTTCCCCCTGGAGTTGGAAATTATGGGACTGTTCTTCCAATTACTGTGTGAACTTAGGTTTTTAAAATATTCAAAAATATTTGTACTCTATGAGTTTGACAGGCAAGAAAAACCTGGGAAAAAAAAAAGAAACAAAAAAAGAAGAAAAAAAGAAAAAAAAAGTGAAATAACAGCAAGACAACAGTTTCATAAATTTGGAAAGACGGTCTCTTGCCAGTGTGTTTTTATTAACTGTTATATAGGAAATGAGGCTCAAAGTATTGAAAAGATGGTGGGAGAGCAGGATCAGGTAAACAGATTGCAAAGCCACTCCAGAGAAGTTTAAATCGGTCCATTGAAGAATCAGGCTTCACATGCCTGAGAATCAATAACTGAGAATCACCACTGGCCATAAAAATCCTCACAACTAACCAGTAATAACCAGTAATGACCATTTGACTTCTTTTTTAAAACACACTGAAAGAAACAAAGAAAACATACATATGAGTTCATGTTGTCAGGAGTCTGCAGGAGTTTCTGCCTGTCAGACCAGTGCTTTGCTGGCTTTCCCCTGAGATGCCAGGCCTGTTGGCATAAGCAGACTTGCAAGTACTCCCAGAGCAACAAGTGCAGGAGATACTGAAGGGTACTGCCTCTGACAACTCTATAAAAAGCATGCTTGAAAGTAAAACAGACCTGAGGTGGTTTGGGAGGGAGAAGCCATTGGTGAAATCTGTCTTTCTGTTTGGGTTTTGTTACTATGGTTTTAGGACTAGTTATAGTAGTTGGTCAGCTAATATCTTTCACAGAAAGTGCTTATTTTCCAGTTAAATTTTCCCTTTGATTTCCTTGTAAACCATCCTCGGCCCTTCCAATCAAACCCTAATAATTTTGCATCATGTGCACATTAATCCTTCTTTCTGTACTTACTCCATAGATTTTTCACTTGAAATTAGAAGTGATTATTTTGTTGCTCCATTATTTTCACCTGAAAAAAAAACCCTATATTAATTTTTTATATGCTATAAATAACAAAACATATTCTTGGATTCAATAACAGGATTATTATTCAATCTTGGAACTTTTCTGCCATTCAAGAAGCCTCAAGAAGTTGTACCCTGGTGTTTCCCCCTATCAGAAGAAGATTGTGATTGCATTCTACCCATGTAGTTAATAAGGGACCACATATTACTCAGGGTATTTCTATAAACAACAGGTTTTGAGTGCCCTGAAATATAGTGATAGAGGAACAGGATGTGAGTCATAATGAAGATTCTTTTTTACATGTTTAATTAGACTGTTGCATGGCTTGTGGTTTTTCTTTTTTCCTTTTCTTCTTGGGGAAGTAAATTATGACCTGCACACACAGAAATCATATCTTGTAGATAAGCAAATGCTTCTCAGTTCACTGTCAAGGAAGGAATTAGCAGAGAAAGGAAGAAAAGAATGAAGAAAGAAAGGAAGGAGGGAGGGAAGAGGGAGAAATTAGCAATTGAGATGTGAATTAATCTCTAGTTTTCTGTTACAAAAAAACCTCAGTAGAATTACAAACAGGAGGGCCCTGAGTTGCCTGTTTATTGTTCAAGGTGACAAACATTTTTGCACATCTTTCTGGTTTTCACTGGCTGCTCTGTGCTGAGTGCCCATGTCAGCAGGTAGATTTCAGGGGGACAATATATGTAATGGGCAGTCACAGAGGGAGCTGGTGGAGTGCTGTCGGATATTTCACAGAATCACAGGAAGTGCTGAGTTGGAAGGGATCCACAAGGATCATCGAATCCAGCTCCTGGCCCTGCACAGCACCATCCCCAAGAGGCACACCAGGTGCCTGAGAGCATTGTCCAAATGCTTCTTGGACTCTGTCATGGTTGGTGTTGTGACTCCCTCCCTGGGGAACCTGTTCAGTCCCCAGCCACTCTCTGGGAGAAGAAACTTTTGCTAAAATCCAAACTAAACCTTCCTGACACAACTTCAGGCTGCTCCCTCGGGTCCTGTCACTGATTACCAAGGACAAGAGATCAGTGCCTGCCTCTCCTCTTCCCCTCAGGAGGAAGCTGTAACTGCATGAGGTGTCCCCTCAGTCTCCTGAAAGCATGAACATGTGCTGTCATGCACAGGTGGGTCCATCACTGGAACTTCAAACGCTTTATAGAAGCACCTCAAGGATTCACAGCCACATGGGCTTTCATTTGAAAGCCCTCCTTATTTTTATAGTGGCAAAGAAGAGTCACAGTTGTGTTGGGGTAGGGCTGTTTTTAAGAGATTCACTGGAAGATTGTCAGATGATTCTTTGAAATATAATCTGAGACGTGTTTCTGGGAGCAGAGCTATTGCACTCTTGGTATGTAGCAACCTAGCTTCAATTTGGTATTGTGATAGAAAGACACATTCCTTTGGTTTTTGTTAGTTTGCCCAGGAAAAAAAAAATTGTACTCTTTCTGTGGCCTTCAGAAGTGACCTAGTCCTTTTTCAGGATATAATAAAGGAAATAATTAAAGTCCTGGGAAAGGTTTGTTATGGAATTGCTGTTTCTCTAGAGCCAGATCAAGTAATAAAGTATTTTACTAGGATACAAAAGGCTCTGGTAATTTAAGAGAGGAGCAAACTTTTTTCCAATATAGTTTCAGATTATATCATCTCTCAGGAATCCTTTGTGACTGGTCTTCTATTTAAAGAGAAATAGCCCCAAACTAATAGGATACTTGACCCCCAATTATAAATTGTTCTACTGTCATAGTCAGTGCTGTTTTTTATTACTGCTGGTGTTTTTTTAATTTCTCTTTTAAATAAATCTAGTCTTTCCACTGTTTTCACCAAACGTGGGCCAAAAGAATCATTTTTTGATTCCAAATTCCGAAAACCTAATGTCTCAGGAGCTGGTTCCACAAACTCTTCCTCTGTGTTATTTTTAATCTTGGGAAAAAGGATCTGTGGCAACAGCCAAATCTTCTGTTTCCTGGGGTAAGTATCCACCCTCAATAGATCCCTACCCCTGCAGAGAATCTTCAGTTACTTTCCTGTGTTTATGAAAAGGATTGTGGTGGATTTTTTTTGTTTATTTCTGAGCGCCCTGTTGAACCTGTAAGATTTGTCCTGAGGCAATAGCTCTGCTAGCACATGGATACATGTATTTATTTGTCTGACATTGCTGACCATATTTGTGAGAAAGGCAGCAAGAATAATGTCACAAGAAGTTTGTGAGAGCTCTTTTCCTGGGCCCACCCATCCCCTGCAGCTCCCTCCCAGTTACACACACTTTCCCTACAGCAACACAGATGCAGGCCTCAAAATAGGTATTGTGGGGAGGGGCTTGCCTTAAATGTGGTGATTTTTCCTAGCTCTTTGGCTTATTTCTTGCAACATTAACAGTTCAGATAATCTGTTTGTTAGATTTCTGAGCCAATGATGATATTAAAGTTGTAATCATGATGTGCGCCTAAACCTCACATAGCAGCACATTCTAAATACCAGCTAGACCAGCTTCAGCTGCTAAATAGGATTAATTCAGTGCAGCACAGTATTAATTGAACAATTATTGCTTGTGGTCCAGATATTATTCTATGTAGTTCCCTTATTCAACAGCATAATTTTGTGTCCTGCATTATGGACCGTCTGCTTCTGTTTCTGCAATGCCCATAAAATGTCAAGGAATTTCCAAAGGCAGAAGATAGGCACAGACTTTTTTTCCCCAAATCTGGATGTTGTAAAATAATCATATTTGTTTAATTTTACCTACTGTCTTATTCACCACCAAAAGAAGAGATGTATGTTTCTGTTCTCAGGTCTAAGCAGAGGGCTGAACCAAGGCCTGTCCCCAGGCAGCTGGGGAAGTGCTCAGTTTGGGAAAAACCCACGTTGGGCCTCCTCAAGAAAGATCAGAGAGTAAATCCTGTGTCCTGTAAACCAATTCTGAACTTGGACATCACCAAGTAAAGCAGCTCAGAGCATGCTGTCTTTTAAGGAAAAAAATTGCAGATTCTCATATTTAGTTGCCTTTCCATGTAAACCCAAATTTGACTCTTTTAACCCATTTTCCCATTTCAAACCATTTAAGCTACTTTGGAGGTTGTTTTTTAAAGATTAACTTGTTAGAGTCTCTGCCCTATTATAAAAATACAAAGTGGCATCTCGCACTCCCTGCAAAGGGCCTGTCAAGGATTTTTTTCTGCTGGGCTAAAAATATTGTGATTTGAGAATTAGTACAGACTATTATATACCAATAGTCTGATTTTTTTTTAATTGAATTGGTTTCAGTGGTGGTTAAAGGAGACCCACAGCTATGCAAGAATAGGTGCTAAATCTACTTTGCCTACAGAAAATTTATTCTGCTTTGGAAAGTCCCAGTTGAATTTTGAAATTACTTTACAAGTTCACAGGCTGCTTTTGTCAGTCTAATATCTGCAGTGCTTTGCAGAGTAGTCTGTTTCTTGTGTCAGTTTCCTACAATTGCAATCTCATCTCCTCTAGCACCACTAATGCACTTGATATTAACTATAACAAGTAAAGTAGTAGCTGCAGCTGCACTTCATCCCCATTGTACTTCATAATGGCTCACTTTACCTACAACCCTCCAAAGCTTTCCCATGAAAAAAAATTGGGTAAAATGTGAAAAAAAAGAAAAAAAAAAAAAAAAGACTGTTTAAAACCAACCTTGTGTTGTTGTACCACATCCAAAACTGAGAACAGCCATTAGCTGGCCTGTCAACCAGACCTTTGTTTGGGCAGAGTTGTTCTGGACAGTCTGGAGTGCTCTTCTGATATTTTTGCGTGACAGTGTCTGTGATTACTCTGTCTTGTCCACAGAAGTTATCTGAGGTGAGGTACTCTAAACTGCTGTTAAGACTGCATATTCGTCATATTCATATTCATAGAGCTGTGCAGATTTAAATGAACTTATCAACACCTATGTCAGCTGGGAAAAAATCCTTGTATTACCATCAACATCTCAGAGGTGGCAGAGGTGAAGTCAGAGATGCTAAGACCTGCATTTCTAGCACATCTGTCTGAAATTGCAGAACAAGACACACAAACAGAATTTTTAACAACCTTATATGTAAATGGCAAAATAGTGTTGCCATTATGTATCTCCCCTAATTTCAACAAGCATTTGAATAGTGTCTGTGAGATGAAGGGCTCTCTCTGCCTCTGGCATTTGTTATAAAAAATAAAAATACTTTTGCAAAGGGCTTTTAGAAATTATCAAGAAATATCCTAAATCTCTTTCTAAATAAGAAAAACAAAGTCATAGTATTACAATTTTTTAAAGAAACACAAATATTTCAAAAAAAAGTTTTCAGGAAAATTTGTGTTCTCTGGGATGGAATTACTCTGTGAGAAAAGCACCTTTGTAACGCCAAGATCCCCCATCTCACCTTGGATGGGGAGATGTCAGGTCAAGTTCCTCATCTGAACCATTGCCCTACCCAACTAGACTACTAAGTTTCTTTTTAATATGCCTATTGTTTTATTTTCTCCTCTCTCCCTTGAAAAATTAAAAAAAAAAAAAAAGGAAGAAAGATCTCATATTCTTTCTACACTGGAATGAAAACAAATTTTGAAACCGCAACATTTTTCACAAAACAGAATTCTTGTTTTCTGGCCAGCCCTATTACTTATTATTATTGACCTTTCAGAGACTCCAGTTTGAAACTTTTAGCTAAGTTTCAGAGGGAATCAGTGCCAGAGCTGCAGTCAGCTCTTCAAAATCCCCAACTGCCCATTCTGCTAGCTCTCTCACACCAAAGATGCCTCCCCTCCCCAGAAACAGCCCAGGAAGAAAAACCACTAATGATCTTCACTCTTGCAAAGAAAACCATCTGAGTTTTGCATTTGAGCAGCAAGAACTTCTTCTGTCCTTTCCCATAATAACCTGCTCAGATATTTTTTAAGCAGCTGTAACCGATGCCGCTCTCAATAAAGCAAATGAAGGAGCGGAAAAACGCGCCACGGCACATTTGACAGTCAGACACCTAGAAGAGAAGCTGGTTCAGGCCCCAGGGGACACAACATCAGTGCTCTGCTGCCTGGAGCTCCCCACTCTGCCTGGAGTTGGAAAGTGTCATGTTTTTTACACCTTTCTCTCACAAGTGCTCCCCTGAGGCAGATGCTGCTGTGTTTAACATTAGGGAAGCTCAGGATGAGCATGACATCATTGTGATGTCATTTCTCCTGTCCCTGGGGCACTGGGAAGCAGAATTTCCACACACACTGCAGTACCCAGGAGCATCCTAAGGCAGTGACGCTTTTAAAGCCAGTCTCTCATCCTCTCACATCCACAAGGCTGGCGTGAGCATCCAGGCCAGATTTACACTCCCCATTTTATTAGCACATCAGGCTGGGACATACCCTCTAGCAGAGATGTATGGAATTTAAGTGACTGTGTTACTTGGCAAAAGAAAATTTCTCTGAGAAGCTAAAGATCTGAGGGTTTTTACAGAAAGCACTTTTTTTCCCCCTGAAGAAAGGTCAGAATTGAAGCATTTGGAATGGTCTAACACATTTCCCAGATCTGTCTGACACACAGTCCTGTTCCCATCTTGCTAGCCACTAGTCCTCCTCCACCTCATCCTTTTTTGGAAGCTTAAGAACATCTTGTGCATGCACACATAGCTAGAAAGATGCTGAAGCCTTCAAAATAGTCTGTTAACTTGGAAAGGAATAGGGCAGGCAGTGCTTTTTTTCTTGGATCCTCTCCATAACGAGCATTTGATTAAAATGTTCTTGGCACCTCCCTTTTATTCCATCCAGCAAATAAAGTCTCTTTGAAAAAGTGTAGTTTTCCTGTATCAAAACTCAGCACCTTTTAGAGAAAACTTTGTTTGCTCCAGCAAAATGGGTCAGGATAATGAAGCACACTGAGGATTGAGTGAACAGTGAAATTAGGGGTCATGCCCATTCCTGATGGAATGCAATTACCTGAACCAACAGTCAAGGGCTGAATTCAACCTCTTAAAGCATATAGGACTGGATCACTCTTAGGCAAGAGCCCAGAAAATTTCTGCCCTGCCAACTGAAAGCAAAATCGGAGCATGATCTTGTTCTTACTGCATATGCCTAAACATACAATGAAAAATACTTGGGGCCCTCTTGAGCTGGCCCCAGGAAAGATAGACCTGATGGGTTTTTTAAAACTTTAGGGGGAAGCATTTTGTGAACAACAAAAACAAAAAACCAACTAGAAAACCTGCCTGCAGTCACTCTCCAGGAAACTGAGTCCTGGACATTCAGAACCAAATACAGATCACTTGTACATGGCCAGAACTCCACTGGTGTTGGTCATTTACCTTGGGTCTCTGACTGTGTCCCTGTAGGATCCTTGCATGCAAATGTGGAGCTCAAGATCTGGATGGTTTTAAGTCATTTGCCCCTTCTGTAAATTATAAAGTCTATAAGAGAGATTTCTTCTTTCTAACAGAGTAGCTTTCATATCAAAGGACTACTTTTGCTGTGTCATGCTTTTTAGTCAACTCAGAGAGGACACTACATGTCTAGCTTATATTTGGCATGTCCTCCTTGCAAAAGGTAATTCCCTGTGACTCCCCATAGCTTAGAAAAAATGTGCTGTGAACTGTCTTTGTCTTAGAAAAGACAAAACATTTCAGTGAGCAATGGTCTGTTAAAAAGACCTATTCTCTGGAGAATAGCTTTTCCATAAAGAGAAGGTGGCCACTGGAGAGGAAAAGTAGGAGGAGAGGTGCAGAACATTGTCAGATGTTGAAACCACATGCTGGTTATAAATCACAGAGATATCCTTGGCTGTGATGAGGCTTGGACTCAGAACAATTCCCAACAAGGGGTTCTAGATGCATGTTATTTCAGGATCTTATCTTGATGAATGGATGATGGCACTTCAGTGGATATTGCATTAGCCATTCTGCACTTTTACTGCTAATTGGCTGTAGGGTGAAGACAAATTGTCTCCTTTCCCCTCTGAACAGTGTCAAGATTAAACAGTGAAAGGACATGGAAAGAATAATTGCTTAAGGCTCTGGCGTGATGTTTTCTCCTGTACAAACATACAATTAGGCTGTCTTAACCTCCCAATGTAGCAATAAACACCACTTCACAAACTAATTTACAGGCAAAAGTCAGAGACAGGGCTGGAGCTGTGCTCTGCAAGGCGAGGGCCCTGTCATTCAGCCAAAGGGGCAGTTCCACTAATTTAAGCCAGCAAAAATCTTTGTATGCTTTCCTCCAACTCAAATGAGAATGAAATAAAGTCTATACATTTGAATCATTGAGCAAACTAGCTAATAAAAACTGCTTTTCTGACTGGTCATAAAAAAAGAATGTAATTGGTCATACTCAAGAAACTACTCAGAACAGAGAAGCAAGGGGAGCAAGGTCTTAATAATATTGACTTTTCTAACACTTTGACATTTTTCTGCCTCCATCACTATCTGTCAGTCAGTAACACGTATGGACAGGAACTGCCAGCACACATTTCTTCAGCCAGGCTGACAGCAGGCCTGGGCTTGCACGAGAGACACTGCACTTCTCATGCACCCCACGCTGCCCTGCTCTCACTGAGGGGCCACTCAAACCACATTCAGTGCTCTGTTTGCAAAGACAGGGCCAGCTTTTAGTCCCTAAGTGCAAAGAGCAGTACAAACTGTGGAATAGGAATGGACAAACTGTGCATGGGTTCAGAAGGAAAGCTACCCTGGATACTCTCTCTGGACTGGGGTCCCACACCCATCCCTGGGTCACACTGGGCACCTCTTGCAGCCACAGGCATTGCCTTGACTGAATGGCCACTGAGCCACATACAACTGGACAAAATTCTAAAGAGGTCTTACAAGGTTCCTGGACCCTAAAGCTTTCCGCTCCATTTTCCCTGACTTGGGTGAGAAAAGCCCCAAAGCCACCACAGCCTGAGTGAGCTGCTCCAGTCTCCTGTATAAACCTGGTGTTAAGACACAGGCATTGCCTAAAACCCAAGTCATGTTGTTTTCCCAGTGAATTCAGATTGAAAGAGCAAAGTTGGGTTATCTAGCCAGGGTTAGGAATGTACTTTATTTGGCAATGCTGGACCATCTGTGCTAGATCAAACCTGTGCTAGACCAAGAAATCCACCATGTAAACTTTGAAAACATAAATAATCCCAGTTGTTACCTATGAGCCCTGTGGCACAGATTCTCTGTGAACCTGACTGGAATCATAGTGTCACTGGTTACACTGGAAGGAATCCTGTCCATCCAGTCCTTTGGATTCTGACTTGAGTGTGTCCTAGTTTCAGGTTTCAGTTCCTGTCTCAGGTAGCAGATGGAGCTCCCCTCATCCCCACTGCATCTCTGTGCTTGGATTCTGCTCAGGTGGAGCTGAGGCTCTTCTCCAATCACCTCTGGGTCACAACAGACTTCTGGGATGGTGTGTGTGGGGAGATGAGCATCCTGTTCCCAGAACTGGTATTTCTGGCCATGAACATTCATTTCTCTGGCATCCTTCAGCCTAAGCGAGGAAGGACTTAGGGAATTCAGCTTCCTGTGAAGTTGGAAAAGTGGCTGGACTAAACTCTTTAGGTCTTAGGTTCTCTACTCAGGAGAAACAAATCATACACTGTATAAAGAAGCAACACAAAAATACTGCCTTCCTCAAGGGGATCTGCTCATTGGCTTAGGCAACGTGCATCATGTGTTACTCACCACATTCATCACTGACCATTCACTGCAGTATCATCTCTCTTTCCATATACTCAGCCTGCACCGTAGGTGTTTTCACTTTCCGTGACAAGTCAGGACAACCAATAGTTTTGCCACTTGCAAAGCCATAAAGTAATGACCTTTGTCAGCCCTCTTTGTGTCAGCTTCACAAAAGTATGGGCAGCTTTATTTCTTTCATTTATTTCCTCCCATAAACTGTCAGTGTGGCCCACTGTCCATTGTCTTTTCTAATGTGTCCCCTAAGGGTAAATATGACTCCAGATGAAAATAACATTTTGCTGAGACTCCTAACCAGCCCTTTCTGTAAGGCTCTGCCTGGTTTTGTCAAAACCAGTATCACTTTCTTCACTAAAGTATCTTTGAAAAGCAGCAGCACCTTTATTCTCGAAGGTGAGCCAGCTCTAGCTGTGCTGCTTAGAGACTACAGTCTTTCCATTTTTTCACAGCCTCCAACAGTATAACAAACAATAAGGTTACCAGAGGGTATGCAGCTTAGCATGTAAAAAAAAACCCTAATCAGATATCTTTATTTCCCATAAACACTTACAGCTGCAGCTTCTCTGCCAAAAATGAAGGGTGGGTTTTCCAATAGGGTTGCTAAATTCAGCATCTCACTGGGAAATTTCAGTGGAAAGGGGGGTAAAACAGTATGTGGCTAATGAAGGCAAATCCCAGGAGGAGTGAAGACCTATCCCAAAGTAAATGCTACCTGTGCTCTGAATTGGGGTTCTACCATTGGATAAAACAATGGGGTGAGCAAGCACTCATCCAGCAGCAAAGACATAACCTAAGAACAAATTTGTTTCTAAGAATTATAAAACTGATGCAGAGGTCTTTTTCTCTGAAATGTGAGTAAAGGTCGTAGGTGATGTTGCATCATCAAGGTGGGACAGACCAACTTACTGATTTTCTCTTTTAAAGACAGCTCCCATATTCTGGGAATTACTGCTCATCATCAGCTTCCTGGGACTGGAGAGGTTCACCCAAATCACATTTGTGAGGGGTTTCAAGTTTTCATCTCTACTTGTGATAATCAGACGTATTTTCTGTTTGTTCTCATGGCAAATGCCTCCTGGTGGAGTCCGTATGAAAGGAGCTCTGCAGGTAAACTCTGCGAGGACACAGGCAGCCAGAGAGAGCTGAGAGCTGTAAGACCTCTGGGAGGACAACCCAGTCAATGTTTTATCCCTGGTGCAGGTGCTGGACACATGGTCTTTCTGAAGAATAGAGCAATTTCCAAAGGGAAACCACAAAGAGACTCAGCTCCCTTGTCTGCCTCCAGCACCCATCTCACCCCACCCAAACATCAACCATCTGGATGAAGCCATAATGCAGTTGCCTATATAAAATCATTGACTCAGAGGGTCTGCAGGTTCTTTGAGGTCCTTTGCTGAGCTGCTGTGGGAGATCCAGTCACTCAGCTTCCACTGTCTTCCCAGGCTTTGAATTGGGGGGAACTGCATCTTATTCTGGGAATCAGCTTTGCCTGGAAGCACGTGCCCTCGGTCCCAGCAGGGCTAGCAAGCGGTTCACAGCACACAGTTTCAAAAGCATATGGGCCAAAAGTCAATGAGACTTCTTTCCTGAGTAATAAGACTGGGTTATCCAATATCAACATGCAGCTATTTCTGCAAATGTGTGACAACATGCCACAAACGTACAGAGCAGTCTTCCCAAGAAATGCCACCAATGCATTAGGCTGTCTGCCATGATATTCTGGGCTAATGAACAGCAGCAAGGCAGCCTGGGATCAACTCAAGGGCTGAAGCAAGAGCAGGGGTTTTCCTGCGAGAGGCATTCTTCTCCAAATTAAAACTCTGATATTTTATACTGTGGAAGTCAGTCTTGGAAAATTGAGGATTCGTCAAGGTAAGGAACATTTTAATAGTTTAATTATGAGCCCTTTAATGTCTTTTCATAATCAGTTAATAAATACCTTAACAATAAAATTGAATTTAAGCTTTTAATAGGCTGTGTTGGATTGAACCTAAACAAAAGAATTAGCAGCTCCAGGCATTGTGCAATAACTTCTCACTGCTTGGTGCCAGGAGAAACAAAGCATTTCAAGTACATTTTTTTTGTACCTCACTATAATAAACGCTTGTAATATTCCCCAATTTCTGGAGTGCAAGATGCAGATCTTATTTATCACAGTATGTGACACATCTGGCACATGGATCAGGAAACAACTGTTTTACTTCATTTCTGTCATCACCTTCCAACAGATTTCTTTCACATTCCAATTTGGACGAGAGAACTTGGACTTTCTCTCCATAAGTTCTCCATTAACAGTTTCACAGCAACGAGCACCATTGGTTCTTTCTCCTTCCACAGCAATTAGTTACACCAAGCTGCATATTTTGACTTTTACTACAAGCGAACACGTAAAAATTGCCGGTATTGACTCCGATCTGCTCGCAGCGCCTCCGAGGCAGGCAGGGCAGGGATGTTTGCTGACTGTCACTGCCTCTCTCCAGTGCCTCCTTCAAGTGGCATCGGTGCCTGGGTGTGCCTGGGCTGTCCCTGCAGGCAGCGTGTGCTGCATTGACAGCGTGGCTCTGGCTGTGTGGCTGAGCCTTTCCCGGCTGCAGGCAGCGCTCCGTCTTCTGCCCCGTATCAAACTGGCTGAGATGGGAGCCTTGCAAGCTGCACAAGCGACTCTGCACTAATAAAGCTTGAAAAGCTTGAATTACACTGGAACCCACAAAAATTTTCAAATTAAAATTCCATATTTAGAGGCCCCCTGTGGGCCGTGATTTTATTTAGTTTAATCCCCTCTTGAGGCCAATTAGGTAGACACTCTTCTGCACATGCACACACTAGCACAAAAAAAATAAATATATCAGACTAGTTAAAAAGGAGAGGGTAGTATATCACTCATCCATTCAAAGACTGGAATTCTTTTCCCTTCTGTTGTCCCTGAAAATAGCATGGCTGTCAGAAATCAATAAAAGTACATGCAAACAGTACTCATTTTTTATTTCTAGGCTGTGCTTTAACATTCCCTTGCTTCTCTCTGCAACATCTAGTAAATTTTCACTGTCGCATACTGTTTCACCAAATGTATAATAAATGCAAAACCTCCAGTGTTACTGGCAGAGAAGGGCTGGATGCCTTGTTTCTGAGCCTGGGAAGTAAAGAGGTGCTGTGAAAATAAATTCCTCAGGCAACTGATTGAAATTTATCATCGCTGCATAAAGAGCATGCAGAGGGTGGGATGGGGATGCACTGCACTCTCCCTATCTGAATCCCATTAAGTCCAATAGGTTTGTTCCAGCTGGAAGCCCAAAGAAAATCTCGCTGTGTATGCACAGATTGAGTTCACCCACTCCCACAATTTTTAGGGTGTTTTGTGTAAACAGTTGGGAAGGATCCAGCTTTCCCACTGTCACTCTTCGCATCTGAAGTGCAAACTTTGTCTTCTTTTTATCAAGTGGCAGACACCACATGCCCCATGTGAAAAGGGAGTTAATAAAATGCATGCTGAAAGTATAAAAGGTCAGAGGTGATGTTTAGGTAATGAGGATTTCTCCAAGTGGGGAAAACAAAAGAACAAAGTTGTTATAACTGTTACAGCTGTCTACAGCAAGGGAAAATAACAACTTGTGCTTTCACTAACCAAGTAGGTTCAGAGTCCAAAATTTTAAGCTCTTTGATCTTTGTCAGATATTTAGCAACAAAAGCACCTTTCCTGGAGGTAACACAGTTGTGTTGAAGTGCTTACAGGAGAAGGTCTGTCCTGCCTGGATGAGACAGCCACTACAGTGTGCCCTGGATTGAGCAGACTCCTGGCATGGCTGGGGGGCTCAGGGCAGAGGCAGCATGGGGGTCTGCAGAGTCTCCTGGCATATTTTGGGAACAAACATGAGCTATGGCTGGGAGCTGCTGAGCTTCTACCATGCTATAAGGAAAGCAACTCCTGGTATGGAAAAGGAAAAGCCAGTTTGTGAAATTCAGCAGCTCAACTGAATTTTCAGAATAAGCATCTTTCTGATTATCCAAGGGACTGCATGGAGTCTGTGCTCAGATACAGTGGCTTAAATCTTCGAGAACAACATAATGAAAGCAAGAGTTAAGGAAATGTGCCTGAAATAAATGCAATTTTATGGCACTTGGAAAGAGATCAGGGCAAAAATTCTATTTTGTTTTACAGGGGCTCTCATCCTGTGCTCATTGCTGCAGCGTTGGAGCAGCATTTCGCTGCTCCCACATGTTGATTATTCTCTCATCTGCCACACAGGGGCAATGCATCTGCAACAACAGTCGTGTCTGGGGAGGCTCCCACTTTGCCTTTTTGGAGAGGTTGCAGAGACACATGGAGGGGAGTGCTTCTGTCTTCATGCTTGGTTTGGGATTTGTGTTTGAGAATGTCAGGTGCAAAAAAGAAAGCTTGTTAAACAAAAAAACCCAACCAAACAAACAAAAAAACCCACAATAAAACAAAACAATAAAAACAATACTGAATCAAATTCAACCTTTTCTTCCACACCAAGGCTAAAGCTGCATGGGAGAAGACTTATTCAATAAATGCATTGGGTAAAAAACCCCTCACCTAAAGGGAATAATCTAAAAATAATAAGGTTGCCATAACTTTGTAGATACTTTAAAACATTCAACAGACATACACAGAAAATGTATATACCCATCTCTGGATCTGATTCAAAGTCTGGGCAAAGATGTCTCTTAGACTCAAACTGAGATATGGGAAGAAATTTTGCTGCAAAAAATGGCATTTGGGAACTCAGTCACTGTAGTGTAGTGCAATTTTATCCTGGTCTTTCAGGAATCCATCTTTGCAGAGTGCAAGAGGGAGGAGGAGAGGGTAGAAAACATGATCCCCACACGCATACACCTGAAATCAGAGAGAAAACCACGGACTGAATTGTCAGTCTTCTCCTTTTCCCCCCACAGAGTCAGCATCTGCCTCCCATCAGACACTTTCATGTGCACAGGGATGGGTCTGGGGCAGTCCCCAAGCTCAGTTCGTGGGCTGAAAGAGGGAGATGATGCTGTAGTGAGAGGAAGCAACAAATGCCACTAAACCTGCACCAGATTAACAGGTTTCTCTAGATACTTGAGAGAAATTACACATCCCCCGTCTTTGTATATCTTCTCTACAGATACATAAAGTACACCTAATATCAGGAGCATTAAACCTATCTGGCATAACTTTATGGCAAGAATGCAATTTCATTTTATTCAAAAACACAGCAGACCTCACACTGCCTGCTAGGACTGCAAGAACTCAAAGGCTGCAATTTACAGCCAAACACTGTGCTGGTGTGAAGGTCTGCCAGGGTGCCTGGAGTGCTGCATGGACACAGAGCTGCCACCCCTCCTGTGATAATGGTGAGACTGGGACACTGAGCTCATTTGCCTGATGTTTTCTGAGGGGCATCTAATGGTGGCTGCACAAGCAGGACAACTAACTAGAAAAGATATTCCATCTGCAAGTTAGGGAGGCATATATTTAATTTGTTCCAAGGAGAAAGCATGCACTAAGTCCTTACCCATCCCCCTCCCATGGAGAAATGAGCAGGAAGCTGCATGCTGAAATTCATTGAGTTTCCTCTACCCTGCATGTGTTATTCCCCTGGAGGGGAGAATGGGGCCCTTTAAACCTCCATAGCTCTGGGCTCTTTGAGTAATGAAGGGAACACATTTATTGGTACAAGGTTTGGTGTTTATTGATGCTACCCATTTTTCACCAGATTTAGCACTCTGTGGGGAAGGCACATGGACTTTCCAAAACACATTTTATAATCAAGCCATTTCAAGGTTTATGTCGTATAATACGTTTAACTGTTAAATTGTAAATAAAAGTCACTGCCCAATACTAAACTCCCTTCAAGACATTATAGTCAGCTACATCTTTAATTATCTGATTTATAAGCAACTCTGTTGCATGTGTTACATGCACGTGTTGTTTGTCTGACAGAGGTAGTGTGCAAAATTATCCTCCTAGAAAAGGTTATGAGCTTAACATGCCTCTGCCTCACTGAAAAAGAGATGCCCTCAGCTGTGGAGTGTGCTGTGTGTGTCCCCATGCCCTCCCCAGCCACTGCCCTCCCTCTTGTGACAGCAGAGACCCCAAGGAAGCCCCACAGCACAGGGGATTTACTCCAAAGAGCAGCAAGGAATACAGCACAGCTCTGGATGCACGGAGGAAAGGTGTTCCAGGAGGCAAAAGCGCGAGCATGTGCATGAAAGCACCCCCACCTCACCCAGACATTTCCCAGACTGGATTCCTGATATAAATCAGTGGGGAATTACCTTGCTGTGTGTAAAAACCTTGTGCTGTAGTTTAACCGAGGAACCTCCTGCCCATGGCCCGGCAGGGAGCCCCCTGCACACCCAGTGGAGCTCCCCAGCTCTCCTTGAGGCCATGCAGAGGGGTCCGTGAGGAGAATTAACCATTTCCAAAATCCTGCATCCAGTGTTGATGTGGCAGTCTGGGCCTGGCACTCCCCAGCTCTCCTTGAGGCCATGCAGAGGGGTCTATGAGGAGAATTAACCATTTCCAAAATCCTGCATCCAGTGTTGATGAGCCGGCTGGGGCTGGCAAACACTGCTAGCACAAGGAAGGTTCACAGGAGTTATTGCTCTGCCCTCATCTGCCTTTTGCCTGCCAGCTCAGCACTGCCTGCTCAGAGACAGTCAAGAACTCCAACTATTTACTTGTGTGTTATTTATTCTCCACCTGAAAGCAAACCCTCTAATGAAGGAATAAATTAATAAAAACAAACCATCTCAGATTAAGGCTGAGAAACAGGTATCCCATCTGTTTTATCTAGTAAATCAAAAATCCCCAAAGACAATGAAATAGATTTTTTTTTTATTCCTGACAGCACACCCAGATCAAGCACTTCTCATGGCAAGACAGAAACCCACAGTGGGAAGCTGTCCTTTGAAGAGATTAATTTCCTATCTGGTATTGATGTGCTCCTTAATTTATTGATCCACAGAGGAATGAGAACCTGAAGGCAGTACAAACTTCATTCTGCTCAGGTTCTTTTGAAGAAAAGGGTTTTAGCTCTTCTTCTTTCTTGTAACTATTTCTGAAAATGGGCATCTCTGTCATGTTGTCACTGTATTGTCATGGTATAAAAAGTTCCAGGTCAGTTTAAACCTGACAGCTTGTCAATAGGTTTGCACAATAGACCTTACTCTGCTGCCCATTCCTGTGGTTCACTTTGTAGTACAAAATCTGCAGATGTTCATTTAAAGAAATAAATCAAATAACTTACTTGTAAGCATGGTCTGTGGTCCTTATTATTACTTTAAAAATCCAAAACCCAATCAATTTAATGGCAAAGCATTAAGGGGATAACCCATATAAAACATAGAGAATGGTTTAATATTTTCCCTTTTTTTTACCATTTTAGTGTTGTTCAGAGATTACAAATCCGTACATGCGATGCTTAGAGCACAGTACAAAGGATCTTTCAAAATAAGGAAAAGGATCCTGTAAAACAGTTGAAGAAGTGAGAGGATGGAGGATGGAGAGTTCCACTAAGGCTTTGTCCTTCACAACATTCATAAAATTTAATCTCATGCGTCTATTTGGGGTATTATGTTTTCCCCTAACCACCCAGGCAGTATTGACATCTTTTCTCATCTGGGAGCAAGGACAGGTGTAACCATAAGAGTTGTCTCCCTCAGGAATGATTAACCCCTCAGAAAGAAGAAAACACAAAAGATTCTCACTCTTTTCCCATGGCAGGAACCTTGAAAGATCAAGGGATACAGGGATACATCCTTTCTCCTATCTTCTTACCCTTCAGCCAGGGAAAAGGGACTAGACTCCAGCTTGGTTGAAAAATCATACCACTGCAGAAGCCTGGCTATCACCTGAGCATGATCTCTTAATTTGCAAGATCACAGCAGGGAACTCACCCTGGCAGAAGTTGTGGAGCTTGCAAAGGCAAGGATCTCTGCAGCTTTCATTTTTCCCTGCTCTCAGTGACCATGAATGTGGTGGCCATCTGGCCTCGAAACAATGCTGCTGTAGAAAAGCAACCTGTAAACAGCATATCACATTTCTTACAAACTACAATTCAACAAACAGAAGATGCAATTTAATACAGAACTCAGCAGCAGATGGACAGCTGAGAACATGGATACTGTAATGTAATTCTTTGTATTGTTGGCATCACAAAAACATGCATTGATCTTGTACAATTTGGTACCTCTACATGTTCAGGATGTCAGTAATCTTGGGTGCTGGGCAGAGGGCATCACTCCTACTCCTGCATGCCTGAAATCTCTGGATGGTGAGGACTCAGAGACAAGGAAACCAAGGAGAAATCTCACAAATGTATGGACTTAATGGCTCCCATTTGCCTCTTTTCTGCCAGCAAGATATTAAACCTCTGAACATAAACAAAATATCTAAGATTTTTTTTTACATTGTCCACCCTCCTCTTGCTCTCCAATGACCATTATTAATTGAAAGTCCAACATATGTTTGCATTAAAGTCTATCAGGAAGTGGTATGATCTCCACCCATCTTCAGTGGGATTTCATGGCTTTTTATCACCATGATTCTGCTCCCATTTCAGTGAGAAGTAGTTTTTCTTTTACTTGATCAAGGACAATGTTAGGTCTATACTGAGAGTTTTAAGGGAGAAAAAAAAATAGCTGATCACAACAGGCTCCAGACAATAATAGTATCACTTTCTTATATTCAGAGAAGTAAAGCAAATATAAAACAAGCAACAAAAAACTGACAAATAAAGGGGAGTTCATTCTAAGTTCAATTCATTAAGAGTTACAGCTTGATACTGTTGATTTCCCCTGAGTTCAATAAAGACAAACTCAAGAAAAAAAAGAACATAGCTATCTTTTTCCAAAAGACATGAATGAAGAAAGGTAATAATGAGATCTGACTTTATCTAATCAGTGAATAAATAGCCCCAGCAATGCAACTTCATCTCCTGAAGTCATCAAGCTGCTGACAATCATAATGGTGCACGTAAAATTTCACGATGCTACAGTGATGAAAACCACCTTTAAATTAGCAGGTTATCAAGGGCAAGAGATTATCTTCACACACACACACACACACACACACACACACACACACACACTCTTAGTACACTTTGGACAGTAACCATGAGGAGTGGCTATTGTCTGAGATCAAATTTCCTACATGGAGATTCCTACATGCAAGAAGAGGCTCAGAGTTTGTGCTGTACGCCATGGAGATCCCAGTACAGCTGGAGAAGCCCCAGCAGTGATTAATCTCATCCTTATCTTGGCACTGAAAGAACAGTCCCATTGTCTAACACAGATGTCTAGCTCCACTTAAGACACTGCATGGTACCCAAGACACCCTCTGGGGCTGGCAGATGCGACATGGGACCCTGGGGATAGCCATGTCTGCCTTAAGCAGAATCTGAAAGCTGGCAGGATGGATATCTGTGGGCAATTCAAGCACCACCAAGTGGCTAAAGTTAAACAACAGACCCCCTTTACTGGTGTCCATGAGGACACATAACTGTAAATGATGAAATTAAGCTGTCTTATTCTTGAACTTTTTCCATCGAAGTTAGATGGAATTGCCACAGGTCAAAAAGTAAATAATCCTAGCCAATAACTAGGGTTATTAGGGTTATTAATATCTAAATAACCCCGTTTCTAGGTGCGTAACAATTGGTCCTTCCCTTCATCAGGTAAACAAGAAAAACAACCCAGATGCTATAGTATTTGCAGCCACCTTGGTATCTTGTCCCAGTCACAAAAAAGCCTCGACAGACCCAGCTCTTCACAATCTTCACTAAATGCTTATTATTTGGGGAGTAGAAATAAATTCATATAACAGAAAAAAAATTGATACGGCGAAAAAAAATCTCTTCCAGTTTCAGCAAAATCTTTGATACTCTCTACTTCTATCAGCAATCTGAGTCCACCTTATGCCTCTGACCACACATTCTTAATACCTTAGTGAAAAGAGCAGAATGTCTCAGTTCAGTTTCCAAAAGATTAATATAAACATAATCTATGGGCACTTTTGGTGGCAGACGCCAAATACAATTTATTTGGGAATTTGGAAAAATTACTCTTGTCTCTACTAGTAGTGTTCCCTTCAAACCAAATTGGAAGTAGATTGCAGAGATAATTTTGCCATTCCTGGTCCACACACAAATGAAGGACTAGCACTTCTCATCATAGCATAACATTGAAGAATATGTTGAATTCAAGGGTAAAAGGGTTTGGGTTTGAAAGGTGTTTAAAGATACCGTTGTAAACAGTGTTGCAAATAATCCACAGAATTCACCTTTGGCACACGAAGCCCTTGAGTGGCAAGTGGTTGGAGGCTGGGATGTGTTTTGAGAGGTGACACGTAGGCTTCACCTGACATACTCAACTCCAGGTACCTGGTTTTGGCCTTGCTCAAAGGCTTAGGAATGCTTTTTGTATTTCATATTCATGAACACATGCAAGAGCCTGACAATACTGAAACACGAAAGAAAAGGCAAGGCTATCTCAAGGAATAAAGTGAGGATTACTAGACCAAAGTTGCCAATATGTTTGGAAAACAGACACCCACACTTGGAGAAAATACATGTGTGACATAAATAGTTCATCTAAAATATACCATGAGCCAGTACTCAAGGGCAATTAATGAAACATGCAAGATTTCTTTCCTAGAAATGGAAAATGATCTTAAAAGAAATACCAACATGCATGACAACATTTTTTGTAAATCTGGTAGGCATATATTGCATTGCAGATGACAAAGACTATCTGTAAAGTAAACCTATTCATCTTTAAATTTAACCACTACCCTAAGGAATCCATGCAGAATCAGATGTAAATTTAGTAGTGGTATGGATGGTGTGAGTGAAATATGTTCACAAGTGACATCTTGGAAATACATGAAGTAAAATTTAATATATTATGGAGAATAAAGTCTTTTGCACTTTAGCAACCTGATCCAAGCCCTGAAGACAAAAGAAATATTCCCATTCGCTTGTGTGAATGCTGGACCAGATTGATACAGAGAAAATAACAGACCATATGTTTCTGATTCCACTGGTCTTTGGGTGGTGAAGAACAGACACTTCTTTGACTAAAGAAGTACTAGGACTCTCAAAGAGAGCAATCTCTGATTTACTCCATTCTGGGGAGAGTGTGACCTGCCCTTGAGTGCATGCTTTCTTAACTCCTTAACACATGGCACTAAGTAAATCCTGCAGAAAAGCTGCTGAACTTGCACGTGCAGTAACTTCTAAAGTAAACTCCATGGCTGCCAAAAAGTGTATGAGAAGTCAGGAATAACTTACAATATGGCAGGTGTTACAGTGCAATAAGGGCATATCTTAGGTACATTATAAAACACAGACTGAAGTGGTTCCAGGATATAAGAGTTATTACAATACAGACTGTGTGGTTGCTATTTAGATTAAATTCCTCCTACCATGTCTTCAAACCAATTTTTTCCCCTTTATTCGCTCCATTCACCACATTTAGGTGCCACCATCTTGGATTTCCTTCTCAGCAGAGGAAATCCCCACTTCTCAGCACGAAACCTGAAAAGCTTTCAGTCTTAGAAGGAGCTGCTGAGCTGACATCCTACAGCCAGGTAACCCAAGCCACATGGAAATACAAACTGTTCACAACCTTCAAGACCTTTACAGTGGGCCAAGCTCAAAACCTGAGCCAGCACCATTAATACCTCAAGCAGCAGACAGCACCAGCTAGTGGGGAAGTAGGAAGTCAAGGAAGTGGGGAGCATTGCCAAAGCACCAAAGAATTGGCGTGCATTAAAGCACCACTCTTGGAAAAGAGATGCTCACATTAGTTCTGCACATGCTGGTACATCTCCACAACAGTGTTGATCCAGGAGATGCTGACTTTGTCCTGAGAGCAGGATGCTGCCTCCCGGTTAATCAGACCTGTCTCCAGTAGGATGCTGCCCCTGACTAATGAACCTTGTTTCCCAGCCCCCTGCAGCATCACTCCTGTGCAGCAACACGGACTCCACCAAGTTGTCACACCTCAGTACCTGTGGATAGCACATCTCTAGGTAGGGCATGTGCTCTGCAATCCCCAAAGTCCAGGTTTTGGGGGAACTCCTTAATCTATTCAGAAGGACTTTGCAGCTCTAAGAATCTGACTTTTTGGCTGTTTCAAAAAATCTCACACTAGATCTTGCAAAACTGGCAGTATTCACAAGAGTATACATTAGGACTTCAAAAAGAATTCCTTCAAGAAATAAACCCCAACCTTTCATCAAGCCAAGGCTCCATCCTGCAACAGCAAAATTCATAAGCCAAGACCACTTTTTCTCATCTCTAATGTAAACCAAGAAGAGATTTGGAAAGAGCTGCGGGCAGGATTTTGCTTCGCAGGAGGAAATCCAAGATGGTGGCTGCAAAGTGACAGATTCCTGCTTGTGCTGTTTAATTTCTGCTGAACCAAATGAGCGTGTTTAACAAGCCTGGCATTAACATAAACTGGCCTCTTGCACCCAGATGGCCTCATGTTTTTGGATCCGTAGCACAGGTATCATGAGAATCACTCTTCAGTTTCTGTAGAAGGTAGAAAGAATACGGAATGATAAAGCAAAAGTTTTCTTCTTAAACATGGAGCTAGTCTCCAATTTATAAAAAAATCGATTTTTTTTCCACTTGTTGATAGCAAAACTGCAGATCTGCAGGTCTGCAGGTTTGTTGCTTTTATTTGTTTTATTTCTCAAGGAAGCAGAACTCTTTCCCCTCCCACCATACCCCTAAATGAATGCAAGGATGTTACTCCGTGGGGCTTGTTTGGGGAGGAAGGCTGCTTGTTTATTGAAGCCACTGAGGTGGTCATTCCTTCTGTGGGTCATTCCTTCAGAAGGTCATTCCTTCCTTTTTCCTTCTCCTTGTTGGAGATTATTCCTCATTGGCACCTTTCTTCTGTCAGAGAACTGTTCTGTTTGGTGTCTCCTCACACATTTTTCACTTTGCGTTGCAGCACATCACATAACAGCTGAACCACAGAGCAGAGACACAATCAGCACTGGAGGGTGGCTCCCTTCTCATCCAGCATTTCAGCTTCACTTGGCTTGTGATCAGTAGCCACTGACTCTCTAACAGAGAGATGGGGTCTCTTATGCTCTTTCTGCCCTACTCCTCTTTTTAAAATCTTCCACTGTGCCAAAAAACCCCCCAAACTTTGAAAGGTATTTGGAAGCTTTTTGATTTCAACATTTTTAAAGGTGTTGGGCTGGGACTTTCCCCAAAAATAGCAATAGTTAAGTTAGCTAGCTATCATGTTTTAAATGTTCGTTATATTTTTTAAGAGGTTTTTTCCCTTTCTTCAGAAATGTGCCATAAATATGGGGTTTCTGTTCTAATCAGTGGTTCCCCTCACTTTTATTGTCCTGTTTTCAGTAGGAACAGTAATTTAGGAAGACAGGAAAGAGGCAGAGCAAATAGTAAGCACAAATCAGGGATGATTTCCTTTGTCTTCCCTTAAAAAAATACGTCTCATTTGTTTCTGACTTTCTGTAACGAATAGCTAAAAGCATCCTATACAACAGATATATGCTAAAAGCATATATCCAACAGATATACCTTGAAGTGTGACAACCTGTTCAACCTAGCGGACTTTATCTTTTAGTTAGACACTAGAAGACAAGTGTCAGTGCCTGCAAGCAGCTGTGTACAGATGGTGATGCACTGAACCCACCCAGGACAGTTTGAGCTGCAAAGCAAACAGTAAATCCATTTGGGAGTATGAACACTTTTTTTTTTTAATTCCTTCTAATTTTCACTCATCCTCGGAAATTTTTGCCCTCAGTGAGCTTCACAAGTCAAATTAGGTAAGCAGGACACTGCTTATTTTTCAACTCTACGTGACGACGGGTGGAGAAAGGATTTGTCATCGCACTAAGTTCTGGGAAGGGCTTTGGGTCCCAAACATTGTAGTCAGTGGAGAGAGATGGCAACTCCCATCTCAAATTGCAGGTATGTGAAAGCACTCTTTGGAAAAGATCTCTTCTCTCTCCATGACTTTTGAAAGAACCCAGGTGATGAAGACAGATATAGATGGACAACAGCTGTAGGGGAAAAAAATCCTTTTTCTTTTTTTCTTCTTTTTTATCAATCATTTCTGTACAGGGGAAAAAGCTCACACACACATGTACACACAGACACACAGAGTCCCCACTGGACAGAGAACAAGAATTATATCCCATGAAACACATAAGACCTCTGTGCGACCCAGACCAGAACTTAAATGTGCTACAAGTGCATAAATAGTTATATGTTTTACACAGCAAATATATAAGTGTTTGACAGCATCAGGTACATAACTCAGCTTTGCAGCTTTGCATTCATGCTACCACAGTGTTTTTAGAGTAAACTGTGTGTCCTTGCACACCAGCCATATGCATGTCAGGAAAATTGTGACTCAGTTTAGCTTGGTGCAACTTGCACTGAATATGTGTTTAGGGAGCTGTTGCAGGAGGTAGAGAGCCTTTTACTCCAGGCTAAGGCTGGGATTGTGTGTCATCTGACTTGGTAGCTCTGGGGCATTAACTGGCATCACATATCAGGTTAGATTAATAATCCACCACTGGGTTCTGCTTGAGCAGATCTGTGTGCCCAAGCTAGGGATCAGTTGACAAACCTGGAGTCTCAGGGGAAAAGGAATAGTTGCTCTGTGATCAGCAGGATGGCACTTGCACCACGAGATGTTCAGACCTAATGCCTGGATCTGCCGTGAATCAGAAGCTACATCTGGAAAACAGCAGTACAAGTCCAGCTCTCCAGGGATGCCCATGGCAATGAAAGCAGGCTTGGATGACAAAATGACAGATACTGGCAACTGGGATGAGATATTACCAGAATGGGAGAAAAACTTAAAGGATATAAAAATACCTGCTTTTTTTAACGAGATGCTCCAAGAAACTGGGAAGACTTTCCCTCACTCCAAACAAGTCGGGAATTACCTAGTAGGCAAAATGATCAACAAGGGCTCCTTTGCCAAGGTGATGGAGGGACTGCACATCCCCACGGGGGAGAAGGTAAGCTTGTAAGGAGAGGGGAATGGAATCACAAGTAACCTCACACTAATGTATGGCAGAAAACTTCGGATTGTTTAATCTGAAAACCACAATCTACTCAGTGAATTATCCTCTGAACCTTATCCTCATAAATTAACCTCATAAATTAAGTTTATTGAGTATAATCAATCACATGTGTGAATATGTACTGAGTGCAACTATTTTCACAATTATAAAATATAGACAACAAAGATATCCTCCCGCTGAAAGAGAAAAGGATGCTGGCATAAGGACAATTTCAAATCTGCTTTGCCTAATACTCCTCATTCAGCAATTAGTGCCATGCATCTTTAAAGTTATGGAAGTCATGGACAACACTGACTGAAAAGCCAACCACTACAACAGCAAACACTTATATACGGCAGGACATGGATAGCATTAGTTATCTTCAGATATCTCAGTTGGTCTAAAATAATACACCACTAGACACAGTGTGGAAAGGTGGGTTACTCTCAAGTGACTTTTTGACTTTTACTTTTCTTGTGTCTTCAGTAGCTACACTGTCTGGCTAGCTCCCCAAACTGCAATGAGTCCAACCCCAGCCCGTAATAGCCAGTACCTGGAATGGCTTTTAGACTAAGAAGGGAGCATGTTAGGAAAAAAAGGTGGTATGTTTCTGATGCAGTTACAAGTCAAATATAAAGGGATTTTAATTTTTCAGAATATTTCATATATCCATCTTTATTAATGCAATGAGAATGACAGATATGACAGACTTCAGCCTTCTTGTTTTGGCCTTAAAGAGAACTAAAAAGAACATTTTTCCATCAGGGATATCTCCCTCTGTGATTCTGATTATTGACACCATGTCCCAAAAAGCCTCTCCCCCATGTCATCTTATTCCATATCCTCCTGAAAACGAATCCTTGTTGCAAAGCTTGCTGCTAATTTGCAAATATCCTGCCATTTAGGTAGCTATAAAAGTCATTGACAAGAGGAAAGCCAAGCAGGATTACTATGTTTTAAAAAACATGAAGCGTGAGCCGCGGATACACCAGATGATTCGGCACCCCAACATTGTTCAGCTCTATGAGACCTTGGAGACCGACAACTCCTATTACATGGTGATGGAGCTGTGCCTCGGTGGGGACCTCCTGGACAGAATTTGTGACAAAAAGAGGCTGGTGGAACAGGAAGTAAGGAGATACACCAGGCAAATTCTGTCTGCAGTAGAGCACCTGCATTGCCAGGGAATTGTTCACAGGTAAGATGTTTCTCTTCTTTCCAACAGTAAGAAAAGGAAGCTTGCAAGAACATGGAGTGCTTTTCTTCACCAAGAGCATTTCTTTATTTTTCCATCATAAAAACAGGGGTTACAAAGAAGACTATGTTCTCTCAGCTCATATTAACAAAGCATTTTATTCTCAGTAGTGGTTAGTACTGTTATGAGTTGTTATGAACTCCTTGGGCAGTAAAGTAGAAAAGATACTTATCCCAGGGACAAGAACTGATGAGCACAACAAACCAATACTTTGCCACAATTATCTTGGAATTAGTTAATGACAAATGTGTATCTAATTCAAATATTTCAGTGTGGCTATGCATATAAATATTGTTGTCCTTTGGTTAGCCACAACATATCGAAATAACCATACATCATTCAGAACTGAAATCCAAGCAATCACAGCCCACTGCTTGTCACGAGGACATGTCCTGCAGATCTGGGTCTGTGACAGGCTGATGACTCTCCCTGTTGGCTTTTGCATTACGAGGAGAGATCATGACTTCAGTCACTGCTAGTGGAACCTGAGCAGCCCACACAAGGAGAGATGACCTTCCCCCATATCAGGGATCTTGGCACATGAACCAAGAGCAGCAGAATGAGACTTCCATTTTAGATGGAAGAATAGGCAAGACACAGTTATTTTCCCACTGTTTTTCTGTTTTACTTAATGATTCACAGTCAATCAGATTCTTAATTTTAAATGGTAAATGCACTTACCAAGAAAGCCCAGAGGACCTAAAAAGTAATCCAGTTGACTGCATTGTTACAGCAACCATGAAACAAATACACTGTAAATGTGATGTCTCAGCATTTACAAGTGCTTTGTGACTCGAAATGCTTGCAATCCAGCACTTCATTACACTGGGTTTGTCAATTAACAAGGAATGGTCAAGAGAGAAATAGTCAGTATCTGACCTAGAGAATTTAAAGGAACAACAAAAACCCCCAGAAAACAAGCCCAAGGAGCTTCACCCATTTAGTCCAAGCTGACATCTCTGACTTGCTGGTTCCCTTACTAATCTATTTTACAGCAGTTCTTCAATGCTCACGATCATAACATTTATGTTCTTCCCATGATGACATTCATCATTAATTTTTCAAGTCCTGTTCCCATCTTTTTGTTTGGAATAATTCTTCACAGAGAGCTGGAGACTAGCCTGACTTCTTGCCCTACTTCTTCCTTTTTCTGTTGTTCAGGGTTTGCAGGAAAAGCTTTGTGAGACAGAAGAACTTTGCTGTATACCCTGAAAGTAGGCAGGTACAAAGTAGCATGAACTCCTCTGGTGACTTGATTTACTATCAAACTGCCCTTACCAAAGAAAAATTCTTCCCTGGCTCTCCAGCACTTTGTCATAGGGTTTATGAATTTCCATGATCTGCCAGGAGCCCAGTCACAGGTGTACGTTCAGTCAGCTTTACTACAACTTGTGACCTGCTGCTAGCTTTGAGATTCAGAGCCGTGGCCTTGACCTGTGCCAGAAGCAGATTGGGAAGGATCTGGAAGGGCTTCCCTGCTCAGCTCCAGCTGCAGTGATTTATTGCAACTCGCTGCAGAGGTTAAACCAGCAAGGATAATTTTGGGTGTATCCTCTTCTGAAAAGAAGGCATCAATGTTTCCAGAAAGATGAGTGAAGAAGTTGGAAAGTTACCTTACAAACCCAGTCTGGTTTTCCCATCTAAGCACTGAGCAAAGCTCAACTCCTTGCACTGCTTTAACACAAGGAAAGGAAGGTTCTCAAGCTGTCTGTTGGGAGCAGCTGCTGATCCATGGGGAGGGTCCTGGTAGAATGACACCAGTTATGAGTTCATGAGGTGGATAATTGTGTGCCAATGCTTGGGTCTATGCCGATAACTGAGGTGTCTGCTGATGGTAGGGTCTCATCCCTAAACTCATCATTTAGGAATGTGCTAATTTAATTCACTTTTCTCAAAAGTGTCTTGTGGGCATTCCTAATTTTTAACTCTGCATGTATCTCAGAAAAACTATGTTTTCTACTGTCTTAACTTGATGAAAAATTGGCCAAATTCCTAGCTGTTTTTAGTCCAAATTGATATCTCAACAGAAATCTGACACTGTATTCAGACAGCTATTTGGTTTCTTAACCTTTGCTTCTCCAATTCATCACTTAAATCAGCACTGATACAACAAATCCTTACAGGTTAAATTGAGTTGAATTTCAGAGTAAGGGTAGTAGCCTTTCTTGTCCATACAAGATCATGGCTGATCTTTTCTCACAGTCACCAAAATGACCCAGAGGACAGAGCATCAACCCCCAGCATTTTCCTGTGCCAGATATAAGAAGTCTCAGGCACAAGATCTGGCTCAACAGCTCCACAAGCTAACACTCATCAGCTGAGTTCTGCTTACTATCCCTGTGCCTGCTCTGGACACAGCCAAGTGGTGAGGTAATGCATCTGAGCTTAGAAACCTCAAATAAAGATGTGTAAGCTGAATCCCACTGCCCTGCAACGGGACTGGGGCAGCGCGTGCGCAGGCAGCCACCAGCCCCTGCAGCTGGCGCGCGCGAGGTGACAGCCACTCACTTGTTTGTACAGCTCCTCATTTTTCCTGGCTGCTTTTCCTGGATATTTTCCCTTCCCTCATATAAAAATGTCATATATCCCTTTGAATCCCTACTGAACCAAAGTCCTGGAGAAACATCACAAGCTGCCCTCTAGGCTCTCTCTCTCTCTCTGAAGTCCCCATGGGAATGAGGAGGAAAGAAATCATGGTGTTGCTTAAATTTACAACATTCCTTGGAAAGTTTCCTTTGGGAAAAAAAGAGAACATGATGTATCTTTCATGTAAGATAACTTCTGACATTATGTAAACTTTCATAGTGACCATTATCGGGTTTTTCAGGCGAGAAAATCTACATTTTTATTAGCACTGTGAGCAGTCAGCTCAGCCTATAGAACAGCAGTTGTAGCAGTCCAACATAACATTATTTAATGGCAGTGAGTAAAAGTCATCAGAGTGCACTGTAGGGTGCTAAATCTGATAGAGATGTCAGATTTGCAGAAGCCTGAAACACAAATAGTTTTAAACTGCAGCATTTCAGTGCATAGGGTTATGACACAGGTAGGCTATGAAAAAATTTACTTTAATTCTACCTCCCAGCTTTTGGGCACTGGCTAATTTGCCACTCCAGAAAACATGCTATTCAAATTAAAAAGTATTAAAGAGATATCATTAAAACCATTCCCATTCTCAGCCTGGGGCAGCAGAGGGTTTTGAATGCAATGCTGTCCCATCCAGAGCCACAGAGTTAAAAGGATGCTACCCCAAACCCACCCATCCTGACCTCCTCCAGGCTGGATCCCCTCCAGCAATGCAGTGCTGATCATGCAGCACCAGGCCATCCAGCCCTTGTTCCTTGGTCCCATCACTTCTTTTGGTTTGTCCTCCAAGGTCTCTCCAAGAGCTCACAAAAGCACTTCACAACTTCAGAGCAGGTGGAAGGCAAATCCAGGACTTAGCAAAGCATCACAGGCTCTTTGACTGGCTCCCAGCTCTGAAATTACACTGGCTGAGGACTCCTCCATGATCAAAAATATTTCAGTTACCACTGCAGGCACTCCCCACAGTGAGGCACTATTCTGGCTTTTTCTTTTAATTTGGAAATATGTAAATGTTGACACAAGTACCTGAGCCAGCATTTTTCTTGCGGCTTGAATTGCATCCTCCTGGTGGGGTGGGTGGCTGATACTGGTTGATTCTGTTTACACAAACAGCACTGAAGATGTCTCCACTTTCAGGGTAGCTGTCTCCAACACAGCTTTGGTACATCTCCCTTCTTCTTCAAGCAAGGCAAACCTCACTTTCCAGTTCCTCTCTCATCCCTCACATTTCCCAGGCACGATTTGCTTGCAAAGAAATCAGAAATATTCAGCAGTGCTCAGTACTTGAAAAAGCCAAAAGAACTGTGGTCCAATATGTGCAACTTTTTTACTCAGAAGAAGAAATAAATGCAATTCATTTTAAAAAAGTCTGAATCAGTAGAACAGATGTTTCCTAAACTTAATACTTTATTTAAAATATATATTCATAAAATATTCCCTGAAATGTAGATGCAGTTTCCATTTTTCTGACTGAAAACTTCAGGAAGGAATAAGGATCTTGTTACAATTGTAGGCAGAGCTTTGCAGAACTATTGTTATTATTTCAATCAAAATTTTCCCAAAACTATCTGCAAATGTTTAGCTGGGAAATCAGGCATCCTAAAGTTTGTTTTCTGTCTTAATTTCAGGGACCTAAAAATTGAAAATTTTCTTCTTGATGAGAACAACAACATCAAAATCATTGGTACGTGCACCGTTATCTTTGAGGCTTATTTTCTGCTCTTTTTGTGCGCGCAGGTTCAGCTACTGTTCAAACACCATACTTGATGAGTGAGCTTGTGATTATTCAGTAAATATATTTGAGATTTTAGAATGAATTCAAGTTATGAAGTATACCTAAACAGTTTGGTTATTTGAAGTTTGGCAAAATGTATTTTTAAGAGAACTAGGAAAACAATTTTGCCTATTGTTTTCCCTTGTGTATTGCTGGTGAACCAAGAAAAAATTACAGCTTTTATGTGTAGAAAGCTGTTCCTAGCAGAAGTGATTTGTGGACAAAGAAATAAATCTTCTGGGGTGAAACACAGGTATGGACACATTAGTTTCTGTTTAGTCTTACTTCAGCTAGAGACCTCATCATTTGGCATGTGTTAAAAAAAAAAAAAGTTTGGTCACTAACAGAAATCTTGCTAGGCCTGTGAAGCAAACATTTATAAAAATGAGAGAATTTGCACCAAGCAGTTAACACAGCTCAGAGAAACATTAATTTTATTCTATGGAAACCTCACAGAAAAATCCCTACAAGGGATGCTAAATCTTAGAGAAGCCACATGTTTAAGCCAGTGTTTCTCAAACTTTTAAAAGCTTAACACCTCTGAGAAAAAAAGGCACCAACTCTTCACCCCTGTTTTATAGCTAGCCAGTCCTTTACAATCACACTTTTCTCTTTCCTCCCCCTTGCACACATGCACATACACAGAGAAAAAGGCTTAAGTTAGCACTTTTCCCCCCACATTTACCATGGGCTAAAGCACACAGAGCTGAGCCCAATGTCATAGCTCATTAAGCCATGCTAATGTGCCTGTGTTCTTAAGCTCATGCAGTCAACAGAGCTCATGCAGTCACACCAAAATAATTAAAATAAAACCAAAATAATTAAACCAAGATCAACCAAAACAGGTCCATGGCGGGGTAACTTCACTGTAAGGCCCCTGCTAATTCATGGCATGTTTATTCAAACTCAAATTCGCATCCATGGCTGAGACATCGTTAGATGCTACAACTAGCTGCTGGTTTTGTCTTTCTCCTATTTTTGGATAAGTGGTAAAGTTAAAGTAATTTGAAAAGAGACCAAAACTTATTTGCCTTTGGCTTTGTTACCATCAGATTTTGGACTGAGCAATACTGCAAGATTTGAGGGTCTCTCCCAGGAGCTGTTACATACCCAGTGTGGAAGTCCAGCTTATGCTGCCCCAGAACTCCTTGCTCATAAGAAATATGGTCCAAAGGTAGATGTCTGGTCCATGTAAGTAGACGTAAAAATGTACTTATTGAAACACTCTCAGCACAGATTGGTTTAGACAAGACTGATACAAATGGGTTGTTGGCATTCTATTTTGGGGCATTAAAGGCAAAAGCAGAGATATGTCAGGGAAAGGTTGCCAGCAAAAAACCAAACAGAGTATCTTGAAATGTGCCTCCATTGCAAAACACTGGAGAAAAAAATGAGTGGTCAATACACAGGCTATTCTGGAGAAACCCTGTGCCTCAAGAGGCCAGCAGAAGGTAGGGTATATCTGCATGTGTAGATAGGAACCTGAGCAGAAAAATCAGAGAAAGAATTTTACATATCAGCCCCCTCAAATGACCTTCCCTCCCCTCCTGTCCTGGCAGGTGGTATCAGCTGAGAGCTGAGCAACTTCTGTCAAAATCAGACTCCTTGAAAGCCCTGGACTGACAAATGGGCATTTTCTGTCCAAGACGTGTTTTGCCTAAAAAGAGAAATCTGTACAGAAAAATTGAGTCTCAGGGACACACAGGCCAAAGATGTGGCTATAACAGAGCTGTGATATCTTCATCCACGTGTTAGTGAGGCCCTTCATACTGAATTATGATAATAATGTGGAGTTATTTTCTGTCACAGATGACACAAACCTTTATGGACTCTATTGTCCTTTTTTTATTACATCTACAGGATACATCTCCTGTAATAAGCAAGAATGCAGAAGGTGCCAGGAGAAGAGCAGTTTTTCACACAAAGTATCTTAGACTTTTCAAATGCATTTGTAGTTTGTAGTTCTAGTAGGCAAATTATAGGGGTTTTTACTTTTTTTCCCTAGGTGGAGCTGGGAAAATGATGATTTATTAAGTTGATTAGTTGATTTTTGTATTCTTTAATCTTCATGGATCTGGACAGGAGAACAGCTCTCCATGTCCATCATTTTGCCAAAGGCAGTTCATGTTTATCTGTATATATATGTATGTGAGAGTGTGTGTGTGTATATACCTATATATATATATATATATATATATATATATATATATATATATATATATATGCGCCAGTGTATCAGCTTCTCCTCAGCTTTTTGATAGTAACCAGGTGTCTGGGACTCCACTTAGGAGACATTTTTAAGCCAATTTTTAGCAGATATGTTTCAGGGCAGGGCAAATGAGCATGAGTAATAGACTAAATCAAAGCTTTGCCTAGAGCGTTAAGATGAAAAAAAATTGGCCTGTCAAATGCACCTTCATCTAGCCTCCTCCCACTTATTTACAATTATGGCCATAGCTCCTTACAGTATCCTGACTAACAAGTGTCAGGATAAAAATCCAGCTACTGAAGCCAGTGATAAAATCCCATGGATTTCAAATAGCTCACAAGGCTTTTAAGAGTAATGGCAGTTTTTGGTTTAGAAATGCCCCCTCCCATCCCAGCCCACAAGCATATTGATTTAAAGGATTCAATGTTATGCTTCTGGAACAGGTTGCCTAAAGAAGTTGTGGATGCCCCATCCCTGGAAGCGTTCAAGGCCAAGCTGGATGGGGCCTTAGTCAGCCTGCTCTAGTGGGAGGTGAACCTGCCCATGGCAGGGGGTTGGAATGAGATGATGTTTAAGGTCACTTCCAACCCAAACCATTCCATGATTGTGTTTAACACACAATGCTGCATTTGATCTAAACCACTTCATTCAGGACACCTGCAAAAAAGGAAAGGAGGGCCTGGATGTACACAGCTGCTCTGAACTGGGGTGTCACACTTGCCTGTCCATCTGCAAGGATATGGAGGCTTCTTGAGGAGTTCTCAGTAAAGAGTGTAAAGAACAGTAAAGACTGAACTGTGTGTTCACAAAGGACAAAATGTTTTAATTTGCTCTAAAGGGTTGCTGGTACTACATACAGGCATCTGGTTCAGGTGCCTAAAACAGAAGATTAGTTTGCCTATGTGCTCAAAAGGTAAAAAGGATTTCCATACATGTATAAAGTATGTTATTCCTCTCAAGACCTGCTTTGCCAGACATACTATGTATTTGGGGTTTTAGATAACCATGATTCCTATATGTCAGCTCCTTCTAAATGCACAGGGTATGAATGGAACACAAAGTTATGGATGAAGGAACATACACTATGAAACTACTTCAATATATGTCTGGTATTCAAGAGTGTGACTCTGAATTTATGTAAACATAGCACAGATTAATCAGATATAGAGGATGCTGTCAGTACTTAAATAGGGTAATACTAACTTCACATTTCAGATATCTGAATGAGGGCAAAGCAGTAACCTTAGAACAATTTACTGAGCTTACTCTGTTAATACACAGTAAAAAACAGGTCAAGGTCCATATAAAACATCTATATGGCCCTTGGTGTTTAACTCAGACAGGTTCTGCACCTCAGGCATAAAGTATATTTAAAATTTAAATTGGAATTGTTCACATTATCATACTGGGAAAGGGAATTCTGATGGACTAAAATATTAGTTGAAAAGATAAGTTGCTACTATTGCCACAAAATAGGCAAAGGACTACAAACTCGTGGGGCTCTAGAATCAAAATCTTTCAGTGTAATGCAGAATGACTGACTTTATGCAGCAGAACTGACAAGGAGTCATTACAACAGGAACCAGAAAGCCAGTCAGTCAAAAGCACACTCTCAACCACACAAAGACCAACCAGTTCCAGCTGCAGTACAGCCAAGGCTCCTGATAAACCTTCATGTTTAACATGCCATCAGATTCCATCTACAAGTAACTACCAAGTGTGCTAGTGTTTACTAGCTGTAACTGTGTGTAACATTTTAAAAGAGATTTTAGATGGCAGCTCCATCTCATGTTTTTCAATTGCTTGAACACATTAATAAAAATTATAGTTGAGCACATCACAGATTTGTTTTACAGATATCATCTGCACTAGTGTACCAACAAGTCAATTAAATTAAAATTGCCTGAATTCCTAAAATTATTGTCTCTGCTGAGCTCAGTAGAGAAATAGTAAAGGACAATTGGAGGGAGGTCTGAGCAACCTGGTCCAGAGGAAAGTGTCACTGTCTTCAGCAGAGGGATTGGAACTGCATGATCTTCAAGATTCCTTCCAGCCCAGGCCATTCTATGGTTCAATGGTTCGCTCCATGGTGAAGAGCAGTGCTGTTGTGGTGGTGCAGCTCAGCTGGAGCAAGGAAGCACCATGGAGAGTGTTCAAGGAAGCCTCCCTGTTCACAAACTCAGGACAGCTGAGCAAGTTTTCCAAATGTTGGTACTTTTCCAGACTGAATGGCAAACCTTCACAAAGCTGGCTGATTGCTGCTAGCAGACTGTTAGTCTTTTGCAAGAGTTAAAGATTTAAGTCTTTAGCCAACAGCAAGCTGTTACCAAACGAAAGCCTTCTAGGCATAAGTCACACCTAATTTAGCAATCTGAGCAAAGCAAGAGAACTGAATTACTATTTGGAACAAGATCTATTGCATCAGTCCTAGCTCTGTGTTGTCACTCAGCCTCCAAACCAAAATGCTTTATTCTGATGGGCTGGGTACATTACACTGTCACTCCAATTAGCTTATTTTTAAAATAAACAGCAGGTCTCCACTTTCAACACTGCAGGCTTTCCCATCACTCACTGCACACTCTATTTCATGCACAGTTCCCACAACATTCTTTTCTAGATAAAATGGCATTTACACAAAGAAAAAAAGGCGTAAGATGTGTAGTCAGTACAAATTTCTGCTTGGAGGTAATTTCTAAGCTCATTTGTGATGCTGAAGGCAACTCTAAAAACTGACTCATAGCTTAGTGAGATTTTTAAATAAGTGTTTATTAGCATTATATGGAGCTCTGATGTCTGTCTTGTCTTTTGCAGAGGTGTGAGCATGTTTGCAATGCTAACTGGCACATTGCCCTTCACAGTGGAACCTTTTAATATCAAGCAACTGCATCAGAAGATGTTAATTGGAGAAATCAGCCCTATTCCATCAGATATATCCCCTGGTAAAGCACTTCAGTTTTTATAAAAAAAATACCAATGCAAGAAAGTTTTAACCAGTGTAATTATGTGAATTTAGCAATAACAAAGCCTTCTGGAAATCAAGATGTACCTTTTCCAGTTGCTTTGTTTGCATTTAGAAATAGCTTTCTTGAGGTTGTGGCAATATCATTTTATCTCAGGCTACAAGAAAAATAACACTGTTGTCTTTTGAACAGACCATTATTCTTGGTTCTTATTTACAGGGGAATAAAATGTACATTGCTTTAACATGAGTGGATCAGCTCTGTAATAAATGAGAATAAATGAAAACACTGCCATGTTTAGTATGTTCCATGCTGTGTGTCACAGCCAGGCATTCTTTCCTGGTTTTCCCACAAATAAGTTATCTAAACCTTAGATATTTTTCCTGGAGACCTTATCTTTTGGCTACTGACAGACCCTGCAACTCTGAGATTATTAAAGACATGGGAAGACTATTTTTGTGAAGATCCTGTTCATATTTTTCATGAGAAAAAACTGAAAACAAGCATTTTTCAGTTAGTTTTACTGGCAATCTTTAATGAGGTACAGTCAATGAAGTATTTTTGGGACAACTGAGAAAGATAATTCTTGAAAATTCTAGCCTGAATTACAATCCATGGCTCTAAACCCCAGAATTCACATTGGTGTGCATTCACTCTCAGTCAGCAGTACAAGGTTTGCTCCCTCAAAGGTCAAAATCCTGCTGCTTTACAGTGATTCTTATCCACCTCTGGCTTTAATCCCTATTTTCTCTCCACCTGGAGTAGCATCCTCTCTGGTGACCACCACAGGCTTAGGCCCCTTCCCACAGGTGTTACCTGCACTGCCCAGGTGGGACAGCAGAGCAGAATGAGACGTGTCCTGCCGAAGTATCCACCAGCAGGTGCTCAGATCTCCCCATGGGTCTGAACACCAAGGCTGTGATGTGAGGCAGGAATGATCCTAGGAGCCAGGATTAGCTCCAGTGGCTGCTGCTTGAGGCACTGGGAAGCAGCAGGCAGCTCCAGAGCAAGCTAGCTGGATCTAGTCTGGAGTGCGAAGAAAATGTGATGATTCAATTTCTCTCTCTCCCCTAGTAAATGGAATAAGGATATCTATCCATAGCTGTCAAGAGTGTCTGTGCATTAGTCTCTCATTTCTCTTTCTTTGGAGATCAGTTGCCAGATAGCAGCTTCATTTCTGTAGAATCCCTCCATAGTTACAGTTATTTTATTTCTAATTTTTCTTGTTTATGTTATTGTTATAGTTTCTACTAACAAATGCATTATCTCTGCTTTTCTACAAAGCCCACACAGTTAGTGGAAGATTGTGGATAACTCCATTGTTCTCTTACCCACTGGGAATTCAGTGAGAGAGCAGTAATAAACTGGCTTTGCATACTTTAGATCTAAATTCTTCTGAAGGAGATTACAAGGGAAAGGAGCAGTATGTTCCCAGTTTAATGCTCACTTTGTCCCTTTCAAAACTTCCCCACTTCCCCAAGGAATATGGAAGAATTCAGTAAAGTTTTCACAAGAAGGACAAAAGAAAAAGAGAGAGGGACTGTATGGCTGTGTGCAATGTTGGAGTGATTGACATACAGGAATGTTTGAGCTCTCTCTGCCCCAGCTCCAGGGAGCCAAAGCACATCCTGTGGGCACAGGAGTCCATCTCCATCCCTCCTTACAGAGAGTTTTATCCATGCAATTGGCTTCTTTGGGTGAGGAACACAACTCCTGTGCAGTCAGCTGGCACAGAAGTGCTGACTTTTGATCAGAGGCTTTTGATCAGAGTCTGATCAAATGCTGAGCGAGCACAATGCTGAGATTACTGCTGGTATCATTGGCTGCATTCACTGGGGTAAATCAACAAAAGTAGGAACTGAATTCCAGTACTGTGTCTACAGCAGCATCCAAAGGTCCCTCACAGGCATCCCAGCATGGTTTGGCCACTGCTGCCCACCCTGTTCTTGGGGGAAAAGGGTCACCCTATGGGACCACAGCCGACTCAAAGGAAAGCCCTAGAGACTGAATATTGCCTGGGGCGCTTGCAATGTGGAGAAGCAGGGCAAGTGCCCCATTTCTGAAACAGAAAAAGGTCAGATAGTGAAATATTTCTGGCAAACAAGCCATTTTCTTGGAATACTGCACAGGAGCTGTACACTTCATGCAGTCTCTACTTGAGCCAGACCCTGCTAAGAGGCCTGGAGTCAAAGAAGCAATACAAGACAAATGGTTGAATGAAGGTTTCACCAGGAAAATGCTGAATGCTGCTGCCTACAAGAACAGGTAACCGTTTTGACATCTGTCCTCTACCCTGGGATTTCAGGAGTAGGGATGTGGGAGGGAAGTTTTTTTAGAATTTGTTTGTTTGTTTGTTTTAGAAGATTTTCATTATCTACTGTGTGCTGTTCCAAAATGACAGTTTTACTTCAGAAAACACCACATCAACACTTCTAACTGTGGGCAAATTTTATTTAAGAGGAAACATCCTTGTAGAAATGTTTATATCCATTGTATTAAGAATTTTGTTTTTAACATGCTTCACAGCTGCTACTAATTTCAGTGTGCTTCTAATTCTTTCCTACAAAACTAGGTCTCACATGCCCACCTGAGGAAATAGTTTCATATTACACCCAAGTTCTTGTTATTCTAACAATTTTTATTCTCATCCATCTTTGTAACTGGTTTTAACTAGTCTCCATTTTTTCTTAAAGCAAAACTTTATGGTTTAAGATTTTTGTAAAAGTTTGAAGATAAGCACAATGTAACACTCCACATAAATGTTGCCAGCTTTCAAGATGTTATTCATCTTTCACATTGGGAGGCTGCAAAGCATACTTTTTGTGTCTTCAAATGCCTTAATTCAATGATGGACCTTTTACATCATACTCACAGCTGAAAGTAGCCAGTAATGGGTCACATCTTTTATTCCCAAACTGTTCTGTAAAGGTCAGTATTTCACAGTAATTGGAAAAGAGTGCAATTTGGCCAGTGTTATCTGCACCATCTGCACTGGTGTCTAGAGGACACTTAGCAGGTTTCCCTACCATGGTGATCCACTGCCAGTCACAGCCAGAACTGTTAGAAATCTGTGTGCAGTTTCTGTGAGAATTGCCACTGCTCCTGCCTTTGCCCTCCTTTCTTCCCTCACCTGGCTGTTCTCATTCATACTGAAATTTGAAAAAATGCTTCAGCAGTCTTATAATCTAAGGATGATTTCTAGAATTCCTTTGCTAGTCTTTGCTACTCACAGAAGCCCATGAGTAAAACAATTATCCTTATAATAAAACGCTTTATTTATGATTTATGTAAACATTAGAATCCTTCTGTACTTTCTTTCATTCTCTTTTGTCCTTCCAAGTTTTCCTGCCTTTGCTACTACACACACACACACACACACACACAAAATGTCCCTTTTTATCCATGTGAGGCTACTGTACTGAGAACTGAAAAACACACACGATTAAAATGAGAAAATGCTGTTTTCCATATTTTAATTTTCCAAGCTTAATCCTGGTGGGTGTCCTTTCAGAGTAATCAATTATATCAACAATAGGATGTTTAATGATGCAGTAACAGAGCCTCAGCCCAGCAGTGAAGTTAGCACAGCCAGACAAGAAGATTATTGCACAACTGTGTATCATAATTTGCCTGTAAAAGCAACTTAGCCAACTCCAGCTGCACCACAAGGAGTGTATTGTCTGCTTACTCTAAATTCTGATATTGTACCTGGTTGCATCATTTCTATTAAAATACTTTTTCCTACTATTTTAGATTTTGCCCCAGTGGATTGAATCCTGTCATTTTAAACTACATGACAAATGTTATGGAGTTCAGTCTTTCAGAAGTTATCAACAGTTTAATAAATAACAGACCCTCTCCTGCCATGTCTTCTTATTGCTTGTTGCTGAAGAAACTGCTCAGGTACCAGAAAGACTGCAAAAGAGTTCAGGTAAGATATTACTGTCATAAGAGGCATAAAGTGCTCCCTGGATTTTTATAAGGAACAAAGCAGCAACTACGTAGCACACATGAAAAAGGTGATTATCCAAAGAATGGTGGAAAATTAATCAAAAAATAGTTATGAAATTGCAGATCCGAGTGCAGTCTTAAGAAACTTACATTCTGGCATTCTCAGAGGTGATTAATTTATGAGATTTTTTTAATTCCCAGAGATAAATACATCTTTTTTATGACTAATGAATTTTTTAAATGAGCTGCTGGTTGTAACGGGATTGAGAATTATTTTGTTTTACATATAAGATTACTTTTCCATTGGGAAAAAGAGCATTAGCGTCTCTGTGACCTTGCCATCCCTTTCCCTTCTGACTGGTCTGGGGAGGTGAGTGGGAAGCTGTGAAAGTTGTAAAAACTTTTCCCAGCAACTTTTTTTTTCATATTTTTTACCTATGTACCTTATTCTCACACTTCAGCTCCAGCTCACTCAGGAACATGGAGTGAGATCAGAGGGGAAAAACATTTTAAAAATAAATTCAAAAAAATTATGGTAATCATTGGTAAGGCCACAATTAGTCAAAAAGGCTGTAAGCTTTTCTTTTACAACCGTCTCCACTAAGGGGTTCACAGCTCAGCCATAAAAATTTTGCTTCAGGCAGAAACTAGGCAGACAGGAAGCCAAATTCCAGCTTCTAACACACAAGTGCAGTGGGAAAAGTTTCAGCTACAAAAACACACACATTAGCGATTAGCCTCCCATTCAAAGCCTTCATCCTGGAGAAGCTGTATTTTGAGAAGGTCCAGTTGACTCCTCTAGAAATTATTCAGATGAGCTTGAGCAGATCCAGATCTCCATGCCATCACACAGCCCCAAGGTCGCAGCAGTCTGTGCAGTGTCTGCAGACAGAGCCATAACTCAAAAATATGAGTTGGAGAGTGTGTGTGTGCATGCTTAGGGAGAGGAGGCTTTTCTTCACATATGCGAATTTTTTCATATTACGATTTTAAGTAGGATCTGCTAACTCATAAGTCACTCAAAAAGACCCACATTGTGAAGGCTATTGACCAGCTTTCTAATACCTCTGGATTTCAAGCTGATTTACAGCCAGCAGAGATCTAGCCTTCCAGGCAAGTGGCAGTGTTTCATGTCGTGTATGACCTCTTTCAGCATCTTACCTGGGTGGAAGAGGGAAGTGATCATGTACATAAAGTTGCAAGCTGATTAAGGGTCTGTGATACTTCCCGCCACTCCTGACATCCAAAATGCCCTCTAAAGGCAGAGACTCAAACTGAATTCTAGCATGGACCCTTAAATTAGCTCTAATTGTAAGTTAAAACACTAAAAAATATTGTTTTGAAGTCTTAGTAAATACATTTCCCAGACAGAATGAAACTTTTCGTAGAGCAAGGCAGAAAAGAGGGCAAGTTTAAGGAAGGAGTGAGTGACATCTTCTCTTCTCTTCTCTTCTCTTCTCTTCTCTTCTCTTCTCTTCTCTTCTCTTCTGACATTTTTCCTGTTAAAGGTTTAAAACCAAACCAGTACTGATGCAAAATAATCTGACCAGCTTCCAGCTCAAAACACTAATGGCTCTCACAAAATCACAGCATTGCAGGCAGGCTGAGGTTGGCAGGGATCGCTGGAAGCCATCTGATCTAAGCCACCTGCTCAAGCAGGGCCACCCACAGATGGTTGCCCAGAACCATATCTGGACAGCTTTCTATTGTCTCCAAGGATGAGCACCAGCATCCCTGGGCAACTTGTGGCAGTGCTTGGTCACCCTCACAGTGAAAAACTGTTTCTTGGTGTTCAGAGGGAAACTCTTGTGTGTGTTTTAGTCTCTCAATCATCTCTGTGGCCCAGAACTCTCTACAGTACACCCATGTCTCTCTTACTGAGGAGCCCAGAACCAGATGCAGCGCTCCAGGTGTGGCCCCACCACTGCTGAGCAGAGGGGCAGTGTCACCTCCCTCGACCTGCTGGCAGCACTGGCAACTCCTCCTGCAGCCCAGGACACCATCAGCCTTCTCTGCAGCAGGGCCACGTTGCTGACTCACAGCTTGGTGCTGACCAGGACCTCCAGCTGCTTTCCAGCCCCCCAGTGTGTGCTGGTGCCTGGGGCTGCTCTTCCCCAGGAGCCGGACTTTGCACTTCCCTGCTGGACTAAACGCAGCAGGGACACATCCCAGCTTGTAAACTGGATATGGGCCCTGGGGTCTATTAAATTGTGTCATAGCCCAACTCCGCATTTCTACACCTTCCCTGGGACTCCCAGGTGTGTAGAGCTTACTTCAGCACCACAAAACCACGCCGGTCTGCAAATTTTCACATGATCAATGTGGGGAGTTCTTAAAATTGCAGACAGAATCTCCCCTTGATGGTTGCACAGGGAAATGACTCACTTTCGGTAGGACATCTTTGCTGAGAATTTGAAATACAGGCACAAGATAAATGTCTAAATTTGGCAGAGTGGATTCTGCCACAAATAATAATAATTGGAACTTCATCTTCCAATATCTGTTACTAAGACATACACATTAGGAAATTGGAACATTCCAATTTATACCATCTTTTCATGTCTTTAAAGGTTTGTTTCCCTTTTTCCATCAGCACTAAGTTTGTGAATGCTACTTTTAAACTCATGAACACAAAGCCTTCTACTAGCACAGCTTAGAGATCATTCTGTTATCTAAGACTGTGGTAAACTCACTTTTTTCCCTAGATAATCACTCTACATAACTTTTTTTTTATTTTGTCCCTCTATTACATCTTACATTCTTCTCTATTACGAAAATTAATATTTCTCCCTTTCTAATTGTTAGGCTCTGCAACTTTTTGCAGTTAATGATGATCTCTTGATTGTTTCTTATTCAAGCCTTTTGGATAATTAACCTGTGCAATCAGTCCTCCCCAGAAACTCTTAAATCATGGCTATCAGTGCTACCACTTTATACCAGTTTTTCCAACGTTCAATAATATCCGTATTTCCCAGCAAGGCTGGAATTTGTGCAAAACTAGGGAAGAAAGAGAGGAAGGCTGGCTAAGAAATCAAGCTGGGCATTCTTACTCAATCAATGCTTGTATTTTTCCAGTATCCTCTGGCCTGTTCTTCAGCTAAAGCTACTTTATGCACATACTTGCACAATGGCAAAACTTAGCCCTAAGCATATGCGGAGTATATAGGGAAAAGAAAAGAATGCATCCCTGGGATGCCGAGGCGGAGCCCCACACGGGTGGCATGACGTTGTTGGGCAGAGGCAGAGCCGAGAGCAGCCCCCAGCTTCCCTGGAGACTGGCCCACGCTGCGCTGGCACAGCGGCTGGCAGGGGATTATCTTGCGGGGAGGATTCTCTGCTTTGATCTCAAAGAGGCCGAGTTCAACCACCTTTGGCAGGCTGCAATTCGCTTCTTTGACCACCCAGCCACAGAGAGCTGAAACTGAGGAAGAGGAGCTAAGATTGTTAACTGAATGCAAGGGGCAAATTTCCCACTTTTTATTCATCTTCTTTTTGAGATCCTGATGTTACTAGAGCTTAATTACAACAGCATGGGTATTTGATATTTGTGTTATAAATTATGCCAAGGATATTTCAAAATGCATAGATAAATGTTCTCTATATTCTGTATAAAGCCAACTATTTGCTATTTATCACTAGCAGTGTGTGATCCATCTTTAAATCACATTATTTCCTTTCAGCTCTCCAGATCTTGCAAATGTATGCATCTGCTTTAACTTTAGGCATATGGATAGTTTCACTAAGCTCAACAAGACAGCTTGTGTGTATAAAATTAAAGCAAAAAAATTAGAATTTGCATATAAATCAAATCTAAATTATGGAAACAGACATATAATAATTAAGAGTCACAGGTAAAATGAAGCAACCTGAAAACTAGTTGCCATTTATTTACACTATTTCTTTCTAGGACCATAAAGATTATTGCATATTTCTATCTGCCTATGAAAAGAGATATTTACAGGAAGATAATATCCATAGAAGACCAAATTCATAGTAAAAAAAATACTCTGGTATTTTTGAGCAAATTAGGAACCTCTTTTCCTCTGAGTAGTAGAAAAAGTTGGCATCTGTCTCTTCTGAATATTCTGTCCAAAAAGAAGAAAACATATCAAATATCAACACAGACAGAAAAGTAATTGCATTCATGATAATGCCTATGAATAAAATGCAATAAAATATTCTACCAGCGCAATCAGCCCAGATATTGTTTGGAATTCAAATGCATATTCACAAAACAGTACATTCAACCCATTCCAGGCAGCAGAATATGCTACGATTTTTCACACAATACCAAGAAACATACAATTTCCTGGGGAAAAATTTTCAGAAGAAATTCTAACCTAAAAGTGGAAAAAAAAAAGCCTGTGGAAATTACTTTTCATGTACAAACCTTGTACATTTGAACAACCAGTATGAGTGATTGTATTTGCACCCTCTCCTTGTATACAGAAGTTAACAGTTGAACATGCAAATAATAGTTTTGTTGGATGCAAACAGATGTGATTCTCATTTTTCTGGCTGCAATTAGAAAAGTCTGTTGAAAGCTTTACCCTTAAAAAAGCATAAGATCCTTTCCATGTTCAAATTCGAGCCATAAGTCATTGGATAAACTTAAAACACAGCCTGTCTCCTTTTATGCATCGTTGTTTCTCCAAGCAATGTATTTACATTTTATGTGTTCTGCTGTAGAAGAGGGAGCCTTAATGATTACAATTTGCCATCCAGAACTTTATAGCTAGTCCTTGCAGAAAATAGCATTTCTGCCAAAAAGCTTCCTGCCCAGGTGCTTAACCAATTAGCTCTTAAGAGGTCTGGCAGTAAAACCAGTCATGGCAAGTTTTCTGATATACTGTATATAAGGTGACAGCTTGCAAAATGTAAGATGAAAATTTGTTTTCTTAACTAGCAGTGTGTAAAATCCTGGGAGACTATTTGATTGCATAGGCTAAAATACTTATGACATCTCAAATTCCCAATTGATCTAGTGTGGTTTTAGCAATATGTTGTCAACTTGAACATATTTTGTTTCTTTTCATAAATACTCTTAAAATAATTTCCCTAATTTAGATTGGGTACTACAAGTACATAGGAAGGATGGGGTGACCCCACAAATTTGAGGTTTGGGGACCTTCAAATTTTTCCAAACATTTTTGCTAACTCACAAAATACATTCAACCTATTAAAAGCACCTTTTCTCCCCAAATTACATCCACTTTTTAAAATGACATGTTAGATTAAAAACATATTTTTCATAAGGGGAGCACTTTGCAATACAAATATTAGAAGAAAACCATGAAAAAGATAAGTACACCATAGTAAACTTAATTAACTCTCTGATTCTGGAAGCAATAAGTCTGTATTATGTAGAGATGGCAGTAAAAAAACATCAAAATTCACTAGAGATACTCCTTAAGTGGTAGCCATGTAACAACAAAGCAGGTCAGTCAAAGATGATATGGAGAGCAGCAAAAAAAGCTTGGTATTGGACTGGAATATCTATGTGGGTAGTTGTCTTGGTTTCAAAAACTACATTTCAGAAATTTCGTTTTCAAGAGTGCCAGGCCTAAGGGAGATGTTCTGTGGCAGAAGCAGCACACAGAGCAGTCAGCTCATCACAGGACTTGGTTCTGCAGGAAGGAATTTCTTTCTTCTATTCTTTGCTTTGCCAAGCGCTCCCCTTGTGAAAAATATATTTTAAATCTAACATTGTCTTTCACAGCCCTTGCATTTTCACGGGGTTTTGATAACTGAAACTCAGTGTGCATGAGGCTGACACAGTGAGGAATCTGAAAACTTGGATCATAGGACAGACAAGTGACCTCCATGTGAGAGCTTATCTCTTGTGCATGGAAGATGATGGTAGGAGTGAGAGAAGTGGCACTGCAGCAAGGAGTGAGTCCTGAAGCCCATGTTCTTGTTGTGATGAATAGTCCAGTTCTTCATGGAGGTCTTCCTGCTGCAATTCCACTGCAAAACCTCCCCAGATCTGTTCTAGTCCTGTGCTGACCACTTGCCCTCACAGCAAATGGCAGCTTGCCCATGACAATCGTCCTTCTGGATCAGGGAGTGCCTCACATCATCCTGTGATGCTTCTGCTGTGCAGCATGAGCTCTGTGGTACCTTGACCTTCCTCACACACCTTGGGAGACTCTGTGAGCCACAAGCCTCAAAGGAAGTGCCGTGGGCACTCCAAAGATGGCATTCTAGAGCCCAACGGATTTTCATTAAAACTTTCTCCCTACAGCCTGCATGGCAAAGGGAAAAGTCTGCCAGCCCATGTACAGCTGGGTTTCAGGAAGAACCTCTGGCACAGGGTCTGTTCAGATGAAATATTGATGTGTGTAACTAAGGCTTGTGTGAAGACAAGATTTCCTATTACACCATATAGTGTGATTTCTTTAAAGTTTAGGTGCATTTTTGTTCCCTTCATATCAAATGGTGCCTGATCATTTTGCAGAGAGAACATGAAGCAGAAAAACACAGTATTAATCCTGATAAACAGCTGAATGAGGAGTCAGAAACTACTATTTCCCTGAAGGCTGAAATGGACACTCTGGGAAACCTCAGAAATTATGACAATAGGGCATTTCCTACTGTATTAACCCTGGCAGTGCCAAATGCTGTTCAAGAAGATGAGATCACAATTGCATTGGAAAACCAGGAAAACTTGTCAAAAGGTACTGTTTTGAAATAAATCTCAGCATGTTAGTTCAAAAGGGTAAAAGGGTAACTGTCTGACGGAAAAAGGGAACACAATCCCTGAAAATGCTATAGAAATGTATTTGAATTTTGTTTTGAAATCATTAGTATTTTGAGCAATTGCTTCCCAGGCCCAAATCTGGTAATATATTTAATTTTGATCGGGTGAAGTAATTAGCAGATGAACACCTGATCCAGTGCATACTCTGCAGATACTGACCACAAATAACTGGTCCATGTCCATGTGTAGGTTATTTCCTCTATGAGTAACCCTGAGACAGTACCTCCAAGGCACTTTCAAGAACAGACATTTATGAGTAAAAAAGAGCATTTAATTACATTTCCAGGATGAACATGAGCAAGGTACAAGTGTCAAAACTTCACTATACTCAATGAGGGGTTGTACTCGTATTCATGTGATAATTTTCCACAGTCTCAAAAATATAGAAGATGCCCAGTACTGGATAATCAAACTCCATATCTGAATTTATTTCTGCTCCAGTTATTGCACCCTCATGACTATTTAGATATGTGCTGTGTTTCAAATGGTGTGATAAATATCCCCAGAAGCATACATGCATTTGTTGCCCAGAGAAGCTGTGGATGCCCCAATCCTAAAAGTATTCAAGGCTAGGATAGAGCTCTGAGTAACCTGATCTACACAATGGTGAGTGGGGATTGGAATAAGATCTTTAAGGTTCCTTCCAACCCAAAGTATTATTTGATTCCTTGATTTCATTGTACTCAATAAAATTAAGCCAGACAATTTTTATATGGAGAGGATCATTTCAGACTGTTCACCCAACAAAAAAACTGACAATTGCCTACCTGCAGATCACCATCTGCCTGAAATCATCAGTGCAAAATTGCATTTCCTGTCAAGATTTAATTTTATTTATGCCTTTACAAATACTTTTTTTTGTGGGATGAAGCTGATTTGATGATAATATGTTGTTTTCTTGCAAATACCATTCCAGCAGAAGCTGATCTGATTTGTTCTATATTCTATTTAGTTTCCAAGTTTGCAGGCGGAGAGTTGGTCTGCCGTAAGCCTCCTAAGTCACCAAGAAAAAGTATGCCATGTGAGCCCATTTATCAACCACTTTTGGAATCTCAGAAGAATCAGAATGGCTTTGAAGACTTGACAGAGTCCAGAAAACCATGTCTTCATGAGAAATCCCCATCAACACCAGCAAATAAGAAATCTCCCTTTTCAAACATCCAAGCAATACCAAGTACAAGCAAAGTACCTCCACGGTCCCTGGTGAAAAAGAGAATTATTACCAGAAGTCCTTTGCCTGGTCAGGACATGAGGTTTAAAGACCTTCTGAAGGCGGTGTATGACAATATTCACGCCCCAACACAGAGGCACCTTGATAAAGATGGTGCTGACCTCCTCATGATTGACTCTCCCCAGTTCTCACCTTTCCCCAGGCTGCAACAAGCTACCCTAAGAGAAACCCTTCCTAGAAAGATTTCCTTGCAGGGGGCAGCACCGGAACATACAGATATCTGCCCTCTTGTTGTAGTCAATGGTTCAAAACCACCAGCTTTCCCCATGGCCCAACAGCAAAAGTTTACCATAAGAGATATGAAGCAGTTTAAAGAAAACCCAACTCACTTTTTCAATAAGAAAACTAAGAAAAACTTTATTCAGCTCAGACACATGCCTGCAACTACAGAGGTAAATCTTCCAGTTTTATGCCCACCATACCAAATCAGGTCAGGTAAAAAAACAGAGACTCTAAGATTAAATTTTGCATAAATAAAACACCCACAAAGCATCAGAAGAAAAAAATGGTGAAAAGCAGGGAAGAAATAAAGGTGGACAAGAAAGAGAGAGCAAGAAAAGGAAGATGGGAGAGATGAATTCAATATTAAAATGACAATCCTCCAAACAGAGAAGAATTATATGATTTGAGCTCCATATCCTCTGATATTGATCAAACACCATGCTACAAATTTTGTGGACTACACCAAAGAATCAGAAAAACAGAAGCCACTGTAACAGGACAACATCATGTATATTTAAGCACAAAAGTGGACACTGAGGGCAGATGTGATTTAAAATATTTTATACCAATACAAATATTGTCCTAAACTTGTGTTACTTGTACTTCTGCATTTCATCAGGAAAATAAAGCCAGGCAGACAATTTTTATTAAGCTGTGAACATCATGCAGAAGGTAAAATGTCAGCAGCAATTAAGGAATAAACAACTGGTGGGGAAGAGGGGGGGAGATTGCCATGACACAAAAAATAGTCATGGCAATGATAAATTATTTGTTTGTTTCTTTGCTTATTAGTTTTAACTGTGTGTATTACAACTAATAGACACCATACATCCTGACACCCCTAAAAGAGAGTTAGTTGCATTTTCTCTGTAAATTTAGCAACTTAATTAGTATTGCCTACTTGTAACTGTTTGCCTTTGCAATGTTTGTGCCTTACTACTATAACATGGATTTGCTTTCAGTTTCAATGTATTGTGGTTCTCAGTTAGATTGTCATAGTTCTAAGCTTTAAGGCTGTGTCTGTATTCAAACAAGTTCTATATTAGTTTAAATCCCACAAGCTCAATGGATTTGAACTTCACTGACATCAGCAGAGGTGCGAATACAATGGAATCTTCATATTTGCTGCTCTGTAGGCTCCTACATAAAAGATATGCAAAGGTTTTTTCTCTGAAAATCCAATTTCCTAATAATTTAGGAAACGTGTATGCCTTGAATATGTCTTAAGCTTTGAATTGCCCTTAAAAACATTTTTTCTTTGGACATACATTTTGAAACAAATTGATTCAGCTGAAAGTTTAGATTTGAATTCACTGTTTCTTTTCACAATGCTGAAATGCTTCACTCTTGACATAAATCATAGAATCATAAAATACAGAATTGTTTATTTTGGAAAAAGACCCCTAAGATTATCAAGCCCAACACTAAACCATGTGTCAAAGAGTCACACCTACACATCTTTTAAATACCTCCAGGGATGGTGATTCAACCACTTCCCTGGGCAGTCAGTTCCAATATTTGACAACCCTTTCAGCAAAGATATTTTTCCTAATATCCAGCCTAAACCTACCCTGGTGCAGCTTAAAGCCATTTCCTCTTGCCCTGCCATTTGTTATCTGGAAGAAGCGACTGACACCCACACAGCTGAGCCTCCTTTCAGGTGGGTGTAGTGAGCCACACGGCTCCCCCTGAATCTCCTTTCCTCCCATCCGAGCAGCCCCAGCTCCCCCAGCCACTTCTCACAGCCCTTGTGCTCCAGACCCTTTCCCAGCTCCATTGCCCTTCTCTGGACATGCTCCAGCACCTCAATGTCCTTCTTGTAGTGAGGGGGCCCAGAGCTGGACACAGCTCTCCAAGTGTGGCCTGGCCAGTGCCCAGCACAGAGGGACAATCACTGCCCTGCTCCTGCTGGCCACACTATTGCTGGTACAGGCCAGGATGCCACTGCCCTTCTCGGCCACCCAGACATGCTGCTGGGTCATGTTCAGCTGGCTTCCAACCATCACCCCCTCATCTTTTTCTGACATGAACTTTTCTCCAAGCCTGCAGCACTGCACAGGGTTTCTGTGACCCAAACACAGGAACCAGCACTTTGCCTTGTGTATGTCAAGCCTCATAAAACTGGCTTAGGCCCATCTCTCCAGCCTGTCCAGATCTCTCTGCAGAGCCTTCCTGCTCTCCAGTGGATCAGCACTCCTATCTAGCTTGGGGACACAGGGAATACCCATTCCTTACTAAAATAAACCCCAGAGAGATCAGCATGAAGTGTCTGTGCACCAGGACCCAAGTGCAGAAGAGGTAGTTCCTCTTGGAGGAGCTCTGAATTGTGATGCCTCTCATGGCCTCAGTCCAGTCTCTTCTCTGTCTGTGACAGGGAACAGGGGCTTCCAAGGGGTGAGATACCAGTGGTCAAAAAAACTTCAGGTCTTTATAGGGCTCAAATTCAAGGTAGTACAATTTTCTAGTAGGTGAGCCTGGCTGGCTGCCAGGTGCCCACCAAAGCCACCCTACCATTCTCCGTCTCAGCTGGACAGGATAGGGAAAAATATAATAAAAGTCTCCTGGGCTGAGATAAGGGCGAGGAGCGATCACTCACCAGTTACCAACATGGGCAAACAGACTCAGCTAGGGGAAATTAGTTTGATTTATTACCAATCAAATCAGACTAGGGTAATGAGAAATAAAACTACATTTAAACTACATCCCTACCTCTCCCTTCTTCCTGGGCTCAATTTCACACCCATTTTTTTCTACCTACTGCCCCATAGTGGTGCAGGAGAACAAGGACTGAGGGTTGTGGTCAGTTTTATCACACTACATCTGCTGTTCCTTCCTACTCAGGGGGAAGACCCCTCATGTTCTTCCACTGCTCCAGTGTGGAGTCCTTCCCTTGGGAGACATCCTTCCACAGTCTTCTCCAACATGAGTCCTTCCAATGGGCTACAGTTCTCCATGAACTCCATGAACAGGGTGCAGAGGTTCAGGAGCAGGCTGCTACAGTGTGAGTCCCCCAAGGGGTCACAAGTCCTGCCACCAAACCTGCTCCAGGGTGGGTTCCTCTATCCACAGGTCCTGCCAGGACCCTGCTCCAGTGTAGACCTCCCATGGAGTCACAGTCTCCTTTGGGCATCCACCTGCTCTGGTGTGGGATCCTCCACAGGCTGCAGGTGGATTTCTGCTCTCCCATGGCCCTCCATGGGCTGCAGTCTAAGGGCTACCTCCCTGTGTGCTTCCCTAAAGGCTGCAGGAGAGTCTCTGCAGCTCCTGAAACACCTCATCCCCTCCTTCTTCACTGACCTTGGTGTCTGCAGAGCTGTTCCTCACAGCTCACTTCTCTCTCACAGATTGTTGAACAGGTTTTTTCCCCCTTCTTAAGTCCATTATCCCAGAGGCACCACCACCACCACTGATGGGCTCTGCCTTGACCAGCTGTGGGTCCATCCTGGAGCCAGCTGGCATTGGCTGTGTCAGACATGGGGAAGTTCTGGCAGCCTCCTGCTACCAAAACCTTGCCATGCACACTCAATGCAGGTTTCTTATACCTAGGACTCTTTCACTAAAAAGCAAGGGAATATCCCTTCTCCTGCTGTCCATCCCTTTAAAGGTAACAAGAGGTTCCCAAAGAGAGAGTTTCTGAAGGAGCATTTGGCTATTTCATTACATCAATAACAATTCCTTGTACAAAATAACTTCACAGAGATTTGCTGCTGGGATGAAACTGGATTTGTCTTCAGGTCCTTCAAGTCAGTCTCTATAAGTGGATCCTGCTATTTTCACAGTCTGTCAATGCAATCACAAGAGATTCCCAGACCTCATTTTCATAGGTTTTCCATTTACACATAGGAAATGACACCTTTTCCTTCTATCCTGTTTCTGAGTCACAATAATAAGTTCAACTGCTTTATGTATTACCAGTTTTAATGCTGATCTGTTTTTCAAATCACAACTGTTTTCATGTCAGCAAAAGAATTTCAAACCACAGGAAATTCTGAGGATGAGGTACAAATATACACTTGGAGCTATCTGGAAGCAGAATCAAACCTGCAGTTGGAAAAATATTAAAATAATGTCACTGCTTTCATACTCAACTTTTAATTTCATCATTCTTTAAAGACATAAATGAACAAGATTAATAATTCAGACAGTAAAGGAAAGCCTTTGAAAATCCCTGAATAATTCAGAACTTCTGACATTATATAGCCTTTGTCATACTGATCCATCCAACCTGAGTAAGACTCTGAAGAGAGAATGAAGTGACTATTCAATTCTCTCACAACCCTCTCATATTATGGTTTAGGAACAACAAAACTCTGCAAATCAGAAAGTCACAAAAACATAAAAACCAGCTCATGTTCACCAGGGTCTGTACCAGCAAGATGATGAGAAAGGGTAAACAGGAGCATTAGAAACACAGTGTTCAAACTATAACATCTGGCCTGCAGCCCAAGAAAACTCACTCCTGTGACCTACCCGGGCTGTAATCATAAGGTATGTGAAAGGTTTAAGAAATTCAGAAAATATTCATCATACAAAAACCAATCAAGGTTTAAAAACAAATCAAGGTTTGCCAAACTGAGAGTGAACCTGAGAAAAATATAAACATATATTTCTTTCTGAAAAGCAGCACTTGGAATTTTTATGTTTCCTGCAAGTAATATACATTTGCCTCATCAATCTAACTAAAATTAAAATCTTTCAGTATTATAATGATAATGAACTATATATACCTTCGACTCTTTCACCTCTTTTCAGTTCTGGTCAATATTTTGGGTCACAGCTCATATAGATGGATACCACAGGAAAATGTAAGTTAATGAACTTAAGAAACTTTGTCTTCTTAAGAATAAATAATTGAGATTTCTGCTAGGATTCCTGGCATAAAATATTCCAGAATGGGAGTCATCCACCACTTGCCTGGCTGTAGTATTTGGGCACCAGTCACTTATAAACACATATTTTGTGGCTAATCCTTTGAAGAGAAAACCAGAGGATGCTTTCAGAAAAGAGTTATTTCCAACTAGGAAGCTGGAAACTTCCTAAACACTCTGTCATGAAGTTTAAGATATCTGCCACCACTCAGGAGAGTGGGCTGAGGGGCAAAGGGATTTAATAGAGCTAAGCACCACCATGCATACTCAGGTTGAGATTTTGAGGAGGTTCTGCAGCAGGACTTTGCTTACCCAGCATTAAACAGAGAAGATATCTCTGACTAAGCTGATTGTCCAGACTCTTTTGTAGTCACTTGAGACTATGAACATCTGGAAAAGAGGGAAAGTAAACTTCATTTGGAGGTCCTTAAGCAGACTCTTCAAAGGTTGCCCAATGGCACTGCCATAAGGATGACTCAATCCAACATTTGGGGCTTTCAGTTTCCACAGACTGATGAGTAGGAGCTGAACATTCATGTCATCTCACAAAAACTTTAGATGGCACGACTCCTTCCTGACCTCTGCAGGAGCTCAATAGTAGGAGTTTAAGTCTTTATCTGGAGCATATATCAAGGGCTCAGAAAGGTAGAAAGGAGGATCAAATAGGTCCTTGAACTTAATCAGCTGCTGCTAGGCAGGCAGATATTTCACTTGGGACATCTGTATTAGTAATGGTAACAGCCTTCTGAAGCCAGAAAGAAGACTGAAAACCACGTTTTACAAAGCCTTTCTTAGAAAGTAAGTCCTCTGTAATGCAGAATTAAAGTGTTCCTCTAGACAAAAGAAGGATTTGAGTATCAAGGCTATCCATTGTAACGGCTCAAAAAGGCAATGAAAGCACAAGGGACTATGTTACACAAGTCTTTTCTAAGCTAATAAATACTTAACTCACATCAGCAGCTTCTACAGAATTCTTCTATGTGACCAGAATGGAAAGCAAGTGTTCCCCCAGCAAAGGGGAAGCTCTTTGGTTCAGACCTTCAGAATGTCTTTCCAGTGCAGCTCTGCATAGAAACTCATGTGGGTGTAGCAGTATTTAAAAATACTGAGAAGTCTCTCTCACAGAACACAGTTTATACATCTGCCAGACATCCACTCTTGGCTGGCCTACACCCTTTCCCATCAGGACTGTGAATTCCCACATCATGGAGACCCTGCTCTTCCTAGGCATTCCTACTTGCTGCTTCCCATATGCCTTGGTAGCACCGCATTTCCTCTGCCACTAAACCAAAAAACAACTCCCCAAGATGATCGATATCTATTTACATACATTTACAGGTCTTTAGACATAGGGTAACATAGAGAGGTGCAGAGGATATGGTGTTACATAACGGATGTGAAAGATCAAACAACACACACTGTGTTTGTTCATAGTGCCTTGCTTTTATTGCCCCAAGACCATCCCTTTCCTCAGACATCAAGTGAGACAGACAAGCCATAGAGATGATGATACTGCCTTGTTATTACAACCTTCTAGAGAAAGAAAACCATGTTCTAGTCTCTTCACTGTTTTCATCAGGAGTCACTGACCCAATCCTGCAGCTGAGAAGAAAATTTATGTTTCAGAAAACCCATCACAAACTGTTGGAAACACTGTGAGTATACCCAGCTCCAATGTGCCTGATTTTCTTCCAATAAGTTAATTATCTTCCTTCCACCAAAAAAAAAAAAAAAAAAAAAAAAAAAAAAAAAAAGCAGGCAAGCATCCCTTGAGTTCCCAGTGGCAATCCTTTGAGAACAATGGACATTTGATAGGCTTCTGTGCTCATTAACTATATAGTAAAGATGGAAAAAATTCCCATAAAGCCTGAAAAATATTTAGCAGTGACTGAAAGTCAGTAAAACCATGACTGTCATACAGCTATTATGTTATCCTGACAGCTCTCAGTCTGTGAAGCTATCAGCTATCAAACATCTGAGCTCAAAAGTACAGGCTCCAACTACAGATTATATATGACACATCTCTATGCAACACCAAAAAGAATTCGCACTCTGCCATTGCTGCTGTCTCTGCAGGGATCCCTCTGCTTCTATGTCTAATTCTGCTTTTGCCCTGTGGATATGACACAAGATGCCAAGCACAGATTTCAATGCACAAACATATTATGTGGCGTGGTAAGAGAAGTACCTCATAATAGCCCGGTTTGGAAGTATTTACCAAAAATTTGCTTCCTAATAATGAGGAGCTGGGACTTTGACCCCTGTACAGAGACAAGGAGAGCAAAACATGGCTTCAGGCTTAACCAGTTGTGTCGAGCTTAGCACCACTCCAGTGACTGAGCACATTTGTTATGCTTTATGCCCTCGTAGCCTGTGCTCTCTGCAGATATTTAACTTTGGTTCACCTTGTGAAAATGAACGCCTGCCCACTGCATCCTCGCTTTTGCTTTGCTGTGTCTATCCTTGACTCAGAATTCACATGTTGGAAAAACCAAGCTCAGTGCCTGAAATAAAAATAAAAATAAAACCTCCTTTCAAATGGCACAAAGCTGCTTAAAAATGTTAATCTCCCTTATTTTTATGATGTGTTTAATATTAAATGTTCCCATATGGGTACAACACAGCAAACCACGTCCTTCCATTTAAATAGCCTGTTTACTTTAAAATCTGAGACTAGCTATAAATTGAAACCTTTTTTGTTTTTGTCCACCTGGAAAAAATTATTAAATTCTTAAGTCTGCATTGTAATCAGAGCAAACACGAAAGAGTGTGAATTCTTAAGTTTCAATATCTATTTTTAAATTGTTTTGCATGTAAGCTTTTAATTTAGATTTAATAAGATTCTAATTGCATTTTTTCAAAAATACCAGTTGATTATTGAAGACATATTTCTGTAGGATTAATTTACACAGTTTAGACTTTTAAAATATTGTTTTAAATAATAATTTAGTATTTTTTGATTTATGCTACTAAATTTAAATATAGTTAATGTAAAATAATTATAGAATGATTGCAAGAAATTAACGTATTGAAGATTAACCATTTTATGAGAGATGCACATCTCCTGTGTAATTATTCTATGTCATTAAGTGTCTTCAGAAAGCTGTGGGCAATTAATGTAAGAAGAGTGCTTAGTTATAATTTCACATATTGTGCAATTAAAGGCAATCAAAAGTTTTGCAATTTTCCATATAGCTCAGAAACAGGAAGAAAATATATTAGCGTGTTAAACGAAATAAGCTGTGCAGTTTCAAGTCTCAGGTCTGTCTCAGCTGCTTTTTGCTACTTCAGCAGTGCAAAAGAGCCAGAGACCCAGCAGTCTTTCTCTCCTGATGGTCTTTCCTCAGGGGAAATACTGGGTAATTCAAAGCAGGAATAGTGGCTGCATGCCACCTCCTCTTCTTCAGCTGGAGGGTGCAGTATCAACACCACATTCCTCTCTTGCTGCCAGATGTACTCTTCAGGGTCACAAGTAGCCAAGATTAATTTATAATAGCTTTACAGCAGCCTAAAGATCTATACAGTCATTTTTGCCTCACTGATCTGGCACTGACTGCTATGGAGGATCTGGGCCTTTAAGCACAGTAAGGTCTTAATTAACTGTTGTCTTGGGCTAGCTGTAGGCTTCAGACCTGGGTTGAAAAGGCATTATGGTCACCTGGAATCCGTTCCTCTCCTCACTGGAAGCAGCACAGACCCTCAGCGTGTTGCATGCTCCATGGAAACATCGCTCTTTTGGCAGGCAAGGATCTCCTGGAATAGTTATTATAACAGACATTATGGAAGGACTCCACTAGCAGAGAGGTTAAGGAGATAACCTCTTTCTTCTTTTTCACCAATTTATTTTTATGTTCTCAGAAATAGTACTTCTTTTCCCACTCACTACTGTCATGACACCCCTCACTATGCCTCTCCCCAAATATTATTTAGAACATTCTCTTCAGGAGTTTGAAGGTAGAAACTGTCTTTTGCTCTGTTCAGATTAAGTCAAATGTTTTGATTTTTACCATTAAGTTTATGTCTAAAACATGAACTAAATAAGGCATCCAAAAGCACACCCAGCATTTAAGAGGCACTGAGCATTGGAAGAACCAATAAAGATGACACCTACCTTTACTCCTGTGAGTAAAACTGCCCCAAAAAGAGCACCATTGCAGAATAGCAGCAGAAGAATTTCTTTCCTTAAGTGTTTCTGAATATGTTAGAGGCACCTTCTGTACCACCTTCCCTTAGCGCTAGTTCATGAGAAATTTGATGTCTGACACCTTTATTTGACATAATAATACCACTTCATGTCAAAGTTAGACTTCCAAAACTCCTGTATGTGACAAGTAAGCCAAGCACATGAACCCCTGCACACCATCAGGAACCTCCAAAGAGCTGCAAGACTTCTGGTGATCCACATCATCACAGGCTCAGCAACTGCTGGAGACTGCACTAATGATGGAGCTGTGTTCCCCTGCCATGAATCACTCTTCAAATAATTAAAACCATTATTCAAGTCAGTACACAACAAAGAATAAAAGCCTGGAACCCCTGGTTTTGATGCTTGATCAAAGCCCATGCTTCTTGTGCAATGTGGTGGCACTAGCCTGCCGGGCTGCTGAAGGCAGCTATCAACCACTGCAAATATGCCAACAGCCCAGTGCAGGTTGGTAATGGCAACAATCATTCACAAAACAAAGGGTTATTTGGAGCTGAAATACAATTGATGTCATTGTTTTCTAGGCTTTTGAAAATTAATGAAGAATAAGCTAATCAGTCTGCTCTGGTTTTGTATTTATTGAAGAGCAATATGTCCAGTTGGGAAAAGATTCATGTGAATGTGGGCATGTTGCTCAATGGGGTAAGGGACTGAGTGACAACAGGCATGAAAAAGGCAGAGGTTCTCCATCTCTTTTTTTCTCCTCATTTTTCACTGGGCAGATGTGTCCCAGGCATTGCAGCCCCCAAGGCTGCCAGCAGAGTCTATGGGAATGACGTGGAATCTGCAGTAGAGGAAGGCAGGGTCAGGGACAGCTTCTGCAAACTGAGCACATGCAGCCCAGGGGAGCAGATCAGCTGCACTGAGGGGTGCTGAGGGAACTGTCTGACATCATTCTAGAATGAGATGTTATCTTTGAAAGGTCACTGCACTCAGGGGAAGTTCCTGATGACAGAAAAGAAGGTCAACATCACACCCATCTTCAGAAGGAGCAAGCAGGGTGACTCAAGTCAAATAGCCTCACTTCAATTCCTGGCCACATCATGGAGCAAATCCTCTGGTAAGCCATTGCTGATCACATGAAAAGCAAGAGGGAAAAGGGGATCTAGCAAGGGCAAATCACAATGGAAGAATGGACAATGGAAGAACAAAAGACGTTTTGCATCTTGACTTCAGCAAGGCTGATACTGTTCAGTCTTTACTAAGAAATGAAGGCACTCAGCCTCTTTGCAGGTAATACCAGACAATATACAGGGGCACAGGTTGCAGTTCAGAGGGACCTGGACAAGCTGAAGGAATTGTGCTGATAGAAACCTTACAAGGACTAAGGCAAAGTCCTGTACCTGTGAGAGAACGGCTCCAAGCAGCAATAAGGGCTGGGGCTCAAGCATGTGGAAATCTTGGCAGAGAAGGACTGGGGCACCCTGATGGACAATATGCTGAATGCAGATTGGCAGTCTAAAGAAGAAGGCCTTTGCAGGAAAGAAGGCCAACTGGACTCTGTTGGCAAGAATTAACAGTTTCTGCAAGTCAAAATATTTGCCTCTATTTGCCCTTGTGAGACTGCACCTGGAGTAGGACACCTAGTTTTAGGCTGCTCAGTGCCACAGAGACATGGACATGTTGCAGTGAGCAGTGAGGCCCAGAAGGATGAGCAGGACACCAATGCCCAGGATGCACAAGAAGAGGCTGCCTGAACTGGGTTTGTTCAGTTTTCAGAACAGAGGCTTGGGTGGATCTTCCTGTTGCCTGTAACTAGCTCAAGGGAATAAGAAAGACAGAGGGAGCCTCACCTCAGAGGTGCACAGGTACAAAATAAGAAGTAAGAGAAGCCACTTGGAGCTCAGTTGAATCAGAAATTCTGATCACATAAAAGGAGAAAAATTTTTACCACAGGCTGATCAAACACTGGTTTCCCAGAAGATTTTCAAAAACCAGGCTGGACAAGCCCTGAGAAATTGGCCTGGTTTTGAGCCAAGAACTGGATTAGATGAACTCTAGAGTTTGCTTCCAGCCTGCACCACTCTGTTGCTCTATTTTAGGAAAAGACAGGCGCAGATGCATTTACTCCCTGGGAATGCCCATTTTTTTTCATTGAATATAAATGGAGATGAAGCTGACGAGGTTAGGTGTTCACTTTTCACATTTAGATAGGGTCAGTTGCAAGAGAGAAATATCACTTTTAGAACAGAAAATATCACTGAAATTGAGACACTGTAGAGCATTATACTGGTAGATACCTTCATCCTCGAAAAAGTTCCTAATTGAAGGTTTCCAGGCTTTAACTCTTAGTTATACTCAAGATAGGAGAATTCAATGGTGGCATGAGCTTACAATCCCAGAAATCTGTATGAAACATATAATAGATTATGACATACTTTATAAGTACATATAAAATCTACAATATAGAGAAACATACATCCTCAGTTGTGGGTTTCAAACAATTTGAGTTGTATAAAACAGTTTTCTATACAGTTCTAAATGTCATCCTTAAAAATCTGGAATTCCATGTAACAGGACTAGATCCCAATTTAAATAAGAAAAGATCATATTAAATACAGGACACTTTGAGTAAGAAAATCTTGATTCTGAAGTTTTCTTTCCTCACTTTTCCCCCAAAGTCTAATTTTGCTGCTTTTTATATCTGTTGTACATCAGCGTCCCTTTCTCCAAAGTATCCCACAGTGAGGCTGACTGGGAAAGGGCTGTGGGGAAGTTTCAGTCTGCATGATTAAAGTAGATTGCTAAGGTGTGCATTTTAGTTTACTTGGTAAATTGAATTACTTTTTTCAATTTAAATATCTATTCAGGTTTGATCTGGGGAAGGAAGCAGAAGTTTTGTCTACCAACACTACAGTTTAGACTTGAAGACCTATTGCCTTCTACTGGTGCCCATTACTGTCCGCTGACTGTAGATAACTTCCTGAAGAACTTTTCTCATTATTCGAGCATTTCAGCTGAGTGCTTAAGGTGAGGGAGTGTAAACCAAGCCCTACAAGTAAATGTGGTGTGTATTGTGATTTTCAGTTATGGAGCTGTGCAATGAAGCCATTTTATTGTATTTCCTTTGTTATTATTTTTAAAAGGAACATCAGAGAGGATGTTGGCTCACACTCTTGACATATTTGATGACCTTATTCCTACTTGAAGGGGCAAATTCCAAAGAATTACTCTTACCTATTGCACCCTTCTCTGAAGCATGAAGCATTTTCTATGTTTTCTGGGAACAAAATCTGGAAAAAAGTTTCCAGGCTCATCCACAGAGAGGATATTAATACTAGTTCATTTGTGAGCAGCAAAGGGCAACAGAGTATGGCATGTGGTTATCTGAACATCTGATTTCTACAATAACCACACCTCAAAACTGAGAAATTGAGCACCTACTTTAAAAGTGTGTTTATTTATTCATCACATGGGGGGTCTGGTTTTGGATAAGAATGACCCATGTGTATGTCTGTACTACATTTCCTGTAAATGGTAATACTTACATGAAAACTGGAATATTTCTGAGACTTTCAAAAGTTATGCTGTATTTTGTGCTTTGAATATCTAATTTGCCCCATTTCCCAGACCACTAAATGCTTTCTAGACTTGGGTACCATTTTCTCCATGATGTCTCCCTGCATTTCCTGACACTAGCTAGAAGGTGGAATTGAATTATCAATAAAGCTACGAATCACTTGCAATGTACTTAACCCCCATCCCTCCCAAATAATTTAGTATTCCAAATATAACTTAAATAGAAAGAGATTCTTACAGTACTTCCAGGGTAGTTCTGCAGGCTTTGCATCTTGCACTGCTATATTTATTTGTTAGAACTGTTTTTAATTTATGCTATTTTGCAAGAGAAGTTTAGTTAGTTCAGAGGAAACTTGGGGTACATATGTAGGGAACTGGCACAAAAATTATGTCACAGTTTATATTTTTCAAACAAACTCGGTCTACATAAATCACAGACCTTTGGATGCAGCAAATCAGCACAGCACTACTGCAATCAGCTTTATCTGCAGCTGGGTCTCTGGCATGGGTAAATGTCGGATTCCCGGCTGTTTAGATGGTCTGGAAAGGCCTGGGATGGCCTTGGGCAGCCCGCGCTCCAAAGGACGAGAAGGGACTTCAGATCTTTTCTCAGTCTCGGTGTTTATTAATTGCTTATCTAAAAGATTTTCTCTTGGCCTGACAGAGTTCTGCTCAGAGGTCAGCCATGGGCACACACTGAGAGCCCCCAGGGCGGTCATTTATCTTTATACTCGGAGTTACGTATACAATATTTATCATTTTTCTCCAATACCCTCTACCCTTATTAACCAGTGCACTTTTGGTAAGGACCAATCCCAAAGTGCCAACATCACCACAGAAGATGGAGGCCAAGAGGAAGAAGAAGAAGGAGAAGGGCACGCCCCAATTCCTCCATCTTACTTCTTTAGACCCCCCTGTACAGAAATCTTAAACCCTGTATCTCACACTCCAATTAACTTATCCCTTCACCATTCACCCCAGTGAAATCCTCCCGTCCTCATACTGATGTCATCTCCCATGTGGGATCAAAGTCCAGCCACCAGACATTTCTGGCAACTTTCCAGGACTCCCGAGACCCCCAGGGGTGGTCTTGGTCACCCTGCACCCCAGTCCTGAGAGGCTGAGATCCCACAGGTAAAGCCTTTCTTGTTGAATTAATAGCACTTCTCCTTGTCAGCATCTCCCTCACAGACAGTCATTCTCAAGAGCACTGGTTATGGCTGCTCAAATATTTTATGACTAGAGAAGTAGATTAATAATGATAGGCCACACAGTAATGATATTTCTTTCATTTCTTTCCTTTTTTTTGTTGCAAGGAACAGGTGGACCCAGGTCCCAGCCCCATATTTCATCAACTCTGTCATTCCAAAGGGAAAAAAGGCAATTTTTAATCAAACATCAGGATTATGCAGGTTGGGAAATAGAAAAACCTTCTAGTAGGATTACTTTGTAAATACAGGAATAGATTTCCTGTAGGACTTACAGCCTCTTTAGTGGATGTGCATAATAACAGGAAAGATAAGCTCCTCAGGAGCAACAGAGCGATACTGCATCCTGCCTCTAGACAGGATAATAGACAGGTGATGTCTTAGATCCTTCCAGACTTATTTTCCTGATTCATTAATACTACCAATTATCCTTCAGTGTATGTGAATACCACATGTCTTTCCTGTGTGCCATGTCAAAACACTTGTTCCATTTAGATCTCCTTCTCTGACATTGCAGTATCACATTTAGTCCTTATTTTCAGTTGTTTATTATGCAAATCTGTGATCATTAGTTTACAGACTCTCTTCTAAAATTTCTAAATACCATAAAATTATTAATTTGTTAATTTATTTATTTTATAATTCCTTTCAAACTGGCCAAAATGTTGCTCTCATTTAACCAAAATTAAAGACATGTTACAAAGCACCAAATTATCAGATGTCAGAGAGCAACCCAAATTGATGTTCATAGCTAGCAGTGTATGTGGTCACAGATACTGCACCAGTGAATGGTGAATGATTCAGCCTCCCTCTGGGGGATTACATGCAGGAATCACTGCACAATTCTGGATATTTTAATACCAGAAAAAGGCAGTGGAAAGATGGGCATATGGGGAAAAAAAACAACATAAAAATAATTGAACAGCTGAGGGGTTTGATTTATGAAGAGACATTAAAGGAATGATGTTTGATTGTCTGCACAATGTCCAAAAGCCATATGTTAAACACTTCAAGTATCTGAAGAGTGTAAACAGTAAGCAAAGGAATAATTAGCTAGGCTAAAACAAGAAGGTGTAACTAAAAATACAGAAAAGAAATATATTAGGGGAAATTCTTAACAATGAGCTTTGTTAATTACAGATAAGTATCTGAAGAAAAGCAGCAGGAGTCTCATTTTTCCTTGTAATTTAGAGAGTGAACTGGACAAATCATGAAAAAAATTTAAATATCTATTTGGGGCTCGTTGGCAAGAGAGCTTCACAGCTATTATTGTTTGATAAAATCTTCTTTTGTGGTATTTATAAATCAAAATGCAAAACACAAGTGGTCACTCAATTAATTGAAATAGCCATTTACCTCAATTAACCCTACTTTTCTAAAATGTTAGAGCAATACAAAATAACATCTTTATGCAAACTATACTCATGAACACTTCCCAGAGGTATTTTCTGTCAGATATTTTTCAAAATAATAAAACCAATAACACTGCACATTTAAAACAAACCAACAAACAAAATTGTTCCTACACAATTGTTTAGGACACAAAGTTGGAACCATTAACAGAAAACCAGCATCTTCTGCATTTGTAATCCAGAATTCAGGGAGTCTTTCTTTTCTTCTGCAGCTTCAGAAATGTTCTCTTGTACTTCTCCTTTGCTACTCAGCCAGGCTGTTGTAAGAAGAAAAGTTTGTTCCTTGTCAAAAGGCTGTAATTCCCATTTATTTGCAAAAGAGGAACTTGATATTCCCACTCCTCTTACACAAAGCCATATCGTTATTTACTAATTCCCTCTTAGTCCTGCTTCTGTGTTTTAAAGATGGATTAGAAGGTGCAAAAGATAAAAATGTAACTCTAGGTGAACTCCTGGGAAAATTAACCTCAAAAAAAATTCTGCTTTGGAAATAATTAAATTCAAGCTCAGCCAAATAAAGGTCACGAGAAACAGAATGTGTTGGCAGAAACAGTTGGGTTGGAAGGGACGTTTGAAGGTCATCGAGCTCCAAACTCCCCTGCAATAAACTGAGACATCTTTTACTAGAACCAGGTTGCTCAGAGCCCCATTCTGCCTGGCCTTGAAAATTTTCAGGGTTAGGGCAAGTACCAGTACTCTGGGCAATTTCTTCCAGTGCACCACTAGTCTCACTGTCAAAAATATCTTCCTTACATCTAGTCTAAATTGACCCTCGTTCAATTTTGCCCCTTGTGCTATTACCACAGGCCCTTGTAAAAAGTCCCTCTCCAGCTCTCTTGTAAGCCCCCTTTAGGTACTGGAAGGGGCTAAAAGGTCTTCCCAAAGAGAGGGGAGATCAAAGGTCTTACAGAAGTCCTTTGGGAGATTGACTTCCATGCTTCCATGCTTCTGATTGTAATAGCATGAATTATAACATCTGTATTGTCTCGCCCTTCACATGAGACTGAAAATAGAATAAAAGTTTTTAAAATGCCTTTCAGTTGCCCCATCTCTGGGTCAAAGAAGAGCTTAATCTGGCATCAATCCACTACTCAACAATGCAGGAAAAGAGATTAAACCAAGAGCTGTCTCATTTGAGAAAATTTAATTCCAGTAGTAAACAAGTGCCTCTACAGCTGGGAACCAGGGTCCACAGCCAAAGGAGGGAACAAGCCAAAGGAGCTTTGCTGTCATGCTGGTACAGCCTAGAGTACACACTCACAGCTTCACCTATGGGGGACAGACACCAAAATGCAAAATGCTTGTAAGAGTATCTAATATGGAAAGGAAAACCCATTTTTCTAAAAAGCAATTTGAACATAGGTGGAGAATTGTTGCTTCAGTATGCTTATTAAGATTACAGCTATCAACATTATACATTCAAATAATTTCTAAAAAGCAGAGATTGCTTTTTCAAATTGAAGTATTTTGCGTAATTCACAGTACTCTTATTTTTAAGTTGTTTTTTTCTTACTTTCCAGGCCATCCCAGAAGGAATGAATCTAGAAGCTAAAAGCAGAAAAAGTGAGATGAAAAGGAGGAAGAAAGATGTGACAGAGAAAACGAAAATTGACCATGGAAAATGTATTTCAAAATACCAGAAAAAGCTAAAAACAAAAGTGGAGAAGTCTCATCAGGATCCAATGAGGGGCTTTCAGGTTACTATCTCATCTCCTGGTGAAACTACTCATGGAATTCTACCAAAAACTTTGGCAGAGCAATTAGTAAACGAAGGAGCATACGGGTGGAAATCCACGACTGAGAAAGCGAATCCATCTGCCAAGCTGGCATCACAGCCATGACCTGCTGGCTCCAGCTCTCTGCAAGGTTTAATGCCCACATCCTTAAAAGCAGTCAGTGCATTTAATAGGGGTCAGTGGAAATGAAGCACCTACATAATGGTTAGTCACCTAAATATCTTTGCAGATCCAGGTCTTATTTCAGCAAAGGGCACAATAGGGCACTATTTGTCATGGAAATTGAGATTCACCACATTACCAGTGACAGAAATTTCTAAAGAAGGTCCCAAGCTGAGCAGCTTTCTTTGGAAATGACCATGTGTACAGCAGCAGCTACTTTTCTGAGCAAATGTGCACATTTACTGTTCCCAGGGAAACAGTTACAAGAGCACTGAAATATGGAAAGAGTTTTGCTGTATCAGGTGTTTTCATAACAGAAAGTTTGTCTGTAAACATAGACCTCCAAAAAAAAAAAAAGGAAAAATAAAGGAAGTGTGACTCAAGGAAAAAAAGCATCCAGGGCAGAACAGAAAGTAAGCTGACAGGCCTGTGAACCCAAAACAGCCCCCAAAGAAGATGTGTCTGCCAGCAGAGCCAGCCGCGGCGTCAGCCAAAGAACTCAGCCACAAAGCCAGACACGGCTGCTGGAAAAACACATTCCAGGTCCTACACGCCGCTGCCAAGTCCACCCCATGATTATAGCCACGGATTTTGGAGAACCCAGAGGAAGAAGGTGAAAAGGAATAGGATCAACACTGCCTACAGGGAGAAGAGGCAATGCCAAGGCAACACAAAAATTACTGGTTTGTCCGATTTTACTTTGTTCTTGCCCTACTTTAATGGAGAGTCTAGCTACGGTCTTGCAAAGTTTAAAGGAGTCATTTTTGGCAACAAATCCAGCTTTCATAGCAAACATGATAATGGCCTTGCATTACATGGACTTATGGCCCAATGGATTCCAAAGTGTTTTACAAACTTCAGCTGATACATGGCCAACGTATACAGGGACCTCTTCATCCCCCACTGAAATGTGCTCAGCCTCTAAGACAACCTGTCACAAATGCTTAGCAAAGCACAGAACTCTCCACAGTATTTAAGGCCAGGATATGGTGAATGCTTTGTGCTACTGAATCTGAATGGGAAGGAGGAATATAATTATGTGAGCAGATATTCAGTTGCACTCACACTCCTTCTGCTCTACACCTGCTCTTAAACTCTTACTACAGTGCCTTTCAGTTTGATGACCTTTCTTTTCCAAAGTCTCTTTGGGTAATGTCCTCAGCTACACATTGGATTCTCCTTGTATTCTGACTGTGCATATTCTGGGCTCACACCAGTGGTTACCCCTCCACACATGTGTCCCAGTACAGTTCCCAGCCAGAGTCAACTTCTTCTGGGACAGAAATATATAAAGGCCAATAAAATTCTGGGTGAAGTCTTGTAGATCTCTTCCCCTTTGCTTATTTACTGCGCAGAGGTAATTTGACATATGTGATGCTTTCTTTCATTTCATAATGTAATGTATTTGAACTCTGATGTATTTTAACTCTCTCCTCCAAAAAAAGAAAAACAAACAAACAAAACAAACAAACAAAAAATCAACCCAAACCACCATTTCACAAGCAGTACAAAGTTTGTTAGGCCCAATGTCTACCTGTCAACATGAACAATAATCTTAGCCACAATTTGATTTCTTCCCCTAATTCTATAACAAAATGATCATTTTTACTCTAAGATCTCTATTAAGCACGTAAATCTTGTGGCTTTCCAAAGCCAAGAGAAGGTCAAATTATTTAATCCTGTTAAAAAAGCTTTGTATAGCCAAGCAGATTTGTACAACATCTAGAAAGTTTGATGGATTTTGAAATGTGACAAAATATGTAATGCAGATTTTCAGACACAACAACAGAATCACAGATACTCTAAACAAAATAAAATCCAGCACACTTTTAAACTTCACCTCCAATACAGGAATATAAACACATATTTCTCTTCAAGAGTTGTTAGGGAAAAATATTTCTAATTCTATTTGTTTTCAACTTTCTTTTTCTTCTCTCATTAAGTATTTTCTCTGGTAACAGGAATTTTTACACCTGTCACTCACACTGCATCTAAATTTGGCCCATCCAGTGCCACCATGGACTCATGTCAGGATAATCTTTGTAAGAATGTCAAACTCTGATTTTTTTTTTTTATTTTTAGCTTTTGAAAACAGATGGTATTTTCCAAAGGTAAAATATTTCTGGTCATGTGTGAGAAAGAAATATTAACTGTCATTGACTGAAAATTTCATCCTAATACTGAGCAGATGGTCCCGCCCCTTTCAGTTCACCTGAGTGTGTCACACAGTCCTACATTGTGCATCCAAGAACAGACTCAGGCCTTCTTCATATGGTATATGTACTATCACTTCACAAGGATCAGGTAGGAAATCTGTACCAGTCTAGAAGAGGTGATAAAAATATGACAAAATTGACTACATTTGCCCCAGGAAATGTCTACAAATCAGGTGCATGCTAGCCTTGGGAAACTGCTTTCAGAAGCTCATACACATCAGAAGAACTGAAATAAAACTATTGTACCTCAAAACTATGCCATTACACATCTAATAAAATCAAGCACATGTAAAAGTCAAGCCTGTGAATCTCAAGCTGGGTTGTATCTCAACGTTCTTATTTTCCTTAAAAAGCTTCTTATGCTCAAAAAGTGAGGATAATGTGCTAGACCTGCATCCCATGGCCTGCCTTTACAGATCTTTAACTCACACCCAGTTACTCCTGTGCTGGGCTCAGCAGGTTGAGCTTGGCTGACTCCTGTGAGTGCAGCACACCCATCAGGCACCAGGGCTCTGGTTTGATTTGCAGATCTCCAGACATGGAGACACCAACATTCCCCACAGCGGTATTTTCCAAAGGTTAGTCTTTTCCCTGTTAAAACTTGTGTCTTATTTCCAATATGATTTTGTCTGGCCTCAGTTTCAGGCTATTGGTTTTCATTATTCCTTGGGCAAATAAACCTGTTCATGATCATGCACGTAGATATACAGCTCCTATCCTGCTTTCTCTGCAGCTCCCAGAGATGTGAACAGATGGCAAAGGCAGATTGGCTCATGTGTTAAAAGGGGGAAAGCCCAGCTAGGGAAAATACTGCACTTAAGAAAGTTGTTTTGTTGTTTGGTTTTTTTTTAAGAAGACAACAGCACCCACAAAGACATGCAGCATTTTGAGACCACAGTCTTTTGTTGAACTTCTCACCACCAGCTCCTTGCTGGAGAGCTGTCTCCACAGAATCCCTCCCCACAGCAGCTAGTGGTGAAAATACTTTTCCTGCTCCAATTTTTCTTGATGGGGGATCTAAATTTATTCCTCGGTTTGCCACATTTCAAAGGGAATTGTACAATGCCAATCTCTTCCAGTGCTTCTTTGTTGGACTGCTACTCTTAGCTGAGGTGGCTGCAGAAAATCACACCAGCATTTTAATGAGGAATTCAGAGAAGTTAAAAGACCTTTCCATTGGTGTTTAAATCTCACACAAACACCAGGCTGCAGCTGTAGCCTTTGCTGCTTATGGATAAATGTATTATTTTAGAACATGGCCAAGACCTCCTTCTAGGAGGTCCTGCAGGAGTGGAGCCAACAAGTGATTATGAAAGGCAGCCTAAAGAACATTCGACACTGTTTTCTGCCTACGCTTAACAAGCACCTCGTAGTTCGGGCTGCAGTTTGCACGATTTTGGCTTTTAGAAAATATGAAACACCTTAGTAGATGGATTTTACGTCTAGGAGATTCCATCTGAGGCACTGAACCCACCCAGTTTTATTACTTTCAAAAGGTTGGGAAAAGCTTCAAAGTCGCATCTGACAACTTCATGAACTAATTCTAAAAAAATATCTGGAACTTTGGCATCCATGCACTTTTTTAAAAAATAAACACATACAAAAAAAGATCTACACTTCAAATAAATCTCACTAGACTTATTTTCTTAAGCTAAAATCAATGAATTTGTTCATTATTATGTATTTCATTTCTTTTGAATAAATAAGCCTTTGTTTACTACCTTTTGAAATACTACCCAGTATGTCACTCAGCCCTAGTCTGCCTTGTGATCCAGTGACTGGGATGGGAGAACCAGCTGGCCACTGAGAACATTTGAGTGAAATAAAAGCAAAGAGCAGAAGCTTCAGAGCGGGCAGAGCTACAAAGGTGAAGAGAAGGGCATCATCCACTCCAGGAGAGAAGCTGGGAGCACTGTTAGGAGCAAACTTCTGAGGACTGCATATGGATTGCCTCCCTCTCCAAGTCTTTTCTAATTATTTTAATAAGACACACTTGCCTTCACCCACAAAGGCACTCAGATAAATGGTGACAATCTTATGTAGTGCACGGCCATTAGTGTCAATTCCTCAGCACTGAACAGCCACTGGTGCTCTCTACATTCTGCACATGGCTATCAGGCAAGAAGACTGGATTGAGAATGAGGACCATACTGGAAAACCAACAGAAAATGCTGCAGAGAAGTAGCCTGGACATTTGGGATTTTAATTTCAGGTAAAATAGTGCAGAGCTTTGAAAGACTTGATTAGCGCTCAGTTCCGGTCTCCCCCAAGTAGCACTCACTTACTTGGACCCAAAGACACCTATCAAGTTATATGAAATTCACATTTATTTCTACAGAGCAGCCCAGCCACAAAAGGAAGATTGGAAACCGCCTCTTACAATGTTAATTTGGTCAATATCCTTCTCCTTCAGAGTTCTTCTGAGAGAAGAACTGACCTTGGTTTCCCACTCCTTAGCAGAGTTATTTGTCCTGGGATATTTGTCCTGACCACACTAGTTTGTGCTGGAGGTGTCCATCAGAGGAGCACCACCAAATCTGAGGATGGAGGTGGTGTACCCTGATAAGAAAGGCAGCGAGGTTGCTAATTTTGACCATTGCAACTGTATGTACTCTGCTGATGTGCTGTCTTATGAACTGCTTTTAAATATATTGCAGTTGTATGCGAAGGTGTTTTCTGCAGCATTGCCTGCTGCTCACAACCTTAGCCCAGAGGGACTAAATCGAAGGAATAGGAAGGAAAGAAAAGTCTTTTGCAACATCTGACCTTGGCATGCCAGAAAAGCAGGTGTTCATCCACAGGATGAGATCAATAGAAGTATGGGGGCAAGGGACAAAAGAGAAAGAGCAAGCAGAGAAAGGCAGTACAAAGTAAAGGGGAAAAGTGAACAGATGACAAAAGGATCATGGCAAATTTCCACACAAGCTTGAAGTCACAAATGAGAAAAGAAGAAATTAGAAGCTCCAAATTAGAAAAAAAGAAATCTGAATCTCCCTTTGAGACCATTAAGGAAGACAGAGTCTGGACAAGCAATTTAATATACGAGAGGCAAGGCTAGACTTGGGCAGCCTTCAGAATTTAATCAGGAATGGAGCAGGGTGACTCTACCCAAGAAGGAGCTCAGAGGCTAAAAAAAAGAATGGAGGACAACATATACCAAGGAATTGTGTAGGGTTACTAGCCCACCATTCAGAGATTTGAGCCTGGCAGCTCAGACATCCAGTGACTGAAACACTTCACAGAGATGCACAAGAGAGCAAAACCACTGGAAGGACCATTACTAAGCAGAACTCCAGATTGAGATAAGTCAACAAGCTAGACAATGAGGTGAGGAAAGAGCTCAACTTCACCCATGCAATAAAGAAAGCAGTAACATCACATTTTGTTGGGCCAGTCAGCTTTCCAGCATTCCAACACTTCTCATCCTCTGGAATCTGGTATCAGAAAATATGACTAATTCAAGAATTCAGGTAGAGAACAATTGCAGTTGGCACTGCTGCATTTCTAAAAATATGCTCTGTTAAACCAAAAGTGGACAAAGTCTCCACAAAGTCGCTATTCTCCTCTACCTTCAAAATGAATTGTTATTAATTGTTACCTGCAGGAACCAGATAGTGTTTTCCACCATCATACTCCAAATCTGCAGTTTTCGGGGCCTAGCTTAGTTATTCCAGTTAGCCTAGGAGCAGGTTAGCTCTGGACTGTTTTAAATCCTAGTTCTTGAATTCCAATACAAGATTCAGCAATTTGCCATCAAGTTGCTTGAGCTTTCAACCCTTCTACTCTGCTACCCCTGGATGTGAAACTAAACATATAACAGCTGAAAATAAAGTAAAATGATTGGTAGACTGTGGGAGTAAAATTATAGGTAACTGAGTAGGTCTTGCAAGAAAAGGTGAATGATATATTAAGCAAGTTAGGACAAGTATGCTTGAAGATTCTCAGCTGAGGTGCTAAGACAGTTATTAATTTATTACACAGTTCACAACTGTGAATGGCTTACCTTGTTTTCTCTTCTTTATTTACTTTTTCCATTTGATGTGGAATATCAGGACAGGTACTCTTTTCAAGTTTGGAGAGGAGGATGAAAGTGTTGTTTCTTTAAAGTATTCTGTCCTTTTTGTTCATGTACATAATGCCTAAAGCAGGATTGTAATGGAAATTATGGTTAAAGTATTTTCTAGAGGAAAAGGTCAGCCTAAGCAAGAAAGAAGGATGATCTCATATTTCTGACAGCTCAGATACAAGCAAATCTTAGCACCAATAAGTTATGTCATCTGTTAAATTCACATAAGCAGAATGCAGAATGCTTATGTAGATTTTGCACTGTTATGACAAGGCTGTAGAGAACAGGGGTAAATATTCCATATGAAATAGCTATCTATACAGGGTTACTTGTATCTATTATTATCTTTAAATAAATCAACTGAGAGTTAAGGCCAGCATGGTTTTCTGTTCTGTCTTCAGAGACCCAAGCTGTGCCACATTAAAAAAACATAGAAAGCATAAATTTATGTTTGGCCAAAATAACAGAAAGCCATACCTTAGTATCTTACTCACTGAGATACTGTCCATCCTGACCTTGGCTGTAGCTCCATATTTTACACACTATTACTGTCATAGAAACAGACAGAGCCAGCAATAATTTGCTTATACAATTTACAATACATTGTCTCCCAGCCACACTGAGGTCTCTTTAACCACCAGCAGATGTGTTGCTTGTATTAGCTGTATTTGAACAAAGCAGAATCTATTCAGCCCTAAAGTCCCTATGGCTGGTTGGCTGTGTTTTGAGCTTAGTGCATAGCTAATTTGGTGTTCATACCACTGTAAGTAATCACAGCACAGCTGAGGAGGTCTAGAAGTTTTAGCCCACAACCTGCTGACTTTATTTCATGTGTTTCTCCCCTTGCTGGCATCTGAGTTTTAGGATGCCATGATCAGAAAGGTTAATTGACAATTAATACTGTAGATGTTCTGTGACATTCAGTTCTTAAAGTTCTTTCTATGCGAATAATGTCCAAAATTTCTTTCACCAAAACCTTCAAATATTAAATGTCACTTATTAAATTCTCAGTATTCATGCTCCATAATGGAGCCACAAAATCTTGTACAAAAGTCTATATATTCACCTTAGTAATCCTGAAAAATAAACTAATGCAAAGAAGAAAAACACCACCACTGTTGTCCCACATAAAAGACAGAAGGGCTGTGGTTTTTTAATGTGTAGATATGGACCTACTTCTGTAAGCAAAGGCACTAAAGAAAGAAAAAAGCAGACAACCCCCCCACCCGCCAAAGAAAAGGCAAGTCTTTTGTTCCAAATTTGGGTTCCTGATACAGCAATATAAATGTATCTAGCACAGTGCAATAAGAAATGCAGTTATAATTAAATTTTTTCTGGGTATAAGGTCATTCTGACTGGTGAAAACAGGTTGATCCTAATACTTGGTTAGCGTCAGCAAATAACTTAAACTAGTTGTCCCTGAACTCAAATTCATTTGGGCAGAAAAGCTGTGTGGTTTCAAGGCTGTTTTTAAAAGTGGAAGTAGACAAAGAATTGCCTTCCCAGAAGGTTCCCCAGACAACTTTTGCTTCCTATTAAAAGAACAAAAAGGAAAGAGAAACAATTCAGAAAACTGCAGTATGTTTTACCTTTCTTTGCTAATTTTTGCTCTTTTACTTTTCAGAATTAGAAGACAAGGAACAAGGCAAGTCTGAAATAGATGGAGTTGACTCAAGCAGTCTGTATATCCCTCTGCTTCCTTACCCCTTCTTCTATCAGTATTTCCTCACACATTTTACCCAGCATACAGCCTTTTCTTTTTAATATCTTTATCCCATCCCATTTATTTCCCTTCTTGGTATCCATAATACCCATCTTTGACATCTGGCTATTAAATCTACCATTATAGCACAATGGTAGGTATAAACTCCATGTAAAACATGGAGTTTATAAAGCTTGTTGGTTATTTTGACGGTGTGGCTTCACAGCCCAAAGATTTTGCTTTTAAGCCTGACATATCCAGTCTGCAAGGGATTCATACAGCTGTAGAGATGTTCTTATGCCTGCTAGAAAATGAGAAATTTAGGTTCAGAGTTTCCCCTTCTTCTTGCTGCCTCCACAGGAGATAGTATTTCTCTAAGCTGATCCCCAGCTGCTTTATTGGACCCTTGAGTCCATTGCCAGATAATACATAACCCCAAACCGCCTTAAGTTTGCTGGAAGTTCCTGAAGGGTCTGGATGCAGGAGTACTGCAACTCAGAAAAAGGCAGCTTTATACTTCCTCCCCTGGGTGCCCTTTTTGCTCTTTGGACATAATAGAGCATCCGGACTTCATATTTCACTTCTTTCTCTCTGCTTCCCTTTCTGGAATGCCAGTGTACATCAGGCCTCATGTCTAAAAATCTAGGTGATTTTGCCATAAAGTTAGATGTTGGTCTAATTGCTGCAGCCTGGATGTTTAATCCTTCTGCTGCTTCTCTCTGAAAAATCACAATGCATGAACTGTCAAGTACTGGCAATGTTTCTCTAGGATCTTTTGTTCTTATATAATAATATTCATCTTAGTGGAGATGATTATGAAACGAAGGACCTTATTACTTTTCCTAAGATGGTTTTGCTTAGTTCCAATACGTCTCCAAATTTTCTGAACTTCAGGGTAGCAATTGTCATCGAAATAGATAATTCTGTTCTTATACAGCTCTTCATTGTTCTTCCCAGCTGCCTGAAAAAAATTATAGCTGAGTTTGATAATTCTGGAAACAAAAACCAACATATCTTGAGGGCTTTTGTGTTTCTGCCCTTTAAGATCTTTACATAAGACTATCAAAATGCAAGGATTGTATAAGTGACAGAGACAGCATTCCCACATTTTAGTTATTTTCTGTGTTTTTAGGAATGCCATAAATCCTGTCGTTGCTTCTCCTTTGAGCTGTTTCCTAAATCACCACATTTTACTCTTCGGAGCCTGTTCTGTTTTACCAGGAAAAATGAGATGTGCGTTCCCTGCACAAGGTTAATCGATAAAATCTTTACAGTCTCTTCTCATCTGGCCAGCCTCACTTTAATTTCAGTAACAGTGCTGTCAACTCACTCAGAGAGGCAGTTTAAGCTTTCTAAAGCCTTTGTACTTCTTTTCCCCATTCTTTTACTCTTTATTGCCAACTCTTTTGAATATATTATCCAAGTTTCTGATAGCCAATTGTTTTCACAAAACCCAAGCTCTTCAAGTCATGTTAGCTCATGAAAATCTCAAATTTTGAGAGTATCTGTTAACCCTCAAAGGTGTGAAAGATTACTTGGAAAACATGTTGTAATGTATGGGTAATACTGAAAAAACAGGGTACAAATATCTTCAAATGCATACTGTCTCTAAAAGTTCTTATTTTCTTCTTAATCTTGTGATTTTTGAGGCCTGATTCATGATTTTCAAATGCCTGAGACTGGCAGTGATATTTTTTCCCAAAAGCAGAGCAAATTTTATTTTTGGCCAGCTGAATACCTCAGGACAGTTCTGGACAAGAGTCACTCTATGTCTCACCACTTAAGCCATTTTCCCCAGCAGTTGCTTAATACCATACTTCACCTTCCTTTCCAATGGAAAAGACTCTTACCAATGTTCCAAGTCCTTTTACATCAATTTTTTCACCATCTAAGTGTTGGAATGGATACAGTGAGGCAGGCAACATTTATTTTAAAGACATATTTTCCAATACCAGTCACATTTACACATGCATCTCTGCAGCTTATATACACAGAGACACGTCACAAGACTGGGTGATCAGACACAAGAGCATAAATGAATGCTCAAGGACTGTCAGGTTTGGTTTTGCCAGACTGTTTGGTGCTTGTGCCAAATACCTCACCACAGCCTGAGATTTGATGGAACTGAATGTTTTGGAGAATATTGTGAACAGCTGTCAACATTACCCTTAAAATTAAAAAAAAGTATGAAATATTGTATTTCATTTTATGACTCTGAGAAAAGTAAGCTATTTATTCAGGATAAGCTTTACGACTGAAATAGATTTTTTTAATTGGCAATTTCACTGTACCTTATTTTTTCAGATCCATCTGTCTGAAAAAATAAAGGGAACAGGACCTGAAACGGTGCACAGAACTTAAGCAAGGTACCAGGGCTGTTCAACATTTGTAATATTAATGTACTAAAAATATCTACTATGTACTAAATATACTAAAAATATCGACTCTTTTTCCAATTCTCTCATTGTAATATTTGAGAACCTGAGATTATATATTCATAGCATTCTAGTTTTTAATTAAGGAAACTAAATTATGGGCATTAAAAACAAGGAAACAAGAATAGTGAAAAACAGTTAAACATAATTCAAAGTGAATCTTCCATCTATCATGGCCTAAAGATTACTGCATAGGCAACAAACTCAAGGTTTTCCAAATAAAAACTACCCTAGACAGACCTGACAGGAAAGCTGGGAGCTGAGTTGTTAAACATTGAAAGTAGTGCAAACATGAAAGCACAAAAAGGCCTCTTGGACAAGTCTGTAAAATATACTTGAAAATGCAACCTGAGGAGATCTGGGAATCACTGAAGAAATTTAAAAGCTAACTTAGGCTGGTTTATACTGTAAATTTGGGTGGGTCTACAGTTCTGGATAATATGAAGAAGGGTTCAAATACACATGGCAGCTTCCACTGCAAAGAGCCACAAATGGCTATCAAAGGGCCATCAAATGCAGGTAGTAAGTGCCACAATTGAAATAAGCAGGATATGGCAGCAGCCTACAAACTCATGCAGCTCCTCGAATTTTACATTCTGAGCATCACACACCTAAATTTTTATTAAAATTGTTATTCCAATAGTCATAAATTCCATCTTTAAAAAGAGGCTTTTATCCAAAATATTCCTTTTAGAGATATTTTAAATTAAAAAAACAACCCTCAAAGTGGAGATTCTTCTTTAAATAAATAACAAATTTTAAGGAGATTAGAACTATAATGTGTTTTAAAGCCTACCAGTTTGGTGTGTAAATTAAAAAACACATAATACAAGAATAGATCTTTTTCTGTTCCCAATTGTCTAGAAGCAATGTCAAAAATCTTTCTAAACAGTAGGATTAAAATACTGCACATTACTTATTATGCTGCTAGCAGCTGTACTATCCTCTGCAAGCTTAGCTTTTCCAAATGATTAGAGGTACATATTACAAAATCATGGTTTGTTTACTTTTCTATCTAATACCTTTAATTTGCACTCTGAATGGAAGTGCTTTAGGTTCCAACTCAAATAACAGTAGGTTTTGAAGCTGTAGCCGCAAGGGCTTTAATCATGTGCTATATGGAACAAGTTCTAAATATTAAGGAGAATATGAGCTCCACCAGCTAAATAAAAGGCTGGGTTCCAGCAATACTTCTCTGCAAACACAAACTAAATCTCACTCTCTGTGTGACCTTGAGCAAGCTACTTGATCTTTTTGTGCCTTGACAAGACAATTATTAAAACTTGGACTTCTCTGACTAACAGATGTTTCTGTACATCAGCATAGAGAATACTAGAGTAAACACATTACTGAAAACATTCATGACAATAAAACGATGTGGAACCAAATTTCTTTCATTCCCTGTGATTTGCATCCTCATAATTCTTACTGCACTCACTGACAAAGCCACTTAAACCATGAGATCACTTGTTTTCCAACAAATTAAGTCCCAATACTTGCCAATCACTCTGCTTCAGAGGTCAAGGAAGATAAAATCCTTCTCTTCCTTGCTTAGATCCTTAAGACCATTAGAATTACATCTATTTGCAAGAAGGGCTCACAAAGCTAACAAGTTCCAAATGTTTCCTTTTCTTAAATGCATGTTTGTTTCAAATCACATGTTTTTAATCTGCACGAACTGCCCATTTCTTGCTTATCTCTAGTGTATGCTGTCCAAGAGATAGCATAACTAATACAAGCTAGAAAATACTTTTTCTTGCTATCACACAAACTGTTGAGCTAGACAAAAAAACCACTATCTTCTCGTGATCAAATTATGGAGTCTGTAGTACCACTTAGTAAAATACTAGTTGCAGAGAGTATCATTAGCAGAGCTGATTACTTAAAATAGGCCTAGCCATAATTAACACTAAATACATCACAGTAAAAGGTTTCAATGCTTTGGAGTCACAACCACATTTACCTAATCAGTGTAGGTTCATTACACGCTATCCTAAGGTGATCATTCAAAGGTTAAGTCCTTATTCAAACGACTTAATCATCCTTAATCATCCTAAATTCTAGATGTATTTAAGAGAGAAAGGGAAATGCTTCTGAGGGTGGGACATCTCACCCTCGACCAGTTGATTAAAGTCACCTGTCTCAGTGTAGAGACAGTCTAGACAAAATTCCTAGTTGAGTTATCAGGTTGAACACCTAAATTCAGGTGAGAAAAATGCCAGCCAAATGTGGGACAGTCTTCTTAATGATGCCAGGCAAAGATTGTAAAATTAACCAATGTCAATAAGTCTGTTAGATAGCAAAATACTTCTAGGTCTCTATTTCTTTTATGTGTAATGCTTGGTCATTCCTGTTTGGGAGGAAGACCTTTGAAGCATCTTAAAACTATTTTTTTTTGGATTTTTTAAATTTATATTCAGATTAATATACATATATTTATGTAAATAGAGAAACAATATGCTTCAACATGTGTTCAATGGTTCTACTGTAAAAAGAGCAGTGTTGAAAGAGATAATGCATAAAACAGGGAAGGGAAAACATTAAAATTCAGACACAGAAGAAGCACCATTCCATCATTAATATGATCTCTGATAGGTTCAGATTATTGCTCTTCTGGCTAATGTAAAAGAAAAACCCATTAGATGTTGCAGACTCGAGATGGTTCCATGAAACTTGCTCTTCCAGTGGATATCATTATAGATTTTGGGCATTATTTTATTTTCATAGCATTGATAAGCTTTTATCACAGGGCAATTAAAATAAAAGTGTTTAAACAGTGATTTTGAGAGTTTTGAGGGGATCTTTTTTTGCTTTGCTTAACATAAAAACATCCAATAGAAAATATTACTTCCACTTAGGGTTATTATATGTGAATCCATATTTTCCCAAGGATACAACTTTGTTAAACAACCTTTCTAAGGTTGTTTAACAGTTAGGGTTTGAAAAATGAATTCATGTATATATTATGTACCTAGACATACATACATATATATATATATATATATATATATATATATATATATGTCTAGGTATATAATAATATAGGGATTAACCTCTCTCTGGTGTCTCAGACTGATTCCAGAAGGTCATCCAACAACAGCAATGATGTTATATGTTATGTATCATATAAGCATCTTGTCATATCACAGCAAGAACCTATTTCATACCAAAAGGAATAATTTTGGCAAGGAAACTAAAGAGATTCTTAGGACATGTCAGCTGATGCTTACATGCTCTAGTGGTGTCCATTCTTCCAACAAATTCATGGAGACTAGAACTAGCTGCAGAGCAGGGAAGGAAAGATAAAAGGGTAATTTAAAAGAATCTGTGAGCAGCATTGATGGAATTATGCTTCCAATTTGAGTCTGGTATGAACTCTTATGAGATTTCCTCCAGACAAGTGGAAATTTCTTTTCTTTGCCACTTGTATCAAAATAGCTCCAGTAATTTGCACTTAACTCTAGCTGAAATGTAATGAGTTTTCTCTCCATTCTTATCTAATTCTTAGAGATATTGAAAATCTAACCATGCTAAGTGCTTGAAAGATGTCTTCACAAGAGAGTTTCCAGCACATAGCATTGTCCAGGCTCTCACCCATTCCCATGCAGTGAATGAAATACTGACATATAAAGATATTAATCCAAGAAGCATTTTTTCACTTCTAGGTTAAAAGAGCCTCACAACAAAACTCTGCTGTATGTCAATATCACACAGGCAGTTGTCATTACAACTGGCTCTGTCCAGCTTTCTTTACTGTGATCAGAGCTTGATATGAAACCTGAAGCCTTTTACCATACTTCTTGAGAAAAGAAAAGAAAAAAGGCAAAACAGCCAAAAAATTGACTTATGTTTCCCAAAGCTGTAAATGCAAAGTGATGCTAGTTAGCAGGTTTCTAATGAGCTACATGGGTAATTAATCAGTTTCTTCTGGGACAAAACAAATCTGTAAACATCAGTTACACTGTTGACCATGGAAAGAGTCAGGTTTTGAGGGATTTTTCTAAGACTGTAAGAGTAGAAAACCATATGGACTCTTCCTATGGATTGGCTTCACCTTCCTGTACGTGGAAGTAAAACATAAGTTCCTTCCCATGCAGAGAGGTCACAACTTATAGGTAACATTATTTTCCTTTGAGAGCCCCACTGCAAGGCAATGTCATCAAGTCTCCCTCACTGTCCCCTCCTGGCCCTGGCAAAGAGGGCACCCCAGGTCTGCAGGAGGAGGACAAATGACAGCAAGGCTCACAGCAAATTCGGGGTGATGTGCATCCCCTCTTTCACTCCCCTTTTTGAGTAGAACCTGGCACACCAGGAAGCTCCCACAATTTCCCTGGGCACTCAGTGTCCCCCACCCCATCCCTTAGCAATCCCTTTCCCAACATTTATGCCAAGTCATTTCATCTTTCATCAGTCCTCTTCCTGGTTTAATTCCTCTGTTTCCTTCTTCTTGGACCCTCCCAATTGGTGAAGACTTGGTTAGGACTGAACATTTGTCCTAAAAGGAAAAGGACAAAATAACCACAATCTAGTGGTTACAGATGCTCTCCTACCTTTCAGTCTGAATGTATCTATATAATTTTCCCGTGCCCCGTGCCTTTCTTCCAGAGTTAGGTAAGACTGAGTAGATCCCAACTTTTTTGTTTATTCTTATTGCCCTAACCCACAAAATACATCTATGAACTATTTACATCCCTTATCAATCTTCATCAATCAGGTTAAATACAAATATTTTTTTTCCTGATTTCCTGAAGCAAGCTTCCTCCTCCACCCTTCTCCGCACCTGTTTCAATTTGAATATTTTTTTTGTTTTTTAACACAAGTAGATAAAATTGTGTGAGAATTCAGCTAAGGTCATATTGGCGCCACACAAAAAAATTCCTCTTTGTTTAATGCTTCTGCTAGCAATATTCCACTTGAGATTTATATTTACTTTTTTCCCAGCTGTGCCACATCCTTGGCTCAGTCAGAAACTTTTGTCTTTCCCTGCTTTCAACTGCAGCTTCCTGCTTCACATAAAATTTAAGAGAAGCTATGGCAATGAATTGAAATGTGTTTAATAATGTCTTGCTTCACTTAATTTAGTCACAATGAAGATTAAATGTTATTTATAGTGCTATTTCACTTGTTTAGATTAGAAGAATTTCTTATTCTTGAAATTCTAATAACTCAAAAATTATACCAACAATTATAAACCAAAGGCAGGGTGAAGAGCAGGCATCTGTGCTGGTCTGGGACTGCAGTTCCAGAAGCTTCAGCTTTGCTACTGTCAGCTTCAAAGCCTGACTACAGTTTCAAAGATGTCATCATCTTGCTGTAAAAAATAAGGCTATTTTAAGAGGTTCCTCAGCTGTTTATAGGGATTCAGCTCTCAGCACAGTCAGCTCAAGAGGTGGGGGCACATATTTGAGGACATCTCTGGGCTTCTCAGACGTGCACTGGACTTTTCCCAGTGCATGTTCAGTATCCTGTAGAGCCTGAGACTTATCATGGAAATTAGCAATGAGTTGAGCACCAAAAGCCACAATCATGCTAAACCAACTCTGGCTGAAACATGAGGTTCTTTGCTTTTTCATATTCCTTGAAAAGGTCATGGCAAAATGACAGATTTACAGATCACATAATCTTTCTCCAGCTGTTGCTGAAGCTGTGTCTCCTCCCATGCTGGATGTGGCCAGTCAAGCCAGCACTGTTGCTGTGAAGCATTAGTAGATCAACAAGCCCAGGAATCAAGGCCTTTCACAGATCATGATGCCAGATAGATTATCCTTTGTAACTGATAAAATTCCTCAATCTAAATATGTTGCAGATGAAGTAGCTTTATCAGTGCTGTTAAAGTTTTCCAGAAAACGCATAATTCCCTGTATTATTTTACTGGCAAAGTATTATTTACTTTGCTGATTGCTGGAGTGTGTGCACATTAGGAAGCTGGCCTTCCAGGCCATGCTCTCAATTTTGTTTTTATTTTCCTTCAATGATTTGTCACTGGATAAAACAAAAGAGCCCTGGGAGCATGATCTGAAATCCCAATTCTGCCCTTGGCCCAAGCAGAATAGAGAACTAGTCAGGCTCCCTTCTACCTCCTGATCTCCCCCTCCTACTTCTCAGCTGAGTGTCTTTAGCACTACCCCATCATGCAAGAGGCAGATGGCAGCATGTCAGATGAGGAAAGTTGCTTCCCTGGCCAGATACTGTACCAGAATGCCTAGAATTTGAATATTAGGATAGTATTAAGTGGGAAATAAACTCCTCTCTTGAATGAGTGAGAAATAGATTCAAGACTAGACACGAGTGACTAAATGAAATTCTTCAGGCTGTCTGTGTTAGTGTCCAATAAATCTGCTTTCCTATAGGGCTGCCACATAAAAAAGTAGGTAGATTGGATGACCACTTGGCCTGTTCCAGAATATTTCTGCCTTTTATCACTCCACTGCAAGGGTTAATATGATACGGGCTGTAATGAACTGGCCAGCTCCTGACATGAACAGAATCTGATTGATTATATGCATAGTACACTAACTCTCTGCAGATGATAATGGCCATTCATGTATCATGCATTCAGCAATCACCAACATCTTTAATACAGATGTAAACCTTTGTATTGATGCCAGTTATGCTACAATGAAGAGAGAAAGAATGTCAGAGAACATCCATTTTATTTCAAAGGGTCACTCCCAGCAGTGCAGCATGCCATTTTGTGCCGCCGTTGTTTCTCAGAAACATAATTCCCAGGAATGTACTGTTCCTAGTTTCAGAAGTAAGGACACAATTAAACAGAGAAATACTGCAAACAGATAAAATCCATTGCAGCACAGCTCTCACCCTTTATGCAACAGCATGACAATGCAATGGCGTTTGTGACAAGATGTCAAAGGGGAGAGGGTGACAACTGTTCCCTGCTGGACCATTTAGGATGAGCTGGACACTAAATAAATTCCAGTATGTTTTTCTTACCTTCAGTTCACAAGAGCATTTGCAAGTACCATGTCACGGCATTTTCAGAATAACCTCAGATCCTCCTGGAATCAATGAGAGACACAGGCAGATATCACAAAACAAATCTGCAGAAGAATAACTCAAGGAGAAACTTGTGCAGGGAATGGAAATGACGTGCAAGTGGAAAAGAGGATAATATGCAAAAGAAACAAGAAACATTTAAGAGCAAGAGAAAGGAAAGAATGGTGAGATATCTACATTTCCTAGTTTTCAGTATGGCAATATCACATAAAAACTTGCATGACAGACTAGACAGGCAAGGAACAGAGAGCAGGAAAACATGGGATGGGTCATAACGGAAACCTGAAATTGCCAGGACAACTAACTTGAGCTGAAAAGAAAGGTGAGATAAATAATAATTTCAAAGGATGTGTTTCTTTGCAATTTAAGCTGAGATCAGTCCTCCTAGGTGCAACTACTACATCACACTGCTAAATTCTAGCCTTGTGTTGAACACAGGTAGGGCTGGAGATGCTGGCAGCCCCCAGACGCTGCCCTTGGGTTGCTGTCACCCTGTTTTGTTTTACTCTCAGCTCTTTTCTCTTCTGTGCAAGCACAAGCACTGAGGCAGCAATGCACCAAAGAGCTCACCTGGATGAGAAGTAAGAAGGAAAACACAGCCATTCCTCACCTGCATCAGTTTTCTGATCAAATTCAGTAGGAGCTGTTGCAAATGGTTCTGTCAGCATAACACAGGAGTCAGCAGACAGAGACTGGCATGAAGAATGAGTGTTCATGGAATGGGGCACGGACACATGCAATGAATTACACCCTTGACATTTGCTGCTTCTGCTTCATATCGGAAAGAGGGCTTGTATGACTGAAATCTTGTCTGTGTTATTTTATCAGTTAGTCTAGTAAAAACAATAACAGAGAAGGGTCAGAATTAAGATTTAGAGCAAAACCAGCTCTAGTTTGTAACTAAAATAGTTGCTCCCTTGAATAATTAGATTCACAAAGTTAGCTCTGCTTTGCCTGCGTGGTTCAGTACACTGTAAGCCAAGTTTTGCAGCAGTTGGAATTATATCACAGTAATGGGATTGGTCAGAAAACAAATTATAAAATAGAGTAGCTTAAAGGTCAAAGTCCCAAAGAGTTAAGTATTCTTTGAGGAATATTTCCATTCCCTAATGTAGATGGGTGTAACTCTCAGGCTTGAAGTCATTGATAGGAGTGGCTGATTGCATCAGGTGCATGAATATGGCTCCTGAGAGGCCAAAATATCCCTCAACACCAAATTAGATAAATGGGAGATTTGTTTTCTCTTTCACTCCCCAAGTGGTACTTCTTGCTTACTTCTTCTTCCTCTCTACCCTCCAGCAAATGTGTAAGTCACTTTTCATGCCAAAATGTCCAACAGGGTTGCTTCTCCTTTCAAGACAAGCTTAACCTATTGATGTGCCATACCAAAAACATGATACATATTCAGCAAATCTGCATTTGCCCACACTGTATTTAGCCACTATTTTGACAGAGGTCATTTAACACTGGGACAAATGAGATGGTGTTAAGTGTCTGCACTATATGAAGGAGGGGAAAATATTTACCACAATTATTTTTGTATGTATGTAATTCTGAGAGACCTCTGTATTCTGGTACTTAATAATTGTATGTCCAGAAGAAAAAACAGTCACAATTCAGCTTATTCAGCAGTTCTTACTGTATTAAGACACTAAGGAAAAAAGAGAAGCAAAAAAATCTTCCATGTGCTGGAAAAGAACAGTCTAGGACACCAGAGAGACAAAGGAATGCAAGTCCACTTAAGGTATAATCAATTCACCTCAGTTTATAATGGGAATTAATCTCCCTTCTTCCCATGCAATAAAAAGAATGCAAACAGAGAAGTGTACCTGATGAAAGTATATAAGAAATGTCAAATATTCCACAGATGCAAGCCAGGAGCTCAATTTAATTGGCAAAGTACAATCAAGAGAGAAAATAGATCTAAGAACTTACTGTACTTCTCTTTTTGTATAGCTAATTCCTGAGTATGTTAATGCCCTGCAAAAATTATTTGGCCTCAACACATCACAAAAAAATCCAAATTAACTATTTCGTCCTGAAGGTGTAATTTTAGGATACTACGGTTCAGCATTTCCACCTCTCAGCAAAATCATTTAACCTCAATTAATTTGTCTGAAATTTTCTGGGAGAGATTACTGAAACTAGGATCTGTCACTTTCTTTGTTTGTTTGATTTGTTTGTATCAACAATGGGGATTTCAGACCTCTGTGCTTCCTTCCCAGGAAAGTGTCCCATTTCTGGCATGGATTCAGTCACCTGTAGGTCTGCCCAGACGCTCAGCCCTTCCACTCAAGAAGAGACATAGAGAACCTTTCTACAGCACAAATCCACCCAGAAGTAGCTGAACATGGCCACCAGGAACACAAATAGCTCCAATATATAACAGCGTTGGTGAGTTTATCTTTTTCTCCTCCAGAATGAGTCACACAGAAACTGATGGCAATACTGTCCCTGAAGATGATGATCAAATCATAGGGTCATAGAATAATTTGGGTAAGAAGGGATGATAAAAATTCATCTAGTCCCTGCTTTGTGCAGGAACACCTTCCTCTAGACAATTTGCTCAAATCCTCATCCAACCTGGCCTTGCACACTGCCAGGGATGGGGCATCCACAGCTTCTCTGTGCAATCTGTTCCAGTGCCTCACCGCTCTCATGGTTAAAGAATTTCTTCCTAATACCTAATCTAAACCTACCCTCTTTCAGCTTAAAGCCATTGTCCCTTGTCACTACAAGCCCTTGTAGAAAGTCCCTCTCCAGCTTTCTCGTCAGTCCTTTTATGTACTGGAAGGTGCTAGAAGGTCTCCCCTGAGCTTCTCTTCTCCATGCTCAACAACCTCCATTCTCTCAGCCTGTTTTTCACAGGAGAGATGCTTGAGCCCTCTGATCATCTTTATGGTCCTCCCCTGGACTTTCTCCAGCAGGTCCACATCCTTCTGATGCTGGGGTCCCAGAGATGGATGCAGCCCTCTGGGTGGGGTCTGACAAGAGCAGAGCAGAGGGGCAGAATCACCTCCCTCAATCTGCTGGTCACACTCCCTTTGTCTCAGCCCAGGACATGGCTGGCTGGCTGGGCTGTGAGGGCACATTGTGGATCATGTTGAGCATCTTATCACTAAGATTATCACCCCCAAAGCCTTCTCCTCAGGGCTGCTCTCAATCCATTCTCCACCCAGTCTGTGTTTGTGCTTGGGATTGCCCTGACCCAGGGCCAGGACCTTGCACTTGGCTCTGTTGAACGTCATGATGTTCACTCAGACTCACCTCTCCAGCCTGTCCAGGTCCCTCTGGATAACATCCCTTCCCTCCAGTGTGCTGACTGCTCCTTGCAGCTTGGTGTCATCCACAAACCTGCTGAGGGTGCGCTCAGTACCACTGTCCCTGTCACTGACAAAGATGTTAAACAGCCTCCCTCCCAACACCAGTGCTTGAGGGATGTCCCACTCTTTGAGCATGACCATCTAGCCAATTCTTTATCCACTGAGTGGTTCATCCATAACATCATGTTTCTGCAGTTTAGAAACACAGATCTTGTAGGATGAACAACTAAAATAGGGAAAGATTTGTGTATCCTTAGTTCTCTACTTGTCTTGATTTTGAGCGACTAGTTGAGATGCAGAAATCCAGAACAACTTCAAAATAAGATGTAAACACCTTCAGGGCTTAGGATTCGAGCCAGCAGCAGATTTCTTTGCAGGTCACAGCTATTTTTTAGTGTCAATCCTGCTGTCCCCAAAACATTGAGTAGCCGAGGTCTCTAACATTATAGTGTTTGTTACAGAAGTTCTCCTGCTCTGTCATATCTCAGAAGAGGTATTGGAGAGGTCTCTTGCCTACTTCAGAATTTGTTGAGCCTCTCTTGTAGATAATTTTCAGAGCTACATGCCAAAACTGCAAGTCCAAATAGAGCCTATGAGCACCACTATTATATCCTACTATAACAGTCATCCTCATCACCACAACTTTCTTGGCTAAACAGAAGGAAAAAGTACCCACAAAGAAACAGGACACAAGAAAATCTAGGACTAATCTCTGAAACTGCAGGATGTTCTTCTTCTTGATGTCCCCAAATTACATCTCCCCTGAAGCCCTTCAAAATTCATTTCCGGCAACCACTGGGAAACACCACAGGATGAACTACCTGACCAGCTCAACACCTACCTAACACCTGAACCTTCTTCAGATCCACAAACCAGGCAACCTGTTAATCTCTCCTGAGACACTGAATCCAGCAAGTGCTTGAAGGAACATGCAAAAGGCAGTGGAGGCTGCCATAGTTTTCCAAAACAGCTCAGTTTAACCAACACTGGATTTGCTCCCTCTCTTGCTGCCAGCTATGGAGACCTACCCTTCCCTTTCACCAGCTCTTGCATTAATTTGACCCCTTGGAAAGTGAATTTAGCTCACTAAACTGGCAGAAATCTAACCCAACAAAACAAAACAAATCAAGAAAAAGTGAATACTTTTCACCACTTTAGTGAGCTAATGGATCAGACACATCCCAGGGATGACAGAAGGGAGACAAATGGAGTGTGTGTCCAGGAACAGGCCTGGCCTTTTCACCAGCAGCAAATTCGTGGGCTGAATCAGCTGCCTCATGAAGCCTCACCCACAGGAGAGGATAAAGCCTGTTGGAGAGGCCAGATACTCTGAGGAGGACTGGGAGAGATAGAATGAGACCTTTCTAGTTCAGCTGCAGTGTTGGAGGGCCCAAGCTGCTAGAAAATCAGGGCCAGGTAAGTCTTCTCAGAGGAGAGTTGTGACACCCTCTGGCTTGAAGTTTGATCACCCACCAGCTCCAAATGGAAGGAGAGGCAGGAAGGAATGGAAGGAGAGGCAAGGGAGGCTGTCAAAGCCTGTCAGCCCCTGGAGCAGGGCTACTGCTGGACTGGTTGTGCCTTTGAAAGGGTAGTGCCACATTTGGCTGTGGGCACAAAAAATGATGTGTCCTTCAATAAGAAAATTAAGGACCAATCACAACAAAGTTTACCACAGTGACTGAGGACATAAAGGCCTGAGCTGAAATAAAAGCCGATCTAACACAGCAAAACTGGACCACATGCAACATTTTCTGGTTAGTATATACAATTGAGCAACATCAGAGAGCAAGAAGTCTGGGTTGACAAAGCAAGTAAATAATTTGTCAAAGAGAAGAACCTGCCCCGTGTTATATCCATGTATGGATATAATTGACCACATTTCATCTTAGGAGAAAAGAAAAGTTGTGGCCAACTTCAAAGGGAACTGAACAAAAGTATTCTAATGATTAATGAATTAGCATCGTTGAAGTAAACGAGCTATTCTGAATGCCTGCCCAGAGGCAGTCATGGGAAAGTTTCCAGAACTATTGTCATTTTTCCTGGAACTCATTGACTTTAAGGACTCCACAGCTGCAAGAATTGTGTGAGCATTTCAAGACTGTCATTTTCACCACCGATTTTCTGAAAAATTCTTCCTGAACTGATTTTTATTGGTTTCAGCTGGGGAATCCATTGCACCCAGCCAGGAAATGCCACATGCCTCCTAAGCTACTGCTCTATTCTTCTTGCACTGATGCTATCAGAGACTCAAATTCACTGCAGGGAGAATGCTGGGGGCCAAATTTGCCCTCTGATGTATGCACACAGCTCCCATAGAGCTAATGCAGAATTTTTTCGCCTTTGATGCCTTTTATAAAGAAGCCTGGAAGTATTGCATTAGAACAGGGAGTTCACACTATTGGTGGTCCCCATTGTCATTAACACAGTTAGTGGCGTTCCAGTGAAAAACACAGAACAACTCTTTTGTTTGTTTGTTTTATAAGCAGATCTTCCAGGGTGGGATCTGGCTTGCTCAAATCCTGCCAAAGATGAAACTTCAGCCTCTAAAATCCACGTAAACCAAAAGTGATCCATTCTGCCTTCTTTTGAGAACTCTCTTACATTTTAGGCACTCAAATAAATCAGGCACTCTCCTCCTCTACCTGAAAACTCCACGGGCAACTAATTCACAGCTCCATGCTCAGCAAGGCCAACTGAGCACACTCCCAAAATGAGTTAGGGAGGGTATCTCACTCCTGCTCCCACTCTTACTCGCAGCCACACCAAGCCATCCCTTCTGTTGTGCTAACTGTGATGCTCATGGGACCCTTGCTGTGGCAGTCTAACTCACTGCACGGCAGAAAATCATCCACTTCTTTGCAGGGCTTGTTTCCTGCTACAACAGTGAGTTGGATCAGCCCCCAGAGGGTCTCAGTCCCACAGAAAGCCCTATGTGGTTGCACATGCAGACAGGAAGTGTGAAAGAGACCACTCTGACAGCACTTTTGGCTCATGAAACTGGTTGCTCAATTGTCAGTTCATGTTCAGAAGGTCCATTTCTGGGGAGAGAGGAGCTCTAAGTCATCTGCTGCAACTTGCAAGCAGGAAACTACCCCAGATCTACCCCTACCCTCAGCAAAATCTGCATAACCAAGTAAGGCCAAGACTACAGCTACTGTGAATCACTGACTCTAGAAAAAAACCTACATCAGGCAAATTTGTTCAGTTGGCTTGGCTTTTCTTTGATGCAGTTTGGACTTTTTCTATGAAGTTGAATAAAGACAGACAAATTAGAGCAAATTGTTAAAGTGAATTAAATACATATAAACATAATTTCACATTGAAGGAAACATAAGTGAAGACATGTAACTTGGAGCTGAACTGAACTCCACGCCCACCAGCTGCAGCCAGTTCACCTCCTCCTTCCCGCATGAGCACACACCCCGGGTGTGCTGCTCCGTGGAACTGCTCTGGTCCTCGGTCCAGGCTCCCAGCTTCAGCAGGGCTTTGATCACAGCTCCTTCCTGAATGCATTCTTGTGTGCTGGAGCAGCCATGTGAGGGGCCTGGATGGGACTGAGTGCTGAGAGCCGCAACAGAAACTCATTTAGTTTGATGTGACAAAACTGCTCCTCAGACAAATGCTCCATGGTGGTCCCATGGTAGGAACATGTGTAGAAGGCCTTGCTGAAGTAATAATACTGAAGTAATTTCATGCCTCCACCCACTTCCAGGCCTTGAAAATTTGTCATCCTCAACTGGTATAAATGGATGCAGCTTCTCTGAATTCAGTAAAGCCATGGTAATTTACTGAGGATTCAGATTTCCTGAGGGTCTGGTCTTCATGATCTTACAGTAAACTACCATAATGAGCTTTATTCTGCGTCCTATTGATAAATAAAAGCTTGTTCTTCCTAAGTTCAATCTTTCTCAAGTCACAAAAATGCTCGATTTTTTCTAGCTTCTGATTAGAGAATAGACTTACAGATACATGTGTTTATAAGTATCTAAATACTTAAACTCCTATTTGACAAAATTAAGGACCAAGTTTTGTAGGAGATATCCTACAGCAAGAATTCTTTCCCAGGTCTACAATGACGCTTCAGATGAATCTGATATCCTAAGATTACAAAGAAGAAATATTAACACCTAAAGCAAGTAAATCAATGTATGAACTTTTACAATACTTTCTGAAGCAGTTATTTGTATACCTGTATTCAGGTTCTTATAAGCTCATTTGTTAAGCCACTCCATTGCTTGCATAACTGCCATCAGTAACATACAGACGCATCGTTTTGGCAGTCTAATTAATTACTGTCAGCATTTATCCAGCAATTTTTCAAGAACACAGAAGGTCTAGATTCCCAGGACCACCATTGGTACAAAAGAAAGAGGATACAACAAATTCCTCTGCCATAAAAATAAGCAGCCATTAATCCATCAGGAGTCTTGAGCAGGACTCAAAAATGAGCTTAGACCAGATTTGGGTGCAACAGAAAAAGTTCCAGAGAGCTAGATGTGACACAGGCTGAAATTGCAAGCTCAGCTTTGGTTCTCCACAAGGAAGGGCCAATATAATCTCATATCTTGCTTGCAAACCTGGTGTTCGAACAATCATCTGAAATTCCAAAATCAATGCAGAATGTTAAAACTGTTAAGCTGTTTAAATCTGATGGGATGCATTCAGTGGGGCCAGTTCTCTAGTAAGTGGATATGAACTGAAATTCATTGAAACTATGGTCTCTTCCAGTCCAAGCCATTCTGTGATTCTCTGAAACGCTGTTTAACAGCTATTTTATTTAATGAAGTACAATCACAACCAGGTTTTACATTTTCTAAAGGCCAACGGAAAAAGTTAGAGCATTAGATCATTTCATTGCCTGCTTAGAACACAACATTTCACACTGGAGCAGGATGGAAATCACACAGATCACTGCCAGGCATGCAGATTTGTTCTTATAAGATCTCTGAGACTCAAACTAATTTTAGAATAAAGAAAAACTCTCCTTCAAACTACCCTGCAGTACAAAAGTTCCAGTGACAAGCTTTTACTCTCTTCTTTTATATTCCACATACCCCTTCAAGTCCTTCTCTACTCCACTGTCAAGTTCTGTTAGCATCAGCACACTGTGAAAGAGACTGGAAACTAACCACAAGAAAACCTGTCTTGCTAAAATAAACCTGATTTTTCTTTTCATGTGAGATGACTAACTAGCATTTAAAACCTAGCATTTTACTTTAGTTTAGTGAAGAGGTTTGCCAGAACTGCAAAATTTTGGATAGAAACTTGGTTTTCAGTTTTGTTTTTCAAATTTCTGTTTATATACTTTCAAAGTCAATGGATTTAGGCTTGTGTTTTGACCTCTTCTGCAGGTTTTTCCTCGGTGACCCACAATTCCACTATCTTTCCTCAGAACCTAAGCTTTCTGTTAACAAAGAACAATACATTTGCACACTGACTTGCTAACATAATGAGCATCATCATTTTAAACCAGAACTGCTGGACACTTGAAGTTCTCAGGGAATGGCTAAATGAGGGCAGCCACAGGAAGGGCTTAAAATAATTAAAGGTAAATTAGCACTACAGTTATAGAGGGTAAAGGACAAGGGTGAGCAAGGAACCATCTCTTTTCCATGAAGCAAATAAGGGGAAAAGATAATTGAGCCCAAGGTCTTGTTGCAGTATTTCATTAGCAGTGGATGATCTATAGAACTGGCATATTTACAGAAGGTTACAGTTTTTTCAGTGGAAAGGAAAAATCTGACATCCTAATCATGCATACACTTTCTTTGAAGTCCAAACAGAGAGAAACTTGCTGCTTTAAGATCTTTGGACAATTTTAAAAGGGCTAGAAGACTATTGGGACTGTCTTGGATTAGAACACAGCATAATATCACATTGGGAAATTCACACGGCAAGGCTTGTGACAGTTGCAACAAAAATTACCTCAAGTGTATAATTTGGTGTTTTGAATTTCTCAAACTTTAGCTGAAAAAAAGGATTATAACAAGGCCTGTTCAAGTTGGCCAAATATTCAAACACTTTCATAGTCAGGGAACAGAGATAAAATGTGACAAGAGCTATTAGTCCCAGTCAGATATTCTAAATGGAGTCAAACCATCTTGGGAGTGCTCCTATCTACTGCCTGAAGAGACAGCCTGGACATCTGGTCCAGAAATTCGATGTCTAGATGTGTAGGATACATGAGCTGACTCCCTCCCAGCAAGTTCTTGAAATATATCTGTCCTGGAGCAAAAAGGACAGTACTTGCCTGGACTCCACTCTAAGGAGTAGAGAGGGATGGGATGGAAAATGGAAGTGGGTTTGTGACTGTGGATTTTTAGAAGACAAAGTGGCAAAGAGCAAAACAGATAATGAAATTTAGAATGGAATTTAGGAAAACAGCTATCAAGAAATGCCATATTAACAGGTTAGAAAAAGAGTCCAGTTCAGGGCATTGTCAAAAAGCAGTAATTCTTCCAATTCTTCCAATGTCTCATTGTCAGATGGTGGCACATCACTTCACAAAAGATGCCAGCCTCTTGTGGGGAGTCTGAAGAAGATGTCTAGAAATACAAGGAAAATTAGGAATTGCTGAAGGAACTCAGAATATTTAAGTCTAGGAAAAAAACCCAGACTGATTTACAAAATTGTGATAATATTCTAAAGATAGAGTAGTGCAACATGAAGGAGATTAACCAGTTAGCGTGAACATGTCTGATTTTGAATTGGTCAAAAATGCTCTGAACTTACAGCAAAAGAGGCTTAGGCTGACATTAGAGATTTCTTTCTCTAGCAAGACTAGTGAGTTTTTGCAGTGGAAATTCAACAGTCCCAATCTATAAACAAAACTCCATTAGAGTTTTATGAACAACTTTCATCAGGGCCTGCAATAAATGTAGATAATTGCCTTGGAGAAAGTGGTGGAGTAGATGAGCTCAGCCATTTCCTAAAGCAGACTCCAGTAAAGCTAATTTTAGCCTAGAGATGCGAATTCCTCTTGGCTCTCTCCGCAGTTAGCCGAGAGCAGCTCCTAAAGATGTAGATAGAGAACAGAACTCTCCCCACTGGCCTAACATGAATAGCTCCAATATTTCCCCAAAGCTAAGTACACCCATCCTGGTCCCCTCCCTCCACTGCTGCCACAAATAGTTTTGGTGCTCCTTTCAATCCACTCACAGTCTTCTCTTCCTGATCTTTTCAAATACCAGACCTCAGCCTGTGAAACCCAAAAAGATTCCCATTCCTTCTCATGGTTACCCTTGTTCCTTATTTCTCAGTTTTGAAGAAGCATAATTTATCAAGAATTCTTACAAAACTGATCAGAGTGACAGGGCTGTGTATGAGAAATGCCTCGGTCTGAGTTACAGTCCGGTCTGTTTTTCAGGAAGTGCAGTTACAATATCACAAGTGTCCTTTATCTCAAATTTTTTTTAATCAACTCTAACTATTGGCATATATTGGCATATATTGGTGCTTTCTGGAATATTCCCTCAGGTTTGAAAAGTAGTCACAAGTCAGCAATCATTCTTAAATACTCGCACAAGAAAAAAGGTGGCCTCTTTGCCTTCCAAGAAAACTTCATAGAGCCTTAGAAATTAACTATAGTTTAGCGGGGCATATTGCCCAATTGTGAAAACAAAAACATAACCCCTGACAGACAGAGGTCAACAGCAACAACAGGCTCACAGTCACTCTCAGGTTTCTGCCAGGGATAGGGTTCAACTTCCACTGTGCAGGTTATGTGCAGGTTCAGTGCCCTCAGAACAAGCCCTTGGGCCTCCCACTTTCCTCAGGATAAGCTGGCTGCAGAGTGCCCCACCCAGTGCTGTCTTGTGCAGATGCTTCAGTCTGCATTGCACGGGCAGGACTGACCAGGGACACTGATCACTCAGGGTGAGACCACAGCCACTTCAATCTCAGAGGCACACACACAATCTCTGTGCTGTGCTTCCTCTAAGAGCAAGGCAAACAAAAAAAAAAAAAAACCTTTGTGGCCAAAAGCATTTTATTAATTGCTTTTGCTTGCCAAGAAACACTTGGGGACACCTAGTTCAAACCCTCAGTTCAGAAATCAAGATTCTATCTAAAGCCTCAGGAGATAAAGCATAGTACAGGGTAATCCAGACACATGCAGGTTTCAAAATTATTATAAGAGTAAACACTTAAATCTCAAGAACTGCTCAGCCCTTAACATTATGGTCTGCTAACTCCAGTATTATTCAGCTGCAGATCCTCTCTGTCATTTGTTTCTGTCCTATAAGCTACCATACTGGGAGTCCCTGGGTGAGCCACGGCAGATGAGGTGACAGGACAAGGCCACAGCCCAGTATGGCACAGGCAGCATAGCCTCAGCGATGAACCCACCTCACTCACCCTTACATTCCCACTAGCCAGCGGCAGGATAAGAAGGGCTGTGGATAACTGCTGGGGGCTGTAACAACAGAACCACAGAATTATTAGACCTCCAAGATCATCAAGTCCAACCTTTGGCTGAACACTCCCTTGTCAACTAAACACAGCACTAAATGCCACGCTCAGCTGTTTCTTGAGCACTTCCAGGGATGGTGAAACACTTCCAGGTGATAGTTGTTTCTCCACCACCTCCTTGAGCAGCCAATGCATTGGGTGTGACAGCACTTTCCATGAAGAAACTCATCCTGATGTCAAATCTAATGGTTTGGAAGGAAGCAAAAGTTATGTTTGCACTGTCAAAAAGGCCCATAGGTCACGGCTTCTTCCTTAGGAGATACTAAGCAGCATGAAGCCAAAGCAGACCACTGGGGTGAAGTGTTGCTGGCCGGAGAGACTTGAGGCTTGGCAGAGGAACCCAGCTATTCAAGAACTGTGGAGGGAGTAGAGTGAATGAGCAGCTACAAACTCATTCACACAAGAACATTGAATCTGAATTAGATATCATGAAAATGTAAAACCACATTATCTGTTGAAATCAGACAATCCTACTATGTCATAAGGGGGAAAAAAACTGAAAATGGCAGAGAGAGCACATGCATTGCTCTCTGTGAAAACCAGAATGAGAGACACAAGAGATAGTTTGCTTAAAGTAACCAGATAATGGCCAGAGAGAAAGAACTTGCTAAGAGAGAAAAGCAGAGCATCACTTGGTGAGAAGGTACAGTCAAGTGGCCATTTCTGTAAGTAAGTGCCAGAACTAAGGCTCAAATAAGGATGAGGTCAAGATGCAAGAGATTAAAAGGTCCCTTTAGCTGCACCCCCAGCTGGAAAAGGGAGACTATTCAGGAAAAAAAGAGCAATCAGTAAATAGGTACATAACTTACTAAGAAAAGTAAACAAACCAGGAAATATCATTCAACAGACACACTTGGTTTATTTTTCAGCTCATTGAATTGAACTCACTTAAACAAGTTTATGAACAAATTTATGATAAATATTAAGACCCATGCTGCCTAAGAAAAGCAACAATGTATTAACATAAGCCATGCCAACTGAATACTGAATGCACCATAGGAATGCTATTGAATAAGAATGAATAAGAAATATTGAATGCCTGGAGATTATTATCTTGATGATGCCTCTATTATTCATGTCATAACCAGAGCTCAGCACTCCTACAGAGTAGCCCTGCATAGCTTCCAGCAAACTCCTGTTTCTTTTCTATTCCAAATGGTGAAGTTTTGTCTCAAGATTTTAAAAAGGTAAAGGACAGAAGACAGGTCTTGGTGAGGTACATGATCAGTCATTGACTCTTCTGACAAATATTCACCGTAATTATGATTTTAAAATAAAATTTCTTTGAAGCACTTTCAGGCGTTGCTTTACAGTTTTCCACACATAAATTTTGGATACAAACAGCAGCAGATTCAAACACTCTGCTGTCATTTCCAGTAGTCCACAGTCATCGAACTGGCAGCTGTACGGCACCAGCAACACCACCTGTAATTTAAGATGCATATGTAAATAGCCAAGGGTGTAAAAATAGGCTGTCAGCTTTCCTGAATATGAATGCTAAAGAGCAAAGTGTTGCAGTCCCTTTTCTCAGGTGATTCAGATTTATAATGAACAAACTTCTTATGAATCCTCAGCAAGTATGCAGACAACTGAGTGTTAGCCAAAGATCCAGCACAAAGGTAGGTTGAAACACAGGAAGAGAAGTGTAATAGTAGCAATGTATAATTTATTCCAGTATCCCAGTTACACTTGTATCTGCTTTCATCTCCACCCAGATATTTTCCTGCACCCTATAAAGAAATGTCAAGCACATTCCTAATCTGGTGTTGAGTGTAATCCGACATTTGGAAAAGTTTGGTAACTAGAAGGTGAGGTCACATACACCCCTGAGAGAATCTGGATACTTCAAAGGATGAAGTTACCAAGCAAGCAGAAATTATTTTTGCAACTTGCACCACAATACTAAGATTACATCTTTCTCCATTATTACTGGATGAAAAATAATCCTTATTCAAACACTATTCTTCAAAGACAGACAGAGGTCCTAGGTAGATAACGGGGCCCTTTCACTTAAAAAAAACATGAAAAATTATTTTTTAAATTCAGATTACATTTCTAAAAGAGGAGGAGGAAAGTTTCTCCATAAAATACCCCAAATAATGAGCAACATAGGAGGGTGAGAATGGCTGTGTATGATGGCAGAGTAGCCCAGCTTTCAGTGGGATCATAAAAATTCCAGTAGATCTCCTGGTTCCCCCTGTCCCTGGCTGTGCCAGAGCAGCAATAATGCTGTGGTCCTCACTTCTGACCCACCAGGCTCCAGCTGTCCTTTCCCTGTAAGCAGATTCCTGCAGCCCACTGACAGGGGGGCTTCTCATGCCTCAGTTTTCAGTCTGCCCAGCACATTTCACATGCACCTCATGCTCTTCCTCACCAGTGCCTCACAGCACCATAGGCATTCCTCAGGCCCTTTCCCATCAGAAGCCAGCTCCACACAGACTCCCTCAGCCTTGCTTACCTTTCCCTGTCTACCAGCCTTTGTGAAAGATCCTATGCCACTTGATGAGAGTAAATCATTAAGTCATCACCATTTCTAGCCTGTCTTTTACTAGAGATCAGATCAACACCCCCTGCTGTTCCACAGCTTCATTCTGTCTTCCCTGCTCACAATTTCTTTTGTACAGCAGACAGCTTCAAACCTCATTTTTGCCATCTGGAAGACAAGTCAGCATGCTTTGAAGAGTTCCCCTCCACCATATTTAATCCAAATCCTTTAGCCTTGTGGGGATGAGTTGGTTTTGTCAGTAATTTGAGTAATAAGAGCACGAACAAAATTGCTAATGGAGACAAGCTGTTTCTGAGCTTTCCTCAGTAAAATTCCTGTCCTAAATCACAGCTCCCTGTGTTTTAAGAAATAATTGCTCTCCCAACTCCATCTGCCTTACAACCAGAATGGAGTCAGTGTCTTTTACCTGACTCCAAATAACAAGAGAGATGGAGGAACCAGAAATTTAGCTAACAAGAGGGATTCAGAAGATCAGCAGTGCCAGCTTGCTATAGAAGTTCTAATAAATGAGAACAGTCCAATTAATAATGACCTTTTTAATTTTTCTTTCAGTTCTATTTAGTAGATGAGAAATTCTTTTCAAGAAAGATATTCCTAGTTTGGTTTGGTATTGGACCCCCTAGCTAATATTTTTCTTTAAATTCCGTAGCCTATTTGCCTTCATTCCTGAAGACTTCTTTTTCTTTTTTTTCAAAGCCCATGAAAGCTCTTATTAAGCGTTCATCAGAACACACACATCAGTTCTTGTGTGCTGCCTTCTAGCAGAATGCTTTTAATTGAAAGGAAAACCCGGCCTCCTGCTAGGTTTGGGTGGGCTGCAATTAGTTCCATACTAGTTAGTTTTTCCAAAAAGTCATATAACTCTTCTACACAAGCATTCCCACTCTGGACCAGCTGCAAACAATATGCTGAGTCAGAAAAAAGAAAAAAAAGGGGGGGGGGGGGGGGAAGGAAAAAAAAGGCAGCAGAAGGAATTTTTCATTTAATTAAGAATCCATTCTGTCCTCAAATCTTATAAAATATGTGTTGTATTCCATCTGCCTTGGAAGATACCCACTCTGATCATGACATTTCCTGGCACTTGCATGGGACCCGTGTGCCTGCAGTGATACTGCAAATTCCCTCACTGCATGGAGGCTTTGGACTCCATCAGACAGGGACAACACCTTGCGAAGCAATGGTGTGGGCCTGTGTGGGAAGCAAGATACAAATGTCCCCTTTTGCCTGAACCATGCTGCTCAGTGAAAAAAAAAAAAATAATTGGCAAATTCAGATGCAAATGAAAGTTGGAAGAAACTTTTTTCAGGGTACTTCTGGTTTATTTGAAGCCAACAAAGCATAAAATGGTCTTAGCAGTTTGTTATTTTTTGATGTAATGTGAGGATCCAGAATCTCTTGACAAGTGGAGTAGGAGCTCGAGTTTCAGTTCGTTGATTGGTGGTTTTCTGGATTCATCCAAGAAACGTATTCAAACAGCATGTGCAGCAGAAACCGTTGTAGTCATGAATGTTCAATAGCAAACATCTGAAAGTGGACATCAGTTAAGTAAATAATCATTTTCATTTCCAGAGACAACTGTTAGAATTGGGATATGTTTTATCTTTTCACATGCACCAAGGAGCGTGCTAGGATTTTTCTATGTTCTAACAGAAAACCATGAGTTGTAGGCACATTCAGAGCCTTTACTAGACCTAAGAAACACTTACGCTGAGACCCATTAATTTTGTGGGGTTTCATATCCATGGCTTGGATCAGCACAGTTGGTCCTCCAACATAACTACTGCATAAAAATTCAAAATAGTCAGCCCATGTTTAGCTTATTCTTTCACAAGCTTCTCTTGGTAGTAGTAAAAGACACCAGGTAAATTTTGCATTGTTAACTACAAGTAAAAGGAGTGTGTCACATTTTATTTCACATGGGAAGTGAAAAAAGGAATCTTTATTTGAACTTTTTCCTTTAAAGTTGCAGTGATTTAGTATGAAAAACATGATTTAGTATGAAAAAAAGCTTTTGGAGGTATTTGCTCTGGGAAATTGAAAGTTTCCAGTGGAAATGAAGTAACGCCATAAAAAATCCACATTAACAAATCAGTATTTTTGGTAAGAAAATCTTCTGCACTAAATACTGTGGCCAAGAGTAATCACAATTTATTCAAAAGCCTGAGAGAGCTACAATGGATTTTTGGAACCTTTTAAATATCCCACCTAGTGCAGTAATAATGTTGCACAGTGAGAGCATGAAAAGATTATAGTGAAAGGTTCGTATCCCAGCACCACCTGAATATAAACAACATGTTTGTTTAACTGACAACAGCTTTTTCCATACATGATTTTCAATTTGCAGAAAACTATAAATAGATAGCACTTTCACTGAAAGCATTAAATTAACCAACTGGATACTCAACTTCGTAGTGTGGAGCAATGTGGAGTGATAATGAACACCATGTGTGTGTGATAATGGGGGTTGTACAAAATAGATCTGGCCAGCTGAGTGAAAAGGAAATGCTAAAAAGGAAAAAATCTGAAGTCCAAGCCAAAACAAGTGACCTAGTGGAGCAAGTAAAGGTTTGTATTTGGGGCAGGCTAGAGGCCTGAGAGAGATCAGCAATTCAGCAGGGTATTTTTAAGCACATGCTCAAGGCCCTCCTTATTCAGCAGGAAACTTAAGCATATGCTCAGAGGTTAAGCATCAGCTAAAGTCTCATTGATGTCAATGGGTCTTAAACACATGCCTAGAGATACATATGTGCTGAAGTGCTTTTACAAATAAGAACGGACTGGGGATCAGGGCCTCAGTCCCCTGGTATTCCATAGCAGGCTAACCCTGCAACCTCCTGGCTTTCCAAATTCTTCGGAGTAGATCTCATTTATTATACACACAGGACCAGACTTAAGCGTTAAGAACTTGCATTACTGTACATAACTGCCATTGGCCCTTTGGTACCGAAATAAATAGGAAAGTACAGATACATTTATAAAACACCAGTAATTTCTACTGCAATGTGTCCAAAGAATTCTCTTCATGATAACAGTGAAAGCATAAAATAAGCAGAAAGACAACTTTTGAGCAGGTCATTTAGTCTTTCCAATACTGATGTGAGAAGATTTCCGCAAAAATGTATTTAAAGATAAAACTGAATCTTACAGGAAACTGACTTTGAGTAATTTATTTTGAAAGAGCACATGGTGCTCTTAATTTTAGTGCAACCAATGGATCTGTATTTCCTTATGACCTTCTGTGCCTGATTAGTCACAGATAAGTCCACTTATAAACCACAGAGCTGACTGGACATCACTGCAACAACAGAATAGTCACTTTGGCAATCCAACTTCATGTAGGCAAACTGCAAAGCATTACCCTGTCATGATACAAATTTAGAAATCCACAACAATTATTCTCTGAATCTCAGATGGCAGGTTAACATTATGAAAAAATTTTAGGTAAATTATGTCAAACTCAAGTATGGCTTGCCCTTCTTGAAAACTGAATGAAAATATACCATAAAGTGGCACGGGGAATTCTATGGTCAGGCTACTAATGATATTAAATATTTTTTCCATGAAGTTACTTCAGAATTTAAAATTATCAATGGAAATCCTTCCTGTGAATTTTAGTGAACCTGAACAATCACTTGGTCTTTGCATTTTGTAACTCTCCAAGGACAAATATGCGGCAGAGGAAATGGTAATAAAGATGCACTGCAGGGCCAGTTGAGAACTACTTTAGATGGATTCTGTAAATGATGGCCCATTTTAAAACACCCTTAATGCAACAGGAGCAAACTGGGGTGCATTTGAGCATCAGGACGCTGCCAGACTACTGCTGTGTGCAAGCATTGCGTTGCTTTCCTCTAGTGATGCCACAGAAACAATTATAGCAAAAAGCTGACAAACAAACATACAAAGATAACTTCAATAAAATTTAGTAAGAAAATCTATTATTTGCATGTGTGTTTTCCTTCTGTCAGAGGACTCATGTCTTTAACTGGAGAGCATTACAGTTTGGCATTTCCTGCAAATGCACTGAGGAAAAGCCACAGCAATATAGTACTCCTTCCATAGATGTTAAAGTTTAAAGACTCACAGAAGTGGCTAATGTTCAATTTCTGGTTAACATTTGATTACTTTCTTGCTTTGTTTTTCCAGACGAAGACAACCTGGTGAAAGCATTCCCACATTCCTCTTTGCACTTCTGCTACGACAAAACTTAGCTGATGTAGGCAAATTCAGGTTCCAAAAGCATATATCTTAGTCCAATTTTGTTTCAAGTTTCTGCCTCTTTAATAACTAGAGAAGAGCACCTCTTCCTTCTTGCCCAAGAAAGCTGCTGGCTATCATTCCCATCCCTCCGGTCGGTCGAGTAACACATGATGCTAGCCTAGCATAAATAGGAAACAGGTTCCTATGGAATCTGAAATACTGTTTGTACATCCTACCACTGACCACAGCGGAACAATGGTGTGCCAATGACAGAGAAAAAAAATAACTCTATTTGCTTGCTCTTTCTGTGCCTCTGTCTGAAATATACCTAACTCCAAAGCTATTATTTATAGTTATGAGGTGACAACTGAGAGCTAGCAGTCTGCTGAGTGAAAAAATGTTTGCATTTATCCTTTCTAGAGCTATCCTATATATGCACACATATGCATGTGCAGCAGCTATTCATACATACTGGATAGGGAGAAATACCTAATCAACTGCAGTGCTCATTCAGTGCTATGAAAGAAAAGAAAAGTTCTTTATTTGGTGTGAATTAAGTGGCAGAACTTCATTTTTTATGATTATTCAAAATGAAGATAATTTTAATCAAAGCCTACAGCTACATTGGCATTGTTTAAAACACTGAGATGGGTTGTAAGTTTTCTGTGAACACTTCTGGGTATCAATTTTATTTAAAAATCACCTCTTCAGAGTTGCAATATGTTGTAACTTGCAAATATGGGGTTTTTTAAGTCAATCTTGGGGAAAAAGGTTGGACAGGATAGACATTAGGAGGAATATCTTCACAGAAAGGATTGTCAAGCATTGCAACAGGCTGCCCAGGGAGGTGGTGGAGTCCCCATCCCTGGAAGTTTCTAAGAAAAGACTAGACATGGCACTTAGTTCCATGGTCTAATTGACATGAGGGTGTTTGGCCAAGTATTGGACTCATTGATCTCAGAGGTCTTTTCCAACCTAATCAGAGGTTTTTTCCAACCTAATTGATTCTGTAATTTTTTGGAAAAAAATTTATGTTGTTCACACAATCACCAAAATGCTGATGTTGGAGGGGTCTTCTGGAAGTTATCTAGTTTAGCTGCCTGTCTGCAGGACTATCACCAGCACCAGACCAAGCCACCCATGGTTTTCCTTAGTCAAGTCCTCAAAACCTTTAGGGATAGATATTCTGGCTCTTCTCTGGGTGTCCTGCTCCAATCATCCAAAGCAAAAACATTATTCCTAACCTCCATTCTAACACACAATTTGATGTTGTGACCCCTTTTTGGCCACTTGAAGCTATGAAGAAGGGTTTAGCTTCATCATCTCCATAGCTTGCCTTCGAGCAGCTCTGGATTGCCCATAGCACCCAAATCCCTCGGAGGTCATTTCCAGTGGGCTTCACCTCTGAATTTCAAATAATATCTTTATTCCTGGGTCATTTTTCTCCATGAATGGGTCATTTCAAGGAAATATAAAAAACAGTTCTGTGATCAGATGCAGCCTAAGTCTTATGACTGCTGCCCTTGATTTAAGAGGAGCAGAAATCCCCTACACAACTCTTTCCAGCAGAAAAGCATTCAATAAATCTTGTGAAAGTGTGAGATAAATATGGGGGAAAAGAAACACTGATAAGAGAAATACTTTCAAAATAGACAGTGACAACAGACAGTTTAAAGTACTTTTCTAGCCAAGTAATTACAAGAGTTCTCTGTCATAATTTCCCATGGAGGAAAAAATTAAAAAACACATAGGTATGAATTTGCTAGTCTGAACCACAGAAAATCTGTTATACTGTCCTTCTAAGGGAAGGTTAGAACTTATGTCAAAATAGGAGGTCTCTGTTTTTCTAATCACAAGAACATGAAGTCTACATCAGTTCTTGGCCCCTGATTGCATGGATTATGGTGGATACTACCCCTCTCATGAGCAGTGCAACTGACTTTGGCCTCTTCTTCAGCAGTTCAGCTGCATACTTCCCTCCTTAAGGTGGGACAAACAACTACTGAACAGAAGAACTGCATTCTAACAGCTGTGATTCCACCCAAATCTCATTTTTCAGCATGTCAGGACGTTGTGTGCATGTTTCCTACAGAGCAGAGCTAATTCCACTTCCCTATTCCTTTAGGTATCTCCCTGCTCAGTGCCTTGTTTATGCTCTCTGGGCTGCTTTCCAGAAGCCATCAAAGCTGCCTGGCTCTCCCCACATGCCAGGAAGAGGGGATGAGGTGGGATTTAGGTTATCTGACCATGGCCTGAAGCAGAGAGTCCAAGTATCCCACCAGCAGGTGACAATTGCTTGGCTCTCCTCACCTCAGCTATCATGCATGCCTGATCCAGGCCAAATCCCACCCAGCCCAGGGGCTACCCATTCCTACATGCTTCCAGTCAATCTCTGGGAGCCTAGTGTATACACACACACACTCCTCAGGCAGTTCCCTGTGAGTGTGCCAGGCCATTAAAAATGTTTCTTGTTCCCAGCTTGGAAATATTTGACCAGTTGAAGAGAAATATACTTTTGGCATGTACTTCCAACCCACACTTTGTTTTCATATTCTTTGCTATCAGTAAAGACATTTTAATATGCCACAAAAAAAGCTCTGGATGAATTTGCTCAGTTAAAAATATTTCTGAATCTACACCATAAACAGAAACAGAGCTGACTCAACAGCAACACTTCCTAAAAGCCCAAAACTCAACAGCAAGTTACGTACAGGAAACAAGATAGTTTTAGTCATAAAAAGCAAACTCTAATCTCATATTGGGTATTTCTGTCATCTATATGAGACACAGTAATAAGTAATCAGAACTCTGTCATGCTTTTTCTCAATGTCTTAGGATGCAAATTAGTTCTAGAGAAGTAATGAGCCTATTATGACAATATGAAGGAGACATCTTTCCTTTTTGCACACCAGGAAACTTGAAAACCACCTCTGAAGATGCCTACATACACTTGCTCTCCAGCCATCAGCTGACACTGAACAGCAGTGGCAAAGGCCAGCAAATTCTCTCCAGAACTCTCCTGAAGACACACTGATGGGATGGGATTTAGGATTTTGAGTCAAGCTAGATGTGCCTTCACAGCATCATGGAGCAATTACAGCACTGAAACCAGTGGATCAGCCATGTGAGCAATTCCTGCTCTGTCAGATCCCTCTGTGTAGTCTGAACATGAGTACAAAGGAGACCATGTATAACCAATTGCATGAAGCTGCATATTCTCAAGGAATAAACCTTCTAATACCCTGGGAGGCTGAGGCTGGAGGAAAAAAACCAAGGTTTGACAGGTTCCTCCTCCCCTTTTATGCCTGTCTTAGGATTAGAGGTATCATTGGGTAACCCTTTCTCAAGGGAAAGGGAAAAAGAAAAGTTCTGGTAGTTGATCTGTTATTTTTGTGAACATTTTGTTCTAAACTCCTGAAACTGTTTTCAAGAAACAGAAACAGTTAAACAGTTTTCAAGTTTTTGCTTTGCAAGGACAAAAAAGTGCTCCCCTTCAAAGAGAGGATACAAGTACATTAAAAAAAAAAAAAAAAAAAAAAAAAGGCATACTTTATGAATGTTTCTCACAGGAAAAAAAAAAAGGACACTCATACAAAAGGACATATATGGCAAAATGGCAAAATTCACAGGGGTATAAGATCATAATAAAGGAAACATTAAAGCTTACCAAACTTTTCTGGTAATCACACAGCTAACCTGTCTGACTCCTCTCACACACGACCAGACAAGCTGCTCCCAGGTGAATGTCAGTAAGAACAGACCCCACTACAGCAGGCTCAGCATCTTGACCCAGACTAACACTCTTACATGGACACTAAGGACATTGCTAAAGAAACACAGGCCCTATTGTTAATCATTGCTTTTAGCAAACTTCCCTCACAGCCTGAGGTAAGCACCATATTAAATTGTGAAGAAATCACTAGAACTACTATGCTGCAAGTGACTTTTAAATCAAGTGCATCAGTTATACGATATTTAGCGCTATGCTGTAAAGGGTGGTAAATGGAGGTGTCATAAATATCTGACTTTATCATCTGTTGACTCATAATCCAGATGCCAATGGGATATAAATCATGTAAAGCATGTTTCCAGATTAGGAAAGTCTGGCTGTTCACTATTGTTCTAGCAAACCACATTATTTCTTTGCAGGATCAGGAGTGCCCTCTGATGGATAGCAGCTATTACTGGGAAGTAAGAGTTGACTGGAAAGTGACACATCCTAAATTGTGTATGTAATACGAGATATTCTCACTTCCTGCATTTACAGTCTTCTCTATGCTTAACTACTATAATAACCAACTTTTTTTTCTTGGAAAGAACTTTTTGCATATTTCTCTTTCCATTTCCATCATTTGTATTAGTATTAGGAATGCAATCTGGGCACTGCATATGCATACATCAAGTTGTAAAATAAATAAATAAACTGAAAGAAATTTAAGACATAAGCTACAAAATTTGTGTAACAAACTTTGAGAAAGGTCTTGAAAGGCTCTGACAAATTCAGACACCTGAAAATTCAAATATTCAGCTGAATATAAAAAAATATATAACTGGGGAAACAGGTAAACTCTCTTAAGTGCTTATATGCATGTAAGAGCCCAAGAGCTAGTATGTATTTTTCTAGCTCTATAAGGTCTATAACCTAATAAAACATGTTTTACCTCTCTCTGCAAACTTTGCCTCCTTTATATCCTTAGGCAATCACAAAAGAGCTATGAGAAAACAGGAAATATTTTTTTTCCTCTCTCATCTGTTACTTTACCTGTGTGTCAGCAGCACCTTCAGGCTGCTTAAAATTTTAAATTTTATCACCTCTGATATCAACTGCCCTTTCCAAACTGATTTAGAAGATGGAGAAGAGTCACAGACTTGGAGTTTTTTGGGAAGAGGACTGTGCCCAGTACCTGGTAATGTGTCTCCCTTCCACTAGAGTAGCAGGACTGGAGCTGACTCCTTTGATGAAACAAAATCCCCTCAAACTGTTCTCAAACACACACTTTCCCTATTTCACACCAAAAAAAAAAAAATACAAATACAAATTTGAACTATCCAAATAGAACCTTAAGGTTAACAGCAATTAATACTAATACTGACCACTCAAAGACTCTTTAAAAAGGCAAAATACTAAGAACTGCACATTGTTTAGTAAGTTACAAATGCAGACACCCACAAGTTTCAGAGCAAAACCCATCTCCTTAGACATGCAAAGGAGGATGGGTGGCATCAAGGAATGTGGCTGAGGAACAGGGAGCTGTGTGCATTTCCCCACGTCTCCATCACTGCTGCTGATGCACAAAGGCACTTGTGCAGCCATCTCGCCCCAGGTCTCTTGTACCCTGTTGGCAGAGACGCACGCAAGCTCTGCTCTCTGATTGTTACTTTATTTTATTGTTATTGTTAAGATCTAAACCAAATGTCACTTTTAGATTTTCCCTCTGATGAGCAAAGCAGGAGGAGATAACAGCTTCGAATGAAAGAAACCATCAGAAAGTTTTCTGTGACAGATTTTACTCGAATATTCATGTATGTAATATTTACATACATAAATATTCTGAAATAGCCAACACTTGGATACTATGACTGTAGCGTCCCTTTCTCACATGGAATTGCAGCCAGCCGAGACTCAGACTGGGATTATCCAGACACTGCCCTGGGTGGGGTATGAGGCATCTCCTCAGCCCATCCGTCTGGGAGAGCTCCCGTGTGGAGCCCAGCAGCCCGGCCGGCCCAGGGAGCGGGCCCGCTACCGGCAGCGCCTCCGGGCCCCTGAAGGCTCTCCCTTGCCGGCAAAGGACGTTCCTGCCGCTCGGTCTGAGGGAGGACTGCCCAAGCCCTTGTCCCTGAGGGGTTTCCACACCTCGGCGGAGATGCTCTGGAGCGAGCGGGAGGAGGCAGGCGCCCTGCTCGGGCCGTGCGGGACGCGAGGCGGGCCAGGGGCTCTGCCCGGCCCCTCCTGAAGACACCGGCCCCTCACGGAGGGCGCTGCAATTCTCCGCTAGCGATGAGGAAGGGGAAACCTCCTGCAGTGTTCCCTTAGCTGCCCGCGGCCCCCAGTTGCCACATGCCGTCTAACAGAGCTTCACGCAGTCGCTCCCGACGGGCTGAGCCCGTCCCAAGGCTTCAGCCTCCGCCGCGATCACCCCAGGCTGCGAGAAGGAGGCAGCGGGGCGCAGACCGGGCCCTGCAGGTGGGAGCCGGCAGAGCCACGGCCCTTTCCAGCCGGAGGGTCTCTCCCCGCCGCTGCCAGCACTCCCAGGGCGATGGGTGCGCAGGGCGGCGCAGGAAGGGCCCGATCCCCGGCACCGCCGCGCCTCCACCGCGGGTGCCGCGGGAACGCAGGGCCGCGGGTGCCCAGGGTGTCCTGGAGCGCTCGGAGCCGCCTTAGAAAAGGCCTGGGAAATCGCTTGGAATTTTAGCTAATTTGAGCTGATTTGGTGGAAGAGTGTTAAGGTCGAAATGAAACACCCTTTCCACTTTTCAGTGGGGCCGTTTAATGTTATATTCAGATTCGTGAAAATATCGAAAGCAGGGCCTTTTGGCTGGTTTTAGAGCAGGATTTTCATTTTTCATGCTATGACCTTTCCCGCACATTACCGCTGCCACCCCCACTGCCCTTTTGAAGGCGCTGAGGTGCCGTGCGGAGCCTCGGGGCCGTGCCGCGACCTTGGCGCCTCACGGAGCTTGATCCAAGCCCATCTGAGTCCAGACCCAGCCTTCATGCCTAAATACCCCTCCACATTAATTTTGCATTTTCTTGCATTTTCCCATGTAGGGTTGGGGAAGGTTGGGGAGCACAAGTCTTATGAGGAGTGGCTGAGGAAGCTGGGGATGTTTAACCAGGAGAAGAGGAAGCCCAGAAGTGACCTTATCACTCTCTACAGCTCCCGAAAAGAAGGGTATAGCCAGATGAAGGTCAGCCTCTTCTCCCAGGCAGCCAGCTGCAGGACAAGAGGACATAGCCTAAAACTGCACCAGGGGGAGGTTTATGTTGGACATTAGGAGGAATTCTCCACAGAAAAGGTGATTAGGCATTGGTATGGGATGCCCAGTGAGGTGGTGGAGTCACAATCCCTGGAGGTAGTAAAGGAAAGACCAGATGTGCTGCTTAGTGCCACAGTGTAGTTGACAAGGTGGTGTTCAGTTATAGGTTGGACTTGATGATCTCAAAGATCTTTTCCAATGCAATTGATTCTGTGATTCTGTTGCTGTCACCCACAGGCCTGCTGTGATCTGCGAGCTTGGTGGGTAACTTGCATATACACACCCCGGGCAAGTGGCATTAAAGCTCTGCAGGAAAGATTTGTAGCAGAAAACTGAGTCTTGTTCTAAAACTAGCCACAGGGCACCACTTTAGATATTTTCATGAACAAATAATCCGAATACAAAATAAAATAGATCCACTAAAAAATGGAAAAGTAGTTTTATTTTGGCCTTAACATTTTCCATCAATTTAATAATAAATAGCTAAAATTCAAAATTATGTGCCCTTCTAAATTTAAAAAAAATTTCAATTTAAAAGGTGAAATGGGTTATGCTCTTAGCATCTCTTCAAAACACTTTTCCATTCAGATTAATAGGAACTAACCCTATAAGCTTGACATTTTTTTCCAAATGTAATTTGTAATTTGGACATTTTTTTCCAAATGTAATTTGCATTGTCCAGTGAGATAATAATCATCATAATATTCATCATTACAATATCACCAACACTACTCAGCATCACAAATACCATGAGATCCCAGTTCTCTTCTGAAATCCCAGTGTCTCCAGTGTCTAGATGTAGCAGTGTACAATACCTGCTGTTATTGTTTAGCTGTGGCAGTAGCATCTACAAAATATAATCTGTTTTCAAAATGTGAAATGGGTGGTAAAAAAATTTGGGTAAGGAAAAATACTTGTAGTTTTCTAAGAGGAACTAAGCTGTATGGGAGTAGCTCAGAAACAGTAGCTGGCTTATGAGTATGCAAAATAATATGGTAAAAGAAGATGCCTACTGGGTCCTTCCTGTGTTCAGGGCCCTTGGTGAAGTGCTTATGTTATGAACAGTGTCAGAAGGAAAGTACCTGAGCTGGAGCAGGAAAAAAGTGTTACAGGTTTTTGAGGTTGTCCTTCAGTGAAAACAATATAGTTTGAAATTGTCCTGAGTTTCTTTAGAATAAAATACTGCCTTTTGTTGCTGCATTGCACTGGAGAAGCAAAATTACTGCATTTGTACTCTTAAGTGATCAGGGTATTATCAGTTAAGTAGTATGACACCATTCCTATGTGAACACATGGTTTACATTTATTCTCCAAAGTTTGACTGGGCTTACTCTTTATAGGTGAGGCCTTTCAGATCCTGCATACCTGTCTCTGCCATAAATAAGGAGTCAGAAGTGCAGTGTTCTACTTTTCATTTTACTTGTCATTCCTCTGATCTGAAATCTTCTTTTGATTTGCTGACAATTCAGGGCAATTGTGATTTAAATCCAATAGATATGAGAAAGGCAAAATTAAAAGCAGTCCAGAAACAGAACTCTATGGACAAAAAGGCAGTGAATTCCCTAGTCACTGGGATGGATGGACTTTAATTTGTCAATAATTCATCAGTGTTATAGAGAAGTATCAATAATAAAATGATATGAAAATACCAGTCTTGTTGCTTTATGGACAAATCGACCTAGCCAGTCCAACACCTTGAATGAGGGGAGACTGACATGAAAACCATGGTCTATACATCTTTACCCTTCAGGCATGCTGAGGTGATGGCAAGATCAAAGAGGCTTTTGAAATGCCAAGTTCTGAGAAAGGAAATTGGGAAATATAACTCCAGAGTTTGCTGGAGGGGGCAGGGATGAGGGTCATGTTAGAAGGTGTTAACCACTGTAGAGAGAAGAGAGACTCTTATCCCAGATGGTGCAGACATTTCATTGTTGAAATACAACTGTGACCAGCGCATGTTATAAGGTAATGAAATCTGCCACAACTGGAACATCAAAAGTGGTCACAGGCTATAAAGGAACGGTGTTTGTGGGAGCAGTAGGGGCAAGCAGTGCCGGACACTGGAGGCTGTGTCTCTGAGACGCTGCAGTCAAGAGGATCAGAAAGGAGAGGAAGGAAGAGATTGTCTTGCTGACAGCTGCCCGAGGATAGGAGCGGAGGACAAGTAAGATATTGCTTCCTTTGTAATGAATCCAAGATGTACCTCCGTAGCCTGACATTTACTGAGTAAACTGAGTTAGTTGCTCACTCAGACAAGTCCTTTCAGTCCACTCTGGTTTTCCTATACATTCTTAGTACATTCTGTTTTAATTAGACCAGTTGAGTCCTTGATTGTTTGCAAATTTCATGCAGACCTTTCCTTAGCGGTGCTTCTAAAGAAGAGGAACTGCAGAAAGATGCCTGGAGCCTATCATAGTTGGGATGTTTGGTCAAGGGGGCTTGGACTATGGAGAATTCTCACAGGAGATGGCACTTGCAGAACTGGGGACTGGCAAACACAAAGGAAACACCTGGATGGTGAGATGTCTTTTTATCTTACTCTGATTTTCTTATGAATTTGAGTTCGAATTTGAGAATTATGGAAATCAAATCAGAAAGAGAGCTGTCAGTCAGCTTTCATGAAAATTGATGCTGCAAAGTAGAAATGTATTGAAAAGTGCAAACTGATTGCAGGAAAACAGGGGAGACCCGACTAAAAAGTGCAAGTAGCAGAACTAGACACTTCCAGCAGAGTGCAGCATCACCCTGGATGAGCTGTGCATGAGCATGAAGGTTGAGAACCACTTGCCTACTGATAAAAGATAAAATAGTAGGTGTCTGTTGCAAATAAATCTCTCAGACAACTGATTACACCTTTCAATTTTTGACTTTTGAGTGATACTTAGATGCTCTTAAATGATTGACTGTGTATGATAAATGTGTTGGGGATGAAAAGTAGGAGAAAGAATCTGGGACTGGAATTGGAAGTGGGAGCCAGGAAGATCCAGGCCAGACACATGGGTAGGAGTGGAGGGTCAGCCAAAGGAATAATGAGTTGACGGTAGCCTGGTGATAGGGCAGGACATTGGAAATAAATGAACTCATGGAACTGACAGAGCAGAGAATGAAATGAGAGGAAGTAGAGGCAAAGAGAAGGGGATGAGTACCTGGAGCCAGAGACAGGAAATAGACAAGCATACTGGAAGAGATGAGACAGGTGGGATCAAAGAGAGAAGGAACAAGCAGAAAGGATATTCTGTTAACCAGTAAAGCCCATCTCTCTACAGAGGCCTTGGGATGCATATGTGGAACTATTCTGCTTCCTGCGAGTCTCTGTGAAACCCCATGTCTGCCATAATATAATATTGTCCTATCAAGGATGAGAACATATTGTTGCTGTCTCTCCTTTTGAAAAAAGTCCCCAGGATTTAGAGGTCTCAAACCAACTGTGGTATCATGGAGATAGTAGAATGCTGCTACGTGATAGAACTTATGATTTTTTGTTCTCATTTTATTTTTTAAAAAACTAGAACATTGCAGACAAAATTATTTTTTAAAACCTTCTTAAGTTTGCAGAGTCAAATCTGAAAAAGTCAGGCAACGAGACAGTCAGAGGATTTTACCCAATCCTCTGTGAAAAAGCATTGTGATGGGTTCTTGAAGCACATGGCCACCTGGGTCTTTTTCCACTGGAATTCTGTTTCATTTTTTGTATGGAGAAAGCTTGTTTTAGGGGTGATCAGATTTGTACGGTGAAGGAGGGTGACTTCCCTCCCTTTATACCTCTTTTGTTGCAGAAATACAAAGGACATAAGACATGTGGAGAGAAGTTTATAGAGAAGGACAACGATATGGTAAGAGTCACTGGACAAACCCTGAATTTTACTTCAGTGCCTTAGCACCTTCCTAGCTTTGTGATATCTGGGAATTCAGTTAGTGAAACTTTGCTAGTTGTTTTTGTTTTCTTCTGCTTTTTTCAGCTCACTTTTGTTTTCTACGTGGTGATCAGGTCATAGGGTGCTTGGCTTGAGGATCTGTGGTGTGCAGTGTGTAGCACTACCAAAGGCTACAACTGCAGCAGTATCGTGCTTGAGACAAGGACTACACCTGCCTGAGTACTCTGGAAAGCCAGGTATCGGGAGACTGACGCTGGGGAAAGTGACAATTCTAATCTTCATTTCTGTGCACCATAAATTCCTGATTTATAAAATTGTCATGATGGTGTCACTGCATTGCCCCAGAGAAGCAATCTGGAAATTAAATAGCATTTTGGTAACACTGAGGGTGCAGCAGTGAGGGATTCCATAGTCCATCTTGTACATGAATCAGAGGTGCAATTGAAAAACATATTTTATGATCTTCTCATTAAAACCTGATCATAACACACACACACAGAGTGAAGAGAAATTAATATTGTGTGGCCAACGTGGGATTCATCTGACCTAGTTTTAGTCATCTAGACTTGCTCCAGTCAGTAGGGATTTTATTCCAAAGCAGTGTCTGTGACAGGCAGGGCACTTATCTCTCTATGTCTACTTGCTAGCTGCTTTCTCTGAGAAAATTTATTTAAGAACTAGGTATTTTGCTTCATGGCTTAAAAATTACTGTGCTATTTCACATTGTTTGTGAAAACCAATGTGTTTTATTAATGGCATGTGCAAAATACACAACACCCAGTCGGTCAAGAAGAGACACAGCTATCTGGTGAATTTGATTTCCAAACTTTATTTTCTGACCAAACAAAAAAGGTGTAAGTAAAATCCAACTTTGATCTCTAAACTTGTTTTATTTCAGATTCCTACATTATCTTTTCCAGACCCTTTTTTTTCTACTTGATACTTTTCCCTAGACAGTTCTTTGTTTAGCAGCCTGTTCCATGTACTCTTAATCTGGACTGTAAACTCTGGGCTAGAGTCTCTTTTTTATGTGCTGTCTGTGTAACACCTAACATCTGAGACACCTCTTGGGTTTGAAACTAAGCATTTCCATAGAACAGGTAATAAATACTCATAATTCCAGTATCATCATTATTTCAGTCAGGTAGAAGTGAAGCAGCATAGGTCAGAGATCCATGGCTGAATCTTGCACTGCATCCAGGAGATCTAAAGAGTACTGTTGAAATTTCTACAGTGAACCATTACATGCAGGTGCCATAGGAATGGAAACAGAGACTGAGGAAGTTAAATCTGCTTTCAGTAGCAGCACAGGGTTCAACCAACCACACATGGTTGCTGTTCCATTCTCAGGGAAGAAGTAGTGACTGTCCCATAGCAGCTGGAAGGGATGCTATGAGTCACTGGTACCTTCCCACTCAGATCTACTCTAGTGTGGAAAGGAAGGGGCATTTTTCTAGAGTTCTTTTGCACATTTCTGACTAGCTAAACTGCCTTAGAAATTTCATTATAGAACTCCCCCAAAAAACTAGGTGTGACAGATGCTCTCCTTTCCCTATCTCCCCAGTCATATGCACAGAGCAGTGAATTATCCTCAAGGAAAGCAAAGTGTCTTCTCATTTTACTAAATTAAAATCACTATACTGGACATAAAGCAGTAGATATTACATCAGTTAATGCCACAAGGCTAACAGCAATTAGTGCTATCAGCAGAAACTGATGCACAGAAAATTTCACATGAATATGAGGGAAGAACTTCTTTACCATGCAGGTGACTGAGCACTGGAACAGATTGCCCAGAATGGGTGTAGAATCCCCCTGACTGGTATTTGAGAACCATCTGGATGCAATCCTGTGCTTGAGGAGGGAAGTTGGACCAAATGAACCACTGTGGTTCCTTCCAAAATGCCCCATTCTGTCATATAGAGAAAAGTAAAAAATACCGCTGCATCAAAACGGACTGAGTCTGTTTGGACTAAACATTGCAATGAAAATTCATACTTCTAAGACACAGAAGGGAGAGACAGTAGATGAGGGTCCCCACTTCACCAGGATGGAAATGAGAATGATGTCCAAAGGATTTACTGAGGGAAAGAACAGTGTGGAGGATTGTTTTGTTTTTTAGACATGCCTACAAGCCCATTACCAGAGGCGTGAGAGTGTGCCCAAGGAGAGCATGCTCTTGTTCAGCCCTGGAAAAGCAATGACAGCATCTCTCAGAGATTATGTAAACCAGGGCAAAATGAAGCCATTCTTGGAGGTGATGAGCTGTATGAGAAGCCAAGGACATTTTTATGTCCCTGATAGCCTTCTGAAGTTGCTGAGACAGTTCATTGCTCAGTTCAGACCCCCTCTGTCACATAGCTAGAAGAATAGCCTATGTGCAGGCTGAAGGCTGAAGTCTGGTTATTCCTGTAATACCTCCAAGGAAAGAAATGCTGTGAATCACCATTCCTTGCAGTTTAGTAGATGAGCCACAGCACCCTGGAATGTTTGCAGTAGAGCATGAGAAATTCCACATATGTGGGACATTTACCCAACTGGCTGGCAGGCTCTGTGACAGCTCTTGCTTGTCTCAGAGCCAGTCCCTGAAGAGAGGACTCTTCTGGCCTCACTGCTCTGAGTTCCTCATCCAGTACAGCTGAGTGGCCCTGTCTTGGCCCATTCCAGAACATTTGGAAACCAAGTATTTTGTAATATCTAATGTGAGCTGCTAGGAATTGCAACAGAGATGTCAGGAAGGAATACAGTGACTAAACAAGGCTTTTACCCAGAAACCCTTTGTGGCCATTCTAGAAATTTCTTCTTAGCAACATTTGAACCCTAAAGTCAAAATATATAAATTAGCCTTTGTTCCACGCTGGTGTCCAGAGTAAGACCAAGAGTTTGTTTCCCATCCAGTTCAGCTGAGTTACCTAGAAGGACAATACAGAGCAGCCCACTCCATAGAGGGAAACAGCAAAGGAGAGGTAATACCCATGGTCTGTCAAGGTACTGCTGGCTGGCCGTGGAGGTAACCAACCAAGGTTTGCAACACTTGCCCATGTCAGAACTAGTCCTGTGTGAGAGGCTTGGAGATGGTTAAAGAAACTTCACAAGAGCATTTATGAGATATATGCCTGTTCTGAGCATGAAGACTGATCTCCACTGTCCTGGGACGTGCCACTGACATTCTGGAACAAGTCTTAATCACTTCTTTCTGAGGAGCAGAAGAGAAGGAAGGAAGGAAGGAAGGAAGGAAGGAAGGAAGGAAGGAAGGAAGGAAGGAAGGAAGGAAGGAAGGAAGGAAGGAAGGAGTCAACTGCATTACACATTAAGCCCTTTCCTCTCTCCCTTTAGTTCTCTCTCTTTCTCATAGACTTTCTAGACAGACCCTCTCTGATGCTGTCTTGTCTTCTCTCACTTCAATTTCAGCAGTCTCAGGTTTATTTCTGTATATTTTCGTGATGATACTCTTTTCCTTAAAGCATCGATGATAGGCTGGAGAGGCAGTGATAGGAGCAGATGGATTAGGTATCCAGGGACATCTTGTTTTACTAGCACATCCCTTGGCTCAGATACCCTTGTTTGGGGCATCCCTGCATGATTCTGGAGTAGACCATTTTAGCAATAAGCTAGTCCCACACATTTTCCTCTTATTGCCTGAATTAATATCCAAGAAGCTATTTTCCAGCATAAAAACGGCATCAAAGAGCCCTTCCCACAGCAAAAGGATGCCTATTTATGCATCGATCGCATTGTAAATGGATGTCACTCAAGATGGGACCTTCACAGCAGCAGAAGCAGCAGCTTCCTAAGAGAGGAAGACAGCTTCCTCTAAGACAGCTTCCTGTTATCATGGACAGCCAAGGCCAGCAGACACAAGTGGCAGGGTGGCCCCCCACGAGTGCTTCACTGTCCACCCTGTTCCATGAGGTGCAGGGTCAATTCAGGACAGCTCAGGCTGTTTCTGCTGCACTCTGCCCAACCAGACTAAAGCACGAGCGTTCCAGGCGTGGAGAGCTCTGTGGAATTTGAGGTAGGGCTGGGCTGTACAGGCCAAAGACAATATTGTGTATACAAGTCCTCTTTGCTTCCTTTGGGGTTTTGCTGTCTCTCTGTTTGCACACAGCTGTGGTGGGCAGAACCAGCATCTGTTTAGAAATGGTGTGGCTGTGAATGGGGATTGATGAGAAGAGGAAACAAGGCCAGAGAGATGCCAACGAGATAAATGGCGTTGGTGCACACAAACATCCAGAAACAGAGCGACTGGCCAGAGTTATCTGTGTTTCTCACACAGCTGACTTCCTAGCAGATTTAAGACACTTAGTAATGATGGTGTTGCTATTTGTCGAGCAGATTAGAGCCAGGCCACTGGATGAGGATGAAGTGGATGTGACTAAACTCAGGCTCAGTGTTTACTTTCAACATATTGTGAGCCATCCAAACTCACCAGGTCAGCAGAGACCTAGTCTAGGGAGTGCACCCCAAAGAGCAATCCATCAGGCCTGCCATGGCGTGAGACACTCGCTTGTCCAAAAACAGCCAGCCAGACACCCAGGCCTCTGCCATATGAGGCTGGCAGGTGTGGCACAAGATCCCCCTTACTGAGGGAAGCCTGGAGAGCACCAAGCAAAACCAGCACCTTTGTTTGAGTGATGAATCCCAGCTGGTGTGTCTACTTTAGTGTGACCAGATCCCTCTCTGACTGCCCATGACTGTCCCAACCAGATTTCCTCTGGCCACAGTGAAAGTTTAAGCAAACTAAAGCACATGTGGTCACCTCCTTGTGGACACCTGAATATGTCCTGGCTTTGAACTGAATCCCAGCCAGGCTGCCAGCAGGGGCCAGCTGAGGAAGAAAGCATAGCCAAAGAGGATGTGAAAAGGAGGGCAGGAAGCACAGCTCCAGATTTTGCTAGCATGCAACTCATGCCGTTAAGAATTGCCCTGTGGTGAGGTGGGCAGTGCACAGTGCAGTCACCAGAGCAACAACAAGATACCACACAGCTGGTTTAATTCAAGTCACGTCTGGGAGCACAGGGACAGCAGAGCATGGCCATCATGGAAGAAAACTCAGATTCATTCACTTTCCAGCCATCTGAGGAAACAAACAAACCAAATGAGTCCAGATTCCATTCTGTGGACTTCGGGTACTCAGGAAACTGGGGCATGACATCATCCAGCAGAAAGGAGACAGCAGCTCGTTCAGCTTCTGTAGTGCTGTAAGAAACCACCACTTCTCTGCACAGTGGGGGAGCTCATGTTTTTAAGGGAAAAAGTGACCTGTCAGTCACTACTTACAATGTATGATTGTCTAGAAGTTCCAAGGAAGTGTACAGAGGTGGCAGCCCTTTGACCTTGAAAAATTTCTTTCTCCAGATAATTTTGTTGTTTAATAGTGGAAGAAGATGTGGACTGTCACTGTGAGTGCATGAGTCAAAGCAGCAGGTGGAATCCCCAGTCAGTCTGATTTTCCCAAGAGATGGTCACCCCATGCTGTACCCCTAACAAGCTGTTTATTTAGGGCATTGGCAGATCTTCCCCTCGCTGTGCATTTGCCAAACCACAACTAAGAGCTTTCCATTTAGCCACGGAAGGAAAATCTTGAAAGCAATTCATGAGTCTACACTAAAACCACTAGAGCTATAATTAAGTCAACTCTTAAAGTAGTGTAACTCTTTTTATGGCTGAAATAGCAGTCTTTATTTTAAGCATCTTTGGAGAAAGAGGAGGAGAGAGGCAAACATTTCCATGTGAAGGGTTGGAAACTCCTTTCAGCGTACTAAACATTCACCAAGGCTTCCTGTGCGCACTGGAGTTTGTCCTTTCCCTGCTGGCTGGATTTTCATCCCGTTTGACCTCCAGCAGCCGGCTGAAAGCCCTTCTCCAACCCGACAGCAGCTATCTTCGGGTCAAGGACACCGGTGGGACAGCGGGGACTGGGACGGGCGCAGGACACTGCCCGGAGCTCGGAGAGCCCCGAGGACGGGCGGAGAGCGAGAGAGCAGCGAGGGGCACAGCGGCAGCGCGGACAGCGGGAGAGCAGGAGGGGCACAGGGGCAGCGCGGACAGCGGGAGAGCAGCGAGGGGCACAGGGGCAGCGCGGACAGCGGGAGAGCAGGAGGGGCACAGCGGCAGCGCGGGCGGCCGCGCCGAGCGCTCCCCGCTCACGCCCCGCGGGCGCGGCGCACCTGCGGCGGGCGGGCAGCCCGTGCCTGGCGGCGGGGCGGTCACGCCGGAGGCTGCCCGGGGCGGCGCGCAGCCTGCGCGGTGTCTCGGCACGCTCGCCCGCTCCCCGCCCCAAAGCCGCGCCGCTGCCCAGCCCCGCTCCCGGCGCAGCCAGCCCGAGCGCGGAGCGGCGGAGCCCCCGCGGGATGGCGGGGCTGTGTCTCTGGCTGTGCCTGTGCACGGCGGCGGCGGCGGCGGCGGAGCTGCGGCTGACCCTGCTGCACACCAACGACGTGCACGGGCGGGTGGAGGCGCAGGGCGAGGGCCCGCGGCGCTGCGCGGCCGGAGCGCCGGGATGCTTCGGCGGCGTGGCGCGGAGAGCGGCGCGGGTGGCGGCGGAGCGGGCCGCGCACCGCAACGTGCTGCTGCTGGACGCCGGGGACCAGTACCAGGGCACCGTGTGGTTCTCCCGCTTCAAGGGCCGGGAGGCGGTCCACTTCATGAACCTCCTGCGCTACGATGCCATGGTAAAGCGGGCCGGGGGACGGCGAGAGGCGCGGTGGGGTCTTCCCCTCCCTCTCTCCCCTTGGCTGCTGGGTCTATTCCTGCCTTTCCTCGCCCCGTGCCGGTTTTTCGCATTGCCGCCTCCTCCGGTGCGTAAAGTTGCCTCAGAAAAGGCTGTAGGTAATGCTAAAATCGTGGCCAAAGGCAAGTGGGAGGCAGACGAGGAGAAGGGAAGTGATTTGGTAACGGGTAATGAACTCCCGGCCGAATTAAGTCGAGAGCTGGCAGCCCCGCGGGCAGCCAGAAACCGGGAGATGATGGCAAGGCTACCCAGAGAGATGCAATGGGACTCTCCTTGGCAGATGCGGGCAAGGGGCTGGACGGGCTCTGTTGGAGAGGGGTTGGCAAGCCATGGAATGACCCCAGCAAAAAGCCAGGTGAAGAGTCTGGTCTGAGACAAGGGTGTCACCTACCTGAGGCTTGCAGTCTGTCCTGCTTCGGTCGTGCGGGAGGGCACAGGTGGCATAGGTTGGCAGTGCTATTTCAAAGGGTGGAGGTTTTTAATTTTCATCAATCCCACCCTGGTTGTGTCCAGTGCCCTCAGAGCTGTGGTATATAAGGGGTATATAAGGGGCTGTGTACAAACAGCCCAGGGATCGCAACAGCGCCTTAGTGAGGAAGGTCTCTGAGGCTGTGCTAACCGCGCACCTTTACTCTGCCTCTTTTGGTCATGCAAGTGCTGAGAGGAAGGCAGAATTTGTGGCTGAGGTGGTTGGGGGATGTCACTCCATGTCCTTAAATCTTTTGTCGCAGGGCAGTGGCTTATTTTGCTTGTGTACAATCCCGGAAAGGAGAGAGATTAAAGTCACGTTTGAGCATGGCTGCTGTTGTGAGAGTGACTGGAACTTTATTTCATCCCATCTGTCAGCTTGAGGGGAAAATCTTCTGGGCATATCACATTCTCTGTCTTCGTCTTTTTTGCTTTGCCTGGAAAGGACGGTGCTTTCATTTGCAGGAGAAAATGGCTTCACCTGTGTATTCCCTCTGTCTCAGGACAGCTGTGGAAGGGAAAGTCATGCCCCAGTGCACTTTCTTAGGCTAAGCACCAGACAGACAGGTCTGTGAGCGATACTGCTCCCTGTTCACGTGCCCTAGTGAACGGTTTTTTAATTGTGAAACATTAACAGGGTCTTTCCTCCCAATGGTGATGGAGAGTGTGTACATTCAGGACTCATCTCACTGAGAGCTGGAGAGCACCTTGGGATTCTGCAGTGCAAGAAATAGCTTGAGGTGTTTTTTCCTACTTTCTTCATAAAGCTTTCTGCTGTCTGTCAATTTTCAGTCTTGTGCTTGCTGGTATAACTGGTTCATGGGCAGCCTGCGAGCCTGTACAGTTCCTGATTTTATCACAAGAAGAAATTTTTTCAGGCGGTGTTGAAGTACTGTTCAGTTTTAGAAAAGTTATGTAGGAACAATCTGGTTTTGGAGATACCATGAGTTTTTTCATCAGAATAAGCTTTAAAAAATAAACCCACCCCATACCAGATATCCAGATGCTTGTGCCAGATGTGAATGCCTTAGGCAAAGTAGCCAACCACTTGTGCTCTGTGGAGGACCAGTATTCTATTACAATTTAAATTGAAGGTGACAGGATAGGTGCTAAACGTTGTGTAGATTTTCAGTCCTTCTCTGCTGCCAAAGACCCTGAGGAATAGATGCCCAGTGTCGGGCAGTGCTGCAGAATCTGTTTCTATTCGTCTGTCTGTGGACCGTGGGAGGCCGTGCAGTGGGGATGGTGGCTGGGTGGGGGCACAGGGAGCAGGGCAAGAGCCGCACTGAGAAGGGTGAGATAGTGCTTCTTCTTCAAACAGAATTTGGGAAACCACATCCCTGACAGTAGGGGTGGGGATTACTGAAAGTTTAGAAGTGGGCTACAGGGCTAGGATTACAAACAGGGTGAAGGAGGGAGCATGAGTCATTAAAGTTGTTCCAGGATGCGGGCAGGAGGCATAGGAGGATTTAGGACAGCCTGGAAGCATTAGAGGTTTTCTCCATAAATAGGAGAAATTTCCTTTTTTAACTTTCTTTTTCTCATTTATACCTGTTATCACCTCCAAACTGTTTTCTCCTGTTTAATTTCCTCCCAAAAAATTTCATGACACCAGCTTTTTTTTTCTGATGTAATTAAGACTAAAATCCAATATAAATTCCTCAAAGGCAGTAATTGGAAAGGTGATACAAGTCTTCTAGCTTTACTTTTAAGTTTCATCCTTCTGTTAATTTGTATCCTGATTTTTGAAATATTTTTAGACTTGCTGCTTGTGAAAAACAGGATTATATAATCACATGTTGTGTGCCTGAATATTTCTGTTTATTCCCCCTTGTGACTTGCACTTATGCTGGCCAAAAGATTCAGATTTGGTTAAGGGATATTGCACAGGTGCAGAGTCCCAGGAGCTCTGAGTGTGAGGGCAGTTAGTTAGAGTATAGCAACCCAAAACGGTCCACATCTTCCTCCTCAGAGAAGGAGTAGCATCAAAAGTAAAACCATATTTTAGCCATCAGTGATTTCTCATTAACAACTTAGTAACCACCCTCACCACAGGAAAAGTTTTGATTAAAGGAAAAGTTTTGATTAAAGCCAGTGTCCTAATGGACATGAAATAATCCAAATGCAAGACAACAAAGCCAAGAGAACAATCTTTCCTAACTGGTTTGTTGGGTTAGAATTCTGAGATTTTTTCCTCCAACAAGCTGGTGGCAGTTATAGCCCATTCAATTTCTTAATTCATTTGCAACCTTTTTTTTTTTTGTTGGGGTTTAATTGCATATTTATGAGAAACAAAGGGCATGTGCACTAGCCAAAAGGAAAGAGCTTTTTGCCATTCCAATAGACTCTACCAGTCCATAGATATCTTTTCAGAACATCCAGACAGCATCAAGATTAATGTTTTTTTTTCTCTCTATTAGTATTTTTTTACAGCAAATTAGATTGCAATTAGAATACAGTTAGAAATGGAACATAGTTGGAGCGCACTGTGTTTTCCCAAGTGAGGATTTTTTTACAGATAGTTCTTGGTTCTTTTGGAAAAGTGCTGCAGCAGCACACAAACAATTTGGCTCCTTCCCAGGGGTGTGAGCAGTGTTCTCACCAGTGTCAGCAGGAACAGCTGATTTCCAATGCAAGTTACTGCTGATATCCTGAAATTTCCACCGAGCCGTTGACTAACTGCCTGTGAAGATAAAAGGAGCCGGGAATGTTTATCTGCCCAAGAGAAAAACACTGCCAACCAATTGACTGAAATATTGAGCTCCCAGACCTGTGGTGGCTTAAGGTGCTCCTTGGTTTGGAACATGATCAGGGTTCATACAGCCAATTCCAGAATAAAAACTGGGGCAAGCACAGCTGGGTGTGTGGGCTGTTTAAGTAGAACAGAATGGTACATAAGCCACCTGAGATAATGAATGCAGATTTACCCATTTAATTTCAGAATGAAATTTTAGAACACTTTTGCTTGGAAGAGTTGGCCCATTGGCTTTGGTACCTCTTACGTGCTTTGGTCCAGCTGCAACCTGAAACCTCGTATAGATTTATTATTTACCAGGTTATACAATTGTAGTGTTTCTGTGGCTGCATCTTTTCCTTGCCTAACACCTAAATGTGCTACAAAGTCCTGGCGTGTATTGTGCTTCTGCAAAATGCCATCTATGGAGGTTTTGCTGGCATATCACCAAACTTGCAGGCAAATTAGGCTGAGTATGAAAAAGGGGCAGGTAGGGGAAATTTTCCTCGAGGTAAGTCCCTTTCCAAACCAAACATTCTCATCTGGGTGGTATTGCCTTGCTAATAAATAAACAGGACTGCTCATTTTGTGTGGCAGTCTCAACATTTCACGTGTTAAGTGCACACCCATGTGTGTGCACACACATCCACTGTGAGTTGGGTCTGGGGACTCTCCCTGACTGATAAACATTACATCTTCCATAGGCAAGTAATGATATTGATGGAGGATAGGAAATGATATTTTCTTGTTGCATGGTAAAGCACAGAAGAACCTTTACTAAGTGCAACGTAAGTATGTTTTAAAAACTGTAGTCCAAGCAAAAAGCTCTTAAAATGCAATTTTTATTTAAAGAACATGCTATATATCAATGACAATATTTGTTTTCTTCAGTATTTAAACAACATATTTTCCATACACAAAATATATGTTTTTCCTTTCTGGTTATTATTAATCCTCTTTTTTAGAGCTACAGGATGTAAAATGAAAGGGGTTTTGACCTGATACACTGTCACAAACAGATAGGTTTTGGATTTTGAAATCTGTATCATGTATCTGTATCACATCATCTGTATTTCACATCTGAATCCATGTAAGAGAGTCTGCAAAACAAAAACCTACATCTAAAAAGAAAAACAACCCAACCACTTCTGTGTTCACGAGAAACAGGAATGTGTTGGTTTAGAAAAGTTAGGATTTTCTTTCATAGAACATAGACTTTGTTTTCTCAAACATACCATGTAAATAATTATGAGACAATTTACACCGAATATTTGAGGTAGGGTCTCATATTTTCTTCTTGCTTTTTGCAGGCTTTGGGTAACCATGAGTTTGATGAAGGTGTGAGTGGATTATTGGATCCTCTTCTTAAAAATGCAAATTTTACAGTCCTGAGTGCAAATATTAAAGGGAAAACTCCGTTAGCAAACGAAATGATGAAATATGTTCATCCTTTTAAAATAGTTCATTTTGACTCAGAGTCAGTTGGAATTGTTGGCTACACTACAAAGGAAACTTCTTTTCTTTCCCAGCCAGGTATGTTTTCTTTAGTATGAAAGTTTTTGTCCTTTGTTACTATTTTGCTATTTGCCTACTTTTTAAAATCCAAAGATGAATGTTTGCAGCAGAAAAGTAGGAAGTCTGTTGTTTTATCAGTATCTACTTGTATTACTCAACTTTGCCTGATTTTTAACCTTAAAAAGGCCTGATAACATTAAAACCCTCTTTTATACAGACCTGGACCATATCTGTGAATATCAGAAAGTCACTGAGATTGCAGGAGAGCTCAGGGGTTGTTGGGCTTTTATTCTTGCTTGGGTTTTTAAAGTTATATTCCATGATAATTTACAGTTATTCATCTGTTTAAACAAAAGTTAAAACATGAATGCAACAAGAGGTTCCTACTTGTTTTTGAAGCAAAAGTTGCCCAAGATGTTTTTAGCCTCTCAAAATATTTGCAGAAATTTGACTACAGAAGGAACACCCATCCAGCTTTTACCACAATTGCTTCATTCATGTGTAAAATTAGAATTTATCAGGAAGAAGACTTTTCAATTTCTGACTATTTTTTCCAGCTTTTTAGGGGGTTTGGTTTGATGAGGGTTTTGTTTGGGTTTGGTTTTTTTGCTAAAATAAAATGGTCTACTGGAATGAGAAACACATTTAAATCAGCTGTTGGAGATATGAGTCACTGCCCGCATAGAGTTCAGTCTACATGTAACAAAAACAGAGTTTCTTCCCTGGGTTTTGCAGTTAGGGATACTCTTAGAGCTGCTTTGAAACACTTTCACATTGAAAAGGGTCTTCATATTATTATTTCATGTTATTATTTCTCTTTCTATTGCTTAGTAATATAGAAATAGTGCATTGTTTTCCTGGAAAAAAAGGAATATTATATTCTAATATATTCTAATACTTTGAGCAAGTATTAGAATATAAAACTCTTCCTTCTGTGATTTTTAATTCCAATGTTGTATGTTTAACCTGTCAAGAAATGGACATCTGAAGTCTGAATAGACTTATTGATCTCACTTCTGTTTTTTAGTGATGTGGTTTTGGCTTCCTGTCTTTTTGTCTCCCCGCAAAAAAAAAAGAAAACGAATCTGTTTTTTGTGAAGGCAATAGAATTTCACCTGTGCCTGAGGTTATGAGGGTGGATATTATCAGATGTCATGCTAGGTTTGAATAATGACAGCCAATATTGTCTTCTGTTAGGGAGTAATAAAATCTGCTGCTGCTTTTCTTCCAAACACCCGTGTCAGGGCAGCGAGATCATCAAAGTAACCATCTTGCAAATAAATACACTAGGTGAAAATCCAGATAGTGCTGGAATGATTCTATGAAGCATTTGAATACATTTCCAATAACATTCAGACATCATAACCAATGCCTCAGTATGCTGAGATACTGTAAGAGACCACAGCTAGATAAAAAAGCAGTGGTAAAAGGGAAATCCTGTTAGCTCCATTGAAGGAGCTGAAGCATCCCTAACCACAGTGTAACTGAGCAAAAGGCAGAGGAAATTTTAACAGCAACATTTATAGTGATCAGAGTTTTTCTAGTTTTCTGCTTTGCCTTTTTGGTGTGTGGAGGAATATTTAGAAGCTTTGAAAATGTGAACTCAGGACATATTAATACACCCCAGTGACTATATCTTGCCCGTGACCTAGCAATCCTTCAGACTGGTGAAATCGTGGCAGACATCAGGCTAAATAATTATCAATCTAATTCCTTATATTCAACTGATAAGGGACCTTGCTAATTTTAAATTCAGCACCTTCCTTATCTCTACACATTTCTTCCAGATGATTCCGTTTTCTCTGCCTCTGTGTGCTTTGGCATACTCTACACTCTTAGGGCATTCTCAAGGCAAACAGGAAGCTTGAGAATGCTGAAACATGAATTCCTACATTACTGCCTTCTGTGGAAGTATTTTGTGAGTGTGATTTCTTCTATTGTTAAATCTCCATAACTTCCACCCAGCTATGAAATTACCACTTGTACTTTTCATAGTCTGCTTAAAAAAAGGTTATCAAAAGACTTGAACAGAATATAAAGTCCTTAAATCTCAGTGTTTGCATCGGGAGGGACCAACTAATCTCTGCTGAAGGTACTGTTAACGCCACTGTTTGGAAACCCTAGGGATGGGAAACACATTTATAGATTACAGTCAACTGGCAGTTTTTCTGGAGTTCTCTGTTTTGCCATGTACAGCTATCTCAGCTGAGTGTCCAGCAGGTTTTTCTATGTCCTGAAAGAGTAGCTCATAACTTGGCACACAGACACAGTTACCTGTGTATTTACTTTCTAGTATTTGATGGTTCCAGCCTACTTGCTTTAGTTCTGTAATGTTGTTTGGTCCACTGTATTTTTGTATAAGGTGTAAATGCAAACCTACTTACTCTGTAGTAACCTTACAGGCAGCAAAATATTTACTTAAACTATCAACTTGGCAGAGTTTTTAAAAATGGAATTTTAAATTGCATTTATTCCACTTTATTTTGGCTATCATGCATAATATTTTTAACAGGCAGACGGTTCTTCTCCCTTGTTCAGTTGCAACAGTTTGGCTGTTTTTTCTGAAACTCTACCTCACCTAGAAAGAGGATGCCAAATCAGCTTAAAACTTTGAAAGAGAAGTGGAATATTGACATGAGCAATAAGTTAGTAATTTTGATTCAGATTGTTTTGAAAAATGCCCAGATGAGTGCTAAGCAGTATGCTGCTTTTTGCCTGGTTTCTTAGAGAATTGAACACTGTGTAATTGCTCTTACAGTCCCCCACTGTAAAACTTTCAAACTGCTGGCCCATTTCATCTCAACTACATCAAATACTCTGATGACCAGGATGCAGAGCTGTGTGCAGTGCCATGGCTAGGCCATGGAGAAGGGGTGAAAGAAGCCCCTGCAGCCCCAGGCAGAATTCCCTTTCTGAGGGCAAGGCAGACAACAAGGACATCAGTGGGTGGGTGCGTTGGCAGTGGGATGACACACCCGAGCTCTGGTGTCTGTCTGTCCTGACAGGACAGTCCTGGGAGAGGGATGGGCTTACCTGCATGGGATGGGCCTTGACCTTCCCCTCATGATGCGACTGGGTCAGTTTGTTTTGATACCTTTTCTCTACAACTGCCTGAAAGAAGGGTGTAGCAAGGTGGGGAACAGTGTCCTTCTCCTAAGTAACAAGTGACAGAGGAAATGCCCTCAAAGATTTTCCAGGGGAGATTTACGTTGGATTTTTGGAAAAAATTCTTCTTGGAAAGGGTTGTCAAGCACTGGAACAGACTGCCCAGGGAAGTGCTGGAGTCACCATCCCTGGAGGTGTGGATGTGGCACTTAGGAACACAGTTTGGTGGTGGAATTGGCAGTGCTGGATTAATGGTTGGACTCTATAATCTCAGAGGCATTTTCCAGCCTAAAGAATTCTATGATTCTGTGGGTTGAAGACTAATGATAGCATGTCTTCAATGCAGAAGACTCATTTGTAGGCTGCAATGGCATAGAGGCATAACAGAGCTGGCGCTGATGGGGACAGTTTTTTGTCATGGACCCCTGGCTACTGGCCATGGGACAAGTTAGCCCACAGGCACCTGCATGCTGGTGCAGCTTGTCAGTGGCTCGTTCCTGCTGTCTGTTTGAAGAGCTCAGCTCTCTTTGCAGAACTGGTCCCCACAGCAGTGGGGCGCAGCTGGTCCATGGTGGAGGGAGGAGTACGTGAGGAGCCTGAGCTCAGGGATCAGTTCTTGCACTTCCCTTTCTGCCAGCTGCTCTGCATCAGGTCCAGCTGCTGTCGATGCAAGGATGTGCAAAGAGGGGCTGAAGCCAGTGGCTTCCTTCAGCCTGGAGAAGAAGGCTAAGAGGGAACCAAACACAGTCTTCCACTGGTGTAAGGGGATTTTTTAGAGAAGACAGGGACAGAGACTTCCCAGAGGGGAAAAGAAATGACAAGAAACAATGGGCTCAAGCAGTAACAGAGGGAATTATGGTGGGACTTAAGGAAAAAATTTGTCATGGTAAGCATAGTTAAGCCATTAAACATGTTGCTTAGAGTGACTGGAATTTCAGCCAGCTCAGACTAGACCCTGAGCATCCTCATTTGGCTTTCAGTTCCTGCTTTGATGGGTTTTGGACTACATGGCTCCTGGAGGTCTCTTCCAACCTCAATTAACTTCTGACTCTTTGATTCTGAGAAGAGGTCCACAGGAAGAAAATGTGGGGATGCACTGCACAATTCGCTCTGCAATGTGCAGTACAAAGATTCCCTCGGGCACTAACAGAACTATTGAATGGGTGTGGTGCTGAACCAACTTATGTAACCCTCTTTTATCTCTTCCATTGTAGCAGCTTCCTCTTCATTTCCTGAAACATTTTGCAGTGGATTGTGGATTCGGTTCACTCCTCCCTTTGTTATGAAATAATGTAAATCTTTTTACTTTAAAGGCATTTTTCAAAATGATTTGATAAAAAAATTCTGCAGGAAGGAGAGGAATTAGGTAGAGGAGGAATTGGTAGAAAAGTCACTTGGTTGTCTTCACCAGAAAGTCGAAGTTGAACCTGTCCCTAAGCTTTACTCTTAAAGCTTTGTCAGGGAAATTATCCTCTTACATAGGAAGTCCTTTTGTGCAACCCAAACCACTGTGCCCAGGATAAAAACGCCTGTCATTCTAGTGTTCATGTAACTGTTTGTCACATTAGAGTAATTTCAACAGGCACAGAAAACTTGCAGAAGGACTGTTGGTTTCCCAACGTTCTTGTCCGGAAAAGGTTTCCCCTTTCCAGACTTTCCATTCCTTATGCTGTTGTTTTAGGATGGTAGCTCAGATGTGTGCTGTGCTGTATTGGCATTACTGAGTCTGGTTCACATTAGGTGAGAGTATTTGTATCAAAAGGGAGGATTTGAAGAAGCTGCTTTTTAAAGCCTTGAGGAGGGGGGATAAAGGAAAGAACAAGATGAGCATGCAGTAAAAAGGGAGATTTAACTTGGGAGAAGATAGATGATCTCCAACAAATACAGTTGGGGAAGAAAAAAAACTTTGTGATAGAATACAAGTGTTTATATGCAAACATTTCAGTTTCCTTTCCCTAGTATAAATAATAAAAGTCATTCAATTTTTGATCCTACCATTGATGCCACTGAATTTTTTTACGGAGTTATAACTTTTTTTAATCTAGGCAAGTACATACAGCTTGTTGCAGAAATGTTGTATTACTCTAAGCACACAGGTGCTCCTGAGAGGCTGAAAAATAATGGGTCAGATCAAGAGCTTGAACCAGATAAGGATATTTGAAAGGCACTGCCATTCAAAATCCTTTTAATTATACAAACTAATCTCTGATGTCAATTACTTTATTTCAAAGTAGCAATTAAGGTACTTTGTAAGTAAATTCTTTTTGTTTACTTTCTTTTTTTAAGGGGATGATGTAACCTTTGAAGATGAAATTGAAGCATTGCAACTGCAAGTGAATAAACTCACTGCTATGGGAGTGAACAAAATAATTGCACTAGGACATTCTGGTTTTACCGTGGACAAAAATATTGCTCAAAAAGTAAAAGGAGTGGATGTTGTGATTGGAGGACATACAAACACATTTCTCTATACAGGTATTTTACTTCTTACTAAAATGTTGCTTCTGAAGCTGAGCTGAAACTGTTTTAAACTTGGAGAACTTTCACTAATGTAGTTTACTGCTGGCTGCACTCAGCCAGGTTCATAGCTGGTACATGTCCATAATTTCCATGGAAGAAACCAATTCAAAACAGCCTGTGCACACCAAGTACCACAACTCACTGAGAGCTTCCATAATGCTGTGGATGTTCAAGGTGACCTATGCAAAGTGGGGAAGAGGAACAAAGGTAGTAATACCTGTAAATTACTGCTAAACATACCATAATTTAAGCTCACATCTATAAAAGAATAAATTGGTTGTCTACTTTTAAACATGCATGTGACTTAATCAGAAAAATCAATCACAGAAGACTTCAAAACTGCTATGGTGTTGATTTTCTCTACAATCTGATTCTATATTCATAGGTCTTCATTTAGTCTGACATTAAAATACTTTCCCCAAGTTTCATCTGTTTTTTTCAATACCTCTTTTATTCTTCTTTATTCTTCTTTTCTCTAGAGGCAGATGTCATTCTAGAGATAAACATTGCTAATCTGTTTTCTCCTGCAGTAGTGCTACTTTAGGAGACACCTACCATCAGCACCTTCCCCAGTGCTGTTACCTTCCCCACAGTGTAAGGACACAAGTCAAAGAGAGGCTGTTTTGTTGTTCTGTTTGATTGAATTTTTAAAATCCTTTAAATTTAACAGAAGCTTTAATAACTGGATGAGACTATAATGGGGATTTTCTGTAATTTTTAGAAAAGTTTCCTATGTGCCCGAGTCACAGGGATAACATTATGTACCCTACCCTAGGAACTTGACCACTTAAAAGGTTTGCACTATCATCCTCTCCTCTCCCAATTCATCTCCTCTCTGTTTCTCATGCCTTTTTTTTCTTATCTGCACTCTCACCTTTTGTTATCTCACTTGTTAAAAAGAAACAACTGCATGCCACTGTTACACACTGAGCAGATCAGAATATCTCTTGAATTTGGCCTCAGGGAATAACTTTGATGACCAATCTGGAGGCACAAAGCATTTACACACCTACCTACAAGTCAGAGCTCACAAATACTTTGCATGGCGGTGCAGCAGAGAAGTAGCCAAAGTGGAACAAAAAGCAGGATGGAACATCCCAATACCATCTGTCTAAGAGTGACCAAGGGGGATGGTTGAGGGTACTGGATGAGCCTGTGGAGACACTTTACTCAGATCTGCCCATGTTTCCCACCAGTTTGCAGCTCAGGGACTCCCCAAGATAAAAATTATATTTTGATATTTGCTGGCTCCATCTCCTCCTGACTACCTTCAAGTTCCACAGCTGCCTGTAGCAGGGCTTCCAACACTGACCTGCACAAGCCACAGAGACCTTGGTCTTGTCTTGGGGTGCAGCATGCAATTTTACTGAATTATTTTTGAGATGGGAAAAACAAGGATGGATTCCATATACAAAGTGTGCATTCCTTGTGGATTTACACAGTGGAATCCATATTCTTTTCCACTGTGTTGTGCACAATGTCTGTAGAGAGTGTGCTGTGTTGGCCAATGCCTGTAGAGATTTTGTGCCTCATCGTGGTAGCCACAGTAGTCAAAATACCTTTGTGGGTGTGATCCAAAGAGGTGCCACATGTCACAATTTGGAACCATGATATGAAGTGCTGCAGGAGCTATCTGAGCTCATATCTTGTCTAGATCTGCAGGAGTTTGCAAGCACACCTCTAGTCATCCCAGAGAGTGGCCTGCTCTGATCAGACTGGATTATGTCAAGCCATTCCAGCCCTCCCCCTCTGTGGCTGTCCAAGATTCACAGTGCCAGAGAGAGCACACTGCAGGAGACTCTGCAGCCTTCAGGTTAAAAATCTCAGCTAGGAATGAGTTCTGGTCCCTTTTCCAAGGGCTCTACTCTTTTGATGAAACAAAACTCTCTAAATACTTTTATTAATACTGGCAAGGTGAGAAAAATAATGTCTGGGGGAGATACACCAAAAGTATCTATTTAGTCTAAACACGATTTTTGACAGGATGTGGTCTGAGCATATAATTTTTATCCCAAGTGCTGTGAAACACATGCTCACCCGTTCAGGAGCATCCTGAGTGCATTTGTGAACTGAGTCACAGCCACCAGTCAGCATTCCCAGAGAAACAGCCACATCTGTGGAGGTGATTGCACTGCAGAGTAAAACATCTGATTCGAAACGTCTTTCTGCATGTCTCAAGCTGCTTATATTAAGCTTATAAGCTCTCATTTAAATCAAGAGGTGTAATCAATAAGTGTCAGCAGAATCTGGGTGAATGTTCCAACTCAGTCTAAGTGGGGATGTATGAGCTGTTCAGCCTGTTCTGTCATGGAAGTTTAGAGACATACTGCCCATGGAGGCATTTCCACAGAGAAATCTTAATGTAAGGGTTTCATCTTGGACTAGTCCAACCTGTCTCTAAGATATTTGCCAATCTCCAGTTTATCCACAGGTTATAAGGCAAATATTGTCCTGACTTGTTCAGGTGTGCATTTGGTTTGTAGAACTGATTCAACCAGCAGTGGTAGTTTTGGGTTAGAGCAGTTGAATTTCTGGTTTTCATCAGAACTGATGTTATGAAAATGTAGTGTGTTGGCTAAAACAGGGTTAGAAATAGATAAGTGTTGCATGTTCTTCAGTCACCCAGTATGAATTTGTGCATTTGTAATGAAGCAGTGTCTCATGCCTTCACTGAGCATGAATTCTAGTGCTGCTGGGGTAAGATGCACTGAATAGTCTTTGCATTTCAGAAGGAACATATCTATCTTACAAGGGAAAGATGTCATAGTGCTAATTAATCCTGAAAAGAAGCATCAGAATCAGAAAGTATTTTGTTAGAAAACAAGAAATGAGTAAGACTCTGGACAAGCCATTAAATACACACAGCTGATATAAACTATAATAATGCCTAGAAAGAATATCTTTCTAATGCTCTGTTCATTTGAGGACTAAAGAAGGACAAGAAATCAAAACTTATTCCTTTTTCAGTTCAGAAAACCCCAAAGCCACTTTTGCGTGCATAAATCCTGGAGAGTCCTCATTAGTTACAGGATTTCTTAAATTTTTCCCTAAATAAACAAATAGTTAAGTGGCACTCCAAGGAACCAACTCTGTTGGCCTGGCTGAAAGTAGAAAATCTAGTTCTGTGGTAAGTTTGGTTCAGTTTGTTGCAGCTCCCCTCCCTGGAGAAATAGGAGGTATTAGAGAGGAATATGAATTGTATTGGAGTTCTAGCAGGAATATTTATCGTGCTGCTTATCCTATGATTTGATATGAAGTAAACAAATGTAAATGGAAGGAAGCAAGTTGTTCTGTGAGCAGTGGAAGTGAAGAGGCTGCTTTCCTCTGGATCCACCTCCTCTGCACCTGCTCCCCCCGCCCCTGCCTTGCCAGCAGCCCTGAGCTCCTCAACACACGGATGGGAAATGCCACCACCTTTGGGACAGGAGGCAGCAGCAGCCTCTGAGGGAGCTCTGCCACACAGCACGTGATGGCTCTTGGAGCTACCCAGCCTTGGTCTGACAGTGGGGCAGAAATAATGCAGGAATAACAGCAGGGAGAGATACTACTCAGATAATGTTGTCAATACTCAGATAATGTCAAGGAGACACGGAGAAGCCTGGTACCCTTGAGGCAAGACCTGTGCTGTGCAGGTCCAGTTTTCTTTGCCACTTTCTGCCCTGTGTGGCTTCTAAATCCTGTGGCCAATTGAACTCTCTCTTTTTTTCTGCCAGTGCCTTCCCTTAATCTGTTTCCAAGTCCTACCTCTAGTCATCTTTCTTTGCAGGTTGATAGGAATTTTGAATCCATGACCACACAACTTTAATGCTAATGAAGGTTGGTTTTGCAGAGGGTTTACAGGCTGTCTGAAATTTTGGAGGCTGTTTGGTATAGTGAAAAAAAAATCAGCTGGCTCTATGTACGAATTTACAGAAGTGTTTATAGGTATTCTGTCTGCTTATTAGCAGTAAAATTCATTAGACTTTTTCAGACCATGAAGTCTGATGTATGTTTTACTCTGATTCTTACTTTCTGCCTGATGCAGAATAATGTGGTGCAAAGGCTCAATAGTAAACTTTTTGCCCAGTGGCTGGTATGTTTGCATTACTGAGGGGTTTGGATTGCAATAATTGGAATGAAAAGTTGCTTTGTTGCTGTTGTGATGTGATGTCATGGCGGAGTGTGCAGTCAAAACTTCAGAAAACACTGTGGTAGTTATTTGAGTTCATGTCCTGAAAACAACACTGTCTCTTATGAGATAACTGAACGATCAAATGTCTGCTTGTTAGCCATGGCTGTTTCCATCCTGGCTGGGTTTGTTAAGGCTGAGAAACATTTGAAATGTCACTGTAGTAACTCCTTGAAGGTCACATGAGCTGAAGAGCCGCTTTTCATGCTTGTTCTGTGCAGGCACCCCACCCTCCACTGAACTGCCAGCTGGCCCCTATCCATTCATGGTTGACTCAGATGATGGGAGGAAGGTGCCAGTTGTACAAGCTTACGCTTATGGAAAATATCTTGGTTACTTGAATGTTACATTTGACAAGAAAGGAAATGTAGTTGAAGCAGTTGGAAACCCCATTCTGCTGGACAGCAGCTTTCCTGAAGGTATGTGGACTAGGCATTTGAGTTTGCCTACAGCACTCTGCTACAATTCAAGTCCTGTCATGTTAAATACAATGTCTGAATAAGAATTCAGCTTTCTTTCTGAGCTTGCCCATTCTCTTCTGTGAAGGGTTCAGCCTGTGTAACAGTTGAATATGCATGCATTCAGAGTGTGTTTTTATCTATTTAAAATCCCTGAAAGTCCTTTTGTAAGAGTTCAGGTGATACAATACCCTACCACTTTGTAGGACCTGTTTTAGCTAGTCCTGTAATTGTGATTTAAAAGATTATGAGGACTAATTTACAGTTTTGCCACAGGCTGGGTTCTTCAGAGCAGAGTTTAGAGCAATATGGAAAGTGGAAATGTTCCAGGAAAAACTTGAACTATCCTGCCAAGTGCTCTGCCAAAGTGCAAATGCAATACAAAACTGCATACAAACCCATGAGTTCTTGTATGCAGTTTTAACTCTGAAACATTTAAAGAAGTGGGAGGAGGAGAATCTCTCTGTCACTTTTTGTTTGTAACTCTATCTGAGCTCTGTTAACTGTTTTTTTTTGTCAGCTCTGCAATTACCCAGGGCTGGTTTTCTAATCTGTTTCTTCTCCTGTGTTTTTTTGTATGAAGTTCTGAGCTTTTATCAGACTTTCTGGGTTCTACCTGAGTATTTGTAAAACAAATAGTTTAAAAATTATTTGTTCATAGATATTGACTGTATTATTCTCACTACCTAATAATGTAGTGAGATGATGTAATGAAACTGTACATTCTCCCCTTGAAGTCAGTAAAACTTAAAATTCAGATACACTGATGGTAAAATTTCATAGATGTTGTTCTTGCTGACAGCTGTGAGCAAATTGATTAAAAACTAGTAGCTGATATAAAATAGTTGTAACATCTGTCTGCATATATAAGTATCTTTGGTTTCTTTCTGAAAGAATTAAATTTTCACCTAAGAGACAGATGTGCATAAAGAATTAATTTCTTCAAAGTGTTTATTCCCTGATATTGATATTTGAGCCATTTTTCCTTTTAGTACAACATTAAAGGGAGGAAATTACAAACAGCAAAAAAAAATTTGCATCAAAGACCAATCTCACTTGTATTTTTAAAATTCTCTCACCTGTCAAGGTAGGTACTAGAAAACCCATCAGTCAGAGGTTAGAACAGGACTGGGAAAAAGTACAGAGGAGGTAACCTTGCTGTGGCACAGGACTAGATTATTCCCTTGATTGTCCTGTCCTGCCTTCTCCCCTTACAGGCTTTTTTTGAAGTGAATGTAGTTGCCATGTTGCTTGAGAAGTTTTTAGGGAAAGTGCAACCTTTTAGAATCTTGAACGTTTTCTTTTCCTAAGTTTGTATTCACTGAAGTGTCATTAATATGAGATATGTATGATGCTTATTTTACGCTTTTATATTACTTTACAGATGAGCACATTAAGGAAGAAGTGGAAAAATGGAGAGAAAACCTGGGGAATTATTCTGAAGAGATTGGAAAAACTAGTGTTTACCTGAATGGTACAAGCCAAGCATGCCATTTCCAAGAATGTAACATGGGCAATTTGCTTTGTGATGCTGTGGTAAGATGTTTTCACCACTACTGGTGGCAATTACATCTAAGGGTTACTGCAGAGCTGTCCAGTTCCAAACTATCAGCACATGGGCTCTGTGCCTGCTTTCCTACAGTGCAATATCCAGCGTGTCCCTAGAAAGACCTGGCAGAAGCGAGGCTGGAAGGAATGCTGCTGCAGAGAGTCAGCAGCAGTTTATTCTTTGTGCACAGCCTCACAGAGAGAACAGCTTATTCACAGATGCCTTTGAGGCTGCACTTTCAAGGGATGTGGCAGTCTGATCTAAGGGCCCAGCAAGGAGGAGAGCTCAGCTCCCCTGCCCCTCTCCTGCTACTGGCCCCTGCTCACAGCACTCACCCTCTGTCCTCTCATTACTCGCTGGGCTTTGCTGTCACTTCAGTGCACCGGCACAGAAAATAAATCTGGGTAATCTTCTGTCAAACTGCTGACAAGAATTGTCCCCCTGAAGAGCCCAAAAGGTGCCAGCTGAAGCAAGGAGGGGGTGGGAGAGGCCATGAACCCAGCTGGGCACAGAACACCCCAGCCCAGAAGGAGCCACCAGCCCCTGCTGTGTTCTGACAGGCACTACTGGGCTTTAACAGTCACATAACTCCAGAAAAGTCTTTTTACAAGAGGTCACTTCCAGTTTTTAAACTTCCTGAGTTTGACTGCTTTACTGCCCTGCAGCAACATCATTTCATTTAAGTGTTTCAGGGAAAAACATTCACTAATGTAACTCTTTCCAGAAAATTAACTTTCCCATAAAGGGAAAGTTAAGGGACAGTTAATAATCATGACTTAGATATGCTATTTATCTAGTCCAAAGCTATTTATCTAGTCCATGGTATTGCTCTTATTATAGTCCTCAAAATAATTCTCTAGTTCAAGAGCTGGTTTTCAAATCAGACTAATGTTTGGGAATTCTGCATACAGTTCTCCTAGAACTGGAGCATCTTGCTTTTTTAATTCTGCTAGATTTTTTAATATCTTTATTTGCAAAAATGTGAACAAATGCTTTGGCACTTTTCAAGCTTAAAGAAAGTAACCCTGCAATCTTTCAGAAGTTTGTAGATTTTCTTGCAATACATTTTTTCTTAGGAGATCAAATTCTATTTTAGTTCAATCAATGTCCCTAGACAATCACCTGCAGTCATCAGCAGATACATAGATTTCTCTTCATGTTGCCTTGCCAGTTCTGTACTTGCTTTCCTGTCTGCTAACATGTGGTCAGAGGTATAAAGGTAAAAAATAGATCTGCCTGTTCCATAAGCTTTAATATTTAGAGCTGTCCTGAGAAATGGAGAGACTGAGAATTGCAGAAGATTGAAGGTTTGTGCTGGGTCAAAACAGAGATCCATTTAGTTCAGTGATGCATCTCAACCAGTAACCCAAAATCTCAGAATAGAAAGGTTGACAGGCCTAGATGGCATTTTACAAAGGACTTTAAAGCGACTCAGAGGTGAAAAGACTGTGAAATTGGTAACAGCACTGTGTGAGCTCCTCTTTTAAGCTGCCTCAGCTCAGGGCTGGGAAGTTGCAATCCTTTGATTAAGAGTTACAAACCTAAGCATGGCTCTGGCCTCAGGGCATGACTTTGATGAGTAAGCTGGAGGCACAAAGCATTTACACAGCTGCAAGTCAGAGGTCACAAACACTTCACAAGGGATGCAGCAGAGAAGTGACCCACCTGGAGCACATGACAGGACCATTCATCCCTAAGTTTTGTCTCCAAGAATGACAGAGTGGGGTTGATAGGGGATGAGCATACTCCTGGACAAGCCTGTGGAGCTGCTGTGCTCAGATCTGCTGTGTCCCCCACCAGCTCACAGCTCAGGCATTCCCAAGGCAGAAGAAGTCTCTTGACACTTCCTGGCTCAACTGGAACGTGTGAGGAGAGCAAGAAACAGCAACAGGGAGAGAGGGAGGGAAAAGGGGAGGGAGACAGTGGGGATTAGCTCCTGCAGAGTGGCTCCCCTGCCCTTGGCCTGCCTCCAGCCTTCCCAGCAGCTGGTGCCAGGGTGTTCCACTATGGACCTGCACATCCTGCAGAGACCTTGCTCTTGTCAGTGCCTAGCTTGCTGCTGCCCACTGCCTGCATAACTGCTGGGGGTCAAGAGGTCCTTGCTCTGGAACTTGCTTCCTATCCACCATCACACCACTCAAGAAGATTTTATAGCCTTCTTGAATACTTCCTTCCATGATCTCTACCTGGTCAGATAATCCAAGTCTACATCATCATTCTACATTCAGAAGTTTTGTGTGTCTTTGGCCATCCTCGTCACCCCTCTCTGAATCTTTTAGGTTTTTTATCATTCTTGAAATGAGAAAAGACACAAATTCCTACCCAGCCTCCACATGCCCTTCTTCATTTCATAGGCTTCTGTCATGTGCTTCCTGTACTTCTCTCTGTAAAACCAAAGAGTTATGGCCATAGTCACTCCTGTATGGAAAGTAGTCCATCCTATTATCCTAGGTCATTTCAGCCTTTCCCATTCTACTCAGTTATTTCTGAGCATTAACACTGGAGACTTATCATTCTGATGCAACTGGGCAAATATCTGGTCTTCATTTCCTTTACTATTAAGGATGTTACAAGCAAATATTACCTTGTCCTTGCATTTTGTCGGGGCCTCGCCACTGAGCTGCTGGGGACCCATTGCTGTGCAGAGTAGACTTTCTAATCTACTATTCCTGTTCTTCCACTGTTCTACACCTTTCTAGTTACCCAAGACCATTCCAAATACTAAAAACCAACCACAGAGGAGCTGAAAAAACTTAATTTCTGGCAAAATGATTAATTAATACTTTCCCTAAGAGATTTTAATGAACAACAGTATTTAAGGTCCTCTTCACTTCTCAGTTCCCCAAATATGCTTGAATCTTTTGTCTTTATCACAGTCACTAAAATAAAAAAATCACTTTTCCTTTGTTCAGCTGGCCTGCCTTGACCATGTCATAGACACACAGACTAGGGCAGAGCTTGAGAGTTAATTACAGTAAAGGGCAAATATTTTTCATGTTAAGAGTTTTAAAAAGCAAAATAATTACTTGGGTTTTTTAGCAACTAAGTATTTTACAACAGGGCTGAAGATAATGAGAAAAAAGTCAAAACCTTTCTGTGTTTTTTCAATCTCAGATTGTACTTGGTGTAAATTTCCAGAGGCTATAGTAAGTGAAGATAAAACCTGTTTAAACATTTTCCTTTGGTAGCTTTATGAGAATGTCAGGCGTCCGGATCAGAAGACCTGGAACCACGTTTCAATGTGCATCCTGAATGGAGGTGGGATTCGGTCACCCATTGATGAGCAGAGCACTAATGGTAGGTTAAATTACCAGCTGAATGGCAGCTTCATCAGAGGAGGAAGGAATCAAGTTATGTCAGCCTGAACACAGTAATAGGTATGGGCTTGTTCTGATGGGCTTTGCACAGTGTTAGGTGTGATTTCTCAAATGGTTGTCCATCATTTGAGCACAACTGCACTCAGGCTGACATTGACAGAAGTCTCTAGCATTGTTTGTACACAATGCTTTTTACAATTTCCCTCTCTCCTTGCTGCCTTGGAACAAAGGAAGGTCTCCTGCTGTACAGGGTCATCGGGTATGGTCGCTGTGAGCCTTCTGTAGTCTGCTGTAGAGTAAGTAAATTCTGGGGGTTCTGAATGCTAAGGTTTTAGTTTTTATTTTCCTGATACCACATAAATGAAATGTGAAAATAAACAGCTTTCTCAGTTCAGCTAAATCTTTCTGTGGGACTATGTGAATAAATCTTAACTGGAAAAAGTGCCTGATGTAGTATGAATAGCTGTGTTTTATCCTAGATTGGTGCTTTGTCATGTATTTTAGTAGCTCTGTTCTAATAGCAATACATGCAGTTACACCAAACTCTGATTTATTGGTCTTGATACTTGCTGGACAATAAAAGATATAGGTTCTTTGGGAACCTGCAAAAAATATGTGAATCTCACTCCTACAAGCCCTCATTCCCTCATTTTCTTAAACTGTATTTGCCATGTTCCTTGTCAAAAACTTGATGTTAAACAATCCTAAAATAATTCTGTAAACAGGAAAAAGAAACACACACACACCCCAACAATAACAAAAAAAATCCAAACAAAGAAGTGAACAAAGTGTCTTTCCCCCAGGTAGCATTACTGTGGAAGATTTGCTGTCTGTTCTGCCATTTGGAGGTCGTTTTGATATGGTGACATTAAAAGGTTCCACACTGAAAGAAGCTTTTGAGCACAGTGTGAGGAGATATGGAAAAGGAAGTGGAGAGCTGCTGCAGGTTGGAGGTATATTTTCTTCTTTCTTCTTCTCAGTTTTCCAAAACAGCCATCCCTCCTGTTGGTCTTTTTACATCTGGAAGGCTTTTTTTAAGAATGGAATGTCAAGCTGGCCATACATCCTCATCCTGTGCCTCCCACATGCCAGCCAGCAGCCACTCTTTATGCCATGTGTGTTTAATTGAGCCACAGCAGCACAGGGCCCATCGCTGCTCCCTTCAGCAGAGACAGTGCTCCTGAGCTCCCAAACCCATAATGGCATCAGTTTAACACTGCAATTAGCCAGGGGAAAATAGAATTTAGTGTAGCTGTAGCACAGAAATAGCTACAACTCCAGTTTTTAGTTCCTAACTGGCAGCCTACCTGACGTGCCAAACTGGATAGCTGTGCTGAATTTCAGTTTATCAAAATCACTTTGTGCAATTCTCTAATGACTGATGACAGTTTTAGAGTTTGTCCAACTGGGCTATGGAATTGCTCCAGTGAATTTCTAAACATTTTATGGATGAACTGTTAATATAAAAAAGCTACTCAAATCTTCAATTGCAGCTATCTATATGTTTATCCAGATGTGTATTAGGCTACAGTCATGTTTATTCCTGGTGTCTCTGTGATTTAGTGCAGATTTTATTGTTTAGTTAGCAGAAGAGCTGAACTTCAAGGGCAGGGGTTGATGCATTCCCTCCCTCCAAGCCTCTCATCCCATACCCCCTGGCAATGTGATCCCTCACATGCCACAGACACAGTGTCTCACACTTTCACCAGTTCTTAGGTACCTCTAAGGTGGAACAGGAACAAGCTCTGCTTGCTGCCTCTCCACAGAAAAAGAAGAAAACCAGTAGCTCTGGAAAGGGTTCAGGATGGAACATGCAGAGCAGGAAGAGTGCTGGGATTGGAAGAGCCTCAGTGCTTTGAAGGACCTTTAGTGGCTTCCTCATCTGCAGGTTCTTGGCAGGGCTGCTCTGGGGGCCTGGCTCTCCCCTGGCCCTGATCAAGGCAGGCTCACAGTGAGAAATGTTGCCTTTCCTACAGTGAGGAGACACTGCCTCATGTACAGCCCTGGTCTAGCATTCCTTTTTCAGGACACTGCCTATTATCCAGAATAGCTACCAAGTTAGGCTGGCTGGCCTTGAAAAAAGTAATTTCAGCCAACAGGCCAGGGAAACAAGAAAACATGTGACTATAGAAATAAGGGAAGGTATTTTTATCTTGCAGTACTCCAATCCCATGACCAGTAATTTCCTTTTGTGGAGTAGAGATGAGAACAGACATCAGATAAGTAAACGAGGTGGGACAGTGCTCCAGCAATTCTTATTTCTCTGGAATGTTTTTGCATAGAAGTTGAGTAAGTGTGCAAAGGACACAGGGCATTAACTGGTGCAATTCAGAACAATACAACTCTTCGTCACAGAAAGTAATGCAAAGATCCAGCTGAAGATGAGGGAGAATGCTGCTTGTGGCCCTGTGTGTTCAACATGCCCTGCACTAAGTGGCATTCCAATGTGTATTTTTGTAGGCATCCATGTGGTCTATGATCTCTCCAGAGCCCCAGGAAGCAGAGTTGTTAGCTTGGAAGTGCTTTGCACAGCGTGCCGAGTCCCAGCCTATGTCCCGCTCCAGATGGATGAAATATACAACGTGACTCTGCCATCCTATATGTTATTTGGAGGAGATGGCTACAGCATGCTGAAAGACAAAAATCTGGGATACAGTAAAGGTAAGGGGGATACAGTCCAGGTAAGTATGGGCTCTAACAGGGTAGCAGGCAAACAACTCACAAAAATTAAAAGATCTTTCTACAGTATAAACCTCAGACTTTTTGCCTATACTCCATGATTAAACTTTCTTCTACCCTGACAGCTCTGGCTTGCTAGATTTGGTTGTAGGCAGCAACTCTATTCTTTTTCAGTTAAAACCACAGAAGTTTCAAAGAGAAACATTATCAATTCAGCAGTGCTCAGAGAGCAGTCCTAAGGTTGTGGTAAACCAGAAAAGCAGCAAAGAACACGTAGAGTACATCTTACACTGCCTTGCACTTGTACTCATTACTGAAAGATGCTATTTTCTACAGACCTTAAATTTCCACTGTATAGAATTATTTAGAAAGACAGAATCATCACCTCTAGTGTTAAACAACATGCAGCTCAGGTGAACAACATAGGGTGAGGGGAAAGATGCCAACCTGCTCGAAGGGAATTTTGGCCCAGCCAAAACCAGGGAGCCCTGGGAGCTCTGCAGGCAGCAGAAGGCAGGGTGCCACAGACACCACACCACAGAGGTGGAACAGAGGTGTTTTATAACACTGGCTTAAGGTCCTCTAAAGCTGCATGCAAAGTGTTAGAATGCCTCTGTTTGTACAATTGGTATCGTCCATCCTTAAAGATGAAAGGAAATTTGAAAAAAATTGAGATTAAAATCCATTATTTCTGAAAACAAAAGGGCTGTGGGGCTGTATTTAAAAAAAAATGTCTTGTAGGAGCCCATCTACATTTTTGCAGAACTTTAATTTTTTATGTTCTGCTTATGCATGATGAAAGCATGCTTTTACCTCAAAAATTTTCCTTTTGGATCTTTGTTACAGGTAATTTTTTGTTTCTACAGGTGTTTAAATTTAAAGGTGATTCTCACAGGTACAACTGGTGTTTTAAATCAAGTTCAGCAAAATTTGATTTAAACATCAGCCCTACTCATGAGACTGAGAAAGATCATTAGGAACAGTGAAAGGCAACAACCTGTAAGGTTCTGGTAAAGTCTTTCAGTACAACAGAAGGGTAAAACTGTAATTATTCTTAAGTTGGAAGGTTAAGAGCTTGTATCAGAAGGGGCTCATTGCATGGTTGGCAGCAGTGACTGAAAAGGGTCTCGCACTAGCAGTGCCAAGACTAAAAACTTCTCCTAAATAAAGTAAATATGAAAAAGTATAACCAATAGCTTTGCCAGGTCTACAGCCCTATACCCCAAACAGGTGAGAGACTATCTCAATCTACCTGAATTGAAAAATTGTAATTTTTGTAATTTTTTTGTAATTGTAATAAATTCAAAACAAAACAAGCCAAACAAAGCAAAAATAATTTGTGTGTTTGTTTGTAAAATCTGGTTTGTAGCCAAATTTTTGCTACCACAAATTCTGGTTACAAACCACCACAGGTGATGTGTGCTGATTCAGAATGGCAAAGCATAGAAAACAATTTGATTCTTGAGCTAAAACTGGAATGTAGGCAAGTTCTTACATTTTGCTTAAGAGCTTGGCAGATGCACAGAACAGTTTTTTTGTTTGTTTCTTTAGGTGAACCTGACGTTGAGGTTGTTTCCCGCTACCTCCAGAGAATGAAGAGAGTTTACCCAGCGGTTGAAGGTCGAATAAAATTTTCTTCTGGAAGTCTTACTGAAGCTAGTCTAACCTTGATCTCTGTATTGTTGACTGTAACATTCCTGCACACTTGATTTTTTGTTTGGAGGAATACGGGAGGAGAGGTGATGCTGAGGAAGCTGTAAGAGACCTGTTCTCTTCTGTTACACCTTACAATGAATGAGCAGTGAGGTTGCTGCATGTCAGCAATCAGCAGCCCCCTGCCTTGTCTTTAACCTGGTGGTGCCACTGGAGCACTGTGTGCAGGGCAAGGGGCACAATCCACAACTTCTCTTGGTCAGAATCAGCAGGTACCTGAAACTGAGGTCTCAAAAGCAAAGTTCCAGTGAATACTTACTGCTCAATCATAAAACAGTGACAAACTGAAATGGGTTATTATAAATTGTCAAATTCTTTTAACTGCTTTAGACAGCGAGTTAAGAACCTGAACCCAGACATAAACAAGATTCTAGAAATGGATTTATTATAGATATATATTCCTTTCTTTGGTCTCCACTCAGGGTTAAGGTATTCAATCTAATATCTCTATTTTGCTTCCAGTCATATTTATCATACCTACATGAATACCTGAAAGAGCTGGATTAAACTTGGTGCCATTAAAATCATGAAGTCTATTTAATATGCAATTTTAAGAAGTTTTTCTTTTACTACTGAAAAAGAATTATCACACTTTTATTTTCCATTAATAAAGGATGCTTGACTTGATTTTGACCAATTTTAACAAATTGAGTATTCTTCACTCTTAAATATGACCAGTTTGGGGACTGTATCGAGAGTGAGAACACAATCTGTGACTGTATTTCATATAAATATGCTCACTTTTAAACCTCTTCCAAAGAACAAAGCACAGGACTGCTGCCTGTTACTCTGTATTAGCAACATTCCAAGAAAACGTCAGATACAGGCACTGACTCCTGCAGCACTTTTGGCATCCTTTGGAAATAGTCAGGTAATGGGGCTTTTTACAGCATAACCTGGCTTTATGATAACTGTGATTATATCTCTTCTATGGGAAGGCTGTGTTTAAAAAAATAGCTGTAAGAGACAGGCTAGTAAGTATGAAATCATATTAAATGCTAAACGTACATTGCTGATGCTTTATCAAGAAATGATTGCTTATAAACAAGGGTGAAAATATCATTATTTTTCTAAGATTACTGGGAATTTTGACATCAACATGTTTGGGTTGTTAAATGCTATGTTAAACTGATTGTTTTGAATAAACCTGCTATGTTTTCCTGCAAAGCTCAACAGGCTTTTTTTCAACACTGAAGCTACTTGCCTCTTCCATCCATTGCAGCTGTAGATTTCAAGAAGGTGCATTAAGATAAACATTCAGGATGCTGATATTTAAAGACCCCATTCACTTCCACATCCATTCAAGGGCTGTGCCTGAAAGGCTCTGGCCCCCAGAGCTGTATTAGGTGTATAAGGGGTGTAGAGATGGAGACAAATGACAGCTGACCTTGTCACACTGCCAGTTGTGCCCTGGCATTGATGACTGTCACTTCGACTCCCTAGGCTGTGAATTCACAGAATGGCCTTCCCTCATCAACATCAAATTAGTAACAGAGAGGGCACTGACAGACAGAGCTGTGCCTGCACACTGATTTTGAGAGTGGCAACAACTGCTCTGGCACAGCCAGAAAGGAGAGAAATAACACTCTCACCTTCCTTTGACAAACAGAAGGAAAAGGTCTGCAACAGTAATACAGATGAGTTATATTGACAAAGAACACCAATGCTGCATTAGATTGATGAGTTTGTAAAAAAGGAGAAAATATGTGTTTGAAAAGAAAATTTAAGGAAAGCCTATTAAAACATCTCTGTATTCTTCTGCGAGTAAAACTTGTTATAAAGCCACACATAAAAGTCCTTTTCAAAATGTCTTTTATAAAGGCTGGGCCAACAAATTAAGACTTACAGAGAAAAATCTTCCACACATTTTTGTATGAATGAACTTTTATAAAATGCTGTGAACAGACTCACATCCTCTTTTCTAAGCCTGTAAAGAGGATGTCAGAAAAAACCCACAAAGCCAGATAAGAAACTGCAAAAAAAATTCTTTTCACATCCGTTATTATTTTAAGAGGGCTTTAGATTTGAAGGTCAGGTGTTGAAAAGACTCAATTACAAATGTGATTTTCCATGCTCACAGAAAGATGAAGGCTAAAGACAGTTCTGAGATTAGTTGATTATATCTAATAGATTCAATCATATACCTTTGTTTGGAAAAAAAAAAAGGATTTGATAAGACACTTTAAAATAACTTAATGGGAGCATTCTACAACTTCTTCCAACCAATTTTTCTACATGTACTTTCAGGAAGACATGTCGTAATTGCTCTTTCAGCAAAGCATAAGTTGGCTGATTGCCCAGCTGTCTCTTTTGATGTCATCCTGTAATTTCATTCACTGACAGATTTTGGTGAAATAATTAGACTTTTACTGGTAATAGCTAAAACAAATTTTAAATTAAAAGTACAAATATTTTATTTACTTGCAATCAGTATTAAATTTTAATATCTTTATTGCACAAAGGTATTTTTTGAACTTAAATTTTATGTTATTTACAACAAAATATACAAGGCAATGTTAAAATGTCACATGTCCATTACAACAGTGCACAGCAGATCCTACTGGGTGTCCACTCACATCCAGCTTGACACAGAGCTTGCTTCCTTTGGACCCTGCTAAACAGGAAAGGGGGGAAATTTACTTATTAATTTACTTTACTTATTAAGTTTGAAAATGTGTATTTACATAGAAATACTGAACTGAGCTGCAACAATTAATGGTATCTGAAAACATCCACTTGAAACCAGAGTTAAGAGAATGGAAGGCTACTGAGTTTTTAATATGATTTCTCAAAATAGGTGTTTTCTTCTTTAACTGCTAAATATAGTTTTCTTAATACAGCAATTTTCTGCTCTGGAAATTGTACCGGAGAGGTATTTTTTCAATTGGATTTCTTTCCTTACTCTGCCCAGAATGCTTTTTCCCTTTCAGCTGTCCCTTTTCCTTGTATCCTGTCTGACAGACCCCCAGGGGACAGGCTGTACACTATCTCAGGAGTTTTCAGCTCCTGGGGCTGGCTGACTTACACACGCTGCCATCAGGCACAGCACACACCGAGCGATGCAGGAACATCCGCACGGGTATGTGTGGCAGGAAACGCCTTCAAGATACCAATCTCTAGAGTGGAAGCAGACTGACATCCCCACTAAGGAAAATCTTCCCATTCCTCCCCTCAATGTTTTCCCTGCCAAAGGAGCAGTGCTCAAAACAAAACTCCTGGGATGCTCAGTTTCCCCTTTACAAGCTGACTGGTCGGAAACATTTTTCCATTCTTCAGTGTAACTACAAAAACATTTTAGTGTGAAGCAACTCAAAAAGGACTCATTTCAGTCAATGCTGAAAAGAGAGAACAGGCATTGGATTGATTCCCCCAATACATACATGCACGGATGGCTAAGTAAGAACCAGTCATTACTTTTAAACTTCCTAACAACTGCAGTTGTTAGGAAGAAACAATTCTCTTTCCAAGTGGCTTCACAGTGACAAGTGTTTGCAGTGATTTTGGAAAATGTTTTTAGGGCTCTGGATGAAAACCACTGCCATCTCTCCACCCATATCCTCTCTACCTTGCATTTCCCCTCTCAGTCCTGATACACTGACAACCAAGTCCCACTGCCAAACATCACAGATGCAGATGTTCTGTATTGCTCTCAGTAAATAGCTCCAGTTCCCAGCTGAAGTATTTTTCTTCCTTTCCCCTACTGAAATCAGGGCCAGAGATTCCCTTGCTCTGTCCCCATCAGCTTCAGTCACAGGGGACAGGGGGAGCCCATCCCTCAACCCCTGCCATTTCACCAGGAGCGAAGGTGGCACTAGAGGTCCCTCCTCAGCAGGTGGTTATGGAACACTGCAAAGCAGCTGGGCAGTGTCATGGTTAAGCAGGAAAAAAGAATAGAAAGAAGTAGAAAACATGATCTTGATTTACCTTGAATAATCTTTCTCTTGGTTTGTTTTCAAAGAAAAAGGTATTTTTCCCCCATTAAATATCCAACATACCTATGAAACCACAGCATGGCTGGGGTTGGAAGGTGCCTCTGGAAGTCACCTGGTCTAGACCTCAAGCAGGGCCTCCTAGAGATGCTCAGGACCATGTCAAGACAGTTTTTAAGTATCTCCAAGGATGACCATCCCACAGCATCCCTGGGCAACCTGTGACAGTGCTTGGTCACCCTCACAGTGAAGGAGTGTTTCTTGATGTTCAGAGGGAACCTCTGGTGTTTCAGTTTGTGCCTGGTGCCACTGGTCCTGTTGGTGGCCACCACTGGTTCTGTCTTTGTACCATCCCTTCAGTATTTACAGACACCAGTAAGACCCTCTGAGCTTTCTCTTCTCTAGGCTGAACGGTCCCTGCTCTCTAGCCTCTTCTCACAGGAAATATGCTCCAGTTCCTTCATCATCCTCATGGCTCTCCACCAGATTCATTCCAGTATGTCCATGCCTATCTTGTACTGGGAAGCGCAGAACTCCAGGTGTGGCCTCACCACTGCTGAGCAGAGGGGCACCATCACCTCCCCTGACCTGCTGGCAACACTGCTCCTAGTGCAGCCCAGGATACCACCAGCCCTTTGTTCCACTTTGTGTCCTTCCAGTTGGCTGGCCCCCTCCTAGCACCTGGGGCTGTTCTTGCCCAGGAACAGGACTCTGCACTTCCCTTTCTTGAAGTTCATGAGGTTCCTGCCAGTTTATTTCTCCAGCCTGTTTAGGTCCCTTTGAAAGGCAGCATGGCCCCCTGGTGCCCCAGTTTTGTGTCATCATCAGGCTTTGCTCTGTCCCATCATCCAGATCATTAATGAAGCTGTTAAACAGGACTGGAGCCACAACTGACCCCTTGGATATCTCCATGTTACTGGCCTGCCTCCAACCAGACTTCATTCCATTGATCACCACCCTCTGGGCCTGACTGGTGCTTTAAAGACTATTTAAATGCCACTCATTTTTTCCACAACCAACTGAAGAAAGACCAGTGTTCCAATAAATATATATAATTAGCTGCTGAGATACAAAACCAGTTCAGCTGAGTAAAACAGCAGGGCTAAGTCAGGTCCTTTTTCTGCACTCAAGTTCCCAGGCTACTTCCTTGTTCCCTTGGTCAGCTGTCTGAGCATTGGCTGGAGGAGGGCAGCTACAGAGCTGACACAAAGTAGGTCAGACTTGCTGAGCCAGCCTCATTTCACTGAAAACAATGCAGGTGTCCTGGCTTGTTCCAAGACCTTGTATTTGTTTCTGTTTGTCATGCAAAACAAATCACTGCTGGCACTCTGCAGTTGTCAGGCACAGGGTTCATGCAACGAACATTTATTGTTAGTGAGGGGGCTTTTAAAATTTGTTTGGGGTTTTGTTTTTTACTAGCTAACTAGCAGGTACTTCCTGCTTGCCATGAAGACCAAACTGTAAAACTGCTATGTAAAAATCTGTCAAGGTTTCATATACACAAGAACAAATACCAAACAGATCCCAAAACTAATGATATGCATTTATGCAGTCATTTCTCTTGTGCAAATTCTTTCTCCTTTATCTGGATAGCTGAAGTTAACATTGCAGTGACCAAATTAGAGGTAAGAAATCCTCCTGCCAGATATTCTTGAGAAAAATACTGCAGCTTGACCTGAACTTTGCATGCAGAATTCCATTCCTAAATTGAAAAATGAATAAAATAGAGTGGAGACAAATCAATCAAAGAGAAAGGCACAAGAGATCCCAACTCCTGGTTGATCTGTCCAACTCTCCTGAAAGGCAACTCAGACTTGCTGTATGCTGAACAATTTGAGCTCGAGGTGATTTAGAAAGAGCTAATTAGCCAAAATGTAAGTAATCTGGATTTCAATTATTTCAACATACTGGAAAACACATAATTTCCCCCAAAATTAAGAATTAATATTAGTAATAACAACAGCAAAAGTGCACCAGTGATCAGACTCAGTAGCAGCTTGAAGAATTCTGCAGTTCTTGAATGGAGTTAGCACATACCTTACACAGCTCTGGGAAGAGCTCTTGAATCCCAATGTCCAGCAGAACATAAGTTAACTAAAAGAAAATACAGAAAATTAAGGACACTCCAAGGCAAAACTACTGCTTTTTATTCTTGGTTCTGAGTAAGAGCCCACTCCTCTGCTATATCAATCATTCACTTTAGGAAATCCTGTGCCAGAAGGCCAGTTTGTCACACGTTATGAGTTACCTGTTTGTTGAGCACTGGTTGCTGCAGTCCATCAAACAGAAGCCTGATGCCTTCATATTTAGCCTCTTCCCCAATGCACTTGCCTATTAAATCTAGACCAAATTCCAAAAACAAATACACAAGTCATGAGGAAGTACTGCAAAGCAGCTTTATGATGCAGTTATAAAACTTGATTAATCAATAAGAAAAAAACTGTTTAAATTAGAGTTCAATTTCTTTTCTGTCTCAAATGGTAAATGGAAAAAAAACCCCACACTTCTGGGTTCATCTTCTCTTCCCTTCCCTTCAGGGCTCCACACCTAAATAATTACTACACTTTCTGTAGTATTTGTAATACAGTTTTGTTCTAATGCACTGTTTAATAAACCACAAGTGGATTTTTAAACATTACTTTCAATTAAATGGGCCCCTCTTTCCTAGTTTATACAGTGCAAGGATTCAGCTGTACCTTCCAGCTTAATGATGTGCCCTTTTTTTAACGCAGTTTTCATCTGTATAAAATACAAACCATAGGAACATTCTAAAGATGAAAAATTACAGTACTAAGTACATATGTAAAGCTCTTGATTTCCATCACCATGTCTTTATTAAATAATCACTATGCTACAGCCTTAGTCAGCAATAGTTAAATGACAAAACTGAACTGCTGGGTTTTTACACCTGGTATTCCAATAAACTCAAATCTCAGCAGTCCAAGTATTATTTGATTTGGAAAGACAGTCTGACTGTGTTTGGGTTAAGTATCTGCTTGAACAATTAACCACACTCATACAGGCAGTCATGGAATACAGAACCTGGAATGTATCTCATCATCTCTTCAAAAGTCTGCTTTGCTCGTTTCTGTTTGTCCTGGAGAGAGCGAGGCTCAGTGTTCTCACAGAACACAGCATCTGCAGAGAAGACACATGGAAAAAAACGTATCTTTAGGCAGCTACACATCACTGACACAGAAATGTGTTCTGGATTGTGGCTTCAAAACAGAACTTCTTCTCTGTATTGTGTTGATTAGAAGGGAATTCTAATCTTGTCAGATCATACTTTTTGCTTACATTAGCCCGATCAAACCCAGAATGAAGGACATCATCTGAAGGACAATCCCATCTGAAGGACAATCATCTTTTCACAGTTTGCTTCCATTCTTTTCAAAGTTTAAGGAATTCTCTTTAAAGTTTGGATCAATTCCATTTTAGGTTAGTTATGATCTCCTTAATCACAATTTCCCCTATGCTTTCAAAACTATAAGCAGTATTTACAGCTGTGCTAAAACACTGTCTGGAATTGTCAAAAACTTCAAATTTAGCTATGAATGAGGAAGCAAGTATTGCTATTAATCTGAAGTAACAGGGGCTCAGTTTTGGTTTTAGGCTTTGAAAGTCTAAAAAAGTCTACTGCACTCCTTTTCTGCCTTTCACAAGCTTCATTTTTGGTTTGGTAAGGACAGAGATGTCCTGAATCCAGAGTTTTGGCCAGATGCATTGTTTGGATCAGAATGCAGTCACGTAATACTCTACAGTTGTGAGGCAATTTAAAATTTTTTTCAGTCACTCTCCTCTTCCCTTATTTGAAGGTCAGGAACACTCAAGAGCCGACCACAACAAAGGGAACCAAAAAATTAACAAGACTGATTTAGTACACAAGTGAAGTAACTTGACAACTTCATGAAACATTTGCCTTGATGCAAAAAACCACTTTATTCTGTTTTTCTTGTTCTTTGCACACCCAAGCAAATTACTATTCATAATACTTTCTGTAACCATCACTGACAACATAGGTGGCTCATCATCTTTCCACAACAAGCTCTGAAGTTAGTCCAGGCCCACTTGATTTTTAATAATCCACCAGTATTAGTCAGCATTGCAAAGTTTAGCACTCGGAAACTTCACTGAAGGGATTTCAAACACTAGACTAAAGCAATATTTTGTCATCAAAGATGTAACTATTACTGACCTCTCAGCAGTGTTATCAGAGAAACCAACCGGTGCTCCTCAAATAGCTGTTCTAACTTGTTATGCAAGTAATAGTCTGTGTACAGTTCCAACGTGTTTTTGAAGAGAATTCTTCCTCCCATCAAGAGATGATGCAGCCAGTCAGGAATGCGGAAAACTACCCTACCTGCAAAGTCACAGCAACATCTATGAGTAGTAACACATGAGGGTCTCCTGCTATTCATGATAAAAGAATCATTTGTTCAAAAGAAAAGAAAAAAAACCACTGCAAGCATGAAAAAAAATTTCAGTTTTGTTAGTGCAGCACTGAAAATATCAGTATTCTCCACAGTGCTTATCAAATACTTCCTTTAGCTATTTCTATTAATTTAACAATTCCAATTCCCAGAGTCTACCAGCAGCCTAGGTAGGCCTGAGAAAAGGGATGAGACCTACTCTCATAAACTCATACTACTGAGATGCTGAAAGATGGAGACATAACAAAGCAACTAAGCAATGATGAATTATAAACGACATTTTAGCACCAGAGTAAATAAATAAAGTCTTCTAATAAAGTCTTCTAAGGAATGACCATGTCACTAAGTTGTATATTAACTTGAAAGTGTTGAGTTATATATGACTGCTACAATAGGATTTCATTTCTTACCAGAGACTGTGAACTTTGTATTTGTCATGAAGTATATGAATAATTAAGAGAAATCACTTCTTACCAACATACATTAAGTAGTCATAGACTCCTTCTACAGTCATCATTTCCAGGAAGTAGTTCTGATTTTGTCGCCTTTCTGTATTCTCAGATCGGTTTGCATTGTTCTTGAACAGATCATTAAAAAGCTAAAAACAGAAACATAAGACTGAAACACTGCATCCAAAGGCAAAAGGATAGCCACCAGTTCTTTGGTTTATTTTTATAAAAGCAGCTTCTTTCCAGAGCTTTCAAAGAACTGATCAGGGATGTCGATTTGTTTCATTGTTTCTGGTTTTGTTTTTTAAAATGCTTCACTTTCCAATAAAGAGCACATCACATGCTGCCAAGATACACAACAACCAAAATACCTGGGTTCACAACAAATCAGCACTGAGACAATAATTCATGAGCTTTTCTGCTCCCACTACCTTCTTCCAACCTAAACAATTGCATGATTGTATGCATCTAGATTTTTGTCATAGGCTCTGATTTCCTTGATGCACCCTGCTCTGAAAATGAGGGGCTAAGACAATACAGAGTTTGTCTGCCTTAAATCACAAGGGAAGCCTACAACAACAAAGTACTCCTAAAAGTTCCTGTTGGCTTCCACTTGAAATAAATGCAATGGTTTCTAGAAAAAATATACAAGCTTTTTACAGAGAGAAATACCTTTTTCCCCTGCCAGTTTAATTATTTATGGTGAAATCTTCATGAACTAACATTTAGTTTTCTTTCCATTTATCTAATTTCTCAATTATATTCCTTTAGCCTTCTATTCTCCTATGTCATCACCTTCCTCCCTGATCTCTTTATTTCCTTGCCTTTGGTTCCTTCTGAAAATATACTGTAATTCCTGCAAAACTCCAAGAGGCTCTTCCCTGCACAGCAAAAGGGGTCCCAAATCACCTAGGCAGCAGTCCTTGCCTCCCCTGCCCCCAAGTCTGGGAATCCTAAGAGAAGGAAAGGAAAAATCAGGATCTAAATCCTGATGCTTTCCATGTTTAATATCTACAATCCCTACCAGCAGTTTATTTTAAATTAACTTACCCCCAAAATAGTTAATCTAGATATAAAATAGGATTTATACAAGATACTCTGTATTATGAAAAGAAAGTTCAAAAGTTTATGCCAGGGTTTAAAAAAAATCCTGGAACTAGAAGCTACATAATCATAGAATTGCCTAAGCTGAGGTGATTGCCACTCAGAGAGGTTTTTTTTACCACTCCCAAAATAGCATTAGTTCCAAGGAACAGGAAGTAATTTGCTTATATATGGTTCACCTTCTGTACTGCAATTCTCCCCAAAATAAGCAAAGCCAAAAACGTGCAAATCGCAACATCACACAAGTCTCTAAACAGAATGCTTTGCACTCTTAGGAAAAATTACATCAGGACATCTGGGAAGAGTCAGGTTTTTGACCTGCACTCCTTCAGGCCGTCTCTTTAGTTAAGTGCTGAGCTGCTGGTATTACCTTCACAAGGTTCACTCAAACTAAACAACACCAACTTCTTACATAAATTACACAGAAGGGCAAATATGGCTAATGCACTGGTGGATGACTGGAATCCAGGAATGTAACAAACCTAAACATAACACATAATTATTCACACCTACTTTATGGAAGCATCCCTGGTAGGTTGCTTAAAAAACTCCATATAAACTGAAGTCTACATCCTCCATAATACTGAAACCAGAACAGCACAGCAGCCTTAACTGTAGTATTGTAACTTAACAAGAGCCTCCTTTATTTTTTAGACACACCTCACGACCTGACAAAGGTGATACATACTGAGCCAACTCAAAGCAGCCCATTGTGCAATGCAGACACAGGTTCAGTGTCTGGAGGCCAAACTAAATCATTCATAGCAATCTGGTAGGTAACCTATTAAAAAATCAAACATTAAAGCCAGCTTAGGGCAAAGCTTCTTGATTTCAAGTGCTATTTCCTCTTTCACCCCAAACCAGAAGCAGCATCTTCTGAATGCTGACTGTACCTCCATACATGGATGATCTGTGCTGCACCTTAAACAGCAATGGTTCCTTGAGCAGAGGCACACTCTGAAAGCATTTCAGAATGCAATCTACAATGCATTGCAGCAGCCATAATACCAAGAGGCATTAGACCTCTACTTCCATGTTTTACACTTTCCAGTATCTTGGCAGAGAAGAAATTCAAGTGAAAAGCACACAACTGGTTATCTAACACAGAAGTTGAGATTATACTCACAACTCAGATAAGCACAGGATTTTGCTTTAGATGTTTCTGTGCATGTTAATATTTGAGACTAACACCACAAACCTCAATGCTGTCATTATTTGTATCTTTAAGATTAAACACTAATTATAACTATGAAATATTCTTAAAAGGTTTACAATGAGGAAATTCCATGAATTTGTATTGATTAATAATGGTAGTTGAGCTCTTGAAGTCAGTGAAAGACAAAAGACCAAAGTAATCCCTTGCACAATAGGCTACCATGCCTTACTGAGAAAAGCAAGCAAAGGAAGCATGAATGCTCATAGAAAGTGCCTCACAGAAAAAGTTACTCAATGGTGAGTGCATATGCAAACATACACCCATACATTCCAGCACAGGTGTGAACTGTACAAAAACAATACCATGACTATGAACAATATCTACAGCCAGAGGCATAAACCTCTCTCCTGTTCTTCCTGCTCATTTAAAAAGTACAGAGGATACCAAAAGAATAATAAGAAAGTTTTTATGTAGTCTCTGAATCATATCAGTCAAAGTGTCCACGTCTTCCTCCAAGTAGCTACTCAAAAACATTTATTATACTGCTGGTATTCCAAAACCAGCTTTTATTGCTGTTGGCAGGCCATCACAAACCAGCAGAACAACGCATTTATTGGCATCTTTGCAAAGTCTGCATCAGCTGAGAAGTCCTGACCTATTATAGCAAGTCTGACAAAAGTATGTTCAGAAGATGATCAAGCTGCTTACAGACCTTCAGAACCAAAACATGACCAGAAATCCTGTTAGTGCCCCTAGGAGGGGGAAGCAGAGTCTTTTGTTCCTTCTTTTTTTAAACTAGGCAAGTTGGTAACTCTTATTTCTAGTGGATCTGATACAGAATGAAATCCAATTGCTCCTGGTTATATTGGGGTTGACTACCCTTTCATTGTGCATTTTTAAATACAAATCTTTCCACCAATATTTAGACTACACAAACATACACACACCCCAGGAACACTCAAAAGGAAGGAGCATGCAGAAGATCTGTCAGAGCATTAGGCACATTTCTGACTGGGCCTGCCCAGACAGACCTTCAGGCATTTCCTATTCAGCCTGCTGAGGAAGAGGGAGCCTGCAGGTACCCACTCATGGCAGCACTGGGGAAGGTGCATTGTAACCTCAGCACAGTCCAACGTGCTGAAACTGAAATAAACAGACCCGTGTCAGAAAAGACACATGAGAGCACTGTGGCAATACAAGCATAAGCTGGAAATCAACCACCATTTACCAAAAACCTGAGGAACTCTCTTGCTCTAAGATAACATGCTTTTTTCCCAAATGGGCACTCGGGAAGTGCTAACCTTTCATCTCTCTGGCCGCCTGCCAGATCCCCACACAAACTCCATGCAGGAGCTCCCACTGTCCTGGAACAGACATTTGGCATTCACCTCCTTCACCAGGAGTGAGGTGCCTTGCTGCTGCACAGCAGTTACTGCACAGAATCACAGAATGGACTGGCTTGGAAAGGACCTCAGAGATCTCCTAGTCCCAACCCTCTGCCATGGGCAGGGACACCTTCCACTAGACCAGGCTGCCCAGAGCTCCATCCAGTCTGGCACAAAATACTTCCAGGAATGAGGAATCCACAACCTTTATGAGCAATCTGCTCCAGCACCTCACCACCCTCACAGTTACACGTTTTTTCCTAATATCTAATCTAAACCTACTCTCAGTTCCATTTCCCCTTGTCCTGTCACTAAATGCTCTGAAAGTCTCACTCCATCTTTCTTGTAGGCTTCCCTCAGGAACTGGTAGGCTACACATCTGCACAAAGATGTCACGTCTCACAACAGAAGTGAAAGTGCAGAACTGAACAGCTCAAGTCTCTGCCACACATATCTGGGGAGCAGGAAAGTGTGTCACTCCAGAGTCTACTTTTGGTCTGGCCTTTGGACTGAACACCCTCAGTGTCTGCATTCCTAGACAGCATTCTCCAGTTCGGCTTCATCTGAAATCATTTTAGTTAATGAGCTCTAAGACAGCTCCCTAGTATGAGAGAAAATGTATGGCCAGTTTTCCCCACTTCTGTAAAATGGGAAAGGAACTTGACTTAACTGTACCTTCTTGTTATTTTCAGAAGTGGGACTCAGAATGGTAAGTTCAGGCCTGCTTGGTTTAGGCTTGGGAGATTCACAAGAGTTGATAAAATTCATGATGAAAGGCTCCAAATGCTGACCTTTCTGAAAAAAGATATGAGTGACTTGTCACATGCATAATTATAGGAAAGTGAAAACAAAAATAACAAAAAACCAAGAAATTTTAAACAAAGTTTTGATTAGCCTGTTATTCAGTAATCAGGCTATTACTGAATTACTGTAATTCAGTAATCTCATAAAATTAGCTAATGGAAGTTAAGATATTGGCAACCTGAAAGACTCACTCACCTCTTTCATCAGCTTTCCTGGAACAGATTTTATGATTTTACCTACAATTAGAAAGAAAGAAAGAAACAATATTTTCTGTTATCACTGTCTGATTTGAAAGACATTTTGCTCTGCTAGATGTTATGTATTCATTCTCTATCAGTCATTTAAAAATACAATAATTTTAAAACGTGCTTTTTTTTGATTTGGCACAAAACCCTATGAAAACAGCCTTGCACATAACCAGCTTGTAACCTAGTGATTATTACTCTTCAAGAAAATATACTTAGAAATATACAGATTATTAATCTGAATACTTTTTAAAAACCCCACAATAAAGTACTGTAGCTCTACCTCTTAACTCTTCCAGAGTTTAATTATAAATAGCTCTAACACTGTAACAATAGTACTGCTCCAACACCAGTATGGGCAAAATTCCTTGGATTTAAGTTACTCCTAGAATCATAAACACTTATCACAGAAGAAATCAAGATAACTCAGATTCTCCTCTTCCTGTGGAAAAATCAGCAAATCTGGAAAGATTCTGTGGTAAATCAGCCTCAAAAACCCTGGTGAGTAGAATTTTCTGAACTGGACAGGTTACAGCCATGGCCTGAAAGATCAGCTCTTAGGTCCTGATATCAGGATATGGCACAGGAACTTTGAATGCTGAAAAATGAAAGTGTCTAGGACTAGTTTTATTTTAAGCACTACAGTTACAGTAATGTTTTTCTTATCTACATGTTATTAAATTTGGAATTTACACTGAAAAGTATGTACAATGATCAAACGATAACCATAAAAACTCTCATCCTCACAAAAAGCCCTACCAAAATGCCAAGACTTGTTATAATGCTCTTTATGGAAGTGAAGCGTGGTCTCAGACAGGAAATGCATTACAGTAACACCATCATGATAAACTTTTATAAGGATGCACAGTTGGGTCTAGAAGGGAGACCTGAAACAAAACCAAAACCTCTTGACTGAAGGCTGAGAACAGCAATCCCACTCCACAACTCATGAAGCAGACCAAGAGAAGGGCTGCCCCAGCAGGAGCACACCGTGACCAGGAGCTGCAGAAATGCAGCAGTGCAGCTCAGACACGGCCCTCTGGGACCACAGCCACAAGGGGCACAAGACATGGAGACAGAATGGCCACGAGGCTGACCTGACCAGCTCAGGCCCACTATTCTGAGACAGCTACATTGCAGCCAAGTCACACTACAGTCAACTTTTTTGATTTATTATGAACTACTGTCAATAGGCATTAGAACTTCTCAATTTCCACTTGACCTGCCTGTATCACACACAGAGATTCTATTAACTAGCTCATGTTAGGAAATATCTTAACACCAGCTAATACTAGAAATATCAAATACTGGAATTTTCAGAATAAAAAAATAAGTGGAGTTTGATCAATTAAAATCCAAAGGTAGTTTTGTAAGTGTTCATGCCATCCCATCTGCAAACAATGACAGACACATGCAGATTTGATCTGTGACAACACTGTAAATTTTCTTGAACTACGCAATTTATTAATAGAAACCTTGTCTTGCTTGTTGACACAAAAATTCAAAAGCCACTTAGCCAATTTTTGCCATAACTTCAAAATGTTTTTTTATTCTTCAAGGAAGAAATTATCAGCCTATCTTCCTTGCTGAGCTATAATTTTAGGGGCTGTGAAGGAGCAGAGTTCTTATTTCATACATCCACAAGAGTTATCTATACAGTCAATCACAGAATTCAATCACAGCATCCACAGCATTCCTATTTGTCAGCATAAACAAATAGCATATTACATACCAAGATTCACATCAGGTAACATTTTATCAAGAAACTGAGTCTCTCCTCCATTAGGGGATAGGAAGTCAGCCAAAAGCTGGCTGTTACTTAGTTCTGGATGTTGCAGAAGTTTCTTTGAAACAAAAGGAACAAAGAAGGTATAAGTACTTTAAAACGAACCTTAAAAATCCATTTCTGTATAGCAGGAAGATATTCAAAGAGTATTATACTGTCACAGATATTGTCATTTGCGATATTTCTATTTTCAGTCATGTGAAACTTTAACATTGCCCACTTGAATCCCTTCTGTAACTGTAAAGTTACTTGGAAAGAAACAAACCCTCCCCCATATATTCTTTTATTAGTTTTATACCATTAGTTTTAGAATATTCTTTGCTCCAAATGTTTGTTTGATACCTGCAGATATTCCTGAAACTCCTCTCTTTTGGATTTTAAGAACTCATAGTTCTTGGGGCCAATGATTCTCTTGGAGGGAAGCTGAGCATCAGGAAATGTACCTAGTAAACATAACAAGGAGTTTAAATTATCCTTCTAGTGTAGTAAAAACTGATTTTATTATTTTAAATTTAATATAAGTAATGAATGATAATCACAGCAGGGGGAAAATGACTTTGCAAATGACAGAGAACATACCATGAAATTCTGTAAGTTTTGATTCAAGCACGTAGAATTCAAGATACCTCCTGTAGACAGACCAGTGTTCAGGTTCATGTCCAACTGGTGAAAAAAAAAGTTAAAAATAAACCAGGTTTTATGGCACCTGGGAGACAAATTAGGAACAGCAAACATATGCTGATTATCACAAGAAAAACCTCAATGACATTAGCTGCCTGTTGTAGTAACATAAACCTCAAGGTACTTTTAATGTTACAGTAAAATGCATAACTGGTAGACAGATACAGTACTAGCAAGGAAATTATCATTGTAGTGGGATCACTACAATCTAAACAATGGAGTCCTGCATAACTTCAACATTAATGATGGCTGACTACATTAGATCCATTTTCCAATGTTGAACCAAATGACTTACAGAAATAGTACTTGCTGAATACAGTCCTCTGCACCACCAACTTGAATGCTGATGATTCTTAATCCTATCACAAAAGATATCACTAAATGCCTCTTAAATACTTTCTACTTATTGTAGAAGTATTAGTCTCACTAAGATAAATCCCAGTAGCCTTAGGATGATGCTGTTTCCACCCTCTCCATATGGATGCATTGCTATCCAGATACTGGTAAACTAACTGCATGCCACAATGGTTCCTAATAAGCACAACATTTTCATTTCCTAAGAACTAACTTTAAGGTTATATAAAAAATTATTTGTTGTTCATTATTCCAAAGTTCAGAGTGGGTGAAAAAAATATGACAGGTGTTTATTAATATGAATTTTAAGATAAGTATTTTTGGAAAGAGAATATTTCAAACTTTGGCATGAAGTCTAAACAGAACTGATTCATGCTGAGGAGTCAGTTCTCAACTTGCAAATGCTAAATGCGATCATTTATCTCCCAAACTCATTTCCTCAGAACATTCAAGCCATTATTTTGAAATCAGAAGAACACATATAAAAAACACACTTGCAAGAGTCAACAGAACACAGCACACTAGAATATTCTGAGTTCACTTTCAAATGACACTTTATTGATCTGCAGCATTGCGTACCTGCCCTTCTGTCATTTCTCTCTACATCAATGCAGAAAACAGGAATTCTCTCCTTTCTGTCTTTTCTTTCCAAGGAGGGATCATCAAAAAAATCAACGTATGGGATGCTGATTTTCCAAGCAGCGAGGTTGCGGGGTGTATTTGGGGTGGTAACAGCCTCCTCTGGAGAATCATCTTCCATCACCATAACACCTTCTTCAATCTGTAAGGATTCAAACAGAGATCTCCAGTTTATTTTAATTGGTACAGTCTACCTCTGCTTCAAACCAACTACCTCCTCTTCCCTTTTTCAAATTTTCCATTTGTCCTCCAACTGTGGTTTAGGTAACAATATCCCGTGCAGTAAATTCTACCATTGGCTCTATTCATGACTATTTAGCATGGAAGAAAAACATTAACTCGGAGATATCTGAGACAAAGGAGAAAGGACTATTGGTTCCTGATCTATAGAGAGAATGCTGCATCACAGACCAACATGACAGTGATTTCTACGCTATGTTATTTATGGTTTTAAGGTCTTGGGGCATGCTGCAGATGAAGAGCCATGCACACAGTCTTGTGCATGCCTTACTACCCAGAACTGGAGAAAAAGTCATTGCTCACAAAAATATCTGACACTGCTACTTTTGGTATTTCTCTTTTGGTATTACGAAAACAATAAGCTCAGAAGCACAGAAACTGGGCATGTGACCTTGGCTTGTGAATGAATAAAGGGAAGATAAGGCAACCTCATCAGAAACCAGGACATGAAAACTGTGCAGTGAAGAAAGCAGAAATTCAACATTTTCAAATGAGCAAAGGAAGGAAAAAAAAAAACAAAGCCCAGCAAAGACTTCAAGTAAAATTTATTGGCTCTACTCACAAAATCATCTTCTCCTTCATTTAAGTTATAGTTAGGCAACATAGCTCCTTCCATTGCGGAACTCTTGAATACACCTTTTATTTTGTTCCCTATTTTGCTGATTCCAAATGATTCTCCTCTCTTTTGCGTGGTCCTAGGATTACAGAAGCCACAGTTCACAACACAAGGTATATTATTACAGCTGCTCATTAGGCCACTGCCCACCATTTGCAGACAAGAGAAACAACTCTATAAACAGGTATCCAACATATTTACAGTTCCACTTATTTAAAATTCATTTATGGTATATCTGTTCTCTGATCAACCACCAAATTTTCTTGATTACACTTTTTAAGAGACACAGGATTCCCATATACTTAACTATGAGTAAACTCTTCAAATAGTATCCTAATAATTGATGACACAGAATAAACAATTAGCTAGGTAAAACAACTTTGTTTTGACAGCAGAAACTGGGGTATTGCTAAAGGCATGCACATCAAGTAGGTCATTAACTTTGTCCTTTTCCTTGTACTTGTATTTAAATATTTATCCTTCTACCAAGTGTAGATGCATTTTTTAAATGGAATTTTACTAGCACATATCATTCAAGATAGACCTCAGTTTTTAAGCAGTAGAGACAGATAAAAGGAACATGCAAGGAGCAAGACTAAGCATGAGAGAAAACAGATGCAACTGAGGAATCCTGACTTGAAGAGCCAGTCTGACCGAAAGATGAAGAGTTTTTAAAGTCTCGCCACTTATGAAAAAGCGTCCAAAAGCCAACAAACCAGGTATGGGACTAAAAAATATACAAATACTTGGGCAGCAAGCACACTCCTCACTGACAGAACAGATTTTTTATCATTCTTATGCCCTTACACAAGTCCTGACACTGAAGATTACTTCTTGCATGGAAACGCTAGCAATTTTGGAAAGAAAAATGTTTCTGTTGAATATAGAATCAGCCTGATGTTCCTTATGGTGATTCAATACATACAGTTGAGAGACAAGTTAAAAATCAATACAGGAACTTCAGAATCAAACATTCAAAACAAATTTATAGATTGCTATTAGATGCACAACTAGTACTCTGGAGGACAAACAATCCTGTTTCTTTTTCCTTTAAAACAAGAAACTATTGACTTCTGGAAGGGATTACAAAGAGAACTGCAACAATCAGCAGGTAAAGCACATTCATCATTCATAAAACCACGCAGACAACACCAGCTGCTGACTCCAAGCATGCACATGCATGTTCCTAACTACCTTCCTGTTTACAATCTTACACAGACTGTGTACATGACTGAAATTGCATAAATAACCCACTGTTTTCCCAATTTTTTTGCTTTTTCTATCTCATCTAATCATCAGCTCCAAAGCATACTGGCACCATCTATCTTAATTATCTTGTCTATGCAATGACAAGGTTGCTTGGCTGCTTGCAATCTAAATCCATATTTGAACAATCTTACTCCATTCTTGAACAACTCCTACTACATGTTACTGTGCTGAACTGAGCTGTTTCACATAGGGGACCCTGCCTGAATCTTGTTCAAGTGCTTCAACACTGGGCTAGAAAACACAAACCTTCATCAGACAAAACTAGCTTTTCTGGAAGGCCGGTATTTCAGACCTCTGGCTTAACCTTGAAGGGAATTTTCCTAGTTCCTCTGAAAACTAGTGCGGTTCTCAAGAGTTTGAGCAAAAAACATTGATTGCACAAGGTCAGTGATTTGACAGGAGAACTCCAGTCTCAAACCAGTTCTTCCCCACACTGAGCATGCTGCAGGTGAAAGCAGCATTCCCCTGTGAGCTGTATGCAGCCAGAACTCAACCTGGCAGCCAGGAACCAACCCTTCCAGCCCCAACACAGAGCCTAAGGACTACAGCATGTGGATAAAAAGCAATCACTGAACTGGACAAGTATCAAGTAACAAACTAGGATGGGAATCTCTTCACAGGAAATGACAAATTCAGAACAAACACCAGTGAATGAGAGGGTACACAGACACTCTCCATTATATATGGAGAGAACACAGGACTGGTTTGGCAAAAATCATTGATCACAAATCACATTAGATGAGCATGGAAATGTGTGGATGTTACCAAAGATGGATGGACCAACAACAGGATGACTTGACACTTCAAAGAAATGGAACTATAAAAAATATATATACAAAAGGTATCATGATGAAAATCTAACAGATTCACTGGCTAAGCAGAAATAGAAAAAGACCTTGAGACTAGGTAGATGGAAAGATGGGACTAGGACAGGGGCAGGTTCAAGACAAGAAGGACCAAAGACGACAGGAGGTGGCCAGTTTAGAACAGAGACAAGACTTTTTTTAAGACCTGTCAACAAATGTATATACATCCAAAACTTGATGGAAAAATAATTCATTCCCTCTAGTGCTAATCCCTATTATAGCATTATTAGACCATCATTCTATAGTTGCTTTCTCAGGAGGGCCCTCTGTGCAGAGTCTACATGCTCCAACATTCCTGAAGAATGATGTGACAGCAAGAGCTTGGAACACTTATTTTTTTCAGACATTCCAAAAGTAACACATACCTAACATTAAAAAAATTACAATTATCTGTAGTTTACTCTGTAACGGGGAACTGCAGACTGAAGAAGTCCATTGTGCCATTCTTCAATCCTGGATGGTTCCAAAATAACTTTCCCACAGGATGCCTGCCTCATTCAGTGCAATGAACAGACCCTGGCAGGTGATGAGCTAGGGCTGTGCAACTGAAGAATGATGCTGTGAGCCTCTCTGGGTCAAGAAGGACCAGACCAGTTGTATATATCAGACAAGGCAGATATCAACATGCATGTGAAGTCATATTACCATTTCCTCTGGCTGACTAAACTCCCTACACACAGTCAGGACAAATGCTGCACTTGAAAATCAATGAGCTGCATTTATAACTCAAGAACTCCTTATTGCTCAACAATCAAGCAAGTTATAGCTCAACATGCTGAACTGGCACATAAAAGATAAAAGCATCTAATTACCTTGATTCTTAGCTTGAAAAATTGAAAAATTTCTCCTCAAGACTAATATGAGCAAACTATGTCATACTTATCCCTCTGTTAAATTCTAAGGAAAAGATTGTTTTCTGAGTTTGGATACCATGTATTTAAAGAGGCATGAATAATGAGAAAACAAACCACTGGACAGCTACTAAGGCATTAATGAGTGGTCATATACTACCTACAGCAAATTATAAAAACTAGCATATGCTGTCATCAAACCTGTAACAGTCACAACTGTTGGGTTTGAGTGCTTAAAAATCATAAACTGGTTATATTTGCAAGTGATGTTAGACAATGATCACTCCAGATCACACAGCTTGCAAGATAAAACAAGCACCTAAGTGGATAACAATATGACATGGAGTAAAGGAAATTTTGGAGCAGTTACCAGTCACAAGAAAAAAAATGTTTCAAGCTCTGGAAATATATTTCAAAACAAATAACAATAGACTGTTAAAAGCAAAGTGTTAATGTACAACAAACAATAATAATGTAATGCAAACATGTGAAATTAGTGATTAAGCAATTTCTAAACACTTGTGAAAAGGACATGGGGAGTAAAGCTTTTTGTGAGAAGCAATGCACCTCAGACCAGAGAAGACATTCATGTCTTTTACAAATAAAATGAACAGTTAATTACTGTTACAAAGGTTGTATGATGAAGTCATGAGAGATGCAGCATAGCTAACACACAACATTTACTGAGTGTTAGATAGACTTACCGTAAGTCATCCAAACTCAGGCTACTTCTGTAACAACAGGCAAATAAATTACCTCAGAGCCCAGCAGGAAATCAAAATAAAACAAAACCAAAACAACAAAAGAACCCAAACCAAACCAAATCTGACTGACCTATCCCAAAAAAATTGAAAAGGCTTTGACCATCACCACAGGTTAAGAAAAGAGGTAGTACAATTAGGAGTTCCTGACCTAGAATCCCAAGGAAGTGAAATGTGAACAGCATCATCTCATCATCACAAGCCTGGCCTTTGGATTTGAACCATCAGATATTGAAACCTTCATGAGATTCAGCACAAGCAACCACAAATTAACGGAGAACAACTTTCATTGTTAGAGTTATCTGTTGTGCCAAATAGCCAGCTAACTTTTCCTGTAGCCTATATTCAGAAGTCATGTAGGAATCAAGTTAATTTGGCCAATACAATGAAAAGGCTGTGTACACCTTGTGTAATAACATATGCTCTCTCCCTCTCTGTATTAGTACAGTATATACATACATAATACAGTATAATATATGTATTAGGTATAGTAAGAGCCACTATTAAAAGTTAAGGTTTTTAATATTTGTAGTTCACAGGTTTTAAGAGCTGTCACGCATTTTTGACATTCTGCATAACCTGGTACATAGAATCAATGCCTCAGACATCAAACCAATCAAGATGTTTAAATGAATTAACTATAAACACTGTCACCACACACAGGATTTTAATTTATTGGAGCTAGTGAATTGTGGACAAACTAGCATGAGATAAAAACATTAAAATTTTAGATTTTGTTTTACAGAAGGATCTGATTGGAAGACATACTACCTTTGGCTGTGTAAACTGTGAAACTGGAAATATAACCTAGCAGATTAGAAACAATGATGACTATTACATTGCATAGAACTTTTCACAGACTTAATTCCATGGGTTTTTCTCCTAACCACTCCCTGAAATTGTTAGTATCTTTTCTGCATGGTCCTTTAACTAAAAAAATTATTTCATTTCATTGCTATTTAATATGAGAGACCAGGGTGTGTCTATTTCTATTAGTGGTTTTTGTATGTAGAAAATCAAGACAGATATGCAGAAATCCAGAAATCTGTGAATTCACACTACACAACAGCTTCTCTTTCTTTGTAAGCCTTTCAACGCAGACTACATTTAAGTAATGTAGTAATGTGTTATAAATACATAAATGTGAGAGAAGGAGAGGGAATTATTCTTGTCTCTTCCATGCTACCCAAATGAAGTTGGAGAACTAGAACTCGAAACATCAGCTATCACAGGCCACACATATTACATATTAGGTAAAAAACATCAGTTACAGAGTTAAAACTCATGACAACCACAGTTAGTCATCAAGTTGTCAGAACAACCTCAATGTGACTTCTTTACACTCCAGAAACCCTTGGCACTGCCCACCTATTTACTGCCTTTGCAGCTTTCATAGCACATTATTTGTCCTGTCTGCAAAAAGCTATCATTGTTCTGTACAGTTCAAAGAAGTTATTCAAACCAAAAATCACACAGATGTCACTTCTTCCTACTTTTCCACCTATATTTTTTAGAAACTCTAATTTTCTTGTCTTGCAATAAGGGAAATGCTTCAACACACTACCCTCATGCACATTCCACTGGGGTTTCATACTTACTTGATCTGGTTTTTTAACCAGCAGTATCTAAGCAATATACACACAGTACCCATAGCAAAGCACATCAAAAATATGGGAAACAAAACTCATCTCTTTGCATGTAATTACTTTCAAGTGGAACTAATGATAGAATAAGAAAGATAAAGCAGGACAAAATAATTGGAGTAACATCTGGAAAAATTCTGTGAGAAACCTTGATTTTTCTCCACCCTCTGGGAAGTGACTGTACACAATTCTGCAGAGGGAAATTCCAAAGCAACAGGCAAACTACTTGCAAGATAGTTTCATGGAAATAATCACTGAGGCACCACTTCTGGAACACACAGTATCTTGTACTGTAAATCAGCATATAAACTGAGAGCATTCAAATTGTTCTAAAATATAAACCAGATACATTTTCAGTAAAGCTATGGATGCTGTTTGAGCATATGCTGCAACAGCTGCCAAAACTTGTTTATTTTGTAGCCAGAGATGCATTTCAATAACTCCAGGCAGCAATGGCCTGTAACTGCCTCCTTTCTGTTTTTAAAAGCCAAGCACCAGAGGTTACCTACATGTTTGCATATTTTAACTAGATTTAAGAAAAGTATGACAGAATACTTCTAATCTCTGACGTGAATCATTTGGGGGAAGAAAGCAGAAGGCAGATTTAAAGGTCTAGGTGAAACCCCAGAGCCATCCTCAACAGAAGCTGAAGTGTCTTTAAGGTCACCCTACAAGGAGTACTGTGCAGGGAAGGATGCAGTTTGGGCGAGCTGCCTTCATCCCATGCCTCTTTGTTAAGACACAGAAGTTTGCCAGCACCACTATGAGACAGCCCTGGACCTACAAAAACTATAAAGACTACATAAAAGATGCCACCCATGGAGACATAATAAAGACAACAATCATCCCATTTTTGAAGAACAGAAGCAGGGAAGAAAGGTATGTGCCAATAATACAAATCTCACAGTGGGCTGTGAAACAGGAGTTTACTGTCAGGTGTAACTCTAATGAAAGCAGAAAATGTTGAGTGAATGAGTGTTACTCCCCTAGAAGAGGACAAGAATTAGCATTTTTCAGAGTACCATGGATCTTACTTCATATCAAGAAAGAAAGCCTATCCAAATTAAAGATTGTCTCACTGATGTTTTCCCTTCCTTTGGCCAGGCTGTAAGAGAAATTCAGTCAGGCTAGTCCACGACTGTCAGAGCCATCCAAGGTAAAGTGAAACACAAGAAATTCTGAGACCTCAAGGTTTATCAACCTAGCACAATCTACAGTGGAAGATCACCCATCCCCACCGCAGGAGAGGCTCTTCTCCTCCACAGGCTGTAAGGAGCCTGAAGGGGGTCTGGACCTTAAGTGAGGAGGCCCAAGCCCAGAAACAAGGCTTCTGATGCTGCATTTCTGTCATGGAGTGGGGAAACAGAAAACACATTCCATCTAGGAGAAGTGGCAAACCCTCCTTGTCACAGTAAGAGGAGATGCCCATCAAATAACCAGGCTGGTTTGGCATGGGTATACTGTACCTATCTCTATAACATGTGAAGAAGATACAGCTTGGCACCACTAAAATGCTACTACATATACACAGCCAATTAAATTACCACTTGATTTTCACATAATCTCATTCTCACTGCTTTTTTTTTCCCCCTCCCTCTTCTCAAATGTTGAGGTCTAAATCACATTCTAAATTCCTGAATGTAAAATACTTCAAGAGAAGAGACGTCTTGTATAATATGCTTGCATCTTTAGTACGTAATTTGTTCATTTAAAAACAAAAAAGTAGAGCTAAAAATTTAGTCAAATTACTATCAGGCAATAACAAAATTCTTACAGTTTAACATTTCGATGTCTTAAATTAAAAATCAAAGAAAACCACTTAAAATTTCTACCATACCTACCTGTTAAACTTTGAATTGCGGGTTGGGGACTCTGCTCCTCTCAAAAGGTGTCTGAAGTACTGTAGCAGACAGATAAGGTACCAAAGGAAACACTGGATTAATTGAGGTAAAGGCTACTGTGCAACAATATTGCAAAATTCAGGAAATAAGAACTGAAGGAAAATCCAAACTGACCACAATCTAGCAATTGGAATTTTAATCTGGAAAAGGACAGACCATACAATAATCAATACATGAGACTATGACTACTTACTTAACCTTACATAATCATGAGATTAAAACCACAAAGCAGAAATAAAAATTAAATTAAGCACCAAAATCCATGTCTCCTCCTTGTTAAAAAAAAAATCAAGCCTTTGAAGCATTACATCTACCATGTGAGAGATGACCATCAAAACCATTTTTGAGAAATGTTCTTTTTATTAATGCCAAATAAGGTAAGTACCCTGGACAAATCAATATATTCTGCCTCAAATAAATGCAAGAAGCTTAACACACCACCTGAGTTACACATAAACGTCTGAAAGGAACACGAATTCAGACTCACCCCTGTGATTAAAGTGTGTCCTACGAGAAGAGCTTAGGCAGATAAAGTCAACACAGGGCAGGAATTCTTAAGGTGGCATTTAGAACCCAATCTCACAACAATCTTAAATACCTTGTAAATTGCATTGAGTGATCTTCTTGAAAACAAACACCAGACTTTTAGCTGCAGGAATGCATAATGCTGAAAAAACCTAAATACAACTTTTGTATCTTTAAATATCGTTACATTATTAAAAGAAAACAAAGAGATTGAGTTTACATCTATCAGGCAGATTATTTTTACATGAAATTTGCAATCATAAAGACAGGGTGGAGAGGATTTTGGAATAGCTGTGATATACACAAATTGTTACATCAAAAACATGAAGTTTTCCTTTTATTCTGTGATTATGGGTTGGACTAGAATGAATTTTATTTTCCTACTGAGAATGGTCCACCTCTAGAACGTCAACTGAAGTGGAAAATGAAGCCATACTTTTCAGTTCCACATACACGTGACTCTTGCAAATAGCATATCCTAAAAAAATACAATCTCACTTTTAAGACTACTCTTCCAATCTTTCATGCTTACCTCATCACTGTGACAGAACATGGGAGTAAAAACATTCTCGAGCAGAGACAGGACATGCTCATAAGCTTCAAACAGACACCGCATAGTCTGAAGTTTCACAACATCCTTATATGGACCTTCAGCAACTATCAAAAAAAATGTAAGTATGAATAGAGAGAGATATACATAAGGCATATAAAGTTTATGTTTTCTCCTGGTCAGAGTTTGTGGTTATTTTGCAAGCTACTCCAAGTTTTATAAATAAAAATATAAATAAATTGACAAAACAAAGATTAAGCACAATATAGCAAAGCAATAATTTTTAAAACTGGCAAAAAAAGGTTTGATGATATTCAGCAAAATTTCTTTTCACTTTATTACAGAATGTTGTTTAAATTTCAATGTACATGATTCCTTTCGAATTCCAACTTACTTTTTTGAATCTCTTCCACAATGAAAGGTTTAAATCTGATCTTGTCGATGCTTTCATCCAAACAGTAGGTTTTATAAATTTTCTGTACTTCATCATGAAGAGACATCTTTTCAGTATCTGATAGTTCTGGTCTCAAAATTCGGTCATTGAATTCCTCTGAGGAATAAAGCAAAGAAAAACCATTTCTTGATCAACTTGGCAAACAAATAACATCCTGAAGCACCCTATAACATCAACTAATTTTCCAGTAGGTAAGTAATTTGCAAAACTTCAAAATTAAAAGAAACATAAGGCATCTCAAAATCTGAGGTAATAAGGCAGCTGCCTTCTTATTAACTATAATTCAGATGTGTTCATAAAGTTATTACTAAAAATATATTGCAATTAGAAGAAATTATTCCTTATCACAGAAAGGATACATTCATGAGCTTGTTCCTGGAATGTGAATGATTTTTTCTTCCTAAATTACCCAGATGCAAATTGCAGTGTTCCATTAGAATGATTGAATGATTTCCATATCATCAAGTAACATCAGCACACTGTAATCTTACCCACAGCCAGGCAGAACTGCAGCACATGGACAGCCCCTTCCTGTTTCAGGAAGTTCATAAACCGAAATAAAAGGTCCTGCTGATCTCTGATCTCCTTTAGCTCCAGTTTCAGTACCTGAGTAGGTTAAAAATGCAGTCAGCCAACTTTCAAACTTGCAGTCAGCACATAAATAACACAAAGAGCTGTAGAACAAAATCAGCAGGTAAAGTAAAACACTTGTTCAAAACAGGAAAGGAAATAATTGCTGCCTTTGCTTACAGATGGTTTTTTATTTCTTGGCTCAGCAAATTTCTGAAGGAATGGAACCAATGAAGAAGTAGGCTCAGTTGCTATCTCAGGCTGCAGAAAAAAATGACAACTGGGTAAGAAAGCTTCTTTCATCAAGTGATCAAAATGCCACTGTTTTAACTCTGTCAGTACTCACTGGACTATCATCAATGAAGATCAGCAGTAAATGGTTGACAGTATCCTGCAAGAAACACAGCACAATAAATAAGAATATTGTTAAAAACTCAACAAAATAGATTAAAATAATTTCAATGCTATGTTTTACCCAAATTTAAACATGAGTATATTAATACTTTTAAAAAAGCAAAGTTGGCAATACACGTTTGAGAACTGACCTTCAGTGGTCTCAAGTTTTTACAAGTCAGGGAATTTCTGAAAAGACCTGCACAGAAATATTCTTTACCCAGTGGAAGAAAGGCCTCCAAAGTGTTTTTACTCTAAGTGCAGATCTAACAAACTAGAAATACTTCCACCCTACAGTACTTTCTGTTTGCAGCCAGGTGACACCTGCATAAGCACTGTCACTCTGCCTATTAAAATACATGCATATATGAAAACAAGGATGGCAGTGCTGCAGCTTCAGAAATAAATGCCCTCTGATTTGCAGAATTTAGGGAAAATAATTGATTTCAATACAGTTGCAAAAAATGCTGGTTACTAAGACTGCTATAAAGATCCACAGAGCTAGAGTCCAAGTAATCAAGCCCTTTTTAAATGTAGCGATAGCAACTTGTAGATGTTTACATTTAGCACAGCATCCTCCCATTTGACAGCAGCTGTAATCCTTTACTGAAAAATGCATTCTTAAGAGACCACACCAATACTGTTATTACAGTCAGTTCAGTGAGTTAATTCACATGAACAAACAAAAAAATTGGCCACAATATTTCTTTTTCTTTTATCTAGTCAAAATGCACTGCAAGTAAGTCATTGCACATAATTTGCTTTACCACAACATACTTAGCAGGTAAACAGTAATTTTGAATAAATTAAATTATTCTTGTGCTCCAAAGTCTTACAGGGTCAGCTAAGAAATCCATTGAGGGAAGGAAAACCGAACCAGGGAGAATCTCTCTAATCAGAAGGGCCAAGGATCTGAAAAGAAAATAGAAGAAAGAAAAGAAAGAAAATAAAACTCCAAAGCAATATTAGATTACCTAAATTTCTAAGTGAAGTTTCCAATTCTGTCATAAACTACTGGAAAATATTTTAGGATTTAATAATACCATAAGCAAGCGATTTTAAAGACAAATCCAAAAAAAAAAATCATAAAAAAGGGGTAAGAAGGAAGATGACTGTGAAGTTCATTCTTTCATTTTCCAAAATGATTGTACTACATAATATGGAAACACTTTAAACACAATTCTAAGTAATTTATATACCTGCACTCTGTTGACTTTGGGGGCAAAATATAAGGAAAAAGAAGTTCAGTAAGTTTTCTCAAGTAGTGAAGTTCATCTCTTCGGCTTCTCAAAGCAACATGCAGTTCTGGTCCATATTCTTCTAAAGCAGCTTGCTGCAAAAATTCCGCATTTTTTACTGAAAGTAAAAAACAGCATCACAGAGTTGCTTCAGCTTTTTCTTACTGGTAAACAAAAGATAATTGGTTGTTTGAGCTAAAAAGTTAGTATTTGTAGTACACACACAACTGCCAAAGGGATAAAATGTTGAAATTTTATGAAAGAACCTTGGCTTAGACTTTGAAGCCATGCTATGTAAAAACAAAACCTCACACTGAAATAAGAATTCCTTCACCAAACAATTGCAGTTTGCATAGTATCCAGAATGCTTTCTCATTTATCATTATATATAAATATATATAATATAAACTTTTATTTATACATTCAGTTTATATACACATATAGACTAAATATAAAAACAGCATCTGGATTCTCAAAAAAACTGCATTGTGCAAAGTCTGCCTCTAATTGCCTTTTTCCTGACCTTCTCCATGATCTCCATTTTTTTGGCCTATGACACAATTTGAAATCAACACAAACTTTTACTCAATCCTGTAGTATCTGTTTCCTCCTTAGAACACTTAAAAACAAATGTGAAGGAGCATACATTTTAAACACAGGGTGAATCAAGCCAAAACGTGCAGGAGGATATGCTAGAGTGCTGCCTCTTAAATTACGGTGGAATTGAAAGAATACCTTTTTATCAGATTAAAAACTATAGATATTAATTAGAAGCAACAATGTTACATTGTTGGCAAGAACTGAGCTGCTATAAATCACACCTAGCTGAACTAGCAATGTGGCACAGCCTCATGCCAACACCACCACCAGGCATAGTGAGGTATATAATATATTCCTCAGCTACCCTCAAAGTTAAAGCTTATTCCCAGCATATGAGAGAAGCCTGCTGGCTAGGCCTTCACAGCCAAAACCCATGAGTGGTATCAGCTAACAGAGGCGATGCAGGAATATACATCACCTGGTAAATCTGCCTAGCTGGTGTCACTAAAAGCAGAGAGAAGGAATGCAGCCTCTAGCAAGGGCAGGTAATGAATTGTGGAGGTGTCTGTGCAAATAGGAATTATTAAGGGAGGTAAGGGTAACAAGAGCAGGAGAAAAGGAAATACCTCCTAAAAGCAATCCACTTGAAAAGGATTTAGACAATAAGGAGAAAAGGCTAGGCTCAACTAGCAACCAAAGCAGGGTCTGAAAGCTGCCTCTGAACCATGTACTGTGATGGCTGCTTTAGCAATGTTTACTAGAAAGTGCTACTAAAAGTAATTTTCAGTTGCTGCTTCACATATCTACCCTTAGGAAACAAGTCTTTTTTTTTTAAATACTGAGAAAAATTGGCTATATTTACAATGTTGTACATTTAAAATACAGTTCTTTACTGCTAAAGAAAGTGTTTCCAACTCCTTGGTAGAAATCAAAGGAAACATGAAATTTGGCATAAACAGCACTTCAAGATTATCTATCTTGAAATTGCTGTTGTGCCATGAAAGACATCCAACATGATTAAACTATGTCTCATTACTCATCTTAATCATTAACACTACTCACAGGACCAATGACATGTATTTATGGATATCAAGCAGACATTTGGAGGGAAAGAAGAAAAGTTCATGACTCCAGTTAAAGTAAACATCAACACTTAAAAACTGAATGAAACCACATTTAGTAGATACAGCACTGTGGAACACAGCCAGTGAAAAAATAATAACAACAGCAAGTGCTTCCAACTATTTCTTCTATGTGCAGTTTAAATACAATTTTTACATTAGGCTTGTGAAGATACTCTTATCTTGGATAACAAATATGCTTTTATGAGACTTTTTGCTCAAAGTCTCTCCATGGCTTTTCAACATATTACAACTTCACTAATGCAGATTTCAAATCATTCTATCTATAAGAGCTATGAGGTACAGTGCACAGATGTACAAATCCCTTCATCTACAACTGCTCATCTGGAACATAAAGGAAAAACTTCAAGAAGCATTCCTAAATGATCTTGATTGCTCTAAATAGACAAAACCCATATTCCTGTTCACCCCTGTACAGAGAGAGAAATTTTGTATTTTTATTGAGGCAATAAAAATCAAAACAGAGAATACAATTATGTACTTTTTCCCTATTTGCCTTCCCAACCACCAGAAGAAAAACGCAAAAGGATCTCATTTTTAAAAAAAGAGACCATAAGGATAAAAAGACAAAGTAATATAATCTCAAACATGCATAAAAGAATATTCATACCTGGCCTTTGAAACTGGCAACATATTAAGTCTTGACATTACCTTTTTGCCTGGCCTTGGCTATTACTTCAATGTGTTTCATTGCTGCCTTGAGCATCTTCTTCGTTACAACCGTTGGAATGTCCACCTAAAGAATAATTTCAAAATCAAACCAAAACTGTTCTATCCCCTCCCCCCCAAAGAAATTTATTACAGATTACCATCAAACAGTAATTTGCTTATATGTTCTGGTCTGAACCATAAAATGAACCATTAAGAAATAATCAAAAATTCTCTAGGTGAGCTGACAGTGTCCAAGGTATATAAAAACACACAGAACAAAATGCCATAAACAACACAGTTAACACATTTACTGCCAACTCATTCCCATTATGATTTTTTCATTGCAATAAATAAAACAAGGCAGTGTGACTTTTGAGTCACAGTAGATGAAACCCAGCTCCATGGGACAATTTGACCACCAACAAAAGGAATCAAGTTAACTATGCTCTGCTTCTAACACTTGCATGCCTTAACACTCTACAGTTGTGTCCACAAGGACTAAAACCAAAGAGAAACCTTCCTACGTACAGGCAGAAAAAATGTCACCTGTCATGTGATCAAAAGAGAATTTGAGTTACACAGTCAAAAGACCGTTAGTGCCAAAACCAAAACCATGTGATCGTAAGCCAAAAAAAAAAATATATATATGATTTAATAAAGGATTGTATTAGGGTTCTGCATTTCTATTTTCTTTGGTGGCTACAAAAATGGAAGGAGAACAATTCAAGCACAAATGACTTTGTGTTGTCTTAGCCCTGCTCCAAACAGGCTCTGATCATGGTGCTCATGGTTGTATCCAAGCTGGTGCTGAAAACCTCCTGAGTTGAACACAGCCACCTCCTCCAGCCCCAATCATCTGGGTGGCCCACTCATTGAACCTGCTCCACTTTCTTGTAAAGAAGAGCCCAAAACTGGATTAGTATCCTAGATGCTATCCAAAGAGCATCCAGTGAAGGCAGATAATCACATTTTATCTGCTCCTGTCACTACAGCCCAAGATGCTGTTGGTGTTTTAAGCTGCCACTGATGGCTCATATTCAATTCACAGCTTACTATGGGCCCAGGTCCTTTGCAGCAAGCACAGCTTCTCCCTGAACCCAGTCAGTCCCCAGCCTGCACAGTTTCAAGGAATTCTTTATCACCTGCAAGTTTTTACAGAAACTCATCTAGAAGGTGATTTACACTTTGCATACTCTTTATTTTAAACAAGACACCTTAGAGATGCAAAAACATGCACCTCAGTGTTCAAAATCTAACAATTCCACACAAGTTTCTTTCCTAATGGAGGAATCCCTCCTTGATACAGCATCTTGCCAGACAAGGAAGAGACAATGCAATTGCAAAGGCCACCAGAGCCAAGAGAAAAGTTGGTTGTTTTTTATTCAATTGTACAAGGAGAATATTGCATATTCCTGCACACTCGCCTATAATATTTGAGGTGCACAGCTATGACCTGACCTGGCCAGCCCCGACAAGCCAGTACAATTGACTGGAGCTGCCTAAAAGTAAGGTCAGCTCCTGTTTACAAGCACAAAAGGACAAGCTTCTGCTTATCAATGGAAAATCCTGTCTTTTGTGCCTCACATTCCAACAGTAATTTCTAGAAATTAAGAGTTTCCTACGGCTTATAAGGATAGGGCAGTGTTTATTCCTGCAGAGGTAACTCAAAGAGCACAGTCAAGGAAATTGTCATCAACTCTGCAGTAGACACTGTGAACTTTTGTCAAAAACTTCCATCAGATGCAGGGTTATCTATACTACACCATACAAAGGTGTGGTATAACACTTCCCTTTCCTTTCAAAATCCATAACCAATCCAGCAACGGCCACAGAAAGGAAAATCCAGATCTGAAGTATTTCAGCATATTAGAGTTGACTGGCCTGAAGTGCTTCTAATTTAATTCAACAACCATGCTTTGACCTTGGCAGCTTTAAACAGAAAACAAAAGCATTCCTTCCATTAAAGCAGTTTGTAATTTTAAGTCTCAATTCAAAAGTAGAATATTCTTTGGCAAAAAAAATATAAAGATATAATGTAAAAAATGAAAAAAAGCCTGTGTTTTCTCACACAATTCTTCCTTAATTTAAACATTTTATCTCTATTAGTTAGAACTATTGCTTTCAAGCATTTAATAATAAATCCAAAACAGAGTACAGCTGTTTGGCAAGATATACAACTATTTTATTTTTCAACTGATGATGACTAATTTCTCCTCAACATATGCATTTCTGTGATTAACTCTATTTTGTAGGTCCCCTGACAGTGCCTAATACTGGCTTGATTGTTTGTTGCACACACTGCCTACCCAGAGAACTGAAGACACTACATTTAAATGCTTACTGTCAAAGGCAGAGATGGTAAATTAGCACTCTGCTTCAAGGTGCTGTAACTCACTTGAGATATCCCAATCAATGGCTCATTACATGATCAATACAGGAGACATGGTCACTCTCTGAGTCAACAATGGATCCATGCACAATGCAACTAACACCAGCAAGTATTACAACTCCAAATTAAATTTTAAGACCTTGGTCTAGATTTTCACTTTGAAGCTTTACTCCACTTTCACACGTCCATACAATATCTGTGCTACACAGACATTTCCTAATCTTCTCCCATGTCCATTTTAAAAAGTAACATGCCTGATTTAGAGTAAACAAGAACGTCATCTGGATTTGATATGTAAGAAGGAGAGAATCATACTGTTAATAAGTCATGACAAGGTACATGCACAACTTGTAGCTCAGAAAAAAAATGCTGTTAGTAAGGAGGGGGGGAAAAGACACATATTTATGGTCATGGCTCCAACAGAGAGACCAGCACTGACTAATTCTGGAAATTGAGTTAGCAACCCTTTCTGCTTAGAACAGCCAAATAGTTAGAAGCAATTCCTGTGAAAAAGGCTTGGAGCGCTTTACCAGGAAATAGCTGTGCTGTTAAAAAGAGAGCACACAGAAAAAAAGTATATGCTAATAGATTAAACACATCAAATAAAAACTTGTAATCTTTAGCACTCAAAATGCTCCTGAAGAACTGCATTAATGTAAGAACCACATCTGTTTTAATTCTTACAGTAACCTGGTCACATAATGACAGTCTATTCTTTATAGACAATGTAAGGGCCTTGTTTGCATTTTAAGAAGACAAGCAAGCAGAAGCTATAACACAGCTCACCATTTCCCAGTAGGTTTTTTTCAGTAATTCTCAAAATGGTTTCCACTTGGATTAAGTCACCAAAAGACAGCTAAAAGATCACAAGGTTTTAATAATGCCTTGCACTGGTGTAATAAATATATCCATTTGCAAGAACTGGGGAAAGGTTTGAGTCACAAGGGACCTTCACAGATCACTTATTCCAATCCCCTGCCATGGCAGGGACATCTTTCACTGAACAGATTGCTCATATTCAACACAATGCTGAACACTTCAAATGATGAATCTTCAGAGATGGTTTACAACTAGGAAGGGGATAAGTTCCAGAAAGATGGGGCAGAGACCACAAAGAAGTAACCTGGATGGTTAGAAACAACCTACAACATAGGGCTGACATTGGAATCACAATTAAAAAAAATAAAGAACTCACAAGAGAGGGATATCAATTAATTCTGATGGAAAACCAAGACTAATACCTTTAAGTCACCTTACCTTGTGAATTCTCCGAACTAAGACAGATGCAAAAAACCGTAGTGTCCCTCTCAGTTCATCCACTGAGGACTCATCATCAGTAATATTTCTGCAGTGTTTCAAAGCATGGCATATGAGAAAACAGAATAAAATAAATTTCTATTAATCCAACCACAATACATTTGGCACTATTAAAAGCATAAGAACAAGAACATTCAACAGTGATACTTCAGCTGGAATGAACTGAAATGAATGCTACCAGAGAGTCAGCAGTCTTCTGTCTGAGGAAAATACACAGCTTTCCCACAATGTCTGTGCACACAACAGCTTAAGTAAAATGTCAGGAAATTGCAATGTTATACCAATTCCTGCTATCATATAGTATCTGCACAATTTTGACTGAGTAAAATCGAACCAGTTTCTACATATGGAAACACATCCAAACTCAACAGTATAAAGGAAATTGAAATTATTTAAAGTGGCTTCTGCTTGGAAGCAAAGAAGAATTTAAACAGATTTCCAAATCGCTATGCCAAAATATCATCCAAACTTTTAATCTGGCTTGCCAGTTTCCATCCACTGCAATAAAATATGTTCAGTGAAAACTCACGGTAAAAAGAATTAAATGTGATTCAGGAAGAAAAGTACCTAAATCCATTACTTTTTTTGAAAATTGAATGAAAACAGGAAATATACTAAGTCTTAGATGAAGAAACTGCATCTAAACTGAGTGGAAAAAGATCACGATGCCAGCATTCCACAAAATGCAAGGGAAAACCAAAAATCTATCCATTATTAATATGAACTTCAGAGCATGACTAATATATTGGTAAAACTGAACTATAACAGCTGAATAATGACAAAACAAAGGAAGTTGCATCCAGTTTTAACTAATGGTCATATGCAAGAACCATCACACTTTTGGTGATAAATTAGTGTAGTAAGTAGAAATATTACTTGTGTTATAAAAGAACACTGCAAGCAAGAACAGGACATTTAAAAATAACTTTTAAAATTATGCATAAAACATTTTATATTATTCAGTATCCAACTTTTAAAGCACTTTTAGCCTGGGTTACAGAACTTTCAAAGGCATGTTGATGATGAGCAACCAGGTAAATATACTAGAGATTCCAGTGACCTGAGAGTCAAAGTATGTAACTAATTGCATGAGAAAACACCTCAAAGAAAGCAGCCTGGCACAAGAAACACAATTATCCTCCAACTGCTAATCACATGCAGATAAGAACACTGTAGGGGAAAGTTTGGTTTAAGATCAGCAGCTGATATTTTATATGCAATATGGTTAGAAAATACCCACACTGTCAAAGGGATTAGCATTGCCAAGGGGCTGGCAAACCAACTGTATTATGGTATTACTAGCATTTGACAGACAGGAAGATACATGAAGTAATTTGGACCAAGAAGTTGTTATTTTATTGACAGTTGGATAACCGGTATCTTGGCTAGCTCAACTTGGACACAACTTTATGCCACATATTCTCACAACAGATTTGCAAAGACATTGTTTTAATCACCAGCAGACTGAAGACTGGCAAAAAAACCATCATGAACCTGTAAAATGTCAAATCTCCAGTGACTCAGGGGAAAGTCCAAATAACCCTCTTGGAAACATTTTAAAAGCTGGCTGTGTTTTCCCAGAACTTTAGAAATATTAATTGTAAACAGTTACAGAGTCTAATGTCTCAAGAGAGATACATCCAACTGCTATTGCATGCAAAGCCTTATGGGATCCACTGATAAATGAAAATCATATACAAATAACAAAGTGATATTTTTCCTCTGTGTGTCAATTATTCTCACAAAACTTGGCTAACTCCTTTCAAAAAGATGTAGAAAATAAGTCACAAGCTAATAAAAATGTACAGCTATGGTTTGTAACTCAACAAAAATTCTAAATTTTTCTTGCATTACTTGCATTTAAAAAGAACTTTCATTTAAAATAGAAGCAGCTCCATATGTGAAAACACTGTGTTTAGTCACCATCAAAGAGAAATGTTTTCATAGTAACGTATCACAAAAATGTGGTAATTACTGAATTCTGTCCTAATCTGAGAGAACTGGAGTTGCAGTACCATCAATGACCAAAAATATTTAGTAAGCAAGAGTGACCCATTCAGACTTTAAACTCTATTTAAAATAAGGTCAGTATAAGTGAGATATTATATAGTCTTGCTGTACAGCATAAGCAATAGACTTAGACCTGTGTTTTGTAGCTCTACAAACTTGGCATTACTTATAGCTATGTTTGATTCTTCTCCTACAGTTGAAAAAAAATCTTAATATAACCAGTATAAATACTTTGAAAAATAAAAAACAAAAATGCACATAGGTATAATGACCTATTTCAGTAGAATTCAATGGATTTTAAGCACTAACCCTCATTCCCCTAAAGTGGTCCAAATTTAGGACCCGCTTAAATTTTAACCTGCTAATAAAAAATTAGAAATTCTTACACCATTTATTAATGAAACAAAGATAAACCAGTTTTTATATGCTTACAGCACTTTTATTCCTAAGCAAAAAATCTATGATTTTATCTTGCAACACACCCTGGAAACACAACACCTCCCTGGCTTCTGACTGAGATACATCCTGGTAACACTAATGTCCAAGACAGCATCAGTTGGCACAGCACATAAAACAAAAACGAAGGTCGTTGGAAAAATAAATAAATAAAAATTTAAAAAAAAAGGTAGCTTCTATGCAAAATCCATTCACATGAAAGGCAGAGCAGCTAGCCCAAGGAATTATGCCCAAACTTTTCTATGCAAAGGAACACAGCCAAGTGTTTTAGCAGCCTATCTGTCAAGCATGAATTGCCTGCTAGTGCTCACCCAGCCACGCTGCTAAATAAGGAGAGCGTGGAGCAAAGGCTCTGGGAAGAATTAACTGAGTTAGGTTTATTTGCTCAGAAAACAAACATGCCCTGGATGCATGAATTCTATTTCTCAAGTGATGTGAGCTTTGCCAACAGTGCAGGTACAACTAGAGTAGGAAAAATCAAAGCTGACATGCTCTACAAGCCAGCCCTCAAACTATGGCACACAGACACAGTTCAGGTCTCCCTGCACAAACCCTGCTGGAAACACCTGAATGTCAAGATTAAACAGGGTCACATCTGACATTACTACTGTTAAACTGAAACCAGTAAGCCTTTCAGGACCAAGATGCTTCCTGTAGAATTGCTTGGACATCACAGCACTCACTGTAGATCACTCAAGTCCTGGTATTTCAGGTTCACATGAACCTGAAATTTAACAACCTTCAGGCTGTTAGATTTCAACAGCACCGTGTGAATTTATGGAACTAGCTCAAAATCCAGAGGTACCACCATGCAGAATTTAAGACAGGGCAGGAACACCTACACTGCTCAGAAGAGGGCAAGATGGAGCACAATGTAGGCTGGTTGGCTTCAGACAAGGTGCACTTTACACTGCATTTCTAACTGTACATTACAGATATAGTGAATTATTATCCCCACCAGATGATGTATTCCAGACTTCCACTGCCCTGAGTGTCAGAGGGGTAAGTAATTGGTGGAAACCAAGTTTTCTTGTCACTCCATAACAAAGACATTAAAGACACTTTCCACCAGCCAAGAAAAAACTGTTTTCCAGTCATGAAATACAGGAGATGGTTGCCTTACATTTGTTACTTTATCAACAACCCAACAGAACATGCTCTAGTTTTCTGTATTTGAAAATTTAAAACCTCGAGGTTTCCAACTTGCATTCACAAGACATGGTGCTAAAGCTCCCTCTGCTGTTTGCATTAGCAGTGAAGTTTTACACTTCAGCATATTCAACACACAAAGTTAGAGGTGAGATGTGCAGGTATTGGCCACAATCAAAACCCAAGAGGCAAAGAAGTCTGAACAGTAAATTTTGGATCCCAGAGACAGAAAAAAATCCAAACGACACGGAGTAAAAATAAAAGAAAGCGTACTTTTTTTAGGACAAATTGAACTTTCCATTTAATGAAAAAGTCAAATTCAGAATTAAGGCAAGATGTTGTTTTAACACATTAATACCAGCATTATCAGTTATAATATTTTAATATCAAATATTTTAATATCTTCTTACAAAGCATTGCAAAGCACTATAATATATATATAAAAGTACAAGGAAGAAAACCTGAAAGAAAAAAAAAAACAACACAGAAAAAATAATCAGCCATAGTCTTTTCTTTATTCGCTATTTAATAGTTATTTACACAGCACTAGTCTATTCAGCACAACATAATCACTGATAGTCTTAAAAGCTGGAAAAGTTAAAAATTAATGAGATGATGCCCAAGAAGTTGGCCATAGGTAGTTTAAATATCTTTTCTCCAAAACCCTGCAAAGTTTGTTTTTTGGTTGTTTTTTTTTTTTTTTAAGCAATGTGATAGATCAGTATGCTTCTAATCTGAAAGTAAACTTCAAAGGTAGTGACAGGTTGAATTTTCACACAGATTTTCATCAATCTGTATTTAGCTCCAAGTAAGAGTTATCTCAAAATAAAAAAATAGACAATCTAAAAGTGGTTTTAGGATGAAATCTGAATTTCAGAACCACCTCTATTATAACTAAACTATCAAAAGATCTGTTCTACTCTGCTAAGAGACAATAAAACAATGATTCCTAGCACTCAAAAGGGTCCTTTATCTTTCACTAAGGAAAGAGAAATGTTTATTTTCAGGTGTAAACTTCTCAAACAGGTTGATAAATATTTATGATATTAAAAATAGTAACTTTTAGGTAAAGCTCGTACCTGTACCATGGATAAATAAAGTTTTCCAGCACCAACTCAAGCACCTGTGCAGAACAAAGACAACCATGTTACAAAATAAACAGTTTACTACAAATCTTTGTTAGAAGAGTTAACATCACAAACACCTTCCAAAACTCATAGGACATAATTTATACATGATAAAACATAAAAATGTGTAAGTTGTGATCCTGTTGCTAGATCAACCATTTTGCATCGTGATCAGTACTTTGGGCAACTAACATCAAAGTGATGCTTTCATCAGATATCAACAAAACATCTGCCACAAGTACTATCAGTAACATGAAGCACAGTGTCATGGCCACTGTCAGGCAAAAGCTACAGAAACTGTAATCTTACCTTAAACAGCCCATCCCTAAATTTTCAGATCAGTCCCTGTTCTTTTCTGGCGTAGCATGTAGTGTCCCACAGGCACAGTTACATACTACCCTTACACACACCTCCATCCTTTCTCACCCAACCTCCACCTTCAAGATGGGACAGTCATTCCTGCATGCTCACCACTCTCAAAGAAAGCAAAAGAATAGTCATAAATAGCAATTCCTATGAAAGCCATCCATAACAAGGAAAGAGACAGAAGGATGCAGTATTCTTAAGATTCCTCTTCCTTCAGTATAACCCCAAGATATCACCCACACTACCTTCTCCCACTGCAACTTATCCCCCAATTTGAATCAGGGTTTTAGAGATCAGTTCATCCCCAACAGCATCAATGCTGATGAGGGGAGTAAGAGAGAATACATGTTGCTACGTGAGGCTCCTCAGCCATGTTCTGCTGAAGGAAAGGTTTTTCAAAGCCACTGTGTACAAAGAAAACTGTGAAGTCTGTTTGAAAGGAAAGCTGAATGTACCAGCTGATACACAAGTGTCATTCATGAGAATAAGTGCTACTCTTCTCACAAGATGTGCTGCTGCACTCATTCACACTGCAAGAATTCAAGACTTACTAAATTTATATTATCTTTAGGGTACTACATGCCTCTGCTCCTCTCATGATTATAAAAGCATACTCAATAAAAAACACACATGGCCTTTTTAATTCTTCTCAACTCTTCAGACCTGAGCAGCTCAAGAACACTCTTCTTCTGTCTTCACTAGTAAGAATATCACCTACTCAGATTGGATAAGATACTTTCTCTTTTCCAGCTGTTCCATTTCAGTGATTTTCTTCCCCTCTCTCTGAAGAGATGTCTTGCAGCTTGGGATAACATTAGATGTCTGTGTTATGGACCACACAAAGTCATCAGTGTCTTTTCTCCTACCCTTATGTGCTACAGCAGTAATAGATCTCAAAACTGTAATACCATCATATGTTAATGATGGATGGGTAAACTAAATGTTTTATCATGTTGTCGTGTGACATCCCCATCCCCCATCTCGTATTTCCATTTAAAAGCAGGTGGAAGGGTAAGGGAAATGACAACAGATGCTTCAATTCCCAGTCTAGAAGAAATTAAGAAATCCCAGGGAACCTTCTATGGAAATCAATCTTCGGACAATAAAAAGGAGACCTCATCCAGCTCCAGTCAGCAATCACAGGCCATTAGCCATAAAAGCAGTATATTAAACTACTTAAACCAATTTCCCTGATGCCTTCCATAGCACTGCCACTACATGAGCCACAATTTGCTCCACAGAAATCTCAGTCTCACAGGTATGGCGACACTATTTTTCTTCATGCAGAGTTTCTAACAAAATAAACCTCTTTCAAGGCTCAAAGTGCACTCTTCAAAAGAAATGCCTTACAGAAAACTTGCAAAAAAATCAATCTGTCTATTAAAGGAGCCCTTTTCCTTCTTCCTCCACTTTTCCTCTGTGCTTCCCCATCAGGAGCAACAGCAGCAGAGCAACTTCTGTTTGGAGTGGAAAGTGCACTTGCAGAGCCTTCAAGCACAGAACAGTGCATTCAAAGGTATACAATGAACTCCTCTTGAAACAGCTTTCTTCATTTATGACTACTATTTTTGAACTGAGAGCCTGTCTATCAAGTTTTCCATCAATGTGCCACTACAAATTCAGTTCATTAGATGCTAACATAACTTATTGGCCCTCTCTTCCTCTATAGTCCTATGGAGGCCTCTGAAGGCACTTGAAGAATTGTTTCCAACAGAGAGAGATCTGATACTTATTGCTGCCTGAGCAAAACACAGTTCTGAGATTCATCTTCCCATAGTTATTAAATAAGCAAGGAAAGTAAAAAAAGGTGCAAAACCTGATGATCCTTCCCACTCAAAAGTGGAAGACAAAGTCTCCTTCAGATTCATCCCATGTTGTAGTAACTGAGCCCAAGCTGAACCATCTTACAGACTTGCCAGTGTTTCTCTTCCACAGCCACACTAAGTGCAAGCTTTATGGTACTGCTTCCACAGAACACTGCAGACAATCCCACCAGACAAAGACACAGAGACAGCATGCACAGAGACAGACAGCTAACTCAAAATGCACTTTTCACTGGAGTCCACTTATTGCTGATAAGATATCAGAAGGCAAGACACAACCTGCTACGACTCAGGTTACCTATATGGCCCTAATAAAACATGTGTGGGCACAGAAAGCAGCCCCTACTTGCAAATTAATTAAACACATGGCAGAGGCAGTTAAGTATGATGCTCCATTCCACCAAGGTGTTGAACAGAAGTTAAAGCAGAGCTACTGTGTGAAATCATCCCTACTGCAAAAATGGAAGTGCTCAAGAAGTAATAAGCCATTATTACTGCCACTAACTTTTTCAAGGCATGTAGTCCATACCGGTTTTCCTTCAACCCTATCAGCATTCCAGACTGTATAAGTGCAATTGTGCTTGACAGAAAAAAATTGGCCACATCATCCACTACACTTTCATGAAGCACTGGGGAAGCAGGACATGTGCACCCACTTCCATTCTATCAACAACAAAAATATTATTCAGGCTCAATTGCTCACATTGCACACACACCAATGAAGTAGATGGGACACCTCAAAAAATGACAGCTAATGATAAGCCACTTCCTTGTCTGTAAAGTATTATCCTCCAGTTTTAAATACAAATGATGAGTCATTTCATTCAAAGCCTACCTATTTTTCAAGCATTTTGCAAAATGACTGGTTCTACTATGCGTGGGCAGCTTTGAATTGGAAAAAGATTACAAGTGTAAAACCAAATACAGCAGGCAGCAATATAAGGAGCAGCTGAATGAAAAAAAAAAAGAGAAATTATTTTCTAGCATGCACTGCAACACTGCAAGCTAGTCAGTCTTTGCTGCTGAGACAAGCTTTTTGGGGACTGCCACACAACTGACCCCAATTGTCAGGAGGAGGAACTGCGCAGACGAATGATGCTGAATCAGTGGCAGGTCAGAACTACCAGGCTCAATCACAACAGAAAGGAGCAAGGATTTGATACATAAACCACAATAACAATTCTAAAGCCTTAAAAGAGAGCACAACCTGACAGCTGAGGCCACTTTCTGGGAGTAGAACAAGCCACTCCAATAAGAAAGCATACAGTCTATCGTGCTACTGCAAGAGTTCAGGACTTGCAAAGAGCACATTCAAGCAACAACTGATTTCTTGTCAGGCATTTGTCTATTTCTTGCTTTTAGAAAACAGAAAAAAACAAAACTCAGTCCCATAATGGAGTCAAAAACCTGAGAAGAATTAAATGAGATCAAAAGACAGCAGCATCTTGATCCAGTGAGACTTTTTTTCACCATGCTGACAAAGAGTAGTTGAGCAGCTTTCCACAGGTTTGACTTGCAACCGTCTCTCGCATAGCAAAAATGAGATTGCATAAAAGAGAATTGAATCCTGTTGTTCTGGTAATGAATTCATCTTTTTCTCTACAATCTGTAGCACCTTGATAATACACAATGTAAAACTAACCAACTGATATCATGTCCTAATTCAAAAAGAAAGAAAACATTGAAGAAACAAGCATAATGCAAAATGGATTAGAAACTGGAAACAAAATTAAAATTAGGTCACTGCATTATTTTTGTGCAAGATGCAGCCCAAATTATAAAATACTGATGGATGCATGGTTGAGACAGTTTAGCATTCATCTGTAAAAACAAACATGAACGTGGAGGGAGGAATGTTCAGGCACAGGCTTGGTTATTCTTCTAAACCACACACAGCAGCTGAATAGACTAAAACAAGACTGCAAACGATTAAGAATTTGCAAAGTGAGACAAACTATCATCACAATCCAAGACAGAAAAATCCATACTTGTGAGGAAAACTTGGATTTCTTCTGATTTGAGTGTGTATTAAATTATTCTGAAAGCACTTGAAAAACACAAGCTTGAAGGTTCTGCACCTGGCTCAAATTAGAAACGTTTGGAAATGAGGATATTGCCAAAATTCTTCAAGCTGCAAAAAAATAACTAGAAAAATTAAAACATAATAAAAAAATTCCTAAATTATTCCAAGTATTTGAAGAAACTGCTTTTTAGAAACAGACTGCACTCTGCACTCCTTTAGAATCTAATTAACCTTAATTCAATTCACACTGTATCAGCTTCTCTCTAATGTATGACTAACCCACAAAAGAAAATAAGAGCAGTCTCTCCTTCCAACCTGAAGCAGGCTATCCAATTCCAGACCAGCATTACATTCTGCATCCTCAGAACAGGTGGTGAAGAGGAATACGGTGCAGGCAGAACCCCTTGCTACCCTTTTAACCAGTAGAGAAGAGCTGCAGTGAGGAACCATGCAATGAGATTTCTCACCCCAAACAGTATCTGTCCAACACAGGTGAAAAAGGTGACTCACACTACTTGTTTGGGTCCATTGAGGAGGGTGACCATGGCTCAATGCCCTGGAATGGTCCAGAACCCAGGGCTGGTTCTTCCCTCCAGGTAAGCACACAAAGGAGGTAAAGGAATGAGAAGCATGGCCATGGATACACATGACCCACACCTGCAGTGCTAAATAAAGCAGGGCCTGGGACATGCCACTGAAGTGAAAAGTAACAGCAAAGAAAAGGTCACTATTTTGGTAAAAGCAGAACTACAGCAATCACATGGAAAATGCCAAGAAGGTAACTATGTTATCTACTCATATCACTTGCAAAGAGATACTACAAAGAACCTTCTCAGCATCAAATTTCCATTTAAGCCAAACAAGAAAATTTCCAATTCTTCAGCATCTACAACATCCTTCATTAGACTGCCCCAGCTATTTGGTACCACAAATCCTAAAAATATTAAATGCATGGACGCATTTATTTTACATTCTATTATTAAAGCAAGAGTGTATTGAAATTCTATTCAGCAATATTGTCGTCTTAATACAGTTAAACTTATTTTAAAAATAAATTAAGTAGCTTTAAAAGAATAAATGTTTATTTCTGAAATCACAGAAGAAGTCATTTCATTCAACTAGAGGAAGTCAACAAGTTGTTACCTGTTCTTTTTAAAAAACATTTTTCAACTGTCCATGCCTTCCTCAAGGTATTCATTCTCCTCCCACTCCTTCAGTGGGCCATGCTTGGGACAATGTCTGTCAGAGCTGAACTGAAGTGTCAGCTTATGCCACAGACACACATGGCTCTGACTTCACACACCATGCTGCTAACTGCAAGAACTGACACACAAAAACTGACTCACTTCTGCTATGCCAGTTGTTCATCCTCCTCCCCCAGAACTCCAAAGTTGGAATTCTAAATAAATGGATATTAATCTACATATGTGCTTGTGTACCTTCCTAGCTTCAAAAAACACAAAGCTTATCTGTTTAGCTCCCAATACATTGCATCAATTACTAATCAAGGAAATAAAAAACCAAGCCCAACAAAAAACTGCTCTTCAAACAGCTCTTTTTTAAAGAGATTAGAACGAATTAAAATTTCTGATTTACAGTCTTGCTACAAAAAGTAAATATGCTGTTCTTCTCTGAGTAAATTCAGCAATTTCTTTTTAAAGAAAGGTTTTGTTACAGCTTTATCTGATGACTTTAAATAGATTCATGGAATGATTTGGGTTGTAAGGGACCTGAAAGATCCTCCAGTTCCCAGACCCTGCCACGGGCAGGGACACCTTCCACTTGGCCAGGTTGCTCCATCCCACCTGGCCTCAAACACTTCCAGGGACAGGGCAACCAAAAGTTCTCTAGGAAACCTGTTCCAGCACCTCACCATGCTCACAGTAAAGAATTTCTTCTTAATATCTAATCTAAACCTACTCTGTCAGTTTGAATCCATTCCCCTATGCTCTTGTAATTTTCTCCATCTTTCTTGTAGGGTCCCTACCATCAAATTCTCATCTTCAGAACTTTTGTAATTGGATCAAATCATCTTTTACCCTCAACTCCAAGAAACTAAGCAGGCTGAAATCCTTTATTTCTACGACACAGACATGCTCAATTTTAACTGATCTTTCCATTATTCTTCCCAATTTACGCAGACATTTTTTCTGTGTTTTAGGTGCACTGCTACACAAGCAGTCCATGTTTAAAAGCAGGCCATCTTGGCTCCCTGCTCCCAGCAAACACTCCTTTGACTTGACTTGTATTTGAACAAGTTAAAACACCTGCAAGGTACATCTGAACCATCTAGTGAACCAGAAGCAAAAGGTTTCAAAGACACATAATAAAAACCCACAGAATTTTAATGTACTGAAGAAACAATGCACCAATTACCTCTGAAAGTGATGCATCAACCTTGGAAGGCACTTTCAGATCCAGCCATGGCTGATAGTTTTCCAGAAGCAAAGTAGGTCTGTAGGAGAGCATGGAGAAGTTTATGTAACAATGTACAATTGACAGGTTCCTACTGTGAAGTGTCAAAGGGCAGCAGTGCCAAGCTTAGGAGTGCCACACATGTAATTTACCTGTGCCTCTTGCATTTGACCTTGCCACACACAGCACAACTGTGACCATGGGGAAACAGCTCCGGCAATTCCAACTGCTAAAAGATTTGGACAAGCTTACATTCTCCAAAATGATGACTCTAGTAACATAGCCAAACATTTGTAAATCTCCTTTCAGAGCATACTACTACAGAGAACTGAATAAAGACAAACTTATTCTTCCAGCAGGAAAACAAGATAACAAAGCATAGCATGAAAAACAACAGAATCTTAAAAGAAAAATCGCTTCCACTGAAACAAAGTGAGAGGACACAGATATCCTTTCACACCTCCACTCACCTCCCTGTATATTAATCAGTCTAGTAACAGACCAGATGGTTTCTCTGCCTTACTCATAGCCTTGAACTATTGCAACTATACCCTTTTAGCCCTATGAAATTCTACATTGAATTAAGTTAGAAAAGAGCAATTTGCTTTGGGAATATTTTTCTTTTTGAAATGCAGTACTGCTTACAGAATTTTGATTACAGTGAGCAAAGCGTCACCACTGGCCTGCCAAAAGGAGGGTATCTTCAGAAAAGAAAAAGCCCCCTTAAAGGGGCAAACAACAACATAGTTTCTCCACTGCCTGCTACTCAAATGCTCAAAATGTGCAATGAGAGAAGCAAGAAGCAACATCCTTGGACAGCCCAACAACCGGCCTTGCAGCCATACGTGGATTTGATGGGACTATGCAGAAATACGCAAAGAATTCAAAGTCCTAACCATCATCTACTTGCCACAAAACACCTGTCAGCAGGACTGCGTGAGCTGTACTGACGCACAATATTTCTGAAAGCAGCTAGGCTTAGACAATAATTACTACTCCATATAGATTCTTATCGTATTTTTAAAAAGCGCAAGACTCTTTACAGGCATATTTACCTTGGGTTTATATTTTATTGTGAACAGAAAATTGGGCAGGAGGGAGTCCGGTCCCAAGGAACAGTAGAAGGTGACGACCCCAGCCACGAAGGACCAGAAGACCATCAGAACATGAAGATACCTTACAGACACACAGGAAGGAAAAGCCGCTGGTGAGAAGGCGCAGCGCCGCCCGCGCCCGGCTCCCCGCCCGCCCGGTTACCGGTTCAGGAGGAGGGTGGCGGCGCCCAGCCCCAGGAGGAGGCAGCAGGAGAGCGGGTACTGCCGGCAGGTCTCCCGCAGCCCCTCGGCGCCCCGCAGCCGCCGCAGCAGCCGCCGCCCGGCCGCCCGCACCCCCCCCATGGCGGCCGCTGCCGCGCCGGCCGGGCCGGAGGCGGGGCCGCTTCCGCTGCCGGCGCCCGCTGATGGCGGAGAGGCCGCGACGGGCCCGCCTCAGGGGCCGCCGGGGCGGGGACGGCGGCGGGGGCGGAGCGGTGCCCGCGGAGCCGGGAGCGGCGTGCGTGCAGCAGCGCCGTGGCATTTGGAGCTGCGCCGTGTCACGTAGCGTGCTAAGCACTGCAAATAGAAGGGCTCTGATGACAGCAAGCTTACCTCGTTATAAATACTTGGGTTCTGGACAACGAGGGGTTCCCAGCGCCAAGCGGCCAAAAAGTGCTACGTCTGATTAAATGCTCTATATTTGGATGATGACTGAACTAAACCATTCAGTGACTGGAACACTAAAATCCTATAAACACCACTCAAAGCTTCGTATATTGGCTGTAAAGAAAAGGAACAGGGTAGGAAATGTAATAAGATCCCACCTTAACATCAGTAAGTATCTAAGAGTAAGAAATTGAAAAGAGAGGAATGCTAGAATGTAGTTTATTGCCAGCGAGAAGAATTTAAAGCCAACTTCACACGAATAACACCTTCAGTTACAGTGTAAGCCACAAGCTTTCAAACCGCTGGAGTGCTTTCAGCAGCTCTGTAGTTGCACAGCCTTACGAGACTCAAGGCTCTGCTAATAAGACACGGCTGCTTGTGGGTGTATCAGTTCAATGGGCAAAATGAAACAACTTCTGGGAGCTCGTATCCATAGAGGGGATTCTAAGTGCAAGTATGAAAGAAGCCTGCTCAGAAAGAGATGCCCGCTTTTAGTTGTTTTGAGAAGTTGCTGTTGCCTTGTATGTCCATTTGCACGAGCCCCGCGCAGGCACATTCAGCACACTGAAAAAGCGAGGGCACATGAAATACTGAAATACATCTGTTCAGATGAGCCATGTTTACAAATCTTCACTGAGGTCCTCTGCAACTACGCTGTTAAGAAAATACTGGTATTTGGAGGGTGAGTCAGCATCTAGAAATCGAAATCCGAAAACAGCTCTCAGAATCTTTGCTCGGATGCTTTGTCAGTTTATGCAACACTTCCCTTGACCTCTCGAGTAGGTGAAACGCTGCAGCTCAACTTCAGTATGTTGACCTTTCTCAGAGTGCTTGGCAAAAGTCCAGGGTCAGCTTGAATTTCTTTAAGAGTCTCTGCACAGTATTATTTCATGTCAGTCCACGTTTTCTAGAAGAAAAAACCAAGGTGCATTCATACAGCAAATCTCCGTACGGCCTATTCAGAGGAAATCAATTTTCCTAAGATGCATTTCTTTGTTATCAGCTTACTTTATCCTCAGCTTTACTGCTGGTGAGTTTTAGTCACTTATCTTGAAATGCTTTTAATAAGGAGTAACTTGTAAAAATCTTTAATTCTTACAATATTTCATGAGGATGCCACAGCATAGCATATCTGTGACACAGGAAGTGACTTGCACAGCAAACCAACTTAAGTCAAACTTCTGCTTCCATTTGCATTCTCTCCTTCAGGTAAAGTTTCTTCAGTTTATAGCTTCATTGTTCACAATTGTGTTTATTTACTGTAAAGTTGCCACATTCACATCTGGCACTAATTGTACCTCATTATCTTAGAAACTGTGCAATTTCCTTCACAGACTTTACATCTGCTGGGCAGACACAACAAACTGCTTTACCCCATCCTGCTCTGCTGGAGACAGCAGTGTTGGCATTGCCATCACCCTCTGTCACTACAGACAGACCCCTAGCTTGTTCTGGTACACTGACAGACTAAGCAGATGTTTGTTTGTTTTTCAACAAAATAAAACTATAGAAGAACAAAAGGGAACTGCTGAAAACATCAAGGTTTTCAAAATTCTTTGAGAAATAAGAACTTTATCCATTCCCTGGAAAGAGAAAGATTTGAATATCAAGGCTCTGAAGTAATGTGGCCAGGATTGGGTTATTCTGGATAGATTTTATTTTAGTATTTAAAATGTAAAAGGATATTTCACTGATCCTAAAGTCATCTTGTGGAGTCAGTTCTCCCTGTTTTGGGGTTTAGGGTGTGTTTTCTTTGATGGCAGGAGAAGCTTGCCTATTCTGGCATTTAAGAAGTATATTAGAGCAGATTTTCAACAACCTGAAATATAAAACTTCAATTCTTGGCTAAGTAACATCAGTTATTAGGCTGAGATTGTATTTACCAAAGTGCTTCTTTTTTTACCTTAAAAATGCTTTTTTAAAATAAGCCAGACAGCAAATTGTAATAAACAGATTCTCACCAGTTAATTGCATTTAATTTATTCTGCAAGTCTGCTTTTGCTCTTTTCAAGGCCTTACATAGTTCTCTCTTTCAAGGATACAGTTGTCAAGGCTAATTTACAATATCTAATCCTTCATATTTACTCAAAAGTAATGATTGTTATAATTATTCCTCACAAATCCCTGTTCATTTTGTGGGCCCTTTCCAAGAAACTTAAAAAGAAGGCTTCATATTAACCTTTAACTACAAACATTTAGCAGAAAACTCTAGAGAACACTTATTTTTAATATTCAGCAAATAGCTAAGCTTAAGTAAAGAAGTGAATCTGAAGTTGGCCCATCAGATTCCAAGAAAGACAAGCATTAGTAGGCTCTTTGTACTTGACTTTTTCAGATTCAAAACTTAAAGAACATCCACCAACAGTTACTGGTTTCCACCTGAGATGATCCAGGAGTATGCCACAAATGTAAGGTGAAAACTGCCCTTTAGCACTACTTTCTGGGCTTTAAAAGAACACTGAAACTCCAGGGAAGTGATGGCTGACCATTTGCTGCACATTTCTGGTTTCGGTAGAATAATTACCAGCACTTTGAAAAACAAAATTAGCTTTATTGTTATAAATACAGTTATATTCATTTGTCTGTTAATGAGTTAACAAACTGTTCATAGTCTAGATTTATGGCATTTGGAAGTCATATCCAATATCCACACTGACCCAGGCTTGCCAGCTGCATGGAAATGTGTGCTGCCTGTAGTTGTAGGGTCTTGTATTTGCTTCCTGGATCACATGCTGACCCTCAGTATGACCAGATTAAAGCAAACTGGATGAGAAAGTGATAACCTGGGCCCAGAAGCACCTGCTCAATACAGCAACAGGGACTTTGGGTTCCTGGATAAAATCTCTCACAAGTTTTCTTCTAGACAAATGGGAGAATTCACCTGCTGCAGTAAGGAGCAAAATGGCAGGTGGGAGGGAGAAATGGTTTAAGAAAAGATGTGTGAAATATTTTGTAAAAGATCACTGGTCTCCACACTTGCAGGGAATGACAGAGACAGGTTGTGTTGTTTGTTTAGAAGCAGATTTAGAAAGCAATTGAAATTAAGGGGAAAGGCTAAGAAGTTTCAATTATAACATACCATTAAAAATTAATCTTTTTTTTTTTAAAGAGAATGTAAAATACAGTTCTGTTAGAAAACCTGAAATTACTTACTAAGCTGTGTTAGGACTAAAAATAGCAGGCAGAATAAAGACTTGCAGTGCAAAAAAAAAGAAAGACAAGGAGACTGGAACAATGCTCTGCATACCAGGGGGGTGCTGAGCACTGAGTGTGTTAGAATTTCACTGGGACAAGGTCCACTGGGAAGAAGAAAGAAAGCCAAAACAAAAAACAGGCAATGTACTAGAGTCAGTTTTGCCTTGAAGAACTTGAAACTCTCAAGGAGAAAGCAAAAAGATTCAGAGACAGACTGGTGTATAGAGTTGTTTTCTTCAACTTGTTTAACATAGAAAGGAATTTTATGAAGAAATTCTCTCACAGACAAGACACTGGAGAGAATTTAGATATTAGAGATGAAAATAATTTGTTTGGCGGTAAACTACTATTTATGGGACATTAAAAAAAAAGAAAATAGAGCAGTAAGTTGCAAGGTGTAGAAATTGACTACAACACAATAAGAAATAGAGGCCTGTAGGAATATGTACAAAAAAGAGGAGAACTAAATGTATACGGGTGACACTGGAAAATTGTTAAAATAAATTATAATTATGATTTAGAGTGATATTTGGCAAAGTTGTACTCCATAAAAATTTTATCTTCATTCACCTGAGAAAAAAAACAGGTTTTTGGATATGCACCTTAAGTATTTAGTGAAGTTGGTAAATTGGCTGTATGTGCAAAGGAAAGATCTGGAAAACCCAAATTCTTTGAAAAATGTAAGCTGATCAGAGAGGAATGAGGGAATGTCAAGATGGATGTTAAGAATTTGTAAGAAAATGCTTGTGAAAGAACTAAGGAGCTGTACTCATGCAAACCGTTAAAACAATGCCTGAGCACATATCTAAGAGCTCAGTCAAAATGGAAATTAATCTGTTGACTTACTGTGGGGATAAAGAAAACCTTGCCCTGGACACAAACTGTGAAAATAACTATGTCAGGTCCTGAAGGGAATTCCTGCTTACCAGCCATGGTCAGTGGGGAAAATTTTCAAGACGGGAGTTCAAGGATGAACTTGAGCCAGAATCCCTTGTTTTCAGCTGAATTAAAAAGCATCAAGATAATCCTGTTAGATTATGTGTTTCTGTTAAATAATTACAAACTGTTGCAGCACCTACACCTCAGAACTATGGTGAGACTTGAAGAATTTAAAGCTAGTTAGGTTTTTTGTCATAGATACACACTGGACTCATGGAACTACTGTGTTGGATCAGCAAAAGTTCAGCTGGGTGAACATCCTGTTGATGATGGCTATCAGGGATACATACCTAGGAAAAAGCTGTAAAAGCATGGCAAGAATATAATAATAAGTCCCTGGAACTCTGATCCATAGTCTTGGGGATATCCTGAGAGGGAATTTATTTCCTAAGTTTCAAGTTGCTTTTGAAGAATGAGAAACTTTAACATCCATAAAAATCATGCAAGGAGTTCCACCCCTTGCACTTGTGTGAGTGAAGATACAGCTCTCCAAACATTAATGTGTTTATTAGAGATGGTGAAAAATCATTCCCTATTCAGCACAATTGCTGCTTATCATTTTACCAAAATGCTCTGGTCACCTGAGAAAACAATCTTTTCTAAAATTAAGATTCCTGCTCCAGTGACTTGTCCGTCACATAAGAGCATTTTTGTACCTTTTATCATCTTTATTCTCCTTTTCCTTTTGCAATTTTATTATCTCCTCTGTTGTGTAGCAGTGAGTAGGGACAGGCTGCAACATAAGGAACAAAACTGTTAAGAAAATAGCATTCAAAATTATTTTTATTAGACCTAGTACCTTCTTAAATAGTTTGATTTTTTTGCCCTGCTTCTAGAGTATTTTAACATTTTTGTCAGTGAAGATTTATGATCCTTTTTCCTCATTTGGATACAACTCTCATTTCTGATGGATTTTTTTTCCACCTTAAAAGAAAAACAGTGAAAAAAATCCCAACCTAAAGCCTTCACATATTCAGGAAATTCTAATCAACAGGCAGAAGTCATTAAAAGTGGAAAAAAGACTAACTGTAACTACAGGTTGCTGCTGTAAGGCAGCTAGTATCCAAGAAAGCTTTCTGTGGATACTTAACATGAGCATGTAAACCCAGACCCAGTGATGAGATCTGCAAGATCAGGCTTCTTGTGGTGACTGGTGAGCTGGTATCCTGGAGCCCTCTGCTTTTAGCTTCTGTGGACACAGCAACAAATTCCTAGAGTGTTTTTGTCAGGTCAGAATTCCACAGAGATATTTTTAGTTCAAGCAACCAGTTTCTCTGACAACATGAAGTATGTAAAAGCAGCATAGGTTAAAAGTTAAACAACATAAATTGTCACTTTGCAAAGGTTATTTTGCTTACGTGCTTACGTCTTTCATCAGACACTTCATAGGAACTGTTACAGAGCCAGTTGTATAACCAGGATATTGTTTTGTTTACCATTTGTTGGCTGAGGACACATGGAATCAATCTGGTATTTTCTTCCTTTTAAATGACCTATGGGAAAAACTGAAATATTTACAGAATGGTTCAAGAGAACTTCACATAAATGCTACATTTCCCTAGCAAGAATATTGAAAATATTGAATATATGACAAAAAGCAAAAAAAAAGTCTGATTCTGTGCAAACAGGCAGAATGCACAAGGTGATACTACAAGAGCCCCTGGACAGAGGGCTGTTCCTCCTCATATGTATGGATGAGTCCTAAGGCTTTTTGAAAACAGCTTTTTGGAGCACATGGGCAGCTTGCCCATGTCTTACCTATTGTGTAGTATACCTGGAGCATACAGCTCTGTGGTAGAGCTCCACTGCAAGAGGAATACGATTGTTTTAATGAGATCTCAGTACCATGCCTTCTGCAAGGCCAGGCTTCCTTACACTCATAATTGATCAATCCTTACAGCTGATCAATGCTGTCTATCAAAGAGGTACCCAAGTTCCTGGAGGTATCCCAAGCTTTTTTGCCATCCAAATTGCTGGTATATCTGATAGAAAGGCATATATTATTACATAGCACTTCCCCTCTAGCACTGGCATTAATAGAAGCAGATGGTCCCTCTGTGGGCCTACCAGCAGACAAGGAAAAGGCACAAACTGAAATCAAGAAGCAAGGACTATTTGAAAAACTTGGTGAGTATTGCAAAACTCCACTGAAGTTTTGCTTTGCTTTTTATTTTCTGTTTTATTTAAGTAAACTAGCATTCTAGCTAGGAAAGGATTGGAGTTAATAAGGTCTGATACCATGTAGGGGACTATTATTACCCCTCAGTATTTTTCTGAAACTCAATAAATTGATTTGTGACTGAATTATTTGCTACTATATAAGCTACCTAGCTTACCTTTGTACAAAAGAATCACAAAACAAACTGCCTAAAACATCAGGCATTAAGTTTTTCCTCTTTCATAGAAACATTTTAAAGTATATATTAATAAAGAAACATTTTTATATGAGAATCAGTTTACTATCCTTTCTATCAATCTTTAAGGAATAACACTTGCTTCCCCTTAAGACACTGTGAATCTTCCAGTCCAGTCTCAAGTTTGGATGTTCTCTGTAGGTAGTTTGTAGTATTTTCAACACCACCACCACTTCAGAAACTGCAAGTGAAGACTGAGGTCTTTGGGATTTCGAGATATGCTTAAACGTAGCGCCTAATGCAACACAAAGAACTTTGATGCTGCAGGTAGACCTCAAGTTGGGGTCACTGCAGTTCAGATGGAGGGAAGGTTTTTTTTCCTGAAGAAAGTAGATTTTGCTTCAGAAGATAATCAAAACAGAAAGGATTATCTAATATCATCCAGGTTCCTAGCAGACCATATAATGATGAGTAGAAAATTCTCCACCTACCACCATTCAGCTTAGATGCAGTAAATTGTACATTAAGTACTAAGCTGTAACTGTAGAGTGCTGTTTTGTCCACATCCAGTGTGTTTCTGGGATAGATTATGATCAAGAAACTTGGGGGTACCAGCCAGTCTCAAATTCTGGAAAGCCCATGTATCTGATGTGTTCCTGGACCACTGCCCAGCTGTGTGCTCCCCTCTCCATTTTCCCCTTAGCTGTTAGGGCTGCAGAAGTAAAGCTACCCATGCAGTAATGACTAACTCTCCCTCCCCAAAGCCCAAGGGCAAAAAGAACAGAGAAAGGACCAAACTGAAATCATGTACTATCTGGAGGGGCAGCCTTGACACTGAGAAGACATGAATTTAGTACATTTAGTCCAAGGTGTCTTAGTTCAAAGCTGCTCACCTGAGTTTCACGAAGAACTCAGACCAGGCACCTATCTCTGCAAGTTCCTAATTTCACATTACTTCTACCTTCAGGCACATGCCCTTTTCCCAGTCTTCAGAGATGCTGCTCACCATGCTCACGCCTGCAGACAAAGTGACTTTTCCTGACTAAAAGCTCTCTATGAAAACAATCCTGTGTATTCGCAGTACTAATGAACAACATTCATTTCTTTTAACATTGATCCTCTTTTAACTCAGGAAGTAGAGACCGTGCTGGCAAACAACTTCCAAGTGTATTCTCCTCTACCACATTTCTTCTTCAGCCTCCTCCTACCTTCTGATGTGATACAGGCCTTAGCTTTAGAAAAAAAAATCCCTTTTGTTCATTAAGGAAGTGTAATTCCTTGAACTCAGACATGTAGCCTAGACTCAAGGAAACAGAACATCTTCAAACAAAGTTCAGCAACCTCATACTGGTTCTTAAGTCTTCATCTCTTGGGGTCCCAGAGATATGCTTCCAAGCACATACTGTTAATTTTAAGCACTTTCATTTCTGAGCAGCAACCACTTTCAGGGTAGAATACACCTATATTTGGGTTCCTTGCACTACCAAGTCTTTAATGAATTAATTATCAGCCACTTCTCCCTCGCAGGATGATGAGCTTGTATTACACTTTTCAAGAACAAATGTGACTCTGTACAAGGCACTGGTACACTTGGGAGCTCTTTGGGCCCATCCTACACTTGAACACTGCAGAGGCTGCTGAATTGGCATTGATTCACCCCAGCTTTACAAGTGAAATACCTATTCTCACTTTGTGCCCTGCATCGAGACATTCAAATCAAGACTTCAAATGCAAACTTTGCTAGGAACTTGGCATTTCCTCAAGCATCACTCAATTATGAGGCATCATCAGACCTTATTAAAAGTGTTTCCCAACTACCCTACTTTTACCCACCCTCTAAGGGATTATTAAGAGCAGTGAATGGTCAATGTGTTATACCACTGAAAGGAGATGGAAGAACTCCTTACCTACATGGGGAAAGGTCTGTCTTTGGAATATATGTATCAGATATTCAAGGCTCGCTCTTACTTCCCTCTAGACAAGGCCATTAGTTCATCACTTCCAAGCAGCAATTTTACAAACACCAGCTCTAGGACATCACTCACTTCTCTGAAAAGGACATTTGAAATAGCAGCATTAGGCATAGTAACAGAGTGATTTTTTTCCACAGATTTTCTATTTTGCTGCGTTTAAAACCTCCTCTCTTACAGAGATACAATTTTCTTTTGAAATATGTGTCAAGATAAAGTGGCCCTGATGATTATAACAGCCAGGACTGGATATTCTTACCTTGTGACATATAATCCAAGGACCCTGTCTGCTTTTGACCTGGTGTTTCCATCTAGCCAAGATCCATCACCTGACATTCCCTTCTCATCATGCTGTGGATGCTACATGGTGCCTGGCTAAAGAGTGTACCTACCTTCCACAGGAAAAGGACAGACAGGTTAGAGGCAGGGAAGATTCTACAAAGCTGTAACATAGCTAAATGAACTTGTTGTATATTGTGGTTTGCCAGGTTATTTGCCTATTTTTATTTTAATCCTAGATTAGAAACTTGCCAGTAGTGTAGTTCAGGCAGATTTCATGGCTGTGTTTTGCCCACAGGGGGAGGACTTTTTCAAACTGTTTCATTTCTTTCCCTTTTCTCAGGGAGCAAATAATATACTTTGTTAAGAGCTTTCCAAAATGGGGAATCAGTGATGATTGTGATGATGTGATCAGATGATGTGATCAGGCCAACCTGTTAAATACAAGGCAAACCCCTTGGTATTCCTCTGAGGAGGAACTCCCCAGATGTCAACATTGCTTGAGAAAGAACAGAGGTATTTACAGAAGACCCTGCAAGGTTTTCTTTTCAGAGACACTTTTTGCCCTTCCAGATGTCTAAGTCATGTCATGTCTGCTCTTTCTTAACGTGAACATTAACCACAATTTTCGTTCATTTGCGAAACCTGAGATCTCTCTACATTACTTTTACCATGTAGCAGAAATGCAAAAATTCCAAGATTATCACATTAATCTCACCTGCCCCTTATCTACGAATTCCAACACCTCTTCCTAAACATCTTTCAGGGTCAGAGGATATAGGTATGGGGGCGGGGGGGTGTTAGTGTTTTGGTTTCTGTGGGTTGGTTGTGTCCCCCCCCCACCCGCCCCACAGCAGTATATGCATTTTTGCTAACTACAGGTATTTTAAGATTGGCCCTCCTCTTAAACAGGTTCAGTCTTTCTCAACAGTCAAAAAATTATCTTGATTCTAAAATGCATGCCTTAAGTATGGGCTCTAACTACAGCCAGCCATCTGAACTTAAAACCAGAATTGCTAAGTTATTCTATCTTAAACTGCATTAAGAATTTGAATCACACATTTTAATCTTCATGTATTAAAAAAGAAAAAGAATGCTTCACAAGAGTTTAGAAACTTGTAATACACACTATGCATGACTGTCTCCTATTCTTCCAGAGACTACAACAATTGGAGTTGACCATCATCTACTTGCAGCTGTACTAATTATTGTAGCTCTTCTTTACTAGCTCCACAGTAAAACTCCAGGAGCATTTTAGCACTATTCAATACCACATAATTGGCTTTAGCACAGGCCACCACTGAAAGCAGTTTGTGCACACTTTGTTGAGATGTGACCACTACCTGATATATCTCAATGCCACCTGTACCTGCATGGAGGGTACACCTTCATGTACCTCAAACTCCATTACACACTGGCAGGCTTCCCTTGCCAAAAAGCTTAGTTAGCAATGTTTTTTCACTATTCATCTGTATACTCCACTTCACTCATCACTCAATGAAAGCAGTACTATTTAGAAATATTACACTTGAGGCAATAAACTGTGAATGTTTATATACTGCCATTAAGAAAACAAAATTCTTTACTTGCTAGTAGAAACCTGTACTGATTTTAACAGTTAACCTAAGAAAACACCAATGAGCTCAAATTAACTTCTAGGGTCTAAGACTTACTGATCAGCTCAGGACATATGAGTATTAAGATCTTTTTCTTGGATAGAAACACGGCCACCTGAACAAACCAAACTTCAGGGTAGTGTAATATTAAGCATAAATGCAAACTGCCATTTATTACACCATTGCCACTGTAAGGTCACCTCCATGCAAACCTAAGCTGAAAACACCATACTAAATCCCACAGATTTAAGAACTTACAGATCCCTTCTTAAATGGAAGATCGATCTCACTGGAGTTATCCCCGTAATGAATTGGTTTTTCCTGAGAGCTTGTGTTAATATTACAAGAAAATAGTGGAGCAAGGCACTGCTAATGCTTGAAGCCACCTAAGCCTTGTTATACCATCAGGTCTTCCAATGAGAGAAGTTATGACCTGTCCCTTTGGGCCTAGTCTTCTGTTAGCATGAAACCCACATTTCTTCATCTGCAAATTCTGACAGATTTTACCAACATATATGCCAGCTTTCTTCAAAGCAGCTTTTAGGCATCTCACTAATTCAAAAGTAAGTGTAAATGTACAGTTCCTTTTGTAACTGTAGATAAGAAATACAGGACAGTTTCACTAGACTAGTTTAAGGCAGTTACACACTGATCACTTCCCAGTGAAAGACACATCAGTGACTGTCACTGAATGTTTGTCTTCTGCTAGAAGTATCAACTTAAGCACACACACGAAACTCAGAATTCTGTTGAAAACTGTGGATTGGAAACAGGTTGGCTTATCAAAACAACTATTTGTACTAGAAGAAAAAAACATTTAATTGCAACATCCAAAGGAAGTCTTTGACCACAATCTGAAACAGGAACAATCCTTTAATAGCCACTTCAGCTTTCCAGATGCAGGGACTATGTATTTTTATCTGTCATCTCAAATACTGTAATGTTAAATCATCCTTGAATTGTAATACACATCTGCATAATGAAAAGATTACCTATAATTTATTTTATGCTAGCTTTTAACAGTGTTTTGTAATACAGCTTCATTTTAAAGTATGCTGACATTGCTTCTTAAGCCCTGGTTTAATGATGGGGCATCTATAAATTTATCTTTGTCAAATTCCCAAGGAGGAAGCTTTTAATTCATTACACTTGGTAATAGTACGTAGTAGTTATTTTTAAATAACCATTATGAGTGACAGAATTAGGTACATTCCTCATCCCACTGAAGAGAAAAAAATCTGAGAACTCTTACTTTAGATGGTAGAACAATACCAAAAGCCTGACACTTGGAACCAGAAACTCAGGATCCGATACATTCCATTCTTGGCTCTCAATAGATGACTTGTGTTCGTGTAAAAGCCTTTAAACTACTATGATTACTAACCCATTAATGTAAAAATAGATACTGAATTATCTATGAAGCATTTAAGACATTTTTAGATCTGAAATATTTAACACTAAACAGTGTCAGATTACACTTAACAGTCACTTAGCATTGGACACACTAAAATTAAGAGTTAAAATGCACAACCTGGGTTAATCACTGCAGCTAAGGAATCAATTAAACAAGTGTACTGAAGTTGGATTTTAGGTACTGCAAGTAATTTCAGTACTAGAAAGTCTATTTTTACTTACCATTATCTTCTGTGCAGTCAAATGACATAGACTATTCTACTGGCTGTGCAGCAGAACTAAGAGTGCATTTCATAACTTCCTCAGTGCAAAGAAAACAAGGAGTAAGATTCCATGTCTTTCCTACATGTTAGCAACCAAAGCAAGTACAATAACCGTGCACAGGGAACTGTCACCAGTAATCAGCCCAATGAATCACTCTCAGACTATGGGGAATTAGATTTTTTGACACTCCCCAAGTTTTACCTAAATGACTGTTTGAATACAAGTGTCAGCTTTAGAGTGGACACCAAACTTCATGAACAATTACCTGAACTGAAACATATTTTGTGATTCAAACATTAAACATTCAATCTGCATTTCAGTACCTGTTACCTACACGTTAGGACTGCATTTTCAGGACTTCACAGATGCTTTTATCTTTCTACTTTTAAAAAAAAATATAAAGCTTCTACCAGGTACCTGGAAGTCTGACCATCTAAAGAAGCTTTTGTGAAGATAGCTTTAAATAAATCATATAACCCAGTTTAGCCAGATGAGCTCAGCTGTGCAGCATCTGCTCAGGAGCTGGCCATTTAAAAATATGTATTTTGTGGAAAAACTTGTAACCAGTTATATATTGGCAAGAAAAAGTATAATTACTTGAGACAGTCACCCCTCTCCAGACTGCCAGTAAACTAACAATGTAGTCCTAGTGGCACTTTTCAACTCTCTTGTAACAATCTAGATAAAGGGGCATCTCAGCAGTGACTCTTTCCTCCCATGGATTTTTTAACATAAGGAAATTACACTTGCAAATTGTGACCAGATAACTGAAAATCAGGCTCCTGGAAAGATTTTAACATCAGAGCTTCTAGGAAGCATTGTTTATTTGTACTAGATGGCTGTAAAGTGACAGTAATTTATTCCTTCTCCCCCACTACCTGTATTAAGGATCAAGGAATCTTCAGCTCAACTTCCTCTTCTGTTGCCACATCCCATTTTCCTCTGACAGAGCAAATGGCAAAGTACAACCTGGTGTTTCCTATACCCAACTAATTCAACTATTAGCCTCAGACAAGAGATGTCATATGCTGGTGCTGGAGTTAATTCAGCAAGACACTCCATAAAGACAGACTTTTATGTCCATTAAGTCCAAATAGTCATAAAGTCAGGAATCATAAGATTCAGGGCATGAATACAGACTCAAGATTGCACTTGACCCACTTTAATTGTCCAAACACTGTCTTGTCACATTCACTGCTTCGTTGCCCACTTCAAAACTTGCTACTCCGTTTGAAGTAATTAGTATTTTCCACTAATATCTCACTATTGTGAGGGAATAACAGTCTTAATGTTGTGCTGTGTATCAATTTAAACACACTCTTTTGTGAAAATGTTCTGTGTGTTTATGCCTATGTTGCCTTTCAGTTTTATTTCTCAAAAAAAAAGCCTCCCCTCCTGGCATATGGAAGCACTAAAATAATTGCTAGGCTGAACAGGAAAGTTAAGCCTCTGAAGAATAATCAAAGGCACAAGGGAATAAAAAGTTGCAGCCACGTATAATATTTCTATCCTGAAGTTGGGAATCCTGCTTTTAGAGGACACTACATTTATTTTAGACTATGTCATACCCCTCACCCCCAACAAGAACAAAATTAGTATTCCTTATTTTAGATTTTAAAGACAGTATTTACATAAGAGTTGTACAATGCAGAAATTCAGAAACTGATCTCAGTATCTTATTGTAATAACAGCCTTCCTCCAACAGTATAAACACAAACTTAAGATCTGGGTAATAACAAACCTCCTCTTTAAAAACTGGAAAAAAAAAAAAAAAGTACAGTTGCATGTCCTGTATGAAACTTTTCAAACAAAAATGAGTATTAAAACAGGAGTATAATTTAAAAAGCTGTGTATTGGAGTGTTTATAAACCAGAAGTGTTAAGCAGCAGCAGTTTCCGGTTTCTTATTAAATTCAACTAGACTTCAAATTTAGAAACATATTACAAACCAATGTGGAACTATACTACTTATGCACCTTTGCAGGTGTTTCAGTAAAGAAAGCCTCCTATGAGAATAAACAGAGGCAGCACATTATATTAAGTCAAAACTTGCCTTCAACATGCCAAAAGAACTGTGTCATATGTTCATTTGTCACCAAAGCACCCCCTAAGAGATGCATTATTGCTGTAGAACATTTCAAGTTTACCAACACCCAAGTGCAACAAACTGATGTTGTATATATGCACTTGCCCACTCTCACCAGTATTTCCACTTAATGTTTTTTTTTTGTTTAAACAATCAAATTTAAAGCTTTGAAAAATAACATTTTTTTGATTTTAGTTTTTTTTCCACAATATTAATCACCACATGCAATTTAGTTTTCTGATAATTTTTCTAAAAAACTGCACCAATATCAGAACAGTGCAAATCATATTTAATTGTAAAAGTTATAATGGCTTGAGTTCATAATTAGAGGGAACACTGTCAGGATCTTGGTATTTTGCTCACTCACCATTGCTTGCATTCCATTAAAAACTTTCCTGTCAATTTTGCTCTTTGTTTTTCTTTAAATAGTCATCCCCCCATGCTTTTTCAGAGCTGAAATTAGGGATTTAATCCACAATTTCAACAAACATAGTGCCTTAGTTGCAATGTTTTTATGCACTTCCATCTACTGTTACAATTCCATAAACGTATTATCCCCCGCAACACGTTTCCAGACTAAGAACTAGTCACTAGCACTTGTGATCCAACAAGTGTTTTAAGTTTTTCAGCAATGGAGAGATTTCAAGATTAAGAAATCTGAGGACTTTCCCTCTCCTACAGCCCCCAGTGTTTCATTTCATAGCAAGTTCAAAATTGGTTTCCACATCTTGACAGTGTTCCTTATAAAACCGTATGACAGTAAAAGTGCCAGTAGGCATGGCAACCTCTTTGAAGGGAGCATTTAAACTCCTTGGCACTGGGAAGGCCAGCACCAAGGATTACATTGAAATTCAAAATTATACTTAAGGCTACAATTAGAAAACTCGCTTTCCATAAGCCTAATTTCTCTAAGTAGATTTCAGAATTCAGAAGCTAATGCAACTGCTAAGCTTTACGCTCGAATTTGAGGAAGAAATTTCTTTTCTTTAGCAAGGGCAGTATATGAAACTCTGGTAGCATTGACTACTCATTTCACCATCGTTCACTTTGTCTTAAAGTTCAAAACTGGCAAGGCACATTTACATATTCCAATGAATACTTGACAATTTTTAATTACACTTTATGTCCCAGCTATCCCAGTAATTGACATACAACATACTAAAATGGTTTATTAAGATAACAAAAAAAAAAAAATCAATTAATGTGAAAACATACAGGCTATTGGCAACCACTATTCTAAAAATTATGTAAATACAAGTAAACATACTGAAATGTGTGCGATTCTAAGTTTTTAACCAGAAGATCTCTGTACTAACACACATTTATATTAATGACACATAAAAAAAATAAAAACTTTATTACAAAAATAAGTTACACTCGCCTCCAGCTTACAGTATAAAACAATTTTATTTGCAGGAATGCAAAATGATTGTTTGCCATGAGCATTTTCAACATATGACATGTCTAATTTTGTTAAAATTTGCATTTACTGGGGGAACTGGTGTGTATAAAACCTTAATTAGGTATAAGCTTCAATTTTCATTGTGGTGCCTATGGGTATGTAGTATAACTGCAGTATCCCTTTGTGAAGGGTGTTAAGGGAACTCTTTATGCCAAGTCCAAAGTAAGTCATAATTTCATCTATCTTTTACCTATATGAAACTGGACTTGGCAAGGTTCTATTTTTATTTCATCTTTTTTTAAGGGTTGTTCAATAGAGGATGCTTCACCACTGAACACTCACTGTCATCAAGGTGCTTTAGAAAATTAAAAACATAGCACAAATGATTGTACTCTACTCTACTCTACAGGTTATCATGATCTGCGTAAGAGAAATGGA